>NC_091701.1:44965000-49765000 GCF_041296265.1 Equus caballus | reverse complement strand
GAATAGCAGTTGGTTCCAGTTTTCAGCATTTTATCACATTCCCAGAACTTCAAAGGCACCAGTACCAGGTAAGTAGTACCTTCTCCTCAGAGATGTGAGTCCAGATCTATGGGGCCCCTCCTTTGAGTTTTTAAGTTTTAATGACTCCAGCCTCTTCCCTTTGTTCCCCCAGCCTTAGGGGTGACAGCTGCTTCCTGACAGTTACTGTCTCTATATTGCTTCAGACTTCCCTTTTTGCTTTTTCAGTCTTCCAAGATCTGTTGAACCAATTCCCTATATTAAATTCTCTGTTGAAACACCTGGTGTGGTTTCTGGTTCCCTGAGTGATATAATTGTCTAAATTTATTATTCTCCAACTCTAATTCAAGATTCTAGGGGCTGGCCCAGTGGCGCAGTGGTTAAGTTGGCACGTTTTACTTCGATGACCCAGGGTTTACCAGTTTGGATCCTAGGTGTGGACCTACGCACTGCTTGTCAAGCCATGCTATGGCAAGCGTCCCACATATAAAGTAGAGGAAGATGGGCATGGATGTTAGCTCAGTCCAGTCTTCCTCAGCAAAAAGAGGAGGATTGGCAGCAGATGATAGCTCAGGGCTAATTTTCCTCAAAAAAAAAAAAAAAAAAGATTCTAATTTAGCTTCTGCTGGGCTAAGCCTGTAGCTTTAGTCCAGTAGTTTTTCACAAAAAGTCAGTTAATGGCTATATTCCTCTTGCTGGCTAAAATAAAACACATCTCTTTTAATTTATTTTGGACAGGAAAGCACCTTAAAATAAAGAATGTCAATGTCTGATGTGTTACTCAGTATTAAGCCCTTATCAAGCACCAGAAATGGTTTTGCTTGGAATGAAATAAGCACAGAAAGGATAGAACCCCGCTTTCAACATAGGTTTATCACAGCATCTGTTGTGAAGAAGACATTCCTCAAAAGGACCTGAAAGTCTCCCTGACCAAGAAAAATTCTGGCCTTGGCCTGTCCCAGTTTTGCAGTTATGAGCCTAAGACCTGACAAACGAGATTCTGGACACTGGTCATTTGCTAGCGCCCGTCCTCATTGACTGATAATCCCATGCGATCTAGCATTTGGAAGTGTCTTTCAAATGGTTGTATCCTTGAAGAGCCAATGAGATTCTTAGTATGCAGAACTTTCTCTTGGACCCTTGGAAAAATATGTAAGTTTTGATAAACAGGCTCCTGGACCTTGCTAGGGATCCTCAGCAGCTTCACCCTGATGTTTCTGTTCATGCACAACACTGTCTCTGATCCTCTCCTCCCATTCCTGCAGCCACATCCCTCTCTAACCAACCTCCAGAGGCTATTCCGACTCCCTGGCTTGTAATGTTGTAAAAGGGTTTAGGTTACATACTCATCACTAAATAGAGAAGAGTGGCCTAGTTTTTCCAGAGCCAAAGGCTTGCTGCAGCACGTGTGACAGAGTAAACAGCTTTTCTGGAGGAGTATGCTATTTCAGGCATCCCTGATAACCAAAATTATTGTCTATACCGCACAGAGAAACCTAACACGGAGGGATGTCTCGGTGCATTAGGGAAGCACACAACTTTAGGACTTTCTTCTAGGAGTGCCTACCTCCCCCCCCCCATCCCCCATGCACAGCCTAGAACCCCCAGCACTGACCCAGCAGCTGTAGAAGGATATCTAGGATGAGGATCCAGGAACCTCAGGAACCTTGGCAGGGTCTCCACCTCCAGCTCCAGGAGTATCATCTGGCAACTCCACTCCTTTTAGGCACAGAAGGAAATCTCCTAAAGGGGCCTTTCTTGGCCCCTTCTCCCTCCCTCTGGGGGTTGCTCCAGGTTTCTTCCCCAGCCCTTCCATTCTGTCCCATGCCTCACCATGCCATGGTGGCCTGGAAGACGTGCCTCAGCTTTCCCTGATTTCCACAGCTTCCATGGGAAGCCCTTTCTCTCAGCCCCAGAGGGGGATCCAGGGCCAGCCTGGAGATGTGGAGGTGCTGCCAAGCCTTTCAGCAAACCCTACCCTTCTGGAGTGAAGAACCTGGGAAGTGGCAGGATGGGGTCGGGAGACACACTGGAGTTGGGTGGGCAGTTCGCAGACTGAGAAAGGGCTGGGGGACCACTAGAGCCCTGAGGCAGGGGCAGAGCCCCGATCATGTTTTCATAAGAAACTCTTTCTTGGTTGACTATCCAGAAAAAAGTGTGGCTTCTGAAATGTCATCAGATACCACTTCTCCTGCCGGAGGCTAGGGGTGAGAAGGCTGGGAAAGAGTTCGTCCCTCGAGGAGCCTAAGGCCAGGAACAGCGTTTGCTCCAAGTATTTCAGGACACTGTTTATCAGGCAGGATGCTTATGCTCTGCCTGGTCTGTGTCACTCCACAAACTCACCAACTCACCAACGAGCTTCCGTCTGTGGTTTACTTCACACTCACAGGCCCTGCAGCCCCACACTGGTGACAGCGTAGGTCATTTTTCACTGGATTTATATGTGTGGCCACCATTGGAGTCTACTTGAAAATCTGTAAAATATTATGTCACGTGATCGTGTGACGGCTTTTAGCAGCCTCTGCTGGCCACTGGCTTGTTCCAGTACCAGGTTCCTGGTTGTGTGACTGAGAACAGTTGTGTAGGACAGAATATATACTGTGGCCTTTTAATTTATCTCCTCTGATCTAAGATTTACTTTTAAAAGTATTCGATTTGAGTTGAAGAAATTGTAAGACTATTCATGCCTTAATAATTTTCAGAAAGAAGGTGGATATTTTTAAGGAAGTAGATTTTTTTTAACCCTACTTACTTAAGAAGATAATTGAATTTCCTAGCACGTTAATATTTATCCATTTATTTACATGAATATCATTGTTTCAGTTCCACTTAAAAAATTTGTCTGTCTAAAATGAGTTAACTGTAGACATAGTAAGACTTTTAAAAAATATATGTGTGTACTGCAAAATGATTACTGACTTTTCTGAATTTTTTAAAATTTATTTTTTATTGAATATATTTGACATATAGCATTGTGTAAATTTAAGGTGTACAGTGTGTTAATTTGATACACTTAGGTATCGTAATACGATTGCTGTTGTAGTGATATTTAGCACCTGTATCACATTACATAATTATTCTTTCTTTTTAGTGGTTGGGATAATTAAGTTTTAGTCTCTTAGCAAGTTTGATGATTGTAGTACACTATTCATTATACTCTGCATTAGATTTCTATGGCTTATTTACCACTCTTTGCAAGTTTGTACCCTTAAACAAAATTTATCTCATCACTCTGCTCCCCAAAGACATTTTAATTTAAGGTACTTGTTTTTCATTTTTGAGCAGACTGACATTATGGCAGAATCAACCTTTGCTCTGTGCCTTTTCAGCCTGGTCGAAAGTTTCTAAATTTCTAAGCATTTAAAAAATGTTTAAAAAATTATATTTTTTACAACTAATGTCAATATAAAGTTATAATTAGGTTAATAGTCATTTATATTGGAATTATAATGTTATTATTATTTAGGTGATATATTACAACCTAAAAATAAACTGCTACAGCACTTTATACATTAGTCAAACTAGATAAAAGCATTCTTCTTGCAAAATTAGTGATCTTATTAAAATATCGTTGACCTTTTAACTTCTATTTCAAAACTAATTACTCAAAGTGGAGGTAGCCAGAAATGTCTCAATGAGTTGCCGTTTTCTTACTTGATAGAAAACTTGTGATGCCAGGTTATGTTATTTTGATAACAAGTTTCCATATTCTTCAGGACAGTTCTCTGACTCAGGTGTACTTAGACTCTGAGCGCCCCATTCAAGGTGGCAGGATTTTAGTGAATGCATATGATGTTTGGCAGTTCTCTCACTAGGATTCCAGGCATGTGAGATATGCTCTCCCATGCTATGCATGTTTTGACTTGTAGTCGGGTAAAATTACATCCTCAGCTATGACAGGGCATCAACTAGCCAATAGTTGCAACTGTCTCACATAAGTCTTATTTTTCTTAATAACGTTAAGGGTAAAACTCATTGGAATTTATTTCATAAAATATATAATTCTCATAACATGCATGGCCATAGAAATTAAATTAGATTTATTCTTATGAATGAATGAATGAATATGGCTGCCACTTCAGAAGAGAAATGTACCTTGTACATTCAATGAAAGTACTTATATGCTATATAATATATATACTATATATATGTGTATATATATGCTATATATATATATATGTTATAGCTACTTTAGAGAGACTCTCCTTAGTAGACATTTATTACCTTTCTCTGTTTAGAAAAAATTATTAGCTATATAAGGGAGACTTTTATTCTAAGCAGAGACATATAATAAATGTACATTAAGGAGAGCATCTCCAAAATAATCTGAATCAGAATTTAGTCATCTTACATATTTACAATTGCAAATTGATTAAAAGAAAAAAATCTAAGCAGAAAGTCTATTCATCTGGTCTAGAAAAATATTCCTTCAAGAATTAGATTTTTAAACAAGCTGTTCTATTAAAAAATGTGTTAATGCATATGCTAAAAAATTTGAACAGTACAAAAGGTATAGAGTAAAAAGAAAGTCTTTCTTCTGTCCCAGATTCCAATTTTCCCATCTTCCCCCACTGGAAGCAACTTCTGTTCCCTGTTTCTTATATATGTTCCCAGATATGCCCTATAGGCATGTATATACCCTTTAAAAACTGCAACAACTATAAAGGTGAATATAATATAAACATTATGTTGTATTTTATTTTCTTCTCTTATTTCTCTTGCATATTTTTTTAAATCAGTATATGTATATATCTCTAACTCATTCTTTTACTGCTGTGTTGTAGTTTATTATATGGCTGTACCAATAATTTATTTAACTTTTTCTTTATTGTATGATTCTAGGATTCTTTTTCTTTTTAAGCAAAATCATGAACATCCTTGTACATGTGTCTGAATATAAATGAGAGTATAAGAGTAGAATAAATTTTAGATGTGAAATTGTTGGGTGGAAGGATTTTTGACAAATTAACGTTGGTCAAATTAACATTTAAGTCTTGAAATATTTTCCTAAGTTTGTTTCAAAGAGCCTGCCAACCAACAGCACACCCACTAGGGACCACCTATCATACTTCACTCTTGGCAACAACACAGTGTGTTATCACATTTTTTGAACTTTTCAACTTGATAAGAATAAAATAATATTTCATTGATGTTTTCATTTTTATTTCTTTATCTATCAATGAGGCCGAACATCTTTTAACATGTTTACAAATCGTTTTCCTTTTTTTTCAATTATTCATCAAATATTTATTGACCATGTACAATATGCCATGCATCGTGCTGGATACTGTAAAACTGAACAAAATACACACAATGTGTGACTCCTGGTACTTATTATCTAGTGGGAGAGACAGACATGAAATAATTCATTTCAGAAATAATTATTTGATAACTGTCGTGATAAGGGTAGAGTGTTATAAAGATGTGTAACAGGGTGTTTATCCGAGTCTAGGAGTGAGCTCATATGGGGTTTGACTTTCTCCCTCTGGTTTATTTCAATTAGCATAATACCCTCAAGGTCCATCTATGTTGTCACAAATGGCACGATTTCATCTTTTTTATGGCTGAGTAGTATTCCATTGTGTATATATACCGTATATTCTTCATCCATTTGTCCCTTGATGGGCACTTAGGTTGTTTCCAAGTCTTCGCTATGGTGACTAATGCCACAGTGAACATAGGAATGCATACCTCTTTATGTATTCTTGTTTTCATGTTCATTGGCTAAATACCCAGCAGTGGAATAACTGCATTATATGGTAGTTCTATTCTTAATTTTTTGAGGAATCTCCCCACTGTCTTCCATAGTGGCTTTAGCAGTTTACACTTCCACCAGCAGTGCACGAGGGTTCCCTTTCTTTCACATCCTCTCCAACACTTGTTATTTCTTGTCTTGTTAATTATAGCCATTCTGACAGGTGTAAGGTGATATCTCGTTGTAGTTTTGATTTGCATTTCCCTAATAGTTAGTAATGTTGAACATCTATCCAGGTGCCTGTTGGCCATCTATGTATCTTCTTTGGAAAAATGTCTGTTCAGATCTTTTGCCCATTTTTCAATTGGGTTGTTTGTTTCTTTGGTGTTGAGATGTATGAGTTCTTCATATATTTTGGATATTAACCCCTTATCAGATGTACGGTTTGGAAATATCTTCTCCCAATTGTTAGGTTGTCTTTCGTTTTGTTGATGGTTTCCTTTGCTGTGCAGAAGCTTTTTAGTTTGATGTAGTCCATTTGTTTGTTTTTTCTTTTGTTTTCCTTTCCTGGTCAGATATGGTGTTTGAAAATATGCTGCTAAGACTGATGTTGAAGAGCATACTGCCTATGTTTTCTTCTGGAAGTTTCATGGTTTCAGGGTCTTCCATGCAAATCTTTAATCCATTTTCAGTTGATTTTTATGTGTGGTGTAAGATAATGGTCTACTTTCATTCCTTTGCATGTGGCTGTCCAGTTTTCCCAGCACCATTTATTGAAGAAACTTTCCTTTCTCCCTTGTATGTTCTTGGCTCCCTTGTCAAAAATTAGCTGTCCATAGATGTGTGGGTTTATTTCTGGGGCTCTCAATTCTTTTCCATTGATCTAGGTGTTTGTTTTCTGCCAGTACCATGCTGTTTTGATTACTATAGCTTTTCAGTATATTTTGGAATCGGGGAATGTGATACCTCCAGCTTTGGTCTTTTTTCTCAGGATTGCTCTTGGCTATTCAGGGTCTTTTGTTGTTTCGTATAAATTTTAGGATTCTTTGTTCTATTTCTGTGAAAAACGTCATTTCTATGTTTTTAAATTTGGGATTTATACTGCTCTATCTTGATTTAGCAATTTTAGAGAGTAAGTTACATATGCTCTGTTATGGTAGATGTGGATTTAACAATTTACCACTCTGACTGCTAGGCTACGCCCTCACCCCCACCCCCACCCCCGCCAACCCTCCACCGAAAAGACCTCCAAAACAGAATGCTTTCAAGTGAGGATTACAGAAAACCTTGACTCTACTGGCCTAAGAAGGAAATTTACTATCTTTATTTAACATACATCTGAAATAGTATCTCTCAAGGTTGCATAATTCTGTGGCATCATCAAAACCTGGGTACTTTTGATCTTTGAGCAGCTATCCTTGGGGTGTTGACTTTGTCTTCAGGTTGACTGCCCTCATGATTGCTAGATGATGGCAGCAAATTTAGTTGTCTTTTCCACATATCCAGAGGAAGAAGAGGAGACTGATTCTTCCTTGTATTTCTGTGTAAGAAGCCCTCAACAGACTTGCGTCTATGCCTCTTCCTAGAACTACCACAACTAAAGAGAATGGGATTGTCATGATTGGGACTAATTAGATTTAACCTCTGGCGCTGTGTTGGTATCAGCCTCCCCTAAAGCACATTGCCAGACCGAAAATGGTAAATACCTGAACAAAATCCAGGTAGCGGAAAGTGGGAGAGGGAGGGAAGGAATGTGGGGTAGGCAACAACACTCCAGCCTCATAATAGAATTATATCATAATTTTTGGTTCACTTGGTAGTTATGGATAACATCATACTGTATAAATATTGTTCACTCATGAGCCAAATAGTGTATTATGATCTAATTTCCTTGCTTTTATAAGTCTTGTGCTTGCTTTTCCTGGAACTGATGATTGCCACATTTGTTTTACTTGCATACTTTTCAGTACTTATCCTTAATTTTTTCCATGAGACTTGACAAACTCCTCTCAGTAGTTTCTCAAATGCTGAGCAAGTTAGATAGTTTATTAACTTCATTCATTTTTCTGGGAGCTTTCCTCCCAGAGCCCTCTGGGATCACTCTAGGCTGGTTATTCTCTAGGTCAGCTGTCATCCTGCGACTATTTGACTTATTCTTAAATTAGACACACTGTTTTTTTTGAATCCATGATTTCTCTTTTTCTTGATCCATTTGTTTATTTTGCTGGATGCACATTAGCTTTCTAAGAAACGAAGTAAATTTGTTTAGCTTTTGTGTGTCTGCAAATGCTTTTAGTCTACTCTAAAGCTTGACCAGGTATAATTTTCTAGGTTGAAATTCTAGGTTGAAAGTCATTATCTTTCAAAGATTTTTTAAAATGTATGTACTTTATTGAAGTCACATTGCTTTGTAACATTATATAAATTTCAGGTGCACATCATATTTTGATTTCTGTATAGACTGCATTGTGTTCACTACCAAAAGTCTAGTTGCCATCTCTCACCGTACACATGTGCTGTTTTACCACTTTTGACCCCCTCCCACTCCCTTCCCCTCTGGTAACCACAGATCTGGTCTCCATATCTATGTGTGTGTTTGTTTATCTTCCACATATGAATGAAGTCATACTTATCTCTTTCTCCGTCTGACTTATTTCACTTAGCATAATATCCTCAAGGTCCATCCAAGTTGTCACAAATGGCACAATTTCACCTTTTTTGTGGCTGAGTAGTATTCCATTGTATAAATACCACATCTTCTTTATCCATTCACCCACTGGTGGGCATTTAGGTTGCTTCCAAGTCTTGGCTATTATGAATAATGCTGTGATGAACATAGGGGTGTATATACCTTTTCAAATTAGTGTTTTCATGTTCTTTGGATAAATACCTAGAATAGCTGGATTGTATGGCATTTCTATTTTTTTTTTTTTTTTGAGGAAGATTTGCCCTGAGCTAGCATCTGTGCCCATCTTCCTCTATTTTATGTGGGATGCCTGCCACAGCATGGCTGGACAAGTGGTGTTAGGTCCGCACCCAGGATCTGAACTGGCAAACCCCAGGCCGCCAAAGTGGAACATGCAAACTTGACTGCTGTGTCACTGGGCTGGCCTCTGACATTTCTAGTTTTAATTTTTTGAGAAATCTCCGTAATGTTTTCCAGAGAAGCTGCACCAATTTACATTTCCATCAGCAGTATATGAGGGTTCCTTTTTCTCCACATCCTCTCTAACACCTATTGTTTCTTGTCCTTATAGTAATAGCCATTCTGAGTGTGAGGTGAGATCTCATTGCACTTTTGATTTACATTTCCCTAATTAGTCATGTTGATCATCTTTTCATGTGCCTATTGGCCATCTGTACGTCTTCTTTGGAAAATGTCTGTTTAGTTTGATGTAGTCCCATTTGTTTATATTTTCTTTTGTTTCCCTTGCCTGAGGAGACATGATGTTCAAAAATACTGCTAAGATTGATACTGCTTACGTTTTCTTTTAGGAGTTATATGGTTTCAGGTCTTCCATGCAAGTCTTTAGTCCATTTTCAGTTAATTTTTTGTATATGGTGTAAGATAATGATGGACTTTTATTTTTTTGCATGCAGCTGTCCAGTTTCTCCAACACCATTTATTGAAGAGACTTTCCTTTCTTCATTGTATATTCTTGGCTCTTTTGTCAAAATTAGCTGTTGTAGATGTGTGGGTTTATTTCTGGGCTCTCGATTCTCTTCCATTGATCTGCGTGTCTGTTTTTGTGCCAGTACCATGCCGTTTTGATTACTATAGTTTTGTAGTATATTTTGAAATCAGGAAGTGTAATACCTCCAGCTCTGTCCTTTTGTCTCAGGATTGCTCTTGGCTATTCAGGGTCTTTTGTTGTTCCATATAAATTTTAGGATTCTTTGTTCTATTTCTGTGAAAAACATCATTGGAATTCTGATTGGGATTACATTGAATCTGTAGATTGCTTTAGGTAATGTGGACATTTTAACTATGTTAATTCTTCCAATCCATGAGCATGAAATATCTTTCCACTTCTTTATGTCTTCTTCAGTTCCCTTCAGTAATATGTTATAGTTTTCAGTGCACAGCTCTTTCACCTCTTTGGTTAAATTTATTCCTACGTATTTTATTCTTTTTGTTGTGATTATAAATGAGATTGTATTCTTGGTTGATTTCTTTTTCTTTTCTTTTTCTTTTTTTAAAGATTGGCACCTGAGCTAACAACTCTTGCCAATCTTCTTTTTTTCCCCCTGCTTTTTCTCCCCCAATCCCCTCAGAACATAGTTGCATATTTTTAGTTGCGCGTCCTTCTAGTTGTGGCATGTGGGACACCGCCTCAACGTGGCCTGATGAGCAGTGCTGTGTCCATGCCCAGGATCCAAACTGGTGAAACCCTGGGCCACTGAAAGTGGAGTGCTTAAACTTAACCGCTCAGCCACAGGGCCGGCCCCATTGATTTCTTTTTCTGCTAGTTCATTGTTAGTATATAAAAATGCAACTGGTTTTTGTATGTTGATTTTGTGTCCTGAAACTTTTCTGTATTTGTTAATTATTTCTAATAGTTTTTTGGTGGATTCTTTAAGATTTCCTATAAATAGAATCACTTCATCCACAAATAGTGATAGTTTTACTTCTTCCTTTCCAATTTGGATCCCTTTTATTTCATTTTCTTGCCTAATTGCTCTGGCTAGGACTTCCAATACTATGTTGAATAAGAGTGGTGAGAGTGGGCATCCTTGCCTTGTTCCTGTTCTTGCAAAAATAGCTTTTAGTTTTCACCATTGAGTATGATGTTGGCTGTGGGTTTTTCATATATGGCCTCTATTATGTTGAGGTACTTTCCTTCTATACCCATTTTATTCAGAGTATTTATCGTAAATGGATGCTGTATTTTGTCAAATGCTTTCTCTGCATCTATTGAGATGATCATGTGATTTTTATTCTTCATTTTGTTGACGTGGGGTATCACATTGATTGATTTGTAGCTGTTGAACCATCCCTGTGTCCCTGGTCTCATGTTCCTCCACTGGCTCTTCACAGTCTTGGGTGCTGCTGCCATGTGCACAACCTCTGCTGCTGCTCCCAGGTTTTCTGGGGGTGTTGGTAGCACTGCTGCTGGGGGTGCTGGGTTCACATGTTGTTGGTGCTTCTACCAGGGGCCTGGGGTGTTGTATGCATCCCCTGCTGCTGGTAGAGCTGGTGTTGGGGGTGCTGCCACTGGGAGCTGGGTCATGGGTACAGCTGTGGCTCCTGAAGCCTCAGATTGCAGGTGCTACCTGCCACTGCTGGAAGAGTGGTATCTGCTAAGCTACGAATGCTGCTGCATTTCCAGAAGGCTTAGATTGCTGGTGCCCTCTGCCGTTGCTCAGGGGAGGGATAGACTGAGCCATGAACACTGCTATTGATCCTGCAGCCTGTAGTCTCTGGCAACGGTGTGCTTTTTGGAATCTCAGGTCAGGGCACCGCTGCAATTGCTGGAGATATCTGCATTTTGGGTTCAGCCACCGCTGCTGGGAAGTCTGGTGTTGGAGTCACCTCTACCATGGAAGGGGGAGGGGGCTGCTCCCCCAGTTCCACTGCTTCCTGGTGGCCCAGCCCACCACCTTTAGATGGATAGATTTCTGGATCTCTCAGGCATTCTGGTGTGCTGTGTAGGGAATCTTTCGTTGGTCAATGAGTGTCCTACTGATTATAACATAGAGGGGAGAGACAAGTGGAACAACTCATTTCACCATGATGTTGATGTCCATCTTTCAAAATTTTTAAGACTTCTGATCTTTTTTCTCTTTCACCTAGAGTCATTATTGAGAAGTTCAAGGCCATTTTCATTTCTGTGTGTCTCATTTCTATGTGATCTTTTATTCTGTCTTCTGAAGACTTAAAGGATTTTCACATTATCCTTAATACTCTAATCGTATAATGGTGCTTTTGCAGTGGGACTTTTGAAATTAATGTCCTTGGAGTGGGTCACCTGGTGAGTCCTTTCAGGCTACAGACTTGTGTCCTTCAGCTCCACTGGTTTTCTTGAATGATTTCTTAGAGTATCACTCTTTCATTTTGTCTTTTTTCTCTTTCTGGCACTCAGAACTATCAGATATTCCATAACCAGAACAGATTATCTGATTTTCTTATTTTTTGTATTTTTTATCTTCCCCTGATTCCCCTGCTCTCTTTTTTCCTACTTTCTGGGAAGACTTTATTTTCCAACTCTTCTATTTAATTTTTAAAAACTTTAATGCATAAATTGTTAATTTCCAAGAGCTCTTTCCTCTTCTTGGATTATCTGTTTTCATAGCACCTATTCTTTTTTTCAGAGTACATCTTCTCTTGTTTCTCTGAGGCTATTCTTTGTTTGTTTGTAAATTTTTCTCTCTTTCCTGTCATGTGTTACTCCTTTTCCCTCCCCTCCCCTTGAATTTTTTAGTTTTCTTTCTCCCTTTCTTTTCATATTGTTTGCTTGTTTTGCTCTCTCTCTTCCATGTTGTTGTCTTCCAGAAATATCTAATAAATCTTGAACATTCATTTATATTTAAGGGTGGAACCCTAAGCAGTTTCTTGGAAGTCTGTGTGTAGCCACTTCTTCTATGAGGTCTTTCGTGATTCCTCCAACCTGTGTGCTTTTAGCCGTTTAATCCCCAAAGCACTCTGAATCTCTCTTATGGCCTTCACATTCTGCTTTATATCAGTTACCTCTAAACTAACCTGATAAATGTAAACTCTCCTATGAGATATGGATTTATTCTCTTGGGCTAAGTCAGCCTGGATAACCCTGGAGCGTTTTATCTTTCTTCCATTTTATTGTCAATGCTGTTTATCACTGTCAAATCTCATTAATCTGAAACATTGTTGAAATTCCTTGATTATCCTTGCATAATCTGGTAACAACAACCATAGAATAGTTTGGTGAATTTACTAAATAAATTATAGATATTTTCTTTTTGCATTTTCGTGGATTTGTGGGCAGAGTAGGTATTCTCCAATGTGTTGGGTCTGCTGATAATCAGGGAGCAGCAAATGATATGCCCAGAGGCCACAAAACAAGGCTTGCTGAAAACTGGAATGATTTGTATGCATCCATTGTATCAAAGTGTGATGTAGAATAAATGTTTCTCAACTGGAACAAAAACATGATCAGAAAAAGAAATTTTCCTTTAAGGATGGTAGAGTTTCTAAGCAATATAGTGCTTTCTATCAACAGTTGTGATTAAGGAAAAAATGTTTCAAAGTGAATACGTTTTTCTCAACTTCCTTAGCAATAGTCATTGTTTGCTTGGCTATTAAGAATTTATCTTTTTAAAAAAGATAAGAATTATTTTAATGCTAATAGGTTAAATATTTTATTTCTCTGTTATGGACCAGAAAGAACATTTACCTTGAAACATTGCTTATATAATTGTATATCATGAAACAATGGCTAGAGTGAAAGTTAATTATGTTTAAAAAAATTGAATCAATGGGTGTAAAAGAGTTGATAGAAAGCTTACTAATATTTTCTGAAAGGTGAAAATGAAAGCTAAATTTAGGTGGATGGTGAGCAATTCAAGATTTTCTTGCAAATTTTGCAGCCAAAATTAAAACTGACTCTGACAGTTTTCCTGAATCTTAAACACAACAAAGAAAATTTGTTTGCATAATTAATTCCTTGATAACTGTGGTGTGTATGTATGTTCATGAGCTTGTGTGTGTACTTGGCCGGGTGAGGTGGTAGAAGGGGAGAAAGCAGAGTGCTAGATCTCAGAGAAGCCTTACCTCACATTGCTTGATAACTCAAAATGGGGGAAGGATGACCAAAAAGGGAGATATGCCTGTAGGACATTGTTATATTTATGTTTTAAAAAATTGGCTGTTGGGGCCGGCCCAGTGGCACAGTGGTTAAGTTCGCACGTTCCACTTCTCAACAGCCCGGGCTTTGCCAGTTCGAATCCCGGGGACAGATATGGGACTGCTTGCCACGCCATGCTGTAGTAGGCATCCCACATATAAAGTAGAGGAAGATGGGCACAGATGTTAGCTCAGGGCCAGACTTCCTCAGCAAAAAAGAGGAGGACTGGCAGTAGTTAGCTCAGGGCTAATCTTCCTCAAAAAAAAAAAAAAAAAATTGGCTGCAATTTCTTTGACACTACTTCCATCAAGAGATGAGGTAGATATCTTCTCCTTTTGAATCTCAGCTGGCTTATGACTCACTTAATGACCAATAGATACAGCAGAAGTGATGCTGTGTGACTTCTGAGGCTAGATCAGACAGGTGATGTAGATTCAGCTTTTGAAACCCTGAGCCACCATGTAAGTTCCCATGCTCGGGCCAGCCCTGTGGCCTAGTGGTTAAGTTTGGCGTGTTCTGCTTCGGTGGCCCAGGTTCAGTTCCTGGGCGTGTACCTACACCACTCATTGGCAGCCATGCTGTGGTGGCAACTCACACATAAAAAAGAGGAAGTTTGGCAACAGACATTAGCTCAGGGTGAATCTTCCTCAGCAAAATAATAATAAAAGGGCCGGCCTGGTGGTGTAGCAGTTAAGTGTGCACGTTCTGCTTTGGCAGCCCAGGGTTTGCTGGTTCGGATCCCAGGTGCGGACATGGCACTGCTTGTCATGCCATGCTGTGGCAGGCGTCCCACATATAAAAAGTAGAGGAAGGTGGGCACAGATGTTAGCTCAGGGCTAGTCTTCCTCAGCAAAAAGAGGAGGATTGGCAGATGTTAGCTCTGGGCTGAGCTTCCTCAAAAAAAAAAATTAAATAAAAAATGCTAATAGACTATTAAAAAAAATTCCCACGTTGCCATGCTGTGAGAAAATCCAGGTCACACAAGATGCCACATGCAGGTGCTCAGCCTCAGCTAAGGTCCCAGCTCACAGGCAGCATTACCTAAAGACGTATCAGTAAATATGCCTCCTGATGGTTCCAGCACATCTTTTTCTCCTCTGCCGTAGAGTCAATCCCAGCTGTTGAGTCTTCCCATCTGAGGCCTCAAATATCATGGAACAGAGGCGAGTCATATTTGCTGTACCCTGTTGAAATTCCTGACCCACAGAATTCATGAGCATAATAAAATGGTTGTTCTAAGCTGCTAAGTTTTGGAGTGATTTGCTGCATGGCGATAGTAACTAAAAATAGAAGGGATCAAAGAGAGTAGATTTATCAGATTCTAGGGGAAGAAAGCTGGGCTGGGAGATGATTATGTTGAGCAGAAGCAAAATTTTTAAACACATAGGTAGGTCATGAGTAAGCCGTCCTGTGACAGTCCTTATCGTTCTGATACTTTCCTGGGAGTTGTCTTTCATGTATGTTACTCTAACAGACAACCACAAGAACGTGAAAGAATGAAAATACTAATATTCTCTTATTCTGTACAGTCTTTCATGAGTTTCCCCAGCTTTCATGGAATATTGGCTGGGTGACATTGTTCCCCTTTCTTAGCACTCTTGGTGACATCTGAAACAGTGTTTGTAATACTGACAGGAAGCTATGTTAAGAAGATTAGTAAACGGAACCATATCAAACAATTATACTGCTAACTTCACATAGAACTTGTGTGACTCCAAGCTATACAACTCATTTATCTAATTTGCAAATAATACCACTGAACTCCTCTTATAGGTGGGTATTTAAGCCCTTGGGCACACTCAGTTTGTGCTCAGTCACCCAGCATTTCCTGAGATGTCCAACAAGCAGCTAATCTAGTAAGTCAGAATTTTCATTCAAGTTCACTCCAGTCAAACTATTGTCTCTCTCCACTGTTGCTTCTGATTCTGCTGTCTTTGCTCTTTGGCTGTGAGCATTTTTATCTCTTGCATCCATTGAAGATACAGACTGAGCAAGTAGCCATCAACTGACTAAATTATTCTCTCTATGTACATCTTTCAGGGGTTGCAGAGCTATGGGTACACAAACGTTTTTGTGTGTATGAGGAAGCTTGGCCCTGAGCTAACATCTATTGCCAATCTTCCTCTTTCTGCTTGAGGAAGATTGTTGCTGAGCTAACATCTATGCCAATCTTCCTCTGTTTTATGTGGGATGCTGCCACAGTGTGGCTTGATAAGCAATGCTATGTCTGCACCCTAGATCCAAACCTACGAACCCCGGGCTGCTGAAGTGAAGCATGAAAACTTAACCACTACTCCACTGGGCCAGACCCTACACAAATGTTTTTGATGTTGATGAGGGAGGGGAAAACTTGACCTTTTTGTAGGTGATTGCCAACTTGTTTACCTCTTCACTCTATTGCTTTTCCTCTCTTGGCCAGAGAGCTGCTTTCTGTTTCTACTGGGTTTTTCAGGGACCCCAGTTTTCTAGGACTCTCTCCTATTAAATGCATGTATCATGTGAGGGTAAACAAGAATCAAGCTGGGCCAACATTTAGTCATAACTTAGTGTGTTAACATTTAACTTTCTTTTAGTCTCTATAACTGAGTCTACCTTATTCATGAGTCCTTTTTTCCTCTAATAGTAGAAACACTTGTAGCAAGATCTGTAAATGGAAGTTTAGGCTGACATCCCAAGATGACAAATGCCAGATGGCAGAAAGGATTGTGAGATCATTCAGGAAGATGTGTAAAATTTCAAGGGAAGTTTCTAAACCTTTCTCGTATGAAAGTTCTAAAGGTAGGACTGGAAATGGGAAGAGAGGATTGGACACAGGATGTCTTTGAAGAGAGCTCTGTTGTGAGCTCTCGCTGTCTCCTTTTCCCTCATCACAAGCCTGGTGAAAAGAGTTCCTCAGAAATCTTGATATGTGGTTCCTGAAGTTGCAGGACAGAGGGTGGCAGTGCGGCCTGGTGTCTGACTTTTGACTGAAAATGTAAAAAGCAGGAATGTGGACTATTCAGCTGATCCAAGATGGGAGCAAATGATATGTGCGTGTTTCCTCTATCAGATGTGGTCACTGGGAGAAAGAACAGGCCTGGGGCTCTGTTAAATCTTGTCCAAGCCTGGACTGAGTGATGAGAGAATGTACTGTGGAATGCTGAGATGGAGCAGCTAGGCAGAGGAAAATGCATCCACGAGGATTAGAAACAAAATGGTTCCCAGTGAGGATTTCTGAAGGGACCCACAAGAGGGACTATAAGTTAAACAGCCAACTTTAAACATCTGTCAGACCAGAGGGCAAGGCCAGTTTTATGACAGACCCAATCAAGTAATTATTGTCCTATTCCCCTCCTGCTCCCCTGTCCCTTCTCTCTTCCTCCTGCTTTGACTTTGAGGAGTCAGAAAACACAGCTAGCGAGATAGTGAGATAGGAGAGAAGGGATAGGAGCCTAGGGTGGGGAAACAGGATCCTGTTCCACTCGTTGGTTGACTTGCCTACAAACACCCCAGTTGAAAGAGTGAAGAAGTTTAACTGTTAAATCAAATTCAACTTTTTGATAATTATTTGAGATTGCACAATTTCATTTTCCTGAATTGAGACTTTGCAACTCAATGTGACCATTTGGGCTTTTTATTTTCTGAGAACGACTGGAAAAGTCCGGGACTGCTTGAATTTCATCCAGGGTGAAAGGAGGAGGGAACCAAGGAGCTGATCCTTCACTTGCATATGAACTTCCCTCCTTCTCCCAATTTAGACAGTCTTTATCCTCCTTGTGGGGTTAAAAACTGCCCTTGCTTTCAGTATGGTATTGTTGCCATGGCTAATATAAAATTCTATGCATAGTCCTTTATGCTTTGGCTGAGATCTTGTAAGTCAAATCCTCTTGCAATTCAGAACAAAACCATGGCTGTACTTTTTCAAGCATTTGCAACTCAGTCCCTTCGCTTTCGCTTTCAAGCTGCTGCATCTTCTGTGAGCTGATGAAGCAACTTGATTGGCTTCTTTGTTCTAGGCTGGGTAGGTAGGAAACCTCAAGGAAACTAGGAATTACTAGGTGGTTTGAGACCAAAACTGCCTCAGTTTAATTTTTTAAAAGTATTATTCTGCCTCACCCCAATATTCGGCAGGCTCATGGCATATATTTCCGCTGGTCTCCATTTGGCTTATAATGTACCAAGGGAGAGAGTGCCATTTATAAGGTTGTCTCTGGGTTATACAAGCAGGTGTGGGAATATCGGTTGACTCCCTTTCAGCAATTGTGGTGACTAGGGAGGAGTTATTATTTGCTTCACTTTGTGGACTTGTGAGATCTCAATTGTTGGAGCCAAATAAAATAAAATAAAAATAAGTAAAATCAAAGCCAAATGGTACTAGAGGAGGTAGTATAGGAAGACCTTCATTATTGATCAACATGGCAGTTCTAAGTGCACGTATGAACTTGGAGCATTGTATGTAAGAGCCATCATTCTCTCAATTAGGGTACCAGGAGATCTTTTTGTTTTCATTTCTACAGATCCTACTCTGGTGTTAAAAACAGTGAGTGAAGTTTAGGTGCAGATAGAACAACATCTCAAATAAATAGCTTTGGGCTATAGCTCCTCAAGGAACATGGAATAAAATGGTTCAATCAGCATTCTGGAACCAACTATATGTAGCATTAGACACATAGCAGTATTTATTACTATTGTTGAACATGGAGTGACATTTTAATGATATGAAACCAGGAAAGTGTTATTGGCCACACACCTTGAAATATCTTTGATAATTTGTACTATTCTTCCAGACTATTTACTTGGACAAAAGTTACCTATCCATTAATTCCTTAATCTCACCTTGGTATAAATATAGATGTTGTCAGGACAATTTTGTGTTTCAATGAAAAACTATGTACTATCTAGAGGACACACTTCCATGTTATCTGACTCTGATTCTATGGAGCTTTTTACAATTCTAAAAACAGTAGATACTAATGGCAATATAAAACAATGCTTGTCTATAGACATGCAAATTCTGTCCTGTCTAGTAGAGGCTCAATTGACTACCCTCCCCCACCATAGAAGAAGCTAGTTTTGCCTCCATTTGCACATTCATTTCAACATTTCTTTACTTCATGTAAATTTGTTTTTTTGACTTCTCCCTTGAATTGGTTGTTAACACCTCCTCAGTTTCCTCACTGAGTTAAGTAAAATCTTTAACATACATTCATTTTTATATCTGTGTGAGAATCACGATTTTATCTTTTGTTGAAAATTATCTTTTTTTTTTGAGGAAGATCAGCTCTGAACTAACATCTGCTGCCAATCTTCTTCTTCTTTTTTTTTTCTGAAGAAGACTGGCCCTGAGCTAACATCCATCCCCATCTTCCTCTACTTTATATGTGGGACGCCTAACACAGCATGGCTCACCAAGACGTACCATGTCTGCACCCAGGATCCAAACTGTGGAACCCCAGGCCCTGAAGTGGAAGGTGTTCACTTAACAACTGCACCACTAGGCTGGGCCCCTGAAAATTATCTTTTAACAGTGTGTTGTCAAAATATTAGTGTCTGGCAATCCGTGTGATGTTAACCAATGACATGAAGCTGTGATTATTGTAGTAGAGGTTTGATATGGAACTATGAGTTTTTAATCAGAATTTCTTAGTTATTTGCTTTGGAAAATCCGTGGTTTTGGTGATTATGCTGTGTAGCTGCTTATCTGTGGGCAACAGATAAAAAGGCAAGGAATGTGCAGGTGTCTGGGGCAAGAACTATGACATCAAAACTAATATGGGATCCTTCAGCAACTTCCTCTACTCACCTTCCCTTTATGAACCAGGGGGCAATAGGAGCACAAAAAACCCAAAACATCAACATCAAATTATAATATGCAAGGCCACTTGTACCTCCCTGTGCTCCAGGGCAGCCAAAATGAATTCATTTCTGATGACATTGGCCAAGATATCTCTGTTAGAGGCTTAGGAAAATGTAAAGATCAATTCTATATTTAACTACAAGACTTCTGATGTTTTTGGTAGCAAATTTAAAAGAATCAGAGTGGTTCCTTGGCATGAAAATCTTCTCTAAACACACAATATTATTATAGCAGCAAGTCATGAAAAAGTTCTGACACAGGTTGACATCCATGACCTTGTCAACGTTGATGGGAACTTGTGTGGAAACCAACTTTGTCTTCTTTGAAGTCTGAAGTTTTGAATAGACTCTAGCTGCTTTGCTAGGCCCCTGACACTGATTAGTTCTGACCTCTACCCTTTAAGATTCTCTTAGCAATTTGGCTGCTGTACAAGTGCTGCCAGGGTCATGTGCTACCATTCCTCACAAATATGGTAGAGTACTTGGCATTACAGTTTCTGATGCAGAAGAAAACGATGCCAACCAAAGTGAAGCCCAGTCACTTGTTGAAGTATAAACATGTTCTAAGGTTCCCCATCCACCTGGCCTCACTGAATCCTTCTGCCTCATACAGATTCCAACTTTTGATACTTGTTTGGTCCCCAGACAGGAAGAGAGAAAGTGCTGTGTGTGCAATCACCCCGAAGTCTAACTAGAGCAAAGGTGTCATATGGGCCTGGCACATTTCTCAGGACACGTTCTTGGTGGTGGGAACAGAGTTACCCCATCTAATCTTGATAATAGTTGTTTAAATATTTCTTGCACAGTTGCCTCATATGAAACACATTCAGATTTTATTTATTTATTTTAAAGATTTTAGTTTTCCTTTTTCTCCCCACAGCCCCCCAGTACATAGTTGTGTATTATTAGTTGTGGATCCTTCTAGTTGTGGCATGTGGGACGCCGCGCCAGCATGGCCTGATGAGCGGTGCCATGTCTGTGCCCAGGATCCGAACTGGCGAAACCCTGGGCCACCGAAGCGGAGCCCACGAACTTAACCACTCAGCCACGGGGCTGGCCCCTTATTTTTTGATCTAGTAGTTGAAGCCACTTTGTTAAGAGCCCCGTGCCTACCTTCTGCTTATTGGTCTGTATTTTGCAAACTGATTCCTAAATTTATGTAATTGGGATCAGGGCTAAAGCCCCAACTTCGGAGCTAGCTTCGTTCACCGCAGTGTGAGAAGTGCAGGATGTTTCCTGTGAATCAGGGCGTTAACTCTACAGTAAAATGACCAGCAGCAAACGTTAGGCATCATCCTCATCGGTAAGACTGCAAGGCTCACAGAACATCATAGTTCGTTTATGCTTTCTAAATATCTTTTTCAAATACCTATAAAAATGTGATTTTAGTGCTTTTTCTATTTCTCGGAACTTGGAGAGTTAGGGAGAGCTCATTAAAATTTCACGTGGATTATTGCCTCTACTAAGGCTTTATGTCAATGTCCCTGAGTTTTAAAAAGGGGGGGGGGGTGCCATCCCACTCTAATCCCTGTGTATCTATAGAGATTAAAAAGATTTTTGCTTTCTCAATACTCACAGATGTTTTCAATTCAAATGACTGTTTTGTATTTAAAAGACAAGTCTAAATGTCCGCTGTTTTTTTCTTTTTAATAGTGAATCACAATTATTCATCCAAATGAAATATGGTATTTTCCAAAGTAGTGAATAATTTGTCAGTTCCTTAAGTCGTCATTCTAGGGAGATAATAAGTTGCTGTATGTGTTGTAAGTAAGGCAGGCTCAGGGGGCCGGCCTGGTGGTGCAGCGGTTAAGTGCACATGTTCCGCTTTGGTGGCCCAGGGTTCTGGTTTGGATTCCGGGTGCAGACATAGCACTGCTTGGCAAGCCATGCTGTGGCAGGTGTCCCACATATAAAGTAGAGGAAGATGGGCATGGATGTTAGCTCAGGGCCAGTCTTCCTCAGCCAAAAGAGGAGGATTGGCAGCAGATGTTAGCTCAGGGCTAATCTTCCTCAAAAAAAAAAAAAAAAAGTAAGGCAGGTTCAGATGTGAAGCATGTTGGGACCTCAGGAACATCAGCTGGCATGAAACAGAAGGAAGCTGCGACTGAGTTGAGTGAAATGAAAGTGTGCAGGTGGGAAGCCATGCAACACAATACTCTGGGCCTAAAGGGTGTAGCAATATGAGCTTGTCAGGCAATTAGTAAATAACATGCGTAAGAGAATGCTTCTGTGGGCTCCAATATGTGCTCCAGTGAGTAGGTAAGTCTAAAAGCAGGAGATGGTGGCGTATGCTAGTCCAGTGATTTCTGGTAGGACCCCTGCAAGGGCATGGGAACAGGATCTAGAATCTAGGGGTAGATTAGGCAGGAACTAGGTAGGGAATCAGGATGTGAAATATTTTAGAAAGAGCATGTGATCTGAAGCGAGACTGAAATGGTTATCTGGACATTTCCCTTTCCTAGTTGTGTAACTTCAGCAAGTTACTTAACCTCTCTGAATCGGTTTCCATAACTGTAAAGTGAAACCTTCATAGGTTGTTGTAAGGATTAGAAACACTGTATGTAGATACCCAGCATGGGAGTAGGCCTGTAATACGACATCTATTCTTCATTGGTTAGGACATCAGACCTAGTAAAGGACGGGAGCTCCAAACAGGTGAGCCAAGGCAGATGCTTGGTCTTAAGGGCTGAGATGTCTTGGTCCGGGAGAGGTCAGGTAGGAAAGGCTGTGACCTGGATACGTGGAATGAAAAGCTCATCCATAGCAAACTGTAAACCTTGTCTACAGGCTGGAAGACCTGGGGTTGCTGATAAGGCATGGCTCAGAACGGGCCTTGGACTGAGGCCAGCCCCTAGATGGATCAGAAGACAAAAAGAGCAACCAGAGAAGGCAGAAAATGTCAGTGCTTTTTCTTGGTAGGACTTACTTGTGGGCTGGTGGAGTGATCTTTTTGTCTGGGAGGATACTGAATTATCAAATGGGTGTTTGTGTGTGTGTGTGGCAATTTTACTGTTGTGGGAAGAGAGGACATTAGCAATAATGATTGTTATACCGAGAATCCTTTCACTGTCCTATATTACTGTATGCTATTGTTGTAACACGTGTGAGTGTTATCATTTCCGCTTAATACAGAAGGAAAACAAGGCATAGTGTAATCAAGTGAATGGTCTATGTCACAGTTGGGACTAGGATCTACGTAGCATTTCTTCCAGACCGGAGTTTTTCCCATTGTACAGATGTAAAAATAAAATGTATTGAAGGGATTTTTAGTGCTGGTAATAGGATATATTTTCCTCTGTGACTTGTGGGATTTTTTTTAAGCTGTATAATAATAACAATATATGGGTAACTTTTCATTATATCTCTATGTAGATTACACATAGAATAAAATTTATGGGAAATTTTATGGCAAAATTTAAATACCCAGTCCTAGGGAAACCTGGCCCGACAGTGCCCTTTTTGAGGTAGCCTGAGCTCAGTAAAGAGAACAGGATGTACTATGGATTTGTCTGCAGCCAGCTATGTGGCTGTTGATAAGTCTCCTGGCCTTTTAAAAAATCTGGGAGACCGCGTCATTCTAGCCTAGTGTCCTAAGTGACCTTAGAAAGCTTCTTTCAGCTCTGAGTAATCACGATACTGTGCTCCAAGCACTGTGTTTTCCAGACAGTATCATTTGTAGGTATAATCACTCTCCTTTGAAAGAAGACCCTGAGGCTCAGAGATGCAGAGACTTGCCTGAGGCTACACCAGCCATAAATGGGAGAGCGTTTTCAATGCAGGATTGGGGTCCTCAAAGCCCTTGCTGGTTCCACTGCTCCCAGATCACTAGTGAGTTTGTCTCTCTTCCTCTTCTTGGTGAGAAGTCAGAGAACTGTTAGGGTGTTGGCCTCCAGAGTGAGGGGTACCCCCTCAGGCATGGGCAAGATACTTCACTGGGGAACAGAAAAGGATGTCTCCACTTGGATTTATATTTATCTCAGACTTTAAAAATTTCTATTTTGGGGGCGTATTTTATAATAAATAGTGTAATAGTATGTATATGATTTATGAATAAATTAATTGCTATACATCATATATGGAGATTTGTGGGGTAAGCACTAATCTTGTTTTTTTCCTAAAAAGCAAAACGTTTGGAGAGCCCTGATTTTCAATTTAATTTTAATTTTTTGATTAAAGAATGATTGTGAAAGTAAAGAAGCCATAAAAAATATTGTATGATAGAAACCCAGTTGTAAAAGGTTTTATTTGGATTATTGGATTTCTTAGACTATTTGTACTTTTGATTGTCGGGGGCCACTGTTCTCTTACATCAAAGCAGATACTAGAAAGTTGATTCAAGAGGAGATGTCTGGGGCCGGCCTGGTGGTGCAGTGGTTAAGTGCACACGTTCCACTTCAGCGGCCTGGATCCCAAGGGTGGACACGGCACCGCTTGGCAAGCCATGCTGTGATAGGCGTCCCACATATAAAGTAGAGGAAGATGGGCACGGATGTTAGCTCAGGGCCAGTCTTCCTCAAAAAAAAAAAAAAAAAAAAAGAAGAGATGTCTGCTTCATGTGGGTTGACTTTCATAACTTTGCTTTTTCTGGTGTTCTGATAATAATAATAGCTACTGTTTATATCATTATGTGCCAGGTACCATGATAAGCATGTTAAGTTTGCATCTTATTAAATCCTCACAATGGCCCTGCAAGGCAGGCTTAATAGCTCCATTTTATAGACAAGGGAATTGAAATTTAGTAAAATGCTGAGGCTTGCCCAAGATTATCTAGTTAGAATTTGGACTTTGATCTTTCCGGCTCTTAAATTCACTACTTTCTTGTTTGGTAATCTGTGTTAAACTTATCAGATGTATTTGCCAAAATATTAATTTCATCAAAAGATTTCTTTCTCTTCTTTAGAACCATTAAAATGGATGCCACAATATATTTCATTTGAACCTCATCACAAAACTTCCAATGTGCTCATATAAGAGGTCATTCGACAAAATTATACATTTTGTGCCTTTTTTCCTCCTTCTCTTTAAATAGAGGTAAAATTAAACTCTGATAGGGTTCTCTAATTAGCATATTTCATGAACAATTATATCACCCTCAAGTTTTCAAAATTATTAAATGTTAAATTATTAGAAGTAACTTATCAGAAATAGGTAATTTTGCTATTTGAAATAGGAGAAATTAACGATATATTTTGTTGTCTAATTAGGTTTGCTACATAATTCCAATTTGTTCCATTAGTTTTACTAGAAATTGAATACATTGTTTTGTTAACCGAAGGCAAATTGCTTTTTAATTTTAGGTAAAAAATGCAGACAAAGAGGATGTAGAAATAAACCCATCACTTATGTATGAAACGAGACTTACTAATTTAACCTGGCTTTATAAGATACAATTCACTTTCAGTAAACAAGTCATAAATTTAAGTAATATTTTCAATCTAAAACAGATGAAGGGAAATTTTAGAAAATAGCTAATCACACAGAAAGGGAATTTCAGTGAAAAAAAGGATTGAATTTGGCCACTGGGTGTCAATCTTGATCCATATTCACAAGTAGTTAAGGAAAGGGAAATAAATCTTAAATGACTTCAGCTTTTCTTTGTAATTCTCTCTCCGGAGAGTTAGGGGAACGATTTTATTTAACAGCTAACATAATAACTCATTTGCTCTTTTAAAGTCTTTGTGATTTCTCTTTCAGCACCGTGAAGATTTTCATCTTCAGAAAATCTGAGGAGAAAAAGAAGGACTAAAAACAGCAGCAAAAGAAGCAGCTTTAACAAAAATGGACTGACATTTGCACTTTTACATTCTTCTTGGGTGAAGCTTGAGTGGCTGCGTAAAGACATCACTGGATGATTTCATTTCTGCACAGTACTCTCTGACTATGTAAAATTTCAAGGTCCCAGGAGTCAAATATTGGCCTGGAAAATATGGCTCTCTTAGTGAAATGGTGCATTTTATTTCATGATTACCTTTGAAACTGAGAAAAAGGTACAAATACAAAAGGTGTGTAGTGTAGGGGGACATCTCAGCTCCATGATACCTTTATCTTTACCTCTTTCTAATGTATCCTTCTAGAATCTAGATAAACTCTATGTATATACAAACACTTATGTATACATATCTTCTCCCTTTTTTATATACAAATGGCACAGTATGCATGCCATTCTTAAACGTTTGTTTTTTTTTTTTACATTTAATAATATATTTTGGAAGTTGCTTCATGTCAGTCAATACAGATCTGCCTTAGACTGAGTTGAGACCATCTGTTTTTGAAGATAATAAATAGTGCTCTGATGTTCTCATCTCTTAGGATTTTAAAAGTGGCACCGGAGGCAAGAATTTGGTCAGACATGCCAATCTAGATTAGGGGAAATGGAACGCAGAGAAGTTGGACATGCTCACCTCTGATGGTCTGCAAGTCTTTGATGCCCTTTTTCCTCCTCCTCCTTCCAAACCCCTCCAACAATCCTGAACATACCTCTGACTTCTGTTTATCTTACACTCCCTGATAAATCTCCTTAGAAGTTGGTGGTCCACTTAAGCCAAGCCACAACCATAACATGGCCCCTAAGACACACCATAGCATTGTAAGGGTCCATAAGAGAGCATACCATAAAATTAGATAAAACTGGATATTTGCAAATAACATTTTTTAAAAACCTGTCATTTGGGTTAAAATAATGCAGCTTTATTTCATTACTTTCTGAGCTATTGAACTGGATTGAGCATATTTTCATTTCTTCGAATTTAGTAGTTTGAGACTTAAATGTCATCCTATAAACAAGGCTGCCCCAAATGAGTCTCTGATTTTGGGTTGCTGTGGCCCCAAATTTACCCTTCCATTATGTTGCACTGACATTGAAACCATTCTGGGAAAATGCCAGTAATCTTTCTAAAACCAATGCAATCATCATGTGTTGAGATATAGCTTCAACGGGTTGCCAATGATTCCTAACCTTTTGGAGTTGCTGGACTCTGCTGCTGAGTTTCAACATCCACTCCCATCCCAAGCACTATGGGAAGCTGTCTATCTAGGTTTTGAGTTTATTTGGTTTTGAGCACTTTTAGAGTATTTCTTCCTATCCCTTGAAATCATTAGAGATACCCTGTGGGTTCAGTGCTGGGGGATACCTGTTACTAAGCTGTGTTCTCCTTGTCAGTGCAGTATTTAGACCCTTTGGTTAGTAAATGGCCCTTTATAATTCTACAAATTGTATAAAGCAGGCCCCTTTGGAGTGACTCTGCAGCACTGCCTTCTGAGAGGTAGGAGAAACAGTTGACGCTTGTGTCTAGAGGCGAGTGTTGGATGTATTATGCCCTGTTAGCATGTTCAGACGCTGCTGTTGATTTGTGCTGATGTCCCTTTGGCCTCAGAAGCTACCATAACACCTTGGTCAGGAATGACTTTAAGTTAGGGCAGCCCGGTAGGTTGATCTGTAGGATTTCTGGAGCAGTATTTCAATGCACCTTTAGAACCTTGCTGCTGTTTAACTTATCAGGGCCTTGAAAGCGTTAATGCAGCTTCTGAAAGCGTCCAACGCAAAGGAGGAGGGCAGGAGGTGCCAGCAGCACAAAAAAGAATAGTTGTGTTTCCTTGCCTCTCAGGCCTCCACCACCAATGTTCCGGAAGAATGAGTTCCCTTCCTGGAGCTGCTCTGGAAGACTTTGGCCTCCAGTTTCTACTTTTGCCTTTGCCTGGTAACTGGTGCCAAACCCAGGGTCTGACTAGCCTTTCAGAAAGGCAAATAGGGGATTTAGTGCCATCTCTTGTATGCCCTTGGGCTAAGGACTAATAGTTTTTTCATCTGTGAAATAAAACTGATAATAAGGGTACTACCTGTGGAAATAAAAGAGATGATCTATGTAAAGAGCTTGGCACAATGTTGGCCCATTGTAAGCACTCAATAAATAGTGGCCACTAACATTAGGAGACAAGGTTGCTTTAGTGGTTACATGAATAGGGTGATTTTAGTTGTTCCTTGTCTAAAAGAGATCTTGTCCTCCTGACATTCTGATACATGAAATTCTGTAGCTAGAAATTCGCTCCTTAAAATCAAAATGTCTTCGTAAGTGTAAAAACTTCTGTGAAAGAGAACATTCAGCCTTGGCAACCATTTACACATTAAGGAGAATAAACTAATCTTAATAACAGATTTTGATAGGGAGCGAGAAGGGCACTTTGGGGAAGAGAAAGAGTTCCCACTGAGTAGAGGAAAAGCAAAGATTGTTCAGGCTTGGGACGCTACAGATAAACCTTCCTCTACGTTAGAGTTCTACATAGAGATCCTCTATTTCCTTGAATTCTGTGTCTCTTCGGGAAGAAATGTCATCTAATGACCCATATGTATTTAGTCCCATGGTTCTTTCTCTCCACTATTAATCACTATTTAATTTCTTTAAGTTAGACAGAGCAAGACTGAAAACAGTAGGAAGGCAGGGACCCCAGATATGCTCTTATTACTGCATACATAATGTCATAATGCTGTAATAAATATTTGTCTTTGAAGGAAGGTAAATAGGCACAATATTTCATAAAACTCTCTATGTATTTATACAGTATAAAACTATAAATTATATATATAATTGAATGATGTATTTATATATGATTGAATATATTCATATGAATATGAAATTATATTTGAAATACAATTATATATATACTTGAAAATGATACATAGTTGAAAGTATATATTCTTAATATTTCCATTTTGATAAGCATATTCTTTCAGAAGAGAACTTATACCTTTTCTAGTTAAATGTACTTACTTTAGAAAAAGAGATTTAAGGAAATGTTAAATGGAGATGTTACTCCCTCTAGATCTTACAACTAATTAGTGGCAGAGCAGGGACTAAATCTGGGGTCTTTTGTTCCAAAATGATGTTTATTGTGTAGTACTCAGCATAGCTGCGTAGTCAAACAATGGGTGCTTGGGATAGCTGGGTTGGTCCAATACATATCTGCAGATTTTATCTGGAGCCAAGTACTATTTAAAAAGACCCAGTTCAATGGCATTAAAATAGATACTTCCTAAAATGAACCTATCTCGTTAGATGTCAGAATAGCAGTTACCCTTAGGGGAAGAGAGTCACCCAAAGGGTCGTGAGGGGGAGTTTCCAGGATGTCGGTAAGGTTTTCTTTCCTGATCTGGTGCTGGCTACATGGATTAATTTATGAAAAATTCATCTAACTACATACTTAATGATTTGTATATTGATTATATATTTTATTCTTTAACTTAAAAAGTTTACTTAGAAGGATATAGATTGGCTAGGTGCCATCTATACATTAAGAGTTTGAGGGACTATGTTTTACCCACATTAAAGTAAGAATTGAAACAGGTAGTGATAGGGCAGAGGTTCACATTTTAGAATGCTCATATTTAGCCCTCCACCTTTGTCCTTTCCTTATTTCCTGGAAGTCCAGTTTCACCAAAATAAGCTAATTTATTTAAGAAATGTCACAGATAAAAATCTACCCCATGGGCCTCTTTTGCCCAAATTGTATGGAAAAATATAGGGGTTTGTAGGTTTCTGATTACTGCTATGAGCCCAGAGTTAGAAATGCTTGTCTGCTGTTTGGCCACTGTATAACCTTTTCATGTGCCCTTATCTGATCTTTCCACCTCAGGCAGTAAAGGGGCTGATAATTCCTCCTCCCGGCCCTGCAAGGACACTGTCCGTGGGTGGAGGAGGGGCAGAGGGCCAGATGCGCAGCCATGAGTGGAGCAGAGCTATTTCAGATGTTCTGCCTGTTTCTACACTTCTGCTCCTCTGTGTGAAAGGCATGTGCAAGTCAGGTCCAAGCATATTTCTCTTGAAATGAATGTTAGCACAGAAGGGAGTGGGAATTAATGGGTTTTTATCAAGAAATAGGAGGAGGAGGTGGCTGAGAGCTGTTGATGTAGAACTGGCTATGGCCTGCCACCTATTTCTCATTCTTTGATCTTTTGCCACGATTTTCGCCTTTAAAAGTTCTAATTAAGGCATCACTGTGGAAAATACGGCATTCTTATAGGCCCACCAGAGTAAGTGCAATTCTTGCAGCTTTCTGGACTTCTTAAATCTAAATTAATTGTAGAAAACCTAGACCATTTTCTATGTAAAATAACTATCAGCTTTCTAGAAATATAGTGATAGTTGTCTCTGTATTCCCATTCATTAGCTACTTTTTTTTTTTAATATGATAACTCATCATATGAAGCTGCTCTTTTTCTTTGTATCCAAAGTTGCTAAAAAATCCTTTTGAAGTGTAGGGGAAATTCCTTCAATTTCGCTTTCCCTTTTCTGGTTGAAATAAGAAAAATGTTAAATTTTTTTTTTTTTTTGAGGAAGATTAGCCCTGAGCTAACATCTGCTGCCAGTCCTCCTCTTTTTGCTGAGGAAGACTGGCCCTGAGCTAACATCTTTGCCCATCTTCCTCTACTTTATATGTGGGACATCTGCCACAGCATGGCTTGCCAAGCACTGCCATGTCCATCCCCGGGATCTGAACCAGCAAACCCTGGGCTGCCAAAGCAGAATGTGCACACTTAACCGCTGTGCCACCGGCCCCAGAATGTTAATTTTTAAAATACATATATCATATTTAGCAATGAAAAATGCTCTCCTTACATAGTTTGAAACATTCAGAAATGGCAAGATCCTTGTCAACATTTTTTTTTCTTTTTCTTCTCTCCAAAGTCCCCCCAGTACATAGTTGTATGTTCTAGTTGTGGGTCCTTCTGGTTGTGACATGTGGGACGCTGCCTCAGCCTGGCCTAATGAGCGGTGCTGTGTCCGCGCCCAGGATCCTAACCGGCGAAACCCCGGCCCCTGAAGCAGAGCACGTGAACTTAATTACTTGGCCATGGGGCCAGTCCCCCTTGTCAACATTTTAATTTCATTCATATAGTCATTTACTACCTTTGGCTCCCAATCTTTTTCCCCCAGCTTTATTGAGGTGTAATTGACAAGTAAAATTGCAAGATATTTAAACTGTACAATGTGATGATTTGATATACGCATACATTGTGAAAGGATGCCTACCATCAAGGTAATTAAACAATCCATCACCTCACGTATTTCTTTTTTTGTTTTTTGGTGAGAACATTTAAATTCTATTCTCTTAGCAAATTTCAATTACACAATACAGTGTTATCAACTATGGTCACCATGCTTTACATTAGATCCTCAGACCTTATTAATCTTATAACTGAAAGTTTGTACTCTTTTACCAACTTCTCCCTATTTCCCCCACCCCTGCAGCCCCTGGCAACCACTTTTCTACTCTCTGTTTTTGTGAGTTCGCCTCTTTTTTTTAGATTCCACATATAAGTGATACCATGCAATATTTGTCTTTCTCTGTCTGGCTTATCTCACTTAGCATACTCTCTGGCTCCCTCCTAAAGGTGTGTTGAAACTCCTAGGTCTCAGCCCTGTGCATCTCAAGCTATACCAAAGACACCCATGAGTAAACAAAAACAGACAGAATTTCAAACAGCAAACATTTTGACTTAATGCTGTTTAACATTTATTTTACAAAATCTTTCCCCTATAGTTCAGCAATTCCACGTATGGTCTACTTATTATGTATCAAGCTGCATGTTGGGCATTACAAGAAATAATGACTTTCAAAGTTGCATTTGGATAGAAGGGGTGTGATTCTTCCTCAACTTGAGAATGAAATCATTGTACTAGATGTAAACTCAAAGAGAAAATGGGTCTCTGAGACTTATTTTGTTCTGTACTTTCACTGTTTTGATCTTTCAATCTTGCAGTACATGTTATTTGGAAGCTGTGTCTTTACAAATGCAATGATGCATTCAAAATAATTCAAATTACAAAGCTTCAAACACAGCCACTATTTAAAAAATTGTGTGTACCACAACTAGAAGGACCCACAACTAAGAATATACAACTATGTACCCGGGGGCTTTGGGGAGGAAAAGGAAAAAAATTAAAAAAAAAATCTTAAAAAAAAAAATTGTGTGTAGCTAAGAGGAGAAAACAAAAACAAAGAGACAAATGAAAATGCTATAGTTACTAATGTGAATGTCTGGTGTAAATGAAATGGAGCAACAAATATTGGTTCAATACTTATTTTGAGGCCCAGAGATTAAATAAATATTTTTTTCCTCTGAGTGATGTTGGGAAACTTCTTTAAAAAGCAGTGTGCTCAGAAGCACATTCATTGAAAAGAGTCCGGCACCACTACTCCCGTCTGCATCCACATTCCAGCACTATCTCTAGTTCAGAGATCTGAGAGTCAGTGTGAAAGAAAGATTTTAGAAAATAGGAATTTTTTTCTTTTTGCTGTAATTCAACCTGAGGGCTTCTCATTTAAGTTGTCACTCCTTGGGGAAAACAAAAACCACCTCCAAACCTGATAACGCTTCCCTGGCTGGCTGCAGATAAGAGAGCTTTTGCCATAAAGGAATTAGTTGATTTTGATTTAGTTTAAATTTACTCCAATGAATTTTCTGTCAGAGGAGATATGCATAAATTTCATATAACATGTATATTTTCAGTAGTTGGTACACAGCATGTTTATACATTTACCCATGTTGTCAAGGAATGAAATCTGATTTAAGTTCACCAAAGCTTATTGTCATGGTATATGTATAAGTGAGACTTTGATTAACTAATGAGCTGACTATTTTTTTCCTACCACTGACTTGTGGGTATTATTCCTTTCTCTTATTGTGTTGTCTAGGAAGTCATTTATTTGTACCTAAGTCAACTAATGTTTAACAGTGATCAAAAGACAAGAATATTGAGTCTCCCTTTTCTCCCCAAACTGTGGCTCACTTAGTTTAGCCTGCTCAGTGTTGTCCCATGTAGTGTTCTTTTAAAAACAAGTACGTTTATTGTCAACATTTGAAAATTGGGGTGTTTCTCACAAAAATCCAGATTTCTTGTTTCTGTTACAAAATGAGGGGTCGGTAATACTAGGACTCACTTCTCTCAGGACAATAATTGGCTGAAGCTGAGCAGTAGCTAAGTTATACGCTGTAGAACGTGTGGGGTTTTTCTTTTCTTTTTTTTTTTTTTGAGGGAGATTAGCCCTGAGCTAACATCTGCTGCCAATCCTCCTCTTTTTGCTGAGGAAGACTGACCCTGAGCTAACATCCGTGCCCACCTTCCTCTACTTTATATGTGGGACGCCTGCTGCAGCATGGTTTGCCAAGCAGTGCCATGTCCACCCCCGGGATCCGAGCCGGTGAACCCTGGGCTGCCAAAGTGGAACGTGCGAACTTAACCACTGTGCCAGTGGGCTGGCCCCTGGGTTTTTTCTTAAATAACACCCATATTAACTCATTTGCCTTACCAGCCTGGGCTCTGTAGGCCTTTGAGTTTGGGACCCCTGTTTGAGGGAGGAATTGGGTTGGGCTAGATAAGACTTTGAAGGAAGCAAAAGATTTTTGGTGCTGTTGTACAGAAAGCTAGAATGACCCCAGCTAGAGCTTCGTAGACTAGACTCTTGACTATGTTCAGACAGATATGGGCTCCAATCCCTGCTCTGCCATTTCCTAGATCTTGGAACTTGGGGCAAATTGCTTAAATGTTCTTAAGCTGCTTTCTTTTGTGTTAAGTGGAGCTAAGAACATCTCCCTCACAGGGTTGTTGCAGGGGATATTAGAGAGTGATTATTCCCATACAAAAAGTTTTGCGAATCAAGAAATCCCCTAGCTACTTTTAAGAAATCGTTTACAGAACATTTACTAAAATTCCAAGAAGAGTGGTACATTTGCATATTTTAGACACTCATCTAAATATGATCTATATTGTCTGATTACCCCCTTAGTCTCCAAGTCAGAATTTTATTTATTTATTTATTTTTGTGAGGCAGATTTGCCCTGAGCTAACATTCCTTGCCAATCCTCCTCTGTTTTGGCTTGAGAAAGATTAGCCCTGAGCTAACATTTGCACCAATCTTCCTCTACTTTTTGTGTGTGGGATGCCTCCAAGCATGGCTAATGAGTGGAGTAGGTCCACACCCGGGATCCGAAAACTCGAACCGAGGCAGCTGAAGCGGAGCACATGGAACTTTAACCACTTAGCCACAGGGCCAGTCCCTCCAAGTCAGAATTTTAAACCATTTCCCCTTCAATAGAATTCTTCCAAGAGAGTCCCAGTGGTGACTTTCAAGCTGAACAAAGTTTCCTACCTTGTTTGGCCAGATTTCTGTGTTCACCATAGACATGCTTAAAAGTCACTGTAACTTCAGACGTCGTTTCTAGAGTGGATAAGAAGAGAAATGTTAAAAAAAAAAAAAAAAAAAAAGAGAAGAAAAACACAGAGAAGGATTAAGAATCTTTTCTTTTTTGTGTGCAGAAAAGGGTTAAATCAATTTCCCTTGCCTGGAAAAATAGACTTGACCTAGAAAACCCTTTCATAGGTACATACTTTACAAAAGACAGTCCTAACAAGGCCAGCAGGAATCTTACAATAATTGACCAAAAATTCAACCTCCTTCAAACCCTTCCTTTAATTATCTTGTCTGCACAGATCTATAAAGTTCTTAATATTGTCTAAGCAATAGCATCCCCAAGGTCAGGGTTCCCCATCTGGCTGCACATTAGAATCACTTGGGAGATTTTAAAAATTAGCAGTGCCCGGTCTCTACTCCCAGAGACTGATTTAATTGGTCTGGGGTGGAGCCTGGACATCAGTATGAGCTTCTGCTCCATGGCCTTCTGTTAGCACTGGGTGTTAGAAGGTAGAAAGGAAGATAACTCTCAAAAGAGCAGAACCTGGCCATAGGTCTATCTCTGGAGTACTAATCTCCTATTCCTGACATTCATAGAACTATTTCTGCTAGTTGCAATGAACCGGTTCACTTATTTAAGTACAAAGGAGAGAGGTGACAGGGCAAGTGGTTAGTCAACTCTCTCAATTCTCCAGCAAGGGAAGAAAAGTCTATGCTAAACATGTCCACGGATAGCTGTAACAGTGCAAGAAACATTTGAAGTGCACTTCATACCTTACACAGTATATCTCATTTGGTCAGCCAATAACTTCTGAGATGGATGTTATTATTATTCCTACTTTATGGGTGAGTAAATGAATCCATAACAGATATGAATTTTTCCATAGCAACTTGTCATATTGTTTTGATTTTTGAAATAAAATTGAATCTATTTCTGAATTCCTGTTTGCCAAGGTCAATAAACAATTGAATATAAATCACTCACCTGCCATTGGAATGCACAAGAACCCTGGCCTTATGGACAGGATGGAGAGGGCTGGGACTTTGAACTACAGTGGTCACCATTATTAATCCACTCCTCTTGCTCTGTGATGTCCCTGTCACATACTGGTCCTTCAGTGTTTGGCTCCAGATAGAACACAGAGAAATCCTTCACAGAGGTCCTCTCTAATTTCTGCAGGCTTGGTCATGGAGAGCCTCATAATTATTCCCAAGGCTCTTGTCCTCCACAGGCATCCCTGTGCCCAGCCCCTCTGTCAAATCCAGGGCACTGGAGGGAACCTAGTGGAGGCTAGCCTTCCTAATAGAGCCCTGCCCCTCTCTTCTCCCAGTCTTGCAGGGATCCAACAATACTTGGGAGTCCAAGGGAGCCCTCTCCTTTCCTTGAAAGTGTAGAAGCTTTCATATCATTTTCTTCCATGGACTAAGCCTTCCCAAAACAAAGTTTACAAAACACACAAAACACTTCGATCTCTCCTGGGGCAAAGGAACCCAAAACTCAAACATGAAGACCTGGCTGTATATCTTGAATGGAAAAAGAGAATATAGCATCCTTTTTCTTAATGAATCCACAGCAGCCCAAAAGACACAAATTAGTCATTTGTAATTGACTCTGGTGCAGTACTAGAAAGCTTTCAAAGCAAGTGAGACTGCTTTTCAGGAGCTTCTCTTATCATTGAAATGAATCCACTGACCCCAGTTGATCTCGACATTTCGTAAGTCAAAAAACAAAACAAACCATTTCACTGAAGATGTTTGAAATTAGACACTATATCAGATCTTTGATAGCACAAAACTTCAGTCTTTAATGAAGCTCCTTTGAAAGAGCTGACTTTTCACAGATAATTCTTCAACAACAAGCTCCGGCCACCACTCCCTGCCCGTTTAACTTTGTTTTTATGAGACTTCTTGAGTAGTAAATGTTAATGGCTTTTGTCACTGATTCTTATGCTAATAGTCATATACCCAGTTCTTGAGTTAGAGGAATATCTTTAGTCAACAAGGGCTTTCAGATCTTTGGGGACCCTTCGAAGATCTAAGGTTATCTGTGGCCCCACTCTCAGCTGTGGGGACCTCAGTTGTAAATATAATACAGTTCAGGTGGTCTCCAGCTTGACTATCCAGTAATAGATAGATACCTCTGATAATAGAGTTCTAGCCTTTTTATCCTTCTTGCAAATTAAGAGAAGGCCTTTTCTGAGGATGAAGTCATTAACATCTCGTAAAGGATCTCAGTGGGGTCTGATGAATGGTGGTAAGAAAAGAGGGTTCATGGAAACGGAAGTTTATGCTATACAGTGAAAAATATGCGGCCATTAACAGAGTGGACCCAGGACTCCTTGACAGGAAGAGAAGAGCAGGCATCTCAATTTTCTAGAGGACTCATATACTGGAGCCGTCAATAAGAACTGAATAGAGTTGAGATTTCAACTCAGGCAATATAGCCTTTGTGGTGAAAGTTGCCTGTAATAGGCTTATTGGCTTTATTTTATTATTGGGACCATCTAGGGGAACTCGCTGAAAATAACCTCTTTCTGTAACACCAGCAAGGCTTCCCTGAGAAGTGCTACTAGCCCCGGGGTTGGCAGTGCTTCCCAGCCAAGCTTGTCCATGAAGCCGCTTACACTTCGAATGTGTACAAAGGCAGCAGCAAGAGCTAAACATTTCCTTTTCTAACCTTCCCCATGGTTTATCAAGTAAAACAGTTACCTGAATCATCTTAAGGTCCGAAGGTTGGAACTTTGCTTTTTCCTAAAAGATGATGTTCTGGAAAGATTCCTAAGTAAGAAAACACATTGGCAAAGGGGTAAAAAATTCACTACTTAGTGACCATCAATCCAGCGGGCTCAGGACCTTTGGATTACTGACACAGTTCATCTACTTTGGCAATCGTACAGGAATTCTGGGGACTAGCACATTTTGATTAACTGACTTTTAAGCCACCAGACATGCAGATGTAGACTTGACATATTAAAATACAGTTACAAAATGCTGGGGCATTTTTTGGGTAGAGTGACACATCTGAAGAATAGAATCATACAAGTTCATGTCCATCTTATTCAAATCACCAGTAGTGTGGCTATTGACCAGTCCAATCCAAATGAATCTTCTCTCTCAGATTACACAATTTTTTAACACACTTTGCTTTAACAGTTCTTGCAATGCACTGAATTCCAGATGAGAGAGTTGAGTAAGAATTAAAATGCTACCATATTTAAAATTTGATGTCTGTGATCATTAATGATTTGTAGCATGTAATAAAGAGGGAGCAACTACTGGCTATTCACAGTCTTTGCTCCCAATAATTACTTGATTATAAAGTTGGGGTGTTTTATCCCCAAAGTCTTTTCTGGCTTATACTTTTCCTTCTCCTTTCTCTGTGCAAACTCTTTCCTTTGCTTAGAATTTTCTGAATTGTTGCTTATTGAAACCCTTGCTGTCCTTCAAGGACCAGTCTGGAAGCAGCTTCTTTCATGATGCCTTCTTTGATCACCCAGCTCTCCATTGCAGTCTGGCGGCACTCCACGCTGGGTGGGTGCCACTCACATGGGGTTTACCCCATCCCGCCTCAGTTTGCTCTTATTTCCATATGCATTTCACTTCACTTTCTCCATCAGAGGATGGCAAACTTTTCTGTAAATGGTCAGAGAGTAAATAATTTAGGCTGTGTGGACTATCTGGTCTCTGTCATAACTACTCAGCTCTGCTGTTGCAGCATGAAAGCAGTCATAATCAATCCACAAATGAATTAGTATAGCCATATTCTAGTGAAACTTGACTTTTGAACACTGAAATTAGAATTTCACATAATTTTCACTTCACAAAATACTCTTCTTTTTCTTCTTCTTCTTTTTTTTTTTTTTTTAAAGATTTTTAAAGATTTTATTTTTCCTTTTTCTCCCCAAAGGCCCCTGGTACATAGCTTGTATTTTTAGTTGTGGGTCCTTCTAGTTGTGCTATGTAGGATGCCGCCTCAGCACGGCCTGATGAGTGGTGCCATGTCCACACCCAGGATCTGAACCGGCGATACCCTGGGCCATGAAAGTGGAGTGCGCGGACTCAACCACTTGGCCATGGAGCTGGCCCTGTTTTTATTTTTTTAACCATATAAAATTGTGAAATACTATCCTTAGCTTGTGAGTTGTACAAAAACAGGCAGCTGGTGGATTTGACCTGAAGTTTGCTGAACTCAAGATTCAAGATTGCTAGTCCCTGGAGGACAAGAACCACATGTTAGACAACTTTGTGTCTCTCTCATTCAACGCCTGCCACAAAATCTTTCAATAGCCAAGTTAATTGTTATTTGTTGAATTGATGTGGAATAAAAGGAAGACACACCTGCATCACTGAAAAAAGTCAGAAAACTTGAGTGGTTTATGATCATTTCATTTATCCTTTTATTCTTTCAGCTACAAGAAAGTTTGGAGAACCAATGAAAAAGTGATAGATTTCGATGTGCAACTTTACATGAGCAGAGTCAACCCACTGAAATACTGTTGCCGCTTGAAGAGCCTAAGGAGTAATGTAGCAATCCCTTCACCTGGAAGTTTACAAAAACTCCTGAGTTCATCTGGAGTATAAATGTTTTACATTACACATTTGCTTTTGAAAAGTGGGTAAGGGTTTGTATCAGTATGCAGAAAGAGAGCAAGAAATTCTGAAGCCCCTAAGGAGGACAAAAACATGAGAAGATCCGAAAGTACTTTTCAATTGATGTTGATTACCAAGTAGATTTTCTACAAAAAGAAGGTAGGGTAAAGCTGGCTTTCTATTGTTGACTTTCATTTCTTTTTCTCCTATTGTTTGAATTTTTTTGATTGTGGTAAAATACATTTAACATAATATTTACCATTTTCATAATTTTAATTGTGCAATTTAGTGGCGTTAAATACATTCACAGTATTACTCAACCATCACCATTATCCAGATTTTTTCATCATTCCAAATAGAAACTCTGTACCCACTAAGAAATAACTCTCCATTTCTCTCTCCCCACAGACCCTACTAATCACCATTGTATCTTTTGTCTCTATGAATTTGACTACTGTAGGTACCTCATATAAGCGGAATCATACAATATTTATCCTTTTGTGTCTGATTTATTTCACTAAGCATAATGTTTTCAAGGTTCATCCATATTGTAGCATATATCAAAACTGCATTCCTTTTTATGGCTGAAAACTATTCCATTGTATGGATATACCACATTTTGTTTATCCATTCATCTGTTGATGGACACTTGGGTTATTTCCACCTTTTGGCTGTTGTGAATAACCCTAAAGTGAACATTGGACTACAAGCGTTTGTTTGAGTCCCTATTTTCAGTTATTTTGGTTATATACCCAGGAGTGGAATTGTTGAGTCATATTATAACTCTATGTTTAACATTTTGAGAAAACACCAAACTGTTTTCCACAGCAGCTACACTGTTTTACCTTCCAACCATCAATGCATATAGGTTCTGCTTTCTCTACATTCCTATTTTCTGGTTTTTATTACTATGACCATCCTAATGTGGGCGAAGTGGTATCTCATTGTAGTTTTGATTTGTATTATCCTAATGACTAATGACATCTTTTCATGTGTTTTTGGATATTTTAATATCTTCTTTGGAGAAATGTCTATTCAATTCTTTGCTTATTTTTAAATTGAGTTGTTAGTCTTTTTGTTGTTGAGTTGTAGGAAATCTTTATATATTCTGGATATGAAAGTTTTACCAGACATATGACTTGCAAATATTTTCTCCCATTCTGTGGACTGTCTCTTTACTCTCTTGACTGCATTTTCTAATGCAGAAAGTTTTTTAATTTTGATGAAGTCCAATTTATCTAACTTTTCTTTTTCTTTTTCTTTTTTTTTGAGGAAGATTAGCCCTGAGCTAACTACTGCCAGTCCTCCTCTTTTTGCTGAGGAAGCCTGGCCCTGAGCTAACATCTGTGCCCATCTTCCTCTACTTTATATGTGGGACGCCTACTACAGCATGGCTTGCCAAGCGGTGCCATGTCCGCACCTGGGATTCAAACTAGTGAACCTCGGGCTGCCGAGAAGCGGAATGTGTGCACTTAACCACTGTGCCACTGGGCCGGCCCCTATCTAACTTTTCCTTTGTTGCTTGTGCTCTTGGTGTCATATTTTAGAAACCGTTGCCAAATCCAAGGTCGTGGAGATTTGCCGTATATTCTCTTCTAACAGTCTTATAGTTTTAGCTTAAGTCTTTGCTCCATTTAGAGTTAATTTTTATTTGTGGTGTGAGGCAGGGATTCAACTTCATTATTTTTCATGTAGATGCACTGTTGTTCCAGTACCATTTGTTGAAAAGACTATTCTTTCCCCTTTGAATGGCTATGGTGTGCTTGTCAAAAACCAATTGACCATAGCTGTATGGGTTTATTTGTAGACTCTCAATTATCTTCCATGGATCTGTATGTCTTTATTTATGCCAGCAGTGCACTGTTTTGATTCCTGCGGCTTTGTAGTACATTTTGAAGTCAGGAAGTTGAATTGTCTAACTTTGATCTTCTTTTTCAAGATTGTTTTGGCTATTTGGGGTCCATTGCAATTCCATATGAATGTTAGAATTGAATTTTCCATTGCTGCAAAAAATGCCATTGGGATTTTGATAGGATAACATGGAATCTGAGGATCACTTTGGGGATATCGCCATCTTAACAATATTAAGTCTTCCAATCCATGAACATGGGATGGCTTTCCATTTATTCATGTCTTTTTAAATTTGTTTCAGTAATATTTTGTAGTTTTCAATGTACAAGTCTTTTGTCCCCTTGTTTAAAGTTATTCCTAAGTACTTTATTCTTTTTGATGCTATTGTAAGTGGAATTTTTTCTTAATTTCCTTTTTGGATTGTTCATTACTAGTATACAGAAATACAAGTGATTTTTGTGTGTTGATTTTGTATCTTGCAACTTTCCTGAATTTATTTATTAGCTCTAATAGTTTGTGTGTGTATGTGTGTGTGTGTGTGTGTGTGTGTGTGTATTCTTTAGGGTTTTCCACATACAAGATCATGCCATCTTTGAATAGAGATAATTTTGCTTCTTCCTTTCCAATTTGGAAAGAACTTGGATAAAAATAATACATGATAAGGAAAACTTGGGTAGATAAAAATACCTATCACATAAGGTTGTTGAGAACTATAATGTCCTAAATAAAGGATTGTTATTACATTCCTTATTCCTCATTGTCAACCATATGAATTACTTATCTTTTTCTATTCAGCTTATAGATTATTTTATTCTCCAACCCTTATTCTCTCCCTACCCTGCCCAAAGGACTGTTGGTGTGCCCTTCTTTGTGCTGTCATAACACTCTGTGAATACATTGATTATAATATTTATCAGGTTGTATTGCTTTTCTGGATCTTAAATTCCTTAAAAAAAGAGGACAAAGTTTTATTCATTTCTCTAACTTCAGTGCCTGGCATATAGGAATTTGGTAAATGTATACAGGCTAAATGCGGGACATAACAACTTTAACCATCTGAAAAGTCCTTCACGGCTTGCTTTAAGGATTTATTTATGTATTCTGTGAAAAACTATGTCTTTGTGTCTATAAAGATATCGTTAAGGTTTTTTTTTCCTGAAAGAAATAAATTATACCACAGGAAAATATATAAAATGCACACACAGGTAGAATGCAAGACAAAACACTTGAGCAAACTTACTAAAAACCTCAGATTCTTTACTCATTCTGACATCACCAATGCAAACAATCATTGTTCTCCTGATTAGCAGTATGTTTCTGAAGGATCACTAGTCATATCATGCTGGTGAGGGCCCTTGGTGACTATCATTTGCTATTGCTATGAATTTCGGAGTCAGAATACGAGGGCCTGCCACGTATCAGTCATAAAGTAGGTGAAGAGGGGAAAGGAACTTCAGTGCCAAGACTAGTTGTAGCCTGATGAGAACTAAACTGAGAACCCATATTTTTGCCATTCACAATTTTTACATTCACTATTGCTGATGACTAGTGCCAATCTGTTAGCCAGTGACAAAAAGAATGAATATTCTCACCCTTTCCCTCCATTAAGGTACCCTATTTTGCATCCTATTCAGTGGACGGATTCAGTGGTGGATTCAAATGAAGGGTCTTGTGGCTTATGGAAAATGACAGAAAATTGGTAAACAGGATATTATCTCAAGGAGAAAATGTCAATTCTATGAGTCTTTCAAGAGAAGATCCGTGGTATCATAAAATGCCAACCCAGGGACTTTGCAGAAAGAGCTTACTTCAGCTTCCTTAAGAGTCCTGGCAAAGTCAATTTCTGCTGCATTTTCTCTTCCAGTGTAAAGGAAAACAAAAAACTAAGAAGCAAAAACCCAGTAAGTACATACTAAGATCCCAGTTTAGCAGTCAGTATACCTGAATTTGGATTCTAGCTGTGTGACTTGTTGGTTGGTGACTTTAGGAAGTTTCCTTAATGTTTTTAAGCTACGAAGAGTAAGATAGGTAATCAAATAAACTTCAGAAACTATACTATGGCCAATAAAAGTAACTTGATTTTTTTTCTCTTTTCATAAATATGTGTTCATTGTAGATATTTTAAACAATATAGAAAAGTTAACAAATATCATCCCAAATTCCACCATTTGAAGGTAGACACTCTTACTGCTTCAGTGACCATTCTTTTGGAGCAGAGTTCAAGCTTGCTCTTGATCTCATGCATCTGTCTTCTCTCTCTTTCTCAATAAACACAACACACACATACACACACGTATGCAGCTTAACAGAACAGTGCATATAATAAATGTTACTCTGCAAACTGATCTCTTAAACATTTTTATAAAGATAAAAATAATATTTAACATTTATAGTAAGCTAATCCTTTAAGTTTTTCATAACTGAAGTAACATGGCAATTAAGTTAGAGTCAATTTACAAGTAAGGGGTTTTAAGAAGGCACGTAAAGTTGTTTTGTTTTTTTTTTAAGGATTGACACCTGGGCTAACAGCCGGTACATAGTTGTATATCTTAGTTGCAGGTCCTTCTAGTTGTGGGATGTGGGACGCTGCCTCAACGTGGCCTGACGAGCAGTGCCATGTCTGCGCCCAGGATCCGAACCCTGGGCTGCTGTAGCGGAGTGCGCGAACTTAACCGCTTGGCCACAGAGCTGGCCCCTAAAGTTGTTCTTTTAATTTTAATTTGTAAAGTCCTAGTTCTAACACCCTTTCTCTCCTATTATAACTGAGGTAATTATCTAATTATTGGTTGAAACAACTATATGAACAGGAAAGGACAAGAGAGAGAAACCTTCCCATGACAGGTAAGAGAAGACAGGAAGCCAGATGAAAATCAGCCAACTCTGAGGCAACAGAGGCGAAGGCACTCAGGTATGGAAAATACCCTTATCTTTATCTGCCCCTGGAAGGTGCTGCGTTGGAAGAAAAGAATTTTCAGATCTCTCTTCTAAAACCTGTGTTGAAAAGCACCTCCTACGTTCCCAATTTGAGAAATAATAAGGATTTTGATTATAAAGAGTCACATAAATAGTAAATTAGTTTTAAAGAATGACTGCTACTTGGAGCTACTTGGTCAAAAAGTTTTCTATTTATCTACAATTACCCTGGTCAGTGAAACCAGATGGCAGCAGGGTCAATGTCCCTCTGATACTCACCTTCCCAAACATATTAATGGTAGGTTGTATTTTTATTTTTACTATAATTTAACAAACTTGTTCTATTTAGATTAATTTGCCTTTCAGGTTGAGGTACTGTATTTCTAGGCTTAAATATTGTTTTATAAAGTTATCTTTTTTTTTTTTTTTTAAAGATTAGCACCTAGGCTAACAACTGTTGCCAATCTTCTTTTTTTTTTTTTTAAGGATTGGCACCTGGGCTAAAAACTGTTGCCAATCTTTTTCTGCTTTATTTCCCAAACCCCACCCCCCGTACATAGTTGTATATCTTAGTTGCAGGTCCTTCTAGTTGTGGGATGCAGGACGCCGCCTCAACGTGGCCAGACGAGCGGTGCCATGTCCGCACCCAGGATCCCAACCCTGGGCAGCCGCAGCGAGCTAGCGAACTTAACCACTCGGCCACGGAGCCGGCCCCTAAAGTTATCATCTTTGTGTCAATAGAATGGACAAATTCTGAAGAGAATTAGGTACATTTTTATTCATACCATTTATGATATATCATCCAAATGTTGTCTTGCAATATATTCAAACATAGTGAGTTATTCTTTTTTTTTTTTTCAGGAAGGTTAGCCCTGAGCTAACATCTGCTGCCGATCTTCCTCTTTTTGCTGAGGAAGATTGGCCCTGAAATAATATCCATGCCCATCTTCCTCTATTTTACATGTGGGACGCCTGTTACAGCATGGCTTGATAATCGTGCCTACGATCTGAACCAGCAAACCCCGGGCTGCCGAAGCCGAGTGCCAGGACTTAACCACTATGCCACTGGCCACCCCCGTGAGTTATTCTTTTTGTGATGTATTTGTTACTAAAGAGGTTCCTGTAACAATAGAGAGCCCTGCAATCATTAGACAGAACATATTATGCTTTCAATTTAAAAATTAGAATGTTGGAAAACTTATATCTGCCGCTGGGAGCTTGATAGCTTAGGAATACCTAAAGACTTTTTTTAGATGAATTTTGTGGTGATATTAACCAATGTGATTTAAAAAAATTCTATAGTGAAATATATCAACTTTTAGAAGAACTGCATAACAGTGAACTAATATTTTCCAAGTGACCAGTGCAAGACGTTACAAAATCCATTCAAAATGAAAGATAGACCAATGGACTTTAATATAACTGAGGATGAAAAGTTTATTGACATGGTTTCAGATTCCATTTTGCAATTAACTTTTATATTTACTTACTTTTTAATTTTTTTTGAGGAAGATTAGCCCTGAGCTAACATCTGCTGCCAATCCTCCACATTTGGGGCTGGCCCGGTGGCGCAGTGGTTAAGTTCACACGGTCCGCTTCTCGGTGGCCTGGGGTTCGTTGGTTCGGATCCCAGGTGTGGACATGGCACCGCTTGGGACGCCATGCTGTGGTAGGCATCCCATATATAAAGTAGAGGAAGATGGGCACAGATGTTAGCTCAGGGCCAGTCTTCCTCAGCAAAAAGAGGAGGATTGGCAGCAGTTAGCTCAGGGTTCATCTTCCTCAAAAAAAAAAAAATCCTCCACATTTTGCTGAGGAAGACTGGCCCTGAGCTAACATCTGTGCCCATCTTCCTCTACTTTATATGTGGGACGCCTACCACAGCATGGCTTGCCAAGCGGTGCCATGTCCACACCCGGGATCTGGACTGGTGAACCCCGGGCCGCCGAAGCAGAATGTGCACACTTAACCACTGTGCCACCGGGCTGGCCCCTGTAATTAACCTTTAAAAGACCATAACTTAGGGCTGGCCCCATGACTGAGTGGTTAGTTTGCGTGCTATGCTTTGGCAGACTGGGGTTTCACCAGTTGGGATCCTGGGTGCGGACCTAGCACCACTCATCAAGCCATGCTGTGGCAGGCGTCCCACGTATAAAGTAGAGGAAGAAGGGCACAGATGTTAGCTCAGGGCCAGTCTTCCTCAGCCAAAAGAGGAGGATTGGCAGCAGATGTTAGCTCAGGGCTAATCTTCCTCAAAAAAAAAAAAAAAAAAAAATGTAATGTGGTATCCTGAATGGGATCCTGGAACAGAAAAAGGACATTAGGTAAAAATCAAGGATATCTGAATAAGGTATAGACTTTAGTTTATATAATATGTCAGTAATGGCTCATTAATTGTTACAAAGGTACCATACTAATGTAAGTTGCTAATGATTTGCTAAAATGGGTGTGGGATATATGGGAGCTCTCGGTACTCTCTTTGCAATTTTTATGTAAATTTATTCTACAATTACAAAGTTTACTGAAAAAAGAGACTGTGAGGAGTACCAAGTTTACTGGAGGAGATAGGAATGTAATCAAAGAATTTATGCCATGCGGTGAAAACCCTAATGAAAGTAAGCGTATGGGGGATGGGATTACAGAAGAGAAAGAGGCCCTCTGGGAGGGGTGGAGGAGATTTTACCACAAAGGAGAAAATATTTGAGCTGAGGCTTGAGGGAAAAATAGCAGTTGGTCAACCAGAGAGAAGAGGGGAAGTAAGTACTTTTCCTGTTTAGTTTGCTTTTACTTAAACATCGCTCAAGCATAGGAATGGATGTGCGTCTTCTCCATTTTGAAATTCTTCTTGGCATGCCCCATCTTAACTTCCGTTTCTCTTCACTGGACTCTGATCTATGGCATTATAGTCCTTTGCCCACTGGATCGTCTGCTTAATAGGAAGACGAAGCTAGCAGAAGTGGTATTTAAATAGATTTTATGATTCTGTTCTTGATCTAAAGGTCTGAAATCCTTAAAGATTTTGTTGTCACAAACCATTTGATTGTGCTATTTCAGGGTTTCTTCAACTTGAACTAGTGAAATTTGAGGGCGGATGATTCTTTGTTGTGAGGGGTTGTCATGTTAATTGTAGGATGTTTAGCAGCATCCCCGGTCTCTACCCACTAGACGACAGTAGAATGCCCCAGTCTCAACAACCAAAAAAGTCTCCAAATAGTGCCACATGTCCCTGCAGGACCTTAGAGAAATACTGCTCCTTTTGACTCAGATTGCAAAGTTAATTATAGGCCCTCAAGGCAAGGAGAAGCTAAAACTCTGAAATACCCTGAGGATGCTTCTCATAGTATACAAGATCTCCAGATCTCGTCAGAATAAACTGCATTTTGTAAGGTCTGATTTGGGTGAAATGCCAGAAACCAAATGCAGAGTTTATGCTGTTTTATTTCATTCCTTCATTCACCAAACATTTATTGAGGGCCTCTCATGTATCAGGATCTCTGCCAGGTTCTGGGGATTTGGTAGTGAACAAGACAGATGCAGCTCCTTTGACGGGGAGGCTGGTTGAATTCTGGAGCAGGTCCCCAAACTTTTGGACATTGAAGACTCGATTTACATGAGATGGTGATATTGAGATAACTGTCCTAATTGATTTCACCTGAAAGATCATATATGGCTCCTGACTTTATATAGGCCTTTTCTTCATGCATATACTACTCCTTATCACATACCTTTCTTCAACCTCCAGCCTTTCACAATCCCTGAGATAAGAGATGGACTGTGGGACTGATGGAATTGTATTGGTCTTCTGGCTCTCAAGAGTCATTATCCAGGCAGATGTTTTCACTGACCTTTGCTTGCTGAAATTGCTCCTAAGGGAGAATTTAAAAGCAATGGGGCTGACCACTTTGACCCTGCTACGTCCTCCTAGCTTTCCTCACAGTGCACTGTGAAGTACCCCTGCACAGGTTCTTCACCCTGGCGCTTGTGATACTGGCCTGATCAGAACATTTGTGCCTGCCTTAGGCTCGTCTGACTCCCAGGGCTTCCTGTCATCATGTGTTTAAGTCCTAAATTTTTCAGGGAAGTCCTAATTTTATTGAACTTGTTTTCAATCAGTGACACTTGTTAGATTCCCTACTGTTTCTTTAAACCTCTGCTGAGACTTTGCATGTGACTATATTTGCAAATCAGGAGGATTCCCTTGTCATATTATACCTGGCATCTCCAGTTTTGGTTTGGAAAACATGGCTGCTGCCCTAGTTGTCCCTTTAGGTCTTGCTGTGGCTTTCCTGGCCCTGGCTAACTACCAGGAACATGCAGCTGACTCATGGCTCAGGACCTGGTTCGGAGGCTGGCAAGTCAAAATGTTGTAAAAAAAAAAAAAAAAAAAAAGGAGGCGGGGAGGAGCATTCTTAAATATAAAGTTCCCTTGTAGATTGCAGTCATTATTACATTAGAGGCATACTGGGCCTGCCTGGAAGGTCAGATACTTTATGATGTCTTTTTGGTACTTTTTCAATAGTTTCTGTCTGGCTCTGTTTTGCAAGTGGCAGAGATCCGCTCAAGCTCGCTCAAGCCAAAGGAGGATTATTGTAAGGATACACTAGTAGGAACTAGACCTGGAGCACAGTCAGGAATTTAGGCAGCAAGATGAACTTCTGCCTATCTCTCCCCTAGGTCTTTGAATCTCATCTTCAAGACTGGCGAAGCAAATAGTATGTTTGAGGAACCAAGCAGTGGCCAGTGTGTCTGGACTGTCACATGAGGTTCAAGAGATGGCCAGGGACTACATCATGCAAGAGCTTGTAGACCAAGCTAAAAATTTTGCATTTTATTCCAGGAATAATGGGATAACTATTGAAGTGTTATAACCAAGTGATTGACATGGTCAGCATGACTGCCCCAATTATTCTGGTAGCAGAGGGAGAAGCTTTGAGGAGGCCATGAGAAAACAACAAGTGTGACAGAGTTGGGCTGAAGGAAATAGAGAGAGCTATGAAGGCATATAGACGGGCCTCCTAAGTCAGTATGGGGTCTCAGGAAGGCTTCCTGGAAGAAGAGATATTTTAGATGAGTCAGGAAAGTTGAATAGGAGTTAACCAAATGAAGGACTGGGAGGGGAAGAATGTTCTAGACAGAGGGAATAATAGGAGCAAACACTGAGAGAAAAGAGAGAAACTATCCTTGTGGAACTTATGATTTAATGCAAAATTTCTCAAACAAAAAAAGAATCATTTTATTTTAACATAATTTCAAGTTCACTGAAAAGTGCAAGAAACTCCCACATACTCTTTGCTTATTTGCTCTCTCTCTTCCTAATACAAACACACGTACATATTTTTTTTTCTGCAATATTTGAGAGGGGCTGGCCCCGTGGCTGAGTGGTTAAGTTCGCACGCTCCACTGCAGGCGGCCCAGTGTTTCGTTGGTTCGAATCCTGGGCGTGGACATGGCACTGCTCATGAAACCATGCTGAGGCAAGCGTCCCACATGCCACAACTAGAAGGACCCACAACGAAGAATATACAACTATGTACTGGAGGGCTTTGGGGACAAAAAGGAAAAAAATAATAATAAAAAAAATTTGAGAATAAATTGCAAAATCATGTTCCTATACCCCTAAATACTTCAGGATGTGTTTCCTAAGAACAAGGACATTCTCTTTCCTGACCAATATCAGATGATTTAACATTATAGGATACTATTATCCAATCTATAGTCCATATTGAAATGCCTCTGATTTTCCCAATATTGTCCTTTAGAGCTATTTTTTCCCGTCTCAGTCCAACCCAAGGCCCTACTGTTGAATTTAGTCATCATATCTCTAAAAAGTTCCTCAGCCTTTCTTTATCTTTCATGACCTTGCCATTTTTTGAAGAATACAAGTTGATTCTTTTATAGAATGACCTTCACTTTGGGTTTGTTTGATGCTTTGTCATGATTAGATTCAGGTTAGGCATTTTTGTCATAATACCAGGTGGTATCTGCTGTTTTTGCCATGTTTCTATCTTCCGTGATCTTGATGCTTTAACATCTGCCCTTCATGCATATGCTGGACACACCTTGTTCTGGACAACCTGATAATATACCTCAGTCACCTTGCTTTGACCTCTTGCCTCCCTCCTCAGGAGTTCTCCCCAGCGAGTGCTTTTCAAACGCAGACTAGCCAATCCTCAGCCTGTTTACCCTGCCTGCCTGCTCCTTTCAAGAGAAATCACAGAGAAGGCACTTGCCCACAATCCCCCCGTTCTCTTTCTGAGTGAAGAATCCAGTGGTTCTCTGTGTGGCCCCCAAAGGTGTGACCTGTATTCCCTCTCTTGGGACCTGTGAATATAATAAACTATCTGTTCAATGACAGTCGTCTCCTCATCTGTTGACCTTACATACCTAAATAATAATAAGTCCTATTAAAACATCTGCCAGGGTCTCCACTTATAGTTACTATTTTCTCTTTTTAATTAATAAGTGATTGCGGGGAGAGATCTCAAACTTTTTTGCCCAAGATGCATAATAAGAAATATATTTTACATGGTGAGACAGCATATCAACCTATCTATATTTGAAACAAAAGTTTTGTGAAACAATGCATATCTTTTCCATATAAACGTTATTGTAGTTTCTATTCTGTTCTATTTCATATCAAAATAATTCTGTCTGACCTACTAAATTGATTTCATAACCCTCCAATGGGTAATGACCTTTGTTTGAAAGCACTAGTCTCATGGAAATATCACTTTGGATCATCTGCTTGCAGAATAGAAAATAGGTGGATAGATGGGAGAGGGTAACACTGACAGCAAGGAGCCCATTGTAAGGCTCTTGCCATAATTCAGATGGGAGAGGTTGGTGGCTACTGGCAATGAGGTTGAGAGAAGTGGGTGGGTTTGAGAGAGAAGTGAGTGAATTGAGGAACCTGATTTAACAGAATTTCATGATTGATTGCTTACAGGGGATAAGTCAAGAAGGACAATTATGGCCCCGGCCTCTGGGGTGGATGGTGCCTCTTACTGAGATACAGAACACGGAGGTTTTATGGTTCAGGTTCCATCATGTTGAGTTTGTGGTCTGAGGGACATTGGATCAGAGCTGTCCAGTGAACAGTTGGCTCCATGGCACTCAGGAGGCAAATCTGGCCCGGATTCATAGCAAACTGAAGTTGGATTTTACTCAAGGAGATTTTACAACTTCATGCCCACTGCAGGAAGCAGAAGTTGGCTCAGGACAGGAACAAATGCTCTGAAAATATTTCCAGTAATTTGGTGTTGAGATGCATAAGTAAAATAATATAGACAAGTCAAAAATATATCAAGGAAGTGAATTAACATAAATTTACTAGAATAAATTTCAGCACTTTCCTGTCTCTTTTGGTTAACTACTCTGTAAAGTCTTATATGCATATATGCAGAGAGAAATGTAGAAAATAAAGAAATTACACTTTTGCATTATATAGAAACAATGCTGCCTTAAATCACAACTCCATTAACCTGGGCTTTCCCAGATGCTGGTCCTTAGATCCAATCCTCCAAATCTAGCAACGAGAATTCTCAGGTATAGATATGGGAGATAAACACGAGCTTGGGGCAGGCTGAAAAAGATGACTGTTTTGAAGCGGCACGAGTTGGAGCTGCATTGAGAAAATGAGGTTTTCTGGTGGAAAAGTGTGGATGTGTGAGTTCACACACAGAGTGCTGGGAATGATGGACTGTGCTCCGTTAGTGGTCCCTCATGCCCCGTCCCCACCCTCTCTCTGCTCCCCTCCCTCCCGTTCTCCCTCCATTCTTTCTGCCTTCTCCGGCGTTATTCTGGGATTAACTGCAGGGTCGGCCCCATACACAAACGCAGCTGGCTCTTACGGTCAGCCTGAGCCCTGCTGTGCAACCACGTCAGGAATTCCAGTAAGTTGGCAACACTGGAGCACAAAGACAACAACAATGAGGAAAACCCTTCAGTGCAGAAAGGAATGTTTGGAGCCCCGGCTGCTACAGTGAAAGGACACACACGCACGCACGCGCACACACAAATACACCCGGCCGCGCTCACCCTCCCGCATCTCCACGCGCCACGCGCGCACTGGGAGGGACGCAGCCCCTCCCGCGCACGCGGTCCCCCCGCGCGCCTCCCCTGCGCCGGCCGGGGCTCTTTGTAACTCGGCGGTGCGGGGACGCTCATTGACTATGCAGCGCGGCCCCAGCCGGCGGCGGAACGGCCTGACCCCGGCGCGGTCTCGTACCATCACCCCGGCCGCCCGGAACCGGCATAAATCACCCGCGGAGACTAAAGTGCAGCTTCTCGCCCCCTCGCCGCTTCCCTCCTCCCACCCGGCTCGTCCCTCTCACTTCCCAGCCCCCGTGCCCCTCAGGTCCCCAATCCTGCCTCCTCCTCCGCGCCGCACAGCTCCAAACCCTGCGGGGAGGCAAATCGCGTTTCAGTGACTTTGATCAGAGCAGAGAATTCTGGATTTCCAAATGCAGAAATCTCGAAAAGAAAGTCACGAAATCTCTGCCGCCCTTCCTCGCAGCCCTACTCTTTTTAAGTCGTTTTCTTTTCCTGTGTCTATTTCTGTCTCTCTCTTTTTGTCTTTTAAAAGTAATACCTATCCCGCTCTGGCCCCCCGCAAAGCTTCACCAACCGCTAAAGCCCACCGAAGGTACGCGATCCAGATTGTTGGGGTTCAGCAGAGCCCGAGACGACCCGTGCTGTGGAGAGAAGGGGTGACATTAGCCGGCAGGTTCTCGCCCCTAGGGCGGGCGAGGCGGAGGGACCGTGCCCGGGGACTTCGTGGATTCAGGGCTGGCCCCTCTGACTGAGGGAAAGGGCGCCCGACTTCGTGGACCAGGACCTGGCGCCTGGGGTGCCGGTGCCGAGTTAGTCCAGGGCCCGGGACAGGAGATTCTGGGGCGACTCCAGGCCCAGAAACATCCCCTCCTCGCCACAGGGCTCCTAAGGTCGGGGAACAGGTTGCACCATCCCTGTCTTTTTTTTTTTTTCTGTTGGCTCTGGTGTCACGTACCGGCTGAGGACGAATCTCTGAGGGTGAGTGTAAGGTTCACTTGCAGTGCTTTTGGGGGCCAGCCCCCCGCCAGCCTGCTTAACACTGCCCCAAGGAAGGGAGCCGCGGGGTTCTCTGAACCCCGTCCGTTTCTCCTTCATGTAACGGGGCGCCAGCAAGACCAAGACGACGTTCATTCTTTTCCATTTTGCTTCGGAATGAACAGACTTGTAAGAAGCGCAATCTGGCCGTGCCACCTGTAGATGTGGTACTTAAGAAAAGCTAAACAAGGATCCAACCCCCTCTCCCCACGTTGACCCAACTCTCTCCATAACTTGTGAAAATGGAGCACCCCATCTCAGCGCCTCGACTCTATGGGGGGAAACCAGAGTGTCTGAGGGAGCCTAGGGGTTTCAGACTAGAGAATGGTCACAACTCTCTCCAGCAGGCTCTTAACTTCTCCCCTTCTCTTCCTTCTCTTATTTTTCTTTTCTAAGTCTGATTTCTCTGTGAACCTCCTAGCCGACTTCTATGAGGCGGCAAGTCCTGCAGGGAGGCTGGGGCAGCGCGTGCCCGCGTGTGAGTGTTAGCATGTGAGTGTGTGCCCATGAGAAGTGTGCGTGCGCTTATGAATGACTGTGTCACTGTGAAGTGTGCGTGCACGTGTGTGTCAGTGTCTGTGAGTGTGACTGTGGAGGGCGCGCACGCGTGTGACTGAGGATTGTGTGTGCGCGCACGTGAGCGAGCGTGTGAGACTGTGCGTGTCGGTTTGTGTGACAGTGAAGAGTGTGTGCGACTGTGTGAGACTGAGTGAGTACGACTGTAGGTGCGCGCGCGTGTGGAATGTGCATGTGTGAGCGCGGTGTGTTCGAGTCCCCACTCCTCCCTCGCTGCAAAGTGCAGAGGGCGGGCCGGGCGGCAGGGGGCCTGCCCCGCTGGATTCCCGCATGCTAGTTCCGGGGCGGTCGGGTCTAAAGGGCTTTATGCACTGTCTGGAGGGTGGGGACTGGCTCGGGTAGAAAACGGGATGCCTCGGGCGCCGGGCCCGGCTTTCTGCCACTAGCAGCCCGGCGAGGTGCGAGCCGAAAGGAGCGCTCGCGAGCAGAGGCGCTGCGGGTGTGTGTGTGGCGCGCGCCCACCTCCCGGGGAAGGAACGGCGAGGCCGAGGCCCGGGACCGTCGCGGGGATGGAGCGCGGGGCGGCGGCGGCGGCGTGCACGCTGCTGCTGGCTTTCGCCGCCTGCCTGGCGCCGGCCAGTGGCCAAGGTAAGCGCCCGCCGGCCCGAACTCCGCGCGGAGCGCCTGACTTCGCCGCCGCGGCAGGGTCGAGTCCACAGGCGGGTGGAGGGGAGCGCGGCGCGGCAGGGGCCAGGGCAGGGCGGCAGCGCCGGAGCGGCTCCCCCTGGGGCGCTCAAGTTGCCCGGCGAGCGGGAGCGCCCCTCCTTCGTCCGCCCGGGAACTAAGCAGCCGCAAACTTGAGAAAGCAGCCCCTCCGGTTTCGGTGACAGCGCACACTACGGGGACCCCGTCTTTGTTCCCACGGCAGTTTGTCCGGCTCTTCCGGAAAAACTTTGCAGTTCGAACCCGGAGAATGAGGTTCTCCCCTGCGAGCGCGCAGCCGGGTTCCCCCACTGCTTTCTTCTCTCCGGGGCTGAGCGGTCCTCGGCGCGGCGCGCAGTTTTCCACCTGCAGCGCCCAGCTGGGGAGATCCCGGCGCGCGCCCTGGACTGCCGGCTGGAGCCCCCGACCCCCCTCACCCCCTTCAGCGGCGAAACTTGGTCCCGCGGTGACCCTCAAGAGACCGCATCTTGGTACAGATCATTTACGAGCCAAGATAAGGCTAGGAGGTGGGATTGGCTGGGAGAGAGGCTGATGTCGTGGAGCCTTTTCTTGAAGGGTTTTCTTTTCCAACGGAGAGGTGGGGGCTTTTGTGTTGATGAATGGAGCCCGTCTGCGCGGCCAGAGTTTTGAGGGCTCGGATGAAGAAAGTTTCTGGTATTAAGCTCTTTAAACTTGTCTCAAGTTGTCGGAGAGTTTACGTCTTTACAGAAACAGAGGTAGAGAAGGAGAGGGAGGAAGAAGTGGAGAGAGTAAAAACAAGAAGAGGGAAAGAGGAGAGAGAAGACGACGAGCAAGTAGAGAGGAAAAGGCAGAAAAGGAGAGGAGGGGGGAGAGAGCTTGAAGACAGCAGCGCGTGGGGGGGGAGAAGTAGTGGGGGAGAGAGAGAGAGAAACAGAGAGAGAGAGAGAGAGAGAGAGAGCGCGAGAAACCAGGGATGAATGGGAAGGGCGAGAAGGAGGCAGGGGAACCGGCGAGCTCTCTCCCTGGCTTTGCGTTGCTAGGTAACAGCCGGGAGCTGCGTGTGACCGACCACCAGACAGACAGAGCGGACGCTGCTGCCTCCACAGGGACTAATCTGTCTGTGGGGATGGAAGAGTCCCGCCTCCCCCCTTCCCCTCCTGCTCCTTCCTTCTCGTCGGACAACTTAATTGCCCTACAATGAAAATGAAACCCCTATTGTTGAAGGATTAGCCAAAGCAATACATTGATTTCCGTGGATCACATATTGGGGTTGACGGGTGGGGACTGTAGAAGCCCCCATTTATGGTGGAGAGAGAGGAGGGCTTGTGGATGGGCCGTGGCATGTATTCAAATGGTTAATCTGCCTTCTTTCCTCAGTTCTTAGCGTAAGCTCCTTAGAGGGAATCAGCTAAGTAATTATACTGCAACTCCTAGCAGTACCCATTTCAGACTTCCTGGGAAGAAGTTCGGAAACGCCAACATACCCCACTGGTCTTGTAAAAATCTTTGGAAAGAGAGGGAGGGCGGGGGAGACCATTAATAATTCTTCCTTTGAACGCCTTTTCTCAGTGTTGGTAACACAGAAAGAGGATTTATTATTATTGTGGAGGGTTTGCCCCAGCGTTTAGGGTTATATATATCTTGTGTCCTAAATATAGCCGCAGGATTTACTATATGTTCCTGTCTGTGCCTGGCAAAAGGAAATCTTGTCCAGATTCAACTGGGACAGACCTGGGTTGTCCCCATACAACCAAAACAGGTGTTCTCTCCCCTGGATTGATGGTTTAGTCACCGAATGACCTGTACTTAATCTTCTCGGTAGTTCACATCCATCCATCTTCCATTCTGATAATACATAGTAATAGCATGTATAGTAATTGTAGCATACCATACATTTGTACACGTGGCAGGCCCTCTTCTAAGTACTTGACACTTATTAACTCATCTAATCTTCATAATTTCCTTTTCAAGAAAGTACTCTTGGGGCTGGCTCCGTGGCCGAGTGGTTAAGTTCGCGCGATCTGCTGCAGTGGCCCAGGGTTCGGATCCTGGGCGCGGACATGGCACCGCTCATCAGGCCACGTTCAGGTGGCGTCCCACATCCCACAACTAGAAGGACCTGCAACTAAGATATACAACTATGTACTGGGGGGTTTGGGAAATAAAGCAGAAAAAAAGGAGAAAGTACTCTTTTTTTTTTATGACTTTATTTATTTATTTTAGGAAGATTAGCCCTGAGCCAACATCTGCTGCCAGCCCTCCTCTTTTTGCTGAGGAAGACTGGCCCTGAGCTAACATCCGTGCCCATCTTCCTCTACTTTCTATGTGGGACGCCTACCACAGCATGGCTTGCCAAGCGGTGCCGTGTCAGCACCCAGGATCCAAACCGGTGAACCCTGGGCCGAGGAAGCTGAACGTGCGAACTTAACCGCTGGGCCTCCGGGCAGACCCAGAAAGTACTCTTGTTCTGCCTGTTTTGCAAACGGGAAATGAAGGCACAGAGCAATTAAGTAACTTGCCAAGGTTATACTGCTAGAAAATGGCAGCGCTAGGAGGCAGATCCGACATTCTGACTCCAGAGGCTATAATATCACCACTGTAGTGTGTGGCTCTCTCTCTGTCTGTTTCTCTGTCTCTTTTCTTTTCTACTAAAAATGTCACGCTCCCTAAGTTACCACGCATGCGTGAGGTTACTACAGAAGCTGAGGGGCATTTTGCAAGTCTTTGCCACATAAGGTAAAATCTGCTTGCTGCTCCATAACTGCGGATACTTTTTCAGAAACTCTTCAGGTTTCTATGACCTGAATCCAAGTATTCTCACTCCCCGTCTTCCTTCTTGATCATTTTTACCTACGTGTCCTCGGAATATCCTCAGCTGGAAGGTTAAGGAGATTTCTAGATTCCTGTCATATGGATTCTGACTTAACTGATGAAGTAAGTATGATTACAATTTAAATGTCCTTATTTTAGCACCACATTTTAGGTAAGATCTTACTGCAAACTTTGCATGATTAGAAATTGGAAAAGAACTTTGAGTGTTTTACGGTTAGTCTTTAAAAAAAATTATAGCATATCTATAGCTAAAAATTATTTGCTTTTTCCTCATATTTTGTATAATGCTTTTTAAGAAAAAATTTGGGAGAGCCTGAACTCTATTTTGTTTTTTCTTTAGGAAGATTAGCCCTGAGCTAACTGCTGTCAATCCTCCTCTTTTAGCTGAGGAAGACTGGCCCTGAGCTAACATCCATTCCCATCTTCCTCTACTTTATACGTGGGATGCCTGCCACAGCATGGCTTGCCAAGTGGTGCCGTGTCCACCCCTGGGATCTGGACCAGTGAACCCTGGGCCACTGAAGTGGAATGTGTGCACTTAACCGCTGTGCCACTGGGCTGGCCCCGGGTCTGAACTCTAGAGTCAAGCTGTCTGGGTTCCAGCATTGTCTTTACCACTTTCTAGGTGTGTGACCTTGGGGAAGTCACTTAACTTTGCATGGCTCAGATTACTTATATGCAAAATTGACATGGTAATAAGAGAATCTATTCCATGGCATTTTATGAACATAAAGAGATAAAAGTGCTTAGCATGGTGTAAGGCATATAGACAATGATTATAAACTAGTAGCTGTTTTTATTATATTGACCAACACTTAAAGTAACATATTCTTTGGCTTACTATTCATATTTCCAATTTCCAAATGCACATAGGAAAGTCTTAAAGCATTTTCACTAACATTTCTTTGAGGAATTCCCAGATCCCAGGATGTGATTTGAAGTTTTTTGAGAAAAGGGTATTGATCTTAAACAAATTTATAGTCTTTCATCCAATAAAAGTTTGGTTTAGTGTCAGCTTTTATGACAATTACATCTTCCAGTGAAATTTATATGTTTAAAAGGATTGTGGGGCCAACAGCAAACATGCAACACATGGTTCCTTCACACATCTGATACCTCACTTCTGCTTCTATTTCACAGCAGTTGACTTCTCTTTCTCTGCTTGAAGGTCTTCCTTACCAGTTTTTATGGCTTCTGCTTAAACTCCCTCAATCATGTGCCTGTTCTGTTTTAACAGAAACTTAGACTTTTACAGCTGGAGGAAACTTTAGATATCAACTGGTCTACTTGCATTATTTTATAGATAAGTAACTAAAGCCTGGAGGCAGGGGTGGGGGGACTGAAGGAGTGACTGGGAAGGGGGGTTAAGTGCCTTGCTTAAGGGCTTGTGGCCTGTGATAAAGCTAAAATCTAAAGTCTCCTCCTCCAGTCTTTCTACGTGACCATTTTTAGATAAATGTCCTTTGAATGTCCCCAGCATTTTTGGTTGAGGAGAGTTCTAGATTCCTTTTCTGTTGATCCTGACTTATCAGATGAGGCAAAGTATAATGAACAGATGACCTTGGTGAATTTTCTTAAAAAATTGGATGCGTCAGTTGTCCCAGGACTGCCTAAGAGTAATGCTATGATAGATTAATAAGAACATGTGCCATATGCTTTCTGCTTGGTCCAGAGCTTATGCCATGTCAGTGCTCCATCTCCCAAAGACCATCCCTCTGGCTTCATTTTTCAAAATTTTGGGCCATCAAAGCACATTCCTGAAGATCTCTGGGTTTTGTAATGTAGGCTGCTACATGACTAGGTTTTTAGTCTTATTCAAGGTAATTATTAGGTCATGGTTAATCATTGTCTGTCTTCTCTAGGCAGCTACTCTGAGAACACTGTCAGGTTTTAAAAAATGTTTAATTAAAAATTTTCATCGTCATCTTTTAGAAATGATATCCAGAACCTAGATGTAGTTCCTGTGTGACTAGAAACACACTGTAATATTGGCATTGAGGTTTCTGTTAAGTTCTAGTAGCTAGAACAAGGTATGTAGAAAGTAGAGAGAGGGTGCTGACAAAAGTTTATTGAATGGAAAGGAAAGGGATTTTCAAGGTTGACTGCATGATATAGAACTACCAACACGGTACTAATTGTGAAGCCCTGTTCTAATAGGGGGAAAATGAGTTTGATGGAGCCTTTGGGGGTTATGTCATATGGTTATATCATATCGTATTAACTTTGTGATCTTGAAGAGTTCTTAAAAATTGTCACTACTGTGGCATATTCTACAAACATTTACTAATATTAAGTGTCTACGGTGTGCTGGTGAGTCAGTATCAATATTACAGGAAGGTTAAGGAGGATGAGAACTGAAAAGGGAAGTCTAGATTTCACAATTAAAATGAACTGCAACTTTGCATTTCAGATTCTGACATAGTCATTCTCCAGTTCCTGGTAACTGTGTCCAGGATCTCACCAACATTAGAAAGCTTTCACATGTTTCACCCTCAGGGTTTTGGGCTACTTCTTTAAGATGATCAGATTGGTAGTTGTTTTGAAATGTTGGTGACATTTCTTTGATGCTTTGTGTGTTCCTTACGGGTCTGTGCAAATGTTTCCTAAGAAATTTTTTAATAATCTCAGCATTGTGCCACGAAGTAGGAAGAGTGTGAGATTTTGGGTTTAGAGGATCTGGTTTTGAATCCTGGCTCTGCCCTTTACTCTTTGGGAAATTCGGTACAACACACTCAACTGTTCTGGATCAGTTTTTTATCCATAAAAGGGGCACATATCTACCCCATGGGGTAGTTATGCCAATTAAACTAGGTGAGTATGAAGTGTTTTATAGACTGTGAAGTCTCATATATTTCTATCCATTTTTATTACTCTCTTTAAGAATTTAACTCTTTAGAAATTTAGGAGAAGATATTGCAGTATCTTTATCTCTTTTTTTACAAGTGGTCCTTTGAATGATGCACCTGTGCATGATGATATGTCATTTTAGTGTCTACAACAACCTTACATATTGGTCTGGACTCCTGTTTGTGAATGACAGAACCCTAAGTTAAACTGCGTAACGCCAAAAAGGAAGTTTATTGAAATACATAATTGAAAAGATACGGCTATTAAGTTGAACCATATGGAATTGCCATTTTTCTAGGTCATAAATAATCAACTATTGGCAATTTCACTTGGTTCAGCCTAATATAAAATGGGAGTTCAGCCTGTGTCATGCTGATCTGGTTTCTCTCTGTATCTCCTGGCACTGACATGACTTTGTTCTCAGATGTATTCTCCTCTGGTGTTATAAGATGGCAGTTAGTGGCTCCTGGAGCCACATGCTTTCATGTCATGTCCACTGGAAAAAGCAAGAGGTTTTGTCTTAATTGTTCCCTGCAAAAGTCTCAGCTGCATCTCAGGGGCTCTGCTTAGATCATAAGCTCACTGGAGAACCAGTCACTGTATCCAGGGTCATGAAGTGTGCCCATGTCTTCCACTTGGGTCACATGCTCAGTCCCAGCAGTCATGGACTGAGGATGAACCCCAGAGGGGAGTTGGGGTAAGGCTACCAGGGTAATGGTGAACAGATGCTGGGTTGTTGTCTAGAACACCTTATCAGATAAAACCAACCAATGTTATGTTCATTTTATATATGAAGACAGACTTGGAAAAACTGTAGAAGTTTCTCAAGAGCACGCAGTCTTGGGATAGCTCAATGAATTGAAGGGGAAAAGTATTGGAGACATTACCGCAAAAGACATGGTGCGTGGTGTTCATGTGATCATGTTGCAAATTAAAGTTTAGAAGCGGAATAGGAGAAAGAAGGACTGCTAGAAGGTTTGTTTGTAGCCTAAAGGATTCTTATTTGGAGCAGACTTTTGTGATGGACAGGAAAGTTCTGGAAATTAGCTTAGAGATAAGAGTATGGGAGCTCTTGAGTGCACTGTATGATTTCATTTTTTTGTGAATCCTAGGCCCTTGCTCCTTTTCCAACAACTGTGCTCTCTTGTTTATATTCCTAAGACTTTGTCCCTTTTTCAGGCACTAGACCTTGGCTGTGAGATTGGGGTTGAGAGAAAGAAGAGAGAAGAAGGGTTTGGAGACGTTAAGATGCTTCTATGGAGACAGAATGCATCTCGGTGCAAATCTAACAGTCCTAGTGTTTAACTGAGGGACTTCTTCCATAAATAGTAGAACAGGTGTCTTTTACTCCTCACAGGATTAATTCAGAAATGCCAAATGTATACACCCTATGCTGATGGTTATTTTGCTGGTCTCTAATTTAAGTGTTATTTCCAATAGGATGTGCTGAGAAACTGGAAACATTATTGTTCCGAAAGTAAGATGGTTAACTTTTATATTAGGGTATTTCTGACTTAGGACAGGGCTGACACATAACACAAGGAAATGTAAGTCTCTCTGAGAAAATGACAGGTTGGACAATGTGAAGATTCATGTTGAAATCTCGGGCTTTTGGTAATTCCCCTCAGTCAGGCCTGACCTTGAAGGTTATTGGAAACAGTGAGAAATGAATGAAAGGAGGAAATGTCATTACCATTCTGTGCGTTGAAAAGTTAAGCCACTGTTGCCATGGATACAATGGCTTGTTTATTGTCCAGATCTTGAGATCCAAGTTTGTAAGCAATACCAGAGGTCTCCTTAAGTTTATGTACCATCAGCCAATAACGCACGAAGATTCTTTGTAACTTTGAAAATAAGCCTTTATTCACTGATCTACTGATTCACATTAAATAACAACGTATCTACATTTGAGTGTCCAATAAGTGTTGTGGAAACCTAAAGAAGGGGAGGAAGACGGTAGCTACAATTCTGTTATACTAAACTTTTTTGGATTCCCATATAAAAATATCCTGTCTTACAGTGTCAGAGATTTGCTTGTCACTTTGGGCCAAATTATTTGGTTTTTATCTCATCAACAAGGAGAAGCTTTTCTGAGCAAAGGCTGAAAAATTAAAATCAATTATTTCATAGGGAAATCCTCAAGTAAGGTTGAATTTAAAAATAGAAGTATTTTTATCTGAAATATGTCAATCTCACTCACATTTTAATCTCACTAAGGGAGAGGAGAAAATGCTGGCATGTACTTCCATACTAGTTTAGTGTTTTTTTTTGCTGAGGAAGATTTGCCCTGAGCTATCTTTTTGTCTGTGGGTTGCTATGGCAGCATGGCCATTGACGAGTGGTGTAGATCAGCACCCTGGAACCGAACCCAGGCCGCTGAAGCAGAGCATGCTGAACTTAACCACTAGGCCATTGGGGCTGGCCCCACACTAGTTTAGTTTTTCTGTGGGGGAGAGTGTGGAGGATACTTTTTCTTGCAAGAAAAAAGAAACAGAAAACCCACCTCAGACTGGCTTAAACAATGAAGGGTATTTATTGGCTCATGTAAATAAAATCTTCTGAGGCAGAATGGGGTTCAGGTGAGGTGCAGTCAGGGCTCCAGTTCTCTTTCTTTGTGTTTTCCTTGACTCTGCTCCCCTCTAGGTTTCAATTTTGTTTTCAGTCTGGCTTCCCATATTGTTATGTTATAGCTGCCAGGGCAAATGGGGCTACACGTTTTCTTGATCATATCTAGGGACAATTCAACTTTGAGAAGATTTCACTTATGTTCTCAAAAGCATTAGTTCTTCACAACTTATAGAATGCTATAATTTTAAGAACCCTAGATAGAAGTCAGCCAGCTCTCCCAACATGGCATACCATCAAGACACCCGGGGAGCTGTAAAAAGTATACAGATTCTTAAGCCAATAATCCACACTTACTAAATCAAGAGTTATAGGAATCTGTTTTTTTTTTTTTTTTAAACAATTTCTAGGTGATTCTGAGGGTTGGACAATTTGGGAACAACTGATCTGGGTAAGCTCTCTCAGTTTTTAGTTGTGTAAACCTAGAAATGAGCTAACTTGCCACTGCAAATTCCCTCCAGTGGCAGTTAAGTATGCTCTGTTAAATCTATTCTCTCATTTGGGTGGGGATGCTGCAAGGTAGCTACAGTAATGAGGAAAACTCTCTTTTACATCTGAGAGTACTGTGAAGTACTGCCCCCATTTCTGGCCATCTCCTTTCCTGGACAATGTGACAGTCCCTCCCGATAGCCACTGTTTGTGTTTTAATTGTATTTGCTCTTTCCCTGGACACCCTTGAAGACCTTCCTCCCATTCTAAGAACCTTAGATTCTTTGAACTGAACAACTGTTGGAAGTCTTCTAATCCTTTCTCACCCAAGTCAGGGATTCATGTCAGAGCATCCCTGAAAGAGCCTCCTGGCATCTAAAGCAGCCATCTATTCCATGGTTGGAATGGGAGTATTGGAAAACCTTATAGCTCATTTCCTTATATCCTAAGCCTAACTCTTTGTTGACCCCGGTGGGACCTACAACTTCTTCACTGTTCCTCAAATCCCTCATTTATTTACTTCCTCAGTTTATATTTTATGGCCCATCATTAATGTCACTTCCTTGCCTACACCCTCAGCAGTCTGACCGCTTTATCTTGCTCTGTTGTGCTCTGCAAAACCTCAGTCCTAGTTAAATCTAATTCTCCACATCTGCATTGCTGTGCTAAATGTGGCAGGAGAAAAACACAAAACTATGCTGACTGGACTCACTTTAAATTCATGAAACTAATCTCAAGAGTAGGACCTACTGCCTGGCCAGGCTCTTTACTCTCCCACTTCCTTACATCTTCTTTTTCCTCAAACCTCCAACACCACCTGCTCAGGTGACATTTCTTATGAATGTGAAAATAGAAGCAATCAGGAGAGAACTGCACAAACTCCCGTAACTCAGCCATCATCACCTGCGCCTCAGCTCTTTTACTCTGGATGGACTTTTCGTGCTCTTTAGTCCAACAAGTTCATTCATGTTCTAGATTGCATTCTCTTTCCCCTTTCACCGATTGTCTCCTTTCTTACAAAATCCTGTCTTTTCCCACATTTCCTTCTGAGCTATCACCTGTTTTCTCTATTCGTCTCTACAGCAAAATTCCTTGGAAGATTTATCTATATCCACTGTAATTACTCTTCTCCAATTTTTGTTGAATCTGCACTTTTCAAGTTTTTTCCTTCACCCTTGGCAGATAACTTCTTTTGCCAAGGTCACTGATGACCTCCACATTGTTAAATCCAATGATCCATTCTAAGCTATCATCTTATTTAACTGATCACCAGTATCGGACATAGTGTAGCCTGCCTTCCTCCATGAAACACTTAATTTAGCTTCCAAAAAACCACATTCTCCTGGTTTCCTTCCTTCTTTGCTGGCGTCTCCTTGGTACTCATGCTTGTTCCTGTCTATCCACCTGATTTTTTTCATCTATGTCACTACTTCTTTGGTATCCTCATTCTGTCTCATGGCTATGCTGACAACTTCCAAATTTATGAATCTAATCTATACCAATACCCTAAACTCCAGACCCGTACACCCAATGCTTATTTGACATATCCACCTGGCTGTCCAATAGTCATCTCAGACTTATGTCCAAAACTGAGCTCCTGATCTCCACCAATGCCCCAAATCTGCTTTCCACATAGGCGTCCCCATCTTAGTAAATGGCTGCTCCATCTTTTCTCAGACTCCAAACCTTGGACTCTGCTTTGACTCTTGTTTTTCTTTTATACATTACATCCAATCCATCACAAAATTCCGTTGTTTTAATCTTCAAAGTATATCTAGAATCCAATCACTTTTCACCATCTTCACTGCTACCACACTGATCCAAGTCACAATCACCTCTTACCTGGATTATTACAATAGCTTCCTTACTGATCACCTTGCTTCCCTTCTGCCTACTCTCAATAATCTTTTAGAACATCAGTCAGATCATGTCACTCCTCTGCTCAAAAACACCAGTGGCTCTGTCACACACAAGTTGGGTTGTTCAGAAACAGACACTGAGATGGAGTTTGGCCTGCAAAATATCTATTAAGATCAGTGTCTGTAAAGGAAAGGGGAGGAAGCAGGAATGGACAGAGGAAGAAGTTGAACTTTGATAAGGCCTCAGTCAACCTAGTGGGGGACTCTGGAGCAAGAGTTGTCCATGAGAGTGTTCTGTGTGAGGCTGAAATGGCCTTCCTCTGTTATTAGATGTAGCCTGCCCTGGGAAGGGCATGACCTTGGGCAAGGTGCCTTTCTACAACTGAAGTGGAACCCAAAAGAGCTGAGTGTAGGTAAAAAGTCCTTTTCTGCAGCTGGTCCTTACTTGAAGGGGACCTAGGTGGCCCATCTCTGGGTCTACCATCACTTCCCATCTTATAGAGTCGTAGTCCAAGTCCTTATAATAGTCTACAAGATCTCAATCATCTGGCCTCCACATCACCTCCCTGACATCTTCTCTTCTCCCCCATTCACAGTGCTCTAGGCTCTGTGATATCCGTGCTTTTTTCCCAACATAGTGAGCCCCTTAAGGTGTTTGTGCTTGTTTTCTCTCTTCCTGAATGCTCTTGCCCTGGATTGTGCCTAACTTGCTTCCTCTCCTGCCTCAGGTCTTTGTTTGTAGGTCGCCTTCTCAGTGTTGCCTTCTCTGATTCTTTCCTGATTTACTTTCTCCATTGCACTTATCACCATCCGACATAATGTATATAACTCGTTTGCTTATTTATTTACTGTGTCTTCTCTTCCCTAAGATGTAAATTCCACGAGGGCAGGGATTTAAAATCTCTTTTCTTCATTGCTTTATCCCTAGTGTCCAGAATAGGGCTAAATAAATAAATATAAAGTTGAATGAATAGTTGGATAGATGCCACCATGGATGCTAAAGCTAGGAAGGGGCATCCCCAGCTCATCACCATGTCACTGGGATTGCCAGCCCTTAATTCCCCCAGGCTCCTGGAGGCCCTTTCAAGGCCCTGATGGAGAAAAAAGAAAATTGCTGTCTCTATCAAAACAAGTGGCTTAGCAACACTGTTTCTCTCCATTTGACTCTCCCTTTTCCTCTGCTGGCTGCCCACCCCTCCCACCATGCCCCCCAACTGCTGGTGATTCCCAATGCATTTGAGAGTAGCTGATTCTATATCAGTCTTTTTAACTTGTATCCCAGACACTTGGTTACCCTGTGAGAATCCCCTGTACGTGGAGAATGGGTCATTCTGCTATTTCTAGGACAGATTTGATACAGTAGCTTTTACAAAAAGATAAGCCAAAGTTTTTAGACGTTATGTTGGTGGACTGTCATTCTCTGTTTAAACAGAACACAAAAGAAAGCTGTCTGAGACCACTGCACAGTGAAAACAGCCTTGATCAGACAAAAGCCCCTCTTTGAAAAGGGGAGTGGTTTCCCGACTCAGGGAGGCAGCATGGACTATGGTGGAAAGAACATCGCATGTCAAGTCAGGACATTCATGGGTCTTGTTCCTGATGAATGGAGGAAAAATGGGCCCAACCAAAGAGGGCCCCAGACTGCTGAAAAATGCCCCTGGCCGCTTGTCTCCTGGGCACAATCTTTCTCATTTCAAATCCCATTCTTTTGAGGACTCCATACACAACCATGACCAAATAAGTTAGAAGCAGAGAAATGACTCAGTTACATGGGTAGAGAAGTCAGAATGAACTAAAATAATTACGGCTAAACTTTTTTGGAGTGCTTTGTACGTGCCTGACACTGTCCTAAGTGTTCTACAGGTGTTAGTTTACCTACTTCTTCATTAACAGTCCCAATTTTATGGATAAAGGACCATGGCAAAGACAGGTGAGGTAATTTGCCAAATCCATCCAATTACTATGTGGTGGGACCAAGATTTGAACCCAGAGCCCTATTCCTACATGTTCTTATCGTGGATAAGTAGAAGCAAGTGGAAGATAGTGCCTCTGTACACAATCGAGCAAAGCCTCATTTAATGGCTCATATTATGATAAGGTGACCTCATTTCAGAAGGTGGTCCCTTTGCAACCCAACTCTTGGATATTTTTGTGCTGCTTTTGGCAGTCATTCATTCATTCATTCATTCAATACATGTTGATCGAGACCTTGTGCTCCGGTATGATGTAATTAGGTACAACCAAGAATAGAGATATTCCTGCAACATAGGCCTATCCAAAACAGCATACTCTTGAGAAGAGTACATTTCTCTTTTGACCTAGTTTTCCCTCTGTACTCTTTAGCTACTGAATGATTTCTGCCTTCTGGCTTTCTCCTGTTCTACCATTCCATTATCCAGAAATGTCCTCTTCTCTATAATTGCATGTCTTTTAATTCAAAAGACACTTACCCAATCAGAGAGTTCTATTCTAACTTCCCGTTAGGGATGGCAGTGATGTACAGATTTTTAAAGGCTGTAGTTGTTTAATATTGATGGAAAAATTCCTACTAAGTTCTCTTATTCCGAGTCCTAGAAGAAAGTAATGAACAATCAAGTGGAACTGAATTTCTCTTACGTCTGAGGGGGCTGCTCTTCTGGAGATGGGGGAGTCATTTGCCTATGGGTTGGAAGTGCTGAAATGTCTCTTGGGCTCAAAGCATCTCTCACCCTAGCCAAATATGTCTGCTCTGTCACCAGTGGGGCCAATTCTTTAGAGTATGACATTGCTTTCCCCTGAAACTCTGGTTAAAGTGCAGAAATGTTTAACCCTATAGGATAAGTAGTTAGTTGAGATAGTAATGCACAGTAAACCTTTTTCAGAGCAAGGTTCAGAGAGAATGAGACCCCAAGCTGGTATATTTTGATGGGGGCGAAAGAAGAGAAGAAGGTACCAGAAGGTGAGAGGTAGTCTTGAAAGGGGGCCAACTTCGTCTCTTTAATTGTTTTGCTTAAATTAGCTTTTCTGGGGAAAAAAGATATTTTGCTTGTGCTTTTTCTTTGGTTGGCTTTATGGAGAATTTCTGTTGTGAATCTGTCATGGACCTCAAAGAAAGAACTTACCTTCTAGTCTGGCTCTCCTCCCTCTAGTTAGTTGGATTGAAATAGGATTGTTAGAACAAAGGAGAGGTTAACCCTAAAAACAACAAAGTTGCAAGACTCTATCAATCATTCCTTAGTGGATCCATCTGTGCCAGGTAAGACTGAGAGGAGGCTTTTGGATTTAATGTACATGGCAGTTATAATTTTTCTAGACCTTATATAATGATGACTATTAATAGGAAATCGTATTTTTTTCCTAGTTACCGTGTAATAAAAAACAAATTTGCAAATGAATAAAGTAAAATACATACATTTCCCAATTCAGTTGCTAAATGGTTAATTTTTATGTACCAAAACTCTGAATTACTTTTCCAGTGCACTTCTGACCTAAAAATTTACTTCTTCCCAAGTATTTGGTGCAGTGAGGTGTTGAAAGAATTTGCTAAGTAATCATTGGAAGCTGAGATTCTAGTGAAAAACAAAATGCACAGTTTAAAAATTGAATGTACTAACTGGGAGATAGTGTCAGTTGGATGCTTCTCGCTATAAATAATTAAACTCAGCAGGGCAGACAAGAGAAAACATGGGACTTGAGCTAGGTGGGACTTGAGCTAAGAAGGATGCATCTTGTGTTGAATGCTCTCACTTCCCTGTAGGGGAAATCAAAGAGGTCTTTAATAGTTGTTGCTGATTGTGAGTATGTGCAACAAAATCCCACTCTAATCCAGGTTTATTTTCAAGCGTTTTGCTGTGATTGAGGGAATGAGAAAGTAAAGGGAAGAGGCATGGTGTTTTATTAAGGCCCCAGCACTCTTTCCTTCAGAAGGTCTAAGTGTGATTTGTCACAGTGACCTGGGACTTTGGTTCCCTCCAGAACCTTCTCGCACTGTGGGTGCACCAGTAGATCAAAGACAATTAGCTCTGTTTTTCTTGCAAAGAAGCAGTGCATCTACTAATTGAGAACTGGATCAACACGAGACATGTAGGATGTCTTCTTTCTGATTTTCTCTTACAGTGCTGGTTTTCTTAGGCCTTCTTTCCCCCTTTTTGAGGTGGGGGAGGGCAAATGGTTGGTCTTAATTTTTCTATCTGTAAAAAAGGGAGTAAGATTTCACAATTCTCATAAGGGCAGACTTTGAGTATTGGCTTTAAGGAAGTACTTTATTTTATTTAAAAATTAACATAGGCTAATATTGACTTTGTGGTGTGTATAGTTCTACAAATTTTAATACCTGTTTATATTTGTGTAACTACCACCACAATCAGGATTAAAATAGTTCAATCACCAACCCCCACCCCCAAATTCCCTCATGCTATTCTTTTGTAGTCACACCCTCCAAATAAAGTTTTTAAATTCTTTTTTTTTAAAACTCACTTTCCCATATGAAAGTCTCAATTGCCTTTCATTTGTTCATTTTTATTCAAGAAGTGTTCCTAGCTCATTTTTGAAGTAATTCAAAATGACACAGATGGTAAGCTCGCAAGGCTGGTTTTCCTTTTTTATAATGGAGAAAATAAACTCTGGAAAGATGGCAGCTCTTTCAGTATAGCCATATAAGAAAAAAGTTCCCTAAACTTGGCTTTGCTAGATCGGAATCTGCAAAGAAAACACACTTGAGAAATCTCCCTTAAGAGGAGGACAGAGGTTTATTTTTTATTTAACGATTTACCCCTTGACACCTGGGAAATGATTAGTTGATGTTTTCAAAGAAGATTAAGTCAGTGTGGTTAATTAACTGTGGTAATCAGGTGACTTAAATCAATTTACTCCTTGTTAACAATTTCCATCAATTTTGTAAATAAATGACTAAATCAGTAAATCGTACTCTTAAGATTAAAGGCTATTTCCTGATTTATTTTATTGATGACAAATTAGAGATTTTCTCCTTCTCATCTTATTCCCTCCCTGCCAACCTTACTCTTACAAATGAGAACTCTTAAGCTAGCCACAGGTTGAGAGGAACAAATTGCGGTAACTTTTAACATGTGGTTTTAAGGAAAAGTCAGGCTGAAGGACACCTTTGCTCCTTCCTCTCAGCACATTTTGAAAGAACGATTTACTGAAATGAAACTTAAAAGTAAGTGTGTCCATGAAAACATTAAGGGAGAATGAGAGTGGCAAGCAATGATGAAACACTCTAGGATAAGCTTTTACTATCAATTTTAATATGTTTTATTTTCTTTCATTTTTCTGAGTTAAAACTGAGTGAAGGATATACTAAAATGAAACAGAATTTGGCTTTTAGCTAGAAGTAAACTTTAATGGAAACTTTAGGGGCTCTATTTAGAGGGAATGTATAAAAATGTTGGGGAATATTGATTGCATTAGAGTGTAAAGGTTGATTGCCATTTTAAAATACCGTACAAGTATACAACTAAAATGCTACTTTTTAGAATCCTTATACTCGAAAATCCTTATACTCTCCTGCTTACATGAGTTTATTATTATGTCTTGGTCTCTAATGAAACATGTGAGCCAGAACATTACAAAACCATCTCCCGTGCTCTCAAATGTGTCATTGCATTTTCTGAAAGGCACTGGACACTCAGGGGATTTGCATTGTAGTACAAACGATATGGGGTTGTTCAGGATTGCTTCAAGAAGGAATATTTGGCATCTTGAATAACTTTCGAGGAGTTAGTGCATATTTACATATTTGCAAAAACTCTATGCTAAATTCACTCACATTTTATAAAGAGAAAATTCCTGCAGTTTCCTTGAAGGTATAGAAGGGAGTCTAAATTGTGGGAATGAGCTGAAGCCAGTGCTATAAATTTAAAGGTCTGGCTGCCAAGCAGAACTTGGGGCTCTGCCTATTATTGAAGCTCTCTGGCCATGCCCGCACTGCCCCTTCTCCAGGGTCTTCCCTGGACATAGTTAACCTGTGGCCAAACCCTGTCTGCTGCTAGGACACTTCCTAGTGTTGGAGCTTGGAGACTGAGCTCGGTCACTTTCTAGATGTGTATCCTTGGGCCGCTTACCCATCTGACCTTCAGTTTCCTGCAATATACAATGAGTGTTAGTAATTTCTACCCTAGAGGTTTCTGGGAATATTTAAAGGACACTGTGAACTTGCAAGGTCCTGGCACTTGGTGAGCGTTCAGTAAACATTGGCCCCACAGGGAAATTGTTGCTAAGTTATTCATAGTTGACCAGTTCTCAGTTAGGTCAATGCAGCAGGGCAGCCACCATGCTGTGGTCTTTTGAAATAAAGAAACCACTTGTCAAGTTCTCTATCCATAGACTTTGCTGGGGAAAAAATATAGCTTTTTTGTTGGTGAGGAAGATTGGCCCTGAGCTAACATTTGTTGCCAATCTTCCTCTTTTTGCTTGAGGAAGATTGTTGCTGAGCTAACATCTGTGGCAATCTTCCTCTATTTCGTATGTGGGATGCCACCACAGCGTGGCTTGATGTGTAGGTCTGCGTCCAGGATCTGAACTCATGAACCCTGGGCTGCCAAAGTGGAGCATGCGAACTTAACCACTATGCCACCAGGCTGGACCCAAAATATAGCTTTTTTAAGGAGGTAAAACTATCAGACAAAGAAGCATTAGAAGACAGGCCTTGTAACTTGCCTTTCTACAGCCAAGAGTGTTTGGTCCTTCACCTCTTGGGTCTTGAAAGCATAGATCCAAATGTCATGTTACAGGGAATTTCAAACTTCTTGATGGACCCAGTGTTTCCATTTCATGTGTCCTCTACATGCTTCCTATAAACTTGGTCCTATGCAGAGTTTACTGATAACATCTCTGTGACTCTGAGAACAAGAATGATGGAAGCATGGGTCCAGGTAGAGGTCAGGTGTGTCCTCTGGTCAAGAAGAAGGATTTCCAGAGGGAAGAGTATATTCAAAGGTGAACACTTAGCTTTTTGAGAGGTTTTAGGCAGAACATGTAAGAATAACAGTCAAGAATGTGTTTTTTTCCTCTTATAATTGTTTCCTAATATTTCAGGAAACTAGAGAAAGGTCTGTGAGATGCTCAACAGGTGAGAAAGCTGTCAAGCCAGATTTGGTTAATAACTGAGGTTAATATTATCATTAATGTATTTATTCTACAAACATTTATTGAGAGCCTATTGTTCCCGGAAATGGAGACAGAGATGAATAACAATTGCGCTACAAAGTGCCAGGTGTATAATAGAGGTTTAGGAGCACAGGAAAGGGAGTAAGGAAGTCAAGTAGGCCTGAGGGAGCCAAGAGCCAAAGAAAGCTGCCCTGATTTGCCATTTGAGCTGAGTGTCGAGGGCAGGTGTGTCAGCAGGAGGCGGAGTTGGGAGAGGGGTCTCTGGTGAGACTGTGGAGGACTTTGCATGTCAAGCTAAGCAGTTTGGTGCCTTTGAAGAAATATAAGCTGGGAAGTGCAATGACCAAACTTCCATTTTATAAAGATAATGCTTGCTGCAATGATGAAAAGCAGATCAACCAGTTATATTAGAGAATTACTGTAATTATCTGAGTGACAGATGACGAGGGTCGAAATAAACTTGTGGACCTGGAGGTGACGAGAAGGGGGGAGAGTCACCATGGAATGTAGAGGAAGGATTTCCTTGTTGCAATTTTTGATAATTCCCATTATTTGTTTTGTAAGTTATGTTTTATTTATGGGAAAATTAGATATGTCTGTTCAGTGTAATGTATGTTACTTACAAGAATAAATACTTGATGGTATTTTCTTGAATCCCCTTGTCAGAAAAAGTTCTAGCTTATTGATCATCTGGGCATGGCGTATGATGTTTTCTTTGGTTTAGCTCATTGATTCCTACTTGGTACAGCTCCCTTAGGGAGCATCTGGAAATGTGTAGGAGCATATTTTTGGTTATCACAATGCCTGAGTGTCACTGCTAGCATTTGGAGGGAAGAGGACAGGGATACTAAGCCAGCTGCAATACACAGGACAGTTCCACACTACAAGGAGTTGTCAAGTACCAAATGCCAATAGTTTTTCTGTTGAGGGCCCTTCTTGGTTAATAGGGAGTGAGCAAAGAGGCAAAAATAAATAATACTGGTAGTAAGAGATGACATTTACTGAAACTTACTATATGCCTGGGATATAGTCACCATAGCTATAGCATTTAGTCCTTAGGAAAGTCCAGGGAGGTAAATACCATTACTATCCCCATTTTACAAATGAGCAAACTGAGGCAGGATAGGGGGTTTCGTTCTGGATCTTGCAAGCTTAACTCTAATGCTCTATTATTTCCACATGCTTTACTCCCTTGATTCTGTAACTTTTATTGAACATATACTCAATTTACTAAAATAAATTAATCAATTATAAGAGGAAAAGGAGAAACACTTTTGCACCGTGTACTTATAGTTTATTAAATCTTACAATCTACCTCTTGGAAACATTTCTTACAGTTTGGTAGAATATTGGCAAAGTATCACCTCCAAGTGTTTTTTAAAATATGGAAAATGTTTGACATTTGTTTAGAATTAGAGTGGCTTTACGGATTGGGAGAGACTCTCATTTGATGGCAAAACAATTGGTGTTCCATAGAAGATGCCGTGATCTTGCAGATTTGTTTTTTGCTTCCAATAAAAGGGAATCTGCCTCAAGCAAGATCTTTGTAATTTATAGGCATGTCACTGACACTGGATGAAGAATGTGGCTCTTTCTTGGACAGGCCTTACACTTTCCCACCTCTGTGCCAGTTCCAGTTTGTTCCCTCTGCCAGGCATACCCTCCCCTCAGACTTGTATATCGTAGCTTAAATGTGCCTTCCTCCACAGGGCCTTTCTTGATCTCCACTGAATGTTATCTGAACCTCTCTACAGCAGCTATCATCATGCCGTGAATTATAATTACTTCTGTATGCATTTTATCTCCTCCTCTAGAATAGGACCCCTGACGTCAGCGTTATGCCTGCCTCCTCTGGTATCCTGTGTCTGGCATAGAGCCATGTGTAAGGAGGAACTCCAAAAATCTTTGTTTTGTGGAAACTTAAAAGAACTCCATGAGTGGTAGTGAAGCAACTCCATCACCTAGGGGAGGTGACAGGCGTGGTCTACTCTGGACTGCTTTGCAGAGAGGATTTTGTTTGGCTTGGACAAGATAAATGTCTGTTTTCCTTTTACATAACCAGCAGCAGAAGGCTGGTTTGTTATTTCCATGGTATTATTAGGGATCTGGGCACCTATCTTCCTGCTCCGCCATCCTCTGCTGATGGTTTCCATCCCTAACTTCATGTCATTGTCCAAAACGGTTGCTAGAGCCAGACCCATCTCTGTGCCCGGCTAGGTAGTGGGAATGGAGGAGGAAAAAGAAGGGGGTGCCTTCTCTCTTTAAAGGAGACTTCTGAGAAGTCCTACACATTACTGTTTGCATTTTGTCTCACTGATCAAGACTTAGTCCCATGACTACACTTAGCTGAAGTCTGAGAAATGTAGCCTTTTAGCTGAACACATTGCTCACTGAATGAAATTGGGATTCTCTTTCTGAAGAGGATGGGGGAATGAATATTGAGGTGGACTACTGTGGTCCTGGCCATAGATGGTCAGGTGACTCTGAGCATTTGTTCAGCTTTGAGGACCACGTTTTGGGAGAGACAGTTAATTTGAACTGAATTTGGAGGAGAGAAACAAGGATGATGAGAGAACTGGAAAGCATGCTATGGGAGGAATGATGGAAAAACTGGCGATGTTTCTTTTGGAGAAGAGAAGAACCAGGGGAACAAAGGCTAGCTCTCCAAACATTCAGAGGACCATCATATAGAAGGATAAAGCCTATTTTTAATGACTCTAAGGGATAGGAAGGAAGTCGTAGGCACGTAGCATGCACCAAAAGAATGTTGGAATTTGACTCTAAGTTCTCTCTTAACCTTTGACCTTATATAGGAGAGATGGATACCATATTATGCATCCACGAATCTCTGATTTTGAGGTTAGAAATACTACTTGTTCTCTGGTTTCTTTATAGCAGAATCTCCTTTGCTTAATTAATGGCTGCTATAGTGATACCGTTAGCAGTTTACATTTTGAAAAGTTCAGGACTTTTCCTTTTGTGAGATGTGGCCTCTATTTCCTTCGTGCTTGACCTTTTTCAAAATGTCATCGAGTCAGAAGCACTTTCCACACTTAGGGTGAAGTGAGGAGAATTCTTAGATTGCAGACACTAATATCAGAGTTTAGTAATTCCATATTATCTAACTCAGTAATTCAGCAAATACTGTCACTGTCAACTTCTTTGGGCTAAGATATCTGTGTTTAGGCAATGGGTTAATGTTATTTAGTTAAACATGAATTCTTTTTTATTATGAAATGTTTTAAACACCTCTGAATATAATTGTTGAAATGTCTTAAAAACAGAGATATTATCAACCAGACAAATAAGCTGGCAAAGAGTTAATTATTTCACCAAGTAGTGGTGTATTTTTGAAAGTGCATAGAATAGGTGTGTGCCTGAAAACTTGCCTATCTTTGTGAATTAAGTTCTATTTTTCTAGTTCAGTTTTATTTTGAATATACTTTTTTTTCTTGTGAACCTCAAATATAAGAAATAGTTAAGGAGAGAGTATAATTTAAAATAAAAGTGATAATAGTAATAAGATAATACTAAAATTTCTGTATTAAGTATACTCTTTGGGAAGCAAGCTATCAATATAAATAGGTTAATTTTAAAAGATTCTCAGGGCTGGTCCGGTGGCAGAGCAGTTAAGTTTGCACATTCCGCTTTGGTGGCCTGGGGTCTGTGGGTTTGGATCCCGGGTGCGGACATGGCACCGCTCATCAAACCATGCTGTGGCAGGCGTCCCACATATAAAGTAGAAGAAGATGGGCATGGATGTTAGCTCAGGGCCAGTCTTCCTCAGCAAAAGGAGGAGGATGTTAGCTCAGGGCTGATCTTCCTCAAAAAAACAAAAGAAATAAAAAAAATAAAACGATTCTCAGACTGGGTTGCAGATTATGAATATAGAATGCTAGAGTATAAGCAAATACATATGAAACCAAAAAAATTGAAAAATTCAAAGGGAGATAATATATACAGTTTAAAGGATCAGAAAACACCTGTCTAAAAATAGTAACAATACTAACATTTGTTGAACACTTACTGTGTGCCAGGCCCATACTCCTTATTCTATCTTCATTTTAACCTTATGAGTAGGAACCCTTATTATCCCCGCTTTTAGATGAGGAAACTGAGGCATAGAAATTAAGTAACACGCCCGCCACAGTGTTAGTAAGAGATGGAGTGGGGGTTTGAACCAGGCCGTGTGACTCCAGGGCTCACCTCTGGAAAGTTACTTGGCTTCTAAGCAGTCTTCCCTTCCTCCCTCACCTTCCTCACTGCCTCCCGTCCCCTCCCCAAGTTTTAAAGTAGTATATCGAGCATAGAGCTGTCTGGTTATTCAGACTTCGTCTCTTAACCTTCTGTGGAAAAGCTGTTGGATTTTAGACATACTCGGCTGTGTGGAAGAAGGGAAATAAAGATGTCTATACTTGATATGCATTGATTTGAGGTGCACCTTTAGAAATACATCGCAATCCATTTCTTGATCAGCAAGCTTTGTAACATTGGTCTTCCTTATGGGTATGCGTGTGTGTGTTACAAGCATATATACACATATATTCCACGTGGGGTAGAGTTGGTGACTCATGTTCCCAGTGAAAGGGTCTTTTTGAGTTACAAAAAGTAGGAGAAAGTGGTTTCAGTTTACAAAAGAACCAAAAGTACAGTGTTTCAATAAATCACTTTCATTCTTTACTTGATTCTCTTGAGGTCTTTGGAGTCATTGCTGTTGCAATATTTTGTTAGTGCATTTTTCTTCAGCCTGGATTAATCTAAGACACATTACACCGATCCAGAGATGTCACCAATTCTCCTGAGAAACCCTTTGACTGTATTTTAACTGGCCTGTGCTTTTATGGAAAAATGCTACCTGACTGCCCATGAGGTTTCTGCATCAGCAAGGATGGCCTTGTACATGTACCACAGCCTATGTAGTAGGATATTAGGAACCCTGATAAGATACTCTGTCCCGCTAAGATCTGCCTCATCAAGCTGATGAGGAAGGTATGTGGGCATTAGAGCATGCCTAACACGCCACAATTAGAAAACTTGTTCCTTTGAGGACTTCCTATTTTCTGCTGAAAGTGTGAATACCCATGGAAGGCTTTGAAAATCACTTAAACTTTGGTGTGAGTAAATTCACTTGGGGGCAGATTTTAGGGGCCAGAGTTGAGAGCCCATGAAAACTCTGCAATGTGCGGATCCCAGAGAGAGAGAAGGAAAGGATTTTTAGATCAGAGTGGGGAAAATGAGGCAGAGGTGGGGACATTTAACTAGATAAGGCTGGAATCGCCTCATTCCTGGACTATCAGAAGAGCCTTTTAAGTTTAAGTTGCTTTTCCCTTTTTTTAAGTTCTTTGTAACTTTGCCCACCAAACCTAGTGGAGTGTTGCGTGCTCTTAGGAAACAGAGCGAACGTTACCCTCCTCGGGGAAGAATGGCTTCACGTAGTTTCTGGCAGGAGAGAGGATGGTGTACTGGCTTGATTGAAGACAGCCAAATTGTTGTGGGCTTGTTCTCTTTACAGTAGTGACCTGACACTTGTTCTTCTGCCTCCTTAAGAGCACACAGATAAATGGGCCGTCAGAGCTTCAATACGTCTTTGTTGGATTGAATGAGTTTGGAACATCTGCTCTGTGAGCTGGAGAATACTTAGGAGGGTGGTGAGGTCTCTGTTTCGTTACCAGGGAAGCCTGGGGCTGGGGTCATGGCAATGGGATATTTTATTCCTCCTTGCGGAGAGGTTGAATGTCTAGGTTTAAATAAATCCTATTCTCATTCATCCAGAAAAGATATAAAGTTTTCCTTTGAATGTATTGTAAATGCATTATCACAAATTATTTTGGTCAAAGAAGATGTTTGCATTTGTAGCATTTTTCTGTAAGAGAAATTTTAGAGACCTGAAATAATGAATATCTTAGCATTTTTAAGGAGAATTTGAAATTTCGTTCTTTTGAACCTGGGACCTGGAGAATTACTGAATTTTCTAAATGGAAAGCTTTTTAGCTCAGTTTCAGTTGATTAAAATCCTGAATTTCTTTATGTCCCTAATTCTATGCCGTCTGTTGAAGCATGAGCTGAGGTCACTATGAATGCTTTTATGACTGGAAAAGGTAACCATGTCTCAGTATAATGATTTAAGGTCAACTTGGGGAAAGGTTTTATATTTACCATCAATTTTTTTTTGGTATTGAAATTATACTCATTTTTCTTCCTTTTTCCTTGCTGAGGAAGATTTTCCCTGAGCTAACATCTGTTGCCAACCCTCCTCTTTTTTGGCTTGAAGAAGATTAGCCCTAAGCTTACATCTGTGCCAATCCTCCTCTACTTTGTATGTGGGATGCTGCCACAGCATGGCTGACAGGTGGTGTAGGTCCACGCCTGGGATCTGAACCCATAAACCCAGGTTGCCGAATGGAGTGTGCTAACCTGAACCACTACACCAGGGCGCCAGACCCTAAAATTATAGACTTATTCTACATAAAAACTCCAGAGGATCACCTGAGATAGAATGATGTAAAATAGACAAAATAATAAAAATACTTATTGTAGGAAAATAGAAAATGCATAAAGAAGAAAATAGGAAACCTAAGCAGGCTTAGGAGGGTGGTACAGTCTCTGTTTCATTGCAGATACATTTGTAATTTTATTTGAGCTTCTCTTAATGTTGGGATGTTGTACATTCACCATCTATAGTCAGAAACCCAAATACCATTTCATTACACATGGATATCTGTTGGTAACAATACAGTGTTGTTGGGACTATGTGTCAGAAAGCTAATGAGTTGCTCCAAGTCATCATACTCACATTATAACATAAGATAATGACATTTACAGAGTCTGGAAGTGATTTGGAGACCTATAAATTCTGTTGAAGCCCGGGCACAACAAAACAGGGCCAAAGGACTCCCTGTGTAACAGATAACCTGCTAGTGAGGCATGTTCTGAAGTTCTTTTGCTCAATCTGTTAGAATCAATATGGGAGAGGAGACACTGGAAGTTTAGTGTCATTCTACCATGAAAGTCTTTGCAGATGTAATAGATCCTATTTTATAGATTCCCAAGTTAACAAAATCAACTTTACCTTTGACTCTGTATAGGGAAACTAAAATCATGATTATAGTGTGTTAGCAAATTGCTTTTAATTAAAATTACAAATTTTGATTTGTGGACTCAGACGTTTTCTTGTAACCTTTTTTGGGGGGAGTGAGGTACAGAGTACTCTCTCCACTCCAGTGCTGCATATATAGTGCTGCATATAAATGTAATGTTTTGTATAACATGGGGAGGTCTCATCCTTTGTTGATTTAGCAGAGAATGATCTGAACATATAAAGAGGCTCCCAAGGATTTGGGGTTGACTTCTTGAGTCTTCCTGGCCTCTCATCCAGGTCAGCGTGGAAGGTGATTCTTGAGCTGTTAATTAGATTGGAAGAAACAGTGACGCTAAGCAGTAGGATCCATTATAAAGTTCACAAATCATGAAGATCTGAAGACTTTACCATCTTTTGGAAATCATCTTGGCTTCACCCATATTTTTAATGCATCTATATTGTTCATTTATTGAGGGTCATCTGAGTTTTAGGAGGTACTCTGCTAGGCACTGGGATTACAGAGGTATTTATTCCTGCCTTAGGAGCTCACAGTTTAGAATAATGCTCTATTCATGGTAGAGATTATCATGATGGTATTTATCACTCTTCTTCTTCACTTAATCTCATCTGCTTCCTACTGTTCTTTATTTTCCGTATATCACATCATGGTGGGAGAATTTTGAGCTTCTGCTATAAAATCCTGAGCTATTATTGTCACTAGAAGGAAAAAAATACAAACACACTGTGTAAAACATCAGCAAAACCAGTCTTTGAATAAGGTAATGACATAATCCATTTTTATTAAGTGTGTTGACTTCAGTTTACCAGATGATTAATTATCAGTACTTATTACCCAAAAAAGGCTTTAAACTTACTGGTGGAAATCTTTTCACATTCTTGCTGCACAATATTTCTTAACAGTTTAAGAAAATTCTTTGTTGGCAGAAAGCATACATGCCCATAGTGAAATCATCAAGGTTGAGTCATGCATGTGTGCACCTCAGTGAGTCTCCTAACAAATGAACTATTTATACAGCTCAGTATTTGTGTAAATAACAATGTAATGAGCCCATTATTGGCATCAACATTCCTGATCAGAGTTGTCATCAGGCTTGCTTGTTGATGTGGAAGCATTGGTTTCCTCACAGTAAATTATGTTTGTATATTATATATAATTAGTTAGTTCATATATAATATGTAAGTATATATTATATAAGGTTATATAATATATAAAATATATAATATATATAAAATACCTGATCTCTACTTTCTGAAAATGTACACGTTTAGCTAAATAAGAATAATTTACCATTGTGTACCAAACTGAGGTTAGAGTGCAAGATGCTGGGTCTTATTAATTTGGTATCTGGACACTGATTTTTAACCTTGACATCTCTCCTTTCCTCTCTCTCACTTTCTCTTTCTTCTACTCTATTTCTGCCTCTTCTTTCCCTTTTCATGTCTTTAGAACTTGTTGGTGTAAGTGTTATGATAGTCAAGAACTAAATAACATGGAGTAAAGGAGAAAGAATACAGCAAGGCATTTGTATGGTTCAGCCACGAAGTAGTTTCAAATGATTTAGCCTATGAGTATAGAGAATCACCAAATCCACCAGGTGGGAGTCAATTTCTTCTCCTGTTGCTGCTATTGTCATAATTTCCAGTATCAAGCCATTGTTCAGTTGATGACCTAGTGATCTAATCTTCTTGTTAAGAGGACCCACATAGAAATTTATATAATGTTATAAACCAATGTTACTGCAAAAAAAACACAACACCCTCCCAGAAAAGGATGGCCTAAATAGTAGAGATGCTTGCAGCTTTAACACATCTCTATCAATTTGATTTATGGTTCAACACTTGGACCTACTGAATCAGAAAAACCCTGGTTTGATGCTGTCTACAAACACTGCGTTGGGGTTGAGAGCGGGCCTATCATGCCATTTCTAAGCCGTAGGCAGGAAAGCTGCCTGGAGAAGTGTATAGTCACTTATTTCTCACAAGTGTCTATTTTCGTTTTTACTGTTTGATTCCATTCAACCATTTTCCGATGATTTATATTGCTAATCAATAAGCCATAAAGAAATACTTTGGGCAGTTGGGGTTGGAAATCTGCTCCTAAATGAGGGTGATTTATAGTTTTTGGACAAGGCATATTAAATCATTAAGTGCTGAAGGGCGTTTTACTTTTTTCTTGTGTAGTTTGATTCACTGGGTCCTTATTTACCTGAGCGGGCGGACCATCTTAAATTTTCTTCTGTTTGGCTGGTGTTCTTTTCAGCATCCTCTACGTGTAGCTCTTTGGCCATTAAAGAGGTGGATAACTAGCTAGTCCCTTGGGGAGAGTGGGGACAAAGGTTGTGAGCTTAGTTTTCTCCCACGTGGAGGGCGAGTCCGTCTGCAGGAACCTCGGTGACTTAGCTGATACAGAAAGCACTGCAGGAATTATTTGGGGAAGCACAGAAGAGACTAATACAAATACAGTTTCAGTGTTTGGTACCTGCTGGCAGGAAGTTTTCGTTGCTGAGTGCTCTTGGTAAAACTTGGAGATTCTTTTGAGTGTTTCAGCCTCTTATGTGATTGTCAATTTATATTTTTATTTTGTTTGAGTGTACTTGGCAGGGGTGGGGAGAGGACGTTTGAAGAAATTACTTTTTGTTCTGAGAATTATACAGATGGGAAAAGGTCGCACCATACATCAGGTGTGTTTATGACTTGATTTTTCATAGCAACCATCCTTTACGTTCATGAAGAACTGCGTGAAGATTTCAGATTTTCGGCTTATTCTTTTCTGTGTGACTCCCCCCACCCTTGAACGGGTGAGCCCGTGGACGCACCGGGGAGCATTCCAGGGTAAAGCAGGCCTCCCTGGATCTTAGATTCTTTATCGCCCTCCCAGGGGAGTTCATTTCAAGTTGCTGGTACTAGCAGCTGCAGCGTGATATTGCCCAATCCCAGGCCCTCTTATTGATGAGTGGGAGGGAGTGGGATTGCTGTTTAAGAAATTTTATTATCTTTAGAAGGGAAGAATTTATTATAGGGGTTTTCTTAGATGATCTCTTTCATGTGGGTTAAGACTTTTTGAGCTCTGAATGTCCAAGCTGCTTAGAGATTCTAAGTTGCTCTCAACTGGGGGTGGTACCGCCACTCTCAAGGGGTGTTTGGACATGTATGAGGGTGTTTTTTTGTTGTCACAGTGATTGGGGGATGGGCACTACTGGCATTCCACATATGGGGGCCAGGAACACTATACATTCTGCTTTGCCCAGGGCAGTTGAATAACTGTCCCACCCTAAATGCCAATTGTGTCCTCTTGGGAACCCCCGAGAAGTGTGGTTTTATTTATAATGTTCTGCATGCTGATTGGCACTCTGGTTGTTGGGGTAGGAGGTCCTCAATGAAAAATAAGTGGGGTGGTAAGAGGTCCCACCCTAAATACCAGTCATGTCCTTCGAGAACCCCTGAGAAGTGTAGTTTTATTTATAATGCTCTGCAGCGCTCATTGGCACTCTCGTTTTAGGGGTAGGAGGGGGTCAGTGAAAAATAAGTGGGATATAAGAGATTGGGGGAAGGGAAGAGGCAGGTAACTAGGGTTTGAATGAAAATGGAGAGGAGTAGCTCGGTTAGAAAAGGTGGAACCTTAATTTCCCACTTCTCAGAATTGGTGCATCACGTGATTCTGCTGGCTTTTGATCACTGAAAAGGCAGTTTAAAAAATGATTAAGCAAATACTTAAGCAATCTTTGAGATCAGCTGACGATCTTGAGGGCTAACTGAATTCTAAAGTCTGGGTGCTCAGACACATTCAGCTGGAAGAGGACGATGGGGAAAATACAGTAGGATACCTTTTGGTGGCACCTGTGGAACCTGTTGGCCATTTGCCATGCAAGTGGAGCTGCTTTGGATCAGTTCTGGGGCAGCTGGAGGGGCTATAAAGTGGGACCCATCTCGGCTAGCAGCATTTTGGTGAACCAGCCACCAGCCTGCTTACCAAGCTCATGCTCTGGGCAGGGTTCTGCAGAATAAAGTGGAGCCCTCAGCCATTCTCATGGCCAAAGTCAATATCCTAGCCCAGGCTTGCATCCACCCAGAGCGATCTTGAGTTTTAACACAGTTACCGGTACTAGTGTTCTCTAAGTTTTCTCACTCTCAACCCATTTGATCATGTCACACTTTGCCTGGCATTCAAGGCTCTTTATTCTCTATTTCCACAGCTTTGTTGTCCACCTCTTTAGGAGAGGTTCCCTGTGCTTGGGCCATGGAGGCCCGATCATTAGGCCCTCACCCATGCTGGGCTTCTCTCAGATTGCTTGGGGCCTACACAAAGTCTGGTGCCTCCTCTTCACGGACCCTAATCCTGCTCATTCACAAAGGCCCAGTGCAGTCTTGTTCTCCTTCACAAAGGCTTCTCTGATTGCTCCAGCCTGTGGTATTAATTTTTTTCTCCCTGAGACTAGTTGGTTCTTATCCTCTCTGCTGCTTATTTGGAACCAAATCATCTACTGTCACATAGCACAGCTTTGGTGTCAGACTACCCAGGCGTGAATCCCTGATCCGCCACCTACTAGCTGTGAGAGTAGGTCAAGACTCAGGTTCCTCATCTATGACATGGAGCTATTAATACCATCTCACAGGGTGGTTGTGAGGACAAGTGAGATAATCTATGGGAAACATTGAAAATACTGCTGGCACATAGTCAATTCTGGATAAATGAAAGCTGTCGTTTGTTTTGTGGGAAGTGGGATGAAAAAGAGCATAGACTCTGGAATTATAACAGGGTCCTGGTTTGGAATCAGACTTTGACATATTCTGCCTCTGTGGCCTTGGGGAAGTTGAGCAATGTCCCTGAGGTTCAATTTCCCTTTCTATTAAATAGGTATAAATCTCACTTCATACCTTTCTAAGGGGATCCAATGGATGTATATAAAGATCTATATATTGTCTGACACATATTAGATACTCAATAAATAGCAGCTATTGTTGTTGCATGACTAATTTATAGTGATGTATAGATAAATTTCCCCCAATAAGTTTGTAAGCTCTGTAAAAAAAGGACCATATCTTATCTTCCTTTGTTTCTTTCATGAACCCCAGAACGATGTTTTGCACATAGTAGATATGATTTTTTTGTGGCTTTAGTGAATCTGACATATTCTTTTGGTCATTTTTATTTTTTAATTATACTTACTGATGTGTATACATGATCACTCATCAACTGGCTTTGTAGGGACTGGCCCCGTGGCTGAGTGGTTAAGTTCGTGTGCTCCGCTTTGGCGGCCTTGGGTTTTGCCGGTTCAAATCCTGGGCACAGACATGGCACCGCTTGTCAGGCCACGCTGAGGCAGCATCCCACTTGCCACAACTAGACGGACCCACAACTAAAAATATACAACTATATGCCAGGGGGCTTTGGGGAGAAAAAGGAAAAATAAAATCTTAAAAAAAAAAGATTCTTAAAAAAATCTTAAAAAAAGCCTCAAAGTCTTTGATTTCTTGAAATGTCCTCTTAATGTTGTTTTGCTCTATCAAAACATCAGGGCTCTGAAACAATAATTTGGAAAAAGCAGTTGATTTAGTGGCTTGTAAAACTGGGTTGAAAAAAGAAGAATTCCTGCCACCTATCTGGTGATGTGTTGTGAAAACAGGCAGCTAAAATATTGCACAGAAAGAGACTAGTAGGTTGGTTTGCTGTGCATGTCTTGTTTCAGTTCCATCAGTTGAGTCCTTGGCTATTCCACCAGTTGACATTAGGCAGGGCAGTGTCTTCCACACAATTTGTTACGCTTGGCTGTCATGGCTGCAGTGTAAAGTTTTGGAAAGAATCAAGTGATTCTAAATCTTCAGAAGGTGAATGGCCTTGCTCGTGTGGATAAGGTATGAGAATTGTTGTGAACCATCACCCAACGTATAAACATCAGGAGTATGTCTATTGATACAAGGGGGTAAAAATAAAGTACAGAAAAAGTGAAGTAAAAATTATGACTGTATTAAGGAATTGCCTCTTAAATTTATTTGTTTGTTTGAGATCAGCAAAGGTAGAACTATTAAAATGTCACATAGTTTTACAAGTTTTTAACAAGAGAGCATGGAGCTCCTCAGGATGACCAAGTGTCTGGAAGGACCAGCACATGTTAAGATCCAGCAGGAAATAGGGTTTGCCATAGAAATTACCTTACTCTGTTGACTTTGGACAATGTTCCATTGACTAAGACTTGCCTTTCTCTTCTTAGAAGAGAATTCATGAGCAGGAAAAGAAACTTTTATAAGGAGAGGGTAAAATAATAAAACTGCTATTAATATAACTCAATATTTTTCTTTTATTAAACTTCTGGATAGTCCTTTTATTTCAAATTATTCCAGATTTTATTTTTCTTTCTATGGATTTAAGATAGTAAACTCTAAAGTCTCATTGTTTGCCTTGATGGTTTTATATATCTCTGATATATAATGTTCCCAACAAACTGAATTGTACAAAGAGGAGTCTTTGTATTATTATTATTATTATTGCTTTTTCTCCCCAAATCCCCCCAGTACCTAGTTGTATATTTTAGTTGTGGGTCCTTCTAGTTGTGGCATTTGGGATGCCACCTCACCATGGCCTGATGAGCAGTGCCATGTCTGTGCCCAGGCTCCTAACCAGTAAAACCCTGGGCTGCCAAAGTGGAGTGCGTGACCTTAACCACTCAGGCACGGGGCTGGCCCCCAAGAGGAGTCTTCATTATCTGACGAATATGTGTTGACTATCCCACGTGTGCCCAGTACTGTGCTAGAGGCTGTAAAGGACACAGAAGTGGTGTTCTCAATCCAGTGCTGTTCCCTGCCCTGGAAAAACAAACAAACAACTTCTTCTCTAGGCATTATCTGTTGCTCTAATATCTTATCTTAACACATTCTTAGTCCACCGCTTAGACCAGGAAGCTTGGGATATGGCTATTTATGAAGAAAGGATTACTCTTGTTTTTCTCCAGCTTGGGGCTCTCTAAGGTTGGAAAACAGGTTTATCCCTACGTCTAACATAAATTTTCTTGAAGAGATCAAAACTTTTTTTCATTTCCTTGTGTTGCTTTTGATTGTTGCAAATTCTCCTTAGCCCATGAGTTTTTATGTGTACTGTTTGTTGCTAAGTAGATTACTCTTCTTCTCCAATTGAATTCTATGAGTTTATGGTGTGGTATGGATTCCACACCAGCCCAATCAATGAGTTCACTTAGTGTTGATAGCAACTTTGGAAAAAAAATCAAATTTTTACATTCATTCCTGAGTTTATTGGAATAAAATTTTCTTTTTGGTGAAAGGGAACATAGAACAATAGTCAATATAGCACAGATGCTGGAACCAGAACTGTCAGGTTCAAATCATTGCTTTGTTCATATTTGCTATTTGATCTTGGGCAAGTTACTGAACTGCTTTGTACCTCAGTTTCTTTATTTGTAAAATGTTCATACTAATGGCATCTATCTCGTAGGGTTGTTACGAGGATTAAATGACTTGAAGTTGAGGAAGTGCTTAGAATGGTGCATGTCATTCAAGCACCATATGAGTATTTTTTTTCATCTTGGTACCATCTATTTTGGTTCTTGGGAATGGCAGGAGCTAGTGCTGGGGAGGTCGGGTATCCATTTGGTTCTAGTGGTTCCTTGTCAATGGCTGCCTGGTTCTTAACAAAAGGTTTTTATTTCAGTCTGGATTACAATGTTTTCCTCCTTGGTTTTTTATTAGAGGGAAAATATTTTAAAGTTTTGAAAGTTATTGTTTGCAAAATTACCTCTTGGTTAAAACTGGATTGGTTGAATATGGATGTTTAGAGACCGTTTGTTGAAGAAAGTGTTAACTTTTGCTCTACTTAGATGTTTTTTCTTCTTTAAACTCTGTGGTTTGCTCCAGTGAAATCCACCCTCCCTTTTTTTAACGTTAAATTATTAAACAATAAAGAGTAGATAATATCTAGTAACCTTTGGAGGGGTTGTGAGTGAAAGCTACTTGTTTAAAACAGAACACAGAAAATAAAGTGCATATAGACCAATTGAAATCAGAGACACCTGCAATTGTTATCAGACCTTATCTAGACCTTTTCACTAGCAGTTTGTTTTTAAATAGCACATATTGCCTTTATAATAGAATGACTGACAGGCTTCTGGAACCAGTGGAGCATTTTGATTGATTTCTAGAAGGCCACCCAGCAATGATAGAGTACCAGTTTGTTTTTTCTGGAGAGATATTTCCAAACAATAGTCATTTGGGAGTTATAACAGGCATGGAAGTTCAAATTGAAAAGGTGAATTTGACAAATGAATTATCATGGATCTGTTGATAAATTGAATAAACTGGGTTTGGTAGATTACTTTAGATAACTGAGTATTTGGGAGATCAAATGTGAAAAATGCTAATTAGCAAGTTAATTTCAAAATTTCCGCTCTCAGTTTCATTTTTTGTGTGTGTGATTTTAAATAATTGGCTTTGAAGTGCTTTAAACAGGGACTTTTGGGTGTCTATTTTGTGTTCTTTTCATGATGTGTTTAACTTCATATTTTAGCAAAAATAAAAACCCACCTCAAAATCTGACTTGTCGTAAAAGTTGCTTAAGAAATGGCACTAATTATGTGCATTAAAAACAGGCAACATATTGTTCTAAAAATTTTCTTCTGTATACTCAGTTTCTAAGTTTATGCTTTCCTTTTTCCCATAGCAATATGAAACTCTTTGTAAGTAGACTGACCTTTAGATTGTTATAATTTTTCAACTAGAAATTATTAGATACTAAGGGAGACAAATGTACTGAACCTACAAATGTTTTATGTTGGATTACTAACAATAGACCTAATTGATAAAAGTGATTTAATATATGTTGTGTTAATAGCTAAACCTCCAAAGCCCCTAATCTCCCATGGAAATATTGCTTTGTAGAACAAAATCCAATGAGAAGTTCTGGGATTCCAGAGTGAATTTGTACATTCCTTAGGGGCATTTTTGCAAGGGAGGTTGTTGTGTTTTAAAGGTAGTTGATAAGAGACCTGCACCACCAACCCCAGACCTGCACCACCAACCACCATCATGCATTAGTCTATAGAAGGTATTTGGGTGTACGTATTCCTGTACCACTCGGTACCACCATTTAGCCAAGGGAAGTTTCTGACCATTTGCAGCATACATTATAAATCAGGATGTCACTACCAGACAATCAGATTTGAACATTCCATGAACAAAGTAGCCTATATCCCCTAGGAATAGATCACTTAACTATGTTTATGTCATGCTGGTGATATGCCTGCATTTACACAAGTCAGGATAGCACATTGTTTATTTATTTTAGAAGTAGGTAATTGATCTGTATATTTACCTAGTTTTGGGTTAATTAGCCCAAAATTGAAATGGGTAATTTAGCATGATTACTTAAATTCATGGGGAAAATTCAATTATTCTTCCATCCCCCCAAATTACTCCTCTACCACTCTGAGTTTGTGAAAGAATAATTTTGAGTCTTCTCCAAGTTGGGCTGGCATTGGCTGCTCTCTTTAAAAAAATTTTCTACTTGGCACATAATGCATGGAGAGGTCACTGGTCAGATATTTGGGGAAACTCAGAGGAACCAACTGCTGAATTTGTCCCTTGGGGAGACTCAGGGAAATTGCAGGGTATATTAGTTGAATGAAATGAACTTGTTTGTTATATTCTCTGTCTGGCATCACTAGGGCATGTCACTGCTGCTTGGGAATGTGGCAAGTTTGTGCACTCTGCTTAGCTGTAGAGATTTTTTTTGGTTTGTTTTGACTTTTTTTAAAAAAAATTTGTTTGCAGAGATGAGCTTGCAGACCTGGCATCTTACAAATTAGTTAAAAAACAGAAAGCTAAAATATTGGTCCGAATCTAAGAATGAGGGACCATAAATTGCTGTATATGACTTAGGAATAAAAAGGCACTTTAAAACAATATAATGTGGGGAACTGAAAAAAGCACAAACAAGTGAAAAGTTACTCATGATGTTATCAATCAGAGATAATCACTGTTAACATTCTGGTTTTTTCCTACGCTTTTTTCCCTCCATATATGACTTTGTTATAGGTAAACTTTTGCATTCTTGTCTTTGTTACATTATATTATAAATATTTCTCCAAATCATTTAGAGGTTCTTCATAATCATTTTAATGAGTTCCTAATATGTCAATACATAGATATAAGAAAATTTAATCCTTTTCCTATTATTGGACATCCAGGAGCTTTGCAATTTCCTTTAGTAGAGATAATGTTGTGATGAAAATCTCAATGCACAAATCTTTGTCTAATTCTTTGGTTAGTTCCTCAGAGAACAAATACCTAGAAGTAAAAGTACCAAGTTAAAGAATAAGCACTTTCAAGAAGCAAGATTTGTTAGTGCCATGGAGTCGATTATGGCTCTTAGTGACCCTGTGTATAGCAGAGTGGAATCCTGCCTGAGATTTTTGTGCCATCCTCTCACCTTCTGGTGCTGTATCAGACAACACTCTGCTGCTATTCATGGGGTCTTCATGCCCATTTTTTTGGATGTAGGAGGCTGGGTCCTTTCTGGTCTGTCTTAGTCCGGAAGCTCCGCAGAAACCTGTCCACCATGGGTCACCCTGCTGGTAGTTGAATAGCAGTGACATAGCTTTCAGCATCACAGCAACATGCAACTACTTCAGTAGGTCAACTGACTTGATGGTGTGGTTCCTTAACCAGGAAACAAACCCAGGGCGCTTGATCTAACAAAAAAAAAAAAAGGCAATATATGTGCTGTGAAGTTGCTTTCCAGGTTGATTACATCAAGGTACACTCTAGTCAGCTGTGTATGAAAATGACCTTCTTCCTGCAAACCCCAAAACAGAGAATATAATCATTATAAAGACATTTTCCTAATTTTATAATTTACATTCCTTTGATTACTAATTAATTAAGTTTTTATTTTTATCAAAAATTTGTATTTCTTTGGTGAAACATCTGTATGGGTGAGTTTTTAAACTGATTTTCTTTGCTCGTGGGATTGCAGAATGCGACAGTGAGCATTTCCGCTGTGAAAATGGACATTGCATCCCTGCGTCTTGGAGGTGTGATGGAACGAAAGACTGCCTGGATGACTCGGATGAAACTGGCTGCCGTAAGTGAGGGGCCAGGCAAAGGTCTGTTTTGAGTAATATGAGTGCTTCATGGTGATTTCAGCTGTCACAAAGAGAAAGAGTGGTGCAGTTAGTGATAGATTCAGGGCTGGGCTTAAGTCTTTTGAGATCTCTGCAGTTGAATAGAGAACTGATGGCATTAATAATTGTTTCAGCCCCTTTTGAGGAAGGGTTCAACTCACATCAGTTTCTGTCTTACTCTTACCCCATGACTTTGATATGGAAACATTTGTGAGAAGTTTTCTGAAGCTGGTAAGGGACTATTTCAAATTATTCACTCCGGAAATTTTGTGCACCAACAAGAGCAAACAAAAGTAATGTTATCTGAACTTCTGTGATTTGTAAATGAAGGAGGAGTCTGTTTTTATGCGAAGGCTGTAGTGGAACTTGCGTGAATTACCATAAAGAGATCAGAGAAGTGGCTAGTGTGGTTTTATGTTAAAAAAAGTTATAGTTAAAAACATGATAATATTGTCAACCACAAATTTAACTAATTATAAAATCAATTTCACAGATATTTCTTCATTTAATTCTCTGAACAAAGTTCTGAGGTAGGTTTCAGATTAGGAAACTGGGAAGTGTGGAGAAGTTGTCATTTATTAAAGGCCTCCCAGTTGGTGCATGAATCTAAACCCTTGCGTACATGGCCTTCCCAGCTTGCTGTAGGTGATCGATCACACTACCCCATGTCATTCATTCCGATAGGTGAACAGACAAGGGTTATCATCCAAAAACCAAGAAAGCAGGTGAAAAATTAATTTTGTTTTGAATTGTTGACCATCCTATGGCACAACAGAACAAACTTTGGTGTATTGTTTGGATAATGATGTATTTGAAAATAAGAGAAAGGTGGGGAATAGGTCCTATACAGTGCTTCTCAAACTTTTGTGCACAAATGGATCACCTGGGGAGCTTGTTAAAGTGCAGATTTTGATTCCATATGTTTGAGGTGGACTTGAGATTCTGCATTTCTACAAGCTCCCAGCTGGTGCTGATGCTGCTAGTCTATGAACCACGCTTTAAGCAAGGGAGTAGTTCTATGTGTAGAGACATGGTCATGTGCTATGTATTTGCCTCCTCTGGGCTTACTGAGTTCATTTTAGATTAAATACCAGGACCAGAAAGCCAAGAACAATGTATTCTGGGATGAAGGAATAAATGAACAGTTATACCAACAACTCTTCAGAGATTGTTATTACATTTCAATGTCCTGTAACAATGATAATAACAACAATACCAATGACAATAGTGATAGCAACTAATATTACATGGCACCTTCACATGCATTATTTAACTTATTTTTTATAGCAAACCATGAGATAAATACAATCCCTATTTTATGATGCACATACTGAGGCTCGGAGAACCTGCCAAAGATCCTAAAGCAAGTAAATTGTGGAAATAATAATTATTTGATTCTGGGCCTTCTTTTCCAGATCTCATGGGTTTTCCAATTCATCAAGATGCTTTATGATTAGTTACTACAAAACATTTAAACTAATTTAATAAAACTCATAGTTAATTTTTATTTAAATAAATTTAATTTAATACCTTTTTGTCATAACTTTGTATGTATTATCAGTTTGTTGTGATGACATCACTCAGATTATTTGATGGTGAACACTGGTTAGAGTCCACAGACTCTGGTATAGGGTTGTTTACTATTTGCTATCAAATGTATTGAGCAGGAGCTGATGTACATTCCTTTGAATTAAGCATTTCTTATTGATGTCATAGGATGGATGTTTGACATGAGTGCTTTTCTGGTTTGTTTTAGCTCCCTCCTCCTGCCAGTCAGGCCAGTTCAAGTGTCAGAGTGAAGGGCTATGCATCCCCCACTCCTGGGTGTGTGACGATGAGCACGACTGTGAGGATGGCTCAGACGAACAGCATTGCCGTGAGTGTTTATGGAGGAATTTTCTTTTGGCTCTTTGGACACCTAACATATAACCTGTTACAATTGCAAAACACAATGTAATGATTCCTTAGAAATGCTGAGTTGGGCCTTAAATGACAAGGGAGCGTATGCCAGCAATCTCACTCAGGGGTCGGACGATACTGAAAGAGTGAATGTGCTGAAGAATTAGAAATATACCCCAGCGATTTGGAAAGGGGATAGGTTCTCAGTATTTAATTCAGATTATGTGGCACTCAAGAAAGAAAGAAAACATTTGTTGGTATCTTTGAGCACCATGTAGGGCTGTGGAGGGTGGTGATGGTGACAAATGGCAGTCCTGAGGAAGGCATGGACAGGAGCTACTCAAAGCCAATCAGGAGGCTGACATATCCAATAAGGTCCAGTTATGTGTCAGGATTTGAGGTGGAGTGGCAAAAGGAGACCACTAGATCTGAAAGAGGGAGATGGGGGATGGTGGCTCGAAAGTCCTAAAGGGAGGAAGGAAAAGTGCTAGGCATAGTAGGGTGCAAGAAGAAATCCTTGTTGACAGGAAATCTGTCTAGGCTACGGCGTTCTCTGGCTGGCCTCTCAAAGGTCCCAGGGGAATGAGGGGTGACCTGCAGGTAGTGGATACTCAGTGGGAACAGGATGGGGCTAGACTGTGAATCTGTGAAGAGCAGTGACTTCATTCATCTTGTCTACACTTCAGTCTCGTATATTCAACTGCCTGTTGGATACTCCAAGACTCCTCAAACTCAAGGTGTCCCAAGTGGAGTTAATCATATTCCCCCTTGAATTGGGGAAAATATAGACCTTTTTCTTCTATATTTGCTGGTCTACATGTATTATCTTTATTATAGGAATAAAATTAACCCACTATAAAGTACTAGCAGAAAGTACAAAATCAGTCTCAAACTATCAGAAATAGGCAGATTGAGGCTGTTTTCCCTGTTAATTTAGAATTTCATGAAACATATTTCAGAGTGAAAGCATTTTATTGGATGGAAAAAAAGCTGGCTGTAGGTGACGTTAAAGATGTACTCAAGTAGCATGAAAATGATACCACAATCCCCTAGGCACCCAAGCTAGAAAGATGGAAGTTTCTTTTGATTCTTTCCTCTCTTTTGCAGCCCACGTTAAATCACCAAAACTCCAGCCTAACATCTCTAAAGTTCATCTCTTTCCCATGTATGCCATCACTACCAACATCTCTCATCCGGTGACTGCACCAGCCTCTGGGCTAGCCTCCCTGCATCTAGTTTTGTGCCTTCTCAGCTTCTCCCTGACACTGATGCTGGAAAGATCTAACTAAAACCCTTTGGTAGCTCACCACTTGAGGGAGAAAGTTCAGATTCCTTAACATGGTTTACAGTGGCTTCTAAGGTGTGACTGGTGCTTATTTTTCCTTGTCTATCACTTGCCATTCCCGCCTTGATGTCCATTTGGGGCCACAGCAGTGCTTGTAGATCCCTTGGGCATACCATGCTGTGTCCAGCCTTTCACCTCTGTGCATGCTGCCTGAATGCTTGTTGGTAGACAGTCCTTCTTTCCTCTTGACCTAGCTAATGGCTGCTTCTCCTTTAAGACCCAAGTGAGATGTTACCTCCTTAAGGAAGCTATCCTTGTCCGTACTCTCATCCCAGAGTGACTTAGGCACCTCTCCCTGATGCCTCTATAATTCCTTGTGTGCCTACAATTCACTTTCATTATCGTTTTCCATTATTTCTTAAAGTCTCCCTCAGAAAAATATGTGCTCCTTGAAAGTAAAGATTGTGCCTTATTCATCTTTATAATCTCATCATTGGTGTACTTTGTGACACATGATAGGCCCATAATAGGTGTTTATGCATCAAAGGAATAAGTGAATTCCAGCATTAGATTGGTTGGTGGAACTATATAATTTTAATTTGTCATTTCTCTATGTTTGAATGAGCTTTTAATTGCTTCTTCATACACCCTTTGAAATCTTAAGTACATATATAGAATTGATTTGGGCTTGAATTTAAGAAGAAAGCCAAGATAATTAAAATAATATTGTCACTTGATTTAGTTTCTTTTCATACTTTGTTTAGGACTATTCATGACTTGCCTCTTCAGTAATAAAAGAAAGCTCTTTAATTTTAAGTGGAAATTGGCAATACATACTTAATAAATTATATGGGAATTTAATGAGGAAGTAGTAATCTTTTTAACTTTATTCAGATACTGTCTCTGCTTTGGGAAGAATTCAGATGTTTAAGTGACTTTTAGAAAAGTTGATCTATTCTAAGTTTATTAATAGAAGTAAAATTTAACCCACAGATATAAGGTACTGGGAGAAAATATGAAATCATACTTTGAAAGTGTCAGACATAGGCTGACTGGGAAAATTTTATTTGCTATTCAAGAATTACATGACACATTCATAATGAAACCATTTTATTAGTTAAACAGGAAGAAGGAACAAGGTGACAAGAAAGATGTAGTCAATTAAACATGGAAAAGCGTAGTAATTATGGTTAATTTTTTACATCTTATCGTATGGTAGTCTTTCTATGTTTGAAATTTCAATTGCTAACTCTATTGCTGTCATTGTCCACTTTTCTTTTAGAAAAGTTTTTCTTGTTAAGTTTAGATGGCACATCCCTTAACAGATATGTAATTTCATCAGAAAGCCAAATTTTGCTGAACCTAAGTGGTGAAAGTTAGGAAACTCCGTAAAAATTCAGGGGAAAATTTCATCTTCCATTTGATGATTATATTACTTTTTAGTGGATCAAATTTTCCCCAACTGCTTCTCTTTTTATGTGGACAATTAAAAAATCCCATGGTAATTCCGGTCTCAGACTTACAGAATAGCATTCATGTGATGCTTGTGACATCAATTCATTTGATTTTAGCTGTTTTATCCAGAGGCGAATTTGATAAACTACTGATGCCTTGCTTTCACCTACCCTAATCAACATAGGATAAAATCAAGCTAGCTTAAATTTTTTTCTTTCTGTTTATGAAATTGACAAGTGTTCAACATAGAAAGTTTATATAATAGAGAAAACTCTAAAGAAAAAAATAAAATCACCCATATTCCTACCACTCAGAAATAACCATTGTTAACCCTTTGGCATATTTTCTTCTTGTTTAAACAAAGATTTCAGTGAAGGGGACCTTACCAATCCTTGATTAATACCTGTATCTGCAAAATTCTTATTTCATCCATTCTCTTTACCATATAGGTTTTCAATCTATATTATATTCTCAACACATGTTGATGATATAATTGTGTACACTAACGTGCTTGAGTGTTGATATGATTCTATGGGCATTTTGACAGTACCCTGATAATAATACCTTTACTTTTGCATTGTAAGCTCTCCACCTTGGGGTAGCTGGGTACTCTACCTTGTGACCCTGTAAACGTTATATTCAATATATGCTCTACCTGCCTTTGCTTTCAAATTTCTTCATTCATATTTGGTAAATGTCAGTGGATTGGTCTGCACTTGGCAGTAATTATAAAGTCATATTTTTTCCCCTTCACAGGTGGGACAACCTGCTCAAGCGATCAGATCACATGCTCCAGTGGTGAATGTATCCCGAATGAATTCAGATGTGACCACACGAGAGACTGCTCAGACGGAACTGACGAGAGAGACTGCCGTGAGTCCCTTTCAGTCTTTGCACTGTATTTGGTTTCACCTTTGTCCCTTTGGCATTTTAATCAATTTGTTAGATTTGTTGATGGACAGAAACGCTTACAATATGCCTCTTGTTATTGAAATCACTTGGCAGATTCTTTTGTGGATTAGAGGTGATGTTCTGATAGGAGTCTATTTTCAGCAAGGCATACTAACTGTGTCCTGCCTTAGCACATCAAGTTTCTGTATTTTTTGAAGTAGGAAACTTTTAACATTAACATAGAATCCTGAAAGGTCATTGAATACATTGAGTACAAAATCCAGTTTGGTCAATTTTAGCTTTTATTACATTATTATGCTAAGTTTGTAGATCAAATGTCTCATTATTTTTTCTGCTCTTATGGACTCTATATTTTCCAGATTACCTTTGGGAAACTGTTACATTTTGAAAATGGCTTTCTCTACAGTGGCAGCATGCTACATCAGTTTGTACCTGATTACCACATGATAAGGCATACAAATCACAGTATTCTATGTATAATGTTTAAGTATTGCCATAACCAAAAAAGAGAGTGCAATTATGGTGTGTGATGTACTTCTTAAAAATTAGTAAAGAGTAATCTGCCTCTCTTGAGATTTATATAAAATTGTTAGAATACAAGAATAAAGAAATTATTCTACTGTGTCAGTCCTAATGTCCATCTAACTCTGTCTTAAGTCTCAGACATGCCCCAAAATCCAGTTTCTCTTAAAAGTCTTTATAAGTCTATCATTTATGAATTTATCCAGAACTCCCTTGAGTTTTTATGCATTTTTCCTGACGTTTGTTTTGGTATACTGCATTTCATAAGTGTCCTGTGAGCTAAGTAATGGTACTTCTTTTCCTTTGCTCTTAAACTTCAAGGAGTTATTTTAGTATTCCAGTATTCCAATAATCGGTAGACAGATTTCGTATACCTTAGAAGTCTTGATCATAAATTTCTTAGTTATTATGTCCTCAACTAAAGATTGAAATTTTGGCTTATTCTCATGGGACACTTTGCCTATTGTTTGATCATTTTGATTTAGTTTTAGTTCTCTGGACTGTTTCCAAATTCCTTCCTTTGGTCCAAATGATGTATTTTATGCTTCTTGATGAAAGAGCCATCTTCTGTGTACTTTGCTACACTTCGCAATATAGTGCCATGCCTAGTGTGGGAGCTAACACAAACTGGTTATGAGCAAATTGTTCCAGTACTGTCCTGCTCAAACTGTACTCTGTTCACTGTCCTGTTCACACTGTACTCTTAATGGAAGAAATGCTTGTCTATGTGAACAGGAAAGACCTGGGCCCAGACTTGTCCAGATTCATGCTGCATCCACACCATGATCACATGGTCTATTTTAAAAAACTACACTTCTCCAGTGCTTTCTTCCCTTGGATGTTATTTTTCTTTGAGAGGATTCCGTGCTATTTGTCTTTGTAGCTCCATTTCCTAGCAGAGTTCCTGGTACAGTTCTGTTGTGGTATAATTTTTGACTTAAATATTCTCTTTTGAGAGAGATTATGTTGCCTCTGTTTTGGATCTCCTTTCACTTTGGAAATTTTGCAGATAATTTGGACTTAGTACTGTCAATTTTAGAGATGGTCTTATGGGTCTGGATGTCACAAAATAGAAGGTCCATGACTCAAGGACTCTCCTTTCAGTACTTTGTAAAGCAAACAATAGATACTTCATTGTGGCAAGTGAAGAAAATATTTTTGATTAATAATACTGGTAAATCATATATTATATTTTGCAATATTTTGTAAACTTCAAAGCCTTATATAAATTTCAGTTGTTATTCTCATTAGGTTCCTCAATTAGGACATAGAGCAGGTGTTATTATACTTTCTTATGAATAAAGAAACTAAAACTGCAAAAGGTAGAGGTTGTGTAATGTGTGGCAGAGCCAGGGCTCAACCTGTTTTCTGGTTCCAAGTGTAGTGATTGGTCTTCATGAAGGACTTTATTTACAGAAGGAGAAAGTTTTACCTTGTACAAGTTTAAGAGAGACCCAAAGGCCTGTGCCACCAGCCAACAGCCTGTGTCTTTATTCCTAATTTACAAGTGGATAAAAATGAGTGCTTTATTGCAAATGCAATGAGACTGAAGGAAATGCTACTTTTGGGAAAATAGAAGGCAGCCAAAACAGACTGTTTGGATTTATTCCATGTGAACATTCTGCAGCCAAGTCTAAAGTCACCAGTACAACTGCCTCATGACTGCCAGTGGAACTTCTGGAAAAAAGCTGGCAGGGTATGAGCATGCAAGCAGCTGTTATAGAAAGGAATGAAGGAAAGGAAGTGAGCTTTATGAAATATCTGGGCAGGAATTTTTAATCAAGTGTTTTTTTGGTTTTGTTTTTTTTAAGTACAAGTAATTGGTGAAACAAGGATTTGTTTAGGAAAGAGAACCACATTTATAGCTCATTGTTTCTGGAATCATACAAGTCATGAATCCTTCAGGGTTCATGGCCCTAAAGTGAATCTCACACATGTAAGGGGGTTTTACAATGAAGTATTCTTTCCTATTTGTCACTACCTTGTTTATTTATTGCTATGTGTTGTTTATGGAGGAGAGTGAAAAAATCTAATAAGTCAGGGGAAGTTAAGAAAAGAATCTTCATCCTTCCTTGTTAGTGCTTTGATCTCCTGGCCACAGCCAAATTCGTACAAGAAAGAAATGAATGGCCTAGATCAAAGTAGTTGGGGTGGGGGCAGGATTGCACTCATTTTGTTTTCCTTCTTTGTTTGGTGCTCTTGTGAGAAGTGGGGAAGGGAATTGCCATTCATGGGGCACCCATCAGTATCTCATGCAATTTTTACATCAATACTACAAGGTGGGTATGATGACTCTCTCCACTTTCCAGAGATTATAAAGATTGTCAAGAGGCAAGGTTGGAGGAGCCAGGGTTTTAACACAGGCCTAAACCCTATGCCCATGCCCTCAGAATACTTTCTTTAGTAATGGAAGTTTACAAATTATTTTTGCCTGAAACTTACTTAACTATTTTGTTATTTTTAAAAATTATTGTTTAAAGCTTTTTATTATGGAAGGCTTTAAACATAAGCAGAAGCACAGTGAATTGTATAATGAATCCCTTTGTATTCATCACTCAGTTATATCAATTATCATTTCCTAGCTAATTTCGTCTTACCTATATCTTTTTATTCTTCTCCCCATTATTTTGAAGCAGATCCCAGACATCATATAATTTTGCCTTTGAATAATTCAGTATTTATCTTAAAATATAAGGACTAAAACATAACATAACATATGAATATCATGATCACACCAAAAAGTCAACAGCTGTTATTTAAAATAATCAGATAGTGTCAGTTTTAAAAATTCCCCAATTGTCTTGTTATGGATTTTTAGTGTCATTTAAATCAAAATCCAAATAAAATGTATACATTGGAATTGGTTGCTGTCTTTCAATGTGTAGGTTTGCCTTCCATTTCTTTTTTTTACCCCTTGCAATTTATTGGTTGAAAGAACCATCACTTGTCTGGAGTTTCCTACAGTGTGGGTTTTGCTCATTGCATCCCCTGATGTCCTTTAACATGTTCTCCTGTTTCCTGTATTTCCTGGAAATTGGTAGCTAGATCTAGAGCAAGGTTTCTCAACCTTGGTACTAATGACATTTGGGGCCAGATAATTCTTTATTGTGGAGAGCTGTCTGGTGCTTTGTAGAGTATCCAACAGTATCCCTGGTCTCTATCCATTAGAAGCCAGCAACACCTCCCAGTTGTGACAACCAAAAATGTCTCCACACAATGTCAAATGTCCTCCAGGAGCACAATCTCCCTCCCCTGCTCCAGCTGAGAATAGCACTAGTCTACTGGCTTGAACAGATGCAAGGATTTGTATGTGGGGGTGGGGGAGAGGGGCAACAACACTTTGTATATAAAGGTATGTATTTGCATTAGGAGGCACACAATGTTTAACCGTCTCTCTGTTTGTGATGTTAGCAGCCATTGAAGATTGTTAGTGAGGTCCATTTAGCCATAGAGGTACTTCACTATTTTACATGTCACTTCAGATCTATAGCAACTGTTTATTAGTTGTTTTAAGTGACAGTGTTCCCACATGATGAAGGATTAAGTAAGGCTTGCCCAGAAATCATTTTCATGAGACATGACTCATTATTCCATTATTTCTGCAGTCCTGATGCATAGGAATCATTATTTATGGGCAAACTTAGAATCAGCCTATGAATATGACTTTTATTTTTCTATTTCTCAGAAATAAGATTGTCTGTAGGTACAGGTCTTAATGCATGAAGCATCTAGAAACCACTTAAATATAGTAATGGATGTTGGAAAAGCTCCAAACAAGGACTTGATTCTTTTCCTCAAATATTCAAAAGGAGCAGGAAGCTTGACTCTGTACTTCATAGTCCTGCCTGTCAGATCAGATCCCTTCCTATGTTATAGTCCCTGCCCTTTCAAGCTTCTAAGATCAAGACGTTGAGCTCCCAGATAGAGCACCTTGTGTCCATTCCAGACATTCCTTTTATAGAACAAAGAATAATATGTAAGAGTCCTCCTGGGGGGACAGAGAAAGGGGAGGGAAGAGAACGGGTGAGATGGTGGAAAGGCAAGGGTACTAAGGTCTCAATAAAAAGGTTATCCTTGAAATAAATTTGGTGTAGTACGAATGTTTCTTAATGTTTTATCTTTTTGTCTGCTGTGTTCCTATATGCATAAGTTATTTTCAGTTATTCTACTATTTGAGAACTATTTCTGAATATATATATTAAAAGCTGTGAAAAAGGTGAAAACTCATTTTCTCTAAGTTATTTTACTCTTTAATCTGGACATCAGTAAAACGGCACCTGTAATTAAACACGTTGTCACTTAACTTATTTTAAGGAACAGAGAGATTCAAAACTGCGGTCCATTTTACTTCTAATGGGATTAGCATCAAGGAAAACCCACTCATGCAGAGTCTAAGATAAACATCAGAACAATGCAGTAATTATGAGCCATTCAATTAATATATTGCAGTGACTTTCAGTTGCTCAAAAATAGTACGTTTTCTTCCCGGTTAAGTAAACAGATTATTTTGTTTTTATCAAATACCACATTAGAATGATTTTAGTGTGAGTAAAACTATTGCTAATTGTGATTGGTTTGCAGCACTTCTCTTTTGTTCCTTAGGAATGCCACAGAAAGGGTAAAATCCTTGTTACAATGAAGGCTTTCTTGCTGGTAATCAGCAGTATTTGGTCTGCCTGTAACTGGGGCTGCTTTGTCCTGAAGTTTTATTTCTACAGACTTTCTTTACTTTAGAATTTACACGTTTTCCTTTATATGTCTAACTGCTGAAACTCCAACCAGGGAACAGTTGGAGGGAAATAAACATGCTGGCAAAAACTGTTCTCTGGACTCATGTCAAACATGGAGAACACATTGTTCTTCAAACTCGGTTCCGCATTTAAGCTGCCCTGTGAGGCTTGATCTTATTATCCTTTTTCTACTTCAGGTAAGAAAGAAGCAGAGAGACTGGCTGCATCTTCCGTATCACATCACAGACATACCTTTTTAGCATTCTTACAATTAAGGTAGGATTCAGAGCCCTGAAACCTCGAGGAAAGAGAAAACTTTCTTATTTAGTCTCCATCATACGAGTACATTCTATCTCTCATCTTTTCAAAGACCCTAAGAGCCCTCTCAGCTATTGCCCAATTTCTCTGCTCCCTTTCACAACAAAGTCACTTAGAATTGTCTTTAATTCCTGTCTCCATTCCCTCTCTTTCTTTCTTGAACTCAGTGAAAAGAGTCCTTCATCTCCACCAATCTCTGGAAAGAAATGTTTGTCAATGCCACCATTAGGTTTTGCTACACCTAATAGTTCTTGTTCAAATGTCACCTTATCAAAGAGTTACTCCTCACTGTCACTCTTTAGCATTCTACCCTGCTATATTTCCATAACATTTTTTTTCTAGGTGACATTTATTTTAATGTCTATCCTTCCACTATCCCAAATAAAGTAAGTTCCACGAGAGCAGGGATTTCATGAAGTTCATCACCTTATCTCTAGTACCTTGCACTCCTATAGGTGTGCAATAATTATTTGCTGAATAAAATATTAAAAAGCTCCGGGAATTTCTACTTCACTTGTAATTTTATCACTTTATCCAATTCTTAGCGCAGTGTCTAAGAAGGTGGATTTCAAAAAATGTATGTTGAATAGAAGAGGAAGGCAGCGCTCTATAGAATAACTGGCTTCTAGGACACTCGCATTCATCCAGCCGTGGTTTGCTGATGAGTGCGCGATTATCTGGGGGCAGGTTCCCAGCAGGGGGACTGAGCCACACCATTTCTAGTTGTGATTCGAAGGTCGTCCCTCTCATGATTCTGGGCTGCAGCTAGTCTTCCTGTCTCCTCCATGGGACATTGCCTGTTTGTTCTGCCCAGATGAGTCACTAGGGATAGCCAAAAGGAAGAGACAAGTATGAGACCAAGGTGCTGTGGCCCTAAATAAAAACATAGAGCGCCATAACTCCTTCTATATAGAACCAGTACCACTAAGTCTGGTGCACGTCACAGAAGTTTGTTCACCCATGAGAAGCCATCTTCCTTCTTCGCACTGTTCCTCGGAGCGTTTGATGCACAATTTTCCATCTTCTTGCCCAATTACTTCTATAGTGGAGCTAATGTGAGATTTTCATTATTTTTTAAGAATTTAAAGCTACGTCAGTCTTTACCTCCTTTGCAGATTTTGGTGATACTTCTGAGTATGGCAAGAAGGAGGGCTTAGAGATCCACATTCTTTGGAGCAGGCATCTCAGGCACGTTTCTAATTTAGGTCTAAGATCAGGTCACCATGGATGGGGATTTGGGACTTAAGACCCAGTAGTTCAAAGAGAGCACGATAAGAAAAACTAAATAACTTAACATGTTTCCTTTTTTGGCTGCAGTTTCCTGAAAGCCTGCTCAGACTAAACTGGACGTTAGTCTGATTCTCCCAGCTCCTGGGATGACCATATTTACTTTCTCTTTCCAAGGTGCTGAATTGCTATTTTCATTTTATAAATCTTATGTATATGTTTTTTAGTTAAAGGTACTTCAAATTATTTTTGGAAAGAGGCAGAAAATGCTTCTCCGATGTCCCCCTGTATATTCCCTTGGTGGCAGTCTTTTCAGGGACTTGAGTTTGACTGAGGTGTAGGTGGTGGATCCCCTGCTACTTGTGGTCTGGTTTTGTTTTTTTTTTTTTTGATGCTGACTCTCTTGTTGTCCTGGGAGTCCTGGAAAGCTGTTTCCTAGCATAGGGTTCCTGGAATTCCTAGATTGTATCAGATTGAAGTCCTTAGTAGAATATGCCATAAATTACTGAAATCTAAAGTTGGCCTCACTTCTCTAGACTTCCCAAAGTGGAAGAGGAAACTGAATAGAAGAAAGGAAACCTTTTTTTCCCCTGGGTTACTTGTTCTCTTTCTTTTCATATTATCTTTTAAAAATTTTCTGTTTCCTTTCATTCAATTTCATTCTTTCTTCTGTAATTTTTTTGCTGCTTTTTATTACTTATCTGAAGCCTATAAGCAGTAGCTGTATCTGTTGTAGTAGTTAGAAACATGCTTTGTGGAGCCAGATTGCTTGAATTTGAATTCTGGCTCTTCACCTCACCAGTTGTATGACCTCGTTCAAATTACTTAACCTCTCTGTGCCTCTGAGAGGCACATATATAAAATCTAGAAAATATAAATCTATAAAATGGGAGTAATAGTAGTATCCAGCTCATAGGGTTGTTAAGAGGATGAAATGAGTTCATACATACTGAGTAACTTAGACAAGTTTCTGGCACAAAGTTTTCAATACATGTCATTGATGATTATTATTGTTATTGCTTATTTAACTTTATGGGTAGTACTTGCAACTAAGTGCTTGTGTCCAAACTAGTAAGCTTTTTCTGGTAAATCCTTCCTTTGACTGGATTAGCCTACCTTGGAACCAGAGTCACATAGATTAACTTGGAAAGGATGGCTCTGGGACCTGGGAAAGTTCCAGGTGTTTGGGCAGGACTTGTATCAGAAACTTCTTGCTTTCCTTTAAATCTTGGCTTAAGTTTCATAATCTACCTTTAAGATGACTTTTCTTTCTTTATAATCAGCTAGTTTTTCTTTTCTGTGTTCTTTTGGCTGTTTTGTCAAATTCTGAAAATGGCCTTCCTGTCACGATGATAAAGAGTAGTGTCTACTATTTGTATCTTACTCTGCTGTGAATGATTTTCATTCTGGGAGGTCTACGAGGTCCTCAAACCACATCCTCCTTGATCATGTAAACAAAGCATGGAGCTTTCTTGCTCCAAACCAAATCATTAGCAGAGAAAAAAATTTTTTTTTTTTTTTAAAGATTGGCACCTGAGCTAACAACTGTTGCCAATCTTCCTTTTCTTTCTTTTTTTTTCCTTAGAGATTGGCACCTGAGCTAACAACTGTTGCCAATCTTCTTTTTTTTTTTTCTGCCTTATCTCCTCAAACTCCCCCGTACATAGCTGTATATCTTAGTTGCAGGTCCTTCTAGCTGTGGGATGTGGGACACCACCTCAACGTGGCCTGACGAGCGGTGCCATGTCCGCACCCAGGATCCGAACCCTGGGCCGCTGCAGCGGAGCGTGTCAACTTAACCACTCGGCCACAGAGCCGACCCCTTTTTTAAATATTCGAGCACCAATCTAATATGTATATTTGGGGGAAACTCCCAGTTTGGGGGTAACAAAACTGTGCATGTATCATTTGCAATTTGGAGAAAGTAAGGAAGGGAGAGAGGAGAGGTGGTGTGAGCCAAGGTGTTCTCTCATTTTTGTTGTCAGGTAAACTTTAGAGGTCTGGGACTTAGTGAATAGTTACTCATCAATCTTTCCACTAAGACAAAACTTAGAAGGATGAGTTTCTCTGGTGTTCTTGTGTATTGTCTCCTCTCTTATTATACTTTCCCTTTACTTAGATCCTGCAGGACATTTTAGCTGCATGATGGATTTGCTCCATGGGAGAAAGTTTACAAGGTTACACAAATAAACGAAAAAATAAGATTTTAGATATCCCTGAATCTCAAAGTATTGTGACTTCCTATTTCCTAGGGTAGATTGAAACTCATTAATTAACATCTTTAACAATTAAAATCTTTAAGGGAAATAGAATCTGCTCGTTTCTTACTTTGCTCAGTATGAACAATTTGGACCCATTCCCTCTATGTGGGTCTACAAAGGGGGAAAAACTTTTGGAAACAGATTTCCAAATATTTTCAGTATTTAGTGGAGTCAGGGAGCTCTGTGTGCAGTTGTTCCTATGGGCGTATGCCTCTGGTTAGCTGTGCACAGAAGAGACCAGAAAGTGTGCAAGGGTTGAGGCAGGTCCTGGGGTGACTGAGAGAGATTCATTATCACGTGGATGAAGACAAGAAAGCTGTTCGTTCCTCATTCTGAGTGTCAAACTGCTGACCTCTGACCATTCCAATACTCTCCCTGACGACATCAAGCTGGCCTTGTTGTTTCTTGGGAGAATGAGCCGTGTCAGTAAACTTTTAGTTAGGTCAGTAGATACTGTTTTAGTTCTTCCCATTTCAGTTTTATGGCACTGGCTCTCAAAAAGCAGGATGGAGTCCAGGCGACCCCATGGCATAGGGGTTAAGTTCGCACGCTCTACTTCGGTGGCCGGGGTCCACTGGCCCAAATCTGGGCACGGACCTATGTGCAGCTTGATAAGCTGTGCTGTGGCAGGCGTCCTACATACAAAAAAATAGAGGAAGATGGGCACAGATGTTAGCTCAGGGCCAGTCTACTTCAGCAAAAAGAGGAGGATTGGTGGTGGATGTTAGCTCAGGGCTAATCTTCCTCAAAAAAAAAAAAAAAAAAAAAAGCACTGCAGGGACAGCAAAAGATCCACCCAGCATATTTGCCCCAGATCCTTCATATCTACATTAATCATCTTGAATGAGGTAGTCACAGTCTAAGCCCAAATAAATTTTCCTCCTGACAGGTATCTATTGCAAAGAGCTGAGTTTTCTAAGATTTCTCTCCTGCTTGCTGATGCTCTTAAAAGGCTGGATAACATACTGACTCTAGGTGCTATCTTGCACACAAGCAGAAGGGAACTGCTTACCGGACTCAACTGGCCTCTTGCATCTCTTGAAAGGAGAATTAATAAACAGACTTGTGTGAGCCTTTCAAGGCACATTTACGATGCATACCATCTCAATGATGAAAAGACAGCAGTAACCCTAAGCAGTGGCTGGTTCTCAGACCATTAAAAAATAAAATCAAATTAAGAAGAAATTAAAAATTTTAATCAGCAATTTTAAAATGCCTTCCATTTTAATATATGATTGCCTATATGTAACTTTGGCAATTTAGATATTTAAAGACACTTAATAGACTAGTTTTGAACTGCTGGAGATGAGAATATTTGTGCTTATTCCTTCACTATACAAAAAATGGAAAAAGATCATTTGAGAATTCCTCTTCTTTTAAAGTGCAAGTTGCTAACATGGGACAAGTTTAATACAGTTTCAGCACAGAATTTTGTGCACTGCTCCTCCTTGAAAGAAACGTTGGGACTATCCAAAGACTTATCTGAAGTATCTATGTCTGTAAAAGCTCAAATTAGGTTCTTAAATGCAGAATTGAGCCTCCAAGTGGGACTGTGCTGTCTGGTCTTTGAGATCTTAGCTAAGACATACCTTTAATAAAAAGAAATCTGAAGACAATCTGAGAATCATTATGAAAACAATCTTTAATGAAAAGAAATAGTCAGACCAAGAAAGATATCACACTTGTGAGAAAAAGGGTATTAAAAGACCATAAAAGAGAAGTTCAGTTTTTTTTTTTTTCTGAGGAAGATTTGCTCTGAGGTAATAACCGTGGCAGTCTTCCTCTATTTTGTATGTGGGTTGCCAACACAGCATGGCCACTGATGAGTGGTGTAGGTCCATGCCCAGGAACCAGACCCAGGCCACCAAAGCAAAGTGCCCTGAACTTAACCACTAGGCCACAGGCCTGGCCCCTCAAAATATTTTAAAAAGCTTTTTAACTAAAAAGTTCACCTGTGATAACTCACTAGCAAATGGCCCTTCATTTCCCAAAGCATGTGTGGTGGGACACTAGTTTCCTGCGATGTTGTCTGTATTGTGTAAAAGAAGGTTCCATTTTGAACTAAGTTAAATTCCTTCTCATTCTTCAGCTCTGAGCTCACAGGTCACTTGTTCAGGGGAGACCTCCCTGGGCTCCCAGACCCCCCTGCTATGCACTCTTACAGTGCGCTATACTTCCCCCATTGGCACACAATCCAGTTTGTTATTTGCTATTTGTGTCATTATTTGATTAATGTTTCGTTCCCCTATCCAACTGTAATCTCTATGAGGCCAGGGACCAGGTCTCTTTTTTGTTTACCAGTATACGCTCAGCATTTAGTGTCTAGTGTCTAGTAGTCACTCAAGAAATATTTGTTGAAGGAATCTCTTAATTTAAGGTTTGTGTACTATTTCCATTCTTTCAGATTACCCAACGTGTACACAGCTTACTTGTGCCAATGGAGCCTGCTACAACATTAGTCAAGTATGTGATGGGAAAGCTGATTGCAGAGACTCCTCTGACGAGAACAATTGCAGTAAGTAATGTGCACAGGATGTGCAGTGGTGGGCTGAAGCTGGCTTATAATGGCCAATTATGCACAGTTCTTCTTAAGTTTGTGTTCAGTGAATTCATGTGGGTAGCTTGAAGTCAGTCATGGTGGGAGTAATTACACCATGGAAATTGGCAAACACTGTAAGTTAGGGCCTTTTTGTTCCTGGAAAACTGGTTGTTAAACATTTACCAGCATACTACTGCATAATCAGAATCTCTTTTTAAACTTGAGACAGAATCTTCTTATGAGATTAAATGGCTGTAGTGGAATTGAAATTCTCTCTTTTCTTTCTCTTCTTAACCTTGTGTCCCAGCTAAGATATGCTCGCAGAACGAGTTTCAATGTGGCAGTGGGGAGTGCATCCCTCATGCTTACCTCTGTGACCATGACCATGATTGTGAAGACGGCAGTGATGAAAATTCTTGCAGTACGGTGATTTCCTTATGCTGAGTCATGTTGTTAGGAGTGCTTTTTTTTCCTTTCCTACCAATGTACCACTCTTTTCAAACAAAGGGGTTACTATCTGATGGCAGATGGAGCCAGAAGATTATTTAGGGCCCGTGGCATGAACCTCAGCAGTGTTGCTGGACCTGGGCTCCTTTATCTCCTGAGGATCTGTGTAGCGTTGAAGGGTTGCTGATGGACAGTTTGCATTCTTTCCTTAGGCTACAAGGATACAGGGTGTACTGTATCATTGGACTCTCAAATTACCCGTACCTCGGGAATGAGTCTGATACCCTCGATAGTAGAGTGAGAGAAGGACTTGAAAGGGATAAGAAGGTCCCTAATAGCAGTGGTCCTAACTCTCCTCTTTATTTTGAAATTCTTAGCATGTTAAAATTGGAGGGTCAAGAGAGTTTCAGTGTGGTGCAGGTGCCTTTTGTTGCCTCCACTTTTTTTCACTCTGACTCTAATTTTCCTTCCATGCTGTCGTCTGCAGTGCAACCACCTCTCTCTTGTTGTTGCCACCTCTGGACTCACTTTGGTGGAATATGTAGTTTGAAGTCTCTGTGAGAGGCTAATTCCAATAAGTTGGCAGGTTTTTGTGGTCATTTATTTACTAGAATGTATGATTTTTCTCCACACCTCTTTTGATTGGTTGTTCCCCATGCCTTAGGGATTGTTAAATATTTTCAATATCACCCTAATTTTCTATGAGCCATGCCTGATTTCCTTTCTGGCACCTGGGCTTATTTCAGTGGCCATATTTAAAGAGAGTGTGACATCATGGAATAGGTGACTGAGAATCATTTGGTTCTAGATAGCAATTACAGTGTTTGTGGTAAAGTAAGAGAATGTTGGACGTTGGCATTATCAGTCTGCATTCTCTGTTCTGTGTCAACCTATAGCAATACTGTATTATTTTTAATCTTGAGAAACACAGCCTGGCACCTGAGTTTGTTTCCAGGACCCAAAGCTGCTTTTATCTTCTGTTTCTTCTCCTGTTCTTTTTCTTTCACTTCCTCCTTTTTTTCACTTTTGTCAATATACTGAAGGGATAAATTGACATAGAAATTTCAGTTTCTAGAATCTCAGTTTAGCCAGTGAGGTGAGCACTTTGTTTTTTTCCAAGTGATTTGTGTCTTTGGAGTGCAGCTCTTGTTTTCTTCCAGCCTATCAGACCTGCAGAGGCAACGAGTTCACTTGCCCCAGTGGCTACTGCATTAGTCAAGACTGGGTTTGTGATGGAGAGGATGACTGTACAGATAATGGAGATGAAGATGGATGTGGTAAGGAGGAGAAGAGATTCTGATTGAAAAGCATTTTCTTAAAGTATCTGCCAGAACTTGTTTTTCCTACTTTTCTTGTTAGAAATTATCTGTGTGAGGGGCCAGCCCAGTGGTGCAGTAGTTAAGTTTGCACATTCCACTGCTGTGGCCTGGGGTTCGCTGGTTTGGATCCCGGGTGCGGACATGGCACCGCTTGGCAAGACATGCTGTGGTAGGCTTCCCACGTATAAAGTAGAGGAAGATGGGCATGGATGTTAGCTCAGGGCCAGTCTTCCTCAGCAAAAAGAGGAGGATTGGTGGCAGCTGTTAGCTCAGGGCTAACCTTCCTCAAAAAAAAAAAAAAAAAGAAAAGAAATTATCTGTGTGACAAGCAAGTCTCAGAATTGGCTGGGTTTTAAGGGACTTAGTGGGTGGAGAAGAAGCAAATGTCTCCGCTAGCTTTTTCTAAAAAGACCTAGAACTCAAATATAGCATAAATTATAATCCCTTCCCTCCTATCATTAAGGCAAATAGGTAGGACAGTCTCTCCCCCTTCTATAGCCCACTCTGACTTTTTCCCTTTAAGATTGTTTACTTTAAGTAGATTTATCTTATGAAAGAAGTAGGCTGGGAAGGAGGAAAAATAGGGAAAAACATAATTTGTCTTAGACTTTATAACCTTTAAAAATGATTTGGAACTTTGGTAACATTTCAGTTTCATTCTGTTTTGAAATTCTGGTTTCCAAATGAGTCACTGACATCCAGAGGTGGAAGACAGGCCACATGGGAACATGTGAGAGGGAGCTAGGGATGGGTAGTCAGAAGAGAGGCTGCTATGCAGGGAAGTATTTAAAGATTCTGTGAGAAGGAAATTGCCAATGATATCCATCCCCTTCACTCTGCTGTTATCATTAACAGTACCTCCAACAGTTCAGAAATTACTAACACCCACACCATAAAACAAGTTCCCTGTACTGTTCCAGCCCCAGGTATAATAAGAGTGATACTTGTTCTGGGAAGATCCCCTGGTGTCACGTTTTCGTCTTCCAGGAAGTATTCTTCTTACATTTGGGTTATAGGTTTTCTTACACTGTTGACGTTTTAGTAAACAAACAAAATGAATTAAACAACCAAAAAATACAAAAACAAAGTAAAAACTCAGGAATCTTGACGTGACCTTGATAGTCCTAGTTATATCATTCATGATTTAAATAACTGAGTCTTCTCCTAGGAGTTATGAATCTAGTTTGTTGATCAAATTCAAGCCCATTTCTGCATCTTACTCTTATTACCTGGCTGAGGATTGCCTGCCCTACAAAGAGTGGAACTTAAATAATTCCATTTTGCCACTCCTTGGAATCTCAATAAAAGGCCAGTGATAGAGTTAGAAACCACAATTTTATTGTAAATTATAGGTCATTTGTAGACTTCTCTTGTCTACCTGATCTATATCCTCTCTTAACCGTTGATTGAAAAAGAGCTGGCTCTACCTCTCATATGGCCTGTAACTCTCTCTTTTGTTTTTCCCCATAGAAAGCAGTACTCATCATATTCATAAATGTTACCCTGGTGAATGGGCTTGTCCAGGGTCTGGAAAATGCATCCCAATTGGAAAAGTTTGTGATGGGACTCTGGATTGTCCAGCAGGAGAAGATGAAAGCAACATCACTCAAGGACAAAATTGTGGTGAGTATGGAAATTTATCTGGATAGCATTCAGATAAAGATGATTCTGGGGCCCAGCCTGGTGGCGCAGTGGTTAAATGCACATGTTCCACTTCAGCGGCCCGGGGTTTGCGGGTTCGGATCCCGGGTGCGGATCTATGCACCACTTGGCAAGCCATGCTGTGGTAGGCGTCCCACATATAAAGTAGAGGAAGATGGGCATAGATGTTCTCAGGGCCAGTCTTCCTCAGCGAAAAGAGGAGGATTGGTGTCAGATGTTAGCTCTGGGCTAATCTTCCTCAAAAAGAAAAAAAAAAGTTTCTGTTTTTCTATAACAGATTCTCAAATACAGAGAGTATCAGTTGATGTTTGCATAATGAACTATACCAAGACAGTCCATTTAAACCAATAAACACGTATTATTTCTCATAGTTCTGTGGGTTGGCTAGGTAGTTCTTCTGGTCTAGACCGGCTCACTCACATGTCAGGATGTTGCAATAAAAGCTGTGGCTGGTCCAGGCTTGCTTACACAGTGGTAGAAAGGGCAAACTCTAGTGCACAAACTCTTTTAAGCCTCTGCTTATTTCATGTTTGCTTACTCTCTTATTGGTCAAAACACGTCACTTGTCCATGCCCAGAATCGATGGACTGAGGAAATAGACTTCATCTCATGATGAGAGGAGCTTCAAAATTTTTGTGGCTTCCTCCCTCCCTTCCCAGGGAGAATGGTTTTAATGGAAATAATGGCAATTTTGATGACTCTAAAGGTGTTCGGGAGATTTTATTCCCTGCCTTATACTTAGGGAAAAAGGCTTTGTCTGCCTATACTCAAAAAAGAAGATTCTAGTTCCTATGATATATACTTTGAGTTAGTTTTTCTTTTTTTCCCCTTTTTCTGTGGCTGTAGAATGTTCTCCCACCATCAACCCATCAACTCTGTGGATAGCTGACTATCCTGCAAGAGAATACAGTTTATGCCCTTGATTCCATCAATAGTGCCCTCTCTAAGTTAGGTAGTAGTTCTCGAGAAGTGGCCATGTAACTGTAACCCTAAGATTTTTTTTTTCTGGAAAAACTTACAATATTGAAATATGCAGAGACTTCTATGACTTTTCTTTTGCCATTTCATTTGGGAGCCCTTTCAAAAAAGCTTTAAAGATTAACAAGAGCTATATAGTCATAGTACAATGTTAGAAAATAAAAATTAACAGAAAGAAAAAAATATAGTTACCTGAAAATTCTACCACTTGAAGCTAGCCATGGTTAACAGTTTTAGTGTTATTCTTAATCCAGTCACTTGGGAATTCTTGGCACCTTCTACTGGGTAGACACAAAGATAGGCTTATGACCTGAGTTTTCCATAAACAGCACTTAGGATGACTTCAGCTTGCGTACAGTTATAACTTTAGAAGTACTTCTTTTTTTAAATATGAGTTGAGCTTTTATTGCATAATATTGCAGTATGGCTTGAATGGTGACAAACTTCCTGGGGTTCTACTCTGTTTACTTAGCTTTCACTTTTGAAAAAAGAAGCTCTTACTTTATAGGTAAATCACTCGTATCTACAGGTCACCATTCATTCAACAAAGTGTTTTTCTTTGTTTAGATGTGAATTTGTGTCCTCTCTTGGGCTGTGAGTACCAATGCCACATGTCACCGCATGGAGGGATGTGTTATTGTCCCTCAGGTTTTATTGTCGACCAAAACAGCACTCGTAACTGTGTCGGTAAGTGACAGGTCGGAGCGCCTGGTCTTTCATCACATGCTTGTGGCACTGAAGGGTTCCATGATCTCTGACATCAAGGACTTTGTACTTGTGGATAGGAGTGACGGTCTGTGTAACAAGAAGCAACACAGTCCTCACAGAAAACCTGGACAATATAAAATTTTAACTCTGAGAAGCTTTTGTGAGATTCACAAGGCAAAGGAGTTCTGTGATGAGTGAGTTTACTAGCTACATGTATACCTGTCTACTACCCGATGATGGAGGGTAGTCTTTTGTGTTTTCTTTTTAAGTATTTGGAAGCAGGGTTGGTATGGCCATACTAGTTGTTAAATACTGAAATACTTCCATGCGGCTATTGAACCCATCAAGTACCCTATCCTGCTACCCTGGCTCTTCTCCAGGATGTTCAAATCTCCCCAGGATCCAGCAATTAACTAACCTGACACAGCAGAGGATCACCAGGTCACTGCTCAGCTGACTACATTGGCTAGTTAGTGGCTATGCTGTGCTGGTTGTTAATCCCACTGATTTTCACCTCTACGTAAAGCTAATATTCAAGAAGAACGAAAGCTTATCATGTTGCTTCCAGCTAGTGGCTGGACTTGAACTAGACACTAGCGCACCAAATATTTCCCACATCTCTCCTATCTGAATTGTAAGAATTATTTCTCCCACTGGGGAATATATGATTCTGATGTGAGCCAGCTTTGCATCCCACTATGATTACGATGGGGTCTTATGATGGAACAATTAGACATAGCCAAGTAGCATCAATTTTCAGGTTTTCATGATTTGAACAATGAATTTTTAATTCTCTGATTTCTTTTTCCTTCTTTCTAATTTTTGATAGGTGAACAACAGACATATTAACAGGAAGTGACCATAGAGGTTTAAAAAAAAAACTTTGCTTTTACTTGTGTTGGGAAAAGGCATCTGGAAGGCAACTGAAATGATTCATTAAAATTAAGTTTGGTGGTCATTTATGGATCTCTAAAAGATAGATGATTCAGAATTTTCTCAGTGTATATGTGTTCTTTTGATATCCTTAGAAATTTGAGATTCTTCAGGGCTTTCTGGATAAAAAAGTAAACATGGCATACATAAGAAATAGTTTTAGAAAAGTGTTTCTTCTGAAATTATTTATAAAATATTATTATAATTTGGACCCAAATATTGAATTTGGATAAACCTAATGAAGTTATTTAGTCTTTAGTCTGAGCTCATGCTTTTCAACTTAACTATACTTCATTAAATATAGTCTATCTTAATAGCTACTACCCATAGCCAGTAAATCTTTTAATCCCAGAAATCAATTCTGGTTTATGAATTAAACTTGGATCTCTTGAGAAAGTCTATATCTCAGTGTTACTGAGAATTATAATAATGGGGCTCATTTATGTGTCACATGCCAAGAAAAACGGGATTTTTCTACCTGGTAAAGCGATCCAATTGAGGTTGTCTTTGTGGTGTTCAAAGTATGTAATTTTAGGTTTCTAACATCATGACCATGTCCCAACGTTTGCCTATGATCAGATTGCTCCTCTTAAGTAACTACATTCAACAGGACATGTTAAGATCAAGTGCTCTATGCAAGTCAACCCAAGAGATCCTAAAGACTCAGAGAGAACTCTGAATTATTTAAGAACGCCCCTGGGGGCCGCCCGCATGGCAGAGTGGTTAAGTTTGCACGCTCTGCTTGGGTGGCCCAGGGTTTCCTGGTTCGGATCCTGGATGTGGACATGGTACTGCTCGTCAGGCAATGCTGAGGTGGCGTCCCACATGGCACAACCAGAGGCACTCACAACTAGATGTACAACTATGTACTGGGGGGCTTTGGGGAGAAGAAGGAGGAGGGGGAGGAGGAGGAGGAGAAAAAAAGAAGATTGGCAACAGATGTTAGCTCAGGTCAGCCAACCTTTAATAAAAAAAGAACGCCCCCAAATTTCAAAACATTTTAGAAATAAAACATTATGATCTGAAACTGGCATTAAATGAGATTACAGGACACTTTTTGTGTTTTATCATCATTGTCATCATCATCATCATAACACTGGGAATAGATTCAGGTAATTTAAAAACACTTTTCACATGAATGGCTTCATTTGTTAGGTGGCTTTCTGACTTTGAAAGCCCTGCCTGTGCTTCCTGGCATCGCTGCAAGGGCAGCATCCCATTTTTCTCAGATCGGTGCTCATCTGTGGGTGTGAGGCTGCTCCTTTGTCTTTGGCAAATGTCAGCCTTCTTTCTCCACTCCCTTTTACTGCCACCCTGCTGCCAATCCCTTTTCCAGTCTTTTAGTTCTCTAGGCATTTTCCCTTTCTTTTAGTAGAAAAGGAATTCCCATAGAAATACCAGAAGCCACATTCTCAGTATTACCTCAGCTTTCTCTTTTTCTCTCTCTCAATCTCCAAAGAAGAGGTGGGGCTGGGCTGCCTGGCCACTGGAACTCCATAGGCCATGAAGTCTTTTCAGTAAAAGTGATTTACTCTTTCAGAATCCCTAGTTCAGTCTTGTGATGCCCCATAACCTGGTCTCAGTCTTTTTTTTTTTCACTCTGGAATCCAGGTAGCACATTTTCCAACATCTTTTCTAATATCTAAATCTGTGATGAGGTTTGGGTTATATTTCCAAGTGTCTAGAGCTTCTTATATGTCAGAGGTCTAGGCCACTTAAATTTTTTTGCAGCCCATAAGAAATGAAAAACTGTCATAACAAGTTTTTTTATTTTTATTTTTATTTTTTATTTTTTTAAAGATTTTATTTTTTCCTTTTTCTCCCCAAAGCCCCCCCGGTACATAGTTGTATATTCTTCCTTGTGGGTCCTTCTAGTTGTGGTATGTGGGACGCCGCCTCAGCGTGGTTTGATGAGCAGTGTCATGTCCGCGCCCAGGATTCGAACCAACGAAACACTGGGCCGCCTGCAGCGGAGCGCGCGAACTTAACCACTCAGCCACGGGGCCAGCCCTATCATAACAAGTTTTTACATTTAACCTGTTAGTGATTGTAATATAGAAAATTACAGTATTATTCTGTGCACGAGATAATTTCAGAATTTATAGAACACATTCACTTCATAGCACACTGGAAGTAGTGTGGTCTGATACTGGGACACTAGTTTTTGGTTCCATTAGGAGCATCTTTCAATCCCTTTGGTATGTGCTTGGGACTTTAGTACAGATAACCTCATTTAGAGATAAGCTCAAAAGTCTATGTTTGAGGGCCTTTGTGAATGTGAGGCCCCCTGACATCTGCAGAGACCTTTTCTGTGACCTTCTCTGTCCTTCAAGAATCTATCATTCGCTCCTGAGTTTTGAAGCCGGGTTAACATTTATTTCACACTGATTTCAAAGAAGGCTAGATTTTGCTCTTTTTCTAAGGAGAACTCCATTTCAATACATGACATTATAAAACCAGTTACACTTGTTTCAGCTGAGCTTTTAGGGGAATTGTTTTGGTTTGCTCTCTCAGGCATTTCAATTCAACCAATACTCTCTGTATGGCTCTAATCCTCTGCATGACTGACTCATTTCAGAGGCTTCAGGTGTTGGAAACCTACGCAACATTTATCATCTTAGACATGGCTCCCCAGTGAATGCCTCAGTGGTAATCAAGAATAAAATTGAATAATCCTGACACGAAATCTTGTGTCTTTCTACCATTCATGTGCCCCTGGTAGTCTTGACCTGGCTGTGGAGCCTCTGTGGCATGCTGAAGCAGTTTACTGGGGTTATTGTTTCTGATTGACAGGACATGCTGTTTGTTGACGGAATGACATTGTGGTGCAGAGTTAGGGCAGGAAGGTCATTCAGCATGGTGGGATTTCACATAGCCAGATGCTTCAGAGGGAGTCCGAGGGGGTCTAAGCTAAAAAGTGGTTTTTGAATTATTTTCAAAGCAGTGTTGTTGGTAGGAGGGGACAAAGATTAAAAAAGAAAGAAAAACAGAAAAAGGTAATGGAGTGGGAGGGGGTATTGTAAAGCAGTGTGTTAGACAGTTTCCTCTACCTTTCCTACCGTCATGAAGAGCCTCAAGTCTTCTTTCTTTTTTCTAGTCTTCACTTTGGTTGATGATGGATATTAATTAGCCTTCATTTTTCCCCATAATGGAGAGTATAATTTTATTCAGTCCTTAAAAGTGGCAGTGATTTTATACACCCATTCAAACCTTGAAAGTACTTGTAGCCCAGGTGATAGGAAGGGCATTTGCACCCCAGAATTCCTAGTTATGACTTCCCCACCTTTGGTTTTCTTCTGTTTAACATCAGAACTACTGCTCCCAGGGTGGCTCCAGACCCTTAGGCGTAGTTTTATTGGTCTTGCATTCAAAATGAGGTCATGACATTCTGGGAGTTTGAGGGCGAATGTCCTGTACTTTCATTCCTGCTGAGGCGAAGCCTTAGTTGGCACTTTCTCAAGGCTGAGGTGAGGTGAGGGCGTGGAAGAGATAGATCAATGAAGTCCTTTTATTTTCACCCACATGTCCTTTTATCTTTTTATGTCCAAATTTGATTGGTTTTTTTCTTTGGCTAGTCACAGTCCTTCGAAAGAAAGTTATGCTGGCCCATGTTGTTATACTTGGTCTGGAGGAAAACTGGAACCATTAGCTTGATCCCAGGATTTTCTTGCACTCTTTAGTTGGGGAGTCATGAGATGGTGGGCCATCCAGCAGTTGTGGTAGAACCCAATTTACAACTCCTACATTTGCTGCAAATGTAATCAGATCCTAGATCTCTGGAGAATTCTAGACCTGAGGGTACAGTGGTTTCAGGCATTATAATTTACTTGGGAATTTGCTAGCCTGAAGTCATGGGAATCCTGTCAGTATAGGCTGTGGAGGTCCTCTTCCCAGGGAAGAGAGCAGGGTGAAGGAGGTGAAGAATGGATGTGAACTTGGAGGGTCAAACAAAATATTTGGTACCAATCTACCAAGGATAAGACAATTTCTGTACCTCTTAAACTTTACAATCTTTAAGAAAGACTATATCTTATGTTGTTCTTTTCTCCCAGTATTGTATTATTTATACATCAATTGTATTGAATGTATTGGACTTTGAATAAACACATTAAATGAATGAGTAATAAGTGAATGAATAAGCAGAAGAGAAGACATTTTTCATGTCTTAAAAATAATTTTAATTTAATTTTGGTTATGACTTTTTGACATCAGAGGAAAGGCAGCTGGGTAAATAGATCTTCCCAAATACTTTCTTGTCGTCACAGATTTGTGTCTTCTGGCAGGTCCTACTTTATTCTGAAGTAGCACTATCCAACAGAACTTTCTGCAGTGATGGAAATGTTCTGTCTCTGCCCTCTCCAGTATGGTAACCACTAATCATATGTGGCAATTGAGTACTTGAAACGTGGCAAATGTGACTGAGAAATTGAATTATTAATTTTATTTCATTTTAGTTAATATAAATATAAATCTAAGAAGCCACAGAGGGCTAGTGGCTACCGTATGGGAAAGCACAGTTTTAGAGGGAAGTGTTTACACGAAAATTCAGATCTGTTGTAAATCAACAGTAATAAATGAGATGCAATACCACAGGGCTATGAATTGAAGCCGTTTTGTGCATCTTCTTTAAAGTTATCCCTCATGTCGATTTTTATAAAGCTGCTTAAGTGCTCTTAGGTTTTCCTGGTGTGAAGATGCCTGTTCTGAATTTTTTATTGTATGCTTAGAATCTGTGCTTGTTTAGACATGGGCATCACCATATTCCTGTGCAGCTTGTCCAAGATTTTTTTCAGAGAGTGCTCAAGAAATGCTGGTAAACATGATTACAGTTATTTTTTTTTTCCATGGGGCAGATTTTGATGATTGCGAGATATGGGGAATTTGTGACCAGATGTGTGAAGACCGAGTTGGCCATCACCAGTGCCATTGTGCAGAAGGCTATATCTTGGAGCATCAGCGGCATTGCAAAGCTAACACTTCTTGTGAGTAAATTAATGACCCTTGTATCTCTGAATTGTAAGCTTCTGACTAATATTCTCCTTCCATAGCAGATAATAAAAGAAATATCAGCATTTATGCAGATAGCAGGGTTTTATCATAACAAATCAGGAGGAGCACCTGCTGCTGGAAGAATGGGTCAACGTTAATTTTATGCTTTATTAGGGACCAATATGTGTATTAATGATGACCATTATTAATAGTTTTCTTTTATTGGTTGCTTGTTCACTTTGGGCCTGGGCTATTTTGTCATCTACCACATTTAATCATGGAATAAATGTTATGCCTAATTTGACCTATTTGGGTATTTAACTTTTAATTAATTTGCCTACCGTAAACATAGGTGACAAGAATCGATAGAAATAATTTTGGCATCATTTATGCAAAGTTTAGGGATGGTTCAAAATGGACCTACTAAATTTGTGTTACAATTTGTGAGAATGCCCTCATTCTGGGATGCTTTGTGGAATTAATCTGAGAATACTGTAGTAGAGAAAAGTCATGGAGAAAATATGTGAAAAAAGATGGGCCCCCCCAAAGCATTTTTCTCACCATTCATTTCTGGGTAAGAAGGTCTCAAGTTTATTCCTTTTTCCAATTGTTTTTTGCACACTTGATTTTGAAGTGCTTTTGCTGGCCTTCTGAAACTTATCTGATCACTGGTTGATGAATGGCTCATTTTCTAGTTGTTTTCGTGTGGAAATACCTGATTTGCTGTGTACTAACTTTTAGGTACAGCTGATTTTTAACAATTAAATTTATTGATCTTTGAATAGATAATACATATATTCAAAATTTTAAGTGACAAGAAGATACATAGTGAAATGTCTCCCTCTGTCTCTGCCCAGTTTCCGTTTCCCCTCTCCCTTGGGTAATCATGGTTTATTTCAATTCTAGCAGTTGTTAAATGCATAAATAAGAATATACAATTATTCAACTCTTTTTTACATATATGGTAGTAAACTATACACATAGTTCTGCATCTTGCTAATGTTACATAGTGTATTTTCAAGAGCTGTCTGTGTCAATGCAGAGAGCTCTTCCTCATTCTTTTTATTTTTTTAGTGGCATAGTATTCCATTTTTTGGGTGTATATAATTTATTTAAGTAGTCCCTTACTGTTGGACTTTAATATCATTTCTTATCTTTTGCTATTGCAAACAAGACTGTGATGAATAATCTTATTCATTTTGTGTGCTTGTAACTATATATGTATAGCAGATTTGGATCCACCATTGCGATGTTTTTCCCAGACTTATTTCCCAGTAATCCTTAAAGTGTGATCTGTGTTTTACACAATATAAAATTGCCTCTTGGATAAGGTGCCCATATCATCAAGATTCTTGAAAATACCTGATATATTCTCCTCGGTGCCATTGAAAGTGCATTGGACTAGCAGTCAGGACACTTAATTCTTGGCAGACTCTGTTCCTAAGTTACTGTGATTTTGGCTACGTCATTCAGAATCTTTGGGCATCAATTTGGCCACCTGTAAAATGAGTAGAATGGCAGCTATATGTCTGCCTCAGAAGTTTATTTTAGAATCAAATAAGAAAACATAGAAAGAAGTATTTGAAAAAGCAGAAAGTGTATCAGCTATAAGCTATTTCATCATCTTTGTTCACTTGAAGGAGTGATAATACCTTCCTTCTTCACCTTTAGCTGGGGAGGCCTCCGTTATCTTCTCCAATGGTCGGGATTTGCTAATTGGTGATATTCATGGAAGGACCTTTGAGATGCTAGTACAGTCTCAAAATCATGGAGTGGCTGTGGGTGTGGATTTTCACTATCACCTGCACAGAGTCTTTTGGACTGACACCGTGCAAGATAAGGTAAATAGAAATTTCAGTAGTGTAGCTTGGGAGCTGATAGAACCCCAAGCACAAAGTGTTGATAGCTTTCCATTTTGGGGGGAGTAGAGGGGAAAGTTCCTTTGTTTTCTAACAAAAAAGGCCCTTGAGATATTGTATGTTAATCAGCACCTTTTCCATGCTATACTATTACATGTGCCCTATTAAACAAAGCAGTCTATTATATGGATTAGCCTTGAGTAAATGTTAATTTTATTCGAAATGGAGTCCAAAAGCCTAATTAAAAGAAATAGTAGACATTCCTTCAAAACTGGATAGATATTTGCTAGTAATTTTTGAAACTTGATCATTTAAATGTAAAAAGTACTTTGCTTTCCTGGATGATAAAAATCAGATTTTACCTGCATCTTCTAAGTGGAACCATAATTGAGGATTGGATAACAAATATTGACAGTATTTTGTTTAACAGCCAAAATTTCATTATGCTGTCTTATTTGGAAAGTGTGATGGATTTAATTTTGACTTTGAGTAATGCAATGGAGATTTTTAAAACACATTTTGGAGACTCCTAAGCAGTTATGGAGTTTTATTTCTTCCTTTTGCATTTCCTTGTACCATGATAAAATTCTAATTCAGTTAAGTGATAATGCATAAAATTTTTAAAAATTGAGAGTTTGTATTATTAGCAATTGTGATTTTTTTTTTTTAAAGATTGGCACCTGAGCTAACAACTATTGCCAATCTTCTTCTTTTTTTTTTTCTGCTTTTTCTTCCCAAATCCCTCAGTACATAGTTGTATATTTTACTTGTGGGTCCTTCTAGTTGTGGCATGTGGGACGCTGCCTCAACGTGGCCTGACGAGTAGTGCCATGTCTGCGCCCAGGATCCGAACCAGCAAAACCCTGGCCTAGTGAAGTGGAGCGTGCAAACTTAACCACTTGGTCACAGAGCTGGCCCCAGCAATTCTGATTTAATTACAGCTAAAAATCAAAACAAACCACCACCACCTCCTTCACCAAAAAAATCCACATTTTAAAATTAAACTTTAGATAATACTAAGAATTAAAACTACAGGCTTTTTTTAAAGCTAATTTTTTATATTTGCCTAACATGCTTTTAAAGAAACATTTTTTCCCAGTAACCCAAGATGTAAAAAGAGCAAATCTTTAGTGAAATTCTTTTTTTAGTCCAGATGACTGATTTATACAGCACAGATAGGTACACTGAATGAAGCATAAGAAAACAGTGCCCCAGTTAGTTATGCTTAAGTATAACATTTTTGTTTTTCTTTCAGGTTTTCTCAGTTGACGTTAATGGTTTACATATCCAAGAAGTTCTTAACGTTTCTGTCGATGATCCAGAGAATCTAGCTGTGGACTGGGTTAATAATAAACTTTATTTGGTGGAGACCAGGGTCAACTGCATAGAAATGGTAAATTTGGATGGAAGCCAGCGGGTTATCCTTATCACTGAAAACTTGGGGCATCCTAGAGGAATTGCCCTGGACCCAACTGTTGGGTAAGTGATGTGAAAACATACTGATTCCAGTATTTTTGGAGTTTTATCTCTCCCCTTATACATAAAACATCAACGGGATTAATTGAAGGTTAATCCTGATTTCTTTTAGGATCTATACTCTGGAACTCATGTTTATTTATTTTTTCTTTCTTTTTTTTTTTGAGGAAGATTAGCCCTGAGCTAATGTCTGCCACAAATCTTCCTCTCTTTTTTTGCTGAGGAAGGCTGGCCCTGAGCTAATATCCGTGCCCATTTTCCTCTACTTTATATGTGGGACGTCTGCCACAGCACAGCTTGACAAGTGATGTGTAGATCGACACCTGGGATCTGAACTGGTGAACCCTGGCCCGCCGAAGCGGAACGTGTGAACTTAACCACTGCACTGCTGGGCTGGCCCCTGGAACTCATGTTTATTTTATGTCTCTATTCACAGACGCTTAAAGGAGTTGGCTAAATATAATCCCATTTGAGGATATATAATCCAAACACACCTATGGGTGTATAAGAATATGTGGTGTTTTGGGATATGAATTTTATTCTTAGCGTTTGCCAGATTTGCCTGGCTGAGAGATTGGACTCTGTGTTCTGACTCAATCTAATAATATTGTTACAACTAAACATTACTTCTGTTTCACCATTATTAAGATGATTACTCTAACATAAATTAGCTGTAAAGTTTTTTAAAGAGGGGAAAGAAGATTGGAACTATCCTTTTTAGCGATTTCTTTTTATAGACTGGGATTGAGATGTCAATGCTAATACCTCATTACGAGTTGTTCAGAGTGAATCAACCCAACATGATTGATAATGCTAACTTTTCTCCAGGTGTAAATTCAAATTTTCCTGATTTCCACATTTGAGAAGAGTTACAGAAGACCAGCTTTCTCCTAGATTTTCACAGTTGGGTCTTAGGACTATTGGATGTACCTGAGGCTATTTAAGTATTGGTGAATGGGGATTATTCATTTCTATTTCATGATATCAGCTGCCCATCTTTGAAAATGATGGTTATGTTCTCCAGACAGTGCCTTAGAATGAGGGAGTTAAGGAGGGAGATGGCTTGGTAGCTTGTTTTAAAATGTATTTGTTAAGTTTTCCTGGGTGTAAAAAAGAGAAGCAAACGACAGAGCCAAGGAACAGGGGAGAAAGTTAAGAAGGTAGATATGAATTTTTAGGCTGCCATATTAGTACATTTTAATAGTTGCTATTTGGAATTGTTGACTCTCATGATTGGCCCTCACACTCTCTGATTTTTAATACTTTTTCATTTCTCTGTTTTTTTATACCCCATGGTTCTCTAATGAACTGGAGGAAATTTCCATTGATCCAAACACACAATCTAAAAAAATATTTTCTAGGTAAACTTGTGAAAAACTGACTCTTTTGTCTTTTGTTTTTCTTTTGTAGTTATTTATTTTTCTCAGATTGGGAGAGCCTTTCTGGGGGACCTAAGGTGGAAAGGGCTTTCATGGATGGCACCAACCGTAAAGACTTGGTAAAAACGAAGCTGGGATGGCCTGCTGGGATAACTCTGGATATGGTATCAAAGCGTGTTTACTGGGTTGACTGCCGTTTTGATTACATTGAGACTGTTACTTATGATGGGATTCAAAGGTAAGAAGTATTTCTTTTTTTTGGTGAGGAAGATTGGTGGGGCTAACGTCTGTTGCCAATTTTCCTCTTCTTTTTTCTCCCCAAAGCCGCAGTACATAGCTGTATATCCTAGATTTAGGTCATTCTAGTTCTTGTATGTGGGATGCTGTGCGAACCCCAGGCCACGGAAGTGAAGCACTACTTCGCCAAGAGGCTAGCCCCAGAAGTATTTTTTTTTTTTTTTTTTGAGAAAGATTAGTTCTGAGCTAACACCCGTGCCCATCTTCTCTACTTTTTTGTATGTGGGACGCCTGCCACAGCATGGCTCGACAAGCAGTGCATATGTAGGTCCACACCAGGGATCCGAACCGGTGAACCCCAGGCCGCTGAACCAGAATGTGCAAACTTAACTGCTATGCCACTAGGCTGGCCCCCAGAAGTATTTTTTTTATAACTTTATAATTTAAGGGAAAGTACATAAAATTTACGGAGAGGGATACCGAAGGACCAGAATTAAAGTGGTGCTTTGTTGGTTGACATTATAGATTGAATGACTTTTGCCCTAATGTGTGTGTGAAGTGACCTGCTCTGAGTTCTGTTAACTTTTCTTGTGTTCCATAATAACACTCATTAATATTACCTAGAGCATTTGTTCTTTGATTTAGATTCTCCAACCCCTTCCCCACTCCCAGATGATTCACATATTTTCATTCACTTCTGATTCTGTTTTTCTCTGGATCCCTTATGGTTCATTTCCAAAGAACACGTTCTTTTAGCTTTTTAACTTTCTCCCAATATTCTTATAACAATCACTCCTCGGTTAAATGAAGTGATTGGGTATTAAGACTATGACTTTTTACCACTGAAACTGGTTCCCATAGTGAGAATATGAATTAATTTAATGAAAATAAATGCCTGGATGTTTTTCTCTTTCACAGGTGTTTTGGCATTGTATTACATAGTGTAAATATTTTTATGCTAAAGTTCAAGTAGGATGTAAAAGATAAAAACAAATGGAATTTCGGAAAGTCTGTGAGTGGTTCGCTGGCTGTGAAGAAACGTCAGAGATATTAAAGCTCATGATTATAGCTGAAATAAAGTCATTGCCTCTTGCTTTGCAGCAGGCGGCATTCAGGGTTCTGGAATTTGCTAACTGAAAATGAAAACCATTCTCTAATCTTAATGTACCATGTCATTATTGAGTGTCAAATTGTGTGCTAACTTGCCACCTTAGGTTTGTTTGTTTTTTTCACCGTTAGTGTGTTTCAAGCTTTAGTATCTTCAAGTATTTTCTTAGAGCTTACAGATCTATTGTATTTTTTAGTTTTCAGGGGCTACTAAGATTTTTCTTTGAGGTCTTTCTATTATACCAAAAGAAAAAAATGAATTTTGTCTTATGAACCATGCTCCACCTCACTTTTTTCATGTGGCCTATTGTTTATGTAGATGTCGTCATGGCAGTCACAGTTGACTTCTTCTCCCTGCTTAGCACCTTCTACTTCTGTTTTCTTCTGTTTAAGCAACTCTGGGCACTCTGTGCCACCACTACAAGTATGATCACTTGGCGATTTTTTTTTTAAAGATTTTCTTTTTCCTTTTTCTCCCTCAAGTCCCCCAGTACATAGTTGTGTATTTTCATTTGTGGGTCCTTCTAGTTGTGGCATGTGGGACGCTGCCTCAGCATGGCTTTATGAGTGGTACCACGTCCACACCCAGGATTTGAACTGGCGAAACCCTGGGTCACTGCAGCAGAGCATGTGAACTTGACCACTTGGCCACAGGGCCAGCCCCCTTTATTTAATTAATTAATTAATTAATTATTTTAAGGAAGATTAGCCCTGAGCTAACTGCTGCCAATCCTCCTCTTTTTGCTGAGGAAGACTGGCCCTGAGCTAACATCCATGCCCATCTTCCTCTACTTTATACATGGGACGCCTACCACAGCATGGCATGCAAAGTGGTGCCATGTCCGCACCCAGGATCAGAACCGACGAATCCTGGGCCGCCACAGCAGAACGTGAGCACTTGACTGCTGTGCTTGCTTGATGATTTTTTTTTTTAAATTAAGGTTATGATAGTTAACAACCTTGTGAAATTACAGTTGTACATCATTATTAGTCATGTTGTAGGTACACCACTTCACCCCTAGTGCCCTCCCCCCACCCCCATTTCCCCTGGTAACCACCGATCAGTTCTCTTTGTCCGTATGTTAATTACCACCTATGAGTGGAGTCATACAGAGTTCGTCTTTCTCTGTCTGGCTTATTTCACTCAACATAATACCCTCAAGGTCTATCCATGTTGTTGTGAATGGGACGACTTTGTCCTTTTTTACGGCTAAGTAGTATTCCATTGTATATATGTACCATATCTTCTTTATCCAATCATCAGTTGCTGGGCACTTAGGTTGGTTCCATGACTTGGCTATTGTGAATAATGCTGCGATGAACATAGGGGTGCATGGGACTTTTGGAAGTGCTGATTTCAGGTTCTTAGGATAGATACCCAGTAGTGGGATGGCTGGGTCGTAAGGTATTTCTATTCTTAACTTTTTGAGAAATCTCCATACTGTTTTCCATAGTGGATGCACCAGTTTGCATTCCCACCAACAGTGTATGAGGGTTCCTTCTTCTCCACAGCCTCTCCAACATTTGTCACTCTTGGTTTTGGATATTTTTGCCATTCTAACAGGTGTAAGGTGATATCTTAGTGTAGTTTTGATTTGCATTTCCCTGATGATTAGTGATGATGAGCATCTTTTCATGTGTCTATTGGCCATCCGTATATCTTCTTTGGAGAAATGTCTGTTCATGTCCCCTGCCCATTTTGTAATTGGGTTGGTGCTTGACGATTTTATCAAGCAGAGCCATAGTGGTGTAGCACTGCTTTTTGCTCTCCCTAGAGTGACGTTGGGAATAGGTCTGTGTGTTTGCTGTGGGTTGAACTCTATCACTCACTGTCCTGCTCCCTAATTGTTGAGAAATACTCAGTGGTTCAGTGTGAGGTAAGTGTTGGAGCCATCTTCCACCAGACTGCCACTCCCTTGTTACATTCTTTCGCCTATGGATTTCAAAATGAGATGTCACACCTTAGCCCTTTTGTATGTTGGGGAACCTGAAAAGAATGAGGAGTAGGCGAGACAGTAATTTTCAAAAAAATCTAGGACTGGGACTGGAATTTAGGTTTCAAGGATCTTTTCCAAGAGACAACATGAAAATCCTCTTATCAAATGTAGATAAAAATATACCTGCATCTTATAATGTATTCTATATATTTTATGTTTGTAATAAGAAGTTACTTACCTCTTCAGGCATTTACTTGAACAAATTCCACCTTTAATTAAAGTAAAGCAAAAATTTGTATATTGTTTATCTTTTGTAACAGGAAGACAGTAGTTCATGGAGGCTCACTTGTTCCTCATCCCTTCGGAATAAGCTTGTTTGAAGACAATGTGTTCTTTACCGATTGGACAAAGATGGCTGTAATGAAGGCAAACAAGTTCACGGAGACCAACCCAGAAACCTACTACCGGACTTCCCTGAGGCCCTTTGGAGTGACCGTTTACCATCCTCTCAGGCAGCCCTATGGTATGCCCCAGAGCAGTGGAAACCCTACTTGGTGCTGGCCTTGGTCGAAAGCTTTTCTCAAAGTTAAGGAAGTTAGTGATGACAGATCTCATGAGATCTGGTGGCATTCTCCAATGTATGATGAATTATCTAGAGGGTTAAACCCTCTGAAATTGGCTCTGGAGATCATGGGCGTTCTGGAGAAGTTGATGTATTTCAGAGTTAAAATACCAAATCTTCAGGGCACTTAGAGACGTATTTACCAGATATTTATTGGCATCTGTGATGTGCCAACCTGTCTAGATGCTAAGTTTAGAACGGCAAAGAAACCAGACCAAAGCACCTATCCTCATTCTACTGGGAAAAAAATCTCCTAATTCAACCCTGTAATATAGTTGAGGAAACTGAGGCCCAGAAGAAAATGACATGCCTAAGTGCTCATTTTAGGTAGTGTCATAGCCATGTTTTTCTTCATCTCTGTTGTATATGTATGGCACCTGTTATTGGTTTGTATGACTATCTGGACTGTGTATGGCTCTTTTCTGTATTTGCTTGTGCATCAAAGAAATACAGCAAACTAGACTATGTTGGTAGAAAGCTTACTGTTAGTGAACAGTAATTCAGAGAAAGACAGATTTCACTTTAAAACTGTCATGTTAAGTGATGGGTGTGACTTTAGGATGTAGAAAAACGATAGAGTAATTAGGTTGACTTTTCAAGAAAAAAAACCCAACCACTAGAACTGATACGTTCAGATGAATATCCTTCAACGTAGTCATCCTTGGGAAACATACTGTATCCGAAAATGAATACTGTATCTGAAAACATTTTGGAAATCTCTATTTGGAATAGTCAGTTCATGAGCTACTAAATCCACATCTGCCCTTGACCAAAAATATTGCCCAATTTTATCATCCAAATTATTTCTATTATTTATCTGAGAATGACATCTGGCTGTTGTTTCCCAAAATCAGTCCACCTGAGAAGGTAAAAATACTATTTTACACGGCTGATCTTCCGCAAAAACAAAAACAAACAAAAAAGAGTAAGTCAAAGGCTAAGAAGACAATTTCAAAAGTGGATATAACGTTTTTGGCTGTGGCAGCCTTGTATCCAGTGAGTTTCCTGAGGTCCCTGCTTCAAGGGTGGTTTTTGGAAGTATAAACTGGTTTGTATTGCAGACGTAGGGTTTTGGAATCAGAGTGGCATCTGAATCCTAGTTTAGCTGTTTAGCCGCTGAATAATGTTGGGCAAGTTGTCTCCTTTTTAGGAGACTGGGTTTCCTCTTCTGCAAAATTGAGATAATATTACTTACCTCTTAGAGTCACTGATTATAATTTGGCTTACTTGCATAGTAAGCATCCAGTGAGTTATAATTAATTATTATACCTTACGAATGGTAAAATAGCACTAAAGTGTTTTTCGGTTATTTTCTAATCACTGAGGTTAGCAGACAGAGTCTGGCATAATTTATGGGGAAAAGGAACCCCCCAAATTATCCAGTTGTGGGCATCTTATTTTTTGCCACCACCAGTTTGAGAGTAGATGGGAGAGCTGCAATGAAATTGGGAGAGCCAGTGCAGCCAGATGTGGACCTATACAGTAACAACTGGTAATGATGTCTCTGAGTTTCAAACCCATTATTCTATTACCCCTACAGGGCTCAAAGTGGCTTCACGTCTTAGATGATTAAACATTTCTAATTGAGATTGAACCGTGTTCATTTTTTCCTCCAGTTAGAAATCCATGTGGAGATAACAATGGGGGCTGTGAACAGATCTGTGTCCTCAGCCACAGAACAGATAATGATGGTTTGGGTTACCGCTGCAAGTGCTCACTCGGCTTTGACATGGATGCAGATGAACGCCACTGCGTTGGTAAGGAATTGGTTTGGGACTGACTTTGTGGCGGGCAGCACAGGGGTATGTGCTGTTCTTGGATGGGGCCAGCTGCCTGTCTGGCTTCTTCACTGGGAATAAGCTTTTGGTAGCCCACTAGCTGCCCTCATCAGTAGGCACCACTCCCTGCCTTTATACAGAGGTGTGTTTGAAGACATAAATTTCTCTCCTTTGGGACTTTGTTTAATTGGTCTCCCTTTCCCCTTTGTCTCCTTCCTGAAATCTGTGTCTCCTTTTCCAACTGTGTTCTTGAAATTCCATAGAGTTTAATTTTGAGTTCTTTTTTGTGCTGTGTTTACCTTTTCCTCTTTAGATGTAAGCCTTAATGTTACCAGGAAACACTTCCCATCACTTTTATTGACCTCTCCTAAACTGCCACTTTTGCCCTTTGAGTCATATAATTACATCTCGATCCCACTTGTCTGTATTGCTATACTCCAAAGTAAACTCCTAAGCATTGGCATGGCTCATTTCCTTGTCTAGTTTTTCTCTTTTCAGTTCAGACTTTCTCTTTATTTCTGCCTCTATGGTCTGAGTTTCATTCTTTACCGTAAACTTTTCCCCTGTTCCTCTTCGATTGCCTACACATCTACTCATCAGTAGGCTATTGCCTCAGCCTCAGCCGTTGATGAAATCCACTCCTACGATATTTGTTTCTCTTATTTTCACATTGACAACTCTCCTTTTTAATACTTTTGACAAATTCTGGCTGCTTCTGTCTTACTATGTAAATTGTCTTATTCTAACTCAGATGAATTGTTAACTTTGTGGGTCATCCTAGATTCGGATAAAAATCACCCTCACTTAAAAAATTAACACTACGTTATCAAATAATTTCACTTTTAAACTCCTTCTGCAATTTTTATCTTTGTCTTGGGTATAACTCCTTCATCTTTCCCTTTTTGACACATTGTCACTGTCTCCTTCTTTGATTTTAAACATCACTCCTTTCCTGTTTCCTTCCTTTTTTCCCTTCTTTATGTCTTCCTAAATAATTTACTGGTTGCTGTTAATTCTTCTCTTTTACTGATCTTAATACTTCAAAAACTGCAGTAGGATTCTCTGTATAGATCTCTATACAAAAGTTAATCCAACTTGAGAATTTTGATGCAATTACTATGCAGTCCAGTTAATACTGCTTTAGAAATTAAGTTTATTGGGGCCGGCTCCGTGGCTGAGTGGTTAAGTTCGCACACCCCACTTCAGCGGCCCAGGGTTTCGCCAGTTTGGATCCTGGGTGCAGACATGGCACCGCTCAACAAGCCATGCTGAGGCAGCGTCCCACATAGCACAACCAGAGGCCCTCACAACTAGAATATACAACTATGTACTGGGGGACTTTGGAGAGAAGAAGAGGGAAAAAATAAAAATATATTAAAAAAACAAGATTGGCAACAGTTGTTAGCTCAGGTGCCAATCTTTAAAAAAAGAAAAAAGAAATTAAGTATATGGACACTGTCTTTTATATAAATCAGTCTTAAGGTTAAGCTTCTCAGGAAGAAGTAAGATTGTAATACTTGAATCACCTTCATAACTGTTTATCTTTCCTCCTATTATTTCTAACTATGTTTTCCACAGATTTATTTCAGATTTAATTCTATTTCAGAATTATCAAATGTGCTTTATGGATGGAATTCAAACAGGGCAAGAACCCTGCTGTGCTGACTGTGCTGTGTAATTTTCCCCCAGCTGTTAAGCAGTTCCTGATCTTTTCATCGGAAGTGGCTGTTCGTGGCATCCCCTTCACCCTCTCCACCCAGGAGGATGTCATGGTTCCGATGACGGGAAATCCTTCTTCCTTTGTTGGGATTGATTTTGATGCCCAGGAGAGCACTATCTTTTTTTCAGATACATCAAAAGACATGATTTTTAAACAAAAGATTGATGGCACAGGTAAGAATGGCTTTTGCATGTTTTGTCTGTTTTCAATAATAATAGTAAGAATTTGCTCAGTAAAACTTGGCATTCACTTCGTAAGCAGACTCCTTTACTAAGCTTGCTAAATACTTTTAGATTGAGAAAAGAAATCTATTGCTTTTCTTATGAGTTGAGTTAAAGCAAATGCTTTTCCTTTATTTTCAAAATAAGTTATAAATGAGAGTGCGTTTTTAACAATGACAAATATTCATATACAAGGAGTCAACACTCCATAAAAGGAGTGTCAAGTGTATGAAAGCCTTTAATGGATTAATTGACTAGAGCCTGTTCCTCATATTCAAGCAGCCAGATTGATCCAATGGAAGACCTCTCTTTAGGGTTGCTGGAATACCTAAATGCTAGACTTGGAAGAATAATAATTTTTTAAAAGACATGAATTACATGTAAATATGCATTTACTGTAAGTTTTTAATTGATTGGAATTCCTTTAAAATCTTCATAATCATCACAGGAAGATAAATTATAGCCAGTCACACTTTACCATTGGGTACTTTATTGGATGATGGCATAATCCAGTACTTTCCTTTTACAACCGACTAGTCTGCAGTTGTAAAAATATTGGCAGCCAATATAACACAGCAACTAAGAGGTCCAGCTCAGGAGCTAGCCTGCCTAGTTTTGAATCGTGGCTTCTCCCATTTCCTAGTTCTGTAATCTTGGGGAAGTTACCTAATTTCTTTATCCCTCAGTTCCTAAATCTGTAAAATAGGAATAATAATACAAGTACTACATAGCTCATAAGGTTGTTGGGAGAATTTTAAGTTAATACATGTAAAATGCCTGGAAAATAGTAACTATTCAGTAAATGTTAGCTATGATTTTAGCTGTTATCAATGCAAAACCATATTACTCTGCTCCACCCTGCCCCCAACCCAGACCTGCTCTCCAAGGTAATTGCTTCCATTCTTTCAGCTGTTTCTTCCATTATTTGTCTTCATATTTCTAAACACTTTGGTTCTATTACTATTTCTCAATTTGTCATTTTAGACATTTTTTTCCTTGTTATAGATAAAGATTTAGCTCTCTGACATTCCTTTCCTCCAACTTCTCTCCCCATATTCTCCCTAAAAAGCTAGACTGTAATTTTTTTATTAAATTAATAGTAGGTGTATATATTATTAACCTAATATAAATATAAATATTGTTCACTGCTAAGCCAAATACTATTCTGCGATGACATTTTTTGAGTAATTTTTGATTTACTTCTGGAGTTAGTAATTGCCCCATCTTCATTTGCTTAGTTTTCTATATAGCTATTATATATTTTTCCCAAATGATCCAACAGATCTATCAAATGCCTGTCTATCTATCTATCTATCAAATGCAAACACTCTGTAATTTGTTTCTTCTCTGGAGACTTCTGTCTCCTGCTCCAGTTGGGACTCATTTCTCTCTAGATCTGGTGCACAGCCCTTGTCTTTTGACTTCCCTTTCCCTGTTTCCTGTGCTGGATCTCCACTTTCTGGCACATTGTTTATTTCTCTTTCCAGATTTATTTCCTCATTTTGGTGAAACACATTATATAGTGGCTTAAGAAGAAGGAGTAGGAGGGTGTATTTTTTGAGTCTTGGAATGTCGGAAAGTCTTTTTATTTTGCCCTCCATCTTAACTGTTTGGCTGGGTATAGGGTGAAAGTAATTTTACTCTGGAAATTTGGAGACACTGCTCCACTGTCTTCTAGTATCCAGTTTTGAGAGTGCTATGCCCTTCAGAGAACCATTTCAATGTATATGACTTTTTTTTGGTTGCTATTGATGTTATTTTGTGTTCATTCCTTTCTGGAAACTTTTAGAATCTTTTTGTTATCCCTTTAATCTTGAGATTTATGTCCTTCTATTCTGGGAGATTTTCTTGCCTCTGTTTTTTCTCTTCTCTCTGTAATTCTTAACAGTAAAATGTTAGATTAATCACCTATTTTTTTCTTATCTTTTCTTTCCTCGTTTTCATCTCTATCATTTTGTTCTACTTTCTTGTGAGATTTTTTGTCATTTTAGTTTTCTGCTTTTCTATTGAATTTTTTATTTTATTTGTAATATATTCAATTTTGAAGAGCTCTTTCTTTGTTCTATGATTATTTCTTTTTTCATAAAACCTGTTCTTGATTCATAAATTCAATATCTTTTCTTGTTTCTATGAAGATATAAATTACATTAAAAAATTAATCTTCCTCTGTTTCCATTTCCTTTGGGTTTCTTTTTACTTTTGGTTTGTTTTCAACTTTCTTTTTCATGAAGGAAGCTTTCTTCAAATTTCTCTGGCCCTTGTTTGATATTAAGGGCAAAGCTATAAAAAGCTGAACGTCCGTAGATATGAATGGATCTCGTCAGCTGGTGGATTTTAGTGGATGAGGCAGCCTTTTTGTTGGGGAGCTCCCAAACGTCAGTATTAGTAAATGTTTTCTCGAGATAGTCAACATCTCCTTAATAGATGCTTCCATTCTCCTTCTTGGGGTGGGGAATAAGAGGGGAGTAGCTGGTTGTCTGTATTCTGGGAGCTGAACAGAGGACAGGGAGAACCCTCCAGATCAGTATTCACAGAATGCCCCTGTACTTAGTTCTGTGTCCATCCTACCCCTGAGTTGTGCATTTTGTCCTGAGGCCACAGTCAGTCTGCTTCAGTTCCTCCAGAGAAGAAAATCTCTCCTCTCTTTGAGGAGGGAGATAGAGGGGAGTGGCCGGGATGCTCAGGATCTGGGAGGGACCTGGGAGTCTAATCCCTCCTGATAACAACTAACTAAACCCCTTAGTCCCTTGCCCCTGCCTTTTTCAGAGCCTGGTGCCTGTGTGCAAATATGCTGAGGCTTCTGCATGTGTGGGTGTGGGTCTCCCCTCTGTCAGCACTTAGTTTGCAGCTTTCTCTTCCCCTCTCCTCAGAGAGTTGCCGCTTTTCTCATCCCTTTCTCTTCCAAACTTTGTGGAAATCTCTCATCTGCTGTTCTTTTACTGTCATTTTAATAGAGTTTGGAGGGAAGAGGAGATAAACGTGTGGTCAAGCTGCTGTTTTGCAGAGTGCATCTTTTCTGAGGTCTAGAATTAGGTCCACTGAGCTTGGAGAACTCCAGTCAGTCTTCGCTCTCACAAAAGGCAGTATTGGGTTTCTAAGCCACATGCAGGCTGTCTCCTGTGGGCGCCTCCACAGGTCAGCTTCCTTCTGCTTTGGCAACTGGAATTCTCATCATGTTCTTCTTTTCTTTTAAAGATTTTATTTTTTACCTTTTTCTCCCCAAAGCCCCCAGTACATAGTTGTATATTCTTTGTTGTGGGTCCTTCTAGTTGTGGCATGTGGGACACCGCCTCAGCGTGGCTTGATGAGCAGTGCCATGTCTGCGCCCAGGATTCAAACCAACGAAACACTGGGCCGCCTGCAGTGGAGCATGTGAACTTAACCAGTTGGCCACGGGGCCAGCCCTCTCATCGTGTTCTTTTAGTCAATTTCACGTCCACATGCTGGGCAAGTTGCCTTTTAATAAATTCTTCTTGTCAGTGGGTAAACTCTATGCTTTGGCGAGGAATGTATTACATTGCTCTGTTTTTTGAGGGAGAATATTGTGTCAATGCGTACTTGTGCAAAAAATGAGTTGTCAGAAACCAAATTAAAGTCAAAATTCCTCGGGGAACTCGCTCTATCCTTTCTGTTCTCCTACTTCTCTATTTCTACTGAATATTCCCCATCAGATATGCTCAAGTCTCTCCCATCCTAAAAGACATTCAACCCACCCTCCGTTCCATGTCCATCTCTAGTTACAGCCCTCTCTCCTTGATTTCATGGACAAGCATCTTGAAAGGTTGGTCAGCACTTTCCTGTCCCTTCTTCCACATTCTCACTTATTCCTCACCTCAACGCAATCAGCCCACGTCACATGAAACACCTCTCACCTGGTCACCTCCAATCTCTTTGTTATAAACTTTTAGTCCTTATCTTTGGCACTTTGATCATCTTGTTAAATGCTTTCTTCCATAACAACACACTCCTTTGGATTTCCTTCTATTTCTTAACCTTTCTTTCTAGTGTTCCTTGGAGGTCTTTTCTTTTTTTTTTTTTAAATTTCATTTTTTTTAATTTGTATTAGGGAAACTTTATTATTTTTTTTATTATTTGTTTATTTATTTATTATTTTTTTGAGGAAGATTAGCCCTGAGCTAACATCTGCTGCCAATACTCCTCTTTTTGCTGAGGAAGACTGGCCCTGAGCTAACATCCGTGCCCATCTTCCTCTACTTTATATGTGGGATGCCCACCACAGCATGGCTTGCCAAGTGGGGCCATGTCCGCACCCGGGATCCGAACCGGTGAACCCCGGGCTGCCAAAGTGGAATGTGTGCACTTAACTGCTGCGCCACCTGGCCGGTCCAAGAGGTCTTTTCTTATTTGCCTGTCCTGTACATAACTGTCATCTCTAGTGTTCCACATTGTCCTCTTTTCTTATTCTACATAATTTTGTACCTTCCATGTCTTCGGTTACCATCTATATAGCAATTATATGTTAGTGTGGGGAGACTTAGAGCGTTTCCTGAATGTTTTCCTCTCAGCCAGGGGGATGAGGGAAAGATCAGGGAAGGCTTCTTGCAGGTGATGATAAAAGTCTTCATCCAGGGGCCGGCCTGGTGACGCAGCGGTTAAGTTCGCATGTTTCGCTTCTCGGCGGCCCAGGGTTCACGGGTTCGGATCCTGGGAGTGGACATGGCACCACTTGGCACACCATGCTGTGGTAGGCATCCCACATATAAAGTAGAGGAAGATGGGCACGGACGGATGTTATCTCAGGGCCAGGCTTCCTCAGCAAAAAAGAGGAGGACTGGCAGTAGTTAGCTCAGGGCTAATTTTCCTCAAAAAAAAAAAAAAAAAATCTCTATCCAAGCTCTCCCTCTGAGGTTCAGACCCATAGTGCCAAGTGCTTTTTGGATCTCTCACCTGGATATCCCACAACCACCTCAAAACCAATATGTCTAAATGGACACCTTTATACCATTTCTCACAGATGTCTTGCCTTAGCATGACCACTCACCTCTTCCTCCTCTCCCTCCCGTCACCCCCAGAAATCTAGTGGTCCCCTGAACTTCTCCCACTCTTTTACCCTCTGTCATTAACTCATTAATCTTCAGCCAAGCTCTGGAACATGTAGAATTCTTAATCTCTCTTGCTCTCACTTCCAAGTCTTTGCTCTCCTACAGCCCCCAATTTGTTACCTCCTTTGGGAAACCTCTCCACAGCTCAAACTTGCCATATGCTCCATTCGGAATCTGCTCGCATCCCATCCTGTGCATACCTCCATCACAGCACCCATTACTCTTTTATTTTTGACTCTTGACCTAATTACCTCCTCCTCTTTTTCCTACTTCATTATAAATACCTTGAAGGCAGTGTCCACACTTCTTTCAAGATGCTTCACCTCTCTATGACTCAGTTTCCTCCTCTGTAAAATAAGGATAATAGTACCTACTTGTTGAGCTGTCATGGGGATGGACGAATCCATGGAAAGTACTTGGGCCAGTTTCTGGCTCATAGTAAGGGCTCAATATAAGCTATTATTGTTAATACTATTAGCAATGTTATGTTTCCTAAATATCTAGTATGATATCCAGCACACAGAGGACTTTATTTTTACAATCTGCTGAATAAATGACTGGAAAAAGTACTAGGATTGTTTTTCTTACTTCAAAAGAAAGAGGTGTGATTGTATACTCTGATTCAGATTTTCTTTAGTGAAAAAAGAAAAAAGAGGCGAAAAGGCATAAAAATTTCAGAACGAGGAAAGTAATCTTTTTTTCTCCTGTACCAGTTCTGATTTTCTTTCTAGCATCTTTGCTGGTCTTTTCCAAACTTGGCAACTTTGTGGCTCTGAAAGACTGCTGAGAGGGTTGGGCGTAATAGCTCAGAGCTCAGAGCTACCCCCTAGTCGTACCTGGCGGTGTCAGCTTATCAGGGCTGTCTGTGGGTGGTGTTTGTGAGTATGTGAACTCAGGTATCTTTTCTTCAGATGTTCTGCAATAAGAATTTTTTCTGGAAGGTTGAACAAGGGAGTAAATCCAGGCCATACCACTCCTGGTTCTATTTATCAGCATCATATCTATTCTTTGAGATCCAAACTTTGGCGGGGATGGATAGATTCTAAGTTTATCTGATGTTGTTGCTGAGCAGTTTACAGTTGTTTTATTTTTTAAAGAATTCCACATGTATTAATGAAATATGCTCTAATTCTGACACAAAATGTAAATATGTAGTATCAGGAAAATGTATGTCTCATAAAGTGAGCTGAGTTTAAACCGTGTCCATATTTTAACTCATAGGAAGAGAAGTTGTCACAGCGTCCATGGTGGAAGGTGTCGAAAGTTTGAGTTTTGACTGGATTTCAAAGAATCTTTATTGGACAGAGGCTTCCTACAAGAGTGTCAGTGTCATGAGGCTGGCTGATAAATCGAGACGTGAAATAATCAAGAATGTAAATAACCCACGATCAATCGTGGTTCATCCTATTGCTGGGTGAGTATGTTCACGTCTTTTAAAATTATTGAAAAGTAATGCCGTAGGGATTTGGCAAGTTCAGCAAATAGAAGATTGAACTACACAAATTGAAATCACCTTAAATTTTATCCCTTTAGCATAAGATTGAGTAACCACTTTCTCTCCTTCAAAAAAAATTTTCTCCTTAGTTTCAGCTTTCCCTGTCTTCACTGGGTGTGGTTTTTTCCACAATCGCAGAGGACCAAAGCATGTGCTACAGATTCAGTGGGGAAGGAATGAATATGCAGCAGAATTGTCAGGAGAGACTCAGATTCTTTCCTTGATTTAATACGTTGATATAAAGCTTAGCAAATTTGTTCAGTAGTTTTCAGAATAAAAAGTCTTTCAGACCATAGACAAAGTTTTCTGTTTAACTGTTCCATAATTGGTAGCGTTGGACAAGAAGAGACAGAATGGTTCACACTGTTCCTTTCAGGTTCTTACCTTCCTTATTTAAATATGTTTAATAGCTAATATGTTTATTTAGAACAAGTCTGAGCTAGGTAGTTGTATTTGAATGGAATAGTAATTAAAAAAAGATGACTGGTAATTCACTAAAACAATTCACTGAGGACACATAGTAAGCACTTTACAGATATAATCTCATCTAATCCAAAAGTTAGTTTGTGACCCAGGTATATATAATACCTGTTTTAGAGATAATGAATCTGAGGCTCAGAGAGATAAAGTAACTTGCCCAAGGACACACAGCTATTAAACAACAGTTAGTATTCGAATTCCGGGCCTGTCTGACTGCAAAGCCTGTGTGTCTAACAACTCTGTGTGCTACCTCTGGAGTGTTTATTTTATATTTTATTTTTCTCCTTGTGAAATAATATAAGAAACATTTTAAAACTGACGATATTATTGATAGGAAATTTTATTGCCCTATAGACAGTTAAATAGTTGATTTTCTAATGAATTTATCTTAAGCTAAATCTTTGGGATTTGGTTTTAAAAAGCCATAAAATTCGTTTCCTAATGACTCCTTCATTTAAAGTAATATGAAGTCACATTTCAGAAAGTTACCTTTTGGAAAAGACTAATTTTAGTTCCTAAGGCTTATATGAAAGAGAAGTTTTTTTTCTTCCTAGACTTATCTTTTTGTCACTCCTCAGAATAAAAAAGATGTCTCGGGTAAGATATTGTTTAAGAGTTATGTTGATTTGGATGCATTCTTCATCAAAGATGTAAAGCTGAGTGCAAATTTTTCAGCTCCTTGTGGAAGATGAATAAAGAGCAATCTGGTGGATCCAGAGAAAAAGAGAGGGATTAAAATCTGTTTCCTTGTTCACAGTTTATTATTTCCTTTGAACAACATGGAGTATTTAAAATGTAACCTGAACTGAGTCTTTTTAATGAATCTACTTGATGACAATAGTTTTAGGTCCTAAGTTCAACACGATGGTCCTGTGGTTTGGATGCCCATTTTAATGGCATTTGTATTTATTGCTTTGGTTATATGTTGATAACTGAACTTTTAGTTAAAAATTATATCAGGGCCTGCCCAGTGGTTAAATTCTTGCGCTCCACTTGGGTGGCCCCAGGTTCACAGGTTGGATCCTGGGCACGGACCTGCACACCACTCATCAAGCCATGCTGTGGTGGCATCCCATGTGCAAAATAGAGGAAGATTGGCAACAGATCTTAGCTCAGGGCCAATCTTCCTCACACAAAAAAATAAATAAATAAAAATTATGTCAGTTGTACACTAAATCTCCTTAATAAGCAGGTTTTTTTTCTCCTGTATAAGCCCAATAACATATACAGAAAATGAAATTAGTTCCAGCAAGTCTCTGGAGAATCTGTGTTTGTGCTAAACCTCTCTGAGTCGTGTTGTTTGTCTCAGTGTTAACATCTTTGATTTATTACCTCTTTTTCTAGGTATATATTCTTTTCTGATTGGTACCGTCCTGCTAAAATTCTGAGAGCCTGGAGTGATGGATCTAACGTTGTACCTATAGTAAATACTACTCTTGGATGGCCCAATGGGTTGGCCATTGATTGGGGGTAAGTAGGAATCATCCCAAATTGCTGAGTTCCCACTTACTGTGGAAGACATGAGGCAATATGTGGAAATAGGAAGGAGTGAGGAAACTGGTACTGCTTGCCTTCAGATATTTTTACATTGTTGGTTGGCAATGGGAGAAGGATGTAGAATGATACAAGAACACAAAGAACACAAACATGGTTGGCTAGCTTCCACTGGGATGAAAACTAATGGATTCATGAACATTCTGAGGAAATTGCTAGAAGAAGTAGAATGGTAGGACCTCGTGGAAGGTCAAGATGGAGGAGGCAAGACCCAAACTCCAGTAGAAGTAGGCTAGGGATTGGTGAAGTGCAGGTTATGTGTCATTTTTACATGGGGCATGTTGAGGATAGAAAGCCCTTGTCAATTAACCAACAAATGTATAGTTGTCTATGTGCACTCTGGGAGAATTTTTGAAGTATAAGATATTGTTCTCGAGAAATTGATTATCTATCTAGGAATATAGGAAAAGGTAACGGGGTAAATAACCTTGTAGTTTATAGGATAGATAAAAGGAAGAAATATATTTAACTTTTTAAACATAGATTACTATCTATTATTCTGAACATGTTCATTTAATAGGGAGAAAAATAAAATTCCTAACTTGAAGGTAACATTTCGAGTTTTCTAAGACAATTAATTGAAAATTACTTCTTGAAAGTAGCTATATCTTTCTGGGGGGGATCATCAAACTTTAAACTTTTTCATGAGTATAATTTAAGTTTTAAAAACATTGTTTAATAAGTGTCATTGAACATACTGTTTTTTGAATGCCCTCAGTGTAAATGGTAATTTGCTAGTTTCTGAATAACAGATCCCTATTTTATTACTTTAGTGCTTTACGATTGTACTGGGTAGATGCCTTTTTTGATAAAATTGAGCACAGCACCTTTGATGGTTCAGAAAGAAGAGCCCTGGGCCATATACCGCAGATGGCACATCCATTTGGACTTACTGTCTTTCAAGGTATGTTTTGAAGCAATAAAAGTGTGTGTTGTTTTTATACTTTGCAAGTTGTAACAGTAAAGATTCATCCTCATTTGGCAATCTCACAATTCCAGAAAAGCTGGTCACTTTAGAAGACAAAAAATTAAAACGGTGCTATTATGTATAGGCAAAACATTTGGTTTGTTGACTGAATATTTGACCATTAGAATATTTTTTTTGTTTTAGACATTTTTAAATAATAATATCAATAACTTATATGGGTATAGTACTTTGTAGATTACACATATTATACAATTGAACATGCCAAATTTTCTGTTATATAAATATCACAGGAAGAAATAGTAAGTTACTGCCTTCATCATTTTCAAGAATAAAACAGCAAGAGCTGTTTCCAGTAACTATTGTAACTTTTTTTTTTTTTGTGAGGAAGATTGGCCCTCAGCTAACATCTTTTGCCAATCCTCCTCTCTTTGCTTGAGGAAGATTGTCGCTGAGCTAACATCTGTGCCAATCTTACTCTATTTTATGTGGGATGCCACCACAGCGTGGCTTGACAAGCAGTGCTAGGTCTGCACCCGGGATCCAAACCTGTGGACCCTGGGCTGCTGAAGCAGAGCATGTGAACTTAACTACTATGCCATTGGCCAGCCCCAGAGTTTTGTTCTCTGATGTTTGCAAGAACCTAGTTAGAATCCTTGTGGAAAAACTATTATACATATTCATCAACTCTATACTCACTGGATGTCTCTGAAACTTTTTAGTCACAATGTCGGGTAACTGACATCATCTTTGTTATATAGAAATGTTAGGATATGGCTTATGAAGACTAGCAAGATGTAGTTGTTTTTTCATCAACCTTTCCAAATAATTTAATGCTACTAGTAAAGATTGCTGGGAGCATGGAATTCTGGGAAACTACAGCAACAACCGTCACACCAATATATCAGTTTTCCTTCTCTCAACTCCCCTCTTGAGTGTAAGCGTGCTGTTGTCAGTGGAGTTACTGGAATTAAGAATGTAGTCTGGCACCATGAAACAGGTGGTTTGTTTATTCTTGAAAACAGGGTGTCTGTGAATGATTGTATAGCTTGTGCACTGCATAAAAGTGCCAGGCCAAGAGGATGAGGGGAGGCTGAAATCCACCCCAGTTCTCCTTGACAAACCATAGTTAATCCAGTTAGAGGGCTGCCATTTTGTGATCCATCAAAGGCTCTGTGCATGTGATAGTTGTGTCCCTGGTTGAGACCTCCTACCCTGAATAATTAGCATAGTGCTTTAAAAAACTAGATACTAACTATAAATCAAAGACTTTCTCACACGCTTATAGTGTGGAATGAATAGCTAGTAAATATAGTGCATATTTCATCCCGCTCTCTGTTTATCTGTGGAGGAGTGCATGGTATTTTAAAATATTTTAAAAATGCTCTTGTGAGATTTTTGATGAGTCAATTATACTCATCCCCCTCCCCCAATTCATTCACTCCCTTTTCACTAATGATGTCAGACACATACTATTTGCTGTCACATTGGAACATTAGAAGAATGTTAAATTTTCTCTGCTCTTTGCTGGACTGTTTTGGGATTGGGTAAAAATGCAGTTTCAGTATCTTTGGTTTCATCAGTATGAAAAAAATTTGAGCGCACACCCATGAGAGCAACACAACCTTCCAAAAATAATAATAATTGTTTCTTCCAACACTGCCCTTCATGATGAATTTCTTATGGAAAGTTGTTTTATTGCACAACACCGTGGAAATTATGTATCTTCTTAATGAAAGGCTACATCTGCTTGGCTGTCTGCATACCACCCAGGACTAAAAGGTTTATTAAACTCCTTATCTATTTAAGGTTAGTAAGATATCTTCGTGAGTGGTGAGACTGAGATTGCCAGTCAGTCTAGATAAGATTCAGTGAGTGACTGATTAGTCATTGATTAGACCATAGATAAGGAAAACTGGCCCAATGATAAAATGTGTGACATCTTAGGCATTTTCTGGTTAGTTGGAATTTTTAGTTAGTTAAGCTGTTGTTAAAGAGATAATCTACTTTGATTCAATTCTTTCTTTTGAAAACTCTGTATATGTCTTCATTCCTGCTCCAGTAGCTAGTATAAAGGGACCATGATTAAATTTTTAATGTCTAGATTCTTACATTCTAACTATCTTTCATTCTAACTATCTTACTGTTTAACTATCTTACTATTTTGAGCTTCATGGAACATTGCTGTGGTTGTAGGTGTAGGCACACTTCTGAGGATAGTTTTCCTGATCCTCAAACATATACTGAAAGTTCCTTTCTGGACTGGATCTGTACTTTTCCTTCTCAACAGCTTCTTATTAAAGTTGAGTATAAAAATTTTTTTAAGGTTCTCATTAAGAGATCATATATGGAATGTTTGACCTGGAAGGGAACTTAAAGGTAATTTAGTGTATTTCCTTAATTTTACTATAAAAATGAGCCCCCACACAGTTAAGTGTTTGCCTAAGAGCACTTCAGCAGGTTAGTGCTTTAGCTGGGATAAGAACACAGTCTTATGAGACACCATCTAATGCTCTACAGAAGAATCCTGAGATTTTTAAAATTTTTATTTTTACCACTAAAGTCTAAACCTAATTGCTATTAAATGCCATCACAGTACTCCATACACGCTTGCCTGAACCAAGTATTATTAAATATATAGGCTTCTAAAGAGTCATTTCTAGAGAGTAACAAGTCATGGAAAATGATTGCAGAAACCTATTACAGATATTGATGGAAGAAGCTTCTCACATTTGCAAGAAGCATTACGAATCTATTGCATTTTCCCAAGTGATTTAAAAGCGAGCTGTGAGAAAAATACTAATCACCTGTGTTTCTTCATAGATTACTTATTTTTTACTGACTGGAGATTGGGTGCTATTGTTCGAGTCAGGAAAACGGATGGTGGAGACAGGACAGTTATTCGAAGTGGCATCAGTAAGATAATGCAAGTGAAATCATATGATGCTAACACCCAGACTGGTGAGTGAGATTGCCAAGTTCTTTTACGTGGAGGTATTTATTTAATATGGTGGCTCCTTTTCTCCTTAAAGTATATATTGCTCCTGAAAATTTTATATTCCTGTCACTCAGATAGTTTAATAGTGTAAGACTTAAATTCTGCTAACTCTAAAACTGTTGTTGGGAAAAACACATTGTAGCACTTCTCTGTATTTAAATCGAATGTTATATTTGGCATGTTGGTTTCCAAGAGGAAGCTATCTTTTAGTATTGGGTCTGAAATATGTCCTTTCCATTTATTTTTCTTCACAAACCAAACCTGTGATCAACCTAATGGAAATATGCGTAGCTCACCATTTCAGGGCGTTGCTTTTTCAGGTTCTAACTACTGTAATCGACCCACCCATCCGAATGGCGACTGCAGCCACTTCTGCTTCCCAGTGCCAAATCTCCAGCGGGTCTGTGGTTGCCCCTATGGAATGACTCTGACTTCTAATCACTTGACATGTGTGGAAGACCCCTCCCATGAACCACCCATAGAGCACTGTGGCTCTTTTTCTTTTACCTGTAACAATGGCAGATGTGTACCTACTTACTACCGCTGTGATGGAGTTGATGACTGCCATGATAACAGTGATGAGCATCTATGTGGCACATCTAGTAAGTAGCTTATACACTGGAGATACTTCCTGGGATGACTAGAACAGGGAGAGGTGGGCTTTAAAAAAAAAAATCTTGGGTTATCTCGATGGGAAAAAATATCTTTTAAAATTTCAGATGTTTGCGTACTCCAAAGGCTGTTAGAAAGCTAGACAATAAATACCATTCATAGATAATGTTACAAAGGATTTCTAGTGTTGATTTGGACTATCTTCAATAAAATTTCTTTCTGACATTGTCTGTTTGGACCAATGCAGTCATTACATCTTGTCAAGTCCCCGAAAAAGTCAAATCAAAATAAACTGGATATAGTCTTTAGTATCTGAGAGAATAGTATCACAGAATAGATATTTGCAATAACACCTTTTCAAAATCTCGTGGACTAAATTCCTTTTTCCCTCTTTGGTGTGAAATGAACTAGGGGTGAAATGGTGGTTTTAACCTTTACATTTTTCTTTTGATGGTAGTCCAGTCTGTAAAGTTTGGAGCTTAATCAATTCTACTGCAGAAGAAAAAAGTATTCCATTAAAAAAAAAAGATAGAGGACAGTTGAAATCTCAGAAATCTCTATTAAAATGAGATTAATAGTAATAATAACCTGTCTTTTTGAAGAGAAAGAAGAGTGATAGATTTGAAAATAGAAATGCCCACTTGTACATTTTTTTTGAAATTTCTAAAATTTTCTTCCTTTTGAATATTATCTTTCTGTTTCTAAAAGTGCAGATTTTTGCCTGAATATTTTATCAACTTGCATTTTTCAAATGACGTATTTTCAGGATTTCTGTAAACTGAGTTTGAAATTGTGATTGGAGGAAGTACAGCTTAGAAGTAAAGGATGGGCCTTAGAATCACACCAACGAGAGCTTGAATCTTGGGCAGATTCCTAAAACTCTCAAAGCCTCGGTTTCCTTGTCTGTAAAATGCAGATAATTGTATGTACATAACAGGATTCTTAGGAGGGGCAAGAGAGAAGGAAATATATAAAACACTCAGAAAACTGCCTGTTTTATGATAATTGTTAAATAAATACCAGTCAATGATGATGATGATGATGTAATGACTTGCACATTTCCATTTTGTATAATGCTCCCATTGAAAAAGGAGAAGAATCAGGCCTTTACAAAGTAAGAACTCATTTAAAAGGCTGTAAAAACAAGTGTCTTCATGACCAATTTGTTTCTGTTGTAGATAACACCTGTTCACCTTCAGCATTCACCTGTGGCCACGGAGGAGAGTGCATCCCTGGACACTGGCGCTGTGACAGACACGCTGACTGTGTGGATGGCAGTGATGAGCAGAACTGCCCCACCCAAACCCCCACTTCCTGCCCTGCATCCTCCTTCACCTGTGATAACCACCACTGTATCTCAAGGAACTGGGTCTGCGACACAGATAATGATTGTGGGGATGGATCTGATGAAAAGGATTGTGGTAAGTTTTGAACTGATTTCTCCTAAGTCAGCCTATTAAATAGATTTGAACAATCAGTAGGGCTTGCTCACTAAGGCTTACACAATTTTCATCGTATCTTAGCCACTTCTATTCTGTCTATCAATCCCTATATCGATATGCTATAAGAGCAAAGACAGGGGAACTTAGAGTCCTCCTAAATAATGAGTTTTGTCGAAGCAAAACAGAGACTGTCTCTGATGTCTAACATCCAGATAGAAACTTAAAAAGATGCTTTAACTAACTATGCAGATATTTAAAACAAATTTGTTTTTTTTTCTAAATCATATAAACACATCTAGACATATGGCTATTGGTTTTTCTTTTCCTATTATACAGGCACAAAGGCAATAGAATAAAGAGGCACAGAACACTTAAATTTCCGTTAATCTTACCCACCTGCTTTTCATCTTGCCAGTTCTGATTTCCTGTAGGTTGTTTGTTTTCATGTCTGCAATAATAGTTTAAGGTGGAGGAAAGTTCCCTGAACTAAGTTCTAATCTCAGTTGCATGACTAGGCAAGTCACTTTTCTTCTGGAATTAGATGAGCTTTAAGATTCCTTCAAGCTTTCACATTCTATGAGTCCGTATTTAATATAACTTCATGTTGTGGATGGGGCAGCCAACACATCTGGCTCTAAAGCTGTATCTCTTGAGCAAGGTAGGACCCTGGATTTTAGAATTGTTCTGCTTAGACTTTGGATTAAATCCAGTTATCATGATCTCTGTCTACACTGCTGCTACCAGGCATGTGGCTCGTGCCAACCATGCTGCCTAGTTGGGCTCCATTGCTTCGCTCTGGCGTAGAGTCATGGACTTAATAGAATTTATGTGGTGTAGTCCTGTCCAAGCCCGTGAGGCTCACTTTCTAAGTGTGGTGTATTTTTCAAGGTGTATTACAGTTTCTGACTCTGCCCTGTAATCTTTTTATTCCCGTTTCCCAAAACTGTCCTAGCTTTGAGTGCTCTTGCTTGGCTGACTTTGGCAATGTGGCTGATTTGAAGGAATTTTGAACACGTGCACAACTGAGATAACTTACGTATTTCCTTAGCATTTTTCAGTTTAACTCTGGTACACGTTGAACAAGAAATAAACTGTTATTTGGTTTTGTTTTTGGGTGACATTAGAACTTCCAGAGACATGCCTACCTACCCAGTTTCGTTGCCCTGGGCATCGATGTATTGACCTATCTTTCGTCTGTGATGGGGACAGTGACTGTGTTGATGGATCTGATGAGCAGGCTTGTTGTAAGTGGATTGCTTTATTTTTATTCATATTTAGAAAAATCTCGGTTTTAGTCATTTTCTCCTTGAGCTAACTTCTAATGTTTTTCTCTTTCATTCTTAGTTATTAATTGTACTGCTTCTCAGTTCAAATGTGCCAGTGAGAATCGGTGTATTAGCAACGTGTATCACTGTGATGGTGTTTTTGACTGCACTGATCACTCTGATGAGACAGACTGTTGTAAGTACCATATACCCAGCGTGTTTCAGGTAAAGGAATCATTTCATTTTTACTAGGATTGATATTACCACAAATTTTCTCTAACTCAAACTGGAAGGAAGACAGCCTAAATTACAAAGTATTCTCAAAAGAATGCAGTATGGAACATGCAATAAAGTTGACCAGCTATTACTACATAATGATTTATAATATGTGAAATAAGTGATTGGATACATGGGCACTTTCAAATAGTCTCTTAGGTAGATTAAATATTTCTTAGATATTTTTGTTCTCCCTACTAGTTTTTCCTGGGACATTTCAAATTAGTGGGTTTCACATTTTTGAGGCTTACCATAATAAAGATACTTTAATGGTTTCTTTACTTTTTAATTTTATTTATGTGTTTATTTTGAGGAAGATTAGCTCTAAGCCAGTATCCACTGCCAAACCTCCTCTTTTTTGCTGAGGAAGACTGGCCCTGGCTAATCTCAGTGTCCACCTTCATCTACTTTATATGTGGGATGCCTGCCACAGCATGGCTTGACAAGTGGTGCCATGTCCTCACCCAGGATCCACCGAACTGGCGAACCCCGGGTCGCTGAAGCAGAGCGTGTGCACCTAACCACTGTGCCACCGGGCCGGCCCCTGGTTTCTTTAAAATCTAAGTAGGGAGGTCAAATCATAATATAGCTATGGTATGGAATGGTGTTTGATATTGATACTAATGAATTCATTTTTTTAGTTATTATTTATTGAACGTCTGCTAAGATGCTATACATGGTTTTTGTGCTTAGAGTCTGGTAAGAGAATTAGAGAAGGTAGGAGACAATTAAAGCAAGGTAGACAGTTACAAGGACCTTAAAAATGATACAGATAAAATTCTTGGAGGTTCAGAGCAAAGAAATTCCTTCTAGCTTGAGGATTCAAGGAGGATATAAATCTGATGAACCCATAATCTCCACAGGCTGGAGGTCTATAATGGGTATGATTTATTCTTGCCCACTTTTTGTGTTAAATAGATTTTAGACTTGTAAAAAATGTCAAGAGGTGGTCATTTGTTTGAATAATGATATTTGAATCATAAAAAGTAGGTTTCTATCAATTTTGCTCCCCAATCAGAAGTGTTTAAATCTATGCATAAAAAGAAAAGTTAAATAAAATGCTTACATACTTTATAGGTTTATACAGCACTCAGAAATTCTTTTTTTTCCTCTTTTTCAAAGATTGGCACCTGGGCTAACAACTGTTGCCAATCTTTTTTTTTTTTTTTTCTTCTTTATCTCCCCAAACTGCCCCTGTACACAGTTGTATATCTTAGTTGCAGGTCCTTCTAGTTGTGGGATGTGGGACGCCACCTCAATGTGGCCTGACAAGCGGTGCCACGTCCGTGCCCAGGATCCGAACCCTGGGCCGCTGCAGCGGAGTGCGTGAACTTAATCACTCGGCCATGGAACTTAACCACTCGGCCACGGAGCCGGCCCCGCACTCAGAAATTCTTAATCACTGATTTTCCTGTTTCACATTGAAAACATGGAATGCTGCTGCGATGATCTGGAGTTACACTGCCAATGGCCACTAACTTGCTGTTGCCTGATGAGGTTTCTGGGCGGCAGTTTGGGTTTACCCCTGTGAAATAGGGAAGGATTCTTATGTATTTCTCAAGTATTGCTCAATGAGTAGTGGAAAGTTTGCAATGATTTAAAGATTTATTTTCACTTTTGTTTATTTAATGTGTGCGAGTTTCATTGGGTATATTCATTTGAGGGAAAATTGTAACATCCAAACAGATGATGTTAATCACGTTAATTCAAAGTAACCAAAGCTGTTTAAGCTGTGTTGAAATGCTATGGTGATTCTTTTGTGTGTGTGTGTGTGTGTGTGTGTGTGTGTGTGTGTGTGTGTGTGAGGAAGATTGGCCCTGAGCTAACGTCTGTTGCCAGTCTTTCTCTTTTTGTTTGAGGAAGATTGGCCCTGAGCTAACCTCTGTGCCAGTCTTCCTCTATTTTATGTGGGATGTCGCCACAGTGTGGCTTGATGACCGGTGCTAGGTCTGCGCCTGGGGTCCGAACCTGCAAACCCCGGGCCACTGAAGCAGAGCATGAGAACTTAACCACTATGCCACTGAGCCAGCCCTGCACTGGTGATTCTTAATAAAAAGACAGACAGATTTTATTATTTAATCTGTAATAGAATGAACATTAGAAATGCAGGAAACAATTTTCTTTTGACTCAGGAACTTATCTTCTATTTAGGAGTCTTGCGTACTGTTTTCTTTGTTGTCATATCCACAAATCAGACAAATATTGAAATTTCTATGTACCACATAGAGAAGACCTTATTGCATTTTATATTTTAATATTGTATTTGTCCTAGTCATTATTATAAATCTACCATTGATCCAAAATCATTTCCTCTGAACCGAGGAATTATATAAAAGAGATTATGAATTGCATTCGCAAGCCCATTTTCCCCATGCTTTTCTTTTAGCAACCAGGCCTTCTGGTATGTGCCACCCAGATGAATTTCAGTGCCAAGCAGACGGTACCTGCATCCCGGGGAGCTGGGAGTGTGATGGGCACCGAGACTGCATCTCTGGATCTGATGAGCACCAGGGCTGTTCCCCCAGAACCTGTCCTCCATCTCATTTCCTCTGTGACAATGGGAACTGCGTCTACAAGGAGTGGCTCTGTGATGGGGACAATGACTGCAGGGATATGAGTGATGAGAAGGACTGCCCTACTCAGGCCTTTCACTGTCCCGTTGGGCAATGGCAGTGCCCTGGACATAGCGTCTGTGTGAATCTGAGTGCGGTGTGTAATGGCATCTCTGACTGCCCCAATGGGACAGATGAGTCCCCACTTTGCAGTAAGTTTCCTGATCACAGTTTATTGGCCATAAATTCATTCTGAGCAGTGGCCTGCTATGCCTCACCATTGTCACAGTCACCATGTAGCTTTTGAGGAAGGGATTTCAATTCCTCTCTGAATTCAAATCTGTGTAGGAATAATCATCCTGGAATTCAAATAAATCATCACTGGATAATATTTCTCATTAAATCCTTTGCACTTGGTTCTGTGTTTTTACTTCTTTTTATGTCATTGTTTAGAAAATTTGAGGCTGTTAGATTGTCAAATTAAATTTGGTTCTGTTGGTAATGTGCTCATAAGTTTTTCTAACTTTAATATTTTCTAATTTCAATCAGAACTTGCCACAAAACAAATGAAGTCCGGGGATTTGTGTGTGCTGTGATTAAAATCTTGTGATTGGCATGTAATCCTAATTACTGTCCTTTCTTTCTTTCCTTTTTAATCAATGCTCACTCTCAGATGAACCCCAGCCAGGTATGATTGCAAAGTATTTTAGATCCTTACGATTTTATATGTGTTATGTTTGTGCCAAAAATGTCCTAATCATTTTGACTTACTTCCCCTTCTAGTGCATGTTTTGTATCATGACTCTCGTAAATAATTTAGAGCAAATGTAGAAATAGACATCCTCAGGCGTATGAGCTGGCATTGCCGTTTTGTCCCTGACGTAAGGAAGGATGGCGTTCTAGTGGATCAATGCCGTCTCATGTTCCAATTGCCTTTCCCTTTCCATTTATTCACTTTCATAGACCTTCCAGCCCTTGCTCTTAAATGTTAAAGTCATATATTCTGTTTCTGTGTAGGTAGAAGAATGACAGGAAGCAAGTGCGAAGTAATTTAGGTCTTTTTGTATGTTTTATCAATGACAGTCATGTTTCTTGATGTCAACAATACTTCCCCAAGTTTCTCTCATCTCACTAAATGGAGTTATAATAGAGGAATGCAGTGAAAAAAGTGGTCCAAGTCCTGTGGATATGAAGGATAGGAGATCCTCAGGCAAATCAGAGCAGACACTGAACAGCTTGTAGAGCTCATCCAAGTGGATGTTGCTCTTAGCTCTTACCTGGGTATTAATTATGTGCAAGGTGGCCTGAGACTGTTTGACAAATATCACAATGGAGTGAACCAAAAAAGCAAAGATTCCTTACTTTTCCATGATTCTCTTTCTTTATTCTAGACCAGGAGAGCTGCTCAGATTCCAATGCTGGCTGTACACACCAGTGTATTCAAGGGCCCTTTGGGGCTCAATGCCTGTGTCCATTGGGATTCCTGCTTGCCAATGATTCTAAGACCTGTGAAGACATAGATGAATGCGAGATTCCAGGCTATTGTAGCCAGCACTGTTACAATATGAGAGGTTCTTTCCGGTGCTGGTGTGATAAAGAATATATGTTAGACACTGATGGGAGAACCTGCAAAGTTACAGGTAATGACTGAACTTGAAAGTGAACTAACTCCAGCTAATTTAACAGAACACCCTAGAGGTTAAGATCAGATGTCACATGTAGGCATTTGACAATGTTGGTTAAGAGTCAAATGGACTCAAATCATGGATAGGTTATGTAACCTCCTTAAATCTCAGTTTCTTGTGAGGATTAAATGAGTTAATATACATAAATATAGAGGTTAAAAAATACAGGTGGTAGATGATTTTTTAAATTATTTAAAATAATATCAAAATGGTTTTTATATTATTTTAAAAAGAATTTCTATATTGTATTTGAGAATCATTATATAATGTTTAATGAATTCAATTCAACTGATATTAATCCAGTTTCTACTATGTGAAAGTGACTTTACTGTGTATTAGGATATTGATTTAGCTGCTTTAAAAGTGACCAAATAAAGGAGGCTAAAACAAAATAGACAGTTTCTGTTTTTTCAAGTAAGAGTCTGGATGGTAGATAATTCGGGGGGTAAAGCTGATCTGTTATCCTCATTGTGTAGCTTCCATGTAGGGATCCAATGCTATTGCTCCAGTCTTTGCCCTCCCTCAGAAAGTAAGAAAGGGAAAGGGAAAGTGGAAGGCAAGCTTCTTTTTAAGGATGGGACCTGGAATTTGATACGTCATTTCTACGCACGGCCTGTTGGTTGGAACTTAGTCGTATGGTTACTCCAGGCAGAAATGGAGGCAGAGAAATGTCTCTAGCTGGATGGCTGTGTGCCAAGTTAAAACTTGGCATGGCTTATTATTAAAAAGGAAGAAGAGGAGAGGAGATCCTGGGGGACAATTAGAAGTCTCTGCCACAGCTGGATGCCTGGGGGAAAAGAAAAATATTTAAGACATGATTTCTGCTATAAAGACACCTACAATCTAGGAAGGAAGATAAACAAAGGTATAAAAGTAACTCTAGTAACAGGAAGAATGCAAGTATGGTTCACTCCAGATTAATATTTAGACAAACACTGAAGTATAATTCAAGGAGGAAAGATATTTTGGACAAAGCTTAATTTAAAGACTGATGAAAATCAGATAACTGTTATGATAAACAAAGAAATGATTAAAATTGTTCTTATAGAGATTTTTGTTTGTTTTTGCCATTACTATAGTTTGGAATTACATCTTCATTCTATTACCAAAAGTATTACATCAAATATTTAGGAGACTCTTTAATTGTGTTTTCTCCCAAAATCATTGACATTTTTGCATTTTCGTCTTGGACAGCATCCGAAAGTCTGCTGTTACTTGTGGCAAGTCGGAACCAAATTGTTGCTGACAATATCACCTCCCAGGTCCACAATATCTATTCACTTATCCAGGATGGTTCTCATATTGTAGCTATTGATTTTGATTCTGTCAGTGGTCGTGTCTTCTGGTCAGATGGAACTCAGGGTAAAATCTGGAGTGCATTTCAAAATGGAACAGACAAAAAAGTAGTAAGTACATTTCTCCTGACCTTTGGCTTGACTTGTTCCCCTGTCTTGGGCCTATTTGCTATTCCTCACCAGTGAGAGAAGGCCCTGTCCTCAGTGGTTTCATATTCCCCTCTTGGCCACGTCACACCGAAGAAGCCTGGATATTCATAACTCCTAATCTGAGTGTTTCAGATAAAAATGTGGCCTCTGAAGGCAGATCCATGATTCTGAATTCCTGGTCACATGATGCAGAGACTTCACAAAATCTCTGAGGTCCCTTTTTCATTTTTTTTTTCTAGTGGATGAGAGCAGGGAAAAGTGCAGGGGAGTTAAGGAGTTGCTTTTCTTAGCTTTAACTTAGTTATGTTTCTCAGTCTATCTCCCAGAGTCAGTTTCTTGACTCTCGATGGTTATGTTTCCTCTGCCCTTTAGAACTTTATTTTGTAATTGTTGCTGCTTGACCAATAAAGATAGTAATTTTGGCATGTGAACATTATAAATTTTCATAGGGTTGCCAGCTTAACAAATGGGTAAAGCTTTTGCTTAATTGCAAAACTTTGAAACCAAAATGAAACTACACACTAACCCAATTGTAGAGTTATCCTAGAGTATTCAATTATATAAAATCTTGCATATTTTTCCTGGAAAACGCTACTGTTGATTTGGTGGTTAGTCACATGGGAAGACAACATTTTCTAATCCTCACAAGCAATAATAGGACAAGTTAGATGCTTTATTCTAAATTTTCATATAATTTCCATGTTTGCCTTCATCTATTCCCTTTAGAATTCACTCCTTATTCACTTTTGTCCTTAGGTTCTTGACAGTGGTGTCACCATGACTGAAAGCATTGTGGTAGATTGGGTGGGTCGCCATCTTTACTGGACAAACTATGCTCTGGAAACAATTGAGGTCTGTAAACTGGATGGGAGCCACAGGACTGTGCTGATTAGTGAAAACGTAACCAATCCAAGGGGACTAGCATTAGATCCCAGAATTAGGTATGACCTTTTTTTTTTAATGTTGCCTTGACACGGTTATAATGAGGGAAAAATAACGGTAACATTATGTGGCTGATACACATGTGACAAAGTTTGAAATGATCTCTTGTTTAAACATCTCTCTAAAAGTGGTAAGAATCCAACCGGTTGTTGCTATCCTTCCTTTCTCTGAATAGTCTTCTTCATAAAGTACACAAAAGCAATTGATTTTTTACTTTATTTTAAGACCACATGGATTTATTAGCTTGGCAATACAATTATTGAAGTGATTGTTTTGGAATTATATAGTTAAGCTTCTAATGAATACATAGAGTAATATTCCATAGATGGGCTAGTTTGCTATAACTTTGAATACCTCATGGTTATACATCAAAAAAGCCAGATTTTCCTGCTTCATTTCGTGTTGTTTAGTAAAGCTCCCTTTTACGTCATGTGAGGAAGAAAACTTTTGCCTGCTGATCTTCAAAGGAAGAAAGAGAAATTCTCCTATGTGCTTAGAAAGCTTTGAGGGCTTCTTTCCTTGAATTTATTTAGATTCTCTAACAGATTCTTTCCTGCAGGATGGTGAGTTAGGGAAATTATGTTCAATGCAATGCAGACTTCCTAGACGTGGTAGGGTATTAAACATCAGAGAAATTTTTGATGAATCTCTGATGATGAATAAATTGACTCTCTTATCTTAAATATGATAGGGCAGACAAACAAGGGCAGATGGATTTTTTCTAGATCAGCTCTTGTGGATCATACAGAAATGTGAATTTGTGTTGAGACATTTCCATGTCATAATGTACTACATGTTTTATGCACATTATAAAAACACCCAGATGGCTTGTGTTTGCATTATGATTACAGTTTGATTTTGTGACACACAGAGGAACTAATCAGCTCTGTGTATATATTCTGAAATGGAGATGATTTACTTAAGCAGAGCATAAACATGATGTTCTATTACTTAAAATGACAGTTATTTTCCACATTGAAATATGTCCCCTCCAATTTCTAACTAGTTTCTTTTCACAGTGAACATCTGATGTTCTGGTCTGACTGGGGACATCACCCTCGCATTGAGCGAGCCAGCATGGATGGCAGTCTGCGCACTGTCATTGTCCAGGACAAGATTTTCTGGCCCAATGGCTTAACAATTGACTACCCCAACAGACTGCTCTACTTCATGGATGCCTATCTTGATTACATAGACTTTTGTGATTATGATGGACAGCATCGGAGGCAGGTGATCGCCAGTGATTTGGTAAGTTGGTAGTGAGGAAAACTAAACTAAAAGCACGATAGTAGTTAGTAGAAAGCAGATAGAGTAACAAGAAAACTAAGAAATTAATTTTTGTGTGATAGACATTATAAGGCCAATCCAGGAAATATTAACAGGAGTGAGGGCCAATCCATCTTTTATTACTAAGAGAATATAAATATTTTTATTCTAGTTTGTGGTCAGATTGTGCCACATCCAGGAAGGATTAATAGCTTGTATGATTTAGTTGATCTGTATGTGCTAATCTCTTGCTTCTCTACCTTTAAAAAGTAGGTTAAGCAAAAATTGAAAATTTAGTTACATTTACGTTTCTCAATTAAATCATAGCCTGTTATATATTTTGTATTTTTATGCAGGAAATTCTGGTGAGTTTATTTTCACAAGTGAAATGGGAAAATATAGAAAATATGTATTTTTACCAAAGAGCTGTTACTGTTGTGTAAGGTTGTGTGGCTTGAAGAGACTCTGGGAGGCCCTGCCTACCTTCAGGAAATAGACATCTAAGCTGTATTGATTTATGTGGATCAGTGAGTGGCAGAATAAGATGGCGGAAATAGCACTGGATAAGGAGTGGTGATAATGGGCTGAGGGCTAGGGTTTGGGAGTAGGGGATGAGGAACCTGTAACTAGATAGGTGATCCAGATAAGTCACCTTACTTTCTGTGCTTCAGTTTTCCCTTCATTTGTAAAATGGATGCTCAGTGTAATTTTCCAGAGGAAAAATGAAGACTAAATGATTCATGTATGTGAAAGTATTCTGAGTGGTAGAGTGGGGTACAGGTCAAGTAGTATATTTTCTGTATGCCTCTTGAACAATGACTTCCCTAAGTCTTTATTAGATAATTAGATGCTAAAGGAAACCATGTCCTTGGGCAGATATCCTTTTCTACTTTGGTCACCTTGGCTTTTATTTCTGGGCGAGGTCTCATTGTTCTCTCCTGCTTCACAGATTCTGCGGCACCCCTATGCCCTGACTGTCTTTGAAGATTCTGTGTACTGGACTGACCGCGCTACTCATCAGGTTATTCAAGCCAACAAGTGGCATGGATGGAACCAGTCAGTCATAATGTACAATGTTTACCAGCCCCTTGGGATTGTTGCTGTTCATCCAGTGAAACAACCACATAGTAAGTGACACAGAGAGTCATCCTACCTGGGAATAGCTTCGAAAACACTTATTCTGGGAATGCTAAATGTACACTGTTGTGGACCAGTTTGTTTGGGCAATAAATGTTCCTTACCTCTTTACTAACCATTCCCAGTCTTAACATTTCCATTTCTTTTATTTACCATGGAAAACTCAAACCTCGTATGTAACAACAGCAGACCTAAAGTGTGTCATTTTATTCCGCAATTGGCTACTGCCTCTGTGACTTTTCTCTGAGTCTCAGTTTCCTCAGCTGACAAATATAGCATAGACCGGGTAGTCCCTTAGATCCTTTTACCACTACCACTCTGAGGTTTAAAGCAGCTTATTTTTAGGACTCATTTATTACAGCACCATTGCCCTATAGGTGCTCTGCTGTGGCCACTCCAAGTCATCTTGGAATATATGGTGTGGGTGGCTAGATGGTTTAAAAATTTGGCCTTGGTAGTGTTCTTTCTGGTGGGAGGGGGAAATAAGTCACTTAATCTTCTCTTCTCAGAACCCTGCAATGGTTTCTCATCACACCTCAGAATCTGCCCCTGCTATCTCCCTGGTCTGTTCTCCCACTTACTCTTTCCACATTGGCCTTCATTATGGTCCAGAAGCACACCTGGCTATGTCTCACCTCTGAGCTTTTGCACTAGCTCTTCCCTCTGCCTGGAACATCCTTCCTCCAGACGTCTGCATGAGTTGCTCCTTTATGTCATTTTGAATTCTGCTCAAATGCTTCTGGGTGGCCCTTGACTACTCCATTTAAAATAGCTTCCCCCCTCATAATTCTTTTGCTTTTTACCATCACATTGTGAAATCACACAATTTATGAGTTTAGTTTTGTCTCCTTTTGTTAGAATATCTGCCTCGTGTATACAGTATTCCAAGTGCTTAGAATGATATTTGGTATATTGTGAAGGCTTAATATTTTTTGAGTGAATGAGAGGATTAATGAATCGAGCAAGGTATATGTAATAAGCACGTATCAGATCCGTAGAACGTCCTGTGAGCTTGGTATACACACAGGATCCCTTTTTTCAAGGAGCAGAGACACACAAAGGTGTCATTAACAGCAAAATGAAAGATTATCATCTATCCAAAACTTGGACACCAGTGGGTAAATGTCAAGGTCACATAGGGGACACACACCTTGGTTTCATTTAATGTAAAAAGATCTCTTTTAGGTCAGGCAAGGAGACACATCTTATTTAGCATCGTATTTCCATTACTAAGCTCTAGATTACTCAGTGACTGTTTGTTCATAATCCGGTTATAGACTGGATTAATCTGTGACCTTGGGCAAGTCACTCCTCCCCCTTATGCCTCTTATGAATTTTATGTTGAAAGCATGATGCTAGAGAAGGGTAAAGGAGTTTAGGGAAAACCCCAAACCAACAGAGGTAACTTTACGTACTGTCTTTCCAAATACCAGGGGCCTCTGGGAGGACAATAACAGCATGACTACACATCTAAAAATTTATTTATTTATTTAAATTGAGATGTAATTGACATATAACATTGTATTAGTTTTAGATGTACAACATAATGATTTGATATATGTATATATTGTGAAATGGTTACCACAATAAGTTTAGTGAACATCCAATTACCACAGACAGTTACAAATTTCTTTTCGTTTTTTTGTGTTGAGAAATTTTAAGATCTATTCTCTTAGCAACTTTCGGATATATAATACAGTTGCTGTTAACTAATGTCACTATGCTGTACATTACATCCCCACAAATTACGTTTCTTGTAATTGGAAGTACAAGCCTTTTGACCACTTTTATCCATTTCGCCTAACCCCCAGCCTCCACCTCTGGCAGCCAGCAATCTGTTCTCTCTATGACTTCATTTTTTAAAAAATTCCACCCATAAGTGAGATCATATTGTGTTTGTCATTCTCTGTCTGACTTATTTCACTTAGCATAATGCCCTCAAGGTCCACCCATGTTGCAAATGGCAAGAATTCCTTCTTTGTTATGGCTGAATAATATTCCACATTTTCCTTATACTTTCCTCCTGTGCAGTTTCATGTGGGAGGTTGTCCATTCACAAATGTTTTCTTCTCTTTCTATTACAGGTGAAAATTCATGTACCTTTGCCCCCTGCAGCCATCTATGTCTGCTTTCCTCAGAGGGGCCGCACTTCTACTCCTGTGTTTGTCCTTCAGGATGGAGTCTCTCTCAGGATTCTGCGACATGCGTGAGAGGTACAGTGTGCCCCTTAAGTGTGCCCTATGGAGCTTGCCATAGTTTGTGAGAAGCAATGTAAGCTCTAAAGCACTTGCTGACTGTGTGCTGTGTTCTTTCTGATTCAGCAGGTGTCTGTGGAGTGCATGCTCTATGGGCTGATTTAATTGAGCACTTCAGTTACATATTTTCTGTATATGGAGTTAACATTATGTATGCATGTGATTCAATAATCTTTAACCTCACATTTTCTCTTACCTCGTTATAGTTAGACAAGCTATGATAATAGGATGTTCCAAATTTTGCACATAAGGAGTAAAAATTCTTGACCTTAGTATATGGCTTCATTTAACAGGTTCCTTATCTAAGTTTTATTCTCATAACCAATAGTCCATGAGTGTTCTAGCTTAGGTCTTCTGACTCCAATTTCAGTACCTTTAGTGTTCTGATACTTTCAAAATGAAAGTTTTCTCTGTGTGAAATATTATAAGTGATAATTTGAGCAATTTAATCTTCATCTCATCCTAGATATTTTACTGGGTTGATTGAAGAGTATATGGAGGGTTACACTAAGTACATTAGGGAGTAAGAAAGGGAGGAAAAGATGTAGTCAGTCCAAAAAGAGATTTCTTCTGGAGTATGTACTTGGTGTATAATAAACCCAAAAAATCACTCGCCTGTGCTTAAAAATCTAATGAATTATTCTAAACTCCCAAGTTTCTTTCATTTCTCAGTGGAGTAAATGTATTCTGATACTGATAAAAATTGCTGTAGACAAGTTAAAATTAAATGTTTAATGATAAAATAATTCCTAAAGTAAGAGAAAGTAGAGTCTTGATTTAGAAGGAAATTTAGTTTTCAAATGGAAAATATATGCTCAATCCAGGAAATTTACGGTGTTTACAGATTATGTAGATAAAGGTTTACTGAAAATTGAATTCCTTCAGCATGTAATATTTTGCAATGATACTTTCATGATGAAAGATTTTAATTATTTGGTAATGTTTACAAAAGGATTGGCATTTACCATTTTTCTTCAGAGACTTATTACGGACCTAATCCTTGTTGACATTGTTTAATTTAGTGTGTCCTCAGAGTCTTTCAGCAGAAGATTAAACTGGGCTATAGACATTTTGGATACAAAGCATTCTTTCACCACACAAAGACTGTTGGACTGTGCATTGGGGATTGGTGTAATCAATATTACTATCTGGTGGTGATTGATAAGAGTTAATTCTAAATAGTGCCTTTTGATGTGTCACAAATAATTCCAATAGTGATTTTTCCATGGGCTGACTTTCCTGAGGTGGTACTTTTACAGTATTTCCCAACTGGTTTCTGAGCATCAGTTGAGTAACTGAGTGCCAATATATATGAACTAAAAAATAGTTGCACATTTTTTTTCAACAAGAAGCTTAGAAGACTTGTGAACATTTATAGATGAAAACTTTTTACTTGATTTACATGTTCAGTAGCCTTTAAAATAGTGTTTACTAAGTGTCTGGAATAACTTTGGAAGCATGTATGTGACAAGGTTAAGTGAAAAAGCTGATACAGTCTAATATCAGCCATGTAAAACCATGCATTAAAAAATTCTGGAAGATAACACACACGAGTGCCAAGAGTGGTTACAGCTGAGTAGGGGAATTATGGGATATTTCTATTTTTCCTAATTTTATATTATAAAATTTTAAAGTGGGAGCTTTCTCTGTATGAAGTAGGATTTTTTTTCCTTTAGAAAATATGTTCCCAACCATGCCAAAAACAAATAGATAAACAAACTAAACTCAAACCAAACCATCTTCCCAGCACCCCCTAAAATAAGAAACCTCAAATCCAAAATAGGTTTTGGACTCAGTCTGAGGGACACAAGGCAATTGCTTCAGTGGTTATCTGCAAAATAAGAAGAAAACAGGCCCCAGCCCGGTGGCACAGAGGTTAAGTGTGCACGTTCTGCCTCCGCGGCCTGGGGTTCACTGGTTCGGATCCCGGATGTGGACATGGCACTGCTTGGCAAGCCATGCTGTGGTAGGCATCCCACATATAAAGTAGAGGAAGATGGGCACAGATGTTAGCTCAGTGCCAGTCTTCCTCAGCAAAAAGAGGAGGATTGGCAGCAGTTAGCTCAGTGCTAATCTTCCTCAAAAACAAAAATATAAGAAGAAAACACTCGTTGCCCATACTCTCAGCAAGTTTGCAGTGATGATCAGTTTGTTCAAGTTCTAACTTAAGGAGGACCTAGGTTTGGGAGTCATAAATGTCGCCCTTGAATTATGATGTGTTTCCAATTTCTGACTGTCATCTCTTCCCTGCTCTGCTCAGCTAACACTAATCTTAATGGGATCATGACATGAAAAATAAAAATGAAGTAATGATCTTTCATTTCAAAAGACTGAGACATACTGACTTAGGACAGCTTAATTACCACCTCCTCCTGCACTCCTTTCCATCCAACCCCAGGTGCTTCTGTGCCTACTCCTTTACGGCTGTTATCATCGGGAATCCTAAGGGCCCAGATATTTTGTCTTGCCCTCTAGACTCTAAGTTCCACTGGATAAAGGCTCCACTGGCTTCACTGATGTATGCTTATTACCTGTGGCACATAGTGGCACTCAGTAAATGCTGAGTGAATGACAAGCCCTCCCATATCCTTTTTTGCTCCTCTAGGCCTGTGTTTTTCACTCATTTGCTCATTTATAGGTCTATAGTGTCATAAAATCACTTTTCTTCTTTTGTTTCTCACAGAGAACTTTTCATGCACCCTCCTATTAGTGCTTTCTAGTGCTTTTCTCGCATCATCCTTCACCTCGGCTCTCTCATTTTTCTGCCAGTGCAGCATTAAATGATGCCCCACCCTCTGGTCCATTGCCCGCGAATATTCGTTGGTGGTCAGCCCTCTCAGATATGCCGGTGGTGATCAGATAAAGGGTCTGTGACACAACTCCAGGAAGGAGTAATGGCTGGAGAAGGAGTAGAGCTGAGTAGTGCTTAGGAGAAGAGCTCCTTGGAGGAATCAGCTCATGTTGTTTTTAAGATTTTATTTTTCCTTTTTCTCCCCAAAGCCCCCTGGTACATAGTTGTGTATTTTTAGTTGTGGGTCCTTCTAGTTATGGCATGTGGGCTGCCGCCTCAGCATGGCCTGATGAGCGTTGCCACGTCCACGCCCAGGATCGGAACCGGCAAAACCCTGGGCCACTGAAGCGGAGTGCGCAAACTTAACCACTCGGCCACGGGGCCGGCCCCAAGGCTCTTGTTTGATAGATGAGAAATGCAGAGATTTTTAGGCCCTGAACAGTTCTTTGATTGAGAATTCCTCCAATTAAGCAAAAGGAAAATTACCTATTAAAATGAGCAGTATCAGGTTTTGAGTAAGTAAAATTTAAAATTTCCCTTGTGAAACTAGGAAATATTTCTTGTTTTTATGGAACCAATGAGCATTTATAACATATAATCAATAAATAATTAAATATCAATATAATTTCAAGGTACATCTGAAACTCGTAATATAGTTTTCAGTTTTTATTAGTGCAGTTAAAGCAAATGAATTGGGTGGTAGGTTGATATTCAGTCAGTAGTACCCAGCCTACACTTGTTGCAGAGTAGTGATTAAGAATATAGGTTTTGCGGGGCTGGCCCCGTGGCCGAGTGGTTAAGTTCTCGCACTGCGCTGCAGGCGGCCCAGTGTTTCGTTGGTTCGAATCCTGGGCGCGGACATGGCACTGCTCATCAGACCACGCTGAGGCAGCGTCCCACATACCACAACTAGAAGAACCCACAACTAAGAATATACAACTATGTACCGGGGGCTTTGGGGAGAAAAAGGAAAAAATAAAATCTTAAAAAACAACAACAACAACAACAACAACAACAAAACTTTATAAAAAAAAGAAAAAAAAAAAAAGAATATAGGTTTTGGTGTCCAAGAGGCCTGGCTGTGTGATCTTGGTCAAATTGCTTAATTTTTTCTTTCCTCATTTGAAAGTTGGTGGGGCGGGGAGGGGGGATAAGTATCTAACAAACTGGGTTATGAGACTTCAAGGAGATAAATGAGGTGAAGTGATATTTGCCTGGTGCATCCTGTGTGGCACATAAGTCACGGAATCCCTGCAAATCTCGTTGGCCTCAGTTGAAAGTAATTTTGCAGGCTTGTTGTGAAAGACTAAATTCTATATATTGTAGAATTTTGTAAAATATAAACCATTAATTGTTGCAAAATTTACTTCAAATTTGTACTAGGTAAATAAATGCTGAGTTATTTCTCAGTAATAGAAATGTCAGGTATAAAGAAAAGCTAATGAGATGTGAAAATAAGTAAAGAAAAATGTGTCAAAATAATCCTGCTGGTGATGGAAAGCTCGTGAAAATTATGCAATGATTTATCGTTTTATATTCTGTCTTAAGATGTTACATATGTGTGTCTTAATAACAGAAAACTCACATTCGGAAGTTTTCCTTTTCTCAGAGAGGAATTATAAAATAAATCCCCACTTTTGAATTTCATTATTTTAGATTTTTTTGTTAAGGGGACAAAAGCTAGCGTAAAGATTATCTTTGAAAAAGGACCTCTTATTAAATGAACTAATAGTTTGAACAAGATATTATGAGGATGTTTAAGTCACATTGTACAGATACCTTTGTGAGATTTAGAAGACACTATTTACATATTTCCATTTGTTTATTCGTTTATGTGGTCATTCATTTAGTTAGCAAATATTTATTAGGCAACTATTATATGCCAGACTCCAGGGACATAATAGTAAATCAGACACAATCGTTGTCTTCTGGGAATTGGAATCTTGTATGGAAGACAGACGTTAGTCAAAAAACAATTGGTGGGATTATAAATTGGATTTATTTAGATATTATAGTCTCTAATAAACACTAGGCAATACCTTGAAATGCTGTTTTATTTTCTTAACATACTTAAAACTGCCATTCACCAAGAATAATCTATAATTTTTCTTTCATATCTTTTGCAAAATCCAACTTTCCTCCCCGTGAGTTATTCAGTGTTAGTGAGGTTTGTCTGCATGTAGAAATGGAAGAACTTCTTGACTGTGACTCTTAGCACATGGATGGTTTATCGGTGTAAGTAAGGAATTAAGGAAGAGTAAGGTAAATACTAATCTGCCCTAGGAAAGCCCAGAATCATTGTGTGTGGAGTTGGAGGTCTGATGACCCAGCAACTCCTTGAAACCCCATAGAAGGCCCTGGATTGTTTGAAATATTGTTGCTGCAATGCTGCAGTGGCATTTTATCCCATAAGATGGTAATAATCCACTGCCTTCCATTACTTTCCATGTCTGGGAATAGTGGGATATGATTTTGACTGATATTCTGCTATTTTCACAGATGATGAACCTTTCTTAATAGTTGTAAGACACAGTATAATTTTTGGAATCTCCCTTAATCCTGAGGTGAAGAGCAATGATGCTATGATTCCCATAGCAGGGATAATGAATGGTTATGATGTTGAATTTGATGACTCAGAGCAATTCATCTATTGGGTCGAGAATCCAGTAAGTTTTTTGAATAACATTGAAAGTATATGACTTGTTCTCCAAGAGCCTATCTATGCTGCTGTCTTTTTATAGGTAAACTTTTGCTGGGTGGATAAAAGAGAAATCGTCCAGAAATTAATTTACCATCACGTTTTTTGATTCAGTGGGGGATATAAATGGGAGGTTGGCCTGGAACAAAGATCAGAAAACTCTTAAGCTTTAGAATAATAAGCACATTTAAGCTATTGGGTATTCATTCAGCAAGTATTTATTAAGTGCTTGCTGTTTGCCCTACACTGAACTAGCTACTTTCAACTGCAGAATATACGCCATGAAGAAACAATAACAAGGCTTGATCTTAAGGAGTTTTAAACTAGTAGAAGATATTAGACTAACATAAAAATGATCATAACTCAAGACAAAAATCAGTAGTTCCCTAAGGAATTTTTAGGAAAGCATTTGATGTGGCTACTGGGGCCTTCATTCAGAATCTTTGCCTCCAGAATAAAAAGAACACTCCACCAACTGCCTTCGCATTGGGCCCCTTTCTTCACCCTTTAGGGAAGAAACCTGTGAGGATGGGGAAGGGGCAAAGAGAATGCAAATGAGGAAGAGAGGAGAGGTCTGTGTGTTTACTGCTTGCCACGTCTATGTAAAATATACTCCTGGCCTCTTGATTCACACCTGTGACTTAGGTTATTTTATGACTCTTTGCCCTGTGGTAGTTAAGAAAGAAATCTCTGTAGCCAATATCAGAGGTAACCTGAATGGAAATCCTTGTGTCCTCCTGTGACACACTTATCAGTGTTTTCAAAGTGCTGCTGGCATTACCATTATACGCAATGAGCCCACCCAATGGCGCCAAACCTTTGCCTTTTCTCCAAAGGTGAAGAGTGTTAAAGAAACACAGCAACTGGCAGTAGCTGCAGTGAAGAAAGTGTTTTCACACAGAAGCCTTGAAACAGCTCACCTGTCCTTGTGTTTCTTTCCAGGGTGAAATTCACAGAGTGAAAACAGATGGTACCAACAGGACAATCTTCGTTCCTCTATCCAGGCTGGGGTCTTCTATGAGCCTGGCTTTAGACTGGATATCAAGAAACTTATATTATACCAATCCTGGAACTCAATCAATTGAGGTAATGATTCTATAATACTATTTACACAAGCACTGGTTTCTGATTCATGCGAAATCTATTCTCAGGAAATGCTCTCATGGATTTTGAAATTATTTTTAAGCAGGAAGCCAAAAGGAAGACTTATTAGAAGTATCAAAATCTCTAAAGCTAAGGAAGAAAACCAACTTATAAACTATTGGAACTTTCTATTGCCCTATTTTGTTTCCTTCTAACTATCAATACTAACATATGCATATAAAATAATTATAGGTAATTTATAAAAAGATATAAAAACACAAATAAAAAATTATGTAAGAAATTCAGCTTAAAGGGAAGATTATAGTGGGAATTTTCACTATCTTTCCTCATCAAATCTTCAATGCTATTTCAGTTCTAAACCTAATTTATAGGTTACGTCTGTTCTAAGATGGAAATATTTCTATGGCTCCAATGCAGTTTTTCTTTTCCTTTTTTTATTTCTGTTTGTCCCCCCAGTACGTAGTTGTATATTTCAGTTATGGGTCCCTCTAGCTGTGGCATGTGGGACGCCGCCTCCGCATGGCCTGATGAGCAGTGCCATGTCCACGCCAGGATCTGAACCAGCGAAACCCTGGGCCGCCAAAGCGGAGTGCGCGAATTTAACCACTCGGCCACGGGGCTGACCCCTCCAATGTAGTTTTTCTAACAGTGAAATAGAAAGTACAAACTTGCGTCTAATTCCTTTGATAATCTCCTCTTTGTGATAAGTGTTCTTTTGACTCTAATTCCCGGAAGAAATTTGAGATGGGGTGCAGGTATGAAATCACATGAAGTAAATCAGAAGTAACTTGACTGGTATTGGTTTGCTCCACTCTGCAACAAGGTTGAAACATGTAAGGGGTTATTAATTGATAATAATTTGGAAAGTGAAAATTCCTAAAGCAAAAGGAGGGTCTTGTGAGAGGGATTGTAGAGTGACAATCCACTGCTCAGGGTGAGGCATGCAGCTAGTAAGTTGGTTCTCTTTGGGGCATTCAGAAAGATAGATGCTGAAGATGAGAAAGGCACACAGCAGTCACGTGGCAAATTTAGAGCAGATTCGACAGGAGGGGTGCTTATTCCAACATCAGAACGGTGCTTTACAGTTTACAAAGGTCTTCCACAAACATCATCTCCTTCAGTCCTCACAACATCCCCAAGGGCAGGCAGGAGTGGTAACATTCATGAGAGGCATGTTGCCAGTATGCACACCCGCTAACTGAGCTGTCCTAATTCCACATGACCGTTAGATGCTCCTGCTCCGTCTCTTGGTCTCTCGCTTTGTAGATGGGGGTCTTCCCTTTAGACCGATAGTTTTCCAAAAGCAGAAAACATGCTCCTCCATCAGTGTCAAGTACAATGGAAAGACTTCACTTGAAGAGTAACTGAGTGTGTGCGTGTGCATATGTGTGTGTTGGTCAGGCCACTTTAATCACATAAACCTAACGTTTGTCATTGCGCCCCAATGTAGTGAGGTACAAAGGAAAGATAATTTGCTTTGGAGTCCAAAGACCTGGCTTTGAGTCTGGCTTGTTTGCTCATTTATTCATTCATTCAACAAACGCTAGTAAATGCTTTCTATGAATCAGTCTCACGGTTACTCCTGGATATTTAAAGAAGAATATTATTCATAAAAATATCCATTTTTTATGCTTTTAAGAAGCTCACACATCTGAGAGCTAGAAACATAAATATCTTTGCTCCAGTATAATAAGTGTGACACAAGCAGTGACTATAAAGTGCCTTGGGATTGGGGGCAGAGGTAAAATGGCGGGAGGGAGAATGGCTGGCTTCTTATATGCAGGGATTTGTGAGCTGCGTCTTGAGGGATGACCAATATTTATTTCTGCCAAATGAAGAAATAGGGAAAAGGCATCTCAGACAGAGAAAAACGCTTGAATAAAGACCCTAAGATCTGAAAATGTATTTTGCGACTGGGGACAGCACTGTATTTCCTCTACTCCAGGGTGTTTGAACTTGGACAAATTATTTGACTTCTCTGAGCCTCTGCTCCCATATCTGTAAAATGGGGTTAATAGCTCAGTAAGTGAAAGCGCTTCTTGACACTGAGGTATCCTGTTAATACAGAGTCCTGTTTCCCTCAAATCATCAATATAGTTAGAATATCCATAAAGGACCTGTGAGAATAATCATCCAAAGATAAAATGCCCTTTTAGTGTTTTTTATTGGTTTTCTCCTTTGGTGACACCAATTGTGACCCTTCCCGGTGAATGTTAGATTGCTTAAGAACACAGGAATAGTGTTCACTTACTGTTTACCTGTGCAATCTCCCTTCCAGCATAAGAGTAACTCACATTTAATTCCAACTTGAAAATAAAAGAGGATCATTGAAGAAATGGTTTTCCACTAGGGGTAGCTGTGTGCCCATTCACTGAAAGCAACTTTATAACTGAAAAGTGAAGCCCACAGAATGGCTATGTGAGAGAGAATCTGATATATTCTAAAAAACAAGAAAAGGAACTTTCCTTTGAACCAAAGAGTTCCTTAGGCCTAGGAAAAGGGGAGAAATTGCAGCAGAAAGAGGCAAATTGAAAAGAGAAAAATTATCCCAGTCTGAGTAGGAGAGAAAGATATCAGATAGGAGAGAGAAAAGTTTAGAGAGGAGAGTAAGGGAGAAAAGAAGGGTGTGGGGTATGTGTGTGTGTATTGTGTATGTCTATCTGTGTAAGTGAGAGAGAGAGAGAGAAAACACATATAGAGACAGAGAGAGGGGCAGAGTTGGAAACATAAACACAGATACACAATAATCTATTTGTTTTGAAAAGCAACTTTATAGAAAAACCTTTGTTCAAACCAACAGGCATTTTCTAATTCTTTACTAGTTTCTCCTCTGATTGTCTCAAGGTCATGTTAAAATAGCTTTGTTCCTATGAGAAACTGCTTCTAGTCCAATATTCCATATTTCTCTTTGATGTTTCAGGGTTTCTGTTAACATTGTGGTTATAACAATTATGGCAATAATAATTAAAAATGGATAACATTGGGAAAGCCACTAAACCTCTCTAGACCTCTTTTTCATTATCTGTAATATGGGCATAATAATGGTATCTATTTCACAGAATTATTGTGAGGATTAAATCCAATAAAGCTTAGTATAATGCCTGCTACATACTAAGTGCCCAATAAATGGATCAATAAGAAAAAGGAAACATCTATTGAACACAATTGTGCAGAAGGCTTTACATGTATTATCTCACAGTCCCGTGAGCTCTGTGCAGATGGTGCCATTATCATCCACATTTTACTGAGAAAGAAACTAAGTTCAGAGAGGTTAATTTACTTGCCTCAGGTCACACAGTCAGACCTGGCAAGGCAGGGACTTGAACTCACGTGTTTTAATTCAGGCTGTTAACTTGGCACAGAACTCACTGTAACTCTTGAGTAAATTTGGACCATTTGATCCACTGGGTTTTCACTGATGGGCCACTGGGTGCTATGGTCCAGTCACTGGAGTGCAGGAAAGCTGTGGGGCTCCCATTTGTCTTCTGAAGTTTTCTTTTATCTTTTTCTGAAGACATTTTTGTGATTTCTCTCAGGCAATGGTTCTCTATGTTCACTCATTTGAATCTTTCTTTTATTCATATAAATTTCCTCTCTTGCAACTTAGGTGAATTGAAAATAGGAATTTGAGAGATGATTTTGCTTTTCTTATTCTCCTTTTCTCTTGAGCTGATTGCCTCATAGCCTTGAGGTGCAATTAGGGATTATCTGAATTTCACGCAAACCTTCCAGTTCATCCCTGATTTGTTGTGTATTTAAGTTCTTTTTCATCTCAGCTTTCTTCGTTTTCCCCTTATAAAACTCAGTTCTAATAAGTGATTTTATGCTATAGGTTTTGACACTCCGAGGAAATGTCAGATACAGAAAAACACTGATTACCAATGATGGGACAGCTTTTGGAGTTGGGTTTCCAATTGGCATAACTGTTGATCCTGCTAATGGGTGAGTGTTCATACGTGGCAGACATCTTCTATCCAGCACCATTCTTGTCAATGTTATGGTCTGATAAAATGGAAGATTTCAAACTTGGGACCTTTTCTGATTTCATATGCCAACACTTGAAAAATATAGATCTCAGTGAGAAAGAGAAATAACTCTGAGTTATATTTAATGTGAAGGATATAATTTGTGTTTTGTTCTATGTTCTTCAAATTAATAACACTGCACTTAAAATGAATTACAAACAAGAATCTCAGGCATTTTAAAACAGCATTATAAGAATGAACAATACATTCTGACTTTGAGTGAATGTGGGAAGCTTTAAGGGGGTAGATAACATTTGAGATGGACCTTGAGGGTATGAGAAGACTTCCAGTAGGTGCAGAATGGGTCACAACTGGGAGTGGCACTTGGGGTCAAGTGAGCAGTGAATGTGCAGAATCATGGCAGTGTTTAGCATGATTGTGTAGACGGCTAGAACCAGAGGCTTAGAGGAGGGGACAGATGACCACGTGGGAGACACGACAGCTAAAGTCATTTGTTGTCAAATCATGGAGGGACTTCAATGTCATGCTAAGGAATTGTACTTTATTCTTTTGAGAAATAAAGAGCCAATAGGGAATTTGGAGGGAGAGAGTGATAGAACCGAATCCGTGTTTCGGAAAGATTGGCCAGGATTGGAGGGGAAGAGGCCAGGGGCAGGGAGGCTGGTTAGGAGAACAGGTTCAGCTAGGGATGAGACTTCCCAGCTAAGGTTAGGTAGCATGAATTTTTAGTGAACTTAGAGTTCACAAGAGTTTTGTGACTTTGTCCAGAAACTTTTCGTAGCCTGGAATGGAAGTGGAGAAAGAAAATAACGGCAGGAACTTAGCGTTAGCAATTAGCAAGGTAGGTGCAATGGGAGGTCAAGAGAATAAACAATATTGTCAAAATGGCTAGGTATGAGGTCCAGGCTTAGAGAGACTGGAGGTTTGGGAGCTCAGGCAAGTTTTGAGGGCAAAGAACAGGGTCAATAGGAGAAATAAAATAGGAGCAGGGAAGAGATGGGAGAGTTCGGTTGAAGCAGAGAATTTCTGAGTTTGAGAACTTAGAGGTAGAGAAGTTTAGAGTTGGAGGTGAGGTTCATGGGGTGGGTATATTGGATTGGTGGGGGAGAGGTGTGCAAAAAAAAGATGTTTGGAATTAAGGCGTTTGAAGACTTGGGGGAAAAGAGTTTAAGAGGATTGTCTATTGAGGCTGTAGCAGGAGGTGAGATAGCTAAAGGAGCACCCACCTATGGAAGATGCTAGCCTCGTGTTTTAGATACTATTTTAAGTGGCCTCTACCCCAATAATAACTAGGAAATATACAGACATTGATAGATCACTGGTTAAGTACTCCTCCACATTGTATGTAGAAAGATATTGATATGTCAGACTTCCTCCATTGAATTGTGCACATCTGAAGGACAAGAAATACACATTTTTCTTTTAAATATTGAATGAAATCTTCTGTTTCATTAAATACTCGTGTTTTTCATGGTTGTAGGAAACTGTACTGGTCAGACCAAGGAACTGACAGTGGTGTTCCTGCCAAGATTGCAAGTGCGAACATGGATGGCACATCTTCAAAAACTCTCTTCACTGGGAACCTTGAACATGTGGAGTTTATCACCCTTGACCTCCAGGAACAGAAAATCTACTGGGCGGTTACCAGCAGGGGAGTGGTATGGAGCACTCTTTTTTTTGTTGTGTTTTTATTTTTTTTGTGGAAGATTGGCCCTGAGCTAACATTTGTTGCCAATCTTCCTCTTTTTGCTTGAGGAAGATTGTCACTAAGCTAACATCTGTGCCAGTCTTCCTCTATTTTATGTGAGATGCCACCACAGTGTGGCTTGACGAGTGGTGTTAGGTCTGCACCTGGGATCTGAACCTGGGAACCCCAGGCTGCCGAAGCAGAGCACACGAACTTAACTACTACACCACTGGGCTGGCTCCTGTGAGCATTCTTTTAGTGTATTGGTCTTCACTGCTGGGCTTGTGTAGCTGATGCTGATCGTTTTGAGTTATCTGGCATTGGTTCTTGAACAATCTTACTTGGCAATTTGTCTCAGTGTTTTATTGCCCTTTCTCCCAATAACTTCTTTCCCTTGAGCAAATCTTGCCCGAGTGGAAGTCAAGTTCTTTATAGTACATGTATACTTCCTAATAGAATACTGTTTATTACTTTTTTTATCTTTTGTTTTTCTTTAAGATAAAATAATTCCTTTCCTCATTTCTTATTTGTCCTTTAAGAGCCATTTCTTTCATGTTTTAATGATTTCAATGCTTTTCTTTAAAAGGTCATTAGGTTCCTCAATTGTAGAGATTAAAAAAACCTCTATATAGCAAGCTTCTGAGCTCAGCATCCCTTCGTAGCTACATATTACTCTCTAATGTCCTAACATGGTAGATGCGTACGTGAAAACTACCTTTCCTGGTGATTTTAAACTCCAAGGTTGAGTTCACCATATTCTGCAATAAGAAGCAGAAACTATATAATTTCATTCATTTGCAGAAATATTTATCTTCACCGCTGTGCTTATGCAGCTAAGCTGGAACTAGGCACAAAGAAGGTGCTCAATAATAATTATTCATCAATTAAAATATTGCTTTGGATGTTGCATTGAATGTGTGCTAGTCTCTTCCTTGATTTTTAAACAGTAGTGATTTCAGATCTGTCTTTGATATTGATGCTCTCTGTAATATTGTGCAGTAGGTTTGGTTTTCAGTTCATTATCAGCTCGACAAGTTCTGATTTCGCTCCTAATATGTACTTATAGTGGTGATAAACTTTGAAGTGGTGACATGTGTGAAAGCACTTTGCAGACTTTGATGCATGTGTGCAATGATGGGGAAGCTCTTGCCACACGGTATCATTTCTCCATACACTTTAGCATGTCCCAGACAGTACTCTCCATCTCCCTCCCTTCTTATTTATACATCTACTCTGCCTTCCTGAATCTGTGAGCTTGTTAGCCGAGTGACCCTCTATGAGTTCTCCTAGGCTAGAACTCTCATATTTCTGCTTCGCTCTGGTAACTATGTCCTTCTTTAATTATCACAAAATCCTGGCCTTTCATCCTCTACCTCTTTTCTCAGGCCCAGCCTTTTTCTGCTGCCTCTACTGTTCTGAGCCACTTCTCTCTAGCCTTGACTAGACCATGGCCCTCGATACTGAACCCTGCTTTCATGAGAGAGACATGTTGTCTTCATAAAACTATAACGAATAGGTCTGATCACTGCTCACCCCAGAACCCTAGCCTAGAGGAGTAGCTCCAAACACTTCAGCTGAGCCTGGTCAGCTAATCTGATCCTGTTTACTCCCTCAGCAGCTCCCCTCAAGCTTATCTTCCCTATGCTCTAGCCTTCTGGGACTTCTGTCAGTTTCTAGGGCATAACCTGCTGTTATACCTGCTGGGATCTCTTGTCCAGTGAGGCAGAGAGTCAGACCTCTTCTGTATTCAGCTCAGATCCTGGCACAGAGGAGGCACTTGGGACAAGTTCTTGAAATGAAATCAAACCAGCTGTGTCTACATTTTGTTTTTCTTCCAGAAGTAGACTTGTCATTTTTCATTAGGACCTTCATTCTTGTGAGTTCTTTTCCAGTTTATCAGTCATTTTGAGTAAGGCTTACTACCTGTTCTGATAGAGCAGAACTACCTTCTGCCCCGTCCAGTCTTCCTGTCTTCTGTGCTTGTATGGAGCACATTTCCAACCCCATTGCAGAAATTGTTGGGGATGATATTACAGGCATGGTCAGTCAATTCCTGTGTAATGGCCCACAGTTAGGCATTAAATGTGTACCTTGGACCAGAATATCGCATGCAGGAACTAAAGAGGTTTAGTCCCTTTTTCTTCACCATGCTACCTGAGGAAGTTAACTGACTTATTTGAGCTCCAGCTTCATTATCAGTGAACATTGCCTGACCTACAGCTCCATGTAGTTGTGACTGTCAAATCAGAAAATAGCTATAAAAAAATCTCTGTAAATGATAGAATGCTATATAAATGTGAAATAGTATTATTGAGAGAATATTAGTTTTAAATGTTTCTCTTATTTTACCATGAATCAGTCAATAACGAACATTCTGATCTTTTAGATTGAAAGAGGAAATGTGGATGGTACAGATCGAACAATCCTGGTTAACTATCTTTCCCACCCCTGGGGAATTGCTGTCCATGGTTCCTTTCTTTATTATACTGATGAACACTACGAGGTCATTGAAAGAGTTGACAAGAACACTGGGGCCAACAAAGTAGTCTTGAGAGATAATATTCCACATCTGAGGGGACTTCGAGTTTATTACAAACGTGGTAAGTGTTTACGACTGAAACATACACATTCATGGCTGTTACAATGTATATTCTCAGGTCTATACACTTACGTGTATAAACACATGCCCACACACAAACCCATGTACATATACTGCATGCAAATTGAAATTATCCAAAATATGTTTAAAATAATAACCATGTCTGAAGCATGGCTGAGTGTCAAAGACTAACCTGGCATCTGAAAAGCCAGATTGACTTCACTGTGAGTTTATTCCCATTTTTTCCTCATCACTTTAAACTCTTTCCTTTGCTTTTGCTTCCCAGTACTTCCTGACATATCTAGCTGTTTATTGTCTGTATTGCTTATTAGAATGTAATCTCCATAAGGACAGGCATTTTGCCAGATAGAATTTTTAATCTTAAAAGGAATATTTTTAGGTGTTGCCTTTTTCCACATGTTTTTTCAGAGATAATCTAATTTTTGGTTTGCCCCTTTAAGTTAGCATTATGATTTAGAGTTTATTTTTTATAGTTTTGACATATTTTATAGCTTTTAATTTCTAAACAAAGATTATCAAGAATATTGTTTGCTGTCCTATAACCTAGGTTTGTCATTTGGTATTTATTTTTATTGCTTGTGAAAAAAACTTTTACATATTCTTATTTAACATACCTTAAATCAAATGTCCATCATGTTGTTGATCATGTGTTTAAACTGATATAATTTTAAATGCCAGAACTTAGGTCAAGAGGGCAAAAAAATATATTAGTGTTTGTATACTGACCTCCCTCATTCTTCTAATTCTTGCATGATTTATGGAATAAAAGCAAGTGATGCTCCATTCTCTAATTGCTATATGATAGTTGTGGTCCTATTTTAATACCTTTATGGTGTTAACAGTATAAGCTCTAGTTGCTTCAATATTGTTTTTTGGTTATTAACTCACATACCATATTTTATGATTAATTTTTACAATGAATTGTTTGGTGACCCAATTTTAAAACTTTGAGACTGAGTGGCAAGTAGGTGGAGTGAAAAAATTGCAAACTAATTTTGATTTCATTTAGATGCTGCCGAATCCTCAAATGGCTGTAGCAACAACGTAAATGCCTGTCAGCAGATTTGCCTGCCTGTACCAGGAGGACTGTTCTCATGCGCCTGTGCCACTGGATTTAAACTCAATCCTGATCAGCAGACCTGCTCTCCATATGAGTCTTTCATTGTTGTTTCGATGCTGTCTGCAATCAGAGGCTTTAACTTGGATTTGTCAGATCATTCAGAAGCCATGGTGCCAGTGGCAGGCCAAGGTACGTCAACTCCAATATAAGTAAGATTCGACTCCACCTGGTGCCATGTTGAAATCCTTGGTGCTGTAAAGCATTTCTCTATGTTTGGATTCAGCACATAATGAAGCTTGTCTTTCCCTTTAAATAATGTGTCTCAGCCTTGTGTGGTTGTCAAACTTTGGTGTGTATCAGAATTGGAGGGCTTGTTAACACACAGATCTGGACCCTGTCCTCACATTTTCTGATGTAGTAGTCTGGAGTAGGTCTTGAAAATCTGCGTTCCTAACAAGTTCCCAGGTCATGCTGCTGTTGCTGGTGCATGGACCACATTGAGAATGAGAGGCCTAGAGCAACATAGAGTGTAGCATGAGATTGCACTAAGTGTTACAGAGTTGGTGTTCAAAAGAGTAGTTAATGGAGATGTAGGGTAGAGGGTATACTATTTAGAATAATAATGAAATAGTCCACAGTCTGATTTTTTCACAGATATTTGATGAGTTAAAATAAATAAGTTGACGGTATTAGTCTCTCCTTAATAACTACATTTTTACAGCACTTTATGCTTGCCTACTGTGAACATATAAAATGATCACTTGCTTTCTGGATGAACCAAGGGGTTTCTAGGTGTGTGTAACCATGGGAGGAACTAAGCATTTACTAGCATCACAAGGAGTGTATCATAGGTTGATGACAGAAATAAAAGGGAGAAAAAAGGATGAAGGGAATGAAGGAGTGGGAGAGATGGTTGGAAGAGACAGGGCTGCATATGGTGAAAGGAGCGTGCTTCTGGCACCGCACACCCTCCTCCTTGATGACCATATTCACATGTACTCATGAATTGTCTTTGTCTTCTCTGATCTTAAAAAGTGAAAGATCTAAGCTACCATCTTGTAAAGATATTATAAAGTCAATAATTTTTTTCTCCCACCCTTTCATTTGGAAAATTTCGAATGCAGAAAAGGTCAAAGAAAGGTACAGGGAACATCCTTACACCTTTCACCTAGATTCAACAATTGTTAACATTTTGCTACATCTGAGCTCTCAATCTCTCGGAGTGTATTTGTGTGTATATACATACATTTTTAATGAACTTTTTGAAAATATATTGCAGATATCATGACACTTCACCCCTATATACTTTAGCATGCAGCTCCTAAGGGTATTATCATCTAATACATATATTCATATTTCTCCACTTGGCCTCAGGATATTTTTTATAGCTATTGTTTTGTTCTGTCCAAGATGTAATCAAGATTCATGCATTGTATTTGGAATGTCTCTTTAGTTTCTTTTAATCTGTAGTAGTTGCCCCAGTTTTTTGTTATGATATTGATTTTTGAAGAGACACAACTGTGGTCTTTCAGAATCTCACATTGAGGATTTTGTCTGATTATTTCCTTATGGTGTCATTTAACCTGTCATTCCGTTTATACCCTGAATTTCCCATAAAATGAAAGTTAGGTCTAACTGCTTGATTGGATTGGGGTTGAACATACTTGGCAAGAATACTTCATGGATGAAGCTGTGTCCTTGATGCAGAATCTCATTAGGAAGGACATAATGTCAGCTTGTCCCTGTCTTAGTGATGTTTAAGTTTGATCACTTGGTTAAGGTGGTCACCGTGAAATCTCTGCTTTTTAACAGTATATTTTTCTTTTTGTAATTTGTATGAAATCTTTGGGGTCACACTTTGGCCCCCTGTGAATATCTTGTTCCCCAAATACCTTTTACCCATTGGTTTGAGCAGCCAGTGATGATCCTTGTCTAAAATGATTATTTAATCGGGGATTGCAATATGGTGATTTTCTTCTATCATTCCTTCTACATTTATTGATAATATTCTTCTATAAAGGAGAGCTGTCTTTCTTTCCAAGTTTATCTTTAAAAATAATTTATTATCACATGAACTCAAGTTTTTATTTTTTAATTCAATGTGTTGTAACCATTTACCATAATTACTCTTTTGGTAATCTGGTTGACCCATTTTGGCCAGAAAGAACTTTTTGAAATGGCTGCCTTTATTCTTTTGACACGATCCTGTTAGTGTTTGAATGCTTTCTTGCTTTTTGGTATAATAAAATGTTCCAGGCTCACCTCGTATCTTCCCTCCCCAAACCTATAATCAACCATTTCTCCTGGGCAGGTGTTTTCGTTTCAACTGGGAAACAAATATTTTTATTTTGTAGTGAAGTCATGGTCAGAGCAGGGGGTTGAGAATGAAGGTTTGAGAGGAAGGGCAGACATTTAAAAGTTCTAGTTCCATCTAGAGCATTGTTTAATGATTTTTTCTTAAATGTTTCAGGACGAAATGCACTGCATGTGGATGTTGATGTATCTTCTGGTTTTATTTATTGGTGTGATTTTAGCAGCTCTGTGGCAGATTATAATGCCATCCGTAGAATCAAACCAGATGGGTCTGCTTTTATGAACATCGTTACACATGGGATAGGAGAAAATGGAGTGCGGGGTATTGCCCTGGACTGGGTGGCAGGTAGGTGAGCTGTAGAGTGATTTTACTGAAAAGCTTTTTCTTGTTTGCATCTCTATCATCTTATTTTTATGCCAGAAAGTTTAGCATAACATTATATATGCTACAGATCTGTTTTTCTAGACAGATATTGAGATTTAAGATAAATTGAATTGTGCTTTTAGACTAAGCTATATGTCTATTAAGTTAATGATAAAATTTTCAGTTGACAGATTTATAATAGATTATCTTATTTTCTTCCATTATTAACATAGAACTGTAGGCAAAATGACTAGAAACATTAAATTATATGGAGTTGTTCTTTTTCACACTTAGATTAGCACCTAATTTCTAAATTGGAAATGTCTAAATTTTCAAAGAGAAAGAGATATTAAAGTATAACGTAAACCATGAAGCGATAATCATTTATTTTCAAGCTCAGCAATTTTAGTTGCTAAATTCTTAATTGCTTCCTCTTGTTAATGTCTAAATCACTTTTGAGTGTTAGGTACTTTCTCTATTGTAGTTATATCGAAATGCTTGACCTGATCCAATATTACGTTAATTTAGTTATATTGATTCACACACTTAATTTTGAATTACCACTCATTTTTGATGATATGCTGAGAAACAAATGTATTAAATATATTATAAAGTTCAGAATATAATCCCATTATATAAAAATAGGTTTCATTGTGTGTTATCAAGTTTGGTAAGTAGATATCACTTGTAAATATTATATAAATATTAAATTATATTATGAAAGTCTCGGTACTATAATAAGATTTTATTGCAAATAGTATGTATGGTAGTATAGTTAGATAAGGCTTTAACTGGGTCCCTAAATCCCATCCCCGTTAACAAATTTACTACATTATTTCTGAGGGTGTAGGTAAAGCAGGGTCAGCAGTCTATGGCCTAGGTCAAATGCAGCCTACTGCCTGTTTTTGTGAGTAGAGTACTACTGGTGCATAGCTATGCCCGTTTGTTTGTGTATTGTCTATGATTGTTTTCATGTTACAATGGCAGAGTTGAGTACTTGTGAAAGAAACCGTATGCTCTACAAAGCCTAAAATATTTACTATCTGGCCCTTTACAGAAAAAGTTTGCCAATCCTGGATTGTAGGATTGGAATATACATATGTTGCAATTAGAGATAGGTAATGAAAAGAGATCAGTAACGTATTGCATGTTGACCTGATTTCTCTAAGGCAGTTTTGAGTTAGATATAGGAACAAAACAGATGTACCTTGATAGATGTACATTGATAGTTTGACAACAGATTTTTGACTACATGGAATCAATATGGGATCATTCTCTTTTCAATATTTTCTCCTCGCACTGTGGTCTTTTTATTCTAGTATTTACATTGTTCTTTAATGCCCGAAGGCAAATGGACTTCTGTTTCAGTGGCTTTACAATGTTCATGGGATGAAAACCTCTACACTAATTAGAAAGACTAGGGAAGGACCTCATGTTAATACGAATCACAAGGAGCATTTGATGATGTCGATAACCTGAGATGCTGCTAGTTCTCCCTCTTTGCTCCTTTCCTCATGTTGGAGTAGAAGTTATGTCATGATAATGTGTATTTAGAGTCTTTTGAAGATTTAGATGGTAAACATTCAGGTAGGAGAGGAAGGACATTCTGGAAAATAGACCTTTCAGTAAAATGTTTGCTATGAATTCTAATCTGCTTTAGAGACTGAAAAAAGGCATATTGTCTTTAAATTTGAAGAAACAATTTCTTTGGTTCCTAAGAGTAAATATATATTTTTATAAGTCTAAACTGAGACATTTGTTTATCATCTTGGAAAAGACAACATATACTGACCCAAACTTCCACCTTTACATATTTTGTTATGAATTTGAAAAGGCATCCTCTCTTTTCTTCTTGGTTTTCCACTCATCAGCATGCTCTTTCATTTTCCTGCAGGAAATCTTTATTTCACCAATGCTTTTTTGTCTGAAACGCTGATAGAAGTTCTGCGGATCAATACCACCTACCGCCGTGTTCTCCTTAAAGTCATAGTGGATATGCCCAGGGATATTGTTGTAGACCCCAAGAACAGATACCTATTCTGGGCTGACTATGGACAAAACCCAAAGATTGAACGTTCTTTTCTTGACTGTACCAATCGAACTGTGCTTGTGTCAGAGGGCATTGTCACACCACGGGGCTTGGCAGTAGACCATAACAATGGCTACATTTATTGGGTTGATGATTCTTTAGATATGATTGCAAGGATCAATATTGAGGGAGAGGAATCTGAAGTAATTCGTTATGGCAGTCGTTACCCAACTCCTTATGCCATCACTGTTTTTGAAGATTCTATCATATGGGTAGACAGGAATTTAAAAAAAATCTTCAAAGCTAGCAAGGAACCAGATAACACAGAGCTACCAACAGTGATAAGGGACAATATCAATTGGCTAAGAGATGTGACCATCTTTGACAAGCGAGTCCAGCCCCGGTCACCAGAAGCAGTCAACAACAACCCTTGCTTGGAAAATAATGGTGGATGCTCCCATCTCTGCTTTGCTTTGCCTGAATTGCACACCCCAAAATGTGGCTGTGCCTTTGGGACCCTGGAAAGTGATGGCAAGAGCTGTGCCATTCCAACAGAACATTTCCTTGTGTTTGCCATGGATGATTCCTTGAGAAGCTTATACTTGGACCCTGAAAACCATAACCCACCTTTCCAAGCAATAAGTGTGGAAGGAATTGCTGTGGACCTGGATTATGACAGCATACATAACAGAATCTACTTCACACATTCCTTATCACCTAGACATAGTCAGATTTCCTATGTCAACCTGAATTCAGGAATTGTTTCTCCCACTGTCATTGTTTCAGGTAAGTGCACTCCAGGTGCAGTTTATCTTGGAAATAGACACAAAGGGATCAACACATGTGGATAACCAGTGATTCTGAAATGCATATTGAGACTCTAACACCTTTGTATGTGTGTTTGTTGATATATGTCCAGATATAGGGGCTGCTGATGGCATTGCCTTTGACTGGATCAATAGAAGAATTTATTACAGTGACTACACCAACCAGACAATTAACTCTGTGGCCGAGGATGGGTCTAAGCGCACCGTGATAGCCCATGTTTCAAAGCCAGGAGCAATTGTGTTAGACCCTTGCCGTGGGTATGCAATGGTCTTTTCATCATATTTCTGTCTGCTTATTTCTGGAGGGAGTGGGGCCGGAAATTATTTTATGTTCATAGAGAGCCAACGTTTTATGGACTTGTAACACTGTAGCTACAGATTCAAGGTGAAAGAGCATGAATGACTTTACCTGGGAAGGAACTCCCGTTGGTGCTAGAAAGATTGGCAGCATACTAGGGAATCAATGCTCTGACTCAGTACATCCCTTATGGGCAAGTTGTGTGGGTAGGAATGGAGTAGGCTTTCATCTGCCATGTTAATGTCAATTTGCAGTTAAAGAATGCTGCCATTCTTCTTTAAGTAAAAAGGATTATGAAGTTCCTTGTGCTGAATTAATTATGACTCCTTTTGGATAACTAGGTACATGTACTGGACTGACTGGGATACTAATGCCAAAATTGAGAGAGCCACACTGGGAGGAAACTTCCGGGTACCTATTGTGAACAGCAGCCTGGTCTGGCCCAATGGACTCGCTCTGGACACTGAGGAAGACCTTCTCTACTGGGCGGATGCCAGTCTGTATGTGTCTTTGGTTATTTGTGTGGGTGTTGAAGAGTTCTTCCCACTTCCAAAAAAGAAGGATTTGCGTAATGCCATAAAAATATAATATGCTATATAGATGTGGCCACAATGTAGAATCACAGTTTTGGGAACTATATTCTAGCTTGGTGAATGTACCTGTGAAAATTGATCTATAACATGAAATTGAATAATTGTAAACTAAAGGGCATCTAAATACGCTTTACTACATAAATTAATGTCAACTATAATTACAAATATAATCATTCAATTTATAATCCGTGGGCCCTATGTAACTACCATAAAATGTGAATGACTTTTAAATGTACACTGATGTTAAGGTTTCTCTGGACTTAAGTATTCAGTGTCTTGTAAAAACATTTTCTTTTAGTCTTTGACTTTTGGTCATCTTCTCAAATAGATTCTTTTTTCTCCTGCCAGCTTGGTCTCAGCCAATTTCATAATGTTTTCCTTATAAATTTTTGTCAACTCTAGTTTTATATTAATTCAAGTACCCCTGAAATTACTCGCATTCCAATCATCCTAATGGAATAGTTGAAGAGATGAAATGATTTTGTTTGCTATGGCTGGTGTCTACATGTCAGGAATCTTAACTTTTCTTGCTTATTATCTTATGATTTTGGTCTTGTGACACTGAGCACCCAAGAAGCTCATCTTTTCTTTATTTTCTCATTTGAAACAAAGCGATGATGTTTTGTGTCTAAATTTGGATCATTTTAGGTAAATTTCTCAAGGTACTTGGTAAATTACTAACCAAAAAAGTCATGAAGAAAATGGGAAGGGAAAAGTAATTCATATTTTGTTGAGTAACTACCATTTTCTAAAGACCGAGTTCTATGCATTATATGTATTATTTCATAATATTCTCCTGTTTCTTTCTTTCTTTTTTTTTTTGAGGAAGATTAGCCCTGAGCTAACATCTGCTGTCAGTCATCCTCTTTTTGCTGAGGAAGACTGGCCCTGAGCTAACATCTGTGCCTATGTTCCTCTACTTTTTTTATATGTGGGACACCTACCACAGCATGGCTTGCCAAGCAGTGCTGTGTCCTCACCTGGGATCCAAACTGGCGAACCCTGGGCCGCTGAAGTGGAACGTGCAAAGTTAACCGCTGCACCACTGGGCCAGCTCCTCTCCTGTTTCTAATGATAGCCTGGTTTCTTTTGTAGGATTACTCATAGGCTATATTACTATTTGGAAATCTATGATTTATATAGGCCATTGTTTGATAAGCAAAGTTAGACCTCCCATCACCAGTGGTTCTAAAATGCATATTGAGACTCTAACAGCTTTGTATGTGTGTTTGTTGGCATATGTCCAGATATAGGGGCTGTTGATGGCATTGCCTTTGACTGGATCAATAGAAGAGTTTATTACAGTGACTACACCAACCAGATATTGGTTTTTGCTGTCATATGCTCCACTTGAAAAGAAAGTTGGGGGCTTATGTAAAGCAATGGTTAGGCCTAGGCATTGGGCTGCCAGTTGAGGAACTCAATCTTTCTGGATTCTAGCAATTTTTTTTTTAATTTCATTTTAGGCTGAAGATTGAACGCAGCACTCTAACGGGCTTGGAACGTGAGGTCATTGTCAGCGCAACCTTTCATCCTTTTGGCTTGACTCTCTATGGCCAGTATATTTACTGGACTGACTTCTCTGCAAAAAAAGTTTACCGAGCTAACAAATATGATGGGTCAGGTCAGATGGCAATGACCACACGTTTTAGCTTCGAGCCTGAGGGTATTCGTGTTGTTGTGAAGGACCAGCAACGGCAGTGCAGTAATCCTTGTGATGAGTTTAATGGGGGCTGCAGCCATATTTGTGCACCAGGTAAGGCATTGCCCATGAAGATACAATCGTGCAGAGTAGCAATAATGATGACAACTGCTAGGAAAAGGTGAAAGAATATTCAGCTCTAACTGGAGAAAAAAGAATCCAAATTCTCCTTGATTTCAGAGTAATTCATAAAATAGATTTGGGGGTTTGTCTAGTGAGAGAAAGACTGACAGGTTTATTTCCTATTCAACATGGAGCCCTTTTATGAAGGCGTTTTTAATTCAAGCTTGATGGAGGTAGAAAGAAAGTTGAGGGTTTGTCTACCGCACTTTACGACTTGAATACAAATTCCGTCAATGAGCTTACCTTCCTTATAAAAGGATCTCATTCTTCCACTTGGAAGGTACAATTTATAGCTTGAAAGATTTCTGATGATATTTTAGAATGTAGTATGTGCTTCATAGTGTGTTTTATAGAGAACAACAAGTTCATAGGAAGATATGCCTTTTGATATGATATCATTGCTTTGCAGATTTTGCTGAGAAGGGAGAATCATGGCTATTGTTTCCGTGTAGATGAGAGGCGGTTGTTTAAAGATTAGGGTGAATTAGACACATTTATTAGAAATTGGTGGTTATTCTTTTTGATGGAAAAATGACTCAGAATATAGTTGAAAGGTTGATGGGAAGAGTTTCTATGGCTTGTCTTATGGCACATTTAATACAGAGCTGTTGCCAGTGCTATTTTAGAGGAGAAAATGTTCACTCCACAAATCTTTTTCTTTTTCTGCACCTACCCTTCTTCAGGTCCAAATGGTGCTGAGTGCCAGTGTCCACATGAGGGCCGGTGGTATCTGGCCAACGACAATAAGCACTGCATCGTGGACAATGGTACGCGGTGCGATAGTTCCAAGTTCACCTGCCTCAACGGGCACTGCATCTCAGAGCAGTGGAAATGCGACAACGACAATGACTGTGGTGATGGCAGTGATGAGCTGGAAAGTGTCTGTGGTGAGTTGGACTCTTGGAGCTTTTTGTTAGGAGCTAACAATGTCTTTATGCCGAGTATTTGGTACAGAATCCTGCTGTGTATGAATAAGTTTGAAATTTGTTCCTAAGCATCTTGTTAGAACTGAAAAACATTTACTCTGAGAATCCAGACTGCGTTTCTGTTAAATCACATATAAGCTGATGTATATGCTGTGGAGTAGCATATGATACTTTATTAGGAAGCCCTTCTGTAGTGGTTAAGAGTAAAGGTGCTGGATTCAAATCCTGGCTATGGCATTTACAATCTGTATAGCTCTGGGAAAGTTACTTAACTTCTCTGAGCCTCAAACACCTCATATGTAAAATGGAGCTATTACTAGGATTCTTGTGAGGAGTAAGAGAAAACAATACATAAAAAACACAGCATGGCACTTGGTGATGCTAAGTATGACTTAGCATGGAGCTAGGGGTTGCAATCAGTGATTGTTAGCATTTTATTAATCTTCATAGCTCAAGGATCATTAATTCAATAATTTTATTGAAATCTCTCCGAATATTCAGCTTCCATCAGAATAGGGTGAGTAAAATACTGACATTTCTCAGGAAGTTCTGAGGTTAGTTACCTTTTTCTAGTACAGTGTGTAGGGGCTAAGAGTTTTATTTTTCCCAAATAAATTATATTTTCATGCTTTTCTGTGATTGAGGTAAACTTTTAGGTTGAGATGATAGAGAAGTGGAGTGACATTTTCATTTGCTTAAAATGCTTCATTTGCAAAAAAAGCATCCAACATATTTGCTTAATCTAACTAATTTAGTGTTGTCTCACTTTGCAAGCAGTCCGTTTTGCAGCTGTTTTTGCCTTGGAAGGTAAACTCAAAGTGTCTACTTTATTTGATTGTATCTTTTTAGCAATTAGAGTGATCCTTTAGTCAAGAGGTTTCTTCACTGTTCTTTCCTCTTCTTAGCGTTTCACACCTGCCCTCTGACAGCCTTCACCTGTGACAATGGGCGATGTGTCCGATATCATTATCGCTGTGATCACTACAATGACTGTGGTGACAACAGTGATGAGGCAGGGTGCCTGTTCAGGGACTGTAACGCCACCACGGAATTTACTTGCAGTAACAGAAGGTGCATACCTCTTCAGTTTGTCTGCAATGGCATAAACAACTGCCACGATAACGATACCTCAGACGAGAAAAACTGCCGTAAGTTCACCTTAAGTATTTGTTGTGCTTTCGGGTCGGAAGTCTTAGACCATGGGAGATGAAATTTTTATATGAAAGAAAGGCTTTCTGAAAAAAGAACTAAGTATTCATCTAAAACATAAATTTTGTTTTAATACATTCTACAAAATGATTTTTAAAAACAACTGTACCTAATATTTGAATTATTTACCTGAATTTATGGATGCATACAACCATTGACTATTTTAACCTTAAATATTTTATCCTTGGTTTATATATCTGCCAGACTAAAAATTCATTTGACAAAATTTTCAATTGTTTTAAAGCTCTAACAATAGTTGCAGACAAAAATTATTTCATAGATGTGTTGTGGTTAATCTTTGTTGTGCAAAAAGCTATACAGTACAATGTTGACTGAAAAGATTTGTCTCTTTAGTTTTTCTGGTAAATTGCCCTGTAGTTAATTTGTTTTTCCAAAATTTCTGGCATTTGCACTTTAGCATCTTGGGAAAACAAAAGGGCAGAACGTAAGTACAAATATATTTTCAGTTTGGATGTATCTACCTGCTCTGCCACTTTTGTAGGTAGAGTTATACACAATATTTATTTAGGTATGCTTTTTAAAAGAAGTATTTCTTATGGAAAATTTCAAACATACACCAAAGTAGAAAGAATAGTTTACTATATCCATCACCCAGCCTCAACATTTATCAACAAGTGGTCAATCTGTTTCACCCATTTCCCTCAACTTTTTTTCTGAGGATTTTAAAGCAACTCCCAGACATGCATATCACCAATAAAGACATTTTGAAAAACAACTACCATGTCATTATAATGTCTAGCAAAATCAACAATACATATTTGATATCCTTGACTACTCAGTCCCTATTCAAATTTTCTCACTTATCCCCAAAATGTCATTTTACAGTTGTCTGTTCAAATTAGGATTCAGACAAGGTCTATACACTGATTTTGGTTGTTAAAACTCTGTAACCTTTTTGATGCCACAACAGTGCCCACTTTTTTTTTCTTCCTGAGGCAGATTCGCCCTGAGGTAATATCTGTTGCCAATCTTCCTCTTTCAGTTGAGGAAAATTCACCCTGAGTTAACATATGTGCTAATTTTCCTTTATTTGTATGTAGGTCACCACCACAGCATGGCCACCACCAAGTGGTATAGATCTGCACCTGGGAACTGAACCTGGGCTGCCAAAGTGGAGCACACTGAACTTAACCACTAAGCCTCAGGGCTGGCCCCCCCTCACTATTTATTTATTTGAGGAAGATCAGCCCCGAGCTAACATCTGCTGCCAATCCTCCTCTTTTTGTTGAGGAAGACTTCCCCTGAGCTGACATCCATGCCCATCTTCCTCTACTTTATACGTGGGATGCCTGCCACAGAATGGCTTGCTGAGTGGTGCAGTGTCCGCACCTGGGATCTGAACCAGTGAACCCTGGGCTGCCGAAGTGGAATGTGCGCACTTAACTGCTGTGCCACTGAGCTGGCCCCTCACTAATTTATTTATTTATTTATTTTGAGGAAGATCAGCCCTGAGCTAACATCTGCTGTCAATCATCCTCTTTTTGCTGAGGAAGACTGGCCCTGAGCTAACATCTGTGCCCATCTTCCTCTACTTTATATGTGGGATGCCTACTACAGCATGGCTTGCTGAGTGGTGCCATGTCCACACCCGGGATCCTAGCTGGCGAGCGCCCCGGGCCACCGAAGTGGAACGTGCACACTTAACTGCTGTGCCACCGGGCCGGCCCCCTCACTATTTATTTTTAATGCCATTGATTTGTCCTGTGGAATGTCCCACATTCTGGATTTGACGAATTGCATAGTTGAGCCATTTGATTTGTTATTTTATTCCTCTTATTTCCTATTAACTGGAATTTGGATGTAGAGTTTTGATTACATTAGGTTCAGTTCTTTGGGTGAGAGCACAGTATAGGTGGAGCTGTGTGTTTCTTGTTACATCGCACATGAGGCACCTTATGCTTGTTTGTTCCACTTGAAGTGACGATGAAATTAATCACTGCATTTAGAGGTTAGCCTGAATCTTCCCTTAGGAGGTCCCCACCAACCTTTAATGCAATGGTTTTTGCATCCATGGATGGTTGTTTCATAAATCCATTATTTCTTTAAGGGTTACAAAATAGGCATTTTAAAATTCTGTTATTCCTTCCACATTTATTAGCTGAGGTTCCATAAAGAAGAAATTTTCCTTATCAACTATTTGTTACACTGAAGTACAATTCTACAGGATAAATGCTTGATACTTTCCCTTTGTCAGTTTTCAGAGTAATGCGTTGGTGACCAATGAGCACTAAGTTTTTGTTTTGTTTTGTTTTTACAATTGTATTAAACCCATGGATTTTTACATGTGATGTGTTTTAATGCAGTGAAGTCATTTATTCTTTTTTGTGTTCAGTTGTCCTATCTTAGGTCAGTGGCTGCCCTGCTAAGTTGGCTCTTCTGTTATTCTAACATGGCCCTGGTTAGTCTTCCATAGTGCAGACTTGTATATTTCCTATCTCAGGCCTGGAATTAGCCACTTATCCAAGGAAACCTCATTCCTTTTGTGATATTTAGAAATTACCACAGTATTGGGGTGACCATTCCTACATGGTTTTTGTTGCTTCTAGGCCTTTTTAGAGGATAGACCTAGGAAATACAATTTTTAAGGAAAAAAAATTACGTCGTATTTCCCATTTTAATTTAAGATGACAGGTTTTTTGCTTCTTAGATTTTATAATCATGTCTCTTCTGTTATACTTAAAATCTTGGTTTCTAATGATGTTGACATATTTACTTATTGGCTTTATTCTACAGTGAATTCAGAATGCCCATAATAATTTCAAAATAACCACACAAATAGTACTGCCCCGGATAAATCTACTAAATGTAATTTAAGATTTTAGGTCCTTCTTGTTCTTGGATTATGTCCTGCTAAGAATAGGCAGTCAAAATACTGGTTTTTAGAATTATTTGAATTTTTTTCTCTGTATGGTTATGTTATCAACTTGATTTACTGTTACCTTTATTTGTTACTATTTCCAAATTTTAGAATGACTTTCCTTTTTCCGTTTTTATTTCTATGAAATAATGTACATGGTTCCATAGTCAAAATTATGCGACAAGGTACAGTCACAGAAGTCTTTCATCCTTGTCCTTTCCACCCTGCTCTGTCCATACTATTCTGAATCTACCCATAGGGGTGACAATTTTCAGTAGTTTATCTTTTCATTGTAGTTGTTGTTTTTGATATAAGCATCTCTCTTGCTACACACACACACTCATATCATCATTTTTCTTACACATAAGATAGCCTACTGTTTTGAATCTTGCTTTCCTGCTGTTAACAATATATCTTGGAGATCATACCATTCTTCCTTATCAACATATAGGGATCTTCTTCGTTACTTTTTACAGCTACATATTACTCCATTGTGTGGATATGTCATAGATTATTTAACCAAGAGTCGGACTCTTGTCGATACTATTAAATAATGAAAACAGGTGATTTAAACGTAAAGTAACCTCACTCCCCTCCTTCATCCCCCAGTATTAGCTGGAAATATCTCTTTACTATAGAATCTATGGTGTAACATAAGTGTCATGGATCATGCTTCTGTGATAGCTTTGAAAATGCCTTCCTTCTGGTGGTTTGTGTTCTGCAATAGATCTGTTAGCATGGACATTCTTTATGATATATATGTGGTGGGTATGTTCCCAATGTTTATCTGGTTGTCTTTTTCAAGCTGATCGCACTTGCCGTCCTGGATACATAAAATGTCAGACTACAAATATTTGTATTCCCCGTCTTTACTTGTGTGATGGAGACAATGACTGTGGAGATATGAGTGATGAAAGTCCCATTTTCTGTGGTAAGATAAATCTACCTCTCTTTCTGTGGTTCCAGGGTTGCATGTCTTGAGCTAATACAAAGATATACAGCCTGGGTGTTTGGGCTAATTTCAGTTCGTCATCTCAAGTTGACCTTGTAAGTAAATGGAGAAGGCCATTAATTTAGGATGTGGTTGAAGGGGCATAAGAAGCCCCTTTTCTCTGTTCCTTGGCTGGATGTCCGAATCCAAATATTTCTTCCAGAGACCAGCTCTGATACCTAACCTTCCACAATGGCAGAGCCATTTCTCTCAGAGTTGAAGGCCTTTTGTCTTCAGGAACTCCAGGCAGAATTTGCACATTAAGCCCTTATATTTACTCTTAGTAGGGTTATGGTAGCCGTTAGTAACTGAAAGAATTTTTGTATCTTTTTAGTCTGTTTGAATTTCAGAAACTTTTATTTCATATTTAGCAATTTGGTTCAATCAAACTATTTCCTGTATTATAATCGAAATTAAAAGGCCTTTCTTAAGCTTGATAACTTTCAGACTGTTAGTGTAAATAGATGCGTAATTTAAGAGTTTAGTAATTGTCACCAGGTGAGGCTACAGTCCAAGGGCAGGAGTTGGTTGAAATAACAGCAACAAGAGGAAGCAGAATTCAGGACACAGCCATTAGCTAGGGACAGGCAGATTGGAACTAGTGCGAACCTTTCAGGCACCTCTGCTTCCTTACCAGATTTTCCCTGGTAAGTCGTCAGATATCATGGGCCAAAGCAAGGGATCCTAGCAGACCAGAAGAATTAAGAGACTTGATTCTGGTTTGTACCCACATAACAATTTAGAAAACACATCTGACCAGAGCTTCTTAAGGTTATGTGAGAAAAGAATCAATGTTCACACATAGGCAGAGTCGTTTACTCAAATAAAGATCCCATATATATTACAGGGACAAATAAGAGCAGAACTTTGCTAACTCTCTAGAATTATGGTGTAGCATGGCTAAAAGGTTGTATATAGGGTGAACTCAGACCATATTGTTGTTTTTGCTTTTAATTATTATTTCAATGGAATTTGTTTAATTTTGTGTTATAGCAGAAAACATAGAACCAAGTCTTCTTTCACATAATTTGTGATTTTATGCATCAAAAAATGTTTCTTTGGCATTTCTAACAAATAGAATTTATTTTTGGATTTCTGGAATCTAGAAAAAACTTCTGGAAAACTAGAGCAGTATCGCCTGCCTTCTTTCTCTACCATACTCTTATGGAAAGCTTGTACATAAGCCCATGTCCCAGGCTCAGTCTTTCTTTCTTGGCAACTATTACACAGTTCAGAGAGATAGGCAGATTGTTAATACTGATGGGAAGCAGCTTGTGCTTTGCTCATGGCTTTTGTTCTTTCTCTCCTCCAGCCTCTCAGACGTGCAGCAGCACTGAGTTCCAGTGCACTTCTGGGCGCTGTATTCCTATCCATTGGTATTGTGATCAAGAAAGAGATTGTTCTGATGGCTCTGATGAACCTTCTACTTGTGGTAAGAGAGTAAGCAAGCGTGAAAAGCATTATGATGCAACTAGACAGCCTCTTCCAACTACTTCAGATACAGACTAGGGTCATGACTGCTGCGTGTTTCCTCTCCCTGCTCCTTCTTTCAGCTGAGATGCTGAAACAACTCAGCAGACATTCATTAAGAACCTCTTAGTGCAGGGCACTGTGTGGGTTGCTGACCAGGATAGGGAGGTTGCTGATTGATGCTGATAAAATGAGATTATGTTGGTGATGCACCTAATACTGTACCTGGCTTGTAGAACTCAATTTTAACTGACTCTGAATTGGAATTTCTGAATTTGGCTGAGTTCAAACTCGTAACATTGTAGGAGGATCCAAAAGTGATTGGAATCATCATAGACATGGGGAAGAGGGGCATATTATGGACACACATCCTCTTCTTGTTGTGTCTGTGTGCCAGCTTTTGAAGTAAGGTCCCATGGCCATCCGAGTTTCCTAAAAACTTCCCGGGACCTTCCAGTTCCTGGAGGCAGTTGTGCTTGTTTGTATTTGAAGGCTGCTATTTACCTTTGCTAATTGTAATCTATATCCATGCACATTATTTTACATAATTTTAAAAATATGAAGATTTCCATGGGAACCAAAGTCATAGTGAGAGCAATTAGTTCCAACTGCCTGACATATTTAAATAAAAACAAACAGAATCTACATATGAATACATTCTCTTAAAATGCAGATGTATTGTTTTAAAGAAATAATGAGACATATACAAAAAAGCATAATTCCTATTTCTTCGCCCTTTCTCCAATCTCCTCTTCCCCAGAGATAATCACTATTAAGGGTGGGTTTGAATTCTTCTTACCTTTATCTATACATCCTGATACGTAGATTTTAAAACACCTTACTATATATATATTTTTTCCTGCAATTTGCCCTCCACCCCCCTTCTTTTTTAGCTTAACAATGTCTTGTCAGCATGTTAGCAAATACAGATCTACCTCATTCCTTTGAATATTACTGAATATTACTCTAAAGTGTGGATGTTCCATGTGTTTTTATCCCTTTCCTAACTGATGGACATTTAGATTGTTTCCGTTGTTTCACTACGCAAAATAACACAGGGATGAACATCCTTTTACAAACTCTTTGTGCACGTGTGGGAAGATTCTTGTGAACTAGATTTCTAGAAATGGTGTTGCTGTGTCAAAGGGGCTATGTCTCTTCAAAAGGCTGTATCAATATATACTCTTTTCTTACCAGCTTATGAGAGGTACTGCTTCTCCTTACTGATATCATTGTGCTGTATTTTTAATAGTTAAATTTTCTTTTCCCCCTAGGCTAATTTTGAGGAGTCCCTGGGTTTGTGGGCCTAAGAAAACTTGATTAGTTGAATAGGGACATGTAGGGATATGATTGAAGAATTTGAATCAGTCTGCTAGACAGCCCAGGCTATGTATGGCAGGCCTCTCTCAAGATTTCTGGACTGCAAACCACTCTTCACCAAGAGTGCTTTTAATTTTTTTTCAGTGCACGATGAACCAACATGCTTAAGCGATGAGTTCAAGTGTGACAGTGGGAGGTGCATCCAAAGAGAATGGATCTGTGATGGTGATAATGACTGTGGGGACATGAGTGATGAAGATGAAAGGCACCAGTGTGGTGAGTGAAACCAGTTAATTCCTCAGCAGAGTCACATTCCGGGGAAACTCAGTCGATTTACTTTTCTGCCTTTGGAGAGTATGATTATCAGGCAGATTCCTCTTTAATTGAATGCACACGGATAGAATGCTACCTTTATTTTTCCACTCTGGAATTGTTTGCTATCATTTGCTTAAATGCTTTAAAATGATAAGAAATGATTTTAATGTTTATTCTTTTTCTCTTGCATTTAGCTAATGGAAATAATGTTCTACTTTTCCAGAGCAGACGACGAGATCTCAGTTGGCCACTCTTAATAGCAGCTTTAACAGAGTAGTAATTAACTGTGCCCATAGTTTCATCTAATACTTTAGGCCCCTAATTTGGGGGAGGGGGTGAGAGGAGGGTTATGCCTTTTCATTGGATTATGGAACAAACAGACCAACAGAGCATGGAACTCTTAGCTAAGGTGTCTTAGAAGCGTCTTTCCATGGTGGAACAATAAAAAACAATGGCTCCCTGATGTTTGCATTTGATCTAATCTCATATATCTGTGACTTTGGTGATGGGCCATAGCTCCACACATACTCTATTCCTTAAAATGGGTTGTTGGCAGCTGCACAAACATGAACTGTAGCATGTACTTTCTCCCACCGGCCCTCGCCAGGACCTCCCTCCTTTTGTCTCCCATACACTCACAGTGAGATTGAATAATACATCTGTTCTGTTATTCTGCGGGCATTAATGGTTATGTATTAGCATCTCATCTCTTTCCTAACAGTGTCATGGTTTCTGACAACTCTTGTATACCCTAATTCTACTTGAAGTGATAGCTATAATGTAGTTGAAAAAGCACTAAATTTGGAGGAAAAAAACCCTAGATTTGAAGCCCTAGCTCTTTAGAAATTTCTATGACTTTGAGCTGTCTAGTTAACCATTTTGAGCTTCAATTTTCTCATCTGTAGAACTGGCATAAAAATGCCTATCTTACATTGTTTGTGTGATTATACTTTGTGAACAAAAATGCTTATCTCTTCCTTTTGAAAAAAAAATCTAAGGTCTAAAGCAATTGAAATGGAATTTTGGTGTTTTTATTATGATCTATTGTTACCATAGCAACATAATTTGTCTACCTGTTTTCCCCTCATTTTGTTAAGTAGCATAAAGCAAGAGAAATAATGGTTCAGAATGAATTTGACTGTAGATGAGCTCTCATGTTTCTGATTCTTGTGTGCTTTGCTTTCAGAGAATCGCAGCTGCTCCGGCTCTCAGTTTCACTGTGTACATAGCACACCTCCATCCAGGAGGTGCATACCCCAATCTTGGGTCTGTGATGGCGACGCAGATTGTGCTGATGGCTATGATGAGCATCAGAATTGCACCAGGAGGTCTTGCTCTGAAAATGAGTTCACCTGTAGCAATGGACTGTGTGTCCCACACTCTTACAGGTGAATTGGGGATTTAAAAATTTCCCAGAAAACCTCAAATATCCATGGGGGCAGGGCGGACTTATCTGTTAGGCATGGTGGTCACAGTGCCTAGTGCCATGGTACTTTTAGTGGCTTATGAAAATGTTTAGATTTTTTTTAAATAAGAAAAAGAAACTTCAGGGTAAAGAAAGTATTTAATATTAATATATTTGCCTTTATACCAGTGTAGTCATTAAATATAGTTTTAAATATTTTTATGGAGGAAGGGGCCCATGAAGGCAAAAGTGCCTTGGACTTATGAAAGGCACAATGTGACCTTGCGTAAAAGGCCAGGGAGATGAATGAAGTGGGCTTATTATATAAGAAAATTCTTTGTTGAAGCAAGTGATCCTCTTAGTTTTCAGTTTTCCACTTGGAGTAGAGGCATGGGTACAAGAAATCCTTCACTTCTCTCTGCTATAAGAAAAATAACAAGCGTCATACTTGATGATGATAAATGGAGCTTGGCACTTAGGCTCAGAGTCAGTGAGACACAAGGAAAGGCAGGTGAACTGAGAGTGCATGCTCCAGATAAGAAATGCAAATGCTGCTCAGCATCATGCAAGAGTGTTCTTTTTTTGAGAGATATTGGAAATCTGGATTTTCATATGAAATATTCTGATTTTAAATGCTGGAAACAAATTTTAAAATTCTAAGAACACTGATTGGTCAAACAGATTCAGTTCACACCTTGCCAGTTTTGGGGGACCTCTCCTGTGATATTCTGTTTGATTTCTTTTTTTTTGTTTCCCACTGTGTAATTTCAGGTGTACATTATTATGTATCAGTTTCTGTATAGACTGCATCATGCTCACCACCAATAATCTGGTTTTTATCAATCACCATACATACATGCCTCTTTACCCCTTCCCCCCCAACCCCCCCCCCCACCTCTTCCTCTCTGGTAACCACTAATCTGTTCTCTTTATCCATGTGTTTGTTTATCTTCTACATATGAGAGAAATCATATGGTGTTTATCTTTCTCTTTCTGGCTTATTTCACTTAACATAATACCCTCAAGGTCCATCCATGTTGTTCCAAATGGGACAATTTTGTCTCTTTTATGGCTGGGTAGTATTCCATTGTATATATATATATATATATATATATATATATCACATCTTCTTCATCCATTCATCAGTTGATGGGCACTTGGGTTGCTTCCACGACTTGGCTACTGTGAATAATGCTGCAGTGAACATAGTGCATAGATCTCTTTGTACTGTTGATTTCATGTTCTTTGGATAAATACCCAGTAGTGAGACAGCTGGCTGGGTCATGTGGTATTTCTACTTTCAATTTTTTGAGAAATCTCCATACTGTTTTCCATAGTGGCTGCAGCAGTTTGCATTCTCATCAGCAGTGTATGAGGGTTCCCTTTTCTCCACATCCTGTGCAACACTTATTGTTTCTCATCCTGTTAATTATAGCCATCCTGATGGATGTGAGGTGATATCTCATTGTAGTTTTGATTTGCATTTCCCTAATAAATTAGTGACGTTGAACATCTTTGCGTGTGCCTGTTGTCCATCTGTATATCTTCTTTGGAAAAATGTCTGTTCGTATGTTTGATTTCTTATTACTTTCTCCACATGCAGTATTTCAAAAAGTTTATACTTTTTTAGTGCCCCAACTTCTCACTATCCCTACTTAGCAAATTTGGATTTCGGGACCATAGAGAAGGAAAATGACATGTAAGTTTCAATCCTGATGGAATAGGAGAGTAGGAGGACATTAACACAAATAGTGAGTCCAGGAGGGAGTCTGCTCAAGATGGAGGGTGAGTTTGATGTAGTAGGACTTCTTGGTATGCCTAATATGTATGAGGCATTTGGATACATGGAACTGGAGATAAGAAGAGATATTGCATGTGCCGAGGACTGTTAAAGGGCATACACACATATGGAGAGAACAAGAACTGTTAGTTTACAGTCTGCTAGGGAAGGAGATGGAAAAGATATAGGAAGACGTCACAAGAGCAGCCAGCAGAGCTTCTGGGGCCATTTGCGTAGGGGCAGGCAGCTCCTCAACAGGCCCTGAGGTCCTGGTGGCATATAGTGTGGTACAGAACTATGTGTTCATGACGGTGGTCCTGAGGAAGTCAGAGAAGGCTAGATCATGTCCTGTGAAGGCTACAAAAGGAGCAGGGATGTGGCATTATGGCCAAAAAATAGTAGTGATTAAAGAAGTAGATAAATATTGTCTAGAAAATATACTGCTGTGGGATGAGTCGTCCCCTGATGAAGCCCAAGTAGACATTGATGAGAGGTGGTAGCTTGAGTATTGACAACCTGAAGACATTCGGGAGACCGAGCTGTCTCCTTTTGTGGTGAACTTGCATTTAAATATGCTTAGTCTATATTTACCTGATATGGATGTGATCTGTAGATTTTTATTCTCTGTAAGTGGAAGGGAATAAATCTTTATCTGTATTTTCTCCCTACTTGCTCAAGAGTTCTATTACTTTGTACTGCAATTTGGTTCTTCTGAATTACGTAAATATTTAATACCATCAGTCGGATTTATTCTGAAAACCTAGACATAGGATCTAGGGAATAGAATTATATCAGGTCTTGATTTTGATCAGACTCTAGGTTATCTCACTCCCTTTCTGAGCTTTCTGAGCTTTCTGAGCTCTGCCTACATTATTACTATGATCTTGCAGCCCTGCCAGACTTTTACGGATTTCATTCATCTTGTCCTTCCTTTCTTCCTTCCTTATTTCCTTTCTCTCTCTTCTTCTTTTTTTCGGTGAGCTTTCTGAATTGCTTTTGCCAAGGGTTTATGACAGAGGAGAAAAAATTACTGTTTTTCTGGTATGGGGTCTAAAATAACTCCAAATTCTGTTTGCCCGGAGTGCCAGTAGCCACCACTAAGTGCGCTGTTAATGTGCACCCTCTTGCTTGCTTGGCAGAATGTGTGCTCCTGTATTTCATAGAATGGTACAAGGAGTCATTTCTCCTATTGACTTTTTCTCTCTGGGCTTATTACTGACGCTCCTGAAGAACCTGGATAAGACTGAGTTGTGAGCAGCTCGCTGGAATACTGACGTGCAATTGTGTCTAAAAACCTAGTGATTTGCTTGCCTAATTGACTTTTTTTTCCTCTTGGATTGAATCTAAACTAGAGGAAAGAAAGCATTGGTATCTCAAATCATTTGGAAATGATCTGGAGACCAAATGGGGCTGAGCCAGCTTGCTTTGATCACAGCTCTCTTTACAGTTACTTGCATGCATTTTGGTATAAATCACATTGGAAGTACCCTAGGTTTGTGGGTGGGAGTGCTGATTAGAAGAACTGACCACAGGTCAGTTGTAAAATTGACCACATTCAACTTTGAAATCTTAATGTTTTTTTAATTCTCTGCCTCTAGTTCCCATGCCTTCCGTAGTGAATTATTTTACGAATTGTCAAACATTAGTTGTTCCCATCCAAGACTCCTTTATACTTAGGATGAGTACTGTTACTGTTAGCAGGACCGCCCTCCCCCCCCCCCCCCTTCAGTAATCATGACTTTCATGGGATCTTGGAATAATGTAGAGAAGAAAGACTAGTCTGGCTCACAGAATTTCAGGAATGTCCTCAGGATGCCTGGGAACGTTAGGTCCCCAAATACCTCCTAGAACTATGAAATGCCTCCTTCCTTTGCCGATTGTCCATGCTAATCTACTAGTTTTCCATCCTTTTCAACACTGTAACCATTCACATGTCATGGTAGGTAGCAGGAGTGTTATAATGAAAAAGGGAAGGAACAGGACTGCTACTGCAAACATTACTCCAATTGGAAGATATGTGTTCATGGAGGACACATCTAATAATCTTATCATTTATAATATATAGTACTTACCCTATGAATTTCCACTTGAGTATGGGCACTTCTATCATATGGCTACCAAAGATATTGCCAGTGTTGATAAACTGTCTCATTATCCGATGAATAGATCTGATGAACAACAAAATTATAAAAGCTGTATTTAATTAATTTATCAACTGGGGAAAAAAAGGAATGCAATTATTTTTAATAGCTCTAGACCCACATTTCCATGGTATCAACCAACACCTGGGGAAGTTGCATGGAATGCTAAATATTAGATTCATCTAGAGCTAGAGATTGGTGGGGTGGAAGAGGATTCTGGGGGAGAGAGGACTTAAGGACAGTGATGATCTTGGTATTGAAATAGTCGACCTGGCATTCAGGTAGATGGAGGAGGAAGCAAAGCCCCAAGTGGGTGATAGTTGAGACTTGTTGTCAACCTCTCCAAGAGTGATACTCGGTCTCCTAACACAGATGTGACTGGCGCAATGACTGTGGTGACTACAGTGATGAGAGGGAATGCTCCTACCCCACCTGCAATGAGAACCAGTTTACCTGTCAGAATGGGATCTGCATTTATAAGGTCTACACCTGCGATGGGGAAAATGACTGTGGAGATGACTCTGATGAGCTGGAGCACCTGTGCCACACCCCAGAAACCACGTGCCACCCCCATCAGTTCAAGTGTGACAACGGGAACTGCATTGAGATGGTGAAAGTCTGCAACCACCTAGATGACTGTTTAGACAACAGTGACGAGAAAGGATGTGGTGAGTATGCGGAAGATTTGGGAGAAGGAAAACGGGAGACTGCTTGTGGATTCTCAACTCTGTATGACTTTCCAGTTTGTCCTCTGAGTAGAAAATTACCAGATTACTATTGTTTGTCTACCAAAGGACAAGGATTTCTTGGTATATGAGGTTAGTACACAAACATTTTTGGACTAATTCGTCAGTTAGGCAGTTCATTACAGAGAACGGAGGATGAGCATATTCAGGCCATCAGTACCTAACAACATTGTTAAACAAGGCAAACAATGCTGATTCTCTTTGAACGCTTGGAATGACTTGTTACCTGGACTGTCCGTCTGCTAGAATTCCTTCGCCTGTTCTTCATTTTCATCCTCAGGTGTTTGAAGGGGACAGTTTTAACCTCCCCCTCACCCCAACCTCCACAAGCAAACCAGTGTAGAATTTATAATACACACAATTAGTAAGAATGTGTTCTCTTCTCTCTGTGTATAGTTTTTGGGTGAGCTTGGCCATGTGTCACAGAACCAGCCAGAGGTAGAGTGCTGGATGGCTCATCCCACTTTGTGAGAGCCAAATGTATATCTGTGATCAGTGATGTCACACTGGTAGTCTGAAATTGGTCATGGTGTATTTGCACCACTGAAATGGAAGATGCTACCAGTGAGAGCATTTTGTTCCCCCAGAGACCGGTTTTACCAGCACATTACTGGCCACGCTCTTTGTACTGCTCTTCCTTCTCTCTCCTGCCATTTTACTTTTTAAATTATTGTTTAAAAGAAGATTGGCTGGTATAGGATTCAAAGTCAAACTTAAGCTTGTTAGTTCTATTAGATATTCAAACCACTGGTGAAAGAGTAAGTTGAGGAGAAAGTTTGAAAAACAGTGACTTTTGAGTAATCTATGGCCTTTAGAAATCCCTTATTGTCTGTCTACTTTCAGCATGATTCATTAAGGATTGATGATGTAGAGTGGAAGTGCTGACTATAGATCATTATCGTGGATCCATTGCTGCCATTTTAGTTTTTCAGTGCTTTTGTTTTTTTTATGAGGAAGATTGGCCCTGAGCTAACATCTGTTGCCAATCTTCTTCTTTTTGCTTGAGGAAGATTGTCACTGAGCTAACATCTGTGCCAATCCTCCTCTATTTCATGTGGGATGCTGCCACAGCATGGCTTGACAAGCAGCACTAGGTCCATGCCCAGGATCTGGACCTGCAAAACCTGGCCTGCCGAAGCAGAGCACATGAACTTTACCACTATGCCACGGGGCTGACCGCCATTGCTGCCATTTTAGGTTCTCTAATACTTGTCTTTAACTTACAGGTATTAATGAGTGCAATGACGCTTCACTCAGTGGCTGCGACCAAAACTGCACAGATACTTTAACCAGTTTCTATTGTTCTTGTCATCCTGGTTACAAGCTTATGTCTGACAAGCGGACTTGTAATGATATTGATGAATGCAAAGAGACACCCTTTGTCTGTAGCCAGAAGTGTGAGAATGTAATAGGCTCCTACATCTGTAAGTGTGCCCCGGGCTACATTCGAGAACCAAATGGAAAGAACTGCCGGCAGAACAGTGACATCGAGCCCTATCTCATTTTTAGCAACCGTTACTATTTGAGAAATCTAACTACAGATGGCCATTATTACTCCCTCATTTTGCAAGGACTGGGCAATGCTGTGGCCCTGGATTTTGACCGAGTAGAAAAGAGACTGTACTGGATTGATAGAGAGAATAAAGTCATTGAGAGAATGTTTCTGAATAAAACAAACAGAGAGACAGTCATAAACCATAGACTACCAGCTGCTGAAAGTCTGGCTGTAGACTGGGTTACTAGGTAAGAAAACACCAAAGAGCTTTTTAAAAGTTAAAAAGTTTTCTGTTTTTTAAAAAATATTCTAACCATGTTTTCTTCTTAACAGGGAATTGATCTTTTCAACCTGAGTTAATATGTGGATATATTTAATGCTTCTGCATGTTTTTTTCCTGCTGTGTACCTAATATTCAAATAGGATACCACAGAATCTAAAATCTAGCGATTTTAAGAATTTACGGTATAATTTTTATGGGAGGGGGCATCACAAAGGAGGAAAGAGCTCTGCTATTGCTGGCCATTCAGTGAACTAGAGATGATTTTAAGGGTGATTCATGAATTCGTTGGTGCATTCAGTCATTTAAAACTGCTTGCTAAGTGCCTCCTACAGGCTGTGCCAGGCACGTGGGGGCTAGAGGTAAGCAAGACAGACTCAGCCCCTGCTTTCCTGGAGTTCACAGCCTTGCTTACAACGCTAGTCATTCCCAGCCTGGGCTGGTCATACAATAAAGGACAGCCAAACTGAAGCTGTTTTATTTTGAGATAGTTCTTCTAGAAGCTGAGGGTCTTTAAGGTGGCAGGTGGTGTTTTAATTGAACTTTACCAGATCAACAACACCTCTTAACATCGCTGTTGAATATTGAATCTATCAGATACTTGGCAGCATAAAGTAGTTGGCTTTGTGGTTAAAGGACATGAAGCTGCAGGCACTTGTGCTCCACATATTATTGCTGCAGTCGGCCCAGACCTACAGAGGACTCTTCCACAGCTTCCCTATTTGACCATCTTAAGAGTAAAGATCCAAAAATGGGGAGGTGGAAAGTTTGCTTCCTAGTTCTGCCTGAATAGTAGCTGGCCTGCCCTGGGACTCAATAAGTGCCTGCTGAGTAGTGAATAAAATATTGACTATGAGAATATGAGCATTTTATTTATAGTGGCTCTACTGGGTGTAAAAAAGCATAGTGATTAATGATTTACAGGAAGAGAACTAAATATGGTACTGTTCCTGCCCCATCCTTTGCTCCAATGCAGGGAAAAAAATATTTTAACCCTGAGATATTGTCATTCAGCCCTCTCTCCCTCAAACTGGTAGGATGATATTTTCCCCTGGATTTTAGCTACTTTCCTCTCCATGTAGGCATGTTCTTGACCACAGGAGAGAACTAGGTACATGTGTGGTAGCGGGGAAGCTAGAGCAAGAAACTCTAGGCTGAGGGTAGGATAAAATATCCTATGACCAAAGTATTTTCTCAGATGTTCAAGAAGGAGCAAAACTAGGCTAAACATTCCTTAAAACACAGAGGAAGAATAGCACCCAGTTACATTTAAGTGCGTAGGGGAGATTTCTAAGATATTAACTTCATTGAAATTGGAAACATTTCCCCAACATCAATAAAGATAGCCACTGCTAACCTAAGGGTGTTTTGTTTCCAAAGTCCTTACTCTTGATACACTAGTTTTTAAAAGCACCGTTATGTACGTTGGAAGATTGTGCTGACTCTTAGTCCTCTTAATTTTTCCATTAGTGGGGATGGAGTGTCTCTTAAAAAGAGTCTGCTGACAAGGCCAGTCTTTCGACTGTGGAATGAAGAGAAATTAATGAGTTGGCAGTAAGCTCAATAGAGTGACGTGCCCTATGGTGTAGCCAACCTTGAATTCCTGCTCTACCTGCTTGCTAATTGTACAACCTCAGGACCTGAGCAGCTTCATCAGGAAAATAGGGATGATAATAGCACCCGCTCCTAGACTTGTTGTGATCTTAAATAATATAATGTTTTAAAAAGTCCTTAGCCTAGGGTCTGAGATTTAGTAAGTATTCAACAAATAGCTGCTATTATTATTGCTATTCTTTGCTTCTGCATTGATGGAATCCAAGACTGTGGCCATCTCATTCATCAGGATTTACTCAGCTGAATGAACTGGCAAGGCTTGTACATTTATGCATACTCATTCCCTCATCCTCAAGCCTAATAAGGATGCTGCTGTCCTAAGCTAAATATTCTGACACCCAGGATGGTTGGATCAGTGCTTACCTTTTGCAAGGAGACATTTGGTCCTTTTGGAAGGGAAATCATTCTCCTTCCAGTTGGAATTGACTATCAGAGCCTAAATGACACTCAGATTCTAGAGGCATTGAACTCTTTGGAAGGTTATGGACACTTTAGGTCTCTGGTGAAAGTTGTGGACCCCTTGCTGGATAAAAGTACTTAACACATTTTATGCTCACACAATTTTGCATCAGTTTTAGAGGATTCACAGACCTCCCAAAGCCCAAGCTACCCTGATGTCAGGTTAGGGACCCCAATTAAGAACCCCTGCCTTAGAGAAAATAAATGGCTCCTATTGACTAGCAATATATTTAGAACTGAAATATCCTTGAGGTAGGAATTTCTGAGAGATTCTAACACATTTTTATAGCTTTTTAAGTTTGACTAAATAAAACCTAGCACAGGATAAGAAACTCATTTTGCCAGCCTAGTCTGGTGGAGCCAGGGAGGAGTAAGATTTCTCTATCCTAAGGATGCCGTGATTCAGTTTCTTTGTGCAGTCTCACTGATACATTCAGACAAGTCTGTTTCCTCAACTCGACCATTTAAACTCTAGTTCATGACACTCATTGCTCTCACTCCCCCTTCCCTGCTCCTCTAAGCCTTTGCATTGCCTAGGGAGGATGCCTTATGCTGCATGAAGAAAGTAAAGCCAGAATCCTGTGTGAGGTGTGGCCCCAGAATTCCCTATGTGGCATCACTTTCAAGTAGGAATTATAGCACACATTCTTGCATCTTCCATTGCAGGAAGGTCAACTATTTTCCCTTGTCCTTGTTTGCTTGGGGAGAAGTACCTTCTAACAGCTGTTGGTGTGATTCCAAAGTAACTTGCATAGGAAATTGGGTGGCTAAAAATGCAATTTCACAAGCAAAATGGTTGTATCGGTAACTTCTGGTTCTCCATTTCAGAAAGCTTTATTGGTTAGATACCTACCTGAAATGCCTGTCTGTCTCTGAGCTGAATGGTCAATACCGCCGCAAGCTGGCTGAGCACTGTGTGGATGCCAACAACACCTTGTGCTTTGAAAATCCCAGAGGAATTGTCCTTCACCCTCAATATGGGTATTGTCTCCCTGTAATCTTGGGCTCTTCTATACTGCCCTAATTCTGCATTTGTTACCAAATAGGCTGTTCACGTAGTTATCTCAAGGCCAGTATTTTGCTGGGATTTGTCTTCTGCTTTTCCTACCTGCTAAATGGTTTAGTATAATGGGTAGAAACATGGCTTGTTCAAATGATATTCATCAGCTATTCTATTTTCTTTGCCATGACACACCATTTCACTTTCAAGTCACATGTTTTGGCTGCATGTAAAGAATATTACGGTTAAAAAAAAATAACCCACCTTTACTGGACTCTCCATGTCAAATCTACTGAAATCCCCAGTTAATCATGTTTATTCTTGAGGATTTCTTGTACCTCATCTTCTTTTAGATTATTTTCTATTAGTTCTTTTTTCTTTCCCAGAGTCTCTGTAGAATGTAAACTCTGTTTCTCTAATTGGAGAAGAATTATGTCTTTTGGCTACTGACTTCTCTTGGCTTTAGGAACTGACCCTTTGTGTTTGCTCCAACAGGTATGTCTACTGGGCAGACTGGGCTAGCCGAGCGTACATTGGGAGAGTAGGCATGGATGGAACCAACAAGTCTGTGATTATCTCTACCAAGATAGTGTGGCCCAATGGCATCACTATTGATTACACCAATGATCTACTCTACTGGGCAGATGCTCACCTGGGTTACATTGAGTACGTACCTAGAAAAGAATGAAACAAACTGGGTAACTGTTGATTCCAAACACCAGGGCTTGTGTTGCCAGTGTTTTATTCCCATGCAGCTTCTAACTGGCCTATGTATTGGAAGTCACTCTAAGATCACTTCTATCTGACACTGCTTATAGGCAGTTCGCTGAGGTCTATAGTATGGTGCAGTAGAAAGAGCGTGAACTTTGAAATCATACAGATTAGGTTTTTATCCAGGTACTTTCACTTCTTATTGTTTTTTTGGTCTCAAAAATGGAGCTAGTAATCTCTCCCCTGTGGTAGTCAGCTTAGTGCTCAACTCATCTTAATTTCTTTATCCCTTTACTTTTCCCATCCCTCCCAAATATATGATTAATTGATTTTAGAATTTGAAAAAAGAAAAAGAGCAAAAGTGTTGAAAAGGTTTTCCCTAAAATACTTTGGTGCATTTATTGATAAGTACAATGAAGCGTTTTATGTAGCAGTAGAGTGTATTAACATTTATTCATATGATAATGCATTTAAATCATTCTAGTAATAGGATAATTTTTTAAAAGTGTGTTAAAAATTATACTGTTCAATGAAAAATACTCATTGTAAAAAAGATAATACACATTACTAACCAACTAGAACATGTTTATTTTGGGGCACTGCTAGTTATGGCCTAGTTGGTCTGCAGTAAGGTCTTCTAAGAAATTATTTATGAAAAAATACCCAGATATACAACCTGTTGCATTCAAAAGCATGGAATTGCCATTAATTCAGCAAAGCTATTTCAAAGGCCTTTGAAATTTCTTTCATTCTGTTAAATTTATTTTGCTGCCAAAGTCAGTGTAGAAATTTTTGAAGTTCTCTAATCTTATGCTCTCTTGGGAACATGCCACTGAGAAAGAAGGAATACTGGGCACACATGCTAGTGCTCTCTCCTCCTATGCTCATGGCAGACATTGTTAATCAATCCCAGAGCCCTATTCTGTTGAACTGACGCTTCCCCGGAATCCTTTCCAGTTAACACATGTGATGAGGACTCCTTCCCACCCCTGGCCTGGAAAGCAGAAGATACTGGGTTGTTTCTCCCGGCTATGCCATCAGCCTCTGCTACTCTCCAACGTCTGTTTTGAGCTCAGCCTTTTGGAATTACCTCATGATCTTAGTGTTGTTTTTTTTTTTTCTTTTTAAATTGAGATATGATTGACATATAACATTGCATTAGTTTCAGGTTTACAGTGTAATGATTTAATATATATATATTGCAAAATGATCACCACGGTATGTCTAGTTAACATCCATCACCACACAGCTGCAATTTTTTTCTTGTGATGTGAGCTTTTAAGATCTACTCTCTTAGCAACTTTCAAATATACAATACAGTATTATTAACTATAGTTACCATGTTGTATGATGTTAGTTTTAAGATATGTTTAGGGTAAGTAGGAAAGAAGACTTTGGAAAATTGAAGGTTATAAGGATTTTGGCATGTGATGCTTTGGGAATACTTACTTGTCCTGGTTCATTTGACATACTAAGGCAATCCTTTAGTGTTCTCTTTGCAGAATTTACCATAGCAGATGCTAACTCACTCTTAGGTAGAGACCAACTTTGGTCAGAAGAAGTAGAATATTACTTCCAGATTATTTGTACCATTTTAATGTAATATTCAGGTGGTGACATCCTTGGCCCTTCCTACAGTGTATGTATCCCCTCTTTGAAGGGACATCATAGAGCTTAGTTAGCTTTCCATAAAATCCTATTTTGAATTCATAGACGCATCAAAGAATTCAAAGAAGCTTCAACAACTTTCTTGTCGGACTTTTGTTGTCCTTCAGGACTTATAGATTGTTCTTGGTCTTGAAAGCTTAGTAGGTTTGATGAAATAGGCAGCATTGATAATGTTTTAAGGCACATTAGAAGCAAAAAGGAATTTTCTAGCTAGTTAATATTCTGTTCACTTTTTGATAAAATCTGTTATAGATTATTTGTGTAGCTGGATTTTAAAATTCAGGCAATAAGTTACCATATAAAAATCCAAGCATAGTATCAGGCACTGTGATCTGAGAATGAATGAAACTTTAATTTTCATGTAGCCATGTTGACTTGATCAGCTGTTGGAGGGGTAGCAATGCCTATGTTCAGAAATAGATTTCATAGACTATGTAAAGCAATACATTTTTATAGAGCATCCAATCCATTTCTTGTACTTGTTGGGATGTGCAAATAAATCCTTGTAGCTATGCCCTGTGATTCTACACTTGACCAAAAATAAGTGTGTCTGAGATCTTTATACCGGGATCACGCAAGAACCAAAAAGGAAGATCTCGAGACTACTTTCTGGTCTATGACTTTTTTAAAGAAGCAGATAGTGACTAAGTTCTGGTCATTTACCTGCAGTTTTATCAACAGAGGCCAAGAAGGTCTTCAGGTTTTCCTGACTTCTATAAGTTACTGTAAATTATAATATTTTGGAAAATATTTTTAATATTGCATGGCTAACATTACCAAGTTTCTTAGTTGCTAGCTCCTTCTACCTCCTGTTTGAATTTTAGGGGCTGCTCCAAAACTTAAAAATATTAAAATATCAATTATTTGACATAGACTCATAGTAATGAATGACACGTTGGAACTAGGAGGACCTGGAAATTTGGCTGTGGATGCTTTGTACCATCTTGAAATCAGAGAACTTCCTCTGGAGGTTTATTCACCTGGAGAAGTATTCATCAATAGTGCCCAGGGCATGATTAATAATAAATGTGCTGCCAGTGTATGCAAAGTTAAGCCTGCGGGCCTATAATTTGACTCATCTAGTATATTCCTCTCAGATTATACTGAGAATTCAGCTATCTCCTAGAACAGCTTCTCCTCTGAGAAGTGTTCAGGAGAAGGCAGAATTCCAGCTTTATATTGTGATTCTCTGATTTCTTCCAGTAACTTGGGATTCATCCCAGTATATCAAAAAGATGATGAATGGAAAACATCGTTGTAAAAGGTTATAAGCCTATGACAGCTGAACCATCTGCAGGAAAGCAGCTGTGGTTAGGAATTAGTGATTGTTTAAACTCCTGTGGCTATTCCTATCTTTTAAGCATCGCTTTTTTAAAGCAAACTTTTACTTCTTTTGTTCAGTCAAAATATACGTTAAGTTTAGCTTTTATTTTATTTAAAGACTAGGAACTTTGGGGAGGATCTGAACTTCAGTTTCCTTTGGAAGGTGGAATGGTATTAATTGATTTGTCAGTTCATCTGTCGTTAAAGGCATTAGGGGAGAGGCATTATCTTCATTGAGTAACTCTTTCTTCCTCTTACCTCAGGTATTCTGATTTGGAGGGCAACCATCGGCACACTGTGTATGATGGGATGCTGCCTCACCCTTTTGCTATTACCATTTTTGAAGACACTATTTATTGGACAGATTGGAATACAAGGACAGTTGAAAAGGGAAACAAATATGATGGATCAGATAGGATGGTGCTGGTGAACACAACACATAAACCATTTGACATCCATGTGTATCATCCATATAGGCAGCCAATTGGTGAGTAGGCGATTCAGAAGTTTGGCACAGTTGCTTTAGGTTCTCCGTATGCCTTTCTTGTGTTTTTAAGCATAAATGTCATTATTTATAAAGGGATTGGTTTTACTTGTTGATATTTTCTACAAAACATATGCTGAGAGTTGAGGGTATGGAAGTATCTTTAGAGTTCATTCTCCTACTCCTGGGAAAGGCTGCTTATAACTCTTCTTTTTCTTAAAGCTTGCTCTATTCTTAAAGACCAGTCTGGGTTTTTTATTTTTTTTTTTTGATAAGAATTAACAATTGTCATGTTTCTATATTTACTTCATCTATTTTAGTGGGAGGACTGAAGTATATTAAAGTGAGTTAAAAATATCATGACATTTCAGCCCTAAATAAGAAAGCTCTTTTGAAAAATAAGGAGATTTCCTATACAACCACAATAAATTATAACACCTAAGAGATTGACAATCATTCCTTAATGTTAAGATTAATCTATTGAAATGATTGATTTAAAAGAAATGTTTAAAAGAAGATTACAATCAGTATAAGATTTATTAAATGTTATTTGCATATGATATTGTGTTGTATATTAAATATATGTTATTTTCATTTTCTAGAAGGTAATAATGTTGAGAGGATCACATTTCAGTGTTTCATAAGTTAGGAAATGTGTTTTTTTGCTTGTGAACTTTTATTTCCTTTCATGCAATTAAAGCCATTTTATGATTTATAGGTAATCTAGCAAAGGTCTGGAGTACACTTTGGGGAGAGGATGGATTCAATTAATCCTCCCCTCCAAGTGGCAGCCCAGAGAATTGCTCAGTTTGTCCATCCTCCTCATTCTTGGCCATACTTTTGTTGCCTGTATCCTTAAAATGAGTGAATATAGTATCTGCTGGAAATTAAAACTTTAACTTGGGTTCTGGGCACGTGAACGTAAGCTAAGTTTCCAACCTCCTCTCTAAGGACTTTGAGAAACAGCTATTTTTTTAGCCCTAAACACAAGTGGGTATGCCTCACTTCTGGCAGCACATACATCTGTTTTCTCAAAGCACAGGATTGCTTATACAGCTCTACCATCTGTCCTATTTATGACTTGGAAGAAGCATGAAACTAGGATTTTTCTTACTCTTAAAGAGGTGATAAGTTTGATGAGGTGGGTGATCAGCTCGTTTGTGCTTAGTAACCTGAATAAACATATCTGTTTCTTCTCCTTTCACTAGTGAACAATCCTTGTGGTACCAACAATGGTGGCTGTTCGCATCTCTGCCTCATCAAAGCAGGAGGAAAGGGATTCACCTGTGAGTGTCCAGATAGCTTCCAAGCCCTCAGGCTGGATGACAGAACCCACTGCCTGCCCCTGTGCTCTAGCACCCAATTCTTGTGTGCTAACAATGAAAAGTAAGGTTCTCTCTTCTCTCTCCACAATTCCTCTCTGTCCCTTGGACATACAGACCTTCAAGGCTTCAGGAGGTGGGAGCTTTCCAATGAACCAAGATTTTGGCTAATTAATTTGGTTCATTTGGAATGTAGCAAGACTCTCAGTCTCCAGCTTCAGATAATTTTTTCATGAATAGGTGGAATTTGTTAACCAAATGGTTATGCTTATGTATGCAAGTTTTTATATCTCTAGAGAGGAAGCAAACCATGTGTTTTTTTAATTTTTAACAAATTGTTCTAAGTGTCAGGGCCAGAGTGTATGTAAGTGTATACTGAAAAATAGCCCTCAAGAGTGATAGAATTTCTCTGTCTTTTCCGCACATATATTGGCATAGCTCCTTACTATGTCAGAGATCCAGGTACACATTCAAATCTACTTTTGATCATTTGTGTTTGCTATGAAACATGGCCACAGGTTATTTCCCTAACAATGGCCATAGGCCATTGATGACTAAGGGGAATGAATCACAGAGTGGAGTGGGGAGAGGCATTAATGCAAATCATAGCATCTAAGATTCAATGGCAGATTATTTTGATGATTAAATAGATATCTTAGATTAAGAATCTAGCATACACTTATCACATAGGCTCTCAACAAACATGAGTGTCCTCTGCTTCCCAGCTAATACATGAGTGTTTCTTTTATATCACCTTAGCAGACAGTCCCAACCAATCTCTGCTTCCAGAACCACGGCTCCAAACACACACGCCGCTGTTTGTTGTGGCAGGAATTTTATCATCATATTCAAAGCATTTTTTCAGCATGTATTTGGGTCTTAACAGACTTGTTCTGTCTCATCTATTAATGTTTTCTCTGAAAATACACCACAGGAACCAAGGTTAATTGATCCTCTTCTAGGGCCGTGAAAGAGCTCATGCATGTCATTACTTGGAGTTCGGTTTTGACATCTTTCCAGATGGCTGTTGCCTGCTTCTCTACCCGTAGTGCTTCGCTAAGAGAAGTGCTCTATTTTCTCTGTGCAGGTGTATTCCTATCTGGTGGAAATGTGATGGGCAGAGAGATTGCTCAGATGGCTCTGATGAACCCACCATTTGCCCACCGCGCTACTGCCGGTTAGGACAGTTCCAGTGCAAGGATGGCAACTGTACCAGCCCCCACTTCCTGTGCAATGCTCACGAAGACTGCCCTGATGGGTCTGATGAAGACCATATTCTTTGTGGTGTGTTGAATTGCTTTATGCCTTCTTTGCCCACCTCTATAGTTGATTGTGTACAATCATTATTTTGTGGGTATATTCCTGAATATCGTAAACCAAAAACCCATCCAAAGTCCTAGGAGAAAACTCAGAATTCATCCTATATCTATTTTTATAAAGTATTTTTTGAAATTCTAAGGTCTCTACAAGGAAAATGGTTGAGGTAAATCATAAGTTGTCTATATTGGTGGTTCTTTACCATATGTGATACATAGAACCCTCCTTGAGAGCTAATGCTGAGGGCAAAATGAGGGTTTCCCACCCTCATTTTAAATAAAGACTCTCTCTTGTAGCATTTACTTATTTTTCCACTTTTAAAAAGCTTCCCCTCCAAAAACCCTCCAAACTAAAAACAACATATCAACAACAGCAACAAACCAAAGTTTGGAAACTATTGTCCATTAGAAGAAAAGGGACAGGAGAAGGTGAATTTAGTAGGCCATCAGTGATTCAATTTTTATCCTCTAGTACTGCATGCAAGAAAAAGATATTTAAGAATTTAGGAGACAGTAATAGTCAAAGGAATAAGTGCCCATGTGCTAACTAGCCGATAAAAGTGCATTAGGACATAAATCCTCCACAAAGAAATTACCATCGAGTTCTCCAGGATTGATTGGTGTAAATTAGGAGCTTCTGTTCCTGACAACTTCGAGGCTGATAACCAAATGACCCTGCTTGCAGAGCATCACCAGTGTGAGTCCAATGAATGGCAGTGTGCCAACAAACGCTGCATCCCAGAAGCCTGGCAGTGTGACTCAGAGAACGACTGTGAGGATAACTCAGATGAAGACAGTTCCCACTGTGCCAGGAGGATCTGCCAGCCGGGCTATTTTATGTGTGCCAATGGCCGCTGCATCCCTCAGAACTGGAAGTGTGATGTAGACAATGACTGTGGAGACTACTCAGATGAGCCCATCCAGGAATGCAGTAAGTTCCTGTGGGAGGAGCGTGGCCTCACCAGGAGCAGGAAACAAAAAGAACCTCTGTGTGGACTGAGAGAGGATGTGGAGTCCTCTGCTTCAGCCCCACGGGGTACTCCTTCTTGATTCTCCCTCCTAACTCTGGCACTGCAGGCAACATATAGCTATATGGCTTGTAGGTTGAACCAGACCCTTTTTCTGAAGTGGGTGATTCCTTTTCTTGATACATTGAATGTCTAACTGTCCAGAATATGCCAACAAGAACTTACATTTTGTATATCTAGTACTTTCTCATTTGAGCCTCAGAGAAACATTATCAGGTAGGGAAGGTGAGTGTTACCAATTCCCATTTTACAGATGAGAAAACTGAGGCTCACCTTAAGTGCATGGTCACATTTCTGTTTAGTGGCAGAGCGGATACTTCAACCCAGGTTTTTTTTTACTTCAAACCTAGTCTCCCCCAGCACCCCCCACCCCAATTTTGTACTGCGACATGAGTGAGTGGTACTGATATAGTGAGAAAATTTAGGACTCTATTGGAGCCAGCCCAGTGATTGAGTGTTAAGTTCACATGCTACATTTTGGTGGCCCAGGGTTCACCAGTTTGGACCCTGGTTGCAGACCTATGCACTGCTCATCAAGCCATGATGTGGCAGCATCTCACATAGAGAAACTGGAATGACCTGCAACTAGGATATACAACTGTGTGCTGGGGCTTTGGGGACAAAAGGAAAAAAAAAAAAAGGGAGGAGGCAATAGATGTTAGCTCAGGGCCAATCTTCCAGGAAAAGTACTTAGGACTCTATCTTTCTGCTCTTGGTGAACAGATCACACCTAAAACAGACACATGTTGCCAAAATCAATTTAGCTGGTGACAGGGTAATTGTTACTCAGCACCACATGCTAAATATGACAATGGAAAGATGTCTTTTGGTGGCATTTCCTGGCAGGACTGAGGCTTTAGTCCTGACTTTGCTACTTCTTCTCTTTTCAGTGAGCGCTGCCCATCGCTGTGACAACTATACGGAATTCAGCTGTAGAACGAACTACCGCTGCATCCCACAGTGGGCTGTGTGCAATGGTTTCAATGACTGCAGGGACAACAGTGATGAGCAAGGCTGTGGTAGGAGAGGCTGCAGGGGAGTTGGGAAGGGACAAGAAAACTTAAGTGTCAAGTGCCATTATTAGAGGATGAGAGTGGATTTGCATGTCATCTTTCTTTGTTTACCTCTGAAAAAGGGCCATCTATTGATTCTTCTAATACTATGCTATATTTTTATAGCGTTTTACACGTTATTGTGGGAGTTTAATTTATATCATCTTACCCAAAATCTCATCCCAAAGGATACTATAGTGGGGAAGACATTATTAAGATATTAGGAACGTGTAATTTCTCCCGAAGGTAGAATCTTATTTATACTTGACAAGTTTAAATTGTTTGTCTGATCTTATAGACTGATAGAAATTGATAGGAGGAGTAGAGAAAAGATTTGGTGTCTGTTGCTAAAGAGAATATTTCAAAATCAGAATTTTTTTATTTGGAGACTTTCATATTCTGAATGTCTCTCTGACTTTCCATATCATCTATTGGACAGCTGTAGTCATTCTGGCAACTAGGAAAGAATTTATGGATAAAAGGCCAAACAAATTAATGGAATTTGTCAAGATTAGGCATACGCTAACTTGAAATCAAAACGTCTATGAATATGTGTGTTAGATTTAGTTGGGAGAGAGGTAAGGAAAATAATGTTATTTTAATAATAACACTGAATCTAATCAGCTAAAGACAATGTGTTGGAAATGTTGTATTCGCTGGTGGCATCACTTAACTTCCTTTCTATGCCTTTGTTGTGAATTACAAGCCAGATACCAATTCATTTTTTGAACAGTTTCTACAAAAGAGAGTGGGTCTAGTTTCAAGCATTAGGATAGGTTCAGGTTAGCAAAAAGAGGAATTTGGCAGTGAATAGTGCTGGCATTCCTCTTTCTGGGAGTTTTGAGAATATGGTAGCATAATTCTCAGACTGTCTTACAAGGAAGCCAGTACTACTTTGGTATTTCTTGACCATTGGCTTCTGAAGTCTTTGCAATGACTACTCTGCAGAGGAGATGACGTGTAACCCTGTGGGAGATTTCCGCTGTAAAAATCACCGCTGCATCCCTCTTCGCTGGAAATGTGACGGGCACAATGACTGTGGAGATCACTCAGATGAGGAAGACTGTGGTGAGTTCAGGATTCTCTCATCCTTATGTGCTCCCAGAGCTGTGATGTCTGCTCTTTGTCCTTAGTTCAACTGTCTATGCCATTCATCCTCAAAGGGTACGGCGACAGCTACTTGACATCTTGCTTTCTGCTGACTGGTACATTTCTACTTTTTCTTTAACTAAAGACATAAGCATCTCCTTCTGAGATGTTTATAATCAAGCTTTGGGAGGAAGATGTTTGCCCAAGTATGTCTTTTGTCTGTTGAATTTGTTTACACCCAACTTTTTTTTCCAAAAAGAACTTGAGCTGACTTACAATAAAGGGCAAATATAGTAAAATAAATAGAATAGAAGCAGAAAATCAGGACCAAGAGAAGTACAGAAAGGAAAGGTGCTAACCCAAAGACCCTGCTTTTTAAGCTCTTGCCCCAAAATGGCCTTAATAGCAGATGAAAGAGAACTTGTATTTTGGATTGTCATCCTTCCTGGAATAGCTGACTATTTTAAGAGGTCTAATGGTCAAATGACAGGTCAGGTTTTAGTTCTTCTCTCCCAGTGAAGGTGCTGACTACAAGGAATTGGACAGGGAGGTCTTGGAAAGACAGTCAAAGGTTAGATACTTAGTCCTGAATAATTGAGTGTATTTTGAAAACAACTTTAATGAGGCCTAGGCCTGAACATACATCATTGACTCATGATATATGTCAAATTCAGAGGGACTAAAAAGAAATACATTCTAACTTTAGTCAGCTTTTGGATGTAAAAAATGAGAGAATAGAAAATTGAGAGAATCAGGATGCTGATTACACCTGCCAATATCACCTAAAAACTTCTTATACAAAAGGGCAATCTAATTGGCAGTTTATTGCTTATAAGAAAGTTTATGTTGAATCCTATAGGAGGTTATCTAGAGTTTCATGAAATCAAGTTATCTTGAGATTAAATCACCTTTGGACAAACCTCTTAATAAAGGCCATTCTTTACAGACTTAAAGTTGAGGTGGAAGGTCTATTTTTGGAGGATGGAGAGCCTGCCCAAGCAGGTCTCTGGGATACAAGAGGGCGTTGGGTGCTGAGGGCACTTAAGCTAACTCACAAGCCTGTCTCCTGTGTATGATTCCTGGTGCCCACTGATGGCCACGTGGCTTTCCTTTTCAGTCCCCCGAGAGTGCACAGAGAGTGAGTTTCGATGTGGTGATCAGAGCTGCATTCCCTCTCGACAGATCTGTGACCATTTTGATGACTGTGGGGACAACTCAGATGAGCGGGATTGCGGTAACTGTCGAAGTTTTTTGAGAGGCTTTCCATAGAGTCATGTACTAGGATCAGCATATTTGTACTTCAATTGTGTTTGTAAGGTTTTCTAGAGTAACGTGATTTTTGTGTAATTTGTTTAATATATAAACCATAGCATTAAACAGTACCTTCTGCTCTGTATTTTCTATGCTTTATCTTTAACTCATAGCAGTCTAGATCAATAGTAATAGTGGAAAATAGCAAGAGATTTTTAAAAAATCTCATTTGAACTTAAAGATTTCCTAGGAGCAGACTTTAATCTGCATTGCCCTTCAAAAGAAAGTAAAAACATTGCTCTTCCTACTATTCCCCAGAAAGTGGCCCTAGTAGCTCCCTGGTGTAGAGGTCACAGGATTAGAATAGTAATCATAAACTCCAAGTAATTTTTATAACTCTTGACTGATTAAGGGTTGGATCTGAGAAAAATCAGCAAACATTCAAAGTTGGGGGATTGAGATTTCTGAGGAAAAACTTAAGAGCTAAAGATTATTTAATAGTGGAGAAATAGGTACTTCCATCTCCATATCTTAACAGGGAAGGTGTGAATTTTGAGAGTTCATTTACTCGCTAACGACAAGTTGTGGGTTTGCTGTGAGCCAGTCACGGGGTGTGGACAGGAATGTGATGGAGTACTTACAACACTCCATGGAGCTAATGCCTGTCTGAGAATGGAAAGGCCTTCTGAGAATGCCAATCTTTTCTCTTCAGACATGAGAACCTGCCATCCTGGGTATTTTCAGTGTAATAGTGGACACTGCATGCCTGATCAGCTGAAATGTGATGGATTCGCCGACTGTTTTGATTCTTCTGATGAAGCCGCTTGTCGTAAGTTGCTAGATACCTGTGGCACTGTTTATCTGAACCACCTCCCCCATCAGCCACCACTTCTTCGATTAAAAGGCCATAGGTATTTTCTCTTCAGCATTCATTGATAATGACCAGTTCACCCGAGATTTGAGTCACCATGTCCATATATTTCACAATAGTCATTCAAGCGCTTTTCGTTAACAATATTGTGCATAGAGAATATATTAAGTATATGGACTAACCAAAGTATTTGTATATTATCAGTTATTATGCAAATCATTAATTGGATAAAAACATTGTGGATAAAAGAAGGATATTTGAGCAATGAATATAGGGATATGAAGAACTTGGATGGGGTATTAGAACGTACTGAATTTACAGCATTAGAAGTTTTCTGAATTGCATCATTGCATATGAAAAGTTATTTAAAAATGTAAAGTCAACATGATCATTCACATTTTAATCTTTATGAATCACTCAATAAATATTAACTGTTGATGATTATCCATGGCAGATATCATTGATGATATGGTTGCCACATCTTAAAACCTGGTTTTAAAGAGTCTATATAAATGGATGATGGGTAAAACCAGTGCTGATACAGCTGAAGAGTTGCACTTGCCTATAAAGAGGAAGTCCAGTGCTATCCACAGAATGACTCACGTCATTGAAAACTGAGCTTGGACCACTGTCTTAAGAAATATTCCATCGGAATTTCAGACAGTTTAAGGCCACACTACATCTGAATGAATAAGGAAGAGCAGGTGATAAAGGAGAAATGGAAAGCTAGCTAGCTTTCCAAAACTAGTAACTTTTTCTAATAATTTGAATATGTTTTCTCCCCACCAACAGCCACTCGCTTTCCCAATGGTGCATACTGCCCAGCTACTGAATTTGAATGTAAAAATCATGTCTGTGTCCAGTTATCTTGGAAATGTGATGGGGACGACGACTGTGGTGATGGCTCTGATGAAGAACTTCATCTGTGCTGTAAGTGGGAGAGAGAGAGAGTGAATGGGAATAGCGTTGTCTGGCAAAATCTGTGTTTCTTATGTGGAGCGTGTGATCCTGTAGGGCACTTGTATACTTTTTGAGTACTGGACACATGATCTGCATGACTGTGATTTTACTTGGCCTTCTAGCTTAGTTCTTTCTTTGGAACATGGGAAAGTTGGGCAAACATCCATGGTTTTAAACATTTTATGGCCTTAGAAAACAATTTGTTCAAAAGAACTCTTATTTGGAAATCCAACGTGCATGCATAGAGGCAGATCTGTCGTGGTTGAGGTCTGACTGGGGTAGAGCTGTTGCACTTCTCCTGCTCCGGTCTACTTTCCGTGCTCCTCAAAGCACCTCCTCCAAACCCCTACAGCTTCTTAGAACACCTTTAGGAAATTTCAAGAGTAGTTAATCTATAAAGTCACTTCCCTTTACATTGTAATTCAAGGCCATCTAATTCCCTTCTGTTGTATGATGCATATTTATTTTTTTTAACCAGTGAATCTCAATTTGGGTATATATCAGAACCACTTGGGGAGAGGTGTTTCAAATCACATGCCCTGGCCCCACCCTAGGCTTAGACGTGATGAGCCAGAATCCCCAGGGATGGGACCTGGACAAACATATATTGGAAAAGCTCCTTAGCTTCAATTTAGTCTCCCGGTTGAGAACTACTGATTGGGTTTTGTTTCGATCCTGATCAAAGCCACATGCTTTGAGTCATTGGAGAGACACTAGGATGTAGTTCTCAAAGTGTCATTGCTCTACTGGTTGAATCTGTATCACTTGAGAACTTGTTAGAAATGCAAATTCATGAGCCTACCCCAGACCTATCCAATCTGAATCTCTCGCAGTGGGGCCCAGAAATCTCTGTGTTAACAAGTCCTCCAAGTGGTCCTGATGCAAGCTAAAGGTTAAGAATTTTGTGTAAGTAAAAGCCCTCAACACAGGAGAAATCACCCCCAGAACCATCCCTGCTGGAGCTCTTGATTATCTCTCAGTCTGACTCAGCTGCAATTTGCTTCTGAAGTTCACGTCGCCTATTCCGTTGTTTCTTAGATTCATCGCTACTCATTTTTAGCCTGGGGGTTTGACTCTAGAAAATACTGTATCAGAGTATTTTCTTCCTTTCAGAGAACTTTAATTAGCGTACATTATATTTTCACAGTGGCATCCCAACCTTTTTCTTGCCACCTCTTTTCTTGTTAGGAACTAACCGTGTTTTGTCTTGTTCTTAACTTGAGGCATCTTGAAAAATATCTTAAGCAAGTGTAACTTTCAAAGAAGTCCTCAGGAAGTTGCTTCCCTCTCTAAGACAAAGTGCCTATAGCTAATAAAATTAAACTTTGGAGAGGCAGAGACACAGCCACATTAGAAAGTGACCAACACGGTTTCATAATGTTGCACTTGCCTTTCACAGCAAATAATTCTTGCAGTAGTCCTATAAACAATACTTTGAACAACCAGCTCTTGGATCTAACTTTTTTACTCCAACCAACCTCATTACAAGTCTCTCCTCTTGCTCCCTGTGTGTGGTGCAAAGGCAGAAGGAAAATCAAACAGCTAAAGTTCTCCACGTGGAAGAAGAAAGAACACGTATGTGTGTTCAGTTTACCAAATTCATGGTACACGCATAGAGGACCAGGTCCCTGAACCAAACTAGTAAGGGAGCTGGGTTCTACCCTTGGGTTCCTTGCAGGTGCACAAGCATCAGCTAGAGATCTAACTCTGGACAACAGGTAAGTCAGGGTTTGATTGTGAGAAATCAACTTTAAATGTAAGAGGTGAGGGAATTCAGGAATGAAAGTCCATCATGGTGTAAAACCTTATGCTCTAGAGGTTTAGTGACAACTGCAGTCAGAGGGACAAACAATGGTCTTTTGGCTATTAGGATAAGAGTCCATGTGTGGTCCTGCCAGCTTCTCCAGCTTCATGATCCTCTCTAGCCTCATGGCCATCATTGTCCTCATTCCGTGGTCAGCCACAGAGACCTTTATTTGGGTCCAAATGCCTGCCATGTTCCTTCCTGACTCAGAATCTTCCCATGTGAAGCCTCTTCTGACCCCTCCTCCCCCAGATCTTCATCAGGCTCCCCCAGTGGATGCTTTCATAGCACATCTCCTTTGTGGCTCATATTACTGTTGTAACTGAATGGTTGATTTGCAAAGTCTGCCTCTCTGCTAGAATGAAAGTTCCCTGGGGACAAGGACTGTACCTTTCCTGTTCTGCATTGTACCTGGTGCCTAGCACAGTGCCGTGGTGTGTACTAGATACTCAAGATGTATTTGTGGATTGGTTAATCAAATGAGCAAATGAAAGGATGAATGAAGCAAGCCTAGCACTGGCTTGTGAGTGTTTTAGATATTGACACTTATGTTCTCCTCTTAACTTGTGCTTTTGTTTTTCCATCTTTCCTTTCAGTGAATGTTACCTGTGTATCACCAAACCGTTTCCGGTGTGACAACAATCGCTGTATTTATAGTCATGAGCTCTGTAACCAAATCGATGACTGTGGAGATGGAAGTGATGAGAAAAAGGAGAACTGTAAGCGAAAGTCAAAAGGGAGAAGGGAAAACTAAGGGCCCCAAATTGTTTGCTGTTTGCAAAATGGACCTCTGGGATTACAGTTTGTTCTATAGAGGCTCACACTGTACCTGTGGCTGCAGATCTCTGCTGACATAATTCTTTACAAGACTCTATAAACACACACATTGACTCAGATGCAACCCTTCCCTGCTTATTCCTATCTCACTTGAGCCAGATGTTGGCAGGTTCCTCCATTTTTAGCCTTGGTTTAAGCATTCAATAAGCTTTTCTTTCCTCTTTTCTCTTAAGAAAATGAAAACAAACACTACATACTGGTTGAGTCACTCTACAAATTAATGGTTTATTTATTTTCAAAGATGGGGTTTGGTCCCTCTTCAGCCTAGAGTTACTAATTGTTAACCTAGGGATGTCAACTTCTCAATGCCCAGATGAAAAGATCGCACTAAGTAAGGCAGCACTGGTGTTAGCAGAGCTTGTCTAATATCCTTCTTCAAAATGAACTTTCATTTCCTAGAAGAGAAAAATGATGGATTATTTTAAGATAGAAGTTTCAAACAGGCTGCATTTAATGTTTTAGATATTGAAAAATCTGTGCTTTTCCATTTTGAGAATGTTTTATAATCTGTCCATTGAAGGAGAGAGTTGATTAATTTTCTGGACAATTGAATTTACCCAGAAAGAGTCTGTTAGGAAAATTATTTTCCCTGACTCCAATTCCCGTTTTTTTCCCATAAGGATATTATCTGGGAAAATTTAGATAAATGTCTGAATCTTCTCTTTTCCATCTCTTGTATTGTTGTGGCCTTAGACTGCTCAAGGCCAACTCTCATCTCTGAGGGGGCTGTGTGTCAGGAGGTCTTTGACACTATTGCAGTGTTCACGTTTGTACCCCTCTCCCCTTCTTTTTGTCGGAGATGAAACTGTAGTTCATATAACATTGTTAATAGGTTTATTTGAGGCATAGCACAAAAGGATGAAAACCCAGAAATAAAGCCTCAAAAAAAAATTTGAGCAGGTTTCTCCTTCCCCTCCTCTCTTTCCATTTCCCCTGTTACTAATGCCATTTTTTAAACACAATTTTCTTTAATTTAAAAAAGGGTAGGGTTCTGGCCCCATGGCGAGCGGTTAAGTTTGCGCACTCAGCTTCCACGGCCCAGGGTTTCACCAATTCGGTTCCTGGGCGGGGACATGGCATCTCTCATCAGGCCATGCTGAGGCTGTGTCCCACACAGCACAACCAGAAGGACCTACATCAGAATATACACCCGTGTGCTGGGGGACTTTGGGGAGAAAAAGAAAATTAAAAAAGAAGAAGATTGGCGATAGATATTAGCTGAGGTGCCAATCTTAAAAAAAAAAATTTAGAAAAAGGTTGTATGTGCTTACACACACACACACGAAGGTGATACAGATAGACATAAAAAACTGATTTGAAATCTCACCACCTGGAGAAAATACTGCTAACATTTACATCCTTAAATCTTCATGTGTATGATATCAATTTAGGGATATATGTATATATGGAATCTATTATACATATTGCCTTGTAAACATATTTAAAAAAAATTTAAGTTGCATAGAATTGCATTTGTCATTTTTAATACCCATTTTTTTGTTTTTGTATTTGTTTTTCTTATTGAGGTAGCACTGGCTTGTAACATTATATAAATTTCAGGTGTAAATCATTATATTTTGACTTCTGCATAGACTACATCATGTTCACCACCAAAAGTCTAGTTGCCATCTTTCTCCATACACATGTGCGGTTTACCCCTTTTGCCCTCCCCCTGTCCCCTTCCCCTCTGGTAACCACTAGTCTGTTCTCTGCGTCTCTGTGTTTGTTTGTTTGTTTATCTTCCACATATGAGTGAAATCAGATGGCATTTGGCTTTCTCTGTCTGACTTACTTTGCTTAGCATAATACCGTCAAGGTCCGTCCATGTCGTCACAAATGTCAAGATTTCATCTTTTTTATGGAGCAAGACAATTGTAGCACGTGGTCAAATCTGAGAGTGGAAAGAAGGGGTAGTACACTTTTATTCTTCCCAAGGAGCGGGATGTTAGTTAGAGAAAGCACTCCTAGCCATCACAATGGACAAACTGTAACATTTCAATGGCTTAAGACAGCAGAGGTTGATTTCTCCTTCACGTAAAGTTTGATCAAGGTCAGGTAGCCCTCCTCTGTCCTGTAATTATGCCATCTGGAACACGTAGTCTTCAAGGTTGCCGGGACAGGAGAAGAGAGAAATGGAGAAGGCACACAGGTTCTTAACTTCCTGGGCCTGGAAGTGACAGACGCTGCGCCAGGTCACAGTCCTTTGGTTGGAACTAGTCACATGGCCCCAATCTAACTGTAAGGGAGACTGGGAAACATAGTGAATACCAATTATTTCTACCACAATTTACCCTTGTGTCACTAAACATCTCCTTACACTTATCTTCCCATCCTTAGAAGACCCTTAACCCCTTCCCAAGGGACGTAACTAATAGTCCCATTCAGTAACTGAAATCTGGAACTCTGGATCATAGGCATTAGTCATGCCGTCCGTTCCAGATGTGGTTCCTCTTGGTCTGGAGACCCATAAACTAATAGACTAGCTTTATTTATGCCCCCTGACCCCAGGAGACATTGGTAGAACTGGGGAAGCATAATTCTCGTGGGGGAAGAAAGAATTAGAGACATTGCAATCACCAGTCTGCAGCAATTCTGAAATGCCACTGGGATAAGGTGACACAGGTTGTCCCAGGACAGTCCTGATTTATGTCCGTTGCCCTGGTGGCTTTATTAATAGTACTGCTTTCACTCTCAAAAGCATACTGACTGGCGGTTCGTCATGCACCTTTGTCTCAACTGATTGTCAGTTACATTCAGGCTATCTAGAAAAATTGATGGGCAGTCATTTCATCCAAATAAGAGGTTTTACTGGGCCTTTGTGTCTCAAAGCCTTTTAAACTCACGACTCTTACTGTTTGGGATCTAAATGCAACTGGCTTTTCCCATGCTGCAAATTTATGGACTTTATTTTCTTTAATTTCTACTTGTAAATCAACCAGTTCTTCCCTGAGCTTATCTCTTTCTTATAGATCTTGCCAAACTCAGGTAATGGCAAGCAATGCACACTTACTAACATTCTGTTTTCCAGTCTCTTTCCCTAGATTGGAAGTTCGGTAAGCAAGTGGTCTACTTTCCAATTTTTCCAAGCTTTGCCAGATGCTTTGCCATTACATAACACAGGTCTCTGTCTTTCCTGCCTCCAGTAGCGCTTTCCTTATTACTTGCCTCCTCACTGTGAAACCAGTGCCAAATGTTTTAGGTTTTCTTATGGAAGTGCCCTACTTATATATTACCCAGGGTAATTAATATTAGCTGCCAACAAATTCCAAACTCTCAGCGATGTGATGTAACAGAGACTTATTTATCACTCATGTGAAGGCCAATGCAGCTTGCACAGCTCTCCTTCGTCTTGTAGCTCAGCCACCTGAACACATGGCTTCCAAGGTTGCCAAAGCAGGAAGGCACGTGGGTTTTTAATTGCTTCAGCCTGCGATATCACTTCCAACTCATAATGCATTGTACAGAACTAGTCACGTGGTCCCAACCTAACTGCAAGGGAGACTGGATAATGCAGGGAAACACAGGCTTATTTGGGAGAAATAAGTGTCTCTGCCACAGAGCGAAGCATCTTGTTTCACAGAAGAATAAGTTTGACTTTAACTTGTTCTTAAATTATAGGTGCAGATCCGACCCCTAGACCTTGTAAAGAAGATGAATTTAAGTGTAGCAATGGACATTGCATTTCACAGCACCTGGTGTGTGATGATTTTGATGACTGTGGTGACCATTTTGATGAAACAGGTTGCAGTAAGTAAATGCTTTGTTCATACTTTGTTGTAGTGACTCAGATTTACCTAATGACAGCACGCAATAACATAACGTAGTTGATAATGACATATTTCTCTTTAATTTATTTTGTGCTCTGAAGTGCAGTCCAGCCAATAACTACCTGTTATTGAGCACTTATTCTATACCAGAAGTTGTGCTAAACACTACATAAGGTATCTCATTTCATCCTTGTAATGATCCTATGAGTTAGGTATTCTTTCTCTCGCATGCATGCTCTCTCTTAAACACGTGAGGAAGCCGGCTTAGAGGTTAAATATATTGGCCATGTCTTTCTGCCATTAAGAGGTTGAGTCGGGATTTGAGCTCTCACCTACCTCGCTGCAGAGCACATCCCCTTCTCAGTTTACTAGGTGCCTCTTGGGACCTTAAAGCTATGTATTTTGTCTATTAGTCTGCACATTTTTTCATCTTAAGCAAAATGCAGTATCCTTGGCACTTAGGGGAAGAGCGTCTAAGGGATGGAAATGTCACAGTGGACCTTGGAAGGAACATTTATTTTTATGTTTAAAGTAGAGGGGGGACTTTGTGTAGGAAAAGGATGATGAACATAACCAAGGGATGATTCTAGCTCAATTCTGTGATGGAAGTGTTGGAATGACATGCTAAAAATTCACACCTTTATAGTCCTTTATAGCTCCTATGAAATGCTTTCACATACGTTATCTGATTTGTCACCCAGCTTAGCCCCAGTGGATCACTGTTATTATGCCTATCTTTATAATAATAAATCTTAGAGAGCTCAAGTAACTTGCTTGAGGTCACACAGAGTGGCAGAGGCAGAATTTGAACAGTCCTGTGACTCCAGGCTGGGAGAGCTGGCCTCTAGTTCCTCTGCCACGAGCTGTGCCACTTTGGGTGCGTACTGATGTCTTTAGCCCTCAGTCTCTTCACAGGAAAAAGGAGGGAGTTCTTTTACCTCGAGGAGCCTGTGACTTAGTTGCTTTAGTTAGCTCCATGTGCTTTCAACTTCTTGGGCTTTAATCACTTTTTTTCTGAGGCATCCCAGGGATTTCCCGGCAACTTTTCTCCTGTGGGTTACAAAGGAAGATGAATACCCAGCCATATTGAATTGATTTGCCATTTATTTCACACACTTTCTCAGCAAGGCTTGGAGTTTTTGACATAATAAAGTGAGTTAATTAAATATTTAAAAAGCTTGAACATGACAGGATTTGCAAAACTGGATGGTGGATTTGGGTCCTGATGCCCAGAGACTAATATATGATTGGTTCCAGGTGTCTGGAGTGTTTCCAAGTTGGGCTCGGGTCAAACATTGGTTTGTCTTTTAGCTGCCCATGCCAATTAAAAGGCTTAAAATTGACTATAGTGCTTTTTAATTCAAATTACATTTAATTAAAAGCAGGGTTTATTTAAAGGAAACAAGTAGCACAGACATTAATTTAGGTATGGAAGCAGCATTTCTTTTCAGATATTCACATTTCAGATAAGTGGAAATGTGATATGGACTTCAGTCTTACTGCAGTGGGCTAATAATTTGGCCGAGACATAGAATTCTTACTTAAAATACCAATTCTTGGGTGCTGCTAATCCACTTGCCTTTCTTTTCTTTTCCTTTTCCTCCTCCTTCTTCTCCTTTTTCTTTTAAACAGGATCACTGAGGTTGTTTGTTTTTTAAAAAATGTTTGCTTTTTAAAAAATATTTTAAAATCAGGAAAGGAAAGATATTAACTGTTTTTCTAGCAGCATTGAGGTATAAAGGAAAGAAGTTAACTTCAGATTGCAAATATGATTTATGTGATTATAAAGGTGATTGACTTGCTGTTTCTCTGGTAGTTCTTATTCTTTCTTCGTAAAATGAATATAAAGTGTCTCTTTTATAAATAGAGTATCTCTGGGTTGAGGGAATCTGATGTTATATGGATTAAAATGCTGATTGTTTTCAAACGAAAGAAGTCCTCAAATTTGAGGAAGAAGCTCGTAATACTGTGTGGTTTCTGCTCTTGTTAAGGACTCTTGCTTTACAAGAGTACACCTCACTCAGCAGAGCACTTGGTCCAGAAATTTTTACCTCCTGAGACCTCTAATCATATTATAGATTTTAGAGCTGGGAGGAGATTACAGAGCCTAACTACGCACATGAGACTCAGAGAGGTTATTTGACTGGCTCAAGGCTATTCAGGTTAATAAAAATAGTTCACATTTATTGAGTAATGATAGGAGACGTCATTACCAACCTTACAGAAAGTTAGAAGATGATAGAGAATGCTATGAGAAACTTTATGCCAACAAATTAGACACTTTAGGTGAAATAGTCAAATTCTTAGAAAGACAAAATGCTGAAACTGGCTCAAGAAGAAATAGAAAATCTTAATAGACTTATTTAGCAATATGTCCTTGTTAAGAGCTCAGACTAAACCTTTATTATAAGGCTTTTACGTATATGGATTTTTTTTTTTTTTTTTAAAGATTGGCACCTGAGCTAACAACTCTTGCCAATCTTCTTTTTTTTTCTTTCTGCTTTCTCTCCCTAAATCCCCCCAGTATATAGTTGTATATTTTAGTTGTGGGTCCTTCTAGCTGTGGTGCGTGGGACACCGCCTCAACGTGGCCTGATGAGTGGCACCATGTCCATGCCCAGGATCCGAACCAGCGAAACCCTGGGCCACCGCAGTGGAGTGCGCGAACTTAACCACTCGGCCATGGGGCCATATATGGCTTTGAAGTATGAACTGCAAGGGGAGCATTCCATTGAATGTCATTGTGCTTTATTTTGTGGTTATTTTTCTTTTTCGAAACTCAGTGTTTTTAGTCCAAACTACATATACTTTTGTCATCATTGTACCCTAAGAGACCCTGAAAAGTGACTAAGTTCACCTCATTGCCTACTGTAGAAGACAGATAGATATAAATATATTTTTATTTGAAAGAATTGAGCCAGGAGATACCACAGTCTCTTTAGCTAAAATATTCAGAAGGCTGTGACCAAGGGATATTTCATTTGAGAGATAGATGAAGCTTGAATTCCTTACGGAGATAACCACCACCCCCAACGCTACCCCCATTATCACTCGCTATCTATGTTCATCTTTGTCAGCTTTCCTGTAAGACCTAGGTTTAGGGGTAGATGGAGACTCAGGATAAAAGAAGAAAACTGACAAGAATGACAAGAATGAAAGGCAGATGGTTTGGACAGATATTGGCAGAGACAAGAACTTGGGGCAATGATGAGCAAATGAAGTGTCTGGGTGGAGTCTGAGCTATTAAAAGTCTGCCCTGGAGCATCTGGACACCAGAACAACAGAGATAACAAGGGTCATTCATATGGGCTCTGCGAAAATAAACTATTGGTTGAATTATTTTTTTTATGAGAAAAGTTATAAAATCCAGGAAATATATTAATACTCAAAAGTAAAAATCACTTGAATCACATCACTAAGTGAAAACTAATCTTAAAGTTTGGTGTACTTCTGTTGTATTTTTTGCACATAAATGTGCAAAAATATTTCTTAATATTTAAAAAAATTTTAAAGAAATATTCTATACTAAATAGTGTTACAATCTTTTTTCTCCGTTTTTACTTTAGATATTTCCCATGTTAAAGTATTGTTTGAGACCATGAATTTAATGATTACACAGCAATTAATTATGTAGATAATCATAACATTGATTCTAAGATACATATTTATTTTCACATTTTAACATCTCTGAAATCAGGATGCATCTTACAATTGATAACGTGTTGTATGTAAGTCCTAAAGTTTTTCTATTTTAGTGTTACATAAAAATAGTACATCAGTGGCATCTTAGATTTGATAAAATACAGTATACCATAATTTATTTCCTATTGTTAAATGTACATTCAAGATGTTTCAAAAATTTTCTCATTATTAATAATGTTATACCTTAAACATAAATTATAACATACAGTTTTTATTCCTTCTTGAGGGAAAATTTATTAACGCGGAATAACTGGGTAAAAGAGTATGAATATTTTCAAAGTCCTTGATACGTACTTGTTGCAAAATTCCTTTCCAGGTATGCCAGTTTATGGTTCTAATAGCAGTTGTATGACTTACGATTACGTGGCCAACACTTGATTATATCTCTATCTCTATCTATCTATCCATCTCAGTTGGTCAGTGTCAGACAAATTATACTCTTCTTTAACTTTATAGTCTCCTCGTATTTGTTACTTTGTTCTAACCTGTATCACTGTCCTTTATGTGCACACACACACACACACACACACACATACACACACACACACAATAGGATTAGTATTAAAGATAGTGGAGCAGATGATGACAGCTGTACAGAGCCTCTGGCTTCATAGTCCTGGAGTCCAGAATTGGATGTTCTGAGGGTGAGCCTGACAGTGCTGAGTATAATGAGAAAATTGCCTTAAAGATCTAACATTACATACAGTTGTGTAAATGGCGTTCAGGCCATTACCAGATATCTGAATAGAGAGGCCCCTGATCCTCTACATAGGGTTATGGAAAGGGGTCATCTCAAGAATTCCTATAGTTGGCTGTGGGTAGGTGTTCCTTCTGATACACCACCTGACTGTATTTTTGGCTGACTTGGTTTATACCTTTCATTTGTAATGCTGGAATTTTGTTTTTCAGATACAGGAAAAGAAAGATCATGTGCTGAGAATCTATGTGAACATAATTGTACCCAATTAAAGGAAGGAGGATTTATCTGCACCTGTAGACCTGGATTCAAAGCCAGTACTTTGGACAGAAACTCTTGTGATGGTAGAGTACATTTCCTCCAATTTCTGTTAGGAGAACCTTGTACTTTTTAGGTTCTCCACTCATTCGCTTTTATTAAACCACTGTTTAATTCTCTTAATGGGGCTAAACTCATGGTTCTAGTTCATTAAAATACTCAGGTACACCAGTAATTTAATGTTAGAGGGTGATGATCAGTTCTGAATGAGGTTGTTAGCTATACATTCCTGATGTCTATAACCAATGATGGCAAGTATCAAGATCTATTTTCCTCATTAAATTCTTGGGTCATGAAAAAAACCAAAACACTTGGATGCCAATTGCTTATTTTCCATGCTATGTTACCACTGCCTCCCAGAGCAATGGGCAGATAGCCCATCATCTGTAATGTCTGTGGAATTGATATGATTTATGAAGGTCTCGGTGCTGATGGCTGCTTATTGTATCAATGTGTGAGATGGAATTTTTTTTTTAACAAACACGAGTCTAACTTTCTTCATCTGAAGCTAAACAACACATATTTATTACGCATCTACTTATGTCAGACGTAAGTGCGTTCTAAGGTATGGAGTCAGAAGGTATCTAATCAAGAGAGCAAGTGATGAGTATGCTTTTCAGTGTCTTTTATTATTTGAATTTACTGTTTCTAACTCATTATGTGCTATACTCGGATGACTGGAACAGTTCTTTTGGAAGCTGAAGCTTTAGAACTCAGTTGAAAAACCAGAGCAATGACTCCCCTTCCTGAAGCTAGTTAGCAGAAGGGAATTGGTTTCAAACAACAACACAACAGCTGCTTCCTGAAAGGGGCAATCTTGTTCTGCTGTTGTACAGAGTCAAACTATTTCAGTGTAAACTCTGTCTTCATCGCTTACCAGCTTTGGGACTTAGGGTTTAATAGTAGTCCATACCTTATAGGATCTTTTTGGAAGAATAAATGAGGAAAAGACATGAAAAGCATGTGAAACAGTATCTGAAAGTTGGTAAGTGTTCCACAAATGTTGGTATCATTGCTTATTTTCATCTGCAATCTTCTCGGTCCTAATTGCTTATGAATGTGGATTTAAATAGAAGCAGGGTCTCTAAGGAATGGATGGAAGCAGATGTTGCATATTTGGTTTTATTTTGCCTACAGACATCAACGAATGTGAGCAATTTGGGGTTTGTCCCCAGAACTGCCACAATACCAAAGGAAGTTATGAATGTTCCTGTGCCCAAGGCTTCAAGTCTATGGGTGATGACTATGGAAAACGGTGCGCAGCTGATGGTATGATGGGTTCATGTCGTGATTAATTGACTTTCGGAGAAATAAATGCTGAGGAGTACAATATACCGGAAAACAAACTTTAGACTCTCAGAGTCTTATTTTTAATTCACCAGTTACTTTTCTTTCAACACTCATCCAGTCTCCTCTTTCTCTTCCTCTGGTAGATTAAAACAATAACTACAATCCCCCAACAAATACATATGAATTAAAACAAGAGTTAGATGTTATAGAGCTTATTATTCTGGCCTTAGCCTCTTGTCCACCTTGGTAAAAACTTCAGAAAGTGGACAAGACGACACTCTCCAGAAGATTCAAACAAGAAAACTTGCCTATAGTTTGGTTGTCAATGGAAGGCAGTTGATGAATCCCTCTGGCTCCCACTGCACTGCCATCAAGGTGTGAGGCCCTCTAATCCAAGGTGGGCCACAAACAACAGTCACACTCAATTGGGCCAAATCAAAGATGCTGTTGACATATTCTTTTATATCGTTTATGGACTACTGATGACAGACAGAAAGAGCTTGGCTTATTCGTAACTTCAGTCATTAGCTCTACATTTTAAGTTAATGCCAGTATCTGAGAATCAGGCCTGATAGAAAGCAGTAGTTAGCATTAGATAGAAATGACAAAAGAGAAAGACTATAAATTAGAAGTCTTACAGTCCAAATTTCCAGAGGTCTAACCTAAACCAGCATATCTCAGTTAAAATGTATAGGTCTTAATGATCTTACAGATTTGAATTTTAAGTTTGTATTAGAGTTTAAGGAACTTGATAAGAAAATAGCATTTTATTTTTCAAATTAAGAGTAAAAAAGCTGTTCAGTTTCTTCATACAAATTGGACTTTTAAAGCATACATTTGATTGGCATACTTAAATATTTTACTGTCCAAACATTTTTGACACTGAGTGAAAACTAGGGTAAAGGCATTTGAACAGTTGGCTTGGTGATTAAGCCGCAAATTAAAAATGGTTTAAATCTTTTAACTAAGATAACTGAAATAAATTAGAATATTCATATAAAACATAATGTCAAGATAGAAGAAATGTATAAAATGAACTTTCAAAAGCTACTTAAATTGGATTTGATTGACATTATGAAAGTAAATTAAATTTAAATAATTCTAGATAATGCATCCCAGGATGAGTCACCATTTACATAGCTGCTTTAAGTAAAAAAATTTTTAAAAAACCAAGAGCAAGCAGTTTTTGGTTATTAGCTAGAAGCTAAATTGGGTCGTGGTGCTGATTACCTGCTCTAAGAATCATAAAATCTGTCATTAAGACAGAGTAAAGAATGTAGACTTTCTGGAATACTTTTAGTAAGCTTATACATATTGCATTTCTACTGTGAGACCGAATGTCTACAATCGTGTCTATTTTATTGTCAGTGAATAAAGAGAAAAATCAACGGAAAAGAGGATGCTATCTAGGGGTCTCAGCATTTCCTTGCTCTAAACTTTTTCCCACTGACAACAGAGAATAAAGAACTGAGAAGATCCCTAAGAGAAATGTTAGCTTTCCACCTGAAATGGAGATGAGAATGTCCACAGTTATGGATTTTGCAACCCAGTTGGATAGTTAGCTCTCTTCATTAGCAGAGATTGTCAGACTCCTATAAAAACTCATTTTTGTTTAAAGAGGGAGAGGATTCCTGCTATTTTATATCCTACTGTATACCAAAAAAAAAAAAAATTCAGCCAGAATTCAAACAGTAAAGCTTCCCTTTGTTTGTTTCCAGGTAATCCTCCTTTGTTCCTGCTGGCTGAAAATGTGCGAATTCGAAAATATAATCTCTCATCTGAGAAGTACGCAGATTATCTTGAAGATGAGGAGCATATTCAGGCTATTGATTATGACTGGGATCCCGACGGCATAGATCTCAGTGAGTATGAACTTTGGCATCTGTCATTGATATTAATTGAATTATAAGATATTGAACTTTGGGAATTTATTTTGTAATGAGTAAATTTTGTTGCATGAGTGGAAGAGGAAGTCCCTCCTATCTACCATGCTTCAGACACCTTAGCATGGCTATGGATTCCAGCCAACCTTTCCTGACTTCTCACCAAACCTTTTTCCGTCTCCAGGGGTTATCCTTTTGGGACCACCTCCTCTCCCTTTGTTTTTGCTCATCTCCTTGTCTTTGCTCATGCACATCTTGTTCATCGCCACCATTGTACACTTGGAAAATTTCTACTCAAACTTCAAAGACCCAGTTCAAATGTCACCTCCTCTGTGACATCTTCTTTAATGCCTCCCAGCACAGTCCCATGATTGCTCACTCATGATCCTGTAGCACTTTATACATGCTTTTACTAAAGCACGTGTTACATTGAGTTACAGCTAGTTGTCCACATATTTTTCTCCCTACCCATAACCATGTGCTTTTTGGAACTAGAGACTGTCTAATTTATGACTTTGTGCCCAGCACCTGACCCAACATCTAGTACAGTGTATGTGGTGGGTGCTCAAAAAATTTAGTTCAATGAATGAAAAATTGAGTAATGCTTGCCGTTGAGTATCTCATGGCTCTGAATGGTATGTAGAAGATGGTAGTGAGCAGGAATCAGAAAACTTGTCTTCTATGCCTGTCTCCCTCATCCACTAGCTTTATGACCTTAAATAATTGTAGCAATTCTCTGGATCTCCATTTCTTATCTGAAAATAGGAGCAGTAATCTTTTTCTGCTTGCCTACCTCTGAGAGTTGTTTTGAAGATCAAAAGAGAGAAAAGATGTGAAAATGCTTTTGCAAACTATCAATAACTATGCAATGTAAGATTTATTATTATGTTTTCACACTTAGTTATGTAATACAATAAGCTTTTCAAGAATGGTATATACCTAAGAAAGTATACTACTTAAAAGTCACAGTCTTCCTATGCTTTTAAAAATGCCTGCTGTCCACTATTCTTTAGTCTGTACATAAAATAGGACTTCTCATCCTTCTGGCTTCTTTATTGCCAGTTATTGTGTATGGTTTCAAATTCTCAACAGCCTGCCCCTAGTTTATCTATACATTTTGTTTCGGAAACCAAAACTTTTTGTTTGTTTGTTTGTTTTATAAAGTTTTTTATTTTGTAATTTTTGGCTAATTAGTTTCCATTTTTAAAAGGTTTAGTAGATAATACTTCACATAGTCCAATATTAAAAAAAACAAAACAGGATATACAGTGAAACATCTCCTTCCCATTGCTGAACCCAGCCATTCAGTTACTATCCAGAGATAGTTTATTCATTTATAAGGAAATATATACATATTCTGTTCATACAAATATATTCTCCCTCCCTTTTCAGACACAAAGTGGAGTATGCCATACACGCTGTTCTGCATCCTCGTTTTTTCTCTCACCAATATATTGAAGACATTTTTATGTTAGGATGTAAAGAGCTTCCTCATTCTTTTTGCACTGCACTGTATTATACTGCATGGATATGCCACAGTTTATTTCTTTAACTTATTTCTTATGGATGGGCATTTCATTGTTAATAACGTTTCGGTTTTTAAAAACTGCTGTAGTGGGCATCGTGTATGTATCATTTTGCACAAGTTGAGTGTACTTGAAGCATAAATTCCTAAAAGTAGAATTGCTGGAAACCAGAACTTGATCCCAAACAGAGTAAATAGGCTCTTGGCTGAAATATATTTTAATAAATTACCTTCAAATAGAGACAACTAAGTCAGTATCAATTAGTTATAAATTGAAGCATTTGTAGCTAATAGCTTAAGTGTGATTGGTTTTGAAGTTTGATCATATTGGTGTAATTGAATTATTAGTATTATAGGAACAATAAGAAGGTAGAGATGTGTACAGCACTTCACCTGATTAGACCCCGCTTCCCCCCTTACCTGATGTTCTTGATGTGAAGCTAACCTGCGTTTCTTGTCTCTGCAGGTGTCGTATATTACACTGTGCTAGGACATGGCTCTAATTTTGGTGCTATCAAACGTGCCTACATCCCCAACTTCGAATCTGAAAACAATAATATCGTGCAGGAAGTTAACTTGGACCTGAAATACATAGCGCAGCCAGATGGATTAGCAGTGGACTGGGTTGGAAGGTTAGTTTAGCCATATTCCCCTCTTGCCTGTTCTATTTTCCTGGCTGGAGCTCCCTACTGCTTGCTTGGGCATATGCATTAAGCTGGACCTGGATATGGGTATACTCAGCCACTGATGCAGCTGAGTGTTGCCTGGTCTTGCTCTAGCCCCAGCAACCATCTCTGCTTACCCCAGCATGTCATATAAACATGATCATTTCCTATATTCTCTGTGTGCCATGGAAAAGTTTGGGAAAGCACCAAGGTCAAGAATCTATGTTATATCTAGGAGAGCATTTTTGCCAACAGAGTTCTGGATTCCAAAATTAACTTTCAGTATGGTGGCACTGTTCATTTTGTGAAGAAATGGGCCAGCCTCACAGTTCTCCCAGCAAAGCAGTTGAGATGAAATATTTTCTCTCTGATAATTATTTCAGGGAGAAATAATCCACATCTTGTGTTTTTAGCAGGCTATGTCATCTGAACCGATTGGAAATTTGACTTTCCTGTTTAATCTTCGGGTTTTTTGTTAGTAGAGGTGTTGGCTCTATTCTGCTCTTTTTAGACCTTCTAGATCCCCAGGGACCAGAGCCACACATTTTGGATGATTCCTAAGTAAGAACCGTAAGTAGGTTTATCAGTAGATGCATGAAATACAAACTGATGAGGAAAAGTCAGTAAGCTCCTTCTTCAAGGAAGAGCCTTGCATTGGAGTCACATTTGTAGAAAGTGATTACATTAGGTTGGAATCAGAGCTCAAGCATTCATAGAATCGCCTATGTCCTTGAAAATGAATTAATAATAGAAAAACATTTGAGGGGGAAGGCTCAGGGGCCTGCTGCCCCCTGGGAGAATGCAGAGTCTTGGCAGTATAAATCAATTTTCACCTTTTAACAAACTTGTTTGGTGTTCCTGGAAAACTTGAGCTTCTCTGAAGAAGTTAATTAGGTCCCCACTGTGCCCGCAGGCTAACAGGAGACTCATTTTAGCATTTTCTGTCAGGAAACAAGGCCTCAGAGAGTCAAGAACTTGAAACTCTAGACTTGAACACTTCCTTCCTGAAAACCAACCAGGCGATGGCAGATCTGTCTTCTTGTTTGAAGTTTTACCTCTCTCCCAGCCTTCACGAATGAGTGAATTTAGAAACTGATGGAACTCTTTCCGCTTGGGAGAGACTGAGACCTGCAGCCTTGGGGATGGAATAAGGGCAGGATGGCCTGGCTGAGCTTGTTATTTTGAAAGGCTATTTCTACTCATTCTTGGAACGGATGCCAGCTTCCTGTTGATTCCAACGGGGCTCTTGGCTGAGGAGGAAGCCAACTCACGGGCATTCAGAATTTAAAGGGCTGACCCAATAGTGCCTTAAGACTTCTACTTGGAGGGCTGTGTCATATAATAATGCCAGATGTGAGGTCCACCGTCATTACTGATCCTGGATGATTCAGCTGCTTTTCCTGATCAGGCAGGAGTCTCCTCCATTCCTCATTCCTCCACTTGTAACCTTCCAAAGATGTCCCCTTGGCATGGGGCATTTCTGAGCGAGGGAGATTGTGCTCCAATCACTGGTATTTGAGTAGCTGTCTTGCCGGCCAGAACTGCCAAAGTATCTGCTCTCATCTTCAAACCTCCTTCCCAGAAGTGACCAGTCCAGACTTTTCAGACATTTTTGTCTCTCTAAATTCAGGCATATTTACTGGTCAGATGCCAAGAGTCAACGGATTGAGGTGGCTAAACTTGATGGAAGGTACAGAAAGTGGCTGATTTCCACCCAACTGGATCAACCAGCGGCAGTGGTTGTGAATCCCAAACTAGGGTAAGTACTTGAAGGGATCTTAATGTTCTAGATATTTTCCACTGGATTCTCAAAAAATTACATGTCTTTCATTATTTTCTCCCCATTCTACTCAAATTGTTCTTGGACTGTTTTTGGGTGGTTTCTGTGACTATTTTTAAGAATTGTAATATACTCTAAAGATCATTTAGGAGCAACTAGGCTTCAGACCAATGCTGTGTGAGGGGAAGTCCTCTGGCTACATTTTTTCCACAGTCCAGCTTGTCTAAAATTCACGCATTTTTCAATAGAATTTAAGGATTCTATTTAGGAATTTAGGGATAGACCTCTTGGTCTATCAGGTCTAGGTCTATATCTGATTAGGACTAGAGGCTATAAAGTGGTGGCTAGTGGACTAAAATGGCCCATAGACATATTTGACTTGAACTATACAGAGCTTTAAGTTATTTAAATTTTTTTTTTTACTTAGTTGCTAACATTTAAAATTTTTTTAAAAAATATCTGTGTTTTTGGCTTGAAAAATCAGGAGAACTGATAACACTGGGTAGGGATGCCTTCCTTGATGCACTATTGCCTGGACCTTTCAGACAGAGCCTTGCTCTCCCCGTCACTCGACGTTCATAACTGCTCTGCTCCACTCGTTTATCTTGCCTGCCTGGTCCTTTCTAGGTATTTGAAGTGGTGCAATCCTTGGTCTACTTGATTCTTCTACACATAAGTATTAACTGGGTGAAAAATAATACATTTTTAAAAAGTTAGAATGTTACCTCTACGAGAGTAGGAATTTTTGTTTTGTTCTCTGTTACATCCCAAACACAGGACACTGCCTCCCACACATTGGCATTCAATAATTGTAATTATATGTTTTAAAGGGTCTGAATGTATATCCTTGGACAGGGCTGGCCAATTTCTATTGAGGAAGTCTAGTTTTCAGAAAGGGTAGACCACAGATGCACCAGCTCCCCATTTTCTTTCCCTGTCTTCTGTAAAGTGTAAAAACAGCATCACTTAGTACCCAGGACTCCGTGAAAACCAGCTGATTTCCCTGTTGGAAGTCCGTGCTCTGCTTTAGTGGAGAAGCTCCACTAGATGAAGCTGCAATGGGAAAACCTTCTGTTACAGGCTTATGTACTGGACTGACTGGGGCAAAGAGCCTAAAATCGAGTCTGCCTGGATGGATGGGCAGCATCGGATCATCCTGGTTAAAGAGGACCTTGGTTGGCCAACTGGCCTTTCTATTGATTATTTGAACAATGACCAGATCTACTGGAGTGACTTCAAGGAGAACGTTATTGAAACCATGAAACATGATGGGACTGATAGGAGAACCGTTGTAAATGCAGGTTAGAATTTAATATATTAAATGATCGATTAATATATTTCCCATTCTCTTTGCCCATTTTCTCAAGAAGGATCCCTGATCTTAGAAAATGGTTTATATTGTTAGAAACCACTCTGCTGGACTCCTAGCTGCTGATTTAAATTAAAATGGACCCATTAGCAATAATTAAGTCCTTTTTGTTCTTTTTACATAATTTTTTTTTTAAGTGCTCTCAGCAGCAGATATTGAAATAACTGAGTTTCCTGTGAGGTTGCCTGGACAGAGATGGCGCTCGTGTGTGCCAATGGTAATCCATGTCTAGCCACTTCTAGACACATTAGTCTTTAATATGCTAGATAGTTTATTTTGTCCAACTGGAAATGTCTAGAAGGAGAGAAGCATTTTGTTTTCTCATCTAGACTCTGCAGAACTGCAACAATCCAGCACATAGCAGGTTTCCTAAGTGGTGTCTTATGTTCAAAGAAAAAAACAAAATCTCTGCCATACAAATTGTTTATGAAAAATAAAATAAAATCAGCAACTTGAAATTGAGGAAGTCCACTATAATTGAGGTCAGCCAGTAGTGTAATTTCTGTCATCCTGATCTCCCAGGCAGGACACTTTCGCAGTCACATGTACAGAAAGTCTTCCTGAATGTTTCTGGGATTTCAAGGCGTTGCATTAGGGATTAATTCAAGCAGAGTGACATTTGACATAAAAGTGGGGCTAGGGTATTTTCTTTTCAATAACCTTGTTTTGTTTTGTTTTTCCCCTGGGGGTAAGCAGCAGTGAACCCTTATAGTCTGGATATCTTCGAGGGCGAGTTATACTGGATATCTAAGGATAAAGGAGAAGTATGGAAGCAGGATAAATTTGGGCGAGATGAGAAAGAGAAAATGCTGGTAGTGAATCCTTGGCTCACTCAAGTTCGAATCTTTCAGCAGTACAGATATAATCAATCAGGTAATCGCCAACCTTGGAAGACAATGTTCCTTATTATCTGGGGAAAACTTCTTTCAAATTAATGGCTCTATTGTTGGAAAATGGTAGTGGATAATAATCTGCTGATCTCTCAGTGCATGAAAGAGGTGTGTGTGTATTTAAACCATTTTGACCAAAGAAAGATAAAACTGGAGGGTGAATGAAATTGTGTGCAGTACCAGCAGATATGAAGTAAAAATATTTCAATCCTGGGCCAGCCCCAGTGGCCTAGTGGTTAAGTTTGGTGCACACTACTTTGGTGGCCCAGGTTCGGTTTCCAGGCGTGGACCTACACCACTTGTCTGTCAGTGGCCATGCTGTGGTGGCAGCTCACATACAAAAAGAAGAAGATTGGCAACAGATGTTAGCTCAGGGCAAATCTTCCTCAGCCAAAAAAAAAAATTCAGTCTTCATTGGGTTTGGAGTTATGGGTACGTACTTCTAGGCTCCAGAATCCAGCAGTCATCAGACCTCTGCAAAATGTGAGTTGGGTTAACAGGTCACAAAATGGGTTTCATGGACATCAGAAGTCTTACCCACTCTTGCATTTGCAAGGCCCAGGCTCGTCAAGTTATCCTGAGCTACGTGAGCCTTAGTTTAAAATTGTCAGTCAGATGCATTTCTGCCCCCTCCCTTCTTTCTCGTTTTCTTAGTTCTGAGTCCTCCTTCATCAGGTTAACTGTGTTCTAAGTCATCCTTCACCGTTGTGTGGAGTAAGCTGAAAGGGAAGGGAAGTTTTTGAAGTGAGGGAAGGAAATGGACTAAGTCCTCTGTGTCAGGTTCTCTCTTCAGTGTTAACCCAGACATCTGTTACTTCAATTAATCTTCTCCAAAACTATTTAAAGAGGTTTTGTTCTCTTCTCACAAATAAGGAAACTGTGGATAGGAGAGATTTAGTAACCCGTGTGCCTAAGTCACACAACCACAGGATGAGTTTTAAACTCAGACATGATTTTTAAATTTAATTCCATTCAACCCCAAATCTCAGGGTCTTTCTGTTCTGTTCCAATCATCATTATACCTAGTTCCAGACTGAATTCTTTGGCCGTGTGTGACAAGTCACCTCCATTTCTATCCCTGTTCTGTGAAACCAAGGTGGAGCCTGAGGTCCCCTTGAGTCCACTGATACTCGGAGACCCTGATCAGCCTTGGCTAGTTGGAACCCAGAGCTGAGATTCCCAGGGGGTTATACTGGCGGCAAACACCTTTTCTAGGTCCTCTCTCCCTTATGTTGCTGGTAGTGATTGCCATTCTCCAGCCCCCTCTCCAAAACACTCGGGACTCCACAATATAATAGGTCTTGTGTCCTAAATGCTCCTGTGGCTCTCATGCTTGGCAGTTTTAAAGGCAGGAGGGGAGAGCACAATACACCGGGTGAGCCCCCTCTGGCCCCTGGAGAGAGAGCAGGTTAGGAGTCAGGCAGAGGAAGATCTGGAGACATCCCCTGAAAAGCATCTCAGCCAGCTGATGCTCTGGGCCCCCTTTGGAAAGTACTGAATGCCGTGTAGGCCCTAGACCCAGCCCAGCTGTGGCAGATTAGCATTTACTCTGGACGAATAGTTCTCAATTTTTAGGATACATCAGAATCATCTAGGAGCTTGTTGAACACAAATGGCTGGCTCCCACCTGAAGGGCTTCTGCCTTAACAGGCCTGAGGTGGCCTAAGAATTTGCACTTCCAACAATTTCCCAGGTGATGCTGACGTTGCTGGTTCAGGGACCACATTTTGAGAATCCCTGCTCCAGGTCCTACTCAGAGTGTGGACCAGTAGCACTAGTATCCTATGGGAGATGGGTAGAAATGCAGACCCTCAGGCCCCACCCTAGCCCTTTGAATCAGATTCCCCAGGTGATTTTTATTACATTGAAGTTTGAAAAGCTCTGCTCTAGAGAGCTGAAGAAATGTTAATGGCACAGATTTGGAGTGAGGCTTTTGGAATCTGTCGTTATTTTATAGCCATGCCTTGCCTATGGTTATATTTTGGATGACAGAGTATCAGGATCACAGAATGTTAGTGTGGGAAGCAATTTAGAGATCATTTATTCCTTGGATAAATCATAATATATGCTAAGGTAGAATTCAGAAGACTCTAGAATTACCTAAGGAGCTTTTAACAGTAATACTTGAGCTTCATCCCAGGCCAATTTAAATCTGAATTTCTGTGACTGGGCATCAATAGTTGTGAATAGCTCCCAGGTGATTCTGATAATCATAGCTCTAAATTCCCTTATCTTGAAAATTAGGAAACTGAAGCCCAGGAAAAGTTCTCCTTGGAAGGTGGGACTGGAAATCACGTCCAATGTATGCTTTGGAGGGACCACACATTATGAGCTATCCGAATTTGGGCAATGACAAATCTTGATGTAATAATGGGCTCTTGCTGGTATTTTGAACCATCTCAGATTGCTTAGCACTGATTAGTTTTTGAGGTCATTCAGTGAATCATACACACACCTACCTTCCAAACCTGCCAGGGCAATAGAGGAAATAAGCGATGCCAGTAGAAAATGAGTGGCATGGAAGGCACAGGGAGAGACTGTGCCACTTGGTGGGGTGGCAGGGGACGGTAGTTTAAATGAGGGTGAGTAGCCAGGTCCAAGCTGCACATGGCTTAGGAGTGTTGGGATGCTGCCTGGTCTCTCCTATCACCTGGCCGGTGCACAGCTCAGTTGATGGGCATATCCTTGGTTGGGGGTTTTCATTTCCTCCTCAGCACCTAACCACTGTTCTTATCTGCTTTCCAGTACCCAACCGCTGTAAAAAGGTCTGCAGCCACCTCTGCCTCCTGAGACCTGGAGGCTACAGCTGTGCCTGTCCCCAAGGCTCCACCTTTATAGCGGGGAGCATCACCGAGTGTAATGCAGGTAGGAGCACTGCCTGGGCAGCCATGGGGCCTGGGAGAGCTACTCTGCCTTCTGCAGTCAGTTCCCTACCTGTGCTTCCCATTCTTCAGGAGCCTGAGGAGCCCTGCCTGCTGGGTTCTTTACAGAATAGAGTGGGGATGGCTAGAAGGAGAGAGGAGAGATGTGGGAAATATGCACAGAGCTGAGTGAGGGGCCAAACAGATCTTGTGTTCCAGGGCTTTCTGGGAATTATTTGCTAAGATCTGTTATGTTGTTTTGTAAAGACATTTTGAAGAATGAGTTTTCTATAAGGGCTCTTCCTCCTTTCTCTTCCCCATACTGGATTCCTGTCACCCCAGAATCCATTCAGCCTTATCAGGAGTTCCTCGAGGTGAGAACCAGGTTCCTGAGGTGGGGGGCTTATGAAGTACAGAGGGGAGGGCTAGAGGAGTTCATGTTTTCCTCACATGCTCATTTCAAAGTTTTGACAACTGAAGAAGGGCCACATTTCAGGAGGTGCCTTATGCTGTTGGGAGATGAGGTCTGGAATAAGGAAGCAGTGGTTTAATTCTCATCCCAAATGCTGTGGATGATCTATTCTTGGCAAGACCTTTCTTCAGTGACTCTTAAATTAAGGAGTTAATAAGCCATGGGGAATAAATAGTGTCCCTAACTAGGATCCGATGCTTGATAAGCACGTTAAAAAAAAAAAAAAATCATCCTGTGGTTCACTAGCAGCCTTCCCCCAGTTTTAGTTAACAGAGAAATGAAGAGGCTTAACCACCTTCTACCACCAGGTGGAGCAAGTGGTTAAACAAGGCACCACTTTCTGACTTCCCAGGCAGCCTGAAAAGTTGGGAGGTTTAGAGAATGAAATCGGGGATAAAAAACTGTTTCCTCCGCCTCCCTTCCCCTATCCCCACTCTCATCCTAGCGCCACGGGGGAAATATTGGCAAGATGACAATACCTAGCGATATTTTGAACAAAAGGACAATTTCAAGCTTTTGAGATTCGTTCTGTGCTGTAGATGGATCGTTCTGACGTTTGTTTACAATTTCATGTTGAAGGAGACGTGTTGTGCAAGTTGTCATCTAATCTACTTCCTCATTTACATTTTTTGCCAAGTGGATCATATTAAGATTTCTGTTTAAAAAGACATTAACCAAAGTAAGCACGTTAATGATGGTAATCATTCCATATACGGTCTCGGTTTGGTATATCAATTAATCAATTAATTTGATAAGTATTTATTAAGTGCCTGCTATGTGCTAGGCACTGTTCTAAGTGCTGGAGATAACAGAAGGGAGCAAACAGACAAATACCCTGCTCTTGTGGGGCTTTTATATTCTAGTAGCACAATAAATAGAGAACCCAATAAATATATAACATTAGGTGGTAAAAATAAGAGGAGAAACCTACAGCAGGTAAGAGGGATGAGGGTGGGGTGGGAGTCGGTTGCCTTTTTAGACAGACATTTCCTGGAAGGCCCCTTGATCAAGTGAACTTTGAGTAGAGACTCAAGTTGAGGGACTGAGCTAGAAGCGTATCCGAACACCTTGAATAAACACAGGCGGGATAAATACTTTTTGAGCATCTTCTAGGTGTAAGACATGGAAACACGAATGACCCTTCAGGCACATCCAGAGAGTATGTGGGGGCTGAGCTGGAGCAGGGACCCAGAGCAAGCACAGTTTTGTAGGACTTAAAAATGAGGCGATCTCTACCCGACTGTCCACTAAGCATCTGTGTATCTGCATCTATGTGTCTGTCTGTTGATGGAGGGATCGCTGATGCTTCAGAGCCTTTAATTGAGGTTTGAGGTGCATCTAAATTGAATTCTTGATGTTAACTGGATTCACAGCGGAGAATTCTGACAGCTTCAAATGAGGACGTGAATGTCCTAAGAGATTCCTTTACCACAAGTTTCTTTTAACTATTAACGTATGTTCTAGAGTCTAGCATCTCTCCACTGTTTTGGGGGTGGGGGATGCTATAAACTGTCTCGATCTTTCCACCAAATGGATGTTACTCTCCAAGACCTTATTGATAAGGAAATTCATCTGACTTAAGGGGAAGATAATGTTTTGATAGGAAGACTAATTAGCTGGCCTTTCCCCGTCCACCCCCTCCCCCACTCCCCTGGGTCTGAAGCAGGTTTGCATGGTATGGGTGCTTTGCTGAGTATGGCTGACTAACACATGCATGGCTTTCCCTTTCTGCAGCCATCGAAAGTCCCATCATGATGCCCCCCCCATGCAGGTGTATGCACGGAGGAAATTGCTATTTTGATGAGAATGACCTCCCCAAATGCAAGTAAGTCTAAATGTTGAGGTCCAAGCTGTAGCCCTTGCCTCTTCTGGGGGAATTCAAGACCTTAAAGTAGCTAGAAAAACAAGTACAGGAACCTTGCCTGTTCACTAATTTTCACATCTTAACCAGCTTGCCCTCCCTTGGGGGAGTCCATAGAGAACTAAAGCAGTACTTCCCAAACTATAATGTGCCTAAGAACCTCCTGAGATCTGGGTCAAATGCCCACCTCACGCACAGGGATTCTGCATTTCTGACAAGGTCCCGGGAGATGCCACAGAATTGTGGGCCACGCTTTGGGGAGCAAGGAGTTAGAGAAACGGCACCTGCATTTTCCTACACACCTGGCATGGTTAATTACAATGGGATTGTGGGAGAGCAGCTGGCAGCAGAGCTGCTTCAGTACGAGGCACTCATGATGAGCAGAGACTGGGCCTACGATTTGGAAAGAAAAGAATTATTGAGAAAGCTTTATCACAGAGCAAGATGAATGGAGGTCTTTTAAAAATTTAATGAAAACATATCAAAGGAAAGAACACAATCATGGTTTCCATTTTTACTCTCTAAGGCAGAATTCCATAGATTAGAGAACACATCAATAGGTTTTCTTTGATGAGGCTGACCCTGTAGGCGTCACAGCTACTCCACTGAAAGTGAATTTCCACAAAGTCAAATTACTGTTCTTTCTGCTTGTTTATTTCTTGGTGGAATAAACAAAAGTCATACAGGATACATTGTCTGTTCAACGTGTAATTTACTCAGTCGAACCTCTCTCTCCTTCAAGGTGTGCTTACAAAATTGCAGTAGAAGCCTCAGAAGGCGACAGCTCGTGAACAAGTCTTCTTTTATTTTCAGGTGTCTGAGTGGCTACATGGGAAAATATTGTGAAGCAGGGCTTTCAAAAGGCGTCCCTCCAGGAACAAGTAAGTTTTGAGAACATAAGCAACCTGAAAATACTTCATAGCCTCTAAATTGAATGCTGTTTGTGTTCTGTTTAACCCAGTCTTTGAAGAATGAATGGTTGTGGACCCCAGCCTCTACTGCTAAGTCGGTTGGCTCTTTTCCTTCTCTGCATGTTGATATGTTCGCTTTTCCCCCCCTCTTCAATGGCAGCGGTGGCCGTGCTGTTGACAGTCATCCTGATCATCATAATTGGAGCTTTGGCAATGTTAGCCTTTTTCCACTATAGGAGAACCGGCTCCCTTTTGCCTGCTCTGCCCAAGCTGCCAAGGTCAGTTTCATTATGTAGAATATTGATTTTAGCAACCTGTGTAATGTGCCCATGTGAATAACTTAGTTTTTTTTTTTAAGTTAAAAAAAAAGCACACTACACAGTTCACCTATTCTGCAGACACAAAAAGTAGTGAACTGAAAGCAGTCCCTTCAAATCACAACTTCTTAATCAAGTGCTTCTTTGAAGCCTGAGTGCAAAGCACGTTTGATAGTCCAAATGGTTGGTGCCTATTGGTGGGCATTCAGGTTAGACTGGAGAACAGAGCTGGCTGTGGGATGGACCAGACTTTATTCCTGCAAGTCCCAAACTGGCCCTGTCTTAGATCTCAAGCATTTGGGAACGTGCTTTAACACTTCCAGGTGGCTAAGAGAACTTACCACCATATTTGATGTGTAAATTCAGAGTGTGAATTGAGCATTTCATTTAAGTAAGATTTAGCGATATGGAGGAAAGAGTACTATTGCAAAAGATTATTAAAAAAATAATGACTTTCATTTACTTCTTTGCAGCTTAAGCAGTCTTGTCAAATCCTCGGAAAATGGAAATGGAGTGACCTTCAGATCAGGGGCGGATGTTAACATGGATATTGGAGTGTCTGGTTTTGGGCCTGAATCTGCTATTGACAGATCAATGGTGATGGTGAGTGTGGCTTCAAAATGACTATTTGAACGTTACCATTTTTACTGTTTTATAAAAGAAACACTTTAAGAATAAAATTAACCTAGAAAAAAAGCGAAAGACTGTATGCCTCTCAGAATAGTCTTCACTATACAGACAAAGTTAGAAAACATTAGATTTGTTGCAGAAACGTATCTAAAAATATTAGTAGTAAAATTAAAATTTGTCTCTGCTTGAAGCCACACTGTTGAATTAGAATCATAAACAGTCTTAAGTTTAACTGGAATCTTAAATTAGTCTTATTTTTTTAGGGAGTAGGAGAGAGAGTGCATAATATTCTGCTTTTATTTGGTGACTTTTTGTATATTTAAAGGGAGGAGGATGAAAATAAGTGTTTACTAGTCTCATCTATTTTCCCCCTGATGGATAGTGATGGAATAAACAGTGATTTTAGAGTTAGTGGTTGGTTCAAATAGCAACTCTGGCACCTTCTAATTATGTAGTAATAGGCATGGAGCTTGGTCTCTCTGACCCTACTGTTCCCATCTGTAATGTGGGTATAATAATACCTCCTGTGAGGACCAAATTGATACCTTATGAGGAGACATGTATAGTCTCTATAATCAGTATTGGGGAATCGCTTTCAGTATTTTGCTTTTCCCTCAAATCTTTCATTTTTCCCCTGCCTGAAAATACAATAATATCCATTTTTTCTTCTTTCCCCCCTCCCTGTTCTCTTTGCTCTTCTTCCATCACATCCTTTTCTCTGTCCAACCCCAGTCCCCAGGTGACTTATTTTGGAGAACTCAAATATAGGAAGAGTGTTTCTCTTTTCTTGTGCTAGTGAACGAGGGCATTCATGTTATTTTACATGATGGTTTGCCATATGGAGGCCTTGGGTCTCTGCTGGCTTTTTTTGTTGCACGTTCTTTCTGGGTAAATTTAGCATAGTGCCTAGCTTACCTCCAGGTGTGAGGGGGGTAAGTTGCTCTGTGTGTGAACCAGGTCAGTACATTATGATCTTTTTTTTCCCCATCAGAGTGAACACTTTGCTATGGAGATGGGGAAGCAGCCCATAATATTTGAAAACCCAATGTATACAGCCAAGGAGAAGGACAGTGCTGTCAAAGTCGTTCAGCCAACTCAGGTGAGGAATCACGCAGTCCTTTCCTTCAAGTACTGCTGTTGCTGGATCTTGTTCCATTGAATAATGTCCTCTCAGGGTCCTCCTCACCTTCCCTCAAATGGAAGGAAACACAGTGGTCCATTCCTCAGCTTCACTCTCTGCAGTAACAGACCCAAGAAAAAGAGACGTGAAGATGATCAGAATCCTGTTTTGTTGCACAGTTGTTGAGGTTTGACAACCATTCTGGGGGCACTGACCAAGAGCCTTTTCCTTCCGAGTGGTCAGAGCAAGAGGTAGGAGTCCATTCAGAGGCTTGGCAAACACAGTGCCTGGTATGCACAAGCTTTCCATAAACCTTTGTGAAATGAATGAGCAAATGATCATCAGGTCATTCTGCAGAGACTTTTGGGAGTGGGTCTACTCTCTGGGTTCTTGTTGGTATCATAAGGGTGTGATCTGAGGTGACCTCCCTATGCTAGTCTTTCCCATACTGTTCAGAAAAGTAGAAAGTTCTCCGAAGTTGATAGGCAGTTACCTGTATTTCCTTTGGTACGGCCCTATTACTCACTCATCTTTGAGAGGAGCGTGAAGATGAGGAGGAGAAGGGATGAAGGGAAAGAGCTTTCATTAGGTCTGGATCAATAGCTCCAACACCACTCCCCATGCCTGTCACCTGTTGGCCTGTACTTCCTTTGCCGGAATAACTACAGCCTCACTGAAATTCGCTTTCATTGCTAACACCTAAACTTCCTTTGAACTCACATGCTAAGGCATATTTTAATATATGATAGAAGTGTTTATTTTATGAATGGCTTTCTTAGGACCAGAAATATTTGAATCGTGAAAGCATTTTGCCTGATCCTTTGATATTCAGATAGCAAAACTTTAATCACATGATGAAATAGATATGACATTTTATTTGGCATTTTCACTTGAAATAAAATGAGGCCATATATATAAACACATGTCCAAGTTCTAAAAGAAATGAAGTGGTGAATGGTAAAAATACAGTCATGTGCTGCATAATGACCTTTTGGTCAATGATGGACCGCAGATATGATGTTGGTCTCATAAGATTAGTACCATATAGCCGAGATGTGTAGTAGGCAGTACCATCTAGATTTCTGTAAGTCCTGCAGGAGAGGAAGAAATTTTCCTCTACCCTTCTAGGTTCTTTTGGCTGGTCTAAGAATTAAACTGACATGAGACAGATTAACAGGAGAAAAACAAACAAAAGTTTAATAACACGTGTACATGGGAGAAACTCAGGAAAATTGAATAACTCACCAAAATGGCCAAAAGTCTCACCTTAAATACTATCCTCAGGGGCCAGTCTGGTGGCACAGCAGTTAAGTTCACATGTTCTGCTTCTCGGCAGCCTGGGGTTCGCCGATTCAGATCCCGCGTGTGGACATGGCACCGCTTGGCAAAAGCCATGCTGTGGTATGCATCCCACGTATAATGTAGAGGAAGATGGGCGTGGATGTTAGCTCAGGGCCAGTCTTCCTCAGTGAAAAGAGAAGGATTGACAGTAGTTAGCTCAGTGCTAATCTTCCTCAAAAAAAAAAAATACTGTCCTCCGCTAAAGAGAAAAGAAGATGTTGGGGGTGGGGAGAGCCAGGGACTTCAAAGGGAAAGGAAGGCAATTCACAGGTAGGTGAAAAGGAGCAAATGTTTGGAAAACAAGTGTTTGGCCACACAGAAACAGAAGAACACAGAAGGGAGCTCAATAAGCAAGCTGTCTGGGTTCCTCCCTGTCCACCATCTAGTTCATGTTGTGCTAAGGTGATAGCTTACTTCCTGAGACAGGTGTTTTTATCTTAATTCTTTTAGGCACTTAAGGGGGAGGTAACAAGAAAAACTTCCTGAGTCTTTTGTTTCTTAAAAATAATCAGCCTAAAATAATCTTCATGTTAAAGACATATGTTTTGGGGCTGGCAAATTTTGTTCTTCTTCAATACACTCTATGATGTTCATACAATGATGAAATCACCTAACGATGCATTTCTCAGGATATATAGGAAAAAGAGTGAATTTCTACTCTGTAATTTATTAATTATATATCCATTGTAATTTGGGCTCGAGTGGGAACCTTGGAATCCTATGAATGTTACAGAAAATGTCTAGAAGAGTATTTATTCCATTACGCCTGTTTTTTCAAAAATTCAACCTCTTTTAAGCAGTCCTCTGAAATTGCTAATTTTATTCTAAATATCCAGAGGTAAGATTCTCAATTTGCCAGTGAGTTTAGGAATAACTCATGCTGTTCTAGGATTTGGCTGCCACTATACAACCAGAGTATCTTTTATCCAAAAATATGGTCAACAGTGGGAGTAAGGGGAAATAGAGAACACAGTGGAATGTGCTATTACTAAGTGAGAGTGTGACCAGTGGGGGGTGCCTTTGCCTCCCAGGATTCAGGCATGAGAAAGATGACTTAGTGGTTGGTGCTCCTGATTTTGGGGAAATGGGAGTGGTGTTTAGTCCTGGGCCACCAGGTGGGTCTCCTACAGTAAAAATGGTGCCTGACCATGTCTGTGAGACAGCGAGGTGGTAAATAGGACCAAAGAGTTGATAAGAAACTTTGTAGCAAATTTATTTATTACCAAATCATTTCAAAACTGGATAACAGCCTTCAATATGCGCACAGGTAACTGTATCCGGAAATGTGGATAACAGGAACTATGGAAGTCCCATAAACCCTTCTGAGATAGTTCCAGACACACAGCCAGCTTCTCCAACTGCTGATGGAACTCAGGTAACTGGCTGACTGCTGAAATGATAGGGGATTTGGAAAGGACTTTGGAGTTGCTGGGTTTGTTAATCCTCGGCAAACTAGGAAAGACCCTGATAGGCTCACAGATCCCCAGATACATAGGCAGTTAATAAAGATAATTTAAAAAAATCACAAATTGAAAAACTTTCCACAAAGCAAAGCTACATTCTAAGATTGTGATGGGAATGATGTCCTTTGTGACATGGGGGACCATGAGGAATAGAAGGGCAACAGATTTCTGCAGCCTCTTCACACCAGAGGCGTTTACTTTGAAAGAATGATTTTATGTGAATAAAGAGCTTACTGTGTCAAGAATACACATAGAAGACCTTTCCCTTCCCTGTGTAATGTGATTTCTGTACTGTGTACATCATTGTTCCCTTAGATAATGTTTTTCTTAGCTGTAATGTTGCTACCTATGTTCACCACTAGATGGCACTAATTCATATGCTCTTCCTCTGTCCATCAATCCGTGTGTTCATCATCCATCTAACCGTTTAACCGTTGTTGCCCTCATTGTGCCAGGCAGAGTGTTTAACAATGGAGATTAAAAGAAAAAAGGGCCACTGGATGGAGCTTCTCTACCATGACTGCAGGCCCTTTGCAATTTGTAGGCTATTTGGTCTACAGAGAGAAATTCAATAAATTGATATAAAACTGTATTGATGGATAATATACAGCTAGTTTTAATGGACACATATGAAGCTATTCCAGATCTAGCTGTTTGCTTCTGGGAAAACTATTTTACCTCTGGGTGCTAGACTGGGTAGGGCGGTTCTTTGTGGTATAGAAGTATCCTGTGCATTGCAGCACATGTTAATATTCAGGAATGTCTCCTCCGATGCACTGTGATCCCAGAAACCATCCCCCTGCACACTCACACACTCCCAGCTGAGAACAGTAGGATCTGAGATGTCTCAGTTTAGGGTTCTTTGACTCCTTCTGTGAAGTAATGTAAAGCAACAAATGTCTAAGGGTAGTTAGAAATCTTACCATCTATACAATCCTCATTTCTCACATTGCTAATCTATAAGCAGAATTGGCATCTGCAAAGTTACCTTGGAAGTCATATTGGATTTTCAGGGCCTCCTGTTCTGCTCTTTTGGGTCAAAATAAAAGTTGAACTAAATAGATGCTAATAAGAAGATCTTATACCAAAGGTCTCTTTGTCCACCTTTCATATTCCATTTAGTAAGCCCTTCTCCCATCATGCATACGAGTGCGTGCACACACACGAATATTGTCTTAGAAAGGATTTTCACTTTCATATTTTTCAAGGGACTGAATTTTTTTAATTTAAGCTACATTAGAAAATGGATCTTGAGGACTGATTTTCCACAGACACTAGAATACTTGAATGTCAGGTCTGTGGTTCCCCAAGTCTGACTCAACTCCAAGGCAGTGCCAGATTTATTTTATATTCTTGACATTTTTTTCTTGGTCCATCTGGAGTCTAGTGATGCTCTTGCCTAGACAGGGCTCTCTCCCAGCTGAGCAGGAAGAGGAGTGTGGTGGGGATGCCACAACCTCTGACCTGAACAGCAGTCATCAGGAACAAACTGCACGCTGAAAGACTTTCAAAGGGGAACAGATCTGCACCACTTAGAGTCCCTTTCTTTCTCACCTCCATCTTTGCAGTACGTTGGTTCTTGTTCTTACTTTTTTTAATCATTCAAGGCTGAGACTTTCTTAAGGTTTGTCCTCCCTGGATACCCAGGGATCTTGCTGTGTCTGTTGCCTCCTGGGCAGTGAGATAACGGCAGGAGTGGCTGACAGCAGTGGACGCACTCGGTGAGGATCACCCTTGGTTGACATTACTGTGCCAAGGAGTCTCACAAATGTATCTTTCATCAGTCAATCTACTCAAAGGACTCAAAGTGAAAAGATAAACTCCTGTGACTCAGTTCTGTCATTTTCCGAAAGTCTCATTGAAATGCATTGGGTTTCCCAAGAAGATGAGTCACCACCATTTCTCTTAGTAATAACTGCTTAACCGCAAGTAGTCATTCTATACTGAAGCAATGACTTTGAAGAGTTTTGGCCTTTCCCATTCAAGTATAAGCTTCCAGAGGCCGGGCTCTGACCTGAATGTCTTCATCGCCCTCTTGGTGGTGGCCATGTACAGAGTCGGTGCTCACTTAAATAGAGGTTAAAGAGAATGGCCTCTTCTACTTCTCCTATAGGCGTGTACTCCCCTCTCCTTTACATCTTGGCCTCCTACTCACAGAGCAAGAGATACCCCAGAAGACATGTGGGCTCTCTCAGCTACCTGCTAGAGCAGACTGTGTATGCCTTTGTCTCCTGCAAGGTTTCCATGTGGCAGCCCGAGCTGTGGCCAGCACTGCCACCATGAGCAACTTTTCAGCAAGAGAGGAGCCACCCACCATAGTCTAGGTTGATTTCTCTTTGGACTTTTCAGTTTACGTCCCCTGAGTCCTATAGTCATTGCCTACTCTTCTACCTACAATTTAGTTATAAAAATTTTGCTGTGACTCAGTTTCTTCATCTGTAAAATAGAGATAATAAGAGCATCTCCCTCACAGAATTGTTGGGAAGATTAAATCAGAAAACTGTAGGGGGCTGGCCAGGTGGTGTAGTGGTTAAGTTTGTGTGCTCTGCTTCAGCAGCCTGGGGTTCGCAGGTTTGGATCCCAGGTGTGGACCCATACACCACTCATCAAGCCATGCTGTGGCGGCATCCTACATACAAAATAGAGGAAGATTGGCACAGATGTTAGCTCAGAGACAATCTTCCTCAAGCAAAAAGAGGAAGATTGGCAACAGATGTTAGCTCAGGGCAAATCTTCCTCACCAGAAAAAAAAAAAAGTTCCATTCCTGAAGGTGTTCTATTTCTCCTTTTTCATCTAGGCAACAAAATGGAATATCTTCAAACGAAAACCAAAACAAACTACCAATTTCGAAAATCCAATCTATGCAGAGGTAATTTTTCACATTTTTTTCTTGACATCAGCATCCTTTCTTAGAAATAACTTCCCTGGTTAAATTGGACATACACTCAGATTATTCTGAGCAAAGTGGCAAAGATGTGTCTTCTTCACGCAAAACTATTCCTGTTGGGGGAATAAATGGCTGATTCATGTTTTGTTGTGGTCCTAGATGGACGACGACCAAAAAGAAAGTGGTCCCACCGCTGTCGTCCCACTGCCATCACCTTCTCCCGCTGCCGAAATCCCTTCCAAAAGAAGCTCAGCTCCAACCTACACTGCAACGGAAGACACTTTTAAAGACACTGCAAACCTTGTTAGAGAAGACTCTGAGGTATAGCCACGCCAGCAAGCTAGGGAACAATTAGAAACACACTTTTGCACATATGTTTTTTACAAACAGATGGAAAAAAGTTAACATTCAGTACTTTATAATAAAAAAAGAATATTTTTCCCCTGTTCACCTGTAGCTGGAACTGCCTGTGGAAACTATGCCTTGCGTGTCTTTTTTATTTTTTTTAATTATGCCGTCTCATATTTTTACAAATAATTATCACCATGTACTATATGTATATCTTTGCACTGAAGATATCTGAAGGTAAGGCTATAAATATATTGTACATTTGTAAATTTTGGAAAGATTATCACATCATTAAATTTGCTAATAAAAGAATCTGCTGAATTGGTTGGTGATCATTGCAGTAAATGATCCAGTGAGGAAAGGAGTTGACTTGGGGCCTTTAGCCGTGTCTGAAGAAGAGGCACCACTCATGTCTCCTATAGAATTATCCAGGAAAGGGATCCAGGCCCCACTCTTGGGTCCATTTTTACGCATCAGCACTTAATTAATGTTCACTCTTTCATGTAACCCGGTTAATAGGCATATTGATAGAGAGCACTGTGTGTTGTACAGACTTTGGGATTTGACTGTAGATGCCTCAGATAATGCAGAAGGTAGAAAAGCAATTCAGTCTCACTCTTCTGCATGTTTGTGTTGTCTAAACACTACACTCTGCTTCCTGTGTGTTCTCTCTCTAGCTGTCAAGTCAACATAGCTATTTGCAATGTCTGTGAGAACATACCCTGTCATTAAGTGCAAGTATCCTGCAAAGAGTTTGTATTTAATCGAATGAACCCTTTCGCTTGATGGGCTGTAGGGCAATTTACTTCCTTGCCTTGGCATCTCGGGTGGTCACCTATCCTAGAAACTGGAGCTCGGTAGCTGAATTACTAAAACCAAATCTGTGTCTTCATAAAGTAAGGTGCAAAACAAACACTGGTTAAGGAAAGCCTCAACTAAGTTTTGTTTCTGTATGTGAAAATATCGTTATTATGACTATTTATTTCCTAAGTTGAACATGAATAGAAAGGGAAACCATTCTTATTGAGCCTTTTTTATGTCTTTTGGCTAGATCTGTACATTTGTATCAGAATATACTGTAGAGCCTAGCTCTTATCTTGAATAGTCAGTATAGTCTCCACGGGAACCATGGCAGGAATATACAGTTTCCATGCTAAGTAGCATTCCTGGCTCTCAGTGCTAATATTGCACATTTTTAAAACAATGAATGAATGGATGAATGGATGGATGGATGGATGAAACATATACTACTGATTATTTTATTCCTGAGTTCTCAAAATATTTCTTGCTCATATTTTGAGGCTTATTGTAATTACTTTGAAATGTACTTTGATTAGAAAAGCAAATGGAAATGATGCTGCTGAAAAATTTCTAATAAATGTGTATTTTATCAGACTTCTGTGTGCTTTTGAAGCCCAGGTCACGAATAAGTTGTATATTGCTGTGCGGAGCTTGGGGCTTTGAATGTGAGGCAACCTGGGTACCAAGGATACCCAGGGTTCGGGGAGGTGGGGAGGAACTTACAGCACACCCAGCCCTGACTGACCCAGTGGGGTGATCTCAGAGAGAAGAGTAAGCTCCTTTAGGTTCCCACCTGAACTCTGGGCAGGAAGCCCCCTTAATTGCCTTTCAAAGTCAATTTCCACTTCCCCTTTTCCTTCCTTACATCCTAGGCCCTGAGCCCAGTTCCCCATTTTGGATCTAATTGTGTTTCAGAGTTTAGCATAAGTACCCACTGCTGAGGGATCACACTGCTGCTCATGCTGAGACTGAAGACGGCAAGAATGGTCACAGCGGGAGAGGGTTTTGTTCAGAACTGGGATTTGAGCTTTACTGGGGTGTATCTGATGTCCTAACTCTGGGATATGTGAGCCAAGAGAAAGTGTGAATACCAGGAGTAAAAGCGAGCCAAGATCACCTGTGCTTGGAAAGGGTTGTAATTTCCAGCTGTGATATTTGTCTTGGGTCTTAAGCTCAATAAGAAATTATTCTGGGGAGTTTCTTTTATGAGAATTAGTTTCCTGCTTAGCTTCATTTCTGAGTCTACCCCAGAAAGGAACCAGAAAGCCTGCTGCTGTGTCCCGTCCTCTCCCATATGCTGGCACTTGGGCACTGGAGCGTGAGAGACACACGTCGCCCCTCCTGGTGGGCTCTGCCAGCCCCAGTTCTGTCCCTGCCTCGCTCTCTACAGCTGGAGCAGCTGTTGGGGAGTTCTGCCAGGTGGAGGAGCACCCAAGAGACGGGTCGCTAATTACAGGACTGAAAAGCTGATGGTGCTCATCATTTCATCACATAAAGCAGAGCAGTTTTACTAGTAGAGCATGTATTATTCCGCACAATACGCAGTCACAACCACAGGCAGATGTGTCCACAGCAAGCTGTCAAATCACACTGGTTGCTGTTTCTGGGGTTTCCCATTGATCTTTTTTTTTCTTACTATTGATTTGTTTATTCACTGTGGTCTCCCAGCACTCGGTTGCAGACAAATGGATGCAGAGGCCATGGGTTTCAGGAAAATATGTGAGACTTTCAATTGAGAATTCCATCCATTAACTTGATTCTTTCTCTGAATTGGGAAAAAACCACTATTATTTGCTTTTTGAGGTGGAATATCTCGGGCTAGCTCAAAGATGTTTAAGAACTAGTTAGGCTCTCGGTGAGGGAGGGCTCTGGGGAAGCTGTTGGAGATGCACAAGCTTTCCCAGATGTCCTGGAAAGAGCCTTGACTTGCAGCTTGGAGCCCTGGGCTGCCCTCGACCTCACAGCCTCTCTTCAACCTTCCCCTTTGCATTCATCTCGGTCATAAGCCACAAGTAGTAATGAAAATATATGATTATGTTTTTCCTGTTTGAAAGCTCCTTTAAAAGTATAAATTGCTTTCTTTACATCTGTGATTTGCTTTGAAATAACCCAGTGTGTGTGTGTTGGGGAAAGGGCGAGGAGCAGGATATAGGTACAGAAAGATCGGCCACAATCAGTAATCGTTGAAGCTAGACATTGCGTACACAAGTTCATTATACTATTCTCCCTCTTCTCATGTATGTTTGAAAATTTCCTGAATAAGTTAAATACTCAGATCCTTCAATTGTACTTGTCCAGTCATCACACATGAATCTCTTCCCCCAGGACCCAAATAATCCACATTCACAAATTGCCACCATCACACTCAGTTCAATATTCCTATTTCCCTGTCTTCTAGGCACCAGGGATACAAATAATAATAGTGGCATGTTTACCTCATGCCGGGTTCAGTTCTGTGCTCTTCCTGTGTTTTTTCTCTTTTTCTCCTCATGAGAATCCTATGAGGTAAGTACCATTATCCCCATTTTACAGTTGAGGCACCGAGTGGTTTCATACCTTTCCCAAAGTCGCACAGCTAGTAAGTGGTAGGGCTAGAATTTAAACCCACCTGGTGCTTTTCAACCCACTACTGTGGCCAATTCTCTCAGGGAGCCCATAGTCTAGTGGAGGAAACCAACCCCATTAAGATGTGGTGTGGGAGAACAGAAGACCAAGCAACGCTCATCACAGATCTTCAGATTCGACCTGGAAAGATGAATTTTGCCAGCAAAGGAGTTCAAGGACGAGGGGAGGCAGCCTCAGCAAAAACGGGATGGTAGGAAAAGACACAGGTGTTTGGGGAGAGCAAGCAGTCTAAAGTTGATAGATGGGATACTACTTGGCTTGAAAGCATAGAGGACAGGATGTGGTGGCCACAAATGTAGCTTAAAAGGCAGCAGGATGTGCTGGTATTGTGAAAGATCTCTAACGCTCCGGGGAGGAAGGCCAGCGTGGGAGAGTCTTGCTTCGCACCACCAGTGACCCTCACCACAGCCACTGCAAGGGGTGGATCACAAAAAAAAAGTGCCTGGGAGTGTCAATTCTGGAAAGTTACCAGCCTTGCTGACCCCTTGTCGTTTTAAGTGCTTTTGGTCACACCAATTCTGGACCACTCCTTCTGGGAAGTAAATCCAGAACATTTTCTTTGAAAATCAATAATCGTCTGCATTTACTTTGTTTGTGTCCATGATATTCTGGAATAAGTGATAGGAAACAAATCATATAGGTCTCTAGAAACTATTAGATTGAGCCCCATTGAGCTACAATATGGCCGGTCATTGAATGCTGTCCCTGGCTTACGCAGACCAGAGAAAAGGGCACATATTCCTGTTCCTCTGATAACTAGTGTTGCCTAATGATAGTCATTTGCGAAGATGATGTGAAAGAATTTCAATCTAAAATGGAACCGGAGGATATAAAATGAAGAATCTCTTGCACGTGCCCTCGGAATGACAAAATTTAAGGATTTCCTGTAAATGCCTGATTTACAGAAAACTGATAGTGTTGGAATTTTCTTGGATGATGGGGAGTTGATCAGACGTTGCCTCATATCAACTTGTGAAGTTTTGCCAGAGGCATGGACGGGAGATGCCCTAGGTCGGGTTAGTCTCACAAAGTGGGCTGAATGGAGCTTTGTTTGTGTGACTGGACTGATTTCGTCTGCTGGGAAAGTTTTTGAGGCTGGTCTCCGTTTGTTTTTACTTTTAACTGACTCTAACTGGGCTCTCACCTCTTTACATTCCCTGCCCATAAATACAACCTGCCCCAAACCCTCAACGGACTTGCCTGTAGCTTGCTACAGTTTGCTTGTCCTGAATTGCAATTCTTCTGCTATTCCCAAATAAACTTATCTTTTTGAGCTTGCCTTAGTTTACCTCTTTATTTAGGTCAACAAAAACAACTATGCAACCAATTACTTTCATCACGGGGGCTAGACCATCCTCCTGCCGTTAATCTCTGAGCCTCAGCTGCTGCTTCTATAAAACAGGGAGGTTGGCTGTGTGAGTCCAATGTGGAAAGGTATATAAAGAGCGGATGCAGCCCAATGCCTGGCTCAAAGCAAGCCTTCAATCCGTGGTAGCTGTGATTATTAAGTGGAGGGGAAGGGAAGAGGTTTTTAAAAAGAGGAAACGTGTTTTTAAAAAGAGGAAACATGTTTTTAAAAGCTCCTCACGTGATTTTAATGTACAGCCAGGGTTGGAACTACAAATCTAAATAGAAGTGCCTAATCTTTTATTTTATTTTTTTTTAGTGAAAGATGTTATGGGGGTAGTCAAGATTTTATCCAGCCCTTTGGGAGAATGCACGTACCTTGCCTGTAGTGAGGCTAGAGTAGAGATGATAAAATATTGAGTCTCATTTTATTGTCCTTTAAGGGCGATGGGAAAGCAATAAATAGCCCTGAACACGAAAGATGGGAAACCAAGGCGGAGAAAGGTAAAGTACATATTCAGGTCCCAGCATGGGGGACAGATCCACATTTCAACAAGCCAGGGCTAGGGCCGTCCACAAAATTCCCAGTGTCTAGCACCCAGACCTTCATTGACAAAGAACAAGTTGATGTAGGAATTTCTTCTTCAGTCCCTTCCCGTGTTTCCAGACTCAACTCCGTGGGACTTCTCTTTCATTATGCTCTATTTGTTAGTTCTCCTTAGCCCCATTGTGGCTGTCGTTACCTCAGGAAGCCTTTCGGCGGCCAGGGGAATAGTAGACTTTGGAAAGTCCCAAGGCTTCCTGACACTAAAGAGACTTTTACTGCAAGACGGGTAGGATGCGATCCATTTGCAAGCATGCAGTTGTGTATGTATTGCTTCTACATCTTCATTTGTTGAGTTTTTATGTTTTTATTTTGGGGAAACTTCTAAGAATAAAGCATTTGAGAGCCGTACTTCCATTTTAGAAGATAAGTAACCTTGAGCTGTTCTTGGCAAAGTGCCTGGCTGATATTTTCCAAACCTTAAAGGGACCAGATACATTCGGTGGAGGCAATGGAGGCTTTGCTGGCAGCACAGAAAACGGTTGCTCACATTATGGCGGTAGTACCAAGGCTTCGGGCAGGGAGTCCATGTGTCTGTCTTTGGCCCTCACCAATGGCCTTGTGTAAACGGCTGGTTGCCAGTCGTGCTTCTCCCAGAGCAAGCGGAGCTCTAACTGGCCATGTGACTGTGGGTAAGTCGTTTCACCTTCCTCCAGATTAGCAGCTTTATCTGGAAAGTGAAGGGGCCAGAAAAGGTTATCTCTAAGTTCTCCTCTAGCTTTTAAGTGCTGTGGTTCAATGATTTACCTCTACTTCAGTCTTCATCTGGAATTTAGTTCATTTGAAACTCACGGCAGCTGTTTCAGTAAGTTCTAAGCTCATTATAGCAGCTTCAAAGAAGGCAGATTCAGTTATAGCATCATAATTTTTATTCTCAAATGCTGTCCTCTCTAGGTGAGTATCAGAGAGAAGTGTTTTAGAAAATCCTTTTATTGAAGTATCTGAAAGGCTGCCTGTCAATTTCAGGGCTGAAAGTTGCCGTTGGGGGATCGTCTACAGATCCAGGGCTGCAGGAGACTTTCACGGGGCCCCGAGCCCGCACTGAATTTCCTGAGGCACATGAAGGGCCCCTCGCCAGAGAGTGAGGCTGGCTGGAGGAGCAGGCAGTCACCTGTGAAGAACAAATGGTGTCCTGCTGACTTGTGATACGTGCCAGGCCCGTGAGTGGTCTCTGATTAAAGAACAAATGAACCTAGAGGGAAAATAAATGAATCATGATTTTCCATTCTTGGAAAGTTAAACTTGAATTTATTTTTTAATTGTGGTAAAACACATATAAAATTTTAAACGTGAATTTTTAATCATCAACCTGACATCTGGGGCTTTTTTTGTTTTTTGTTTTTCCAAGATGGCTTTAGAAGGCTGCCGGTAATGGCTTTGAAAATCCCTGAGGCATGGTATTTCCTTCTAATTCCCATGAAAAGATGGCAGGAACCACAACTCAACTCAGCCCCACCCAGCAGGAAATGCCCCAGTCACCTTTCAAGGCCACGTGAGTTACTTCTCCTAATGGGTGGAGGCTGTGGTGTTTAGACTGTCAAGCCACCAATATTGCTAGCTTAAGCAAATGGCCACCAAGTCCTGGTTTAGCAGTCAGCTTTGGTATCTTGGAAAATTAACTAGAGTTGGAGCCATGACTCTTTCCTAACTATCCGGCTGACCTTAGACAAGCTGTTGTGTTTCTCTAAACTTCAGTTCTTTATCTAAAAAAAAAAAAAAAAAAAATGGAGAAAATAAACTCCATAGAGCTCTCACAAGGATAATAGTTGTTCATTCACTCCACAATGTTTGAATGAGCATCTACTAGGTACCAGGGATTAGCACCAAATAGGAACAGCTGACGTTTACTGAGCACTTGATGAAGCATCTCATTTAACCCTCCTGAAGCCTTATATGGGAAGTGCCACTTTCACCATTTTATAGATCAGAAAACTGAGACAATAGACAGGACGATGCTGTAAAATATAAAGCGTAATACAACATGCTTTGGCACAAGATCATGACCTAGGAAAAATTTGCCTTTACTTCCTTCATTTTTAATTCTGTGGCTTGCTTCTAAGTGACCTGTACTGTGTTGCAACAATAATAATAGCAGGTATTTACTGAATGTTTCCTATGTGCCAACACCTCTTCTAAGTGCTTTCCAGGTACTAACTCATTTAATCCTCGAAACCGCCCCATGACCTGGATTATTATTATCATCCCCATTTTACAGATGAGCAAACTGAGGTGAGAGAGGTTAAATTACTTGTACAGAGTCTTACAGCTATTAAGTGTCGGGTCCAGGACCCTAACTCGGTCTGCACTCTGCATCGTATGCCACACTGAGTTCCAACATAGGTTGTCCTACAGAACCCACCCAGACCGAACTCCCTCTCCACCCGTGTTCCACCTGGCCTTTCCAGCCCAACAGCTTCCTAGTATACAACTTTTCCTCATTCTCATCAAAACTTCCTGTCCAAAGGAAGCCTTCAGTGACTCATGTTCTACTGAGGCAGATAAATCAGCTCCGGCCCCTGTGTGTTACTGTGTTACCTTCTGTTAACACTAATGCGACTTAACAAGAACACTTGGAGGAGAGGGCTCTGGTCACATGAGGGACCTCCTTGTGCTGGACTGGCTCCTTCCCCAGTTGGGTGCTGGCTTCTCCCCCAGTGAAGGACCAAGCCAGCCCTGACTAGCTGTGCCAACCAGTATTAACCTTTTCTTTACACAAGTCATTAGCATTTAAATATATAATGAACCAATGCTTTGATTTAGTCTGTGGAGAAATAAATCTACCAGGACAGGCTGAATATTAGTGGCACACCTCCTGCTGAGGCCGACCATGCAAGGCGCTCGTTCCTGGAAAATCAAGAAGCAGAAAAATGTGAAAGGAAGTTCCAGTGACTTTTCTGAGCTCTGCCTCAAAATGGATGGTGTCCAACAGCTCAGACAGCTAACTCCATCCTAAATCTTATTCGTAATTTCCTGGGTGGGTCTTTCTTTAATCAAGCGGGATGCATGCCCTTTGGCTGCACTCTCACAGACCTTCTAAGCTCACCTCTGTTTTAGTCCTGCTGCATATTTTAATCATCCTTTTTCTTCTCTCTCTCTCCTACCCTGTATGAGTGTCTCAGGGACAATGACTAACTTTCACTCCTATATCCATAGCCCCCACCATTGAACCTGGTGCTTAATAGGTGCTGAATAAATGTCAGGTGAGTAAATCAGTGGGGAAAAAAGTCAAAGGCTCAGGCAAGAAAGAAATCCTCCCATCGAATCCTGAGCCTCCAGTTTGAAAGGTGACCCATCTCATGGGCACATCCTTATCCTGCCCACTCACAGGGTGGTGCAGAGGGGTCAACAGTGTGATGTTGCTCTGGTCACCATAAGGTGCCATTTAAATTTATATTTTGACTTTTTTCTTCTAACCTCCTGGGACTGATGGAAGCTCTTAATTGAATAGAATGGTCAAATGCTGTTTAAAAAACATCTGAGGAGTTAACCTCATGCTGTTCCAGAAAGATTACTGAGAGAAAAATGAGGCATTACTGAAAGTTCCCCTGGATGTAGGTAGAGAAGCCCCACTCTTTCCATGCCACTTAATCCCTAAAAGTTAACAGTGCTTGTGTACCCAACAGGGCTGCTGCGAGCCACTCAGGAAAGCACTTTGGGTTTCTGGCCTTTGTGAGACCAGGTTCCACAGGAACCCAGGCCTAATAGCTGGTCTACTGGGCAGTTACCTTATGATATTCTGCATTTAGGGTTCTGCACATAGTATCTCATTTAATGTGTACAACAACCTGAGAGGGTACTGTTATTAGCACAGCCATTTTATGGAGGGGGAAACTGAGGCACAGAGTTAGAACAGCCTGCCCAAAATCAGAGCCAGGAGGCTTCAATCCAGAGCCACATCTCTAACCAGGGTCCCTCTCTGTGACTTGAAGCATGATGTAATGGAAAGAGCCCTGCTCCAGGCAGGAGGAGACCCAAGTCTTATTCCAGGTTGGCCAAAAACTAGTGATGTGATCTCAACAAGTTGCCTGGTTTTTGTGTTCTTAAATGAGGGATTTAAGATTAGTGTTTTAAAATCTTCCATAAAGGAAGACCGCTTTTATTAATTCCACGTGGCTCATGCTTCGAAAAATATCACTTATCAAAAGACTGTGTTTATTGACTAACAATTACTTTGCTTTCCATTTGTTATTAATTAAGTCAAACGAGTTAGCAGTTTGAGTGAGGTCCTGCCTGTGCACTTTGCCTAAAGCAGTTTCCACTCTCTGTTTTTCTGTGTCACATCACTGATTACTTTTCTTTCTTCATCCTAGCCACCATCTTTTATGGACTAAAAGTTTGTAAGTTTTACAGAATGTAACTTTCTGTGTAGGCCAGCAGCTCCTCTACCTTATTCATATCTGTATTTTCAGTACCTAACACCTAGTAGGTGCTTAACCAATTTGTTGAACTAACAAATAAACTGACTATTGGTATCGACAAGTGTGTTAGCTCATGCTATTAAAGAGTAAGCACGCCATTTCAATTCAGCTTTTAAAAATGTTGAAAATAATTCAAAGAGCTCCTTTTCTGCTCTTGAAAAGTCTATATACCCTAGGTTGGAAGTTGCTGGGTGGAATGGCCTTGAAGCTCCCACCTGCTTCTGAAATTTCACAATCCAGTGTTTTTCCCTCGTGAAGCCGACTGGAGAGATTCAGTGAAAGCTGGACCCTAGATAGTGGCTTTCCCCACTGAAGCAATTCATAGGAAGTGGGGAATGCTCTGTTGCTGCCAGCTAATACCCATCTAACTCTGAGCAGGGTGACCCTCAAGGACAGGTGATGTAGCATAACTGTATTCATGGTGGAGAGTCTTCTACGGCAGCAGAAGTTCTCTAAAGATCTCAGTAGATGGCAAACCTATTCCCTTTCTACTCAATTAATGTACAGATTGAAGGAGTTGAAGAAAAGACTTTCTTCATCCTCTCTCATATATATACATATATGAAACATGCTTGGCTCTATCCCTTTATGAAACTAAATATTAATATTATGGGAGTCAAGAATGTTCTGGAAAGCCTTATGTACATCTATAAGAATGGGTGGGATTAAGGCAGGATGGGGCAGAGAGAGAAGCTGAACTATGATGCAGTTGCCGTGGAGGCCTCAGCCAATCCTACAGGATGCTCAGGAGCTGAGGCCAAGGCTTTGACCTCTACATCAGCCTGGCATTGGCCACCAACCACCCTGGGCTAGTCTCTTCAGGCTGTTATAACAGAATACTATAGATGGGTAGCTTATAAACAACAGAAATTCATTTCTCCCAGTTCTGGAGGCCGGGAAGGCCAAGATCACGGCCCTGGCAGATTCTGTGTCTGGTGAGGGCACTTTTCTTGGTTCACAGACAGATGGCCATCTTCTTGCTGTCTCCTCACATGGAAGAAGGGATAAGGGAGTTCTCTGGGACCTCTTTTAAAAGGGCACTAATCCCATTCATAAGGGCTCCACCCTCATGACCTAATCACTCCCATCACATTGAGGATTAGGTTTCCATATATGAATTTGGGGGAGACACAAACATTCAGTCTATAGCACTCTCCCATAACCTTGGGTAAGGCAGCACACTGGCTGAGGGCAAGCACATCAAGGACACCTCCTGGAGCCCTTAGCAGCTGGGGATAAATGCATAGGCTTCAAAGGGGGATCTGGAAGGACCATTAGGTAAGTCTTCAACTTCTGTTTGATGCTATCACTGTACCCTAGCTTACTTGATTTGCCAGTATGGAACATAGAACAATTTGCCCAGCCAGAACTGTACTGCATTTAGCAAAGTTTGAATCAACTTAAAGATAAAAATGGCCTGGCCTTCCATTTGCCAGATTTCCTGATGGAGCAGCCAACCCAAGGGTAAGCAGCAGAGGAAGGTTGCTACCCTCCTCTCTCCCCTCACCTTCTCGCTTCCCTTTCCCTCTTCTCTGTCAGTTTCATTCCCCAGCTAAGCTGTCAGAGGCAGCCTTTGAGGAGTATGAGGTTGGTCCTTTTGGTTTTGGCCTGGAAAAGGAGGCTGACGGGGCAGGGAGGGAAGGGGCTAGCACCTCCACATGCAGAATGGGGTCCTAGCAGGGGTGAAGAGATGGGGTGGGAGTCCTCTTTCTGGGTCACCATCTTTTTGCTGACCAGACCTACACATGTGATAGCTGTTCTAAATGGAAGGAGATGGCCACGGTCTTCTGAGAATACAGAGCTTAAAACTGATTTAGGTGGCACCAAAAGTTCTATACCGCATAAGGGAGGCATTCTGATCTTGCAGACATAAAGGGCATTTCTGTGAGATCAAACCTTAGCAGAGGAAACATGTCTTGGGTTTTGTTTTGTTTTGTTTTGTTTTTTTGTCTCTGAAGAACAATGAGTTACCCTAAAGAATTAAACAGATATTCAATTCTAGAAAGGTCAGAAGTGGTTGAGACTGTGCTGGTCTTGACTAAATGTGCCTACTTTCAGATCTCACGGGAACCTTGGCCCTTCTAGATGTCTTCACTTGCTTCGTTAACTCATTGACTAATGAGTGTGAATGTCTCTCATGGGATTGCAAAGGGAACTTAGATATTCTATTTTTTCTTTTGCATAAAACATACCAATCCTTCAAATTCCAGGAAACAGCTTCTGAATGAATCTATTATTCTAAATGTTTTATTTCAAGATGAATTGCCTTGAAACACAATTACTCACCCCTTTTATAATGATCTGTTCTTGAGGCTTCAAGGAGGCTTGGGGAAACCTCTAATTAGATCCACGGAGGCTGTGGTCATAAAGACAGCCCCAGTTAACACATGATCCATCGCTTCCAGCCTTCCTGTCCCTGCTCCCCTTCCCTCAGCTTGAGGGGAAATGTGGGGACCCTTGAGAATTGGGGGTTCAGAAGACAAGGAAGGGAAGAGGCTGACAAAAGCAAGAACAGCCTGTGCCATTGAGGCAAGATTTTGGAGCCCATCTGTGATGGGGGGCGAGTTGGGGAGCTCTGGCTCCCATAGGACCAGACCCAGTGGTGAAGACATGGACTCAGGCATCCCAGAGAGCCTGGCTTGGAGTCCTAGTTTCATTACTTAACCAGTATATTCTTGTGGTGTGTTATTTAATCTCCAGGTACCTCAGGGTTTTTTATCGAGTTAAATGGGGATGTAACAGTAGTGGGCTCCTAGCTTATTATGAAAACCAAGAGAGATAACGCACGAGAATGGAAGCTCATGGGGACAAGGATGTTTGCTTCATCTGTGCTATCGCTCTAATGCTCACATCATTGTTCTTGGTGCTCTAATATCTGCTGATAAGTGATGTAGTCAAACTATTTAGCCCAGGGCCTGGAGCATGACTGGTGCTTGCAGAAACACAGCTGATATTATTCTGCCGGGGATGCATCCCTGCTCCCTGCTTCCTACCCATCCGAACGTCCACCAGGAGTTCTTGTGCAGACTCACGGGAGGGCCAAAACACAGTCAGTCCTACACTTGACCTGAGTTGACTTGGCTGGTTTCCTTCTACGACTCAGCGAGAGGGCAGATCTATGGAAGGGGACAGTGGGGTTGGGGAGGCAGGTCTAATGCTGGTTCCTGGAGCCTGCTGAGGGGTGGGCCAGACTGGGTAGGGTGCCAAGTTGAGGGATTTCAAGCAGCAGGGATCCTGGAATGCTTGAGGAGAGGCCCGTTAGGTGCTGGGGAAGGGGCACATGGGGAGACGGGAGGAAGCCAAAGATGCATTGTGCTCCATTTGTTTTAGGAACTTTCCCAGGACTAGTCCTGTACCCAGAAAAGCAGAAAGATGTTTTCTTTTTCTTTTTTGTATATTCTCCTCTCTCCTGATTGTGTGAATTCTGTTTGCAAAACACAGAACCAAGCCTAGTACAGTTAATTCTACAGCGGAGCCACATTTTGGGCCACATTTTGGGTTCAATGGGCTCTTGCCAACTGGAGAAGGACCTGAACCACCAGTTGACACATTGTTTCTATGAGAAACCCATTTTTAATTCCAAACAGATGATTGATGGAGTAGATATCAGAATGAAACCCATTCTGTGCCCTGTTGTGCCGTCGAGACAAATCAAGACTTCTTTTTGGTGGAGGGCATAGAGGAGTTCTATTTGCATAATAAAGACCTGCAGCCCCCCAGGGAGGGTAAAGGCAGACGCTGGGGCTGACAATCAGCCCCAGGGCAGAAAATTCTTGGACAAATTGGAGGGAGTGCAAACTGGAAGCCAAAGATACTTGAGTTCCCCAACATTCTAGAAAGTGTTCTAGAAGGGAAAGAACTCAACCTGAAGAGAGAATGCGGATGCACCTGCTGGTCCAGAGGCTAGCTGAGTTTCAGCAGCAAGGAACGTCTTGAGTGGCCACCTAATTCTCTCCCAGCCAGCCTCCTAAGGGGGCCTGTGGCACAAACCCAGGGAAAGCAGCTTAATAAGCAGGCAGAGAAGGCCAAGGTAAGACGTGCAACACTAGGGATGTTAAAGAAACCCAGAGAGGAAAGTCCTTTTTTACGTACCCCATCAAAGATTTATCATGTCGTGGGAGAGGTCCTCTTACCTCTCACCTGGGAGTGCCGTGACTGGGGCCATGTCAGGGCTAGGGAATGGGGAAGGATGACCAGATAACTCTTCAGCAGCCAAGGAGCCACTGGCTCACCCGAAGGGATGCAGGGTGCTGGGAGAGGAGCCTGTGATGTGCTAGGAGAGCAGTGCACGGGTAGTGAGGCAGGACTGTTGGTGTCTACAGCCTCCTGGGTGCCAGAAGGACCTAGAGTCCCACCCCACCGGCCTGAATGCGACCTTCTTGGCTAGTGTCAGAACCAGAGCTCCTCTTCTAAAGAGACTTCTGGAATACACAACTGTTGAAATTTGGAGATTTGCCCTATGGATTTCAGCTTGCAGTCTCTTCCCACTTCCCTCTCATGAGGAAGAGAGAAGAGAAATATGAGGAGCTGGCCAGATGGGTACAAATGTTAGTGGACCAAATGGGTTACATAAAGTATGCTTGCTTCCACTTAGATCTTGCCTCCCCTTGTTAGCAACAGCAAACCGATTTGACAGAGCTTCACCCAAAGGCCAGCCAGATCCCTTCCCTCCGCCTCCTGCCCCCTCCTTGCCCGCAATATGAATGCTAGGAGTTGTTGCCAAAGGATTAGAACAAAGAAATGGGACATTGGAAGTCGACCCGATGCAGCAGAGCTTCTAACGGGCTATCTGGACGTTATGTTCTCTAGAACATTGCAGTTCCTTTCAAAGATTATGAAATATTAGATTATCTTCAAAAAATATGGAAGCATGTCCTTCTTACTCCCAATAATGAAGGTTGGGGGCCGGAGCGGGGGTAGGAATTGCATCAGAGAAGTTAAGAGGTAATTCCTAAACCTAAGCCTAATGAGTGGGTTCCACCTTATCCACACCCTTGCCCCCACCCCATCAAGGAGAGTTGCCAGAAAAGAGCTGCTTTGTGTCCACCGCCCAGTGGGGGCTCAAAGGCCCTGAGCTGACTCAACAGATCTGCAGGGGGAGGCAAAAGGACAAAGGCCAAGGGCAGTAAGCACCTGGGCACATCCCCTTGGTCAGGAGACAACTGTGGCACCCCGGGCCGGAGAGGGAGAGCTTGATGCTCAGTGCTGCTCTGATACTCTGTGCCCCTGAGAAGGTCATTTGTGGTCATTGGGCCTCACTTTTCCCATCTGAAAAAATGTGACCCTTAAATACCTGTCTCCATCTCAATAAGGAGATAAAAATCTAAGAAACATTAATAGGCATTGAAGCCTCAGAGAAGGTTTCTGTGTAGGGGCGGTGGCCACAAAAGCTGCAGGTGCATAAGTGTGTTTCCAACCAAAGGCAAAATTACTCATTAAACCAGGAAGAGAATTAGGGACCAGGAGCTGGAGAATGTACCCAGGAGGGTGGGTATGGGTTGGGGACATGGCAGTACCAGCCTGCAGAGGTGGGACCTGGAAGGGTTTCTTTTTATCCATGTTAGTATGGTGGTCACGTTCCACGTGACAGTAAGGCCACCTCTTCCTGGTTCTATAGTCTTTGCCTGTCCCCTACCCAAACTCTGATTCCTTTCAAAGGGTGCCACGAATTTTGAACATGGGTGTAATTTATCTTCTAAGCACTAACCAAGTTTCTTTTGTTTCTTCACCATTCAGCTGTTTGTCTTAGGTTTGGTTTGACAGTAGAGTCAGGCTTTATTTAAATTTGCCTCATCCCCCACTGCAGGGTGGGTCAGTCAGTCAGTCAGTCAGTCAGCCCCGGCCATGTGCCTGACCCTGTCCTCACGGTGGTAGGGACGGCAGAACCTTACCACTCACGTTCATGTCTCAGAAAAGCAATGGGTAATGATGCAAAATTCTTTTTCATAATTATGTTCAGCCAGCGAATTCCCCAAACTCATTGTCACATCTTGTTATAGAGATGTGCCTGACCCTGAGGCGCCTCCCTGCAGGCCCATCTCTGGGGAGCAGGCAAACAAAGGAAGAAGTATGGAATCCAAAGTGATTATTGGGCCCAGAGTGACAGGATGGAGAGACTATAAGGAAAGGATTCGCACAATTAGTGGCCTGGCAAGTTTACAGACATTACTCATTAAGCTTCCCCATGATTTCCCTGAATACATTGATGGGGGCTTTGTAGCAAACGTTAGCTTTTTATACATCTTGGTAGCAATAAAAATAGAGCAATGGAGGTTGACTGACAGAATTGAGTGGTGGCTATTTATTCATCCCAAGGCTTTTGTTAGGGAGGGGGGTGGTGAAAATGTCTTTAGCATTAGTGGGTCCCAGCTCCTCGTTAAGACCCCAGCCATCTTTCTCTCTGGTCTGAAAAGTGCTTTGGCTCCAGCACAAGGAGGTCAGTGAGAGAAACCAAGTGAAGGTCAGACCACTTTTTCTTTCTCCTTTATTTTTTGTTAGTCACGGTTAGTGGCTGAATTTTTAAAAAGATCCAAAAGCCTGAAGTGGGAGACTTGAGTATTCTGATTTGCATATTCATGTCAAACCGGTGTTGCCAGCTCTCAGTTATTTCAAAGGCTGTTACCAAGAGCCCAGCTTTGCAAGGCCTCAGCACGTAGTGGGACACCTGGGGCCTCTGTGCCGGGGGGCTTCACCAAATGAGGGTACCGGGCCGCCCCCTCTTCCTGCTGCTCCCTGGGCTTTCCCATGTGTAGGAACTAGCTTCTCCCAGTGGCTGACTTCACCCGTCCACGCTCTTTTCTCCATGAGGACGTGCAAGCACAGTGAGCTGCGGGCACCGGAGAGGGGCAGGACTTTGGACATGGAGGTTATTTTTCTTTTATGCCTTGGAGTATTTTTGATCACCTATTTTTTTTTTTTTTAGTTACCTCTATCATTGATTGTTTGTGTTCTGTGTTCTTCTGGGTTATCATAGGGGCTAGCAATAGCAGAGCTGGGAGGATGACGGTTTTCCATCGGACAGAGGGGACCTGTTCTTTTACGTGTTCTCATAGCACTAAACTAGAGGCATGCTGCACCTAGGTGGTCTAAAAGGAAGAATTCTCCACTAGGAAAAGCTGGGAAACAATGAAAAGAGTTTGTTTCAAATACGGTAGATTTTGATGCATTAGAAGTGATACTTCTTAGGGGTAAAGGTCCAGAAAGTGTTCCTTCGGGATAAGGTCTAACAGGAACTGCAGGACCCGTCCTGGGAATCCCAGAGATTTTATGAGCATCAGGCGCCCCCTAGTGTCCAAGTGGTCCCACTGGGCTTGCATGCTGTAGTGGACAAAAATCGAGCACAGACGGGGAGTAAGGCGGGGGATCTCGCTGAATTTCCATTTGTTTCCTGGGGCCAGAGGTGTTGGGAAAGGAGTGGAGGTAGGGAGGGGGCTGGCTTCAGGAAGTGGCTTGTCCAGTCCCCTGGAATCCACAGTGTCCTGCCGCTAGACCGCTTGGAGAAAGGACGGACCGTGTCCAGGGCTCACCGAGTATCATCACGAGGAGACCAGGTCTGTGCAGTGGCGAAAGTTTGGCTTTGGGAATTCAAGAGACTAGAGCTCAACTCCTAGCGTAGCCAGTACCTGTCAGCGTGACCATGGACTAAGCACTCAACCTTTTTTATGGTGGCACCTTCAAAATGGTGGCAGGAATAAGTGTATTTCAGGGTTACTAGGATATGAGACAACATATGGGAAGTGCCCGCTGCTTCTTAGTAAATCCTAGCCCCCTTTGCCTCTTGCCTGTCCCTCACCCCCAATTTAAAACAGCTTCTCCAGTCCAATTCACTTGACCTATAGCTGCATAGGCTGGCTTCATGTATATGCTATTTCCATCTACAAAAATATTACAAGTATTTGCGCGCGCGTGTGTGTGTGTGTGTGGGGGGGGTGGGTTCTGTTTTAACTGATTTTAAAAAGTACATCTCCCTCAAACGTGACCCTAAAGTAGCTCGTGCAACCATTTCCAGCTTAGATGTGGCCATTTGCTCTTTGATGATTATGGGAAACTGCTGCGGGTTGAAGCCTGCACTGCCTGCCGGCCGGATCAGGTCATCCACTAATAGGTGGCATTGGAGTCAGTGGCATGGGACCTCCAGACAGTGACACCCCTTGTCTTGCTGATATAGAGCTTCCGGCTTCACTAAGAGTCATGAATAGATTTTCCTAGTGACTCACTCCAATGTAATATCAAAACATTTTCCTGACAAATCTCAAATCTTTTTAGCTTCTAATTTTCTCTTGTCTTTATTTGGGGCAGCTTTTCTATCACAGAAGAGTTTGGATTATTTGGAAAATACTCTTCCGCCTTCCATTTTTACTGTGGAGGGAGAAAAGAAGGATTGTTGGTAGCCTAGGTAAATGTGGGGGTATTTTACGGACTAACTTCTCTTACTGTAGTCTTAACTATTTAAAAGAAAGGAGAGTAAATTTGAACATATGAGTAGGTCATTCTGAAAACTTGCCTTGCGTGTGAGGGAAGGGACAGGAGGGATGGAGACACCCACGTCAGGTGTCTGATGAACCAGGATTAAGTCGGTGTGTGTGTGTGTGTGTGTGTGTGTGTGTGTAGGAGTGCATGTGTGTCCTTGGACATGGTACTCACCCTCCCCCAAATCTCTCGTTTTCTCGTCTGTAAAGTGAGGCATCGTAATAGCACCTACCATAAGGCCATTGAGAAGATGGACCGATAAAGCATTATAGCACACACACACATTAAAATTGTTCACAAAATGGTATGTCTTTCTACTATTACTCATTCACTCTTTCTGTGTTGACTTATTTTGGATTCATAATGTACCTTTTGCAAACTTCCTTGGCAATTTACGGAAGTACAGGTGGTCTTACTTCACTTCCTGCTGAAATGGAAGAGCAGTTGCTACTTTAACCATTTAGGGAGATCTAAATCTTAACCAAGAGGGAGATCTTATGCAATCCCGCAACAGGACATTCTGCCAGCCCTCTACTTGGCTCTGAAAACAGAAGGCACTCAGGAAATGCTTGTCACACAACTTAGAGCCAAATACGATGCTAACAGCCAGGGAGTATGCCAAGACATCCACATGCAGGCATCCTCTCACCTACCCTCTCGTCAGCACACTGCTTCACGGAGCTGAGGGGGCGTCCCGAGTGGAATCTCCTTGGTTTGCTCTTAGTTTGGATTTAAATGGAGACATTTGTAACTAAGAACCGTAAGTCAGGTCCCCCAAGTCATGTTTCTCTCTTTATTCCCAGGCTCCTTTGTCACCTAAAGAAGGACTGGGACCTTCCAATTATGTCATCCCTTTTCTTATTCCATGGTACCCTTGTCACAGTGTTTAGGTTGAGCATGATGGCTCAAGTTCAAAACCCAACCACAATATTTCCTGTGGTTTCCACTGCATTTCATTACACTGTGCTAAAGAAGTACAAGGGAAAATGCTGCTATGTCGTTACCTAAGAGAGGAGCAATGATTTCAGCAAGTTTATGGTAGAACAAAAGCAATCCATACCAGACCCAAACTCACCAAAGATTTTGTCTGAGAATCCGTTCTTACACCAAGACGACTGTGGTGGTTGGTTTTGATAATGATAGTTTTCATAGTTCAAAACTATGTGGAAGACCAAGTGAATCTATTTCACTAATAAAAGATATAACTTCTCATTGATGTGTCTTGAATGTTCTAAAAATATATACTCACAGAGCCAGAAGGGCCCTTAGCAGCATCTGTTGCTTGTGGCTGCCTCTAAGAGGCTGCCCAAAGTAGAAGCTCATGGCCCTCACTGCTACTCCCTACCTGTAGGTGCTGGGGAAGTAGAGTATCCTGTCTGAGCTCTAATCTTCTTTGGAACCACCTTGCAAAGTTGTTGTGTGAAGATTAAATGAGGTAATCATGTATGCAAAATAATTAACAATGCCATGCATGTAGTAGTTGTTCAATATTGGGTAACATCATCATCATCTTCTTTCTGCATCTCTTCAGGGACGATGATGTTGGGGCTCTTAGAGTGCTATCTGTCACTCTCTAGAGTCGGTCTTCCTTCTACATAACAGAACTCTCTTATCTTTCTCATAACAGAGGGAGCCCACTTCTTATCTGAGCCTTGCTCTGTTGTGAATCTGACAATTGTATTCAAGTCTCCCACCTTTCAGAGCCTCTGTTTCCTTTTCTTTGAAATTAGAATTTGGGTCAGTGATCTGAAGGCCCTTTCAACTCTGTCACTTTCGATTCTAACAGCCTCCTAGTAACTGAAGGCCTTGTCAGGCCAGCCCCCTGCCTTTGGACTCCATTCCTGTGTAGTCACAGCAGCTCAGGTAGGACTCTCCAGAGCGGGTGCTGAGGAAATGGTGAGCAAGGGAGGTGTTGCTGTTTTTTGCACAGGTCTCAGTTCTTCTCCTTTTCGTCATTCTGAGTACTGCACTGTGCATATACAATCCCTTCTTATCACACTTAACTTAAACCATTGGGAAGAACAAAAGTCAGAATATTGCTCTTGTCCTTGTCTTTGGCCAATCCGTTCAAATTACAGGCCAAGATGGGGCTGACCTACAGCTAAGTTCTGCCATGAACTTAAGCTAATTTGAGAAGGTGCCAACAAAATGAATACTAACGATAGCTACCATTTACGGAGCACTGCGCTAAGCTTTGACGTGTGTTCACTAGTTTCATTCTTGTAACTGTCTGAGATGGGTAGTCTTCCTATCCTCAGTCTACGGATGAGGAGACTAAGTTTTAGAGGACATAAGTAACCTGCGGACGGGGAGGCTGACGCTAAAGGCAGAGCTGGTTTGGACACCAGGAGCTTGATCTCAGAGTCATTGTTCTTAACCACTTGTGAAGCACTTCTAGGCAGATTCCTCTCATTTTTTTTTTTTTTAAGATTTTATTTTTCCTTCTTCTCCCCAAAGCCCCCAGTACGTAGTTGCGTATTTTCAGTTGTGGATTCTTCTAGTCGTGGTATGTGGGACACTGCCTCAGCATGGCCTGATGAATGGTGCTGGGTTCTTACCTGGGATCCGAACCGGCGAAACCCTGGCCCGCTGTAGCAGAGCTCGCGAACTTAACTACTCGGCCATGGGGCCGGCCCCTCCTCACAATTTTTTAAAGGTACTTATCTGAGAAAGATGCTTAAAGGCAAGAAGCTGGCTTAGACAAGCTCTTTAGGATTGTTTTGACTCCATGATTCTGCCAAACCAATGCCACCTTAATACCATCACATAGCTCTGTGATAAAGTAGCACAAACTGAGTGGCTTAAACAACAGGAATTTATCGTCTGGCGGTTCTGGACTCTGGAAGTCAGAAGTCAAGGTGTCAGCAGGGTTGGTGCCTCCTAAGTGCTGTGGGGGAGAATCTATTCCAGGCCTCTCTCCTTGGCTTGTAGATGGTCATCTTCTCCCTGTGTCTCTTCACATTGCCTTCCCTGTATGTGTGTTTGTTTGTGTGTCCAAACTTCCGTTTTTATAGGGACACCAGTCATACTAAATTAAGGCCCCCACTAATGACCCCATTTTAACTTGATTACCTCTGAAAAGACCCTATCTCTAAACAAGGTCACATTCTGAGGAACTGGGAGTTAGGACTCTGCTGTATTTTTTTTTGCGGGGAGCACAATTCAACCCATAACAGTTCCTCTCTGTCATTTCGAAGTAATAATCAGCGTGGTGACTCCATTTCCCCACAGTAGAGAAGTAGTTTACTTACCAGGGAACTGTCCGCAAGGCTTAGCTTTTGGAGTCCAACAGGGCAAATTTGTTAATGCCTCATTCGATACTTTTACCAACAGTGAAGTAAGTGGATCTCTGGGGGGGGCTGGCCCCATGGCTGAGTGGTTAAGTTCGCGTGCTCCGCTGCAGGCGACCCAGTGTTTTGTTGGTTCGAATCCTGGGCGCGGACATGGCACTGCTCATCAAACCACGCTGAGGCAGCGTCCCACATGCCACAACTAGAAGGACCCACAATGAAGAATATACAACTATGTACCGGGGGGCTTTGGGGAGAAAAAGGAAAAAAATAAAATCTTTAAAAAAAAAAAAAAGTGGATCTCAGGGTACTCATTTACCAAATTAGAAAGAGCAGGCTTAAGAAATAAAGGCAAAAAGGAAGTAGTGTCTAACTTTTAGAAGCCCTTAACTGTTGATGACGTGGAAGGGACTCTCAGTGAGTCAAACACTCTTCAGGAATTAGACATCCCCAAAAGAGATTGATTTCTAATTGATCTAATTGATTTCCTGAAAGAGTTCATTAATTCTCATAGAGGAGGAACTTACCTTCAGAATCATTTACTAACACATTGGTGAGTCCACCTGTAACTCCTAGAGTTAATAAATAGCATTATTAAGAACTGCTTACAATCAACACAATTATTTCCTCTCTTATTTTATCCAGGGTGAGGATCATTGCCTAAATTAGAGAGGAAACCAGAGTGTAGGGAATACAAATTTTAATATGTATTTAGTGAAAGAATAGCAGCCTTGATTTAATGATTTTATATCTTGGTTTAAGTCAGGCACTGAAGAAGTAAAATGATGGGCCCATAGCTGTCTTTTGCCTAAGACTGGCCAGGTTTGAAAAGGAAATTGTGAGCACTTTTTAAAGAGATTTCTACTCTTTCGTTCATTAAAATTTGAACGTGTTACAGAGAAAAGCGTGTAGAGTCTAGCACTGCTTTTGTGTAAAAGGAGTTCGAGGAGGATATCTATAGATCTACACATATTACAACAATATTTATCTGCTCGTCTCAGGAAGGACACGTGAGAAGCTCCTAGCTAGGGACTAGAGTTCTGGTGGGAGGAAAGCTAGGTTTTGCCTGTATACCCTTTGCATAGTTTTGTTTATTTATATCATATCTATTTTTAAAAGTAAGCTCATGTTTAAGGTATCTGCACGCACACACCTGAACCAGCTGCGGACATGCAGACTGCAGGCTCCTTCGAAGCTCGAAGAATCCTTTCCGCCCTCCTTTCCCTGCTGCCCCTGGGACTGCTCTGGGCATGGTGTGAAGCTTGGCTTCAGTTCTTGATGTCTGTTAGCTCCCCTTTGAACACCCATCTCCTTTCTGCTTGTCAGAGGCTAAGGCAAGCTTTCAGGGCTTGAAGAATTAAAATTTCAGGCCTTGGGAGAAGTGGGGTGACAAACATTTGGCTTGTTGCTTCCTCAGGCTTTAGAGACTGGCAATTCTTAGCCATCTATATACTGGTATGTGCCCTATCGCAGGAAAGTCCCTCATCCCAATCATAGAATCTTAGGTGTATGAGAGTCTTAAAATGTCAACCAAGTCAGCCACCCTGACCCAATATCACTTGAATCTCTTCTCCAGCATCCCCACGCCTAGGGCTGTCCTTCCTGTGCTCACCCACCAGCTGTGCTTGCCCTTCAGTCTAGCTCTTACTGGCAAAACACCTCCTCCTTATATGGTGCTGAACTTCAGCTCTATGTAACTTCCACCCATGATGCTGGCCCTACCGTTCTATGCCACTGGAATGAACTGAATTCCTGTTTCACAGGGAGGCCCCTTCAAGTGGGCTTGCCTGACTCTCCTCAGGCTCTTCTTCCAAGTAACTAACTCCAGAATCTTCAGCTCTGCCTCGGCTAACCTGGCCTTCAGATAACCTTGGTCTCCTGGCTGCCTTCTCCAGAATGAATGTGGCTATGCGAGATGGGGTTCCCAACAGTGAAGGCAAAATTTTGCCGGTGCTCTCAGCAGTTGCGAGTAGACATAGCCGTTGCCAACCTTACTCTATACATTGTAAATCTAAAATTTAAACCAAGATCAAAGCGTCACTTGCTTTGCTTTTCCTTGCAGAGGCAGGGAGTGGGGGTGGGCAGTTACATAATACCATTGCACCACACTGTTGACTCACTGCGAGCCACCTGTTGCATAAAATGCCTCAGTCGTTTCCACAATGTGGCTCTGGATCCCATGCTTGCTCTTTGGGAACCACAGCAGAGCCTTGCATCTTTCCCCATATCATTTCATCTTGTCAGCCCATGCTTAGAACTCACAGAAGCATTTTAGACCCAGATCCTATGTTCTCATGTATTCCTTCGTGGCTTAACAAATCTGCTTCTGGGTCTCTGTCCAATCAGTGATGAAAGATGTTCTTTTCAAGGCCAGAACGTGAATCAGATTCCATTCCACTTTGAAAGTGAAAGAGTAGCTGGTAGAGGAAGGTGGGTCCCAAAGAAGACTCGAGTGCTTGGAAAGTTTCCCCACCTAAAGCTTTTGTTTATTTCATTCAGAATGAGCACTGGAATTTGTAAAGTTTGAAGATAACTCTGTATTTCTGCTCATGACAAAAAGCTTTGTTTCTTAGAAGGATTTTAGCACCAGGGATGGAGAATGAGTAGGGAGATGAGAAAAGCCTGCATATGCTTGCTCATCGTTTCTCTCAGGGGTCTAAAGGCGTGGAGCAGGTGCCTGGGGCTCACTGGCCAGGAGGCTTGCCTTATGCTTTCAGCACTCAGAATTTTAGAGTTTTTCATTTAGGCTGGCTCCAACATTCCAGAAAGAACTTTAAGAAAGCATTTTGGATTTTAAAATCCATTGTCTATTTTCCTTCTTCTTTTTGAGAACTAGTATTTTTTCCCAGGGAGAATTTACGAATCACAGATTATAAGAGTTGAAAGAATATTGGATAGTAGCCTCCTCATTTGTAAAACGGGCAGTAAAAGTACCTGTTGTGTGAAAGTTGGAAAGATTACACGAGAAAATGCGTGGACAGTACTCTGGGTGAACCCTGGCTCATTTGAAAGGCTCAATGAACATGAACGATTATTATCATGATGATTGCAGAAAAAGCAACCCTTGCTCCCTTCTCCCCTTTCCACTGATAGACTTTGGCTCAAAAATAATAAAGAATGTTTTTATTAACTAGAGTTAATCAACAAGGTAATTAGAAGGTGGTGACCTTCCCATTCTTTGGTGGTATTAGAGCAGAAACTTGTCATACTGGGAATGTTGTTAGTGGAAATGTCTCTGTGAGACAGATGCTGGGCTACATGTCCTCTTCCAAATCAGAATGTCTGGCTACCTACTAGCTTTGTCTTAGACTGCAGCATGTTAGGAGGCCCTGACCTCAGTGCAGCTGAGATCCCCTCATTTCTCTCATTAGTCTTCCCAGGGCTAGTGCTAGCCATGGTGAGGAGGACAGTCCACCCCATTACCCACTACTACTACTTACAGCATCTCTGCCATGCTTTAAGAAAATATAGCCATAAGGAGACATAGTGTTTGTAGGATCCTAGTCTTCTGTCCTTTTTCCTTTTTCTGGTCTTAAAAGCTAAAAGATTCAAGAGTTGGTCTTGCCTTAGGACAGATGATCTAAAGTCTTTATTGAGATTAGCAAAAAGTGACTATATATAAAATCCTAAAACTACTAGCATCAATATTAACCAAATAAATAAAATCAACAAAAGAGAACAAAGAAAGGAAGATGGAAGAAAGAAAATCTAGAAATCCAGTTAGAAAACTTCAAGGACCTGAGAAATGATGTATAAGTGCTTTTTTTATTTTATCCTAAGTGAGAAAAATTTAAAAATAGAATGTAGGAAAACAAAAAAGAGCATATATTTATGCTCAAAATTATGCATCACTCACGTGTAGTTATTACTGTCTAGGTAAGACTCGTGTTAGATTAATTTAACAGAGGTTTTGTTCTCATAGACCCAATATTGAAGTTTAGAAAAATACTCTGTTAGGAGGATGGATCTCATGTTAAGTGTTCTTACCACATTAAAAACAAATAAAAAAAATCATCAATGAGATATGGTTGGGGTTAGGTGAAATTATTCATGTAACGTACAGTCAAATGCATTAAGAACCTGACATGTGCTAAGTGTTAAATAACCATTTCTATTGTTCTTCTTCTTGTACCAGTGGGAAGCCAGTTCCTGGGACCACCTGATCCATAACCCAGGCACCACCATTCATTGGGTGGCATCATACTCGAGCTCCAGTTGCCATATCTAGTGGGGAAAAACAGATCTAGTGGGCTGAGAGTAAATCTGCTCCCTGGGCATGGGACTGGATGGGTTTTGCTCAGAGCTTATGCTGTGTATCCATAGCAGAATCCTTTCCTTTTCCAATTTCTCAAAGGCCACTGACATGGAACTGTTCCTGGCAGTTACTGGTTGTAGAATGCGACAGACCGCTATTGCCCTTGCCTGACTTATTTCAGGCTGGAGTCCTATTTATTTTCAAAGATGAATCAGGCAGGAGCTGTGGTCTGGTTCTTTTGCAGGTGCCGTGTGCAAAAAGAGCTTAGAAACTCTGCGAAACCAGAATCCACATTAAAGCCTTGGCTATTTTAATGCCTCATACTAGGGTGGAAATGACTCATATTTTCTTTTTAAAAATGAAGCGCCGAGTTGAGGAAGTATGTCAGTATTATGGCTATCAACAGAATTGTCTTATTTTTCAACATGCAAAAATTCATGAAACCGTAGGCCAGCATTGTCTTCATAAACTGTGACTTAGAGTGAGTTGTCACAAGTCATTTCTAAATATTAAAAAGCTTTCATTCTGAGAAAATTTAGCTGTCTCCTCCACACTGCTGGGACTGATCTCTCATATTCTTGAGAATTATTGGGATTAATGGTGTGGAAAACAGCCAAAATGGATCATTTTTCTTAGAAGCTCCTAAAAGTTTCCCTCATTAAATATTGGCTGAGTTGCCCACTCAGAAGTTATGGAGTTTCTAGAGAGATTTTAAACTGAAGAGATTCTCTTCAGCCTGGAGGGCTTGGACATGTCCTGCCTACAGGGAGAGAAATGGGCTATATGATTTCTGATGCTCTCTTCGTTCCATGACGACCGAGCCCTGGATGACTCCACGTGGAGGGAGTCTCCTTCACAGTGTCTCTGAACCAACAGGTCAGGGGAATCACTATGGTAACACTAACTAGTCTCTGAGGGGAGGCTGAGAGCAGAACCAGAGGTAGGGAGCCCCTGTGGAAGTACTCAAAGGCTTAAGGGAGTTACAAGATTTTAATTGACTCACACATTGATAGCACAGCTAATGGGATTGGCAAATTTAATCTTAAGTGATAGCTTACCTTTAGTCAGAAAGGCTAATGTAGGCTGATTTGTGAATTCACTCAACAAATATTTATTGAACACTGGTCTATGTGCTAGACAAGGGAATACAAAGATAAGAAAGCATCATGGTTCCTGATGTCACGGAACTTAAAATCTGATAGGGAGGCCAATATTAATTAACTAACCTTACAAATATAGAATTATAGACTGTAATAAGTGCTCTGAAGTAAATTACAGGGTGTGGTGAGAATGTAGAAGATGCGAACCTAGTTGGGATGAAAAGGTGGTGGTCAGAATGTGGGATTGTATGGGCTTCCCTGAGGAAGGGGTTGAGATCTGTAGGACAAGGAAATTAGACAAGCAAGTAAAATGGGAACTTTCTAGGGAGGAGCATTTGCAAAGGCCCTTTCTAGGGAGGAGCATGTGCAAAGGCCCTGAAGTGGCAAATTGAGGAAGATAGTAGCCTAAAATGAGGCTAACGAGGAGTGCCAGAGCAATGTAGTTTATGTTATGCATTTTAGTCCTTAACCATGGTGCAATGGGAACGTGTTGAAGAGTTTAAGAAAGTGGTGGAGGGAAGAAGAATGGAATGATCAGATTTTAATTTTGAACAATTCTGACTGCAGTGAGGAGAAATCATTGAAGGTATGCAAGGATAAATATGCTTTAAACAGATGACTGCACTGGAGATGAAGAGAAGTAGATGGATTTGAGATCTCTTTAGGAGATAAAATTGACATAGTTGGTGCTGGACTGGAAAGGGTAGGTGGCACAAGGGAGACAGAAACTCAAGATCTGAATATATTGTGGATGTCCAGATAGGGCTATAGAGGACACAGGTGGATTTTCAGATAGATCAGAGGGAAAGTCTGGGAAATTCTCCTGGTCCATCCAAAGTAAATGAGGAAGGATTCCCCAAACTAGATGTGGTAGAAGACAACGTCTCAGTTCATCTTGACCACGGATTCCTGGAGAAGCTCCTCTAAGGCATCCTGAGTAGTGGCCTCAGCCTTTGGATTATATTAAGATCTGTGAAGGGAGGGACCATATCCATTTGTTCCTTACTGTAGACCAGTACTTAGCAGAATGCCCAGCACATATATCCTCCAAAATATTATAGATAAAAATATGATACTTTCCCAATATATAAGCACAGAGCACAGAGACTATAACAAGTGATGGTGAGATGAAGTCTAGAAACCCATACCTCAGACTCCTGGTGCAGTGACCTCTGATATCCCTCCCACCCTGGTCTTGTGCTTTCACTGAGATTATGCCTTTATACTCCAAATAACCCCACCTTCTCATTTCCTTTAAAAATTGCTTGGGTGAATATATTTGGTTTTACTTTGAGGTGATACCATATTTGGGAGCATTTATTTAAGTAGAGCATTTTTTGGTTGGATGAAACAGGGAACTAACAATTGTAGTTACTTGGAGAAATGAGCAAAGAATTCCAGTCTAGGCAAAACAAAGGAAATACTATTAGTTATGACTGGAATTGGTTGGAAGTTCAGCAAAGGTGGTTCCTGCAGATTCTAAAAGTCTAGGCAGCCCTGGAGGTCTGGAAGGTCAGAGAGCAGCAGGCCAGGCTTTTTCTTTTTTTTTCTTTGCTGAGGAAGATTAGCCATGAGCCAACATCTGTTGCTGATCTTCCTCTTCTCTTGCTTGAGGAAGATTAGCCCTGAGCTAATATCTGTACCAATCTTCCTCCACTTTATATGTGGGTGGCCACCACAGCATGGCTGATGAGTGATGTAGGTCCACCCAGGTTCTGAACCTGTGAACCTGGGCTGCTGAAGCAGAGTGTGCTGAACTTAACCACTACACCATGGGGCCGGCCCCTGGCCAGGCATTTTTAAAGCAGTGAAATGAAGACAAGATCTGAGAATTCAAAATGAGAAGGAGGAGCCCCTGCAAACAATGTTGGTGATCTTCAGCTCCAAGGGCCAGCTGAGCAAGAGTCACATAACCCATAGGGGGTTAACGCAACCAGAAGAAATCAGAGATCTACAGGTAGACTGTCTCTGGGGCTGGGGCCAAGACGGAGAGGACTTCACAGGAAGGTAGTGACAATAGTTGAGATAACTTTGCCTGAGCCTTCTTCTATCTGATTCTTGCTGTGATTTTCTTCATTTTTATGCAAAAAGGGTGAGTGTATCTTCCCTCAAAATAATGAAATAAATGTCCAGGTGGACTGACACCATTGGAAATTTGAGTTTTCAAAGTCATCAATATGTTGTAAATGTGAAAGGAGAAAGTTACCTCATAAGCAGATGTTACTCATAACCAGATGTTACTCATAAGCAGATGTTTCCAGAAAAGTGAATGAAAATGAATAGAATTACTGGTATCTTCAAGTGAACATGGTTTCAAGCAGCAGATATTAAATATTTTCTTCACAGTAAGTTGTGTGTGTGTGTGTGCATGCCCACTGAATAATTTCTCTGGCTCTTTCAGCCTACATTATTCTACAACAAATGTTGAATTTTGACACTTCAGGCTTTTTCAAGTAAGTATTCAACCGACCTCTGTGAGTGATGCTGGGTGCTGGAATCTTGGGAAACATCCACTTAGGGATCTGTTTCTTTGGGATGAGGTGTGGGCCCAGGGTCAACTCAATTTAGAACCATGAATGCGAGCAAGGAACAGGCCCACTCTCACTGTAACTGAGGCTAAAGAGAGTCTTCTAATTTAGCTCTGTATCTTCACGGGTCTTCAGAGACACCTCAAATACAGGATTTCCAACCATCTCAGGTGTAAGTTGTATCAGCTGTTCTGGATCTTATTATATTTACAATCACCAGAATAAACGTAAATAGCCCCCATTTTTCTTCTTTCGGAATGAGTGGTTTCTCTGTTGTTGCCATCTTTCCACAGACAGCTGTGTGTGCGTCAGAGTTCACAGTGGCATTGAACAGGCTGTTCATTCTCCATAGCTCCCTCTAGAATAGATGGGCTGGCTTGTCTTGGGATCTCCCTACCTCCACTTTTTACCGATTTCCTTTTTTCAGTCCTCTTATTCCTTTTCCTCCTTTCCTTCCCTCCTACTAGTCCTACCTAGTGTTTTTCTGCTGCCCCTTCGCTTATACCAGTCACATATGTAAGGCTTCATTACCCTTCTTTCTCCTGCCCCATCAAAGCCTTCTGAACTGAGCTCCAGTTCGTCAGTCTTATTCTTAGCAAGATAAGAGAGCACATCTAATCCACTTATGAAAGTATTCTACTTATCTCTGAACATTTTGATAAGGGATAAATATTTAACATTCAGGGGTTACTCGAAGTGGTGGGGACTAGAAGCATGGGGCAGGCAGCAATGGAGATCATTTTGGATGGGAAAGCTTTCAATTTCCCTTTCATCATACCAAGCAGGTAAAACCCAAATATTGGGCAGGTGCCATCCCTGCCCTTCTTTTCGAAGGCTTGAGAAGGGCCCCTGGGACATCACCAGTGATGGTGGGACCCCTTCGTTTATCAAAAGAAGCATGATCTAAATGAGTCCATGTTGGATTAGGTAACGGATGACATTGAAAAGGAGACGTGTCCTTGAAATCAGCCAATCTCATAGCTGTGGGCAGGCATTTTTGGTCAGCTGAGTCACACTGCCTTGGGATTAGCCAGTTCTACTTTCTGTTTCAACAATAAAAAGTCTTGCAAAACTGCCGGCATGTGAGACAGAGGTATCCAGAAAGTCTTGGCATCTTTTCCAGCAGCGTAATGGGTCTTAGGGAAGAGACTTGTGAGAGCGTGGTCCATGCACTCCACCACCAAGGAGAGGTCCACGTTCACAAAGGAGGACGTGCCTTTCAGTTTGTTTAGACCTGTAAAAAGAGGCAAAAGCGCATTGACTCTTTGGATAACGGGGAAAAGGAGGAGTGTGTGAGGCTAGGGTGTGAAGGGGAGGATGCATGTGCAGGAATTTAGTTTGAATTTACCGTTATAATTGAGGCCCCTTGTGACATAGTTTCTATTCCTCAGAAAAGGATGCAGCAGTGCTTTCTTTAGACCACTGGCTCTCAAACTTGAGTAGGCAGCAGAGTCTCTTAGAGTGCTTGTAAAACCCAGATCGCTGAGTCCCACTCCCAGCGTCTGACTCAGTAGGTGTGAAGTGAGGCCCAAGAATTGGCATTTCGTTTACTTTTTTCTTTCTTTCTTTCTTTTGTGAGGAAGATTGGCTCTGAGCTAACAACTGTTGCCAGTCTTCCTCCTTTTTTGCTTGAGGAAGACTGTTGCTGAGCTAACATCTATGCCAGTCTTCCTCTATTTTGTATGTGGGATGGCACCACAGAATGGCTCTCTGAGCAGTGTGTAGGTCCATGCCCAGGATTTGAACCTACAAACCTTGGGCTGCCGAAGTGGAGTGGGCGAACTTAACCACTACACCACTGGGCTTGCCCCAAGAATTTGCATTTCTAATCAAGTTTCCAGGTGATGCTGATGGCCCTGGTCCAGGGTCCAAACTTTGAGAAGCGATGCTTTAAAGCAATGAGGGAAAGATACTTCGTAAAGTCTATTAGGCCCCTGAACCTAGCAAGTTATGGGTTTGATTCTGAATTTGTTTTAAGGGAGTACTATGTTTACAGCAAATGTGAGTGTGCACATGCGTGCATGCACTCATGTACCATATGCCTCTATAATTCGGTGAATAAAGAGAGAATCATCCCCCAAAAGCCCTGACTCAGGAAGCTAAATGAATCCTGGTTCTCAGGCAAATGAAGTGTTTGAGTAGTGAGCTAAGATAGCTTTAAAGAGCAGGTATTTTATCAAGAGGTTGGCAATGGTTTAGACCATTCCTCCTATGCTCTTAAAACATACCTGAGTTGTGTCTTCTCAAGGAAAAATCTATTATTTTAAATCTTCCTTTCAACTTTAGGCCCCAGTAGCCACAAGTTGTTCAAAGAGCCTAACTGAAGGTACCTAATAAGTCTTAGTGGAGTCTTAATGGGACTCCACTTAATGGGAGTCAAACTCCTATTACTCCAGCCTGGGAAGTGAAGAAATGTGAGCTTAAATTTGTGGTCTGCTTTAGAACCTTGAGTCTGGCTGATGCAAGTCCTGACTTGGAGAATTCCACTAAGATCAACCAATGCAAAATTGGGCTCAAAGCCTTTGGGTACTGAGACAGGACGACAGAACCAGGGGCCAAGTCAAAAATAATTTTGAGATGAAGTTTGATGATATACTCATAGGCATTTAGAAAGTGTCAATGTCAATATCAAACAGAGAAAGCTCTTCTAAATGAGGAATTTTGTTTCTGAACCTACTGAGAACCTTCAAAGTCAGTAAGTGAGTGAGAAACAGAGCATCTAATGTCAGTGGTTCTAAACCTATAGTGACATTTTAGCAAGTTTTGTCAAACCAGTCGTTCTAGTTGATATATACGTGTGTGTCTGTGCTTGTGTGTCTCCTCAGGAAGATCTGACTTGGCTCTTGACTCCACCTTGCAGACTCTTGGCCTTGAACCTTGCCACAGTTGGCTGTCTTACCAGGCGCCCTGATGAAGGGCAGGATCACAGCGTGGAGAGATAGAGTGACGCAAAGGGAGGTGGGGCCCTGTTCAGCTCAAAGCAGGAGCTTAGTAAGTGAGGAACATCAAGTCAACTTCAACAGGACCAGGAAGTTTGAGGTGGAGGTGGAGCCCTGACACAGGAGGTTCAACAAGCTCCTTAATGCCTTCTTCACATTATATGTGGCGCCCAAGAATAAATGGCAAAGTCAGGCTGCCTGGGTTCAAATCTGCCTCTTCCACTTTCTAGCTGTGCTACTTTGAGTGAGTTACTTCTCTCTGCCTGTTTCTATAAAATGAAGGTGGTACGTAATTCATAAGATTTATTTGGGCATTTTAAATGAAAGAGTCTATGTAAGGCTCTTAGAATGGTGACAAGGACATGGTAAATGTTCACTATGTGTTAGTCATCATAGTCTAATCTTTATTATCATTCCTCCACCTCTGACTCAATCTCTTGACTTTTGTTACTTCTCCTTCCATCTCTGTTCCCCATGCATTCCTGCTCCAGAAAGTTTCTACCCAAATAATCCTTTCTACCCACATAATTCCTGTCCTCTATGCTTTATTCAAACGTGACCTGTCTCATAAAGGCTTCTTAACCAACAATAGTTTTTTCCTGCTCTGAATTCCTTGGGCCATTAGAGACCACAACATCTAGCCCCCTTCTGGGCTGTTGGGGTATGTCTAATAAGTAAAGCATCAATTTTCTTGTATGCTGTACAATCTCTTTGTTTTATGGTCTCACTTGGTTACCTTTTGTTTTCAACTAGATTGTAAGCTAGTTACGGGTCAGAGTCTGAGTCTTTATATACATAACCTCCATAAATCCTGAAACAATGTTGAGTCAGAGGTTGGTGTTTACCAAAAACAGGAGTTTTACGTAGAAGTGAAGACTGTGGACTCCAGTCTGGGCATGACAGGTGGAGTTGTATAACACAGGGCAGGACATTTCACCTTCTCAAGCCTCTGCTCACTACTCCTGTAGTTATTTTTTAAAGATTTCATTTTTCCTTTTCCTCCCCAAAGCCCCCCGATACATAGTTGTGTATTTTTAGTTGTGAGTCCTTCTAGTTGTGGTATGTGGGATGCCGCCTCAGCACAGCTTGATGTGTGGTGCCGTGTCTATGCCCAGGATTCGAACTGGCGAAACCTGCGCCACCAAAACAGAGCGAGCGAACTTAACCACTCAGCCACGGGGCCGGCCCCCTCCTGTAGTTCTTTAGAGAAGTAAATGACATAATTCATATGGTGCTTAGTATAGAACTTGGCACTTAGTAAATGTTTATAAACATTAGGAGAAGCAAGAGATGGCACTGGAATCAATATGGGTCCCTGCTCCATATTTAAGATCCCTATTGGTGTATTACTGTGGGAACCTTATTTTTTCATTTATAGTTGAGTGTCCTCCATGCTGCCTAGGACAAGGAATCCCAGAGGATCTTAGGTCCACCCAGAAACTCACTTTTTTCAATGTAACCTTCTCCATATTGCTGTTTGATGTCTGGAGACAGATGCTTCCAAATGGCGAGTTTTTTTTCGGTGGTCTTTAGTGGATCTGCCAACCCTGTTTTGAACAATCCTGGTTCAATGCATGAGACGTGCACGCCGAAAGCTTTCATGTCCCGTCTATGAAAAGAACCCGTTGAAGATGGTTAATCCAGGTTTACTTGGAGAATGTTTGCTATTTGGGTGACTATTTTCTGGTGAATCCTTTCATGGGATCACAGAATTGGGTGCATTGGAAAGGAGCATGTTGTTGTACCCTGTCATTTTGCAGGAAACTGATGTTCAAAGGGGTGAAATGAAGGCTGGTTTAGTGGCAGAACAGGAAAGGGATCTGGATGGACCGACTCGCAGTCCAGTACTCCGCCTAAGCCATACTCTCTTCTTAGTTGACAAGCATTTGGACTAAGGACAGGCTTCTTCTCAGGACTCAGAGCACCTAATGGTGAAATCGACTAATGACTGGCCTGGATGGACAAGTTAACCTTCATTCTAGGAATGTGAGGAGATTGCATCACATATGAGGATATGCTGTGGGACACAATGTGACAATCTCTGACCTGACTAACCTGCTTCCTATGCTGCTCAGCAAGCTCTTTTATCATGTCGCCTCAGCAAACATGAAGTCTACTCATTTACTGGGCACCAAGGTTTTAGTGGAATCATGGTGTCCCTTTCTTTAAAGCAAATCAATGTATTACAAACCATTACATGAGTAATCATTTCTCACACTTAATTTATATTTCTACCAGGAGTTTATAAGAAAGTAATTATTCATCTTACAGAAGACTTCACCATAAAATTTTTTAAGAACTCTACCAGTGAGAAAATATGATTTAATTAATCTTAGGTTCTGATTTCTAGCAATATATCTATTGTTTAGTTTGAAGCATATTTTACTAAAATTGCAAATTTGCTTGACCTTGAAAGATTTTTAAAAGTATATTGCTTGCATTGAGGAAAAAAAGGTTATTTTCCAACTTAATTATATTTTACTCACCTATCATTTCATCTGCTTTGGACTTTAGACAGTAACAGGGCCAAGGGGGTATTTGGGAAGAATTGTCTGCCCAAAACTCATGAAAACAACGTACAATCTAGGGACAAATTGTTTAAAGCCACCCACCTAAGTTTACCAGGTAAGTAAAACCAGCGTGAAACCAGTATATAAAATAAAACTTGTACAGCAAACACAACTGTAAAGAGCCCTAACCCTGTCCCAACTGGATTGCTGCCCCTAAACCCTCATAGATGTAGAAATTCTGGAGCTGCCCCTGGACTGTGGCCTGCGTGCACAAAACCATTTCCAATACCATTTCCATGATTTTGAGAGAAATAAACATTCTTTATTCATTACTTTCAGGCATGGTATATCTGTACTGCAAATCCTACAAACCCTTTCGCGGAAATCTCTTTTTAAAAGTGAGTAAATCTCTAAAATACTAAAATTTTATTATGACATTGTTGCTGATAGAGTGGAACCAAAAGGCAGCCAAGGAAACTAATGGAGGTTCTTCAAGACCTAACTACCCAAAGTGTCAGCTCTGGCCCATGGGCAGCACTTGGGTGCTCATTAGAAATGCGGAAACTCAGGCCCCACCTTAGAGCCACTGAATCAGGATCTGCATTTTGACAAGATCAAGGTGATTCATATGCACATTTACATTTGCGAAGCATTGTTCTGACATTATTGTGTTTATTTCCCGGAAGAATCAAATCTGGCAACCTGATCAAATGGCAAAATGGAGTTGCTCTATCTTTATTAATCTCAGTGGGATAATCTAACCTTTTATTAGTAAGCTAAACCTAGATCCACAGTATAGATCATAAGCTCTGACATGTGCCTTCAACAAATACTAGATGAATAGATGGATGAATTGAAGAAAAGCCTGTATCTAATTTTGTATTCCTTCAGGCCTATTACAGCACCATTCAGCCTGATACCTTCCATCTGCTTCTCTAGTCTCCTTCACCCTTCTGCTTGAATTGTATCCTGGGAGACTGACCTCGATTAACTGTATTTTGGCTTCTGTTGGGTACAGTCAATTGGGAGTATCGGCAGGAGATCAGAGGGAGAGATGAGGAGAGATCGGGCAAGTTATTCCTCCTGTGGTGTTGGCACTGGTTAATTTCATCCCTCAACTGAAGGTGACAGCCTTTATGTACCCAGGTTCTGGAACCTCCTTGTCCCTTCAGTCTTATGGACAGAAATGCCCCTGCTGTCATTAGCCCCTCGATACTACACTATCCTTTGGGATTTCATTATACAACTCTCATGTTTGCAAATAATCCTGTGGATTAAACTCCGCAGGGTAAACTCAGCAGAGTAAACTCTGCTCCATTTACCCAATTTTAATTGCCTCCATTTCCTGCCAGAACCTTGACTGATACAACCACTTGCAATTTAGGGGCTTTGAACTGATACTGATAGGTTCTGGTTTCAGAGAAGATGGATTAAGCACACACACTCCTGTCTCTCCCACTGAATGCAGCTGCAATACCTGGACAGAAGGCATGCAATAGCTATGTAAGAACCCTGAGGAGCAAATGTTAGTACAGTAGACCCCCCCTTATCCATGAGGGATACATTCCAAGACCCCCAGTGGATGCCTGAAACTGTGGATAGTCACTGAACCCTATATACACTATGTTTTTTCCTATACGTCCACACCTATACTAAAGTTTAACTTATAGATTAGGACAGTACGAGATTAACAACTGATAATGAAGCCGGCTTTGGGGCCATTAGTAAGTAAAATAAGGGTTGTGGATGCACTGGACAAAGGGATGAGTCATGCTGGGCAGGATGGAGTCATTTTATCACACTGCTCAGAATGGCAAGCAATTTAAAAATCGTGACTTGTTTATTTCTGGAGTTTTCTATTTAATATTTTTGGATCGCAGTTGACCACAGGTAACTAAAACTGAGGAAGGTGAATCTTCTAATAAGCACGGACTGTAACCACAGGCCCTCCAGGACCAGATTAACTGACCCCATCTTATCAACAGAGTAATTAAGAGTGGTTTTTCAGGAACTGAGACCCGTTGTCCAGTTCAGGCTGGTTGAGACCACCAACCTATCAACTGGGTCTGTGAAAATGCTCTATAAGTGAACCTTTTGATGCCAAGGAGCTAAAAATTCCACCCTCAGATCATGGTAACGCCATCATTTTGTGAACATGCGTCCTATGAAGAGGCATGAAGTTTGATTACGCTTGTGCAGATCAATTACCTCATTTCTTACCTCCAATCATCTATCTCACATTTCAGATCACCCTGCCTTTCATCCCCTAAATTGTGCCCCAAGTCCTGGATAAGGGTGACAGATCTGAGGACACACACCCCCTGTCTCCTTGCAGATCAGTCTCCAAAATAAAGCTACATTTCTTTTCCCAAAATGTGATGCCGTAATAATTGGCTTTATATGCATTGGGCAAGAGAACCGCAATTTTGTCTGTTAACAGCATGATTGTAGGCAAATTGGGGAAGAAGAGCAGATTTTGAAGTGCCGCTGGACCCCCTGGTCTGAACTCAAATCAACCTGAAGCTCAGAAGCAGAAGGAAAGAGTTCCAGGAGAGACACTATTCACAAACAGAGAAAACTCCAGGAGAAGCCCATTGATCTGGCTTGAGGAGTTGGCAAGTGGAATCCTAACACTCAGAGAAAGGGAGAGGAATCCTTTCTTCCTTCCTTGCTTTCTTTTCTCTGTTCTCTCTTAACCCTGCTCCCAGGTAACTTTGTGGCAATGGCAGTGGCAGCCCCAATAGTGCAGTAGTGGGGGCCTGTAGTTACCTAAAACTCTGATGGAGGGGACTTTTCCTCTCCAATCAGAGTTACTGTAGTCCCAAGAGAGTGAGAAGAAACCCTGTTGCTTTTTGTCTCTCTCTTTCCTTCCATCACGTGGTCCTGTGCCTGTTACACACTTGGGAAGTAGATGACAGAATGGAGTAACTTCTGGCTGGAGGGTAGTCCCAGGAAACAAGAAACTGGAGAGGTCACAGAAAGTGAGGGGCCAAGGGAAGTGACCCCACAACGTTGTTCATGCACTGCACATGTGATGTGTGGATCTGACTCAGAGAACCAAACTACGGAACAGACCATCTTCTGCATATCAGACAGGCTACTGTGTAGTGCATACGTGGGACAGATCTGAAGGGCACAACAAAGGCTTTGAAAACTGAACAAATGTTGGAATCTCAAACCACAGAAGTTTGGTTGGAAGTTGTCACTTGAACACAACTTGGTCAATTGTCTGCTAAACAAAAATATCAACATTTTCTGTAGGACTTAAATAAGGCCCAAAGTCTCATATTACTCCAAGTGTTCAGCATACAATGCATAAAAAGAACTAGGCAAGTCTCAGCTCACACGAGGAAAGATAATGGACAGATGCCAATGCCGAGGTGACCCAGATGTTGGAATTATCAAAGTCTTTAAAGCAGCTATTATAAAGTGCTCCAAGACATAAGGGAAAACACTCTTGAAGTAATGGAAAGTTAGAAAGCTTCAGAAAAGAAAGGAAAGATATAAATAAGAATCAAATGAAAATTTTACACTTGAAAAATACAGTAACCAGAAGAAAATTTTTACTAGTTGGACTCAATAGCAAAATGAAGATGATGAGGAAAGTTGGTGAATTTGAAGATAGAGCATTAGAAATTATCCAATCTGAACAGCAGAGAGAAAAATGATTGAAAAGGTGAACAGAACTTTAGGGACCTGTGGGACAAAACCAAAAGGTCAAACATTTGTACTAGAGTCCCAGAAGGAGAACAGAAAGAGTAGATTGAAGAAAAGATGTTTGGAGAAATAATGACTGAAAACTCCCCAAATCTGTCAAAAGACGTCAACCTGCAGATTCAAGAAGCCCTGTGAACTTCAAACATAAACCCAAAGAAATCCATGCCTGGGGCATTGAGTTGGGCCTTTGCTAAATTGGTCCTCTGTTTTATGCTCTGGGGTTCCCTGGTAGGACAGAGCAAAAAGATGTGGTCAGGGCTTTCTTGTGGTAGTGAAATCTTCCCCTCTGATTAGCAAATTCCTGCTGTGAGTTTCATTTGGGAACGGAAGCATCAGGAGGAAAGCTATTTTCTTGTCCTTGGGGTGAAGTGGGGGAGGTTACCATCCATTTAACTCTAGCATCTGAGATGTATGAAGATTTACGACCAGAATTTGCACCAAGAGAAAAAAAAGCTGCACAGCTGAGTCATTGCTTTGTGATAATTACATTTACTTTACCAGATGCTTTTCTACCGAGGATTTACATAGGATAGTACTGTTGTGTCTGCAACTGACGTAAGATCAGTGGAGAGACCTACCCTGATTTAGCCTCTGTCTGTGATTCTCTATTTAACAAACTAGCCTGTTGAATATAAATTCGCCACTACTATCCGCATCATGGATTAATGCAAAAAGTAAAAAAGACTTCAATAGACTTAGGTTCAAATCTCAGCTCTACCACCTACCAGCTGGTCACCTTGGGCAAGTTACTTAATCGCTTAGTTTCAGTGATATCATCTGTAAATTGGGAATAATTTAAAGCACTAAACAGAGTGTCTGGTACATAATAATCATTCAATAAATGTTAGCAACTGTTATTTCCTAATAATGTATCACTGTTTGCTTTACCTTAAGCTGTCGTTGAAGCCTTCTACTGCGTATTTGGATAGAGTATAACCTCCTCCACAGAATGCAAGTCGACCCCCAATGCTGGAGACATTGATAACCCTCCCTCGAGCTTTTTTGACCAAGGGAAGCATATTTAATGTCACATTGATGAGTCCAAACAGGTTCACTTCAATAGGTTCTCTGTAGTCCTCCACCGTCAGCCAGTCGGTGGGAGCCAGCACACCGAGAACACCAGCGTTGTTGATCAGACCCCAGAGTCCTGGAACAGAACAGAGAGGAAAGAAAGGAGGTATGGTAGAAGGTGACACTTATATGGGCATCCTTGTTGGAAGTACGGCCCCTGCTTTGCACAATGGTGCCATTTCCTCCTAGTCATGCTCCTGCCCTGAAACACTGCAGTTTTAGGGAGTGGTAGCAGAGAGGGTAGGAGGCTAAGTTGAAATAGTTGAAGTTACGTTACTGGAATCCAATCTCACAGTTGTCCTATTTCTGGTTTTGAATGTCAAATACCTATACTGTCTCAGTGAGATGGTTTGCTTTTAAATCCCAGATGTAGAGTAAATGGGTTTATTTTTCCTACCTTGCTAGATGGCAAGGGCAGAGAATATTTATGAACTGTTCTATAAGGACAAAGAACAACATTCATCTGCTTCACATTTATTTTTGGTAAAAATTGTCGTCATCTGCTTAGATTATTTTATGAAGGGAAACATTTAGCGTTGGTGAAAGGGTTTGGAATTTAAGCTTTAAAAATGGTCTGGAGCCTTATCAAACCATTGCTTTTGAGCTTTGGAGTCTCAACTATGTGATAAAGATGTGATAGAGAAAAATCACATACTTTTTTTTTTCTTTTGTGGGCCCAAGTATCTTCATCTGTTAAAATATTTCAAACTTCACTCAAACCGATAAAAGCCCTTTAGTTCAGAATGCAGCCATCTTAGCAGAATCTAACGCAGAATGAGGTCCACTGGCTCACTGCTCTCTCATGACTATCTGATAGACCATGCTCAAATTCACAGACCTTCTTCTGCCTTTCCTACTGAAAATGTATGAGCTCTGGAAACATTTTGTAGTGAGAAGTGGGGCCCGGGTATCCACATGGCAATTTCGGGATTGCTCCCGTGTTCTCCTGTAGATGGTAGCCCTGTGTCCCTTTGCTGTGCATGAGGCTAGAGTAGCGCTTCATGGGAGAAGACAAAGAAAAGTCAATGCCTCCATCTCAGTTCTAAGTTTACCCACTGGGACTTAAGACTGAGGGTAACTTGAGCTGTGTCTCGCATGTACACAGAGAGCTTGCAACTTGAAACTATTCAGGGGCTACCCTATGATTCCTCCAATCTTCTCCAGTACACAGCTGATATTTTAGGAGATTTTTCTTGAAAGGCCATTTAAAATCCCAACACATTTTATTTAGCTTTAGTTACTTCGCGACTCCCATTCCCTTTCTTCCTACACCCATAGCACTCACCTTTTTCCCCGACTTGGTCTTTCACCCACTGGGTAGTCCTCTTGACATTCTCTGGGTCAGTTACATCCAGAAGCACAGTGTGAAGCCTCTCTGAGGTTTCTGCCTTTAAAGCTTTTGATCCTGATTCAGTCAGGCAGGCAGCAATTACACGAAATCCTTTTTTATCAAAAGTTCTGGCTGCCAAGTTTCCAAAGCCCGTGTCACACCCAGTGATGAAAATGTACTTATCAGTGATGTCTGCAATCTTTAGTTGTCTTTTATAATTCCACAGAAAATGACAGAGGATCAGGAGGGCTAACAACCAAAAGAACATTTTTCTCCTGTATGTGACAGGGGTAGTCCTTTCTCGAACAATAAAAGAAGATGATGTCCTAAGTGTTCAAAATTAGAAAGAAAATTCAAATTAGAACCATCAAGATATTATAATCCATGAAATATTTTAATGTATTTGATAGATAGTTAAAAAATAATAACTCTTATTCAGTTGGTAAGATGACCAGTTAAGTGTTCAACCATCCCTCTAAATTAATGCAAAACCTAACCAAGTAGTAGTCAGAGAAAGAAAATGGAAGAGAGAGAGAGAGAGGTGCTGTGGCAAAGCTGGCAAAGGTCATTGTGCTGGCATGGGTATTGGGTTGATGTGTCACTTATCTCATATGTGAATTTATCTATCTGAAAGATAGACTTTCACGTAAAATCTTACCTCTTGCTACTTCATGAAATCCAAGAGCGCAACAGACTCAAAATCTACTAGAAAGTGTCATTCAATTGTAATTGTTCTATCAGACTCTTAATTATTTTCAGATTATCAGGAAAAGGAGCGTGTTCTGGTGTTGCCACTATAAAAACATTTCCAAGTTGGTTTCCATTTGCCTATTTTAAATGGGTTAAAGTCATCCTTCAACCCAACTCTGAGGCCCTTACAACTCAATGTAGAGAATATTAAAGTTTTGAGGCCACCAGTGAGTTCAACAATAGAGAGTGAGATGAATAGGAAGAGATTGAGAGAGATGATGGCCAATGGCACAGCATCCCAAACCAAAGTCCTGAATCCTCAAATTCTGTCCTCTCTGGACACCAGCTTCTTGTGAGGAAAAAAATCACATGTACAGAGGACAAAGTACAGCAAATTCATACTTTAAAACTGTGAAGCTTTAACCATAGATGCAGCAGAACTACCTAAAAAACTAATTTTGTCAGAGCTAGAGGCAGCCTGGGGCCTAAAATCAAACAGGCAGAAGGCTTCCTTTCTTCTTTCCTCAGCAGCCTGCACCTGCATTTCCCCTCAGCGTATATCACTTAAAAATTTTTTTAAGGAAATTTCATTTCATGTACACTCACTACACCAATTTAGGAATATCATCACAATTACTTTTGAATTAAAAATAAACGTTGAAGAAAGAATACTGTATTTATTTTATACTTGTGACCATTTAAATGTATACTGCTATCTTGAAAGTTCCACTAAAGACTATAAGGGTTTGGCTGCAAAAGAATAGCTGTGGATGAATCAGACAACTGTATCATTGAAAACAAGTGTAATATCAATTTGAAAGTATAATATTAAAAACATCGGGAAAGATTTCCAACTATTTTGGGGTATAAAATTCCGCATATAATGCAATGTTTGTTATTTACAAAGAGAGCCAACACTATGACTTTTATGGCAGCCCGGGAAGAGTAAGCCACCTTGTAGGGGGAAGTGAACAGGAACCAGAGGGCCTTTGCCTGCTTGCCTCAGTTCTGAGCATCGTGGCGGCCCAGGCCTCCTAACTCAGAGCCATAGGGCAACCCAAGGGAAGATCATCAGGTCCCTTCCCACAGAGGCACAGGCTTGGGCCCGTATTGGCTCTCTCAGCCTGTGGAAGAGGGGCCCCAGAAAGCACCACAAGTGCGAAAAACTTTATTTCCTTCCCTCATGACTCGGAAAGTTTCCTTGCTTTGCCCGGTGTCCACACAATATCATTGCCCTTGATCCGGATCCACCCTTAAAATCAAGAGGGTCCTTGAGTGCCTCGTGGAGCACAATTGATAGGACCTGAATTGAAGTTTAGACCTCATGGATGCTTCTGGAATCATGACTGTTTATGGACACTGCTTAAAAAGTACTTGCAAGGCCAAGCAATTTTAAAAACTTTGTTTTGACTTTATTTTGTCACAATTATTTCTTGTTTTTTCCTTTGACCCATTTTTTAAAACCACTTTTTTTTTCTGCTTGTAAATGTAACATGTTCATGGTAAAAAAAAATTCAGTAAATACAGAAAAAATTAAACAAGGATGTGACCATTATCACATTTGACTCAATTTTGAAACATTTTCTTCCAGTTTTTTTGCCCGTATATGTATTTCTTTCCCTAATAAGGAATATAAACATACACACAGAACTATGCACACACATGTATGTGCACACATACACACAATTTTATTTCTACTGCTGTATGAGGAACAGATTATTTCAGATATAAAATAACTCAGTGTAATATAGCTTCTTTACTCCTTAAGGAAGTTTTGGGCTCTGCTTTCACCTTTTTTTCCCACCAAAAGATGTGTAACTAAAGAAAGAAAGGGTAAAATAATTGTCAATTGCTAAAAACAAATCAGAAGTAGATACTATTTTAGTAAGTTTAGTAAGTTTGGGAAAAGTAGTTGAGTCTTGTGGTATAACTGTGATTATTTCTAAAGCAGTCAAGTTTTTAGACTATCACAACTTAATAACTTGGTATAATTTCGCCAAATCTTTCTTGTGTAGGAGTTATTAACTTATTGCAAATCAATGTCCATGAGAGGATTTCCCCTTCTCAAATATGTACATTAAAAATGTATAATTTTGAGGCAGGGGTTTGGTGTAACTAACTCTTGCAGCACTACATATTTACACATTTTAAGGAAATTTTAAGGAATGTATTCCCCACATGGATTCTGTAGCTTTCATTGAAATCCGAACTCCCATGGGAGCTATTTGAAGAAGGCGGATATTCGTGGGCTTTAATGTTCCCTGGGGCAGAGAGTGGAACATTTCTGTGTTGCCGTCCTTTGCCGGGGCAAGCACTCCTCTCTGCAGGTTTACCTATAGGTCTCATCTGATCCTCTCTACAGCCTTTTGAGTTAGAGATGGTATATCAGTTGCCTCATTTTATAGAAGAATTAATATGCCAACTAATAAATGTAAAAGGAATGATGGAATTAGAAATGGAATGATGGAATTAGAAATGGAATGACGGAATTAGAAAATCACTGTTTGGCAACTGGCCTAGTAACAATTGTCTTAGGCAAGAATGATCCATGGATGCTAAAACTAGTGGGTGAAATTTTGATGAGAAACAGTATTTATATGTTCTCAAAGAATCTCCCCATAAGATACATGCTAATTAAAAAGAGAGCAATAGTAATTTCACAGTGGAGGAAACTGACACATACCACCACAACCGGGTGATAACAATTAACATCACTAGCTATGGGATAGACCAACATCCTGTGTCTCCTGGTACGGTGGAGTGGGAAGGACACAGCAGCACCTCTGTTCATAACCAGAAGCTAGTCATGCAGGAGGACACGTCCTGGAATTCTACACAATATATGGCCTGTACTCTTCAAAAATATCAGTCATGAAGGAAAAGAAAGACTGAGAACTGTTCCAGATTAAAGGAGACTAAAAGGATGTGACAACTCAATGTAGCGTGTGATCTTGGGCCAGAAAACCACTGTTTTTCTTTTGCCAGAAAGAACATTATTAGGTCAACTTGTGAAATTTGAGTGAGATCTGTAGATCTGATAAATAATATTGCATTAATATTAATTTCCCAATTTTGATAGTTATACCATGATTATGTAGAAAATTCCTACTTTTTAGGAAATACACATTGAAGGATTTAAAGATTACTAAGGAGTGCCGTGTCTTCAATTTATTCTCAAACAGTTCAGAAAATAATAATAACATATATGTAAATAAACATATTAAAAATACACATATATGTGTATAAAGAGAGAATGAGAATGAAAATATGGTAAAATGTTAACACTTGGGGAATCTGGATTATACTATTCTTTTAACTTTCTCATAACTTTGAAATTACTTCAAAATAAAAAGTTAAAAATTTGGCTAGAGAAAATAAAACATTTTTTTTCAGAGAAAAGACTTCATTGGACTGCTTTGGGTTCCCCGCACGTAATAGGTAAGAACCCCAGGACTTCAGAACCTAGTGAGCTTGGTCACCAAGTTTCCTGCCTTCTCCTCTTTTGGAAAGTTCACCTTCACAACCACTGGAGAAAAACAAAAACTCAAACCAAAGCAGTCAGACTCCCTCTTCCCTCCTTATCATCTCCATCTCCCCCTCAACCTCCTCCTTACCTCGCCAAACTCATTTTCCCTGGTGATGACAGATAAGAGCGTTTCAGTTGTTGAGAATGGGCTCACATTAAAATGCGTTGTCCTCATTAGGTACACCTCTGGACTGAGGGTCATTTCAGATGCTGGTGTCCCAGCCTGCAGCCTAAATCTAAGGGACTGTCAACTTTTTGACCTAGAGTTTTGCAAACCCTCACCCCAAATATTATTGTCCAAACATATTGGTTCATCTTCACTCCCTAAGGTTCACATTCCTCTAGGTCATTGGTCTAAGTCAGCCACAAACCAACACACACCTTTGGCCTCTAATAGTATTTTAGCCAAGAGGCCACCTCTGAACAGCAGCCCTTGGTCAGAGTCATGGGGAACATGACCTGTATACAGAAGCTGATTGATGGCTGATTGGTTCATTGATCATTGAGAAGTAAATGAGTAACAGCAGTAATAGGGCTGCTTCAACCATGCTCTGTTGGCTGTGGTCACTTCCACGTGGCTCCCAGACCCAACAATTCGGAGACTCGGCACCGACCTTAGTTGCTTGGGTTGTTTGCTTCTCTGCTATGTCTCCCAATTTATCTCACAACAAACTGCTTAAAAGGGATACAATCTCTTGGCTCAAGACAAGATGCACCTCTGACTGTACCAGTCCTCTTAGCACCCAGTGCCTAGGAGCCTCCGGGCTCATCCAGGCTCAGAACAGAGGAAGGGAAAGCAGATCTGCAGCCCCTACACTGCCGTGCAGGAGAACGGATGCAATTCTAAATATACATCCTCTGAACTGGTCAAGGAGATTTTTTCTTAATCCAAAAATAAACACTAGCCACTTTGCTAGTAAAAATATGGGAAGCAAGGACCGAGGCCAGACAAACACACACACACACGTGACAATAGGGCACGGGTTAGGAGCCCAGGCCTCAGAATCAGGCAGGTAGAGGGTCACTCTCAGTTCCTCTATCATCAGAAAGCCTTTGGACAAATTACTTATCTTGTCTTAGCCTCTATTTTCCTATCTGTAAAACAGAGATCATAGCATCTATGTTGGAGAGTATCTGATAAAATAAAGTGACTTAACGCCTGGTACACTGGAAGAGCCTTCTCATTATGGCAGGATCACTTTCACTTTGGGAGAGTCTGCTATATGCATTGCTCATATCTAGGCATGGGGTTCTCAACCTTGGTACTTTGGATATTTGGGCCCAGATAACTCGTTGTTGCGGGGTCCCTCCTGTGTATTGCAGGATGTTTAGCAGCACCCCTGGCCTCTACCCTAGATGCCCGTAACCCCCTTCCCCAGTTGTGACAACCAAAAATGTCTCCAGACATTGCCAAACGTCCCCGGGGGGACAAAATCACCTCCGGTTGAGAACCACTGCTGTAGAGCTTGCTCGTCTTGGGGGTCCAGAGCTTCACAGCCCCCAGAGCTACTTTCTCTGGGAACTCAGTCATTTGGTTCCTTGGTAGTGCCACATTGAAGAGAGTTTATTTTTTTATAGCCTTACCAGAAAAGTTTTGCTGTTTATAAATATTACTCATATCTTGCTGCTGTAAGCATTAATTTCTATGATTTAGGAAAAAAATGTCTTTTTGTCATAGGAGGATAGGAGGCACTGAATAAAGCCAAATTCATGTATGACACCACTTGTGAATTTAGAAATTACTAAATTAGCACTCACAGCATTTGCGAGGCCTAAATTCTGGCTGAGGATTTTGAGTTTGGTCCACTACAGACTCCTCTGGGGGGCCCCTTCAGGTGTGGCCAGTTGACTCAATAAAGTTCACAATATGCTCCTAGAAAACCCCTGGCCCTTGGGATTCCCAGTTGACCCAGTCAAGTAGGAAGGAGATTGCTCTGCTATGGTTTATTGAGTGCGCACCATATTCTAGGTCCTCCACTAGGATCCATGAATATTTACCTCATGTAAACCTTATAATGAAATTATCTCCATTTTATAGATGAGGAACCAAATTTGGAATTGCATGTTAATTGGCTCAAGGTACAATTGAGGTGCTGTTTCGAGGACTGTTTCCAGGCCCCTCTGATCCCACCATCCATGCTTTAATCCTCGGCTCCATGGCCACCCAGATTCCCACTCAGCTCTGGGGGGTCTGGGCTATGGGGCACTTCTCTACATCGTGGGTGCCTTGTGTGATACTTGGCAGTGAGTAAACAAATGTCGTGGAAGGAAAGAACAAAGAGACAGAGAGAAGAAGGAAGTCTCCACTCTAACCCAGGGTCCTGGTGATAATTGGCTTAGTCTCTGAGCCCTCTGAATCAGCAGGCCCAAAGGATAATAATAATAACAATACAATATTCACACTTCCTAACTTTAAAAAATTTTGAAAAGTGTTCAAGTAATATTTATGTCATTCACCTGTCAAGATATTTCTGTGAGCTAAGGAGGGTAGTTACCATACATAAGGTCATCTGCCAGAGGGTGAACAAAATAAAAATTTTGATCTTTGACCTCCTAAACTTGTTAAAAAGAACCAGTTCCTTTTTTAAAAAAGGAAGAACTGCAAAGAGATTAACACATTATCAGTCAATCAGAAAATAATTTTTCAAACTTCTCTAACATACCACAAAGATTCAAAAGGAACCAAGAAAGGAGAACTAATTTTCTCTTTCATTTGCCTGCAAAATGCTTAAAAATAGTAACTGTTTGTAGCTATGAGAAAATATTGCAACTTGATTACTGTCCTTGTTCACTTCTGCTTTTTTTTTTTAACTTTCTCTTCCTGAGTTTCTTTTCCTAGGAAAAAGTCTAAAATGAGATCCTTTGATTTCACTTCCCTTATTCGTCTTTCTCTGAGCTTTGAAAATGAATGACACAGTTAAAAAAAACCCCAGAAAGTAATATCTTAATGTTTCATTGTCATAGGTATTTTTGTAAGAAATGGAGGGTTCTTTCTGATACTTCCTCCTGCAAGACCTGATTTTCCTCCCACATAACTCCATGAGGGGCTTTATTTTAGAAAGCAACACCAAAACTAGTTAATCACACCGACTGAAAGGAATTTGTAGAATCTTGATCTACTTTCAATTTGTTGCAATCCTGGCCTAAGTAGAATCAACAACTAAGTTGTTTATCTAGATACATCAGTTAGAGAGCATTTAGCAATAGCTTTCTAAAATGTTTTCTTTTTGAGGTTCTCTTGCACAAGCTTCCTAATGTGGACAGCAGTCTGCACATGTATGTCCCTCGTACATTTTAATATTGTAAACCTGGTTAACTTAGACCAAACTCCTTTTTATTTTTACCTTTTCATTGAAGTAAGAAATTGTATTACTTCTTAACCCAAGCGGCCTTTTAGAGATTTCTGCTGAGCTTTTCTTTAAGAAAAATGAACTTTTGGACCTAATGACACATTCATACGACTGATGAATTATGTTTCTGTGGAAAAAATGGTCAATTTGGGCACCCAGAAAATTTAAAAAGATTTTTTAAGTGGAGCTAAGGGATTCTACAAGAAATAGGCTTACATTAAGCAACAAATGCTCCTTTGAGGGTCTGATTAAAACAATAACGATGATTATGATGCTGCTGCTGGTATAGTTGAGATGAATATATTCATCGTCATGGAAGGTAGGTTTCCTCGCTTACTGGGGTGAAGAAACTCCTCCAGCAGTTACCTTTCCCTCGAATCCTGCTTCCTGCAGGAGGAAGGTGGCCCCTGGTACCCAGACTCTGCTTTGCATAGTGGGACAGTGAGGTGTGGAGAGTGTATGTCTCCGCTGCGGGCTCAGACAGACTCCTAGCAGAGGTGTGCCAGCGCACTCTTTAGTAGGGAGGCCCTCATAGATTGACGTTTTGTATTTTTAGTCCTAAGGATAAAAGGATCTCTGATTTTCTTTCGCCTTCTCTCAAAACTTTGTAATTTTAATTTGCCATAACCACCATAGTTATTAATTTGTTAATTAATACTCCTGGTCCCTCCTAGGTTTATTATTTTGCCAATATGCTTCCTAACAGTATTGGTAGGTTAAGAATTATTGTTAAAGACGTGGTTACTGAATAAAAATTGCTAACTGGAAGAGATTATATATTGTATATTATTATAGCTTATAGTTACAATGCTTCAAAGAAATTTAGACTATAGAAAGAACGTTAGATATAGAAGCAGAAAGTGTGTTCTAAGCTTCAGTACATTTGTTTCAATAGCAGTTATCTTCAGGCAGAAGAAAAGATCTGAGTTTTTAAAGACAGTACCTTAAGATACTAACATTTGCTATAAGGGCTTTAAGAACAAGTCCCATTTTTCCCGTTTGAAATGTATGAGATAATAATGTTTTCCTTGTATTTAAACATTGAGATTTGTTCTAAAAATTGGACACACTTTTCAAGTCTCAAAAATACAACACAAATGTGATACAACACTTAAATTTCATTTTATGCAGCATCAAGCCAAGGATATTTTTAGAGAACCTAATATATGCCAAGGAATACTAAGATAAATAAAGCACAACTCTTATCCTGGAGTTAAGAGTGTAGCGGGACACTTCAGAACTATTTGTCCAGCCCTAAATTGATTTTTAGTTTAGAAATGTGGTTTTTTAAACTTTTTCCCCAACTGCTAAAGATCAACTTACTGAGAGAGAGCACGCACCATAGCACCATTTGAATAATAAAACCTTTAATAAGGGCTGCCAGGGTAAGTGGCAGAGAAGCCACTAAACTGACTTTTTCTGTTTCCCATTGAGTGTTGGGAGTCAAAGTGAGAATAGAGTTCGACTGGGTCCGCCATCCAATGTCTTTCAGGTAAAATACCAACCACTTTACCATCAAATGGAGAGTAAATATCTAAAACGGGTTTATTGCAGTCATCCCAGTATCCAGGAACCCAGTGTGCCCTGTGAGCAGTTCCTTTGCTTCCTTCTGACCCAAAAGGCATTTTTCTCACTCAGTTTAGTGTGTGTGTGCATTTGCCTAAACTAACATCTGGTAACATTGGTAAAGCAGGTGGGCAAACAGATCAGACCCACAGTTGGTAGCCAAACTGTTGTTCCAGAAAGAAACTCAGCCAAGATTCCTCTCTTTGAAGCCCCTCCCTGCTCCAGTTTCCAATTTTAATTATAAGACTCACAGATGGTGTTGAAAAGGCACAGAGAGAATAACCAGATGTAAATTTAATTGTAACTCTAGTGCTAAAGAACATTCAAAGGGAGACCTGGGGAAGTTCAAGGCAAGGTCCTGGGTGACATTGAGATCACCTCTATGGTGAGATCGACCCAGTGCTCATCACAGCCTTCTAATATATTATGATTATTTTTTTATAGTGACAGTTGACCACAGTATGAAAGACAACTTGATTAATTCTGTAAGAGTGAGGAAAATCAAAGACAGGTGGCAGCTTGACATAAGAAATGAAGGAATAAATGACAAAACTCAGTCATCAGTTACCTTATTCAAGATGAACTGGGACACAAAAGCTGTTGTGGACTTGCTGGGCCGATTGCAAGCTGCCCGCTGCGCTGGAGGAAGGAAGAGTTGAGCCACCCTGACCTCGCTGATCCTCTTGTGGTGGAGGAGCCTGGGCTGCCGTCCGTCAAGCTTTGAGTACCAATATGTGTGAGGAGTGCTCAGGTTCCCAGTTTGTGAGTCACCCTCCTTGTGACACTGGGTGATGACTAAATCTCTTCAGTGGCTAAAGAAGCCAAGAAGCTGTGGGTCATGTGTTTCCAAGGAAATCGCAGTATCTTCACAAGATTAAATTCAGCAACCTTTAGAAGGGACTTAAAAATGATCGATAACATTCCTTTAACTGTGGGTACAATCAAAATTGTACCAAATTTTGCTGAATTGACCAAATTCAGCAGCAGAAATAATGTAACATGGACGCATTTTGTAAACTGCCTGGTGCATTGTTTTAATCATTTAATTTTTAAATTATGACTGTTGTTCATGATCACTAGGTATTTTTCTTCCCGTTAACATGCCTCTGCTGATTCAGTACTCCTTCCCTCCTAAGATAGTAGCTGGGAGGATCCATCTCTAATGATTCTTTTCACCTCCCCCCTTTTTTTTTTAACATTGGTGAGCAAGGAGATCAAAACAATTTAATGAAACGAGATTTTAGACTTATTTATGAGTCTTAATTTGTATTTTAAGGTATGACAAAGAGATCTTACTGAAGCGGTTTCTGGAACTTAGATCACTGAGAATAGGAAAGGATGCTCCCTCCCTTCCCAGAGTTGGTCTGTTTCAGAGCTTATCACAATCCTTGCAAGACATTTGGTCCTGTCCCAAACTCCATAAGACATTTGGTCCACACCAAAAGGACCAAATGTCTGCTAATCTGTCACAATTGACCTGGCATGTCCTGGGACTGCAATGGAAAGTATTGAGGCTGCAGGTGACAAGGGTGAAGAGATGGTGCTAATATGCACCCCCTACCCTCACTACAGACAGGCACATACAAACTCCACTGATTGTTTAGTTTCAGTTTCCTTATATACCAATTTTCTGCTGTAAGTCTCAGATTTCCTAGGCTTCTGTGTTCCTTCTTTGAAAAATACAGTTTATTATGGTTTAGCTGGGGTGACTGGATGAATGAACATGTCTGTCTAGGTAGAGTCTAGACACTGCTATCACCCTGGAAATGAAACAGAGATATTTTTTCTCCGAAAGAACAAAAAACTAAGACTGAAATTTACTCAGCTAAAGATTTAGGCTGCCAAATAGACTTCTTCCCCTTTAACATTCCACAAGTCAAGGATTAAATAGAAAACCTCTTAGAGAAATAATACATTGACTTAAACCTACATGAAGAAAGACATAAATGGTTAGTGTTGGACCCTTCCTGTGAGCAAGTTATTGTCACCAAGAGGTGGCAAGAGCTATAGGCACCTGGGCAGTCATGGAGCAGAGAAGGGAAAAGGGCAAAGAAAAGGCTGTAACATTAGTAAGTTTTTCTGATTCAATACTCTTATGTAGTGCAGCCCTGTTTTTAAAACTTCCCGAATAGGCTTTTCAAAAAATCAGATGTTTTGACAGATTTGCATATCGAGAACTAGAATTCTTGCCATGTGTCTGGATCCCTCAATTCCAGTGGACCCAATGTAAGAGTTCAGTTTCAATAGCCCTGGCACCAGTGTTGGAACACTTGCTCTCCTCGTCAAACAGTCCCATTTAGGTGTTCAGTTAATGGAATCGTTTGTCACCAATGCCTTATCTGGACTGTAAGCATATCTGCATTCAAATTCACATCTTAAGTGCTAAATTTTCTTTCATTCCATTCCTTAATAAGGTAACCTATGAGTGCAAAAGTGCGAATTTGTTCAGAACTCTGCCTACGTTAGACTTCTGGTCATCAAAGGTGATGTACAAAATCCAGAACCAAATTGCTATTCTATTTTTTTCCTAGATCCTTTTTAAAACAGAAGATTGCACTGTGGATTTCATTCAGATGTAAATTTCGACGTTGATCATTGGGTGGTAATTAAATAGGGTTAAGCTAGATACTGCCATAGACAAAACACTAAACATGAGACTCTCCTTTTTCTTCTAAATTCATGTGTTCCTCATATTTCCCTCCAATTTCTGCTCAAGGGTGCCTTCTCTATCCTTTTCCAGACACCAAAACACAAGGAGAAGATCCAGATTCAAGGCTGTCTCAAGTGACATACATCGGGCTTCTTGCAACTGCACCATGCTGGGGTGCTCCAAGCCACAGATAATCCTGAAATGGGAGTCGAATGGAGAAAAGCACTTACCCCAGCACTACAGGCTATGGTGGATCCAACTCCTGGAATATGTCTGGTGTCACTCTTGTGGGGTGCCAAGGGCAAGGCTGTTTCTGGAGTGTCCATGTTGACCTCCTCCTTCCTGGCCTAATAAGGCAATCATTTCTCCAAGGTTATTTTCAGTGGAGTGTGTTTCTCTGAATAACTATGAATTGGCATCATGACTTCACATTTTAAAAAGTGGACTTTGTAATTTATGCCTCCTCCCTCTGTCTACAGACAGCTCTCTTGGTTCCACTATAAAACTCCCCCTTACTACGTCAACAATGCCTTTGACATGCAATCAGCTTAATTGCAAATACTGCCCATAAATGCATAGCTAGGCTTGGTCAAAACTAGGAGATTTGTTAGTCGTTTGGCATTTCCTGACTTTCCCCACTGTAATATGAAGCTGGGCTAATCTTTTGTTCTCCTATACTGTAAGATCTTTAGATATACTAATAGTTAGGGACTGAGTCATGGGAACGTTTAGTAGATTCTTTGAAAAAAGACTTTTGTAATTTGCATAACACACGCTCTTTTAGCATACTCAAACAAGAGGTCTTGGTTTGAAAGGTGGGGTGAGGAGTATTGTATTGGGGATCATTGTCCTGGAAAGGCGAATAGAGCAAGAAAGAAGATGGATGATAATGGAGGTAAAGGGCCAGAAACAATGGGAACAGGGAAATTTTCAAGAAATGAGAGTGGAGACTTAATAAGAAAAATGTGTCTCTCACAGAGGGAAGGAAGTGGGTGCTCCTTTTGGTGTGACCATCACATGTAGAACATTGAAAGAAAAAAACCTGACCTGATTTAAGAATAATTCCTAATGGTTTCTTCCAATCCAAGACAACTTTTCCCCAAATCTTAGCTGAGATAAATAAAGAATCATATGAAATTAAGAGCAGATGCTAGATACATCACAGCGTGTATATGCAAGTACCATGCAGTAGGAAAGAACTCAACTGGGATCCATGAAATGGAGAAGAGTTAGAAATAATTATCAGCAGTTAGAGATTAGTGTCTTCAGACTGTTTGGGGGTATTCTGAATTGTTTGTTCAGTGCCAGGCCTGTGTTAGGCTCACGAGATACAAAATGAATGAATTTCCATTGATGAATCACTCACCATAAGCTCGTCAACTGCTGATTAAGGAATCCCTTAGAGCTTCTTCCTCCCCTTGAGTGACCCCTGTTCCTTGCTGGCTCCCAACATGTGACTCTCATTTGTGACTATTTTTTCACTTCTTGAGACTGTTTTAGATTGTGGTGGAAAGGACGATCTCATCTTTTGCTGGTGGCTATGTGAACAGCGACAGCATTTTTTGAAAGCTATCTGGAAACATCTATTAAAATAAAAAATACATATTACTTTTTGACCCAGCAATCCCACTCCTGGGGATCCATCCTATAAAAACAAAAGCCAGTATATATGTATACATGAACAAGATATGGCAATAAGAACCAGGAACAAAGTGACTGCTGCTCCAAGTGGGATGGCTGAGTAAATTGTGGTAGATGTGCACATGGAATATTATTTTGCAGCCATTAAAAAGAACAAATCAGAGCTCTACTATTTGGCTTGGAAGGTTTTCCATGATCTTATTTTTGTAAAGCAGACATGCACATGTATGCATGTGCATAAAGATGTTTCAGTGAACATGGAGAAAGTGTGGAGGGATAGGTAGTGGGTTGTTGGTATGGGTCACTTGTAGATAGGTGGTGCAGGTGAATCAAAGAGAGGATGAGGCAAGAGGAAAAGGAAAAGACATTTTTAAAAGACTGCACTGAGGGGCTGGCCCCATGGCCTAGTGGTCAAGTTTGGCATGTTCTGCTTCAGTGGCTTGGGTTCGGTTCCTGGGTGCAGACCTACACCACCTGTTGGCAGCCATGCTGTGACAGCAGCGCACATATAACACAGAGGAAGGTTGGCACAGACGTTAGCTCAGGGTGAACCTTCCTCAGAAAAAAGAAAAAAAAGACTGCACTGAAAATGGTGTTATCCAGCACAATGCCAGCTAGGAAAAAGTCCTGGCACTCCCCTTTCCCCCGCCAAAAAAACCCCCAAAACAAAAAAAACTTGACTCTAATAGAAGCTTTTAATCCAATTACTAATTTTCAGGAAATACAGGGAAAGCGGAACAAGTTAAACTGTATCCTGGAGTTCTAATCAGCAAACCAAGGTGGGAATTCTAAGGCCAAATGATTTATTCAATAAAAATAGATCACACATACAAAAATGGGGAAGGAATCTACTAATTAAATGAGGCTTAGAAGGTATAGTAGTCAATTGCAATATGCAGATCTTGTTTGAATCCTGATTCAAAGGAACATACTTTATTTATTTTTTTTCTGGCAGTAGTGCTCTTTAGGAACATACTTGAAAACAATAAATCCACTTATGACAATGTTTATGAGACAATTGGAAATTTAAATAATTGATAGTTGACTATATTAAGTAATTATTGTTCATTTCTCAGATGTAATGATGGCATTATGGTTATTAAAAAAGAGTCCTTATCCTTTAGGCTAATTACTGGAATATTAATGGATGAAATAATATCATGTCTGGGAATGGTTTCTAAATACTACAAGAGTGGGAGGAGTGGATAAGGGTGTGGCTGGGCCAGGTTTAGCTGTGGGTTGATGGTGGAGCTGGTGACGAGTATGTGGGAGATCGGGATACTATCTGTCTGCTTTTATGTATATTTGAAATATCTTATTACAAAAAAATTTAAAACATGATATAACCAAACTTTGTTATTTAGTAAAATTTTTTACAAACGTGTGTGTAGTTTTAAAAGAAATTAAATTTTAAATGTAATTTTAAGTAAATTAAAAAGAAAGACTGACATATATGTATACATGGAGAGAGATATTAAAATTTTTGAAATGCTATTGGCCTTCTGCTTTTCTGAATATAGTGTTCTTGTACCGCTTCAATACAATTAAGTAAACTATATATATGTATATATGTTATATACATATATGTAATCAATGTTCTCCTGAATTAAAGCATCATAGAGGAGGAGGACGTGCTGAGATTACCTTCAGGTCTCATAACCTGTGCCTGGGATGAACATCTTGTTAAGAACAGACTGCCCACCTAATGGAAAGTGTCGTTTTGCTGTAGGATTTTTGCACTTCTAAATATGCTTTAAAATTTTCCCTGCTCCTTTGCCATAATGATTAAGATACCTCACTGCTGCTTCACAAAATGCATCAAGTGCTTTCTCTATGGTTATGGAGTCAAGCCTGTATTTTCAAGGCAACATTGCTGAAATGTCAATTCAAGTGTATTGGGTATTAGTCAACAAAACCAACCAGGCCCCAGGTATTTCTTGTGCAAAATACTTTGCCAGGTGTTACGGGAAATACAAATAATATGGAACACAGAATTGGCCATCAACAAGCTTGCAATGTTTGAAACAATTAATGCCTTTAAACCTAAATATCTTTATCATCTAGATGCACTGGGTTCATTTAGTTTGCAAGATTTATTGACACTATTATATTGACCAACATTTTTGAAATAGTATTGGCCTCTTTGCTTTTCTGAATATAATGTTCTTGTCCTGCTTGAATGCAATTAAGTAAAACTTGGCTTTTTGGTGATTGTTTATTTTAAAACATAAGTTATTAGCTCGAAAGCAAACTGCCTATAAACTAATTTGAGTACAAAACATCACATCCCGGAAATGGCAATGTTAATGAAACCTACCCCAAAAAGGTGGACACATCGTCATTACAACACCTTGTTGAAGTTGGTTGGCTGTAGGCACAGAAGATGGCCCACAATAAAGTAGATCTGGCCTACTTACAGGTTAACTGCCCAGCTATCAGTGGCCCTCAGTGCAACACCAAACATTTAAGTAAATGTCCCAGGTGAAATCTGTGCCTTATCTTTGCAACGCACTTGGAGTACTTCCTGACTGGCAGCTTCTCAATGCAGGGGGGCTGGTTTCTCCACAGGCTCCCTAGTGGGGAGCCTTTCCTTTGCTGAATAGGGGGCTGTGGAACTTGGGTTTTGACTCTGTTCCATCTGTATGGAGCCTTGTTTAACATTTAAACAAAATCTCAATAATTCCAAGAAATGTTTTTTACTATTCTTTTCAGTCAGCTTTGTTATTAAATAAAGCAGTCTCATCAGAGAAAAATGGGGAAAAGACAGAAAAATGATTCCTTATTTAGCAAATCAGAACAAGACTAACAGACTTTCATTTAGTTTGCCAAGCACTAGACAACAAGCTCTATCTTATGTAATCCTCACAACCCTATCAGTTGTTAGACTATAAACTAATTTATAGTCGAGAAAATTGCAACTCAGAGGGGTTAAGTAATTCATCAAATTTACTTACCTGGTTACTCAGACCAAGATTTGTCTTACTGCAAAATCCATACCATTATACTTCTAATCACTATTAAAATATAGAGTACATTTAGTCTTTTTTTCTATGATATGTGTTTGTGTGTCTCAATATATATTATATTTATTGTTTTACAAAAACAGAGAAGGGGTTGTGGGAGGAAAAGTTTTCTTTCTCCCCTTCTAGATTCCTTGGCTGGCCTAATAATTAAATTGACATAAAGCAGACTAACAGGAGAGAAACAAACAAAAGTTCAATAACATGTATACGTGGGAGAGACTCAGGGGAATTGAGTATCTCTGAAATGGTAGAAACCATCACCTTAAATACTGTCTTCAGCTAAAGACAAAAGAGGATGTTGGGGGTGGGGAGCCAGATATGAGCAGTTACTAGGAAAGGCACAGTAAACAAGGGTAAGGTTGTTATGCAAATTTAAGTCACTGCTTTCTCCATTCTGTAAGAATTTCTAGAGATTTGGCCCTCCCCATCTTCCTGGTCCAGCTAGTGAGACACCCTTACAAATGGATATTTCCCTTATAAATGTAAATGTCTCTTACAAAAGGGTAATTTTTACTCAGCTTTCAGAGTTTCTCCTGTGTCTGCAATTTCTTTAAAATAATCCTTATGTCAAAGAGGCGTATTTAAGGGTGACAAATTCTGCTCCCCTATAGGATTCAGAACACATTCCCCCAGAATACGCCACTTTGGTATGCACACTGTTTTGAGCTGAAGACAATCAAGGCCTGAAAGACTCAGGAAGAATTGTTTTTACCTTCCCTTAACTGTAAAATAGAGAGCCTGGTTCAGAAAGACGTCCATAACCAGAGACAACTACAAAGGATAAGGGCTAAGTGTGGTAAGCTAGGGCGGGGAGCTTGGCAGGGCCTGGTGATCACATTCTTGTCTGTGTCCCATTGCTTCTGTGTGGCATGGCAAACATTTGTTTACCAAACATTGGCTTTTCCCATCTTCTTGTGAATTGTCTTTCTCCCCTTTGAAGTCCCAGACCCCTACTCCCTTCTCCTTAGTTCATGAATTGTAGTTGTTTGTTTAGTGACTTTTCTAAGCTATTTTTGCAAAAAATGTATTCTTTGTTGATGTCTGAAGTCTCTACTTTTTTAGCTTAGTAGTCAGCTAGTTGTTTGATAGATACTTCCAGAAATGCTGGAGCCAAGAAAAAAAAAGGAAATAGTTTCCAGGTCTTTACAGATTGGTTCTGTGTTGGGCCACTCCTCAATGCTTAGCCAGACCATTTGCAACTTTGAATTAGCCATCACTTCCTGCTTATGCTGAGCCTAAAGATCAACTAGAAGTGAAAACTTACAGTCTATTCTAGTCTTTTCTGAGCATGCATGCTGCCCTGGGCATGCACATGGCTTTCTAGATTACCTATGTGGGGGATCAGAATTGGCCACCTCAGAATGTGTCTCTTTGGCTTGATTATTATTATTATTATTATTTTTAAAGATTTTATTTTTTTTCTTTTTCTTCCCAAAGCCCCCCGGTACATAGTTGTATATTCTTTGTTGTGGGTCCTTCTAGTTGTGGCATGTGGGACGCCGCCCCAGTGTGGCTTGATGAGCAGTGCCATGTCCGCACCCAGAATCCGAACCAACGAAACACTGGGCCGCCTGCAGCAGAGCACAAGAATTCAACCACTCAGCCATTGGGCCAGCCCCTGGCTTGATTATTTTTAAGAACAAAAGACTCTGAAAGAAACTTTGACCTCCCCCACAACTGCATAAGAGAATTTAAAATAGAAGGGCCTGTTCCAGGAAGGAGCTAATACCACAAAATAACTGTAATGTGACAAAGAAAAATGGCAAGCAATAGGATATATTGGAGTATATGAGGAAGCCATTTGGTATAAACCTAATTTGGCCTGACTTTGTTTTTCCAAAAGGGCCTGACTGTGGCCATTGAGCATGCATTGTATATCTGCTTAGACATTTTGAGATAAAGGTGCAACTTCCCTCCCCCTCCCAACGTTGGCATCTTCTTAAAGATTAAGCATCTTTCTTTAGCCTGGGAACTGATTGCAGCGCTCATCTGTGACCGCCCAGCTCGAGGCAACGGACCCGCCAGCCTGCGGGGTTCACTGAGACAGCAGGCCTATCTGCTGTTTCCATCAATCGCTGTGCTGACAGAGCAGCCTCGTGACTATTGTAAAAGGGACATTTCAATCATATGTGAAACTTACTCTTTGAGGGTATATAACCATCCTGTATACCCCCACTTCTTTGGAGTGCTCTGTTCCTTTGTGGAAAGACTCTCCAGGGTTATAATCCTCAGATTTAAGCTCAGAATAAACTCACCCAAATTTTCATTTATAGATTGGTTATGGATTATTTTCGTTGACAAATGTAATGTAATGTAAAATGTATCTCTTAGGTCACATTATCTATAGTTGGCCCATTTGCATTTCCATCTCCATGTAAATTGCCTTCCTCCCCCTTGAAGTCCCAAACCACTACCCCCAACAACTTCCTTTGTTTTTAGCTAAAAATAGTATTTAAAGTGATGACCTCAGCCATTTTGGAGAGTTGCTCAGTTTTCCTGGGTTTCCCCCATGTTATAAAGCTCTATTTGATTTTCTCCTGTTATTTTGTCTCCTATCAATTTATTTCATAGGCCAGCCAGAAGGACCTAGAGGGTAAAGGATTTATCTTCTTCTCCTATAGTTTGGCGACTTGGATGGGATAAAATTCCACTGGCTGGACACTGTTGGCTCCTGTACCACTGCAGCTGAGAGATCCTGGACCCCTGACAAGAGCTGGCAGGAGGTAGGAGTTCTTACCACATCAGTCTCCCAGATCTCTGCTTGCAGGGTCCAAAGGAAGCAAGAGTGGTGAGTTTTTTTTCCTTTTCTAAATTTAGATTAGCAGGAGAAAATATTGGTGAAACCATGTTCTTGGACTCAGAGACCCTAGGATTTGGGTTGAGTACTCCTTGGTATATTGACCTTTTTCCTACCAGTGAGAGTCTTTCTCCTTGTCTGTCTTTTTTTTGGTCATTTGTCATAAAAAGGGCAAGATGCAGGCATCTATAAGCCTGTTGTCCGGAAATATGTGCCTGAGGTGAAAGCTATTGCCAAGGGCATCTTGGAAGCCAAAGAGGCTGTAAATATGGTGGGTGCTGGTCGAACAGTTAAGAGCCATTAGGGTGCTTGCCACCTCAAGAAGTTTCCTGTGAAAGGATAAGTCAGTCACAAGAAAATGTCCTTGCAATGATGAGATACTCTTTAAAACCACATACATTCCCCAATTATGAGGCACCTCCCTCTCAGGCATTAATCTGGCTGTGAGAGATGAAAGGCTTAGCTAAAGCTGTTAATATGCATATAAGATGAGGTGTTTTTCTTTTGTCTTGTTCTATGTCTTGAGAGCTTGGTTTTGTGACCTTTCTGGTGTCTGCCGTCTGGAGGATGCATGCACTGGCATACATCTCATCAGCCAGTTGAGTAGACTGGGGTTCTGAGACACACTCTCTTTGTCCAGCTATGTCAGCTCTCAGGGGAGTTTGTCATAAGGGGAGCCAATTGCTTTCATCAGGGGCCTTTGTCATCTCAACCTTTGTTGCTTAATGTGCAATGATGGCCTTTGCTCTCTTAGACTATTTTTGGGAGTGAACTTTCTTGATCTCTTTTGGGGATGCCTCTTGTGTCCATGGTTAAGCTTATTGGTATGAGTCACTATTAAGATCCTACTCATCCATGTAGCCAGACCAATGATCATTTAAATTGGGGAAACATTTAAATTGGGAGGAAAAAATTGTGAAAGCTCTCATCATAATTGTTTCATTGGTGCATATGAAGAGGCCAAATTAAAAAAAGAAATGCAAAATAAATAAAAAAGACTATCCTTAAGACCTTGAGTCAGGTTACAATTAAATTGAGAAAATGTAAAAGTGCAAATGTTGCTAAGATTATAAAGATTGGAATGTTTGAGCTAATTTTATATAAAGAGGTTATATCATCTTTGCCTGAGTGTGTTTTAAAATGTCTGGCTGGGAATGCTTCCCCTATCCAAAATTATGACACAAAGACCTATTGATAAAGTCCTAATGAAAGCTATGATTAGAGGCATAATTGTTGATGGAATTCAGATGAAATTTTGTAGAAAAACTGGTATAGTTACAGGCTTTATGTGAAGTGATTGTATCTCTTTTTTTCTGATTGTATTATGGATTGTATTGTGGGGATAGACGTTGTGTCTCACTGAGGAAAGGAAACCTTTTGCATGCCTGATTGTAAGACAGCATATAAATCTGCCCTTCAGACAGTCTTAATTAAACATGCTAAAGGGAAGTCAATAAGGTTGCCTGAACCTACACCATATGAGATAAAAACTAGAGGCTAATATCAAGTGCTAATAAAAAAGATAATAAAATCTCTCCCCTCCCCCAAAGTAAATTGGTCTAGGGTTAAATGTACACTTAGAAAAAAGGGCCTTTGTTAAATGCTTTGTGCAGACTTTTCAAGGTGTGATGCATTGTCCTGAAGTTTTAGAACACAAAAATCTTTTGATTTACCTCTTAAGTTAAAAATTTCCCTGATATAAAGAAGCAATTGGAAAAAATGTAGCTGTAAGGGTGCATCAACTTCTTTTTGTGATTCAGACTGTAATCCAGTTCTTTGGGGGAACTAGAAGCAACCGTCTATGTCTTGCAAATGTCTGCAAGGCAGGAGGTATTGCTCCGGAATGCAATTCAAAGTTCACTGTACTTTGCCAAATCCAAAAACCTCCCCTATTCCTCCCAAAATGCTCCTAGATATTGACTGAGACAAAATATTGAGACATTAGAAACTGATAAGGCAAATATGCCCCAGAAACTTGATCTTGGAGAAAACTTGACTGCTTTCTCTGTGTCTTTATGATGAAGATTTTCTGCTCCCATCTTCCCTAGGACCTGAGAGCCATTCTTTGAAATGCAAATGTTTCTCATAAACTAGTGAGTTTTGTATTCTTAAAAAAAATTTAACAGAAGCTGTAAGTTTTGTCTGTGTCAACCTGTGTGTTCATGTGTGTCTATATGTATGTTATGCATGTGTGATATTTCAACTCCAGATGGTATGGCCAAAAATTAAGAGCTCTGCTTAATTGGCTTAAAGTAAGTGCTTACATAAATTATTTCTAAATATAATAGAAACTAACCCAAATGTCTTTCAGCTTAACGTGATATGAAATAATCTTTGGTGAATGAAAACTTATTTAAGTATAGATTTGATTAAAATAGACATGTCCTCAGAGTCATCAGCATTAGATATGATGCAGACATGCAGTCTGGGTTTACTAGTGAAATAATCTCTTGTTATCCCTTTTACAAACTTGTCAGCAAAAATAACTTAGAATGATAGCTAATTTTGTCTAATGTCTCATGAAGTTTTCATGAGTAATCTAAACATAATTGTTGGGAACAAATAATTTTGGTGCAAATGCCATAAAAGTTTAAACCTTTTAACAATAATTATATTTTATGACATGTTTTTAATAGCTTCCAAAATCTCTTTAGTGACTTGAAACTTTGAAGTTTTGCTTGATTAAATTAAATGATGGAAAACTCATTGAATATCTAGATCATTTCCAAATAAGATAAAATACTAAAACACTAATTGTTAAACATATCTAAGTTTACCTACTTTTGTCTTACAGAGAAACTAAAAAGTGTTTGGGTATATTAGTAAACACGTCTTGAATTTTATTAAAAGATTCTACTATAAAAGTAAATGTTTCTAGAAATTACAAAAAGTGTTTATAAACTTGCCAAGCCACAGAATGCTAATGTAAGACAGTTTATAATTGCTTAGTTAATTTTTACTTAAAAATTAAAGTTTCTAAGGGCTAAAAATTCTAATTGTGATTAAAGCTACTAAAAGTTAAGGAAAACATGTTTGTATTCAGGGAAAGTAAGGTGTATGTTTTCAGTAAAGAAGGTATAAAGAATGGAAATACTTTTGTTTGCTTGGTTAAAAAGGATAAGTTTGTCCTAAAGTACCAGGAGGAAAAAAAGGAAAAAGGCATAGGACAAATTCTGAATGTAAAAAAAGAAAGTTATAGAAGATTTGTGAAAGAGGAATTCTGAAAAAAGTTTTGTACATGATCAAATTGGCTAAGATTAAAATGAATTTAATTAAGAAAATGAGTTTTAATATCAAAAGTAAGCTAGCGAAAAATTAGAATTTGGCTTTTTCCCTCTCTTAAAAGGATAATTTTTCTTAAACTTTTAGTCTGCTCTTAATAAAGGGATTGTGAAAGGGTTTTTCTTTGAGTAGTCTACCAGAAGGGTAGGGATTTTATGTTTTATCAAAATAAATTTCCTGTATTGTTTTTATCAGGTCTTTAATCACAGGTGTTAAGTTTTCCTTATAGCTATTTGATCTTCTGCATTCATCTCAAAATCTTCAACTATCACCATGGTTAAATGGATAGCTAAACATTGTTTCCAAGGGACCTATGATATTATGTGGGTAAATGTTATTGATATAAATGTTTTAAAAATTATATAACATTCTTAAAATTCAAATCTATCCTGGTTGTCGGTCATAATTCTAGTTATTATTTTAGTGTTTTATGTCACAGAAATAACCAAGTTTCCTTGTCAATTGTCATTTTCAAATCTTTTGTCATTTACAGACAGTTATTATTTTACTCTGATGCTTTTGCAAATATGTTTCATTTCAGAGAGATTCACAGAAAAGATTCTGACACTTCCTCTAAAATACATGTTTCTGATAAACTTTCAGATCATAAAACTGGACAAGGTAAAAGAAAATTACAGAACTCTAACAGAGAAACTGATGACTTCATGAAACTGCCAATAAAAGATCAAGATCAAAAGTTGATTACACGGGGCTGAATGAACTGATGAGGATGATTTTAATTTGTGTGACTTTTTATTTAAAATATCACTGATTTTGAACAATGTTTTATTTTTTCAGATTAAGGAAAACATTTTCTCTTTTCTCTTAAGCTATGAACTATAGAAATTTGGTAAATCATATGTTTGTAAACAGAATTGGAACATTTATCTTTTTCTCACTACCTGATCCCTCCATAATTTGAAAACTCTTAGTGAGTGAATATTCTTATTTTCATGGCAATATAGTTATTTGCATAAGTTTGATATGAATCTGTTCTCCTTATTACAGGACACAATTGGAAACATTGGTTATATTACCAGAGCTTTGACTGGAATGTCATATTTGAGAGAAACATACATAGACTCAGAGATGGCCAGACAGCTTTTGAGGAAGAAGATTGGACTTTATGAAATAAAGCCTCTTGGAAATATTGGCCTGCCACCTTGTTTACAGGGTTTCCAGCAACCTCAGGTGAGTAAAGAAGGTCACTCCTCTGGCAGGTGCCTGGAAGCTTGAAATATTTGGGGGGAACCTCAAAAGAAGACAGACGTTCACCCAAATCTATAGTTACTGCAGGCAAAGTCTGATGACAAAGTCTTTGACTTAGTTTTCCTGGCCTCAAGAGGCCTATAAAATTCAATCTGATATTCCTTATAAAGTGTTCCTGCAAAGCGGGTTTAAAAGAGCCTATATGATCAATTGCTATTCTTGCTGTACTTAGGTAAATAATTGAGCCATATTTATTGAAACTAGATTTACTTTACAAATCAAGTAGTCTTAATTTGGCTATCTTTGGTAACAATGAGGGTGATTTTAGAGAGAAAAATAACATTTCAGTAAAAAACTATAATACACATTTGTGAATATTAGATTCTAGTTCTATTAATTGTCTTTGAGGTTTTTGTTTTCTACCTATAAACCAAGCTGGATCTTGAATTCTTCTAGTGTCCTGAAATATCTGACCACAAATCTCCAAACTAACATTTTCCATCATTTTTATTTGAAATCATTGAGAACTGAAACTACCCTTGTTCTTAAAGCCCTGCAAACTGAAGCCGAATAACTTAATATAAACTTAAGAGAGATCACCATGATAGCATGCCTGCTGCTGTGTAAGCCACTTAAAAGAATACCTGAATACTCAAGGACATCACTAGAGACATTTCAAGCTGCAAACGATGCTTCAACTCTGACGTCTAAAAGTCTTGACTGGCTGTCCCCTGGGATCAGAAACTGGTTTATAATTCACTGCAACCATTAATGTTGTTTTTCTTTTTGTTTCGTGGAAATGCTTCTCACTAAAACCCTGATTGCTTGCTTCCACAATACAGGCCTGACTTTGGGAGCCCACCTGCATCACTGGCTTCTAAAATGGATTTAATGGGATTGATCTATTACGAGGACTAAGAAAAATGTTCAGTGAGATGGAACAATTTACCAACTCAGCTTCCGAACCATCAAACTTCTTAAAATTTCAAAAGACTGTGAAGCTTCTTAAAGTTTCAAAGGTGGAACTATAGGGGATCAGAATTGGCCACCCCAAAATGTGTCTCTTTGGCTTGATTTTTTCTTTTTTTGGTGAGGAAGATTGTCCTTGAGCTAACATCTGTGCCAACCTTCCTCAATTTTGTATGTGGGATGCTGCTACAGCATGGCTTGACAAGCAGTGTGTAGCTCCGCGCCTGGGATCCAAACCTGCAAACCCCAGGCTGCCAAAGTGGAGCATGTGAACTTAACCACTATGCCACAGGGCCAGCCCCTGCCTTGATTATTTTTGAGAACAAAAGATTCTGAAAGAAACTTTGACCTCCCTACCCCGCAACTGCCTAAAAATATTTAAAATAGAAGGGCCTGTTCCAGGAAGGAGCTAATACCATAAGATAACTGTAATGTAACGTAAAATGTGTCTCTCAGGTCACATTGTCTATAGTTGGCCCACTTGCATTTCCAGCTCCATGTAAATTGCCTTCCTCCCCTTTGAAGTCCCAAACCACTACCCCCAACACCTTCCTTTGTCTTTAGCTAAAAATAGTGTTTAAGGTGGCAACCTCAGCCATTTTGGTAAGTTGCTCAGTTTTCCTGGGTTTCTTTCATGTATACATGTTATAAAGCTTTGTTTGATTTTCTCCTGTTATTCTGTCTCCCATCAATTAATTTCATAGACCCGCTGGAAGGACCTAGAGGGTAGAGAATTTATCTTCCTCCCATACACCTGGTATACTCAGGGGCTTTTCAAATCCTTCATTCCCCAAAGAGTCTCACTCCTCAGCTTTTTCTTCTTAGCTTTTGTCATGTCTAGTGTTCCTTAGCTGTTGATTTTTTCCCAGGTGGCAGCAGCTTTTTCATTTGGCTGTCAATATGTTTGAGGAACATTCTCCACCCTGAGAGAGTTCCAAGTTAAGTGAAACAAAGGCAAGCTCCTTGTGTTAGTTCTTCAAGGAACCTACAGACAGGTCAAAACAAATGTGATTCCTTGGGAACAAAGTTTTCTCTACTCCCTCCAGTACCATGTATTCATATTGGGGATCCTAGCTGCAATCTTGAAGACTGCAACCATGCTGGTGGGGGGAGGGTGGTGTAAGGGAAAGTTAAAATGCCACCGAGTTCTCTTACTATGTTCTAGGGCCTTTCTTCTGGTTAAATGTTCAATTAATTACTGTAAACATTTGCCTATCTCTCAGAGTTCCAAGAAAGTTTATTCTCATAGTTTTTGCCAGATTATTTGGTGTTTCTGGGGAGGGACAAGCCTTTGAGGTCCCTACTCTGCCATCTTCACTGATGTTACCAGTCCACTTGGATGATGATTGAATTCCTTCTGTATATCTCCAACTGGATAGCAGATTGATCTGAATACTACTAATTTAACTTCTACGTTCTAGTATACTTTCTTCTTTGATGATTATGGAGGATAATGGTAGGATCTTTTTCTGGCTCAATGCCTGGCTCTCTGATATGCTGAAAAGATGGACCATCTGAAAAACTTAGTTTCCGGAATCCACTACTGGAGATTCTTCCAGTTTTTAATCTACGTTTCTAGAAGTGAGTTTTTAATCTCCTTTGCTGATTCTCCCTTCTTTGGCCCAAACTTAAATGATGGAGTCCTTTAGGGATCAACTGTAGGATTTTTTTTTCACTCTATACTCTCCTAGGAAATTTTGTATTCTTCCAAGCCCGTAAATACAAAAGATACTACAAAATTGATATCTCCAGTCCAGAGTAACTTACTGAACCCAGACCCAATTGCTACTTGACATTTCTTAATATCTCACAATATCTCAAACATATTAAAAAGCAAGCATTTAGTTCTCACTCTTGCAGTTATTTTTCTCTTTGGTTTTTCCCTATCATACTAAATGACACCTCTATCCATCTAGTCATTTATCCTGGGAACTTTGGAGTCATCCTTGACTTTCCACTCCTCCTGACCCCCAAACTCTATTAATCTTAATAATTAGTAAATAATAATTAATCCTATATATGTTTCTCGGAAGTGGTCAATTCTTCACAACTCCACTATCAGCACCATAAATTTAGCTGCCATATTATATTTTGCCTATACTATTCCAATTGCTTTCTGTTTCTCTGCTTCCATGCTTACCACCCCCTCAACTCATCCTGCAATTAGAGTGAATGTTTTAGAATGCAAATTAGATCACATTACTCTTCTGATGAATCATAGCTCATTAAGGTGTCTCACGAAGTCCTGCAAGATCAGCCTTCTACCCACCTGTTCAGCCACAGACCACTCCCTTTCTCACCACTATCAGGCTGCAGTGGCCTTCTTGTAGTTACTCTAATGTGTAAACTCCCTCCTGCCTTAGGGCATTTGTATGAGCTATTTTCCCTTTTCTGTTATTCTCTTCCTCCCACCCTTTTCCTAGCCAATCCCTTCAGCATCCCTTCCTTAGGCCAGCCTTCTATAAATCCTCAATATAAGTTAAATCTCTCTGCTCAACTCTCCCATAGCCTCTTGAACTTTTCCTTAATAGACCTTATGATCTTTATCATCATTTCTATGGTTATGTGTATGATTATTTATTATTGGTTCTCCTTCGGACTATAAGCTTCATGAGACCATGTCTGTTTTCCTTACCATCTCTAGCCATAGTGCCTATGAAGATGCAAAGCTAATAGTCATTGATAAATAAATAATAATTGAATGAATAAATGTGAGAATGAATGGGTTAGAGGTCAGAAGAAGTCTTAATCTGATTCTTCCCAAGGAGTAACAAGCAATAATTGTTTCCTGGGTACCTGCCCACATTCCAGCAATGAGAGTGAACTCCTAACTTTCCCTTGTTCTCCCCATCGTGTGTGTCAGGAATGTGGTCTGCTTTGTTCAAAGACTTGGCTCTGGGATGGAGGAATGGAATACCAAGATGAGCTAAGGGCAGGAGAGGAGTCTTCTTTATGTTCAAGATGAATGAGGAATTACCAATGAAGAAGGACAGAAGCTAAATCCACTGGATTGTTTAAGAAGTTCAAAACACCATGGGTATATAAGAGGGATTTATCAGAAATGTTATGATGATAGAACGAAATAAAAATGAGAGCAAAGGACACTAGAGTTAAGATAAAATCCAACAACTGTGTTAGAAAACACAGCTGCAGGCCCTTGCAAGGGGAAATAAAAAAAAATGTGAATCCAGCGGGAGTGTGAAGAAAAGAGGAAGTGGCTTCCCAGAGTGGGAGTTGTAAGTAGTTTAGGGGCTTAGAGATTTAAACCTGATGATTGGGAAGCAACACTGGAAATTATGAGGAAGGATGTGTGAACTTAGCAGTGCTGTGAATTTTACTCCTATTATAAAATTTAAACATGAATGTTTTGGAATTTAGGACATAGTAGGAGATATCAGAAGTGATAAATGGGGTTTCATGTGTGATGGGGTAGGTATTTTTTAAATCATACATTATCTTATTTTATTCATATACTTATCTGATCACGCATAGTCCAAGAACACCGAAATAATAAAACAAATATAATCAGATGTTAAAGATTGGTCCTCAAACATTATAGCCAATGATGCCACACTTGCCTATAATCTCACCAATATAAAACCACATCCACAACTCAGCAGCCACCAAACCATTCAGCACAGCTTCCTTAATTGTGAGCTTTTTGCAGCTACCAGTTTGAGCACTACGGATTATTTTTTTCAGGCTCTAAGTAGTTCTAGGTATCTCAACAGGGGTTTGAGAGACAAGCTTAATGTTAAGGTCATGCCAAAATGTGGCTAATCCCAGCTTTGAGTAAGTCTTAGCAGCATTTATCAGCACCAGAGCCTTCTCAGTGAGGCTGTGGACAAATTGGCCCTTGTTTCTAGGATGGAAAGTTTGTCACTCTGAATAGCTGACTGAATTGGGTATAGGTATTTCACAAGACTGATAATATGGAAGGGATCCAGGAAGTAGAGGTGTGGAGGAGAGAAAAGCTTAATGCTTTAACAGTGGATTTGAATTAGCAGTGACACATCAGGAAGCAGGAAGAGAGGGAGGAGAGGCAAGTTAATAATCACTTCAGTGGGGGATCGCTCCGAGAAGGCATGAGAAGTCATTGGAATGAAAATTTGAGATTAATCATTGAAGAGTCACTTAGTTGGACTGTTTCTTCCATCTTTCCTTTTCTTACTCTCTTGTGTTATTTTCTGAATTCCCTACGATAAAATCTTCAGAAAGTATAAAATTGTGTGTGTGTGTGTTTGCCTATACCTCCTTGAAAAGTAATGATGCCATTTAGTTTCTGGAGCTATCTAGGAATATAAGGAGAATTCATTAGCATATATCTAGCTGCATATGAAACAAGATCCTGGTAATGGTCACTCAAGTAATAAGAGCAATTTTTCCACATTACATGAAATCTGGAGGTATTTAGTTTCAGGGTTGGTTTTAGTGGCTCAGTCATATCGTCAAGGCTCAGGATGTTTCTATCTTTCGACCCTGCTATCGTCAACATGTGGCTCTTCACTTTTTGGTATGTCACCTCATGGTCACTAGATACAATTCCTTGAGGTCTGACTTGGAGAGAAATTTTATAACTTAAAATATGACACATTATAATTTTGCTTCTGAAATGAGTTCCTAAGAATGCAGGAAACCACCCTTCCATACCCAATAAGGAAGTGAGGATGTGGCAGTCAGCTAAAGTGGGATGGGCTGTGATCTAAAGGTAAGGATGTCTGACTGCTTCGTGGGAGAGGTAAGTGTGAACTCTGACAGGAGCTCTGTTGAAACCCGTGGGCTGAACTGAGAGAGAGTCCCTAGCGTTATGGCAGCCACCTCAACATTTCTATCAGAGTCAGATTCTGGTTGGACTTGGCTGCCAGTCCTTTATTTTGTCCTATCTCAGTTTGAGGTTTGATGCTTGTGACCAGGGTGCCCTAGATAATCATTCTTAATCATTGTTATTTAAATTTGTGACATTCTCAAGTGTGAGTCTAGACAAGTGTCAGTGAGAAGGAATGAATTAGTGAATCAGGTCTGGATAGCTCACTGCTTTAAAGCAGCGTTTCACAAGCTAAGTTTCCTGATATAGTGAGGGGTCACCCAGAGTTTGTAAGAGTGGAATTGGGGAGCAATGAACAGCCATCTGCAACAAACGTAACAATAAAAATAATGTGTCTGCCTTCAATTTTTCTCCTCAAAGCTAAAAACACTAGTTTACTAACATCTGCTTGGATTGAAAAGCTTACATAGAGAACTGGGTTTTGGTTTTACGAGGTTATTGGATTGTTGTCCAAAGACAGGTTGACTAATTTGGTAAAACTGGTTCCTTGTTGCCAAGGTATGTTGTGTTAAGAATGAATTGCCTTGCTTTAAGCGAGGGAGTAGTAGATACTACTCATACCTTATGTATAACCTTAGGTCACCAAAGGAATTGTTTCCAAGACTGATACATCACTTTAAGAAGAGAGGTGTCCTTGTGTGAAGCAGAGACATGAAAACCCAATCTGCCCAAAGTCTCAGGTAGGCTTGCCCCTCCTTGGGGAGAAATGAATTCACTGGACAGTTCAGATGACTACTTAACACCGTAGGCACAACCACTTGCTAACGAATTTTGTTCTATAGCAAGATTCTCTCTGATTTTCTTCTTCTTTGTTTATTTCACCTATTCCTCTCCCTTCTCCAATTGCTGACGTTCCCTCATAATTTTTATAACTATATGTGCGATGATGAGCCCTCAGAGAAAGATGAGAACTACCATGCTCAAAAATATTACAAAAGATTTGCTCATGAATAAAGGCTATATTTTTGTGCCAGTTTTCCTTATTAGAGAGAGAAACAAAAATGGAAATTCTGATCAAATACTTAGTGCTGAAGAAGATAAATAGCTGGGGAGTTCAAGGTATTTCATTCAGATAATCGTAAGCTATAACCGGCTAAGAGTGTGATTAAATGGTCTTATTCGGTGCTGGTAATTCTACAGAGAGAGCATAAAACATCTAAAAACATATTGAAGTTACTCAAGTCACTACTTTTAACTTTTATCCCCTTGACCATCTTAAAAGAAACACAATTTGAAGACCATCATGAAGTGTTGTATGTGTCAAGTGTTTGACTCTAATTAGCCAAACAAGCAGGGCCTAGAGGAGTTCCAGGAGTCAAGGCCAGACATGACATAGGGTTGGGACAGACTCTTCATGGAGCCAAAGGGGATCTTGAAGGCTGTTCAGATTACAGCGAGCTTTTGGAAGAAGTGGGCCCAGGGGCAGAGGTCTGAAGTGGGATGGGGCTACCTACAGGTTTAGGATCATTGGGCCATACCACTGAGTAGCAGCTTCAGGCACCACCTCCCTGGGCTGGTCTGCGTTAGGATAAGCCAGGATTGCAATGCAGACAAAGACTTCAAATCCACAGAAACTTTGCTTGTGATAGCCAGATGAGGGCCCCATATTTTTGGCAGAGGCTATGGCTTTCAGGGCAGAAAAGCATTGACTGAACCACAGCTAATATTTAGAGAACTCCCAGAATCTCCAGATATATTTTTTAAAAATCACTATTTGTATAAATCTTATTAAGCATCCTTATAGGCATTACTTTAGTCATATACTTCATTCTTTCCACTTAATAACTTGTATATTACCAAAAGACAAGGTCGCTCTTATTGTATACAATTTAGAAGATGCAGAAAAGCACAAAGAATACAGTAACACTCACCTACATTTACATTTTTATAACCTATAGATAATCACTTTTATATTTTCATGTATTTTGTCTTTTTTACATGTCTACAAAACAAAATTAGGAATATACTAATTGTATTCTAAAATATACTAATTTTATGCTAATTTGGTAGAGGCAAAATATACAAAATTCACCTAGCTGCCTGCCTGGGGGAGAATCACAGGATGAAAGAAAGTGGAAGAGGAAAAATACTTGGGTTACTGGTTCACAGTGTTCTCCTACTACACTGTGCCAAATCACCCTGCCCAACTTTTTTGGATATCACCGACATGGGGAAGGGACTCCACCCCAGGATTATTGACATCTTATCATGGGGGCAATCAGGGGCACCTTTGACTAGACAGAATGAGATTGGGAAAGTTCATTTAAAGAATCTTAAACACACTTTTCAGGGCAGAGCCAGCAAGACTTACGGTGGCAGGGTGTGGTTAAGGAGGGTACCTAATCAGCAGCTTGGAGGAGGTTGGGTCTGGGATGTATCTTCACTGCCAGCCAGATAGACCGAAATCTCAGACTCAAAACTAAAACTTCCTAATTTTAGGGCATAATCCCTGCGAGTCAGGTCAACTGGTGGGTGCCATGCCTGCTGGAGAAGAAACTGCTTTGCCCCTGCATCCAGAACACTTTCATTCCACATGCAGCATGTTTGCCCAGGATCTATGGCACAGATGAGTTCACACAGGCTTCAACAGCTTTTGAAGGTGGTATCACCACTCCCATTTTGCAGATTAAGAAACTGAAGGTAATGAAGGTTAAATAACCTGCCCAAAGTCACATAACTAGTAAGTAAAGTCAAATTGCTGTGATTCCAAAGCCCACCTCTTGAGACTGGCTAGCCTCTAACCAGACCTCCTGCGTATACAGTTAAACCTCATTTCTTAGTCTCTTTGGCAGGTAGATGTGGCCATACGACAGAGTCATGGTCAATGTCATGTAGGTGGAAGTGATGGATGCCACTTCCAGGTTTGGCCTGTGGAAACTGTCCACCCATAATGCTCCATATTTTCTTTTCCTCTGTGTGACAGCTAGACGTCATTGTCCAAGGAGACCTTGAAAAAGCCACATGTTAAGGATGGCAGACCTCTATCAGCCTGGGTCCCTGATGACTTGTGGAGCAAAGCACCTTCCCTGGCCACAAACCTCCCTTCACTTAAGGCCTTTTGGATTCTATATGAGGGGGAAATAATTAGCAAGTATTAACTTAACAAAATCACATTGCAACTAAGTGGCAGAACCAGGATACAGCTTCTAGGTATTTTTGCCTCAAGAATCTTTGCCACAAGCAATTTTGCTGCAAACATTTTTGCTGCACAACTAGTTGGCCATAAAGGCAATTTTGCCATAGAAGATGAAATAACACAGTTTGGGTTTCATTGTGGCTTCATTTGGTTACAAATATGCACCCTAGTATTTGGATGAAACTGATACCTCTCTTAATGAAAGAAGACAATTTAGTGAAAAAAAAAGAACAAAAGTGCAATGCTGAATGAGAAGATGAATCAACAAGCAAAAGATATATGTATAATACTATGAATGAAAGACTTGGAAGACAAAGTGCTTAGGTAACAACCCACAAAATAAAATTAATTCCTTGCACAGTATTGCCATGAATCTGCACACATTTAAATATTCAGGAGGAGTTTGGAAGATGGCAGTGTAGGAGGATCCTGAACTTGCCTCCTCCCATGAACACAACAAACCCACAATTACCTTTGGAACAATTCCTCTGAGAGAGATCTGGAAACTGGATCAAAAGAACCTCCACAACAAGGGACAACACAAAGAGGAGTGGAAGAGGCAGAGATATAGCCCTGCTGAGAAAAAAATCATACTCTAGCTGTGGTACTTCATGTTCAGGAGCAATCTCCAATGTACGGAGCTTTTCCCGGAGGAGCAGGAAATTCGAATTTCACATTAAGCACCTCGGCCCATAGATCCAGCACAAGAGAGATGGGATCCCAAACACCTGGCTTTGAAAAACGATGGGGAAATACACCCAGGAAAACTACAGAACTTTAGAGAAAGGAAAATCTGCCTTAAAAGGGCCCATGCACAGACTCGGTTGACCCAGAAAACAACACAAAAACACCAGATAGGAAACTGCATAGTCCATTGGTAAAAGAGACTCACTTACTAAGCTCACAGTGCATCCTGGACAGGTAGGAGGTGGCTGGGCCCATTCCCAGGGACTTAGACACTGGTGGCATCCATTATTGTGACCTAGTTCATCTGCACTGACACAGATGACACAGACGCTGGTAGGCACCATTGGAATCCTTCCTCTAGCCTGTTAGCTCAGGGGTCTGTCTTCCCACTAGAGCATGTAAGGCAATCAAGCATAATAAGGCAGGGCAGGCAGCCCACCCCAGGAACCAGCCCTGCCCACCAGCAAGCCCATAGCAGACTTGCGCTGCTGGCCCTCACAAACAGCCACACAGGACATCTGTTCCACCTGACAATGTCTGAAATATTTGTGTGATGATGAGCCTGGGGCCTGCCCCACCCACCAGCACTCGTGAGGCAGCTGTGCACCACAATGTCATGTAGCCAGTTCTCACCAGAGGCCAGCCCCAACTAAGTACAAGCTAGCAATAGCTGCACACTGCACTTACTAGTCTCTCCAGAAGCCTGTCCTGCCCACCAATGCATCTGAGACAGCCAAGGACAGCAGAGCCATGGAGCCAGCCACACCAGGAGCCTGCAACAAATAGTTGTGTACCTCCCAGGCCTAGCAACCAGCCACACTGAGGGCCTGACTCGCTTACCTGAAAAACCACAGTAATTGTGTACTACCAGACTTTGTAAATAGCCAAGCCAGGGACTTGGCCCACCCAATAAACATGCCCACAACAGCCACACATGGTTGGGTCTCACAACCAACCAGCCTGGAGCCAGCCCAGCCTACCTGTGTACCCACAGCAATAGCAATCTTGCCACAACAGAAGGGCACACACAACCCACACAGAGGACTCTCCTGGAACATTTGGCACAGGTGATGGGAGGGGAGCATGTGCTGGGCCCCATAAAACGTCTCCTACATAAGCCCACATTTTCAAGATAGAGAGAAGTAGCTGATTTACCTAATACATAGAAATAAGCACAGATAAGTAGGCAAAATGAGGAGACAAAGAAATATGTTCCAAATAAAAGAACAAGACAAATCCTCAGAAAAAGAAGCAAACAAAACAGAGATAAACAATGTACCTAATAAAGTGTACAAACTAATGGTCATAATGATGCTTCCAGAACTGGGGGGAAGAATAGAAGGACACAGTGAGATCTTCAACAAAGAAATAGAAAATATAAAAAAGAACCAATCAGAGCTGAAGAATACAGTAATGGAAATGAAAACTTCACTAGAGGGAATCAATAGCAGAGTAGATGATACAGAAGAAAAGATCAGCGAGAGGGAGAAAGAGTAGAGGAAACCACCCAAGCTGAACATTAAAAAGAAAAAAGAATTTAGAAGAAGAAGAACAGTCTAAGGGACCTCTGGGATAACATTATGTGTATTAACATTGCATTACATGTCCCAGAAGGAGAAGAGAAAGACAAAGGGGCAGATAACTTATTTGAAGAAATAATAGCTGAAAACTTCCCTAACCTGGGGAAGAAAACAGACATCCAGGTACAGGAAGTACACAGATTACCAAATAAGATGAACCCAAGAAAGCCCACACCAAGACACATTATAATGAAAACATCAAGAATTAAAGATAAAGAGAGAATCCTAAAAACTGCAAGAGAAAAGCAACAAGTTACACACAAAGGAAATCCCATAAAGGCTATCAACTGACTCTTCAGCAGAAACCTTACAGGCTAGAAGGTGGTGACATGATATATTCAAAGTGCTGAAAGGAAAAACGTACTAACAAGAATAATCTACCTGGCAGTTATCGTTCAGAATGGAAGCAGAGAGAAGGAGTTTTCCAGACAAGAAAGAAGTAAAGGCATTCATCAACACTAAACCAGCCTTACAAGAAATGTTAGAGGGATTTATTTAAGTGCAAAAGAAAAAGCCACAAATAGGAATAAGAAAATTATCAAAGAAAAAATATCACTGGTAAAGGAAATATACAGTAAAAGTAGTGAATCAATCACCTGTAAAGCCAGTATAAATGTCAAGAGACAAAAGTACTAAAATCATCTATATCTAGGATAAGAGGTTAAGGGATACACAAAAATAAAAGAGGTAAAATATGATGTCAAAAACACAAAATGTCAGGCAGAGAGTAAAAGTGTGTGAGGTTGAACTTAAGAGAGCATCAACTTAATATAGATTGCTATATACATAAGTTATTAATTGTGAACCTCATGGTAACCACAAACCAAAAACCTATAATAAATATACAAAAAAAAAAAAGAGAGAAAGTAACTCAAACAGGACAATAAAGAAAGCCATCAAACCAAAAGGGAAGAGGGCAAGAGAAGAAAGGAAAAGAGAAGAACTACAAAAACATCCAGAGAAAAAAGTAATGGAATAGCAAGAAGCACACACTTATCAATAGTTACTTTAAATGTAAATGAGCTAAATGTTCTAATCAAAAGGCCTAGGATGGCTGAATGGATTAAAAAACAAGACCCATATATAGTCTGCATACAAGAGACAACTTCAGATCTAAAGACAGTCACAAACTGAAAGTAAAAGGATGGAAAAAGATATTCCATGCAAATGGAAATGAAAAGAAAGCTGGGGTAGCAATACTTATATAGACAAAATAAAATTTAAAACAAAAACTGACTAGAGATAAACAAGGGCATTACATAATAATAAAAGGAACAATCTAACAAGAAGATATAACACTTGTAAATGTCTATGCCCCCATCACAGGAGCACCCAAATGCGTAAAGCAAAACAGTTGTCAAAAACCTCCCAAAAAAGTAAAGTCCAGGATCAGACGGCTCCCCAGATGAATTCTACCAAACATTCAAAGAGATTTAATACCTATCCTTCTCAAACTCTTCCAAAAAATTGAAGAGGAGGGGATGCTTCCTAACATGTTCTATGAGGCCAACACTACTCTGATATCAAAACCAAACAAGGACAACACACAAAAAAGATACAGCAAGATACAGCACCCATTTATGATAAAAAAAAACTCTGAATAACATGGGTGTGGAAGGAAAGTACCTCAACCAATAAAGCCCATAGATGACAAACCCACAGCTAACATCATACTCAACTGTAAAAAACTGAAAACTATCCCCCTAAGACTAGGAACAAGACAAGGATGCCCACTTTCGCCACTCTTATTCAAATAGATCTAGAAGTCCTAGTCAGAACAATTAGGGAAGAAAAAGAAAGAAAGAAAAGGGATCCAAACTGGAAAGGAAAAAGTAAAGCTATTGGCAGAGGACATGATTTTATATATAGAAAACCCTGAAGAACCCACCAAAAAACTGTTAGAAATAATAAACAAATACAGTAAAGTTGCAGGGCACAAAATCAATGCACAAAAATCAGTTGCATTTCTGTACACTAACAATCAAATATCAGGAAGAGAAATCCAAGAATACAATCCTACTCACAATCTCAACAAAAAGAATAAAATACCTAAGAATAAATTTGACCAAGAAAGTGAAAGACCTGTAACTGAAAACTACAAAACATTGTTGAAAGAAATTGCAGAAGACGCAAAAATATGGAAAGGTATTGTGTGCTCATGGACTGGAAGAATTAGCATGGTTAAAATGTCCATACTTCCTAAAGCAATCTACAGATTCGATACAATCCCTATCAAAGTCCCAATGACATTTTTCACGGAAACAGAACAAAGAATCCTAAAATTTATACGGAACAACAAAAGACCCCAAATAGCCAAAGCAACCCTGCGAAAAAAGAACAAAACTGGAGATGTCACACTCCCTAATTTCAAAATATACTACATAGCTATAGTAATCAAAACAGCTTGGTACTGGCAGAAAAACAGAACACAGCTCAATGGAACAGAACTGAGAGCCCAGAAATAAACCCACACATCTATGGACAGCTAATTTTTGACAAAACAATCAAGAACATACAATGGAGAAAGGAAAATCTCTTCAGTAAATAGAGTTGGGAAAACTGGACAGCCATGGTCACAAATGAAAGTAGACCATTATCTTATACCATACCCCCAAATGAACTCAAAATGGATTTAAAACTTGAATGTGAGAAAACATAGGCAGTGTGCTCTTTGACATGAGTCTTAGAAGTATCTTTTTCCTGGGTCCTAATAAGTACCAAACCCAGTATTATCACTCAGAAGTCCACCCATCCCAGGGCTTCTCAAACCAGTTTAGATAAGGGAATATCTAGAAATTTCTTTTCTTTTCTGACCTTGACATATTGAAATTTTAACACATAAAATATAACGACACAAAATTTGGGGCTAAATCGTAAACCATCTTGTATATAGATTCCAATAGAGATAAACAGTAGTAGATACTAAATTTTAAAGGAAAATTTATGGCAGAAAAATTTTAAATGGAGACAATGTGATCTTCTCATTTAATTTGATCTTATTTTTTGCAAACTGAGAAGCACTGGCCTATTGACTGACTTCCAGAGCACGGGGTGGAAGAAGGTTAGCACAGAGTGGTCGGGACCATAGGCTCCAGACCTATGAGTGGTAAGACCTGGGGTGCATAATTTAACCTCTCCATACTCGAATTTCCTCAGCTATAAAATGGGAATAATGATGATAGCACCTACCTCCTAGGGTTGTTGAGAAGCCCAAATAAGATGGTACAAAGAAAACTCTTCAACTGAGCCAGGTACCCAGCAAGGACTGGACCAATCTTAGCTGCTATTCATCATAGTGAGGCACACTTAGCAAAAGGTTAGCTCAGGCAGGGAGATAGGTAAAAAATAAGAGCATTTGAGAAAATGGAAGGATTAACAAGAAGGGAGAAGAACAGATACCGGCGGCACAAAGCCATTGGAGAAGCTGTATGTGTTTATTTGATTTGGATTTCTGTTAATTTGAACTTCGTAAAAAATCATTAATCTCTACTCACACGGGCTTCATCTGGTGGGTAGAGCCTGAGGTTATCGATTGTTCAGGCCAGAGTGCAAGGGTCATCTGAGCACTCAGAGTTTCCAGCAAAAGGCTGTTCCGGGTGTTCTTTTAGGTTATCTGTTCTCGTGAAACTCTGGGGCTGCGCCTAAGAATGTACTCACGGGCTGCAACCTAAGGATTTTCCAAGAGTAATCATTCAAATTGAGAACAGTCTAAAGGTGTTTTTTTTTTTTTTTTTTTTGTCTTCTTATGCTTTTAAGTAACTTTTCAAAAATAAAGGCCTCTGAGAAGAAGAGTTGGACATAGCCAGAATCCCAGTGCTCTTGCTGGCTGCCCCCGTCTTGCCTCTCCTTCCAAGGTGAGTCAGCACTTTCCAAAGCCTCTCCTTCCAAGGTGAGTCAGCACTTTCCAAACTACACTTTGCAAAGTGTACTCGCAGTGGGCTTCCGAGTACACTCTGTGTTTGGGGTTATTGTTTTAAGCATGTTCAACCTTTCTTCAGATGTCACTGAACTGTGCTCAGGCTGGCCTTCCGGGCGTTGACCCTTAAGCAAATAGATAATGTTCTCGAAAAAGCTTGAATTCTGTTCAGTGCTTTATAACGATGAAAACTGAAGTCGGAAAAGGTTGTAAAACCCTTTGACTCTCCACAGTGGAGTCCGTTGTTTCTTCTGGCTTCCTCAAGTTCCCGTTCACAGGTGAGTGACTTATACTGTCTACAGGAGTTGAGGACTGTGTTTCTGCAAGCCCATTTCCTCTAAGGCTCGCAGCAGGGGATTGTGATTCTCATTCACTAACGGTTGGTCTCCTCTCATATGATAAAGAATACTATAATGCCTGGATAGGAACTTGCAGAATGCATTAATGATTTCATAACATTACATACAATACAGATGACTCTCGGTTGCTATCTCGTTTATAGCAATACTATTTATGCATCAATTCTCTTGAGAATGCGAGTGTGCGCGTGTGTGTATGTGTGTGTCCGGTGTATGGGGTTTTGTGGTGCAAATGGATGAATAGATCGAATAATCTGCCCATAGTAAAAATGCCAGTGAACTTCTTTTCTAACTTAGCTTTATGAAAGGACGATTCTGTTTCCACCGATAACTGCACATCCTACCCCGCAAAGCTGCTGCTGGTTTAATACAGAACTATACCAACTATCTTTTCTTCAACGGCACGATCATTACCTCATTCTCCCAGTTTTCGATAATTTAGATGCTAAACAATGTGAGCTCTGGATGCGTGGCTGGAGGGGGAGAATTGGTTTCTAGAATCTAATTGCCTTTTTATGTTCCTAGCCAGTAGAAATTGCATGTTGCTGATGCTTTGAACACATAGGTCAAATACCATTTACATATAAGACTGAGAGTAAAGTGCAGTGTTTCTAACTGTTTTGAGGGGAGAATAGCTTTCTCGACATGTTAGAGACAAATAATAATGATTGTATCTAAAACTCTTAATATTGCTATCTAATAGTGGTTATTATTAAACTGTTAAAGTACTAACGTATTTATAGGCTCTTGTTTAATAGAAGTCCTTTCTGTGTGCAGCCACATCCCGCACCCCCACCCCTCCTGACGTAGTTACCTTCCTACTCCGCTCCATAACTCTAATTATTCCTATTTGAAGCCTCCCTTTTGCTGCCTAGGAGTTACTGTTCAGATGCCCCTCTCCCCACTTGATTGCAAGCCTCCTGAATAATTTGTGTATCTTACTACTGGGAGGAATGGTGACAGATATTTGCTGATGAATGCTGGAAGTGGATTAGGAAGTACTTTAGAAAAAAATTGCTCACTCTGTGGTTTTAAAAGTCACTGAAAGCGCTAAAAAACCCCTGAGTTCCACTGCAGGAATCACATATTAGAGTTGTGAGTTGCTTTGTGAAGATGAAAGAATTATGCATTTAGAGGCAAAGCAGAGCTCTGAGTAACTTTGGCGTTAAATTCTATTTTGTTGAAGAGCAGTTCTTAGTTCTTCATCTCAGTTGTGACTCTGTGAAGAAAGGATATTCATGTGTCCCATGGGGATCACTGTGTATTTCTTTCCCTTCCCCATCAGATGTAGCCCTCAGGGCTAAAGGGGCCCCATCTTATCCTATCCCTGGACAGTGTTTTCTGCATTTTTGACACACACAACTGGCTTATCTGTAAATCAATATTTTTCTTCTTTTGTTTTTGTTTTGCTTCTTAGCATAAGTTAATATTTCTTTCCTCCTCTAATAATCATTGGAGAAATAAATCAATTGCTGGGTTTGGTAATACCAAAGGTAACCTACCTACATCCCTAAGTGTCAACAATGAAAGAAATTTTAAAGTCTTTTTAAAAAATTGGAATTTGTGGCTTAGAAAGTGACTACTTTTTGCTCAGAGCATAGGATAAAATGGGACCCCTTTAGCCCTGAAGGCGACATCTGATGGGGAAGGGAAAGAAATACACAGTGAACCTCATGGGACACGTGAATGGCCTTTCTTCACAGAGTCACAATTGAGATGGAGTAAAGTTCTGCTTTTTTTCTCTGAGCAGCTCAGGGAAGGGGAGTTTGTGGCACAGGCATCCTTGGGAGGTTTTACAGAGGGGAAGATTTCACAGGAGAAAAGCCAAGGAGAATATTCACAGTGTGATGTGGGGCTGGGGAGGGCCCCTCCACTCCTGAGCCTGGCCTTGCACACTTCTTGTCCTCCCAGCTCCTCAACAGCTGTTAGGGCATTTACATCCTCCTAACCATCTTAGCCTGGATGTGGAAAAAAACTCAGCCTCTTCTTCCAGAATTCAGCCTAAGCAAGAGCAACACGTTTCAAAAGCAGTATTTGGGAGAAAATGAAATGGAAAGCAGAACAAATCTCCCCAGAGAAAATTCAAAACCTAGAGTACTGATAGAGTGGCGAGGTCATCTCCTAAAGTGACAAGAGCCTGGACACCGTTGGCTTGGCTGTGTCGCATCACACAGCCTGTTTCCTTTGGTCACTTCAATCCTTCAGGATACGCCTGGGAGGGAGATGAGCTGCATATGCTGCTGGCCTTGGTGAATGAGGGTGTGCTCCTGCTTGGCCTGCGGGGATTTCTGTCCTTCTCAGACTGATTTCCTAGTTTCTCTGGGTGTGGGCTCCCAAGTCCCAAGCTTTCTCAGAGTGTTGAGGTTTTTTTAAAGCATAAATATGATCGTATCCTTCTCTCACCTAAAAGCCTTTATTAGTTCCTATTGCCCTTGCGATAAGATCCCAAGTCATTAACGTTAAGAATTATGAGACCCCAAGGAATCACCCAGCCACATCCTTCAGAGCTGCTCCGTCAACTTTCCCGCAGACTCAAGGGACCTCCTTGGGTCCTTGCATGTCTCTTGGGTCTGGGTCTTTGCCTGTGCTCTTCCCTGCCTGGAACACTCTTCTCTCTTTTATTCTCTTGCCTAACTTGCCTTCATCTTCAAGGTCCCATGCTAACTGCGCTGGTTCCAGAGCCTTCCCCAACTCTCTAGACAAGGGAGTCCTCTGCTTGAGGGTCTAGGAGACGCCCACGCTTCCTCTTTACTTTCGGTCATCATGCTTATAATTTCTTACGTGCCACCTGTCTTCCCTGCCACTCTATAAGCTCCATGAGGATTGGGCTGAATGGAGGGCTGGCGCTCCAAAGGATTGTTAGGTTTGGTAAATCAGGATCTAGAGGATTTCTCCCTCGGCTTCGGGCTGTACTGAACTGACCTCATAATACAAGGGTCGGCAAACATTTTCCGTAAATGGCTAGACAGTAAATGTTTTAGGCATTGGTGGGGAGAGGTGGGTGTAGGTTTTGTCACAGCTACTCATCTCTGCCATTGTAACACCAAAGCAGCCAACGACAAAAGAAACCCAAATGGCCATGACTGTGTCCCAATAAAACTTTGTTTATAAAAACAGGCAGTGGGCCAAATGCTGCTATTGTAGTCATATCCTTCAGCTTGACAGGATTCCAGCTCCTGGGAGAACTCTTCTCAACCCAGACTTGTTTCTTTTCTTTTTCTTCCTTCTTTCCTTCCTTCCTTCCTTTCTCTCTCTCTCTTTCTTTCTCACTTTCTCGGTTTCCCTCTTTCTCTTTCTCTCTCTCTCTCTTTCCTTCCTTCCTTCTTTCCCTCCTTTCTTTCTTTCTTTCTTTTTCACTTCTCCTGCAGCATCAAGAGCCAGTTGCTAGTGTTGATCCCAGCCTTTGGTGAAGGTCAACCCACTCATCTGGTGCTGCAGGCCTCTGTCTTAAAGTCACACTAGCAGCCTTGGTGTCATGTCCCATGGTGGGCCCTGACATTTTCTACTCTTAGGATCCTTGATTTGCTCCTGGCGTGGCTTGTAGAGCCCTGTATCTCCTCCACTTTTGACACCTCAAGTCCCCTGTGGCACTGCTCACTTAGCCCCCTTTCTGAGGTCTGTCAATGTCCCAGGTTCTCTTGGGCGACCCATCCAGGTGCTGCTTTCTCTTCCCCAGCGTTGGTCTTCCAGAATGTTGTTACTAATGTTCTAAGGTAGAAAAATCTTTGATATGTCCATCCATAAAGGTCAGGAGATTGTCCTCTAATGAGTTTATGTCTTGATAAGATTACACATTTTATCACAGAACAGAAAACTTCAACCCTGGATAGTTAAACAGAAGCACAACGTGGTACATAGGTTGTAGACCACATGCCATTTAGCAGAGAGGGACACTGGTCTTGGCATGGGCAATTAAGAATTCCTGGGGAGTTCCATGATTAGGTGGCCAAAGTCTGCCGACTAGTGTTTAAAAATCTTGATTTCCTGCTTTAACTCCTAGATTCTTTTAAGTTCAATGAAAGACAATTTTTCTGGAAGACCTTGAAAATTCTCAATCTGTTCCCAAAGAGATTAAAATAATTTACTATATAAAAAGGCAGAGTGGGGGCCAGACTGGTGGCACAGTGGTTAAGTTCTCAGGTTCCTCTTCTCAGCGACCTGGGATTTGCCGGTTTGGATCCTGATTGCAGACATGGCACCACTTGGCATGCCATGCTGAGATAGGTGTCCCACATATAAAGTAGAGGAAGATGAGCATGGATGTTAGCTCAGGGCCAGGCTTCCTCAGCAGAAAGAGGAGGACTGGCAGTAGTTAGCTCAGTGCTAATCTTCCTCAAAAAAAAAAAAAAAAAAACAAAAAGGCAGAGTGAAAGGAAATAGCATGGTACATTATTTTCAACTCTGAGTTCTTTTGTGTTGGTTGAAGTAAAATTTTTTTTAAAGATTTTATTTTTCCTTTTTCTCCCCAGACCCCCCGGTTCATAGTTATATATTTTTAGTTGTGGATCCTTCTAGTTGTGGCGTGTGGGTTGCCTTCTCAGCATGGCTTGATGAGTGGTGCCATGTTCACCCCCAGGATCTGAACCAGCGAAACCCTGGGCCACCGAAGCAGAGCACGCGAACTTAACCACTCGGCCACAACACTGGCCCCAAGAAGTAAAATTTTATTATTGGCAGCTGTTAAGAATCCCTAATCAAAGTTTTCTGCAATGTATGATACCGAAGTACCTTTCACACACTTCAGGAAACTCAAGAACGAATTGTTAGCTTAGCTGTCATAGATAGCAGCTGAGAGAATAGAATTAGACGACGTCACATCTGCTTATATTGATGGGGAAGAATAACGTGACAAAACACCATTGCACTCTTGAACTATAGAATATACAAGTGAGGAGGGGATATCCTCTCTTGACCCTATAAAACAAATCTGTTTATCACTGAAAATGAGATTCCCACTATGTTTCCAGGCTTTCAGAGACTAGCAGAGATATTCTCCACCATCTGCTTTATGAGTTTTCCAAGGTCTTCTCTAACACAAAAGGAATTAACCAGTGGGAGAAAACGTGGTCTAATGATATGTCAGAATTTTGTTCTACACCTGTAATAATATGAGGCAATTCATCTAACATCGAATTCTGGAAACATCACCTTTTCTGGAAAATATTATAAGCAAGGCCTTGGTTTATTCTTTCCAGTAATTTTGGTATCTCATTGCATTTTCCCAAATTTAGTATTATGAAATTGCTGCTGTTTTTGTGGGAGCACTCAAGTAATTAACATTTTCAACATAAAGGCCTCAAAAGTCATCCTTGCCATTTCTGAGCTGGCCAGAGATAAGGCAGCTAGCTTCCATTTCTAACTGAGCAACCAATGCATGCCCTGTAATGCTAGAGAGTATACATCTTTTGAAGTACTGCTCTTTGGTATGTCAAAAGGTAACAGGGACTATCAAAGTTCAGGGTGATGCACTGAATGCTGAGAAAGAAAAGAAACAAACAAAAGGGCAGCCGCAGATATTCAGTAGCTGGCCTGGCACTCTCAGCTAAGCCATGTCATTCTCCTATTAGAAAAAAACAATCTCAAAGAATACCAACTGTATTAGTCAGCATTCTCCAGAGAAACAGAACCGAAGTGATTCATATAGATATGCAGAGAGAGATTTATTATAAGAGATTGACTCATGGGATTATGAAGGCTGAAAAGTCCCAGCTGCAAGCTGGAGGCCCCGGGAAGCCGGTGGTATAGGTCCAGTCCAAATCCAAAGGCCTGAGAACCAGCAGAGTCAATGATTTAAGTTCCAATCTGAGTCTGAAGGCCCGAGAACCAGGAGCTCCAATGTCCCAGGGCAGGAAAAGATGGACATCCCAACTAAAGAAATAAAGTAAATTCACCCTTCCTCAGTCTTTAGAAAAAATTAGTTAATTTTTTTTATTGAGATACAATTGACATATAACATTGTGTAAATTTAAGATGTACAATGTGTTGATTTGACACATTTGTATATTGCAATATAATTACCACCATAGCTTTAGCTCGCATCTTTATCAAGTCACATAATTATCACTTCTTATTTGTGGTGAGAACATTTAAGATCTAGTCTCTTAGCAATTTTGAAGTATGCAATACAGTACTGTTGAGTCTAATCACTATGCAGTGCATTAGATCTCTAGAATTTACTCATCTTCTAGATGCAAGTGTGTATCCTTTAACAACATTTCCCCAGCTTCCCCATGCCCCAACCTCTGGTAACCACCATGCTACTCTCTGTTTCTATGAGTTCAAATTTTTTAGATTCCATATATAGGTGATATCATACAATATTTATCTTTGTCTGGCTTATCTCACTAAGCACAATGCCCTCAAAGTCCATCCATGTCTTTGCAAATGGCAGGATTTCGTTCTTTCTCCTGGCTGAATAATATTGCATTGTGTGTGTATATATATACATCTTCATCCATTCATCTGTTGATGGACACTTAGGCTGTTTCCATGTCTTGGCTATTGTGAATAATGCTACAATAAACATGAGAGTGCATATATCTCTTTGATATCCTGTCTTAATTTCCTTTGGATATATACCCAGAAGAGAGATTGGCGGATCATATGGTAGTTGTATTTTGAATTCTTTGAGGAGCCTCCATACTGTTTTCCATAGTGGCTGAACCAATTTACATTCCCACCAACAGTGTTCAAGGATTCCCTTTTCTCCATATCCTTGCCAACACTTGTTATCGCTTGCCATTCTAACAGGTGTAAGTTGATATTTCATCATGGTTTTGATTTCCATTTCCCTGATGATTAGTGATGTTGAGCATCTTTTCATGTACCTGTTGGCCATTTGGATGTCTTCTTTGGAAAATTTCTATTCAGGTCCTCTGCCCTCAGTTTTCCTGATTTTTGTTCTATTCAAGCCCTCCAAGGATTGGATGAATGATGTCCATCCGCATTGGTGAGGGCGATCTTCTACGAATTCAAATGCTAATCTTTTCTGGAAACACCCTCACAGACACATCCAGAAATAATGTTTTACCAGCTATCTGGACAACCCTTAGCCCACTCGAATTGACACATAAAACTAACCATCGCACCAACCTCAGACAAGGTCACTCTAAGAGCAGGATAAAATATGACAAAGCAAGGCCAGTTCATAATTTTGTCCAAGCACAGGCAAAAACAAGGTCATTGTGCAATCCTCAAAATACTAAACATCTCTTTGTCTTGCTAAGTGAGTAACTGTTATTTCTGTGTTCATTCATAGAATTGCTTGAGCTTTCTGACAGCATAGAATCTGGAGCAAACCCCCACTTCCTTGGACGCTCTCCGAAACCACCCAGCTAAAACCCAAGTCCTGTAATAGATTTTCTTCCTAATACCCCATAACCGAGACACCCTATCATCCCCCACAGTGTGTTGTCTCTCCCTGCAATAAGTAATAAATCCAGATTGTTCAATTACAGGTGTGCTCCTGGTGGTCTTTGGCTGAAGGGCATTGACAATGCTATGAGATAGAAATCCTTGCTATGCCTGGATTTTCATCTTTGAGAATGTTACTTTTTAGTATTAAAATAGAAATCACAAAAATCACTATATTCAGAAGGAAGTAAAATGTAAGCAAACCTAACATGAAATCTAGTGTACAGAATTGCTGAGAGGACAGAGAGGGAAAGTGAAGAGAGTAGGTTCGTTGATCAGCATTTTCTTCCTTAATATGAAGTGTGTTACTATTAATGACCCCAGAAGGGAGGGTTAGGAGATGGGGCAGGGGGCGGCTCCATCTCTAAGCTTGAAGGGTAGAGGGAATTTCAGCAGCCTTCTCCCTTTTTGCCAGCTGATGTACAGACACAATTTCATTTCATTTTCACAGCAGTTTGGCAGATTTTAGCACGGTCACCGCTGCTCCCTGACTTGAAAGATGGAGAAATTAAGGCCTGGAGAGAGGTTAAAAAGCACGTCCAACAACGTAGAGTGAAGCCATAGGCAGTACCAGGGTCTGTGAGATGTCAAAGTTCATAGCAAGACACTTCACCATTGGCCTCTAAGTGCTGCCAAGTACTTGCACACCAGTGGGAAGAAACCATTTTAAATAAAGAGCTAAGCCAAGAAAAAAATAATTGGAGACTGATTTGTTTTAAAAAGTCTTATTTTAAAATTAAGAGATGCAATATTACAACTGTTGTTAGTCATTTTATTATTTTCTTATTTTCAAAGAATTTCTTTCTTTTATTCTTGAAAAAAAATTGAGTTAAAATTTCAAAAATGATAAAACCAGCAAACATTGCAGTCTCTGAATATAATACTACTTATATTGAACAAATTTTGTTGTTGAATAAAAGAATTTTGAATCTGGTTCATTTTGTCTTTTAATTTTTACTTACCTCATAAACTACTTAAATAATGTTTCCCACTCTGCTTCTTAATATTGAATTTATTTTTTGCAAGTTATTTTTTATAAATCATGTTTGAGTCAGTCCTTGTGGTCTGGTGGTTAAGATTTGGTGCTCTCACCTCCAAGGTCCTTTCCTTGTCGGGGAACCACACCACCCATCTGTTGATTGTCGCACTGTGGCAGCTGCATGTTGCTGTGATGCTGAAAGCTGTGCCACTGGTATTTCAAATACTAGCAGGATCACCCATGGTGGACAGGTTTCAGTAGAGCTTCTAGACTCAGACAGACTAGGAAGAAGGACCTGGTCACTCACTTCTGAAAAAATTGACCACAAAAACCCTATGAATAGGTGCTGAACATTCTCTGATACAGCACAAGAAGATGAGAGGATGGTGCAAGAAGACCAGGCAGTGTTCCCCTCTCCTGTACACAGGGTCCTTAGAAATTGCAATTGACTCTGCTGTATACAACAATTCATTGCTGATCATTGCCCAAAATTTATTCATTGGGGTTGTAAAATAATGATTTTTCTAATTTCATAGGCTTTTAAAAATCAGGAATAGATATTGATTTTTATTAAATATTTTTTCCACATCTATCAAAATGATCAAATATTTTACACTAAGCAATCATTGCATTGCTGGGATCAATGTTGCTCATTATATTTTTTTCATAAACTGATGAATTATATTTAACATCTTATTTAGAATTTTTAAGTCTATTTTCAAAAGTAACTCTATTTTTTTCTTATAACCATCTTGTGTGTTTTTATGTCAAGGTCACGCTTGTTTTATAAAATGCATCGGGTAGCAGTTCCCCTGGTCCCTGCTGGGCTCTCCATGTCTTGGATGCAGGGGCTGCATTTACGAAGGAGCACTAAGGCAACCCAGCAGTATTTATTTGGGCGTTGCTGGTCAGCTACACTAACCCAAGAATGTTGCCAGTTGGTTGTGCCCTTCTAGCGGTTTTTATTTTTACTCGTTAAAAAATAAATAATTAATTAAATACATAAAGCACAGATAAGCAGAAAGAACAACAAATAAAAAACAACTATCCATTCATCGACCAGAAGAAATCATTATCAATGTTTGAGTTTATCTTTCCTAATAATTAGACTGTTTCACGGAGTTACTAACCAACTAAAAAAACCTGCTTTTGTCTGTGATTGTTAGTGAAGGTTATTTCTTGAACCAAATTATTCTTTCATTTGGCTACTTTGATTACAGAGAAAAGAGATAATAATTGCAATAATTCTTTTTTTTTTGGTCTTGTTTTCTTTTATAGGGTTATTGCCTGCAGATTGCAATCACCATGTCTGACTCAGTAATTCTTCGCAGTGTAAAGAAATTTGGAGAGGAGAATTATGGCTTTGAGTCAGATGGATCACGTAAGTGGCCTTTTTCTCTCACCATCTCTTGCACAAAGGGGTTGGAACAAGCTAGCGAAGTTTTAAGGGGCAGAGAAAATCAGCAATCCTATGTAGGATCCTTACTGGACATGTTTCTTACACATGCATGGGCGTTTGCTCCTAGAATCCATGTAATGGAATGTCTGAAAGAGCCAGGTAAAAACACACTCATACCCAGCATGTAGTGAGCACAGCTGGTTCAGAGTAGTCATTATTTTTGAAAACAAATCTTGTGATTTTAGATTTTACATAAAAAGAAACTGAGAGTTGGATAAATTTTTAAAAACTTGGCAAAAATCACTTCACTAGTAATTAATGGAGCCATAATCCTAATTCGATTCTGTCTGATTCCCACACCCAAAATATTAATCTCTGTCTACACTATAATGCCTCTTTACTCTTACTTGAAATAAATTAAGTTGAAATGCCAGGGGAATCAGGATGTGCTGTCCCATGGTGATGGTTGACATTAGCACCTTAGCTTCCCTACACTCATGACCCTGAGCCTCCACTTTTACTTCCTACCCTCCATCTGCTCTGATCTATGCTGGAGAAAATAATATGTGGCTTAATCTTATGGCTTCTACTGGCATGGATGTGTCATTGACCTCTTATTGTCTAGTTAGTTTATGGTCTAAATTTTAAACAGATAAATTCTCATGTTTCTAAAGAACCAAACAATAAATAAATATTCGTTTTACTTGGTAATTCAAAAAATCAGATTTTCTTTAGCTAATTTAGAAATATTGGTCTCCAGTTGGTGTCAGAAGATACAAATATTTTATATCTTGGAGAAAAGTCCAGAAATGTAGTCAAGCCAGCAGTCCTGAACCTGAAAGAATGTCCTCTTCTATACTGTGGGGAGAGAGAGAATATGAGAGAAAGGAGTAAAAGCAAATAATCACTTTGCAATGTTCCACAAATAAAAGTAACTTATAAGAATGTTTTTCCAGAGCAAAATTGTTAATGACTATGTTGCACTTTGTCATTGTTATTAACTGCTTTATGCATTGTTTTTGTCCTGACAGATAGCAATGATAAAAACTCAAGGTAAGTGACTATTTTGACAACACAACCTCCTTTCTAGAATAACTCCATAATATTCCTATAAAAGGCACAAAGCAGAGAGAATATTTTTGTGCATATTGTACTTCCTATAAAGTGGTATAGATAATCCATTCTTTTTCTCTTAAAACATTACTGTAATTTGATTTCAAAAACCTTTTGGAATATCCCTTCTGGATTAGGTCCTAATCTCCCCTATGCATCTGGGAACACCACAGAATTTCTCATCGAAACAGGCAGAGGCAAAGTTGGACAAGTTTGATTTCATGGGCACAGGGCAGGTCCCTACACCCCAAATTCTTCCCATAGGCAAATAGTAGACATCTAAAATTTAATTATTAGATATTTATCTTTAGTTTAAGAGTTTAAATCCTCATATAAAACAAATGTCAGCTAATCATACTTTGAGCAGGATTAGATGGAGTCTAACTTGGGAGACAGAAGGGCAAGCTCCTGAAATAAAGATGGTGAAAGGGAGAGGTTGAAGGTATTTCAGGAACCTTAAGTAATTCACGGCAGAGGGAGGTATTGGATGTGGTAACATTAGCTTTGGACTAGGAGTGGTAGGGTCAGCCTGTGCCCAGAAGAACCACACTTTTCTCACTGGGTAGGGAGAAGATGAAAATAGATGTGGCTCAGATAAATGGTAAAAAGAGGATGAGCAGGAAGGTGGAGTGAATTCTTTGGTTTTTAGAGGAATTGAATCTATTTTCTGATGGGTGCGGTAATGTAGAATGAGAAGATCACAGTGAAAGTTTGATACATCTGCTGGGGAGAATGGGAGCAATCCGTGGGGATGTGGGAGGAAGTACAGTGTTGTTGGATCAAGCTAATGATGGAGACAATACTTATTTACTCACTCATTCCACAGGTATTGATTGAGTGCCTATCAGTAGTCAGACACTATTATAGGTGCTGAGGATACAGAAAAGACCAAAATAGGCAAATACCTCTGCCATTGAGGAGCTTACATTTTAGTGAGGGAGACACAATAATCACCATAAATAAATAAAATATATAGTATAGTAGCTAGGGATAATCTAACACTTTCTTTCTAGGAAGAAAAAGTAAAAATTGGAATGGAGTTATAAAATGGTATGGAGGAAAGTTGAAATTTTAAAGACTTTGGCCAGGGAAGGCCTCACTGAGAAGCTGACTTTTGAGAGAAGGTCTGAAGGAGGTGAGGGAGTTGGCCATGCAGGTATCTGAAGAAAGAGCATTCTGATGAGAGGAAAATAGCAAGTGCAAAGGCCCAGAGGTGGGAACAAATTTGGCATGGACAAAGGTCAGCAAAGAGGCCAGGTGGCTTGGGTGGTGAGAACTGGAGTACGGTAGGAGGAGACAAGGTCAGAGAGCCAACTGGCCAGACTGTGGAGGGCCTTGGACGTTTCAGCAGGAACTTGGCATTCTACTCTGAGCTAGAAGAGAAGCATAGGGCAGCTGAGTGCCAGGCATGGCATGTGTCGGCATCAGTTCACATGGTGGAGAGGTTGTCTCCAGCAGGCCCAGCAGGCCGGCTTCAGGAGGAGAAGGGCAAACAGCTGGGTGGATGCAGAGATGGACTTTCCAAGGAAGCATTTGGGGAAAAGGATTGAGGATGATGGTGAGAGTGTGGTCCAAATGGCAAGCAGTGGGACCTGAGATGCGTGGAGAAGGAGGCAAAATCTTCATGGAGTGTAGCAACTGTAAGTAAATGAAGGGTTTAAGGGACTGCAGGTCTCAACTGAGATGACAAATAAATGTGGAAGGAGGAAGGAAGTGCTAAAACAAGGTACATGGGCAGTTCCAGAGTGCCAATGTAGTAGAGTGGTTCCCAGTAAAAGCAAGGTCCAACATATGTCCATGAACAGATGACTCAGGTGAAGTAGAGATCCCTGGAGTTGAGAAGGTCAAAGAAGGATTAAGCACAACTTTATGAGAAATGAAATGAATAAGAAATACTAAGGAAATACGATTTTATGGGAAGTCTGGGAGTTTTTCTGAATTTTCATCATATCAATACTATTTTATGTAGTCAAATTTTTAAGGGCTACAAGGAAGCTTTAAATCAGCTAATTCAACCACCTTAATTTACCCACAAGAAAATGTAGGTAGAAGTAGGTCGAGGGTAAAGGCTGATGTCCAATAGTTATTTGTTTCTGTAACCGGAAGTACAGAGCACTTTTTTTTTTTGGTGAGGAAGATTGGCCCTGAACTAACATCTGTTGCCAATCTTCCTCTTTTTGCTTGAAGAAGACTGTCACTGAGCTAATGTCTGTGCCAATCTTCCTCCATTTTATCTGTAGGATGCTGCCACAGCGTGGCTCAATGAGTGGTGTGTAGGTCCATGCCTGGGATCTGGGCCTGCAAACTGTGGACTGCTGAAGCAGAGTGTGTGAACTTAACCACCATAACCCTGGGCCAGACCTAGAGCATTTTTATTTTCTTTCAATACCTCTCAGAAAAACCTCATTGAATCTCTGCTGAACATGAGATATAGTTATACAGAAGTCTCTAGAAGAAGTAAATTTCAAGAATAAAAGCTTGTTTTTAAGATGCCAGGTTTGGCAAGAATTTCTCAGCCAGTGGAGACTTTCTTTCTTACTAAAGAATGACTCAAAAAATCGCCTCCTAGTGCCGGCCCCATGGCTGAGTGGTTAAATTTGCACGGTCTGCTTCAGTGTCCCAGGGTTTTGCAGGTTTGGATCCTGGGCTCAGACCTAGCACTGCTCATTGGGCCATGCTGAGGAGGCATCCCGCATAGCTTGACCAGAAGGATCTAGAACTAGAATATACAACTATGTACTGGGGGGCTCCAGGGAGAAGAAGAAAGAAAGAAAAAAAAGAGGATTGGCAGCAGCTGTTAGCTCAAGTGCCAATCTTTAAAAAAGAAATCACCACCTAGGCAGAATTTCTCATTGTTCTGGAAAAGATGGTCTGTAAATCCCTATGTTTTTCTTCTCAGGTTACAAGATGAGAAGAAAAGTAACAGCAGTCAAGTTGGCTTCTTTCAATTGGTAATAAAACTGTGTTGATTTATGACATAGGTTTTGCAACTGTGAATTGTTCAGATCATGGAGAAAGTGTTAAAACTTGAGTCATATTGGCAGGTTTTTAACTACAGTGACCACTTTTTCTTAAAGCTTATCTCTGTGATAACATGCTGAATAGCAACTAGAAATATATTGCTGATTAAACACACAAATGCTATCTGATAGATCAGAAAGTGTCCTGGAAAATAATTGCTAAGCCCATAATGATCATTTTAGTAAGGAAAACCATCATGCAATCAGATCATGTATATTTATTCTTAAAGTCTTTAGAAATTTCGGAGTATAGGCATTTTCTCCAAATTTACATGGGGTGGAAGCATTTCTAGGCAAAAGTAGGCACTCTTCATTGTCAGTATCAGTTCTGGGAGCCACCTTACACTTTCACGGAATGGCCCACACAGTACATTTACATGGCGATGACATCAGTGCCAGTGATTGTTTCTCCCTCAAGTTGTGGATGAATAGCCAAGAACGAAAGTAAGCTCTTGAGGTAAAAAGGATGAATTCAGAGGCTAGGAAAGAAATACCATGAATTAGCAATGTAAGAGTCTAATGTCTTAGATAATTGATGATCATTTATTTCAATATAATTAGTGAGAACTCGACTGTTCAATTAAGATGATGCCCATAAAATTTGGTGTTGGTTGTTATTTATCAGAATCTAGTAACTAAAATTCAGCAGTCCTCCGACCTCTACTGCCTTTCACCCGTAAATTACCTGTGAATCCTTTTGTTTTTCAAGTTTCGATTTTCTTCAACAAGTGACATTTGGCTGATGTTTGTGGGAGCTTTATGTGCATTTCTCCATGGACTAGCCTATCCAGGCGTGCTACTCATTTTTGGCACAATGACAGATGCTTTTGTTGACTATGATGTTGAATTACAAGAACTCAAGATCCCGGGAAAAGCGTGTGTGAATAACACCATAGTGTGGATCAACAGCTCCCTCAACGAGAACGTGACAAATGCAACACGTTGTGGGTAGGCTGATATTTTTTACTTTTTCCATTTTTTGCTCATATCTTAAATTGTAATTCAAAATGTGTAAAGAGGACTTTATTGACTGAGCTGGGGTGGTATCTAACACAGAGAGAAGAGAAACATAAGTTTATCAATATGTCTACAAATTACTCTGCCCCGAGGTTCTTCCTATCCTAACAGGTTTTCAAATCCTAACAAAAAATGGAATTGGAAATTGGCCACTAATTACATCACCCAAGGGCCAGCCCTGTGGCCAAGTGGTTAAGTTCGTGCACTTGCACCCCAAGGTTTGCCAGTTTAGATCCTGGGTGCAGACCTACACAGTGCTCGCTCATCAATCCATGCTGTGGCAGCACCCCACATAGAAGAACTAGAATGACCTACAACTAGGATATACAACTATGCACTGGGGCTTTGGGGAGAAAAAAAAGAAAGAGGAAGATTGGAAACAGATGTTAGCTCAGAGCCAACCTTCCTCAAAAAAAAAAATACATCACCCAATTTTAACCTCTTTTTAGACTACAAGCTTGAGGATGACACTACCAATAGTTATTGCTACTAGGAAGTTGACCCATGAATTTCACTTGAGTCCTTGTTGTGTCCCATATCCAAGACTTCCTTTTTTTTTTTGCTAACTCCCTTCTGTTCCTCAGCTTCTTGACTGTGGTTGATGACTCACTTGATCCTCAGCCGGCTCTCTCTAAGGGGCATTTCATTAGTATGCTACAGGACTTGGAGCAGGGGCCGCCAGTCTCAGTGGTTGAGTTTCTATGGAAGAGTGGTGTGGTGCTCTGAACAGAGGGCAGTCGTGAAGAATTAGTCAGAGCTCACTGTGCTACTGTTCTCCTTGTGATAAGCCCGACAGGCTGCCTTGTAATCATGAGTCTGTAGCGTACACAGACTGACTCACCGTCATAGCATGGACTTTGCAGCCTGCCTCATGATGCCTCAGGGCCAGAACAAGCTCATTTGCACGTATGAACCCACACACTCAGGTTCAAGAGCCAACGGCCGGGCACATCCTGGCTAGAAAGACACTTAAAATGGCTCCCCCGAGTGAATTTGTATTTTTTTACTTTTATTTTTAAAATTACCAACAGGCTTGGTTCCAGATTATGAACAATTTCTTCTAAAGCACTGATGCTCTTCCATAATATTATCTATTCTTAGGGTCTTTCATTCATTCACTCATTCAATCAACATTTTTTGAATGTCAAGTAAGTACTAGGAGCTCATGTAAGTATCAAGGATATAGTGGTCATCTTAAGAGTCATGGTCTTTATCTTCGTGGAACTTAAGTCTAGTCAGTGAGACCATCATTAAATCAATGACCTTTCAGATAAATATGTAGCTGCAAACTGGTTGGTGCTTGACAGAAAAGTACAAGATAACATACAATGTGCAGAATTTCCCTTTAAAAAATAATAAACCTACTTGTTAGAAATAAATTTCCTAATATCTAAATATGTATGTTTCTTTCTAAATTTGAAAGTTTTTTTCATCTGTATAATTCAGAACAGTTTGTGTACAAGAGACTGTCTTCAATGACAATCTTCTAAGTCTTTCATTTGCGTTGGAGGACAGAAATGAACTGCTTTTTACAGAGTAAAATAACTGCAAAATGTGATGTTTGTCACTTCCTCCTTTGAAAAAAAATGCATTCAGACTTATGTATGATGCAAATTGATCCAAATCATTAATAACACTGATAAAGATAAATTTTTCAAGGGAAAATTCCTGTAACTATATCCTGTTGTGCCTTAAAATTTGGAAATAAATGTTAGAGGGGCCAAAATTTCAGATATATCCATGGTATTGGGTGCTCATAAACATTTATTAGATGAGTTAAAGAATGAATCTACCTTTAATGCCTGCATCATAGGCATCCATTAGAAAGGAATTCAGTATGGCTGCGCATTACTCACACTTTATTCATTCTTACTGGGTAGTAGTACACTTGAAGGTGAGCAAGTAGTGCAAAACAAAGAGGGACTTTCAGAAATTCATTGGCTTTGGCAGAATTCACATGAAGTAAATGGGCATTTGTCTTTTTTTAAAAAAAAATTCATAGAGATATTCGGAACTGTGTGGCCCACACCTTTCTTAGGCCATTGCTTTACCAAGAACTCCTTTGATGAGTTAAATACTTTAATTGTGAGCTATTATGGTAACTGACATGATACTGTTTGTTGCTGTTCTGAATAAATGTTTGTTCAGCTTCTATGTAGTAAAATCACTGTGAAAATGGACTTGAGGACAGAGGAGATGGACAAAGGAGAAGGGAGAGGACATTTTTCTGCCTGTAAATAGTTAATATGCCTTCCAAATTGCCCAACTCTTTCCCAACTTTCTTTCTTGGAAAAGGTATATTAAAAGTAAACTTCTGCACCTATTGTAATAGATGTATTAATCTTGGACTACATAAGGCAACTCAATGATTTTATCAACATTAGAATGCATGTACAATGGTAGGAGATTGTTTTGTTTTTCTCTTTCAATATATTGGTTTCCACATATCAATTACAATCCATTGGATGGAATTTTTAAGCTAAAGCCTTCCAAATGGCTCTCAGTGAATAATGTTGAAAAGGATTACAGAACATCAGGCCTCCTGATTTGCTTATTAGAATTTATTTGCTCAGAAGAGTTAATCAATAAGGTAAAAGAATAAAAGAAGATGAAATAAGGGGAAGTCTAAATATCACAATGCAGTTTATTTTCCTTTTATTTTATCCAATTGAAGTGTAAAAACTCAAATGCAAGCCACAAAGTCTTGTAACTTAATTGTGGAAGTGATGTACCACTATTTCTGCCACATCCTATTGGTCACACAGACCAACCCTGGTGCAGTTTGGGAGGGGACTATCAAGAGTGTGAATACCAAGAGATAAGAATCATTAGGGGCTCCTTGGAGGCTGACTACCATAGCCATTGGGAAGCTCATGGCCTCACTTGCCCCACAAATGATTGTGTCAATGTACTCATCTGAATCTGTACTTTCTCTTGGATTTCAGTCTATTTTCTTAGCAACGTACATTTAGTTAATACATTCAAGCAGTATTTTGAAGTTAGACACTGAAAGACCATACACTTTTTAAAACAACTTTATTGAGATCCAATTCACATACCATACAATTCACCCATTTAAAGTATACAACTCAATTTTTTTTAGTGTATTCACAAAGTTATGCATCCATCAGCACAATCAATTTCAGAACATTTTCGTTACCACAAGAAAAAACCCCATACCCCTTAGCTATCACTCCACAATTCCCCAACCTCCCTCAGCCCTAGACAACCACTAATCTACTTTCTGTCTCTGTAGGTTTGTCTCTTCTTGACATTTCATATAAATGGAATCACACAGTATGTAGTCCTTTGTGACTGGCTTCTTTAACTTAACATAATGTTTTCAAGGTTCATCCATGCTATAGCCTGAATTAGTCCTTCATTTCTTTTTATTCCTGAATAATGTTTCATTGTATGGATATAATACATTTTGTTTATCCAGTCATCAGTTGATAGACATTTGAGTTGTTTCTACTTTTTGGTTATTACAAGTAATGCTGCTATGAACATTTGTGTACAAGGCTTTGTGAGGACACATGTTTTCTATTCTTCTGAGTACATACATAGGAGTGGAATTGCTGAGTCATACAGTAACTATATGTTTAACCATTGGAAGAAATGCCAGACTGTTTTTCAAAGTGGTTGTACCATTTTGCATTCCCACTAACAGTGTATGAGAATTCCAATTTCTTCACATCCTCACCAACACTTATTATCTATATTTTGATTGTAGCTCTAGTAGGCTAAGTAATGGCCCCCAAAGATATCCAAATCCTAATTCCTAGAATCTGTAAATGTTACCTTATGTGGAAAAAAGAATCTATGCAGATGTGATCAAGTTAAAGTTCTTGGGATGGGGGAGTTGAAGAATCAAGCATCTTCTATTGTTTTTCTATCTCTATTTCATTTATTTCCACTCCAATCTTTACTTTTTTTTCCTTCTGCTTGTCTTAGGCTTAGTTTTCTCTTCTTTTCTAGTGACTTAAGGTGAGACATTGGGTTATTGATATAAGATTTTGTTCTTTTTTTAATAGAGGCAAAAAGAGGTATATATTTCTCTCTAAGAACTGCTTTAGCTACATCCCATAAGTTTTTATATGTTACATTTTCATGTTCATTAATCTCCAAGTATTTTCTAGTGTCTCTTGTGATTTTTTCTTTGACACATTGGCTATTTCTGATTGTACTATTTTATTTCCACATATTTGTGAAAGTCCTCAATTTTTTGGTCATTAATTTCTGCTTTCACTCCATTGTGATCATAGAACATACTTTGTATTATTTTAATTCTTTTAAATGTATTGAAGCTTATTTTATAGCCTAGCATGTGTATATACTGAAGAGTGTTCCATGTGCATTTGAGAGGAATATATATTCTGCTGTTATTGGGTAGAGTGTTCTGAAGATGTCTGTTAGGTCTAATTGGTTTATATTGTTGTTCAAGTCTTCTATTCCTGTTGATCTTCCACCTAGTTGTTCTATCCAATATTGAAAGTGTGGAATAGCTGGTCTTTGACTATTATTGTTGAACTATCTATTTCTTCCCATGAATCTGATAGACTTTGCTTCATGTGTTTGAGGTCTCTGTTGCTAGGTACATATATTTTTATAATTGTTATAATTTCCTGATAGGTTGATCCTTTTATAATTATAAAATGATATTTATCTCTAACAATAATGTTTTAAAGTTTATTTGTCTGTTGTTAGTACAGCCACCCCTGCTTTCTCATGGTTGCTCTTTGTCATGACATATTTTTTGCATCCTTTTACTTTCATCTTGTTTGTATCTTTGAATCTAAAATGTGCCTCTTGTAGACAGCCTATAGTTGGAGCTTGTTTATCTAGTCTGACAATCTCTGCCTTTTGATTGGATTGTTTAATCTATTACATATATAAAACAAATGTAATACTCTCAAAAGTGACTAAAAGAGGCAGACTGACTAGAGATCTCAAGACACAAGTAATGACACAGTTCTGAGTTCCCTAGGTTTTCTTTAGGCCTCATATTTACTATATTGGGTGCTGGGAAAGCTACAACCTGGGAATATAATGAGTTCAGTACACAAAAGACCCAACAAAATCCTGCTGTCTCTAGATAATGGATCAGAAAGAGGCAGACTAACAGAAAACTTTCAGACAATAACTACTCTACTCCAGCACTACAGAAATACTACAGGAAAAAACTGTAACCTCACTTCTATCCATGCCAGCAAAGCTTGAGTTGGGAACCTAGCCCTCCACCCTTGCCAGGTGGCACTGAGCCTCTGCTGTGTTTCTCCCCTACCCCACCCCTGTGGTGTCAATCGAGAACATGTGGAGGCCTGAACCATCCTTACTGTAATGAGGCACTCTTTCCCCTTCCTGCTCAGATAGTGTCAGAGAGTTAGAACGTTCACCATTGTCTCCATGGAAGGGGAAATCAAGACATTCTCAGGTGAAGGAAACAAAGAGTATTGTAAGCTGACTTACCTTAAAAGAATATCTAAAGGAAGTTCTGTAAACAGAAAGAAAATGATTTAAAATAAAATCTTGGACATCAAGAAGGAAGAACATGGTAGGCAAAACCATGGGTAAATGCAATTGACTTTTCTTCTTTTCTTGAGTTTTCTGAATTATGTTTGATAGCGGAAGCAAAAACTCTAACCCTGTCTGATATGGTCCTTTTATAACATTGTCTGATGTGAGATTTATTTGGAAATATTAAAGACAATTATATTATTAACAGGGGAGAGTAAAGGTATGTAAAGAGAGATAACATTTCTATACTTTGTTCAAACTGGTAAAATGACGATGCTAGTAGACTGTGATAAGTGATATGCCTATAATACAATTCCTAGAGGACCACTAAAAAAAACTATACAAAGAGATACACTTGAAAACACTATAAATAAATCAAAACTGAATTCTAAAAACTGTTTGAGTAGCCCACAAGAAAGCAGGAGAAAGGAAACAGAGAAATAAAAAAGGGAGAAAACAAACAGAAAACAGAAAATAAACACGGCAAAGATATATGCTCTCACCACTATAATTCACCATAGCACTCGAAGTTCTAGCCTGTACAATAAGGAAGGAGAGGAAATAGAAGGAATACTGATCTAATACTTACTGCTCAACTGTGCACTTAAAAATGGTAAAGTTGCTAAATTTTATGTTATGTGTTTTTTATTGAAATTAAAATTTTTTTAAATACAAAAACAAAAAAAGAGAATAGAGATCTAAAAGGAAGAAGTGCACCCAACTCTATTGGAGATGACGTTGTTGACATAGAAAATCCCAAAGAATCTCCAAAAATCTCCTAGAACCAATAAGTGAGTTCAGCAAGGACATAAAATACCAGATAAACAAACAGATCTTCCTTGATTTATGGTCACATTACATCTTGATAAACCCATCATAAGTTGAAAATATCGTTAAGTTGAAAGTGCGTTTAATACACCTAACCTACCAAGCATCATAGCTTAGCCTGGCCTACCTTCAAACGTGCTCGGATCACTTACATTAGCCTACAGTTGGGCAAAATTGTCTAATACAAAGCCTATTTTATAATAAAGTGTTGAATATCTTATGTAATTTATTGAATACTGTACTGATAGTGAAAAACAGAATGGTTGTCTGGGCACAGAATGGTTGTAAGCGTATTGGTTGTTTACCCTCCTGGTTGCATGGCTGACTGGGAGCTGTGGCTTGCTGCCACTGCCCAGCATCACAAACAAGAGATATGTATTGCATATCGCTAGGCTGGAAAAAGGTCAAAATTCAAAATTCGAAGTGTGATTTCTACTGAATGCATATCACTTTTGCACCATCATAAAGTTGAAAAATCGTAAGTCAAACCATTGTAAGTCAGTGACTGTACAAAATTCACTAGTATTTCTATAAATTAGCAATAAACATGTGGGCACCAAAATTCAAAATATAATGCCATTTACAATTGCTCAAAAAATTTACTTAACTGTAAATCTAACAAAACATGTACAGGACTTGTATGCTGAAAACTGCAAAATTCTGATGAAAGAAATCAGAGAAGACAAATAAGTGGGGTGACATACCATGTTAATGAATTGGAAGATTCAATATAGTAAAGATATCAGTATAGTAAAGATTCACTATAATAAAGATAAAGATATAAAGATATAGTAAAGATATCCCCCAAATTGATATACAGGTTTAATACAATTCCTATCAAAATCTCAGCATGATTTTTTTGTAACTGTACACAAGATTAGTCTAAAATTTATATGAAAAGGCAAAAGAACTAGAATATCTAAAACAACTTTGAAAAAAAATAGTGTCTGAGGGAAAAACTACCCAATTTCAAGACATATTATATAGCTACAGTAATAAAGTTGTATATTATTGACAGAGGAACACAATAGAGAACTCAGGAATAGACCTACAGGAGTATGTCCAACTGATTGTTGACAAAGGTAGAAAAGCAATTCAATGGAGGACAGACAAATTTTTAATCAAATGGTGCTGGAGTAACTGGACATCCATGGGAAAAAAAGGAACTTATACAAAAATTAGCTCAAAATGAATTATGAAGTTCAATGTAAAAAATAAACTGTAAACTTTTATAAAAATATGTAGGAGATCATTTTCAGGTCTAGGGCTAGACAAAGAGCTCTTAGACTTAACACCAAAAGCACAATCCATAAAAGGAAGAATTAATAAATTAGACATCATCAAAATTAAAAATTTTGCTCTGCAAAAGGACACTGTTAAGAGGATGAAAAGACAGGCTACAGACTGGGAGAACATATTTACAAATCAGATATCTAACAAAGGACTAGGCTCTAGAATGTATAAAGAACTCTCAAAACTCAATGGTTAAAAAACTCCAAATAGAATATGGGAAAAATACATGAAGAGGTATTTCACTAAGAAGTAAAGATGGCAAATGAGCACAGGAAAAAATGCTCAGCAATGTTAGTTGTTAGGGAATGCAAATTAAAATCAAAATGAGATATCAGTACAGATCTATCAGAAAGGCTAAAACAAAAAGCAGTGGTGACACCAAAGGCTGGTGAGGACCCGGAGGAACTGGATCACTTACACCTTGCTGATGGGAACGTTAAATGGTGCAGCCACCCTGGAAAACTGTTTTGCAGGTTTTTAAAAAAAATGACACATAGAACTGCTGTACAACCTAGCAAGTCTACTCTTGGAGATTTATCCTAGAAAAATGAAAACTTATGTTCACATAAAAATCCGTACACAAATGTTTATAGAAGCTTTATTTGTAATAGACAAAAACTAGAAACAATCCGGACAACCTTCAAGGGGTGAGTGGTTAAACAAACTGCCATACATCTATACCATGGAATACTTCTTAACAATAAAAAGGAGCAAACTATGGAGGAAACTTGAAAGAATTATGCTGAGTGAAAAAATGCCAATCCCAAAAGGTTGTATATTATGCGATTCCATTTATATAACATTTTTCAAATGACAAAACTATAGCAATAGACAACAGCTTAGTGGTAGCCAGGGGTTAAGGGAGTACCAAGGACTCTCGATCTGCCTAAGCTTGTTCATAACTGGCAGCTGTGTTTTTTGTGACAGACGCTTTATCACCTCTGCTTAGAGTGTCTGTAGAATGAATGCACTGCAGGAAATCTAAGTAAACTTTTTGATAAACGCTCATAGTTTTCCCTTTGGGGACACCCAAATTTCATTTCACAAACAGAAGACAAAGAGTATGGACTACTTTATATATTAGAAGGCTTTACTGGTAATATTACATTATACACTCTCTGTGGAGGTACTTAGCTCTTATAAGAGCCTCTGATTGTGGATATTTATATATAAGTGTATGATTTTCTAGGTCTTGTTCATTCTCTGAGTCCCCTGAATCATCATGAAAGGCTGGGAATGTGGTGAACACAGATGTATAAGCTGGTTTGGAGATTGTCAGAGAGGTTGACCAAGGCAGTTATTTCCCTTCCTCACTAATATTTTTAAAGTCAAAGCAAAATCAACAAACATTTCTTCAGTACCTACTGTGTGTAAGGTATTGTACTAGGATTCGGGCAGTGTGAGTAAGCAGCTTAAACCTAGCTCTTGCCCTCAAGTAGCTTGCAATTTACTAGCAAGACAAACATAAATATACTCAATAAAAATATATTCAGTAAAGATATTGAGTAATAGTGCAAGATGGCAATAAAATCTGTTGTGGAATAATAGCTTGTTCTGTATTATACTTCAATATTTGGTCTGAGTTCAACAGAGGGAGAGAGCAATTCAAGCTTGGGTCACAAAGGAAGGCCTGAGAGCAGGAAGCACGTAGGATGGGAACATCTATGCTAAAGATGCTGCTTTCTGATTTGCTAAAGAAGTGGACTCTATATGATTTAGATTGTCCCCAAGGAGCAGAATTCTCATCAACCAATATGTTAATTTTCTAAATGCAAAATTCCTAATTTCCTGAAAGCAATTGTTATGGAACCTGAAGTGAGTTTGCTCACCCGTTGCGCAGCAAGCCAATCTCTGACACCGGGTGTGGTGGAAGAAAGTAGGAATTTTACTTTTGCACAGCGCTGAGCAAGGAGAGAGGGCAGCTAACGCTCAAATCCCAAACTCCCCGAAAACCTAAAAGGAAGGGTTTTTATTTGGGGTTTTAGGTACGGGAGTGGGAGCATATGGCCTTGCTGGTCGGAGCTTTCCCATCAGCCTGTCTTTGGCCTTGAGACACTTGCAGAGAGGAGGGAGCCCGTGACCTTGCTGGTCAGCAGCTTTCCCACCAGCCCCTATCTCTTTGTGGGGAGGAGATAGTCCAGGTGCTTGTCCTTGACGGTGTTTGTCTCCATGGAGGATAGCGGATTCTGGAGCCAGGAAGGCAGAGAGTAAGCAGGGAATGAGTGTTTTGGTTTTAACCCCATATATGCTGGGTTTAATGTGGGGAAACTGATATCAGGGTCGGTATCACAATTTCAGAATAATTCCTCCCCTCCCTGCCCCTGCCAATCCCAAACCCTGGGCTGCAGTGTGATAGTTGTGCTGGAAAAATGCTGTAGAGCTTTCTTGCTATTTCCCACAAGCTCTTTGGCTTCAATCTTAGGAATTGTCCTGGAGAATGAAGCTTCATGGGCTGCAATCAGCAGAAAGACTGGGCTAATAAAGTGTTTTTCTCCCTCTGTGGGAAGATGACACACATTTCTCACAGTGTCCCTCTGATATAGAGGAGTTGAAAAGCTGGTTTAGATTCCTAGAGCGGGTAACAGTAAACACCCTGATTTACAGCACACATCTCTCTACCAGGGTCTTTTCAGACACCTGTCTGGCTTTTTAATAACTTTCTCTGGCTATGAGTGCTCTAGCACTGCGTAACAAGCATGAGTGAAAGGAGCCTGAGTGGACAGAGCACTGGGCTGCCATCTAGGGTCCCCCGGCTTCCAACAACCACCAATTAATTATTTTACAACCTTAGAACCTCTGCCTATAAAAATGAAGCAGGTAAGCATCTTTGCTGTGATTGGTACCATAACGTTTATTTAGGGATTTGGTTGGATTGATTATAGTTTGACATAGATAAAATGCTTTACCAATATTAAATAGAAATATATAATACATATATGTTAAATTCTTCTGTACTCACAAGTATAATCTTTGGTAGCTTGATCCTGCTTGTGAGTCTTAACCTTTTTCCCCCTCTTTTGAAGGTTGCTGAACATTGAAAGTGAAATGATCAGATTTGCCAGTTATTATGCTGTAGTCGCTGTCACCGTCCTTATCACAGGATATATGCAAGTTAGTAGCACTTCCATTTTATTTATAGATCAACATCTGGGTTCAAAGACACTACAATGAAATCCAAAGGGTACTCTTTAACTTTTAAATTATTCGGAAGCCCTAAGGACTACAGTTTAATTCCAGGGGGAACGTGAGAGAATGGGACAGGTTCTTCCTCTCAGTGAGGGGAGGAGGATACCAGCAGCTGTCTAGGGAGATGGAGAATAGACTTTTAGTTTCAACATCCTGTTCTTCCCTGCCCTCTGACTTCATCCTTGCTCCTAAACTCAGAAATAGCTGTGGGCGTGTCTGTAGAGGGAGAGTGGGCAGCCTGGAGAAAGCGGGGCATGGGGGGTTGGAGGAAAGCCAGCTTTACTTTCTTTTCCTCTTTCAATGCTAATGTCTCACCAAACGTTGCTAGAGTCCAACCCCAATTCTGTAAACCGAATCTAGAGCATATTCTAGATTTAAGCCATGGAAAGGCTTGGAGTTTCTTAACCCTTATTAAGGAAGAAAAGTATTTCATCTTTTTCCTTCCTCTATAGAAAAAATAATGAATCTTCCCACCCCTATATATTCAAGAATTCCAGGAAGTTAGTGTTAGTTGTAAAGAGAAATGAATCCATTTTTCCGGTTCTGACTTTGAGAGTTTTAACGACAGGCTTATTTTGCTTGGTTGGGGGACACTCTCAGTCGATTCCCTGCATATGTTATAATTTTTGTTGTACCTTCTCTGAAAATCGTTGTCCAACAGCCTGAAAACTATGCATGGATACTTGTTGGCACGCCTTCCAGGGCAAAAGTTGACTCAGAAGTGGCATGGAAAAATAGTGATTTAAGAGCAATAATTGACTTTTTGGCTCTGTGAGCCTTATTTTACACATGAGGAAAGTGAAGCTCAATAAAGTTAAGTCTAAACATGTCAGAGTTGAATTCAAACCCAAATTTCCTGGCTTTCCTGTTCACAGTTGTTCTGCTCACCTCCACTTTTGGTAGCAGATGCCAGAATTCAGACTTAGATCTCAAGAAGAGGCATTTTGTGAATTACGTTCCTCCTTTTTGCAACTGTTACTGAAAATGTTTTCTTCTGAAAACAGAAAAGGAATTAACGAATATTCTTTACATCATGATGCTAAACAGTCCTTGCTCTGTTTCCAGATATGCTTTTGGGTAATTGCTGCAGCTCGTCAGGTACAGAAAATAAGAAAATTTTACTTTAGAAGAATAATGAGAATGGAAATAGGATGGTTTGACTGCAATTCAGTGGGAGAGCTGAGCACAAGATTTTCTGAGTAAGTAGCTAGTAGGATGTTTTAATGTATGTGTGATTTTTTGATAATAAAATCCTTGTTTCTAAATTACATAACAATTGGAAACACATTTTCAGTTATTTTTGATATGTTTTGTCTCTTAAGTTGGGCTTTTGTAGGTAGCATGGCTTTTTCATAGGTAATGTCTTATCAAATGTGATCATTAAAAATTGAGCGCCAGGATACTATAATTTGGTTTGTAGGCTCCTTATTAAAATATTAGAAACGAAGTATTATGGAAGAGAGTTAAAAGAAATAGGGTTGTTTGGACTCAAAAGAAGAAATTGAGACATGTCACAATCTACATGTCTGTAAGAAAAACAATACAATTAGAACTAATTATCTTGCTTTGCCTGTTGAGGCAATTTCTGCACACACACAAAAAACAAAAAGAAATCCAAAATAGTTTGAGAACTAGTCAAACTGAAAACTGGATTTAAGTTCAGTTTACACCTAAATACTAGTTTGGGTTATTAATAGCCCCCCATTAATTCTGAATGAGCCCTTAGTAATTAGAAACTGTTGAAGCCTATTGAATTGAACTTTGAGGTCCCATGAAAGACTGTGCAGTGAAAATACAAGCAGACCGAATGTTGGGACTCCTACATTCCAGCTCTCATTCTGTCCCTTATTTATTGTGACCTTGAACAGATACTTAACCCTGCTAGAATACAATTTTCTAATCTCTGGGTGATGTCTTACGTCCTTTTTTTGCTATCAAGACCCAAGCCCTGTTTGCTTCAGCTGGACAAGAGATTATGAGAATGTTGCTGGGAATATGAATTTAATGCAATTATAGTCAACCAATATTCTCAAGCACTTACCCTATACAAGGCACAAAGATAGACGACAGAACTCCTGATCTCAAGGAACTTACAGTCTAGAAGGAAGAATAAAAGGTGCAAGTAAATAAATAATCAGAGCTAACACATATTAATTACTTACTATATGCCAGGCACTGATACATGCTTTACATATATTAACCAATTTAATCCTCATTACTATTCCTTGAGGTAGGTTCTGTTATTATCCCCATTTTACAGATGAGAAAACTGAGGCACAGGAAGGTTGAGTAATTTGCCTAAGGAGAGCTTGTGTTCAAATTCAGAGTCTGGCTCTGGAGTTGTGTTCTTAACCACTATTCTATACTGCCCCTAAGCAGACGGCAGTAATTTATACATACACATACACACACACGTATACAGATTAATTACATTGCTATGGGAACACAGGGAGAAAGATGTTAGTTCTTCCTGGGGGGTTTATAGGGTTTAATGAATTAGGTGACGTGTGAGGAGAACCTTGAGGCTGAAAGAATTTGGCACGTATAAAGAAGGAAAGAAGGGCCTTCGAGATGGACAAAGGAAATCAGCTATAAGAAAGAATGAGACGCATAAAGTAGTTTCCAAAAGGCTTTGACAACATTAAATGGACATTAGTTGGGAAAACTGGGTTAAAGACAAACTTACTTGCCTATGAGGGGAGAGGCTTGATAACTTCCCAAGTTGCAGCAACTTTTCTAAGATGTGAGAGGCTATGTTTCCCAAGGGTAATGGAGTACAGAGATGGGAATGTTTGGAAGGGAAAGATTGAGATTCCTCAGCAAGACATTTGAATTGACCAAGTCCAGTTTTAGTGATCAAAGCCTCTTGTTTCCAGTGATGTTAATAAGATCAATGATGCCATTGCCGACCAAATGGCCATCTTCATTCAGCGCATGACCACAAGCATCTGTGGATTCCTGCTGGGATTTTACCAGGGCTGGAAGCTGACCTTGGTGATTATCTCTGTCAGCCCTCTCATTGGGATTGGAGCAGCCATCATTGGTCTGGTAAGAATGTGTTCTCACTTTTCTCTGTGGAAAGACATTTGCACCCAGAAACAGTAAAAAATGTGAAGCTTGATTCTCTTCTCCTCAGTTTGTTTAGTCAACATCATTATTACTATTTTGATTTATTTTGTTTGATTATTCCCCAGTACCAAATAATCTTCCATAGATTAGGGACTAATGATGCTTTAACAACATAAGTATTATTGTATTAATAGCAATAACAACTACATTTATTGAACATTTACTGCTTTGCCAGGCAGTGTTAGGGGCTTCTTATACATTATCTCTAATCTTTGCCACAATCTTATAAAGTATTAACATCATTTTAAATATATGAAATGGAGGCTTAGAGAGATAAAGGGACTTGTCTGGGACTGCACAGCTAGCGAATGACAGAATAGGATTCAAGGTCAAAGGAGTCTGACTTCAAATCCCAGCCCCCCCTGCAATACACCCATTGCTTCCCATGGTCTCCCAAGCTCAGATGCTCCCTTCAAAAAGGCCCAATAAACATACCCAGATCAGTAACACGCACATAAAAGAGATTTCTGCAATCACACTGTGTTCTCCATTCCATCTGATCAGTTTGAGAGAGAGGTTACCTGATCCGTCCTGAGCAGTATCCAGGTCCCAGCCTCCTTTCCCCAGGTATGCAGGCCAAGACAAAGTGTAGGAGTAAGAATTTTGGGTTATCTAAGTTAAAAAACTCTCCCAAGAACTGAGAAATTATTATTTCTTACTTTTAGAGCAGCCACAGTAGATAGCAGGTCATGGGGCCAGGCACACTAATAATAAGTTGTAAAAGAACAGAATTCAAGAGAAACGCTACAGACACACTCACACATCATTGAGCAACAGGTACCAATCTCCGTGATGATATTTTCCAGCCAAATATTCTCTACGATCCACTGGCGATATTAATCCAATGTTTCCCAGGTAATATAGAGTGACAACAGCAAAAAGCTCATTCCACTTAACTAGGTCATCACCTGGCTGTACCACCTGGTTCAAGAAAGATATGTTTAACTGGTCAAAACTTCAGTTTCCGGGCCGGCCTGGTGGTGCAGTGGTTAAGTCCGCACATTCCACTTTGGAGGACTGTGATTTGCTGGTCCGGATCCCGGGTGTGGACATGGCACCGCTTGGCAAGCCATGCTGTGGTAGGCATCCCACATGTAAGGTAGAGGAAGATGGGCATGGATGTTAGCTCAGGGCCAGTCTTCCTCAAAAACAAAAAACCAAAAAACTTCAGTTTCTTCATCTTTAAAATAAGAATAATATCTCCCAAAGTCTTTTTGATGATTCAAGCTATAACCCATGTTATGCACTTTGCATGGTGTCTGATACAGAATTAATTGATAAAGAGATATTAGCTTTTATTTTTTTCCAATCCACCACATCACACAAGCTTTCCAATAGATTTTCTACCAAACTCTACCAAACTGTAGACAAAATTTTTCTACCAAACTGACACGACAAGTGCCCATGTTTCAACTTCTTGTAAATGCCTCACTGACTTGGAATGCTGTAGCTCTGCGCTGGTTTTTTCTTGAATTCAAGTCGATGCATGTTTGTGTAAAATGATAGAAGCAGCTTCACTGGGCTCAATTCAAAAGCAGGACCAAAAAAAGGTGGAGGTGTACTTCATGACGCATTAGAAGTTGTTGTGGGTTTTTTTTTAAGATTTTATTTTTCCTTTTTCTCTCCAAAGCCCCCAGGTACATAGGTACATAGTTGCATATTTTTACCTGTGGGTCCTTCTAGTTGTGGCATGTGGGATGCCGCCTCAGCATGGCTTGATGAGCGGTGCCATGTCGGCGCCCAGGACCTGAACCAGCAAAACCGTGGGCCACCGATACGGAGCACACAAACTTAACCACTGGGCCATGGGCCAGCCTCTGTTGTGGGTTTTGTATGCCTGTGTCTGACTTTTATCCCTGCAATGAGAAATGTGAGCAATTGTTAGACATTTCCCAATACGCATCTTTTAAGCTGTATCAGCTTAATTGAAGTATCCTGAGATTATTGAATATGCCATTACAACAAAAACAGATTATCGTTCACAACCACTTAATTTTCTCCTTACTGTGCTGCTAAAACATGTTTCAGAAATAAAATAGAAGAGGATTGTGATAAAAACTGCAGTCATCCATAACACCCAAATTCAAACTTTAATGTCGATAAAAATAACCTCATTTTCCCTATTGTTGCCTTCTTAATTCCCAAATTTTATAAAATATGGACTTGTGTGATAAATATATTGTAGTAAAAGGCTATTTTTACTTATTTTGTATCTTAGAATTCTGTTTAAGATTTTGTTTGATAAGAGTTTTGCTGCTAAAAGTTTGGAAAAACTCTTGGAGAATGAACTCCCATTTGGGTACTTAGTCTGGGTATTTTTTAGGTTTCTGAGTTAGCTGATCTGCCACAATATTTACTTCTTCCCCTTCTTTCCTAATCTGTGCCAGGGAATTCTTTAGTGGTTAATTCCAACTAGGACTTAATCCAAGTCCAAATTTAGAAAAAGCGATTTGTTTAATATTAAGTGCTTTTTATTTCCTTTTGTAAAAAGCAAAGCTAGTTAGTTAAACCCCTCCAGTTGAGTAGAAATAGTGTCACATGTATCTGAAGCTCTCTCCTGTGGAATGGCCTCTGCAGCACCTTGTCTTTGCATGCTCAGAACCTCTCCCTCATTCTGTGTTCTAACCAATTTGATGCCTGCACGGGCCTCCCATCTTTGCCTCTGGTGTTTGTCTGTAAATTATACAACAGCCTTTGGCCAATAGCAATGAAATGTACCATGGTTTGACTTGAAACCTTTATTAGCATAACGACGGAAACACTGTGGTCTCACAGAATGTCCTATTTGGGACTTACTCTGTGAGAGAGGTTTTGGGGCTGACTTTTAATGGACTCATTTTTACATGTCAACAACCAAACTCTCACGGATGGGGCTTAACATGAATCAACTTGGACCAAATTCTTTCCTCGGTAAATTCTATTACAGTGAGAATCTAGTCTTGCATTAAACCATGCCATATGTTTGCTCTGCTAAATGAATCACTGAGTGGCAGCCTGACTTACCTAGTTGCCTAGTCTTCACATTTTATTTTCTTTTGGATTTTAGAGTGTGTCCAAGTTTACTGACCATGAATTGAAGGCCTATGCCAAAGCAGGGTCAGTGGCTGATGAAGTCATTTCATCTATGAGAACAGTGGCTGCTTTCGGTGGTGAGAAAAAAGAGGTTGAAAGGTTGGTTAATTGAAATGTCTGCCACTTTGCTGAATTTCATTGATCCACATACTACCCTGAATCTTCCCCATTTTGTACAAAGTGGCAGATTCACCGTGGTCTATGGTACCCTGAGGGAGATTTTTTTTCAAGAGGTAGCCAAGCAGAGTAATTAGATTGGTCAAAGCACTGAAAGGATTCCCAAGCCTTTAGCTATGTGTTTTTGAAGATGTCATAGTGGGTGATTTTTAGAAAGGCTTCTTAGGTTAGATATTTATTTTAAACTCTGGTGATGTCTATGTACGCATACTGTACTTCATGCCAGTCTGTAACACTGTTTGCTGCCATTAAGGAAAAGCCTACATGATCTAAATTGCAATTCACACATTTTTTGAATTTTTTTTATTCAATGTATTTTATTCAGCTACTGTACTACATGCTCTTTATAAAGTCTGATAAGATTTCCATTTGATCAAACAAAATCTAGCATTGGTATATTGTAGACCATCATTCTAGGAGATTAATTCTTAATGAAAATAAAAACCTTAGTGACAACACAGATGTCAAAAATTTGCTTTTGTTTATTCTTCCATTTACCTAGTATTTATTGAGCACTTAGCATGTGCCAGGGACTGATTTTATAAAATAACCACCAACTTAATTAAACCCTTATTTCGTGAGTTGTAGATCTAGTCCAATGTTATTCTCAATTGCCACCAAATTCACCAAATAAAAAAGAGAACAGAATTTACAATCCCTAGTTATCCTTTTTTCCTTTTGCTTCTTTCGGTTTGTGGAGTAAAAGTACATTATTTCTCATAAAAAAATTTCAGTAGCATACTCCCTCCTCCATGAAAGATATTATCTTTTATTCTTAATAAAAGAAGTGGTTTAAACGGTTAAAAATGTTAACAAACATAGGATAGACATTCAGTTTTGTCCTATGAAATATTGAAAGTTCTCCATGCATTTAGTTTTTGAGATATAGGAAGGAAGTTACAGAATGCCTGAGTTTTAAGACAATGCCCATTATTAACGGCTAAATCACAGACTTACTGCAGGTTAGTGCTTGGGTTGAATTTCCACAAAGTTATCCATGTCCCACGGCTGTGAACCTGACCAGTCATGTTGCAACACAACATTCTTGGTCACAGGGCAGATGGGTTGGTGCAAACATTAGTTTCAAACCTGGGGGGCAAACAGGTGCATCATTTTCAGATAGAAAGCATGTCTTGTGACTTCATAAAACAGTTCAAGCACAAATAGTACTAGGTCTTTCATGTCCAAGCATTTGTGTGGAAATTTTTTCTTGGCACAAAGCTTACACTGTTGTACTGATCCAAAAAGTAATCAACTATGAGACTTTCTTAGAAGGCATCATCCTTCAACACGTTTCATTGCCAGGTTGAAACAAACTTTAAATAACTACACAGAAGTTATTGCCATTTTCTTTCCCTAAAGCTGCTCTGTGTTTGGGGTGATTTTGTAATCATTGAGTAAAACTGCTACATTGGGGACTTGTAACATTCTAACTTGCTCTGCAGCTGCAGCTGCTGCTGAAGTAGACTCAAATGTTTTCTCTTCACAGGTATGAGAAAAATCTTGTGTTTGCCCAGCGCTGGGGAATTAGAAAAGGGATAGTGATGGGATTCTTTACTGGATTCATGTGGTGTCTCATCTTCTTGTGTTATGCACTGGCCTTCTGGTATGGCTCCAAACTCGTCCTGGATGAAGGAGAATATACGGCAGGAACCCTTGTCCAGGTACTTTGATCTTCATGAACCAGATGTAACATTTCCTGCTGGCATCTCAGAAAAGGCCACAGTTAAGGCATTTTGTTTAGTCCTTTAGTGTCGGAGAGAGGAAAGCATCGATGATTTGATGGAGTCCATCTGCAGAAACAAGCAATACTTATACATGTTATAGTAAAGGGATGCTGAGCATTTGAATTGATGAGACCAGCGATTTAATGATTTCCAATTATCTGAAGATTTTACAGCTGTAAAACAATGATTTTTCTGATTGAGTCCAAAAGATAATATGCCATGAAAATGGAAAGTCAGTGATCTCTCAGCTAAGAGTTAACAGCTCATGCAGTAAAGCTTAATCATAGTACAAGATATGTGCTAATGGATGTATTTGTGAAACTTAATGAGTTATTAAAATATCAAGCCAATAATATCCTCAACTAAGTAAGTAATACACACATCTTTTATGGGTCACTTGTGCTATAGCCATGCTATAGCTAATGCCATGGCTACTTTAATTTTCAGTGTCCTTTTCGTTGTCCTTTCAAGAATTAATTATTGAGCATCTGCCATACGCCAGGCCCACACAAAGTGCAGGGGATCCAATAGTGAGCAAAAGAGATGTCATCTTTGCCCTAGTGGAATTTATAGTTTAGGGGGGAAGATAAACAACAATTAAATAGTCACATAAATGCATAATGACAAATGGTAACATGCTATAAAGTAGAGGACAGGGAACTTGGCAGTGAATAGCAGGGTAACCAGGTATGGCTGGGGTCAGGGAAAGCTCTTTCTCCTACTCACTATCCCAAGGCCTTTCCTCCCTAGCTTATGGACCTTCTATTTGCAGTTAGACGCTTGCCATTGTTCAGATTCTCAGCTGAATGGCACTGCCTCAGTGAACCTCTCCATGCTCATCTAACCTTTCACTCTCTTGTATGGCTTGCTGAACTCTTCCTTCAGAGCACTTGAGTGAAATTGAATGTTTGCCCTTATGTACATTGGTTTCCACCCGTTCCTGCCCTCAGGCACTAAGCTCCCTGAAGTCAGGGAGGTTAAACATGAAATACATGTTTCATTTGGCCTATTAACTATTTAATTAAGTATATTATTTAAAAAGCATGGGGATGGGAAGTGGTTTCATATAAGATTCTTAAATAAAATATTTTGGCTCCAGATTCTAGGTAGGACAGGTACCAATTAAACAGCGAAAAATACCAAAATCTTGTATAGCAGAAATTTGCTAGCCTATTGCCTGCAATTTTGAGATCTACTTCTTTAATATAAATACATTTCTAGGGAAAGTTGAATGGGAATTTTATTTGGAAATAGAAATGACTATCAAGGTCAAACTATAATCATTCTAAGACACTGACTTTATTTCATTAAGTGCATGATAAAACACTAAGAGCAGCTTTTTAAAATACAGTTCTTTGCAAGGTGAACAACTGGCATCATCTGAAACTTGTTTAAAAAAATTAGATATGATGATACATGTTAAAGTGTTTTGCAAACCTTAAAGGGATAGTATAGATGGAAAGTGTTACTATTATCATAATTGAAGCACCTTTCTTAACAACTTTAATGTAGCTTTGCACATTTGAAAAGCCAGTGAAAGTACTGCAGGTCTGAAACCTGGCTGTAAAATTCCCTGTCTTTGTTGATCTAATGACTTTTAAGAATTTTCAACATTTACCAAACCAGAGATACCAGTAGCTGACTTTAGTCCGGAGTATCTGCTCATTCTGCAGAGAGATCTGCATTGAGAAAGACATCCTTCCTTTCATTCCATGCTGCAAGGAGGGGACAGAGGTGTGCACAAATAACAATTCAGAGGGGAAAATGAATTGGTAAATTGAAAATTAACAAATACATAATTCCAATTGGAAACGCTGAATTTAATAAAACCGTTGGTAGATCCTTCTAGCAAGAATCCAATTTTATGGTTCTGTTAAAAGATAAACTGCGGCATATTAAAAGTTTTAGGAATTTATTTGAGCAAAGATAATTCCAATCAGGCAGCTCTAATCCAGAAGTCGTTAGAGGGACTCCACCCATTGGAGCCAGGGGAAAGAGTTTTGTTTTTTTTTCTCCTGGATCATAGAGTAGAGGGGAAAGACTTTTATAGAGAAGAGGTGGAAGCAAAGCAAGGAAATGATTTGATTGGCTACTCCTGAAGCGATGATCTTATTTGGGAAAGCCTAATTGGCTGTTTGTGATCAGCTGTCCTTAGGTTTTGATTTCTCAACCTTGAGGCATTCAGGCTTGGGTTTTGGTTTGCTTATATAGGCCATTAAGGCATTAAAGCCACCTTAGTCTAATAGCCTCCTTGTTTACCTAATTTAACAGTTCTCACCTTCAAGTTTCCTGGTATTTCTTGAGTACTTACTATGTGCAGACAAGGCATACTATGTGTCTCTAACATTTTAATCATCAATTACTAACCTCACCTCTTACTCCTAACCTCTTCCTGCAAGCCTCCGCTTACACCATAGGAAATTTTTCTTTGGGAAGATGAGAGACATCCTTCAACAGCATAATCATTGATTATTCTCCTCTCTCTCTATTTCTCTCTTGCCCTCGCTCGCATATGCATGCACATTTTTGGCTGTACTTCTAAGCAGCAAACTATGATGGCTGAGTATGCCTGAGCTAAGTTGAGTGTTTTTAATCCACTAAACTAATTAACAATTAGGTTAATCTAACACATTTTGTGATGCACAAAATCATTATAGGCTGCATGGTAATTGGGCATAAATGGTACGTAGTTCACATAAAGACTATAATTAGTATCACTTGTACACAGACAAAAAAGATGAAAGGGAACTGAATGGTGCAGAAGCCTGCTCTTTCATGCCCCGCTTAAGTTTCTGGACTCAATAATAAAAAATCATACACAGTATTAACAGAGTAGCATTATTGAGGGTGTACAAGTTGTCAAGCACTGAGTGGGGTATTTAGCATAATTACTGTATGTAATACTCACAACTTCATTCGTAATTGGTGTCATACTACCACTTAGAAATGAAACAGAGCCATGAGGTTGAGAAATACGTGCCAAGTGGCATAGAGAGGGATTTGAACTCAGGCCTCTGTGACTCTATGGCCTGATCCATTGACCACTGTTTTCTTACCTCTGGATCCGTCTTCCAAGAGGTGCTGTCCCTTTTCTCTGCCATAGCATGCCAACGGATAGATTGTTCCCCAGTGGTCTCTCTTTTCCTCCCTCTTCCTTCTCTGCAGGCCTGAAGAAGGTGATATTTGGGATGAGAACGATGGTCTGTTGGGATGTGTGCTAGCTACTGTGACGGTATTAGGTATATGCCTCTGTTCTGTCTTACTCACTTCCCCCCTAGGAAACCCGAGAGACATTTGCTGGAGGTAATGCTTGCAAAGTCAGGCTGAGCAAGAGTTTGACCCCAAACCTCAGTTTAGGCTCCTAGTGAGTCAGTCTAGAATCTAGACCAGGGGTAGCAAACTATGACCCACAAGCCAAATCCAGCCTGCTGCCTGTTTTTGTAAATAAAGTTTTATTGGAACACAGCCACAATCATTTTTTACTGTGATCTATGGCTGCTTTTGAACTACATACCAAAGTTGAATACTAATTACTTCAGAGCCCATATGGCCTGAAAAGCCTAAAATATTTACTATCTGGCCCTTTATAGAAAATATTTGCTGACCCCTGATCCAGGACATGTAGAAGGCTTCCTTTGCTCAGGTAGGAAGACCTCTGGTGAAGGTTGTCTTAACGCAACTTAGACCACAATTACTGTTCTGTCTCTTCACCTTATCATTTCCTGAGCATGGAATCTCACTTCTTTCATCACCATCATCACTATCATTTATGTGGCTGGCATTCGATTAATCAGTTTTACACATATTATCTCATTTCATCCTCATAACACTCTCATGAGGTATATACTATCATCATCATGTGTTACAGATAAAGAAATTGGGGCTTGAAAGATTAAGTAATCTGTCCCTGGGAGGAATTACCTGCCATAATTAAGAAAAAGGAACAATAAAGGCAGATGAAGAGAAAATGTTTGTCCCTATATATAGAGTGAGGAATTTGGGGAGAAGGTAAGAGGGGGCTGGACCACATCATTGTGATGTGTGGAATGGAGAGGTTACTGGAGAAGGAAGGAGATGGCTGGGAGGCTCTGAGAAGCCTCATGGTCCAGCCACAAGGAAGAAAGAGAGCCAGGAGGGACTCTGGAGTATTTAGCCCTGATGTGATGTAACCAGTGAGAGAATCCAGCTTGTGGAAACCGCCACAGACTAGGATCATTTGATTACTTGGAAAAGACTATATTCCTGCAAAAGCCAACCTTTAGCTCAGCAAATAACTCCAGTCTCCAAAAGATGGTGGCCAATGAAGCATCCTCCATGGGAGTCACATGACTAACACCCATTTTTTGGTTGAAGGGGTGGGGAGAAGGAGTCTTGTGCTCCTTGTAGAGGCCAGTATGAGGAATTGCCTCATTGCCTCTTAATAAAGAGGGCTATTTGCTAGGAACATCTGGTACTGATCAGGTAGGCTTCTCCTAACTTAATGATTTGGCTGGGTTGGTGAGTCAAAGGACAGCTTCCCAGCTCTGCACAGTAATCTGGCCACTCCACCTGCATGCGGCCAGCAGCAAATGAGCCTGGGAGCTAGACAGAATGTCATTCGAGAGCCTATGTTCAATACCACTTAATACACGTTGTGACATAGGGTAAGTTAGGTAAGCTCCATGTACCTCTGTTTCCTCTTCCGTTGTAAGGATTAAATCAAGTAATATAGGTAAAGCACTTAGAAACATATTATTACTATTATTATTATTATTATTGTTGCCAGTAGTAGTGTAATAGTTGTAGCAGCAGAACTAGATATATTGCATGTACCAATCTCTAGGACAGCCAAGCTAACCATAGTGTCTTTATTGTTTTCAGTGACCCTTTAACCAGAAAACCATTATAAGGCTGTCTATATAATGAATCAAATTATCATATCACTATTCTAACCCACTTTGTGTCTATATGCTGACTTACTTAGACCTCTTACTCACTTAAGAACATGTTCTCTAGGGGCTGGTCTAGTGGTGTAGTGGTTAGGTTTGTGTGCTCTGCTTCAGCAGCCAAGAGTTTGCGGGTTCAGATCCCAGGTGCAAACCTACACGCCACTCATCAAGCCGCACTGTGGCAGCACTGCACATACACAAAACAGAGGAAGATTGGCACAGATGTTAGCTCAGGGCCAGACTTCCTCACCAAAAACAAAACAAAACAAAACAAACCACATGTTCTTTGTAGAAGAGTATTGTTCAGTCAAAAACAATGTAGTCTTTTACATCATAAAAGTAGAAATATTGGAGATGCTTTACGGAACAGAAACTATTCCAGGTGTTTCCAAAGAGCTATCTAGTTTTCAAACTGCCATGTAGGAGTCTTTCTGAGAAGTCTCTGACATCACATGGATAGCCCAAATGATAGTGAGCACTATTGACAAATAGACAAAAACACATGAAAACTACGTCTATCTCTTTTCATTTCAGATTTTCCTCGGTGTCATAGTAGGAGCTTTAAATCTTGGCAATGCATCTTCTTGTTTGGAAGCCTTTGCAGCTGGACGTGCAGCAGCCACCAGTATTTTTGAGACAATAGACCGGGTAGGTAAAAGCCAAAAGTAAAGGCCATTAGCAAGTTGGGGGTGGGGAGAGGAATGAACTCCTGAGACTTTCACCTTCAAAATTAAAAAATATGGGGAACTATCACAGTGCCCTTAATTCACTATTACTTAATAAGAGCTGTCATGAGCCAGACCCCATTCTGAGTTGGGAGAGCAAGAGTGAAATAGAACAAGTACGGCCCCTGCTTTCATGTCATACTGGGAAACAGGCAATAAAGAAGTAAGCACACAATAATAAAGAAAGATAATATTAGACAGTGATAAGTACAATGAAGGACATAAAATAGGGCAATATGATACTGATTGGGGTGGGGGAAGGAGTCTTTATGATGAGTGACATCATCTCAGAACAGGCAGGATTTGACCTGAGACACAAAGGAGGAGAATCAGCCAGTGCAAAGGGGGCCTGGGGGGAGGAGTGGCGCATGAAGGTGAGAGCAGGGAGGGTATTCATGTAAGAGAGAGCTCCAGGTTGGAAAAGGGCTTGGTGAATTCAAGGAACTAAAACAAAGTTGGTGCGACTGAACAGAGTGAGCAAGGGACAGAGGCTGGAGGGATGGGAAGGGGCCAGGTTCATAAGATTGGATTGTCCTCTAAATGCGACAGGAATTCTCTATGAGCTTGTAAAGGACCCTGGTAGCCTGGCTGGGATTTTCCCGGTTAATCTATTGAAGCACATTGGCCATCAAGCTAGAAAGTCAAATTCCAAGAACAGAAGAGGGAAGATGGCAGTACGTTGTTCTTCCTCTTTGAAAAAATGCCCTGGGCTAAGAGTCAGCAGCCCTGGAAATCCAAGGGTGCTTCGTGAGTCCCCTAAATCCTAAGTATTTTTTGTCAAACAATGAGGCTACAACTTATCTGAGGAAACTGCTCACCACTTTATCTGTTTTATATTTTGGGGTTTCATATATTAGGGTATAAAGAGGTTGTTGAAAACCACATAGAAATGTTGGACAATTCAAATTCTACCTCATTCTTAGGGTTGGTATATGCTCAAATAAGAGGATGAGTCTAAAACACCCCTGAAGCTATTACAAAGAATTAAGGCATTTAAAATTTATTTTATTATCTTTACTAGAGACCCAAGAAGAAGAAAGTAGATTACACTATAGCTGCAAATAGAGATATGATGGCAAATTTTTCTCACTAGTGTGGAAGAGGGAAGAAGATGACCATAAAGTGTTCTGGTAGCAGGAGATGGCCCTCAGTCTTGTCTGATTAACTAGAATGGTTAAGTTCTAGATTGGGCTCACTAGTAACAACAGAGGTGGAATTCAACACATCAGTTGACAGCTGGTAGCATTTGAAGACACTGCTGGAGGACGTTCAGTTATTTTTAGTCATCTACAATAGATACTCAAATGTAGAGTCCTATTGGACCCCAGCTTGGAGGGCTAGTTGTGGGTGGCCTTAGGTAAAATACTCAACCTCTCTGAGACCCCTGTGCTTCCTCAAATGAAAAAATGCCTAGTTAGGTCATAGGGAAACTACGTAAATGAAAAAAGCATATTAAAACACCTTGTACATTGTCTTTCATTATATCTCAATAATATAACAATACATGGTAATATTAACATATTATATACAAATATATTATGTCAATACTATATATTATATTATTATGTAATAACATAGTATGACATAGTAATTATCAATAAATAATAAAACTAATTAAATTACATTTACTAATGCAATAACATGTTAATTGATGTGTTTTATATCAATTATAATTAATTGTATATAATTTGTGTATGCTTGATTATATATCAATATATTATATATGTAATGTAACATATCAATGCTATTAATATATAGTAATATATCTCATATTACTATCTCAATAGTTGGTAGTGAGTATTATTACTGATATAAATAATTATTTAATGTGGAAGTAATTTTTCTTTAGCATATCTCTGCAATGTTTTACCTGGTTGTTGTTCTGTTTTATGAGTAAATTCAAACCAAGATGGACAGTAAATGCATATAATACATGTTGTTGCTGTATATCTCTTTTATATTCCACTCCAGAAACCCATCATTGATTGCATGTCAGAAGATGGTTACAAATTGGATCGAATTAAGGGTGAAATTGAGTTCCATAATGTGACCTTCCACTATCCTTCCAGACCAGAGGTGCAGGTAAGTGCCAACCTTTTCCCCAGGAACAACGGCATTTTCTTCTTTCTTGATTCATTTCCAGAGCCACAAGTTACTTGTTTTTCTGAAGCATGACTCAGTTTCCAGGAACAAGGAACAGAAAGCATGTTTCTTTAATGTGTCCTCAGGTGTCATGTCATTTCTCAGGCGACAAGCCACATTCCTTTGTGATCGCAATAATGTGCAAATCCCTCTGCTGGGAACACAGTCTGGCACACATTCAGGTTAAGTCAACTGTGTGATGCTCTGGCGAAATGAGTGCTGAGTCCTGTCATTGTAAGCAAAGCTAAATAACTCTGAGGCAGTCAGAACAATCGAGAGGTACAGCTTTGTCAACTACCTCTTTCGAGACTGCAGAAGGTGGAGCACGCTCAGTGGGTAGGGCGTGAAGTGGCAAAGGAAAGCTGCTGTCTTTGTCATTTTTTATTTCCTGTCTGTAACTTCACAAGGGTCACTCGATCCATCCTTGGAGGAAAGGTAATCTTGTGATATTGTGCTTACGTGCCTTGTACTAGGTGATTGTCCAGGCATGTAGTGAAGAAAATTTACAGTTTTCCTGCACCTGCCGAGCAGGTATCTTTAAAGACAATTCACTCTATAGGAAAATTAGGATCTACTGTCCCTGAATGAATTGGCTTTGAAATGAGACTTATTCATTTTTAACAGAGTATCTCTAGCCGCCCTGTTTTGATAACACTTCTGTGATCCCCACAGAACTAAATCCCAAGCAACTTAATTCTGATTCTACATACCTATAATGTAGGTAAATATATACACACACACACATATATCATACATATATATATAACATAGGGACATAATATATTCTTATTTTTACATTTCTAAAGTATATGTGTATTTTTGTGTGTGTGGGGGGGAAGATTGGCCCTGAGCTAACATCTGTTGCCAAGCTTCCTCTTTTTCCTTGAGGAAGATTGTTGCTGAGCTAACATCTGTGCCCATCTTCCTCTATTTTATGTGGGATGCTGCCACAGCTTGGCTTGACAAGTGGTGCTAGGTCCGTGCCTGGGATCCGAAATCTCAAACCCCACGCCGCCAAAGAGGAGCATGCAAACTTAACCCTTATGCCACTGGGTCAACCCCTCTAAAGTGTATTTTTGATTAATGTTATATATCACATATGTATGTAAACATTAAATACATATGTATATAATATGTGTCATAACATACGTAAAAGAGATTTGTGAAATATAAATCACAAGGTAGCAGTCACTCAGTAAAGATTTTTGAATGAATGGCTAAAAACATCCTTTCTTACATCTATTCAGAACCAACTCATAATAGCTGTTCAACAAATACCGGTTGAATTGAAACACATTTATTTCATCTCTGTTTTATCTTCTATTCCCAATACCAAATTTTGTTTTAATAAAATCTTCTTACTTACTCTGTAAATGTTCTTCATTCTTACCACGAGTATGTATTTAGCCCTGCTGGGTGCTACATTGTACTGGGGCTATACTGTAAGATATCACACTTAGGGCTGGCCCTGTGGAATAGTGGTTAAGTTCAGCGTGCTCTGCTTCAGTGGCCCAGGTGTGCCGGTTTGGATCCTTGGCATGGACCTACACCACTTTTCAGCCATGTTGTGGTGGCAACCCACATATAAACTAGAGGAAGATTGGCACAGATGTTAGCTCAAGCCTAGTCTTCCTCAACAACAACAACAAAAAGCACTCTCAAGGCCTGCTTGCCCCAGGGGAGAGTACAGTCCTATACAGTCCAGTGAGCAGAAATGTATTTGCAAGCCTGACTCTCCAGTGTGAAATGAAAGATGTGAGATTTTTGTCACACAGAGGACCCCAAGCCACCTTTACACAATAAGGACAAAAATCACCACTGACTTCGTGAAAATATCCAACAAATGGCTGTGAATTAGCTTCTTGTTCTTCCCTTTCTAGACTTACCAGCATTCAGTTTCCACCTTTGACAGTGGTTTGTACCTAGCAAATACTGTCAACATTTGTTGGGTAAAGTTATTCAAACAATATGTTTGAATACAAGTGTGGCACAGCTTAAAATTTGCTAATTGGTTTGTTATTAAACCGTGATCAGTAAATTAGTATTATATTTCTAACCTAATGGCTTTTTTCCCTTAACTAATTGAGGCAGTCTCCTTGAGGTATCCTAATATGGCATAAGTCTTTTAAATTAGATTCTGAAACATACTTTTAATAGTTGGCATGGCTTATTTATTTCAACAGTGTTGCTACACATCATTTTATTTGTTGGCTGCAGCTATGAGTTAAATAATAACTAATGCGTTAAATGCTAAAGCCTCATCCTAGGCACTGTTTACTAATTTGTTGGTTATTGATGAGTATCAATGAATGTTGTTTTGGGTACGTAAGTAAACACATACACAGTGTCCTCACGAAGCATCCTAACTTGTAGCCTAATTGTTGACAATCTAAACATTGCTCATTTCTTTTCTCCACAGATTTTAAATAACCTCAGCATGGTCATTAAATCAGGGGAAATGACAGGTGTGGTAGGATCCAGTGGAGCCGGGAAAAGCACGGCACTACAGCTCATTCAGCGATTCTATGACCCCAGTGAAGGCATGGTATGTGTCTTCCAGAAACTTCTCAGTACGTGGGGATAGGAGATTGCAAATGGTGCTCTATTGGTCAAACACAGAGGCCTAGCATACACTGAGACCATCTGGCATACATAGTTGACAATGATTTTAGACTGAAATGACTGGACTAATTCCCTGTGTCGTGGTCATGTTCAATGAATAACCAACCCATTCACTCAGTAATGTAACTGAATGGGCAGATACATTCAAAATGGTATAACTGCCTCTTCAGTGAACTAATGTTTCCATTTCTTTCTTCATGTTGTAACATAATCATTATTGTTTCCTAAAGTTCTCCAAACACTAAATATAGGAAAGCTTACATGACTAGGATTCACGGAAAACAGCTCTTGATTACTACTTGGAGAAGTTAGGTTTTAAAAAAATAAACAATTTCACAGACTACATAGTCTCTTTTGCCTTGTGTTTATTTGACTATAAATATAGACTGAAACTAAGTAAATATTAATAATTGTCATTTATTTACATATTTGTCAAGTACTTTATAAAAATGATTAGTCATTTTCACAATGACCTCCAAAGGGAAATATGACCATTCTACAAATGAGGAAGCAGAAAGTCAAAGAAATTGAGACTTGCCCCAGATTTGAACCCAGGTCTGTTGGATGCCAAAGCCTATGCTCTTTTCTCTCTGTCTCAAAATCGTCCTTGCTGATGTCTCCTTGATGCCTTGAGATAGAATCATTTGACTGTATATTAAATGGCTTGAATGCAGTGAGTTTCTATAATGCATGTACTACTATACTGACATGGCAAACATAATTGAGTTTTCCTTTTTGGCAGATATTTCATTCTCTGATTGGGTATTCTTTGCTACATATCACCATAACTATACTCTGAATATATAGAAATGGTTTTTTGATGTAAAATTTTCATGTTTTTGCTAATAGTCATTTTTATTTGTTCATCCCACTTACAGTTTCAATTGCTTTTGAACAGCCAAATGTTGTTTGATGAATCTGGCCAGAAAGCAAGATTTTACTATAAAACATATATACAAGATAGGGATCATTGCTTATTTTTGTTGTATCTTTTTGAAGTCCATTTTTGGTCACCCGTCAAAAGATAATAAAAATATTCAAAGCATGATAAACAAGTGATTCCACTCTTTATTGAGGAATTAAAAACTTCTCCATTCCTGGACCAATACTGTTAAATTAAGTGACCCTTACTTCATTTGTGTTTCTACAATGAATTGTCCTACAGCTATACTTGATTTATACTATATATTGTCGTCTTTATACTAACAACCACATTACAAGAGGAATCGTTTCTGTTACAATCTTGTCAGTCCCTATTTTTTCTCCCTGTAGGTCAAATGCACCATAGTATTATGATTCAGAAGGATTCTAAGGGATATGATGTTGTGCTCATGTTCTCTAGGTGACTTTGGATGGCCATGACATTCGCTCTCTTAACATTCAGTGGCTTAGAGCTCAGATTGGTATAGTGGAGCAAGAGCCTGTCCTGTTTTCCACCACCATTGCAGAGAATATTCGCTATGGCAGAGAAGATGCAACGATGGAAGACATAGTCCGAGCTGCCAAGGAAGCCAATGCCTACAACTTCATCATGGACCTGCCACAGGTACCCCGAACCTCTCATTCCAGAGGGAAACCCAGAAGTCACAGAAGGAAAGAAAGTTACACAATAACATGCATTTCTTTTCATTTGAATCCTAAATCATTAAATTCTTAATGCCATGTTTTAGTTTCATGCTTGGAAATGTAACATGAGTTTTCCCCTTTGTCTGAAAACACATTGTTAATATATCAAAAATTGACCAAACTGGGGAACTTTCCTGTAAAAGCTCCCTTTGACATAGATACAATTTTCTTATTCCATCTATTAAGCATTTGTCTAAGCAGATGATAAATTTGTCATGTGGCAATAACTTGCACGAGGCTTTTTTGATGTCTACCATTGTCACTGCTCTTTAATTTTCTTGTTCTTAGGCAGCTGATATTGTGTCCTCAGTACTGTATCTAACATATTGAAAAATTCCTCATTTATCTTCATTGTAAACAACAAAGACAAGAGAAAACAACTCCATGTTATTATAGTTACATGGATTTTGCAACCAATGGTTTAAATCAAAGAAGAATTATTATTATTAGTTAACACATATATAGTGCTTACTACATACCAGGCACTGTTCTAAGTACTTTACATCTATAAACTCATTTAACTCTTACAACCATCCTGTCAGGCGGCTACTCTTATTACCCCCATCTACAGATGGAGAACTGAGGTTCTGAGAGTTCAAATAACTTGCTCAAGGCAGGAGAGACAAGGTTCACACCCAGATGGTCTGGCTCCAGAGTCTGTGCTCTAGAACACTTCCTATTCAGCCTTCTAAACTACCTGTATGAATACAATTGTAGCTGTGAGTATGATATCATCTAGTGGTTAAAGCTTTATCTAGTGGTTAAAGCATATAAAACTTTAGAATCAAACTACCTCCATATAAATTCCAGCTTCTCCACCTCCAAGCATTATGAACTTGTGCACCTTACTCTACCCTTTACACCCTGGCTGTCAGTTGAGGAGAACAGCAGTACCTACCTCATAGGGCATCTGTGAGGACTAAGTGAGCTGATATGTGTAAAGAGCTTAGCTCCATGCTTTATATATGGTAGATGCTCAAGTCATGTTGGGTAATAACAAGCAAGATAAGAGTCTGACAATCATGCCTTGTTGTGAGATTCTAGTGTAATGCTAGACATGCAAGATACTCAATAACTATTTGCTATTGATGGTAATGATGATAAAGCTAGTTTGAGCTTTCCTTCGCAATATAAAGACTAGAGATGTTGTCTAGCTAGAGAAAAGAGATGAGGATTTGATATGTGCTTTAATCCTTTAAGATGGATTTTCAGGACCCTGAGCAACTTTTACTTTGGTGGAAAAATTTTATTTGAAATTGAGCTAAAGAGAAACATTTATACAGCCCAGTAAACCTGGGAATGAAAGAATAAATCAGTTTCTGCATTTTACACATGAATATTGCTTAGATAATAACCTGTTTCAGGACAGGGTATTTCAGTGAAAGTTGAACCTGTGAAAATTCATGCTTGAGGAGGAAGTTAGAAAGGATCTCGTAGTGGATCACTTTCAGGAGCCATCAAATTCTTCTTCTTCATTACTGGTGTCACCTTCTTCCTAGCAATTTGACACTCTTGTTGGAGAAGGAGGAAGCCAGATGAGTGGCGGCCAGAAACAAAGAATAGCCATTGCTAGAGCCCTTGTCCGAAATCCCAAGATCCTGCTGTTGGACATGGCCACCTCAGCGTTGGACAATGAGAGTGAAGCCATGGTACAAGAGGCACTGAGTAAGGTTTGTTGAAAATCTGAGTTCATTTTATGAGTCCATGTGGAAATGCTTGTGCTGCTGTAGGAAACACAGCTTATTGAGAGAGCAGACAGAGAGAGAGAGACTACATGGGTCAGTGTATCCAGTTTGACTGTTAAAAAATATTGGCTGACTACAATGTTCCTCAAAGTTGGATAGAAGACAGTATGATTTGCTTCCAAAAGCTGCACATGTAAAATTTAAAATTTTGTTAAGTCTAACTTATGTGATTAAAAAATTTTCCTTTTTTGTTTTTAGCTGTTAATTAATAGCAGAAATTGGATCAACGTGTGATGATGTTTATTACCATGAGAAAGTGGGCCGGTCTTTTCTAATATCTGCACAGCCTATTATTGAAGGATTTTCCCAGGGACAAGGCTCTGACTTACTTGTGGATTCTGAGATGATCCAAATGTCGATGTCGGCTCTGTCTTACAGTCTCGTTTAATGGTGCACTCTACCTCCTTGCAGATTCAGCGTGGACGTACAATCATTTCAGTTTCTCATCGCCTATCCACAGTCAGAGCTGCCGATGTCATTATTGGTTTTGAACAAGGTACAGCAGTGGAAAGAGGCACCCATGAAGAACTGCTGGAAAGAAAAGGAGTTTACTTCACTCTAGTGACTTTGCAAAGTCAAGGAGATCAAGCTCTTAATGAAGAGGACGTAAAGGGCAAGTGACTTTTCCATTATGCTTGCACATTATACTAGATAGTTAGCATATATAGTGCTTTATGGATTTCTATGCATTTTAATATACACTGTCTTATTTGTTCTCCCCAAAGCCCTGGGAGGCATTATATAGATGATATAGGAAAGAACAGAAGCTCAGGAGGTTTAGCTCCCTGATCAAGTCATAGAGTAAAATCCAGGTCTTCTGTGGAAGAACTTTCAATTCCATCCTTCTTTGTCCCCCCCCAACACTTTGCAAATAGAAGATGCTTCCTATAGTGCCTGCACACAGTAGGAGCTCTCTTCTTACTGGCTGAGTGAACTAATCAATGACTAAAATGTTTTATGCGTATTTTCACTAATGTAAATGGGTACTTCAGGCCCTAGGGTGCCTTCTCTTTTTCAATCTGAATTTTCAGATTTGCTGGTTTATCCCAGCCTACATTAACCAACCACTTCAAACTCTCTCTACCATATCACATCTGGATTTGTGAACTCCATTGGGTATGATAACATTGAACATGTAATTTATTCTAAAAAGAGTTTTTAAAAATTTGGTGAGTCTATCGTTTATTTTCCCACTTCTAGTGGGCTTCCCTTAAGTTTTTAATGATTTATATATGCTATAGCTATAGGATATCCATTTCTGTGCTGATAAAACATAGGCTGTCTCAGGTTAAAAGATTCAATCTTGCTGAGTATTTTGGAATTTCTCGTTAGAAGGTGCTGGACAAGTGCTAAGTTTCATTTACTGCACTAAAGTTAATAGACTGTCTTAGCATCAAATATAGTAATGATGTGCTAGGCAAACATAGTAAATAATTTTATTGTATATGGTTCTGCTTATTGTACACACTAAGGAATCACTCATGTTGTATTGAATAGGAAAAGACGAAACTGAAGGTGCCTTACTTGAGAGAAAACAGACCTTTAGCAGAGGGAGCTACCAGGCTAGTTTAAGGTAAGCCTAAGTGGTGGGGCAGATTTTAAAGTTTTCAGATATTCCTAGGAGCCTTCTGCAGCTGTGACCCTCAGGTCACAGTATCTTGAGTACGACAAGGAGAGTCCCAAGCATATCCCTAGGTCTCGTGTAATAGAAACATGTAAGGGAATCCTTGGTTACAGTACTGACATTTCTGTCTCCAGTTCATGGAGATTTTTAATTTAAATTTGGCTTCTCATTTTATTGGGGATGGGATCATGATAGAGATGGTCTATTGTTAAAATATTGTTTATTGAGCTTAGAAAGGAGATTTAAAAAAAAATTGTGTTGAGTCTGGTCCCCAGAACTAATTGTAGTATGAAGCACTGTCTTATATGAAGGTCAAATGCATGCCTTTAGCTCCATTCTTTAACCTACGGAGCTACAACTGAATTACAGATATTTCTGCTCCCAGAGTAACGCATCCAAAGTGAAATCATTCCTTAACTAGATGAAATAAGAAATGTATTTCCTTTTTCTTTTTCTTTTTGTGAGGAAGATTGTCACTGAGCTAACATCTGTGCCAGTCTTCCTCTATTTTGTATGTGGGACGCTGCCACATCATGCCTTCATGAGTGGTGCTAGGTCTGTGCCCAGGATCCAAACCTGTGAACCCTGGGCTGCCTAAGTGGAGCATGAGACTTAACCACTACACCACCAGGCTGGCCCCAAGAAGTGTATTTTCTAACCCTTACAGAGAATTTTCCTAAACATGAGCTATTCATTTTTCTGTGGATCAAAATAGGAGTAATCACTTTCAAAGCATATTTTTGGCGTATGCTATAGCAAGACTGTAAATTTTAGTCTTCCATCCTGGTTTAAGAGTTTCAATAAAATACTTCCTTTAATGTTAAAAGTTTGTGTATTAAGAAAAATTCTGCCCCAGAGTATTCGTCTATATTTGTGAAAATGTTATTCAAGATTTTTTTCTTGTTAAGAGACTATTGGTAGGCAATGGGCTGACAGCTTATTTCTCTACAGTTGTCCTCACCATTTCTAGGATATTTGATTCACGGCTGTGCTCTGAGCAAAGGCTCAGTTATAGGACTTGCTCATTCAAGATAGCGAATTGTTTATTGAAAATTGGTTAAAGAGGCTTAAAATAGAACATTCAGGTAACAACTCCAAGTAGTTCAAACATGGATGTATCTATTTTAGTATTTGAAGAGTAGTTCACTGAGTTTATGCTTAGGGTTTTTTATTTTTCCTTTTGAGAACAGGTCTATTCAGAAAATTTTCAAGAATTGCTAGCTTTAATGAATTTATTGAATTTGGAAAATAATAAAGCATAGCTTCAAGTTCCTTTATAAAGTAAAAGCTATAAAAATTGCCAAAATTATTAGGCAACTTTTATAGACATCTGGCATTACACTTAATCATGCTCTTCTGATTGGAATAAAAAAATTAAATTATAAGGGCCATTAGAATCACAACCTGAAGATACCAACTAATTTCTTCAACGGAGAGAATGCCTCGGCATCTCTATCGATCACTAGGTGAAAGGTTGCAGAGAGGAAGTTTATCTCATGGTCTGTTAACAAGAAGATCAATATTTTCTTAACTTTTCAGATGAACAAAATTCTACCCATTCTAAGTAGTTTACTTACAGTTCACTATGAGGACCAGACAACCATTTTTAATATAAACATTTCCTATGTGGCTATTAGTTCTCACAAATTCTACATTTTGATGACTAGGATGAGAAATCCAGGAATATAATCTATACACGGGAAGTAGCTATTAAACCTCCTGCAGAGAAAGATTTGTAAGTCTGAGTAAGAAGGTCTGTTAAAAATATCTCATTGTGTATGCTGACACATTTTTTTTGCTAAAAGATGACTAAATGAAATGTTAATTTGTATCCTCTTTCCTTGGCTTTGATCTTTCTGATGGCTAAGTCCCTCTTTAGTAATATATTTTAGGTTCAAGAGTAATTTAATGGATGACAGTAATTAATTTTCTAAATAATAATGTTGCAACAGAGAGAGCATTTATTCCCTGAATTAGCTGTTTTTATTTGTGGTGAGAAGTGGTGCACAGCTTCTGAGAAAGGAAGACGCAGATGCTATAGGTTTCTGAAAAGGGGTGTGATAGAATCCTAACTCTGGAGTTTATGGTAGACCATAAGAGGGGCAACTGGCTGCCAAGTAGGGTACCTGCCTAGCACCCTTACTGCCCACAGTCTCATTGGGACAGCCTATGCTAGACAGGTGGAAGGGTTTGGGGAATAGGGAGAGAGAGAGACTTAAGAAATATAAGACTGAAGTAGTAGAAATCCAAGGGGACGAGGATTTAGGTCTTCCTTGCCCAGAACCAGAGGAAGTCAACTATATTTTGAGACCCTCTCCTTTTCCACATACTCCTACCTTGGCTTCCAAGGCTCTGAGTTTGCTTTTTAGGTCCATGACCCTAAGTCTCAGCTCTATCATGACTCTGCTCTCTCCAGTTGACACATGCCTACTTCTCACACCTTCTGGAAAAGACATCTCAACCTTAGTTACCTAACCCAAGGAAACGACTCTGTTGCTGTAAAGTTTCGGGGCTGGTGGGAGGGAACTGGAGTGTCCCGGAGGCCAGTCTGGCAGCAGGAGTAGGAGTGAGGAGTGATTTCGTGCCTGGTCATAATAAGACTTGCAAGAGTTTGAATGTGCAAGAGCAAGGAAGAGGGATTACTTGTTGAACCTGGGTGACTAAGAGGATGGCAAAGCCATTAACAGAATGTGGGAACAAATTAAAATGATTAAGTTGATGTGTTACTGCCTTCACAAGAAGGCTGGATGACCACATATAATAGGCAGGCACCACCTTGATGTTTGTTTCAGTCTAATCTCACCTGAATACAAATGATAGAGAGAGACTTGGGAATGGTTCCCAATAGATGGCACTAAAACAGTTGATGCAGGTCTTCTGCTCTCTAACATCTTTCTCTTTACAACATATTACTTCAGATTACGTGCTTTGGTAACGTAACTGCCTGCCTCTAAAGTCTTCAGCATTGCCTCTATCACTTAGGACTATTTTCAAATGACTCAAAATCTAACCCCACCTGGTTTAACCTTTAAAATGAGGGAATCAGTTAAGATAACTAAATAGTCCAAGGATGCTTTGGCTTCAGGCAAGGTTGGGGCTTCAATGATACGTCCAAGATACATACAGATTCTCCCTCTTCCCTTCTCAACTCTACCTGTTTTCACTATTGGCTTCATTTTTCAGGAAGCTTCTTACTTTGAGGGTCTTGACATAATTGCCAGCAGCTCCCAGTGCTGCACACTTTCAAGTTTAACTCAGAGGAGAGTAGGAGTCTTCTTCCCAAAAGTCTCAGGAAATAAACCAAAGCAACCGAACCAATTGCTTCCTGTCTATCCCGTGCTAAGTGTATGTAACCAGTAAGCCTGTTTTCTCCTGCCTCTGTGCTTCTGTTCACACTGTTCTCTCAATCAGAAATGCTCTTCCCTCTCTAGTCTACAAATACCCAAATCCTACCTTAGCCACCTCTTCCATGAAGCCTTTCATGGTAATGCCTGCCGTACATTTCTTTATTCAAACCTGCCTTACAGCACTTACCACATTCTTCCTTACATCAGGGTTGGGTGCACGCATTGCTCATCTACGAGATTTTACGTTCCTTGAGGGAGAAGTCTGTGATTGACCAGTCTTTGTATCCCCCCAGCACCTGGCAATGGTTTGCGTGTTGTAGGTGTCCAATAAGCCTCTGTTGAATGAATGAATGAATGAACGAACACATGAAGCTAAATTATATTTCAATAAAATATTTGTTAACTAAGTGCATCCCCAAGGGTGGTACATAGCCTGGAGAAAATCTCACTAGGGGCCCTATTTCCTCCAGCTAGCTCATTTGTATCCAGGTGGCATTATGCTAAAGTAAACATGAAATATAGACAGAGAAAGGGAGAGAGATCAAAACTACAACCTACAACCAGAAGGGAGGTAAAGGCGATGGACCACTGCCATTACAGCAATTAGCAGAACCATGTAGATTTGGAATGGATTTGAGTCTTAGACTTCTTTTTTTGGCGGACTAGTGGGACAACTTGAACACCCTTCTCTTTCTCTTTTCTTGGGTACACTCTGAATCAGAGTCTAGCTTGGGACCCACAGCAACCAACCTGGTTAGCTCTGCCCTAAGAAGAGGTTTGTGAAACCTAACAAGGAAGCTCCTTTATCTGGTTACCATGTGACCTAGTGAACATTTCTGTTTATTTGACACATGTGATGCAACCTTGGACACTAGTTGAGTCCTGTTCTAGCCTGCCCACAATCTACAGATTCTTTCATCTTTCTGTTTGTTTACAGATCTTCCATCCGGCAGCGTTCCAAGTCTCAGCTTTCTTTCCTGGTACATGATCCTCCAGTAGGTGTTATAGATCATAAGTCTACTCCTGCAGAAGACAGACAGGTCAGGCACCAATTTAAGGATATCTGAAAACTTTTTTTCAAATTTGTAAATCTCTTTCTTAAATTATAATTGCCTGAATTGTCTTGTCAACAAAGGTATTTGATAAGGCTAGCCCTTATACAAGTCATCACAAATTTTGAATTAATGGGGGCTGATTTGGTCTTATGGACATTTGTTTACTTCATACAATTTTATAATAATTGTTTTAGAATGCATTTAAAACTAACACTATTCATTTTAACATAATTCAAAATAACACAATAATTAAAGAGATGGGAGAGGAATCAACTCCTAGAGCCATATAAAACTTTCTCCATAAAGATGCCAGTAGCCCAAGCTGTTGTGGGCACAGTCTAACTTTCAGGTAAGGAGAACATCCCTCCTCCTGAGAGCCTTCCTTGATCACTGTACCTCACTCTTCAGCCCTAACGCTTTCACATCCATCCCCCGTTACTCTTCATTTGAGTCTTTTCATGGCAATTCTCTTACTGAGCCTTATTTGAGGTCATGCTGTCTTATCCCCTTACTAAATTAAAAGTTTCCAAAGTGAATGACTAAGTAGTATTTGTATTTGTATGGACTTGGGCACCTAGCCCAGTGGCCTGCGCTTAGCAGGACATCAGGAGATTTTAGAACTAGGATGAAAAATTGAATTTCTACAATAAAATAAGCCCAAACCACAAGATTTATCCAAGCAAATAAGTCAGAGAGTATTCTAATTACAAGCACATCCATTATGCATGATGTAATTGCAAATTGTCTTTAAAAAATTTCAATGTGAGAATTCATTTTGTAAGTAATTATGAACATTGGTTCACAATGACAAATTTGGAAAAAAGTACAGTACTGCTTATGATCTGGTGACTATGGTAGAAGGATTGTTAAGGCTCTCTTTCAGTTTTCATGTATTAGTAATGGATGAATAGAGGACTCATAACTAATAGAGTTGGTTTAAATAAATTTCATAGAAGAACACCTTTTCTCAGAAGCAGCAGGATGAACCACAATGAGAGAAATGTATTTCTCTAAGCATGATTGTCTACTGCATCTTGCCATTAACGATTCGGCTCCTCTTCTAGTTCTTGAAATGGGTATTTCATTTATGTCCATGGTGCTGCCACTAATAACTACAAAATGCATTATGTATGGAGTTTAATAGAACTTCAAGGGAGAAAGGACAAAGCACTACACTGAATTGTCAAACATAATAGCACCAATCATATTCAATTTTTGCATTTTCATGTTTTTTCTTTCTAGTTTCTAGGTAGACGTTTGACAATAAAAGCAAGAGAGTTAGGAAGGAAGGAAAAGAAAATCTGATTTTGTTGTTGTTATTGCTGAAATTGGTAGATGGCCCAGCATAGTTGCAGAGAGCAATTAGATTCCCGGAGACCTGGACATCGATTGCCATAGAGTTCTTATGATGCAGGGAAAACTCAGAAGGGAGTCATTGAAATAAAAGGAAACCTCAATCAAATATAGAGATTAGTTTTAGAGAAATAAAAATGCTCCATATAATATTCTACTCATCAGCATTGTAAATTAGAATGGAACAATTAAATTCAATTAAATGTAAGCAACTGTAATTTTAAAAAGATGCCACTTGATATTCTCTCTCTAGTTAAGGGAGAAAAAGGAAGAAGAAGGAAAAAAATGACAGGAAAGCCAACACGATTTTGCTAGAGCTCCAAGAGGAGAACATCTTATGCTTGTATTAATATTGCTTGTTTGTGTGACAATTATATTGGAGTCTCTTAGATTTAAAGAATTCCGTATTTTTAAAAAGGAAACAACAGAATTAGGGTTAATAAAATTTAACTTATGGGATTTCTAATCCAACTAAATTTTAAAATATTTTAAATATCTGGGTTATTCTAATCCCAAGTATCTTTTAAAGTACTTTAATAGTTAAGTCTTGCAAGCGCAAGTCCTGGTGAAATCCTTTCTTTTCCTCATTTTGTTGGGGAAGCTCTAACCTTACCTTCTTTTAATTGGGAGATGTTCTATCTTATGTTGCAGTGCAAAAGGTTTACTTACATAAAGGAGTTATCTCCACCTTGTGGTCTCAGAGTTTTGACTCTGAAAACGTAGAAGAGATATTTTCATAAGTCTGTGCTTCCAAAATCTGAGGAGTGTCTGACCCAAGATCTCATAGTCAGCTGGTGACAGAACTAAAACTACAGCTTGTCTCTCTTGCTCTCCAACCTGTGCTCGTGCTTCCCATAAATGGAGTCAGATCTTAGTCATAATGCTGATAAAATTAACTTTAGGATTAGGGGAAAACTGCAGGTTAGAGGTTCTAGTCTCTGATATCTAGGCATCTCTTTCATGAAAACCAAAAAACAAGGTAGAATATATATGAGATCAAGTCAAGGTCAAATATTAGAGACCCATCACTTTGTTACAGCTAACTGTAAGATAGGCTTTAGGTATTGGTTAAGAGAGAGGACAAAGACAGGACCCATTAAAATGACTATCAGTATTTGTTCATTTGGAGACTCTCTGCTCCCTTGTCATAATTACCATTTCTTATCATCAAATCTTAAAGCCATTATTTAGGCAGGAGGCCCCTGGGGATTGTCATGATGAAACCAGTGTAACAAAGTAGAGAAAGTAAGACATAATATTTAAGTAGGAAGTTCTATTTTCACTTGACCTACACAAGGAGACGGAGGGAAGGAAACTGGGAAAAGTCCAGTGTCTCTCATTGAACCATCTCCATAGTAGGGGAGCCATCAGTATTTTTTCAAGTAAATGTTTTGTTGCATGTATGCACCATGGGCATAAAAGCTTCATTCGTTCTTTCATCCAATAAACATTGATTGCACACCTATTATGTGCCCGGTATTGTGGTAGGAACGCAAAGATGAGCAAAAGCCACTGTCCTCCTCCCTGCACTGGAGTTGCTGGTAGGATTTTTCTTTACATCTGATAAAAGAGCACTGTGCAACTTGACATTGCTACAACAGGGGCGGGAACTCCGCAGTGCTGAAACACATGTAGACTTTTGCCATTTTATCTCTCTCTCCCTTTATATATAGAGGGAAGATGAATAAATTCATCTTTAGCTTTTAGATGAGTAAACACGTCTTTAGCTTTGCAAAATCAGAGAATAAAGCCCTTCTATACATAATGACTTCAATTATATTTTGTTTTCTTTTATTCTTCTATTATTCTTTTAGCTATATCAAATAAATGTCAATTAAAAATCAATTACTCAGAGACAGGTTTCCTAGTTTTTGCATCATTCAGACTTGATAATCACATCGCCTTTGGGCTTGGGGGAGAGTTTTCTTTAAAGTCAAACTTGTATTCAAATTAATTAAATTTTGCCTCTTGTTAGTTTATCTTGGAATGATAACTACTTGACAAAAGTTACTTCATATTGCTTTTAAATGTCTTAGGTTTTGTTGTTTAGAGTTAGGTTTACTTTCAGGTATCAGAAGGCCAGGAAAATTTCTGTCATGTCAGGCTGTGAGTGGATCATCCTGTAGGGCAGTGGTTCTGGGAATGTTGGAGTTTAATGCCCTTACAGGGTACAACACAGCTGACACTTTCAAAATGTGTAATTGTGGAATCTTAGACAATTAGTGCTGGAAGGAGTCTTGAAGATCATATACTGAGGATCTCACAAACTAGGCTTTGTTACCAGAATTACGCGGGGAGTATTTTTTAAAATACAGATACACACTTAGGATTACTACATTAGAATTTCTGGTGATGGGGCACAAGAACCTGTATATCTGATCATTGACCCACGTGAGTCGGTATGCACCCACATCTGGACACCAACCACTGTCTAGAACTGTAAAGGGTCTGATATTTTGCTCTTTTGCAAACTATCAAGTTAGCCTGCCACAGTTTCATGGATGCTGGCAGAATACACAAGAGTCCTATGTCAGAGACAAAAGACGTTATTACTCACAGCAAGAGCAGTAGCCAGAATACAGCATTTGCACTGTTTTCCCAGCCCAATGCTTACTTCCCATAAGTTGATGCAAAGAGGGCTAGATGATACCAGCAAGTGAAGGGGCGTGTGTTACAGGAAAGAAATCCCAGGCTTAAGGCACCTGATTCATTTATAATGGGCAATAAGCACACCTGCTCTTTTCTTGGGATGGTGGAACCATCTCTGTGCTCCAAGGCTATTTGCTACACAAACATCCCTGAAAAAATAATCTAAACAAAAGTAGTCAGTGCCCCTGTTCACAAGATATGCAGAAGCACATATCAGAGACTGATAGAGACTTGCCTCCCCAAAACAACTTAGTCCAACTCTGTCATTTTGAGGATGAGATATTGAGCCCCAGAGAGCGAAAGTGTTTGGTGGTGTATTACACTGGTGGTCGTAAGGGTCTCATCCAAGAACCCCGTTCTTTCTACATCTGTTCCGCTCATGCTTTCCTAGGTGCGCTTCTTTCTCTCTGGCATTGATTTCCTAGAGCTAGTAAGCTGTCAGAGATGAAATCATTGAACAGAAGGATTTGCTGCATGAGGGAGTAGTAATGACAAGTCCAAGTGTTGAGGGCGGGCCAAGAGAGAACTTGAAATGGAGGCACTAACAAATCCATCACCAGCTGAGTTGCCTTCCTCTATCCTGTTCGGCTTGCAACTATCATGACATGGACATGACACCAGACATATATTTAAATGGAATTGGTAATGTGGTCTTTGACTTTGTAAACAGAAGGAAAGTATTTGAAGTTCCTCACTGTTGTCTGTTCCTGACATTCAGCTGTCTAAAGGGTAAATTACTACATGTTAATGAAAGAGAGTGCTAACTAATAGTTTTGTAGTCAATTTGCTATACATATTTTTAGTATATTTTAATAGAAAAGTAAAAAAAATTCAATATAGGTCTATATAAACCATCTAAAATCCTTTCTCAAACAAAGTGAGTAATAAATTTGATAACATTGAATAAATGGGCCTATAGACTGAGTAATATCTATAGCAAGGAAAAGTGATGGTTATAATAATAGACTTCTGGAAATAATATTTGCCTTCAAGAGAATAAAAATTTGCTAGCTCTGACATTTTAATGCAACTAAAGAGATCAGGATAAGGAAATATTGAAATAATTTTTACTCCTTGTGATGAAAATGTAGAATTTAGAAGTCCAAATAGGTTATCATGTACTTCTGGGTACTCATTAAGAAAAACTCTACAAAAAACATGTAAATTATAATTGTTGACAGCACTTAATAAATTTTTAAAATTATTTTGCCTGTTTCAGATACACTGGCCTGCCTTAGAGCTTTAGCCAGTTACTGGATTAAAGAGCTTTGATATTTAGGAAGGGCATATCTTGAAAATTTCAGAAGTCCTCAAATATGTAAATATCACTCAAGCACAAAAATTTTTTTAAATTAGAGGGTTCCTTTTCTGAAAGATCCAACATATGTATCACTCCCTGAGAGTTAATACGTATGTGATTATGAAATGAGAACTGTAAGGTCACCTCCAGATGAGTTCTCCCTCTAGGCTCAGTCCCTTCTGAGTCATAGCATGGTCTCAAGCAGTTCAAGACTGTTCCTCACAAAATAACAATCACTGCATCTCGTAGATCTTTGAGGTCACTCATAACCAATCAATCCATGACTCTTAAATCTGTGGCTGCTGAGTGGTCTGCTGTGTAATAGAAGAGTGGATGCAGAATGTCTGTGTGTACATTTCTGAATGACTACTGTAACCCTCTCTCCCCTCAAGGACAAGGACATTCCTGTGGAAGAAGAAGAAGTTGAACCTGCCCCAGTTAGAAGGATTCTGAAATTCAATGCTCCGGAATGGCCCTACATGCTGGTAGGGGCCGTGGGTGCAGCTGTCAATGGCACAGTTACACCCGTCTATGCCTTTCTGTTCAGCCAGATTCTTGGGGTAAGCAAAAGGCTGGACTAGCTTTATTCTCCTCATACCTTTTGTTTTTCCATCAGTAGATAGTGTCGTTTTTGGTAGGTTGGCTCTTTGTTTTAACGTATTCAGCTCTTTTTGGTTAGCTCCTTTTTTTCATCTCTAAAGGATTAAAAAGGCCTCGAGTCTCCATCACACAGAAGGTAAGAAGGCGAAGCTGAGCACTCATTTGGGCTGGGAGGACACTCGTATAGTCATCATGTCTGTAAAAAATGGCACTGTGGCTGCAAATTTAGTGTTAGAAGAGGGCGATTTACCTATATGCAAACCAAATCATAATGCAAAGCATGTTCGTTGAATAATGCGAAAGGATTTCAGGGCCATTTTGATCTTGCTGAACAGCTGAGGTACAAAGTCTGATTCATAATAGCAGATGTTAGTGCATGTTGTATAATTCTCTGCTTTCCTGCTGATGGCACCATTGAAATGGGGGAGGTGAGGAGGAAACAGGACAAAGAAGAGAGAAGTAAAATAAGTCATGGATAAAGAATAAGTTTATTTCAATTTTTCACTTCCTAGGAGTTTTGGTATTCTCTATCTGACTTTGTTGCTATAATAAAATAATAATAATAACTGCAAACATTCATTAAATGCTAAGCACTTTATATATAATAGTTCACTAAACTTTCCTAATAACCACCTGTGGTAGGTATTCTTATTGTTCCCATTTTACAAAAGAGCAAACCAAGGCATAGAGAACTTACAATAGCAAGCAGTGGAATCTGAGATTCAAAGCCGGACAGTGTGACTGCAGAGCCAGGTTCTAATAAAAGCTTATCATTGCAAAATTAGCTATCAAAATGCTATCATGTTTTCTTAGTTGAAATTTACACACACACATGCAAATCCTGTGAGATCAACACGGAGGCAAACTTAGAATTTAGAGTACTTTATTGACATGTTCAGTGACACAGGCATTAGGTGATGGGGCCAGGACTAGAACCCAGTTTTCTGAAGCCTAGCCTAAAGGATTTGCCAGCATGACACACTGTCAGAACTTAGTAAGAGTCCTAAGGTTTAGTTTCCCCTTCTACATCTCTCTCTTGCCGCCTCTCTGGTAGAGGTCCTGACCAGAAAAATGTTCCCACAGGCATAGGTTGTAAAGAAAGAGGCGGATAGTCTGCAAACACAATCAATCAATTTTGTGGGGAAGGCTCCAGCCACGGCTTCAGTCTTCACACTGCCCCCTTGTGGTGAGTGAGGAAATCATGTTAATTTCAGGGAGGTAGGAAATTGGAAACATAGGGACCTTCAACTCTGGTAAATTGAATTTCTGGTTATGTGAAAAATTTTATGCTGAAAATATTTGAAATAATTTATATCTCTTAATGCCTAGTAATTACAATATACTAAATATAATAGAAATGTCGTTTATTCATTCAACAGATATTTGTTGATTATCTCCCCTAGATGCAGTGCTAGGAATTTGGGAGGGCAGTATCAGTCATGGTGCCTTCCCTAATGGAGATTCAGGTCCATGAGGAAGACAGAGAGTAAACAGAAAAATCCACTCATCGTTCAACAAATATTTATTGATCATTTATTGTTTACCAGACACTGTTGCTGATGTTGGGGTCAGAGTTGTGAAGGAGAAAACCAGAGCCCCTTCCTGCCCTCATAAAGCTGACATTCTAGCAGGGAGAGGCTCTGGAAATGCATCTCACTGAGCATTGATGTAGCTGTAGAAGGTGTGGGGGATAGAGTTGAATCCATAAAGACCCAAGACTGTGCTCTAGATGTTTGCCTTTAAAATAAATCCAGGTTGTCAGCATCTTTGCTGATCATTTCTCTCTTATAAAAGCGGACTAAGAAATATACTCATCTAACTTCACCTAAACCCTATATGAGCTGCTGTGGAAAAAGTCCTGGGTTCCCTGTCAGGAGACCTTTACTCTGAAACTGGCTGTGCTGGTTACTTATCAAGTACTGTATGCCCTGAGGTCACCTCATGCCACTTCTCTGGGCCTCGGTTCCCTCAATTATAACATGAAGGATTGACAAAGATGATTTCTAAGACAACGTCCAGCTTAAGTGGTCTATGAAATGGCTAAGTCAGAAAACACTTGATTCATCAATAACCCCTGCCTTCCTAGAGCACCCACCAGATACTGGTGGTGAGAGTATTCTGGGCAATTCTTCTGATCACCACCAGAAGTCCTAGGAAGGACTTAGCCCGAGCAATGGAGCTTTTCACTTAAGGGCTGCAGGACCAGAGTAGCTGAATCTAGTGGTGAGATCCAAAGTTTGCTCCTGGATACTGTTCTCACATGGTTGGATTTGCTAAGAGAATGAACCTAAACAAACTACTATTTTTTTCTCTCTGATAAAGAAGATTGTTTCTGTTTGTCTCTTAGCATAATTATCACATATTCATCAGCAGATTCACGATGCTTTCATCTCATAGGGTGTAATCACGAATCGGATAATAGTCTGTTTTTAATTGTGCTATTTTCATTCTGACATATCTAAAGGGCACAATATTCACATTTGGTGTTTTGAGACCACATTTGGGAACGCGGACCCAGCAAATGATTGGGCATTGTTAAAAACCTGGTTGCTAATCTAGTGAAGTCTTAATATACATGTAAGGCATAATTTATCTGATTCGCTTTCCCTGGGTCTCTTTGACTTGGAAAATGTGCCAAATGTTCCAAGCACAGCAATTTGGATGTAGCATGCTGGGAAAAAGCATGAACTTTGGAGTCAGCCAGCCCTGCATTTGTAATAAGTTTCTGCTCTGTACTCTCTGTGTGCATTTGGGCAAGGGGCTTCTCCTTGATGAGCCTTAGTTTCCTCATCTAGAATACGGAGCAAGGAAATCTACCTCACTGGGTTGTTTTAAGGATCCTAATTTAAGGAAATTCTCTCAAATTAAATTAAGTGACACATTTGGCGTCTGGTAAATATTAAGAGTTTCTTGAATGTTCGTTTTATCCTTAGGCACATTTAGCATTATAAAAATGGCACAGATGGATGCTCAAACCACAGCTAGTCTAAGAACAGAGGAACCTATGGACGGGCAGCCCATTGGGTTGCGTTTCAACAAGAATGTACAAAGAACTCATGGAGGAGAATTTTGTGAAAAAAGATTATGGATAGATAGATGCCCAATCTTGAACTGGACAGTTGTGTGGGTTTAACATTAGCCACACATTCTTTTTTAACACTGAGAAGATGGGTAACACCAAGAACCAGGAGAACGTGTCCAGAAGAAAACCACTGCACTGGAATCTGAAAAATAGGCATTTCCTTATCCAATAATAACTACTAGCTAAATGAACTTGGACAGAAGACTCAATGTTTTGGGCTTTAGTTTTCCGTCTGTAAAATGAGTTAAGCTGGCTAATCTGTGGTTCTACAGTCCAGGATTATGATAGGAGACCTGTAGGGAGGAAGGGGACTTGTCACATCGCAGCTTGGGGCTGCAGGAGATTTGTATAGGGATATTTAGAACCAAACTGAAATATGTCTTTAAACCCCTGAATTTGCAAACTCTAAACACGCGAGTTATCCCATGCTGGGAAGAATGACTGTGGTGACTTCTGAGCCCACTTTCCTCTGTGTTAAGAACCATGAAGGCCCTGGAAACTCTTGTCCTAGAAACCAGTAGATCTCATGACTGTAGAACCCCTCCCACCACTTTTGGAATTTGTGATCATTTGAACAGGTTATTTTTGCTTCACAAAAAAGCGTTTGTCAGTGGAATGGTGCACAATGCTTTCAGGAGATTTATTTGGCGTATGGCAGGTACTCGATGAATGTTTATTGAATAAATGGGATTTTTTTTGAGCAACTGCTTGTTGGCCTTGTTTTAGTTACTCAAATTACTTCAGAACAATAAATAGGGATTTATTGTACAGCTCTCTAATGCATACTTTTTCTGAACTCTCACAGTTCCCTCCCTTAGTCTGAATTGGGAAGGTTTTATTGTACCTAAAATCTGTGTCACTGTAGGTCAATGTCGGTAGAATATGCGGCTGTTCTTCCCATTCTCTTCCTGCAACTGCATGGTCCCCAGTCAGTTACTGGAGCACGTGGCTGACAGTTCACAATATGCTTATGAGTATAGCTTACTACTTACTATAAACTAAAAAATAACAAAACACCCTCAATTTCCATGAGTTTTTGGGGGGAACTTTTTCAGCTTCTAGTGATGTCGAGGCAACAACCTCAGTCTCAGATGGATACAAACTTGTCAGTGTCCTGATAGCTAGTTGCTTCTTTAACGATGGTATTATTTGTATACATATAATCTATAAAACTTATAACAGGTAAGATACCTGAGTGTGAAAATCATCTTTATTGCATCTATTATTTGAGAAAGACAGAGGTCGTAACAATACTTTGAATTTTGTCCCAGATAACATTCTCAGATTCTCAAGTATCTTCCTCACCTTTCTTCCTCCCTCCCTTCCATTCTTTCTTTCTTCCTTCCTTCTTCCCTGTTTCCTTCCTCCTTTCCTTCCTTCCTGTTTTTTCTTCGCCTTATTACATAAAGGACTTGAAGCATTTCATTATATTTTTCATCTCTATCAAAGAAAAACCAAAACAACTGCCTACATCAGGCAAAGAAACAAGACAAAAACCCTAACTATGGCTTTTCATTCACCAGGCTTCCTTCCCCATACGGAATTAAAATGCACAAATTCCCAGTTAACTTTGGTTTAATTACTAGTTTGTTTAAAGTGAAACTGTTTTTAACCCAAGGCTTAAGAGAAATTTCTTTTAAACATTTGAATTTGTTTCTTTCGGTATTATTTTTGATAATAAAGTTATTTCCTTGCTCACCATCTTGCAAAGACTTTTTCACTTCCTGATAAAGAAGAACAAAGGTCACAGATCAATGGTGTGTGCCTGCTCTTTGTAGCAATGGGCTGTGTATCCCTTTGCACTCAATTTCTGCAGGTAAGGAATTTTATTTTTTAGTTAGTAATTTAGCTATTTCTCCTCTTTTCATGTTAAAAATATCACTAAAGACTCCTTTCTGTTTTAGGGGTACGCTTTTGCTAAATCTGGAGAGCTCCTCACAAAAAGGCTACGCAAATTTGGTTTCAGGGCAATATTGGGGCAAGACATTGGCTGGTTTGATGACCTCAGAAATAGCCCTGGAGCGCTAACCACAAAGCTTGCTACAGACGCTTCTCAAGTTCAAGGGGTGAGCTCTGGGGGAAACCAGGGGCGTTAAGTAGACCTTCTTTCCTTCCAGTTTTCTGACAACCATCTATGTATTTTCTATAGAATAGGAACTTGCTGGCTTGAGATACCCTCGAGCCGCATGGCCCCCATTTCCAGAGCTGACAAATAGCAGCTAAAGCACAGCGTCTCCTCGGCAGGTCTCAGAATCAGGAGTCAAAATTCTGTCAGGGTTTTGGATTTCCTCTGAGTCTAGCAACTGAGAAGAACTTCCCTGAGACTCATTCCTCAGATGGTTTTCAGGCCCAGAGGCTCAGATTCCACAAGACTTAATAGCATCCCCCAGTGGGTGGAGGCAAAGAGTGTGTGGGACAAAAGCCTCCTTACACAGGTGCCCAGGGCAGAGTTAGTCTTAGGAAAGCAGAAGCTACTCTGAGCTGCCTCTGTGAGAGCCCCTGTCAACAGGCAAAGCTGTGATTTCTAATCCCCAGAAACTGCAGCCTTGTTCAAGGGACCTACACACATGTATAAGATGAGGTTACACCTTGATAAAAACAGGCACTTGGATTAAAGTGATGAGAATCAAGTTTGCCTCCTAACACCTCTACTCATTTTCTATGAGAATGAAAAAAAAAAAGGAAAAAAGAAAAATCGTGGTTTGTTTGGGAGGTTAATGGAAGAAAAAAACTCTCCAGACTGATAGTGCTGAGCCGTGTCTTGACTCCTAGCCAGCTCCACCAAAAATGCGGCCGATGGTATGGGAGAATTCCAAAGGCACGTGGAACCCTCTCACTCAGAGGAAAATCCCTGTAAATATTTTACTTTCCAGCCTTCTAGGTTTTTTCTATGTACACATGTGCTTCCCACAGACTTTGGGTGACACTCTACCTATTGTTTTGTAATCTTTCTTTTTTTCCCTTAAAAGAATCTGATGTGAGCATATTTTGGTCATTAAATATTTTTCTATAATAGATTTTTAATGACTGAATAATTCGTCATGTTAATGTATCACCATTTCTTAAAGAATTGCCTATTTATGTTTTTCCCTGTTGCCCAGCCCGCCAAGCAATTTGTATCACTTTACATCAAGCTTGGAACATCCTTGATTATTTCTTTAGTTCTCAAAATGTAATCACTGGATCAAAACGTGTAATCATTTTGAAGGGTTTTACTATGCATTGTCTTACTGCTTAAAGAAAGTTTGTGCCAATTTCACTTTCTTTTTTATTATTTTATTTTAGGATTATTATTTGTTATTGAAGTATACAATATTATGTTGGTTTCAGGTATACAACATAGTGGATTCTGCATTTTTAAACATTACGAAATAATCTCCATGATAAGTCTAGTAACCATAGAAAGTTATTATAATATTATTGACTATATTCCCACATGTTGTACATTACATCCTTGTGACTTATTTATTTTATAACTGGAAGTTTGTACCTCTTAATCCCCTTCACCTATTTTGCCCAGCCCCTTACCTCCTTCCCTTCTGGCCACCCCAGTTTGTTCTCTGTATCTGTGAGTCTGTTTCAGTTCTGTTTTGTGTTCATTTGTTTTGTTTTTTAGGTTCCACAAATAAGTGAAATCATATCGTATTTGTCTTTCTCTGTCTGACTTATTTTGCTTAGTATAATACCCTCTGGGTCCATCCAAGTTGTCACAAGTGGCAAGATTTCATTCTTTTTTATGGCTGGGTAATATTTCACTGTATATATAGATACCACATCTTTTCATCCATTCATCCATCAATGGGCACTTACTTAGGTTGCTTCCGTATCTTAGCTATTCTAAATAATGCTGCAATGAACATGGGGGTGCATATATCTTTTCAAAGTAGTGTTTTTGTTTTCTTTGGCTAAATACCCAGAGGTAGAATTGCTGAATTGTATGGTTGTTCTATTTTTAATTTTTTGAGGAACCTCCATACTGTTTTTTATAGTTGCTGAACAAACATTGTATGAGGGTTCCCTTTTTGCCACATCCTCGTCAACTCTTATTTGTTGTCTTTTTGATGATAGTCATTCTGACAAGTGTGAGGGTGATGTCTCATTGAGATTTTTATTGTTACTGATGTCCACCATTTTTTCATGTGTCTGTTGGCCATCTTATGTCTTCTTTGGAAATATGTCTCTTCAGGTTCTCTGCCCTTTTGTTTTTCTTTTTAGTGAGGAAGATTGGCCCTGAGCTAATATCTATTGCCAATCTTTCTCTTTTTTATATGTGGGATGCCTCCATAGCATGTCTTGATGAGCAGTGTGTAGGTCTGTGACCAAGATCCAAATCTGTGAACTCTGGGCCGCCCAAGTGGAGTGTGTGAACTTAACCACTATGCCACCAGGCCAACCCCTCTCTGCCTATTTTTTAATAGGATTGTTTAATTTTTGATATTGAGTTGTATGAGTTCTTTATATATTTTGGATATAATCCCTGATTGGATGTATCATTTGCAAATATCTTTATATATTTTGGATATAATCCCTGATTGGATGTATTGTTTGCAAATATCTTCTTCCATTCAGTAGGTAGCCTTTTCACTTGTTGATGGTTTCCTTCACTGTGCAAAGCTTTTCAGTTTGATGTCGTCCCATTTGTTTTTTTTGCTTTATTTGCCCTTGCCTGAGAAGACAGATCCCAAAAAATTTTTCTAAGACCAGTGTCAAAGAGTTTACTGCCTATATTTTATTCTAGGAGTTTTATGGTTTCTAGTCTTACATTTAAGTCGTTAATCCATTTTGAGTTTATTTTTGCATATGGTGTAAGAAATGTATCAATTTCACTTTCATTGTCTGAATATTCCAGTGTCCAGTTCACCTAACTCTTGAACTTAGGTTAAACAAATAAGCCATAATCTTATTTCTTCTATTTTTTCATCCTTCAGTCTGCAACGGGGTTTTTCAGGTTCTTCACTAGAACCAGAATTTGGAGAGTAGCATCTAATCATCTTACAAAAATTTTACTAACCCTTTAAAAAACAAAAGTTTCTAAGAGGTTTTCTAATATTTTTGTTGTAGTTGCTGTTTAAGTGAGGTAGCTAATGCAGGTCAAATTTATCTTAAGATTGGTATAAGGTAGAAATTTGGCTTTTTTTTCCCTCAAGCGGGATAGACAACATTCCAAAAGGATTTAATACAGGTTCCATTTTCCACTGATGTGAAATCCTACTGCCTGTAGTGAATATCAACTTCCAATGTACACTTAGAACTATTTGGGGGTTCTCTATTCTCTTTCATTGATCAAGTTCATTTATTCTATGTCAGAATCTTACAGTTTTAATTACTGTGGCTTTATGATAAGCTTTTATTATCCGGTAAGGCAGATTCCTCTCACAATAACTTTCCCCTTCAAACTTTTCCCCTTCTTTTATCTATTCCTGGACATTAATTATTCTAAATGTACTTAAAAATAATCTTCGCTTCTTCAAAAATTTCATTTTGATGCTGATTAAACACACCCATGGATTGCTCTTGTGGGGATATTAAAAGTTTCCGAGAGAGACATACAAACAGGACTCTTTGGTTTTTAGCAAGATTTACAGTTTTATTAATATATCCCTCTATCTTGTTCATTTTTTCTTATGGGTTTTTTTTTTTTGCTATTTTGAATGGGATATTTTGCTCAATTCTATTTTTCTTGTAGGTTGAGACTAAAGCTATTAGTTTTTGCATATTTATCTTATAGCTGTCCACTTTTTTCAAATTCTCTTATTAGAATTTTTTTAAAAATTTACATAGTCTGGTTCTTTTATATGCAAAAATTATGTGCAAAGATAATTTTATCTCTTCCTTTCTTATTCAATATTTATACCAATTATTTTATTTGCTTGTTTATTTCATTACTAGAACTTACAAACACTTTTGAGTAGAGCAGTAATTGTAGGAATAGAGGAGATTCTCTTAAGCAAGACAGAAAACCATAAAGCAGACTTGTCAGAACATAAAAATGTAAAACTTTTGTATAGACAAATGATAAACTAAGAAAACATTTGTAACAAGAATTAATATACTTAATAACTCTAATATGTGTAGTGCTCCTGAAATTGATAAGAGAACAGAAATTAACTAATAAAAATGGTTTTAAGTTATCAATCAAATAAAATGTAAAAGAAAACAAAATAATGATATCCCAAAGAATAACTGCACAGCTGTTTTTCAAATACTGCCTGACTTTCAAGAAATGCCTGACAGTCCTTGCCAACCAGAAATTCTTTAAAGAAAAAATTGTGGTAAAACAAAATTTACTGTTTCAGCCATTTTTAAGTGTATAATTCTGTCATTAAGTACTTTCACATTGTTAGGCAACCATTACCACTATCCATATCCAGAACTTTTCCATCATCCCAAATAGACACTCTGTACCCATTAAACAGTAACTTCCTATTGCTCCCTTTCCCCAGCCCCTCATAACTACCATTCTACTCTGTCTCCATGGATTTGACTATTCCAGGAACCTCATATAAGCAGAATTATACAATGTTTGTCCCTTTGTGTCTGGCCTGTTTCACTTAGCTTAATGTTTACAGAGTTCATCCATGGTTATAGAATGTGTCAGAATTTCACTTCCTTTTTAAGGCTGAATGATATACCATTGTGTGTACAGACCACATTTTGTTTATCCATTCTGCTGTAGATGGGCACTTGGGTTGCTTCCACCTTTTGGTTATTGTGGATAATGCTGCTATGAACATGGGCGTACAAGTAAATTCTTAATTTAGCTTTTTACTCCTGTCCTCAAGGGGGTTAGTACCAACACATGGGAATTCTTTGGACCACAGGGTTCCTGTTCCATTTGAGTCTTCAATACAGTGTGAAACTGCAGATTCTTCTTGAACAGCACTGCCTTGGCACTGGTGATTACCTAACACCTTACCTTTGGTTGTTTTATCTTCTTTGTCTTAAACAACGTTAAAGTCTCTACAATTTTGACAAGTAGCCCTCTAGTTGTAACCATCGAAGTGTTTTCTACTCACAAGGCATCAACCTTTGGTCACATCTGCATAGCTGCAACTGAAATGAAGACTTGGAATCATCGAATATTTTTGATTAGTATAGATAATAATTACCACAGTGGTCTGATATCCACCTACATTGGGACTGAATCCATTTTGTCCATCTATGTTGACTAAACAGTTGTGTATTAAGTCAGCATGTAACTTTGTACCAGTGAGTAGGCTAAGTTCAACGAGAAGCAATGTAGTGTCTCATAACAGTCTTGTATGAATTTCAAAACTCTAACTATAGAGCAAGCATAAATCTTCACTGAATAATCAGAAATATTACCATAAGCCCAATGCCTGGGCATTTTCAAGCAAGCCAAGTGCATAGGTACCTGACACATGGGCAGCCCATGCTTAGGGCTGAATTAATCTCAGACTGACTTCTCTAGCTCTGACACTCATGAAATGAGATTAGTCACTAGATGAGCTCCCAAGAAGCTGTGAATAAAACGGACTTTCATTAATCCAGCCTTCAAATGCATTATAGGAGTTCATTATTTAAAAGAACCTACCTTTTTAGGAGCCGGGCCTGTGGCCTAGTGGTTAAGTTCAGCATGCTCTGTTTCGGCAGCCTGGGTTTGGTTCCCAGGTGCGGAGCTACATCACTCACTGGCAGCCATGCTTTGGTCGTGACCCACATACAAAATAGAGGAAGATTGGCACAGATGTTAGCTCTGGGTGAATCTTCCTTAGCAAAATAAATAAATAAATAAATGAAATTTTAAAAAATAGAAAAAGAACCTACCTCTTTAAACATAGAACTACCATATGACCCAGTAATTCCATTCCTAGGTATATACCCAAAAGAATTGAAAGCAGGAACACAAACAGATATTTGTATACCAGTGTTCATAACAGCATTATTCATTATGGCCAAAAGGTGAAAACGACCCAAGTGTTCATCAACAGATGAGTGAATAAAAGCCACATGTGGTATGTACATACAATGGAATATTATTTAACTTTAAAAGGAATGAAATTCTGAAACGTGCTAAAACATGGATGGACCTTGAAAACTTTATGCTCAGTAAAATAAGCTAGACACAGAAGGATATCGTATGATTCCACTTATATAAGGTACCTAGAATAAGCAAATTCATAGAGATAGAAAGTAGAATATAGGTTACCAGGGGCTGGGGAGAGGATGAAGGGGGGTTATTATTTAATGGGTACAAGAGTTTTGGTTGGGGACAATGAAAAAGTTTTGGGTATAGGTGGTGGTGATCGTTACACAACACTGTGAATGTATTTAATGCTACTGAATTGTACACTTATGAATGGCTACAATGATATACATTATGTTCTATATATTTTATCACAATAATTTTTAAAAATCTACCTTTTTGGTATAAAATAGCCTTTTCACATAACAGTACTTGGTAAAAGAGACTGTGTGTCTGAGATTGGCTCATTGCTTTTGCTTTGCAGGCTGCCGGCTCACAAATTGGGATGATGGTCAATTCCTTCACTAACATCACTGTGGCCATGATCATTGCTTTCTCCTTTAGCTGGAAGCTAAGCCTGGTCATAGTGTGCTTTTTCCCTTTCTTGGCTTTATCGGGAGCTGTACAGACCAGAATGTTGACAGGATTTGCCTCTCAAGACAAGCAGGCTCTGGAGATGGCGGGACAGGTAATCTTAGACCCAATTTTCAGACTATTATGGTTGAGTGGCTGTCAGACAAACTGTTAAGAATGAGTAGTACAAACAGACTTAAGGAAGCTGTTAGCCTACAAACATCCATGATTAGCGACCTCCCACCAGCCCGTTTCATATGTGCCTCCACCCAAAGGCTGTGACAATAAAGCTATAAGGCTATGAGTTTGAGTAGCTGTGGACAGCTAGTGGAGAAAATACAGAGAGTGATGTGTTCAATTTCTACTCAAATAGTTATTTTTTCCATATCCCAATTTGGTGTCTTTTCATTTGCAAGAGTGGATAGTTCAGTTTTCTGTCTATTTGGCATTTTCAGCTTAATGATTTCCCCAGGTCATATTGGCCACACAGAAAGAAACCATCACCTTTGTAATGACATACACTTTTAATCTTCACACTTTAGTATCTGCTAGACTTGTGGCAAATATCTTTCCTAAATAGAATCATGAAGGACAGTTTAGGTTTCAAATACACTTAGGTTTTAGATTCCAAATGCACTTTTAAAAGTATGTTCTACTTACTATCTAGTTACCAGGGATAAACGAGGGGATGGTGGCACAGACATTTATTAGGTATAAGAAACCATGCACACACATGTATGTACACCTTCACTCTTTTAACAAATTTACTATAATCTAAGTTTTGTCTCCTTTAAGAGAGGGAATGTGAACACTGCCAAAGTAGGCAGAAGCCAAAAGGATTTCATATGCCAATGGTAGGAAGTAGCCCACCTTTGTGCTTTTATTAGGATAGGATCCTAATTGAGAAACAGCAATTATTTACCCTAGAGTGTGCATTGAAACAAATACACAAATTCATAGTATAGACTAAAAGATAAACCTTATACTTAATTTTAATTTATCTCATATAATATTTGTCAGATTAATTTTTTAAGAAAATAGAATCTATTTTATTAATTTATTAATTTATTAATTTTAATTTTTGTTTTTATAGCAGTAACATTGGATTATAACATTATATAACTTTCAGGTGTACATCATATAATATTTTAAATTTATATTATTAAATATCTTTTGTCTCAGAAGATATCTAAAGAAACTATTTTAGATATTCCAAATGAATTCAGAAAGAAGCTAAAAAGCTTTTAAGGACAACCACATGTACCTTGTTCTCCCTTCTCTCTTCTACAACAAGTGGAGGCAACAAAGCCATGTTAGTATTAAGTAGAACTTGAGTTTAACTGACTCATAGTGCAGTTGGGTTGATCACCAGCAACTTCGTTGTGTTCCCAGATGATGCCTGCTTCTCTGATTTGCACCACATTCTGCCATTTGCTCCAGATCTAATCATTTAACAGCTGACATGTCACAAAAGTAGTCATTTCTGCTTTTTTCGACCTAAGATTCTTTTTCATTCTCCAGATTACGAGTGAAGCCCTCAGTAATATCCGCACTGTTGCTGGAATTGGAAAGGAGAGGCAGTTTATTGGAGCCTTTGAGACTGAGCTGGAGAAGCCATTCAAGACAGCTATTCGAAAAGCGAATATTTATGGATTCTGCTTTGGTTTTTCCCAATGCATAGTGTTTGTTGCGAATTCTGCTTCCTACAGATATGGAGGCTACTTAATTCTCAATGAGGGTCTCCATTTCAGCTATGTGTTCAGGTGAGGTCTGTCCAGCCAAGATCATAAGAGATCAACACTCTAGGGAGAAATAGCCTGGTTCTATCAGTTAGCTTTTGCTGCTTAACAAACCATACCACACTTGGTGTCTTAAACAGCTGGGATTTATTATCTCTGAAGAGTCTGTGAGTTGTCAGCATAGTTCTTCTGGACTGGGCCAACTCAGGCAGGCTTCTGAGGGGCTTCTGTCCCCATGTGGCTTCTCCAGCTCACCTGAACTTGTTTTCTTCACATTATGTCCTCAGAGTTCCAAATGTAACAGAGAGCAAGCCCCATGTGCAAGCACTTTTCAAGTCTCTGCATGCATCACATTTTCTAATATCTCTTTGGCCAAAGAAAGTCATACTACCAAGCCCAGATTTAAAGAATAGAGAAATGGAATCCACCTTTTGATGAAAGCATCTGATGTGCATTTCTCCTTTACTCTCACACGGCTATCACACAACACTTCTGACACCTGATGGATCTCCTACAAGTCAACTTAATTTTGACACCATCTACCTGGAGATAGCATCAGATCCTACAGATTGAGGGCCCAGTCCTACAAGACTCCCCACCCTACCCAGTTCAGACCCCTCAGACACCCTATTCTTCCCTGGAGGTGGGGGTGGGACTGAAAGTTCCACCCCTCTAATCATATGGCTGCTTCCCCTGGCAACAGGCTCCCATCCTTAGGTTGCCTACCCTCTTTCCAAAGGTCACTTCATTAACATAAAAGAAGACACCTTGCTCATTCTCCAAATTTATGAAATTCCTAAGGTTTAGGAGCTCCGTGCTAGGAATGGGTACTGAAGACCAAATATATGTTTCTTATTATAAATCTCAATATCACAGAGAAGTAAAAAAGTGATATTGCAAAGGGGTGTGTACAGAGTAATAGGATTAATTAACCATTTTGACAATCTACCTTACTGGTTAAATGCTGAAAAAAATCTAGAAGCCTTGAATGAGATGGTTCATAGAACTATCTTATTTGAATTATACTTCTTGCAAAGAGGGCATGTTTCCAGCTGACTTCTCCTAGGTAGAGACAGCAAAGGCCACTACAGGGGAATTATGTTCCTTTCTTATAGCTGGAGGCTGTTCTTCTAATAAAATTAGCTTTGAGCTCCAGAGGTGAGAGAAGTAGGGTGTCAGGGTGCCAAAGGACTGGGTGCACATGTATATGGGTGTGGTGTGGTGGAGTGGGGATGGTGGAGGGGTGAGGAGGAGATGGTCTGAGAAAGCTTTGGAGGGCATTAGGAAAAGTGGTCCCAACAGAAATCTATTCTTTTGGGTTCATTCTCAAGCCATGAATTCTGTCTTCTTACTTTCCATCTTTCTTCTAAAAAGATGAAGACATTTTTTCTCCTGCCCCACTACACCCACCCCAACTTAGGAAAGTCTTTTTTCTAAAGTTTTGCATATTTAGAGCCACAAACCCAAATCAGAAATCACAAACTGTTTACTTGTTTCGGTTATGAAACATTTTTGAAGAATTATTTGCCAACGTGTGAAGATTGGGAGACTACGGAAAACTCCCAATTTCTGCTTCTCTCTAAAAACTGAAATATCACTTTCTACCATTTCCCATTTCATTCCAGATGTTTTTCATCGCTTTAAGCTTTGGTCTGGGCTTCTGGAGATGTTTGGGTTTGCAAGTCTGGCCTAAAACAACTCCTGCTTATGAACTGAGCAGTAAAACAGACAGAGACACTGCCCCCACCACCACCGAGTGAGGTCCTATGCGCACGCAGTGCAGGTGGAGACCTTTGGAGGATGCCCTTCACATCATATTCTATACAGCAACAGAACTCTCTCTCATCATGTTTATCATTCATTTATGCATTCACTCATTTGCTCATTAATTATGCACATGTTGAATATAGTTAGAGGCTAGGACAAGTAGAAGGATACAGGCAATTACTGAAGCATGAATGATATGCATGTTTGGTACAGAGTTGATATTTCTATCACCAATCATTATCTTTTATACACTTATCATAGATTCAAAGAATGTTAGCATTGTAAAAAATCACCCTAATTTAATCATCTTTTAAGCCCCCTCCTTTTTTTTTCCCAAGAAGTCTTTTTTTCTCAAACAAATTAAAAAAAGAGGCTATTGTAGTTGAAGCAGGGTTTGGACATCTGAGCCCCTCTTATTCAATCCTCCCCTCACCCTTTGTTCATAGAACTTTTGAAAACTGCTCATCTCTCCAACCCAGCACTCCCAGACAAGTTTAAGGTGACCTGCTCAAGGCTGCTCAGAACCAGGGCTAGAGCTCCAAACTCCTGCCTCTTAGCCCATCACATAACCACACCCCGCCCCTCTCCACCTGGGTGTCTGTCCCTTTGCAGGGTGATCTCTTCAGTTGTGTTGAGCGCAACAGCTCTTGGAAGAGCCTCTTCTTACACCCCAAGTTATGCCAAAGCTAAAGTATCAGCTGCACGTTTTTTTAAACTGCTGGACCGACAACCGCCAATCAATGTATACAGCAATGCCGGTGAAAAATGGGTAAGTACTGAGGTCGGGGTAGGAGGACAGTGAGGGAGAGTTGCACTGTGTGTGTGTGTGTGTGTGTGTGCGTGTGTGCGTGTGCAGAGCAGCCACTGGGGCTGGTCACATAATACCACTTAGCTTCTAAATTCCTACAGTATATAGGTTCATTCGTACACACTCAGAATGGACAGGCAGTAGATTGATAAAGGAATGAAGTAAATTAGCTTTAAAAATTATTCATAAAGCTGGCATTTGAATAAGGCAACGATATCCAGTGAATGCTAAATTCCGTGTAATATAAAACACACTTGGGGGCCAGCCTGGTGGCGCAGAGGTTAAGTGTACACGTTCCAGTTCGGAGGCCCGGGGTTCTCAGGTTCGGATCCCAGGTGCGGACATGGCACCGCTTGGCACACCATGCTGTGGTAGGCGTCCCACATATAAAGTAGAGGAAGATGGACATGGATGTTAGCTCAGGGCCAGTCTTCCTCAGCGAAAAGAGGAGGATTGGCAGCAGTTAGCTCAGTGTCAATCTTCCTCAAAAAACAAACAAACAAAAAAACACACTTGGTTCCAGAATGTATGAAGCTAGACATCTTTTGAGACCTACCAACCACCATGTTTTCTGCTGATGTTCTCGTATGGACTGTAGAAAAACCAGTTCTTCCTGCCCAATAATATTGGTTTAATCCATGATTATCTGTGTTCAAGTTTGAGCTCATATGGACTCCCAGAAAATTAATTTGATCTCAACAAAATATCTTTTCTTCTAAGTGATAGTCCCCACACATGTTTTTTAATCTTTCCTGCCTAGTTTTTAATATCCCAGTGTGTCCGAGAGAGCCAAACAAACCTAAACCCTAGCAAAGCTAAATTCAATTCACAAATCTTTTTAAATTGGTCAAATGACCTGTTTCTCCTTCAGCTCAATAAAAGGAAAGTCTCTGTGTGGTCTATTGAATGTCTATCTATTTCTGGAATTCATGATTCCAGGAGTACAACTGAAGGGATTCACCTTTGCAATACAGGACTCAAGAAACTTTCTAAGTCATTCCAAGTGTAACGCTATCATTTCAAATCTTCGGGGGAGCAGAGCTGTAGGTGTCTGAACAGCTACTTGCTTCTGTGATGCAATCATATCTTCTAGCTAGTTTCTTCCATTCAGAATGTCAACAAATGGAAGACAAGGAAATCCCCTTAGGTTAAAATAGGAATTAGAGATCAAATATCTTTAATTTCATTGCTCAAGCCTCCCTCTATTCCACACCTGCCAGAATAGGCAATAGAATACCATTCCATTAAATCGCCGTCTTTATACTTTGCACTTTGGAGGCATGGTGTTGAGAGTATCTTAAGCAGGGATTTAAAACTCAGATTTAGGTGCAATTTCAGTATTCTAGATTCTAGTAGGGTCATATGTAATTCCAATCTTCCCATCCACAGGACAACTTCCAGGGGCAGATTGACTTTGTTGACTGTAAATTTACATATCCTTCTCGACCTGATGTGCAAGTTCTGAATGGTCTCTCAGTCTCGGTTAGTCCAGGGCAAACACTGGCATTTGTTGGAAGCAGTGGATGTGGCAAAAGCACCAGTATTCAACTGTTGGAACGTTTCTATGATCCTGACAGAGGGAAGGTGGTAAGAATGCAAATACTTTTGAGAGTTTTGCTTTCTGCAGAGTATCTCCAACCCCTAAAAGTGGTCTTCAAGATTGTGCCTTGCCGGACTCATTCTAAAGTGCTTGCCATGGATATTTTCCAGTTTCAGTCATTTGCTAGTTGACCTGATTCTACCTCACAATTTCTAACATCATATTCTTCCCAGTTCCAGATGGCTTGCTGACCAGTTAGGCAAAGAAAACTGGGCACGCTGCAAAGCTGGGAGATGTGTATTTAACAGAAGCATTCACTTGCCCGTAAATGGAGCAGAAAGTGCAGACTAATCAGGAAACTAATGACTGGGAACGGAAAAAGTGGGGGTGATAAGGAACACAATGATAAACGAGCAAGAAAGAGGCTTTTGTAGGAAAAATCTGAGACAATCCTGATTCAAGAAGCTTAAATGTAAATAATATAAGGAACTCAAATCGGTAGTCATGTGCCATAAAACTTGGCAAAGATATTTGAAAAATTGGTAGATTGCTTCATTGCTTATTTCTACAGCATTTCTTTCTCTTCTTTTCTCTTGTCTTTTCTTTCTTTCCAAATAATATATGCAGAGGAGTGCAGAATAAAATAAGAAAGATTTGTAATAAAAAGCAACACCTATTGTACCATTTCCACCCCTCCCCCCCCATTTTTCTGCTCAAAGGAGACTATTTTTAACCTCTTGATGTTTTTAGATCTCCCAGTGATTATCTCAGTGTCTCTGAATAATATGTGTATACTGCTCTTTCACAATTTAACAAATTTATACTCTCTGTTGACTTATTCTCGAGATGGAAATTTAGCTGACCCTCATCTCTCCTATCCTTTTACCTGCCTCCTCCCACTATAGATATATCACTTTTTACATTTCCTCTAGTTGTAAATTTAACTAACACACTTCTGTTTCTCTTCTAACACCTATAAATAACATCTCTTGAATTCTCACTTTTTAAGATGAGAATATTAGCAATTCTACCTTTATTTTCACCTCTTCCTCTCTCCTTTTACCTCTCAAATCCTAATAACTGCACTTTTATATTGTCAAGAATACAAAATGCTTACATTCTGTTTATAACATTTACTGTCTTTCATGCTTTCACTGTAGGCTGATTCTAAAAGTTGAAAATCAGTTAACAACTTTTATTATGATTACGTAAATATTGTTCATCCCATAGTCAAGTAGTGAAGTATATTAGCATTACATTTTCTTTCTTGTTTTTCTAAAAGACTTTCTTTTTTCTTGCATTCTCTGTTTTTATAAAATCTTTATGTTCTTCCATTGTCTCTATCTTGCTACCTATTCTGAGAGACCTGCTTCTTTCCCTTATTTCTGCCACTGCCTGGACTAATTACAACCTGCACCTGCTGAACAATTGTCACCCTGTGAGTTTCCTGCCATGTTTTCTTGGATTAGATCCATTATTTCCTAGTTCCCATATCTTTCTCTTTCTTGGCTTTCACTCGCATTTTGTTGGAGTGCATCCACAAGTAGTTTTCTAAGAAATGATTCAGAGGCATGGGTCTGAAAATGTTTTATTCTGCTCTATACTTGATGATTGTTTAATCCTAATATTTTGAAAAAGACCTTTCTGAATAGTATAATCTTCACTGCAATGGGGATGGATAACCCTATGAAGAGAAAAGCTGAGAGAAACTTGAAAGAGACAAGCAAAGATTCCCTTCTATAAAGCAAAGCAAGGAAACGAGCAAACAGTTATTGGTAGAATCCAGGAAATTATGAAAATAAGGAGTAAAAGTTGATGATCTGTAATTTATGATCACTTCTATTATTAATTTTAGGTCTAAAGATTTTAATTTGTTTGAAAGTATTTGGTGATTAATGAACCTAGAAAGCACATGGGGGTCTGATCCCTGCAAAGGAGAGGGTCCAGTTTCCCAAAATGTCAGATCTGTCATGTCTATCACCTGGGTAGACTGTGAAACACGTGACACACAGGGACCTGAATCCTTCATGTTTCACGTCTCCAACAATAACATATGTATTAAGTACACTTTTCTCAATGTGCTCAGTGAATGTTCTAGTCATAGGTAGGAAGCAATGCCCATGAAGAAATCATGGTGATTCTTTGCATTTCATAGATACAATATATTTTGTTATAGCATTGTAAAACATTTCTACAAATATTTTTAAGTAGGAAAATACCACCTTTTATGCAATTTTTAAAAATCCTCTTTCCTCTTAAGGAAGCTACCAAATGCAGGCATTCAACGTTTTTGACATTTGATTGGAACCTGTGATGTGCAGTACTGCATTAGGCCCTGTGGGAGATTCTAAGGAGCATGAAACATGTCTTCTGTCTTCAGGAGCTTAAAATACTAGCACATGTGCAACAATTAGCAAACTGCTCCAGTACATCGTGTGTCACTTAACAACAGGGACAGGTTCTGAGAAATGTGTTGTTAGGTGATTTCATCATTGTGTGAACATCACAGAGTGTACTTACACAAACCTAGATGGTATAGCCTATTGTACACCTAGGCTATATGGTACCGATCTTATGGGATCACTGTCATATATGTGGTCCATCAATGACCGAAACATGATTTGGCACATGACTGTATTCAATTAAGTATTAAATTTTGCTTCGCATCGTCTATAAGTACTATGAAAAATGAGTAGAGGAAGATGAGCAAGGGCTAATCGTTACTGAGGAACGCCTTACGTTTTTTCTAATAGTGTTTGCTTTTTCCATTGCTGAGAAATTATCTAAAACATAATATGTTGACATCATTGAACATAATCTTTTTCTGAAATCATAGGGCCGATACTTTACAGTAGTATCTTAGACATGCTGCACCTTTACTATTCTAGGGTTTTTAAGTTAAGCAGCTCAAATGGTAGATATTTGAATTCCTGTACTTAACTGCCTAACTAGACCATGAGTCCCTAGAAAACGGAGATTATTTTTTCTTCATATGGTAGACAAGAGACTGCCTAGCATGGTGTCTTTGTGGAAGGTAATTCAATATATATTTGTTGATTGACTAAGTGAATAAATGTACTGCTGTCTTACTTGGGTCTATTGTGTCAATTATTGAGAGGTTAGTATCAGTAAAATCAAGGAAACAGGTTTGACTCTTATATTGTCCCATAGCTTTATACAGAAAAACCTGTTTCATAACCCGTGGAGTCTCGGAATTGAGCAGTTCTACATTACTTTACAGGATGCGCTGCAACGAAGTAGAAGGGGAAGTTTTTTTAACTAAATACTGTCCCAAGTGACTTTGTCCTTTGTACCACCTGTAGAGCTAGAGTTTGTGAAACAAACACATCCATAATCTGATCATAACTTCGACACCGCTCCCAAGAGACACCACCTTCAGGGGTCAAAGGCAACATCATTTATTTCCAGAAGCTCTGGGATTGTTGTCTCTTAAGCAAAGCAAATGTCCTGCAGAGCACTAACTCTAGAATATAAAGTTTCCTGGTTGCTGGAATCTAAAACTAAATGCCCTGGTTGTCACCTCTATTGGCAGATGATAGATGGGCATGACAGCAAAAAAGTGAATGTCCAGTTTCTCCGCTCGAACATTGGAATTGTTTCCCAGGAACCGGTGTTGTTTGCCTGTAGCATAATGGACAATATCAAGTATGGGGACAACACCAAAGATATTCCCATGGAAAAAGTCATAGAAGCTGCAAAGCAGGCTCAGCTGCATGACTTTGTCATGTCACTCCCAGAGGTGAGTACCAAGTCAGAGTCGTTCTCTATGAGGGGTGGGGAGGGAGAGAGTAGAATGACCAAAAGGTCTTATGATTGTGGCTCAAGGACATAGTCAAAGGCCACACAATTTATTTCCTAGTGCCTGAGATTGTCTCAGTCTTTAAGCAAAATAAAAGTCCTTCATCAACATACTCTTTAGTTTTGGAAAATATTGTATTACCTGACACAAAAGACGCATAGAACTTGCACGTAAAGCAGTACTACATTGAGCATCAGCCTAGCATAGTGGAAAAGAATCCTGGGATTTGGAGCAAACTTCGGTTTGAATCCAAGATCTGCCACTTACTACCTGCTAACCTACCTACTAACTTTGGGACAATTGCTTATCTTTTCTGAGACTCAATTATCTGCAAAATGTAAAAAATAACATTCAAATGAAAGAATATACATAATAGCCACAGGAAGAAAGCTGCGGCTGTTCTTATTGTCGTCATCGTTATTTCATTCCTTAGCAGCCTAGACCGTGCGTGTGGGGGAGGCTGCGTCTGCCTTGGTGCATCTCACTTTTCCAGAGCCAAGTCTGAACCAAGCACAATGTTGACTCTGCATTTTTGTCATCCACCAAGGGTGTCTCTTGGTGCTTGATCACAAGGAAAATTAAGACATGGAAACTGAATTTTAGGAGCCAAATATTACCTTTCACCTCTTCCACTTCTTTCTTTTAAATAACACTGGAAAATTGCTTTTTTTTTTTTTGTAAGTGATCATGTTTATAGATTTTGTGGTGTTTGTGGTGGGCTTTTTTCTTTGTTCTTTTCAAAAAGGCTCCTTAGTCTTGGGCTCTTAGCCCAGTTCTCATCTGGTTAGCCTAACCCACAAGCATGTGGAAATTCCTGTTTGCTGTATCCTGAGTGAAAAGCAAAGCTGTGTGTTCCCTGGAAAACTGATTTCTTCCAAAAATCTTTGTGGAGCACATACTCATTTTTCTGGAAGACACTGGCTTAGAGTTGGTTTATTGCTTTTTTTCTCATATGGACTTACCCATAATAGCCTTCACTGAGCACTTTTTCTCCACAAGGATGAAGTAGGATGTCATGAGTCTCACCTGCCTTGGTTGAGCGTTCGTCAGGAGCCAAGGGAGGTAGGGGCAGGGAACAGACGTTGTTGTGGAGGCAGGTAGAGGAGGTCAAGGGCAAGGGCTCAGAAGCTAGACACACCTGGATTTACATTTCACCTTTGCTGACATTCGTTTGTCTTCGCACAATTTTCTTACCTGTCTGTGCCAAAGTTTTGCAATCTAGAAAATAGGGAGAAAATGATTTCTGGGAATATTCCATGGTAATCTGGCTAGAATAGTTAGCACAATACCTAAGGCATAGTAAATACTCCCTGAATGTTAACTATTACTTATGTAGCCATGCAAGGCATCTAGCTAGGGATTTTCCCTCATAATTCCATCTAAAACAACAAATATGTGAACTAGTTATTAATATCTGCAGTTTTCTGATGAGTTTACAGCTCAAATAAATTTTAATTTATTAAAATAATAAAATAATAATTTATTCATGATCACAGAGCTAGTGAGCAGCAGAGTAGAGATTCGAACCTAGGCTTGTGTTCCAGAATGATGTCTTGGAAAGATCTTCCACATAGGAATTTGGAAATCAGGGAATCTCGAATCAGGGAGGATCTCATAGTCAGGGAGAAAGAGATTAAAAATATAAACCTAAAAGAAACGCAGAGAGGGGCTATAATGTCCCCTCGTTTCCAAACATGAAAGGTCACAAACTCCATATTTTTCTTGTATTCCTAAATGGATTTGACATCCTTTATAGATGGACTCATTCACTACTTCCAATTTCAAAAACAACAAATTGTTTAAATTCACAGAGAGGTCATTCATGTGGGCTGCGTATGGCATAGGAGCATGGTTGTTTCTGGTTCTCAAACTTAACCATACTTTTTTCCAGAAATATGAAACTAATGTTGGGTCCCAGGGGTCTCAGCTCTCTCGAGGGGAGAAACAACGCATTGCTATTGCTCGGGCCATTGTACGAGATCCTAAAATCTTGCTGCTGGATGAAGCTACGTCTGCCTTAGACACGGAAAGTGAAAAGGTACGTATTGACTTTCTAAAGTCTTAGATATTATAAATGACTCTTTTGCTGTAAGATTTATCCTTATAAAATGGCACTATTTTCAATTTTCCAATTCATTAATAGTAGGAATTGCCAATACTTTGTGGAACCAAAAGACAGCAATCTGGAGAAAGTGATTTAAAATAGGATTGTTTCAAATTTAAAAAAAATGAACTTTAAAATAAGAATTGGTTTTTTTTTCTTTTCCTTTTTCTCCCCAAAGCCCCCTGGTACATAGTTGTATATTCTTCGTTGCGGGTCCTTCTAGTTGTGGCATATGGGATGCTGCCTCAGCGTGGTTTGATGAGCAGTGCCATGTCCGCGCCCAGGATTCAAACCAACGAAACACTGGGCCGCCTACAGCGGAGCGCACGAACTTAACCACTCGGCCATGGGGCCAGACCCAAGAACTGTTTTTAAGATTCTCTAGGCTAGGTGACATTTTTTTCAAGAGCAAATAATTAGCTTTCTTAAGTAAAGTAAAATAGTCCAGGTCATCTGTTAGGCATTTTGTATCTTATAGTTCTAAAGCTACATGGCAGAGCAGACAGCATGCAATGGAAAGAAAGAGGCAGTATCTGATATGCAGTTTGCATGAAAGGAAATGCATTTGAGCATTATGAAATTTACCACTTATAATTAACTCCTTAAAAATCAGGATTCCATTTTGGAGGGAGCTAAATGTCCTCAATGAAGAACAGTATCAGGAATGACCACTTAATTGCTAACCTACATTGTTTCCTTGCTTTCATTTTAGCAAACCGGACGGTCAAGTATTGTAAAATTACGTAGTGACCTCATGGTTTGGTTCATTCTTGCTTCACTGAAATTTCTCAGCCTGTGGACTGCAATTTAGATCATTAATGCATTGCATTCAGCAAATACTTATTTAGTCCTCTCTCTCATGTCAAGCCTTTGAGTTTGACGCCTGAGTATAGCATTATTATTCAGGTGGTATTAAATTGAATTCTTGCAACGGTGGACCTGGGAACAATCATGTGCCTTTTCATCAACTTTCTGTCTTCTCTTCACAGACAGTGCAGATTGCCCTGGACAAAGCCAGAGAAGGTCGGACCTGCATTGTCATTGCCCATCGCTTGTCCACCATCCAGAACTCGGATATCATTGCTGTCATGTCACAGGGGATAGTGATTGAAAAGGGGACCCACGAGGAACTGATGGCCCAAAAAGAAGCCTACTACAAACTTGTCACCACAGGAGCCCCCATCAGTTGACCTGACTCAAGAACTTCACGCACAGAAGATGCACCAATGACAGGGGTGCTATGGATTATTTTGTTGCTGTTGTTAAGGAGAAATGTGGATATTTTACTTTTACTTTTACTTTACATTGTTGTACACTAGGATCTAAGCTAATTTCTGGTGCGCTTCAATTCTAGTGACCTTCAATAATAATTTAGTTTCAGTGTCTATATATAGAAAATGAAAGAAACTAGGATCAGCATGAGTAAAAATCTAGTGTCAAGCAGCTGCTCAGCCATCACCCAGTACTTTCTCCATGCAGGAGCCAGTCCCAATTACTACATGGGAATTAGCAAGAAGTCTTGGGGTAAATGAGACTTTGAACTCCTCAAGGGCAAAGGACTGCCCTTTGTATTTTTGAACCCTCAATGTACACAGAACTTGGTCCATAATGGGTACTCAGCAGGTGTTTGTTGAGTTAGACCAAGGTCATATGTGAAAACTGAAGACCAACTGTATTTCTTGAAAAGTGTTCTTGCCTGTGAAAGCAGATTCATTCATCACTAAGATGAGGATGGGGAAAGGAGGTCTTTGACACACTGGATGCTCTCAGGCTGAGGGAGGCAGAAAGGAGCAAGTATTAGCAGGGGCTTACCAGTTAGAGGTGTTGATTTATAGGTTCAGGCTGTGGGGTGTGGGTGGTGAAGTCACCATTTACTAGACGAGAATCTGCAGGTGTGGCTGGAGCAGGGGACTCTATCCCAGGCCTTGTGTTCCTCATCGACCCTTCCACATTGGGTGCTGTTCTTTGTTTCTACAAAATCCTATCTATGAAATAAAACACAGTGCATTTTACCTAGTGTAGCTTCATATAGTGTTATACAAAAAAGCCAGTTAAACATGGCAGAAGAAGGTTTGTCCTTGTTCCCTTAGGACACCACTAAATGACGTTAAAAGAATTCCAGAAGGCATAAAACTCACAAGAATGAAGAAAACAAAGTGATGATAGCAACATATTTTGGGAGCCAGAAAGCAAATGGACAACTGATAATGGATTTAAAAGAGGAGAGAAAACAAAGATGTAATATGTTAGTGGGGGAAGCCTAGGAACAACTCATTTTGTACCACAGATCCCAAGAAAGGCTCAGAATGGAAAGACAATGGATCTTTCTGGTAAGGGTGAGGGGAGGTCAGATGGGACTGAAGACAGAAGAATGGGCTGAAAGCCCACATAGAAACAGAAGTGTGGAGCCCTCTTCTGCAGCCGATGGCTACCCTCCGCCAATCCCAGCAGAAGACTGGATATTCCCTCTCTGAAGAAGCTCACAGAAAGGCTCATGCTTAGGGACACAAGTCGCAGTTGAAGGGGCAGCTAACATACAGGAGACGGGATTGAATGTAAAGCTATATGTGAACAGAAAAAATCTCCAGCTCCCCGCCCACTCTTCTCACAAGAGATTGAAGTGTTATTCTCTGGGAAACTGGCTATTCCAAGGAAAGAGACCAACTAGATCCTCCAAAGAAACTCCCCAGTCAGATTACCCTACTGTGAAGCCCACCTGCCAACAACATGCACCCACTCACTCAGAGCTGCCATTGGCTTTTCAGAGCCTCACTCTTGTATGGGAGCAGACTGCCAACGATGACCAGACAACAAGGAAATATTTTAACATAAAAAGCAAAAATGACAACAGAACACCTTGGAAAAAGGATATTAGAGGTAACAGAGACAATGCAAGATTAGGAAAACATTCAAATAGTGCTGATAAATTTACTCCATGAGATAAGAGAAGATATTCCCATCTATTTAAATAAAAACAAGAGTTCGTAAAAATGAACGTACAAAAAAGAGCTCTTGATAGCAGAAATGAAAAATTCAATAGGAGGATTGACAGTTCCCAAGAAGTGGTCCCGCCATCAAGATGTTTTCTCCTTATGTCATCTCCTTCCCAAGCCCACTCAAAGTATACATTTTTTCTTCTCATGACCAGCAAATGAAATTCTCCCTACAAATTAAGCCTGAGCTGTTGTATATCGAGGTGTATTATTGATGTCTCTGGTCCAGTGTTTCCTGGTAAATAGACATAAAGATGGTATAGCAGGTTAACCAGTTAGATCAGAAGAGTAGCTGGTTGCCATGTCTGGGAGGGAGAGGTTGGAGGAATGCATTCTGGTTAAGTAATGGAAAATGGCAGTGACAAGTAAGTTGTAGAATAAAGATGCAGCTAGAAGGAATTAAGTTTTGCAGTAAGTACATGCTCATCCTATAATACTGAAGAAAAAAGACGAAAATCCATTTGTTTAAGTTTGCATTATAAAGAGAAATAACATAAGCTCTGTGCTGAGTGGCTCCAGTTTCCTGGAATGAAATGTGTGGGGTGTGAAAAAGGAATGAATAAGAACTATTTTTCACATCAGTTACTTGGAAGTTATTGATGAGAGGGAAAATGTCGACTGGAGAGGGCTTGAAATGATTTGGGCAAATGATTGCTTTTTGAGGCTCAGGGACAAGAGGGAGAATTACAACTTCAAAAATATGAGAATAAAGTTGCAAGTTGTTTTACAACACCAAGGAGTGCCAATGTCTCCATTTTTATCTTGCATCTTTCATTCCTGACACAGATTTGATATCTTTGATTTCATATTGCTAATGTTTCTCAGATGACCCAGGGACTTGCTTAATCTTTCTGTCTGACACTTATCTCAAGTCTTTCTGTAATTTCTAATGTTTTCAGTGTGTGTTTGTGCTGTGATCAAACTCTTCTGATAACCCCAGGTAATGAAAGTTCGCAAAGGGAAAAAAAACAGAAAGATTAGAAGATAAAGTTAGGGAAATTTTCCTGCAGATAGGATAAAAAGATAGAGATGAAAAGTAGAAAAAAAGAAAAAATGTAGACCAAATCAGGAGGTGCAATGATCATCTAAGAGCAGTTCTAGAAAGAAAGCGTAGAGAAAACTGAGGGGAAGAGATTATTAAACAGTCCGAGAATATTTCATATAATTGGACATCCATGAATTTCCAACCTGAAAGAGTTCACCACGTGTCAAATATAGTAAATAAACAAAGATCCTACCTGGGCACACAATTATGCAATTTTAGATAACTGGGGGAAAAGGGGAAGATACTACAATTTTCCAGGAGAGGGGGAGACAGTTACATATAATAAAGAATCATAATGACATAGGACCTAGTGAAAATGACACTAAAAGTCAGAAGAGACAAAGATTTGCCTTCAAAATTCTGAGGGGAAAAGATATCCCTCTTGGAATTCTATATTCAGCAAATTAGTCTTAAGAATGAGAGAAGTCTAAACAAATTTTCAGTTTTGGAAAGTCTCAAAACTTTTACTCTCCATGCAGCTTTTCCCAGGAAGCCACAGAAAGAGAGTTTCCCCAAAACAAGTAAACAAAGAAACAGGATAATATGGACCTCATTCTAACTCAAGGATGAAGGGATAGGCTAATCATCAGGGAAATGCAAATCAAAACTTCAATGAGATATCACCTAACACCTGTCAGAATGGCTATAATTACCAAGACAAAAGCAACTAATTTTGGAGAGGATGTGGAGAATAGGAAACAGTAGACACTGAAACTAGATTTGAAAGATGTATCAGTGGAAGAGAAGAGTATCCAGAAATAGATTCACCAGGAATCCCATTTCTCATAGTTTATTCTAAATTTCTAATCACAAAAGTGAGCATGGTTGTCTCTTCCAGCATTGTTCACAATAACTTGGAAATAATCTAAAAGTCCATGAATAAAAGGATGGGGAAAAGGTAAAATTAGTTTGGCACATATATACAATGATGTTTATCATGAAGCCAATAAAATGATGATATTGACCCATGTTTTCTGTTTTTGTGGGACAATGTCCATGATAAGTTGTGTAGAAAAAGCAAGTTTTAGATTATCATGGAGTATGATGCCATCTATCCCTCTCTCTCTCTCTTTCTCTCTCTATCCATACACAAACACACACACACATCTCACACATCTGTTATGTGTATATGTGTGTGTGTGTGCTTGTACATACCTGTAGGCTTAAATGTCTGGAAAGATTTCTACCAAAATTTTGGTAGCTTTTATTTCTAGCCATTCATCCACTCTGTGACCAGAGCGCCCTGCACATACTAAATGCCTGTGGTCCTCGAGGGCAAGGACTGTATCTAGTTCATGTTAATATCCCTAGTGCCTTATTAAGTACTTGGCACACAGGGGTAGCTCAACATCTTGGTTGAATAATCATTTTAAATTCATGCAAGTAGTCTGTAATTTGCCAGCCTCAAGATAACTAACCCATTAGGTTAGAGCAGGGCCTTCTAATTGAAATATGGGTCACTAATGTGAGCCACATATGTAATTTCAAATTTTCTGGTCACATTAGACAAAGGAAATCAATGTTAATATATTTCAGTTAACCCAATATATTCAAAATATTGTCATCACAACTTGTAATCAATATAAAAATTATTGAGATATTTTACGTTACTTTATCATATTAAATATTCAAAATCTGATGTGTATTTATATTTACAGCACAGCTCAGTTCAGACTAGCCACATGTCAAGTTCTCAGTAGCTACAAGTGACTAGAGGCTGTATGTCAGACAGATAAGGTTAAAGCAGCCAGGTTCATGGATTTCCTGGTCTGAGTCTCAGTTGTCCCTCCACGATTTGAGCCTTAATAGAAACATGAGTCTGGCTTCTCCTTAGAATATGCTCTTATACTGTACTTGGAAACTTTGCAAAATTTTTTTAGGCTAAAGGTCATGATACCATTTGGACTAAGGAGAGAACTTGGTAGAATCAAACATTATGATATCAGAAGTTACAAAGAGAATCATGTTTGCCTTATAAGAGTGGTTAAAACTCTTTACATCATTCATTCTACTTGATTCACCTGTTTGAGTTGACAGTCAGAAAGAACTATGATAGTTTAGTGTAAGACAATATAACTTTAAAAACTTCCCTTTTATCTAATCCCCCTGAGGTCCTCTTCCCAAAACAAGTTTTGTTCCAATTAACTTACAAGAATTATTTATGATTTTTTTTTAAAGATGGGCACCTGAGCTAACAACTATTGCTGATCTTCTTTTTTTTCTTCTTCCTCTTCTCCCCAAAGCCCCCCAGTACATAGTTGTATATTCTAGCTGTAGGTCCCTCTGGTTGCGCTATGTCGGGATGCTGCCTCAGCATGGTCTGATGAGCGGTGCCATGTCCGTGCCCAGGATTCGAACCAGTGAAACCCTGGGCCACCGAAGCGGAGTGCTTACACCTAACCACTCAGCCACAGGGCCGGCCCCTATGATTTTTTTCTGTGAACAATTCATATGGGTAATTGGAGCAGCACATTTTTCCAACTTATTTTGAGAAGAGACCCTCAGTCATTTGGTGCATCTCAAAACTGCAGGAGAGCAGATGCCCACAAACCAGAAATGCTATTTGAGAAAAAAGTAGAAGAGTTGGCCTCTAGATTCTTTTGTCTAGAAACTGTTTTTCATATAATTACTCTAGGTCTACTCTACATGTGCTTTTAGGAAATTATTTCAATGAAAAGACACTTTGAATTTAATGGTGCACTCATGCATGCAATTTTTGGCAATTATACACTCATTTGAAAATGTAGATCCTGGAATATTTTGATATCATGTCCTGAAAGAGGAAAACACAGAGGATCCTAATTAGGTATAGTTTGCCACATATTTATTCATGAATTAAATGTAAGTTTCCTATCCTAAGAAAATATCAGAACATTCTCATCAGGTTGGTTTAGGATCGCACCTCACATTTCCAACTAAGGGCTGGATTTATTCATATCTCTTATGCATGCAGAATGTCTCTGTAATCAGGTCACATAAGGATGTTAGTGGAAATTTAAAAAATTGCAAATTTGGTTGCTATTTCCACACATATTTTGAGATACATTTATATGTGCGTGTATACCATTATAAAATAAGCATTATGTCCATTTTTATTTGCTGTGAATTTCCACATCAAGTGAATAATCTCACCTGCCTGTAAGAGATGGTAGGCAAAAGTAACTTTAATGAACTTTGAAATCCAATTCCAATTTATTTCACACTGTGTTCAATTAAATACCCAATTAATTTAAATGGGTAGAGTGTAAATAAAGCGGTGCACATGATTATCATCTAATTAGCACTGGCCAGCATTATAATGTGCTCATTAGTGAGCTGTATGGTATCCTAGGGCTCATAATGAGTAATCAGGGTACACGTGATTGGCATGTAGCTGTCTGGATGCAACTACTCAACCCAATAAATAGCACTGGGACAAAATGTGCAGTAGAAAAAGGAAGAAGCATACACAGCCAGATGGTGAATTGGCAATTTCCTCCTTTCAATAATTCAGGTACGGCTCCTACTCTCAGATACAAAGAGATAAATTCAAGAACAACAGAATAGCTGGAGATAGATAGAAAGGGAAATGTTCACCCAAGGCAACCCAGAACAAGAGCCTACAATTATTATGAATGACTACAGGAAAGAAAAGAGATTCTCAACTTGTTGGTTGAGAGTATCTATTTCTAATATATCAAGTATGGAATCAAAGTAAGAGATGAGCAATATTTTAATAAAATTTCTTGGAAGTTGAAAATTCAATCATTTAAATATACTTTGTGGTAACACTCACAAAGCATTTTATAATTTAGAAAGCATTTTGCCCTCATAATTGTTGTATGTTGTTGTGAAACCATTTAGAAGCTGCAGGGGAGGAACGCAGCTGTGAGTTGCATTCATTGTTATGTCCGTGAGAAGTCATGATGGCAGGCGTCATAGGTTGGCTCACTTGACACTCAATCCTACACCCTTATCCCTTGCTTGCCTCTGTTACAGAGATTGGAAAGTATAGTCTTTATCTTCCCAGATTCTCTTGCAGCTAGGGGAGGCCATGTGACTCTGTTCTGCTCAATGAAATACAGGCACAAATCTCTATGGAGGCTCTCCCTTTTGGGATAAAGCCTGGGTCAGAGAAAGTCTGTTTTCCTTGCCTCTTTCTTCTTTCCTGGATGCACAGCAGCCATGCTGTGGTCATTTGGACAGACCCACACCTTAAACAGGAGAGCAGGAAGACAGATTGAGCCTGATTTCTGGATATCTCTGAGTCGCTCCTCCAGCCTGGGCTGCCTTCCTCCAGCCATACTGTTACGTGAGAAAAAGACACCTCTCACCTGTTTAAGCCACGGAGGTAGTTTTTTGCAGTTGTAGTTTTTGTTGCTAATTATGGATTAACACAAAAGATACAGTTAGATTTTTATTAATAAAAATACTGAAACAGGAGTATAAAAAAAATAATGCAGTATTAAAGTATTGATGTGTGCTTAACTGACCTTAAAATATGACCTTTATATCTAGAGACATTCCAAAAATATTGACTGAAGGAAGGAATTAATCATAGCCTTTTTCCAAATGTCATTGCTATGAAAAGCAGATATCACTGATGGAAGTCCTTTTGGCCCATTCTTGTGGTTTTCTAGGAACATTCCATGTGTCCTGCTTTATTATGCTTTAAGTGAAGGAGGCATTCACTTAGGAACTTAGCATTTCATGATTATGCTTTCCTATCCTCTCACATGATAAAACTGGTGTTAGACTGGGAATGGTCTGGATTCCATCGGCAGGTTATAACCAGAGTTGGAAAGAAAGTGACTCAAGGAGAGGATGAGTTTGAAACAGTGAAGGTTGTATGAGATGGGGAATAATGTTACCAGCTAACTTGTAGCTAGATAGAGTCTCAATCCAATCCTTCCAAGCCCACAGGCCAGAGATATTCCTGGACTCCAACCAGACCTGCAACAAGGGAGCCCAGAACTCATGGGCATCTCCCCAGTGAAAGGCCTATACTGAACTCATCCTTGCATCTCTAGCACCTAAAGGCAATTAATCAGTGTTTGTCAGGTGGATGGATAGTGGGATTAGAGAGAAGAGAAAAGCACGGACAGAATAGGTCCTGTTTGAGCCAGAGAAGATTTTAGAAGCTATTTGGAACTGGATCTCTAATTTTCATTTAGCAGGGTTGTTCTCAAAAATCTTGGCATCATATAATTTGGTTTTAGAGTTGTGTTGCATTCAAGAAGCACACTTCAACAGCCATATAGAATTAAAAAGTAAATTTTATCTTTACGTCTTTGAGTGATCCACAGTTAGCCCAAAACAAACCTACTAAAATGCTATTTCAAACTTCTAGTCACTTTCATCACACAGCACAGTTGGTTAAGCATCTCCAACCCCCCTTCCACAAAGCAAACTTCCCTTCTCCTCACTCAGCTTCTTATTATGTATACCCACTTCTTTCTTCCAGCAAGAAGAATTTCCCCTTTAGGATGTTGAGGAAGGGAAAATGGAGCTGGTAATTTAATTACAGGATCTCTTTTGTAAGATAGGTGAACAGGAAGCCTATGAATATTCTCATGTTAATAATTTTGCGCCATTACATCAGTTAAATTATTTCAAGTCTCCATGCATCTCTTTTCATAGCTATAAAAATCAGATCCTAATTGGAATAGAATGTTTTAAAGACTGAAATGTATTACATAAATCTAAAATTGTTTATTAATGTAGCGAATTACAAAATGGAGTACTCTTTAGAATTTACAGCTTTGTTCATTGCATGTAAGTAAAATTTAATATGCTCTGGTTCTTTTTCCAATTTTATTGAATGAGATCCTCAGAATGTTGAAGCTGGAATAAACCTTCCGTTCTAAGCCCATTTTAAGGCCCTCATTTGAGAAATTATGCAACTGAGGCCACCAACGTTAAATGGCCTCGCCGCGTCACAGTGGTTAGATGCAGTGAGAGACTAGAGTGCAAGTCTGGTGACTCCAGTCCGGGCTGCTTACTGCCAAACTCCAGGAAGTATGTTGTATATCTATCTGTCTTTGAATTTGCTAGCACCTGCCTCTCATGTTCCGATACCCTTTGGAATCCACATAGGGATGTGTGGCACGGCCTCTTGGTTGACAGCATGAGCAGGGCATCAACATTCCAATGCTAAAAGAATAAGATGCACAATAAAATCTCACAAACTCAGACAGGAACATTTACTCTTCCTTTGTTAAGTCAATGCAATCTTCATCTAGAAAGCTAGAAGGCCTTTACCATTTCTTTCATTCAAAGAATTGTAAAAAAGGGAGGGTTTGGAATGATTCTGTAGAAAAAAGAGATCTCGAGGATCAGATGCTTTTAATGCAGAATTATTGAGCTTGAGGGCAAGGGTGAGCTGAGGACAAAGGTAGTGATGAGTGAATGCAATGCCCACCTTTAGAAAACTCTTCCATTAATGGCAGGATGAGTGAGCAAGGATGACAGTCTGGCCAGTACTGTTCATAAGACAGACTGAATCCAGGAAAAAGTCGGTTCTTTGAAAAGAAGTTAGAGTGTGATTGGCCTAATTGAAGTGCAAGGGTGGCTGAGAGCTAGAGGAGGAAAGCAGCTCTTCATCTTAATTAGTCCTGGGTTTCTTTTCCAGCCACACATATGGCCTGCTCCTCCTGCACAGTAGGCAGATTGTCCCAGGGAAGCAGTTTCTGCTCTCACTCGGGCCAGCACTGGAGGTGGACCTTAGTGCTCTGGGCAGTCCTGGTCTGCGCCACAAACTCCACTCGGCAGGGCCACAGCTGCTGCCCTTCGCTGATTGCCTTCCCTGTTCCAGCAGCTCCTTCTGAACATAGTGTTCCCCGGGGGAAATGTCACGGTTCATGAACTGAAGACAGATTCTTTTCAGAATCACACGGAAAAATGTTAGAAGAGAAGAAAAGATTCTAAGAAATTTAAAAATTCAAAACAGAAAATAATTAATCAGCTTTACGCTAACCTTCATAACCTCAATCACTGAATTTCCTCCCTCCTTGAGAGCAATCACTTCTGTTCTGCCAAAAGAAGTGAGATGTGATTTCTTCCAAGTCATTACCGTGATTTCCATCAAAGAGCAAAGACAGTAATTAGCACTCCACACCAACTCAGCCTCAAATTTGACATAAACTGCATTTGTCCTTTGCAGAGCTAAAATGAAGCACTTGTAATTCTTAGAATTTTCCCACGAGTTGCTGTCATTTGGCAGAGGTTTCTGGAGCTGTTGTTTCTTACAGACCTTTCCTGCTGTTAACATTTTTTAAAAGAAAAACAAAATAAAATCTTTTTTTTAAAAAAATCAACAAATAGCACCACATTACCTTCCACGTGGAATCACCGTCGAAAAGCATTAAAGGTAAAGGGGAGAAGAGATGTTAGACATGCCACCACAGTGTCATAATTGACTATAGTGGAGCCATTTTAAATGGAGCCGGAGCTGCCTTTCCAGAGAAACTGCCTTCCTGTCTCAAACCTTGGACTGGGCCAAAGCCCAAATTGTTTTATAAGCAATTGTTTGGGAAGTCAGCAGGAGAACAGACATCCTGGTCATAAACAACAAGGACTGCGGACTTTCTGAAGATAGAATCAATAGTCAATCAATGTTCAGCCAACACTAGTTCTCTGCTTCCCACTCCAATTAAAATTCCTAGTAATACAACCTCCCATTCTTTGCCTTTAAAAGCCCTCGACTTTTACTCCCCAGTGGGACAATGTATGGGTTTCTACCTGAAACTGTGCTCCCTGAGTAGCAATTCTTTGATCCCAAATAAACGCTTTGCCTCTGTTTTTGAAGGTTGACATTAGTTTCTTGGCAACATTGAAGTCCAGGTGTTCATCCAGAAAGCAGCAATTTCCAGAGTGGCTAGAACAGTCGGTCAATGAGGGGAGAATCCTCAGATGCAACTGGACACCAGTGACCCTTTTTTGAACAGTTTCTGAATATCGACAGAAGTGCTGGTGTCCAGCATACAGGTCTGGTAGACCCAGACAAGCAGGAAAACTTCGTCAGGAAGTCATCTAAGCATCCAGAATGTGGTCATGAATATTGGGTAAAGCCTCACCCATTTTCACGACACGGCGAGGGGAGGGGGAATCCAGACTCTGTGATTTGAGGCAATGAGCTAAGAGTTTGGGGAGACCAAGGCGGCTAGAGCTCACAGGACAGAGGAGGAGAGAAGAGAGCTGCACAGAATCCCCGGTCCACGGAGGATGTCCCTTGAAAATGCTGCCGAGTCTGTGAACTTTTCAAAGTCACTTTAATCCTTCAAGCATCAGAAATGCTTAGTGTCAGTTACCACGTGAGTTAAAGTTTTCTTTTAAGGGTGTAAAGATTATGATGGGATTTACCTGTTATCACACCTGTCTTATACCTTGTTAACACTAACTATTATTTTTTTTCATCTAGTAAATAACATCTGTGGGTTGATCAAAAGATTCTTGGTCAGGGGTAAACATCCCTTGTTTATGTTCTGCCAACAAATCACTCATGTCTCAGTTTCTTCGCATAAAACAAAGCAGTTAATACTGAGTCACGTTGTCTCACAAGAATGTGGTACAGATGACAATATAAAAAAATACTTTGTTTTTCAGGGAAAAGCACTGTGGGACTTGATCTGTGCTGTCTAATTTTAGTAGCCACTAGACGCACATGACTATTTAAATTTAAATTAATTAAAAGTAAATAAAATTTAAGAATGCAATTCCTCAGTTGCATTCGCTGCATTTCAACAGTTCAATAGCCACACGTGGCTAGTGGCTACTATACTGGACAACAGAGATATAGAACATTTCCATTGTTGTAAAAAGTTTAATTAAAGAGTGCTGGAATATGTAGTTTTAATATACTTGAGAAATGAATCACATTTCAAAAACCAAGTCTTTTGACTCTCTCTTATACCAAGGTTTTTTCATATGTGTGTGTATAATTTGATCTTTAATTTATTTACAGGTTTTGAATAAATATAAAGCATTTAGAAATATAACTGAGTTTCAAGGACATCTTACAATAAATTTTTTAATCACTCTTCTTTTATATTGAAATAGGTCAAGAGAAGGCACCAATTTAACCTTCCAAGGCAGATGTCCAAGCAATAGGTTGTCAAAGAAAAGAAATTCAACGCTCCTTTTGACAGCTAGTTTCAGCAATAATAAATTTCTTTCCTTTTCTTTTCAAATATATGTTTGATTGGATAGTTTCTCAAGTCACTTGTCTAGATTTTCTCATTCTGAATGCTCATGATATCAACATTTTTCTCCTGAATATGTAGATGTGCAGGCATTTTGAATATATGGACAAAGTAACAGTAAGTCAAATGAGCTCAATTCTACTTACTTTTGGCAAATAAATTGGAAGCCGAAGAGTCTTTTCCATCATTATTAAAGGCAGGCATTTTCTCCAAGGCTGTGAGAAGCTGTTCCTCTTGCTGCCTAGGCCGTTTCAATTGCAAAAGCAATTTCACCATATGGATCCCTCCAGGAGACTTCCACTAGAGTAGAAAGGGAGATCTCATCACACAGCGACTCTAGGGCCTTGCAGCAGATAGGGAAAGAGTTGTTGGTGATCAATTACAGAAAATGAGCCCACACCTCATCCTAGTCCCTTTCTGAGGATCATGTATCACCCAACAGACAGCACTCACTGTGGGGTGGCTGAAGAGAGCTTCTCTCTGGGAACCAAGGAGGCATTTATGGTAGAGTCAAGCATTGTGACACAATGCTCCGGCTATTAACGGCCCAGATTCCTCAGGCCTTGGTAAGAGGAAGCTGAGACTGTAATGGGATGGAGAATTCTTCAAGACTATTATTACTCTCAAACGAAACTTTGGCAAAGGGCAGTTAGACAGGAATGAGATCTCTGACAACTGCAGAAGATTAGGTGATGGGGCCAATGCATCATAACATGTTAAATGATTGAAATGACCTTCTAAACACAACACTGGGCGACGGGCTTGAACAAATGAACCAGGGTCATCACTTTAAGAATCATTCTTCTCTCCTTACCCCAAATGTCACATCAACATGAGACAAATTTCATTCTCAAGATAATCTTTCTTCATACCTTAGCTTTTTGCTTAGGAATCACCCAACCGCTGAAATCAAGTTCAGTAACCTTTTAAAAAGAAAGCTATTAAGTGTGTTTTGTAAAAGCAACAGTATATAGTCTATAAAGACACTTAGAAGGGAGCCAATAATTACTTTGATTTTAGAGGTTTTGTTATCCTCAACTAATATCTTGTCAAATGGCATTCGTTTCAACTGTTTTGTTTTCATAAATATTTATGGGTTATTTAACATGACATCATCTAAAATAATTCATGTATTGATATTCTTGAGAAGAGTTACATAAAACATTGAGATGGATCACAGGTCACTAAGATATGTAGCAAAGTCTGACTCAAAATGTACTTGATTGAAATGGCACAGTTATTAACTTGAAGTCCAGAATTACTGGGTCCAATGAGGAAAAAAACCCTTACTGAGAAATTCCTAGTATAATATTAATATTCCATCAATAATAATTTTCTAAAGTAAAGCTGTTGATTTTCATCACAGTTCAGTATACACAGAGATCAACCCAGCTAACAGATAGAAGCATGTAATAGTTTTCCCGGGTTGGTGCGTGACCTTGAAGAAGTCACTTGATTTCCCTGGTTTTGAAAGATTGGCTTCTCAAAAAAAAGTATGGGGATGTCATAGTGAAGAGATAAGCCTTTTTGGGTAAATAATGTTCTAAGCAGAGTATCTTCAGCAGCATTTATTGAAATTTTGGAAATCACTACTGTAAAACAGAGACCAGGGGTTAGGCAGAAGTTCAAGTCTAGAGAGTAGCCTGGCCTGTTTCCTTTCCTCTGGATATGTGTCCACATCTAGAGCCATTGCTGGCTCCATAAAGACCCAAGTCGAGTAGAATGTGGCATTTTAATGTCTTTTCTGGAAAAATAGCTAACTTACATGGCAATTATCATACAATCTACATAAAAGCATTCACTCTTACAGATTTTTACCTCTTGAAAATAAAGAAACAAAACATAGTGTAATGGAAATACATGTCAGAAGACTTGGGTTCTAATTCCTGTTTTGATGGTGGTGTGACAACAGCAAGCTCTTTCACCTGAGTGAACCTCCATTGTCTTCTCTGAAAACTGAGGGGATTGGATTTGACTAAGGTCTCCATTACGATTTCCACAGGAGCCAGAAGCAGCCTGACCTTAAGATGATAAAGGTGTCTGATACTGGGACCCCTGTCTGGGTGCTGAAGACTGTGATAAAATGGAGTACAGGCCTCCTTTTGGGCACAATCAGCAATAGTTGATTGATTCCAGATGGGAATGCAGACCTCCCTATTGCCATGTTGACAGATTTTTCAAAACGATACAGAAATTCAGATTTTTATGTCAAATATTCTGGTTTTTAAATGTTGCCAACTAATTTAAAATAGAAATAAAGACAAAAAGAAGACCACTGTGAAGGCCAAACTAAACACACGTGGGGTGGGGCCTGTGGCTGCCATTTTGTGACCTCCGCTTGGAAGCCTCCAGTCTCTCCCTGCTCTGCGGTTCTACTGGAGGATGGAGGATGAGGGTCATCCTGGGACCACAGAGCAATAACTCTGCGCACAGCTCTAATTAATCTTCTTTTCACTTGGTTTCATTAACATATGAATACAATAGGGAATGACAGCAACCACAGCGAGTGGGATGCAGGCACTTTTACAGAACGACAGCACATAAAATAAATGCTCCGAGTGAGTGGGTATCTTGATGAAATGGTAGAGCTGCAGTATGGTCAGTGAGGCCGCTGCGCAGAGCAGCCGGAAGCTCAGCTTGTAGCGGTTTTCCCCTCGGCAGCTCTGAAGGAACATCTCTGAGTTGATGGCAAAGCCCAAGCCAAAGAGGACCCCAAGGTTTCTCACAAGTCCAGCAAAAGGTGTGGTGTCAATGTGGATCCAGTCGGGGTTGGCACACCACTTCTTGGCTATGGGCACAGACCACAGCAGGTCAATGTCAAGTAGTCTGAGAAGCAGGTAAAAGCCGAGTGCAAACAGGAAAAGGAAGAGGTTGGTCTTCAAGTATGTGCTCAGGCTGGCTGTTTGGATGCCTGGAGTGTGTTCAAAGGCCTCTGCCACAAGCATGCCTGGGGATTAGGAAAGAGACACTGAAGATGATTATTTGCCCTTGAGCCCCTCGGGAATCATTCTTCTCTGAATTAAAGAATTTAGCCATAGTTTGATAAAGGGCTTTAGACACCCACGTTCTATCCATTTTCCAAAGCCTTTTTTTTAGGCAATAACTAAAAATACACACTTGCCCCATGGTCTTTTCATCATCTGCATTAGCACAGGTAGATCTTTCAGGGGTCCACAGCACTGAGTGACAACCTACTTTATAGGCAGAGCACTGATCTAGGTGCCTGTAATTGATATTCCAACTGCCATAGCCAATTACCGTAGAAAGCCTTTGAAAGGCATGTGGGGCTGAACTGCAGAGACTCAGTCACGGTGAATGCTGCTTCGGGCATACAAAGCAGCCGTTAAATGAAGTACATAGCCATGTAATAATCACTCCAGATGTTTCAGAGAGAGTGGCATGGTGTGCAGGATGGAAGGCCGTTTTTAAGTCCCCCAAACCAAGACACAAGCAGGCTGTGTGAAGTGGTGGTTTGAGAGTTGGACTTAGCTCTAGTCACTTCAGAGAAGCCCGCCTCAGTAAGAGGTTGGGTGTTTATGCTCACAAGTGAGACTGTGCCATTGCAGACATGGAGGATTTGAGAGGTGTGTTGAACCACTTAAGCTCCCATGGTAGCATTAAGTATCAGTGCCTTGACAGAATTACCTGAGATTGGGGAAGTGATTACCAGGAAGAATCTGACAACATGAACTGACACTAAAGCTTTCCAATGACCCAACTAAAGGTAAGTGATCATATTTACCACCAATCACTCCAAGAATAACTTGATGAGGAAAATGTGTTGCTATGAATACTCTGGAGATGCAGACACTGATTTGAATCAACCAAAAAAGACTCCAAAGAAATGACCAGGTCAGTCTACGATGGAAGAATAGATACAAACATAAAAAGCAAAGAAATTGTATCACTCATAAAAACAGGGGGGTGACACCAAATGATCTTTCCCAGAGGACTCTCCTAGCTGTGATATAACATCATGATTCTAGAGTCTTTTTTTAAAATGTTGTCTCCATGTGCTCCATAGAATTTGAAAAGCTTTAATAGAGGTTTCTACATTTATCAATGCATTAAGCTTAACCAGTGCTATATCCTGAGATTTTAATAAATGCTATACAAGGAAACCAAATTGACATCCTGAGAGTTATTTTAATGATGTAGGGGAAATTCAAGTTTGGGGGCATTACTAATATCCAGAATGATCAAGAATGAATTACACATATTTTTGCTCCCTGTCATATGTGCCTCCTCTTTACCCTCCTCTCTCAAGCTTTCTTTGCTTGAAGAAAACTCACTGGAGAGGCAGCTGCCACTGTGATGAAAAGCACACAGGCATTCCATCAAGGGCCGGTTCTCACTAGGTTTAATTTCACAGACTCTCGAGTCCTGGTTCCTTGTTTTTTGACATATAGAAAATAAGGAACAAGGGAATTGACCTATAGGTTATATAATATGGATTAGAAGCAGCAACATGCAAAAATCATAAAAATAATAAAATCCAAATAATCTCATCATTTTAATAAAAAGAATTAGCAATATTGAGTTCTAGGAATCCTTGGAGGTTCTGAATGGTTTATTCCAGATAACCGGACCAAATTTTGGTTATTGAAAGATTAAGGAACAGAGAGAAATGAGACTTTCAAAGAGGCAGTAAGCTGGGGTTATGAATATGGAATAACAGTCAACGAGGATTTGGTAATATTAAGGTACAGTGTAGGCACTCACTAAATTTTGATGGATGAAGTAAATCTTGCAGTTATAACAATTGAAAATGAGTTAAGAAAAAAATTTTTTAGAAGAAAGAAATATTTTTCTAGGTTTGGAAATTGGAGGAAGAAATGAACTACAGAGAAAAGGTGAAGCTTATCTTGATTCCTACTTTGAGAAATTGTCTCTGGATGGAAAATGCTAATTTCTTTAATTTACAACAACCTTCTACTGCTGTTGTTGTTTTCGGTTGGATAATGAATACATTAAGGCATATAGGCTGCAGTCTTATTAGAATAAACCTTAGAGATGCCTAAATTCTTTTGGTCATTTGTTTCTTATATTACCCAATACTACTCTAAAAAGTGGAATATATGGTGGATCTCAGAATTTTTTATTTTAAAAGAACTTTTATCTAATGGTATATGTTATAATATTTTTTAAGCAATTAGCTGACAAATCTTATCTCAGGTAGCCTAAAAATTTATGACTAAAGTTGTGCTCAGGATAGTTTTAATGATAGTTAAAATATTTCAGGAAACAAAAGGAAACAGTCCAATTCCTATAAAAATTTTAAGTAATCTTAATTTAAAATTCTAGGCTTTTCTAAACATTACAAATCTACTAACATTAAGTCTACTGATTTTCACTTTTGAGTTTGCTTCTAGAACGTTTTTAGTTTTTTAAAAAGGTTGCATAGTCTTTAAAGCTAGAATGCATGTTATTGATGTCACAAGTATTGGCTATTCAAAGAAGGAAGCATAATTATACTAAATTAACTGATGCGTTCAAGGGGAATGATGATTCTCAAAATTTCTAGTTAATCTTAAAGCAAGGGAATGTACACGCAAAAACATTTCCTTACATAATTTTAGATGACTTATTTATGAGCTACCAAAGTGATTATTGTACTATGGAAACCCAAAGGCACATTTAGCAAATCATCAATCAATTAAACATTTCCAGTAATAGCTGTGAGCTAATTATGACATTATCATAAAGCAAAATATTAATTTTCTATTCATTTTGCTATTTTGGATATGATAGAGTAGAATAAGCACATTTCAACAACGAAAAATAGGCTAAAATGAATTTTTAAAAAGACTTTTTGTGTTCAAAACTGTCGTATTACAGTGCTACAGAAACTGGAGAAAAGCTCACCTGTGCAGAGTGGTCGATGACTTATCCCCCTGACTGACAGTGTGGCTCAGGGCAGCCGTCACCATGACATACCAGACGCATGATGAGCCCATTGCATGGCCAGAGGGACTTCCTGATAAAACAAAATGTCAATCCATTTGAATGGTAGTTAATAGAGTATCACTATCAGAAATGGACAGCAGAATAGCATATTAGCCATGAAAATTACAAATAACTCAGAAAACACCAGAGGGCACAGATTATAGGTAGTGTTTAGACATAGGTAGAAATAAAGAAAATTGAGTCAGATTGAGCCTGAAAACACTAGTTCAAAAGCTTTTTTCTAGATTTTTCAAGTTCATCAAATTCCAGAAATTACAACATTCAAGGCTAATTAAGAACTCAGGGTGTTGCACCAAAATCTGCCACATCCGTACTCATTCTTCATATCTAATTGTTTCTAATTGACGAGAAAATGAAAGTACTTGTGTTGGATCTTGAATCAGTTTATTTTCTTTGGGCTGAAAACTTAAGCATCTGAAGGATGTCATTACCATGTCTGATTTACCAACTGACTACTAGGTACTAGCAGCTACCTGTATGCCCATCTTGTGGCCGGCCACCGCAATGGGAATCTTTGCTATTAAATGGACAAAGAGAAGCGGGAAAGGGGGCAACAATTCTGGGAGAAGAAGTCTGCAGACACATAGCTGTTCTACTCTCAGAATAGCTTTCCCACGCTGCTTGGTTTTTTTGTTTATCACTTTACTTTAATATTCTCTCTGAGTTTTCACCAAGTGGAGATTCATTCAGGTTAAATACCAGTCTCTTCTTGAAAAACTCTAAATTAAACAAAGACAAATCTATTTCTCATAGATCTGTTTCTTTCAAATCTATTTATTACGTGGGAATTTTCAGAACCTTTTATATACTTAAATGAGTTGTAAATTTCCAAGGAGTGAATATAGAATGCAGTATTTTTTTTTCTTTTTCTTTTCTTTTTTTTTTTTTTCCGAAAAAGGTCTCATAAGATAGAACACATGCTGGGAAATACTGGGATAAACCAAGGTAGCATTTCAGTTGTCTCAAAGTTTATCCATCTATCCATCCTCCAATCCATCCATCCGTCCATCACAAACTAGTTTCACAAAGATAAAGTACACACCATCCCTGACCTGATGGAACCCACAGTCTATTGGGGGAACCAGACATATAAAGAATTAACAATGGTACAGTGTGGTACATAATATAACAGACGGATGTGTGCTCTTATGGGAGCAAAAAAGAAAGATGTTCAGAAAATTCATTGAGAACTTACACATTCACTATATATCAGGGTTAGTTTCAAGATGTCAAATGGCAAGAAGTTTATGCTATGTGACAAACTGTGGTGAGGTACCATAAAACAGTCTTACAAATTAAAATAACGTAATTTTTCTTTATATATATATTTCAAAAAACCTTCAAAATTTTCCTTTATATATGTATTTCAATAAACAACTTCCATAAGTAAAGATTTTACACTCATACAGAATCTTACTTATAATAAAAAAGGAAAGGGTCCAAGAAATCTACTTACATACTATATACATGAGAGAAAAAAAGAAATTTTGAAGAAATCATTCTAGGATTAGAGATAATCTTTACTGGCAATAGTAACACCAGGAAGTCCTTACCTTTCATACAGAAAACTTGTCTATTCTTCCTTCATTCATGAGATTCTCAGAAAACCTATAATAACTTTGAAAGTTGCTCAGCAGCAGATAAATCTACATTTCTGGGATTTTAATATAGTTCTTTGGGAATTGGTTCTAGCTGTTTTTTGTCTGTTTTAGTATCAAAGCATTACGTTCTTCCAGGAAATAAATGTCAAATATAAAATCATTTGGGTAGTATTCTCCTAACTTACCCTTTTACAAATAACAAAGTGAAATTTGATTCTTCGTAAAACTTCTTTCCTTTCTCATTAGCAATTTTTGTGCTTATGAACTTTTGGCATCCTCACCCACGACATTTTCTTTAATACGCTATATAGTATCATACAGTTATTAGATGATAATCATACATAATGACTCTCTAATGTCTTTAGTAACTCGAGGCTGCTATAGTTGCTTACCTGGACCTGTTTCGCATGTAGTGGGGAACTGTTCAAGGCATGGACTTGAGTGATTTGGGTAAATCTGAGTTTCTTGGACCCACCAGTAGGGCCGATGACCAAATAATATCCTGTATTTAAGGAAATATAAATATGCATTTGTATTTAAATACACAACTATTACTGAATTGGAGACTAGCTATTCTCATCTCTAAAAATGACTCAAGCAGAGGGTTGATGGAGAAATCTCATGGTTAAGAGACTTAGAAAGAACTTGGATTCTTGTCTGTCCCTCATTATGGAGGATGACACAGTCATTTGGAGTTTGGGCATCCTAGTCTCCAATAAAACAGGGACTTTTTTCCTTGCAGGGGAAATCCTGTGGGTGCTTTGGGTACTTAGCCTGGGAATATCAAAGTGGTCCCTGGAATCCTCGATCTGTTCTTTATGGTGCTGCTTATTTAACTAACTTCTTGGTTAATCACAGCATATGTGTTACAGGGTTTTGGAATTTACTTATAAATCAGATAAACTATACATTTCTATGCTTTTGTAAGTTCTATTTATGAATCGATGTTTCAAGTTAGCTGATATGTTTCAAAGATTTTCCAAGTAAAACTACATGCATTTGAAGTGTGATCATTAAGCCAAATCTACAAATTCAAGAATAAGCTTTAGGAAAAATGAATCAAAACAGAAGTCTTACCATTTAAAAATAAGATTGAACCAATCCCCAACGACTGCTACCCATATCATCTTGGTTCCAACTGTCTGATTAAGTTGAAACCAAAGAGGAAAATAAATAGAAAAGATATTCCGGGGGTCTCCAACACTGGACATAAAATTTAGAAAATTGTAGTAAGCTCGGTAGTCCTTCTGCAAATGCTGAATAATGAGCACTCCATTCCTATGAAGGAAATCCATCTTGAAAGAGAGGCAATTCTAAACATGGAGCAATTGGAGCTGCAGTGCTCTCAGTCTGTTTTTATACGGTACCCCTGTGGCGTGTCCAGCCATTACTGCAACATGTGATACTGACCATCTGTGGAGAGGGCACATCGGCCCTCCTCTGCTAAAAAGCTCATCTGTTTATGATTTTAATTGGTGCCAAAGAGGTGAAGTACATGCTAATTTGTGGCAAGTCGAGGGAAAATTTGGGTTGAGACACAATGAATTTCTTATGCAACCTCCCTTTTGTGTGAACAGTTGGATCATGTTTGCTCTAAATTTTTTGCACAGTTCATTTCCCTCAAGGGCAGAGACATTAGCAATTTCTATGCTTGGCTAGAAGACTATGCAAATAATTACTGCATGTCAAATAGCCCTTAAAGCCATGCATTTTAATTTAAAATAGACTGTGGCTCTTTGACTATTTTATTAGGTCTTCGAGGAAAACAGATGAGTAAATATCTGGGCATGAAAAATTTATATGATATGACAGATTATTTTCTTATTGCAGACTTTTAAATAAAAATATTGTGATATTTCTTTGTTAGCAAAGGGAATGATATGATATATATGCAACAGAGAAGGAAATACGTGGAAGATAGAACAATGTTAGGACAGAGTCATATTTTTACTGAGCGGAGAATACAATTGAGAGCACTGGGGAGTTGCTCATGTGACAGAAAGATGGGAATAGACTCTGAAGGGCTTTTGACCAATCAGGAAAATGGTCTATTGAAAACAGAGTGTTCGGTAGACGGACGTGGGAACCACCGAAGCAAACGTGTAGAATGGGAATAAACAGAAGGGCAGCTGAAAGAGACCTATGGATCCAAGTCAGAAGCCAGATGCTGGATTTAGAGCTAAATTATGTCTTTGAGGATTGGAGGATTCCTGTGAAAGCACTTAAGCCCCACCAGGTAGTGGAGGGTGGAGGTAGGTAACCTTACTTGTTATCTTCCCATTCATAGTTGTCTTTGCTAATCATAGCCTCCTTCATAGGAACTTTCTTCACCAGCTGTGAATATCTCCTTGAATTTCTCTTGGAGTCCTGCCCCATCATTTAACAGCACCATTGTTATGGGGATCCAGTGTTTATAGGTACCTTCCCAGCCTCTTTTGCCTCCCCTGGAGGAAATGTTTTGACTGACCATTAAAATCTTTTGAGGTGCTTTTTTTAAATGTCATACTTTTGTCCTTCCCAGGCAAGTTAAATATCTGGTGAGGGGACTCAGGCACTGCTATTTTAAAAATAGTTTCCAAGCGATTCCAATGTGAAGTTGGGGTTGGGAATTGTTGTGATAAAGTAATTCATATATTACTTGTTCTTTCAGCCTTAAGCTCCTCCCCCTCCCAAAAGTCAAGCGTTAAGAAGTTTAAATACTTTTAATATGTAAGTTATTGGATATAAATGGATTTTCCTGTTAAATTCGATTTTTACACTAATGATTTATCTTTTTGTCAAGACTTCAGAAAGCCTATCTCTAGAATTAAAGAAAACTCTAATGAGAAATTATCCAGCTGGTGACAGTTTATATACGAACTTGATTGTGGGCCAGAAGAGGTGAAGCAATGGAGACAATCGAAATGTACTCCTGATAAAACAGGGCATGCTGATGGCAGCTGTCTTCACTGAAGTTTTTGTGATGTTCACCTGGAAGGAAATTAAAATACAGCCTGGATTCTGTGGATGAGAACTCTAGTTTAACAGTCACAAAGTGGGATCACAAGCGACACCAGGTCATTTTTCAGAAAGCGACTTTAAATGACTACCAGGAAATGCATATTAATCTCTATCCAGGGTGAGAGCTTTACCAATCTCCTTTATCATTCTTATCTTTTTAGTAGGAGAACCAGGAAGTAGTCAGCCAGCACTGGCTCTCCCATAGTTTGCTCTGCCCACAAGCAGTCCATGAATTACACCCACCCTCTGTTCTCCCACTGGTGTGCTAATCTGATCCGAATGATATATGTGTTGGGGTAAAATCAATTGTGCTGAAAACTCAGTTGTGCTTTAGAACGCCTTGCATTTATGTTCTTCCAATTATTTACCTTTAAAAACACTCTCTTATTATCCAATTTTAACTTCATGGTGGTCCAGTAATCTTTGTTATAGTGATGAGAAAATGTACAGATAACCTGCCCCAGCTCATTTCTTTAGTGCAGGAGCCCTGTTTGGGGACTAAATTTTATTTCCAGAGCAAAGCTGCTTCTTAGTCTAGGCTGTGTCCAGGTTGGTCAAGGCCAACGTAGGTGAGATTTAAAACAATTGCAAAATGAATAAAAGCTGAGGCTATAATCACCTTAGTTCAAATGCGTTTACCCAGACGAGAATGGAATTCATCTGTATCATCACTCCAACTAAAAAGCTTTTTCGTGTAGTCCTGAGAGACAAATGGTTGACACAGAAGCTTATCTGGCCAGCTGCCATATCACTAGGAGAACTTCACAGACAGAATCACCACTTCAAATTCTGTTGAATGGCTTATCCCATCCTTTGACAGCAGAGACACAGTTGTTATGGGGGTGCAGTGGCTATGTTACCTTCCCAGTCGCTGACATCTTCCCTGGAGGAAATATCAAGTGACACTAAGATGGGCATCTCAGGGCTCGGAGGTGGCTCTGAATCCCATCCTCTACTGATGGCCTTGGGACCCTGCACATATTTTCTTCTCTGGGGACAGCCAAGTATGGAAGTGAGTGAAGGCCACCCAAATGAGAACAGAGGCTATTTATTCTGAACTTGCCATAGTAAGAGTTGGCCACAATCACTTGTGTTTGACAAAGACTCAAAAGTGGGCAGGGGTGAAGGAAAGCTTTATGGTGAAAACAAGGGAGCCTTTAGATACGCTCTGATTAGAAGTTGTTGGCATGGACAAGCTGGAGATGGCTTAACTAGAAGCAGAGTGTCTTATGTGATTGGTTTGGGGAGCATAGTTGGCTTTCTTTAGTTGGTCCTGAGTTGGAAGCAGGGGCAAAAAATAGGGAAACTGGCAGTCATTGACCAAGTCCTGATCATTCTGGGAGTTTTGCTTCAGAGTTTGTGAGTCAGAATTCTACCGTCATGTTTGGTTTGGCCGTTGTCCATTTGTATGTTGAATCTCTCACAAGCCAAACGGAATTAGCATATGTCGGAAGTACTTTACGTGGCACCCCATGAAGAAATAAGGGAATCTCTTGTCTAACCTGTGATTTATAATTCTTATCATTCATTGAGTTAAAAGTGAGGCTACACACTAGCTTACCAAAGACAAATCAATTTATTGAGGTACTCTATATGAGATACTAGCCTTGACTAATCAGAGTCCGTGCTTCTAGCTTTCTCGTTTTGCATATTCAGTTTCTCTAATTTCCATAATCTTTGTAATGAGCCGTGAGGAAGGACATTACTTTGCTTTATTCTTTTTCTAAGATGTATTTGAGCTACATATTTCATAATATTCATTTTCTTCAGAAATGTCTTGTCCTTAAATCAAGGTGAGAATGGTATCAAATACGTTTTGTCTTACGATTAAAAATTCAACTTCTTGCTCATTCAAGGCTTCAGAGTCTGTGGACTGTGATGAAGCTGGCTGCGCATTAGCTTTTCATCTTAGGTAGTTAATTTAGAAAGACTGACTGTCTCCTGAGGACTATCTGGTTCCGTAGACTGTGGGATAATTAACTGAAGCCAAAGCACCTTAATTCCTTTTGTCTTTTAACAGGATCTGCTAAATCTGTTTATTCTCCATAGTTCATCATTTTTAGTCTTTTTATATCCTTGTGCTTCCTCGTGGACACCTTCTCTGCCCAGCATCCTCACCATTCCTTTAACAGTGCTTTCTCTCAAACACTCTTTTCTTTTAAGGAATTGTATTCGTCTGCTGGGGCTGACATACAAAGTACTAGACTGGGTGGTTTAAACAACAGAAGTTTATCTTCTCATAATTCTGAAGGCTACAATTCTGAGATTAAGGTGTCGACAGAGTTGGTTTCTTCTGAGGCCTCTTGGCTTGCTGGCCAGTTTCTCCTTGTGTCTTCACACGATCTTCCTTCTATATGGATGTGTCCCAATCTCTTCTTACAAGGACACCAGTTGTATTGGATTAGGTCCCACCCTAATGACCTCATTTTAAGCTAATTACCTCTTTAAAGACTCTGTCTCCAAATAGTCACATTCTGAGATACTGAGGGTTAGGACTTGAACATATGAATTTGGGGGGACACAATTCAGCCCATAACTGGGATTCAGTTACAATTTTGTCATATATTTGTTTTGAGTTTATATGTTTAATCTATCTCTCCTGAACCACAGTACAAGTTCCATAAAATAAGGGATCCTGGGGCCGGCCTGATGGTGCAGCGGTTAAGTTCACATGTTCTGCTTCGGTGGCCCGGGGTTCGCCGGTTTGGATCCCGGGTGTGGACACGGCACCACTTGGCAAGCCATGCTGTGGTAGGCATCCCACATATAAAATAAAGGAAGATGGATGTTCGCTCAGGGCCAGTCTTTCTCAGCAAAAAAAAAAAAAAAAAAAAAGAAAAGAAAAAAGAGGAGGATTGGCAGCAGATGTTAGCTCAGGGGTGATCTTCCTCAAAAAAAAAAATAAAATAAATAAGGGATCCTGTTTGCTTTGTGGACCAGGCACTAGCGCAGCTGCTCACCCAGGCCCGGGTGGAGCTGTTTTCCCATGAAGCTAGTGAAGTGTGCACGAGGCCCTGTCATTCAGGTTATTGCTGGGAGCTGCTGGGAGTTGTAGAGCATATTAATAATTTTATATTCTTTTTATTAAAGAGAAGTCTCAATATTAGAGGAGCTTTAGATCCCACAAAACTTGGAAATGTCCCTGGGCCTATGGCAGTTATTCAGTAAATGTTTCTTGAATGAATGAATTTTTGAACAAAACTTGATGTGAGTGTTAACTTACAAAGTGGCTCTGTTTAAAAAAATATATGTTGGGGGCCAGCCTCGTGGCGTAGCAGTTAAATTTGCACACTCTGCTTCAGCAGCCCAGGGTTCAAGAATTCAGATCCTGGGTGCGAACCTGCACACAGCATCAAGCCATGCTGTAGCGGCATCCCACATAAAAAATAGAGGAAGATTGCCACAGATGTTAGCTCAGGACCAATCTTCCTTACCAATATATATATATATATATACACATATATGTTATTTATTTACTCTATAATCAAAATACATTTTTCCACAGAGATAATGTTATAAAGTGGAGAGGTCAAGAAAGCTTCTTTTAAGGTGGAGAAAATTATATATAATGTTTATTTAAGAAAAGCATAATATATATATACACATCTGCTTATGTTTAAAGAGAATAGAAGAATAAACAATAAAAAATGATTTAAGTTTATCTATAAGGAAAGAAGGGAACAGAGTGGAGGGAACAGGAAAAGCTAGACTTCTTTAAATATACTTATTTTCTAGATTTGACTTTGAAACCGCTTAAATATATTACATAATTGTAAAATAAAAACAAATTTAAAAAGCAACTCATACAAAAATTTTAAAATGAAACAAACGATAAAAAAGAAAACAACACTTACTTGGCCCATCAGACTTGGGAATTATTCACTTCCACCTCTATAGCACTTATACGTGTTTTATGAGTTTGTTCCTGTGGGACATCTTTTTATAAGCATTTCCTTAGTCCTCCTCAGTTTGCTCTCTGCCGCCAGAGTTGCTGTGGCTTGGGGTGGGAATGCGCCCCAGTACTTACCCTCTGGGGGTCACGGCCTGAGGGAGATGCAGGAGTTGGTTCTGTCTGGTACTAATAATCTTTACGTGGAGCTTTTCCCTCCAATACTAGAGCCTGCTTGATAAGCTGAGTCCTTTTAAAGCCAAAAAAGTTAAAAGTTTAAAGTTAGGGTTAAGGTTTGTCTCAAATCAGTTCACCAAATGGTGCAGCAGAGCCAAGTTTAAGCTACACAGACCACGATCCACAAGAGGGTACATCTGCCTCCACCCTCAGCCTCCTTTTAAGGTTGGCTTTCTCAAAGTGTGGTCTGTGGACCACTGTGGTCTCCCCACCTGCATGCATTTTCCCAGGACTACTGCAGATCACAGAATCAGACTCTTAGGGAAAATGCTCCAGAAATGTGTTTTTTAGTCAGCTTCCTACGTGGTTCTTATGCACATCAAATTTTAGAAGCTCCATCTTAATTCATCTCTCCCTTGATATAAGGTGTCCTACTCCTTCTGTGCATCCTGTATGTGGTTGACCCTTCCTTATACTACTTTCTCAACTTTTACCCTAAGGCATTTTTTCCTTGATTACTTCATTTGAGATCTGCACTACTCCACTCTTTCTCATGGATGCAGGATTGGTGTGTTCTTGCATCTCTCCTTTTAGAATTTCCTTTTCATTCTCTCTTTCTCTCTCTCCTCCTCTTTTTTTTGGTGAAGAAGATTGGCCCTAGGCTAATATCTGTTGTCAATCTTCCTCTTTCTGCCTGAGGAAGATTGTTGCTGACCTAATATCTGTGGCAATCTTCCTCTATTTTGTATGTGGGATGCCGCCACAGTATGACTTGATGAGTGGTAAGTAGGTCCATGCCTGGGATCTGAACCCACAAACCCTGGGCCACCAAAGTAGAGTGAGCAAACTTAACCACTTTGGCCCTGGGGTCAGCCCTTTCATTCTCTTTTTTAATCTAAGGCCCATGGTAAACACTCAAAAAATATTTCCTGTAATTAACATTAGTTATTCTTATTTTGCCAAATAGTTTGTAAAAGTGGAGCTGATCTCCAATTGCAAGATTCTTTATCAGAATGGAAGTAGGGCAAAGTGATACAATTTCAGTCTTATACAATTCTTCTCTTGCTTCTCCTTTGCACTCTGACATCTCTGCCTCTTCCTCTGTCTCTCTTTTCTCTCTTCTTCTTCCTCTCTCTCTCTTTTTCCCCCTCCTTCCCTCTGTTCCATCCTCCTTCTTTCTCACACTAAATACTTATGGATCTAAGTCTTTGAGTTGATCACAAACTTCAACCTTCTCCTGTAGCCTGAGAGCAAAGAGAAGTCCGAGAGAGCTGAGCCAAATCTGAATTTATCACCACTGCATCTTGGAATCAAGCTAGATGTCCTTTGCATAATGAGGGTCTTCAGAAAATTGCACACTCAACCACCATTCCCTTCAGAATCAACACCTTTTCTTCCTCCTGTGATAGAACTCTGCTTTTGATTGCTCCATGTTCTGTTCAAAGACTAGAACTCTGCTGTGCCAAAGTACTTTTGAGCCGAAGGAATCTTTAAGAGAGCATGCTTTTGCATCTAATATTAGCCAAATCTCCTTAGGCAGTAGGCCAGGAGTCCATAACCTGAATTTGATTTATTTAGAGGTCATTGCACTTTCTGAAATTGTATGCAAAATGTTAGTGCATGTGCACATTTCTTGGAAGCAGCCACAGCTCTCACAAGATTCTCAGTGGGATCCCTGACCCGGACAAGTGAAGGATAGCGTAAGGCGCACTGGAATCCCATCCACTGTCCATGTTGGCTATGCCCAGGATCCCTCAGTTGCTCATTTTCTTCAGAGTTATCTTCAGTACTCAAGTCTCCCCAGCATGATTTGCTTGTCCTAATGACTTCCTTCCTCTTAATGACCTTTTAAAAATCTTTTAATACTACAGTCAGTCTCCAAACCCTGTACTGTTGCCTTGTTTTTAGTTAATTCCAATAGTTGAATAACTCCACTTCTTTCTAGAACTTTCTTATTTGGCTTCATTTAGATTTTACTGAGGTTTTGATTTGCAATAAACTCAGCCTGTTTTAAATTGCAGTCTGTAGGAGAGAGGCTAGAATTTCTTCAGTATGTTTTGCCATTCTAGATATTATATAACCACAAGATATATTTTTATCATATGATGAACCATTAATCTCTGAGATATAGTGCTCACTGCAATTCAACATCATTTAGGGATATTTGACTTTAGCTTGTGTCACCTGTGCAGTGGCAGTAAACAAAAATATATTTTGGAGGCATTGACCTTTAATGTCTCTGGGCGTGGTCATTATCCTTTTACCACAAGCTTATCTGCCTTCTTTAAAATAAATTGTATTTGAGATCTCTCTAGTGTCACCTTACAATGTAAAATGGATTTATTTCAGACTGAGTTTAGACCCTAGTGACTTTCAGAAAATAATTACCTCCATTCTGGCTAGCCTCCCAGGAATATTGGCATTCCACAATAACACTATTATAAGTGACCTGGCTACAGCTGTTCCACGTACCCCCCCCCCCATCAGTCTTATGCATGCATTCTTCTCTAGAAATGATCATGACCTACATCCATAAACGTTTCCTTGGATCACCAAAGGACCCAACAGAGTTGCCCCTTGAGCAGTACTATTAATTTCCTTCACAGTACAGTTAAGATATTTTATAGCTGGGTTCATATTTTATAGGTGGCATTAAGAGTGCTTACTGTATTTAAGGCAGTTTCTCAAATTTTAGCATGCATCAGAATCACCTGGAGGACTTGTGAAAACACTGATTACTGGGACCCGCTCCAGAGTTTTTAATTCAGTAGGAACGGAGAGCGGCTTGAGAATTTGCATTTCTAACAAGTTCCTAGATGAGGGTGATGCTGCTGGGTGGGGAACCACACTTTGGAGAAGCCCTAGTGTAAGACGTTGATTCTTACAGGCACTGATAGGACAGGGATAACTCATACCTCAAGGGGCTTGTGGTTTCATACGGAAGATAAGATATTTACATAAACAACACCACTGTGCCCTTAGGGGCTGACAGATGGAGTGAGTGGACAAGAGGAAAGTCAGCTATGACTTTAAGTTTATGAGATTAGGGAAGCCTTTGTGGAGGAGGTGGCAAATGACTAGAACTCGATAGATGAGTAGAATTTAGAAATGCAAAGCTGCAGGATGAAATGGAGAAAATACTCCAGCTGAAATATATCGCATTAAAAAACTGTAAAAGAAATTTCCATTTTTGACATTTATGAGACAATCAAAAAATTAAAATTGTTGAAATTTTCACTTGTCTTATAAATGTAAAAAATTGTATTTAAAAAATAGTTTTTAAATGTAACATGTTAATCAGTTAATGTTAATGTTTTTAATATGATAATGGTATTGTGGTTATATTAAAATGAGTCTAGGGGCTGGCCCCATGGCATAGCGGTTAAGTTCGCACATGCTGCTTCTCGGATGCCCGGGGTTCGCTGGTTCAGATCCCAGGTGCGGACATGGCACCGCTTGGCAAAAGCCATGCTGTGGTAGATGTCCCACATATAAAGTAGAGGAAGATGGGCATGGATGTTAGCTCAGGGCCAGTCTTCCTCAGCAAAAAGAGGAGGATTGGCAGCAGTTAGCTCAGGGCTAATGTTCCTCAAAATAAAATAAAATAAAATAAAATGAGTCTAACTTTCAGAAAGATGTCCTGAGATATTTATGAGTGAAATGACGTGTTGTCTGGGGTAGTGGATGGAATGTGGATATAACAGGATTGCTCAGTGGTTGATGGTAGCTAGGGTTCAATGATGGGTAAATGACAGGTTCATTATATTATTCTACTTATTTTTGTCTACGTTAGAAATTTTATGTATGTTAGAAATTTTAAAAATTGTAATAAAATTTTTAAAAATAGGAACTGTATGAACAAAATCAAGGAACTAACGTAGTGCAGGGTTGATTATTTATTTCTGCTGGAATATAAACAGTTTAAAGTAAACAATTAAACAACAAGGGTAAAATGGTAAATTGAGACCAAGTCACTCAAAGATTTGACTTGAATGCCACTAAGGAGTACGGGCTATGTTTTTGTGTGTGTGTGTTTTCATGTGAATGAGGAAGATTGCCACTGAGCTAACATCTGTTCCCAATCTTCCTCTTTTTGCTGGAGGAAGATTGCCCCTGAGCTAACATCTGTGCCAGTCTTACTCTATTTTTTGTATGTGGAATGCTGCCACAGCACGGTTTGAGGAGTGGTGTGCAGGTCCACGCCCGGGATCTGAACCCGTGAATCCCTGGGCCACCAAGTAGAGCATGTAAATTTAACCACTATGCCACCAGGCCAGCCCCTGGGCCATGTTTTTAAAATAGTGGAGGAACCCTGAAACTGTTCTGAACAGGGAAGCAATATAACAAAAGTGCATTCTGAGATTATAGTGGCAATGGTGGGCAAAACAGAGTGGGAGAGCAAGAGTCTGGAGGCAAGAACCAGGTGGTAAAGGCCTGAACAGAGATCTAGAAGATCAAAAAAGGGGAGGGGGAAGGGAGATATAGATGAATCTATAGTGTTGGCAACCAGTTACTATGAAAGTCATGAAAGACTCCAAGATTCTAAACTTGAGGACTAGGAGAACGCCAGTGCTATTAAAAGAAAAGGAATATTTAACAAGAAAATGATAATTTTGTTTTTTGAAATATCGCTAGTGGGGAATCCATGTGATATGACCAGCAGGTGGCTGGAAGTATGTGACCGGAATGCAGAAAACTGGGCAAGGCAGGACTGAATCTGAGAGACATCTGTGAGACGGGATAAGATTACCCTGGGAAATAAGTCAGCGGGAAAAAGAGTCAAGGACTTTGGGAACCATCTACATTTAGAGATTAGGGAAGAGAAGAGGAATCTGAGAAACGACTAGTAGAGAGGTAGAAGGCACAAAATTTCACATTCATGTAGGTACCTTAGCTCAGTGGCATCAACTATTCTGCCCACCACAATAAGATCAAAATTTAATTATTATAAATAAAAACCAACATTTTCTGTACACTCATGTTCATAAGCAGCATTATTCATAATGACCAAAAGGTGGAAGCAATCCAAATGTCTATCAATAGACGAATGGATAAGCAGAATGTGGTATATACACGTGTTACTGTCTCCAGAGAAACAGAAACGATACGTGTGTGTGTGTACAGAGAGAGAGAGAGAGAGAGGGAGAGATTTATTATGAGGAACTTGCTCCCCTGAGGACCATCTGGATGTTTCTGCCCACTCATAGTTGGAGTGAACGTAACAAAAATAGTCCACTAAAGAGGGCAGAAAAATGAGTCTGCTACAAGATGTTCACTTTTGTCTGAGATATAGTTGCAGCCTGTGTCAGTCATGAATATCTCAAAGCCTTGCTATGGAACTCTTTTTCCGTTTTGCTCATGCATCAGTTATGCTCTGCCAGATTCCATCAGGAATGCATTAGAGAGATGGTCCAAGCATTATTGCAAGCTGAGGGAAAAAATTGATTATCTCGAACTAGTAATGACCAAAAAAAATTACTGAAACTGTTTTCTGACTGTTAAAAATTTAGTATCCAAATAAAGAGTAAACAAAAAATAGTATCCATTATGCTGAAATTGAAGTTATTGTATTTGTGAAACATTGACAGATCATTAAATGGATAATGCTAAATAACCACACCTAACTGATTAATTAATTCAACCTGGATTGGGGTGGAAGTGATGTCATTATCCAGACAGCAGAACACATGTTTCCTTAAAATCAGGATTCTACGAGTAGTGTGATTGTCTTGTAATGGGGGCTATATGAATCCCCTCAGCTAAAGTTGGTATTCAATTGCAACAGTTTTTCTATTTCTTTGCTAACTTAAATTTTGTTCTATTTAAAGTCTTATTTATACGTGTTTTAATATGACAAGCTATCGCATAGGAAGTAAGTAGGATATAAATCATAAAAACAAGAAATCATTTTGAGTATTTACGTTATAGGGACCTATTCGAAGGCTCTTGCATTTATTCACTCTTTTAGTCCTCACACTGGGTATGCGAAGAAGATATTATTATTACCTTCACTTTACAGAAGAGGAAACTGAGGTCCGAGAGACCAAGCAAGTTGCCCACAGTCACACACAGTAAACGAAGGAGGCTAGATTTCAAACCCGGGCTGTCTTATTGCAGAGCTGGAGCAGGTAGCCACTGTGTAATTAATTAGAGAAGTAAACTGCCTACAGGACATTAACATTTGATTAATATCTCCAACAATAGCCTCTCAAACTCAACATATTAAAATTATAACTCATTCTACCTCTGTCTCCTGGCAACACCCCTCCCCCACACACCAGCTATACGGTGAAGCCAACTTCCATTCTGCCAGCGGTATCACCATTCTCTCAAACATCTGGGCTAAAAAGTGAATTACCTCTGACTTCCCCTTCTCCTTTTCGCTTTTATCTGCAACACAGCCAGTCAGAGAGGGCAGGTACCAAGAATCTTGACTATTCAAAGTTTTCTGTCACTGAGTTTCTACTGGGGCAGAGACTACTAGTACTAGGTACTGCCTTTTGATGTTTCTGTTTTAATTTACATGGTCAAAAACAGAGAATCAGGAAATTTTGGAAGTGTTAATATTAGAAGCCAATAAACAGTTATATTGCAGCCATTTCCCAGTGAAGAGTTATTGAATGATGAGACAAATTAAATAGTATTTTTATTCGCGTTATTATTTTTAATTAGCTTTTTTAAGCTACGGGTAGTATCAAAGAAGAGGGTATATACTTGGCCACAGAATACAATTAAAGTCCAATATTTATATTTGCTGCAGAACCTTTATTTGAAACTGATGAATGACCTGTCCTGACGAACGGCTGGCTAGTCTTTCAGGTACTAATACTTTCCGAAGCCAAGATGAGAGTCGGTAGTCTCTCAGAAAGAACTACAAATCCCAGAATGCCCTTTTCCCTGTCTTTTTCACGAGAATCCCAGAGGGCTAGATCAACCAATCCCTTCATGGAGAGACTTTGCTATCAGCCAATCAGGAGGCGAATGGGCGCCTGCAGGCGGGAGGAGGAAGGCGCCCTGGGTTTGAAATACGAAAGTTGGCGCGGCTGCGGGAGCTGGGTCTAGAGGCGAATTGTTAACTCAGATCTGTTCAGGTCTCGTGTGGGGAAGGCGGCGGGGCTCAGGCCTGCCGGAGAAGGTGAGGGAGGTGGGAGCTGGGCTGAGCTCCCCGAACCGCCTGTCGCGATAGGGGAAAGTGGGTTTGGGGGTGAATATGTGTTTTCGCGGGCGACAGCTGCGAAATGCACGTCTTGCTGTTTGGGCGTCTAGGCCTCGCGGGGTGGGCAGCGGCGAGGCTGAGGGGTTTTGTGTTACACCGAACGAGATGTCTGTGGCCCCTCTGGGAAGATTTTAGGTCATCGGGAAGGTTTTAGCGTTACAGAGAACCGGTGGGACCTGAGTCTTAAAGGACATCCTTTTACAGAGAACACTGAGGCCCAGGAGTGGAGGTGACTTGTACAGGTCCTAGACTAAACCCACTAAACTCCCACTTCCGTCTCCCTTTTACTGCTGCCTTTCCTGATCTGGAATGAGCGGGAGAAGCAGGGTAGATGTGTGGGGTCATACCGTGTGGGAGGGGGCCGGCCATCTGGGACCTGACGATCCGGGCTGGAATTGAAAGAGTCAGAGTTGAAGGGGCTTTAGAAGTCACCAGTTTTACTTGTGGGAAAACGGAGTTAATGTCATTTCCCCAGGGTCATAGAGCTTGTAAGTGTCCTGTGCAATTACCTTCCTAAGGATTCCCAGGAGGTAAGAGTTTCCTGAATTCTTCCTGAGCCTTAACCATAGTTAAGTCCAGGTGGCTTGATCTGCTTTGGGATATCTAGAGTTAAAAGTAAGTTGCTAACCATTTTCTAGCAAAAGTCATACTGCCGAGATATATGTGATTGGGATATGTGGTTGATACAATTTTAATAACTTAAAAAATACAGTGTGTGTTCTGTTTGTAGCAGTTTTACAAAATGGTAGAGGACGAACTGGCACTATTTGATAAAAGCATAAATGAATTTTGGAATAAATTCAAAAACACGGTCAGTGACACCTCCTGTCAGATGGTGGGACTAAGAGATGCCTACAAGGACTCCATTAAAGCATTTGCAGGTACCTAAAGTTAACTTGTAACATGCTGTTTCTGTTGTTCTTGTTTGTTTGTGTTATTTCACCTGAATTGAAACTTAAATTTCAATTTATCTTTCAGAAAAGCTGTCTGTGAAATTAAAGGAAGAAGAACGAATGGTTGAGTTGTTTCTGGAATATCAAAATCGTATGTGACAAGCTGTAGACCACAGAGTTTTTTTTAGATTAAACATCTTTATGAAATCCCTCATACAAATGAAACAATATTTTGTGTGTATGTGTGTGTGTATATAACTACATAGATTACAAAAATAATAAACATTTATGTATCCACAACCCAGATTAAGAAATAGAACATCCCATGTTATACCTTCCTTTTCTCCCACCTTCCAGAACTAACCTATCAATATTTTGTTTAGTATTGTGTTTTTGAATGTTATATAAGTGGCATCATTTTTGTATTCCATCCCTTCTTCACTCAGTGTTATTCTCCTTGTGAGATTCATCTTTGCTGATGTGTAAATGCCAGTATTTTTTTTTAATGAGTTTGTTTTCCCATTGGAAATCACAGACTTGGGTTCGAAAAGCTGGAGTTCTCTCAGCTTTGTGGGAGTATGGTTAGTAACTCTGACAGTTTTTATCCATATTTTTACTACTCTTCTTGCCTTCTCATTTCTACCATTCTGGGTTGTCCAGAGTGGATCAGCAGTTTTTATTGAATTCTTGCATGCAAACCACAGATTTGTGGCCACAGGCCAAATTCCACTGCAGATACTAAAATTAGCAGCACCATGTTTTAAACACTAATAAATTAGAATGGCTTTGCATGGGGCATGTGTTCTCTAATTTGCCACAGTCCCTGATAGTTTCTTTTGCTTTGCTTTGCCCACTTTACTCATTGTCTGACCCCTGAGGGCATTTGATTTGGTAACCCCTGGTTGACTGTTATGCTAGACTTTTACCCATGTTTACTTTCTAAGCTGCCCTGAAGCTTCCATAGCCTATTACTGCCTCTCTTCTTCCCTCTGTAACCATAGCAGGAAGGAAAACCACTTTTGTTTGTGCGTGCATGTGTGCGTATGAGTGATATTGAGTTTGGGTCCTTTAAATACTCTTGGTTTATAGAATCCCTAGGGATTAGAAAATTGAGTTTGAAACTCAGTTTTTACTACTATGTGTCTCAAACTCTGCCCCCCCCTTTTTTTTGCTGGGGAAGATTCGCTCAGAGCTAACATCTGTTGCCAATTTTCCTCTTTTTTTTATGTGAGCTGCTGCCACAGCATGGCTGCTGACAGACGAGTCGTGTGGTTCTGTGCCCGGGAACTGAACCCAGGCTGCCAGAGCAGAGCACGCCAAACTTTAAGCTCGCTACCCTAGAGAAGGTCACATAGAGGAGGGTTAGGGAAGTTCATCAGGTTCAGTGCTATATTCTAGAAGAGGGGAACAGCATAGGAATGCGGCAGAAACATGAGAGTTTGTGGAGTTCTGGGATGACTCGAGTGCAGTGTGAATGGGGAGTGGCTGGTCAAATGATGAACTACATTGTATGTTGGGCAGAGGAATTTGGGCTTTGTTCTTCAGGAGACTAAGGAGTTGCTACGGGATTTTAACCTGGAAAATGGTATGGGATTTGTATTTCAGAAAAAGCACTGACAGTGTCATGCACAATAACCAGGGAAGTGAGATGGTGGGCCATAAAGAGACCAGTTAGAGGAACAAGCTAGTGCAGTAGTTCAGGCAAACAGTGAGGATGGTTTGGGCCAGTGACAGCACTGAGGAGGTAGGCTCACGACTGATGGCCTGGATGTGGGCGTGTGATGTGGCTGGGATGATTCCTTCTAACTTGGACTAGGTCAGTGGTGATGCATTTACTAAGTGAGGGGTTAGAAGAGATGGAGCATGTTTTCAGGGGTGGGAGGGAAACGTAGATGGGTTCAATTTTACATGTGTTGAGTGAATATGCCAAGTTACTGTGCCGTGGGCTTTGCAGGTGGAGATGTCTGGTAGGCAGTGGATCTGGAGGCCAGCCAGCAAAGTGGTCTTTGCTGAACATAGAGATTTGGGAGTCTTCATTGTATTTGCGGGTTGAAGCTATGGAAGAATGTGTAGAGTGAAAGGAAATAGCCTAGGATAGTAGTTAATATTTATTGTTTTTACTATATGCCAGGTACTGTGCTGAACTTTATATATACCATCTCTTGTCTCCATTTTCATATCAGTTCTCCAAAAAAGGTCTTCTTATTGTTATTCTCATTTCACCGATGAGATTACTCACTCAGAGAGAGTGAGACTTTTTTCCAGATCGTCAGATTGACTCAAGAGGCCTTGCTCACGCTCAGTCGTTGCCTGCCTGTAATCTGAGAGGGAGGTAAATGGAAAGGACCAGGAAAGGCAGAATTAGAAACTGGAGAGCATAGAAGTAAGAGAAAAGACAGAAACTGGAATAGGAAAGAACCAAGACAGAGGGTGTTGTCAACACTGGGAAGTCACAGGTATATCCAGTAAGATAAAGCTGAAAGGCTCTCTGTATGTAGTCATTTGGAAGAAAATGACCTACAGTGAGCCGGTTTTAGTGGAGTGTTGGCAGAGGTCCCATTGGAGTTAGGCGATGAAGAAGTAGTGTGGAAGCTTAAATGGAAGAGATGGCAGCTACACTGGGACAGAGTGATATGGGTGAACTTTTCCTTTCATTTCTAAGGGTCCACCCTAAAATGAGCATGGTCATTTGCTGCGGGAAAGAAGTTGGAGGAGAAGCACATGTTGAAAAAAGCAGGAGATAATTAGGATAGAGGGAAAGGAATCTGGGTTATAGATTAGCCTTGGATTTGAAAAGGAGCAGCTGTTACTCTGGCAGGAGAGAAGCTGCTGATAAAGGTACGTTGTGGGAGTAGGGAAGATTGAGGGAGCTCATTCACTCCCCACGTATTTGTTAAGCGGCTACTCTGTCAGGTGCTCTTCTAGGAAGATAGAGAACAAATTAGCCAAAAATTCTGGCCTGCCTGGGACATGTGTTCCTTCCATTTATCACAAGGAGGAAGATCATCTATTGCAAGTGAGAAGTATCTGCTGTGGGCCACGCTCTTCAGTGATCTTAAATCCTGAAATCTGTACAAGACAGAGAGTATCCCTGTTTTGCAGATGAAGAAATTGAGGCTCACTGAGGTTAGGAGACTTGCCTGAGGTCATACATTTTGTAGATAGAAGATCTAGGATTGTAGCCAAAATGTCTATGCTCCTTCCAGTGTACCTCACTGACCTTTCTCAGTGGCAAGAAAGCACAAGGGAGGGCTCCTATGCTGAGTAGTAGTGAAAGTTTGAACTATTGGCCCTGGAGAATGAGGCAGCTGACTATATACTCTTAAAATAATAGCCACGCAATACCAAGGGCCCTTAGATTTATCTTGGGACAAATCCACACAGTTCTTCAAATGTTAGAATAGAGACACAGACGTGGGATTTATGTATCACTTAGGAGTTTAAAACTTTTTACATTATTACTGGATGCTCTGTGAGGCAAATAAATGGGGCAGCTATTGTTATCCATGTTTTACAAATGAGGAAAACAGTCGAAGTTGTGGTTTGACCAAGGTCCTTGGGTAATAACTGAGGCGGCTGATTGCAAGTGAGACCTTTTGACTTTAAATCTGCATCTCTTTTGTAGTATGAGTCTACTTAATTTCCTTTAAAAAGTAGAATTTTTCTTCCTAGTAATTCTAAGTTGTTTATTTTTAAGTTATACTTGATATAATATATAATCGTGTCCAAATTATTGGAAATACAGAAAAGTAAACAAAAAATATTACCTATAATGTTGAGAACCACATCAAAGTGACTTTCTAGTTTTTATTTCTTCTGTGCTATGTAGTTTTTTTAAAGATAATTTTGTTCCTAGTGTCTGTATAGCTTTGTGTGATTTTTTTCCTTTATCTACTTTGAGAGTATTTTCCCACATTACTAAATTCTTTAAAAATATATTCTACCTTCTTGACACACCATATTTTTTTAATAATTTACTTGTTAGACATTTAAGATGTTTTCAGCTTTTCACCATTATAAGTAACACTGAAAATAATTTTTGTATGTAAATATTTGCACACATCTTGTTTTCTTAGGGTAACTTTGTAAAAATGAAATTACTGAATCAAAGGACATGAATTTCCTAAAGAATTTTATTTTTCAATGTCAAAAATATCTTCCACCAGGACTCTAGTATTTTGCATTCTTTTCAACGCTAGCTATTCTTGTAAACATTATTGTAATAAATGAAAATTGGTATGTTGTTGCTTTATTTGCATTTCTATGATTGCTGCTGAGGTTAAATTATCTTTCATATTCATCAACCATCTGCATTCTGTGTTTCCTCTGTGTATTCCTTTGTTTTTTTCTTAGGAATTTATATTTTAATTTTATATTTATATTTTAGATTAAGAATAGTAACCCATTGTTGGGGGAGGAGAGTTTAATGGTCAGAAGCACGGCCTTTGCATCTAGGTCATAACTATTGGTTGCATCCTAGCAAAGAAAGCTTTGGGCCAGTGGCTCAACTGCTGTCTTTTCCCCCTTCTTTTAAACAAGAGACTAAGACCTACATAATAGTACTATTGTGAAACGTAAGTAAATCTCTATAAATATAAGGTGTTGAACAAAGTACCTAGATATAATAGAGTTTTATGTTTATTTGAATCAAATATGAATTTTTTCACCTGCATGTTAATTTTAAGTAGCCAGTACATGCCTTTCTCTGATTTCTTTTTGCCTTTGAGTAAAAAGATCTTTCCCCATGGAGTCAATTTTATATTCACAGATACTGCCTTTTAGGTTTTGTAAGATTTCGTTTTATATTTAAATATTTAATAAATATGGAATTTATTTTGAATTTTAGCACTGTTTAGGGAACAATCTACCTGTTAACTTATGATATTTTGCTTATCATTAATTTCCTAAAAGTACCAACATTTGGGAATGTCTTTTTTGTTTAACTCAGCTGTATGTCAGTTCTTCAACTATCATACCGCTATTGTATTAATAGTGTCACAATCTGGGATATTAAATCTAATAGGGCAAGTCTCTTTCCTTGTTAGTTTTTTTACCATATTTTCTTAACTGTCCTCACCTGTGTATTCGTCAGATAAATTTTGTAATTACTTTTGTTAGACCCTCCCTTTCCCTTTCCTCCCAATTCTCTTAGGGCTGCACTAAACAGAAGTGAATTTGGGATATGTCAGCATCTTTATAATATTGAGAAGCATAAAATGTCCCTCATATATCCAGGTCACATATATGTCTCAGATGAGTTTTGCATTTTTTCGCGTACAGAGCTTACATATTTCTTGATCTGGATTATTCTTGAATGTTTTGTTTCTTACCAGTGTAAATGAGATTTCCCCCTTCCTTCCTCCTTGCCTCCCTCTCTTCTTCCTTCCCTTCTTTCTCTCTTTTTGTCATGTTCCAGGATCATTTATATAGCAGTAGAATTAGCTGTTTCTTCAAGGCGCTATAAAGCCATCTTCCAGAGCTTGTCGTCTTTGGTGGGGTGTTTATTTATGTACTTATTTGAAGGGGAGAGCTGCAAAGGTCGTGACCTTCTGATTTTCTGTGTCTTGGTTTAATTTGCTATTCTCATTTTAAAAAGCATTTTTGTCTCTTATTTTCAAAGATAAATAGGAAAGAATAGGATTTTTTTTGTTCTTTTACAATGTTGAATCATTCGGAAACACTTATCAATTAAACCATTCTTTATTATCTTATGAAAGTCAGTATGTTGGTCTTTTCTTAGATACATGTCACAGAGCAAAGCATATGTATTCTAGGTAAAACTTTGTGCTTCTTACAGAGATCTGCAGGCAGAATAAGCTCATTCAAGAAAAAAAAGATAACTTGTTAAAGTTGATTGCTGAAGTAAAAAGCAAGAAGCAGGAATTGGAAGTACTGACTACAAATATCCAGGATCTTAAGGAAGAATATGCCAGGAAGAAGGAGAGTAAGTTTCCAGTGTACACATTTAAAACATTAATCTAAATTTCACAGTGGTGACGGTTCACAATTATTATGTGTATCTCTCCTTCTCTCCAGTATCTCAGGGGCATAGTCTGCCACTCATCTCTGCACAGTGTCTGAAGTTAGCTAAGTGGGTTTTATTTTCTTTTGTTTTACTTAAAGGTTCTTTTGATTTCTATTAAAACCAGAGAATAATGAGATTGATATGAGAGTTTAATTAATCAGAGTGGGAGACAGTTTCACTAAATAAGATTTGCCTAGGAGAAGCCATAGTGTAATTTATGGAACAGATTTATTGATCACTCATTCTCTGCCAGGAGCTATTAAACAAGCTCCTTATGGCTGCAAAGCCTCTTTGTCTAAAAAACTTTCATATTCAAATAAGTACTCCCTTTCGAAAGGAGCCTCGTTCATCCACAAAGGAAGTAATCAATTCTCAAATCTCTTGAAAATAGCAGTTTGTTTTGTTAATGCTTTTTCTTACAGAGTTTGCATGCAAGTCTACATTATTCTTCTCATCTGCTAGGTATTACTTAGGGAATATTATGCTAACTTAAAAAAAATCTAAACTAGCATGAAATAAAGCTGACTTCTTGTAAGAAATACTTCTGTTTAAAAGAATGGAATATTTTTCCAGTAAAGCAATTGATATATTCCTGGCTAGCCAGAAAAAGCAGAATAGTATAAAGGAAATCTTTCTGTTTGTCTGTTAGCTAGGTTCGTACTTCATTGATTGGCTTGAGATTTAGTCATCAGCAAAGTCCAATTTCACCAGTCCTTACAAAGAGGATATTCTTGTCCTTACTGACTTCTTGAAATGGTGGTGGTTTGATCCAGTTTGGAAGATAGAGAAAACGAGACAGGCAAGGCATTCCTCTGAAGTGGCTGCTCCAGCTCTGTTTCAATATGGCTCCACTCATGTTGTCTTCTACACTTGGCTACGCAGAAAAAGCAAAATAATATAAAGGAAGTCTTTCTGTTTCTCTGCTAGCCATGCACATCCTTGGCCTATTTATTTGTGCTACTGCATAATAACATAAGACAAAACTTACTTCTCTCACTACCTGTTCATGTTTTCTCATGCAGTTTTTCTTTCCAACTTGAATGCACAGAAGCCCCTTTTGCTAATTGGTAGAGATAGAAACTGAATAAATGTAAGCAGATCATGTGCCTGGCATTATTTTTATAGTTGTTTTCAACTTTAAAAAAAATGAATTACATGAGCATTGATTGAGTGTTGTTTAAAATGTTTGATATTCTGTGTGTTTTTTAATCATAGCTATTTCCACTGCTAACAAAGCTAATGAAGAGAGGTTGAAAAGGCTACAGAAATCTGCAGACTTGTATAAAGATCGACTTGGACTAGAAATTCGGAAAATTTATGGTAAGTATATTAATGTAGGTAAAACATAGGAGATTAGAAAAGTATGTGTTTTCTTAAGTAGAGGACAATTTAAAAAATATTTTCAACTAAAATAATGATCGCGTTGTTAACTTTTTAGAAAATAGGAAAAAGTTACAGAATGCTTATCACCCTTACGTAATTACTGATGTCTTCGTTATTTATCATCCAGTATTTTGATAAATGTATTTTAGGCATAGTTGCCAAAATGCAAATAATTTTTGTTTCTTGTTCTTACTGTCATTGTATGATTAGCATTTCTCTGTTGCTATAGCCTTCAAAATGATAATTTTAAAATGGTGATATGATAATTCATTCCATTAATATAGCATAATTTATTTAATTTTTTATCTATTATTTAACACATGTGTTGCTTCTAACCTAACTTTTGGATTCTGCCACTATTTCAGTTTTAGAAATACTACAGTGAACATAGACGTCTTCATTTCTTTTGTATAATTCCCATGGAATTCCCGGAAACAGACTACTGGGTTAAAGCATGTGAATATTTGTATGTTAGTTACATGTGTATGTGCTAATTTACAGCAATACCTGTTGTGCTGGGAGTCCCCAAGATCACCCTCAGGTTTGGTGATTCACTGGAAAGATTTATAGGACTCAGCATGTAGTCCTGTTCATGACTAAGACTTATTGAAGCAAAAGGATACAAAACAAAATCAGCAACCACCCCCCCCCGCCCCCGAAAAAGGCACATGGGGCAAAGTCCAGAGAAAACAAGCTTTTCAGGCACAATTTTCAGGAGTCCTAACTCAGTGGACCCACAGAGGACATGCTTAATTTCTTCAGCATCAAATTGTGATAGTGCATGTGAAGCGTTGTCTACCAGAAATGCTCATTAGACTCTGGAAGCTTGTGCTGGTTTTCCCTGGACTTCACCCTATGTCTTTCCCCTTTGCTGATTTTACTGTATCATTTCTCTGTAAGAAATCGTAGCCCAGAGTACAACCGTATGCTGAGTCCTATGAGTCCTCCTGGTGAATCTTCACACCTGGGTGGTCTGGGGGCCTCTGACACACCAGCCAAGGACCAACCTTGCAAGCAGGCCTTTCTGAGGTTCCAGAGATGACGGTCTCAGTCTTGCTGTGTTAACTCTTATGACACCTGTCTACAACGTAAAGAGTACCCATTTCATTGTAGTCTTGCCAGAATTATAGTTTTTAAAATTTTTGTTCTAAATATAAATATCAAAATATAAATAAAAAGTTTTATTTTTGGCAATTGACTAGATGTAACTGGCACTTTAGGAATGCATTTCTTTGATTATTAATAGGTGACCATTTCTTTCCTGATTATATTTCTTTCTTTGATTGTTTGGGCCTTTTATTCATATATCTATTAGTCTTGGTCTTTTTCCTATCTGTTGGAATGAGTTTTTAATAAAAAATATTAACCTTTTGATTAGAGGAGAAGTTTTGATCCGTTGGACTCTTGGTATATATTCACTGTCATCCTGAGATGCTTTTTGTTTTGTTTAGTTTTGTTTCAAAACCAGTTTTAAAGCATTAAAATGTTTTTTGGATTTAAAGTAGAACTTTCTCATAGCCCTCAAAGTCAGGAAATAATGTTTTAAAGAAGAAATAATACAAATTAAACCCTTCATTTTGCCTAACTGAGTATCTTATAAAGTCTTCTTTTCTTGGCATGCATCTCTCCCATTACTATTAACAGTTTAAAAAATCTGGTGTACTGACGTGATTGTTTCATCTTGAATTTAAATGCAAGACAACTTTTCAAAGTTTCTGAAGACTTCTTTTTATAATTAAAAGCATTTTTTATAAGATTTCCTATTTAGTTTTGCATAAAAACTAAAATACAGGTGAATTTCTACTTTGTGGCTGCCAGTTTGAATTTCTACCAGGCATTTACTTCTTTGTGAGCATTTGGAGGTCTTTTGGAAAATAGGCTTTAAGTCCAGACAACCATGTAGAAAAAGTCAAATTAAATTTGTTTGACAATACATTTTATTTATTCACGGCAAAATATATATAACATAGAATTTGCCATTTTAACTATTTTTTATTGTGCAATTCAGTGGCGTTAATTACATTCACAGTGTTATGCAACCATCGCCACTATCTATTTCCAGAATTTTTCATCACCATAAACAGAAACTGTGCCCATTAAATAATAACTCCTCATTCTCCCCTCTCCACAGCCCTTGATAACCTCTGATCTACTTTCTGTCTCTACGAATTTGCCTAGTCTAGGTATTTCATATAAGTGGAATCATATAATATTTTTCCTTTTGTGTCTGACTTATTTCACTTAGCATAATATTTTCAAGGCTCATCCATGTTGTAGTGTATATCAAAATTCCGTTCTTTTTTATGACTGAATAATATTCCGTTGTATGTATACAGATTTTGTTTATCCATTCATCTGTTGGTGGACACTGGGTTATCACCTGTGGCTGCCGTGAATGCTACTACTATGAACATCGGCGTATAGTTATCTCAGTCTCTATCTTCAATTCAATAGAATTTCTGGGTCATATTGTAATTCTTTATTTAAACTTTTTTGAGGATGCCAAACTGTTTTCCACAGCTGTAGCACCATTTTACATTCCCCCCAACAATGTACAAGGATCCTAAACTCTCCACGTCTTCACCAACACTACTCTTTTCTTTTCTTTCCTTTTTTTGTTTTGTTTTGTTACAGCCATCCTTGTAGGTGTGAAGTGGTATCTCATTGTTGTTTTGGTTTGCATTTCCTTAGTGATTAGCGATGTTGAGCATCTTTTCGTGTACTTATTGGCTGTTTGTATCTGTTCTTTGGAGAAATATCTATTCAAGTCCTTTGTCCATTTTTGAATTGGGTTGTTTTTGTTGTTCAATTGTAGGAGTATTTATATTTCCTATATATTAAACTCAGATATATAATTTGCAAATATTTTCTCTCATTCTGTGGGTTATCTTTTCACTCTTGGTAGTGTCCTTTGAAGGGCAAAACTTTTTAATTTTGATGAAGATCAATTTATATGTATTTTTTTCTTTTGTTGTGCTTTTGGTGCCACATTTAAACCACAATGCATTTTAAAACTAATTTGTAACTTGGACCTTTGGAGACATTGGTTAAGTGAATATATATACTTAGCAGTGTAGATATTGATCAGAGACGGAAGTAAGAAAGCTCTTCTCCATTGAAAGCTTAGCACAATGAAATATTCTCATGCTAAATAATTTAATCTCTTTTTTCAGGTGATAAATTGCAGTTTATATTCACTAATATTGACCCTAAGCATCCTGAGAGCCCATTTATGTTTTCCCTGCACCTAAATGAAGCAAGGGACTATGAAGGTATGTGCTCCTATCTCCTAACTGGTATTTAAGATTGGTGTCCCAAAATGTTATTTGAATCAGAATATAAAGTTATACGAAGGAAAGTAATGGTCCCACAAGCTATTGCTCTCTTTTTCAGTCTTGCTTCTTGAGACATTGTCTTCTAAAGGCTGTGAGTATAGTTTTGATTTATAGATAGTGTCTAGGGGCCTTAATAAATAACTTCTCTTCAGGATGGCACAGTACCACAGTGGCTGAAAAGTCTGAAAGACAAAAGATCCCTGAATTTCATGTGCAAGTGTGAATTAACCTTCTAGGGAACTTAAAACAAGGCTAAAGCTATAAGGGATATGACTGCTTAAATGTGAATATTATAATTTGTCCAAGTAGGTGATTTTAAAATTAAATGTTAAATCATCAGAATGTGATAAGTTGTTTTCCAAAAAATAAATTAAAAAAAAAATTATCCTGTCCTGAAAATCCTACGTATTGATAATTTAGCTTAGTTGCTGATTCTGCAGCAGGTCAGAGGTCTTTAGTGTATGGGGAATGCATATGGTTGGTGAACAAGAAGAGAATGGAAATATATTTATCTCTTTTTTTATTCTTCTAATGCCCCGTTTAAAGTAATCCTTAATTTATTGGAATTCATAAAAATGGTTCTGAGCTCTTTGTACCTCTGTTCTCATCTTGAAGCATTTATGATAGCACTCAGGAGAACTGCTGTCACTCTCTAAGGTGCCCTCGTGACTCAATTCATATTCTGATGGAACTTATATTTTAGGAATCTAATTCAGGTACAAATTTTTTTCTCTCTAGGTAAATATCTTCTATCTAATGAGTGCTAAATTTTAAAAAGCAAACCCAAAAAACCTCTTACCTAGCATTTCAATTTTCTCCAAATTGGATCTCCTCTATTGTTAGATAGTCTCATAATATTTGATAGAATCCACAGTATAAATTTTGAACCAGGTGCTCTTTGCCATTCTTTCTCTGCTTTGGTCCTGGGCCTTGTAGTCTAAGCAATCTCTACCAAAGAGCTGGAAATCTGATAGGGGCCAATTTCTTCCCCTTGGACAAAGGACAAGACCGATAGTAGGAAAGGCTGGATCATTCTTTTCCTTTGACCACCCTCACTGGAGACCTGCTCCCAGTATGTACCAGCTGGTATGACTACATATGAGGGCCATACTGGTCTTTGTGACTTTGAGTCTCATTTGCTTAGTAAGCCCTGTAAACACCACTTTTGGAATAGCTAATGACCTCCATTTCACTTGTAAAACTTGAGATATTTCTCTCCATAGTTGTACGTTATTAAGAGTTGCTATTGAAAGTTGTTCTTTTTTTGATCCAATGGTCAGAAACTAGAAGTCAGACTAAAGTTTTGCAAGGAAAACTGACTTAGTTAAAACAAACGAAAAAACCCCTGACTGTTAAACAGTTTAAGTGGTTAAAACAAAATGTATAGAAGAGGTGATGGAAAATGGCATTCTGTTCTGTATCACTAAGATCTTCAGTCCCTTGACTACCATCTGTTTAAATTTTAAAGCAAGATTATAGTACTTAACATTTGAATATTTAGAGATTAAAGAAAGGAAAGGTCCAAAGAAAGTTAGGATATGAAAATCAAGTGTCTATATCATTCTATGCTCAAAGCAGTTCGTTAAAATGAAATGAGTTGACTCAGATGAGAGTATTTAAATTAGAAATGCTTCTCTTCCATAAAAAATCTCATTCTAATTGTCTTCTGTTTCCCTCCCTTCTAGTGTCAGATAGTGCTCCTCATCTGGAGTGCCTGGCAGAATTTCAGGAGAAACTAAGGAGGACCAACAATTTTTCGGCTTTTCTTGCCAACGTTCGGAAAGCTTTTACTGCTATGGTTTATAATTAATGTAAATAGTATATAAAAATTGTTTATTTTTCTTTCCTATCGTGTATCTCTTTTAAAAAGAATTTTCATTATTCATTATTTGTCTGTAATCTTTTTGTATTTTTGTAACATTTCTGTGTGCTGTTTTCTTTAAATTATTTTAATTAAAATCTTAGGACAGAAACTTTATAAAGTTAAATATGTTCTTTTTAAAATGAAAGATAGCGGGGCTAGCCCTGTGGCCTAGTTGGTAAGTTTGGCGCGCTCTGCTTCAGTGGCCCGGGTTTGGTTTCTGGGGGCAGGACTACATCACTTGTCAGCAGCCAGGCTGTGGCAGCGACCCACATACCAAGCAGAGGAAGATTGGCACAGATGTTAGCTCAGGGTGACTCTTGTTCAGCAAAAAAAGAAAGAAAGATAGTATAAAAAATATGTATATATTTGTATATATATATATATTTAATGGCAGGCATGGGTAGTTTATGGCTAGCCCGGGAATGGGGATTTGTGCAATCTGCACTGTGTCTCAGTGATTTCCAAGCTTTTGAACGTCACAGACTAGTCATATTAAAAATAACGAGGAGGGTGGGACAAGCCTAGAGTTGGGCAGTTTTTGAAATGTGCTTCACAAAATGAATAGTCATCCTAATATCATAAAGGAAAGAATATTTTTATCTCACACCAAGGTGGATCTTCAGTTAAAATAAAGGACAAACCTTCATATCAGAAGAAGATTGGCAGTATTCTACTAAGACATCTAGAAAAGGATCTAATTTTGAAAATCCAAATGTGGGAAATTTACAACCAGTTTCCATTTTGTAATATTTATGGTCTGGATGTAAGTTTGCCATTTTTGGAGTCTCCAACACAGACCACAACGCAAGTATCCACTTCTAGGGTTGCGTTTTTGTCACCATTCTTTCCTTGTGAGTTTGGTTTTATTTAGGTATGTTGGCTGTAATGGAAGTCACATAATACTATTTCAGGATATCGTGGAACCTAAAAGCCGTGAAACATTGGCCTCCGTGCCTCTAGTTCCTTCTGTCTTCTCCCTGAAGTCTGGAAAAAAGTTCAGGCCAGTTGTCTAGTTAGAATAGGAAAGGAATATATATATTTTTTTATGGTAAATATTTTTATTGTTAGTTTTATCAGAAAAACTTGTATGACAATTTCTGATGCATAAGTTTATCAGAGCCAGAGATGATCATTTCTTCTAGAAAAGCAATCCTCTGAGGTTAGAATGGAAGACAAAGAAAAAACAGATTTCACTTTAGAATTTACTGTCACCAAGCCCTCAGCAGCACAACTCCTTTATATATCACTTGAACATTACATAGCAAGTCATCAACAGAAAACAGACCAAAAACCTTATATCCTTACTCTTCCAGTCAATCATCAAATTTTCTTAGATCTCTGAAACACGAAAATAAAAATCATTTCAATAACAGCATCCAAACACCATAGACGTTGTAATGAGGTGCAGCAGTCCAACTTTAGGCCTCCTATTGTCCAGATTTCAGCTGAAATAGCCTCCATCGGTTTCTTAGATTTTATCACCTTGTTTGGGAGGCCTGGCCTTGCTGGGCCTCAACAGACTACAACACTAAACACGTTAATGATCTATACTGAGAATGCGGTGTGAGTGGGTTTCTAACTCTTCGGGGACTCGAGTGGGAAGATGACGCACCCCGTGAACACAGCCGAGTGCCCCTGGGTCGTCCCTGAGCTGGGCTGTTTGACACAATCACTTTTCCTCAGAGGCCAAAGTCTGCGGTTTGATCTTCCTGGCGGCTTCCAGAACAGAATCCACGTTTAGGAAGGGAATATTTTAACGGGGAGGAGAGTGAGTAAACTATCCAGCTTTCCTTACCCCCCAATCCGCAGTGATTGGTTCAGGGATTGGGATGAGAAGAAAGAGCTAAGAATCCTACAAGAAATAGCTTCGCATTTGGCCTTATTGTTTGACATACCTACATTTAAATGAATACATAAAACCATATCAAAACCCAACTTTGGTTTTTGTGGATGTAGCTTGATTTGGAGCTCAGATTCTATCAGCTATTTCTTGTAGGATTCTTAGCTCTTTCTTCTGGGTTGAGTCTCCATGTGGTGGAGCTCAGCAATTTCAAGCTCATCCCAATCCCTGAACCAATCACTGCGGATTGGGGGGTAAGTATATGCCTTGGATTAGACTAGATCCCCATGAAACCCAGTTGTGGAGGTAGATTAACCTCAGCAACTGAGTTAAGAGTGGGGATGTTACAGTTCTCTAAATAGAAAGAGACTAGATGTTTGGCATCAAAAAATAACAGATGACTGCTAGAGTCAGTACATATTTACTGAAATCCCTGTTGAAATATATCCAAGGAACAAACATCAAACTTAAGATCTTCATTCACTGAAACTAGAGAAAGACCATGTCTCATACCACAAACTCTTGATGATACAATGTTTTGAACCACAAAGTGAGAAGGCACCAGCCATTGACGTGGCTTGCTTTAGTAAGAAATTCTGAAGGATCCTTTTCACCTGCAAGTTAGAGAAATGAAGATTGGGGATGAGAGAATAAATGGGGAGCTCCCCACTTAGGGTCCATTTCTCCTCAATGACAGCCATTCTTAACTTGTAACTGGCGGTGGAGTTGGGGCAAGATCTGGAAACAAGACCATGTAGCAGGAGAATCACAAAAGCGCAGTGTAAGAACCAGCTTTGCTGCTGGGATCCAAAGTCAAATGTACAAAGAAAAATGCACAATCATACCAAAAAGGGCCTTCAGCCATAGAACTTGATAGAGATTTCTCAGCTGGGAAGTAAATTCACTCCATAATTGGAATTGGTTAGGACTGGCCACTTTAGAATAATAATTAATACTTTTTTAGTCTTTCTTACGTGCCCAGCACTGTTCTAAGCCTTTACACGTACTACTTATTTATAGTCCCTCAGCAACCTGTGAGGTAGCTACTATCCATAACCTTGTCCTACAGGTAAAGAATCCAAGGTACAGGGTTTCAGTAACTTCAAGTCACCCAGCTGGTAAGTGTTAGAGTTGGGATGCAAACCTAGGTGGCCAGGCTGGCACCGAATCCACGAGCTTCACCTTGACTACACCTTATGGCTTTCCATGCTGTACTGTGGGGGGAGTATGAAGACAAAGTTCTTAACAAAGATTCCAAGCAAACTTGAACTTCTGTAATATAATTTAGCCTTTGTGTCTCTATAGAAGTATAATGACTAAGAGGAAAAAGGTAAACTGTTTTGAAAGCAGAAGATTATGTTTAGATCCTTAGGAAATAACTTCACTAAGATGACGAAGCAGCCACAGATCTCAGGGAAACACTGAGCAGGGTGCCTGGCCTTTAGAGCCCAGAGGGCTCACTGAAAACAGCCTCTGGTCGTGTAGACTACAGTCATCAACCCAGGTCTTTCTGGAAACGGTTGATGCAGGGCTACTGACTTGTAAGTCTTCATCTGGTCAATCACATACAAACGTCCTAATTTTGAGGTTTACTTTGCGCCAACCTAGGAATATTCTAGAGGTGATATTATTAATGTATTAGCTTAAAACTTAAAGTTGATACATTCTGAAAATTGTACTTTGGATGATGGAAATACACACGAAAGGCAATTTGACCTATCCTATTAAACTTGCTCTTTTTTTATACATTGTATTTAAGATGGTATGTTGTAAAAATGAAATAATTTGAAGCATTTAAAATCTGCCCAGGGGCTGGCCCCGTGGCCGAGCGGTTAAGTTCGCGCGCTCCGCTGCAGGCGGCCCAGTGTTTCGTTGGTTCGAATCCTGGGCGCGGACATGACACTGCTCATCAAGCCACGCTGAGGCAGCGTCCCATATGCCACAACTAGAAGGACCCACAACCAAGAATATACAACTATGTACCGGGGGGGCTTTGGGGAGAAAAAGGAAAAAAATAAAATCTTTAAAAAAAAAAATAAATAAATAAAATCTGCCTGATACGGAAATAAAGCACAAGATACAAGATAAGAGATTTTCTTAAATGGAAAAAAAAAATATGCACAAATAGTAAAACATTGAAATGGAATCTAAATGGGGTCAACTAATCAGGTCCACATTTTTTTAATAAAATGGAACAATGAGATCTCTAAATTCAACCACTATTTAAGTTAAAAAAAACAAAGCAGCACAAAATCTGCTAAAGTATTCTACTAATAGATTTGAAGTTCTGATTTCCAGGCTAATGAGGACTAAAAAGTGTTGCTTCTCTTCCAATTCAGAGAATTCCTGAACAGAGACCATTAGTTATGTTTCAGTTTGTCTACCATGACAATAGATTGCCTATTTGGCTATCACATAGAGTAGTGTCTGGCACATAGTAGAAGCTTAGGAAATATTTCTTAATGGTAAACACATTTCTAGACTCAATAGAAAATTATTTAATGGGAAATCAAAATTATACCTTTGTGGGGCCGTCCCTGTGGCCAAGTGGTTAAGTTCGCATGCTCTGCTTTGGAGGCCCAGGGTTTCACTCGTTCAGATCCTGAGTGTGGACCTAGCACCACTCATCAAGCCATGCTGAGGTGGCGTCTCACATAGCACAACCAGAGGCACTCACAACTAGAATATGTGATCATGTACTGGGGGCTTTGGGAAGAAGAATAAAAAATTTTAAAAAAAAGATTGGCAACAGTTGTTAGCTCAGGTGCCAATCTTAAAAAAAAAAAAATTACACCTTTGAAGAGGAGCTGACTTATTCTCAGGCATGTTGCTCAAGTGTTCAGCCATTCCTAGAAAGTAAAAATGGCTCTACTGGCAATTCTTGACTTAATGACAAGCTGAAAGAGAGCAAGATTCTTTCTGAATAAAGACAAGGGCTTTTTCTAAGTAGAAAAATTGTCCACCAGCTAAGTAAGTAAACTGGAGCAATTTAATATCAGCTCCTTTCTTGGTATTGTAAATATGTGGTGGTGAAAAGTATGAACAATGTACAGTGTGGTATGATGTGAAGAATGTTTAGAGATTAGACATGTTCTCCTCTTCCCTTGGCAACTGAGAAAGCTGGAAGTAGCAGCTGGGGATAAGGTCTAACAAATGGAAAAACTTCAAGGAAGAAGTTATTTTACTCAACTTAGTAGATTTATGAATTTGGAAAAGGACGCTATTTAAAATTCAAATAAATATGACCTGTATAATGGTAAATCTTGAGTACTCTAACTTGTTTTGTGAAAAATTCTGTTCAACCATAATTCCATAATTCAGCCAGAATACCAGCATCAACATGTTTTGTGGACAAACTTGAGAATTAAGATCTGGTCCAATCTTTGCTCTACTATTAAAATTGATACACAATCTTGGGCAAGTCATTTAACCTTTTTGAGCATCAGTTATCTCATCCGGCCATACAGCACTATGTGTAGTTTCCCAAACTTGCTATTTCCCTTTTTTTGTTGATCAGGCCAAGAAAGTTTTCTTCTATTCTCAGTTAACTAAAAGTAATTACCGTGAATGTTTGTTGAATTTTATCATGTTTTTTTGCATCTACATAGATTTTCATCTTGAATCTGCTAATGTGGTAATTTATATTAATAGGCTTTTTAAAAAATATTAATCTTGCCTTCCTGGAACAGATCCAACTTAGCCATGATGTACAATCTGTTTTGTGTGTGTGAGGAAGATTGGCGCTGAGCTAACATCTGTGCCAATCTTCCTCTATTATCTGTGGGATGCCACCACAGTGTGGCTTGATGAGCGGTGCCAGGTCTGCTTTGTTCAGTCTTTTATTTTGTTTTATAGTTCATTAATTTCTGCTCTTTTCGTTTCTGTTACTTTCTTTGGGTCTGAACCCACGAACTCTGGGCTGCTGAAGCAGAGCACTCGAACTTACCCACTACACCACCGGGTCGGCTCATGTGCATTCGTTTTTTTTAAATAGTGTTGGATTCAGTTTGTGAATATTTAAAATTTTTACATCTATAGCCATAAACGAGATGGCTTATAATTTTCCTTTGTGTATTAACTTTGTCTGATTTTGTCATCAAGGTTATCCTAGGTCCTAGACCCTTGAAAATAGTTGTGTCCCCCTTTCTTTCTGTTTCCTAAAAAAAGTTTGAATAAGATTATCTGTTTTTGAACTCACATATAAAACTATCTGGGACTGTGTTTTCTTTGAAGGGGAATTTTTTAAAACTACTCATTAAATTTTTTGATAGTTATTAGATTATTCAGTTATTCTATTTCTTTGTGAGTTGAATTTTGGTAATGCATATTTTTTGAGAAATTTGTCTCTCTTGCTTACCTTTTTTGCAAATTAGTAAAGTTGTTGAGTACCTAATTTTAGCTTTTAGTTATCTTCTGCATCTGTAGTGTGTCTGCTTTTTCCTTAGAAATAACATTTATTATGCCTTTTTCTCTTCATCTCACAGAGGTTTGCTCAATTTATTAATCCTTTCAAAGCTTTGTTCAGTCTTTTATTTTGTTTTATAGTTCATTAATTTCTGCTCTTTTCGTTTCTGTTACTTTCTTTGGGTTGATTCTGCTGTTGTTTTTGTAAATTCATAATTAAGATGCTTAGTTCATTAATTTTAGCCTTTCTCCTTTTCCCAATAGCACTTTTTTAGCTGCTTTCCTGGAACTACAGGTTTTAACATGTAGTAACTTTCTTACTTTTTATTTCTAACATCTTCTAATTTTCATTGAGATTTCTTTGATCATGGGTTATTTGGAAGTTTGTGTGTGTGTACATGCACGTGTGGTCATATGCATGCAGGCACACACATGTATGTGTTCTCCAAATGCATTGGGTTTTTTTCAATTATCTTTTTTTAAATAATTTTTTGAAGCTTCCTTTTATTTGTTTGTTTGTTTGTTTATGTGTGTCCCTATGCCCCCTGTAGTGTACATTTGTCCCATTTGTAGACACCCTTCTTCTTCTTTTTTTTTTTTTTTGGTGAGCAAGATTCAGCCTGAGCTAACCTCTGTGCCAGTCTTCCTCTATTTTGTACATGGCTCACTGCCACAACATGGCTGCCGATGAGTGGTGTAGCTTCCCTGCAGGAACTGAAACCAGGCTGCCCAAGCAGAGCACGCTGAACTTAAATCACTAGGCCATGGGCCTGGCCCCTTAATAATTTATGACTTACATTGTGGTGAGACAATTTCTAGAGACTTGCTTTGTGGCCTAGTACATGATCACTGTTTGTATATGTGTGTTTTCCAGTTGTCAGGGACAGCACCTTCTAATCTGCCTGCAGTACTCACCCCCTCCTCCCCTAATTACACTCAGCTCAGCCGTTCCCTGACTTCCTTCATCCTGATTTATGCCCCTCCTAAATGTTCTCATAACCTTCTTGACACACCCCTATTATTAGTATTTATCACAGTGTATTGCATTTGTTTCCTGGTCTGCGTCCCTTACAAAAGAGAGACTGAGGGCTCTTTGAGGAAAAGGGCTCATTGTTTTTAGGACCTAATATCTAAGTGACAGATCCATAATGTTCCAACCACTCAATATGGTACCTTCTATTCACCCTTTAAAGTCTGGTTGAAAGTCCCTACTCCAGAAAATGGTGGTGTGAGGCGGCTGGGTTATTCTGTCCCTAAAGAAAACAAATATAAAACTGAACAAATTATTAATACAACCACTTCACGGTAAGCAACAACTTGAGACATGTTTATTCATGAAAACCTACTACGGTATAGGGTGGATGAGAACAGTGAATTCATCGCCAACAAGTACATGGACAGATGCTCAGCATTGCTTGACGCTAGGGAAATATAAATAAGAATTACACTGAAATTAAAATACACCTGCTAAAATGGCTAAAATTTAAAAGACTGATAATATCAAGTATGGAGGAGGATATGCAGCATCTGAAATCTCATACATTGCTGGTGGAAATTCAAAATGATATAGCTACTTTGGAAAACAATTTGTACTTTTTTTTAAGTTAGATATGCATTTTACAATTCTTCTAGATATCTACCTGAGAGAAATGAGAATGTGTCACCCAAAAATTTGTTCATGAGTGTTTATAAGAACATTGTTCATTATGACCAAGAAAATAGAAACAACCCATTGGGACTGGCCCAGTGGCATAGCGTTAAGTTTGTGCGCTCCGCTTCGGTAGCCCAGGATTCGCAGGTTTGGATCCCGGGCATGGACCTATGTACCGCTCATTGGGCCATACAGTGGTGGTGTCCCACATACAAAATAGAGGAAGATTGGCAACAGATGTTAGCTCAGGGCTGATCTTTCTCACTGAAAAGAAAAAAAAAGGAAACAACTCAGATGTTCATCAATTGAAGTGTGAATACATATACACCAGGGAATACTACTTAGCAGTAAAAAGGAAAGAATTCCTGATCCATGCAAAAACATGGATGAAACTCAAAAACATCATGCTAACTGAAAGAAACTATTATACAAATGATGACTATGATTCCATTCATTCAAAACCCTGGAAAAGACAAAGTCTTCAGGACGCAGATCAGTGGTTGCCTGGGGTTGTGGGTCAGGGCAGGGATTGACTGCAAAGAGGAAATTTCCAGGGGTGCTGAAAGTGTTTTAACACTTGAATGCGATGGTCATTGCCAGACTATACATTTATCAAACTCAACAACTGTAATCAAAAGGGTAATTTTGTTGTGTGTAAATTATACCTCAAAAAAGCTTTAAAAGAAATGGAAAATAATGCCATTAAACCATAATTTTGTACATGCAAACTGTTTTACATTGTATTGCAATATATTGTTTCCATTTTTGTCTTTTCCACTAGATCATGAACTCTTTGAGGGTAGGGCTAGGTTTACTTAGTTTTTGAATCTTTATTACTTGGCCCATTATCTGGCACATAGCTCCCCATTAAAATGTTCACTGGGTAAGTGGCTGAGTAAATGCACAAATAAATGAGTGGGTGAATAGATGAATTGGGCTATATAATCTCTGAAGTCCCTTCCTGACCCCGAGATTCTAGGTGTCTATCCTTTACATACTGTGGCTATTCATTAATCAGTTTAAAAGAAAAATTCAGTATGATCTGAAAAAAAAAATTGGAGCGAAGTTAAATTCCAAAGCATAAAATTCAGTCATGAACCTCAATACAATCCTATGGTTTATTTCAGCAAGTTCAGCTTATCTAGTGTGGTTAAAAATGTTCTGATTAATCAAATATTCTGATAAGTATATTAGGACACCATCAAGCCTTATAGAAGTGGAGGAATACCAATTAATGTAGGAGAGAGTGAAGATCATAACATTTTGGCCTACAAGTGTAGAGCTCAATATTTCAGGCCTTATACTGTACAATAAAATTTACTTTACCTATTATATACTTTTAATACACCTTTAGGTGGGGCATATTTTCTCTAGTTCGATCCATTGCCACTGTCTCCTAAAGTGTGACATTCGACCCATTTCATTTATTCATTTTACCTCCCTGGCCTCTAAAGTTATTTGTAGTTGCTTCTCCTGCTCAAAAGATTAGACTCAGGGAGCCAAATGGGGAAGAGCATTGGTTGTATTAATGGTAAATCAGAAATGGGGAACAGAGTTTAGATTCTAGGTAAACAGGTGCTTTCTTCTTCCTCTCTCCTAAATTGTAGATAATACGTTTCTTCGTCTGACCAGCTGGAGCAGAGAAGGTAGACCCAGCTGGGTAACGTGGAGCCTAACTGAGCAGGACTAGTCTACCAGGTCTGAACAGGATGGTCAGAGAACGGAGAAGGTGGAGAAGAAGGGAGCGAATGGGAGGATGGGAGCTGAGGGGTCGAATAAGCAGTAGAGAGGAATGGACTGAAGTGGGGAGAGCTGTTTGCTTCTCATTCTCAAGTGTCAAGATATGGCGCATACCATGCGTTCTTTTGTCAGGGAGATTATCAAGTAAGTGGCTCAGAAAGAGAAGAAAGGTTCTTTTTGGAGAGAGTGTAATGAAGGCCAAAGTATTCCTTCTTCCCTGGGCCAAGGAAGAGCATGAAAAAGAAAAAGAAAAGGGACCGCTAGCTAGGGCAGCCCTGCAAGGGAGAAAGACTTCTCCAGTGAGGTCCCCAACACTACTCATCTTTAAAAACTTACTGGATCAAAAGGAAGGATGTTCCTTTTTTAGAGTTGGCTCCCTGGGTGTATAGTTTTTCTCCAACAGTGCTCTTTTCCCAGTGTGTCTGATGTAGTTTAGACAACATTCTCAGGATTCATTGAAGTAAGCTGGTGGTTCTCAACAGGCAACTTGCATTAGAATCACCCAGAGTGCTTGTTGAACCACAGATGGCTAGGTCTCTGACTGAGTGTAAAGTGGGGGCTGATAATTTTCATTTCTAACATAGTACTAGTTTATATCGGTGCTGCTGGTCCAGGTACCACACTTGGAAAAATCCCTGGAGTAAGTACTTACCATTTGCCCCAGGGTGAGGAAAACTCAACTTACAAGCCAGTTGAAACTGAGATCAGTAACATCTTTGCCACCTCATATACCTGGCTAGCCTGGCCCCAGTCCCTTCTGGACACTCCCTGGTATGATTCCCTTCATTGTCCCTAGATCTCTGTCATTAGTCCTGAGCCTTAGAACCAAGGTCTTTGTCCAGCCAGTTCAGTCTGCTTTCACTCCTGGGTTTGGCTTCTCCTATCCCATAGTTCCTTTGAGAAAGAGATTTTCACTCTAATTCTGTGCAAGTCTATTTACTCCTACCTCAGGTTAAAGCTATTTTCCTCCACATTCCTGTGACGCCGATCAGGTTAGTATCCACTGGGATCTCTCCCTTAGGCGTTCCCAGGCCGCAGGCATCCACACGTCCACATAGTTTCCCTGAGCTGAGCTTCCATCTGCATAAGCACAGCCTGGATTCTCTAGCTTGCTGTTTTCTTACTCCTGTCCCTGTGACTGCCCTGCGGGAGGCGGGGACCCAGCCCCTCCACTGTGGATCACAGCATGCAGGAATCTCTGACACTTTCATGTAGCTGCATACTCTCTACAAAATGTTCCTGATCTTCTCCGCCATGTCCCTACCTTCTGGTCCAGGTCCAAGTCTCACCTTCTCATGCCCCCCACACCCACTGCCCCCGTCTTCCCTGGGTCACACACTCTTTCTATGTAACATTGCAAGGATAACAGGACATGTTGTTAGTTTGATTATAATGCACTTCTCTTGCTCTGAATCAGGCTGATTTCCCCCCAAGGCCATCGCATCTTTGGGAGAGGAGGATTTTTTCTTGGAGGGAGAAACAAAGGTAATCTATGCTCAAATTACTAATCAGTTAAAGCTTTATCATACGGTACAATAAAATTTACTTTACCCCAAACTGAATATTATGTTATTTTTTGATGGATCTTAATATTCACTATGAATATTAACTATTATGGGTAATTGAAAAGGCTAAAAAATGAAATTAATAGATCTTTGTGGTTGATAGTGTGATGATACATCATCTTTTAGTCTACTAGACAGGAAATAAGTAGAATAATGCCTTCTGATGTTTTTGGTGAAAGTCTGGCTCTACTGCCTATATTTCAGGTTGTTAGTGTTGCTAAAACAGTTAGTGTTGCTTCCTGATGTGTGAAACTGCTTAGTGAAATATAATTATGAAAGCCCAATTAAGAGTTTAAAAGTATTAATATTAAAAGTTATTCTATATGGAAGACTTTGGGACATCATTAATCTTCACAATATGCACTTAATTTTTACTTACATCTAAAGGGCACCATTCCCATCTGTCCCAGCAGAAAATTCTTGCCCTACTACCAAGATATTCAACAAGTCTGTTATACCCAATTATATTTGGCTTTTATCTAGTTTAATGGTTGTATTTCTTTGAAGTTTAAAATTATATATCAGAGATGCAAAAAGAATTTGCAGCAACATTCCAAAACAAGAAGACCATTTATGTTTTCAGTTTTAAAACTGATTTATGAAGAAAGAGGCAGTGCCTTGCTTTGATAATTACTTCCAAAGAGTTTCAGGTCCTACCACTATTATCATCACTTTCTCTGTATAAATGATCCAGTGTAGGCTGCAGTCAATTGCTACACCATTTTTTATCCATCAAGGCTTAATGGAAAGAAGTAAGATGGAAAGGAAACATAAATTTGAAATCTCTGTTCATGGTCTAATGGCCTCTTATTCAGCCAACTTTCTACATGCAGAAAGGCTTTGTTAATACACCATTAAGGATGACATTAAAACTTCTGATCTGTTCTTCTAGGCTGTAAGGTATGCCTCCCATAACAAATTTTACTTGAGTTCCTTCAGGTCTGACGGCTTTATCTATAATATCTCTATGTGTTAGTTATATCCTGCTATAGGAGTGTAATGGTACAAAGTATAAAAAATACATGTACGTCGGTTTGAAAATTTCCTGGTTGAAAGTATAAAATTTGACAAATTAAAAAAAAAAAAAAGGAGTTAGGGAACAGGAGAGTAAGGGAATGGATTTTAATTACTCCTTTAATGCCAGACTCTCTATTTGGCCCCAAAGTAAACATGCCCAGATGTTTCTGTCAACATCCTGACCTTCCATTCAATGGAGTGAGTGATCTCCAGGCTACCTTAGGCCATTTTCTGAAAGATGTTGCTGACCACTTTTGTCCATTCTAAAATGTTCCCCTTGGGAAGAGGTTGGGGACTACCTTCTCTCATTCCCAAACTTTTCCCATTACAGGGCATTTGAGGAAGCAGTATAAATCTTCTTCTCTGTAAATATTCCATTTTGATAGTGAATGTTGGTTTCTAGAACTTTCCATCCAAACTAGAGACTCATTAGCATTTAAAGGTCATTTTACTAGGAAGCTGCTTAGGGTATTCCTTTCCTAATGACCTAGTCGGGAAGTGCAGAATTCTTTGATTCTGAATTAGTATATGTAGTTTCCAAACGAGCAAGGAGGTAGGAAATTTCAGGCACTATCTCCTTCCTAACCCTTTCCTACCCACCTTGCTCTCATTCTCAGATCCCCAGCCATCTCCAGCTCACACTCAGACTCACTCTAAGAGCAATTCTGGTTGCAGGCAGAGGGTATATAAAAAGCCACTGCCTCAGACGGTCGTTGGCTCAGCATGGAACTCCATTCTACCCTGCTCCTCTGCCCTGGTATCTGTCTCTTATCTACCACCTTCTCTTCTGATCACGTGGGATCGTGGCCGCATCTCCTGATCCTTTATTCTACCATCTCCTAACCTGAGTCTGTCTTGCCTGCCTGTCTCTGCTGAGCTCTTCTTCTTGAACTTAACCTGTGTTTGGCCTCATTTCTAGGGCCCTGCTTGACCCCTCGCAGGCCTGCTGTGGCCTGTTGCCACCCAAGTCAGAGGAAAGGATCACCTAAGTCTTAATCTCTCTTGTGCTGCTGGAAAACTATGTGACTTCAGGAAAATGGCTTAAGCTGCTGTGGACTCAGTCTCTCTCTGTGTGACACAGGGGCTGGATTGGGTCACCTCTAGGGTCTCTCAGAATCAAAAACTCCAGGGGTTGCAGAGCCTCTTCCCCACCTCCCATATTTTGACTCTGTTTCAAGGAAGTAACCAAGGACGCAGAGTTCTGCGACATGCAGGTGGGACTCCATCACCCATTTAAAAGATAAACTTGCAGAGACCGCAGCATTCATCTTTATTTGCACATTGTATGGTTTACAGAGGGTGTAAGGTGGTGCTTTCAGAAGCCTGTTTCATGCCTGAGAAGCCGCGTTACCAGCATTTGAAGGGAGCTCCTCCACATAAGCAGCAGGAAAATGGCCTTTTTTTCCGTTTAAAGATCCAAACCACCATCCTTCTTCTTTTTTCTTGTATATAGTCACAATGTCACCTGTGAAAACACACATTCAGTTAGACAAATGGGTCTCTGCAGTTTGAGCACATGCCTGAGCCTGCTTGGTAAGACAGTTTTAAGGAGATTCTGTGTTCAGATTTACTTGGTAGCATTGCCTGCACATGATCCAGATGAAGTAAAATTTACCGAACGCTTCTGTATGAAGCAAGCGTAAGGCAGAGAATGCTAAAAAGAGTAAAATAATGGACAACCGAGTTATGCTATAAAATAGTTTGATTGAAAACAGAATTATGTTGGATCATATGCCCTTCTTGTGCTACCTGGCTCATTTTGGATATAGCTGATGGGTCGTCACCAAACTCTTTCTTGGTGTCTGTGCTTTAAGAGTTTCACATGTTGGTGGCCATGAGAATTTGGTATGTTGACTACTTTGAGTACATCTTGGCTATGAGACTTTTCTTTAGATCAAGACAGCTTCTCTCCATGACACATGCCAGCTTCTAGTCCAAAGTTCCAACTCACAGCTTTGCACAGAAATATAACTCCCCATTCAACAAATTAGATAACTTTAATAAAATATCAATGTGAAGATAACACCCCGCCTTTTTTTTTGGTGAGGAAGATTGGCCCTGAACTAACATCTATTGCCAATCTTCCTCTTTTTGCTTGAGGAAGATTGTCCCTGAGCTAATATCTGTGCCAATGTTCCTTTATTTTTCATATGTGGGACACCACCACAGCATGGCTTGATGAGCAGTGTGTGGGTCCGTGCCCAGGATCTGAACCCTTGAACCCCAGGCCACTGCAGCGGAGCATGCGAGCATAACCACTACACCACTGGGCTGGCCCCAAGACAATACTTTTCTAAAGTAATGATTCCAATAACTAGAATGCCTAAGAAACACCAGGCTCTTCTCCAATTCTCTATTTTTTTAAAATACTATTCTGATATTAATAACCCTGAAGCTTAACTTGGTGTCCCACATCCTCTGGCTAAGCACCTCTCTGTGTAAGAGTCCTTTCTCTCTGGCTGCTCCCCGCACATCAAAGTGGAGACATGTGCTTCCTTGGGGATCCATGAGCTACTTTGCCTTTAGCATCATTTCTGAGGTAATTTTTCAGTCTTTCTTTCTTTCTTTCTTTTCCCCAGTAATTTTCTTTCTAAGGCAAAGGGGACTGTTAAACTCCCTTCCATCTCTGCTAGTCAGAGATCACTGCTTCTTCGTGTAGGAGATCATTCTCAGTCTCAGACCTCCCTCTACGGAGTTCTCTCAGGTCAGTAGATTGACACAATTTACTGACAGGAATTCAAACAAATAATTTAAAACCTTATTGCCAGCTTCCCTAGGCCTCCAGGGTCTCATTTCATCTGAAGAAAGCACTTACATAGTCACCCAACTCAAACTCAGCACCCTGGGTCCTAGGTGGCATCTGGGAAATGTGTTTTTTATTCATATGGAAAGTGGGAATACAGCATTTCATTTACCCACTTACTGCCATAGGATCCCTTAGGATGACATGAGTAACGAGGTGACTTCTACAACACTGAAAGCCTTCAAATGAAGGCAACATTGATTTAAGATGAATGCAGGAGAGGATCTGTTTTCTATTTCCTTTTTTCTTGTCTTTACTAATTTCTGAACTGGAAGGAAAAGGAATTGCCTGGAGAAATCTTGCTGGCAAACTGAAAGGAGGTACCCACTAACCAGTAGCAAATACGTGGCGTCCGTGTTGTTTGGCTGCACAATGCATCTTGACTTTCTGTTGGCCCTGAGCACCACGTGCCGGTCATGGATAACAAGCTATTTCCTAAGACACAACTCTTTCTCACCAACCTTTTCATTTCCAGATCTCCGCCTTAGCTTTAACCTCCAAATGTGGTTGCTAGCTGGACACACAAAAAAAGTCGAGGCTGGTGACGTTTTCTTATTCAACACTGTTGAGGCCACATAACCCATTACATAATACCTTTTCATGTTAAACAAAAATCTCTGACACAAAGAAGAGGCTCTGATTCTGTAGAATGGTCATAAAACACTTTTCTAAGAAATAAGTGGGAGAAACATTAAGCTGGGAGCCCCCTGACCTGGGCTATAGAACTTGCTCTTACGCTAAGCCATGAGAGGAGTTCGCTTCCCATTCCTGTGTGTTTAGCTTTCTGAAAAAGAAGAAGATGGGGCCGCATCTCTAATGACTTTCCTTTACTGACCTTCTACCCCAGTATAACGCTGCGAGTAAGAGCATGACGGAGTTTCCTAGTTCAGAGCTCGTGCTGCTGCTGCCTGTGACTTTAGCCAAAGTACTTCTGTGCCTCAGTTTCCTCAGCAATAAAATGGGAATATATAACAATATCTGCTTCAAAGGGTTCTTATGAATATTAAATTGGACAGTGTGCTTGCAACAATGCCTGGCACACAATAAACGCTGATTTAAATGTTAGCTATTATTATTATATGAGCTTTAATTCTTTTTTTTTAAAGATTTTATTTTTTCCTTTTTCTCCCCAAAGCCCCCCAGTACATAGTTGTATATTCTTCGTTGTGGGTCCTTCTAGTTGTAGCATGTGGGATGCTGCCTCAGCGTGGTTTGATGAGCAGTGCCATGTCCATGCCCAGGATTCGAACCAACGAAACACTGGGCCGCCTGCAGCGGAGCGCACAGACTTAACCACTTGGCCACGGGGCCAGCCCCAATGAGCTTTAATTTTTGATGTGCTTTATGTCCATCTTCTAAGAAGGGTGATTATGAAGCTGAACTGATTAGACATGGCAGGAACTTTTAAGGCTGCCATAGTAAGATAGGAGTTTTATTCAAGTTAAGGCTTCCAACATGGCAAAGCAATTAAACTATTTGAGAATGATTCTTACCTTTTTCCAAATTCAATTCATCATCCTGCCTGGCTTGAAAAGAATATAAGGCCTTGCAGAGACCATTGCCGAGCTGGGCTGCACCGGAGGCTGAAAGTTGGATGAAGTTGTAATTACTAATGTGGTGTCAGTAGGCACAATGAATGTGATCAGAAGCTCTTTAGTTATTTAACAGTGTGGTTCAGAATTTGAATATATTGACATCTTCTCAAAGGAAAGTTTATAATTTTATGTAATCGATTCCATAACCATTCCTTGATTCAATAACCATTTATGATGTACCTGTGATGTGTATGGACTGTGTATATTATATAACCAAAAACCATACTATAATATAGAAAATAATAAGTATGCAGAAAAAAGTTATTGTAGTAAAGTTATTGTCTTGTAGTAATAAATAACAAAGACAATAACTTAAAATTGTTTCCCACGTGAGTTTAGTCCACACCAGTTAGCTAATATCTGTGGCAGATGTATGCACGTTTTAGGAGACATACATCGGTTTTGCCATTTAGGTATAGTGGACACTCGGAGCATGTGCTTCTTACCATCAACCTTAGGTATTTACAGAACTGTTTTTCAAACAATGCAATGGTAAACCTTTAATATACCATCTGACCATAATGTTCTGAGTTTTACTGAAACTCTTTTTTGCCAATTTCTAGTCAAGAAACTAGAGAATCAAGGTTCTGGTGACCATAGTTGAACAGTGAGGGACAATGACGTGTGCGTGTGTGCGTGTGTGTGTGTGTGTGTGTTGAAAGGTGAAGGGCAGTGGCGTGGATGGACAAATGACTAAAGTCAGACAGCTGGATAAAGGTGTTGGGTAGGCCTTGGGGTCACTGTGTTTTTCTCTCGGAGAGGACGGGATTTCCATGGAAGTTTGGAGAAGGTTGTAGAGACAGAGCTGCAGAGTTTTTCACGATGGTTTAGGGGTGACTGTAGGGGCAGCAAATCACAGTCTGTCTGAACAACATGGGTATCAGTCACCTGAGGCAACTTTTCATACTGTAAAATTCTTTTCCCCTCCCACCACTCTTCTTCACTCCTCCCCGCCTTTTGGATTACATTTGCACAGAAAGCCACAAATTCTAACAGATTAATCAATTCTAATGGAAATGCAAATTTCTCTGAGCCAATATATGTCAATGTGGCTCTAAAAATAAAACGTGAATGTAGCCATGTGCTTTACCGAAAGGACCCAGCCCAAAATTATTCTGGGCGTGGGATTACCTGTAGATGAAGAACTTGGAATTCTCTGCCCTTCAGAAGACGCCCTGCTCACGACATTCCCTAATCTCTTCATCAGAAAAGGCCGAGATATTTTTACATAACTATGTGTCTGCTGCTGTTCAAATAGTTAAAAAAAAAAAGTCATTTTAACAACACTGTCATCAAAAGTATTTATGAAAAGTGATTCTGCTGCAGCTATTTTCCTCAGGAACTTGTTTTTTAACTTTTTGGAGGAGGATATAAATAAATTATTCAACATATTTCTAAATCCTACTCTAGAGCTTTCTTGCTTCTGAAGCTGTAATATTTTCAGAATTAGAAAATTACCATATTTTATAGCCTGTGTTTGCAATTCTGACCTGCACCTCAAGGTCAAATAATAACATTTTCAACACTATTTCTACAAATTCAACTTTAATTGGCTTTAATGCAAGTGAAATTATCATGATTTTGTCTAAATGAGATCGTTTTAGAACTCTTGAGTTTCTTAGAAAGAAAACTGTCTCTTCATCGCAAGATGGTTATAGCTCCCCCTTCTGATAGGAAATGGAAAACAGCTACAAGCAATAGCTACCCAGTATATTCACATGCTCACCATCAATTCCTAAAGAGTGTAACCCTGGGAAAATACGTGTGTGTGAATTTTAAAAATTGTACTCATGCATTACCTACATTATATACTGTGTTAAATGGATGAGAGTAACGCATGTCACAAAATCTTACAATTTAGGTCTGTGTGAATACTAAAATTTTGATTTAATACAAATTTCATGTTCAAAGGATAAAGTCAAAGTATGAAGAGGAAGAAGAAAGAATCTAAAGTGTTTTTAACTTATATTAACTTAGTCTACAAAGAAATATTCATTTGTATTTAGCTCTTGTTACTGTGCTTAAAAGGAAAAAAATAAATTTATCTTAAAATTCTGCAAGTGGGATTTGGGACACATGGCACATACAATTCATAACAGCTTTTTTGCCCTGATGCTCTTTAAGCCATTCCATCCAGCAAGCCAAGTCAAGAAATTACAATCAATCTCTTAAAATTTTACCTTTTCTTTCCACTTGAAGATGGAGTTACTACAGGGATGGCTGGGTTGAGGTCTTTTCTCAAGTTCTGCTAACACTGATGACAGTTTATAGGAGTTTGCTTGCAAAAGGTCTAGTTTCAAATTTGTCTGTGGATACATCATTTGGCCATGTGAGTAAATTTCCAGAAAATGAGGCACAACTGGGTGGGTAAAGGGATATACTAGGATAACTTCCAAAATGACAAAGAGGTCTAGAAAAGTACACATTCAACTCCTGTGCAGATATGCACGGAAAATGCTGAAGAGAGAAAAAAATGAACCATTTAAGCAGTCTAGAGGAAAGCCTTAGTTGTTGAGTAAGTCTTATTCTGGGCTCTTGTAAACAGGGTAAGCCGGGAACCTTGACAGATACATTACTCAGTACATTGTGGCAATGAATAGCTTTACTCAGTTTTCTGCTGAGGAATGAGAAAGGGAATAACAAGTGTTGATTGCAGAAGGTGACTTTTGGAGGGCCTTGCAGAAAGGCAATTGAGCCCTAGGCGCTCAACATTGTGAACAGAACTGACCTTATATCAACAGAATCAAACTAAAGTGATATGAAGTGAGGTTTTTGTTGTTGTTGTTGTTGTTGTTGTTGATGTTATGGTTTTTCTTGAAGAGGCAAGGTCTTATATTACCTAGAAAGTTTGCAGTAACACTTCTGGAAACTGGAAACAATATTCTGGGATATTTGAGTACAAAAACAAAGAGTGAAGCTAAAGATACACTCCTAGTCTTTTCCTGTTCTCAATTTAACCTTGAGCTAGAAAGTTTATAATGATTTCTTTCTCAGACTGTGTTCAGTCAGGATAAATCAAATAACAGAATCTAAACATTGGAAGGGGCCTGCTCATTCAATCTCCTCCTCCCTTCTCTCTCTGTTTTCCACACCTGAAGCATGGGGATCCCTAATCCTAACATCCCTGCCAGGGGGTCACAGCCATGGACCAGACACCTCCAACTGATGGGGAAGAGCTCTAACGCCTTGAACAATCCACTGCATTGTGGGGCAGTTTTATCTAAGGTGAAATCAAAAGTTCCCCCTACCTTCTGCCACTAGACCTAGTCTGCATTTGAGAGCATCACGGAGCAAGTCTCTTTCCTTTTCTATGTGGCACTCCTTCCACTATCTGAAGACAATGTCTATCTTAAATACCTCCAGTTTCCACAAGAGTTTCTCAAACATGCCTTGCCAAGATTCTCGCTTCAAATGTGATGCTTCAAGGACGAAGAGACAATGAATTAGGAAGTCTTTAAATGAAAGAGAGTTTCCTCCTGCAAGAAACCTGGGTAACATGAAATCTACCAGTATCACAAGTTTCATTCTACTAAGTGCAGAGGTGTGCAATGAAGTTACATGGATATTTGGCATCCACCTTTTGAAGGTTTATATTTGTTCCATCACTAGATCGTAAGCACCAGGAGTTCAGAAGTCAGATCCTCTCCCGCCTTGCATCCTCCACTGTGTGAATCTGGCCAGTATGTACCCTGATGATCCTAATACATGTTCTATGCTGGTAATGACAATGACAAAGTTCTATGCAAGAATAACCAAGGAAATAAACATAACTTAATGCCATCATAAAATGCTCTATATGACTTTATTATGGCAAATATTATTTGCATCAAATTAGTTAATGAAACATTTTGTGCTGTCACAGAAAACATCCTATCGTCTGTTTTATCATTTCATAAAAATTGTAGCTGTGTGTCATTGCAGATGTGTTATACCTCTGTTCCCAAGTGAACAGAATTCAGGCCTTTCTTTTCCCAAGAAGCATTAGGTTTGTTTCTGCAACAGTGCCACCAATAAAGGAAGCCTTTGCTAAAAAATAGATAAAATATATCTGGCTGCATCTGCCTACTTTCACCAAAGAATGATTGAAATTGCCCATTTGGACAGAATCATTAGGTACCTACTGTCAGAAGAGAATTGTTAGGCTATATGAAGGGAAGGAAAGCAGGCCCAGGTTAGTTTCCTGTATCCTTCAAAACATGGCTAAAAATTGTATTTCTTCCTGAAGTTTTCTTAGATTAACCCCAATCAACTTCCTCTCACTCTGATCACAGCAGAAAACCCTTATCTTGCACACATAGGTGATGTATATCTGTTTGCTTTTATTCCTCTATAAAATGCACGGACCTTTGCTAATTCCCCTGTTGATGCGAGTACCTCTGAAGTGGCCACCTTGTCCATCAATCCCCACAGAACACCCACCTCCCCTCAAAACAACCTCAGCCTCTAAAGCTGCTCCTTGCTTCCCCAAAAGCTTTCACCTCACACCCAGACTACCCTCTTCCTTCTGTGTGGTCACATCTCTTTCTCCTGTTATTCTCAGAAGACCCTGATGTTAGCTGAGGAATGAATGGAAAACACCATTTTAATAACAGTTACCAGTTTTTGAGCTCTCATCTGCACATGGTGCTGGCATATTCTAGATAATATTTCATTGGCACAAAAACCCTTGAGGTAGGTACCAATATTGCCATTTTACTTTCCAGAAAACTAAAGCCGTCCCAGGTCCCTGTGAACAGCAGAGCTAGATCTAAATACAGACCTTTCTGAATGCAGACCCTGTGTTTTTGGTCACTTTTCTTAACTGGGTTAAAGTACACATGGTTTCCAGATCCTGAAAGAATGATTCTATTTTGGGGAATTCTATTTTAGGCACAATTCTCTTCCTGGGAGGATACTCAAGCGAACATTTCCAAGTAGTTAGATTTTCCCAGATCTCTCAAACTATTTGTCCAGGAGCTGACCGTACAAGCTCTCTGACTAGATCGTTCTGTGTCATGAGAAAGGAAAGGCAAACAGAGGTCAAATGGGCCAGAAAACAAGCATTCTAAAAATAACTCTTTCATCATTAAATCTAGGAAACTGCACTCTGCAAATATGTACCTCGTCCATTAAGGCCGCTGTTGATCTCTGACTGTCCGCATCTGAGAAGGAGGAGTCACTCGAGTATGCTCTCAGCATCCGTCCCAGGCCTGAAAATGAAGTCATGCTCTCAGTCACTGTTCAGCCTGTCCTAAGGGGACACAGCTGAGAAGAGGTCACGCTCAGAGGGCCCTGAGCCCAGAAGAATTTCCTAAACCATTAGGGCAGTTTCCGTATGTAGTTGTTACTAAATTTTACTAAATGGGTGACCTTCACTTTTATTTAATGAAATCTGAGAAATACTGGTGTTTAAAGTGTCTTGACTGTTATTTTTCAAGATGAGCTTATGAATCCTCCTTGCTGACCCATTCCACGGAGGATTCCTGACATTTACCGTAATGGTAAGCTCTCCTTTGCTGTGGTATTTACATTTGTAATCATTTTGCTCTCTTGGATTTTCGATCAAGTATTACATTGCAATAGGTTGTTCTGTTCCACATAAAAGAAGCCACACATATGAGAATCAGAAGTGTGGAGTCGTTTTTATTATCTGTATCGTTTTAGTGCTGCTGTACATTCTAGCATGCCTAACTTCTAAGTGTAGGATTTGATTTTAGTGATTTTTCACATCGTTCAGAAAGTAAGTTTAAAAAGAAATGAGAAACCAAAAGCCCTGTGCACAAGAGGTTTACCATGTTTTGAAACAGATGGATTGTCCCTCATTCCAGCCAATTTCAGAAACACAGTAAAATGCTACATTTCTGGAAATGGTGGTATAGTACTTATATAGCTCTCACAGACAGACCAAATGTCATTTTCCACTTTTTGCTCTCTCTTTTCTTCTTTTTTATTTTTCTTAATTCACATAAATTAGGTTTGACATATGGTTCTCTAAATGAGATGATCCCCTCCCAATGAGCAAAAGCAGGATCACCCTAACTCTGAATGGAACCTCCCAGTAGAATCCTCCCCCTTCCTGGGCCATCCACAGAGTCATTACACACCTTCCTGGTCTCTCGAGGCTTTTTCAATATCTCTCTGCAGTCTTAACAGTTTCGATTTTATAGAAGACTCTTGTCGCTCTTTACTCATTGCATTGTTAGGCTCTTCCTCCTTTAGGGAAAAAAAAAGGATGTTTAACAATTTAAGGGTGAAAAAGGAAGAGTAGCTACTCCTAATCACACTGAGACTTTCACCGACTGGACCTAATTTTAACTTCACTGAAGAAAAAAAGTAAAAAAAATAAAAGCAGGGTAGCCTTTGGTTTTATACAGCTTGTTCTAACTGTTCTAGACCTGCTTTCTAAGAAACCATCCTCTGACAATCCAAATGTAGCATCACGCGGGTGCCTCAAGCTAGGACAGCCCCAGGAGTGGAACAGATGTTTATGGTGGTCTGTGCTGGCTGGCTGCTGGGGACACCTGAGCTAAAACACATATGCTCTTCCCACAATGGGTTTATAATTTAGTTAGACCTTGAAGTGTAACAGTGGGAGACGTAGCAAGTGAGGGCCACGTGCATTCAGGAATGGTGCAGACAGGAATGTGTGGCTCACCAAGGCAGGGCTGTGAAAGCTTCAAAGAGGTTTGAAAACTTAACCAGGATTTTTCGGTCAAAGGGAAGTAGGGCAAAGGGTACTCCAGGCAGGAGAAATGGCACAAGCAAAGGACACAGGGAGGACTGCGTGAAAGGTACCAGGAACAGTAAACAGACCTGTTGCTTGAGCAAACATAGTGGAAGAAAAAGTTGTCTAACTGGTTTAGGCGAGAGTTTCAGGCCGAAATAGGGATTTTACTAAGTAGGCTGTGAGAAGTCATTAATGATATCTCAGCTTTTACATACATTATTTCCAGGGTTGAATGAAAAAAAGATTAGGATGGAGTCGGGTCGGGTCGGGAGGTGGCTGAACGTGGGTGTAGCAGAGGGACAGAAACTGGTGAAGAAAGAGGGAAAACTAATGACTGAAGGTGAAAGTGGAGGAGTCAGGACTGATAAGAAAGGAGAAACACTAGGATCCTGAATATTGAGGGAGAGATTAGCTTTAGATAGCCATGAAGAAAGGGAGGGGTGAGGATTTAGAGCAAAGCGAATGGCCATTATAAAAATATAATGTATGGATAAAAATATTTTGTTTATGTATCATGTATTATATATCATAAAAGATTTCCTTATCTTCTTTATTACGTGGGATTCTTACAACAATTTTGTGGGATTGGTTTTGTTTTCTCCATTTTACCTGTGACACTCAGAGAAATAAATGAATTTCCAAGACGAAACAGCTAGTGATTATTCCTGAAACCCAACCCCTGTGAACCCCAATTCTCTACCCGAATCCACTCTTTCACATGCCTGCCCAGGGCTGAGGCCCAAGCTGACATCCCACCCCAGGTGAGCTCTCAATAAACTGCAAGGATGCCAATTCCCAACCCTCAGTCGTCCTTGTTGGAAGAATGCACATCATACTTTGGCTTCCAAACCAGACCCCAACTTTTTTGGTTTGTTTGGGGACACCTACTGTTTAAAATGTATTTTCAGGGATAGCTGACTATGGGGTCAACTTAAGGATCAAGTATACTGCCATCCTTTAACTTTCTTAAATTCGTCCTTCTCATCCAAAGACTTATTTGGAAGAAGATCGATACTGGAGGAGGCATATAAAACTGCGGACACAATCTTTTGAACATGGCCTTTACACTAACCTTACTGATATTTTCACCCTGGTCATACCCTCCAATATTTACACTCAGATTGTTCTCCTGTCTTACCCTAGTCCATGTAAATTATGTGGCACTAGATAAAAGCCAGTCTACACTTACTGCCAATGACTATAAAGTCAGATTTCAGACGTGTGTTGCTTCGAGGATATTAAGAAAATCCTATTCACTCATTTGGAGATACAGTCCATTCTCTTAGACAACAGATATGTAGTTAGTCTGGTTTCGTAGAAACCAAAAGTTTCCACGGGCACGTCAATGAAAGATAAGTTGTGACTGCTTAAATTTCAATAGAAGTTTAGTCAAATTTTCAAGGAGAATGACCCTTATTTTATTGACAGGTTAGTCAATAGAGGGATTTTTATAAGGAAGTGATAAATATATTTTATTGCACATTTTCCCATCTCAGGGATCACCTACACTATTTGGAAGAAAAAAAAAGTACTTTCCCCATGTAATCAAGTCTTCCTTTCCACTCCCATCTCTACTTTCATTTCTGCTTCGAAGAGACATCACTAGTGCTAATTTGTTTTGCCTTTGCCAGGGTAGGAAAAAAAGATTCAGTTGAAGAAATAGCTGGCCACTCACTGCTGTTTGGAGGGTGGGGAAGGGGAAAGCTGGTCAGGACTCATTGCTGTGCCCAGATCTAACTGCCTCTCCCTCTCCCCCCATCTCTTGTTCCCTGAGCAGGAGTCCTGGGATGTTGACTTTGGCTATACTTTTAATCCTATAGGAGAAAATGACCAGCAGGTCAGGTCTAAACACAGCAAGGAATGAGCACCCCAATCTGGACCTTGAAGGTCTGAAAGAAATACGACAGAGGGCCCAGGGAGGAGAGATCACGAATTCTTCCTGCAGATTTTGGTATAATGATCAACTCCTAGAACACTACAATTAAGACAAACAACAGGGGAGCAGAGGACAAAATCTTTGAGGCATGACCCAGAAGATGAAGAACTTACCCCAAGATAGCAGGGAGGCAAGATGCCTGGGCTCTAACCAGGGACACTGATCAGTTTTTGGCAAGGAAGGTTACAGGACAGTAGAATCATCCAAATGCCCTTGAAATAAGCTTTTGTAATTTGGCACAAGTTTTTCAAAAGCAAGAACCATAAGGAATCTGGGAAATAAAACCTCTCCTAGGTTTCATGCCTTTGTGCATTCCCCTCCACTCGAGTGTGAGCTGCACTTATTGACTCGCTTCTAACAAACAGGATATGATGAGATGTCACTTCTGAGATTAGCTTATAGAAGACTACTCTTCCCTCTTGGCACTCTGGCTCTGTCTCTCTTGGATCACTAGTTCCAGGGGAAGCAGGCTGGATGTTGTGAGCTCTCCATAGGTGGAGAGACTCACATGGCGAGGAACTGAGATCTCCAGCCAAGTCAGCGAGGCCCAGAGGCCCACCATGAGCCACGTGAGTAAGCTTAGAAGCAGGCCGTCTCCCAGTAGAGCCTTGAGATGTCTGCAGTCCTGGCTGACACCTTGGTGGCAGCCTTGAGAGGGACTCAGAGGCACCCCGTTAAGCCACACTTGGATTCCTGACCTACAGAAGCTGTGAGATAATAGACATTTGTTTTAATCCATTAAATTTGGGGGTAATTTGTTATGCAGCAATAGACAACCAATATGATATACAGTGATTATTTACAAATCTCATTTGAAATGAGAGGAGAGCTCTACAGATACCCTGGACAGCCAGAAAGACGAACAAGTAGGTCCTAGAGCAAATTAATCCTGAACTATTGCTGGAGGCAAAAATGATAAAAACTGAGGGTGTCCTACTTTGGCCACATGATGAGAAGGCAAGATTCTTTGGAAAAGACAATAATGCTGGGAAAAGTTAAAGGCAGCAGGAAAAGAGGAAGATCAAATATCAGCTGAATGGACTCCATAAAGGAAACCATGGGCACGAGTCTACAGGTCCTGACAGGGGCTGTGGAGGACAGGACATTGTGTCCACCACTCATTCAGAGCGTCACCAGGAGTCAGAGCCAACTTGACAGCATGTAACAACAACAAATTTATAGATCATGAAACTTGTCTGCCTGGCATTGCTCTTACAGAAGACTGAGTATAAAGATTCAGCCTAAAGCCTTGCTTGACTTTCTTCCCTTCCAGAGAATACCAAAGACATGTTTCCATTGCCTAGTTTCTAAACTACACACTGTTTTTCTTATTTATACAGACTATGAAAAAAATTAATATTTTCATGTAAAAAACAAGAGCTATTTCCTTTACAATTGCTCTCAATGTTTTTCAAAATAAATCCCTCAGTGCACGACGGAGATTCCCCATTAATGGAACTTTCTCTCATTCCATACTTACAAAGTAATCAGTTAACAGGAACTCAGATTTATTTTCTGTAGATGAGACTGCAGTTTCTTCCACGAGAGCCTGGATATCTTTTTCAACATCTATCTTGCTGATGGCACAGTGAATCTGTGTGTGGTACTGCAATGCCAAGAAGCAGAACAAGGTTGCTGAAAATCTGTTTCCCGCCAGTTCTGACCACACCTACCAGAAATGGAGAAATCTTTACTACTCACCGTGGTCAGGGTTTGGCCAAAAACAGAAATATGTTGGCTGTACTGGTTTAAGTTATTGCACAAAAGTTGAATTCTTTCCTTCTCCAGTTCCAGGATGCTCTAGAAAGGATAAAAAATGACATAAGATCAGCTAGTTGTTATGCAAAATTGAAGTCACCCAGCAAGCACTGACACACCCAAAGAAAGTCTGAGCAAACTGTCATGTCTGTGCCTCTTGATAATGTCATATCCAAACTGCAGTGAGGGGAGATTCCCGGGACAGGAATGTGATTTGGGGTCTGTCCTATTTACCCTCTATTAGGATTGATTTAACTCACACACTTTCCCCCGGCTTTTTTGGTCCAAAAGGCATACAGGCAGATGCCACGGGGTTACCTGACATTCACAAAGAAGGAGGAGAAAAGGAATCATTTGAAACGCATCCATGAGGTCTGGAGAAAGAGAGTGGTGCCCAGTAAAATCCATGTCTATGTCTTGGAAATGCATTCAGACATTGAATATTTTTAGAATTGTTTATAGTGCATACAAGGCATTCTGCTAGTCTCTGCAGGGGCAAAGATGATGAGACAAATTCTCTGCTTAAGGAAACTATTTGATGAGAGCACAACTCCAAAGTCCGATCAATTCACAATCCTGGCCTAAAATTAGGCCTGGGGGTCAGGGACCACGGTTTGAAGGTGGGAACATAGCCTCCTCATTTTGTGTGGGATAACAAAAATTCCACCCTTGGAGTTTCTTAACTTGCTGATAGGAAGGGTAAACAAGATAGGAGGGAGGTCATGTTTGCTTTGTTAGCCATTAACATTTTAGATAAGTCAGTCGTTAGACTCTTGCCTCTCGCTGCCGGCTGGGCTGCTGACAGGTTGTTGGAAGGAGTGCGGGACGTTTGGCAGCTGGGCATCACGTGAGAAGGTCAGGTGGAGGTCAGGTGGAATACACAGGCGGGATTCCTAGGCCACATGGGGGTGGCGGGAGGCTGCTAAGCATGTGCCCAGAGGACTTTAGGCTTTGACAGAGGTGGCAGGTGTCCCAAACAACATGTCTCATCCGATTTTTATAAGGACAGGCCTGGGCATTCTTCCTTTATCCAGAGGCCAGCTTGGTTGCTGTCATACCTGCCATCCCACCAGACTCCATCCCACACTGTAAAGAGCGCTCAGCAGTAGTCTCTCACGAGGAAGGCTTTGAGCAAACTGGCGGGAGACGTTACCATAGAAAGTAAGAAGGGTGGACTACATCTCAAGGCCTGTGGTAGGGTGGGGGTGGGGGGATCCCAAAGGTCCTTGACTTCTCCCTTCCTGCCTCTCTTGGCACACCCGCAGGGCCTGCCAGCCTGATGCAGCACGGCGTTCCTTTACGTCCCTGAGTAGACTGCATCCACATTCTGTTGTTATTCCATCTACGGTATATAGTCATTTAAAACTTTTTAAAATTTATGTTTTTTATTTATGATAAAATTTATATAACAAAAAATTTTCCATTTTAACCATTTTTAAGTGTACAGTTTGGTGTCATTAAGTGTATTTACATTGCTGTGCAACCATCACCATCATCCGTCTCCAGAACTTTTTTCACTTTCCAAAACTGAAACTCTGCACCCATAATAAACAATAACTCAATAACCCCCACTGCCCCCTCTCCCCAGCCCCTAGTAACCACCATTCTACTTTCTCTCTCTATGAATTTGGCTACTCTAGGTGTCTCACATAAAAGGATTCATACAATATTTGTCCTTTTGTGTCTGGCTTATTCCACTCAGCATAAAGTCTTCCAGTTTCGTCCTTGTTGTAGCATCTGTCAGAATCTCCTTCCTCCTTAAGGCTGAATAATATTCCATTGTAGGTAAATACCACATTTTGTTTATCAGTATATAGTCATTTTAATGCTGCTACAAATACACACAGTAAAAAGCTCAGGCAGTAACTATGAACATGCATGTCAGTCACAGGCAAATTTTGATTCTGTGCCAAGCATCCTGCTATTTGAATCAGAGAGCCCGAAGCTCTGCTTCTCCATGGCCACCTTCTTTGTGGAGTCAAAACCCACACAATTTTTGTAAGCCAGTGGGAGCCAAATGCCTTTGTTTCTGCTGCTGGTCTTCTGGATCTTTTCCAAAATCATGGCGCCAGCCATTTGCATGTGGCCATGTGCCCTGTCACCCAGATAAAGCATTAAAGACCCAGAAGAGTATCCTATTAAACACAGTGCTTTTTCAAAGGGCAGAAATCATATGCCTCCTAACAAATATGTAAAACAAACTCTGCTCAGTGACTTGGACCTCAAGTGGGACAGTCTCCAAAAACTGTCTTTACACCACAGAAAAAGATCTAGAAAGCAGCTGTTCTAGTTTAGCACTATGAGCAAAGGACGGGAGAGAAAAGAAAAGCCAGGCTTTGGGAACACAGTGTATCCTTAGTGGGCAGCTGTTGCTTTACTTGGACAAGTGCTGAGCCACTAGCCTCAGTCTGAGACTAGAATAAACAGTGTCCCTTGGTGGAGATGGTAATGTTTAACAGAATTTAATTACATTTCAGGGAAATCATTAAAATGATCTATGTTTGCTCATGAAAAGACGCTGAGATAAATTTCACTGTGCAAAAGGGAAATCCATATCTAATTTAATGAATTATTACTATCTATTATCTTGTTCTTTTTGTATAAAAGAGGTGGTAGAGAAGCAAAATCCTCTGGAGGAGCTCAGACTGTCCTCCTGTGCTTTCACAACAGCACACACGAGCAAAGCGTGTTCAAGAGCTATCAGGAATAGCGGATTTAGAGCTTGTGTGGGGCCCAGGCACTGTGATCATTCACATCCTTCATTCATTCTTTCCAGTTCCTGCTGTCCTCGCCTTTGGTTTGTACTACAGGAGGAGCGTGGAGGGACTTTGTTTTCATCTAGATTGCATTCATAAAACTGGACAAAGATATATCACGCTCTTTCTAGAGCAGGAACTCTCAAGCTTTAGTATGTCTAGCAATCACCTAGACCCCTTCCTGAAATCATTCAGAGGTTCTGACTCACTCCATCTAGGGAGGCACTCAGGAATCAGAATTTTAACGAGCTCCCTAGGTGCTTTGGGACGTTATCCTAGGGCCTTAATGGGCCACACACAAAAAAATCTTAAAATCTTTTCCAGTTCTTACGCCCAGAGATGACTGCTGTCAACATTTTGATGTATTTCATTTCATCAAGGTATGTGGTTATGAATGGTTTTATCTTTCTAGTTATCTCTCAATTATTCAAATTTGTATCCTATTTTTTTCCACTTAACATTATACATAAGCAGTTTCCCATGCTGTTAGTCTCCAAAACACCGTTTTAATTAATAGTCCACTGTCTAGAATGTATCAATTCATTTAGTCATTCCCTTAATGTTGACCATTTTAATTTTCTCTCTTTTATTTTTGATGTATTTTGAATTGAAATCTGTGGGGTTTTTTTCAGTTAATTTCCTCAAGGTGGATTTATAGAAAGGAGATTATAGTTTTTCAACTGAGATTCTAGGAGAGAATTAAGACCTAATGTCCCAAGGCACCCACTGTCCTCAAGGCACTCAATGCTATGAGTCACCATCTCTCCTCTGCATCTACAGTGGTACTAGTCACTACCATCCTTGGGAGAACTGAGGAAACTGTCACTCAAATTATTTTCTGTGTTCTGTGGTTCAGATGAGGAACACTGGTTGAGAATGGTAACATTTTTTAAGGCTCTTGATACTTATTGCAAATGGATTTCTAAAATAATTCCTTGAGTAAGTACTATCAATACCAAGCATTTGATTCTTGGTAATTCTTGGTAGTGTGGTTATTATTTTTCAAAATATATTACAGATTATTTCTACCAACTGAATTGTCTCTTCTTGGAAGGTAGGAAATATGACTTGAATATAGTATGATTATGAAATAATAAGACTAATTTTGACATGTGGTTTATGTAATTGGTTTCATTACTTGATAGCCACACTTGAGACTTTAAAATTTTTCTCATGGTATCTAGTAAACTACCATGAACATAGTTCAATGAATGTTCTCTGAAAGAATTTGTAAATCCAACCTGGAGAGTAAGAAGGGGTAAGAGAACACTTCATAGGAAGTTAAAATGAACTCTCATCTTTATAGAAGAATGGTGGGAGAATGGAGAAAAAATAAAACCGAATGATCCTGGTTGTCCCATTTCCACCTCTCACACTTAAAATAGAATTCCCTTTAATCCAATTCAGCCCACTTTTGTTATGTGTCTTCATGAATATAACATTTTACTCCTGAGTTTGTAAACAACAGAGAGCATAGTGCATAGTGTAATATGTGAGTCAATGACTTGTTGGTATGGATTGAGTATATACAAGCCAGGGAAATACAAAGTAAAGGACTCATTACTGGTTGGGGTGAGGCAAGGATGACTTGACAGAAGTAATCTCAAGTGGGTCGAATGGGCTTGGTTTGGCACTCAGGAGGCAGAGGAGAGCTCTAAGGAAGGTGGGATAAAAGGAACTGCGTGAGCTAAAATGGAGGGGGAGTGAAATACCGGTGGCCTCCAGCCTGGTGGTAGCAGTAAGCCAGGATACAAGAAGGGTGAAAGGAAGTACTTCTTTTCCTTATGGAGAGTCCGACTTCCAGTAGACTCTCCATGTGACCTTCATTCTAATAAAACACCTAGGGTCTTAAACATTTTTAAAGCTGAGTTGAAAGGAGATCTTTTGAAATGTAAATAAATATATCTCTTGTCACCATCACGAAGACTTTATAAGCAAAGAAGATAATTTTCAAGATATTTCACTATAAAAGTTGGGACTGCTGAAAGGGGGATGGGGTGGAGGGAGAAGGCAGAGGAGGACCCTAACAGGAGAAAAGGAAACAGAGAAAAAGAAAGGAGAGACCTAGGAAGAGCCTCTGATAGTAAGGTTAGTTAGCAATAGCAATATCTAATACGTACTGAAGGCCAGCTGGATGTCAGCTACACCAGGAATCCTGGCAGCCATACTAGGTAAGAACCACAATTGTCGTCTATTGCTGTGACATAGATAGAAGGATGAGAAGGACAGAGAAACTAAGGTTAAATAGTTTTCTCACAGCCCTTGAGGGGGGCCTGGAGGATGGAGTGGGAGCAGCAATTTCTCTCCCATTTCCCAATAGGGCTGTCCTAGGATGCCAGCCTCTGTGGAAAGGCCAGAGCTTCACTGAGAAATTCTAGGGGGCAGGAAAAATAAGAGGTCAGTTTGGAGAGTCAGGTTTCACATGGACAAAGCTGAAATTTAAGCCCTTGGCCTTTTGTCATCATCTTCATCTAAAACCTATTCGGCATAAGCAAGGTACGTACCAGGGCCCTATGTTTGAAGGGATAAATTAAAGAAGGGTTTCTTCTCATTTTTTCTCTTCTTTGACCCAAGTTTTCACTTCTCTTTTAATATCCCCCTTCTTCCCTAACTCTGAATCTATCCTACGTTGAAAGTGGAACAGCAAGAGACTCAGTACAGCCCTTCAATTTCTGCTTACCATGTGGCCTTCCCTCGCCCAGCTCTCGTTAGGGCAGAAGCATAGCACAGAGGTAAAGCTCGTGGCATCAGACTGCCAATGTTGAATCCCAGAACCTGGGTAAGTTACTTCATCTCTCTCAGTCTCAATTTCCTCACTATGAATTGAGAATAAAAGTATTACCTCTTCAGAATATTGTGGTGAATACATAGTGCACAAATGTAGGTTAATTGTACTTAACACAGTGCCTGCTCATACCCAGCACTTGTTACATATTAGCCATATTGCTCATACCCACATTACAGTGCTTATCAAATTGCATCATGATTGCTTCTTTTTGCAATCACACCTTGCCTTAAACATTATTATTATTTATTTTTTAAATTTTTTTGGTGAGGACGATTGGCCCTGAGCTAACATCTTTTGCCAATCTTCCTCTTCTTGCTTGAGGAAGATTGTCACCGAGCTAACATCTGTGCCAATGTTTCTCTATTTTGTATGTGGGACACCATCACTGCCTGGCTTGATTAGTAGTGTGTAGGTCCACACCCGGGATCCAAACTGGTAAACACCAGGCCACCAAAGTGGAGTGTGCAAACTTGGCCACTATGACACCAGCCTGGCCTCTAAACTTTTTTTTAACTTAAAACATGTGGAGAAAATAAAAACATTCATGTTCTTACCACCCAGAATTGAAAATTATTTAATTTGGTCATATTTAGATTGACTTACAAAAGAGAGCTAAGCTATTCAGAGATAGTTGAAATAAGTTTTGAGCCCGGGCTTTTTGTGCTGCTCTGCCAGGAGCTATCCACAAGCTGCGTGGCTGTATGTGGCAGCCCTGTTGAATTCCCACCATGAGCTCCACTGCCCTCATCCAACATAGACCCAGTCTATGTGTTTAAGTTTACAAACACATAGATAAACTCAGTATAGTTTGGGGTGTGAGTTTTTTAAATGTTTTAATTTACATCAATTGTATAAATAGTATTTCTTCAACATCATGTTTTTGAGGTTAATTCCTGTTTAAATATGGTTTTAATTCATGTTTTATTGCTATATATTAGTCTACGTCCTAAATTAGAGCACATTTTAAGATTAATTCCTCTATTTATAGGTACGAAGACTGTGTATAACTTTTTCTCACCATGCAATTATAAACAATTCTTCAATAAACATTCGTATACATACCCCTTGGTATACAGTTATAAATTTTTCTTCAGGATACTTGCCTAAAAGAGGAACTGCCATGTTGTGGGTGCATGCACATCTCAGTAACACTCCATATCACTAAATTATTCTCACTAGAAGGATACTAGAATTCTTGTTTCCCAACATCCCCGGCAACACTTAATATTGTCAATTTTTAATTTTTGCCAAATGATTGAGCATCTTTTCATATGTTCATTAGTGATTTTGATTTTCTCTTTTGTGATGTCCTTGTTCATACCTTTTGCTTATTTTTATTGGACGATTTGCAATGCTTTATATGTCTTCTTTACCACTAAACTCTGCACATCTCAAGAGTTGAGATGGCATTTATTCATTGCTATATCTCCAGTGCCCAACACAACGCCTGACATACAAAGGAACTCCATAGGTGATTACTGTATGAATCCGCTCTCAGGCCTACAACTCATTTCTGAGTACCCAACACTTAAGCCTTAACTTATACTTTACTTCGACGGCACTTTGTAATGTTAGCTGAGTGCTATTGTGTCCATTGAGAATTAGGAGCAGAAATCCTGGCCAATGATGCTTAATAAAGATTCACTGGTAATTGCATCCATGGAGAAAAATAATGAGAAGTAATGTGGTTTGTCTAAACTCACAATAGAAGCGAGTGTCACAGCTAAGGACGGGGATCATCAGACCAAGTAACTGTAGATCTAACCTCCATTTTCAAGGCCACACAGAGCTCCATGGAAGCAGAACAAAATGTGAATGGCTAACTTACCTGGTAGCAGTTTTCTAGTGTGTTCTCCCATTTCAGTCTGGTAGAACAGCCGGCCATGTTTTTTTCGTAGTAATTTTCATCTTCTTTTGTCAACCTCTCAGTCGATTTTTTCAGTTTATTGAGGAGCTAAAGTAAAACATCAGTGTCACATGTTGATTAACACATTTATGAAAGCCTTGTATAATTTCATATTAGGAATTATATGCAGCCAAATGATATATTTCTCATCTCCAAACTAAAGTCATAAACAGTAACTATAGATGACAAAACCAAAGACCTTCCTCAGAAAAAAATGGATATCAGAGCTGAAAGAAAACCTAAGGGCCTTTCAGTAAGATTCCTTCAATTTTTCACATGAGGAAATTGAGGTCTTTAAATATGCAATGTACCCACGTTTGTCAAATCAAGGAGGAGGCCAATGACAGGTGAGGAGAAGCAAGCACAGATGAAAAATCTCCAACTCAAGACTGTAATCCATCAGTGATTCGTGTAGTCTTATGCAGCAAATCCTTCAGGCCCCTGCATTTCTTACCAGCCCAGATGAAGACTTGCACCATCATTTAAGTTTTAGAACTCGGATTCGGCCGGCTACCATCCTGCCCAGCAACCTCCCTCCACTTTCACTATATGAACTCTGCAGTATAACTTTGGAATCAGACTTCAGGGTTAGAGTCCTGGTTCTGACTGCAGGTGAGTTACTTCACCTTCATGAACCACAGTTTTTTCTCCTCTGTGAGGGGCATGGTGATGTTCCTACTTCACTGGATTGCTTTGAGGATTCAAGCAGGTGATGCAGGTAAAGCTTGTGGCCCTCTGCCTGACAGCTGGTGTAGCACCCAAAGATTAGTGAGCATTATCATTACTAGTGAAGAGCCTGAGACGCGTGCCCATGTTCACTGCAACTTATGGGCAGCTTGACGGGTGCTATCCTTTCATCCTGCTCCCCAGCGATCTGCTCCTTCACAAAGAGCCCCCTCTTGCCCATCACCAAGATTGGCCATTCTGACGGTGAAATCTTCTGGAAAACCAAAATAATACAAAACTCTCTGGACAAGGGTAGCTGCAATTGATTTGCAAAATGCTCGGACAAGTAATTTCACATCTTTGAGAGAGAAGGAAGTAGGATTACATGGATGATTCTCAAACTTTAGTAGGCTCAGGAATAACTGGTGTGCTTATAAAATTGCAGATTTTGAGGGTCCCCCAAGTAGAAATATTGATTCAATAGTTCTGTAGAGGGATCGGAAAATCTGAATTTTCACCACCTCCTCAGATGATTCTGATGCAAATGGTCCTCAAACCACAGTTTAAGGAACGTGGAGGATCCCTCTGACTTAAGCAGTTTAGGAGTTTCAAGGACAGAGACAAGCTTTTAAGAATGATCCTCTTTATGTTTAAGGACATTTTGACTAACATTTCAGTTATGAAGAACATTCATCCAAAATACTGAATATTAATACCACTCACTCCATTATTCCAGTTGATATGCTAGCCATTCAACTGTCCCTGGGCTCTGATGTATGACGTACACAGGACACACTTGGTTTTGCACATTAAGTGTAATGAACCACGTTTATCTATAGAAACATGAGCACGTGAATTTTAACCTGATAATAATATAGTGAAAGGGCTGAAAGTGTGCCATGGCTATACTTTGCTAAATCATTGTCCTTAGATTCTTATTGACAATGCTCAGACCCCCCTAGCAATGAGATCTGAGTCACTTTTGAGATTACCACTCACATTCATTAGCCTGCACTATACAGCTATTGACTAAAAGTTTATGCTCAGCAAATAGGCCCAAATAGATATTTAAAAAGCACCTAGAGGGGCTGGCCCCGTGGCCGAGTGGTTAAGTTCGCGCGCTCCGCTGCAGGCTGCCCAGTGTTTCGTTAGTTCGAATCCTGGGCGCGGACATGGCACTGCTCATCAGACCACGCTGAGGCAGCGTCCCACATGCCACAACTAGAAGAACCCACAACGAAGAATACACAACTATGTACCGGGGGGCTTTGGGGAGAAAAAGGAAAAAATAAAATCTTAAAAAAAATAAATAAATAAAAAAATAAAAGAAAATAAAAAAATAAAAAGCACCTAGACTCTTACATTCTTGTTTAAGGAACTTCTCAGAAACCATTACTAAAATCTGTCAAACACTGAATTCTTTTTCTTTCTTCTTTTCTTTCTCTTGGAACAAACCTCTCATTCATTCATTCATTCATTCATCAAACACTTATTGAGTGACACAATGTGTCATGTACAAGGCTTTTGGACTAGTAAGGGGAAAAAGATAGGTTCCCTCTCTAGTCAGGGACCCACACAGGCCATTACTATCCTGTGTAATAGATCCCATGGTGATATAAGTATTCACCATGACAGGTATCTAAACTAACCTTGGAATTAAAATAACGTTGAAGCCAAGACTTGGCACATAGTAAGTGCTCACAGAAATGATCCCTGTAGGAATAAAACTAAAATGAAAGTAGGAATTGGTGAGGCAAAATAGCATGGAATGATAATGAAAAAATTTGGGGTAAGGTTGGAGCACAGATTGAGAAAGAGAATAGCTAGAGATGATGCTGAACAACAGCAAAGGTCAAGTCAGGGAGTCAGGGTCAAATAAGGGCCATGTAAAGGCATTTGTGCTTTATTCTGAGGTCACTGGGAAGTTCTTGAAGTCTTTCAAAAGGTGAATGATATCCTCAGATTCAAGGTTTAGATTCAAGCCTGGCTGGTACATGGGAAATAGACAGGAGGAGGCAACCCTGAGAGCCAGGAGACCCATTTGTGGTGGCCCGGGAGAGGGGAGTGGCAGTGGAGACAGACTTAAGTAGATAAATTCAAGAAGAATTTAATTTAGGAGTTGGAATCAGGAGGATATGGTGGGTGGTCACATTCAAGGATATAGAAAACACAGAAATAAAGAATGTTTTTGGTGGAGGGAAGTGATGGTTTTGATTTGGGGTATTGAGTTTGAGGTGCCAGAAAACAGTTTAGAGACTGGTTTGGGCTCGAGATACAAACTTGGTATTGTCAGCATAGATAGGGTTGTCGAAGCCTTGAGAGTATATTTATTGAGTACTTGATATTGAGAGTTCTGTGTTGGACAATGGAGATACAATGCTGAATAAAAAGAATGAGGCCCAGGAGAGAAATTATCAGGAACAGCAATAGATAAAGGCCAGGCAGAAAAAGGGAAGTCCATAAAAGAGTCTAAGAAAACATTGCCAGAAAGGAAAACCAAAAGAGTAAGATGTTGCTGAATAAGAGAATTAAAAGAAGAGAGTGTTTTTAGAAGGGGAAGTCCATAATGTTTAATGCTTCCAAGAAGTTAAATAAGATAAGAATTGGAAACTATCCATTGGTTTTAGCCACAAGGATGGCATTGTTTTCAATGGCAAGAACACTCTTAGGAGAATGATGGGGAAGGTTTGATTGGGTGGTTTGAGGAGTAAATAGGAGATGAGGAAGTGGAGACAGAGCACAGACAACCCTTTCAATAAATCTTACTGTAAAAAGAAGGAGAGGTAAAAAAAAATGAGAGGTAATATCTGGAAAGGAACAGGAATAGGGCCATGGAAAGGTGTCTCCCTGACTCTCCCTACCCTCCTAAGATAGGAGGCAGTTGAAAAGACTGGTGTGAAGCAACTCAGAGAGGGAGATGTCCAAGATACAGGAGAGAGGGGACTAATAGAGAGAAGGGTCTCTGAGAGGCAGGATGGGATGGGAGTCGGAGCACACGGTGAAGAACTGGCCTATCTCATTGCACATAGGACTCCAGGAGGCAGGAGGCTGTGCTGATTTCTATTTACTCTATGAGGCAGCAGGCAAGACAGTCTGCTGAGAGTAGGTGGTGAGGATGGAGGTGCGAGAAGAATGGAGATTTAGACAAGCTTCTGGTGGGAACAAGGACTGCTGAGCAGGAAAACAGAAAGAATTGCTGAGCAGTACAGAACACACTCAGCTCAGGTTGGAGATCAGGGGTGCCTCTATATGAGATGCAAAAATGAATGCTGCTTCAGGCATTTAGCTTTAAGACTTAAAAAAAAAAAAAGGCTGCCAGTAAAGCAATGAAGATGGTAGGGGTCTGTGACGTAATGATAGCCAAGGGCTATGGTTATAGGATCAGCTGCAGGAGGGCAGGGGTTGACCATGGACTTCAACCTCCCAGGAAGCTGCAAATGAAGGAAGGAAGAGGAAATTCACCACTTAGCTGCCCATGCTTTTTCTTTGTTATTGCTTGACATCAATAAAGAATAGCTTCTAATGAGGGCTCCGTATGCCTATGACAGGTCCTGGTGCTTAGCATTTTAACGCACTGGGGGTTTGCCTCCTCCAAAGCTCTCTCATTATTCAATACTTGTTATGATCATTTCAAACTGTGAAGACTGACATGTGAAGAAATAAGAACCTTGTAAAATCTTGCTAACAATGAATTTAAGTTATTCAACTAATAGTTTCTTCAGGAGCAATGATAGTGTTACTTGCAATGACAATTTTATTTTTCTTTTAAGAGTGTTTTGGGTTGCAGTCGTGCTGCCTGCATTTCCTTAAGGGGACTCCATCTTTTGGGGAAAGATATTGACTATTTCAGAGGTTTCCAATCTGGGGCACATACCACAAGAAGTGTGCAAGATAATCTACTGGGGTGCAAGCAGAAAATATTTGATTTTGATTTTCTGCTTGCACTCCACAATGATTTGTGTTCATTTTTGTCTAAAAGCAGTTATCAAGCTTACTCTTGTTAAATACATGAATTGACGTTGGTGCCCATACACGGCCAGTTGCGGATTCTGAAGTGTCCTGGAGGAAGAGTGGGAATTTTACAACATCAGAAACTGATGTGGGCTCTCACAAATGTCTTCACTTTCACCATCCTGAGACAATGGCCATCGGCATGTGTCTGGATCATGTCGATTTACAGATGTATTATCTAGCTTCATTAGGTCAATACGCACAAAATTAACAACTGCCTTAAAAAGATTTCTCCTTAGAAGCTGTGGATTGACATTGATACTAACAACGTGAGCGCAGGAAGCCACAGGAAAGTGTGGGAGCGGATGGTTCTCCTGCTCTTGATTATGAGGGCATCATCTCCCACAGGAAGAGGCAAACACCGGGATGATCTAGCGAGATCTGACACGAAGCTGACCAAAAAACTTAAAATTATCAAGAAGACTATTAGAAATATGAATTTATATTTACTATGGTTAAGGCTGAACTTTACTCCAAATGTATATTTTGCCTGGAAATGTCACTTAATGATTATATGAAAACATCATGATTAGCTAATTACTTAAAATATTATTGCATCTTTATCTCATCCTTGAAGCACTTGTACTTTTTTATGTTTTACAATGTTCATATTAATATAATATATAATGTACTATATATAATACACAACATACATAAAGATATTATATTCCATATATGTGTATAGATTTTTTTACTTATTTGGGGTGTGAGCTGAGAAATTTAACAGGGCTCCCTATTAAAACATTTGGACACCATTGGTCTAATTTATCATCTGTCAAAAATGCTTTTTAAAAATATATGTGGACCAGGAATAATTTAGAATCCCTTCTCATACTCTGCCACACTCCATCTCTGCAGAGACCCCACAGAGAGGCGGGAATCAGCCAGTTCTCTTGCATTCATAGCTAAGGGCAGAAAGCCCACCCGTCTCCAAGCCACATGCACCCAGCTGACCATGACAGGTTACCTTCTGCTTCTCCTTTTCCGTTACAGTTTGCTTGGAGCTTTCTACAAGATGGAAAAGTGCTTCATGCTTCTTGGTACTCACCATTAATTTCTTCTTGGCCTAAAGTGTAAAACATACAAAAAAATTAGAAAGGAGCAGAAACTGACGTCAAGAGAACACTCTTCTGTTCTGGCACAAGTCAAGCTCATGTGCTAGCTTGAATGACTGTGTACTTTTAGTTCTTTTCTGCCCTCACTTCAAAATCTATCTAAAATATCAGAGCAGCTAACATTTTGCCCTGAGAACTACTGTGCGTTTTTCCGTTATATTGAGTACATTCAAGAAGGTTAAACATTTTATTAAATCACCAAAGGCCTGCAAGCCTCCAAAACACTGTTATAGCTAGCATAATGGAAGGAAATGGCTTTGCCACAAAAAATATCACAACAAACATGGACAACTGCCTGCATCATTCTTTTAAATCAACCTGGGCCACAACTGAGGTTGTTTTAAAATGCTCTCTTAAGACTTACAGCAAAGGGGAAATTTTGCTCCTTGATGCCCAGGCTTGAGAGCTAGTGCTTGGCTGGCATCACATGGAATGCCCTCCGTTTATGGGGGGGTGGGTGCAAGGGGTGGGGGGGGCGACAGGAAGGAAGAAGTGTTCAACCTTGCTGATGCCTCAAATCTCAGAGTGCCTTATGATTCAGGCGATCATTTCCTATCCTACACAGTTCTAACTTGGCAGAAGATGATGCTCCAGAGATAAAATAAAGAAACAGTTTGGTTTGAGTTGGATTCAGCCTGTTCAGGAACTGAGTTGGTTGAAAGACTGTTTGGTTTTCCACCTCAAGGTTGCAAGGACTGTAAAACCAGATAAGGAAGGGAAAGCTCAGGTCTCTCTTTCCTTAGGAATCAGAGGCAAAGCCTTTTGAAGGTCTCTAAACAGGGAGCCTCTACAAAAGGGAATTGAGGGAACAAGAAGCTCAGAGACCCTCTTCCTCCACCTTCACTTGGTCACATGCCCGCTGATAAATGAGAGCATGAGGCGAGAACATTTAGTCCTTTGAGGCTTTTCATTTGTGTCTTTAAAACAGACTGAACTTCATTACTGACATGCCAAAATCCCTTGAATTGTAACTGGGGAGAAAATTATTATAGCTCGAGAATTTTGATATTCTCTAATTTCTCTGTCACTCTTCATAAAAAATAAAATCATTTTATTTAGAATTATTACTTAGTGGAAACTGGGAAATAATAAAAGATGATTTTTGTTCTTGAAAGCAATTTCAGTTGCTAAGCATGATTTCTCTCTTTTGGTCCATTACATTGAATTTTATGTGAAAGCTGAATATTTAGAGAATGGATTTTTAAAAACAAATCCTGTTTAAGAAAGCTCATAAAATCAAGAGCAAAACTAAGAACAAATGACTGGATACTGTTTCTGGGACTCTTTAATATTTATTATAAAGGTGATTCTGGATGGCATCTTTTTACCAGTACTGCTATTGTGGGTATAGAAATTTCTTTCTCTCAAACATTTCTTATTAATGTCCTGGTCTTATGGAGTCCTGGGTTTCAGCAGAAGCTTCAGAGGCAAGATTGAGGGCTGAGGTGGGGCTGCCTGTTTCTGAGGGCGTCTCTGGTTATTTGACTCTAGTGGCTGACTATTCGGGAAAGTTATCTTTGGGACTAACACTTTGGAGAAAAAAAGGCAAATGTCAACCTTTGGAGCACAAGTCCTCCCAAAAGGGATTATTGGATTTTCTTAGCATATTCTTTCTCCACTGGCTTCTAGACCTTTCCACTTGAAATGGATTCCTCCTAAACTATATTGTTCTAGAATAATCTTCTGTACATACAGGTTCTGTCTGTTATTCTCTCTGCTCAAGAACCTGTAATGATATGTTTTAGCTTCTCACACCAGATCATAATTTCTCTCCTAGGATTCATTCACTATTTCCTGCCCATATGTTGTCTAGCCAACTAAATTTTAAGTTACTTGAAAAGAAGAACCGTGTCTTAGTACAGAGTGGAGCACAAGAAGAGGCCCATACATACTTGTGGAATCAATATATACTTCCCTTTACATATTGCCACCCACCCCTCAGAGTGCTCCTCTCACCAGGGAGACAGAGATCACGAACGTCCCTCTGCAAATGACAAGACCAAACTCAGATAGTATTTGTCGCTTGCCCTGAGTTACAAATTATACAGAGAGGCAGTCAGTGTAGGATAATAGTGAAGAGCAATGATCCTGGAGCCCAAAGACTTGGAACAATTGTTGGTTTAACCATTAACCAGCTTTGTAGCCTTAGGCAAATCATTTACCTCTCTGTGTCTCAGTTTCCCCACCCATCTGTAAAACGGGACAATGCAAGGTCACATACCTCCTTGGGTTGTTGTGATGATTAAATATATAAGTATATAGCACCTGGCACACAATAAATGCTATGTAAGTGTTTGCTATAAATAATAATCATAAGTAGAGCTCTGCTCTTCTATTGGTTTAGTTGAAAGACATATCTGTCTAATAACTCAGGTGAGGAAGCATTTTTCTCTTTGTTCGCACTTAGAAATAGCAGCACTAAAGCACAGCATCATATTTGCGCAGAAGCAAAAAGCTTCCATCCTAAAATCTGAGTTTACACAGATGAGGTTTGTGTTTACTTGCCTTAATTTGTTGAGTCCAGTTGCTAAGGACAAGATTTGCTGTCTTTTCAACTTCGTTATCAAGCTATCGAAGACAAAAAGAAGAAAAAAAATTTTTTTGCTGTCTTCTTGTTGAGTCATGGTGCCGGCTTATTAATTCTGGCTTCATGACTATCACAATTCATAGGAATTTCAAAATCGTACAGTGGACATTTCTCGAGAAAAGTAGCCAAGCTATCTTTTCCCCATGTCAAGAATCTCTTGACAGGATTTAGCCTGAATGCATTTGGAACATATTTGTTTCTAATATGTAACTACGTAAAAACAACATAAATGTGTACAACCTGTGTGGAAGAGAATCTTGCATAATTTGGTATCATTTCCAGTCCCCGCATTTCCTCTTCAGCATCAATCCATGTGGACCAGACTTTAACACCACGAGAATCAGAAACAGTCCTAGCCGTGCTAATTTTACTAAGTGTCTCATTGCCCCTGAAGTGAATATTGCCTTAATTTCAAAGAGATTGAATTCTTAATCATAATTAACTTTATTTCCTGCTTTTAAGCAGCCAAAGGGACAGTAATAATAATGATAAAAATGGATGTAGGCAACCCTCTGAAGAGATCAGATGTAAGTTGCAGCAGAACCTTTTTTCCTAGACTACAGACCTTTTTTTCAGACCCACAGGTCAGCCATCCCCCAACCACTCTGAGATTTATCAACACCGCATTTTTAGTTTTCCAATTGATTAAATCTGGAATATACAGTTTATTGTAACAAACACAGTGAAAATAACTTTTGACTCTGTGTATGTGGCTGAAATGTGGAAGAAGCTTACTGTAAAAAAAAATTCTAACTTCTTATCTTTTGTGAGAGAGTGGGCTGCGGTGAGGGGGGAGGGTGGAGGTGGGGGGTATGCAGCAAGGAGGGTCAATGCTGCAAGGAAGATTACAAACTGGAAGAGCATTTTGGGAGAAGATAATAACATTAATTATCTAAAGCGCTGGGATAATGATCATAGCACTGTGCGTAATTTATGGTTAAGTACTAAGGAAATGCTGGTAATTATCATATTATTATGTGGTATGAAAAATATTTTGTGGTTAATGAAATATAGACCAGCGTTTGGTTTTTATTAAGTTGGTTTGCAAAGGGAGAAGATTAGGCTGCTTTCTAGTAATTACTGTAAATTTCCCCCATCACCCTAGCCTTAAGTAGAACAACCATTCTGGTAAAAACATATGTATGTCCACCCAAACATCAATTCCATTTCCTGACTCTGTTTAATGGGTTTGAATAAGAATTTTTTTGTATCATTTTTTCTCCATCAGTGCTTTTACAAATCCCCTCATCCTACTGACTTACTACTTTTAGGACCTGCTTTATCTGGCTGTGGTCACTTGAGACACCCCTTAGCCAAATGCCCCTTCCCTTCACAAGGACCACCTCTTGCTGCTTAGGAATTTCTTATGTGCACCTGGCCTTCAAATAGTGACCAGGACCCCACCCCTGTCGGAGCTAAGCAGCACTTGCTAAACACCCCTTGATGTTGCCTGCAAACACATGTTAAGGTGCTTCATGACTGTATGACACACAAATCAAAAGAAAAATGAGCACAATTGAAACTGCCCTGGAAGGAAAGGTACACAGAAAGACTAAAGGATATGCCATAAAGAGAACGAGGTGCCCCGAATGAACTGTTTTGGTTTTTTTTCAATTTTAAGGCTACTTGAGGATTACTCCTATTATTGCCTTTACATAATCCTAAACTGATAAGCATAGAAAAGCTTTCTTTTAAAAATTGTGTTTACAAGGGGGCTGGCCCCGTGGCCGAGTGGTTAAGTTCATGCGCTCTGCTGCAGGCGGCCCAGTGTTTCGTTGGTTCGAATCCTGGGCATGGACATGGCACTGCTCATCAAACCACGCTGAGGCAGCGTCCCACATGCCACAACTAGAAGGACCCACAACGAAGAATATACAACTACGCACTGGGGGGCTTTGAGGAGAAAAAGGAAAAAATAAAATCTAAAAAAAAAAAAAAAATTGTGTTTACAAGAAGAATATCTATTCACTGAAATACAATGGGAATACAAAAAATGAAATTAAAATAACCTCTAATTCCACTATGTAGAGATAACTCATTAACATTCTGGAGAGGTTGTTTCAAGTTTCTCTATGTGTATATACACATATTTGTTTTATAAAATTGAGATCATCATGTTAGATTTTCTCATCCTGCTTTTTCATTTAAGTATTCCATTGTTTGAGCTTATCATAATTTATGTTTGGATGATGAAGAAGTTTCCAGTTTTTCACTCTTATAAACAACGCTTTAACAAACATCCTTGTATATAAACCTTTGGGTTTGTGTTTGTTTTTATGATAAATTCCTGCAACCTAGCATTCCTTTTGGATCTCCTTTTACTTCTTGGGCTAAAGACAGAAATCTTGCTCAAACAGGGGAGAAAAGAAAGGTTTTGACTCACTGATTTTCTCTTCTTCTCATGTACACTCAGGACTTGATGAGTTGGTTTTATTGCTTCCAACTCAATTGCTTTGCCAAGTTTTCTGGAAATAGAACATAAAAGACACACAGGCATAGAATTAGGATTTATATCTACTTTCCAAATTATTTTCTGGGGAAATAAAATGATGTGTAATGGCATATCTACTCAGTGCAAGTTTGAAGTGGAGTATCTGTGGCACATCCACTTTAAGTATTTACGACTCCCTGTGGGATTGGAGCAAGGCTGAGGTGGGAGCACTCACTGATGCAGGTCCGCTGCAGATTTCATGCCCTCCGAGACCCAGGCCCAGGCACTGACGAGACAGCTGGAGGCAAAAACAGGGGGGGCACAAAGGTCGGTGTCATTTTCCCGGTACAGTCTGAGAAATAAACCAGCACATCTGATTCATGCACTCAGCAATTGCACTCAAATCTCTAAGCTTATTTCAATTTCTCCGTGGGATCAAATCCTGCCAACATATTTATTTGCACTATAGTCATTACGTACACTGCTTTTTTTTTCCGGTCATTTTTCATTTCAATTTTCATTTTCCATTTCATGTCTGTAGAAAATAGGAGAAATAGAGTAGCCAAGCATGAGAAGGTATTTAGAAAAGGCAGGAGATAGCATGCTAGAAGTAGAAGGCCCTTAAAAACAATCATTTCAGGCTCCTCATCTCACAGATCAATAAACCAAGGCTCAGAGAACCAATGTGAGGCAGGACTCGTGGCCTGCACACTGCTCTTGAGGTTGGGGTCTAGCTCCTGTTCTCTGCTGGCTGTTAGGACAACAGTATCTCAGTTTAACAAAAGGATAGCCCTGCCGTGTCCCTAGCAGCACAGAGGGAGGATTAGGAAGTGTGAGGCTATTTTCTCCCACAAAAGGGGCATAGCTCACAGTAGCCCAAATAGTTGGCCTTAGAACAATAAGCTCAGTTACATCAGGAAACCTCAGGGACAGAGGCCTCTGGAGACTTTGATGGAGGGGAGGGGACAGACTGGTGCCCCTACTGAAATCAGGACAGTACTGAGGTTTTGTCTCTAAGTGATTTAGATTGCACCCTGCAGTCAGAGAATGGGAGAAGTAGACCGAAGGGTGCCAGCTTTTCCGTATATCCAAAGCCAGGCACCAAACCAGGCACAAGAGAGTACCTACTGTATGCTTCCAATTATAGGAAATTCCAGAACAGACAAAACTAATTCATGTTGAAAGGAAGCAGCTCAGTGGTTGCTTGGGCCTGGGTGGGGGAGGGGTTGCAAACAGGCATGAGGAATCTTTTGGTGTGATGAAAATATCTATGTTTTGGTTTTGGTGGCAGCTACATCATGTATACACATGTCAAAATCAAACAAATCATATGCTTAAAATGAGTGCTTATTATTGCTTGTAAATTAAACCTCAAAAGAGCTGATTTTTTAAAAACGGAACTCAGGCACACTCTTGGGAAAGAATCTGACATTTGCCCCTGGGAGGAGCTGGGCAACAGAGCAGGAAGTTGGGGGCATTGGCCTCAGAGGGATCTGTGTCTGACTCCACATGCTCCTTTTTGCATCCTGCGTGACCTTGGAAGGATCACTTGATTTCTCTGATCCTTGCTTAATTGGTCTCTTAAAATAGAAATAATTCAGGTTATCTATACCAGTACCAGATTTTGGTACAGATAAAAGTTTGATCAATGTTTATTATTAAATATTGTTGTACTAATCCTGGTTAACCAAACATTCTGGACATGCCAACTTTTTGGGAGTACCGTGCTGGTGTCAGGGTTGCAACACATTAAGACATGCCCCTACACCCCTACACCTTTCATTCCATAGGAGGTTAATTAGAATCAAAATCCTAATGAACATTTATGGAGCTTTCACTCTTTGCCAAGTACTAAACATGCTTCTTGTATTATCTCATTTAATCTTCACTGCAATTATATGAGATAGGCTTTACTGTCATTTTAAATACACACTGAGAGGTAAAGTGAATTGCCCTAATTCACCGAGCCGATGAATGGTGGAGCTGGACCTTAAACCTGGCCAGTCTAAATAACATCTATCTACACTCCACCATTGTGTTCTGCTGGCTCTTTTGTGATCTGTAGTCTAAAATACTATCCTAAAAATCAAGCTCAAATTCAGAGCAATTTCAGAGCCATTATTTGCTGTTACAGATGATGCTTGAGGAGGAGTAGGAATCTGAGCTCCAGAGGCTTCATTTTTTTCTTTCCCTCTCTCTTTCACCATCAAAAGACACCTTTGCAATGGCACTGCCATTTTATGGTGATATCTACAAGCATTAGTCAAGAATCTTCATAGCAAATTATCACTAATGGACCACTGTTAGAATACCAATACTTTTCTTCTCTCCTCCCAAAGAAGGAATTAATTTCATCCTTAATCCTGCAATGTGTTGAGGAAAATGTGAACCAATATTTTTTTCAGCACCCAATGTGTTAATCTCTTTAAGTACCTTATCTCATTTAACATGCACCCCCTACATATGCACACACAATGGAGCATGTATCCTCACTCTATCTAACAGAGGAGGAAATCAGGGCACAAACAGGCCAGGTTACTTGTCAAAGGTCATAGAGTTGAGATAAAGTGGGATTCACATTTCCTGACTCCAAGACCTTCCAATGTAATAACACTGCTTGCCAAGTTAAATATCATCACCAAGGCCTATTATGACTGTGGCCTTGGGAATCACAAGGCACAGGATGCATTCAGCTCTGCAACTTGTTATCTGTGTGATTGGGGCAAGTTTCTTAAACTCTCCAAGCCTCAAGTCGTTTTCTGTAAATAGGGACAATAATCAGATTTTTCAAGGGCGTTTGTGAGGATTAAATGAAAATATCTACGAAAGCATTTAACACAGTGCCTCTCACACAGTATGCACCCAAGAACTGGAAGCCATGCTTGACATTATGTGCCTGCCACATTTAGAAAAGGAAGCTGGAATTGACCATATGTTACTTTTTATTTTTTTGTTGTTTGGTGAGGAACTTGGCCCTGAGCCAACATCTGTTCCAGTCTTCCTCCATTTTCCGTGTGGGATGCCGCTGCAGCATGGCTTGACGAGCAGTGTGTAGGCCCACGCCCAGGATCTGAACCTGCAAACTCTGCGCCCCTGAAGTGGAGGCTGCAAACTTAACCACTACGCCACTGGGCCAGCCCCACTTTTTGCTATTTTTAAGAGTGACTTTTCCATATACGTACTTTTTCTTTGTGCTCTGTAATGCTTTGCTCAGCTTGTTCGCCAGTTTCTGAAGTCCTTTGGCATAGGTAATTTCCAAGTTTGCCCTGTTCGGAAAGGGATAGTTCTTAGATAGGGTGCACTGGCCAGAAATCAGGCAAAAGAACACACACACACGCACACACGAAGGAGGAATCGTGCTGGCAATGCAATGCCTACGTAAAGAAGAGATGATTTATTTACTGTAAGGATCCTCTTGTTCTTAGGTGTAATCCTTAAGGATATCCAAGAGGATCCTACAAAGGGAGAGAGTTTTTTATTGAACTCTCTTGTATGCCAGTATTATGGGCTCAGTTGTGTCCTCCTCCAAAAGATGTTGAAGTCCTAACTAATAGTGCATGTGAATGTGGCCTTGTTTGGAAATAGGGTCCTTGCAGATGATCAAGGTAAGATGACATCATTAGATTGAGCCCAAACCCAATATAGTCATGCCCTTATGAAAAGGGGAAATTTGGAGACAAAAGCAAACACACACACAGAGAGAATGCCATATGAAGAGGAAGGCAGAATTGGGGGTGATGCATCTACAAGACAAGGAACGTCAAAGATTGCCAGCAAATGACCAGAAGCTTGGAGAGAGGTGTGGAACAGCTTCTCCCTCACAGCCCTCAGAGGGAACCAGCCTGGCCAACACCTCTCAGACTTCCAGAACTGTGAGACAAGAAATTTCTGTTACTTAAGTGACCCAGTCTGTGACACCTTGTTATGGCAGTCCTAGCAAATTAATCTAACTAGTAAAGAATAGACAACATTCCTACTTATCCTGGTATCAGATTACCTCTACGTTATAAGAGCCAGAAATAAAATGATAAATTATATGGAATTAACTAAACAATAGCTTTCTAATGGGAAGTTACAGCAGTGACCTACACCAGATTTAGAAATGAAGTTCTCTTACTTTCTATATAGGACAAGACTCAGTAGGGTGTCTGGGCATGCCCTCCAAAAGAAAACTTGGTTCTTTTGGATAGAGAATCACTCTCATCTTAAATTGATTTTACCATGTCATTCTTATAGGCTCATGTGTAGCTGAAATGAAGACATATTCTTATTCATCTTCTCATTTTTCAATGAAGATAATGAAAATGTAGGAAATTAAGCTCAATTTATATTATGTTTTCCTTCTTAATATGGAGCAGAGAGTCTTTGTTGCATATTTTTTGTCTTTTCATTCTACTTTCATTATAAAACATCTCTAGAATTATTTATGACTTCATTTCATTTGGGAAAGAATCCCAGAACTCTCCAGTAACTAATTTAATATTCACATGTTTTCACATAAACTCAGTGTTATAGACCAAACAAAGAAAGACAGTTCTCATTTATGAGATGGAATCTGGAGCTCATGGGCTATTGATCTATGGCTAAATTTCCATTCATTTTTCCCTGTTATTACATCTGTGCTCCACGTTATTTTTACTACTTTTTGAAAGAAAGAAGATCATTGTAGGATGCTTGTTAAGGCCTAGGTGCAGAAAACACCCATTTGGTATCAGACCTTGCCAAAGTATAAGGAAAGGTTAAGGCAAGTATTTTAAAATAATGAGGCTTGAGATCTCATCAAGATGGTGGCATAAGCAGACTCTGAACTCATCTCCTCCCATGAACACAATCAGTTCAGTTTTTTGGAAAAATTACCCTTAATAGAAAACTGAAAACTGGACAAAAAGAACCCCCACAACAAGGGACAGTCCTGAGTAAGGCAGAAGAAGCAGAAATTCCTTCTGAAGAGGAAATAAGCCATCTTAAGGAGCAGCAGAGTCTCTCAGCCAGCCAGGTGGAAGCCACCTTAAGGTACCCAGCCCTCCGTGTAGGATTGAGGTTTGGAGCGAGGGCCAATACTGCCATAAGCATCCTTCAGACTCAGCACAAATGAGAGGAGGGTCTTACTATCTGGTTTTTCTAGCTATTAACTGTAGCAGGGATACCCCAAGAAAAGCTATTGGCTGAAAGCCAAAGAGACCTGGGTCTTAAGGGCCCACACACAAACTCACTCATCTCAGCAACCTAAAATCACCAGAGAGAAGTCTGACAGTCCTTTGGTGAAAAGAGATGTACCTGGTGAGCTCTGGGTGCATCTCTGTGAGAGGAGAGACCTCTCCAGAGACTGAGACATTGGTGGTGGCTATTGTGACCTAGTCCAGGCATGCTGACACAGACCCCAGTAGACACCATTGAAATTCTTCCCCTGGCCTGTTAGCCCATGGGTCTGCCACACCCACTAGAGTGCAGATTTAATCCAGTTCAGCCAGGGCAAGCAGCCCACCCTAGGGACTGGCCCCTCCCAAGAGCAAACCCTCAGGCTACTTGTCAGCCTGTTTTGACTGGATGTCTTGATCCTCTACAGGCAGGTGAGTGTGCCTACCTCTGTGGAGCAGGGCCTGTTTGAGGACAAGGTGAACTGTAGGGGGCATTGGTGGAGAGGTGGGGGCCTCTGCAGTGGGGGATCAGAGTACACTCCAGGGGGTTGGGAAGTGTGCATGGACCAGGACTGTGTTGATGGTGTGTGTGGTCCTGTGGGGGGTGAAGCTTATCAGCAGCAGAAGACCTGTGCTTCACAAATAGGCATGAAAATGATCAGCCCCACCTTCCAAAACCTGAAACAATTGAGTGTTCCCTTGCTTTGTGCCAGCCTCACTCAGCTGTACTCCTAAGAGAACTGACAACAGCCTTGTAGGCCTGAGACCTATACCAACTGTAGGCCCCTGAGCCTAGGAACCAGCTACACTGAATATCTACCCAATTAACAGGAAAACTGCAACAGGAGTGTGCTGTTAGACCTTGTAGCCAACGGTGCTGAGGCTTCCCATACCGGATTTACAAACAGCTGGCCAGGGAAGGAAAGACTAGACTCCCTGGGTACCTGCATTAAGACCAACCCTGCCACAACAGAAGGACACAAGTAGCCCACAAAGGGGTCACTCCTTGATCATTTGGACTGGTCATGAGAGGGAAGCACACTGCTGGGTCTGAAAAGGCATCTCTTATATAAGGCCACTTCTCCAAGATCAGGAGGGCCGACTCACCTAATACAGTAATATAAGCACAGAGAAAGAGGCATAATGAGGAGACAAAAGAATACATTCCAAGCAAGGGAACAGGACAAAACCCCAGAAAAAGGACTAAATGAAACAGAAATAAGTGACCTACCCAACAAAGAGTTCAAACAAAAACTCATAAGGATGCTCACAGATATTGGGATAAGACTAGATCAACACAGTGAGCTCATCAAGAAAGAACTGGAAAATATAAAAAAGAACCAATCAGAAATGAAGAATACAATACTGGAAATGAAAAATTGACTAGAGGGACTCAGTAGTGGAGCAGAGGATACAGAAGAATGGATCGGTGAGCTAGACAAAAGACTAGAGGAAATCACCCAAGCTGAACAGAAAAAAGAAAAAGAATTAGACAGAATGAGAACAGTCTAAGGGAACTCTGGGACAATATCAAGTACACTAACACTTGTATTATAGGAGTCCCAGAAGGAAAAGAGAGAGACAAAGGGGAAAAAAATTTATTTGACGAAATAATAGCTGAAAATTTTCCTAACCTAAGGAAGAAACAGACATCCAAGTACAGGAAGCACAGAGAGCTCCAAACAAAGTAAACCCAAAGCCCACACCAAGACACATTATAATTAAAATGTCCAAAATTAAAGATAAAGAGAGAATCCTAAAAGCAGTAAGAGAAAGGCAACAAGTGACATACAAAGGAAAGCCCATAAGGCTATCAGCGGACTTCTCAGCTAAAACTGTACGGGCAAGAAGAGAATGGCATGACATATTTAAAATACTAAAAGGAAAAAACCTACAGCCAAGAATACTTTATCCATCAAGGTTGTCATTCAGAATGGAAAGAGAGATAAAGAGCTTCCCAGACAAGCAAAAATTAAAGGAGTATATCATCAAGAAACCAGTTCTACAAGAAATGCTGAAAGGACTTATTTAAGTGGGAAAGTGATGACCACAAATAAAGATAAAAAGTTATCCAAAAAAACCAGGCAGTAAAATCACTGGTAAAGGTAAAAACATAGTAATGGTAGCAGATCAACCACCTGTGAAGATAATATGAAGATTAAAAGACAAAAGTACTAAAATTACCTATTTCAAAGATAAAAGGATAATGGATAGACACACACAAAACAAGAGATTAGATGTGATTTCAAAAACATAAAATGTAGGAGAAGGGGAGTGAAAAAGTAGAGCTGTTAAAAAGAGGTCAAGCTAAAGAGTCTATCAACTCAATATAGACTGTTATATACATAGAATATTATAAAGGATCCTCATAGTAATCACAAATCAGAAACCTATAATAAGTAAGCAAATAAGTAAGACAAAAGCATATTACTAAAGAAAGCCGTCAAACCACAAGGGAAGAGACCAAGAGAAAAAGAAAGGAACAGAGAAGAACTATTAAAACACCCAGAAAAAAAGTAACAAAATGGCAATAAATACATATTTATCAATAGCTACTTTAAATATCAATGGACTAAATGTTCCAATCAAAAGGCATAGGGTGGCCAATTGGATAAAAAACCAAGACCCATATATATGTGCTGCATACAAGAGACACACTTCAGACCTAAAGACACTCACAAACTGAAAGTGAAAGGATGGAAAGATATTCCATGCGAATGGCAAAGAAAAGAAATCAGGCATAGCAATACTTAGACAAAATAGACTTTAAAACAAAAACTGTAACAAGAGACAAAGAAGGGCACTACAGAATGATACACGGAACAATCCAACAAGAAGATATAACACTTGTAAATATCTATGCACCCAACATAGGAGCACCTGAATATATAAAACAATTATTAACAGACATAAAAGGAGAAATAGACAGTAACACAATAATAGTAGGGGACTTTAACATCCCATTTACACCATTGGATAGATAATTGGAAGAGAAGATCAATAAGGAAACACTGGCCTTAAATGGCACATTTGACCAGATGGACTTAGTGGATATATATAGAACATTCCATCCAAAAAACACAGAATACACGTTCTTTCCAAATGCACATGGAATATTTTCCAGGATTGATCACATATTAGGCCACAAAACAAGTCTCAATAAATTTAAGAAGATCAAAATAATACCAGGCATCTTTTCTGACCACAAAGGTATGAAACTAGAAATCAGCTACAGGAAGAAAACCAGAAAAGTCACAAAAATGTGGAGATTAAACAAAATGCTACTGAACAACAATTGGGTCAATGAAAAAATCACAGGAGAAATAAAAAAATTCCTGGAGACAAATGAAAATGAAAATATGACATGCCAAAATCTATGGGATAAGAGCAGTTCTAACAGAGAAGTTTATAGCAATTCAGGCCTACCTCAACAATGAAGAAAAATCCCAAATAAACAATCCAAAAGAGCATCTAAGGGTACGGGAAAAAGAAGAACAAACAAAGCCCAAAATCAGCAGAAGGAAGGAAACAACAAAAATCAAAGCTAAAATAAACAAAATAAAGACTAAATAACAATAGAAAAAAATAAATGAAACCAAGAGCTGGTTCTTTGAAAAGATACACAAAATTGACAAACCCTTAGCTAGACTCATCAAGAAAAAAAGAGAGAAGGCTCGAATAAATAAAATCACAAATGAAAGAGGAGAAATTACAATGGACACCTCAGAAATACAAAAGATAAAGAGAATACTATGAAAAGCTATATGTCAACAAATTGGATAATCTAGAAGAAATGGATAAATTCTTAGAAACATACAACCTTCCAAAACTGGACAAAGAAGAAGTAGAGAATTTGAATAGACCAATCACCAGTAAGGAGATAGAAACAGCAGTCAAAAACCTCCCAAAAAATAGAAGTCCAGGACCAGATGGCTTCACTGGTGAATTCTACCAAACATTCAAAGAAGACTTAATACCTATTCTCAAACTCTGCCAAAAATTGAAGAGGAGGGGAGGCTTCCTAACTCCTTCTACGAAGCCAACATTATCCTGATGCCAAAACCAGATAAGGACAACACAAAAAAAGAAAATTACAGGCCAATATCACTGATGAACATCAATGCAAAAATCCTCAACAAAATACTAGTAAGTTGAATACAATACATTAAAAAGATCATACATCGTGATCAAGTGCGTTTCACTCCAGGGATGCAGGGATGGTTCAACACCTGCAAATCTATCAACGTGATACACCACATTAACAAAATGAAGAATAAAAATCACTTGATCATCTCAATAGATGCAGAGAAAGCATTTGACAAGATACAGCATCCATTTATGATAAAAACTCTAAATAAAATGGGTATAGAAGGAAAATACCTTAACATAGTAAAGGCCATATATGACAAACCCACAGCAAATATCATTTTCAACGGAGAAAAACTGAAAGTGATCCCTCTAAGAACAGGAATGAGACAAGGATGCCCACTGTCACCACTGTTATTTAACATATTATTGGAAGTCCTAGCCAGAGCAATCAGGCAAGAAAAAGAAATAAAAGGGATCTATGTTGGAAAAGAAGTGAAGCTGTCACTCTTTGCAGATGACATGACTTTATATATAGAAAACCCTATAGAATCCACTAAAATAAGTTTAGAAACAGTAAATGAATACAATCAAGTCACGGGATACAAACTCAACATACAAGGGCCAGCCCAGTGACGCAGCGGTTAAGTGCGCACGTTCCACTTTGGGGGCACCGGGGCCCTCTGGTTCAGGTCCTGGGTGTGGACATGGCACCACTTGGCAAGCCATGCTGTGGTAGGCGTCCCACATAGAAAGTAGAGGAAGAGGGCATGGATGTTAGCTCAGGGCCAGTCCTCCTCAGCAAAATTGGAGGATTGGTGGCAAATGTTAGCTCAGGGCTAATCTTCCTCGAAATAAAAAAGAAAAGAAAATCAACATACAAAAATCGGTTGCATTTCTGTATACTAACAACGAAGCAGCAGAAAGAGAAATTAAGAATACAATCCCATTTACAATGGCAACAAAAAGAATAAAATACCTAGGAACAAACTTAACCAAAGAGGTGAAAGATCTATACACCGAAAACTATAAAATGTTGTTGAAAAAAATTGAAGAAAACACAAAGAAATGGAAAGATATTCTGTGCTCTTGGATTGGAGGAATTAACATAGTTAAAATGTCCATACTTCCTAAAGCAATCTATAGATTCAATGCAATCCCTATCAAAGTTCCAACAACATTTTTCGCAGAAATAGAACAAAGAATCTTAAAATTTATATGGAACAAGGAAAGACCCTGAAAGGCCAAAGGATTCCTGAGAAAAAAGAACAAAGCTGGAGGTATCACATTCCCTGATTTCAAAGTATACTACAAAGCCATAGTAACAAAAACAGCATGGTATTGGCACAAAAACAGACACACAGATCAATGGAACAGAATCCAGGGCCCAGAAATAAATCCACACATTTATGGACAGCTAATATTCGACACGGGAGCCAAGAGCATACGATGGAGAAAGGAGAGTCTCTTCAATAAACGGTGTTGGGAAAACTTGACAGCCACATGCAAAAGAATGAAAGTAGACCATTTCCTTACATCATGCACAAAAAGCAACTCAAAATGGATTAAAGACTTGAATGTAAGACCCGAAACCATGAAACTTCTAGAAGAAAACATAGGCAGTACGCTCTTTGACATCGGTCTTAGCAGCATATTTTCAAGTCCCATGTCTGACCGGGCAAGGGAAACAAAAGAAAAAAATGAACAAATGAGACTACATCAAACTAAACCACTTCTGCACAGCAAAGGAAACCATCAACAAAACGAAAAGTCAACCTAACAATTGGGAGAAGATGTTTGCAAACCATTTATCAGATAAGGGGTTAATATCCAAAATATACAAAGAACTCATACAGCTCAACAACAAAAAACCAACAACCCAATTAAAAAGTGGGCAAAAGATCTGAACAGGGATTTCTCCAGAGAAGGTATATGGATGGTCAACAGGCATATGAAAAGATGCTCAATATCATTAGCTGTCAGGGAAATGTAAATCAAAACTGCAATGAGGTATCACCTCACTCTGGTCAGATTGGCTATAATTAACAAGACAGGAAACACGTGTTGGAGAGGATGTGGAGAGAAGGCAACCCTCGTATACTGCTGATGGGAGTGCAAACTGGTGCAGCCACTATGGAAAGTAGTATGGAGTATCCTCAGAAAATTAAGAATAGATCTACCATATGATCCAGCTATCCCCCTAGTGGGTATTTATCCAGAGAACTCGAAAACGCACATTCATAAAGCTACTTGCACCCCAATGTTCATTGCAGCATTATTCACAAGAGCAAAGACTTGGAAGCAACCTAGTTGCCCATCAAGGGACGAATGCATAAAGAAGATGTGGTATATAGACACAATGGAATACTAGCCAGCCATAAGAAATGATGAAATCTAGCCATTTGTGACAACACGGATGAAACTTGAGGGTATTATGCTGAGTGAAATAAGTCAGAGGGAGAAAGTAAAATACCGTATGATCTCACTCCTAAGTAGAAGATAAAAACAAGGACAAACAAACACATAGCAACAGAGAATGGATTGGTGGTTACCATAGGGGAAGGGGAGAGGGGAGAGGGCAAAGGGCAGGATTTGGCTCACATGTGATGTGATGGACTATAATTGGTGTTTGGATGGTGAACACGATGTAATCTACACAGAATTTGAAATATACTGCAATGTACATCTGAAAGCTATATAATGTCATAATACAATTACTGCAATAAAAAAATTTAAAAAAATAATAAAACTTCTAGAAGAAAGTCTGAAAAAAAAAATAATGAGACTCGTAAATAAGTATCTCATTGCATTTAAAAATGGGTTTCTGGGGCTGGCCTTCCAGCCGAGTGGTTGAGTTCATGCCCTCCACTTCGGCAGCCCGGGATTTCACCAGCTGGAATCCTGGGTGAGGACATGGCACAGCTCATCAAGCCATGCTGAGGCAGCATCCCACATGCCACAACTAGAAGGATCCACAACTACATACCGGGGGGCTTTGGGAGAAAAAGGAAAAATAAAATCTTTTTAAAAAAATGGATTTCTTTGTTCTAAAAACATGTTCTGATTGATGGAGAGAGAAAGTGCTGGTCAGCAGCAAGCTGGGACAGACCATTGCCATTGATTAACATGGATGCTCTAGAATCCCAGGAGACCTCGGCCATTCATTGGGGTGGATTTAGGCAATATTAAGAGGAAGTAGTCAGAGCTACTTCAAGGGGTTTTATGATGACTAAAATGTAGTAGTGACCCAAGCCAAGTAGGGCCTCCAAGACTGAAACGATTGCTATTGATCTGCATGATCTGACCCTTGGCTCCCTCTCTGATTTCCCCTCCCAGCAATCATCCCCCTGTTCACTATACTCCTCCTTAGTGGCCAAATGTCATCCTGCCTCAGGGCCTTTGCACTTGCTGCAACTTCATCCAGGTAGTCCTTCTGCTACATAACCACATGGCATTCTCCTTCATGTCAATCCCGACAAGTCTTGTTCAAACATCACCACTTCAGAGGCTATCCCATCTAAAACAGCATCCTTGTCACTCTCCCCTCACACTTTATGTCCTAGCATTTATCACTATCTTATATCACATAAATTTTTAGTGTGCTTCTATGAACACCCCTAGAATGAAGGCTCCAGGAGAGTTGAGAATTGGTTTTGCTCACGGCTATGTTTCTAGGCATAGAACAGGGAGTGGCATGTAATAGGCACTTGGTGTGTATGTCTTGAATGAACAAATGAATGCATGGACTTCCCATCAGATCTTGGTTAGAAGTTTTAAGTGGTCTCCTCTACAAGTCTGTTCTTGCTTCACGACTTTTGAACTGCAGAACTATTTAAATGTGTTCCCACAAGTGTGAGCTGTGCTCAACTCTGAGGTCAGCATGCACTGCTTTCTAACACATGGAATAGCTGGACACATAGACCCTTTCCTGGTCCAGTGCTGACCAGAGGGCTTGTAGGACTTCCCTTCCCAGCACTCCATTCTTTTTCGGAAGGAGCTCATAGAGCATTAAATATGATGAAGGATTTACAGTGCTCAGCTCAGTGCTGGGCACCAAACAAGTTCTTAATAAATATTAATTTTTTAAATGTGATTGTTATTATGGATCCAAAAGGATCACTAAACATTCAGAACACCCCAACTATACAGAGGTGGGGAGATGTGATGGAAAAGAATCCAGTTTGCTCATCTGTCAGCTCCAGAACTATCCCGAATGGCTCCTAACGGGAAAGGTAATGCTGTCAGGCACAGCCTCTTCCTCAGAGTTCAGTTTCACTTTTAGAGCGTCCTTGCAGCCCGTCTCAGAGGCTAAGCAGAAACAAACAAGATAACTACCAGAAGGAAGTGTTTCTTTCTTTTAAACCGTTAACTTAACCGGAGTCACCGGAGGAAGAAAATAAATTGGGCTTTAGTGGCCAGAAAGGGAAAGAGTCCTGGGGCTTTGAAGCAATCGACCTTCTGTTTTGAGCCTAGCATTCTTCATTCTTGAACCCCCGTAGCTCTGCTGGCTTTCTCTTGAGCAGGGTAGGAAACCAGCCTAAAGAGATGCAATTCCCACACAGCATGTCTTGTTTTGGAAGACTTCTCTTTGCATACAATTATCTTAGAAATCTGCAGCAGGGCAGACCTATAGTTTAGCAGGTTGGTGCATAGCTTAAAAATTCCTGTAATCCTGCACATTGCGTTTGTGTCCCAATAGTGCACTCCTGACAAATGTGTTGCCATCACCTTTGTAACATGTTGCTGATGCTTGACCTGTGTTCTGCCTATACACAAAATAGTGACATCCAACATGTATTGGGCATTTACAACATGCCAGTCACCATTCTAGGTGTTCTTGGGATATTTCATCATCTAATCTGCAATAACGCCCATCAGGTAGGCTCACTTACTCTACCCGTTTCATGGAGGGGAACAGCAAGGCAGAGAGTTTAGTCAGTAACTTGCCTGAGGTCTTGCGTGAAGGTGACAGAGCTGGGATTCAAGCCCAGGTAGCCTACCTGTCTAGCCACTCCACCCTCCTGCCTCTGAAATTGTAGGGAAGAGGCTGGAGACAGAACTGCAGGCGAAGTCAAAGCTAAGTACTTTTTAAAATTAACACCACCTCTCACTTCGCCCTTAATTGCGGTGTTCTGAATCCCCACAGCTCCTGGCAGCTTAGCAGCTAGAAATGCAATCCACAGCAGCCTCAGCACAGACAGAATGAGCCCCCTGGGGCCTCTTCCAAAAGCATCTGTGCAGTCGTAAGGTGGTTTCCCGCGTGGGGAGGGGCAGGTGTTAAGGGCCTGGAAAGCGGGAAAGGAGGGGCGTCTGATATCAAACGTCACCCAGGTAGCGCTGTGAGGCTGGCTGAGTTGGACACAGACTCACTGAACAGGACTACTATATCCTTCGTCTCTCTGCCTTCAATATCTTGGCGACCCTAAAGGGTTTTAAAACCGACATTCAAATCAACCAAGCAAAGCAGGTTGCAATCATCTCCTTTTGCATTTTAAATCCTAATGACCATTTTGAAATCCTCAGCAGATTACTCTGCAAGTCAAAAGGAAATGAAATGAAATAGGGTTGGGAGGATGGGTGTGGATCCGCAGGGAGTGGAACACTGCTGCCGGGCTTCCTTTCTGGAAAGACTGCATATGACTGAAAAGCTCTGAATGGCCTTTACCTTAACAGAGGTTAACAGGTAAATTCCTCCCCAGAGAAAATTGCTCTAAGAAGCCGTGTTCCAACTGGCAAGTGTGGAGAGAGCTGTCACTTTTGTAAGTCAGAATGTTTGTAAATTGGAACAAACACTGCAATGTGGTTCATCCATGCTTATGGTCGAATAAAGCAGCATATGTGTACTTGCAGAATTCCCGCTAAATAGAAATGAAATGACCTTGGCATTTTCCCAAGGCAGAAGTGGCAATGCACACCCGCCTGGACATCAGTTTCTTCTCAGTCCTTTGAAGCGAGCTGCTTTATCATGGTTTCTACATGCAAAGAGAGTCAAGAGAGGCAGAGCTAATCTCAAACTGAGACATGTATTTTCATTCCCTCATTAAAATAATCAGAAATAAGCTTGTAGGAGCATTATGCTTAATGTTCCAGCCCTATAGCTACCTCCTCTAATAGGAGCTGACATTCCTTCTCTAAGCAATTGTCTTGGCACGTGTGAAATTGATGACATATATATATTTTGATGGGTAACTCAATCTCAGAATATAACAGTGAGTTTTAAAGATCCTGGACTAGGGAAATGGCATGCAAATGACTCTTAATCTATTTATATTCCAATTTCCTCTCAGTGTGTGGAGGCAGGTCAATAAATTTTCATTAGTAATAATGAAGACCAACCAATAAGTCAAAGACCAACATTTGTCTTAGACGTTAAAATAAATTACACTTTTGAAAGAAAGGAAAGATGGACAATATGTGGTATCAGATTCAATATTTTAGATAGAGCACAAATTAAACTGTAAGAATATAAGTGATCATGTAAGCAATTTTAGAGTACCCTGCTCTCATAAAATTGAGATGATAAAAAGTAGTAGAAAACAAAAATTGTAGCTGTCCCCTGTGTCTACGAGGAATTAATTAAAATTGAACTAAGACTCTCTCAGGCTTGAAAACTGCAGGTAACAGAGCCCTCCCTTCGTTAGGAATTAAGAAGGAATTTCAGTAATTTGAAAATCTTTGTTCACAATATCACCTCCATCTCGCTTCCTACTTTCCACCAGCAACATCTTCTGGTTTGACAACAGCTGACATTTCCCACCCAAGCTTTATCAGTTTCTTTTGAAAGGCAGTGACAAGTTCGTCTTACAAATAGGCTGTATTTCAAAATTAGTTATTAGCAATTTGAAAGACATTTTTACACAGAAGCTCTGCTATTCGAGATGCTGGGTTCTCTGGCTAGCCCACAACACCCACTTCAATGTTATTGGTTGCCTTAATTCTGGCTCCTGAGAACAGCATGAGAGAGTGGAATGGGAGGATGAGACCTCGTGACACCTTCTTGAGTTTCCAGTCTGAGAGTCCCTCTGGGTCACTGCTCACTCCTGGCCCAGGGAACCCATAGCTATGTGAGTTGTAGCTCTTCAGATCCTCTTTGTCTGTTAATTCCTGAACTGAGTGAGTTTATGTGGGTGGGGGAAGCCAGGTAAAATGGATGAGAGAGGTGGTTTTCAAAACTTTTTAGCTGGGAAACAAAATTTTATACAGAATCCCACTCCCTCATATAAATACTAGCGAAGTTGTTCTGATTCGGTGGGAAATGGAATGAAGAGGGAGCAGAGCCCTGCCCGCCTAACCTCCCCAGCCCCTGAAGTGATCACTCAGGACTCCCCATAGACCTCTGTGATACCAGGTTTGAAAGCCAGTGGACTTGATGACCACTGATGTCTCTTCTCATAGAGGACCCCAAGACTGTGAAGGGAGCTGGACCAGAACCACCTGAGCATGTTGGGGCTCACACAGCAGTGCCCCAAACCTCCTGCCTACTTGGAACATGCCCTCACAACAAGCCTGGGTTGGGCTGGGTAGAAATCAAAATGTATCATCTTTTCCATATCCCTATCTGTAAACTAGGGATGGATGAGAGTACATTTATACCCTCGGGTTGTGAGAATTAAAGTAAAAGAGACCAAGTATAAGACACAGCTAATGCAGTGCCTGATCTATAGATTGTGCTGGATAAATGGTCTCTTCTGTGATGTTATTATTCTTTTCTAATTTTTATTCAAAATAATATGCTACATACTATGTAAGCAAATTTCTTTGACACATTCATTTATTGCTCTTCAGAAATAGCCTAACTTGAGCTTCTTAAAAGTTATGAGCGCCTGAAGGCACAGAGCCACTCATACATTAATCATTCATTCACTCAAGGAATACCTACTGAATGCCTGCTCTGTGCCAGGGTCTGTGCTAGCCACGTGGGATACAAAGACCCTCAAGGAGTTCAGCCTCCAGGGGAGGAGACAGATGAGTGAACAGAGAAGAACAGTGTAGGTCAGGAAGAGCTATAGCAGAGCTAAGCTCTAGTTCTACACATTTCTGAGGGGCACTTTTTTGAGACTGGGGGCTGGAGTCAAGGAAGGCCACCAGAGTGGGATGACTGATTCTTGAAGAATGCATTGAATGGAGCCTGGCAACAAAGGTGAAGAAGCGTCTACCAGGCTGAGGATACAGCTGTACAAATGCAGGGATGGGAGTGGTGGCAGGGACTCATGGGGGTTGACTACAAGTGGTTCAGTAGGATGATGAGGGGCACGGATCATGGAGAGAGAGAGAGAGACAAGCAGGATAGAAGGCATGGCCCAGATCGCAAAGGTCCTTTTATAAAATCTATGAGGGCTAACTTTTATACTAAAAGTCATGGAACTCTCTGAGGGGTCTTAAATAGGGTCATAGCTACAGAGTGCAAGATGCATTAGAGACATGGACGAGGCCCTACCCAGCTTGCTAGTTGAGGCAACTTTGCTTAGATTAGAAAAAGGAGATCCTCTGAAAGGACACAACTCTGAGCCACAGTGCAAGACTTAAGGGCTGAGAGTGGATTGGATTTCTGTCTCCACTCAGCCCCTCAGCCAGGTGGCTTTGTGCACTGTACAAACTGCACAGCTGCAAGGCAGTGCCCCTGGACTGAAGAACAAGTTAAGAGATTTTTGCCAGAACAATGGCAGAAGTGATGAAATGAAAAGAAAGCTAGAGATATAAGAGGTGTTTAGAAGAGAGAAACATGAACAGTTGGTCATAAGTTGAGATAGAAGGGGTCATGGGTGGCTCCCAGGTATTGGGCTTGATTGGGTGGGCAATGGTCTCGGACACCATGGTGAAAAATCCAGGAGTACCAGCTTTGGGGAAAAGTAGATAAACTCTGTTTTGAATAGGTTGACTTTGAGGTTCCATGGGACTCCTGTGTGGAAATGTCCAACAGACTTTTTGATATATGGTTCGAAGCACAGATAAGACATATTGTCTAGTAATATAAATGTGAGAGTCATCAATATGCAAACAAGAGCTGAAGCTGTGGGAGTTAAGATCACCCAGGCTATGGGTAGAGTAGAAAAGGTGAGGATTATCAGAGATTTCACTTCAATCTTTTATTCCTTCATCGGCAGTGCCTGCAATGGATCGTGGATAGAACAATGATCAACTATACTTTCTTTTTTATTTTTTTAATTAATTAATTAATGTCTAGAGCAGCAGTACTTGCCATTTGAAAACCTGCTTTTAAACTTTCTTACAGAGGATCAATTGTTTTTCCCATCAAATACTGTCTAAACGTTAGCTGTGAGGGTGCAGAGAACCACACACTCAGAAATAGTTTCTGGGAATGAGCCTTTGTCTTTTAAAGTCTGATATGTACTTGTCTAAAATAGAACCTGATGACTTTGGCATCAGGCACCTTAGGAGCTGCTGGGTGTCTCTGGCTAAATCTGAGTTCACTATTACGAAAAAGGAAACTGAAGCAACTAATTGGATAAAATTGGATAAAAGAAGCTAAGCATGACCATGAATTGCAGAACATCCAGGCAAAATGGCGTTTTGGTAACAAATGCACTTTTCTATCACCACCCATTAGAAATGCAAGAAGGCAGCTGAGCTTGGAAATGAAACATTATCTGGACCCGCAACTTGATTGTGATGCTGTCTTTTATAGCCACGTGCTAATACAAAACTGTTAAGTGGAACCACATTCCAATGGACTCTTAAACAAAGTGTCTAGAATTGTTAGTATCCAAGGACAGCAAAGACCTTGTTCTAATAATGTAGGTGAATAATAAGAAAATAAACTCTTAACTCTCTTTCATTTATTTATTAATTCAACCTACAAGTATTCATTGAACTTATTTTATGTGGCTGGCACACAGTTCAAAGAAGCCCCGTGTGCTCCCTCACCAGATCTTTCATTTTGCTGACCACTGGATTTGCCTTCATGATTCTCCATGTCACATGCCTCAGTGGAAATGCCCACTGTATGTATTCCAAGAGTACCATTTTGCTTGTCCTGTGGGGTTTCCCATTACCTGTCTACAATTCTAAGTAACAGCATAGCTTCTTTTAAAGAGTACTGGCTTTCCAGATTTTTTGTAATACAAGGGGAAAGTATCATCGATTCATCTGTAATAAGCCCACCCATTTAAGGGGAAAGTAAACCCAGTTTTCATGACTGGATAAACTAGTCATGGATAGTTTTCATGACTGGATAAACTAGGAAACAGCTTTTTATCTTTTGCATATCTAATGAAGTAATTAGTGAATTCACAGAATGGGGCAAATAAAGTCAAGTGTTAATACCAGCTGTGTTCTGACCATCCATCCTTTTGATATGGTTGTTATGTCAACTCAGTTCAAACACCAGAGGAAGAGACAGTGACTTCAGAATCACTCCCCATGGGAAAGAAATGACCCAATCTTGAGAAGTAAAGTGATCTCTGTCTTTGCCAGTTGACGTGTAGAAATATAGTTTAAAAAAACACAGTGTGCCATATATTCATCAATTAGTAGAGAGTCTGTGTCCATTAGAAAACAGCTCTCCCAAAATACCGACTCTTTTCGTGCAGCTGAGCATCCTTCGGCGTACCTCCATGATCACACAGCTGAGCAGAGGGAGGAAAGCTTAAAGCTCAAGTGTGAGGAGACAGTGCCAAATGCCAAGTGCACAGTTATCAGGAATGAATATAAAGCAACTCAAAAACAGCACCTTGGTTAAGAGGAAATGACTTAGTTGTATGAGGTTACCTTTACAAAATGTTCATGAAAGCATCTATTGCATCACCCACCTAATTATCTAGCATAATTTTTTGGTCTAGGTAAAACATTAGGTCCTCTTTTTGTATTTATACTATGAGTTTTTATCCCAGAGTTGTGCATGTAATTTTGCTGACCAGTACTATTCTTCAGATTTTCAAATTCTAATTTCTGCTCCATAAGGAGGTAAAACCCTGAAGGGAGATATCTTTAGCCACCCAAGTGTTTCTTCTTCATTGGAGCTGGTTTGCCACTCTAGAATATGGGCGGGAGGGTTTTGCACATGAATAGGTCTGGGGCAGATGATAGCCCTAGGGAGCAACTTCAGGAGACCAGGTAAGAAAGGAAGGTTCTGAGTGTATATAAATTAGGTATGTCTGTGGAAGGATGGAGATGCGGAGTGACCTGGACAAGGGGAAAAAAAATAAGGCAGTTTCACAGCAGTGACTCCCCCAAATAACTGCACCCCAGGTCACAAGGATGGCTAATGTGTGTGCAGATTCTTTTGGATCTGCAGGAGGGAGATGATCAAATCTAGGTAATGAATTGGATTTGTATAATAGTTAACTGGCCTTGTTTTAAATAATTTTCTCTGACTGATAAAACTATTTTCTTATAGAAGATATCTCCTCCCAGATTGGTCTTCCTTCTTCCTCTCGTAGAATCAAAGCGATTTGGCTATTAAGGTAGAAGTAACTTTTTATTTTAAAATTTTTTCTTTTCAACTCCATTTTAACAATCCTGGTCATTTTCTTTATAAAAGCCTGTTTGAGCTCCCTTGTATCTTTCCTTGGCCTCATTCGCTGGACCCGATAAAGTTAATGGTCTGCTTTACTCTTGACCTACTAAGGCAGAATGCTGTTAACCCATGCGTCTTTGTTCTCATGGCACACATGCGATATTTTGAACTTGAAACGGGTTACCTTAAAAGAATAAACAATCTCTTCTGAAGGTCTCTTTAGAGCTGATTATTCTAGAGATGTCTAGATGTAGGGAAATGGCCTAAAAAACACTTTATGGCCCAATTCAGTCCTTGAGTTCTCTAATTTTAAGCAGGAATTTTTGTAACTTTCTTGACTCATTTCAGTGTGCTCATTTCAGACAGTGAGCAGCTTTACATATGATCACATCTAGTATGAAGAGAGGATACTGAAAATGATGACTTTTTATTCATCTATCCATTCGTTCATCAGACAAAAGGCCAGGCTCCATGAGCTCAGCTTGCAAAGATGAGTAAGACACAGCTCCTGCTCTCATAGAGGAGACACAAACATAGACTAATAACTGCCATCAGTGTGAGAAGTACAATAATGGGCATACCCACCAGGGACAATGGTGGGCCCCGGGAGGAGGTGATAAACTCATTCTGAGGAATCAGAAGAGCCTTTTCAAGCAGAATTACTTCCTGTTGTTTCCTGATTTTTGTGGAACCCAAGTGATAAATGTGCAATAGAGGAGAATCATTCTTCAAACCAATCTCTGAAGTACCAAAATATAACACTGCATTCTGGAAAGTAGGACAGCTTGTAATCACTCCTCCAGTCGTATCGCTTGTTGCAGCTAAAGAGGAAGAACTGCTTATTGCAAACGTGCATTTTGTACCTTTGCTGAAGAACGGATGTGACCTGCTTGCAGAAATTCTCTCCATTTTGAGAAAACTCCTTTAGGTTCTTGTATACTTTGTTATACTGAAAAAGAAAAGATGCACAGAAGGATTATGAGCACTTCCACACATAGAACTCTTATAAATTCAGAATACTGCTATAATGATGACTGTCATTTTAAATGATCGTGTAGCTGGTATGCATACCTTTTGAATGAGTTCTTAAAATAAAGATTAAGTCTCTTCTGCCTGTATGTGAAAGATCCTGGAGAACTTTTCAAAAATAGAGTTGGTCTATCTGTTTCTTCCTAGGCCAAATGCAAACAATTCAGCATTGGGGTGCATTTAGAGTCTGGCTTCCTGACACCCCTATTGTTCTCAGGAAGGTTAAATGTACATCCTGAAAGACACTGAGTAATTATTTTGTTTCTCCCTTCCAAATTCCAAAATAATATTCCTGGGCCTTGTGACAAACCTTGAACCATTAAAGTGAGTGTTTCTTGGTTGACATATGAAAACATAAGTGAATAACATGTTAATAAAATGTGTCCTAGTCCCCTCTGTATCTCATTAATTCTAGTAATAAGAATGTTGTAATAGTGAGTTGAACGTTTGGTTGAACCAAACCTTTGTAAATTTATAAATAAACCTTTATAAGTTTATTTATATATGAATTTGGCCTGCAGACGCAAGAACACCAATCAAAAGCGCTTGTCATTTGATTTAGAACTCCACAATATTATTCAGAAAGTTATATTTGTAAAGGTAGACATTGATGACAATAAACTTTAAGTGCCCAAATGGAAGGAGTAAATATGAGCTGATTCTGCAGCTTTTCTGACACGGAGCAGGTGAATTAGGCAATGGAACAGTCGCAAACACACTCTCTTATAGTTTCCATGTGGGAGGTGCGATAGCCAATTGCATTTTTCACAGTGAGATTTTACACACAGGATGAAAATTCTACGCACGTTGAGTGCCGTGTTGTGGTTCTTTGTTCATACAAGGAGCCAGCCTCTTCTAGCATTCAAATGTCTCCAGCATGCAGCTGGGCACCAAGTCGAGAACTTACTGAGTTGCTTACTGAGTGCCTATTATGCAGCTGGCACACATGAATCCTCAGGGGCCGGGCAACCTTTCTGTGCGCACAGTAGCACATGGTATGCGGTGCTGTGGCCACAGAGGAAGAAGGGACCTAAAGACATGACCTGATCCAGGTCCCTCCCTTTGGGAGTAGAATGGACCCAAACCTAGGCTATAGACCCACAACCAGTGGGACAGTGAGCTGGAGAGGCAGCTGCCACCACTGCTCTGGCCCATGAGAATGTGGCTCAAGATGGCCAGATCTTCCAATTTGTCCAAAAAAGCTTAAATAAGGATTTGCATCTGAAATATGACTTTTAAAAAAATGGTAGCAAACAATTCACAAATTTGAACTCTCTGCAGAGCAAGCAAAACACACCTCTAGTGTCGTCCAGGTGTAGCCTCTGTCATGAAGACATGATTCCCCTCTGAGAGTCATGAGACTAAAATCACTATTTGGCAACGAAGCTTTCTCATTTTTATGTCCGTAAAAATAACTTGTCATCTATGAATGACATGACACTGTCAGCCCTCCTTCCTCCTCTTACAGGAACAATGGGAAAGTTTTAGTGACCATTTTAAAGTTGTTTAGCTTTCTTTTTCACTCCTCTGTTACCTAAACATTTTTACTAAATTCTCCCGAGCCTCTTATTTTCTTCCCATAATACCAAATAACATCCCACAAAACACACCTAGGCATCATGAGAAGAAAATAGATGAATGTTTAGCAGGGCACATGCCCCTGGAATAAAGTCATTTCTCAGCCTTTCTTTTCCTCAGGTGTCGCCATGTGACTAAATGCTTCCCAAGGAGGTGTAGGTGAAAGTTCTCTGTGGGGTTTCAGTGAAGATTTCTTCCCCCTCTTTCCTGACACTTGGACTTAGAAATAATGGCTGATGCCATAGGTGGTCTTCAGGATGGACACCACATGCTAAGATGTGGAGCAGAAAGAGCCTGGGTCCCTAACGGCTCTGGGGACCACCCTACCAACCCTCAGCTCTGCTTTTGGACCTGGTTTATGTGTGAGAGAAATACTACAATAGGATTTTAAAAGCTATTTTTATTTTGGGTTCTTTTTTTTATTATGCAGCTGAACATAATTCTAATTCATACACAGTCTTAACTTTTTATTTTAAATTATGAAACACTTTTATGTTTTTGTATTTCACAAAATAATAATGATACAGAAAGTAATAATGATACACCCATTATGTACTCACTACCTAAGTTACAGAGATATTAACACTTTGCTTCTGCTGTCTCTTTAGACAACTACTTTTTCTTTTTTGTAATTTCTTTGACTATTCTTGGGCATTTATTCTTCCATATGAACATTTATCTAATTATAATTTTTTTAAATCCCAGTTGGGATTCTAATTGGAATTGCGTAACATATATATATCAATTTGGGGAAATTGGCTTTTTTTATGGTATTTAGACTTCCCATCCAAGGACATGGTAAATCTTTTTATTTGTTCAAATCTTATTTTATGTTCAATAAAATTTTATGATTTTCTTTATAGGTCCTGTAGCTTTCTTAATCAAGTTATTTAGAAATATCTCACACGATTAAGCTGTGTATTTTTATGTATTGTCCTGTCTGCTTCTCTCTTCAGCCCACAGCAAAAGAGAAACAAAGATTCAAGAAAAACACCAGGGGAGCATGTTTAAGAGAGAAAGATTTGGATTCGTGCTTGCAGAATGAGTTTTTCTGCTCTCAGGCAGGAGCTGGAGATGGGAGAAGAAGACAAAGCAGAGACGGATTGGAGGAATTTGGAGCCTTTAGAGCAGGAGCGAGAAGAAGCTCCCATCAGGACAACCAGGAGTAGAAGGAAGAGACTCTGAGATGAGCCGTCCTGGCGGATGGCCCGCCATCCCCCGTCCTCACTGGAGGACAGTCTGCATCCACCAGTCCTGGGGAGAAAATAGGGAATCTCAGATACCATTTGTGAGGATGGAGCATGCAGGGGAAACCTTGCCCCTAACCAAAGTGGAAATGAGCAGAGCCAGTTGAGAATTTTCTATGTGCTGGGGCTGCAGGGGCTGCTGCATTTCCCAAATTTATCCAACCATCAAAACTCTCCGAGACACATTTTTAAAAAACTACCTCCAGGGCACCAGTTCTAGGAAGCCAGACTACCCTGAAAGTTTATAAACCAGTGATTCAAGAGTCAATTGCCATTAGAGGGGGTTGAGGGAGACTGTGGCAAAGTGGAGAGTGCCTGTTTTTCCTGAAGGCACTCAAATTCAACTTTTTAAGGCAAGAGGCTGCTCAAACAAAGCACATCTTAGGGCTCCAATTGACCCTGGGGCTGCCAGTTTCAGATTTTGGAAGAATGAATTCCTGTTACTTAATAGACTAGTACTGTCTAACTTTTCTTACATCATAGCACATCTAGAAAATGACATTTCTACTGGGACAGTGTAGTAAATGGACAAAGTTGTCCCAGGCAGAGGGAACTGGCCCATGAGCTCTGCCCCCTCAGCAACACGCTGCCAAATTGAGGGCTGGGGGGATTTGAGTCTCAGATACACCTGAAACCCATTCCCCAAACTTCAGGATGCCCAGGCACACACAGGAAGCTCTTCAATATGTTACATTGTCGCTAACTTCGTGATCAGATAAGGGGGGGATGTTTTGCTTATTACAGCAATGGAGAGAATCTTTCCCTTTGACCCTATATGCACTGGGCACTCCCTGAGAAAGCCTGATCCAGACTGAGATAAAGGTGATATGAATAAATAAGAGTTGCTAAGACTATGTCCATTATTTCAGCATAACTTCTTCTTTGGGATCAATGATTCTGTACCTTTCATTATACTATCTACTCAGACTTGAAGACAAAAGCTGTGAAAAGCAGATTTGCATAAATGTCAAAGCAGATCCCAGAGACCCTCTCATCCATTGTGTGTGTGTGTGTGTGTGTGTGTGTGATCAGAAAATCTTGGAACTATCTGCATTAAGAGGGGCATCTCTTGACCCCGGCTTTGGCTCTCTCTCTTCTATCCCACTTCTCCTTCCTACCCCATTCTCATCCACCAGAGAGGCCTCTCTGAAGGGATTCCATGGAGCCCAGTTTGGAAACCACTAAAGTCCAGTTCCCTCATTTGATAGTTAAGGCCCAGAGCTGAAGATAAACTCATTAGTTAGGGACAGAACTGTGATTAGAAATGTTAGGCGAGCGAAGCAATTAGAAAATCCATCAGAAGTAAATATGTTTCTAAATGGCTAATCAGTATAATCATACTAGGTTTACTCAGAGTGATCGTTGGTTACCTTTAAGTGTTAGCAACAGTATAGAAGGGTTTGCCCTGGTCAAAGTCATGTAGAAGGGGAATTTTTGTTGTTCTTTCCCCAACCATTGAGCTTTCAAATACCCCACACCCTACTGGATATTCATTCCAGGAAAGAACCTACTATTGATCTTTTATCTCCATATAAATTTATGTTAACATGCTGTTTCTTGCTGGGGTCGTTAGTACTGGAAAAAAACATTATGGGTTTTTTTCCCTGATAAAGTGATTTCAGGCTGGTGGGGGAATATTTGGGATCTTTCTGAGCCCCTAAAAATCCCTTCACATAGATAACTGGTACACAGACATCTCCCATTCAGCTATTAGAAAAATGTTTCTGGTCAGCACTTATAAACAAATTCTGTTGTATTAATATTATCATCACAAAAAAATTAGTAATCTAGGCAATTGGCACATGAAATGATTAGACAGATGACTTGTGTATAACATAAAATGCACTATATCAACATTGGCCCAGATGCTCTTTCTGACTTTCTACGATTTGAATGATTAAGAAGGTTAGATTCAGTTATTCTAGAAAAATCCATTTTTATTCTAGGTGGAAGTATGAAAAGATTTTTTGGGGGGAGAATGATGATCCCCATAGTGTTAAATAAGCCATGATATTCCACTTACATTTAGTTAAATAAGCTTTTGCTGGGTGCCCTTCACATGCCAGGCACTGTGCTACTGATTTCAAAGCACTGCCCCTCTAACTAAGGGGTTACTTGTGTTTATTAGGCACCTGTGTAATATTTGAATCTCCATGGCAGGCTGTCATAGATTATGAGATATAGAACATTAAAGAACATGGTCTACTTTATCCCCTCCTCCTTTTACTTTGCAGATGAAGAAACAGAGGCCTAGAAAATATGGAATGGCTTGTCACACATCTCACTGATGCACACTGGGCATGTTGTGGGCCATGGGACATCCATGCCAGAACCAACCTGCCTCCTCATCTCTGTAGCATACCAGAATCCTTCAGGAACCATGGACCATTGCACTAGCATCTGTTGTTTTAGTGCCAGTCAACATCCTGTGACCCAGGTTAAGACACTGAGATGGGAAGCTCAGGTTGGCATCTGAACTAGGCTGAAGGAGCAGCCCCACGGCCTGGCACTGTTTCAACAGCTGATGAATTTAAGGGAAGGAGCTGACTGTGTGGATCCCAGGCCCGCTTTGACAGGTCCTACTTGGATACTATAGGACTCAGTAAAAGCAAAAACTTGCTTACAACTTGTTATTTGATTTTAATTTCTATTGCATTCATAGGAAAGTGCTACTTTTTTTTAATGATTGGATTGTTTCATTTGAAATAATTTGATCCTGTCTATTTCATTGCACATGGATTTGAAAGTAATTTTCACTGGCATATTTTTAGGCTTAGAAGCTAAGCTCACAGGTATGGAGGCATCAGGGCCCAGAGTCAACTCTTTTTCTTTTTAAAAACAGAGCTTTCAAAAACCTTCTTCAAATAAGTTCTGACACTCTCAAGATTAGTTAAAAGCCCTACACAGCATTTAGGCCATCTTTGTGCTACCTTGGTGACTAATAATTTGAGCATAGATGCTGACCTAGCTCTTTGAGGTTGAATGGCCCAGCCATCAGCCTATCTTGCCCAGTGGAGCATAACCTAAAAGAATAGATTTAAAAATTTTTTTGTGTCATGGGCCCCTTTACTAGTCTGGCAAAATCTATTTTACTGAGAATAATACTCTCAAATGTATAAAATAAAAGAACAGACATGCCAAAATCTGTGGGATACAACAAAAGTGGTTCTAAGAGGGAAGTTTATAGCAATTCAGGCCTACCTCAACAAAGAAGAAAAATCCCAAATAGACAATCTAAAAGTGCATCCAAAGGGACTAGAAAAAGAACAACAAACAAAGCCCAAAATCAGCAGAAGGAAGGAAATGATAAAAATTGGAGCAAAAGTAAATGAAATAGAGACTGAAAAAAAATAGAAAAAAACTAATGAAACCAAGGGCTAGTTCTTTGAAAAGATACACAAAATTGACAAACCCTTAGCTAGACTCATCAAGAAAAAAAGAGAGAAGGCGCAAATAAATAAAATCACAAATGAAAGAGGAGAAATTACAATGGACACCTCAGAAATACAAAAGATAATGAGAATACTATGAAAAGCTATACGTCAAGAAATTGGATAATCTAGAAGAAATGGATAAATTCTTAGAAACATACAACCTTCCAAAACTGGACCAAGAAGAAGTAGAGAATTTGAATAGACCAATCACCAGTAAGGAGATTGAAACAGCAATCAAAAACCTCCCAAAAAAATAAAAGTCCAGGACCAGATGGCTTCGCTGGTGAATTCTACCAAACATTCAAAGAAGACTTAATACCTATTCTTCTCAACTCTTCCAAAAAAATTGAAGAGGAGGGGAGGCTTCCTAACTCCTTCTACAAAGCCAACATTATCCTGATACCAAAACCAGACAAGGACAACACAAAAAAAGAAAATGACAGGCCAATATCACTAATGAACATCGATGCAAAAATCCTCAGCAAAATACTAGCAAATCACATATAACAATACACTAAAAAGATCACACATCATGATCAAGTGGGTTTCACTCCAGGGATGCAGGGATGGTTCAACATCTGCAAATCTATCAACGTAATACACCACATTAACAAAATGAAGAATAAAGATCACTTGATCATCTCAATAGATGCAGAGAAAGCATTTGACAAGATACAGCATCCATTTATGATAAAAACTCTAAATAAAATGGATATAGAAGGAAAATACCTCAACATAGTAAAGGCCATATATGACAAACCCACAGCAAATATCATTCTCAATGGAGAAAAACTGAAAGCGATCCCTCTAAGAACAGGAACCAGACAAGGATGCCCACTGTCACCACTGTTATTTAACATATTATTGGAAGTCCTAGCCAGAGCAATCAGGCAAGAAAAAGAAATAAAAGGGATCCACATTGGAAACGAAGAAGTGAAACTGTTACTCTTTGCAGATGACATGATTTTATATATAGAAAACCCTAAAGAATCCATGAAAAACTTTTAGAAACAATAAAGGAATACAGTCAAGTTGTGGGATACAAAATCAACATACAAAAATCGGTTGTGTTTCTATACACTAACAATGAAGTAGCAGAAAGAGAAATTAAGAATACAATCCCATTTACAATTGCAACAAAAAGAATAAAATACCTAGGAGTAAACTTAGCCAAAGAGGTGAAAGATCTGTACACCGAAAACTATAAAACATTGTTGAAAGAAATTGAAGAAGACACAAAGAAATGGAAAGATATTCCATGCTCTTGGATTGGAAGAATTAACATTGTTAAAATGCCCATACTTCCTAAAGCAATCTCTAGATCCAATGCAATCCCTATCAAAGTTCCAACAACATTTTTCACAGAAATAGAACAAAGAATCCTAAAATTCATATGGAACAACAAACGACCCTGAATAGCCAAAAGATCCCTGAGAAAAAAGAACAAAAGCTGAAGGTATCACACTCCCTGATTTCAAAATATACTACAAAGCCATAGTAACAAAAACAGCATGGTATTGGCACAAAAACAGACACACAGATCAATGGAACAGAATCCAGGGCCCAGAAATAAATCCACACATTTATGGACAGCTAATATTCGACACGGGAGCCAAGAGCATACGATGGAGAAAGGAGAGTCTCTTCAATAAATGGTGTTGGGAAAACTTGACAGCCACATGCAAAGGAATGAAAGTAGACCATTTCCTTACATCATGCACAAAAAGCAACTCAAAATGGATTAAAGACTTGAATGTAAGACCCGAAACCATGAAACTTCTAGAAGAAAACATAGGCAGTACGCTCTTTGACATCGGTCTTAGCAGCATATTTTCAAGTCCCATGTCTGACCGGGCAAGGGAAACAAAAGAAAAAAATGAACAAATGGGACTACATCAAACTAAAAAGCTTCTGCACAGCAAAGCATACCATCAACAAAATGAAAAGACAACCTAACAATTGGGAGAAGATGTTTGCAAACCATTTATCAGATAAGGGGTTAATATCCAAAATATACAAAGAACTCATACAGCTCAACAACAAAAAAACCAACAACCCAATTAAAAAATGAGCAAAAGATCTGAACAGAGATTTCTCCAGAGAAGATATACGGATGGCCAACAGGCATATGAAAAGATGCTCAACATCATTAGCTATCAGGGAAATGCAAATCAAAACTGCAATGAGGTATCACCTCACTCCGGTCAGATTGGCTATAACTAACAAGACAGGAAACAACATGTGTTGGAGAGGATGTGGTGAGAGGGGAACCCTTGTATACTGCTGGTGGGAGTGCAAACTGGTGCAGCCACTATGGAAAGCAGTATGGAATATCCTCAGAAAATTAAGAATAGATCTACCATTTGATCCAGCTATCCCACTCCTGGGTATTTATCCAAAAAACTTGAAAACGCAAAGGCATAAAGATACTTGCACCTCTATGTTCATCGCAGCATTATACACAATAGCTAAGACTTGGAAGCAACCTAGGTGCCCATCAAGGGACGAATGGATGAAGAAAATGTATATGTACACAATGGAATACTAGCTGCCATAAGAAATGATGAAATCTGGCCATTTGTGACAACATGGATGGACCTTGAGGGTATTATGCTGAGTGAAATAAGTCAGAGGGAGAAAGTAAAATACCGTATGATCTCACTCCTAAGTAGAAGATAAAAACAATGACAAACAAACACATAGCGATGGAGGTTAGATTGGTGGTTACCATAGGGGAAGTGGGGGGGAGGGCAAAAGGGGTGATTAGGCTCACATGTGAGGGGATGGACCATAATTAGTTTTTGGGTGGTGAACATGATGTAATCTACACAGAATTCGAAATATATTATGATTTACATCTGAAAAAAATAAAAATTATAAGAAAAAAATAAATAAAATATCAGAATCACAAAGGAAGGTGTATAATTATTCAACATCTATTTATAAAAATATATTTCAAAATCATAGAGGTGGGCCCCGTGGCCGAGTGATTAAGTTCTGCGCTCTGCTTCGGCCACCCAGGGTTTCGCCAGTTTGGATCCTGGGTGCAGACATGGCACTACCCATCAGGCCATGCTGAGGTGGTGTTCCACATAGAACAACCAGAAGGACCTACAACTAAAATATACAACTATGTACTGGTGGTCTTTTGAGAGAAGAAGAAGAAGGAAAAAAAAGCTTGTCAGTAGATGTTAGCTCAGGTGCCAATCTTTAAAAAAAAATCATGATATTATGTGTGCTTTTTAATTAACATACTAAATAATAAATCTTAAGAATTACCCAGGTTTCTAAGTCACAGTGAGTGTAAACAATAATTCTAGGTATCTATAAACAACTGTAATCTTATATAAAAATATACCTGATTTTTATTGACGACAAAGTTACAGACACTGCAGTAGTACTGGGGTTTGTTGCCTATGTTCAAAATTGAAGGGAATTCTAAATTTCAGTTAGAAACTGGGGAAAATAAAGAGGTCATGTTTTTCACACTGATTTCCATACGTGGGTCCACTGGAGCAAATCAGGTCAAGAATTGTGGCTAAGCCAAGGCTTTATGATTAATTGTGTTCTGTGCAAACCTAGGGGCTCGTGGAATGGGACATTTTGCAAATGGTTATAGCTGTGGGACCTTTTTGGTTTCTTCATGAAACTACCTAGCATTTCATGAAGCATTCATTTGCATCCCCTTGTTTTATTCTGTTCCCACACTGCTGCCTCATCTTTACACAGCATTGTTCCCCAAGCACAAGCTAGGGCTGCATCAGGAAATCAACTTGAATACTTGATGAAGATGAAACAATTGCAAATAAATAATGATTCCATGCCATGAGAAGATTTAGAAACCCTCACTGAAGGGATATCCGCCTCCTCTTGACTCCCAGACTACTTTTGGCAGCACTGGGTGCATAGAGATGACCTTCAAGGATTTGGACAAGGATAAGAGTCCTTGGCGCCATGATTCAGCGTAGGGAAAAGAATTCTCCAGCATGTTAGAGAGGGAGCATTAAGCTGACACAGAGATGTGGTGATGACCTGTCTTGGGGGCTGCTCAAAAGGAAACGTTTCTCCTGGTCCCTGGTCTCAAGGCAGCCTTGGAAAAGCATGTTAGGCATTTGTGGGTTTTTTTTTTTTCTTTTTAAACTTAACCTGGCCTCAGTTTCCCCCTCTTCTATCTCATTCTTCCCTTGGTCTTGCCTTTCTTCTTTGGTGCCTGTTGTTGGTACCAAATTTTTGCCGCCACTTATCCTGTCCATGTCCCACTGAACCACCCCTATGCAAAAAATCGTACAAGTATGAATGGTGAGAAAGGAGAGGAGTTAACATTTTAGTAAGGAAGCAAAGGCAAAAGTGAAAAATAAACAAACAAATAAATAAACCATAAAGGACTTTTTAAAAGTTATCTGTGCTTACCAACGGAGAGAAGATTCGGTTGGAGGAAATTAAAGGGAAGAAGTTTCACTCTTAAAATCTATATATAACCTTATTGTCGGAATTTGTTTTTACATGAGATATGTTACTTTTGTATTTAAAAAAGTAAAAGCAGGTGGAGGCTGCTAGCACGTTGTTATTATTAATATTACTGGCCATTATGTCTTCATCTCATTTAGCTTGTCTGATTCACGAACTCATTCTGTGGAATAGCAACTGCAGAGCCCTCTTCTCTAAGCCCGTGCTTTTCTCATCCATCGAACAAATACAAATGCAACCAATAATTGTTGACCTTTTTGTTTATGACTTTATTGCAGGCCCCGTTTATCTGCACCTCCACCATTGTTTTTTGTTTGTTTCTTTGTTTTAAATAAAATCTTGAAGGATGAATGCAACTCCTTGCTTCTGATGTTACCAATTTTAACTTTTTGGCATCATTTATTTGGATAACACTCTGACCACCCTTGATTACTTTATTTCCTCCCCTCTTTATTTGAATTGTTCCTCAGTTCCTAAATTACATCTCTGCTATTGCTGCTAATGACCTCACGATGTCTTTGGAATTTTGACCAATCTTCTACTTTTGGTAACACTCCCTGGACTGAAACAAACATGCTGGTAACCTGTCTGACAACCACCACGGGCCAGACAGAGCGAGGATCTGTCCTTCCTCCTACAGGACTTGCAATTCTTGACTTTAAATGATATGGGAAAATATGCAAAAACCTTCCACCCTAATTTCCTTCTCAGAGCCCGAAATTGGCTACAGACGCTCTATGTGTTTGTGTATCCACTCTACACATGATGTTGGCTCCATAGGTGTATGTTTTAAGAATGTTTTCCAAACAGTCACCATCTGCATGCAAATATGGTGCTATACCCACTCAAAGTTTTCCCAAGAATATGAGAATAAAAGATGACAATTACCTCCCGTCATTTGTTAGAAAGGCTCTGTTTTAAATTGAACCAAAAGAAAACCGCAGACTTCTGTACAACAGCCAATATCTAAACATGTTTGGCTTCTGAGCGTCTCAAATTTCTTAAGTTAAAATCCGGTAGTACATATTTCTACCCCTCAGCCACCCTTTCACACACAGGCACGCAAACCACACTGAGCTACTCACCGAACAATCTGTCAGTGGGTCCCTCATGTTGAAATGTTTTCTGCTTCTGTCGTTTTACCTACTCTCCAGCATTCGGAATGCTGCAATCAAGGTTGGGTGTGTCCGGGACTTCCGGGATTCAAAGGGCCTAGAGTACGTCAGTCCTTGTCAAACACCCCGAGGAGGAAGTCCCAGCCCTGGACTTTCATCCCGTTTGTTTCCTGAAAAAGCCAAGCACTGCTCTGGGTCAAGAGAGCTGGGGTGAGATGGTGAGAATGCCTTCTGTGAATCCTCAGAGGGCAGAATACTGAGTCCTAAACTGCCTGTGTGGCCTTGAGAAGGCCCCGAGGCCATAGTGTCCCTGATAATTCAGTCACTCAGGCCTGATAAGAGACGGATGCATATTCTCTTAACTCACTGTATAATCATATTTTTTGTTTTCTGTATTTCATGGTGCTTTGCCATGTCGGGGCCTTTTGGACTTGGGGAGGAGGGTCTGCCCTCTCCAGTGTTAGCTAACTCCTAGAGAAAGCAAACAACTTGCCTGTGAGCACGACTTTCATATGCAAAACAAGCAATCCAGAGCCCAGACCCCAACCACCTTCTTTATCTAACTTTTACACACCAAGTCAACAGTCCCCCTGCCCTAAATCACCCCAGGGCAAGCTACCAAGCAATTAGGACCACACCCATATAACTATAGTGGAAAATGTCCAGGGAACATTTTCCTGGGAGCTCTCAGGGAGCAGGACATAACATTAACTACCTCTCAGGACCTAACTCAAGCCCACCCTCACTCCCAGCCCAACAGGACCAAGAGATAAGCTACCAAGTTAGGAAGAATTTTTCTACTTTTGGCCTCTTTTTTTTTTAATCACTGAAAAGGATAAACAGAGGTAGAAATAAGCCATCAGCTTATTTTTTCTTTTTCTTTCTCTTTTCTTTTTTTTTTTTGGGTGAGGAGGATTGGCCCTGAGCTAACATCTGTTGCCAATCTTCCTATTTTTGCTTGAGGAAGACTGTCACTGAGCTAACATCTGTGCCAATCTTATTCTATTTTGTATGTGGGACGCCACCACAGTAAGGTTTGATGAGCAGTGTATAGGTCTGTGCCTGGGATCCGAACCCCCAAACCTTGGACCGCTGAAATGGAACGTGCAAACTTAACCACTACATGATTGGGCCAGCACCAGCAACTTATCTTTATTGCTTTTTCTGCACCTGTGGTCCCAGTTGTCAATCCTTAGATTTCCAGCTAATGTCCTGTTGCCTTGGGACAGCCATTTGCTGGCCTGTGTGGGCAGCTTTGCTCTGATGGGCAGGCTCCCAGCCCAAAAGAAGCTCCATCAGCACAGGCCAGTGGAACACTTCAGAGCTGCCCAGGCGGCTCAAGCTCCATTCATCTGCCCTGGGTGTGCAGGCTCCATTGAAAGTCTTTAGAAATAACGAATGAAGGCAGGGGGTGGGGAGGGACAATGAAGGAGGAGAGCTTGCCCTGCAACCAGAGTGGAGAGGAGGGATCCTCAGTCAGGCACCGCATTCTCATACTTAACAATGTCCTCCCCTTAGCTTCACCAGAGGAACTCTTTCACTGGGGGTCACAACACTGAGTGGGGCGAGCATTAGATGAGGCAACCGCATATATTGAAAGAAGTGTAGAGACATTATAAACTGCGGTTGATAACATGTCAGTCACTCAGATGCCCACCGTGGGGTTCCCTTCCCTCAGCGGTTGTAGATAAACTTGGTTCCAGGTCCTGGGCAGCTCTGTGTCTTCCACTTGATTCCCGCCATACTTGGTCTCAGTTCAGCCCCAACTCAGTTCAAAATGGAGAGATTGGCCTCCCTTGCCAGCTTCGACAAGAAATGTCATCCTGCCAAGCTTGCTGTGGCCTTTTGTGGCCTATTGAACACTGGTAGGACATTCCTACACGTGTGCTCCTCATGTGTGTCTCTCCCAGCATGCTCCCAGACGTCTGCCAAATTAAAGCAACGCCATCTCGCCGCAATCGTTCTCTCGCAGACTGTAGTCAGGGCAGTGCGTGTCCTGGCTGAATCTGCACCGAGAATTAGAGTTTGGCTCCTTGTTGATCTTCTCAGACAGTTGTTTGAATCTGCAAAAAACTTTGATTTTGGAGATCAGAAAGGGGGTTGTATCAGTCATCTCTTGTCACAATAATGCTGAGTAGTAAACAGACAACCCAGTGGCTTTAAATGACACAGATTTTAATTCACAAGTCTGTGGTTTAGCTGGGTGGTTCTTCTGGGTTCTCTGGCCTCACTTATGTGAAAGTACGTCATCTACACCCTGTGGATCTTGGCCGGGCTTGGCAGGGCAGCTCTTCTGGGCTCTGCTGGGCAGGTGACTGGCTCTCAGCGGAGGCAATTTTTCATGAGCCACAGTGTGACCCAGGCTGTTCTCAGGGCATGGCAGAGGAGCCCAGGGAGTGAGTGGAACTCAGGCTTGGAGCTGACGCACTGTCACATCAGCCACATTCAGCTGACGCACTGTCACATCAGCCACATTCAGCTGACGAAAGCCAGTCACAGGCCAGCCCAGATTCAAGGCAGTGGGGGAGATTTCACTCCTTAATGAGAGGAGCTGAGTGTCTCGTTGCAAAGGGCAAAGATACCGAAAGGGGCAGAGAATTAGGATTAGTTTTATATTCAATCCACTACAAAGGTCAGTCAATATTTGTTCTTGAGTGGCTAGAGAGATAAAGCAGAGAGGACACTGGAGGGGGTGGGGCTGATAAATGGCATCCTCTCCTTTCCCCCAATTCAGCTTCAGGGGACATGTTTGGAACTTCAGTTAGATTGAAGTTAGGGGGAGAAATAAGAGGAGTTATATTCACAAGAGAGTGTAGATACAGGTTTGGAGATAGAGTCATTCTCCCCACTGATCCTACACATATTCTGCCAAAGAACACAGCAAGGCATGCCTCCCCTGGGTGGAGGGGAGGGCAGGAGGAAGTAACCAAGCTGTTTCCCTAAGGTGTTTCCAGCACCTGGGGCTGTGCCTGGCCAGGCACCTTGGCAAGGAGGCCAGATCAGGCCAACTTGAGTAAATTTGTCTTTGCCCGTGTGAGAACCGCCCCCAGCTTCATGACTCCCAGAAATGGCCCAGAGGGCCTGGGAAGAGGAAGCTGAGGTCCTGCATGAGCAAGAAGGGGAAGAGCCTTGTAGTTTTGGAATTAATGTTAACACAACCTCATTTGTAGCTATAGGTTAATGAGAACTATATATAATGAAGCATGTCAAAGAAGGTATATTATACTTATTTTCTAAAAGATTTGGTGCCCAAGGATCCTTTTGAGTTCTCTGTCCTCTGGTTTGTCTCTGGCCATAGGCTTCTGGCCTGCACTCATTCTCTGGCTTCTTTCCAGCCCAGATCTCCAGCTTGACTTACTGTTTGACCCCTCAGATCAGAATCTTCCTGCTTCCTTTCCCAGTCTATGCTCAGCATTCACCTTCCTGGCATGGCCTATCTGCAGAAAGAAAACCTGCAACGGACTCCTTTGGGTCTGGCCCAGAACATACTCCACTGCACCCCTCCCACCCCGTTTTATGCTGCCTCCAAGGAGAGTCAACAATCTAAGTACATGTTTTTTAAGTGCTTATAAGCAGATGTTGGATGTTGGTAAGTTAGTAAGAAATAATGTAATAGAGGTTAAGCGTTATTCAAAACTTGCCTTGGAAGTGTCTTTACTAGCTAAGCATGCAAAGAATTGGAAACAGCAGAAACATTCATCAATAGGGTCCTGGTTAAATACCTTATGTTAATACAAGCTCACATTTAGAGGACTTACCATCTGTCAGGCACTATTCTAAGTGCTTTACAAATATTAATTTATTTGATCATCATAACAATCATTTGAGGTAGATATGTATTATTTTGATCCTATAATATACACAGGGAAATTGAGGCACAGGGTGGTTAAGTGACTTCCCCAAGGTCATACAGTTGGTAGCTATATAGCTGGGATTTATGTGACTTCAGTTCTTCCATGTTTCATTACTACACTAAACTGCCACTCAACTCAGACGATGGCATACAAAACATTCAAAAAATGAGGACAGAGTGCAAAACATTTAATTATATGTACTGATTTAGAACTGCATTTGGACATCAAGAAGGCAAAAATCATGACTACAGAAGAACAACCCAACTTTGACGTAGGCAATGAAGACATTGAAATTGTTAAAGATTTTGTTTACCTTGGTTCAGTCATCAGTTTAAATGGAGACTGCAGCCAAGAAATCAAGAGAAGACCGAGGCTTGGAAGGACAACAATGAGAAAATTAGGAAGGATCATCAAGTGTAAGGACGTGTCATTAGAGACTAAGGCCAAGATTATCCACGTTCTTGTATTCCCGGTTACCATGGATGGGTGCGAAAGCTGGCGAGTGAAGAAGGCTGGGATAGGAAAAAATTGTTTCATTTGAAATATGGTGCTGGAGGAGAGCTCTATGGATACTCTGGACTGCCAGAAAGGTGAACAAGTGGGTCCTAGAGCAAATTAAGCCTGAACTATCTATTGCTGGAGGCAAAAATGATAAAACTGAGGCTGTCCTATTGTGAGCACATGATAAGAAGGCAGAATTCTTTGGAAAAGATAATAATGCTGGGAAAAGTAGAAGGCAGCAGGAAAAGAGGAAGACTAAATATGAGATGGATCGACTCCATAAAGGAAGTCCTAGGCAGGAGTCTACAGGAGCTGAGGAGGGCTGCTGAGGACGGGACACTGTGGACATCACTCATTCAGAGGGTTGCCGGGAGGCAGAGCTGACTTGACGGCATGTAGCAATAACAACTGACTTAGAAACAGGTTGCAAAAGACTGAGTATGAGTCCACTTTGGTACACGTATAAGGAAAAAGATCCAGACACATATATACAAGACAGACAACAGCATATCTCTGAAAGTTGGGATTATGGAGGACTCTTACTCTCCGGGCCATACATTTTGACATAATTTTCATACTTGAAACAAACATGTATTGCTTTAGAAACCAAAAAGAAAAATAACATTTTTAAAAAGGATAAAAATTATGCTAGCTTTAATTTTTAAAAAGGAAGAACCAGTATGTGAAATGGCGACAGCAGGCCTTGCTGGTTCATATCTCCAGGACTGTGCATAATGCTGTTCCTTCTACTGGAATTCCTTCTGCTTTTATGCTGGCCTAGCTGACTTCTACTTATCTCTGAAGTCCAAGTTGTGTCATTTCCCCCAGACACAGTACACTCTTGCCTTTGTACTATTGCTATCCATTGCACACATCTCTTACGATTCACTTATTCCATTGTGTTGAAATTATTAGTGTAATGCTCTGCCTCCCACACTACTCAGTGAACTCCTTATAGCAAAGGACCTGGAGCAAAGTAAATGTTCAATAAATAATTGTTTTTATTTCATTGAATTCAATACTGAGAAAGTGACCCCTTTAGCTACTTCCTCTCCATTGACAAGACAGGGATTATTGCCTATGAGTGGGCTTGTATCATCAGCTCTCAGGAAGCGGAGTTCAAAACACTGGGAGCGAAGATAAGTGTGACCTTCTGGGCAGGAAATCTAAAATGGGAAATGGCTGACAAGCACTTGGGAGTCTGACACTCTGATTGAAAATGGCCTTGACAAGCAGGAAACTGAGAAGGAATCAGAAGAATCCCAAGGGGCCACTTAGAGAATATCCTTGGGGATTTGTTGGTTAAAAAGATATAAACAGATGAGGTAAGAAGAGTCTTGGGACCAAGGATAAAATCAAAAAGTGGCCTAATGCTAAGAATAAATTGGGGAAAGTTGGAGCTGAGTTCTGCAAAGTTTGCCCAGAACATCCAAGAGAATTTTTACTATATCCACAGCAAGAGGAATGTAAATTGATGGCCCTTGGGCTTGGGGCAGCTGGCCTGTGTTCTCGATGATGAAGTGAGCAGGAGGGCCCAGCCAGGGTGCTGGGTTCCAGGGGTCAGCGGGTTGGGCAGAGCAGCTGGCCATTGGTGCACCACGTCTTCAAAGCACTTCCCCCAGGACCAGCTGCAACGTGGGTGACACGTCTTGACATGTCTTCCCAAGGCCAGCTCCCACTTCCGAGTCCTGGAGGAAGCCTAGCTCTTGGCCTGTTTGAGCTGACACAGGACCAGTGCCATCTCTGCTGCCGTTTCAGGCACGTGTGAGCCACAGACAGTGTTTACAAGACATGACATCACTTCCACCAATCATCCTTGGAGGGAAGTGTGAAGCCAGTCTCATTCTGACTAAATTACTTTTTATTTTTAGTCTCTGGTTGCTGCAGAAATTAGTTTCCTGAATTTTCCTCTTTCTCCAAAGCTGGAAGACACGTTTCTAAAGCCTTGCCTTAATGTATACATAAAGAAAAGTACCTTTGTCCAAAGCCTCAGGATGGAAAAAGAACCCGTCTAATTTAGAAGCGCTAATGAGTGTTTCAAGCTGTAGCAGGACTGAGGAGTGGCACACACGGATATTGTTACTGTTAATAGCCTGCCTAATTTGTAGCATCAAAGGTAACTTTGATGCTCAGTTTGTACTAATTATATTGTGGTTTTAAAAATTTCACAAAATAAGCTTTTTACCACTTTCCACTTCACAAAAATTACCTAATTTTTAAGTCAAAGCCCAAATGGTCGTAATGAACTTACTTTATAAATACAAACCAGCCCTGTATTCTGTGTGCTAGGGTTGAATTTTCATTGTGCATGCCCAAGTTTCATATGTATTAATTTAAATTCTCCAGATGTTAATGGAGAATAAAGATGAAATAAAATAGATTAACTTGCATAAAACAAATTAGTGTAAATTTACTTTTCTCCAATAAGTCCTAGGAGATGAAGGCTAATGGACAAGTAATTAACAATCAAGTCACCCTACGGCTGTAATCTATGGCTTTAACTTCCAAAAAAAAGCATAAGAAGGATATTTTACAAATGCAGATTAGTTCAAATTACATTATATCTTCATGTGATCACCTACGTTAATATACATGTGCCATTACTTACATTTCTCTAAGCTCATCTAAGACGGGTCTTAAGGATGTCAATTAAAATGCACATGGGAATGTCTAATATGGAGTTGCTTTAGTCTCCAGGGCGAAGTATGAATCTGGCATTTTTGCACATGTAAATAAAGTGCTACCTGCAGGATTTATTTGCCCTTTCTACCTTGGTTATATTTCCATGTTATAAATCATTGCTTTATAGTTATCTCCTATAAATCATTGCCAGGTTATGGTGATAGATTCTTAGAAAATAAAGGCACTTGAAATGCTTTTGTATCCAGGATCCTTCTGCAGCAGGCACTGAGGAGCTGGGGGCTGGACACGAAGAGGAGAGAGAGCTTGACTCCTCATTCTATTTCCTTTTTCTCATTTGGAATTTTATATGATGTGCTTGCATTACCTATTCAAAAGTATAAACTAATTTATTTTTGAAGCTGTTGCACACCCCTATGACTGACGGCACACAGTTGTATAAAGCCTGTTTACTCAGAACTCAGGCTCAGTCAACCAGGCCTCTGTGTACTTCCTAAATATCCTCACCTGTTGTCTTCTTATTCAAATTATTTAACCCCTTAGTTGGCTTCTCCCACAACTCTTCTGAAATGGTTCTCCAAAAAATCACTGTTTCTTTCATTTTTCCTCCCTGTAGCATTTTATACAATTGATAATTCACTGATACCTATTGATTCATTCATTCATTCATTCACTTCTTCAGTGAGGTCTTACATAGCACCCTCTTGGATCCAGGTGTTATGAGAGATACAAAGATGAACAAACTCCCTTCCCTTCTTTCAAGGAGCTCAGTGTAAGAAGGAAGGTTATTTTACATTGGGATTGATTATATAACAGAGGTCTTCACAGAAATGTGAGGGGAATTCCAAAGACGTACCCAGCCCAGCCCAATTGAGGAAGGGGAGAATGCCAGAAAACACTGGCAAGGGACAATCACACTGATGCTTGAAGGACACACATTTAACTGTCTGTGCATAAGAGCATATGTGTTGGTGTATTCAGAGAATTATAAATCCTTCAAGGGTGTCTTGAGCACACTGTGTAGGACCTTTATAGTTGAGGAGGCTGAAGATGTATGCAGAGATCAGATATGGGAATTCTTGGGTGCCATGTTTTTTTGTTTTTATATATATATATGTATTTTTTTTTGATGAGGAAGATTGGCCCTGAGCTAACATCTGTTTCCAATCTTCCTCTTTTTGCTTGAGGAAGATTGTCGCTGAGCTAACATCTGTGCCAATCTTCCTCTATCTTTTGTAGATGGGACGCCACCACAGCATGGCTTGAAGAACAGTGTGTGGCTCCACGTCTGGGATCTGAACCTGAGAACCTGGGCCGCCAAAGCGGAGTCTGTGAACTTAACCACTACGTCACCAGGCCAGCCCCCTTGGGTACCGTGTTTTAACTTGAACCCAAAGGTAATTTGGGACCACATAGGGATCTTTTCCCATGTAGGATTTTAAGCACATTGGTGATATTCAGATGTGCATTTTAGACTAATCACTCTGAAAGCAGTATGGAGATTCTAAAGAGAGCTGAGATAAGAATCAGGAAAAGAGGGAGCCTGTTGCCAGGAACCAGGAGAAAAACAGTGAGGCCTTAAAATGGAGAGGAAGGGGTAGAGTTTTAAAATGGAAACAGCGGGACTTAGTGATGGATTGGATTGGGAGTAAACAGTGAAGGAGTGTGAGGATCTAGAATGAAGACCAGGCTTCTGATCTCCTCCCTAAGATTACCGTCTTTATGGCCTCCATGGGAGGCACCGAAGGATTTAAGAGTATAGGCTTTGGAGTGTGAAAAATGTAGGTTCAAAAGTTGGCTATACTATACATTAGTATGCTAATTTGGGGGGAATTTCTTAACTCCTTTAAATTTCAGTTTCTTGATATGTAAAATGGAAGTAATAATACCATGTACCTCATAGCAGAGTATACATAATAAATGTTCAATAAACACTAGTTGTTTATTATTACATTTATCTTTGTCATTTTAACTTATTTTTGCATAAGAAATCAAGGCATTATTAAAGATGTGTCTATAATAAACAAAGGAAACATTGAAAAATACAACTACTATAATTCAAAAACTTGCAAAAACTAACATGACTATTCACCAAACAATTTAGAATTCTCAAGAAGCTTTAGCCAATGCATTTTCTTCTTTCACTAAATTTCCCTTGAACAGGCTGAGGCATTTTGTATTGCTGTTTTGCTCTTGGAACTCAAAGATGGCATTCTCATTTTTAAAAAAGAGACCTTGCTGATCCAAACATCTGAAAATTTCACTTGAGACATGATTAAAGTTTTGAAAGCAAATATGTTAATTTAAAAACATATCTCAAAGTTACAGACAAATTGCAAGTTCAGGCAAACAGAATGTTTTCCTTTTTCAAACCTTAATATTTTCGTATATAATTCCTACAAACAAGGACATTTTTTAACAGAACCACAATACAACCCTCAAAAGCAGGAAATTAACATTGATTCATTGCTACATCTACTCTTCAGTTCCACGAATTGTCCTAATTATGTTCTCCATAGCAACAGGATCCGATTCAGTATCATGCATTCAGTGGTCATGTCTCTTTGGTCTCCTTCACTCTGGAACAGTTCTTCAGTCTGCTTGACTTTTATGCCATTGACACATTTGACGATTACCGGGTAATTATTTTGTAGAATGCCCCTCAATTTCCACTTGTCTGATATTTGTTCCCTATTCGACTCAGGTCTGCATCTTCGGCAGGAATACCACAGAAGTGATGCTGCCTTCTTATTGCATCCAGTCAAGTGACTCATGATTTCGTTTGTTCCATTACTGATGGCGTTTACTTGATTAAGATGGTGTCTCTCAGGCTTTGCTGTAAAATTACTACTTTTGCCCTTGCAGTTAAAAATTTTGGGGGGGGATGCACCCTGAAATTATGCAAATATCTTGTTCCTCGTCAAAATTTCAGTTTATTCATTTATTAATTTATGTGAATTCACAGTTTCCCATTTTATTCAATGCATTATGATCAGTTACTATTATTAATTTTGATGTACAAAATGTCCCAGATTTGGCCAGTGAGAGCCCCTTCAACTTGGTTCTGTGTCCCATACCATTTTCCCATCATTCTTTGAGTACTCCCTTGCTTTCTGGCCCAACAAGAGGTTCCATCCCAGCCTGTACTTTCCTGCTGCAGCCCTGCATTCAGCCACCTCTTCCAGGAGCCCTGGTTCTTATTGGAGAATGGATTTAGGATGAATTTAGAAGCCAGGATCTGGAGCACTAGTTCTGCTCACTGGGGAGTCACTGATTCCAGGCCTTGAGGTGGACAGCTAGGGAATATACATAAATACACTCACATATACACAGATATACACTCACTCTATATTTATTTTGATATCTTTATGTTGAAAACCATGAGTTTACATGGATATGTACAATTTTAGTCCAGATATTACTAAGTTTATTCAGTTTTCTCCTTCTTCATATTTGTAATTCCCTTTTCTAACAAAGAGAAACTGTCTCCTGTTATCCATAATATATGACAAATTTGATCAATCCCCCTGCATGTAACCAATCTCCCACTGCAGCCACTCTGATTTTCCATGCTCCAACTTCCCATGCCAGGCTGCTCCTCTGGAGGGATGCCCTCATCATCCTACGCAGGCTCAATACTTCATGCTGGGCTGTTGCTTATATGGACACCCTCTTCACCCAACCCTGACTCTCCATGAAGACACCTCCATAACACCATTTGGCCTCCAGCACCCCACTCTGGGCCACCAGGACTCCCTCACCTGGCATCAACATCCACCCTGCTCTGTCCCACCCAAGGCTTTGGGACTGAACAGTTCAGGAAGAGAAGAGAAGGAAAGAAAGAAAGAAAGAGAAGGTCATTATTATCATTAACACCATTGTATTTCTTCCTATTTTTGTTGTCACCAAGTTCTTTGCTGGCTTATCTTCTTCCTCATATCCCTCTACTGTGGGTATTTCCCAAGGTTCTGCTTCAATAGGCAACAGAGAAAGGACTCAGAGCTCAGAACAAGTTGTTTGCATCACTGCTTTCTGGCTCTGAGACCTTGGCAAAGTTCTTATCCTCTTTGTGCATGTGTCTTTTTATCTGAAAAAAAAAAGGAAAGAATAATGGTACCTAGTTACAGGCCCATCCTTCCAACTTTTGGTAGACATTTCCTTTTTTTTTTAAAAGATTTTATTTTTCCTTTTTCTCCCCAAAGCCCCCCGGTACATAGTTGTATATTTTTAGTTGTGGGTTCTTCTAGTTGTGGCATGTGGGACGCTGCCTCAGCATGGCTTGATGAGCGGTGCCATGTCCACGCCCAGGATCTGGACTGGCGAAACCCTGGGCCACTGCAGTGGAGCGTGCGAACTTAACCCCTCGGCCACAGGGCCAGCACCTGGTAGACATTTCTGAATGAATGGGCTCACGTCAGCTCACTTTTCCCTTCAAAACTTACTCATCTTCCTGAAGCTCTCCTTTCTATAAATATATGCATTCATTCTACAAGCATTTATTAAGTGCTTACTATGCAGCAAACGTGGTGGCTAAGGATCCACGTATAAGAAGCAAGATCTTTGCTCCCAAGATGCTTACAATCAAGTGGGAAACGTAATGTGATAAGCACTCTGATGGAGCTAAATGGTTGTACCTTTTCTTCTCTAGGAAGAGCACTACATTCCAAGAGGCCAAGGCTTTCTGAGAGGAGGTGATCCAAAAGTTAGTCTCGAAGGCCATACAAGAATTAGTAGATGGAGAAGGGAAAAAAGTCTTTTGAGGCAGAGGGAGCAGCATGGCTAAAGTACTGGAGATATAACACAGCATAGCACATTCTGAGGCCGTAGACTTGAGAGCCGGATGGAGAGAGACCATTGGGAGGGATGAGGATGAAGTGAGGGGGTCAGGCCACTAACAGCAAGCGCGCAATGCTAAGGGGGTTCCTCACTGGTTCACATTATGCCCTTTGTCTCAAACGCCCTTCCTCTTCCCACTTGATTCATCCAAATCCTATCCAGTCTTCTTGGCGTCCTCCTCAAAACCTTTTATCCTCTGATCCTGAAGCAACCTCTCCCTCCTACGACCTTTTCTGGCAATTACTATCCTAACAATATATTTGATACGATGATGATAATAATGGGTTATATCTGTAGAGAAATTACTGTTTTCAAAAACCTTTCACCTTTATCATAAAGTTTGATCTGCATAATAGAACAAATATTATTTCTTTTGGAGCTAGCTTGACCACTAACATAACCACTGCCTGTGCCCTGCCCCTTCAGCTGGATTGAGAGCTCGTTCAGTTCAGCGGCTTTGCCTTTGACTTATTCATCTCTCTCAAAATGCATAACATAATGTCTCAATGAGATTTGGTGCTCAGTACGTGTGTTGACTTAATTTTGATGTGCATTTTATTGAATTCATTGGCATTCTGGTTCTGCGTCTTTTTAGCTAGCATGGGATAAACTGTTTTATACATCCTCAGAAATGACTTGTGATATAACCAAGAAATGGCAGCACTGGAAGTATAGTATGTCAGGGCTCTGTTCTGTGAATCATCTAGTGCCCTCAACTGAGGAAAAAAAAAAACACTGAGTACTTTTAAAAACTCTGGGGACCGTTTTGAACTCATCTTTGGTGATATATGGCTTAAACTGGCCTGACATCCTACACATTGCTTGCCTACTGGCTTACCGGGTAGTTGCTAGTATCTGGGTCAGCAAAACTAACAGGAGCCAAGAAAGCAATCCTGGTGAATCTAATTAACTGCTATGGCTCAAGAAAAGGAGGGCTGGCAATTGCCCTTTTATTTCCTATAACTTCTTCACTCTCAGCACCCTATTCCTCACCCACCCCCAGCAGTATTCCCCTACGATATTTTCAGCTCCTTCTTCAAACCCAGACCTGTAAAAATAACTAGTTCCACTACCTAGATATCTTCCATCCTGCTAGTCTGCAGTGTACTGAATTATTGAACTTCTTGAACGGACTCCTTTAAAACTTTGTTCTGAGTCATGAGCATGCCTTGCAAGCTCCCAGGTTTAGGATGGGGAAGAAGATGTGTCCTCTGTGAACTGGATCAATGCAGTGAACTTGGAAAACTGAGTTCAGTTGTTGGTGTATTAGATTTATTGAGGAGCTTCCCTCAACAGGGCTCCTGATGTAGTCGAGAGCACTAAACAATATAATGTTGAAAAGAGGGAAAATAAGGATGAAAACCACAGAAGTGAAAATCTGAGATCCCTAAGGAAAAGTAAAGGAAGTAGATAAGAAAAAAGCCAATGGACAGTTCAAATGCAGTAGAAACCTACACAGTCCAAGTCTGTGGAAACAAAAGCAAACATGGGAAGAAGCATAATGGACCAGGAAGATATATATAAGTTTGGGAATGACTCAGGTCTAGGGTCAAAGCTCAACTTTACTGCTTGCTAACTGGGTGACAGAGGATAAGTTACTAAAATCTTTGAACCATAGTTTCTGCATCTATAGGTTATGGATGACAGTGGTGTGCTGGTAAATGTTTAACAACTGGCTCATCCAAATAGGTAAATAAACCCTGATCTGCAGCTTCTGCTTATTTCCATAGAATAAATACTCCCACCGTGGCTGATTTCAAGCTATCAGCATAATGTTAAATACCTCAAGAGCATAGATGATAGTAAAATGAAGGAAAATAATTAGTAAGAGATGTTTTTGAGTATTATTTATATATATATATATATATATATTTTTTTTTTTTTTTGCTGAGGAAGATTCACCCTGACCTAACATCTGTTGCCAATCTTCTTTTCTTTCCTTGAGGAAGATTTGCCCTGAGCTAACATCTGTGCCAATCTTCCTCTAATTTGTATGAGGATGCCTCCATGGCATGGCCGTTGATGAGTGGTGTAGGTCTGCACCTGGGAGCTAAACCCAGGCCACTAAAGCAGAGAACACCGAAATTAACCACTAGGCCACGGGGCCAACCCCTGAGTATTGCTTATATTTTAAATAGAACTTTAATTGTAGGTTTGTGTAATTTTTAATAATGGCTGTTTAATAATCAGCTTACAAAATTTCAGAAAATTTAATAATCAGCTCATATAGCTTTATTCAGGCATGTGTTCTAGAGCTGTTGTCAGTGAGTTCAATGTTAATGAATTAACAATCTATACAGGCATACCTTGGAGATATTGTGGGTTCAGTTCCAGGCTACCACAATAAAGCAAATATTGCAATAAAGTGAATCACATGAATTCTTTGGTTTCCCAGTACATATGAAAGTTATTTTTAGGGGCTGGCCCCAAGGTCGAGTTGTTAAATTCATGCACTCCGCTTCGGTGGCCTGGTGTTTCGCTGGTTCAGATCCTGGGTGCAGACATGGCACTGCTCATCAAGCCACGCTGAGGCGGAGTCCCACGTGCCACAACTAGAAGGACCCACAACTAGAATATACAACTATGTACTGGGGGGCTTTGGGAAGAAGTAGGAGGAGGAGGAGGAGAAGAAAAAGACTGGTAATAGATGTCAGCTCTGGTGCCAATCTTTAAAAAAAAGTTATGTTTACACTATACTGTAGTCTATTAGCAGTGCAACAGTATTATGTCTAAAGAAACACTATGCATACCTTAATTAAAAAATACTTTATTGCTAAAAAATGCTAATGATCATCTGAGCCTTCGGTGGGTCATAATCTTTTTGCTGGTGGAGGGTCGTGTAAAAAATGCAATATCTGTGAAGCGCAATAAAGCAAAGTGTGATGAAACAAGTGATGCTTGTATTAAATAAAATATCTTTAAACAGAAGCGTGTGTAAAACAACATTATGTATTAATCAGTTGATGAAAATGTTATGATCTGAGGCTCACAGCAACCTAACTGTACTTCCCCCAGGAGCAACAGTTCGTGGTGACTTTGGAGAACATTGCTTCTGTGAATAAGCAGAATCGAGTGTATCTACGTTTCTGGGGATGGCTAGATTGAGATGGTTCTGTACTTAGCATGGCGTCTGGGACACAGTAGGAAAGCCCTATGAGGTTTATTGTCTTCTTCCTCTCTCCTTCCCTGTGCTTGATAGTGCTATGCTAAAGGAGGCAGCCTCACTCAGATGCAACCAGAAGTTATGGAACCTACAACATGAGTGTTGTTATTGTTGGATGGTCGCCTCCTCCAGAGAGGTGCTTTGGAAATGTGATCATCCATCAATTTACAGTCCCTGAGTTGCCTTTGAACTACACCAAGATGGGTGCTCACAGTAACAACAAACAGAACTACGTCCAGGCGGGAAGTCTGCCCTCCTGCCTAATGTTCTCTCCTGGCTGAGGACTGCCAGTCTGTCATATTTTTTCAAGTTGTTTTTCTTGAAGGAACCTGGAGGCTTTTCCCATCCCAGGTCTCAGCATCCTTACAGCAAAACCTCCCCCTTCTCATTCTCTGTCTGCACTTACTTTGTTGCCTATGGGTTGAATCCTCAGTACCGATTAGTCCTTTATTCCTTCCAATGGCCCCATGCCCATCACCCAGCCTTGTCATGTGATGCCCGCCACACTCCTGCAGACACCACTGACCCACCTGAAGTTGGGGCAGGTTTTTTGGTAGTGGTTAGAATGGGCATTATTTAGCCCACATTCTTCCTCTCATTAAAGATGACAGCTGATCAGATTATGCTACTCCCTGCTTAAATCGTTGAAAGGGTTCCCATTACTCTTGCCCTAAAACTTGCCCTCCTTACCATGGGACATAGGCCCTATGTGATCTATCCCTCCCTAACATTTGAATGTCATCACCCGCATTCTCCCCCCTATTTATTTTGCTTCATCACCTTGGCCTTCTTGCTTCTCCTTGAACTTAAAAGCCTGTCCTCACGTTGGAGCCTTGGTGTTTAGGTTGCCTGGTCTGCAACCACTCAAGATCCTCCCCAGCCGCTCCTGTTAGTCAAGTCTTAGCCCAAATCACCTGTCCGTGAGGCATCTGTGACCATCCAGTCTGAAGAGCCCTGCAATCACTTTGTTTCTTTATTATTACTTTTGTCCTTTGTCACTAAGTGAAATTACCTTGTATTGTTGTATCCCTCAAAATTCATGTTGAAGTCGTAACCCCTAGTACTGCAGGAGGTGGCTGTATTTGGAGACAGGGCCTTTAAAGAGGTGATTAAGGTATTTTCCCATTTATGTATTCTATGTACATATCCCTAAAAGCCCCCGAAGTAGCTAGCGTGTATGAATCAGTGTTCTTTGCAAAAAGATAGAGGATGGTAACTTTTTGCCGAATTATGATACCATTGAAATTTGTTTTGTCCCTTTTGTTGGAAAAATGAGATTAATATAATAAAAATTTCATCAATGGTTAAAAAAAGAGGTGATTAATGTAAAATGAGGCCCTTAGGTAATCCAATTTGACTGTTGTCCTTAAAAGAAGAGATTAGGACACAGACAGACACACAGAGGAAAGACCACGTGAAGACACAGAGGGCGGATGGTCTGCAAGCCAAGGAGAGAGGCCTCAGAGGACATCAGCCCTGCCAACACCTTGATCTTGGACTTCCGGCCTCCAGAACTGGAGAAAATAAATTTTTGTTGTTTAAGTCACCCATCTGTGATATTTTGTTACGGCAGCCCCAGCAAACTAATGCTCCTGGTTTCTTTGTTTTGTTTTTCCCCTCTCTTCCTAGATTGTAAATTCTATGAAAGCATGAACCGTATCTGTCTTATTCACCCTTCCATCCTTAGTGCCTATACCAATTCCCAGCACCTAATGGGCTTTCTATAAATATTTTAAAGTGATTGAATGATGCAGCCAGGGACCTAGGCCTTTGTTGCTCAAGTTATCTTTGGCTATGGAGACATTTCCATTATTCATTAAGTTAAAAAATAAACAAATCTCTTGCCTAAAGAATTGCTTCAAAACTTAGTTACAAGTGCCAGAGCTTAGACTCTCTCACCCATTCACAATTCTGTGTCATTAATTCTCCATTTCTTCAACACCTACTCTTCTCAGTTCCTCTCCGTTTGTTTCTAGACACTTCTCTCAGCCTCAGACCTGTGTCTTCTTCTCCTGAGCCACTTTATCCTTGGGTCTGGGATGCTGGTACCACAGGTGGTTTCCTTTACCTGAGCCCTGCCACAAAACCCCTCAGCATCTGTGCCCTGAGTACCAGCGAGAGAAGCTGGCACCCACACAGGAAAATATTGAGTTCAGAGAATTGGAAACAAAGTGCTTTTTCATGCTCATCTTGCTCCCTAACAGGTGGAATGTTAATCACTGATAGCGCATATCTTACCAGCACTCTCCTAAGCGAGTTCATTTGTTTCTCCAACAAACTTTTATTGTGCCCTTATTACATGCCCAGCCCCAGGTGAGGCTCCAGCAACACCAGCCAAATGCTGGTTATTCTGTTTGCCCCCATCAGATCTCTGCTGTACGTGGTGGGGGGCTGACCCCTGCTCCCTACATCTCCCAGGGGTCCCCGCTGGCAGCTTTCTGGCTGAGTTCAGCCAATGGATGGCACTGCAAAGAAGGAAAAGAGAGATGTCAGGGTATTTGCTCCCCACCCAGGTTTACAGCCCCTGCAGGGCAGGCTCTTCTCCACGCTACGCCCTCTCACTGGCCTCTGGTTACAACCCAGGGTGGTGACAGCCTCCCATGCTTGCTGACGTCTGGGTGCCTTGCCTCTCCGTATTTGATCTTATGATCCTGCCCAGGCCTCTGACAGTAGTCCTTTTATTGGTTTCTTCAAATGAACCATCTGACAGTGACTTCTGTTTCCTCCCTCGACTCTGACTGATACAGGCTTTATATAATTTTCTAACTTCAATGTTTAGGACTCACATATCTTTCCTCTCCTCACACTACAGCAGCTTTGGGGATAATCAAGGAAGGGTGTGGCATTCAGGCTCCAGTCACCGTGGTGACTGGTTCTGAGGGACCACCCAGTATCCTGGTACACCGTGGTGCACGATACCCCTGCTTGGTTGTCCTGCAATCTTTCACTGTCGCCACTGCCCCCAGTGAAACAAGTGCAGAGGGAAGAAATAATACATGCCTGGGTTGGATGTGGCAGCCCCAGTAATAAGGAAGAGGGGCTAAGGGGAAGGTGAGCTGCACTGTGGCAATTTGGGAGAGATGCTTGTAGAGTTGGACTATGCTATGTTTACAGAACCGGAAGAGTTCACGCCTTCCCAAAGTGGTACTTTTGATTAGAGCCTATCTTTTTGTGCCTCAGAGAAACTTTGGTAGTTTAATTTATTAGAATATCTTATGCTTTGGATCAGACTGTTGTTGGGGGTGGTTATAACATTTATAAGATTTTTAATAGTGTGTCTGCTTTATTTTTCATAATACTGGAAGTGGTGGTGGTAGGGTGTCTGGTTGAATGCCAGTGTCATTTTTATGGCTCTTGAGATATCAGTTGACTAAGCTTAGAGCAGAAGGGCAGCTGGGGAAGACAGTGTTACACAGGAAAGACAGAGAAAGGGGGAGAGAAGATCCAGCAAGGTGGGGTACAAACTCAGAGAAGGTGATGTCAGCCAAGCTCCTATGAGATGTACACACACAGGGAGGGACAGTTTTGTGTGTGTTGTGTGTCCTAAGTGCCTCTTATAATTTGGAAAAATCAGACAGTGTGATATATTTCAAGTGATAGCTCTATAAATCATTTTCCCCCAGAATGAAGTACTACATAAAGTTTAACATTGAAGTTTTTATACCTTAATTTTCAAAGAGATCCTGCAATGTGTATACGTGTGTGTGTGTGTGTGCGTGTGTGTGTGTGTGTGTGTGTGTGTGTGTGTGTGTGTGTGTTATATAACATATAAGTATGTTATGGTTTTGGTAAGTGGAGCACAGGGTGCCAGATGGTGAGCCAAAGTCCAATAACAGAACACAAGAGAAATTGGAATAGAGAGGTTTATTACTCACAGGTTCTGGAGGAGGTACATGGCATGCCTCGAGGGGCCACACAGGGAGGTCAAGGCAGGGTGCAGAGAGAGAGAGAGACACAGGATCTGGGGTACATGCCTTTATTAGGGTCCATGGGTGGAATGCTTTGGAGTTCCTGGGCTAAGGCTGGATCAGTCAATTCAAACCAAAAGAGCAGGGTCTTTGTAAGCCCCACAGGGGTCTTATCTAAGGGGCACATAAGGCATACAGGTCCCGGGAGGGGTGAGACTGTTGATCACAAGGCTGTCGGGAAAGTCATATCAGGAACTTAGAACTCTGTAGGCTGTACCCAGGGGCATGCCTCTGCCTGAGGGGCTGGTGTCAATTTAAGCCCCCTGTAGGATACTTGGCCAAACAACAGATGCTGAGGCAGCAATACCATGGAGTAGCTTAGCCAAATTCTCGACAAAATAACATATTATAACATATAAACATAACATTACCTTCTCAGTAATTATAGCAATTATAGGGATTTGAGGAGGCTTGCAAGAAACTAGTAGGATGAGGCAAGCCCTGAAATAAATCTTGTCCAGGAAGGTGTGACGTATTCCCAACACAAGCTAGGTAGTGCTTACAGAAAAGGGCATTTACACTGTACTCTTCAGACTTATCTTTATTATGAAAGTGTTTCCAACGTAAAATGACCCTCATATAATAATGATTGCTTCCAGAGATCAAGAATGAATAATTATATTTTCATATAAAAATCAGCAAAACACAACAATACATAAAGTAATTCTAATTGGCTAACAGTACATCATTCCATTTCTGACAGAGATGCTCAAGCACTGAATTGTCTGAGGAAAACAAGTAAGGTTTTGTCACTGATCCTAATTCTCACTGCAAGTTGAAAAAAAATCAAATCCAAAAACTAACTACCTCCCCCTCACACGACAACAAATGGCTGTGGAGGTAACTGAGCACATGGGCAAACAGACTTGATGAGTATCACGAGCTTAGAGGCTTTAGGAAGCGTTTGGAAATCAAACTTGAAGGGTGTTTTCCATGTTTAAATTAATGAAACTCTAAGTTAAAGTTTCAGAATTGCCACATAACTGTTCCTATTACAGAGCTAATTTCTCTTTGGCAACTGATCTTTAAAAACTCCTAATTTTTCAAGGTCAGTTTTACAATGACAGTTTAAAAAATTACTGTAGATTCCCCCAAAAATTATGTCTATAAAATATAAGTTTTCACTTAACATCGGAATCATATCGACAGCTGTAATTCCCTGGTTTCCAGGCCATGCAACATACACGAAAATAGGAAGTCAGCTTTCCTGGACCTGTGTTAAGGAAAACAGGCACACACGGGCACAGTACTTTTTAAGAAAAAAGGAATCAGGCAGAGAACAAAGCGTGGTACGCAACTGATCCAGAGGCTATTGGGAAATCTATAGCAGAGAAGTGATAATATTCTGGCTTCCTTTTATCAAGAGTTCCAGTAAGCTGAAAGGAATGGGAGCGAATGAGATAAAGAAGACACATCGTAGCTAACAGTCCCCTCTCATCCTTCCTGGGCAATCTTGAGGATGCCTAGTCTTGTGGAGACACCATAACATACGCCATCTGGCTGCAGAGACTTTTATTTCTTTGTTCTGACGAGGTCTGAGCTTGGGGCCATTTGGCAACGCCTTCCTTTCAAAGGCTTCAGGTTGAATTCAAGTTGGAAATACCTGAAAAAGACTAAGGTTCTCCTTTGGGTGTCTGCAGATCGTATTAACAGTTACTTATGATGTTTTATGTTCTCTAATACAAGTTTCTCCATGAAAACCAGCATCTGGTATGCTCCCTCTGAATATATGTTAGAAGAGTTTCAACAGCAGAGTGGACTGGCCTCCTCGGCATCCACTGAGCGCCCCCTAGGGGAGGGGAGGGGACCGTGCACACAAAGGCAAACCACAGGGCCCTTTTCTGGCTTATTACGACGACAAACTAAAATGTGGCTACAGTGAACCAGTGCTAATTACTGTCTGGTAATGTGAGAAATGGCACAATTTCATTTTACCAAGAGAAACTTAAACTGACTCTGGGGACAACAACATCTTCATTTAAACAAGTACCTTGCTGCATTTTGCATGACTTCAAGAACTGTTTATGATTATTGAGAGTATTCCTTATATGGACAGCATACTAGACAGCAAGTATAATAACCAGAGCTAACTGCATTTTCTCTTTCCATACAGGTTACTTAGAAACAGAAAGTGCCTTGTCATCACTTTCTCATCAGGCTGACTCTCATTTGACTTGATTTTTTTCTTATTTGAATGTTAGAAACATTTCAGGGCTACTAATATTTACCTACAAGCAGAAGTCTGCCAAAAAAACAAATAAAAAAAAGGAAGCTAATTAGAATCTTAAGACCTCAAATAGCACATGAAATGTAAACATCTAACCTTTTATTTCCAAAGGATTTCTTGAAGCCTCTCTGGACACACACTGACAAACAGACTCTTTTAACACCTTTGGAATTATTCTGTACACTTTTTACACTTCAAATTAAGAAAAAATACTCAAAGATTCAGGCAACTTTGGCATTAATATTTCTAAGGAATGGACAAAAATAAATATCAATGCAAAATCATGAACAGAGTGGGAATGATCATGGATGTTCATAAAGTTCTCTCCGAAGAGCTCTTTTGCAAAGTCTCAGGTAAGCTGAAACGAAATCTCATATTTCACTTCAGTTCAAATAGCAATAAGGTTGAAATACACAAAGTGGATGATTCACACTGTTTCTACCTAAGGCGAAACATTCAGTTTGCTCAAATTCAAACTCTATGAAATACTCAGAATGGAAAGTTTGGCAACAGAACTGGACATTTTGAGGTTCACCCACCATTTTGACTAAAGGTGATCTGATCTTATCTCACTGAAGAGTTATTTCTTTCACCCAACTGCTTGCTTTCTTTGGAGACCCTACCTTCCTTCCTAGCTCATCTTTGTCAGGTACCTGTTTCACTACCTCATGGTACCTCACGACATCATCTGTCTAGCAGCCTCGCGGGAGTTGGATGTTAATAAAATCCCAGATGAAACAGCAATTGCATGCGATTTTTTTCACACATAGTTTAATAATCCAAAATGCTGATAGATGCTCCCCTATTCTGGACGTTCATATGACTAAATTTGGAAACAAGCACTGTGTTTGGCTTCTATGCTGACCTTAGGCCCTCTGCGATCTGAACTCTGCCACATTGAGCTCCGAGGCTGAGGCTGAAAGGATTCTACTACTCTCTGCCACGTGGGTACCATGAACAGGAAGTTGAGAAGGAGGCAGCAGTTTCTATGGTTCATGGTGGATGGTTTTTATGAAAAGAATATGGATAAGGATGAGTCAGTGACATTTCGGTTTTATCATGTTTTTGGAGAAATATACATGTACATACATAGATCACACATTTTTATATTATATTGACCCAAGGCCAAATTCTACTCAATTTTCTACTTTTTCCCCACTAAGAGATCTAGAAAAGCATTAGGGAATAATGCTTTTATAACATTAGAGGACAAAATATTACTTTTTCTAGACCCCTTCCTACATTTTCCTCTGTACCCTGGGAAGGTTTGAATGTGACCAGGAGGAGGGAAGTATTAATGCAGGCTACGTTAACTAACGGGAAGCAACACTAACTAACCTACAGTTGAATTGATAAAACATACTTCCAAAGCTATGGCCTGGCACAGGTAGAAGATAAGATATCTCACAGATTTTTCTCTCTCAGGCTTATCAGGCCACCATGGGAAAGCAGTAGACAGAGACAGATTATTCTTCACCTTACAAGCCCTACAAACACTATTTTGATTAGTCAAAAAGAACTCTTTGCCCTAAAATGAAAAATGAAATAAAAACCCATAAATACATAGAGGCCTGTGTTGAGCTGGGCTCTGAGTACTCTCAGTCCTCCTTCTAAGTGACTGTCAGGAAAAAGAAAAGATTATTTAGATTTGTCTTTGCTAAGGACATACTCAATTTACTTCATTTTATGCAACTCTTCTAAATTTTTCATTTACAAGCTGACCTCTGGAAATTATTCTTCTGTGCTAAAGATCGTCAGATGATCCAAATTTGAATACACTGTGGTTCTCTGGTTTACTTTACTCATCGAGAGGACTTGCTCCAGACACTAAAGCAAGGTACACTTCACTCTTCTGGTCCATATTTCAGTTGAAAAAGAAAAGAAACTTTCACCTTCTCAAAATATTTCAGCTATGACATGCTTACTGTTGCTTTTTATATATCTGCCTTTTAGCAGATGTTCGAATGACTAACAAGTACTTTTGATGTTTTATGATTGGTCTTACAAATTCAAACTATCCACAAATTATACTCCTAGGCATTTCCCTGTTTTGTGAGATAAAAATCATAGGCTTTACAAGAAGCATTAGTTGCACAGCTTTCTCAATCAACAAGCAGACATATTTCCAAGCCTCTTCAACCTTTCCTAGGGACCATACCAGAAACATACCACTTTCTAAACAGGTGGGGAAAGATTTAATATTACAGTGTGAGGTTTTTATTTGGGAGCATTTTTTTTTAACTATTAACCCACAGGTTGCAAATTGTGGGCACAAAGCTTTATTTTAGTTTTTTCAAAAAATCAAACTGAATATGAATGGCTCTGAGCAGGACACGCATTCTCTAGCATCTTGTTCTTGTCTTCAGGACGCCCTGATTCACACATTTGTACCGCTGCATTGTGGTTTTGGACTCGTGTTTTAGATGATGGTCTTTTTAGTTTATGAAATATTTGTAACAACTTTTTATTCCCTCTTACTAAAAGTTGGAAGAAAAGAGATAAAATCTTTGGTTTATGTGTATGGTTTTCTTATCTGGACATAAATAACACTGCCATGTAGGAGACTTGGAAACTTATTTTCCAGTCATCTTTCTCATTGCTGATATTTCCATTGTCCAGCAGAAATAGCTTTGTTTGAATAAAATTTCCTAGAAACTGATCAAGTCTTCAAAGAAGCAATGAAAGGACGTAGAGTGCGACAGTGCTCAGTTCCTAGTAACAGGGAGTCATTTGGGGTTACGTTTAAGGAGAAAAGGCAAAGGGTAAAACAGTCTTTCTCCCCTTGACTTTATTTTGCTCAGAGAAATAAAAACATCAATATCAAATACTAGATAGGGCACTTTCTTGAAAGCTGGTTCCAATAAAGTGCTGAGCACTAGAGGTGTCCTTTGTCAACTCTTAAAAGTCCCCTTCTTCTGTCCCATAATATACTTAGCTTCTTTTCTTCATGACATAATAGAAGACTGTGCTAATTATAGGGGTAGTGGTAAAATCTGGTTGAAATCAGCTGCTCTCTTTATGATTTTCTCAGATCACAAGGCAAATTCCCAATATTCACAGTGATTTCTTTGCTTCTAACTATGACCTTAAGCAAACGCCTTCCTCAGAGCCAGAGCACTGACCTCACACTAGAAAATAAAAAATCTCTGTAGCCCACAAGGTTAATCTCCAACTAGCTACCACACTCAGTGAAGAAATCTTGGCTGCGTGCACAATAAATGAAGTTTATTCCAAAGCAATTTAATGTAAAGCAGTTTTTAAAAAGCCCTCCAACAACCATACTCTTTAATGTGAACTGCTAATTAACCATGAAGAGTGACAATCAAAAAACCTAGCTCATCCTGTTTAAACTTTATACTGGGAGAACGGTCACTGAGACTGTATGGGCAATTTCATAATGGGCACTAACACAAAGAAAGCAAACCTATTTGGAGCTGTACGAGAATCTTGTGCTGGGTTTTGCTTGCTCTAACAGACAAATTAAGCTGATGCTCTTAGCACACTGAGTTACAGCAATAGAAAGGGGTAGAAGCAGATGAAGCATCTCCCTCACGTTACGTACCCAGAGAGTAAAAGGAGTGAGGAAACCCTCTTTTGTCCACAGATTTACAAACAAATACAAAAAATAAATAATATTCTAAGACAGTACAAACGCAAATACTGTTCCCTTGTGTCAATCACGTACAGCATGCCTACATTTAGAGAATGGTAATTCTTCTTCATTCACAGACAGAACATATGGCAGTGCGCTATTCAAAATGCTTTGATAATCCTAATTTTTGTTTCTGGTGCTGAGATATTATGAAAGGAACTGCATTTGCAACTTATTAAATACTTCCAGGAACAAACAGTTCACTTTGTTCGGGACTTCTAGTTTTGAGTAATTAATCATCCACGGAGCAAGGGCCGGTCAGGAGATACCCATTGGTACCACTGGTCCCATTGGTGGTGGTCGCAGTGTGGGGGTTCTTCCCTGGAGGTTCTGAGTCTTCCTCATCTGAGCTAGACTCAATATCACTTCGATCATCCTTGGACACCTGTGGAAGTGAAGAAGGTGAGTGTAACCAGCTCCTAAGGAATCATCAAGATATGGCATGCTCAGAAGCACACACAATCATACATGATGGAAAACAGACCCAAATGCTAAAAAATCAAAGAGGATAGGAACATTGCCATGGTAATAAGTCCCCCTTCATTGGAGATTACAAGTTGGGTGACCAAGTCAGTTATCAAGGAATGTAGGTATATTTAGGCATCATCGGAGGCTGGACTTGCTGGACTTTTTACAGTACCTTTCAATACTGAGAATGTTCTAGACCACGAATCCCCTCTTACTGGCAAAGTGGCATACTGCACTACTGGAATGGCATTATAGGAATTTGGTATAATGGATCAAGTTACTCTCTGATGATCACATTCTCCTTGAGAATCACTTAAAGTCAGCTCTCAAGTAACTACACTAATGGAGATATTCACTAGTTCAGATGATTAAAACATCATTCTTATTTGGCTTTGTAATGTATTGTTTTATGAGTTAATTTGTTTTTCTGTCTACCTGGTAGAATTCAGTAGAAATTTTGTTTTTTTACTACATAACAACTAATGGCAGCAGGAGGCATTAGTCTGTTAAGTGAGGTCTAGTTTAAAATATTTCCCAAGGAAAAATCTACCGACTGGATCATCACGAACTGGCTCTTGCCATTTCAGGGTTCTTCAATCCTCCATTCAGTCTCATTAAGTAATGAGGATGACAAGATAAGGCACCAGGATGTAAATCTACACATCACCGTAAAGAATGAAAAAAGTCATCTGGTCTAGCAAGGAAGTAATTTAGGGAGAAATTAAGGAAATACTCAACTGCTTTTAAAATCAAAACAGTTTGAACCTCCCACCCTCTAAGTCTAAATTATGGTAAGCATTTTTACCCAACAGGCCTAAAGACCTTTGAGTGAGCACTGCTTACCCATCTGCTATTGGGGGTGGCATTAGGGACCTGGTGGCCTGGCTTCATGGAAGTTTCCCCAATCCAGTTGCCTGTGATTCTCTAGAAGGTAGGTTGAGGAGGTTGGCAAAGTCCCTTGGGAGGTTTATCAGCATTAACTGGGGGCTCTTCATATCACATCCTCTCTGTGCCACCACGACCTCCCAACTTGAAAACCCTGGAATCCACTGTTCTCCCATGTGGAGAAGCCACCATTACTGAGAGAATTACTGTCAGGTTGGAGGGGACATTCTAACCAGAGATGACTGGGTAAATATGTAAAAATGAACCTCACTTTGATGCCCCTTGAAATGAGACTGCACTCAGAAGGACCATGTCCAAGAAGACTTAGATACTGAAACACCAAAATGACTAAATTATAAAGACATTTTAACTTAAAAAAAAAAAACATTGGTCGCAAAGACAGCATTATAGTAAAACTGTACTACATTTAGAAATTCATTAGTCATAAATTAAGCTGCTAATAGGAAAGAAAACTCTAGTTTCAGAGAGTGGTTAATTTACATTTGCATGCTTAGTAAGATTATTTTTAATTGCATTTGGAAAAAAATCTATACTTAGGTTACCTTCAAAGAAAGGAACAATTCATAATGTCTCAAAATAACCCATAGGAAATTAGAGTCCATAACCCATGGCCAAGATGAATCTTACTGTCCCAGGGGGGCAGCAATGGCAGTTACAATATTCTGAAGCCTGAGATCTGGAATAAATTAATGATCGTCTCTTTGTAAAGTTGAAGAAATAAGTCGGAGAGAAGACAATATGTCTGTAGAAATATCAATGCAAGAAGGACACAAGTAATCTCATCCACAGTGTCCTTGCATCTTCAGTCAGTGTTATCATACTGACAGTATTGTGCACGTTGATTTAATTTCTATCTAAATGAGGATAGGAGAATTTTTTTAATAGAAATACATGGTCATTTTAAAGAATAAGAGGCCACAGAGAAAAAAATGAACTTTTGCTTCTAAAGAATTAGTTGGTCAAAATATTTTGGATTTATATAAGTGCTGACATTGAGAACTGGCTTCACAGTACATGACTAGATGTCCTCAGCCCGTCTCTGGAAGGGGTGAGCTCTGTTCATGTCACTAAGGATAAGGTTGCAAAGTGCTTCCCTGTGGCCCAGGGCACACCAGTCAAAGAGCTGATGCTCAGGCCTCCGTTCTGGACCATGTTGATCCTCTCCCCAACATAGTTCTCTCTCCCACTTAACTTGGTCTATTTCTGGCTTTTAGCCAACATGTTGAACACCAGTGAGAGAAATTCCTCTCCTTCTCTGTTGGATCATGCAAAATTTAGCAGAATGCAAGTTCACACAAAAGGGCATTAACTGAGCTGTTCCTAGTTTCCCTTGCAGGTGGTGGGAGCCATACCTCAATTAGGGCCTCAGGACAGTGCCAACAGATTAGACAGAACAATATGCATGGAAAGAAAAGTATCTGAATGCCCCTCCAATAGGCTAAAGTGGCATCCAGGACAAAGACAGAGAGAGAGGTGTGAGAAACTTACATGTAAAGGGTTCCATTTCCCAGCCTTCCAGGGTGGCAGAAGGAAGAGAACAAAGAGCGAAAGTAAGAAAACGTCACAGAGAACATTCTGGAAAAGTCACTGCTCTACACAAACAGGTTGAGGCTCAAGAAACTTTATTTAAATCAGCCTCATGAGTCCATTTTTAACCAAAAGGATTTAATTAAATTTTATTGGGAAAGTCATAAATGGGCATACTGCATCAAGCAACCCTTCCCATAAAAGGAAAGAAGTTATTAAATTTCTGTCCAGTATAAGCATAATTCGAGAAGGACCAAGGGAGACAGAGAGAGGGAGAGAAAGAACACAATAAATATTATCATTAAATCTAAAATTATAAACGCAGATCATTGGGAATCATCAGCAGAAAAGCAATGCTACAACTTAAAAAAATGAACTAAATAGAAGAAAATGAACATTTGTTTCCTATTTCTAGGAGGTTATGCTAAATTCTGAAGAAAAAATACCAGTTTTGATGAAATTTGAAACAATGAATAATGTACTTGTTGATTCAAAAGCCAAAAATCCATAATTTTCTGGGACATATCGGAAAGGGTGAGTTTTATCTTACCTTGCCTTTTGAAATAGCTTTGCAAGCTATTTTTAAGATCAAGTAAGACCAGAAGCAGTTCAAGCCTTGTATTAGCAACAGCAGTAGGTTAAAAACCCACCAGGAAGGATAAGGTCCAACGATCTCCCAACTTTCAAATAACGTCGTATTTAACACCCTGAGGAAAAGGAGAAAAGTAATCATTGAACACAACTTTTCACTTTGCCTTCAAAGGAACTCTAGTTACTGCACAGAAACACAAAGTCAACAAAATCGGCTAACTACTTCCTCCCTGCCAGGATGGCCTGAAGGCTGACCAGGTACTTAGAAGAGTCATCACCTGAACCATTCCCCTGATGGCATAACATTCATTTTGATTCTAGCTTGAAAAGGGTACTTATGCTCCCCTTTCACTTCTGTTGGCATTTCTTTCATTAATTTCCATTAAGTTTGGGGTTGTGATTCTACCTCTAACTACTTGTTTACAGGCCTGTATTGTCTTTGAAGTTGCTCTTGGTCTTTAAATAAGTGTAAGGAATGCCATTCAATAATCTTACATTGCAAGAAATAAAGATTAATTAATTCCAGAAACACTAGTTAAGTTCACATATGCTTCGCACAGTGGGAGTTAGAATACACTTGAGACCTAGTCCCTGTCCTCAAGTGATTTAGAGTCTAGCAGAGGAGCCCCTGGAGGGCTCTTAATTTTATAAGCCTTCCTCTGGGAAAGAATTGACAACTAAAAGGTATCATTTTGAAGTGATGCCTTGAGATGAGTATTGGAAGGGTTTTTAAAAAAATTATTAGAATATAATGAATGTATTAAAAAATTATTAGAATATAATAATAAATGTACTTAGTTTTAAGAGTGTGTGCTTGAGGTAGGCAAAAGCATTTGAAGCAATTGGTTCTCTCTGTAATGCGCCATCAGAACCAGGATGGAGCAGCCACCTGGGGCAGATCCATGAGGGCTGATTTGAGTGCTTTCCTCTCGTCCCTGCTGTGTCTGCTCCTTAGCCTTTGAAAATTGACTAACACCTTCTGGACTCATACTGCTGCCACAAGGAAGCACGGTACCCACAGAATTTTGGGATCACTCTTACTTCTTTGCTTTCCTCCTTAGCTTTCTGCAGGGCTGGTTTGGAGATCTAAGGGTGTTGACAAAACTCATCTAAATGTATTTCCACCATGTGTCACTGGAGCGCTTTGCTGGGACCGTACAGGACAACAGTGTTAGGTGGACAACACTTAGTGGCTAAGGGGGAGGGATGGAAAACTCTTGAATTTAAGACACACACTGGTCATACAAGAACGGAAGGCTGATATACAGACAATCTTCATATAAAAAAGAGTGTAATGAGCGCTTTGAGAGAGGTTAAGAAAAGTACTTTTGAATTCACAAAATGAAAAAACTCTACTTATTTGTAGTTTGGATGAGAGGTAAAGAAAAAAGGAGAATGAATAATAGATGTAAGCAGGTTCCCCATCCACAATTTCAGCAACTGCATTTATAGACCAGAATGAGATGAATAGAGTGTGTCTGTAACCCTGCCACACTAGTCGTCTGTCAAGAACAACGCACAGTAAACATGGAGGTTAAAATCCTAAAATCAACACTATGGAATTGAACTTGACAATTCATTAAAAGTATACTAATCCATGCTATAGTATTATTCATTCTGGTGGAGGAGAACCAATATTAGGAAATCTAGTAGTATAACATATCATAACTTCCTAGGCCAAATTGGTACAAACCTAATTATTTCCATAGCCAAATTACCAAATGTTCAATTCTTCACGCTGATGTTTAAAAACTAGAACTGAAAGAACTTAGCATGATTTTTCACCTACTCAAATCAGCAGTTGTCATCATCTTTAACAAACACCAGAGTTATTGCCTCTATAGTCAGGAACAAACCACGGACAGCCAGCGTCACCATCATTACTTGACACTATTCTGGAAGTTCTGGCCATTGAGTATGGTAGAAAGTCAAAGACTTCATTTCAAATACATAGACATTAAATCTCTATGACTATTTTAAAAACAGCAAATAATCAAAATTTCCATAACAGAGAATGGTAAAAAAAATTAGTTTTCATTCTTATTCCAGAAATTATGATGTCATTCAGAGTATTAAACATGTTTCAAGAGTTTCTTATGATAGAGAAAAATATGTATCATTGCAACTCCATAAAATAAATAAATATATGCACATACAAACAGAAAAAAGGGAATAATACATCTTTGAAAGGAATTAATCAAAGCCATGATGGACTTTCTTTGGTGGGTTAGGAAATTTTATATTTTCTTCTTTACATTCTTCTATTTTCCAAATCCATCCCAAATAACTAGAAAAAAATATGTTATTTGTAAGAAGGAATAAATTAGGACTATGCCGATATTAGCGCCTTGTTTATTATCCCAAGAGGGAGCCATCTCTTTAAACACCAGTTTGCTGGTCAGGGGAGAACAGGTCTAAACAAGGTTCAACTCTGTGGCAGCGAGGGGGGACCCACACACCCTATGCCTCTCTATCTCTGGTACCTTGCAAAATACTCGAAGCAACGTGCTCCATTAGACATGTTGGTTGATTGACTGTGTGTTTGTTCAGTAACTAATTTTACTTCAGAACTAGGTAGTACACTTTGACATTGAGAGAGAATTTAGTTTCATTTGAACAGAAAGAGGTCCTGTCGAAATAGCAATGATGATTGCATTATGCTATTCATTATAAATTAGCCTTTGCTGGATTACAGGTTGAGAGCCTTTCTCACCATTACAATTTGCTTGGTTTAATTTGAACAGAGTGTCAGGCAGTTGCTGGTGTCACAACATTCCCATTAATTTCTGAAATGCAGCAGCAGAATTCATAGGCTTTGCCGTGACAATCAGTGACACCTCTGAGATGCTGCTCAAAAGTAACGGGATTTCTTTGAAAATTGACTTGGCTGCCTGCAGAGACACTTGGGAAAATACAATCAGTGCACCAAATGGATATATGTCTTAGTGAGGAGCTTGGTAAGAAAAACAATATCTTAGGATTCAGACTGGGAAAAGAGAGATTATGCCTCCTGGACTCTGAAAAATAGTAAACTCACGAAATGGGGTCTTTTGTTAGCCACAGAATGTTTCTGATGATGAAACTGCCCCTTTTGGGGTAAATTATTAAAATGGTGATTACAGGATTTTATCCTTTCTTGGAGGTTAGCCTTAGGAGTGTGTACTTTAATGATGTCTTTTGTGAACCTCTGGTAACAGAGTTCTGAAGAGTGGTTATCTTTGTGGGAGGATTGATGGGAGGGGCATGAGGGAGGCTGCTGGGCTGCTGGAATGTTCTACAGCTTGATCCAGATGCTGATTATATGGATTATTCAAAAGCAAGAATTTACAAATGTAAAAATGAATCAAGCCGTATACTGAACATTCGTGTACTATACTGCACGTGCGATTACACCTCCATAAAAGAAAATGGAAAAAAGTACTCTGTGGGCCAGACACTGCCAATTTGCAACATCTGCCTTACATAACTATTATAATATCAGTGGGTTTTTTTCCCCCCCACAATAGTTTGTGTTCAACAAGTGGCTTCTAAGAAAATGGATTTTTTCCCCCCAAATAATAGTTAGCCTACAGCGTCAGACCTCCTACCGCAGCTAAAATCAAGTGGTGCAGAGTTTGCAGGTATGAGAGACCGGAATGGACCCTTTTCCTTTTCATTCATGTTAGGCTCCCTTAACCACTAGATGGCACATCATGTATGCACAAAGCATGCTCAAATAGGTCTATTCTGCCAGAACCTTCTGCCAAAGTGTGGGTCCCAGTGCAGGAATCACTCAATCTTCAGGTTACACCCTCCCTCTCAGAATCCTGTCAAACAATGAAAGGAAGAGGCTCCCCTCTGTGGTTCTTTCTTTCTACATGATTCCCGACACAAACAAATGCCTGCACAGCAAAGCTGAGCTCAACGCAACTGCTTGGTGAAGTGCAGACACACCAGTTAGCATCCCAATAGCTCAGCCTTGATGGGTTATTTTAATGAGTGTGTAGTGAATCGTAAGAATTTAATTTGACTATGCCCTATAGTTACTTTTGCTCATGCTTTGATTATCACAAAATTATTATACAGGCTTCGTGGGGTAGGGGGAGATGCATACATTCATGCAGAAAAGTGTACAAGCTTTCTTTAAGCAAAGGAAACAGAGTAGTCTCATTTTAATACAGTATTTCAGGCCTTATTCATTCACCTTCTCAGCATCCATGTAACTTCTGCTTTCCCCTTAAGCCTCAGAACTGAGGAAGTCTCATAACGTCATACAGCATAGTGCACCAAAATTTTCACTGACGTCTCATTTAGAAAAGCTATAACCAACGCTTAATTTCTTCATTCTTATCGTGACTGCCTAAACTAAACTAAAAGTTTAAGTTCTTTATCTTTAGTATGTAAAATTAGGCGAGGCTTCTCACTTTCAGCCCTATACATCTTACTTTTAAAACACTCTGGTGATTTAGAGGTAGGACCACCTAACAGTGATTCAGATGTTAAAGATGACAGAGGCCCAGGTGATCTCCTTGTGTGAATGAGTTACAGGTGGATGTTTATGATGAGACCATGGTCCCCTGACACAGCAAGCAACCACAAGCTTTGCCTGCGCCCCTTCTCCCCACTACCCACACCAAAGAGCTCCATCTGAGCCTTGGACTGTGTGTTTCTGGAATGATCTCTGTAAAACCACAACGATAATTAGACCCATGTCAAATATCCAAAGAAAGCCAAGACTGCTTTTCTAGGAAAGAGTCAAGGTCAGGGCCTCACTTTGAGGAGCACCAGATAATGCCAGTGAGGGTAAATTAAAAACTAAAATTTGCTTGGTGGTCAAAATTAGGGTGTTCTTTACTTCAGAACTTGTGAATGGTCTTGACTTTGCTTTACCAGACAGACCTCAGTGTATTTCATGATGAGTGTTTTTCTGGCATACGTTTTCATTTGACCTACACAAAACATAAATGAAAAGTAGATTCTACCTAAAGATTAGTAATAATCTACTGGCATGTTTTGCTCATTTTAAAGCAGATGTTGATAGAAAAGTTACTCGGCACAGAAACCACCGGCACTTACCACCTGAAAAAGAAGAGTCAGGAAATAAATTCACTGTTATAAGCAATCCTCTTTGTCCTGGTTTTTCTAAGGTAATAAAAGCTCCAGGCCTAAACACTTGGTCAAGGGTTGGGTAGTCAAGGCTGAAAACCACGCCTGCATTCTCTTTTAACGGCACAGCCCCACCGCAGCTCGGTTTTGTCCACAGCAGTGTTTGTCAGCAAGTTCTCTGCCAGGACGGTTTCTGGGGTAGCTTGCAGCATAGGCGCCTCATTATCTCGAATAATAGATTCATGAAGTCTGTAGCAGACATAGAAGTAATTTCTCTAACAGGAAGCTAACCTTGAACGTGGATGAACCATTTATCTTTAGTTTAGCAGTGGACCTATCAGTTCTGTATATTCCTAGCCAATAAGACATGGTGGGGTCAGTTCATTTATTTTCACTTTTAGGTCACAGCCTGGCCAGTCTCAAAAATTAGTCCCTTATATCACAGGAGGTTTGTAACTGGTGACTTCCTGACTGGGGCAGATGTTTTTCTCCAAATTAGTCATTGCCCTCTTGGGGCTCCAACTATTATCCGTCTGCCTGAATTCCCAACCCCTCCACTGCCTGCTCTGCCTTTCTCTGTTCCTGATTTCCCAACCTGAGTCCCTCTAGCCAAGCCTGTGTCCCTCCGGATGTACCCTGATTCCAACCTGCTTGTTTTCAACCCTCTGCTTAGCTCTTTATTGCCTACATGCCCCTCAGATAGACTTTAGCCTGGTTCTAACTGCTCTTTGCTGATAATTACTATCCGTTGAGCACTGTGTTGAACAGTTAGTCCTTTCACCGTCCCTGTGAGCTCCCCATATAGTAGTTATACCTCTACTAGCTAATATTTATTGAGCATTAACTATGTGCCAGGCACTGGGCTCAGGGTTTCCATGCACCAACTCATTTAATTCTCATGAAATAAACTTATGGAATAAATTCTTTTTCTTTTTTTTTTTTGAAGTAGGTACTATTATCCCTATTTTACAGATGAAGAAACTGAAGCACAGGGAGTTCAATAACCTTCCCAAGGTCAGATCTAGTAGGTAGGGGTGAGCTGGGATTCGAACCCACCTGTCTACTGGTCTGGGCCCTCAGGCCCTACTGTTTCTAAGCTCACTCTTTACTCAGCTCTCCCAGACCTCTCCTCGTTCTGCACCCTCGGCCCATGCACAGAGCCAACCCATTGCCACATTGTGACTGAGGAAGTACACAAACGCTTCTGTTGCTTTAGCATTTGTGCTCCCTCTGGCCTGTCATCCTTGCTCTTTTTCCGGTGATTTTTATCTCTTGCGCTCATAATCTGGTATCTGGTAGCCATAGGCCCTCCCTGCTTAAATGATCCGTTTGGGCTTATTTAACTGGTTTTCCCGCTTTGGCCCACCCTATTCTACCTTTAAATCCCAACAGAATTATCTCCATTACTGAACATCATATAATGCCATTCACTACTACCTTGTCATGTATGTGTGAAATATTTAGGATACAAAATCAAAGACCTCTGTCTAAATTCAGCTCAGAAAACAAGAGAGCTGACTCTGTGCACTTTTCTTGGCTTTTCTCTTTGAAAAGATTGGGGCACGTGGATATTTCCAAATATTCTTTACTTCAAGAAAAGGTTCAATAAGGTCAATGCCTACTGGGCAGGTAGAAATCTAAGAGAGACTGCGTTTCCTGGGAATCATTCTTCTAGTTTTCCAAAAGAGTATAAAACCATCCTCCCACCCTCACAGGGGCAAGATGGAAGACCAGGCTCTGAAACCTCCCCAAACTTGCATGCTCTTCCCTTGAAGGGCTGCTTTTTGCTCACATGCTCACATCCTTTGTAGGGATCATTCTTAGCAAGGCCAATGACGAGCTAAATGCTCCTGGGCTGAGGCAGGGCAAAAAGCTCACAGCTTGCCCAGGGTTTCCTTGCCTTTTTCTCCCTTTTCCCTTCTCTTAGGGATTTGAATGGTATTTTTCATAGTGGTGAGAAAAAATAAAGGCCAAACATGTATCAGTCTGGAACTCTGTTTATGAGATTGTTTTAGCCTTGAAGTTCCTGAGTCTAATAAATTACCTCAGTTAAAGCAGAAAAGCTTGACCATTCTTAGAGTTCACTGAACTTGTCCCTGAGGGACCCCACTTGGCTCTGACAACAAGGTGCAGTGAGGAGGTCTAGTGGCCTGGTAGGAAGATCTCATCTATAGTGTCACTATTTACAACAGGAACACAGAGAGGTTCATCTAATTAGCTGCTTCTTGGGAGTATCCCTTGGCTTCTCATTCAGGTAGTTGCCAGCGGCTGGGGCCATTTGTATTTTCTCATTAACTATTTAAATAGCACGTTGTGCGTGGGAAAGGCTCTTAGGTCAGAAGAGCCTGCAATGTGGTGGGTACATGGTTATTCCCTTGCTTGCAGCCCTAGAGAAGGAAACACCGCATGCAGCATCCATCTTCATACCTATGTGCTGGGATTTCTATGTGGACATTTGAAAGATAATTAAAGAATTTTCAAGTGAGTAGAATAAATCTTGGAGCCAGCCCTGGGGCCTAGTGGTTGAGTTCGCATGCTCTGCTTCGGTGGCCTGGGGTTCGCTGGTTCAGATCCTGGGCATGGACCTACACACGGCTCATCAAGCCAAGCTGAGGCGGCATCCCACATAGGAGAACTAGAATGACCTACAACTAGGATATACAACTGTGTACTGGGGCAAAGAGAAAAAAAAAGAGGAAGATTGGCAACAGATGTTAGCTCAGGGCCAATCCTCTTCACCAAAAAGCATATCTTAAAAAAAAAGAATGAATCTCGTGACTGACCTGTGGAGTTGGTAGGGCAGATATAATACTAACTTTTTGGTCAAGGGAACAGGATCTCAAAGTAGTATTTAATTATCCAAGGTCACAATATTTTGGTTTTTATTATTGTTTTTAATCTAAATACATCATCTCTTGGTCTCTTTCTTTCTCACTTAAAAAATTACATCAAAACAGAAAACGTGTATTCTTGATAAAACTTTTAACAAAAAAAGGGCTAAAAAGGAGGTTCAGAAGTCATCATGTTCAGGCTGGCAGGCTGGCAAAACAGGAAAAATGCTATCCTTCTGCTTCCTAAAAATCTCTTGAGAAGGTTCCAGCAGAGTTGGCTCAGGGAGAATCTCAGTATTTAATTATTCGGGGGCCAAACTCCACCAGTTTTGTTTAGAAGGTTGAGGAGAGTCAGCGTCATCTTAGAAACTATGTGTGACCTATGGGTATCAGAAGATCAGGTCGGCCCTACCTTCATCTGCCTAGAAGCCTGGTTGTGATATTTCTCTGCTATATCAAGGAGGCAATAGAGTTTTCCCAGAGTAATGTGTCAAATAATAGGTTAACCTGAAATCACTAAGAAAATTCTGAAAACTGAACAAATATTATTATATATTTTCAAAGAAAAAATACATATCCTCACTAATATACGCATGTCCTCTGGCCCTTTACGAAAAGCAGGCCCACTTACCTAGCACACAGCAGCTGGCTGGAAGTTCCAAAGGTAAGCTAAAGATTATCTCGTTCCTGGTAAACAGACCCACCTTCCACCTCCTTCCTGACTGACTTCCTTATTCTCATATCTCGCGTTCTTGGCTCTGAGACTCTGACCATAATTCCTTCTGGCTTTCCGGATTACATATTTTCATACGGTCTCCCCGGTGTTTGATGCCTGGCTGGAAAATCCTCTGGAAAACTCTGACTTGCCTCATCCCCTGCTCTCAGTGCACCTGTCCTGACTCTGCCCCCCACTCTTCCACACACCAAGCCCCGCTCACTCTTTCCCCCTGCATGAAGGCCGGGAGGGAGTGTGGAAGAAGACGGCGTGGAAGAGAGGAAAGAAGGGACTAGTCTCTTACTCCTACCTGGGCTGTGTTAAACCTCTCCTCTAGTTAGCTGGGTGTGGGGCTATGATTTGGTGTATGGCATTTCTAAACATGGAAGAATGAGCCACACTGTACTGGATTCTACTGACCTAATCTCTGAGAAGTGTTACTGGTGCTTTTTTCATCTCTTTTTGGTTTTATTTAAATATTTCCAGGATTCAAGCTTCAATTTTATCTTACAGAAATGTCCCTGAAAATTTTGGAAGTGTTGCTTCAAAGAGAAAACGTATTACAGGCCTGCAGTCTTGAGGGACACTGCACGCATTACCTTCATTAGCTTCTGGTTGGCAAGAGAAATATAGCAAACGTGTCTTTAACAAAGAGTGGTGCCCCTAGAGTAAGTCAGAGTTGATAAAACCTAGTTGTAAGATGCTGAAAATCAAGGGAAACAAACAAATAAATCAAGAAAAAGAAAAAAAAAACCCTAGGAGAGTGAATGCAGAGATTTAGACAGGAAAAATTTGCTTTTGCAGACTTCAAAACCATGACAGAAAAATAACAAATCTGAAATTATATGCATTGAATAGTGACAAGGCAATTGATCAACAAAAACATTTATAATCATAGTATTCTGGTTTAAAAAAGAATTGAAATAATGTTACTTATTGGAATAATTTCTGTAGAATAGACATATTGGGAGTCTTGGGTGGGAAGCGAGCTTACTCAGAAAAGAACTGACAGAAGTGGGTATTATGTTTGAACTAAAGTCAAAACAACTGTATGCTAAGCTCAGTTCCTGCATTCGCTGGTGCTATGATGCTGTCAGTCTTTTCTTTTTTCTCAAGCCTAAGTTTCCTCACCTACAAAGGCCTAAGACAAGATGATTACTGAAAATTCTTTAAACTCTAACATAAATAGTTTTGTAAATTCTTATGTTCTCAGATTTACCTAAAATTTTACTTTGCCTGATTATTTTCCCCATGTCTAACAGACCCCATTAGTATAGATGCATTCTTCCCAAGTGAGTCATATTTGTTTCTCTGAATTTAATAACCAGACAACTAAGGCCAAGAAAACAAGAGAAAGGGTTTTGCTTTGATTTGTTTTACTTCTAGAAATATGGGGGAAAGTAAGAAAGCAGAAAACAAGGCAAAACCCATAAAATCCCATCTTTAGGAAGGAACCCATGAAAGATATAAGGCCTGGGATAAGTGTTATATTTGTGAGAGCAAATCTCTGCCCAACTGGCTCCACCACACACTGAACATTCTACCACAGAGCCTCAGCTCTCAGTGGCAGGACACTGTAGTCTGACCACAATGGCCACGGGATTCCTTAGTAAGCACTCGGCTTAGGTTTGTTGCAGCTGCCGGCTATGTGCCAAGTTCCTTGCTTGAACCCCATAAGTAGCTTCTGTATATAGCCAGGATGCCAGGAACAGACTTGGCTGGGTGTGACTGTCAGTGGAAGTGAGAGCCCCCAGCCCTTGGCTTGCATTCCTGTCCAAACCAGCAAAGCTGGAAGCTACCAGCAACCGGTTTTACAATGTTGCTCTCTTTAATTTTCAATCTGTGTGCAAGGCTTGAGGCATGGACTGTATATATAGCTTGATGCCACTGAACACATACCAGTGTCAATCACAATCAGTATTCTTAAGATTTTTTTCTCCTATGACCAGGGCACACCTTCACCTTACGTTGAATGCAAAAAACGACATCTCCTAAAATTAACATCTGCATCCCCTTCACCCACCAATACAACTGTATCCCTGAGAGGGATTTTAAGATGGATAAGACTCAGTATCTATACTCAAAGAGCTTACAAACAAGGGTAGGAGAATCGGACAAATACATCATTTGTTAAAGTAGAATACCTTAAATACAATAGGTGTTCCAGGTGAAGGGAACCTTTTGAGCAAAGGTTTGTGTAGGCTGGAAAAGCAGAATATGCACAAGGAGTCAAGAATAGTTAAACTGGGTCCCTGTAAGGCAGTAGTGAAAGGAGTGTGAGCTGGCATCATTTTGTGGAAGGTCATTGTTGCTGGGAGAGAAGTTTGAACTTACAGTGGAAAACAAGGGAAAATCTTGGACGATTTGGGGATGAAGGGGTGGGAGGACTGGATTAAAGCCTTGATTTAGAAAGAATCTTATGGAAACTGTGTTTGGGATGGTTTCCATCAGGCAAGAGAGGGGATGCTAGGCAGAAGGCTACTGCTGAGATCTTGGCAAGGGGACATAAGGGTCTCAGAAACAAGAGAAGGGACAGAACAGCATCTTTGAGAAACATAGCTGCTCTTTAAAAATACTACCCAGTGATGACAGTTCATGGAAACAAGTGCTCCAGAATGGTGTGGAGCAGTGGGAAAGGAGGATGAAGAGAACGAAGCCCTGATTCATCTGTTGAAGTGGCACTGGCTCACACAGGCAAGTTTACACCCCCTGCCCTCCCCATCATCCAGTCGTGCCCTATATTCTAGTGCAGTACCTGGGTGGTGCAGCCCATATCCTAAACCACACCCTCAGTCCTTTTCTCTTTCAGAAAGGTGACCAACTCATTTCTAACAACTGGTTGTTAGTATCGTCATAAATAAGACGCTTCCAGTCCATATTCTAGCCCCTAGATTCTTTTAACCTGACACACTGCTATAACCTTACATATGTTGGCCATTAGTGTCAGTTTTAAGGTAATAAATCTTTTCACCAGGGTCACTGCTATCATTGATATTAGCCCAGAGACATACACCTATCTTTTGCATATATAACATAGAAGGAAGCAAAAATAGCAAGGGGAGCGTGGTTAATTATTTGGTAACCAAGGAAGTTAAGTGGAATTAACTTTTTTTTTTTTTTGAGGAAGGTGAGCCCTGAGCTAACTACTGCCAATCCTCCTCTTTTTGCTGAGGAAGACTGGCCCTGAGCTAACATCCATGACCATCTTCCTCTACTTTATACGTGGGATGCCTACCACAGCATGGCTTTTTGCCAAGCAGTGCCATGTCCGCACCCAGGATCCAAACCAGCAAATCCCGGGCTGCTGAGAAGCAGAACGTGCAAACTTAACCGCTGTGCCACCGGGCTGGCCCCTAACTTTATTTTTATTAAGTTTGTAGTGTATGCCCAACACTGCCAGGAGCTGTGGAGGATACATATTAGTGGGCCTCAAAATATTCATAATCTGGTTCGAGAGCTGAGCTTTGAATATAAATTGCTATATTCTATTTGGTGAATAATGTTACAATATGTGTCAAAATGTGCACATCTGCTGAACCTGTGATTTCTTCCCAAACATTTGTCCTAAGGAAGTAATCAGGAATTTTTGAAAAGATTTAGCCATAAAGATACTCATTAAATATTATTTATAATAGCAAACTACTGGAAAAATGCTAAATAATGTCCAGAAATAGGGCACTCATAAATAAACAATGACCTTTTCACAAGATGGAATTCTTTGTAGCCAATAAAACTGTTATAGAAGACTATTTAATGAAATGGGAAAATGCTTACAGTACAACGTTAAATGAGAAAAGCAAAGCTATAAACAGTACGTGCAAAATGATCCCATTCTGATAAAGAAAAAGATGTCTTTTTAAGCATCTAAAATGTTAGAAACAAAGACATCAAGCTATGAACAGTGGTCATCTCAGAGCTATGGGATAGGGATATGTTTTTTTCCTTCTTTGTGTTTTTCTATGTTCTAAAAATTTCTACAATGCATATTTAACTGCAACATGTATATAATCAAACAAATATTCGTTGAAGTTAAAATTTGAGAAAACCATCTGAGAATGATAATAGATAGCCAAGTGCTAACAAGCCACTAAAGGTCTTAACTGGGGCAACGAGCACAACAGATTTTCACTGAGCCAGATGGATTTCCTAAAAGTCACCTCCGCTAAGTCTCAGAGCCACGAGGGGCAGCCTTGCTTGGCCACATGCCGTCTCCTCAGTCCCAGTTTCCTGCTCCAGATGAGGAGACAGTGATCACTTGTTTGTGGTCACACCAGATGCTGCTCTGTCCCCTCAGGTTGGCACATTTCACGTGAGTGGGAGAAGGCGTGGCTCTCCAGGCACCCCAGTAGTGTCGAAGTCGCTGCCTGTCTGGGATGGCCTTGTTCACAGGGCTCACTTCAAAGACAGATGCTTTTCTTACATCTGAGCAAAGGAAGCCATTCTCTAGATTCATTCATTGTTATGGGTGTGGGATTCTGAGAGGGTAGAGGGGTCAACTTAAACATACATTGTACTATCATAAAATACATTTGATCACTTTTGTCCCCGGAACATGGTTTCTTGGCATGTTTAGAGCTGCTTTTTTGTCAGAGTTCCCAATATTTAGAGTTTAATAATGGGACTAAGAACTGTGAAACCTGCCTGGCCTCTGCACTCACCTTCTGTTACTTTCTTATTTCACAATTTCGTGAAAGAAATGTACTTTGCAAGATCCAAGAGACAGCTTCTAGAAACTGAGTACAATACCTACACAATCTTGTCTTGAGGAGCAGGGAAAAATAGAAGAGAGAATGGAGAAAGGGAAAGAGAGAAGAAGGGGAGAACGGAGGGATGGGGAAGGGCAGAGAGAGAGGAGGAGGAAGGCAGGAGACCAGCATCCCTAAGGCACTGCATGGCTATGTGTTTTGAATCGAGGCCAGGCCTTGCACAAACTTAGCATGACATTTAATACCACCCCATTTCTGGGATTAAGTGTTACACTAATAAAAAGAGAGACACAAGACTGGGGCTGGCCTGGTGGTGTAGCGGTTAAGTTCACGTACTCTGCTTCAGTGGCCTGGTGTTTGTGAGTTTGGATCCCTGGTGTAGACATACACACTGATCATCAAGCCACGTTGAGGCAGTGTCCCACGTACAAAACAGAGGAAGATGTTAGTTCAGGGCTAATCTTCCTCAGGCAAAAAGAGGAAGATTGGCAACAGATATTAGCTCAGGGCCCACCTTCCTCACTAAAAAACAAACACACACACACACACACACAAAACACACAAGACAAATAGTTGTGCTTTAGAACTTAGGAGAGGGAAGCACCTGTGCAAAGCTCAGGGCCTGAAACTTGAAACCTTCTTCCACTTTTAATTGCCAGGCTGGGAATCTGCCTGGTGTGACCAATTTGCTGGCAAACTCAGGGCAGGTTCATATTCAAACAATTTACTGAGGAAGAAAGAAATTCAAATATTTTCCCTTGGAGAGAGCGAAGGCTGCAATGCAGCAAACCCAGAGCCCCCCTGATCTGACTCAAGCGGCCCCAAGCCGGCCGCCCAGGGAGGGTGTGTACACTCAGGACTCCGGTAACAAAGAGTTCTTTTGCAGAAATCTCCACAGCAAACACATCAAAGTCATGGCCCTAGGGATAGTGGTTTTATTTGGTAAAACTCATCTTCAAACACTCAACAGACAATATAGAGAATGTCCTAGAGAATTTCATCTAAAAAGCAAAAAAATTTAACTGACAGGACAAGACACACTCTCTGCTCCTACTAGTTAGAGTGTGTTTAATTGTGCTTATCCATTCAACCTTTACTTCTTTCCATAATCCCTGATTATGAGTAGAAGGTTTACAGTCAATGAGTGGAATATAAGACTTCTACTCTCACTGATAGGAACAGCAATAGCTGAGGCCAGACTTTCAATCACAGAGGAAATTTCTGACACACCAGTGGCTCCCCGAGTGCAGAGGGCTAGTGCCTTCTCAGGAGGTTTAAGTGGCATGCGGGTAGCATCTGACGCAGTTTTCACCCACATACATCATAGATGTTGATGGGGAAAGCCCTACATCCTCAAAGGAAAAGCAGGCAAAGGATACGAACCATTTGCAGAGGAAACACAAATACCAACAGCTTATGAAAACATGGATAAAATGTTCCACGTACTCATAACCCAATAAATACAAAATTAAATCAAGAGACGTGTACGCCAAAGTTTTTGAGCTGATATGTCATGACACCTGCAGCCTACTTTCAGATGGTTTGGCAAATGTGAGAGAAATGCAATGAGTGTAAAGGAAATGCAATGGGTATTGCAAGTGCTAACAGCTGGTACCTGCAGGTGAGGAGTATGTGAGTACTCGTATGTTTTCAGATTTTCCGTGGGTACGAACACGTTCAAATTAACAAATTAAAAGAATTTAAACTATCAAATCATCAAATGTGTATAAAAAAGATAAACCACTGTGTTGTCAAAAATAAAGTGAAAGCCACATTCTCATACGTGGCTGGTCAGAGTGTAAACTGGTGAAATCTTTATAGAAAATTGGGCCATATATACAAAGAATATTTTTAAATGATTCTTTTTCCTCATAAATTCACTTTTGTAGTTATCTATCTTTATCTTTAAAGAAATAAGTTATCAACAAATTTAAGTTCAAGGATGTCCTTGCCAACTGTTTTAATGGCAAAAAAAAGAAACAAATAAATGGTTAAACATGAAAATCTATATGGTGGGATGCTATTCATACATTAAAATCATGCCTTCTATCCAATAACATGGGAAAATCCTCACAATTTAATGAAAAGTGAAAAAAAATCATACTAAAATTATATATAGTATGTCCCTAATTTTCGTATCTACAAACCTTTTATATACACATGTATAAAATGTGATTAAAAGAAAATATTCCAAAATGTTCACATTGGATTACTTCTGAGTCCAGGGATTTAAAATAAGACATTTTCTACATTTTCCAAATGCATGTATTATTCTTATAATTAGAGAAAACATTTAAAAACTTTTTTCAAGGGCAATTATATAAGATAAACTTTTACCCCTTCAAGTCAGTCCAAAAATACCTGTTTGTGTTCCACTCTCTGAGGGGGAAGGGGTGAAGCGAATCCTCAGTGACAGGAATGCCCCAGGTGTATACAGGGAGTGAAACTAGGATCCGGGCCACAGTTGCTGGTTTTGAGTTCACTCCTATGAGCAAGTATCCTTAGCGTGGCACTCAGATGGTACTAAAGAAACAAGTCCAAGAGGAAAAATCCCAGGAGGCCAGAAGGGCCCCTCAGATTACTGTGCCCAACTCTTCCCTAGGCTGAGACTACCCTGTGAAGATGATGGCAGAGGGGCGGGCTTCCATGTGCACTCTTGTTCTGGGGCCCCCAGTGTTGGGGTGAAGAGTCTGGGGTGAAGCATAGAGCAGGGGCTCTACAAATACTGCTTTATTTTTTTGCAAATATTTTTGGTTAACAGATAAACATGCACACAATTTTGGGAGTCTGTATATGATATAAAAAACATGTCCACTGAGAACGTTCAAAATCAGTTATTAATTGGAATGGGGTTTTTCATTGTAAAGCTAATTCCCCTTAATCTGTAGAATTCACAGACCTGATTTCTCCACTTCCCACCTTGTGCCGTGTGCTTCAAAGAGCGTGTTCTGCAGGCCCAAAGGGCCCAGCCTGGCTGCTCAGTGGAACTTCCTGGGGAGCATTAGGAGGCGATGCCTGTGACCGGCCTCCAGAGACTGCAGATGGTCTGGGGTACAGCGTGGGTGGTGGAATCCTTAAAAGGTCCCAAGATGATTTCAATGTGCACACAAGTTTGGGAATTGCCTCAGTAGGCTATTTTTTTCTTTTGTTTTCTGTTTCCCATCTGAACTCACTTAAAAAAAAATCTACAAACAATTCTGAATAACTTTTTACTAACCCATTTCTGCTCAGTAGACATGATCATCATGGGTCATTTATGACTGTGTGTGGCCGAATGATATTTACCAGGTTTTGCGTGAAATGTTTTAAATTTTGTCCTCCTCCCCCAACCCCACTTTCCTCAATAGAGCCCTGAACATCAGAATCCCCAACTTTAGAGGCTTCAAATTGCCTCAACTCAGAAATATTTGAGGCCCCTACTCTTCTAAGCTCCTTGCTTACCTACCTTGGAGGCACTCAAAGCTTATGCTAACCTCCAGGATTTTGCAGAAATTGTCCTTTCAAGAGAGAGTCTGGAACATGAGTTTGTAAATTCATTCAGATAGTAAAGAAAGCTCGATGCAGAGGAGGGAGCGCGTCCTTATGGCCACGTGAAGCCCAAAGCTGGAAAGAGGGTGCCCTATCCCCACCCACACGTAAGTCATACCAAAAATGATTCCCAACTACAAAACACTGTCAGAAAACCCCTAAAAATTCTTTTTCTTTTTTGGCATGTGGAATCAAGTCAATTGGTGTTGAAACACAAAAGTATTTAAAAAAATGTTTATGGCCCACTCTGCTTGTGTCTGAAGCACACACTTAATTGGCCTGTTAGGCATCCAGCACCCAGTGTCCTGGTCAGTGCTGTGAATCCTCACCCAGTTATGATGACTTGGGTCACTTAACATCCATGCTGCTAGAGAGAGAGCAATGTCCATTACAGATTTTTACTTAATAAAAATATTCCCCTTTAGATTTGGTCAATATCATCAAGTTTCCTGAGAGACGTCACTAGGCTTATTACGTTTAAAACACCAGAGAAGGCTGTATAAAGGGAGATTTTCATGTTGATTTTTGAAAAGAACTCTTACAAGGCTCTAGCTAGTAACTTACTGTCTCTTCACCTTACCTCGAGTTGCCTGTCCCATCAGCAAGGCAAATACACATAGGGACATGACTCTGCCACCTGCATTCCCCCATTTCTCTAACTGGGAGGTTAGGCCTGGCCTTGAGTAGTGTTGAGGCCCCAGCACAAACTATCCCTTCCTCACCTAAGACGTTGAAACAAGGGAAAATCAGTCCACCTGGGAAGGCAACCAAGGTCCCAAATAAGCAACCAGACCAAGGAGATGGGTGTTACGGGGCAGCAGGGAGCTGCCCTATTGCTCTGTATTGATGCTGAAAGGTTTCATATATAATTGTAAGCATGAGAAGCCATCACCTGCTTTAAATGTTCTAATCACTGCCCATTGCAATTAGAATAAAATCCCAAACACTTCCCAAGGTCCACAGAAGTCCCTAGCTGGACTTCTCCTACTTCTCCAACCTCAACTCCTCCCCTCTCTGTCTTGTTCACCAAGCTTCTTTCTGTTCCAGGAATAAGCCACTGCTGTTTCCACCTCAGGTTGCTGGTACCGGTGGTTTCCTGTGCCTGGCCTCTTCCTATGACTTTCCTTTACTGTGTATCTGTATAATTTTAGGTATTTTATCAGGATCTTATTGCCTCCCACTTTAAAGCACAAGGTCTAAGAGTGCAATGATTGTGTGCATTTGACCTGCTTTGGATCTGCCAGGGCACTTAGGAACTCTTAGTAGAATACTAGGTGCTGACAACGGGGGCCACTTGATCAGCCTCCAGCCCAAGAAAACTGACGGTAAGCCTGGCCCTGACTTCAGCATCCCACAGCGTTTCCCTGCTGGAGACACCGATTTACAAGTACAGACAGAGTAGGGCTGCTCGTCACACTTGCCTTGCAATATTTATACCCACAGGCACAATTTTTCAGTGCTTCGTGCCATGATAATTGTTTTCGGCCTGTTTACTGCCAAGACTTTCGTTTTAGCAAAAGCATTAGACACGCAACAGAAAAAAGAATGAGAACATTAGGCCCCTGAAAATAAAGTTATTAGAATGGTAGGCAATAAAGACGATGAAACCTCACACTGAAGATAATACAAAGTGACTTTGGAAGCCGTTTCAAGTGAACACCATAACACCCAGAACTGAAGCAAATTGCAATACCAACAAAATGCTAATGCTATGCATTTTTATCAGTATCATTTTTTTTCCTCTGCAGAATAAGACAAATGGCAGTCAAGGCAAAGCTCAAATTTTTTTCCTTAAATCTCTGACTCAAGTTGGGCCCTTGACAACTGCAGAGCTGCCAAGAATGTGCTCATCCTTCTAAATAAATACTAGGCTGAAATTGATGTTTTCAGATGCCAACTGTATAACCCCAGGACTTCTCGGTTATTTACACGCCCCTTGCACCAAGGAACCAATGCTTAGAGTACTACCATTGCTGCTCCTGAATACAGCACAGTAACATTCAACATAAGGGGGTCTGTGGATGTGGATAGTAAGGCACCTGTAAAGCGTGCCTGCCTGAGCTAGGGTCTGCGGTTCTCAAATGACAATATCCCTTATTTCTGTACGAACTTTAGTCTCATTACCACCATGCTCTAATCAAACAAATGAGCTCACAGTCAAAATCATGCTTATGATTCTCCAGTGTAGTTTTCCATCTGTTTGTCTTGTTTCATTTTAAAATGCTCCTACCCATTTGCCTGCTTGGCATCTCCTCTTGGATATTTATGAGACACCTCCAAAACCAAATTCATATTCCTCCCTGCCAAACCGGTTCCTGTTGTACATAACACCACTACTGCCGCTCCCATCATTAACCATCATAACTCCAGAGATATACGATTTTTTTATGCCCAAATTTTGCAGGAGAGGTTCGAGTGAGTACCTAACTCACCTAGAGTCATACAGACAGAGGGATAGAGCCAGGGTTTTAACACATACTGGGTTTATTCAGAGCGCACTCTGTTAACCATCATCTCCTCCCTCAGTTAATGACTTTAACCCTGACTGAGTTACTTAAGTCAAAATTGTGGTGTCACGCTTTATACCTCCATCTCCTTTACCCATCCTCTCCATAACTAAAGTGGCTACATGCTCTGTCAATCTCCTAAATTCCTCTGGAACCCATTTACTTCTGTCACCAACTGCTATTACAACACTAAACGACCATCACCTCCTACCTCAGCAGTTATTGTAATAGGCTTCTAACTAGTGCCCCAGTTAGACCTTGTTTCAAGGTATCATAAATAGACAGTGTGAACAGTGAAATTACGTGGCAGTATTTGGTCAGGAGATGGTCATTCAGATAACCCAGAACATGGGTATTTAAAAAAAATTAGGCTATTACTGTGAACAACTTCAAAACAATTTCTCAAGTCCCGAGTGGAACCATGAGCCCCTGAAGAGCCCAGCTGCCCCAGACTCATTCTTCAGACGGCAGCTTCAGAGTCAATCCTCAGGGAATCGTCCTCTGACCCTCCAAATAGGTTGGATCCTCATAGCAGCCAATGTGTCTTCATAACACTCACCATTGTAATCGTGTGACTGATGTCTGTCTCCCTAGATTGAAAGCTTCATAAGGGTGGAGACTGAAATGTTTGCATTTTCATTACTCGTCTCAATCACCTAGTAGAGTGTTTGGCAAATAGTAAGTTTTCAAATATTTGTAGGATAAATGGAATTTTTCCATAATTAGAATGGGTTTAATATTTTTTAATTCTGAAGGTAATACACATCATGTAGAAATTTCAAGGTATCCAGAAAAAGTTAAGAAAGTAAAGTCAACTGCTTTCCATTTTTTCTTCAAACTGTGCTTGATCAATATTTATTTTCACCTCTTCAGAACCAACTTTGTGTGAAGTACTGTTTAAGCAATGTGTATGTGATGAAAAATCCATGGAATTATCCCTCTGTAGGCACCAAATACGCATAAATTCTGGAAAAGGACACAACATTAATCTTTCCCTCACTCTTTTTTGCCATATTGAACTTTTCAAAATCAGGTCCTAATTTGACCTGGAGAGCTGAAGGCACATCACTCAAAATGCTGCCTCTTCCAAACTCCTCTCCTCTCACAGTCCTTCCCCGCTTCTTCATACCTTGCTAGACAGTGGGATTATTCGTATTATAAGCTATAAAATGGAGGATTCAACCATTTGTGCTTAGCAAAGATAAAATTAAAGTAAGAGCCTAAAATAATCAGAACAAAAGAAAAAATTATTTAAACAATGTGGGAGAATCACTTGCCATTTTCTTAACTTGCTTGCATTAAAGGACATGAACGGTCTGTATTCTTGGACATTCTCAGTTCTTACCTTTCTTGCCTTTCACAGTGAGACCACCTTGTTGCAGGCATGGTAAATTTATGGATATATATACTCAACTTTTACCATCTGACCTAACCTTGGAACCTATTCCCTGAGTAACATTCTATTCCATTTCATATTGTGTTCTTCCTTCTCTGCTTTTGCTCATGATGTTACCCGGTAGGGCCTGTCCTTCTTTCCATTTACCACCTATTCATTCCTCAAGGCCCAGCTCAAATATCACTTCCTCAGTAAACCATCCTTGCATTCCCTCATCAGAATTAATCAAAACTTGTACTGTGCCCCCACTGCAAAACCTCGCACCTGTTTACCACTTCTGGTTGCCCACTGTGGGCTAGAGCTAGTTGACCAATGTCAGAACTGGATCACAAGCTCCTTGAGGCAGGGATATCACATGCATTTTTGTATCTCTGGTGGTTAGCTCTGAGCCTGAGTAAGCTTTTGATAACTTATGCTTGGTAAAAAACAGAACCTCATGAAATTTTCTTTGACTCATAACCTATTAAAACATCTGTGATACAAATTCTAAATTATAATGTTCTGTTCTACACTTACTTCAAAGTCCATCCCTCAATGGATTATCTGCTTAATTTAATACATTCAAGATCTGTTCTGAGGAATAATAGCTAATCTTAAACTAGAGTTTAAAACTTTCTGAAGTTCTAAACTTACACCATCTTAGTAGGCACACCTATCATGATGTTAAAATACTGATTATATAACAAAGAACAATTTAGATGCATCATCAGAAACAAAAAGTAGCTATTTTCTGATTGGTTTCTGATAAATCGCCTTTGTTTATTGTTCAATAATGACCACCACCTGTCATTTAGATTTTTCACACCATCTGTCAACATTGCATGGCAGAACAAACTTTATTTGCCTCTCTTCTTGTTGGCCAGATGTAACGAGCTCAGCGCAAGTAACTGTTAGCAGAAAGCAATGTTTTAACTTCCATACCCAACTTCAATTGTCACAGAAAGAATCCCATCCGAAGTCAAACAATTCATAGTAGGAGGCTCTCATCCTGTATATAAAATAGAACTAAGTTTCATATTTTGGTTTTTAACTTCTCTTATTGAAAATTTCAAATACATACACAAGAAGAAAGAAAATAGTACAAATGACCCTACCACCTCAATACACACTCATCGGCAGACTCAACAATCATCAACTCATACTCAACGTGTTTCATCTATATCTCCCTCCCCTTGCCTACCTTGGAGGATTTTGAAACTAATTCCTGACACCATATTATTTAATCTATAAATATTTCAAACTCTTAAAAAAAAATCTAACTGTAATGCCATTATCACACCTGTTAACAATAATTCACATTCACCTAGTGAGCCCAGTTTGATCCTGCTGGAGAAACAGATCTTACTGAATATTTCCCTGCAAACAGTTCAAAAGCCCTTTATAAATTATACACAGGCTAGTCAATTATTACAATACTATTTACAGGACAAAGAAAAACAACTCGTTCTCTAAATGCTGCCTAGTATTGAATTCAGTTTTTGGAAAGGGTTGCACATTATATTCCTTTATGAGAATGTAGGGTAAAGAACAAAGTCATTGGTACCCACACAACCATATCAAACTCGACAGCCACTCTTTTTCAACCTTGTGTAGGGTCACAAACACAGATAATCTCACGCTGGATTTCAACTGTACGTCTGAACAATTGGTTTTAGACACTGCAATCATTCATTTTATAATCTCACATCCCCCCTAATGAATTTCCTATGAATGTTGGTATTAAAGAGTCTGAAAGAAGCAGTTCTTTTAAAAAAAACCAAATGCCATATTTTTCAAAAGGTTGCTGCAGAATTTTTTCCTTACACATTAGAGAAAAGGACATTTATGAGATGAAGTGTCTTTCTGTGAGCCTAATATTGAATTTTCCATTGTTGGTGCTCAGTCTCTCCTGGGAAGCTCTTAATTGAATCAGTCTCGAAAGGTTTTCATTGTGTTTTTCCTCAGACCCTCTTATGGATTATAGACGCATTCATAGTAAGTATAGCTCTAATGGAAGATGCTGTCATCCTGTTACTCAGTCTGGTCTATGTCACAATTGCTCATGCTTCTTAAGAGGCTGGCATGCTATCAGGTCAAGAAGAGGTCAAGGTAGGCAGACACAGGAAGCAATAGCTCTTCACAGAGAACAGAAAAATAGTGGTGGAGAAAAAGAGATGGTATAGCCACCAACTAATCCCCTTAGCACATATTCTATACTAATTCACCCAAGCATAGGGTCAGATCCACACATTTACTGGACAAGGATCAGAGGCAAAGTAGCATAACAGAATTCTGGGATGGCTTCCGAGGCCAGGGCACAGCCAGAGTAAAGGAGCTTACAGGGTGGGTCAGGCACTAGTGTCATGGCCTTTATGTTGCTGCCTGCCATGCAGGGTTGTCTTTACACATGCATCATCGCAATCTGAAAACCTGAAAGGAAAAAGCTAGCTAACAGAGATAATTCTTGTTTCTGACTAAACGCTGCTGCTAAATTAAACGCTGAATTTTTCCTGTTCTATTTTAAAGAGTCAGACTTTTTCTTGACTTAAGCCCTATTCCCCTGAAGAATCTTCTGCCTCAGTAGCCCCATCTAAAGCCCGCCAGTGTCTGATAATGTCCTCATCTACATATATGAGCCATCATTTTTAAATGAGCTAGAAACAGTGCTCTAGAGTGCTCAAGGCACTTTTACGTGCATTCTCATTTGATACACAAAAAAGCTTGTCAGGAAGGCTTTATTACACTCACAGTGGAGGTAGCAAAAGAAGACAAAAGAGGGGTGATTTGATCAAGTTCATTAAGAGTGAATTAGTATCAAAATGAAAATTCGAACAGGACTCTTAATTCCTAGGCCAATAATATTTCTACATTACCTCATTTAAGAGGCTATATTGAAAAACAGTAGGCCTCCAGACTATTGGGAAATAGCTTTCCAACAACCTTGGCCAATGTGAGTTCAATGACACATTCTATACATACATATACTCATACATTCATATATGTTGATTTGCCATTATTATCTGATTCAATTTGGAGTAATAGGTTTAGTAATTGAAAAAGTACATATATACCTTCATTAATCAATTTTTCCTGATGTAGGGCCAAGGGTTTTCCTTTCAAATATGGGTTGTCTGGTTGATCTTTCTTGCATATACCATTCTTGAAATGCAAAGTCTACAATTTCTACTTTGGGTTTCTTCAAAGTGGAGTGACAACTTACAGCCACTTGGAAGCAATCTGAGTTCAGAAGCCTTCTGGATTTTTATGATTTTTCCTCCCAGTCTTTTAGAGTTGTCTCATCTACACTTAATTCAGCAGCAACTTTTTAGATACTTGCTTTTTAGTTTTTACAAAGCATTCTAATTTTTAATTGTTTTTAGAAGTAGCCATTTTGTTTTTATACTTATATATTAATGTGTTATTTAATATTTTATTATATTGAATAATAAAATCACACATACAATTGGCACAAAGACGTTTACAGACAATCATTTGACTCTTGGGAGGCATGTGACTCTAGCACTGGCAGAAGTTCTCAAGCATCCCACAGAATAGTGGGCACATCACTGTCCGGATGCCATGGGCATACTCTACCTGGGAAAAGGAGAGTATCTGCTCATCTAGGGGAGAGGGGCAGGTATGCAGAAGATTGCTAAGTGTTTCTGCTTTGTCTTCTCCTGAGAAGCAGTGCCATTTGGTAGAAAGACCATTTAGCCAGAAGACGACTGTCAGAGCTCTGGCTCTGAGTGTAAAGGACTTTGGGCAGTTGTTTACCTTTCTCTGTCACTCAGTTTTCTCATTAGAAAATTAAGAGAATGGACTAGGTACTGGTTGCCTAGCACTGGGGAAGAAAAGGATTCTTGAGCCTGAGTTGGCCCAGTGGAAAATCACGGCTCGATGATTGCCAGGGTCCGTTACACGTAGTTAAGGGGAAGTGGTAGTACACACACATATTTTCTTGGAGCTAGATAATCATGATTCCTGTGTAATGAAAAGGGCACAGGCTTTGGGTTGCATTTGTGCTCCTGTGACCTTCAGCAAGTTAATTACTTCTATGAGCCTCAGGAAAGCAGGAAAACTCCTTGGAGACCTAGCTAAGATATTTTCTGTTTCTAAATGTTATCCCTGGATTACCCTCTGCCCTAGCCCAATTAGATGTTCCTCATATAGTTTCCAGTAACATCCTGTACATCTTCTGTCTTAATATTTACTGCACGGATATAAATTATAATTATATTGTAAGGGTTGGGATTATATTTAAATTATAATTTAATGGTAGAAGTGTATCTTATTTCTTTAAGCCCTAACATAATACTTGGTACATAGTGTGCACTCAGTAAATTTTCGTGACATAAATGAAACTACTGTCTTTGTTAAGAATGAAGTATAAAGTGCTTAGTACAATGCAGGTAACAGGGGCTCAATAAACGCTAATTTTCCTTTCCTTTCTAAACTGTACAATCCTGGATGACAAATTCTATGAGCATAGGGACAAAATTTCCTTTTTTCTTCTGTCCTTGAGTAATACTTATGCTGAATATACACTAGACACTTGAAAAATGGTTTAGAAGCATCTTAGAATTAAAACATTATGGAGTTATTTGAGCTTTCTGGCCCCACAGAGTTTTAATAGATGAAAGGGTGTTTGATTAGTTCACTGGTTCCAAAGTGTGGTATAAAGATGCTATTAGGCATGAGATGAATATTTATTAGTTACATATATTTATGTGAATATGTATTTTACAAAATATAACTAATCTTGTTTTTAAATTTCAGTAGTAATATAAAGATTTCTTTTAAAATAAACTTCTATACATAAAAAGAAGGGTGTCTATTAAAACCATCAAGCAAGTAATAACAGTATGTGGTTCTGGCATAAATCAGTTTGTCAATGCTCAAAGTTTAGGAAACTTATAACTAGCTAAAAGCATGGAAATTCTATAGCTAAACTGACATATGCCTTTCCTCAGTTGTAGGGAGGAAAATTCTCAAGTTTTCTGTAAACCTTTGTCATTTACTAAAATGAAAATTGAAGGCATATACAAGGAAATTGCTGATAATGCTTAATTTGACAGTTTATTTTTATTCTAGGCATGGGTATTGGAGGTTGTAAATTTCTGTAGACTGTATATTATAATGCCATTTTCTGCTAGGAAAATCATTCAGAAACGGAATGATGGCATTTTAAAGATGACACTATCTCATGGTGTTCTACAAAGAACATCATTATTTCTAGGTCTTCATCCTACAAACAATTTTGAGAACCACTGGTTTAGAACAGTTGTTCTCACCTGGGGCTGATTTTGCCCCCAAGAGCCATCTGGCAGAGTCTAGTGACATTTTTGGTTGTCATGCTGGGTGTGTGTCTGTGTGCTACTAGCATCTAGTGGTCCGAGGCCAAGGATGCTGCTAAGCATCCCATAATGAACAGGATACTCTTCCATAGCAAAGAATTATCTGGCCCAAATGTCAGTAGTGCTAAAGTTGAGAAATCTTGCCTTAGAGTTATGTTTATGAATGACTTATTGAATACTCTGATCTAACACCCAAAACTGAATGACTAAAATGGTTCTATGAAGGTTTTAGACACCTACTTCCAGATTTATTTTCAGAAAGCAAAAGAAAAAAAAGACCTTACAGAATTTTAACACACATCCACTTGTCCATTTTTTAAAAAATTACTTCTCCATGTAGTTTTTGAGAATAAACTAGTTGAAAAAGCACCTAAATCATTATAGTACAATGTCTACTTTAGTTTATAGGTCAGCTCAAGCCATAAGCAAAGGTGCTCCAAGTGCCTTCTACTTTCCATGGCAAATAACCTCCATGCTAGTGGAGAAAGTCTTTTCATCTCCGATTGTGTTGGTATGATTGTGGGTTTGAGTGGAGGACATGTCTGCAACCCTAGTCTGCATTCCCAACAGTCCCCTGGCACCATGTCGGGCATATTGCATGGGGTTGACACATTCTTACTCTGTTCTATGATATACCAGGTGATGGTGAGCTATCAGTGGGAAATCAACTTAGCTTTCCTATACCTCCTTTCCTTTCCTTCTGAGCTGTCAGCCTAGAAAAAGTATTTCTTAAGTGCTGTTGGTGACAAGGTCTCACTAGCATTGCATACTCTGCACTCTGAAACCATTTCTGTCCAAGGATCATACTCCTAGAGGCCTGAAGAAGTCTGATTATAAATGTTTTCACATTCAATCTAAATAGAAGAAACAGATTAGGGTATCACCCACCACCCCAATATACCTCAGGAGCAAACTGTTTTTATATAACTTTTAGGAAGCAGAAATGACTAAGGTGGGTACAATAATTTATAGGCCTAAATCTACTGTAACCACAGTTGAATTAGTTACTGGTTTTATATCCTTTTGGGGGGAGTGGGGAAGAGGAAATGGGGAAGAAGTTTGTTTAAAGCATTAGATGACATTAAGTTGCATTAACTCTGATAGCTCTGAATGAGCCAGGCACAGCGCTAAATAGTCCTATGTTGACTGAATAATCAAGGTGCTGTCCTGTTCAGCTGAGGAGGGGTGACACATAAAGATCAGTTGCATCAACCTAAAGGACACATACTCTTTATGTAAAGAACTGGTCTTTTTGAGCACAATGAAAGTGCTTAAATGCTTTGATTTGTGGTTGATTGATTTTTAATTTTTAACTCATAGGCCTAATTTTTATTTTTTAAAGATGGTTCCACTTTATGCTTAAGGAGCTGAAATTCTGCAGCGCCATTTGCTAGATACTGATTATGTGTAAGTGGGAGATTTTTTTTTATCAACAATAAATGCCTTGCACTGTGAAAATAGCAGCTTGACTCCCACATTCATTTAGCAGCAGGAGGCATGAAATGGATTGGCCCTTTTGAATTATTCCAGAAATGTGTTCCAGATGCATATAGATAGATCACTAAATATAAACCTAATTGCTTCTTTCTCTTGTTTTTGTCTCACTGCTAAACAACTTTTTAAATGAAACTGTTTGATATAGGATGAGTTCTTCATCATTACTGTTCTTCAGAATAAAATTAAGTTCCTAAGAAAACAAAGCAATGTATGTTCCCAAAATACCATCTGATGAACTCGTTGACTACTGAAATTTGTAAATGATAGACTGCCAAATGCTGCCATTTTGATGAGTGTGTCTTTTGTTCCTGAAGGATTTATTCACTTGAATGGTTCAGTATTAGCTTCCTATGTATAGTGGCCTAAGTTATACCAGGGAGGTGTGCTGCTCAGATCTCTCTTCAAGAAAGCACTTACCATTCAGCTGTGACAAGTGCAGTTAGCTGGCTGCGGCAGGGCCTTCTGAATGTGCCACCATGTTTAAGACAAGGCTATGTTTGAGCTGAGGCCTGGGCAGCTCTCAGCCAATGACTGAACATGCAGTGTTAATAAGGGCTGCCCATTTCTGCCCAACCCAAGACTCCTCTCATGGGCAATTATTGCTCTTGGAGCTCTCTGTTGGGCTGGCCAAGACTGTGAGATCTACACCACTGTCTGGAAGCTCCACCTGCCCCACTCCTGCTTCCTTCCCTTTATCTTTGACAGGTATAACTACCTAATAAACCTCTGGCACTCTTAACTCCATCTCAACATCTGCTTCTCAGGGGACCAGACTAATACATATCATTTAGATGTTGCTATCAAAATGGAAAGAGTAAAAAATTCTATGTTGCACTTTGAGCCAATGACCAGCATGCTGCAAACAGTTCCTGGGGACCTTGACCAACAATACTAACAACTTAGTTCATATATTGTGTTGTGATTGCCAGAATTAGTATATGTGCTCTAAACAGGCAGTAGCAAAATCCCCCAGGTGCCCCTGGGGCCCCAAACCAGTAACTATAACCATCTCCTGGCACCCTTATGGTTAATAAAGTACATGATTGGTGAGAATCCCAAAAGAGGATTAGCTTTATTCTCTGTCAGGTCATGTAGAAATTGGTTAGAAAAAGACTTTCATCTAAACAGCAGGATGGGGTGCCTTGAAAGATATTAACTTCCGCTTCCCCATGAGATATTAGGGATTAAGCTGATTAAAGGAAAAGCACTCATATGAAAGAGAATCAATGTAAACTCACTAATTTAAACCAATTGATTATTGTCAAATGATGTTTTTCAGTTGTTCTGCCTCCATGCACAGGCAAAGCATGCATCTCTTGCATCTGAGTAACACTCTCTACCTCCAAGTATCTTCCCCCGCAAGCACTTCTCTGCCTGCTGAAGAACGAATCTATTCAACCCTTCCCAACAGGAGGAGGAGGAAGGACCCTTGTTTCCTTCTGTGATAAAGAACGTGAAAACACGAGGCAAATTCAAAAAGGAAAACAAAAACTGAAACCATGAAGGAAATAGAAAGCCTGCTAATACTGTAGTCCTTCCTTTCACCTGGTCCATTCTGGGACTCTCTGAACTTCCTCCACTGGCTGAAAGCCACAGGTGAGGATGTCAACAGAGTCCCTGATAATACACAGGCTCCCTTTACCTCCTTGGCTGGAGGCTGGCCATTAACAGTGTGGCAATCTCTACCTGCTTAACCCCAACTCATTTGCTTTCTTCATTCTACTCCCAGGTTATACAGACTGGATTTTGAAAGTCAGAGAAACACAATACCCACTTTAAATTCTGAGTACAGGAGGTCCTCCTACTCAAGGGAACATTGCCACCAAGGAAAGGCCACTTAAAGTGAATCCACTTAAAATGAAATGTAAATTTCATAGGAAACAGTGAATAAAAGGATCAATTGAGACTTTACTTTGAGAAATGAAATAAAATTCATGAAAATGAATTTATTTTATCTTCCATTTAATCAAACAGATTATAACTGTAACCACGTTCTAATTCTTAGAACAAGCTAAAAACGAGTGAAGTGTTGATTGTGAGGGTTATATAATTTTCTTCAAAATTGAGTGGTAGTGGTATATGACAATTTTAAAGAAAATGCAAGAATATTTGAGGGCTTCAACATTTTCCCAAGGGTCCCTCACAATCCTTTGAAATTCATATCTTTCTTTTTTGAAGAACCTATCATGTTACTATACTTGTTGATTTTCCCTTTTTCAACTGTTAAATGGTCGGCCAACTCCTCTTTTGGTGATGGCTCTGGTATGTTCTGAGCAGAGCTCCAACATCACTTTCACTGACCTCATGAAATCTTGCATATGGTGCATCACATACAATTTCACTTTGCAACTGACTTGCATTGCTTTGGCACTCTTCTTCAACTCACTAGACTGGTGAGGAAGGCACTAATGGCAGGAGAGACGAATATTTGAGAGGGCATTAATCTTTTAAGTGGTTAATTCACTACTAAACGTTTTCTTGGAATGATGAGCTTTTCTTCCTTTGGAACCCCTCTAACTGCTGGAAGCCAGTTAATGAAATCGCAGGTAGCCAGGACCTTTAACTTCAGTTGGTCCTTGAAGCTGTTGTACATTCTTTCAGACCTAGGATATTAAATTGAAAAATTTTTACCAGTAAGGAATCTGAAGCCTAGAGTTACTGAGTCATCCCAGGGTTAGTAGCAGAGCCAAGGATAAGGCCAAAGCTGGCCTAGTCTACGGCTTTATTCTTCAGACCATGCTGCCTTGATTCCCTGTGTACAATGAATTAAAGCAGAGACATTATGAAAGAAAACAGAGGATCTATTCTATTCTTGGCCATGATGAAAACTCACTGTGGCCCTGGGCAAGTCACGTAACTTTTCTGAGTTTCAATTTTCTCTTAGATCTTATACCACAGGAGATAGTTATGGTTACTAGTTTGTGGCCCCAAGGACACCAGGGGAATTTTGCATTCCCAGTCAGGGAGCAGATACAAAAATTTGGGCAGTCACAACACAATACATGAACTGAATCATTGGGATTAAATGGTCAAGGTCCCCAAGAAGTGACTGCAGTTCACTGACCATTGGCCCAGAGGGCAATGAGGTCCTATTATTGCTCTGTTCTCATTGCCTGGGACCTCTCACACAAATCTCAATGTAATTCTCACATCTTGTCACATATGACTGTGGTTTTCTTGTTAAAAGCTATAGAGCGTCAGATATACCTTTCTATCATGTGCATAATACCCCCATCCATCCCAGTCTTTCACTCTCTCTTTTTTCCTTGCCTCATGCTTCAGAAGGTCAAGTCTCCTACTTTTAGAAGGCTGTCCTTCCATCTGGCTGTTAATCCTCTGGGACCCTGCTTGCTCAGTTTCCTCCTGTTCTTTCACCATCATCAGTATCACCAATTTCTTCTTTTACACTGCCTCAAGGAATCATGGGTGCCTGAGAAGTCATCTAACTGGAACCAACACTGGAGGCTTGCATCCCCTCCTTCAACTCTCTGAAAAGCAGCAGTCTCTTCTTTAATTTATGGGTACCTCACTAGCAGCTACAAGTATTCTTTCTCCTCTGTTTCTAAAAGGAAGCACAGATGTCCAGTATTCTATAAAAATCTTTATTTGATATTGTATTCAATCTAATGATCATCTTATTTCTCTCCTTCTATATACTGCAAACTTTTTAAACAAGTCATCTCTGTCTACTATCTCCTCTTGCCCATCACCCATCTGTTCCCTGCTCAGAATCCCTTGCAGAAATCACTTTACAAAAATTTCTCACTGGAAGATCACTAACTCACTTGTAACTGTGAAATCACAGAATCAAGAAATTTTATTCAGCCATGAAAAACAAGGAAATTCTACCATTTGTGACAAGATGGATGGACCTGGAAGGCATTATGTTAAGTGAAATAGGTCAGAGAGAGAAAGAAATACTGTATGATCTCACTTACATGTGGTATCTAAGAAACCAAACAAATTCACAGAAAAAGAGACCAGACTTGTGGTTACCAGAGGCAGGGAGCTGGGAGGAGGAAGGTGGTCAAAAGGTACAAACTTTCATTTATAAGATAAAGAAGCACTAAGGATGTAATGTACAAAATGATGACTATAGTTAACACTGATGTATGATATATAGGAAAGCTGTCAAGAGAGTTAATCCTAAAAGGTCTCATCACACGGAGAAATTTTTTTTCTTTCTTCTTTTATTCTTCCTTTGCTTTTTATTGTATTTATATGAGAAGACAGATCTTAGCTGGACCTATTGTGGTAATCACTTCACAATCTATGTATGTCAAACCATCATGCTGTACACCTTAAACATATACTTTGATGTCTATCAATCATTTCTCAATAAAACTAGAAAAAAAGAGAAATTTTAGAGCTGGAAGATATCTTTGATATTTATTCTAACTCTCTCATTTACAGATGAAGAAGAGCTCACATACAATTTCAGATGACCAGTGAGCTCATCTCCCTTGGTCTCCCTTGGAGTATTTGATATAGTGTACTCCTTCCTTTTACTGAACATCGTTTAAAATATATAAACTGTTGTCAATATGATTTTTTTTTCCCGATCAGTTCAAAGAGAAGATGTGAGAAAATTTTCTGAAGATAAACTACATTAGGCACAAGACACGATGATTATCACATGTGTTTGTCTCAACCCAGATTCTTGGACAAGATCCCTGTCATGCCCTACCATCGCTCCACCATCACCATGTTGCAAGTTACTTTCAAGCTGTTTTTATAATCATCAGAGGCATTTGTTATTGCTGGAAGAATTTAATATAAATGTACTTAGTCTTCCTCCTGTGCTGGAGCTGAGTTGCTTATACTTTAGAAAAATATCTTTATATATTGCTCTTCAACTATAAGATACTCATTTGGTTAAATGACAATTCAAGTAATTAACATACCTTACCATCAAACAATTTTCTCCCTTCTCCAAAAGGAAAGTCATCATTTTTTACTGCCAAGAAGTTCTCAGATGCAGAAACAGTAAGGAGTAGCTGGTCATCACTGCACACCGGAACAGGGACAGAGCATTAATCTGAAGAGGAAAACTAGTTTCCCTTCCCTCTTTGCTCAGGGAAAAACAGTCTGGACCTGTCCTCAAGTGGTTTGGAAATCTACTGGCTAGTTTTCAAGGTTCTCAAGATACTCGCTCAGGGAAGCACATCCAGATCATGGTTAGAAATGATGGTGTGCACATTTTAGATCTGTTCGTAGCATCAAGACTCTCCAGGTACAAAAAGTGCCAGCAAAATTTAGTTTTAATGAAACTGTTAGGTTTTCATGTAAATGCAATGGCCTTGTCTTATCTGAAAACTCAAAGGCATTAAGGCCAATTTATGTGGAAAACATATCAATCAATTTTATTCCTTTTGCAGCAGGCAGGGATCAATAGTTTCACCACTTTTTAATTACTAAAATGAGAAGCCCCCTGAACTCATGAGAGCAGCTGGCAGGATATTTATTTGATGTTGATAAGAGTAAGCCAAAGTTTCACTATATGATATATATAAATAAAATATATATATTTACTTAAGATAAATGTACATTTATAGATAGTTCCTTTTGTTTAAAATTAAGTATGCTTTCTTTTTTTTTTTGGTGAGCAAGATTGGCCCTGAGTTAACATCTGTTGCCAAACTTCCTCTTCCCCCTCCCCCCCCAAAGCCCCAGTACATAGTTGTACATCCTAGTTGTAGGTCATTCTAGTTCTTCTATGTGGGAAGCCACCACAGCATGGCTTGATGAGTGGTGCATAGGTCCACACCCAGGATCTGAACTGGTGAACCCAGGGCTGCCAAAGTGGAGCACGCGAACTTAACCACTCAGCCACTGGGCCAGCCTCCCTACATTTATAGATATTTATATCTATAAATATATTTCTATGATAAGATATGTATTTATATACAAACACATTTATATATATGATAAATACAGAGAGAGCACATATATCAAAATATATATCTATAAAATATCTATATCTATATCTATCTACCTACCTACTCACACACACACAATGGAGCACCATTTTACTTCACCTCTTTTTTTGAGAAAAAGTAGGCCAGAAGATAAAAACAAACAACGATCCTAGTTGCGCATGCAGTTATTTTCAGAATAAGGCAAACTTTCATCATCTTTCACAAACCTTTGAAGGACGGGTAGAAATCAAGTTAAAAAGAAAAAGAGAACAGTTACAAGTCAGTATGTCTGGTGGGGACCACCCAAAGTCCACTCCCCTACACTCTATGCCTGAAAGGAAGCTTTTCCCAAACACTAGCTGTGAGGGCTAGCATGTGGGAGTGGGCAAATTATGGGAGGGGAATTGGTTAGAGTACGTGGGCTCAAGAGGGAACTTGAATAAGTGATATTCTGGCATTCAGCATGTTCCTCTCTGATTTGGGGAGAAAGAAAATAAAAAGGATGATACTCTCCTATATTGAAATAATTAAACAAACTACCTGCCTGGGGAGAACACCTTTATAAAAGTGAATTCTGCGTTAAGACCTAGAATGAATTATAGAGATCTACTGGAAGGTGGATCAGCACACTTACAGCATTTTGTGCATGGTACTGTGCATACAAAAGGAGAATGAGATGTGGTCCCAGCCCTGTTGGAACTCACTCTTGAGTGGGGAAGGGCAACAAGGAAATGAATGATTATCAAACAATAGCACCAGAACAGCGCTTCAGGAAAATGCCATGTGATCGCTACTGAGAGAGCGGACTCAAATATTTAATTAAATTTTTGAATGGGGTGAGGGGGACAGAATTTGAAATAAATGCAATCTTATGGCTAGGAGGAGAAAACGGGGTCAAGCTCCATGAATAATTCATTACTGACAGAGACATTCAAGCTCTGTTTCTTCTGTACTTTGTCACGGCACCTTTAACCTATTTTGTGAAGCACCTGATTTATTTCTGGAAGATATTGTAGATACCGTATAGGAAAGGGTTTTGACCCTTTTTAATAAAGTGCTGACTTTACAACTTGTGCTCTTAACATAATGTAGTATTCTGGGAAAGGGAGGTAATTTAAGAGACTTGTACACAAAGAAAAATTCCTTCAGTGTTTCATGTTAGCTCCTGAATTGACCAAATGGGATGTGTTCACATTTCAAGTTAAAGCATTCATTGCTTTATCAAGGTGGTGCCCTTCAGCAGCAGACAAGAAATAAAACGTCCTTGGATGTCCATGGGATAAGAACAAGGAAAACTCGGCGGATTAAAATCTTGATTAATGGAAATTACTCTAGTTAACCTAATGATAACCAGAAAATTTTCCTTATTTTGTTTTGTTCATTCATTATTAGTCAAGAAACATAACAAAAAGTCACTGAAAAATATTTTACTCTTTTTTTATGGTTCATAATCTTGTGCTGCTTCAAGTTACATCCTTACCACCAACTATGACTGCAGAGCATAGCAGGAGAGAAGACAGGAGGCTAGGCTGGAACACAGGTGACCCAGGACACTCCCTGGAAGCTATTTTGGGAAATAATCCCAAATATTTCCTTATTTGATTAGCATACACTACTGGGCCGTAAAATTACAGCTAATAGATTATTCCATTTCATTAAATACACTCTATTATATTTATATTTCAATTAGGAAACAATCTAAAAATATTAAGTAATTAAAATAGTACTTCTCCATCTCTCAGAATTTAAAAACATTTGGAATTGGGCATTCTTATATGCCACTAAAATAGAGAATGTGTTCAGAATCATTTCTTCAAACAAGTTTTAATAAATATTTCAATGAATGCTTCATACTACATTTCTTCATAACTCCTGGATCTATATAACTCAAAGATGACAATATAATATATCAGCAACCAACAAAGCCAATTAAATATGTATTTTATGACAACTCTCTTTAGTTGGCTGAGATCCTGCGGGATATGAAGTAGTCTAAGACATCAGTGTCTGTGAAAATTAGGTGTGGGTTTCTATGCTGCCCATTCAAAAACAGGAGTTAAGACAACTAAATGGGTGGGTGCGAGTTGCTCTGGGAAATGTGGAGTTTGCTATGAATCTAAGGTTGGGCACCTAACCTGACACTGACGTAAGCAGGGTGAGAAGTCCCCACTCGTGGCTGAGAACAACATCCAGCGCCCTGGGACAGACAGTGTTTGGTGTGCTCTTGCTCACTTCTCAGGTGATCTCATGGATGGAGGAAAGATGTTCCATTTTTTTTTTTTCTATTTCTCCTCTGGGACAGTTGCTCACTTCCTACATTGCTTAGAACCTCTGGACAACCTCCTCTCTCTGTGCCTCACTAATCAGGAGCTACCGTGCCACAAGCACTCACCATGCACTCCACAAGGCTCCTGGTCACAGTTTCCATTTTCAGTATATCTACTTGTTTTATAATTTTCCTTATATATATTTAACTCCTATATTTCCAATGCTTTGACATTTAGCATTCTAAATTAAGCATTTCTGCTTTATTATCTGCTGTGCACAAAGGCAGTATTTATTAAACAATTGCACAATTCTGTTTGTATAAATGCAGTCTGATCAAAATGATTCAGTAGCTAGAATGCTCCTGCTTTTGAAAGGTACTGAGTCACTGTCATCTTTACCATCTCTGCCTGGCCTATTCTGTATCATAAGAAGAGACAGGCATGGGCTACAAAGTGCCAGTTGTGATTGTGCCAAACTGCATGGGAAATTCTAAAATTTCATTTATTCATTTGACAAATATTTATTGATGGTTTTGCAGTGCTGGATATTCCTGGGCTCATGATCTAAGCAATAACTATGTCCCCAATACCCACACTATGCCTGACACACAGCAGACTCACAGTGAAGTGCACTGAATAGATCTATAAAGAATAAATGGCTCCTTGTCTATGAGGAATCTGCAGTGTTTGCTCCCTTGTCCTAAAGACATAAAAAGTTAAATAATAATACATGATAAGATATATTCCTACAAAGGATAGTGTGACTCCAGGCATGCTGGTGATGATGTGGTTCTGTCTCCTTGGTTACACTGCCATCCCAGAGGCAACAGTCACAGGCATGGATGGAGTTCTGAGAACAAAACGACACAGCCAGGGTGGCCTCCACCCACAGTGCCCGAGAGCCCTGCACACTGGGATCCTGCAGGGGATGGTTTCTGGGATGGCTCAGGTCCAGAGTGGGAAGGAGGCAATGGGCAGGCACAAGCCGGCTGAAGGCTGACCCCAGGACTGTTGAAAAGGGCTCAGCATGGACAGAGCGGCAAGCTGGCAGGAGAGATCCAGGGTCCACAGTCAGGGTGGTGAGGGTAAGTGCTGGAGGAGAAGACTAGCCTGGTATACAACTGAGCTCTATAGTAGCACAAGCACATGGAAATAGAGCTGATGTGTGTTCTTCACCTGTTACAGTATTTTTCAGAAAGCATCACTCCCAAATAAGTGAGACTCTTGTTCAAATAGACAATTTGCAAATCTCTGGTCCTGGCATTAGATTTTATTATAACACTCAGATATTTTTAAAACAGACAAAATGGCCATACTGAATTTTTTCCATAGATGGTATATAAACATATTTTTTAATACTTTGAGCAAACAACCTTTCAATTTTTTTCTCTTTCCTACAGTGAAGGACTTTCTGCAGTGATAGGGAGGGAGGGAGAAAACACTTAAAGACATTAATTATGTGTATGGAGCCTTACCAGGATAAGTTTTTGGTTGACTCAGGTCACAAAAGGAAAAACCTTATCTAATTGAGAGCATATTCTGCACCCCACCCCCCAAACAATATTAAGAACACCTGCATGTTTTTTGCCTAAGGTAGACAATATTTCCAGAGGACATCCAAAAGCTGAATACATTTAATACATCATTCCTCCCACTGCCTTATTTTTACTCATCATCCTAATTCTTAATGGCCTAGCCTGGGAACTGGCAAACTTCTTCTGTAAAGAACCAGCTGGTAAATGTTTTAGGATTAGTGGGCCACATACTCTGTCTTAACTACTGGAGCCTTTGTAGCAAAAAGCAGCCAAAAGCAATATATAACAGATGGACAAGGTTGTGTTTCAATAAAACTCTATTTATAAAACAGACCATGGGCTGATTTGTCTTACAGGCCACAGTTTGTTGACTCCTGGTCTAGCCCTTTAATCCTTGAAATTATATTAAAATGATTATGTTCACATGAAAAGAGGTAAAACCTCTCAACACACATTATTTCCATCCAACTCTACGCTACCTCATGAAGGTATTAACTGCTAATAATACATGTAGGTATCATGGAAAACATGCCAAAATACCTAATAGCTAAAAGATTTGGGGTTTCATCCTTTATCTTTCAAATATATTTATTTATTTGTTTTTTATTGCAATAACTGGTTTATAACACTATACAAATTTCAGGTGTACATCGTTACATATTTTGATTTCTGTGTAGATTACATGTTCACCACCCAAAGACTAACTACCATCCATCACCATGCACGTGTGCCTAATTACCCCTTTCCTCCTCCACGCTCCCCCCTTCCCCTCTGGTAACCACCAATCCAATCTCTGTCTATGTGTTTGTTTGTTGTTATCTTCTACTTATGAGTGAAATCATACGGTATTTGACTTTCTCCCTCTGACTTATTTCACTCAGCATAATGCCCTCAAGGTCCATCCATGTTGTCACAAATGGCAGGATTTCATCGTTTCTTATGACTGAGTTCAAATATATTTAACACAGACCAGCACCAAGGAAAATTTCAGAGAAAATCTGTCAAGGGATTCTAGAAAAAAACACCCCAGCTCCTCCAAATTTGTGAACTCTGAGACTACTCTTATCAGATATTCAGAAAAGCATATAAGCCACATTACTTTGGTAAAATATGTTTTGAAAAATAAATCAGAGATGAAGATGATACTCCCATATGTATCTGGATAAATTTCAGGTCTTATTATGGAAAATGGTAAAAGAATGATTTAGGCTCCTCTGTAAATTTTTTTCTTTTTAATTGAAGAGACTTTCAGAAAATACAAAATCAGCAAATAATTCTTCTACTTTGCAGGATAGAGATCAACAGAAAGTAAAATTCTGAGTCACATGCTCCTGTCTGAATAGCAGCAGATTTCTGAAGGTACATATTTGACTCTAACTTTCCTGTAGCCAAGGGGTTGGCTTTCAGTGGGACATGAATGAGGACGTAGAAAGTCATCATTAGGCTACAGGAAGAGGTTCTGGCAATTATGGTATGCCCATTCTTGGCTGGGTAACGACTTGTGAATGTGTGACTTTCAGAAAAGAACTAGCCTAATGTATACTCGCATTTTATGAAATTCTGTGAGGTTCTGTGAATAGTAATTGTTACCTCTAGTAGCTCAGGATAGGTATGGTCACTTAGGATTTTAAAGAATAAGGCAACCTGGTGCATGTCCAATACTACAGGCTCACTAAGTACAAAGAACAGAAGAGATTAAAAACAAGATATTTTGACTCTCATAATTGGAGAGGGCATTTTAAAATTCTATTTCAAAAGTATCTGTGGTTATGGTTCCTTAATCTAGACTGGCTGGAGGTTATAAAATGCAATAAAAATTTCTGACCACTTGGCCATAATGGGAATTTCCATCTTTATCAGTAATACAACATATTTTTCAAATACGTAATATTTATAAAGTATTTCATTGTTACAAAACACTGCTGCAAACAGGATTTCATTTGATCCTCAACATTTCCTGATAAGAAAGGTGGAAAAATGACTATTATTCTTATTTTTTATGAGGCCAGGTGCAGAGAAGTTATACACCTGGTCTTCAGACACACAGTGACGGGGAGAACCATGACTCAAAGCAAGCAGTCTTCCTACTGATGGCACCCTGCTACTTTCCTTTCAGGATTTTCGCAGCTTTGCCCTTTTTGTTACCAGATTCTAACGTCCTGAGGAGAGATGATGGTGCTTACAATATGGCGTCTTGGCTGGGGCAGAACGATAGGGACAATCATTTTAAAATGACTCTTTTTTATGTAACAACTACCAAAAATGTCTCTTATCAATAGTTTTATGTCCCAATCCTTAAAGAAGATAGAATTGTATTGTAGAAAAAACAACTGGAACTTAGTAAGACCTTGCTGAATTGAATCAATGTCAGGAGACCAGAGTCCAGAGAGAGTAGGTAAATCATTGACTAAATGAATTGGTTTTCTCTGTTTCATAAGGGAGAAACTGTACTTATCTACTTTACAATGATTGAAAGAGCTCAACTAAGAAAACAGATGTGAGGCCATTTAGAATGAATGAGTACCTAGTTTACTCAACAAATATTTATTGAGTAGCCATTGTGAGCATGGCATCGTGATAGATGCTAAAAAGAGATTAAGCACAATCTACTCTATGCCAATTGAAACCACAGCTTCATAAAATATGGGAAATTGTTAGGAACTTCAGGGATTACACACAAATGGAGTTGAGGAACACAGATGCAGATCAATGAAAATAGTAACAGCTTACAATGACAGATAGGCTTACTCTCAAAACAGGATCAAATCATTGACTGTCCATCCATAACATAAAGGCTAAAATACAAAGACTTGAGTAGATGTAATAATGTGAAAAAACATACCCAACTCTAAAGATTTAGGATGCAATAAAAGAATGCAAATATCTCAATAATTTTTAATATTGATTACATGTTAAAATGACATTATTTTGGATATACTGAGTTAAATAAAATATTATTTAAATGGATGTCACCTTTCCTTTTTACTTTTTTAATGTGGCTACTAGAAAATTTAAAATTACCATGAAGCCTGAATTATATTTCTATTGGACAGTTCTATTCTAGAAGGATGTCTTGTGGCCAAAAAAGAAGTCTGAGCAGTGTATGGTTCTGAAAAGACTAATCGTGATGTATACTGTCTTTGTGAGGCAAGGACTGAAGACATAATAGAGGATGAGCCAAGTGTCGTTAAACCCATGAATTACAAAAATTCTGATGGCTCACATGGGAGCACAAATATAGTCAGGAGGAACCTGGAAGGTATTGGTGGTGATTCTAAAGTAAGTAGATTGAAAACTAAAAGAAATAAGAGTGCACAGAGAATAATTTTGTTTCTTCTTCCAGCTGAAGCACAATTGAAGGAGAAATAGGTCTATGAAATGCTTATTAGAAGTAAAGTCCAATCTACCTCTAGCACCTTCTCTCCGGTAGCCAGTGACTATTTCACACTCACATATTCCACCTAGTATAATGTTTTATTTAGCTGTCAGAGCTCCTTAATATACACAACTAAACTATTTAATATTGATAATCCATTTATATTATTTATCTTCAGTAAATGTTCAGAAAATAATTTATTTCTGATATTTCTAGGCTCCCCAAAATTATAATTCTGAATTATACTGAATATTGAATATTGAAGGGACCTGTAGGGATTCAACTGCCAGCAGCCCAAGAGAGGCCCTAGTCTAACTGAATTCTCAGCACCCAGCCCAGTACTGGTTATACAGTAAGTGCCCAATAAATATTCACTAAATGTATAAAAAATGGTAGTATCTTGGAAGGTAAAAGCCCACACATAAACAATATGTAAAAGGCAAAGGTCAGGAATTTTAGACCAGTAAGCTGACTATTGCAGATGGATTACCAAACAGATGGGGGTGGGCACTTAGAAATGAAGAGCCAGGAGCCAACAAAGTTCTCCTCAAGTCGGTCACAGCAGATGGGCCTTACAGTTTTTTTTCATCCTGCCTCTACATATGCAGAGGATGTCTTAAACAACAGTAAATCTTGACTTTCATACGACCTTTGACAAAGTCTTTTATTGCACCTTTAAAAAACATGGAGAAATAGCAGGCAGGATGACAGAGCAGTTATAAGACAGTAACAAGTAGAAAAAGCATAAGCAAAGACTGGTGGTTGAGAGATTGAGGTCAATCTAAAGAAATTCTTCAGTAGGGTACCAGGAGTTCCTGTGGGTCAACTTTCTTCTTCAATGAGTTGGGGTAGCATGAAAGGTGTATGTGCAAGTAGCATAAAAGCAGAAGGGGTAAGCATTGCACTGGATGTATAGTAGTCCGCCCTTATCCACTGTGGATACGTTCCAAGACCCCAGTGGATGCCTGAAACTATGGATAATACTGAACCCTACATATACTACATTTTTTCCTATGTGTAAATACATACCTACGACAAAGTTTAACTTACAAATTAGGCACAGTAAGAGATTAACAACAACAATAATAAAATAGAGCAATTATAACAATATACTATAATAAAAGTTACCATAGATCTTAGCAACCTCAGCATACAATTTTTTTTCTTTCTTTAAGTCAAGGACTTTCACCCTTTCACTTAAAGGAAGCACTTTATGGCTTCTCTTTGGCTTCTCCGAATTGCCAGCATCACTACACTTGCACTTTGGGGCCATTATTAAGTAAAAAAAGGGTTATTTGAACACAAGCACTGCAGTACCTCAACTGTTGATCTGATAGCCAAGATGGCTACTAAGCGACTAATGGGTGGGTAGCATATAGAGTGTGGATATGCTGGACAAAGGGATAGTCCACATCCAAGGTGGGATGGAGTGGGACAGTGCAAGATTTCATCTCACTACTCAGAACGGTGTGCAATTTAAAACTTATGAAATATTTATTTCTGGAATTTTCCATGTAATATTTTTGGACTGCAATTGATGATGGATAAGGGGGCCTATGCAGTTCAGAAGATCCTAATTGGGCTAGAATATTTGAAAACAGCATGATAAAATCTAACTGGAATTAATGTAGCTTGTATTATTAGGTATACAAATAAATCATAATTCAAAATAAAAATACAAAAAAAGAAAGAAATTTAGGATGAGAGAGATCTAATTGAGCAGCAGCTCAGATGTTTATCAGATCATCACCACTACTGTGTGAAAGCTGCTTAAAGCTAACGCACTGGAAAGCTGCATAGAAGAAACGCAGGTCTAAATAAGGCTGGTTTTTAGTTCCCATATTTTGTACTAGCCAGTCCACATTTGAAACGTCACGACAAGTGGAATTCTGAGGAACAAATAAAAGGTAACAACAAGAAGGAATAATTGAAGGGATTAAAGATGTTTTCTGAAGAAGAGAAAGCCTATAGATACACTAGAAATCGTCCCATGCTTAAGAGTTTTCAATTAGAAGTAGTAGGGTACACTTAGTCTGTTTGCCAGAAGGCGCTTTTTTGAGGAAGGAAGGGAATCATAGATCTCTTTGAGAATCTGATAAAGCATGGGCCCTCCCCCTCAGGAAAAAAATAGACACACATACACGTTTTTCAAAGAGTTTCGGGGAGGTCTAAACCAGATTAAGAGCCTCTAGCTGAGAAGTTATAAGGTCCCAGGTTTCCATATCTTATAAGAAACGTTTTCTCCCTCAATATCTAAAGCAATACTCCTGATCAGGGAAATTGGTAGAAGAATTTCTACCCTGGGCAGAGGGAGTGGGAGGAGAGTCTGGAGCCGGTAACCCATAGAGTCCCTCCCAATTCTAGGATTCCCTAATCTAAAAGGAATTTTTGGATAATTCCATAGTGTTAAGGAAAATATTTAAGATATTATTTGTTATTGTCATTCACAGTGCAATTTTAGATACAAACAATACCCATTACACTCCGGTAACTGAAACACGGTCAACACAAAGGTCATCCAGGCACTAACATAACTTACTAGACATATGTGAAAAGGATTTTATTCACTAGATGCACAACTACAATGGAAGCAGGTATATAAATTATTTCTCGTATTACAATAAAATATTTCTTTCCACAAGTTGCCTTTTAAAAAACCTGGCTGCACCAGGGGCATGGTAGCAGAAGCCCTCCAGCATTTGCAATATAAACTCTTGTTTTGTATTTGGTTACAAGGATTTTTCTAAGCGGTTAGAGTATGTCATCATCATAGGGCAGACCTATGAGTTATCTTATTAGTAGCATTACATAATTTCTACATTATGGGGTCTATGTTCTAGGTAACTCATTGCTATCTAAACCTGAAGAGCTTTTCTACACATAAACGGGAGGAAAAGAAGTGCATCTCCATTTTAATTCTACCCTTAAAGAGAAGTAAGCAAGTCAAAATACTTGAGAGTGATGCTTATTTCTTTAAAACTGAGGTTCTCAAAAATCCTAAGTAAGAAAAGCATTCTATTAGTCTTTTGAGAAATATTCTAAGATTTTGCTCAAGTTCCTTCTATTTAAATTCTTACTAATAGTTCTGTTACTAATACCGAAAGAGCCCCAATCCTGAAAGAATTACATACACATTACACTCGATATATATATTTGTTTCCTATCTACAATCACATAAAACTATAATAAGGTTTTATAAATGCCTGTTGGCAATGCACAGTGCTGCTGCTTGGAAACTATTTTCATAATAAGTAAGTGTCCAAAAGGGCTGCAAGTCTTAAGGAGAAGCTGTTTTGTGTGTGTATGTGTGTGTGTGTGTTATTAATTTGTTTATGGAACCCCAGTGATAGACGTTACTCACTTAAAAGCCCCATCTTTATTATTGCTATTTTTCTATTGGAGCTGAAAAGCAAGGTATTATTGCATCCCTTCATTCCTTGGCTTTCTCCAATTTCCAATGCTTTAATTTCCCATTCGAATCAATTCTCAAAATGGAAAAAAAATCTGCCATCAATGGTAGACTCTAAGTGACATGGAGGGCTCATTTTTTTTTTTCTAGTTCAAGTAATAGCCTTCCAGAAAAATATTAATGACAATGAACCTATTTTCTATACAAAGGATTGTCAAATTCCATCAAAATCTGTCATATTGTTTTCTTAGCTCTCAACCAAACGAGACATCCAGACATTAAGGGGCCATAGAGAATGTTAGAGGTTAGTTTTAGATTATACTTTCTATCTGACTTGGCTGTAAATACAGCTGATGAGGAGAAGTTTATAGGACAGTGGTTCTCAGACTTTAATGTGGAACGCAATAATCAGGAAGGCTTATCAAAATACAGATTGCCAGGCCCCACATCCAGAGTTTGTGACTCAGTCAGTCTGGGGTGGGGTCTAGTAAGTCGCATTTCTACCAAGTTTCCTGGTGATGCTTTTGTTGCCAGTCCAGGGACCATGCTTTGTGGAACCCCTGGTACAGAAGATTCTCTGATATATAACTGGTTGCAACACCCTATTTCCTTTATTCAGATTTTCATGGCTAAGGTTTTTGAAGCATACTCTAGACCAGACCTTAAAATGGCAGATGGCTTTCCGTAGCTTCAGAACCCATGGAAGCCACATCCTTCTCTAACTATCCTGTGGAAAATATTAGTAAAGATGCAACCCTCTTCTGCAAGAAGAAATCAAGCTGTTTCTTGAGTCTCTCTCCCATTTTCTTTAAATCTCTTAGTATTTGGAGTGAAATTCGAAAGGAAAATGGTTCATAAAACCTATCTGGAAGGAGTGGCTCTATCAGAAAGAAGATTGGCATACTCACCAGAGAGGAAATATACCCAGTCGTGTGGTGATAAAAACCATGGCAAACATGACAAACAGAAGATCACAAACTTTCTGAAACTTTGCATAATTTGCCATTTTGGCAGCCTATGAAAGGAAGGAATGCGACATATTAATTTAGTTAAACTGATAAACGAAAAGCTTCTTTCAATATGCATGAGCCTCCTTTAAGATATAACTTACCAGATGCATAAAACTGCCTGCTACTTTGAAATCTCATGTATCATGCATCAGTATTTATAAATTACCCATAAGTCGAGTGCAATGCAGTATTAGCCATAAGTAGAACTATGACTGTCACAGATTTAATAAAATATTCAGGAACCTGAAAAATTCAATTATATGGTTGATTTCAGGAAAACAGAAAAATAAGAAAATTCTTGCATTTTAGTTGATATTAGCAAACCAAAGTCACCGAAACAGGAATTTGGCATTAACAAATCTAAAATAGAAACTATTAGATAATCCTTCAAACCTTTAATGAGTCCTAAACACTAAGGCCACAAACTTTATACAAAATATATGGAGACCTTTTGGATTTTTTCTCCTTTCTACTTAGAATTATAGGTTTTCCTTAAACAGCCATAAGGAGTATTCTCAGGAGACAGTTTCTTGGCTTATTCTCACAAATTTAGAAATGAATAATGTGTCAAGATCATGTTATTTCAATGAATCCATTTAAGTATGATTTTCAAAATTACATTAATGGGTCATTTTCTATATAAAGTCACTAACGTTCAAAGTGTCTGTGAGAAATATTCCAATAATTTATAATAGTGATTTCAATGACCACTTTTTGTATTACAAATTAGTCTAGGGAAAAAAATCACATCCCTTTCTCTATCATCCACTTTTAAAAAATTGAAGTATAGTTGACATACAATATTCTACCACCTACTTTTTACAGATGATTCTAAGTAAAAACAGGTGACAGTGAAAACATTATTTTGCTTGATCATCTTTTTTTACATTTTCACGTACAATTCACAAGCACCCCCACACAGGGTTATAAATTGAAGATGTCTTCTGAATTCATAACATTATTTTCTACTTGGAAAGTTAAATTAGCTGAGTCAAAGTTGAGAGGATTGTTGACAGTATCCACAGAAGCTGTAATTTAATAGCTTTATGTAAAATACGAAGCTGTGAGAGAAATGCATTCCTAAGGGTAAATATCTGTTAACTGAGTGGAAGTCAAGATTATGAACTTTGAATTTCGTGAACACTTTGGGTGTGACACCGCAAATTATATTAAGAAAGAGAAGAAGCCTCTCTGTCTCCTTCTGGCTAAGTGAACCATACAGTTGTTCGTTTATATTCACTCACCAGCATTCAAGAAAAAAAAGCATGAAACATTAATTTTTCTAAAATGTCTAAGCCATAGATCCCACTTTGAAGAGCTGACAGTCAGCATACTCATTATTTGGATATTCTTGAGTACTATTTTATAACGTCATCAAAAAGAATCCATTTGATGAAGAACATTTGCTTTTAAGCCACATGACTGGGATTCCTGGATTATTTTTCTTTTCTGGATAAAAGTGGTAGACGATGATTCAATCAACATTTTCCGAACCATGGCTCAGCAGAGCATCATGCCAGCCATTTCCATAGAGATTAAAGTTGGCAGATTGTATAGTATTGATTTCAAAACTGTAGATTGTTGTATAAAGGTCTACTTTCGACTATTCTTAGGATTTAACCAAATGGCAACTGATTTTCAGGGGATTGCCCTTATACTAATTATATTTTGCCTTTAAAAAAATATGCAGAATAGAGTCTAGCTTGAATCACTTAAAAATCATAGCACCAAACTATCATCTGTCATATCTAGCCCATTAGGACCATTTTTTTTGTTTTTTCATAACCTTATAGGGACCAGAGTGTTTAACAAAGTGCCGTATATACTTCAAATCTTGCTTAATTGCCTTTACAGTAGATTCAGTTTTATGGTGTGGGATTTGTGCTTATATTGCAATAACACATCATTATTGGAGGGCACCTCTATTCTATATTCACAGTGATAGTAAATGCTTCAAAGAGGCAGAACTGTGGGCCAAAGGGATAAAAAATCAGAATACAGATTCTAAAACCCTTTTCTACAAGGAATTTGTACTCTGGTAAGTTGATGTTTGACTAGTTATACAAATTTGTTAGTATAAAGTGAAAAGATTTTCATTTAATTATATAACATTATTGAGTGTGTCTCTTCACAGGGGCCATAATTAAGAGTAAATATCACAAAATTTTCCTTGGGATTTTATCTTCTGAAATATGCTAAAAGCATTTTTTGTTTTCTATTTTTTTTTTGCCACTTTAATAATTCTAAATGATGATGATTTATAAAGTTAATAAAAGTGCAACCAATATTTCCTCTTTTTATACTTACATGCATAGAAAACATAGTTTTTATATGTAATATGCAATTTGTATATACTTTTCACTGTAAAAATACTACGGTAATATGTATATTGGCAATAAAAACTATGACTATTAATTAATTTCATCAGAATGTACATATCCCATTAACAACTAAACTGAGTTATATACACTTTCCAGATAAACCAGTGTGAAACTTATAACACCAGAAGCAAAACTTATTCAAATAATGAATTTCCTATTGTAAAGCAATCATTTTTTAAGTGTAGAATAGTAAAGGTTTTCATTATTCTATTAATAAAGAATGCTAACATGACGAACATTTTTTGTACAAAATTTTATATATTAATTTAAAGTCTCACTTTCACCAATTTAACCTACAAAGAAACACTCTGCAGTTCAAAGCAGCAATATACTATCTTCCCCCAGCACCATCTAGCATAACACAAAAGTAATGATCTCGGGGACTTCCTGAATTCTTGATTTTGTTTTCTTAAAGATGAAAGAAAACTTTTACCTCTAGAAGAGCATCAGCTGAATCGTGGAGACAGAGGACCAGGGTCCCTACTCGGGCCATATTGTTGACATATGAAAAGGTAATCAAGCAAATAGATACAAGGTGATGCAGGAACATAATGCCAAAGTCCTTGGGGAGGAAAAGACACAGCCATGTTAGGGCTTAGTGGTATCACAACATTTCCATTCATCTATTCAACCATTCAACCAATACTTGCTGAGGCTCTTTATGGGCCTAGCACTGGGGATACTAAATGAAGAAGATATAATTCCTATTCTCTTGGAGTTCACCATATAGTGGGAGAGACACATAGGAGACCCGTGACTATGAAGAATGTGATAAATGCCAGGACTAAGGCCAGATTATAAAGAGTATTTTGTACGAAGCCAAGGAATTTGAAGCTATGGGAGAAACTGCCACAGGATTTCAAGCAAAGAAAGGCACTACTTGGATTAGTACCTTAGGAAAATCTGTTGGGTAACAGTGCAGGTCAAACTGGACCACTTCTCTGACTACTAGTGGCTAGGGATTCTGCATCCTTCTCTGAAATATGCCCAGTGGGATGTTAAAATAAAAATCCTAATATGTTGACTTTTCTGATGGGTCCTACACAAACAAGCACTGAATTTTAGCCATTATCTGTCCACAGTCATTAGAAAAAACAAACTGGATAAACTAATGGTAAATTGGCCATCCTTATTTTGATCAGCTTCAAGGGAACTACTTCTGGTCCATGCGAAAAGGTCATCTTTCTCTGATACTAATTTATCTCCTTACCATCTAGACATGGTTTGTTGCGATTTAGCATTTCTTTTGCTGAGAAATATAGTCTCTCTTTTACTAATATTTTTACTCTCATTTAATCTATATTTCTACCAGAGTAAACTTGAACTTCTCTGGGATGTAAATACCAGGATTGGCTGTAACAGTGATCTACTTGAAGCCTTGGAGAAAGAGAACTACTCCCCTACAGACCATTCATGGCAAGACAAATCAGCCACAATGAAAAACATATCATGAACTGAAAGAGAGAGAAAGAGAGCAAGTGTGTGGGCACACACACCCTCTTTATTCAGCAGCTATTGATGTCATACAGTTTGGGGTTTGAAAGGTCAACTTCAAAGACTTTTAAATAGTTTTAAAACATTTAGACAATGGTCTTTGTTTAGATCCTGAACGTAAGTAATGATAATCCATAAGTAATGAAATATTGCTATTAGGTCCTTTTACCATTTATTTGATTGTATAGTTTCCATGTTGAAAAAATTTCCAAATACTTGATCTTCAACTTATATAACTTGAACCTACAAAGCTATGGATATTTCTACTTTTCAAATTCCTATGATACAGACGCTCTTAAGAGCATCTTTTTATGTTTTATAAAATCAAGCTTTAAATGACAATCATGAAATAAAGTTAAATGTGTATGTTTAAAAAAAATGTTTAAACGGTTCTGTGTATACTTTGGTGAACTTTTCCAGAGGTTGTTTTTTCTGCCTTGGAAAGTGCCAAACATTTATTGATAACCATACATATTGATTTATTACTAGAATAAACAATGTATTAGTTTCCTAAATAAGGTTGGATAATTTTAAAAATGAAATGCAACTATTTCTCTTATTTTCAGTTAACCTAGTCTTCAAATCTGCCATGTTGCATTGATGGTGGCTATCATTGTTGGAAGAATCATCTGTCTTGCATCAGTTAATTCTAACTCCCCACAGAACTGCAGAACTGAGTCTTGCAAACTCCTGCACCTCTTGACTTCCCACTATGCTTTTTCCTCCATAACCACATTCCCATCTAGTTCTCAGCTCAGTGGCAGAGGAAATGATGACCACGGTCTGAGTTGAATGAGTGATTATGTACAGACTCAACTGACTAGTTTTACCTACTTCTCCTAATTTTCTCTGATGTTTTTGTAGTTTTTAGGATTTTCCTAAATCATTAAAGTTGGAAAATACCAAAATGCTTTAGGTATATAATAAAAATTGTTCTGATAATGTTTTCCACTAGAAGATGAAACCTCTTCTCTCTAGGCTGTTACCAGAGATTTACCAGGTTCCATTACCTCGAATACAGTGTTCTACCAGACAATAGATACTTCAAAACAGTGGATCAATTAAAGTGAGATAACCTATCAACTGATATATTAAACTGTTTTCTAAACATAATTAAATGAAGACATACAGCACTTAATTCAACAGTTCTAGGAGTTTCTGTTTGCGGGCACTGAATACACCGTGAGATTTTAAAGTCTAACTAGCTGAGCACCTAACCAGAACACCACTTTCTACATTTCCCATTGTTCACCCTTGAATGATTGCTCTTGATTCTCTGAAAGAGAACAAGAGTTTTTCTCTATTTAATTTTTAAGTGAATAAATATAAATTGATTAAAACACTTCTGGAGGATTAGGACCATTTTATAATTGTTTCCTAATTCGTATCTGATAATAAACGTCAATAAACAATAAACGCCCTTGGCAATATAGCAAGGCTCCCCTAAAAACAAAAGCCTTGTTTTTCAGACAAAGTTTGCTTTGTGAAGATGATTTCTGCATATAAATCCCCTGGTCCTAGAAAACATTTATTACTGAGGGGCTCAGAGTTATGCCCACAGCAGAAGACCAATTTTTATTATACTGTCAAATCTGTATGAATATGAAAAAAGCATGAATAATGGAGTTTTTGTTTTTTGCATTTCTGCTTCAGAAAGCATTATACACAGTGAAATACCTTTAATAAAAGTCATACAGTCGTTATTTTGTGTGTAACTCACATCTCACCCTGACACATTTTTTTTTTTTTGAGTAAGCACTGAATCTGCTCCAAATAAGGGTTTTTAAATAAACAGTCAATTTAAACTTTATCAGTGTAGGGTAGGAAACTCGAATCCTCATGTTTCTTACTGCTCAAAGTGACTGGTGTGTATAGAAACACAGGCCTGGCTGCAGGAAATTTAGCATCTTGGTTGATAATGTTTTCCTGCAATCTTGGGAGCAGCAATTAGGCAGAGACATTGTGATTTCTTGTTGGTCTTCAGATGGAGACAGATCCCAAAGCTCTTATTCAAAACAGGATGGTCTGGCTGCCTGCTTCAGTGGTGTCCCCAACCTCCTGCCAGTTTGCCATATTGTTTCAGGACATGTTCACAGCCATCATCAAAGCGTCCTTCTATGTTTCCTGCCTGATATTTATCCCGACCTCAGCCCTCATTCCAGTGGCTTCCCCTATGCTAATTAGCAGAGGCAGAAAAAATAATTAGATGTGGTCTTGACTCAAATTCAATTAGAAGAAGTCTGAAATGAAAGAATTCAAGGAAGAGCCATCCATTTTAATACCAGAAGCTGGTAAGATAATGCTGCTTATTGCCTTATTACATTTCTGGACGACATTTAGAGAACCTAGAAGATAGTCCATCCCAGTTTGTTCTGTGTCGCTTCCGCATCAGAAACTCCGAGGTGCAGATAAAATTTCAGCTACTTGGGCTCCATCCCCAACTATGTGAATGAGAATCAGCATCTTTAGCTCAGTTCTCCAGGGGAATTTTATGCACAATAAAATATTAGCAGCAAAAGGCCAGAGGGATCAAGCTCTCATTAAGATAAGAACATATGATGTTCTACATGATGGAACTCCATTTGCATTGATCAGCCCGCCTAGAGTCTTTGAAATAATATTCTGTCTTCAAGAGGCACCAGAAATTCATCTCGATGTGCATGTTTTCATGAAAGCAAAATTAACTCATTTCTCATTAAGAAAACCCACCAGAAACAACAAGAAATTGTTCTCTAAATTTCCATTTGCTGGATAAAGTATTAATAATTTTATGCTGTTTCTTTTGGGAATAATCTTTGCAGCAAGTAAAGAAGAGCAGTGGTGAACCTTCTTAAGAAAGGAATATACTACCAAAATCTTAAGTGATGGCTGATTTAGATGTGCATGGATGTTGAAGAATATGAAATACCATATATGTGTAAGACAAAGAAAACACTCTTCTCTCGCAGATGCAAATAACATATATTAGCTTTCCCAAATTTAGTTTAATAAATAAAATTAATAAATACAATTGATAAACTTACAGTCTAACATATGAATAGAAATCAAGTAATTAGCATCAGGTTACCCATTGAACAGATCTTCAAACTCTCTAGGAAACAGAAGTACAACAGCATAATTTAAAGCTGATTTCATTTTATGGCAGTTGCAGCAATAATAGAAATCTCTCGTTTCTATTTGTTTCATTTTTATAAAAAATAGTTTCCTCATTTGATCCTTCAAGGTGCATAGAAATTAGTACAACTTTTAACAGAGTAACATGCTCTTTCTTCTAGAGATCAATTACAATCTTTCTATCTCATCACTTGGGATTTTGCAAGGTAGGGGTAAAACTCAGAATGAAGCTGGAGAGCATCATGGCTGTGCAGGAAGTGGACTTCAAGCACGTAACCTGGCAACGTGCAGGGGGGAGTGACCACTCAGGCTCCATCTCCACTCCAGAACAACACACAGATGGAGATGGGGAGGATTTCAGACAACGCTTATATATGCCAAGAATAATTATAGTTAAATACCATCGAGGGAATCTGAAAATATTATAGATTGTTAATCTTGGGCTAAGGATGCTAAAGTCCTGATTAATAGCATATATATATTTATACACACACACACACACACACACACACACACACACATATATATATGACCTCTTAAAAAGCAAAGAAATGAGACAAAAAAACTGTTTAGGTCTTGAGACAATGACTAAAATGAAAGTATATTCAGGATGATTTATGGAAATCAGTTGATTTGTCCATATTAGGCAATTTGAGGAAAATTATACCTTTCTTTTACCAGTGCAGGACACAAAACATTCACATAATGTACGTGAATGTCAATGTCAATATTTGGGTATCTGCAATCTCCCACAGTTTATTCAGTCATTATATTTGTAACCGGCCTTGAATTTTGGCTCACTATAAAGAGAACCGGTTAAATGTGCCATTTAAAGAAAGGTGTTTCAAAAAACAGCGCTCTTCAAAACCTGTAACTAGAATTCACCTTCATGCCCATGTATGGCCTATGCACTCTAGGGTAAATATTTATGAGAAAAGTTGGAAAGGGATGAAAAAGTGTGATTTATTTGGGAAACGTTTGTTCGATTACAAAGCAGAGGAGTCCTGGCAGGAATGATTCAATTATCCCTTTTCTAAAATTCAATCCACGAATAAAACCTCATTTACACTAAAACTAGAGTGAAATTTATTTCCACACTTTTTTCCAATAGACTTTCTTTTCCCCTTTTGGACTAAATATATATAGATTTAGGTCCTTGAGGGAGATAAGTGTCACATACAAACATTCTAAAAACAGTAAGTGTCGAGAAATTAATTGGTTAAAGACTTCAAATTTACTATTGTTACTATCAAAATGTTTTAAAAGTACGCACTGATGTGATTTAAATATCTACTAGCCATTCTCAAATCTGACATCCTCACTGTTCACCAAATATGTAATGTATTAGTAAATATAGAGCAACATCCAGGTTGCTCTACTTTAGAGCAGAGAAAGGCACACTATGGCCCCCAGGCCAAATCTGGCCCTCCAGTTGTTTTTGTAAATAAAGTTTTATTGGAACACTGCCACATCTATTTATTTAACTATCATCTATGGCAATGTGCTTGCTACAGCAGCAGAGTTGAGTAGTTGCAACAGAGACTACACGGCCTGCAAGATTAAAATATTTACTCTCTGGCCCTTTATAGAAAAGTTTGCTAACACCTGCTTTAGTGCCACGTCAAAGGGCATAATGGAAAACTCAGTCATATTATCTGAGATGTGGCAATTCCATAGTCTCATGGCCAGCTTCAGCAGCATATTTTCTTCAGATAAAGAATATGCAACAATTCATTTTCAAGGCTATTCTGAATTTATTAAATATTACTCTCAAAATTCAGATAAACTATATAAAAAAAGAGTCGTGGCAGGTGTTTCCATCAAAATTCTCATGATAAATTCTAACTACAACTTCAAGCTAATTTGAAAATCAAGGAGTTTCTTCACCAGCTTTTAAAACAAAAGCTGTGTTTCTAGATGTAATGTTACTTTCTCTACTGCTAGATGTGCCATAACTTTATAGCTTCTGAGAACATATATAAATGAAATAAAGAACTGTTGTATAAGCAGTGTTTACCCAGTCTTTCTCCTGTGTAACATTTATGGTACCATTTCAAGATTAAGAACTCATAATCTCATCCACTATGAATTATTTAGTTAATATTTAATCTTTAATTGGTTTTATTACTGTAGAAAAGGACACAATAAAATTTTATTTGTTCAATAGAAAATAGTAACATAGTGCCATCAATTCCCTTTCAGTGTGCCTGGCCAGAGCATGGAACCTAATTCACGACTCTCTGGAGTTCTCCTTCATGCTTTCCTTTCCTCCTCCCCTCAAAAGCACACCCTCCAAATGCACTCTGCTTTCAAATGATGCAGATACTTTTCTTCATTATACACGCGTGGTTTTTTTCCTATTGAACTTTGGGTCTACGCAAGTTCTCCATCACTACAAGTCTTGCCAAATTACAAGCGCCAGGAGTTGGAGGCCTTTATATATACCTTCTGGGTTCTGTTAAAATTACTCTTGGCCCAGCCACACTAATTTGTACAGGTTTTTTTTTTTAGATTTTTAAAAATTTTTCCTTTTTCTCCCCAAAGCCCCCCAGTACATAGTTGTATATTTTCAGTTGTGGGTCCTTCCAGCTGCGGCATGTGGGACGCCGCCTCAGCATGGCCTGATGAGTGGCGCCATGTCCGCTCCCAGGATCCCAACTGGTGAAACCCTGGGCTGCCTAAGTAGAGCGCGAGAACTTAAACCACTGGGCCACAGGGCCGGCCCCAATATGTACAGGGTCTAATGCTAGACGGGTCTCTTCTGAGACATTTTAAATAGACTCAACACCACAGTCTTAAGTGATGCACAGGTTTACAGATTTTATTCTCCATTTTTTCTGCAATCGCCCTGAGGACAAAGGCCATAGCAACGCTTGACAATATCAAGTAAACCCATTCAGGATGAAAACATCCAGAACGGTCAGTAGGGGGCAGCCTGTGCTCAGCTAAAATAAGAAATATTCCAGGACTCAAAAGCCATAATCCTCATACTTATTGTAAAGTCCTTGAGGCCCCAAATGACAATGGGCAATCGAGGACTCAATTTTGTGGTTTAGATGGACGATGGAAAAAGTCTCCTTGGGCTCAACCATGTTGGGATGATGCTGCAAGTTGTCAGGAGCGGTTCAGAGGACTCTTCTTATTATCATCAGCCTTCTCCTCTCTCTTCTAACTCCTCTTCCTTCAGTTGCCTGAACTCCCACGCCCCTTCACAAACAGACAGAACACTACCTGCAGAATTCACTTGTCAAGTTTCTTCTTGCCCTCATGCAGGCCTCTGGCCTTTTCTCCAAGCCCCATTCCACTTTGACTGCCTGGTGAACTTCTATCTGTCCTGTGATTTTCCTACTAATTCTTAAGCTCCAAGGGTTCTGTCTGAAGTTGTGATCTATTCTTAACAGCAACTCCCTAAAGCAAGTACTGTTTGAACTCCATTTTACAAAGAAACTGAGGCACAGAGATGCTACTTAATTTTTCCAACATCACACGGTGAGGACAGGCTAGAGCCAGATCTGAACCGAGGTCTGTGTGACTCCAGAGCTCGGGCTCCCAACTATTTCACGAGGCTGCTTCTGAGAAACCAATGCATGAGGAAGGACCTATGAGGAAGGAGGCAGCAGAGAGGACACTTTTGAAAACACATATAAGTGAGAGACTCGAACTAGGTCCACAAGAATAGGACAAGGTCCATTTTTATTTCTTCCTTTTTTTTTTGAAGAGGTTAAGTTTTTTTATTTTACTGAGGTCACATTGCTTTATAACATTGTGTAAATTTCAGGAATACATCAAGGGTCCACTTCTAGAAGATAGGAGGAGAAGGGGGATCAAGAGGGAAGCTGCAGGGTTAGCCATGAGTGGAAGAGGCGCCTCTTAGGAGGCCAAAGGGAAGGATCTGAGAAGGGTCTTTTTGTATCTACAGGGACAGAAACGGAGGGAATTCATGGAGTCAGAGAGACAGTTCGAGCTATAAGAAGCCAAAGTAGGTGTTTTCCCAAGTCAGCAAGGATGACTTGTGGGAAACTCCCCAGAGGAAGCTAAATGACTGACCCTCCCAGATGAAAGCGGATCCTTCCAAGTGCCAGTGGCATGTCCTGAGAGAGGGTGGGACTCCTGAAGCCTTAGACTCAAGGACCCAGAGCCCTAGACCAGCAGCACTGGGTGGGTCCTGGGTGTAACTCTCTGTATTGCAGCAAGGCTGTGGCCCTTTGCACCACATGGGAAGAAGAGGTTCCCGGCTGTCACCCTCCCACGTCCTGGACAGCAGTATGGACCACTGCACTGCCCCAGAGCTGTCCAGAGGTTGGTCATTTGACTGTGAGATCTAAAAATGCTTAAGAGCCTCTCCCTTGGCAAGGCACCTGGGAGTGTGATTTCCAGAGTAAGCCACTAGTTACGGCAGCCTTTGAATAAAATCCCATAAAACTGCCCCATGAAACATATTTCTTTTCCAGGCAATACTGTTCTATTGTTCTCCCAGCAGCCTGCACAGAGCACTGGGTTGAAATGCTTTGATCACAGGTGGTAGCTTATTAAAATGAGCTGCCTCTTCTTCCCTTCTTAGATGCTGAAGACACTGTACAGAGAAAGAAACAGGACAGAGGCCCAAGAATCGGGCATATCTGCCTCAGAAGAAATCTAAGCTTCAAGGGCAGGATATTGCTGCTCCGATCACAAGTGGACAGAGAAAAGAGCAACTTGGCACCTCTATGAAAGAGAGGCTAAGTAGCCTGCCTGACTGTGTCTACAAGTAGTGTGAGGTTACACAGGGAGAATTCTCCATCATCCTCCCTCCCTCTCAGGATGATCAGGTATCAGCTAGCATGATTTTAGCTTTTCAAGCAAAGAAAGGACATGCTGATACAATCTGAGGCACTAGCTGAGAGTTGGAGTCATAGGAAAAACTTAAAATAATCTCGACAAGCAGTTCTCAAATGTTTTAGTCTCAGGACCCTTTTATATTCTTAAAAATTACTGAGGACACCAAAAAGTGCTCGTGTATGTGGGTTATATCTATCAAGATTTACCACATTTTTAAAAACCTGTAAAACACATTTATTCATTTAAAGTCCATGACATTAATTAATATAAATACTTTTATGAAAAATAACTACATTTTCCAAAATTAAAAAAAAATGGTGAGAAGAGTGGCATTGTCTTACATGGTTGGAAATCTCTTTGATGTCTGGTTAAGACAAGAGAGATGGATTCTTACAATTGCATATCCATTCAATCTGTTGCCATATGTTACTTTGGTTGAGGTATGTAAAGAAAATCCAGTATCACATAGTTGGAAAAGGGAGAAGTATCTTCATAGTCTTTTCAGATAGTTACGGATATTCTACTTTGACACTGTATCAAAACTTGACAGGGGGGATATTCTTAAAGGTTAGTTGCAGTCTGGAATTTAAACCATATCAATAAACTTTTCATATTCTGTTACATAAAATCCTTTGGTCTGTCTTAACCTTTGAATGGATCTTTCTCTCATGCATGATTTTGTAGCATGAGGTATTAGTCACTTTGAAAATAGTGGCTCGCTGAGTTAATGAAACATTTTATTATGCAACGTTTTAAAAATCATATTTATTAATATCACTAGCAATTTCATGAGAAAAGTCTTTAAGTATAGAGATGCTATCAAGCTCTTGCTGGTGGCCACAAGTTTTCCAAAAATCTAATTTTTCCTTGAAAGCTTCAGTTTTATCATTGACAACAAATTGTCAATTGTTTTACTTGAAACAGTTTGACAAACTAACTCAGTTCATTTGTTTCAAGAAAATGTCTAGCAAATACACAGGTTGGAATAACCACAGTGTGTCATTCATTCTTTCAAGTAAAGATGAGATTCTATGGGGGAAAAAATGCAGCTAGTTCAGCTTGCAATGCAAAGCACTAACTGCAGGTGATTTTTCTTGAGACATTACTGTAGATTGTTATGTAGAAGTTTTTATGCCTACTTCTCATTTTTAGAAATGTATACTCAAGAATAGAGATTTAATAAAATTATCACTTTTCACTGCTTCATCAAGAGTATTCTCAAGTGAAACTGACATTTCTTCTTCCTGCAAGCATGTGGCAGTGAAGAATACAATGATTACTAACATAGTTTGGTGTCATGGCCAGCAATTTTCCACCATTACCTTTGCACCATCAGTGCAAATTTCAACATAATGAGAAAGGCAAATGACATCTTAGTATTATCATGAAGACAGTTTTGACCTTGCAGATCTCCTGAAAGGTTCTCAGGGATCTCCAAGTGTCTGCAGACCACACCTTGAGAACTGCTGATCTAGACAAATTATTTCCAAACACTGTTCTAGGAAATGATGATTAGTCATATTATTAATAATAGCTGTACTAGTCAGATAAGCTAGATTACATGGCAAAGCCTTTCAAATCTCAGTGGTTTAAAACAAAGGTTTATTTCTTACTCACTGCATGTCACCACGTAGCTGGCAGGGGCAAGGGGGCACGCTATTCACCACAGTCACTCAGGGCTGCAGGCTGATGGAGCAGCCTCCATCTCAAAGGCTACCAACCACTGTACTACAGGGGAAAAGAGACTCTAGAGGGTCTCATACCAGCAATTAAATACTCCAGGCCAAAAGCAACTCGAGTCAGTTCTGCTCACAGCCTGCCAGTTACATGGCCATCCATCCCACCACAAGAAGGGGCATGGCTGAGAAGTACAATCCTCCCTGTGCCTGAGGATAGAGAGCTGGCACTATCTAGTGAACTGCATTAACAACTGCGGCAACAGCTAACTTTTATTACGTGCCCTGCACTATTATAACCGTGTATTACTTACTCACGCTCATGACACTCCCGTGAGGTAGGTTACATGAACTCCATTCTTTGGATCAGGAAACCAAGGCATAGAGAGGTAAAAAGTAACTTACCCAAGGTCACACCAAATCAAACATGGTGCTGGGCAGGTGGACGTACTCCAGAGCCCATGCCTTTAATCTCTAAGCTATATTGCCCATAATTTTTCCCCAGTCAAGAACAAAATGAGAAAACTAAGAACTTTTTCATAATCCTCAATTTAAAGGATTGTCATTTATTACAAGGTGTCCTTTCTCCTTTAAAATGTCCTTTCCTTTATGAATTGATGGTAATAAGTGGTAGGTGATTTTAAAATTTTCTTACTAGGAAAAGTAAAAGTTTGGCAACCTTAAGTTAGTTTCTCTTCCTAATTATTTTTGTTAATTTTAATTGACCAAAAGTACGAAAATTTGTGACCACTACTTTCGGAGGTTTTTGTTTGTTTGTTTTGGGTTTTAGCACTACATTTTGATTCAACTGCATTTGGGTCATTATGAGCTAGGTACTGTTTTAAGCTCTATTTGTCAAGCAATGTACTAGATGGTTTCATGGACGTTATTTCACTTAATTCTATGCATACTGCTTCCTTATAAAAAGATTAAAGCATGCCTTTTTTTTTTTACCCTAAAGCTAATTGAAGGAGGAAAGATCTGGAGGATGACAGGCCCCCAAAAGGTAGCTAAACCACTCATAGCAACGGATGCTAGTTATTCTCTGCAAAAGTTACTAGAGAGCAAATACAAGCCTGTCAAAAAGTGTCTTGCTAAACTTAATTATCATACTTCTCTCTGTTAAGAATCATTTACAAAACGTAGTTTTTCTCTCAGGTTAAAGACCAAAAGAGCAACAAGCTGAATTCACCATCTGGGCCCTGGAACTCGGCCATGGCTGATTTCCTGCAACGGCCTCCGAACACGAGCAGGGATCATTGGCCAAGGGCCCAGGCCTTCAAGCCAAACAGCAGCTTAGTTAAAAGGGACACAGGGCTTAGACACAAACAAGCTGTTCTGAGCTCCAACACAATTATGCTTATTAGCTTCCCTTGGAAAATTTTGATGTGCAGAAGAAATACTTACTGTGAACAGGTGCTAAAGGACAGAATTTTAACAAAAGTTAAGACTTGGGAAATGAAAGATGTTTCAAACGATGTTGAATACCAAGAATATACCTGTTGTTTTAATAAGATACCTTTACAATTTCTTTTTACAAAAGGGGGAAGGAAGAAAGGAAGAGAAGAAGGGAGAGAAGGGGAGAGGGATGGAGAGAAGAAAAAAGGGAGGAAGGAAGGAAAAATTGTCAAAAAGGTTGACATATCTTGGTAGCGCATAATAGAACATTTAAATTATAAGTCCATTATACCAAACTACTACAGCTTGGCTAGTCCCTTCCCTCTGGGAAGATTAATAGTATATCTCGTCACTGACCAAATGAGTACCAACCCTGGAAACGATCAGGAGAGAGGCAATGTGCTCTGTCACCACAGGATGAAAGGTTCTCCTCTCATTTTTAAACTCCAGACTCTATTTGGAATGAGAGCAATTAAGAAAATAAAAAAGATGGCAATACTAGGATGCTCCTAGAGGGGAAGAATTTGTGAATATAAAAGCCCTTTAGAAAGACTCATGAATTCATTAAGTCACAAAAAATAATTTCTAAACCTCATTTAAGGTACTGATTCTAACAGTTTGAGGCAGGCATTTGGATCCAATGTTTATAAATCCTGGTCTCTATTTGAAAATGGCCGTTCAAGCTCACTGTCATTTAATAGGGGAACTAAAGAAACATTTTTATAACCTTTTTATTAGTGACTCTATGAATAGCCTTCAGAAGTTAATTTCCATGCTGTGTTGTCAATGGGTGTCTTCAAACACCTCTATTCTATAATTAGGAAGCAGCCTGTTTTTAGAGGGTTTAGCTAATAGTTGCAGTACAGAAGGTGGGGAGTGTATTTGGCAGCCAAATATTCCATAAATCTTCACTTATGGCTGGGATGGCAGGTCTTCCAAGCGATAGACCAATGAGGAGGGAACCACCAGGGACCTGCTGTGAGAGTCAGCAAGATGTGAAGGAGAAAAGGAAAGTCTACAATTCACTAACGAGAGATGGCAACAGAGGAAAAGGCCTTCCTTACTAACCGGTACTGAGTAATGAGAATGTCTGGTAGTGACCAAATGCCCATTTTGTGCAAGAAACAAGAATAAGCTAGCTGCACCTGGAACGTCCAAACGTACTCTGACCAGCTGAAGAAAGGACAGGTGCCAGATGTCTAAAACAAGCTATGGGTGTGGACTAAGAAAAAGCATATAATTAATTTCTAAAAACTGACAATAGGTACAGGCCTGAGATCAATTCCATGAACCTCCTTGTAAAATTACCCCTTTCACAGTTTTCTACACTGATCCAAGATATGTTAAAACCACACAAAATGATACACTTCAGCCCTTGAAAATAATCCACTTACGATAACTATTAAAATAATGGTCCTTTGGCTTAAAATAAAGAAGATTCTATGAGTGCTCTCGACTCACTGAAAAGACATGGTAAATGCATGATGAGAAAACTCAAGCAAGTGGAGGGCACTTGGCGACTTTTAGTGTGGGACTAGGCAATATCTTGCTAGGACTAGGCTCCTGGGAGTCAAGGACAGTTAGTCTTGATTTTATTAATCTCTTTAATTCTAGATGGCACCTCTATTTCTCACTAAGCAAAAGAGGAACCAATAAAATGGCAAAGAGCTGCAAAAGGCTTACTATCTTTAATGTCAGAAGCATGGCAAGGCAAGACAATGCAAGAATTGTGGACATGTCTGATCTAAGATGAATCACAGGACTTTGCTTGTTAAGCTTGGGCTCTAATTCATTCCCACGTTGCACAACCTTGAAAAACTTGTATAAGCTCCCTGTAGATCAATTTTCCCAACTACAAAATGTGAAAAATATTCAAACCTCCTCCTTCATTACAGAAGTGTTTTCTGTCACTACCTGGAAAAAATGCTCCTCAGAAGAAAATAAAATGCATACTATTCAGCCTTAAAAAGGAAGGAAATTCCGACACACGCTACAACACAGATGAACCTGAGGACATTATGCTAAGTGAAGTAAACCAAGCACAAAAGGACAAATATGGGATGGTTCCACTTATATGCACTATCTAGAGTAATCGAATTCATTGAGACAGAAAGTAGAACGGCTGTTGCCGGAGGCCCGGAGGAGGGAGGAATGCGGAATTGTTTAACAGGTACAGAGTTTCAGTTTTGCAAGATGCAAAGAGTTCTGAAAACCGGTTGCACGACAATGTGAATGTGCGTAACACTAATGAACTGTACACTTAAAAGTGGTTAAGACGGTAAATTTTATGTTTTCTATTTCTACCACAATTAAAGAGTTAAACAATCAGTAAAATGCACAATGAGCCTAGCACAGTCCCTGGCACATGGGAGATAATCAGTCTACAAGTACTGACTACGTGAATGAAGAAGGTTCCTCATATAAGACAGATGTGATCTAATTGGCATACCATCACTGAAGACTATTTAAACCTGTCCAGAAATTGGCCCAGAGCGTTTGGTGCAATGACTAAAGGAAACACAAATTATGGGTGTCAAAGGGTTATCTGCTATGCCCAAGCCCTAGCCCTCAGAGTGACCATCGGCTTCTTCTGAGAATCGGACAACATATACCACATTAAGGCTGTGTGGCCACACAGGTCAGGAAAGGCAGCTTTTTGCCAGCCAAGTAAGCCACCGCTGTAGGATAGTGGAAGGAGCGTACCTGGGGAAAGACGATGCAGGTACGAGGGTCGTAGACTCGTAAGTGCTTTTCTGCTACCATTTGGATACCACTTTGCAATTTAGCCGATTACTGATCTAACCAAGAAATGATATATTGCAGCATTGTGCTCCATCATAATGCACAGTCCTGTGCACAAAGGAGCTTGGAAGATACCCATTAGCAAGTTAGAAGACATTCTAAATCTATTTATTCATTTACCCTAAACTTACTAATCCCCACCACAAGCAGGTACATTGATAGTCATGAGAGGAATAAAGATGAATAAATCTTGTTCTTCGCCCTCCATGTCTAGGAAAGGGAGAGACGCAGGTCACTATGCTGTTAAAAAAAATACAATATGGTAAGTACTGGGCACCTGTAAACTAAACACAGAGGAAGGTATGGTCAAAAACTTCGGGGAAATTGAATAAGGCTTCAAAGAAGAGATTACTTTTGTGCTAGTCTGGTCTGGGAGGAGGGGGAATAGAGATTATTCTAGCCACAGGCAAGGTCTTATTAAAAACAAAGATGCATGGGAAAAAATGAGTTTGAACAATGGTGAGAAGATATCTGTAGTTAGGACATACGTGTGTGTCAGGATGGGGGAGAGAGGGGGTGGGTGATAAGACTGGAGAGGTGGGTCTGAATCATTTTGACAACCCTAAACATCACTCTAAGTAGTTTGGCTTTGTCTTGAAGGTTTTAGAAATATAACTCTTAGGTGGCAAGTAGACAGGAATGACTATATAGACAGAGGACCATTTAGGAGGCTATTGTAAAAGGTTAAGAAAAGTAGATAGGACTCAAACCAAATGTGTCAGTGACATTAAGCAAGTAGGTACAAGGAATGACAAAGAGGAAAGAAGAGCGAAGGAAAACCTCTAGCTTACGTGACTATTGGTTACAAGGTTTATTGGAGGGAGAACAAGACTATGGGAAGAGGAGATCTTTGGGAGGGGACACTTTTTATGTGAGGTTCAGTTTCCTCATTTATAAAATGAAGATAAATAAAAAATGATCCAACTGGATCTTGGAGTTGTGAGGATTAAATGATAAAATAAACAAAAAGAACATAATACTATTATTTATAAGTAGATTTGTAGAAGTATGGACCCGGAGAGAATCTGGGGCAGAAGAGAAACATTTTGGAGTCACTGGTAGATAAATTATGGTTGGTACTGCTAGAGAGTAGAAGCTTGATCATCCAGGGAGATGATGTCCTGTAATCCAGGACCAGACCCTGGCGTTTCGCAAATATGCAGAGCATGGGGCACTGGGATGGAGGCCAGCAAAGATGACTTTGAAGGAATGATCCAAATATGGGAATCTGGAGAAAATAACGTCATGGAAAAAAAACAAGCAGTGAATAGCTAAAAGTGCCAATTCTGCCAGAAGCTGGTAGGATGAGAACTAGAATGAGTGCGTTTAACACTCAGGAGGTCAAGAGTACCCTCAGCACAGGCTATTCCAGTGCAGGGGAGGGATGAAAACCAGAACACAGTTCATCTAGGAATGCATTTTCATGACATATTGTGATGTTAGACAACTCTTTAACTGGGGAAAAATTGCTTCTGTAGGGCTGGAACATTGAGATTTTACTTTCTCCCTGGAGCTACAAATACAATTTTGCTTCTTTATTTAATTTGGAGAACAGAGGGACTTGTGAATCAGACTGAGAGAAAATTGCTGTCAGGATTCATTGCTATATATTTTCATGGAGAAAAAAACACTAGGTTTTGAGGGAAAAGTGAAGAGACAATGGGAATAAAATACAAAATAGCACAAACAAAAATAGAGAACTTTCTGCTATAATGTGCAAAGTAACGCTAACCCAGCACAGCTGGGAGAATAGAGGTGAGTGCCTCTGACGCTCTGCACCCATCTGCCAAGGGTCATTAAAGATGCACGTCAGCAAGCACTTTACAACATAACCACTCTTACCTTTCTTTTGATATCAGTGAACTGGGAAAACATTAAAGACCAATAAAACGACAGCTCCAGGATATAATAGTAGTGAAGGTCAGTTGTGAGCGGCTGAGGATCAAAGAAAAAAAAGGAAAGATTAATAGTTCATAGGAAATCCAATTTGTGCCCCAAACATCTCAAGCTCAGTGCTGAAAAGTGACATGGTCTTATGTCTCCATAAATTCCAGCCCCATTCCCTTTGTGTATAAGGGGGCTTTGAAGGATGCCTCTAATCCACAGCTTGATGGCATTAGCTTTGTTTCATCTCCAACCAAAAAAGTGTCAATCAGTATGAACATTTGGTACCCAATTCACCATACATTTTAACGATAACATTTATGGTTCTTTGACAGGAGCGTCTGCAAGATTCCTTAGGCAACCTGAAAAAAAAACTTCTAACACATACACGAAAAGAATAACTCTGAACAACTCCTGTGAGATGCCACAGTACAGGGACATGGAAGGTAGGGGAAAGAAACTGGAGTGCTATATGGGTCACTGAGGCAAGGTTTTCAAGTCCTGCATTAATCAGAGCTTTCTCATTATTAGGAAATATTCCATACATTGCACATTTCAAAAGAGATAATTCAAAAATATTTATTAAAAGATCAGAGGGACAAAGAAGCTGCCAAGAGATGCCAGTCTGGACACCAGCCAGGAAATCTGAGATCAAGTCCCAGCTCCACAGCTCAGTAGGTATACACCTTGGGCCTTAGTTTACTTATTGTAAAATGGAGGTGACATCTGCTCTACCTGTCTCAAAGGTCCAGAAATGGGGAGAGGCTCTGAGAGGCAGTAGAAGTCAGCAATGTTTATTTTGCATATAAATCCTTTAAAACAAAACAAACAGGGTTTTAAAAAACCATTTCAATGAGTTGTAACAAAATGTCTTGCTTTACCAGAATGAATGAAAGACCATTGAAACATCACACAAACATGTCCACACTGCTACATACAAGGTAATAGTATGTAGGTAAATACAACTGAAATTTAAGTACTTTGTAAACCAATAGCAGCAAAACAAACGACTTTCATGAGAAGCTGGCATGCAACTACCAACTCTACTAACTTTAAGTATGGGCATCAAGGAGAACAGTTGTCCCCCTCATTGATCTTTGGCAACAAAACACACCAGAGGACAGGATGCTCTCCCACCAGCAATCATAAGCTCTGAGTGACAATGAGCATCAATGTGTTTATCCAGTTCAGCAGCACCCTGGAGAGAATCTATTTCCCACTGAATTGTCCTTTTAAAATTTGAAGGCATTAACCACGAGGGATGGATATTCGGGTCAGATGTATGCCAGAAATGAAGTCTAGAAAGTGGGGCACTGGCTTCAGGACCCTTGGAGCCAAGGTTAAATTTCAGTTTTAATGAGATTCACTTACTGCCTGCATCACCACCTGGGAAAATGCCACAGTGGGCTGTGAGGACAAGGGAGAGCACATCTAGAAACTGCAGAGTTCATAAGAGGATGTCTTATTATAATAACTACTGTAGTCATGGAGTGCTTTGCAGTTGACAAAGCTTAACCACCTGTTAACCTCTTTGACTAACCTCTTTGACTCTCATAAAAATCCTATAAAATTAGTACTATCGTTTTCTAGATTGTATAGTTGACAGGAAATTGCTGTCAGTTAATTCAGGTTGCGAGGTTCATCCCAGGTCTCACAGCTAGGGAGGCCCTGTGACTGCGATGCTGGGCTTCTCGTTGCCAACCTGCGCTCTTTATGACAAGCTATACTAGGGCCAACTGAAGGCAGCTTTATATTATTTTAAACTTAAAATATATATGTATACAAAAATCATTTATATGTAAGAAATACATATTTATATACAAAGAGTAATGTGTCTTTAATAAAACTGAAATAGACCGCTACCTCTTTCATCTAAAATTCAGTTCACTTATTTACTTAATATATATGCTAAAGATATAATAAATTCATTTCACAAGCATGCCTCATCTTTCAAAGTGCTTTTTAAGGCTTGAAACCAAATCTGAGCTGCAACCTAATATAGACACAGTTACCCACCAAGTGCTACAATTACATGCATAACGATTATATGCTTTTTACTTTTTTCCCCCCACACACAAAAAGAAAGCAGGCAATTTTTTTGTTATTACAATATGGAGTTTATCAAAGATGACCACCATTCACACAAGAGATTGTGAATCGGTCCTAGATTTTGGGAGCTATATGCTGAATTATTCATTGATAAGCAATGATATCTTATTAGTAGAAGATAATCTTGATCTGAATCCCCACAAATGACATCTTTCCTTTAATACTAATGATGTCTCCTATTTTTAAACATAACTGTATCTACCAGACCCTCAAACTTTTATGTTGAATCTACAGTTGTCTGTGAGACAGTCTGCAACTACATTTTGGGCCACTGCTCTAGCAACTAATTTTCTCAGAAATAAGCAATTTCTCAGCTCCAGCCATAAACGTGAAAGTTATTCCAGACTACCTTATAGCTACGAAGAAGAATGGGAATTACATTTCATATGGCATTTGTTTCAATGTCGTTCACATGACAGAATTTGTCTCATGAATGCAGTGCATTAGAACAGCTGCAACACTAACCTTCAAGTTAAGGTTTCTAGAAGGCTTTAATGTACTTTTATAAATAGAATGCTAGATATATATGGATTTTTCCACTCAGTATACCATTACAGGGCACAAAGAGAGCTGTAAATGACAATATTCCAAGTATTTAAGATAAACAGCAGTTGGACCTGAGAATTACAATTGTGTACAATACGTGATTGGTTTCAATGTTGCTTTAGTCTCTATCAGATAGCCCCAGAATGCTCAGCTCTCTCTAATCAAGACATGTTGCTTATTTACATTCTTTTATAACCTGAATAAACTACATGAAACAGATGGAAAGGCAAACTGGAATTCCATTTCAACATGTCCCTAGCCTTGAACTTGCCCAAGGAGTCTCCAGTGCCAGTCCTTACCCACTGTTCCCAAGCTGTGTGTAACAGAGAAGATGCAGAGCGTGTGCGCTTCTCATTAACCTTGTACACACCTCAAAATACACGCATACAAAAGCCCAAATACCTTGAAAAAGATAATCCCAAAGAATCCCAGTCAAACTTAAAAGTCCAAATTGTTTATCATAATGTATCTCTCTATTTTATCACTAAAATATCTAGTTGCATTTGTTTCTCTTATATAACATCCCAATTGAACTAGAAATTTTTCAGCAAGAAATTTCTAGAAAAGTCCTAGATTTGACATTCACATAGTAACTGATCTGGGGAGCACAACACTTGCTAACATTACTGAATTCATGGACAGAGGCAAAGATATGTCAATGGGCAGGGATCTGAAATGCTCCCTTTTGGGGATATGATTTTAATCTCATTTTCAATGATGCTTTTTTAGTCTACATATAATGGCACAAACCCATGTATCTGTGTTCATGGAAACGGTGCTAGACTTACATATTAGGGGGCTTCTCCTAAGCCACAAAGCGAATCAAACCTGCCATGCTTATCCAGCTCCACATTTGAGCTCTGCCCACTTGCTGCTGAGGCCATCCTATGCTGTGCTGTGCTCAGGTCTTCAGGCTCTCCTCAGTTATTAGAAGAAGATCAGCCGTCAGAAACAGGAATCCACCTGCTGGACTGATTGTATCTTACTCTCCAGCAAATTCACCTTCCACACTTCCACTCCATCTGCTCAAGCAACTGAGCTTTGATTCTGAACTCCTCTGAGAATACAAACTGCTTCCCTCTTTAGGCTGCGTCCAGCATCAAGAGCAGGGGCCGGGGCAGGGGGCTGAAAAGCAAGGCTGCTGTCCAATCTGCTGGGACCTTCCTGAAACCATGAGATTGCCCTAAGGAAGGTACTCCACGTGTGTGAAAACCCAGGTGGCAATGTCTTCTTACCTGATAGGGATAGTTGTACCAGCAGTGCCTTGTGTTCCACAACCAGGGGGTCTGAAAAAATGACAAAGAAACATATTTAACATGTTGCGGAAAAGAAGTAAGATAAAAGATGTTTACGACAGGTTCTTGCCCTCCAGTATCTAGGGATTTCAATAAACTACCTGTGTGAGAAATGAAGGACTTAAAACAATTAGGAATAGGATATGAAAGCAATTAGTATTCCATCATACATTCTCTCTGGGTAATCTTCTAAACTCAACTGGTAGTGTTTCAGGCTACTTCTGGGATGAAATCCTGGTTCCTGGTTGGTATTTTTTATACTTTGCTGGTCACATAAACACATTCCTGCTGTGTAACTGGTCTCAATAGCAGAGTCCTCCAGGGGTCTCACCAAGACCAGATGCAAATCATCAGTCTCACTATCATCCATAAACAATGCTGACAGTTGGTACAAAATACCCTGAAACTCCTCCAACCCAATGTTTACAAAGCAACATTGTTAATCAATTGTTTCACATCTTGATCAAGGTCAGTAACAGGCAGATATAACTTATTTCAACAGGACAGCGAAGACTAATTCCAGGCCTGAGGGAATTAACCCTCACGGTACACTCCATCCCAACAACTCATGGTCAAGGTCTTTTAAAGACAAAACAATCATTCTTAATTTGACAGCAGTCACTTGCCTTACAACATTGTAAAATCAGATAGAACATCTAAGGGTACACACAAATTCAAAACTTATAATAAGCAGGGGAGGGTCGGCACAGATTTAAACAGACTTTTGAACAATCCAGTAATACCAGCACACGCTTTCTCACATTTTTGTATTAACTTTGTAATTTTTTTGCATCCCTCCTCTACAGCTCTCAGCACTGTGTGGTATATATCTACACACATTTGACACGCATCTGTATAGCTCTTATTGAGAAACATAATCAATCTATCATTAATTCAATCCATGTGTGTGTTTGTGTATCTCAAAATAATAATATTGTCATTGAAAGATTAATGTTAGATATCTTTGTACTGACCTAACCTCCTTACCTTATCCCAGAAAAGAGCAAAAGCTGCTGCCGTCTGAAGCAGGACAATGTAGTTGCTCCCCTGAAAGCCATACAGGCGTCCTTTCACCCCGTCATCATCCTCAGCAGCCCTCCACTGATGAGGACGAGGAGGATAATAAGGATGATGATGTTATTAGCTAATATTTGTTGAGTCCTCTCTATATCTATACACCTTTTTTTAGAGTTTTCCTCCATAATCTCCAAGATCATTTAACCAATTAAAAAGTTGTTTCTCTTTAGACTGTCCCATATACTTTTAGAGGATCTTAATGTGAACTCATTTTATCCTTACAGTAGCTGGTGTTATTTGCCTCACTTTATAGATAGGTAAATGGAGGCCCTGAGTTAGTAAATAACTGCCCGGGTTAAATAGCTCAGCATTGCCAGAGCTGGAAACGAAACTCAGACTGTCTGCTCTCACATCCAAATGAAACCACTGTGCATCCTGCGTCTGCATCTGATAAAAACTGAACCAGGCCTCAGTTTAGGGAGCCACACTAAAGTAAAAAGTCATTCCACGCCCTAAACCTAAAAGTATTCAGGGATCTTTACATTCTCCTTTCAGTCAAACACTACTGATTGGCCTCCCTTCTTCCTGGTTTGGCCATTTGCTACCTGTTCAACACTGTATATATCAGGTAATCTCACCACACTTAACTTCCTGGGTGCAGAGGTGTACGTCTGTCTATCTCCTCTATTTCTTTTTTTAAGATTGGCCCCTGAGCTAACATCTGTGCCAATCTTTTTTCTTTTCTGTTTCCTTATTCTTCTCCCTAAAGCCCCCCAGGGCATAGTTGTATATTTTAGTTGTCTGTGCCTCTGGCTCTGCTATGTGGGATGACACTGCAGCATGGCCTGATGAGCAGTGCCATGTCCGCGTCCAGGATCCAAACCGTCGAAACCCTGGGCTGCCAAAGCGGAGCGCGCAAACTTAACGACTTGGCCACGGCGCCAGCCCCCTCCATTTCTCTCATCCATAACATCGATGTTCATGACTGCCTACCTTACAGGGCGACTGTGAGGCTCAAATGAGATAGTACATATAAAAATACTTTAGGGTCTTCCAAAGTTTAATATGTTGTTGTCTTAGAGTTATATAAACGACGTGTCCATTGGAGGAAGATATAAAAAATATAGAACCTAATAAAAATAAAAAATAACTTGAATTTTCATCACTATTAACATTTTAACACATAGCCCAATTTTTGACTTTTTTTCTATGTAATATATAAATGCAGATAGAAATAAATTTTTAAATACATACATACATGCATAAGTTTTAAACGTGGGCATGACACACCTAAATCTACTTTAAAGTAAAATATGAATGTTAGTTATTACTTTTCTCTCTGATAATGTTGTTTACTATCTCCACAATTAGCTGAAAGTCCCTGAGGGAAAGGCATGTCTTACACATTTATCCTCCCAGCATCGTCACCCAAGTTGACAGTTCAGCATTCATTTACTGAACGCTAATGAAAAGGAATACAGAATTAAATGCAAGGCCTATGACAAATCTTGTAGTATTTTTCTGCATTTATCAGTCCCAAGTCCACAGGGCATGGATGTGCTTGCCTCTAAAGATGCAGCAAGAATCTCTTCCACTGCGGCCATCCATTCCAGTCACAGCCAGGAGAACAAAGGTACAACTCCCAGTGACTCTGAAAAATCCATTATTTAGAGCGTTCCTTCCTCTGTGAGTTTCTTGGCTGACTAGTTTTCTTCTAACACCCAGCTTTCTCCTGTGTGCAGTAGATGTCCAGTACCTGGACCTGCTGCTATTACATGCTGATACCTGAGTGACCTGCAGAAACAGTGGATGAGTCTTTGTCTCTCAGGGGGCACCTGCTCACTTGAAGCAGGAGCAAAGGCCTGGACATGGCGAATTTGATGGAGTTACCAGGGCCCTAGCCCAGCCAGAAGCTTATTTGCCAAACGTTTTCATAACAAGTTCTTTCACATACACTGTATGTTCACATAAACCTCTCACACTGACAAGATCAGGTACTAACATCCCCTTCTAAATGTGGATACTACATTTTTCTAGGATCTCATGTTATACACTCCCCTCCCCAAACCCTAAGAGACAGGTAGAACAAATATCTTTCTCAATTTACAGATTAGAAAACTTAAGCCCATGAGAAGGTGATTCTCCTAATTTTTTATAGCTCAACACTGGCATATGAATCTGGACTAGCTGCTTATAATTTAATACATTAGTGATAACTTCTTTAATTTGAATTGATACCATGAAGCTATCTTTTTAAAATCAATTTCATTTATCAATTTTTCCAGGTATCTTTTTCAGAATTATTTCCACATTCATTTGATCAAAATCTGTGTATTCCATCACAAAAATTAAAGGATAGAAACATAATTAAGAACATAAAAAGCTGAAATGCTTAGACGTCAAAAAAGAACAATGGTGCAATTAAAAAACTACACTGAAAACCCTCACTTTAGAAGGGTGGGCCTATCATCTTCCTGAAAAAAGATAAATTCTGTACCTAACATAGTGTGTGGTGATTTATTCAAGCACATTTTCTGGAAATAGATACGTATTTTTCACAGGGCATCACAATATCAGGAATGTTGTCAAGATCGGAAAATCTAAAAGTCCAAGAATTCTCAAATCTTGTCATTCCAGTAACTTAAGACTCACATTATTCCCCATCACAATTAAATAATGTTATGAAGTACTTTACATAATAAAAAAAAATTTTTAATTTAATTTTTCTTAAAGTATTTTATACATATTATCTCATTTAATTCTCACAACATTGTAAATGCTCCAGATAACATAGCCAGCAGATGCCATAAAAGAGAACTTGCAGGCGCAGAGCTTCCTAAACTACTAAAATGCAGGCTGTGATTCAATAGGTCTGGCTTAGGGCTGAGATTCTACGTTTTTAACAAGCTTCCAGGGGATGCTGATGCTGATGCTGTTGGAGCTTGGACCATACTTTGAGTAGTAAGGTGCTGGGGAAGAGTTAGAAGGGTGATCTCATCTTCTTGGTCTTAACCATGTATAAGGCACCTGGCCAAGCCCTTTGTTGCAATATTCTACAGTTCAATGTTAGAGGAATGAATTAAGGCATTATTTCCAATCTTTATAATAACAATTTGAGGCAGAAATTGCTAGTAAAACAATATTTAGCAAGAGACAATGCTTCTCAACCAACTCTCCTGTTTCATATAACCACACATCTAAGCTCTGGTGGAAGGGATGTGAGCAGAAGTTACGTGTGCCACTTTGGGATGGTGCCCCTAAAAGTACATGTGAATGAGCTCCTCTAGCCCTTTCTCCATTCCCTTCAGAGTGAGATAACGAAAACTGGAGCAGTCACCCTTGACCCTGAGATCAAAGTTTCTATTGAGGTTGGTGTCAGAGGCCTCCTATCAGCCTTGGTCTGCTTACCTCTGGATTATATCTATGAAATATGTAAATTTCTATCATTTCTCTCATATCTAAACTACTGTGATGTCTTTCTTTAAACTATGTATATAATTACATAGCCTGTATTCTCACTAATACAATCATCAAGGTAAGTATCATTAATTATTTTATAGACATATAAGCAATCTCAAAGAGGCAGCATAATTAATTGAAGATTACTCAGCTGGTAAGTAGAAAATCTGGGATTTGAACCCAGGCCAGCCAGATTCCTCCACTATACCTTCCCCAGGGTACCCTGGGTGTGCAAAGAATGGATAATAGAAGAAAAATATCATGGATATTTGTTATTGATTACCCAAAATGAATTATTACATAAAAAAATTGAACTTTGGGGTTAGAAAGGACCTCCAAACTCTGTTTAATCTATAAAAGAGTGCAGATGGCTATCCATGCCTCTCACTGTCAAAGAGCTCCATGGTTACCAGTCACTGACCAGACCCCTTAGGCCTACTTCCTGCTTTTTTTCTTCATCAACAGAGATTATAGCAACTATTTCTGTTGTTTTGGCATCTGCTACGGACTGAACTGTGTCCCATGGAAGGCTTCTGTGGCTCTTCTTACCCTGAGCAAACCCAAACTTAGCACCAGGATGGAGATCAGGCATGCTGCTGGGGGTCGCCCTGTAGGCCTCATTCAAATTTTGACCATCTGCATTAGACTGGAATGCTACGTATTCTACGATTTTTTTAAAAAGAGAAAGTAGAGAAGTCTTTTTAAGTGTCAGTAAATCTGCTCTTTTATCAGGTTTCTTCTTTTATCAGCTGTTCTGTAGAGGTTTCATTGTGAACAGAAGTAACAAAAATAGATCAGCTCTGATCATTTCACTTTACCATCTGGAAAAAGATGGGTTTGGTCTTATTTTTTTTAAGTTCCAATAGACATACTTCTTAAAAATAATAGTTTAAAAAACATCTACCTTTCAGTTTCCATGCCACCTATCATGACAATGGGTGAGTCATCAGAAATCAAGGAGATTTTGTCCAAGCCCATTGAATGTACAACCCTAATGTAAACTATGGACTCTGGGGATTATGATGTATCAATGTAGGGTCACCAACTGTAACAAATGTACCGCTCTGGGGGAGGATGTTGATGATGGGAGAAGCTATGTATGTGTGGGGGCAGGGGATAGATGAGAAACTCTGTACCTGATCCTCAATTTTGTTGTGAACATAAAACAGCTCTAAAAAAAAAAACAAAATTAAAAAAAAAATGAAAGCAACTAGGCTACTTCAGATAACTGAGCTTACGAAGTCACTGTAAGCTAAAGGAATAATGGAGCTTGAAGCAAAAGACCAGCGAAAAGGATGCTCAGTTAACCAGGCAAGTGTTAAATGATTAAATCGAAATATAAATACACAGATATAAATACTATCTCCTAAGAATCAGTAGGTACCTGTAACTGATGAATAGTAGTTTCTCTGAATTAATAACTATTTTGATTTAACAAAAGAACGTGAATCATATAAAGTATTAAAGACATTTTGTTGCCTCATCAAAGATGTGAAAAATATGTGGGTCTTTACCCGGAGTTAGCATCTTAGAGGCAAAATTTCATCTTTTGCTATTTCCATCCAAACTCCTACATCACTTTCACACAGTCCAGCTGAAACAGTTAACAGTCAAGGAATACAATCTAAGAGACACGCTGGCCTCTGCATAGTTTAAGTATGAAAGAGATAGAGCCTTGGATTATGTTTTAAAATACCAGAAAGCTAGATCCCTGAACTACTCAGAAACTACTTTCACTGAAACTACCTTGAAAACACTTTCACTGAGTTATATTGAAATCTTATACCTTTGGCTTATATTGAGGATTTATTGTAAGACATAAACATGAGAAAAATGCTTCCATGTCTGCAACGAATTTATATTGGAAAGGTTACTGCTAGGTTACCCTAAGTTGAATGTCTAAGTTCCACATGATATTTTTCCTTTTAAATTTAGTTCAAAGGGAAAAAAAATACTCCCTTTCTGGGGATGTTTAGCATGCTTCCTCTTACCAAGTGAGAAGGATGTTACCCATTATCTTTTTACCTTGGGTTTGAGGAGCTGAGATCTAATTCTAAACTCAGTCACAGCAACTGTGATTATCTCAACATCTTTGCTTATTTCCCCTTTTGTGTGTAATTTTTATGTTAATATCTAGATCAACAATGTTATATAAACATTGCAAATTCTTTTTAGAAACATTCAACTGTATGATTTCAATGAATGAATATAAATCAAATCCATTCAAAATGATAATCTACAGTTTCAATTTAATACACATTATAAAATAACTCAGAATGCAAAGGAATATTTCATGCTTTGTGAGTTTAAAAATTGATAAATAAACTGTGTTTAGGATGCAAAGAACGAAGCCAGAAGTCTCTCAGCCTGAAGATGCTGCTGGTCAGTGGTGAGCAGTCTAGCGTGCTCCCTAGAATGCAAGACGTCCCCTTTTCCTCCTTTCCTGGGTCAGTAGACATGTGACTGTGAATCTACAAAGCAGAGTGGTGACCCCTCCCTAGAGGCCCCTGGCATCTGCGTTAGCTTTGAAAGCTCTCGTGATGTGCAAATGTAATTTGGACTTGACCTCGAGGCATTATATAAAAATAGCAGCCTTTCATATTGATGAGGCTTTAAAAAAGATGCCGGTCCTTTAGACCTGGTCAAGCATGTGCCTTCAGTACATTCAGCAATCAATTTAGAAAGTAATTTGCAGATCTGCCAAGCATACATAAATAGAAGAAGTTCCTTGGAGATGGGCCCTGAGGTCACAGGGTCTCTATGAGGGCTTAATCATAGAAACAAAGAGAAAAGAAATGTGAGTGGCATTTCCATGCTTTCTAAAACCTTCCAGCCAGTGGTTCTCAACTTTTTCTGCCTCTGCTCAACTGAGGGACTCCACACACATCTAACAGTAACTGTGGCTATGATTCTCAAGGGTCTGTGGAACAGGAAGCTTAAAAACCCCTCTCTCCCATCAACTCGAACACGGACTCTCCTCTAAGCCCAGTGAGAATCACTGCAAAGCAGAATGGACAGATCAGTTCCAAGTTTGGTATAGAAATTCGTGATAAAGGAACCAGATCAAAGAAAGAGAAGACGATGAAAGAAAATGAGGTGGAAAGATTTAGAGGGAGGAGGAAATGGTGAGAATGTCAACATACGGGGAGAGAGATGTGTAGAGAGAGAGACAGTCTGGTGCAGAATTTGGGAACGAAGCCAATGAGAGTGGTATAAAGAAGCACAAAATTAGCCAAAAGATAAGTTAAGGAAACTACAACATATGACAAAGGAGTAATATCTCTAATATGTAAAGAACCCATAAAAATTGATTAAAATATTTAAATACCCAATGAGAAAAATGGGGAGAAGATATAAACAGGCAACACATTAAATAAAAATATATGTGATCAAAAATACGTAAAAATTACAGGCTAAAAGCGGACAGAATTTATTTACCTAAGTCTGGAAATATCTAAAGATGTTAATACCCAGGGGACAGCAGTATATAGGAAAATCAACACTCTGCAAATTGGAATAACCTTTCTAAAGAGTAATTTCAGGGACTGGCCTAGTGTCATAGTGGTTAAGTTCTTGTGCTCTGCTTCAGTGGCCCAGGGTTCTCAGGTTCAGACCCCAGATGCAGACCTACACACGGCTCATCAAGCCATGCTGTGGGGGCATCTCACATACAAAACAGAGGAAGACTGGCATAGATGTTAGCTGAGGGCCAATCTTCTTCACCCCCGCCAAAAAAAGAGAGTAATTCAGTCTTTAAAATCTGCATATCCTTTGATCCAGGATTTACTGTAAAAAATTTAGTTAGACCCATATATAAAGGCATTTGTACATGGATTTCCATTACAATTTTTTCTAGTAATGAGAAATTGAAATAAATTTAATTGTTCAATAATATGACATTGGCGTGTTTTTAATTGCGATTCTGTGAGAGCTGACTCTGAGATGAGGACGTGAGCACAGGCTGTTTGAGAGGTGATCCCAGGAAACAGAACTGGAAAAATGGAGAAAGTGAGATAGATGAGGGAGAAAATCCAATACCGTTTTCAGGAACGAGCTAGTTACTGCTGCAGGCAACTGCATCTAGATTCCACAGCGGACCTCTGCAGAATTATGTAGCATGTATCTCCTAACTGTCCCAACACAGAACCCGGGGGCTGGGCATTTATCCACCAACTCCCATCCTCCATTGGTTGAAGTGCCAGTATTGACTCCAACTTTCTAGGTTGTACCTTCCTGTGTCTAGGTGACCTTTGCAGCTTTGGAGGAAGCAGAGCAGAGATATGGCACAGCTTGCAACTGACATGAGACACTGTCAAAGGTGCATGGAATGGTCCTCCATAGCTGTGCTAATATCAGATAGGCTAAGGGATATAACAATTATATTCACACTTCAAGTTAAAATCAGACTACAAGCAGAATATACAGAGTACTTAAAGTTTAAAATAGATAAAGTAGACACACACACTCACATAGACAAACACATGAAATATGCCTGGCAGGATATTTACAAAAAGTTACTTAGTAATTATCTCTGGATAATGATTATCTTGGGTGATTTATACTTTTTGTTTAATGTTTGTATATCAGTATTAAATTACGCAAGTAATTGTAGTTATAATTTTCCTGCAAAGAATAGGTCTTACTTGAATAATAAAAAGAACCAAGTTCATGTTCTTTTAACAGGTCTCATTAAAAAAACCCACATTTGCTCTATATTTATAAGCAACATTAACAGTATGTACAGTATATTAACATCTTCAAATTATTCAATAATTCCAATTACCTTTAAACTAAAAGCTAGTATAGGAAATAGCCGCCTTTGGAGTATTTACATGTTGACAGTGATATTTCAAGTATAAACAAATCATTAATAATTTAATTCTAAACTCTCAATTAAGAGAAAGTAGAATGGAGAAAATAACAAAATGAGTGGATAACAGAATAAACTTTGCATTCATTACAGTGATGATCGATCATTTTGCCAGCCACTCCAGCTACTCTCACTTTGAAGAGCACCATCAACTTCTTCCTTACCACCTCTAAACCACTTTGCCTAGGCCCTAATATCTTTGTGCTAATATTATTGCACCCTCCCCATTCACTCACTCTTTCAAGTATCTATTGAGTGGCTACCATGAATCAGGTACTCGACTAGGCATGAAGACACAATAGACAAATTCTCCATTCTCAGGGTACTTACCATCTTCTGGGTAACCAAAATAGTTACATGGCAGGCCATAGCAGGGGTAAACACAGGATGCGGAGCAGTAGTACATAAAAAGACACCCAGCTTAGTCTTGGAGGGTGAGGTGGGAGGGGAAGGGTCCACTAGGAAGTGCCATAGTAATTGAAGTCAGAAGGACAACAGAAGATAGTTGTAGAGGGAAAAAGAGGAACTGCCAGATGGAAGGAAAAACATGGACTTCATTATCTTTTAGGAACCATTTCCAATGACATCATTTTCCTAACCATCTCTTTCCTTGCATTAGTCTCCAAAGGATTAAAAAAAACCTGTAAAGCCTCCTTCTCATTTCCAACTGAGAAGGTACAATGCCTCTGCCTGGCTGTCCTGACTCCAGCTGGGTTGGCTGTCCACTGTGGCCGTGCAAGATGAAGTCCATTCTTCCCAAGAAGTACCCCCTGCTCTCTCCAGGCCAAGCCCCTTGCCATGTATGTTCCATTGATCCCCATCATCATGCCCTAAATACTCAGGCACCTTGTCTGGAATGCTATCTCTACCCCTCTGCCTTGCTACCTCCTCATCAATCTTTCATGTGTTAGCTTTTTGGTGTCCTACCTTCAGAAATCGTTTTGCACTGCCTTTTGTGGGTCTTCCTCTCACTGAACTCCAGCTTCTTGGAAAAATGTGTAGTCCGTAAATTAGTTCTCAATGTTTAAAAAGTGCCTATTAGGTGTCCCTGTGGTTTTACATTCTTTGGTATTGATTTTCCTAACCAATTGTCAACTTTCAAGGAAGAGTTCTAAGCACATAGAAGGCAGCAGGATATACGTTATTGCTCATAAATAAGAACAATGGATCAGCAGAAAGAGGCAAGTGATGAAAAAGTAAACTCATGATTATTGGGCCCCTTCTTGATGTCAGCACAATGCTAGACCCACTTGTCATTTCCTTCATTGCTGTGTGAGATGCTCATTGTTAACCTTGCAAATACTATAAAGAAAATAGACCATGGCATTGGAGGCCCAGAATTCAAGCTTCTTTCAATCATGTGAGTCATTAATCTCCCTGCACAATATTTTCAAATCAAATAGCTGCTTTTCATGAATAAAATACAGTTTCATCAAATAGGAAGAGAGCAAAAGTGGGAGCTGAAGCCAGATGAGAGAGAAAAGGGAGAATTCTATTTTAAGATCCCCTGATAGACACATCCGGATGCATAAAGAGAGTCTTCATTTTTAATCCTATGAAAACATGAATTACTCCAAGGAGTTGGGCTGCATACTGCTGTTCCGATTCACAACTAACACAAAAGGTCTGTCTGAAGGGTTTTGTGTGTTCCTCACAGGGATTCATGCAGGTTTCTGGTGTCACGCAACCTTCTAAAGGCTACCTGCCCCCATCAGGAATGGAGAGCTAGTAACAAAAGTGTAATTACCGTATATAGAGAGGTCTCTCATTCCTATCTTTAGCACTTATTCAGGACAGAGAGAAACAATAATACGACAGCAGAGAAAATGTGAAAAAATAAAATAGCGAACTAAACAATGAAATGTGAGTGAAAACTTGGCTGTTTATTTTTCTCAAATAGGTTTCTTATTCTGAATTGAGTATTTGTAGACATTGTCTTGAAAATGAACAAAGTGAGCCTTTCACTACAAGAAAATCAAATGATAGTATTTGTTGCCAGTGATATAATTCAAGCATTCAAGCAAATATTTGTATTTCGGAAAATATATATAGGCTACTATACACCCAACAGCTTCCTAGTCATTAAAAACTATTCTGAGGAGATAAGTGAGAACATTAACAAATATGGTCTTGATATATATAATGACGTGTTAACATTTGCAAAGTCTATATAACTTGGTGAACCAACAATTTCCAAATGACCAACGCATGATGTTAAAAAATCACACATGGGTGAACAGTCCATTCGAAGGGAAAGAGATGAGTGGATATTAATGTAACTGGTGCAGAAAGTTCGCTGACATTAAACAAATGACTTCTTGTCAAGTTTTGGTGTAGTATCAAAGAAGAACAGCTACAGTTTTCTGGAAAACGCTATTAAGATATCTCTGCCTTTTCCAGCTAAAGACCTTTGCCAGGCCAGATTTTCTTCTTATACTTCAACCAAAGAAGACACATCGTAACAGAATGAATGTAGAAGTGGGAATGAGAATCCAGCTCTCCTCTACTAACCATATATTAGAGAGAACTATAAAAATTTCTAATTTTTTTCTTAGAAAATATTTCTCTTAAAATGTTATTTATGTAACTTATAATGATTTATTCTTCTTATTTTTTTTAAAGATTTTATTTTTTTTTCCTTTTTCTCCCCAAAGCCCCCTGGTACATAGTTGTATATTCTTTGTTGTGGATCCTTCTAGTTGTGGCATGTGGGATGCTGCCTCAGCTTGGTTTGATGAGCAGTGCCATGTCCACGCCCAGGATTCGAACCAACGAAACACTGGGCCACCTGCAGCGGAGCGCGTGAACTTAACCACTCAGCCACGGGGCCAGCCCCGATTTATTCTTATTTTTAAATAAATTAATAAATATTTTAAAAATTTATCAAAGTTCTAATACAATAGATAGCAATACACATAACTAATAAAAACAAAAGCTCTTAACAATCCTGTATAATTGTTACAAGTATAAAGGGGTCCCTGAAACCAAAGAGTTTGAGAACTACTGTGCAAAGGACAGTAAATCAACAAAATGAAAAGTACCATGTGTCTGGAGATGGTGGAGCAGAGCTGCCCTACTGGCCTAAGCCAGTCACACTGCAGGTGTTACATGAAGGAGAAATGAACTTCTTTTTCTATAAGCTACTATGCTGCTAGGTCTCTTTGCTACATGACTGCTGCAGCTTAGCCTTCATCCTGACCTATCAAAACACATAAGCCAACAGATACACAAACTGGGAAAAGCCCTGGTTCTCAAGGATGGGTTCCTTTAAATCTATCCACTGAATATCAGCATGTGCCATATGACATAAACTGCACCTGATACTCAATTTGATGCATCCCCTCCTCTACCCTTCCCAGCCCTTAACATACACCAAAATTAGTCCCAAGAATCCAAAATCTATAAAGTTGGATCGGTTGAGTAGTGTAAGACTCTTTTTGTCAAGGTGGCGATATATGATGTTGATACTCCATAGAGGTACGAAGAGAATAAGGGTTGACCTTTGAGACAAGACAGCCTAAGACACCTTCAGGATTTACACAAGTTATCAAAATTTTTTTCAGTTTTTCTCTTAGGAAGATCAGCCCTGAGCTAACATCTGTCGCAAATCCTCCTCTTTTTGCTGAGGAAGATTGGCCTTGAGCTAACATCTGTGCTTATCTTCCTTTACTTTACATGTGGGACACCTGTCACAGCATGGCTTGATAAGCAGTGTGCAGGTCTGCACCCAGGATCCGAACCGGAGAACCCCGGGCCACCAAAGTGGAGCATGTGGACTTAACCACTACACCACTGGGCCAGCCCCAAGGCATCAATTTTTTTGAAACGAATTTACTTTAAGCTAAGATCTGTCTACTTAAAAATCACCTTCCTGAGAACATTTAAAAGAAATTATGTAAGAAAAGGGTGAAAAGCCATAGCTTGCTCTCTCTCTTTTAGAAATATTGGGCATTTTAGGCTTGATTTTTCTTATGCAGAAAATTTGGCTTGCTTTTTAATATGTTATCTTGTCACCATGCCTGTGTACTATATCTGAAAACCTATAAGTAACAGTCCACATTATAGAGATCATGCATCCAAACATATTAAGTATAAATAGTTCTATGTTTCCCGAACTCCTAAAGTGCCAATAATCTTCTGTCTATATACGGTCATATACGGTTATGGAAGACATGTATTTTACATGAATGAATATGTTAGAAGAAAAAATTGTATTGTGCTATCATTATTTAAGAATGCTGCAGGAAAATACAATATTCACACTTGTAAAGCAGCCAAATACCTGTAACGTTCAATTATATTAATAGAGAATACCACTTTTATGAAATGCAGGGGAATCCACAAGTAGAGAAATAAAAGCTCCTTAATTTCCAAATCCCTGAAATTACTGAAAGAGCACATGACAGGGAAGAGACAAGCAGAGAGGACACAGAAGCCCCCTTGTCAGACCTCAGTCTGCCGTTAACCAGCTGTGTGACATTGGGAAAGTCAATTTACCCATCTGCTTGCTCATGGGTGAAAGCTGGAGCTGGACTGTGTAATTTCTATGATCCCTTCAAACCCTAAACTTCACCACCGTCTTTGCCACTGTTTTTTCTCCCAAAACACAAAATCTTGGTTTGCCATGCTCTGATCATATTGCAGATTCTGACACCCCACAAACAGAAATCCAACATCAGAGGGAGACCCTTCTTTTTCTTCTTTTTGAAAGGATTCCAGTTGTTCACTGCAATTTCAATTGTTTGAATCACTGACAAAATTAAGTCACTCTTATTAAACACAATCAGAGCATTATTAGTTATCAGTATAATAAAAGGCTCATTTTGCCCAATTTTATAATGTTTGAGTAAAAGTCATAAAGTGAGTTATTGCTTTCCAATGGGTCCTCTATCTGTGAGGCTCAAGGTTTATATTATGTTTGGTATTGAAGATTAAAATTTTCTAAATTAAACACTGATGAAAATTTGATGATGATATTTCAATTTAAGAAAATAATTACCCCTTTTTCTTACATCCACCTTCATATATTAAAATTCAGAAGAGAACCTGTAATTCAGTTTACCATTACTCAATACTAATAGGACAAATGATCAAACTATACCCTTTAAATGAGTAGGACATCCTTATGTATTATTTATCTTTTAATTAGGATAGAGAAATTATGCTTTCAGTTGCTGAGTTAATTACAAAGAAGGAATTGATCTTTATGCAGTTAAGTTTTGATCACCATTTTCTGATTTTAATCAAGCCTGTCTTCCTGACTTCCCAGCTTCTGATCTTCCAAAACTGTGTAATCATTTTTTGGGGGAGGGGAAGCTGCAAGATCTAAGTAGGATAGATTAATGCAACTGAATTATATCAAGGGGCTGAACCAGCAGTAGAGAAGTGGTTTGCTGAATATCAGATAAAGCTTTCCTCTCCATGAATCAAGAGAGTTTTTAAAATCAATGAGAACAGAAAGGCTGGTGATTAATGAAATTGGCATGATATCGAAAATGTAATCTTAAATTATCTATTTATCTGAAAGCAAAAACAAGACTGCCAAGTAGCCACAGTATATCACTGACCAACCATTCTAGGCAATAGAACCAGGTTCCTTTTTATCTTCTGTTGTGTTTTTGAAATGCTTCTTTGTTTTGTTTACCTCAACGACCTGATGAATTTCTGAGTTCACTAAAGTCTACACTATTAACCCATCAACGTTTACTTTCCTGCTTTGTTTTGGTTCATGCTCTCATGGGGTTATATTCATTACCTGCCAAACACCTGATTCTCCAGGCATATACACTATCAATTACAGAACTCGCCTGTGCAAACAAGTGAGAAACAAGGTTATTTATTTTACCAGAAATTGGCAATGCAGAAAAAGGCCATGAAGTTGAACTAAGCTGGAGTTTCCAGTTTCCAGTCTAAGGTATACAAATGACTTCATGGCTTCAGTTTACACTTCCAGGGACTATGACACAGAAAACGAGCATGAGGTTATCTTTAAATAGGAAACAGCCACAGATAATGACATTTTATTTGCTCCAATACAAATGACTTTATTAATTGAGCTGAGAAAACACACTATTCTGTTATTATTGGGAAGCATTATCTAGAAGACTCACATCAAGCTAAGGTGTAATCATCCCTTAATAGATGCATCATTGAGTTAAATGACAATGGTATTTTAGCCCTTCAATTAAGAGTTTCTATGATACTCTGATTGAAGGGGGTTTGCCACTATAAATATATTTCCAATTTCATAGGGTATCTCATTTTGGAGTGTTTAAATATTACCAGTGACCAATTCTATAAATACATGTTTTATAATATAAACTGAGTGAGAACCCATCAGTTAACCTCCTGATTCTAGAACATACATTCTGAAAAAATTGCCTCGTTTTCATATACCATTGGTCACAAATAGAAATAACACATATATTTTACCTAACAGTATTACAACAGGATTATATTATACATAGTTACTCTTCCAGTGAACAAAATTTAATCCAAGACAGAAACAGTAACATCAAACTGTTTTATAATGGGACTGATTGTAATTTTGTCCCTGGAAAAACTAAGAGGATACCCAAGGAGGGGAAAACTACAGTTATTCAAATAGGAAGTAATCAAAAACTGTCTAAATGTGGCGAAAATTGGCATCTGTAAGAAGTTCCAATAGTAACAAGATGGAACTAGAAGGTCAGCTGTACCATGGATTTCCTCAGGTTACAATTGTACTGATTTAAATGACGCCACATGAATAAGTGCTATAAAAAAACCAAACTGAATGCTGGGACATAATAGTAATATATTCTTACTATTAATCATGCAATAAAATTCATTTATCCAGCGCCTGCTCTGGGTCAGGCCATGTTCTAGGCACTGGGGGTTTAGATAATCATTGCTCTCATGGAACTTATTTTCTGATGGAGCAGATTGCCAATAAATGAGATAAATAGCAAAAATACACAGTATGTTATATATGACGAAGGCTAAGGAGAGAAAATCCAGCAGGAAAAGCGACATGAAATGTCAGAGGGTGTGATGGGGAGATAACCTTGATACAGGGGCCAGGGAAGGTGTCACTCAACTGGTGACTTTGAGTACAAACCTGAGGGAAATCATTCTGTCATTGTAACTTACATTTTTCTGTCTTGACTACATTATCTTCTAGTTTCTACCTTTATTTATATGTAAAATAAAGTCAGTCAGTCACAAAGAGGGGGAGAAGGCATAGACAAGGGGAGGGGAGCATTTAGCTTTTAATGGCAATAACTTCATCACTGCTTTCTAAATCTATCAGTTTGTGTGTCATTTCGTGAGTATTAAGTTGCATCCTTAGTTGTGGTCCTGGCTAATTCCATTTATGACTTTCCTGAAAAAAGCACTGAAAGGCGGGTAATGAGATGGGGGGAGGTGACTGGGACCCAGATCTTTCACAAGACTGGCATTTTCTGGCATGGTAGAGAGTGAAAATGAAAAAAACAGCAGATAAATTCATTGCTTTTCTGCATGGACCTGCTTCCTCATTTAAATTGACATGTTGTCAACTGTAAAAATAGTGCAACTTTCTATTTCAATTCTCCATGCTCTATGAAATGGCCATGATGCTCATTATACAAGGTTTTATGAAACTGAAACTATATAGAGGCAAGAATTTTATGTCAAAACATCATGGGAATGGAAGTCATTGATTTTATTCCTTAGATTACTCCCACTGCAACATATTGTGATAAGAGAAGACAACAACAAAGTAAGTAATGTAGAAATGAATTCATTGGAGACATTAAAGTGGTAATATAATCAGGATTTTGAAGCTGTGCTTTTACAATGAAGATACATATGATGAATACTTAATTCTTCAATATGCTTGACCAGTATATCTATCATTCTGGTCTTTAAAAATTCTGCTATTCCTACACTACACATTCTTCTCACCAAATCACGTATGTTGATCCAGACTGCTTATGACAATTTCCCAATATATGTTTCAGAATAACCCAAGAACTCATGACTTCACGCAGTGGTTTTTACTCCTGGGGAATACATAAGGAGAATCATCTTTGTTAATCAAATACTGTAAGTTCATGAGGGCAATTTATTTTTTAACTGATGGATTCTTGGGATTGACTCCAGACTTACTAAGACAGAACCTTTGGAAGATTAGTGCCCAGTATGTGTACTGTTAACAAGCTCCCAGGTGATTCTGATGGGCTCAGGGAGAGAATCACGGCACTGAGGCAAGGCACTGAAACCCACAAAACCTACAACACATAACGTGTCAAGTGAGGAATTCTACAGAAAAGCAGTTACCACCAACTATGTTAGCTGCTCCGCACGTCCCTACCTTTCTGTGAAGAACAGTGCTCAGGTTGTAAGTATCTGACACTTCATGTGTCTTGACAAGTAAGGGAGTAGAAAGTGAAACTCGGGAGGTGATTCTACTGCTTATTTCAATAAAGATATTTTCTAGAATGGTAGCCACAGAGTGTAAATACCTGAGACTTGAAAGAGACATCCAATAACCCCAGTAATAATAGGCTTATCCACTGCACAGTATAAAGAGAGTTTTATCTATCCTGAGCAGAGCCCTTCTCCTCCTCCGTGAGTGGCCTATACCAACATCATTCTCCGCTTTCTTCCTTAGCAATAAGAACCCCAATTTTAAGTTGAGCACATTGCTTCCTGAAAAAACAAACAAGACATTTCTTAGCCTTCTTGCAGCTAGGTAGGGCTTTATGTCTCTGTTCAGGCCTATGAAGAGGAAATGGTGTGTAGGATGTCTATAAAGGCTGCTAATGAGAGATGACCCAGCTGGTGAGCAACTTTTTATCTGCTGACCTTTCCTTCTTTTGGGGGACTGTTTCATTGATATGACAGCTGGAGTTCCAGCAGCCATTTTGCACCAGGAAATATAATCTTGAAGATGGAAGCTTTGCATTAGTGTAGTGGAGCAGAAACATAAAACATCCCTGCATCCTTAATGACATAATGGAGCCATCACAGCAGACACTTTACATGAGAAATAAACTTTTTTTTACTTTAAGCCACTATTATTATCATTATTTTTTTTTTGCTGTATGCTCCAAACCTAATCTTAACTAATATAATAGAGAGGAACACCAAGGGATATATAAAGTCAGGGGGATATTTCATCCTATGAATTCCTAATACACTGATATTGTTTCCAATATCCTTAAAAGCATGTTGCATAGGTATAACTCTAAGCTTATAAAAAGATTTAAATAAAGTAAAATAATTTACCTAATCTCTGTATACTGAAGAATTATTAGTGTAGTTTAATGATGCTAAATCTGACAAAAGATTAGAGGTGGAAGTGGAGAACAGGAGATGAACCAGAGGACCCCGTCACAGAAGGAGTCATTCGAATACGCTGCAGACCATGCCATAGGGGATAAAGAGGAAGTGAAGACAACCCCAAGATCTCTGACTTGGTTTGTTGCTGCAGATGGTGACATCTATAAATAAGAATGGGGATGCCAGAGGAGGAAAAAAGGCGAAGTGAAGACAATGAGTTTGGTTTTGACCTTGAAGAGCTTTTGAGACGTCTGTGGGATACAAATGCAAAGTCTAGAAGAAAGTTAGAAAACAGTTTGGGAATTCATGTTCACTTCTCCTTTTTAAAAACATTTGATGGTTCTGTACCAATTATTCAATAAAGCCCAGGCTCCTCATGATGTCAAAGCAATTTACAGCCTGACCTTAACCGACTTTTTCAGATAAAACATCTCTGGCTCTTTGCCAAACACAAACACAAATACAAACTTTATGCTCAAGTCACACACTGTTTATGGTTTCCCCCACATAAGCTTCACAGAAGCCCATGCTTATTTCTTTCATGACACGTATCCACTTAGCTGCAAATACACCAGTGCCTCCCACACGAGAGAACTATCTGAAGGCCTGGCCTATTATCTTGGATATAGCACATCAAAACAGATAACTACGCCGAGACTTGTTTAATTAACAGAGGCTCACATGCCAAGCGTCTGTGTGTTGCTTACTCTATTTTCCTTATCTGGAACACAGAAAGGAATCAATGATGACCCTGAGTTATCAGGGCTGAGTGAATAATACAGTGGTGGCTTTTATCTGGAGAGACTAGATCAGAAAAGTATAAAAAAAAATGCCAAATAGCTAGCAGAAGTAGGAGAGTTTTATACAAAGAAAAAAGAAACAAATACACTCAAGTCTCTGATAACTTTTATTTCATGCAATAAAATACACCAAGAGTGTTGAATCGATAGCTCACATTGGGTAACGGAAGGCAGGAGTATGTCAAGGAAGAAAGCACTGGGGTGCTCAAGAGGCAGGGCCGGGCTGGATAAAGAAAAGGAGGACAGGAAACCTCTCCAAGCCACCAGAACACAACAGCCACTTTCCTTACAAACCAGCTCTGTCAGCAGAACTGAGATGCGTTGTGCTCCTTGTTCATCCTCAACTGTGCTTCAGAACTCGACAGAGTGCACTGTTATATAAAGTCTGGGCTTTCTCTGCTTAAAGCTTTTCGAAATGCCACTAGGACAGCATGGACTATACCATTTGTTAAACACAGCAAAACCCAATCCAGCAATATGTGGCTTAACTTCTTTAATCTGTAACAAAAAGAAGAAATAAAATAATGGCATGCTATAGTGTAGAAAACAGAGGAGCCTTATCCATGTCATTTGTGAAAATTTTTGCCAACTTTCAATGATACATGCTCTTATGTTTGCTGAGAATCAACAAAAATTACTGAATGTCTGTAAGTTACTTTTTAATTAGTGTGATATGCTACAATGTAAACACAAGATACGCGTTATTAGTATTATGAAGTACTGACAACATGAAAACTGATTTGAGCCCTTGTGAAATAGTGTATTCATAGTCCATGTACATCTTTCAGGTCTTTTATACACAGCACTGGAATATGGTTTTAGGAGACTTCAAGAGAAGAAGCTAAAAAAGGAAACACAGCATCACTCATTCCTCACTCAAATTTAAACTGCTTCTCAGTGTTGGTTCTCAACACAGGCTCATTATAAAGACACAAAATGAGTATTATACGATTGAGCAATCATCCTCCTTGGTATTCACTCAAATGAACTGAAGACTTCTGGTCACACAAAAACCTGCACACAAATGTTTATAGCAGCTTTATTCATAATGGCCAAAATGTGGAAGCAACCGAGATAATTAATAGGTGAATGAATAAACAAACTCTGGTACATCCAGACAATGGAGTATTATTCAGTGATAAAAAAGAAATGAACTATCAAGCCATGAAAAGATGTGGGAGGAAGCTTAATGCATATTGCTAAATAAAAGAAGCCAATTTGAGAAGGCTACATACTGTAATTTCCAAGTATAGGACATTCTGGAAAAGGCAGAACTATGGAGACAGCAGAAAGATCAGTGGTTGTCAGGAGTTAGGGGTGGGTGGAGAGACAAACAGGCAGAGCGCAGAGAAGTTTTAGGTCAGTGAAACTACTTTGTGTGACACTGTAATGGTGGATACACATCATTAAATTTGTCCAAACCCACAGAATGCACAATACCAAGAGTGAACCCTAATGTAAACTATGGCTCATCAATTGTAACAAAAGTATACTAAAGCGAAATGTTAATCATAGGGGAAACTGAGGGGAGGGAAGGAGAATGGGGGAACTCTGTACTTCCTGCTCATTTTTTCTCTCAACCTAAAACTGTTAAAAAAAATAGTCTATTAAGTTTTTTGAAGAAGAGAATATTACCTTAAAACCTCCAAGTCACTTAATGTCGAGAGTTAGAAAAAGTAAGCAGCTTGGAAGAGAATACAGCATAATAATTCAGAGTATAACTTCTTGAGCAAGTGACACGATCTCTCTGTTTTATTTTGGTGGGACTTTGTGGAGTGACTACTGCGCGTTGGTCACTGTTAAGAGTGTGTGGATACAGCAGATACCTGGCCTCACAGAGACAGACAGTAAAAAACCAACAGAGAAACTGAATTATATAGTAAGTGATGATACTACAGAAAAAAGAAAAAGGAGAGGGAACAAGGTGGGTTCAGGGTTACTACGGTGGGGGCTGGGGAATAATTTCCTCATTTGCTAAAGGGGATATAACAGTTCCCACCACCTGTGGGTGCTGTGGGTTTTGTGAAATCTTCCATTTAAGGTGCTTCAATAGTGCTGGGCATACAGAAAGTGCTCAGTTAGTAAAGGTGACCTCTTATTACAATTATTGCTAAGCAAGAACTTAGGTAGATGGCAGTTAATTTTTGAATAACTTTTAGCATATCCACCATATTTTAATTTCTGACTTTTTTTCATGAATTGCTAGAGTAGAAGCAATTATTGTTGGAAGTCCAAAATTTAAACACCCTAAGTAAGAGACCCATATGCTTCAGGAGAAATAAGCACTTGTAGAATTTGTGGTTGTTTACTAGTAAAATTAACTATCTTTTCACTAACCTTTCTACTCACCTCTGCCAAAAAAATCTCTTAGATAATCACATACACAGATGCTAGAAAAGATATTGGCAATGATACTTGTGTATGTTAGGTTTGGTTGCATAGAACAGAAAAACTCAAAGCAACAGGAACTTAAAAAAAGATAGGCATTCATTTGCTCCATAAAATGTCTGAAGGTAGGGATCCAGGACTGGTACCATGGTTCCACAAAGTCATCAGGGACTTAGGTTCCTCCCAGCTCACTGCTCTGCCACTCCTAGGGTGTGGACTAGTCTCTAAGGTCCAAGAAAGCTGCCACAGTCATCACATCCACATGGTAGGCAGCAGGAAGAGATAAGGAAGGGCTTGGCATTTTCCTTTGAAAAGACTTTCCAGAAGGCTCTTTCCACAGCCCTTCTCATGTATATTATTAACCAAAATATTGTCCTGGCTCCTGGCTGCAAGGGAGGCAGGGGTTGTTTAGCTGGCAGCATTGTGTCCAGCTAAGAAGCAGGGGGAACGGGCTCTGAGAGGTAATAGCAACTTTGAGAGGGGTAAAGCACAATGGCCATCCCACTTCTCCAACCGGCTGAAAGGAGCACCCAAAACTCCCACGCAAAGGCAGAGGGATTCTTTCTCTCTGTAGACTGGGTGTAGTTGCAGGGAGAGAAGGGAATGTGGTGGTAGTTACTTGTTACTGAAAAGCAGTCTTCTTTGCGTGTGTGTGTTTTTTATTAACTGACCCAAATGCTATCAAAGATAAAAAGATTTCAATAAATTTTAATACTGGAGAAAGATTTAGAGAATTTCTTTTTAAAGTTTGCATTATATATAACACTACAAGAATATTTAAGTAAATTATGGTGAATCCACATAGTGGTTTATTATCCAACTGCTAAAATAATGTTTTCAAATTTTATTTAAAGATATGGTCAAATACTTGCTATATAATAAATGAAAAGTCAAGGTACAATACAACATGAACTATGCAACATATGTACATGCATGACAGTAAAGAGATCAATATAAACTCACTTTATATAGTTTCCAAAATCTCTACATAGAAAACACGTTGAATTTGAAATTGTAATTGTTGTTAAAATTCTGCATTCCAGTAGCTGTCCTGGACCAATAGGCTGCCTTTGCATTTTCCTATGATCTTTTGCATCGTTTTAAAACTATAATCCTTAATTGTACAGAATTTCAAAAGTACAAAAGCCGTGAATCATCAACCAAACTGATAACTCATTTTAAAAAGTACTATCACTTTTAACTGGGAAAAAAAAAAAAACTCTACCAGTGTTTAACTGGATGATGGTGTGGAAGCATTAATACAAATCAGTAGCCACAAAGCATGAGCTTTTCAAAGAAGAAAACCACACAGTGCTCAATAGACATGAAACAATATCAACTGCCTAAAGATTTGAACTGAAGCAGATGCTACCTTTATCAAGAAACTAAAGACCTAACTATTCAACATTCTCATCCAATTTCAGGATCTCATTTATCACTGGGATAATTAAAAAAAAAAAAATCCCCAGACTGATTTTGATACTTTTGGCTACACCTGACCACTATACATGGCATATTTCAACTTTCATTTCTTTAGTTATTAAGTATTTACTATTTGTCCACAACGTGTTTGGCAGGAGGCTCCAAAGACTTTACAACACTCTCCCTGCTTTGGAGCCTGGGCTGGTGGACCGCAGCTCTCTGAGTCTAGCTTTCTTTCTAGAGTTTTTGCTAGTTCAGCTTCTCCCTTCAGACCCTGTGGCCAGTCTTTCACCAGCACTCTTGCTGCTTTTACAACACCCGCTTCTCCATTCGTACTAGCCAAAAGAAACCATTGTGTGAAATCCAGAAATCATTTACTATAAAACATAACAAAGTATGTGAAATGTATCAGCTCCAAAATGATTTTTTAAAGTTGGTAGGAAAAAGCATATTCTAGTTAGGAAAAAAAAAAAAGCCAGGTTTATAGGAATATGAGAAATTGTATATAATTTTTAAAAAGAGAGATGGCAGTGAATGGTACACCACTGATACACCAAGGGTACATGGAAGGGCTCAAGGATCTCAGCTGAAAATAATTATTACTGAGAACTCAGTTATTATAACAGTTTTCTAATGCTTTGCCAACTGTTTTATTAGAGAACAGAATACTCTTATTTAATAGAAACAGCAATATATCTGTAAGTCAACAATTTGCATAAATCCTTTGCTAAAAATAGTCTAGAAACTATCCTTTGATCCCTAGCAACATAATACAAAGACAGTTATATAAAAGGAGCCCAAATGCACCGCCAATGTAACATTTTCCATCAAGTACAGCTGCATGGAGCATTCCATGCAGATGTGTGCACTGCATCCCGGGGGGAAGCCGGCCGTATTAACGTTCTGTATCTTGTTACTTTGTGTTTTTGGCTCTCCACAGGGATTCTGGTTTTCAAAGGTGCTGATGATTCTTAACTAAATATCCCTGAAAACTTTACACTGTTTGCCCAGAATGCATGCAAGAAAGACAAAATCTAATTTTACATCTGAGGAGTGAAAATGTCAGGATTAAATTTGCTTTACGGAAACAATAACTCTCTGAACTACTAATGAATAACTGGAGGACATATAAGCTGAAGATAAGAAATGTAAAGTGTCTTCCCCAAACCTTAGACAGGAGAAAGGTTTTGTCAGTTAGAGATGAAAAATGTGGACCACTATGCTCCTTTCCCTGCACTGCCCATAACTTGTAATTTATAGCCTGTCTACAAATGGTACATTTGGTACTTGGGAAATTATTTATAATTAATAGACATCATAATTCTCCAGCTGATAGTGTAGCAGGCAATCTTACGTGCTTAATTGAAACAATTTCTTAATCTTCATTTTATTTAAAAATGTAATTAAGCACATCAATGGTAGCAAATTTAAATATGCATTTTTCTAGCATGTACACTGTTTTGATACAACTATACTTGGATTTAATTTGGTTTCTCCTTTTCTGTTCTTCTCTTGAGTCATACTTGCATCCTCTCAGGACACAGGTACCCAAGAACTGCTGATGCTACAAAGCAACCCAGATTGCCCTATCTGCATACAACCCCCAACCTTGTTTCCAGACACGAACTCCCTGCAGGTTTATGGTCTGGACTTACAGTGCAGCCTTCTTTGTTCTGTTAGAGTAAAATCAGGAGACATTTCTCTTTATCAAGCCTCTATGTTTAAACATCAAATTTCAAGAGATTCAAAGCAAGGACTGTAGGAGAGAGGCAGTCAATTTTGAAATTGCTCTAGGTCAAATATTTTCATTCTATAGTGCAACAAACTTACCTATTTTTTAAAAAGCCAGAGACAAATTTTTCTTTCAAAAGGATTTGGAACCAAGCTGAAACACAAAGGAAATAATAGGGGCCAGCCAGGTAGCATAGTGGTTAAGCTCGCATGCTCCTCTTCAGTGGCCCAGGGTTTGCGGGGTTGGATCCTGGGCATGGACCTACATGCTGCTCATCAACCATGCTTTGGGGGCATCCCACATACAGAATAGAGGAAGACTGGCATGGATGTTAGCTCAGGGCCAATCTTCCTCACCAAAAAAATAAAAATAAAAAAGGAAAGAAGGAAAAAAAGACAATGTGATGGCAACAGACTAAGTGAAATTTTTAGAGAAAATGGATACCCAAAGACAAAGACAGCATTGCTATTGTTTTTCTCACAAAGAAGGCATGCTATTTAAAAATTTCCAATTCTTATGAATATATTTGAAAACTCACAGATAGTGGTCAAAATATATTATGAACACATTTTTTCTTACCCTATGTTTGTTTTATATTTCTTACAGAGGTCAGAATATAATTTAAAACCATTTAAGCAAATGATTTTAGATTGTGTTCCAACACTATCCCTCAGAAAAAAAAGAAAGAAAAGCCTCAGTGTGACAAGGCATTGCTAGTTATAGAGGAAAACATTACCAGGGACCCTAGAAAATGCAGAAATAGTTAGAAAGTAGGAAAAAAAAAAAAAAAAACTCAGATGAGAATTGTCCAGGCATGGTATGGTAATATAAACTTAGAAGGTTCTCTCAATTTTCTTTTATTTGGGGTGGAGGGAGACAGAGGGGTTAAAGCTTAAATTCTAGGTTGTCTTGTCTGTAGATGCCTCAAGGCCAGAAATTTTGACTTGATGATATGTTCTCAGAACCCACCCCAGTGCTCCAAACACAAAGGCTGCTCAATGGATGAATGCTGAATGTCTGGCTGAGTGAATTTCCCAGCCGGCCATGTAAACGTGTGCAGAATTTTCATTTCTATTCTAGAGTCATTTAAGGACCTATGTGCTTTTGCTGTTACATTGGTAACAGAAAGTATATGCACACTCCAAGCGGACCATTTTCACATCCTTATTCCATCTGAATTTTCTCCTCTATTAAGTAGAAAATAATCTATTTTCTTGATGTTGTATCATAATGGAATACACAGGCTCCCTTTTGGCTCTTATATAGAATGTCCTATACAAAGAAAATGGCATTCCTTTCTTTATCTATATGTTCTCTCATTTGAGTGATAGCCTTAATTGTATGTTGAATGCTTATTCTGTGCTAGTCATTGTGCCAGGCACCAGGGACAACATAGTTCCCAAGCCACAATTCAGGGTTACAAAGAATTCACAGCTCAGAAGATTAAAAAACAAAAAACAAAAAACAACCCAGACAATATGTTAAAATGGTATTATAATTAAGATAAGGTACCATGAGGAGTGTATTAACATTGCACTCCTTGGAGAGATGAGAAATGCTGGTTGGGGGTTAGTATTAACCTTTCTTTTATTTACACATCCTACAATAGTTCCTCTAGTTAAAACAAATTTTAAAATAATGTGACAAACACTTTATATTAGCATGATTCCATTATTTAAAATAACGCACATATACATTGTTTATACAGAAAATATCTTTCACATACACAGGAAGTACTTAAAAAACTAGGGCAGGAACTGGTATGGGGGAAGACGGACAGAGATTTTTCATTTTTATATTTTTTATACCATTTGAGCATTTTCCCATGTCTATGTATAATTTGAATTTAGAAATGACTTCTTGAATACGGAACGAAACAAAAAGAAAAACAAAGATAGTGATAAATTGAAGACAAGGTTGACAAAACCATAATAACAAACCAAGGGTGGGTTACAAATATGATTTTTTGGCTTTATAGTGATCAACTCAAAAGGGGAAAGTTTACAACACCGAAGAAATAAAATCAGACTAATTTGCTAGGGGATTATCTATTCTTGTTATGAAGAACTGAGAGAGGGACTGGCCCCGTGGCCGAGTGGTTAAGTTCTCACGCTCCGCTTCAGCAGCCCAGGGTTTCACCAGTTTGAATCCTGGGCATTGACATGGCACCGCTAATCAAGCCATGCTGAGGCAGCATCCCACATGCCACAACTAGAAGGACCCACAACTAAAAATACACAACTATGTACTGGGGAGCTTTGGGAGAAAAAGGAAAAATAAAAAATCTTTAAAAAAAAAGAAAAAAGAACTGAGAGAAATTTCTCCTAGGAATCCTTACAAAGAAGACACTGTATGACACAGAATATTCTGATATTATTCTCATAATATCCACAACGACAGGCTTCTCAGGCTTCTTCTCATAATGACCCCAACAGAAGCTGATGGTAACACACCCCATGGAATTAGCAAAAGCATTTCTGAAGGGGCCAGTTCAACCTAAAGGCTGAGGATCCCCGGTCAATTGCATGGCTCTGAGACCAGCCGGACTAAGTTCAAACAATGGCCCTATCACATAATTTAAGAACTTAGGGGCCGACACCGTGGTTGAGAGGTTAAGTGTGTGCGCTCCGCTTCGGCGGCCAAGGGTTTCACTGGTTCAGAACCTGGGCACGGACATGGCACCGCTCATCAGGCCACGCTGAAGCAGCGTCCCACACAGCACAACCTGAAGGACCTACAACTAGAATATATAACTATGTACTGGAGGGCTTTAGGGAGAAGAAGAAGAAAGAAAGAAAAGAAAAGATTGGCAACAGATGTTAGCTCAGGTGCCATTCTTTAAAAAAAAAAAAACTTAGACAAATTACTTGATTTTTCTCTGCCTCCATTTCCTTATCTGTCCCATAAGGTTTTGTGAGAAATGAATGAATACACAGACAAATTTTCACACAGTGCCAGGCAAAGAGGCAAACATTCAATCCATGCTAGCTATTTACATAATGATCTTGAATTTTCTCTCACTTGAGCCTTTAATAGGGCACTGAGCATGCCCAATACTGGGGACTGTGGTCCTTGCCAGGTGTGGACAGGGCCCTAGGCTCCAGCAAAGAGTTCCCTTTGCTCTGGAGGGTCAGGAGTTTAGCACAGAGCAGAGGCCGGAGAAGATTGCCTACAACCTGACATGAGTAAGGGAGTAATCAGAAACAATGCCCTATATCTTAGAAAATTGCTCTGAATGTGTTCATTCTCACCAAAATGAACGCAACAGAAGCATCAAAGTTCTACTGTATGGGACAGCTCAAATCTACTTCCCCGTGATCCCCTCCAGGATGCTAAATAACTCTTGTTTTACAGAGTTATTTCTATTATCTTTATGTTATTATTTATATTGAGTGCTAACTATGGACTAGCCATCACTCATTTAATTCTGATAATAAGGCTCTTAGGTGGGTCCAATTATCATCTAATTTTACAGATAAGGAAACTGAGGCACAGAGACGGTAAGTAACTTGCAACATGTCATACATCTAGTAAATGGAAGAACCAAGATTCCAGTCCAGCAGACTGGCTCAGCCCACTCTCTTGACTACGGCATTGCATCATACAACGTACTACACCAATCAGTTCAAAGTTACAAAACATCCAATGCAAAATTATAAAGGTTTACTATAGAATAGCTTTGCTCTCTGGCAAGGTTTTGGCTGCTTCTAGACAATGAAGCACTAATCTCATTAAAGAACTGCTTCTTCCATATCTTTGGATTGCAGGGCTGGTGATGATGGGGTGACAGTGAGGGCAGGAAGGGCTTACATCCAGTTGCTAATCATGTCATGTCAAGATGCAGAGCATCAGCATATGGCCCCTAGAAATGTTTAACTGCTCCAACAGAAGAGCATTTCTATTGGCTCTGCCTCTCATGACACGCCATGTTGGAAGGTCTATGTAAGAGCAAACAACATGTTATGTTCTGTTCATGCAGCTTGGTCCACAACAGATCCCTGTACTCAGGCTCCCCACATCGCTGCTGCTGGACTTCTTCAAGAGGGGTTAGAAAAAGCTAACAGGGGTCTGGGGGACACCGTGTCAAAGTCTAGTGGCACTTTATGTAGCTTGGTCTGAGTAATCCACATTTGTAATGTTTCAGGCAAGGAGATGATGTAAAATTTGGGTGTAATGTACAATATGCTAAAAGGAAAAAAGTCTACAATTTGAAGGGAATAGAAATGAATTAAAATGCCCTTACAAATACATGCCAAGACAAAATGTGCTGTTCTAGCCTATCTGATGTCAAGTCAATTGCTTGGGAACAGAGATGGTGTCCTTTTTATCTCTATATACCTAGTGTCAGCACAGTGTTTATCACTTAGCAAGTTTTCAATAACTGTTTATGAAGCTGAATGACTTCGAGGCACCCTGATGTTTCTCTAGATTGGGGAGTGGAGATTTGGAATTCATGTCCTCACCCCCATACTCCCTATGTTCTAACATGAAGAATATCTTTACTTCCCAAGCAAATATAAAGGTGGCTACAAAAGAATTTTTAAAGACCAAAAAGGCACTGTTATTTTAAAACACAATCTACACCAAAGGCAAGTTCCACACACATTCTTTAGTTAGTTCTCCAATGTAATAACTACCAATTGTTCTGAAATTTTCCCTGAGATTAAAAAAAAGGGCGAAAACCAATGAAGAGCTGTTTGGCTTTTTTCGGTTTTGGGGTTTTTTTTTGTTTTGTTCTGTTTGTTTTTTTTGGTGAGGAAGATTGACCCTGAGCTAACATCTGTTGCCAATCTTCCTCTTTTTGCTTGAGGAAGATTGTCTTTGAGTCAACATCTGCACCAATCCTCCTCCACTTTACATGTGGGACGCCACCACAGCTTGATGAGCAGTGTGTGGGTCTGGCCACTGAAGCAGAGTGTGCAGACCCAACCAACATGCCACTGAGCAGGCCCCCGAAGAGTGTTTTTAATTGTGATAAATTATGTCATGGGTTTTTGCAGCATATGAGAAACTCCTAGTAGGGGAAACAGCAGGGATTTTTGTGTGTGTGTGTTTGCCAAACCTTGAATACCTCATGTGACAGACTGTCCTCCCAAAGATACCAGCCACCTGATGAGTCACCGCCTGAAAAGTGCCCCACACAGCTATTTTTAAAAGAATTTTTGAAAGAATATGCAGAGTATCTCCCGTAGCTCACTGACCACATTGGAAAACCCCACTATTAAAGATCCATTCCTTAAGGATAACATCATCTACTTAGTTAAGAAAAAGAAAAAGCCAATTGTCCTAGGGAGAGTAATACAAACTATATCAGCCACCGACACATTGGTGTCAGAGCCTTCCTTAATGATAGTTGAAAAGTAAGGCTTCTCAGGAATTTTTTTTTAAAGTTTTAAGGGGAGAAATAGGTGTCTAGTTACAGAGATCATATACCTTGGGTTTTCTGAATACATTTTAGGTGATCAAAAATTCTGCCCTACTATTTTATAAACTATCAAAATGTCATCAAAATTCCAACACACTGATATCCAAACTATATCTCTCAGAATGCCTCTTGCTCTTAGAAAAAGCATAAAATACATATTTTTAACTCATGTGTCCTATTTTTGGTTGAAAAACGTGTTCAGTGTCTTCAGGAGGCTAGGTAGGGAGCCAATACCTAGCAAAAGAAACAAGGGTGCAGAAAAGGAGGTCAGATGACTCCAAAAGCAGATTGTGTAATTATTTTTCTCTAGTGAGCCCTGTGAACCATCCATGAGAGTATTCATCCGGCAATCCTCCTCTTCTTCTTCAATTGCTTTTCCCTTTTTGTCCTCTATTTCACATGTAACAGTTTGCTTTTACAAACACATCAGACAAACCATACCCTCTTGGGACTTTAACATGGGTTACTGAAATGATGAAATGGGAAAGTACTTAATTATCAAAATTTCCTTCTGCACTAAGCATAAACACTGGTTTATGATACAGCTTGCCCACCATGGTTAAGTTCAGAATAGCTTCTCAGAGGAAATCAGCAACCTGTCCACGCCTCTGCCAATGACCTGACATTTCTATTTGGAAAGTACATTCATTTGCCGCAAGGATCAAGCATAAACTGGGACGTAATGAAAATGGCACAATGAGAATAATTCCAATTTCTCCTTCAATTATCTTAACCTATAAAAAATAAATAGTACACAGATTTTTCTCTAAGTTCACTATACTGTGATAAATCATGCAAGCATGTACAAGTAAATACTGTCACCTGTCCAGCAACAGGTTAAACAGATGAAGAGGTGCAATAACTGGCACTGTTAAGCTATAAGGAACTCTTGGAATTCTAGAAGTTCCTCCTGGAATTTTGCCTCTTTGATCTTATTTTTCAAACTTTGACGCTACGTACTTTTGATTTTTCTTTTAATTCCACATTTTAGTAATTCTGCAAACTTAATGTTTGTCCAGGTTGAGACAGTTTCTTTTTTTTAAAATGTATCTACAGTCATTAGCATCACTTAACAACGGGGATATGTTCTGAGAAATGCATTGTTAGGTGATTTCGTTGTTGTGCAAACACCATAGCGTGTACTTACACAGACTACATGGTATAGGTCCAGGTCCTTCACCTGCTACAAAGGAAGATGAAATCCAAAGCCAGAGGAGTTAAGGATCTATCATGAAAACTCATCCTATGTAGGCAGGACATACTATTCAGAATCCCAAACTCCATTTGAAACCCGCACACCTGAGAATATTCTTTATTGGCAATTCTGGAATGTGCATTTATCACTTTAAAACTTATGCATATTTCTCACTTTGCACACAAGTCAATTAAGGATGAGTGCTATCATCACCTTTGGCTCAAAGACTGCTTTGGAATAAGTGGCTGCCACCATCAAGACAGACTCTCTCTTCTTAACCCTCTGGGATCTATTTAGGAGGAAAGGCCTATCAACCTTGAGAAGACGAAAACTCAAAAAGAAGTCCACAAAGATGGCACTTTCTTCTTGGAGGCCAAAATACACACGGTCCTTATTATTAAGGATTATATGCAAGGCTGTGGTCTAGCATCATGCAACACCCAATTCAGGATAAGCAGGCTTAGGTTAAAACACTGCTTGTGCCCAGGTTGTCTGAAGAAGGGACCTTGGTCACATTAACTTCCCTGGCTTTCAGATATTTCATCTGCCGCAGAGTTCTTGAGATTATCAATAAGAATAATTGTCTGTGCTTTGTAAAAGTAAAATGTGTTCTATGAAAACATGAGCTAAGCTTTGGGATCATTACTTATCTTCAAGTAACAGAACTTGGAATATCATGACATAAAATATACTTTCACACAAAATTCCACCATAACTGATGGCCAGAGCACACGCAGAGCTGGTTTTGTACTGATGTGGCTGCCATGATTCATCCATATGCTTCTATATGTCTTTCCTTGTGAGCTACAGCATGTATTTTAGAAATGTATAGCCAGGTCACAGAACCTCAAGACAAACAGCACCTATAGCTTTCATTTTCGCAATACCCTATTCCAATGAGTAAAAACAAAATCCAATTAAATCTTATAACATTTTACATGATATTACTATATCACCTTGTAATGTCTTTCCCTAGGCTCTGATGTCTTTTAAATCCTGAGAAGCATGAAGAATCTGAGTTTATGAGTTTAAGTGCTTGGTAATTTAAAACCAAAGGTTTTCAACTTTAAAATTCATTAGGAAGATATATAGATATAGATATAGATATAGATTACAGAATGGCTGGTAATGGGAATTATCTCACCCTAGTATACTTTCCAACATTAACATAATGCCAAATGGGGCTATTTGACCACCATTTCTGTGCAGATGATTTTCTAACTATTTATTAAAGAGAAATATTTTCCATCTCCCAGGGCATATTGCTAAGATAGGAATTTGTAAGTTCCAATTCGCTTATTGGTTTTGGCAGAATTTTACTGTCACAGTGGGTTAGCTCTGCTGGCATTAGATAGCATTTCTCTGCTGCAGTAGTCCACAGAATAGATGTCCTAGATTAGTGACAAAAACTAGGAAAGCCAAATAACAGTGATGAAAATTTAAAAAGTCATGTGTAGATGATAAACTGAAGACATAAGAAATAATTGAAAACAATAACCCACAAATGCAGTCATGTGTTGCTTAATGATGGGAATATGTTCTAAGAAATGTGCCATCAGGAGATTTTGTTATTGTGTCTATAGTGTACTTACACAGCTTAGATGATATAGCCTACCACACACCTCAGCTATATCTTACAGGACCACTGTTGGATATGCAGTCCATCATTGACTGAAATGTCGTCATGCGGCGTATGACTGTATTTATAAAAGAACGAAGAGGTTTTCTTGGGAGGCAAATGCTTAATCTGTGCTGTAATTTTTCTTAAATGATAATAATTACACTTGCTAACTAACTTATATATAGCATACTGAGATGACTAAAGAGAAGAAGTTTGACTTGTGATATTTTACAGCAATGCATGTTACAGTGATGCAATTTTGTACAGCAATCCCAGCTCTATTTTTACCTAGGTTTTCATGTCTTACGAAGGTAGCACTTTCTCTTCCTCTACTTAAGGATAATCTGTTAGGGCCAAACAATATGTTTCTCTTCCAAAGTGGTCATTTATACTCATGTTAACTATCTCCTCCATAACCTTTGGAACAACAATAAATTAATTCTGCGAATTAAAGGGAGGACGAAAGAAGGAAATAATTTATTTAGGATTTTTTTTTTTTTGCTTTTTTTAAGATTTTATTTTTTTTCCTTTTTCTCCCCAAAGCCCTCCGGTACATAGCTGTATATTCTTAGTTGTGGGTTCCTCTAGTTGTGGCATGTGGGACGCTGCCTCAGCGTGGTTTGATGAGCAGCGCCATGTCCGCGCCCAGGATTCGAACCAATGAAACACTGGGCCGCCTGCAGTGGAGCGCGAGAACTTAACCACTCAGCCTCGGGGCCAGCCCCTTATTTAGGATTTTTAAGGTGACTTTAATCTGAGTCAGGTCTAAGATATTTAAGCCCTCATACTGTTTCCATATAAATGTCTTTTGAAAGAATGGCCAATATCCTAGTTATCAGGCTGTTTATAAAACAAGGCCCTGCTACTATCGTGACTGATAATTTATTAACTGTTAAAGCATTTCTGTGTGGAATATTGTTGTTTACAAGTCTCCTTTTCTGACATTATCTCACTTTGTTTTTCTGCAGCTTCATAACAACTCTCATATAATTAGACCTTGTATAAGACTTGTAAAAAAATGGTTGCAAGGGACTGTAAATTGCAATTGCATTTGCTGACAGGCAGTGATGATGCTAATCAAATAAGAGAACTTGGTTCAAGGAAGCTAGTCATTAGGGTCACTAGTGGATCTGTGGCGAGAAGCTTCATTAATTTGAAAATTTGCACTCTCTCTTGCCAGCTGACCTCTGGATTTTTGCCTCTATTCAGGTTGTTAATCAAAATGTTGCCTCTAAAAATGGAATACCAGCTAATGATAGGAGAAAATTTATGAGTAACTCAAATAAACTTAATTTCAAGAGCTAAATGTTAGTTTAGTTACTAATTTATTGCTTGATCATAGGGATTAGGTCATGCACCCATTATCTGAGCTTTTGTCCCTTTTTTTCAAAGGAAACACAAATATATTTAATAAACCACACAGTTCATTAATGATCTCTAAGTCCTGAGTCCTTACCTGCTAAATAAACAGGTTGAGGTATTAAAAAAAGGGAAAAAATAATGCACTGCTACTTGTTTTTAAGTCACCCTTATACTAGTTGTAATTTGAGTTTAATCAGACCTGAATATTTACAAATAGGGAAAATGATGGGTGAAGCCACCAAAAAATAAATAAATAAATGAAATAACTAAAAACCAATTTATTTTTAAATAAGAAACAACAAAAATATCCTGGAAAATCTGGCTATTCCCTCATCCTCTCCCACAGAGAGGAGTCAAGCATGTAGAGAGCCTACTGCAATCATCTTAAAGGAACCACGCTCTCCCTCTTGCTCTGTCTCACAAACACACAGACATACATTCTTGCATAGTCATTCAGTTTCTTTTTTTTTTGAGGAAGATTAGCCCTGAGCTAACATCTGCTGCCAATCTTCCTCTTTTTGCTGAGGAAGACTGGCCCTGAGCTCACATCCGTGCCCATCTTCCTCCACTTTATATGTGGGACGCCTACCACAGCATGGCGTGCCAAGCGGTGCCATGTCTACACTCGGATCCGAACAGACAAACCCTGGCTGCAGAAGTGGAATGTGTGTACTTAACCGCTGCGCCACCGGGCCAGCCCTCAGTTTTATTCTTTGTAAATGAAAAATCATGTTGGGAAGATAACTAGAACACCTGTTTTAATTCTGTGGCCAGTTGACCGTGTTCTCTTTTTCCATTTGATATCAACAATATTCATAGTCATCTTTGTCCAACAGTCAGCCTTTATAAGTGTAGTATATTCATAGGCATGGAGTGAACAATATGGACATGAAGTCTGATTTCTCTAAAGGTAACTGGGCAATAGCATAATCAGGTCACTGAAAGTTAGGTAAATATGAAAGAACGCTTTCAACAGTACTGTCATTAGAATGAAAGAAAACCATTTAAAAGTTTGTAAGTCCCTCGGAAGAACAATAGAATATACTAAATATTCCGTTTGCAAGTGACTATTTTTCAAATGAAATCCTGACGCTAAGGGATTTACACCCCAGGCTGCACCCCAGTGCGCTCACCACAACTACCATTTCCAATGGCTGCTCCAGCTTTATTGATAGGGGACATTTTTCAACTAGATGGATCTGATACAGATAATGCCCATCTTGATTGCATCAGGGAACCATTCATAAAGCAAGGACATTCTTGTGCAGGTAGAATTTTTTTTCCTGCAACACAAAGAAGGATTATAGTCTCCTTTGAAAGACGATATTAAAAGCCTTGTCTTAAAATTACACAGCCTGAGGACCTTTTGCTGTGTGCTACACTAGTTTAACTATGTTAAATACAGTCATGCGCTGCATAAGGACATTTCGGTCAACGAGGAACTGTATATGTCAGTGGTCCCAAAAGATTAGTACCATGGAGCCTAGGTGTCTAGTAGGCTATAATACCTAGGTTTGGGTAAGTACACTCTGTGATGTTTGCACAATGACAAAATCCCCTAATAATACATTTCTCAGAACCTATCCCCTTCCTTAAGTGACGCTTGACTGTAGAAACATTCTCTCTCCAGTATCCCCACTTCCCTTTCTCTTACCACTCAACCTCCTCAAGCTACTCCTCACTACTGCCCACTCCCTCTACTCAATCCACAGGATTTCCACAATCCTAAAAGCAGAAGGAAAATTTTTACCTCTATATGGTTCAAGAAGAGGATACTGATAAAAATGGGATACGAGGCAATGCATAATTGTTGATTATTTTTTGTACATCTTTTACAAAGATGACTTTACTTGGTAGCGGGAAAGACAAAAACGCATATTCAAAATTGTACAGCAATCCCATGAAACAGGTTGTCATAATAATTGAAGGGCCACACTAATGCACCATGCAGCTGCCATTAGTACAGACCTAGTAAGTAGACTTCTGGCAAACCCTCCTTCAAAAATCACTGGAAGTCAGATGAAGTAGATAAAAGCAACCAGATACCGCCTCTGGAATGTAATAAATAGATAAAGGGGGAGAGGTACTTTAAATTGCCCCAGGATCTCTCTACGAATTAATTTGGTCGTGATTTAAGTGCTTCAGGAGTTGGGCTATTTCATTTAAAGATGGCATTGATATTTATTGGTAGGGCCAAAGAAATGCAAAGGAATTAACAACGGATGAGCCATTCTCAGTGTTCAGAGCAGGAGGGAAGGCTGCAGGAATAAACTAACAAGCCCTGTCTATGATTTGGTGGTGAATGGATAACACGAGAACAGAGAGGAAGGTACTTTTTGAAAACTCTGGCTCTCTACGGGGACTACTGGACACTTCTTGGCATTTGTGACTCCTGTCCCCCCCCTCTTCTCATGAGACACCAACTCCAATGCCTGCAGGAAAGAAAATAGAAAATCAGGATATTCTGTATCCTACCCAAATGGACAGATGTTTCTCGGGTTTTACCATCTATTCCCCTAAGGTCAGAATTAAACCTGCAGCAAGTGAGTAGCTACAGATAAAAAAATTAGTACGCGGAACAGCTACTCCTTTTTTAAAAGTTAAAGAATGTTCACCTTCCTATTTCTTTTTCTCTCTTTATTTTTGAAATTTGTCTCATTTCTCAAGACATTTTACTTAACACGGCATAGCCATCAGTTTAATCTCATTTACCTCATGGACAAATAACAGATTTAGTTTAACAACTATTTAGTGAGAATTTATTTTCAGGCACTGATTTTGAGGTGCTTACAGTAAGGTTGGGGAAGCACATGGGTAAGTAACCATGTGACAAGGACAGCAATCAAGCTCTTCAGAGTCCACTTTGGGGCACAGGATATTACAGGGTTGGGGAGGCAGAGACAATAGACAGATAGCACAGAGGGAGGAGAGCAAGGGAAGGGAAGAGAGTCGAAGCTTGAGCAAAGACTTGGGTAAGGGTAGGAGGTAGCCAGGTCAGGAAGGGTGATACCATTTATGTCTACCACGGGCAAACAGAGTTGTTACCAGCAGGAAAAAGCCGATCTTTCCCATTACAAAGTGAAATGTTCCACTTTCTAGTACAGTTAGTTAAAGGCTCTTCTATGTTGAAAAAGATAAAAATAGAATTTCTGGAAACTCTATGCATATATAATTTTAGTAAAAATCAAACACCTTTAAAACTAAAAATATTCTTGCATTTTATCATTTCTCTCCCATCTTTCCTACCATAAAATATCCACAGTAAGACATACTGTAATATCAGGGAATATGTCGGCTTTTTAGGATTTGACTGAACATTGAGATGGAGTATTTTTACTGAGAGGCCATTTCACCGTGACAAATGCAGGCAAAGAATCACACAACCTGGGGCCAAACGCCAGCTCTGCCACTTGAAGTTCCTTAACCTCTTTGAGACTGTTTCCTTTCTCTTTTAAATGGGGAAATAACACAAACCTCAGAGGGCCAGGGAGCAGATCAATTAAATGCCACAATACAGGACTTAGCCCAGAATAGCACATCGCAGTGGGCTGAGGAGGCACACAGCTGTTGGCTGAAGACCCTCTTTTCTCATTTCCTAAAAGTCAGCTGCCTTCTCTCACCTCAATATCACAGAACTAAAGTATATTTTAAAATTATTTGTATTATATACTAAGCATAACATTAAAAAAATAAAATAAAGAGAAGTTTTTGCTTCTCCAAAAAAAGTATGCACTATCTTCATTGAAACTCGGGTATCCCTTGATTTTTCCCCCTTCTGCTAAGTTAGAGGCTCTAAATGAAAAAAAAGAAAAAGCACTTTCTCCTCCTATAGAAAAAGATCACAACAGAAATAGCCAGAATTTTTGCCAGGAAATAAGCAGTCATTTTTCTAGAAAAGAAACAGGAGAGAGCTTTTTTAAACTTTCACTTTTTCTTTCCCCCCTTTTAAATACACTGAGAATATTCTGTCTGTCTCCGCTTTTTCTCTTTTTTAACATTCAACACTACCTCTTCAATACTGGATTAGCCTTCGTAACAAAGAGGAAATGCTTTACCTGTCTGAAATTGACCTTCTGCCAACTTTTTTGGGCGTACCTGACACAGAAATCCACAACGGATACTCGAGAGCCAGTTTTCATCAGTCTGTGGGCCAATGCCAGGGACAACAGCTATCAGGACTGTTGCAGTGGCCACCACAGGTCTCCCTGCCTCCAGTTTTTGCTGCTTCTAATTCATTCCTCACACTGCAACCAGTTGGCCCTTCTCTAGCTCTAGTGCAAATGCCTGTCACCTCTCTATTCTTTCTTTCCCGACTAAACAGAAGCTGAATTTTTGACCTGACAATCCTGGTCTTTGCTCATCTGCCTCATTTGCTTCTAATCATCATCATGCTTGCTGTTCTCCTCTTCTCTTGCCCTCAAGTTCCAGCCTTACCACTTCCTGTTCTTTCCCAGCACCGTTCTCCCCTTCACCTCCTTTGCGCATTGTCATCATCTGAAGCCTCCTTCATCTTTCATCCTCAACATCACACCCTTAGATCAGACTTTCCTAAGCACCTTGTCAAAGATTCTCCCTCCTCCTTCTCTAATATTAGAGGTCTGCTTGTACCACCATTACAGTACTTTCATCATGTGCTGCCTGATGTCAAACGTACTTGTGAGCAAGTCGTTGTCTTCTACTAGCCTGTAAGCTCTTTAAGGATGAGGAATATGTGACCCTTCCATAGAAAAACTTCAGATTTTGTGCTACACCAGTTCTTAATAAAAATCAAACTTTTGTATTAAGTTTAATTAAATTCTTTCTCTACGATTTTTTAAGATAATAGAACAACATGAACATTTATTGCAGAAGCAGATAGACGTGTTACCACTTGCAAATTACCTCCAGTTTCATATGAGAGGCAACACAAACGATTCCAACTTTAAATGTGCCAAATGGCATTTCTCTCTGCATTTACTACTGAACGGCTTCTGAGAGATCAGGAGAGATGATCAGAGGATTTTCACGGTATGGTAGGCTGAATAACGGCCCCTAAAGATATCCAAGTCCTAATTGCTGAAATTTGTAAATGTTTTCTTTTATGGCAAAAGCAACCTTGCAGATGTGATTAAGATAAGGATCTTGAGAAGGGTAAATTATTCTGGTTTATCCAGATGGGCCTTAACTATAATCACAAGTGTCCTTACAAGAGGGAGATTTGACTATAGAAAAGGAAAAGGCAGTATGATAACAAAAGCAGACATAGCAGTGATGAGTTTTGAATATGGAGGAAGGGACCCCAAACCAAGGAATACAGGCAGCCACTGGGAGCTGAAAAGGCAAGGAAACAAATTCTCCCCCGGAGCCTCCTGAAGTAACCAGTGCTGCTGGTACCCTGACTTTAGCCTGGTGAAACTATTTTGGACTTCTGACCTCCAGAATTGTAAAAGAATAGATTTGTATTGTTTTAAGCTACTAAATTTGTGGTAATTTGTTACAGCAGCCCTAGAAAACTAATACACATAGTAAATGAGTATCGAGCCTTTCTGGGCACCACACGACACAGTAGTTCTCAAAGTGAGGTCCTGGGACCAGTATCACCACCATCTCCACCTGGGTACTTGGAAGTGCAAATTCTCAGGCCTCATGCTGACCTACTGAATCAGAAGCTCTGGGGGACCCAGCCATCGGTGATTTAACAAGCCCTCCAGGTGATTCTGAGGCATGTTCAAGTTTGAGAACCACTCCCAGAACATTTTTTCTTTGAACTTGATAATTAATAGGATGTCATGCGTTTTTAAAGGATGAAATAACCTAACAGAATATCACTTCTCTGAAGCAAATGCTATGAGAACACAGTGTGAAAAACAGCAAGAATATCCCAAATATACTGCAGCACAAATAACAAAAAAGTCTTAAAATAACAGCATGAGAAGCTATTACCAATCTCAAGTCCATTTTATCTGTGCTTAAACGTTTGAACCAGCAATAGGCAAGTTATCAATACATTCACTGTAGTTAGCTACTAAATAAAATACTTTTTCTTAGCAGGCAGAATAGATTTAAAGTTAATGGGACCACAAATTAGTACTTTTTCTCACAATGCCAATTTCTCTATTACTCAGAAGGAGTCCATTCTGTACTCTATCAATTTCTTGGCCTAGAATTGCCACATTGAGCACATGAGGATAAAACCTCCAATGTTATATTAAGGGTTTTTGTTTTCAATTCAAATGCATGTCAGGAGGAACTTATAAAAGGAAAAGAATAGCATTTCCAACGTGATACTTAACATTGACCATTAGAGACAACTTTTACAAAATATTATCACAAAATACCTATTTGTTAAAGAGCCAGATTTCATTCCACAAGAAATCTATGTAATGAATGAATGAATGAATGAATGTCACATCTTGATAAGAGATGATCATAATAAGCAACCAGTATCAAAACCTGAACTCTATTTTCAATTTCTACACTCTCATCTAAAGGGCTACTTAAATTATAATAAGTAATCTATAGAACCGTGTTTTTCTTTGTGGGAGCGTTCAGTAACCAGAATTTTGCCAGGCTCTGCTGACGACACTCAACACTCACCAACACTTTTTGCAGTATATAGAAATCAACTAGAAGGGTCGCTCCATTCTCTGAGTTCCATTCTCTGGTTAACAAGGAAAGACAAGTGGGAAATCATCTCCCTGCCTGGAACCTTGTAAATTAGGTCAATAGGACCCAAATCAAATTGTATTCACAGCATTTAGTAATTCTGTTTTTACACAGCCCTTTTTCATAATTCACATGAAATTAAGATAATTAGCAAAGCACCACTTCATCAATCTCTTTACAGTTTCAACCACTAGTTTAAGAAAAAAACTGAGGTGAGAGTGAGAGGAGCCATGATTAGGAACAAAGTGAACAGAGCTACTTCTTAATTCAAACTTCATATACCAATGATGCTGCACAGCCACCCAAGCGCGCGCGCACACACACACACACGCAGCATTGCAGTCTAGATATTACCTCTGCTCATGTGTATTGAATAGCTGACGCCAAATATAATTTTTCTGCTTATGCTGAACACCACACACCCTATTAAGAAACTCTGTGCTGTGATATCTTATAATTTACTTTTTCCCCCAATCAAGGATCTGCTATGGAGAGAAACACACATCCACAAAGGAGAAGCTGACAACTCACAACAGGGCTATTGCCTGGAGAACAGACTATGTTTACCTATGCTGTGATTACTAAATGTCCCCTAGTATCCAAGTCACTATAGAGACAACTCCTAGAATATTACTGCAATTAATGCCCTTGAGCCATATGGGCATTGACTGTTATTCTGGACAGAAAAGGAAGTGAAATGCAAATGTTAGCCTCTACTCTGCAATTTTCATCATACCACAAGGACACTCATAATGGAAAGGAGAGAGGAGAATATTTGATCTTTCAGTTTGGGAACCTGAATCAGTTTGATGTTCCCTGATTACACTGTTAACACTGTTGTAACAGAATCCTTTAGATATCCTGAAGCATCTTTCAGTCACCTCCTAGCAATGAGACCCTAGGTATCGGTGACCTCAACTTTACTAACCAGATTGCCCATGCATGCACACGCACGCACGCGCACACACACACACACACATACACACACACGTTCCTTTACACATCAGACAAAAATATTGAAAATTCGTAACCAACTACTTAACTAACATTCTAAGGGAAGATCTGGTTGGATGTTCTAATCACATAGGAGGAAAAGTTTGGCCAGAATTCATACTATCTACCAGTTCAGAGAAAACATGTAACTTTATTTAATTTTACTGCCAACCCTATGTACAATACTAACAGGAAACAGGGTAACTACAAACAATGAGAATTCCCAGCTAATCTCTATACAGCTTTCAGTCACTAACTTTTAAGTTCTTCTCCCCTAACCTTTTAAACAAAATTGTTACAAAATAGCCAAGTAGCATATTTTTCATTTCATTACTCAAGTTTTTGTGAACTATCTACTGTATTCTTAGCAGGACATCAAGTACTATTGAGAAATAGACCTGGGGTATGAAGCTCTGTCTCGAGCAGATTACAGAACTGGATGGAAATAAATTTAAGATGAAAGTACACAGATAAAGACACTTCCTACTTAAGTACTGAATGATATTATGATAATAACAATGATAACTCCTATTTACTGAACACCTTCCATGGCTCAGGGACCAAGTTAGGTGCATCATATATACACAGTACAGCCTTGCAATATATGCACTAATGTAGAGATTTAATGGGCCTCAAGTTATGGGTTTTCTATGGTGAGGGGATCTGTGAAGAATCAGGGTTGGTAGACTTTGGGTAAAGATGACAAAGGTCATTCTAAGTAAATGATCTTGCATAAGTAAACCCAGTGGTAGCAGTGTACCAGCCTGCCTGGGACAAGAGTGGTTGGAGCAGTGAAAAAGCACAGAGGCTGGTGGACCATTTTTGCCTATGTTTGCCTTTGTCAGAGATGCTGATGACTAGAGGAAAAGCTGAGGACTCTGTTCAGTGCAGTTTCTATGGGAAGCTAGGGTTGAAGCTTTAAGAATAAATCAAGGGGAGCAAGAATACACAACAGGGAAAGGATAGTCTCTTCAACTAATGATGCTGGGAAAACTAGATATCCACATGAAAAAGAACAAAATTGGACCCTTGTCTTAGACCATACACAGAAATCAGCTCAAAATGGATTACAGCCTTAAACATAAGACCTGAAACTGCAAAACTCCTAAAAGAAAATCTAGGGGAAGAGCTTATTGATATTGGCCTTGGCAATGATTTCTTGATTATGACACCAACAGCACAGGCAACAAAAGCAGAAATAGACAAATGGGACTACACCAAACTAAATAGCTTCTGCATAGCAGAGGAAACAATCAGCTAAGTGAAAAGGCAACCTATAGAATGGGATAAAATATTTGTAAACCATACATCTGATAAAAGGTTAATATCCAAAAATATAGGGAATTTTTACACCTCAAAAGCAAAAATACAGATAATCCAATTTGAAAATGGGCAAAAGACCTGAATAGACTTTTCTCCAAAGAAGACCTATAAATGGCCAACAGGTACATGAAAAGGTGGTCAACATCACTAATCAACAGAGAAATGTAAATCAAAACCATAATGAGCTATCACCTCACACCTGCTAGGATGGTTATTATCAAAAAGAGCAAAAGACAAGTGTTGGCGAGGATGTGGAGAAAAGGGAATCCTTGTGAACTGTTAGTAGAAAGGTAAATTGGTACAGGCACTATGAACAAAAGTATGGAGGTTCCTCAAAAAATTGTATGATCCACGGGGCTGGCTTATGGTGTAGTGGTTGGTTTTACGTGCTCTGCCTTGGTGGCCCAGGGTTCGCAGGTTCGGATCCCAGGCACAGACCTAGCACCGTTCATCAAGCCATGCTGTAGCAGCATGCCACATAAAATAGAGGAAGATTGGCACAGATGTTAGGTCAGCAACAATCTTCCTCAAGCAAAAAGAAGATTGGCAACAGATGTTAGCTCAAGGCCAATCTTCCTCATTGGAAAAAAAAAAAAAATTGTATGATCCAGCAATCTCACTTCTGGGTATATATCCAAAAGAATTGAAATCAGGATCTCAAAGAGATATCTGCACATCCATGCTCACTGCAGCATTATTCACAATAGCAAAGGAAATAGAAAGTAGGAAACAAATATTTATTGACAGATGAATGAATAAGGAAAACATGGTATACATAGACAATGGAATATTATTCAGCCTTAAAAAAAGAAGGAAATCCTGCCATTTGCTACACTATGGGTGAACCTGAAGACATTAAGCTAACATAGAAGAACAAATCCTATGTGATCCTAGTTATATCAGGAATCTCAAATAGTCAAACTCATAGAAGCAAAAAGTCAAATGGTGGTTACCAGGGGCTTTCGGGGGAGGAGGACCTGGAGAGGTATACATAGTTTTACTTATGCAAGATAAATATGCCTTAGAGTTCTACTGAACAGCGTGATGCATATAGTTAACAATACTGTATTGTATACTTAGAATTTTAAGAGGGTAGATCTTATGTTAAATGTTCTTTAAAAAAAAGAGGGAGGGAGGAAACTTCTAGAGGTGATGGATAAGTTTAGGGCATTGTATATGGTGACAGTTCCGTGGGAATAAACTTATCTTCAAACTCATCAAGAATTTGTTTGTTTGTTTGTTTGTTTGTTTTGAGGAAGATTAGCCCTGAGCTAACATCTGCTACCAATCCTCCTCTTTTTGCTGAGGAAGACTGGCCCTGAGCTAACATCTGTGCCCATCTTCCTCTGCTTTATATGTGGGATGCCTGCCACAGCATAGCTGGCCAAGTGGTGCCAAGTCTGCACTCGGGATCCGAACCCGTGAACCCGAGGCTGCCGAAGCAGAATGTGCAAGCTTAACCACTGCGCCACTGGGCCAGCCCCTCATCAAGAGTTTTGATACAGCTTCTTTGTATGTCAATCATACTTCACTGAAAAATAATCATATAAAAATAAAATAAGAATAAATCAGTTAAACTTATTAAAATCAGCTTAATTGAAAGGAATGTCTAAAAGGAGATGACACTCTGATAGGTATGATACCTACCTGGAATTTGAAAGTGAGGAAGTTGGGGCAGAGAAGGATGAAGTGGGACCACTGGGGAAAGAGCAATGGTTTGAGCAATCATGTTTTCTGCAGAGGGTCACAACAGTAATGGAGGAACAGCAATGTCAATGTTGGGTGGTTAGGCTCTGCTGGCAAGGACTAAGGATGTAAGTTCACAGTAATTCATATATAGATGAGGCTGGGAGGGTGGAGATAACTGAAATGACTCTCCACCATTATCCTTAATTTCCAACTCCATTTATTCAGCACTTTGGGTACATGGAAGATTAAGGGAAGTGAACACAGAAAAGACATGGGGAAGAGGCAGAGCCATGAGTTAATAAGATGAGAGACTATATATTGGGGTCAGGGAGGAGGAAGGATGCCCCTTCCACACAAACACCAGGTGTCTTTACAGTGAGGACATGCAGAGGAACTAAGCCCTCTTGAGCCATAATGTCCTCTCTCTTTAATGCAACAGTCAAGTCCTTTCCAAACACATTTCCAGTTTTATTTCCCAATTCCACCTTCATTTAATCTCACATAGTCCCTGTATTTTTCCAGTTTTCCTACGCTGTACTCTTCACCTAAAAATGCTTTCACTAACCCCCTATCAGTGTTAACTCTTTATTAAGGCTCAAACTAAATACTACTTCTCTGTGTAGTTTTCTTCAATTCCCTCAACTGGACCGCCTTCCCATGCTCCTGTACCTCTATCATTTCTCACAAAGTCTTATATCATAAATACTTATAGACAGATTGTAACTCCCGTGCCAGATTATAAGATCCTTGAAGGTAGCAACCGTGACTTCCCTCTTCTGAATCTGCCACCATATCTTGGCATAGTAGATATTTAATAAATCTTAGCTAAACTGAGTTAAATTCCTATGTTACTGATGATCCTAGGGAAGGGAAGAGCAATAACATTGGCTTAGGGATTCAGACTGTCTTGCTTAGAATAATCCCTGCCATACAGTAGCTGGTCAACAGATACTGAATGAAAGAATGAACAAATGACCAGAGATCAGTATCTCCCATGAGTAATAGACAGAAGCTCTTGGAGAGCCATGGATGGAATGCCCTTTAAATAACAGCTTTTGATCCTCAAGTGCCTTGTGCCCACATTTTCACTCAACAACATGCAGTAACTGTCTTATACGACAGCTACAGAATTATCAGAAACCATCATTAACTTCTTTTTGTTGAAGTATAGGTTACGTACAATAAAGTGCACAAATCTAAGTGCTTAGAAATTTGACTTATGTTTATATATATACACACACACACGCCACCACCAGCCAGATCAAGATCTAAAAGATTTTCTCTGCTTCAGCAGTCTCTTTCCTATCTAACCCCTTCCTCTCATAAAACTAAGTCTACCACTATAGATTCATTTTGTCTGAAAAAAAAAAATTTATCCTTTTCTTTATTCACAACCTTGTGGGAGCCTAAATTCCTTGAGACAAAATGGCCATCTTCTCTGTGCTTTGGAATAGTCATTCCAAAGTGACTGGTATCACCAGGCTTTTGCTCACTAAATCCTAAGTAATGTCAGCAAGAGCCCCTAGCAGCCTGGCCTATTCTCATGTGCATTAATAAAGGAGAAGGGGGCAAAATCAAAACAAAACACTAGACCATTTGTGTCATTTTACAGCAGATCATAGCTGGCCCAGTATTCAGATGCTCTCTAAACCAGTTTCTCGAGCCACACATGGAGCTATAATCAGAGCATGAGCTTGTCAGATCGAAATGCCTGCTGTTCTGCTCTGCATCAAGTACTTGTCCTAAGTACTCCACCCCACCCCCTGCCCCCAAACACACACAGGCAAGACTGAGTCTGCTCCGAAGAGACAGAATGCTAGTTGCACAAGCAGACATAGAACATCTCATTACTTCTCCCAGAAAGCTGTTGTCTTTAAGCAAAGAACATCTGGTTTTTTTCATTATTGCAGATGAGAAAAATGTTTTATTATGATGACTACTGTATGCAAAAGCCATTAGCTCTCAGCTTTTATTAAAACAAACCTTAATAAGAATAATACTTTCCTTGCTGAATTCAGTAAAGGACTTTTCTTTAAGCATCAGATGATGATTCAGCTAATGCAGAGTGAATGTACAGGTACAGATTTTGATACATGGATCAATATTTCACATCCAATTACCTGAACTCTTCTGAGGGTGACTAGTTTTCTATTCCCTATGGAAACAGGAGAGGAATACTAATGCAATCCAGCTCTCAGGCACTGCCTTCAGCCAAAGGAAGCCTGGAGCGCGAGCTTTGTTACAGCAAATAAATGAGAACCAATGTTTTTCATAGTCAAGTTCAGTTCTAAACTTTCGAGAAGGAAAGTCTACGCTTTTAGGGGACTGTCTAATAAGGAACATCACATTTAAACCCATGTTATTTTAGTAGCCTCTGAAATATAAGTTAGTTTTTTCTTTAGTTCTAGAGTTTCTACTAAGTTGATATTAAGTGAGCTGAAAAGACAAGATTCACGCTGTGATCAAGCACCAAATCCACAAACTCCTGCATAAATAGTTATATAAGAGCAAGGATCACTCAGTAAGGCAGCAGTCCCCACCTGTACTTGGAAATCGACACAAGCACCTTCTCATCCCACAAAAATCCATTTTAGCTTCATGAACTCCTGCAAGTCCTGAAATCTTTCTACCTCACCATCTGGAGAAAGCTGTTGGTTTAAAAGTCATTCTCTCAAGACAAAGCCTGAACACAGAGTGAAGACAATGCTCTTTAGAGAAAATTATACACAACCAAAATTAAACTATTGCTTCTCATTAAGTAAAAAGCTATAAGCTACGACCTCAGTGCTGATGAACTGGTTTTATCGTCAGAAGTTTTAATTTATCCCAGGCAATGAACAATTTCACCTAAAGAACATTCCCTGAACTGTAGAAAATAGTGAGTTGTCCCAACCAGCTCTTTACTGTGAATAGTGTATTAATGGTTTGCTAGTCACGTTGTAGGAAGTAAGTATGTATCATAGAAAAAGAGAAAAACTGTGTTGCATAATTACATTGGTTTGTGTAAAAGGCACATCTATATTCAGTCTGAAGATTAGCAGACAATTTCTGATGAGATCCAAAAATATTAAGAATGCAGCAAGCCACAGATCCTCAGCTTCGCCAATGTGACTTCACTTCGAAGTAGATAAATAAAGCAAGTATGGGGCTTAATTGTGGGCCTTTTGAATATAATCACTAAGTTTACTCTGTAGTCATAACATAAATACAGTTATACGACAGAGCCTTTGCTTTTTCTTCTTAACTGGTCCATCTGGATCAGCCCAGTAGGTCCACTGAGTCAGTAATGAGGTCTGGACACAAGCAGGCCACGATGCCAGTAAGACCTGGATTTAAGTCTCAGCCCTTCCACTGACCAGCTATGTGACCTTGGGCAAATTACTGATCCTTTGTTAGCCTTAGTTTCTTCATCTATAAGGATGAGGAGTTACACTGCACAACACATAAGAAATGGATGCTAAGTGATCAACATAATCAGCGCACAATATAGTACAGCTATCATGATTATGGTTATGATTATGATTATTATCCACGATTCAAAATTTCATCCTGGCTATGCACTAAGCCAACCGTGCTTCCAAGTCATTATCCCACTCCAGAAGAGGTGGGACTTTCATTATGAGAGAAGTTTTTTAAAGTGCTCTATGGAATGGAGAATCCCAAGTTATTATCTAATACAGGGCATGTAAATCTGCTACAAAACTGGAGCTTGAATCTGACCGGAATCCCACCAGAGACTAAAAAGGCTCCTTAGGAATTCTATGGTAGGGCTATTCCAGGTCACTCTGGGCATTACAATCAAGTAAAGGAAACACCTAAGAGAAAATTCAGGGACCAGGGCAGCAAGAGCTAGGCAAACTTGAACAACTGGATTTCTTTCATGAAACTTCTGTACCTCTTTGCTATTTAAATGGCATTCAATTTTGTTTTCATTTCCTCCTTTTTAAAAGTTACAATTGCAAGCTCCTTCATTACTCAGTATACCTAAATTTATGTAGTCATTTCCATTCTGACTGCTATAGCTTACGGTTAAATTTTTCACACAAAGAAAGTGGTAAAGACATTTTGAAAAAATTATCCACAGTGCTGCCTCTCTATAAGGAAGCTTTTCATTTTTACCTATCACTTTCCATTTATCTCTATATATGAGTAACATAGCAAAATGTACAAATGAGTTTTTTACTTATTTTATGTAAAGCTCTACTAAACATTTTATTAAGCCTATACATAATAGTTACTTCACAGTTATTATTTTTAAATGATTGTATGCTATTTTGTCATTTTGATAACAATAATTTAAACAATTCTACTAATATTAGATATAAAGATTCTCTTAAATTCTGTTTTAATTTGCACGTATGCATGTATATATATGCATATAGATTTTTTAAGTTGTAACAAACAACTTTATACATATATAGCTTTTGCTTCTATATAATTCTTTCCTCAGGATAAATTCATAGGCCTTGAACTGCTAAGTCACAGGATCTGAACACGCTTACAGTTATTATTCTGTATCACCATGTTGCTTTCTAAACAGGTTGTGCCAGCTTGCCATAATTATAAGCTATCCTAAATTCTTCACTGAATTATGGAGTATGAGTTTTTAAAATGTTATAATATGTTGGTCTAAACTGATTAAAGGCCAGGTCTTTTGACCCCTTCTTCAGAGCCTTCCCTATATCACATTATCCTTAGTTTCTCACTGGCCTCAGAATGTTCTCCTCAGATAGAATGCCAGCCACAAGTCAACACAAGTATAAGGGAAATCAAAAACATTTAAGAGGATAGACATGGGTAGAAAAAGGACAGCTGTGGGAAAAAGGAAGATACGATAAGGAGAAACACTAAAGGACATATTCCTAAGGTCATTCCAGATAATTTCTGGTCCAGAAAGCGCATTTACCTATGTGTTAGCATCACAGCAGTCATGACAAGGAATCTTACTTTACTAGGAGGCAACAGCAGCACCATCTTTAAAATTTCACGTCCAGGGATTATAGGAGATTTAGGGATTCACATTCCCAACAGAGCCCACCTCTCAATCAGCAAATTAGTGCTATGCCTTACATACTCCAAGCGATTCCAAAATTTTAAAAATGACACAAAGAACAAAATTTAAAATGGACAGATATTCTAATGGCTGGACCAATTTTATTTTTACTATCAAAATAGGCAAAAAAATGACAATGCTGTTTTCATTTCAAAAAGATGCCAAGCTAACCAACAAGCAAAAGGGAACACCTTGAAGCAGGACACCAAGGAACACTTTGTGGCTTTGTTTGTTGAACTTTGAAAAGTACACCAAATGAATAATGAAAGGCTATGCCTCAGTTCAGGTCAGATTCAGACCATCTAAGGGGATGGGCAAAGTGTTCATTCAGCCAGGGGACTTTTCAACTGTGGCTTTTCACCTCACAGTTAGTCATAAAGTCAACATAATAGATGGAAACTTGCATATTTTTTTAAATGTAATAAGATAAATTGCAATAAGCTGTCAGACTACATCGCAGAATGCAGCACAGAGGGAAGCCTGGGCTAGTTATTAAGATGCTGGTTCTCAACTTCAGAGCTGGGACTCTGCACACCATACTTCAGAGGGCTCTAAGGACTGGTGCCTTGCTGCGCTGGGCTTCTAGGAAGCACTCGGGGGAGGCTGGAAGGCTGCAAGAGGAGGATGGGATGTGCTTTTTCCTGTTTTGCTTCCTGTTCTTGCCATCACTCCTCCACCCTCCAAGCAATGCATCTTCAACCCAGCAGTACAGTTCATTCCAGTGGCAACAGCTGCTTGCAGTTTGCAGGTTTTCCTCATTCCCAGAACCAGCCTCACTGTGGTCCCTCAGGGACTTCAGCTGGTCAGCCTTCCCCCCTCAGAGGTCTTGTCCAGCTCCATGGCTCCTCCTTTGAGCGTCTAGGTTCTAATAACTTCAACCTCTTCCTATAAGCCCCTGGTCCTCAGAGAGGTAGCTTCTTCCTACAATTTCTACCTCCCTGACACCTCAGTCTAGTGCTAATCAAAGTGTCATGTACAGACAAGTGCCAGTCCTTGAAAGGTTTGTTACTGCTTCACCAGAATGTAAATTAACTACATCACTAAGCACACTGTTTGGTTCAGATGACTTTTCTTCGTAGGTAGACTTTCTCAAAAAAGAAGCAGTGAATTGATTTACATTTACATTCAGGTCATCTCATTGCTGACTGGGAGCAAACAGCCAGCAGATCAATTACTTTGAGTAATACATTCTAAGTAGTTCCCCCTTGTTAATGATTCTTTATATAACAGTCACTCCTAAAATAACTTCTGTGGTTTCTGTCTCCTAATGGGACCCTGACTGATACAGAGGTTAGGCATAGGTATATTTGGAGTAACTTCTATTTTAATTATATACATGCATGTGTACAAAATGGATTGTAATATGAAATGCACCATATGGCCAAAAAGTTGGAAATACATTAGCTTAACATGTAGATTACAAGAAAAAAATATTTACCTAAATCACAGTTGCACATATATCTACATTGCCTTCCTATGACACTATATCTTTCAAAAATAAATAAAGGAACTCAAGGAAAAACATTCCAAGAACTCCACTCAATATAACCTTCCATCTACAAATGAGAAAAAAAGAGTAATAATAAATCAGCAACAGCTTACTCTGCTTTTTAAGGCTTGATACGTGGTTTTTTTCAGGACCTAGGAAAATATGTTAATTTGTTTGAGTACATTGTGTGGTGGGACTTCAGAGCATCTAAAGTAATTCTGAGTCTTGTTCTCTAAAAGTACTTGTCTCTGCCAATCATATTTATGGGCAAAACGTCACTTGTGTCAGGCAATTATAGGAACAGACTATTGAGACAGGCTTATCTTTCAACTACTTAAATATTTCCTACTAATCTAGCAAAAACTTTACTTACTAGTTCACTAATATGTCTGTAAGGTCAATGTCTGATAGGGTTCACTTCTATGGTCAAAGTTAGTGCTATCTGCAAAGAGGGTTTAAGCTGAGAAAGCAAAGACAACACACAGCACATGCACACCTGAGTATTAGCATATCACTAGAAGTGAGGTGCATTCTCTTGTTTGTCATGAAACTACAGAAAACGTTTTACTGATTTCCTATAAATGTATACACACATACTTTATGGGACATCTGAAAATTCTGAAAATATAGGACAAATTATTTCATGATTTATTATACAACAATTCATAGGGTGACCATATAATTTTTCACCCAAACTGGGTCATTTTGAGGACAAGGGGAGAGGTAATTCCCTGGGACCCTAAGACAGCTTGTACGATCACCCAACTTATGTGGGAACTCAGCCTGTGTATTGCTCCAGAGATAATTTACACATCACCTACCTACAAGAGCTAGGACATAATGGAGATTAAGTCAACGCATATTAGGTAAAATGGAAAAAAGAGTACAATAGATAAATATTTCTCTATGCTATCTGTCTTGCATATGAAAACATGTCACGATGTATGCTATGATGTATCCTTTGACTTTGCTCAGAATAGCTGGAATATTTAAAAAATAAAGCACACATGGTAATCATGAAAATGTGCCTCTTAGAGCTTGGACTGCTGGGAGTGTAACTGACCCAGAGCCCAGCTGCTGTGCTCTAGAATCCGCAGCTGCATTTGCTTGAAAGCCACACTGCCCACAGGCTGCTCACAGCCAATGACCAAGCACAACAGGAATAATAAGGCAAGCCCATTTCTGGGAGACAGGCCTCCTCTGATGGTCAACAGTGGCTCCAGGACTCCCCAGCAGACTTACTGTACTTTCCTTAGACAGACACGCAGTGTTCGAGCTTCACCCAGCCTTCTGCCCTTCCTTCCCTCTCTCCCACACTAAGGCTCAGACCCACATTGTGATCTGAAGGTTCTTCCAGCTTCCCCCCAACTCCTTCCCCATTTTCTCTCACAGGAATTTCCCCTAATCATTCTCTTACACATTTAATCTCTTCTTGGTGTCTCCTTCTCAGAACACTCAGAATAGGACAGCACAAATGTTTACTGATATAAACCTAGTTTATATATATTTAAAAACTTTCAACTGCCTTATTTCTAAATACAAAGAATATTTCAAAGCTGAGAGGACTTAAATCAGACATATTTATACACTGAAACTTACTATGACCTGGTAAACCCAGAGAAATATGTATGTTTTCCCTATAGGATTAAGCCAATTCAAATTGGAAAAGTTAACAGCACTTAATAAAACTTCAGTATTAAGCCTGAATGTTTCAACATAGCAGAGAAAACTGAAGCTAGTCTTACACCAGAGATTGAGCCCTCATAGCCTCATCTATAAAATGAGGTGCTTAGATGATATGCAAGATAACTTTTACATCTAAAATTCTATGGTTTTCGAAAATTAATTTTTTGGCTCTTATTATTTAAGGTTCTCTCTCCATTACTGTAGGTTCATGGTGCTTTGCATTTGGTAAATATCTCTTTAACTGAATCATAGAATTTTAGGGTAGAAAGGGTACTTAAAGTTACTGAATCTGCCCTAGAAGGAGATGTATCAGGTTCATTTGACCTAAAGGCAGAAGCTGCCCAGGCATTTTTCTAATAGCCCATGTAATAATCTACATTTTCGCGAGGAGGAGTAAGAAGCAGCTGTGGCCTCTCACTTCTTAAAATTGATCCACTAATCTGGTACTTTATTTTAAAACATTTAGGGTATCATGAAAATCTGTATTACCTTGTTTTGATAATAATTTTTTTTCTCAGTTAGACCAGCAAATATATTGTCTCTTCCAACAAATTTAACAGAATATACTTTAAATATCCATTAAAGTAAGTATTTAAAGTTCTGTAAATAGGAACAACAACTATGTTCCATCAAGTTTGCTAACTTAACCAAAGAAGGAAGTCATCTGGAAATCATGCTGAGGTTAGGGCAGGCTGGTGAAGTGGAGAAAGTACTGGAATAGGTGACAGCAGTGTGTGCTTCATTTCAGATTCAGCCTTTAATAAACTAACTGTGAGACCCTTGGAATGCCACCTACCCTCTCTGAATTTCTCATTTCTCAGCTGTGAAATGAGAGAGTAGGACAAGACGGTTTATGAAGCCCTCCACAGCTAGTTCGGTCACATGGATTGTGTGTGTACTTTTCCATCACACATTATGACTCGTACTAAACTATAAGTTTCAACCACAACTGAGTCCTTCATAGATAGTATTAAAGGAAGGAACTCCAAATACAAATTAATTCAACAAAAAGAACATTATCTAGTTCTTTTTTCATTTTTTAAACATTTATTATTACTAGAGGCAATTGAAAGGGAACTGGTATAATTTAAGGAAAAACAATTTCCAGGCAAACATTCTATTGACGGACCCTTTTACTGCCTTCTACAGATCCACTGACAACTGGGGGATGAAAACTATTCTCATTCCATTCAGTCTGTTCAGGGACAAAGTGAAGCAGAGCTAAGTGTCAGAGTGCTTCCTGTTCTGACGACAGATGGCCAGGCTTGCTGCATGAGAACTAAAAAAGATAATATCTTGCAGATCTAGAGGAAAGGGCAAAAAAGTGCTCCTGGCCTCACCACCCTTCCTTGTTCACCATCAAAACCCTTCACCAACAGAATCCGACATGATTTCCAAACCCTGACGTCAGTTAGCAACTTGATGTTCCCAGGCAGCACAGCTCTCCCATGTCAACCGAAATTCCACCCAAAGCTATTTCCTCTTCCAAGGTAGTAAAGCTGTAACCACAAAATCTCTACAGCTGTTCTTTCTGCATTTCTTCCCCTAGATAAGTAAATTTGAAAACTATAACAGTAGGGTGGCAAAATAAGTAGTTTCTACCACATTTATTTATTCCAGCTGAGAATTCTTCATACTTAGAAAGCCTAGAGAATGAAGCTCATCCTTTAAATCTATTCAAATGGCCTCTGGGCCAGGTAGTCTTATTAAGTGAAAAATAAGTGTAGTTACTAAAGGAGAAAAGACAAGAAGTAAAAAGAATATTCCCTCTAGAAAAATATGATATTGGGAAATAACCACTATTTATAATAGAATCTGCCACAGGCATAGAATATCTTATAACTCACACTTTAAAAATAACATATTTGCAGGGCTCGCCCTGTGGCCAAGTGGTTAAGTTTGCATGCTCCACTTTAGCAGCCCGGGGCTTGCTCTTTTGGATCCTGGGTACAGACTTACACACCATTCATCAAACCATGCGGTGACAGTATCCCACATGGAAGAACTAGAATGACTTACAACTAGGATATACAACTATGCACTGGGGCTTTGGGGAGAAAAAAGAAAAAAATAATAATAAAAAAGTATTTGCAATTTTCACATCAATATTTAAAGGAAAATCTACTAGAGTAAGGCATGCCACTTGGCACATGCCCTATTTTGAAAAAAATTTTTGTACTAAAGATAACATTGATATCACTTTAAAGGTTAATACTATAAAATAATTTCCCATTTTCTGCCAAACCACTATTGCTAGTATGTGCATAAATATGAGAAGAAAAGTCTTCATAAGACTTGAATTTAAGCAGCCTAACTTGTTAGTGGTGCCATTAGGCACTGAAATAACCAGGAAGAAAACTATGGCAGCCTCAAAGAGTTACTTTCATAGATAAAGGTGCCTCAGTTTATGCAGGAATAGCAAAGCAGCAGTAGGGGAAACACAATCTATGAAAGGAACTGAATTTTCCACCAGCAGTTGCTGTTGCCCTGTTAATAACTATGCAAGACACTAAAATATAATTTCTACTGGTGAAGACTACAGTGATAACACACATTGCAACAACTTATTTTTTCAAGTTGTGTAACGTGGAAACTCTAATTTCGTTCAAAGCATCAGATGGATTTTATAGGGCTCCAAATGTCCATAAGTAATAAATAACCAGCTAGAGTGGTGAGAGGACGTAGCAACATGTTTCACTGGAAAAACAAATTATTTCCCAAAAGTATTTTCGGTATATGCGTAAAGATTATTTACTATAAAGATCAGACTGAAAATATTTTTGTAAGTCAAAGAAAAATGCACAAGTAATTCCTAGGAAGCCTGTTTAGATGTTTAAAACATTACTACTATCACACATAAAAAATAATATATACGCTTACAGTTACTTAAGAATTAGAGAAAGTAACTGGACAGACCCTACCTTTTTCAGGAACCGCACTCCATAGGTAAATACATAAAGGTAAAACGAAAATCTCCACCTGTAGAAGGTCAAAAAAATTTCTATGACATTCAGTTTATATATGTCACAGCATATTCTAAAATACGCGAGTAAAAAAAGTCCATTAAATTTGCCCCCCAAACCCCCACCACAACCAGAGATTAAACTTAATAAGTAATTTCAGTACCAGCTGAACACATACACTCATGTGCATGGTTGACTGCAAATATTTTAAATATTAATAATTATATTCATAACAAATTTTCTTTTACTCAGTTACTGTATTTGCCCATCTGCTCATCTTCTCTTTCTCCAACATGTGAATTCCCTCTTGTTACTTGCTCATGAGGAAATATATTTCAACAATACAAAGGTACATAAGATAGTTTTGAATTCTTCATCTGATTCAGATATTAAGTAAATAACCTGACTGAAGTTCATATTTGGTTTAAAAATAAAAGGCAATATTTTTAAAATCAGGTAAGTTTTTTTCTTTGTCTTTTAAGAAACAGTTATCAACGTATTTATGGATATTGCTAAAGGAACCCATTAGGAATCTAAATCATCCATTAGCTATACAACTGTTAATGACAATCTTATATGACTCCACACTGTATGTCTAGCTGCTGAATTTTCATTTTTTTAATGAGAAAAATTTTAAGTTCCCTTTCAATTTTAAATGATTGAATGTTTAGGTCTTATAAAATATGACTTTATTTACATGAAGACTTTATATAAATTATATATCACATATATATAGTTACTACAAAAAAAAAACCTCTTACCCTAGTACTCAATTCCCAATTTTATTTCTTATATTTTCTGGGTGTTAATAGCTGCGCCTTTAAAAGCTGGCTAGATTTCACTAAATAGGATTCCTGTGGTTACGTTGTTAGTGGCACCATGGGTTATAAATTGTAAAGGAACACAAAGGAGAAAGTGATTAGTCAGCTTCAATCTGTCAGGAGGCAAATTGCTTTTTGTGTTTGCAAGCCATGCAAAAATTTCAAATAAGGTAGAAAAAAAAAAAAGGTTATTTTAGATGATTCCAGTTACAGATAAAATTTTCTGGGAGAAATGACAGCTATCTTCAGCTAAGAAGAAAAGAAAACAGTGGGGTCCTGCCTCCCAGAGCTGAGTAAGACCCAACAGAAGACACAATGTCCCTCAGAGTTTCATTCCTGGGCTAAGTGACTCTTCAAACATTCTGGAATTTAAGTCAGGACTCACATTTAGAGAAGAGCTTTGAACTTCAGGGTTGAAAATCTTCAACTAATAATTCATAAAACCTGAATTCAGGAGGGAACACTAAAAACGGATGTAAGTAGTCATGATGCAACGAAAGGTTCCAAACAATACAGAAGAGCAATGATTCTAAAATCTCATTCAAAAAGCCCTCTTGTAAATAAAGGTGGCTCACTTCTTGCAGTATCAAAATCAAGGACTTAATTTTAACCCTATTTCTATTATCAATTTTTGGTGGTTGTGGGTGAGAGTCTCTGTGTTCCTTTCTGTTTGGATGTACAAATTCTAGATCAGAAGTTAAGACCAGGGACAGCTTCAAGGGTATATAACTAACTCATGCAGCCACCTAGGGTCCCATGCTTGGTTTAATGCTTTGCTGTCACTACCTTGAAATTTTTCATAATTGTTGAACAAGGGGCTCCATATTTTATCTTGTATTGGGCCCTGCTGGTTCTGATTAAGACACATAGATTCTCCTAACTTTGGGCAAATCTATTAATGTCCCTTGACCTCAGTTCCATCTCTGTAAGGGGACAATGGGTTTATATTATACTGCCCACTCCCTATTGTATTAAACCAACCTACTTCATGGATTTGCAGATTATTTTTCTGACCCCTGAAGGCAACTGAATTTGCAACTCCTGGTTTAATGATTTATAACAGCTGTTTCAGCTCTAAGACCCTTTTGTTAGTAGGCAATGATCAGGCAGCTTTTACGTATAATAAAAATTTTATGGAGGTCATTGGAATTCCTACAATCACTTATGTATCTACTTTTTATTTCAGAACAAAATGACCCAATTTTCATAAGACAGAGGTTCTATTGCAGGAACATCAATGTCTCCATCATTTAAATAACAACTTGTGATGAATATTTAAAAGGCAGAGTTTATTTCCACAAAATACGTGCATGAAGTAAAAATTTCAAGCATTTTGCCACATGCACAAATTACTGTTTTAATTTGTGTAGTTTCATACAAGCTACAGTTTTAAATGGTGTCCAGCTACCAGCCCCTGATATAGCCTCTCCCAACTTTCCACTAAAATATCTACAAAAAGAGGGATAAGTAAACGCATGCAACCACAAAAAGGAAGAAATGACCTTCAAGCTATTTTAAGAATCAGAGAAGAAGTTTTATGGCAGAAAAAAAGAATAAAATTAGATTTAAAAATGTAATTAGAGGGGCCAGCCCAGTGGTATAGTCATTAAGTTCACATGCTCCGCTTTGGCAGCCCAGGGTTTGTGAGTTCAGATCCTGGGCATGGTCCTACACACACGCTCATCATGCCATGCTGAGGTGGTGTCCCACATACAAAACAGAGGAGGACTGGCACAGATGTTAGCTCAGGGACAATCTTCCTCACCAAGAAAATATAAATAAATAAAAATTAAATTTTTAAAATGTAATTAGAGGCAATGAGAAACAAGCCATGAGTCTTGAAGGAAGTCAGAAAATCTTTGTATATCTCCCTTTCTCCACTTTCTGCCATTTTGTACAGAAATGCAAAAAATCTGTATCAGTCAGAAAACTAGATAGCTCTCTGTCATGAATGATGCTTTTGAGGCAGCAGAAGAATCTCATTCTAGGGGTTGCTATTCTTATATAATCCCATATATAGAGTGACAGAGAATAAGGCATTGGAGATAGCTGCCTTACATGCCTTCTGGTCCATTGAGAATGGGCCAGAGCCTATAAACATCAACTTGCTAAAAAGTCAGAGACCTTAAAGAGGACTTTTGCTGGCAAACAAGATGACAGAGAGTGGGGCTGATGCACTCTTGCTGGAGCAGATCTAGATGGATATTTCCAATTCAGGAATGAAAATAGATAAATGTCAATACAGGTCTACTAAGAAGTACTGTATAAGTATGGAAAGAGCATGCTAAAGATTCAAAGGAAGAACCATCTCCTAAACATGACGTCCTAGAGGAATCAGAAGTAAATTTTAGAAAAATACTGGCATTTTTAATACGATACAAGAAGCTATGTTCCCTAAAAACAAAAGTAGAAAGCTATAAATTAATAAAAGACTACTGGCTAAGATAAAAAGAGATTATAGGTAAAGTACAGAGGCATTACAAGGATTCTAAAAATGAAGTGACAGAATATTTTATCCACATTAGGGGAGGGAGAAAAATGTAGACACACACTGTGTACAATTAAATCATTGACATGGAAGATAAACCTTCCCATTAGGCTGAAGAAGAGAACCAATAAATGAAAGAAGATCCTAGATCTGGAGGAATCAGAAAAACCAAGTTTAAGTATAGTCTTTTCCGAAACAACACAAGTGAAGAATGGAAATAGAAGTAATAATCAAAGACACAATTGAAAAAAAAATCTGAACTGAAAAAAAGAAGGCTAAATTATATTCCAAACATATATCAATTAAAAGCCACATTCTGTCAAAAATTTTGGATCTTAGGGTTAAAATTAAAAAGAAAAAAAAAAGTCCTTCAGTATCCAGGCATGAAAACAAAAACAAGTCAACACACAAATCAAATGAAAATAAGACACCATCAAAGGAACAAATGTCCAGTTGGTCTTAAATTTCTCCTCTATATTACTAAATTACAGAAGAAAGAGAAGACTCTATCAAAGAAAACCATTGCCAGCCAAACTGCCTTTCATTTGTAAAGGAATATGAAAAATAGTCTCACATATTTGAAGACTCTGAAAATACATTACTCATTAACCGTTACCAAAATATTAGGTCAATTCCAACCTACCAGAAATAAATAAAAATTAAGAATTCGAAAAGCACTTTAGAATAAAAGGACTATGGTTAGCAACATAAATAATTATGCTGAATTTCATTACCCAATTAAATGCTATTATCCTTTTGGGACAATTTAATATAAAACACTTAACAACCATAACCAAAGAATGAGTCCTCAGATTATATTAATGAAAGCAGGGAATGGGTAAGGGAAGCATTAAATTTATTCTTACACAGAAATTTCAAGAGACTGCTGTTATGATAATAAGAGAAATAAAGAATATTTCTTTAAAAACCTAAAGATGACTCCTGGTTAAAGATGGCAAATTGCATGCATGAACTTACCTCACTGCCTAATTTATAAACATAGCACTAAACAGGCAGAAGACAAATTTTGTTAAAGTATAAACTCGCAAGGATACAGAAAACAGAAGTGAGGACAACCATTCCATTTTGGAGCCTGGTTAGCAGAACCAGGACCTGGATCCTAAGCTGTCTGTGGAGGATGCTCAGAGGCACCACGGAATCCCAGAAAGGCTCCAGATGAAAAATAGACTCTGCAAGGTAGGAACCTCTATTGGAAACAGAGGCCTGGGGATTAGCTTGCCCAAGGCCACACTGTTGCTAAGTGGCAAAACCAGGTCACAAACCTAGTACAGAGCTGACTCTAAAGCCCTGTCTCAAATTAGAGCATACGTCTTTGCCTAGAGAAGTCAATGTGTTCCACTACATTTGTTGGGACATGGAAACCTTTTATATCCATCAAACCTGAAAGTTAGAATTGAAAGCTAGTTAAAACTACCACCCACTGAATCTGGTTTATTGTCCTTATACAACAAGGCTGAAAGGGCTCTTTGTTCAAACCAAGACTAATAAAATGTGCCATAAAAGCAGGGAATCAGAGCGTCGAGGTCTTGTATCTTGCTGCCAGGTGTCACCCAAATGGCACCAGGATCCTAATCTACAGAGGAGGCAGAAGCAGGGAAAAAACATTCATAGCAGCCCCGTGAGCTTAACTCAGTAGAACATCTTAGAAAGAGAAGGGGAGGCACATGGGGCCGTTATATGTACAACATTTCTGGAATACCTCCTCTGTGCCAAGAGCTGTTCTGAGCACTTTACAGGTAGGAAGTCATTGAGTGAATCTATTCCACACAACAAGGCAGGTACTATTTGCATCAACTGTAGTTTTTTTCAGATGAGGAAATAAGCACAGAGTCGTTTAATAACTTGCCAAAGGTCACATAGCTAGTAAGGGAGACAGCCAGGATTGGAAACTAGGCAGTTTGGCTCCAGCATCCAGCCTTGACCGTTACCCTATGCTGCCTCTTCATGATTTTATACACCTGAAAACTGAAGACAATATATCCAGCTAAAATGGTGTTTCTAATGGAGGGAACATTAACGGACACCACATCATGAGAATAGGCTCTATCCGGAAAGTGCCTGCTTGCAAAGCCAGAGATAGGGAAGGACTGCATGGGTGCTTTTTTCAATACCAGGGAAGATAAAATAACACTGAGCTTGTCAACTGCAGCCAACAGTAATTACCCAGGGGGCCTTTCTCCATCTTACCCACTCCTCCTCTCTATCTGCTGAAACACTATCCCTCCTTTGGGATTTGTGTCAAATGCTAGTTATTCCATGCAGCCACCTTTTCTGAATGCTGCAACATTGAAAGCATTGTAATTCTCTGAGGGTGTGTTCCTTACCTCCTCACCTCATCTTTGATTACAGTCACAAACCTCTGACTTGCTTGTGAATTCCAAGTGGGTAAGACTGAGTCTTCTTTATCTTTGTATTTCTGACAGCAAACACAGTATTTGATAAGGAATTGCTCCTAAATTGACATCCAAATTTTTACCAAAGGTATGCGTGCTCCTTTCATTTATTAAGTTTATTTTAACCAAAATAGTCTTTAATCAAATAATCTTATCAACTATTTCCAGAAACTGTGCAAAATATGAATAAGAAAGAGGAAACACATGCCATATACTGCTAATGAAACTTTTAAATAATCAATATAGTAGGAATTTGGAATCAAAGAGAGTCAATCTGGAATGTCTAAATAGTGAAAAACACTGTTATTGAGCCCAAAACTAGGATACATTGTTAGAGAACAAAATATAGTACATAGTTCCTTTGATTCTGAATGAATTTATTAATTTTGAGACATTTCTCATTTTGGCTGTTCATCATCTAAGCTAAAATAAAAAGATTAATTCATTTCTTATCAAATACATGAAGAGGAGTAGGGCTTATATCTTTTCTTTTATAAAATTTAACATTTAATATAAATCACGCCACTATACATTATAAATTATTACAAATGAAGTGAAACTATGGAGTTTAGATAAATTAGTAGAATTTATTTTGAAATAAATTAGTACAGACTTTATTATATTGATACTTTAAAATATCTTTTTTTTTCTTTTTTGAGGAAAATTGTCCCTGAGCTAACATCCGTGCCCATCTTCCTCTGCTTTACATGTGGGACGCCTGCCACAGCATGGCTTGACAAGCAGTGTGTAGGTCTGTGCCCAGGATCTGAACTGGCAAACTATGTGCTGCTGAAGCAGAGCATGTGAACTTAACCACTACTCCACCAGGACAGCCTCATGTCTTTTTTTTTTTTTTTGGTGGGGAAGATTGGCCGTGGGCTAACATCTGTGCCAATCTTCCTCTATTTTATATGTGGGACACTGCCTCAGCATGACTTGACGAGAGGTGTGTAGGTACAAGTCTGGGATTCGAACCCATGAACCCAGGGCCGCAGAAGAGGAGCACACCAACTTAATCACTATGCCATTGGGCCGGCCCCTATAAATCTTTTTACCTCTAAGAACAAAGTAGCTTAAATTCCTACTTTTCTACTAAAAACTCAGAACTGATGACTTTCATAAGATGGGAGCAAAGCTACAGTATGAACATATTACACTCATATTTTATCACTTCTTCAGTCAAGTACAACTGGACTTATAAAAACCTTTCAAAAGGATTTCTGTGTTATATCTGATGTACTCACTTCCACAGGGCTTGAAGTGAAGTAATTGTGGTTTCAAGCTTGATAGCAACAGTTATTGTTATGAAGTGAACAGTACTTCTACTTACTAGGTTTTCTTTGAGGATCACCTATGCATTTTGATAAAACAATGATAGCTGGCATGTCTTGAGTACTGACTTCATGCTGGGAGCATCATAAGACGTCTGTGTGTATTAAGTCATTTACATCTTATGAGAACCCTGTGAGGTAGATGCTACTGTCATGCCCATCTTACAGATAAGGAGAGGAAATTTAGGTAACTTACCTAAAAACATACTTAGCAAGTAGTGAATTTAGGACTCAAATCCAGGGAATCTGATTCTAGAGACCACATTCCTTACTTCTAAATACTGCCTCTTAATTTTAACACAAAAATGAAAACATTTCTTATTGTGAATAACATTACTCCACAGCTTTTTCTCCTATCACATTAAACAAAATCAGTGGAATTAGTCTTGACAGATGCCGTCTCCTCCACTTCAGCTCCTCTTCTATGCTAAGGCAGGAGGGCAAATAGGATTTTCTCTATCTCTCTTTCCCTGCAAAATGTAAAGCGCATACAAAGTGAAATGACTTAGCTCGAGTCCTGGTTAGAGCTGGTGTCATGAATGTATGCTGCTCACCCTAGCAGTAAAACAGCCCACTGAAGGCAAGGATTTGGTCTTACGGGTGTTTTATTGTAACATTAGTATATTTCCATGCACGTAAGTCAGAGGTATCCATCCTCCAGTTTTTATTTCCTCAAACTCGAGGTTGTTCTTAACAGCTAGGTACTGAGGCCTAGAAATCCATCCACATGTCCGTTCCACAGATGAAAACATTGGGTCCAGAAAATTGTGTGACTTCCCTACATTTGCAGGTAGCTTGGTGAAAGAAAAAAAGTCTCCCTATTTTTCACATCAGATCTCCTTTGTCTACCTCTTATGGCCCCATGGCCTTAAAATCGAGACTGGAAATAGATAAATACACCATAAGTTTCAGAAAATAGTTGGCAGATGCTTGATATACTGCCTATTCTCTGAGGAGGCAGTATGTCTATTAGTGTATAGACATCAAATTTCGCAAATTAAACCAAGACCTAAACTTTTTACAAAGCCACAGGTTTCAGACTTCTATTTGTTTCTTTGGGTGGTTGGTGAACTGGTTAGATTTTTGGTTTGTAGAATAAAATAAGGCCCTTCAATTATTTTGCATTTAGTAAGTTTAGCAAAGCCACCAGACATCATTGAATTATATTAATGATGGACACATATTTCTTCCTGTTCCACAAGATTTTAGCCAAAATATCTCCCTCCAAAGATTAGTTTTCTTTATATTTAGGAGGCAGTATTTCAAAGTGAGGGACAGAGCTGAAGTCTTAGCCAGCTAACTGATAGGTTTCATCTGAGAATATTTTTGAAAAGATGTAACATGCATTTTAGGTCAATATTCTCCTTTTCAAGTTGTTACTGGGACATTAAGTTTATTACTTGAGTACAATAGAGATGCTCATCAACTAGAGAGAAAGCAAATTGACTCTAGTTTGAAAAGCATCCCATATATCTTAAAGAATGAAATAAAGGTGAGATTAAAGATTCCTTTTTTGGAAACTCCGATACACAATCTAAATCCCCAAGATAGCTCTCAAACCTTCATTAGTTTAGGAGTACAAAGAGATACTCTAGCTAGGGGGAAAGATGTGACTCATCTCGTGGACCAATTATGCAGACTTGAGTTTTAGCCTCCAAGCAAACATTCCCTGAAATTATTTCTACCTCCATCAATAATTAACTCTGTGACTCCAAATAGTTTTCCTCATTTGCTCAAGGCTCAGCTGTTTCTCTCTTTGAGAAGCGACAGGCTTATCAAAGCAAAGTCACTGAAGTTGGAGGGAAGTCAAACCTGTTCACTTTTCATTCTCGGGTCAAACACGATCTTACCTGATTTGAGCAGAACAGTCTTTCACTAAAGCATTGATTCAAAAAATAGATTAAGCACCTATGTAAGCTTTGGTAACATGCAAAACAATGCTATATATTTCATGAACATATATGTTCATATACATATACAGACATACACACATATGTAACATCAAAACAAAGAAGGAAATATAAACAGCAAATTCAGGATAAAGATTACCTCTAGAGGTAGAGAACAGAGAAGGGGTACATAAGGAACTTCAGCTGCTTCTGCAGTATTTTAGTTCTTGAAAACAGGATTAGATAGAGCCAAGTGGGTCTTTGTTATATTAGTCACTGTATTTCAAAATATTTCATTATACAAAAGATAGTGTGAATAAGAATTATGCTCACTAAAAACATATTAAATGACTTGTTCTTTATGCCATCACCCTAAGCATCCTTTTCTAAGCATCATAACTAATTTCACTCTTTTCCCCTCACTATATTCATGCTTTTAGGGCTAAAATTGCCATTGGAAGTGTTTCAGATATTGAATGCATTTTATACTTAGTTCTAAATCTATCATGCTCAGTTTCTTAGATTTAACTACTTTGATTTGGATTTTTTCATGCTTTGTTCATAGGTTCTATCACCAATTAAATTATTTTGATTCTCTCTTCATTTCTTTATTGCGATCCATCCTTTTCTCACGAGGTTGACTTCCCCTGTCAAGCACCCAACAAAGTAGAATTCAGCATCACTGGTATTTGTCCCTTCACATCAGTCTTTCCAACACCAGTCCCAGTCCCCTACAATCTACTCAAAATATATCTGCCAAAAATCAATGTTCCCAGTAACACTTCTGTTAGGTCATTCTGCCTACAAAATATCTCTCATTAATCCTAGAATTCCCTTGCATATAGACCAAACTTAAAATTGTGAGCTTAAAGTCCATTTATACTTAAGTTTGAATGGCCATGATTTGTGGAAATCAGACAAAGATAAATGAGCGTTCTCCAACTAACACTTGTCTAGGTAAGGATAAAGAAAGGAATAACACCAAGACTGCTCCCCTGTTAATAAATTTAGTACATGACTTTGGAGCATGCACTTGCAAATATCACAGTTTTAAGTGTGTGGTTAAGGTAAAAGCAGCCAAATATATATTATTATCTAGAGTCAAACTAATGTTATGTGTCCCTTGAACAGCAAGTGCTTTCATAGTCTCTATGTAATTTTTTTTCTTATCTGAAAGCAGATGGAAGACAAAGAGTCATTTGTTCAGCACTGATGCTATAATGGCATGGGAAAGAAGAAAACGCGAACTAATGGTACTTAGGTTTTCAAAATGTATGTCCTTTTGACTTTAAGGAAGAAATTAATTTGCCCCTTTCTATTGCCCTGTTTGGTGTCACTTTTGTGCCACAGCCTCTACTGCATTATCTCGGAGGTGGACATGAGACTGAGCAGCAGACCTGCCACAGGGATTCTGATGGAGACCTTCACCTGTCCCTAAATCCTGCCTATACGTCTAGGATAAAACTTCTTTAGTTTCCACAACTGAAAATGCAGACCAGAATATCTATTTGTCAGAGTTGCTAGGAGAATTCAATAAGAAGGGGAAAAAAGAATTAAAAACAGAGAGAGATGGACTCAAGTTGTCTGTGAAGACTGTATATTTGTAGATTTAGATGTAGATGTGTATATTTATGTACACACAGATATACATATACATATGTATATTATGTAAATATATGTATATGTATGCATATATACACATCCATCTATGTATTTGTGTATGTATGTATGTATAAATGTAAAATCCATGAATGTCAAGGATCTTCCAATTAGAAACAAATGTAGGCGTGTAGGCTTCTGACTTAATATCTTCTACTTTGGAGGATGATGCTCTTGCTCGTTCCTCTTTTAGAGAAAAGGACATAATCAGACTAACAATCTGTCATCACTGAGGTCTTTTTCAATGTAAGTCAGTCAACTTGCACTCCTGCATAAAAGAATAAGCCATTTCACAAAATCAAACCCTGGTACAACACACACAATGAAATTATTGGCTGACACCATGTGAGCTGCGTGCTGACTGAAAGAGTAATGAGTTGCACACATCAGCTATATTCATACTGCAGTACCTCATATTTTAAATAGCTACGACCCTCTTTTCACTATAAGCGTGGGGACACAGTGAGACGGAGCTGCCCCCTTTAAAATAGCATCATAATCTCTTGTACTGGCTAGTCTTACCAGGTATGACATACTCTCTGCCTCTCTTGTCTCTTGCACAGACCTCCCTTGCTCTTCTCTGATGTCAGTGATACCCAGGGTTCCATCCTCAGCCTCGTTTTCATTCCATATGCTCCTTCTAGGTGAACTCACCCACTCCCTGTATGCAGTGCAGCCACTGCCTCTAACTGGCTTCATTACCCTGGATACCCAAACAGTGGACCTCTCTACCAACATAGCCACCTTGAACTCATAATTCAAAATCAAACATTTCTTATTTTTTTCCTGGAAATCCACTCTGTTTCTACCTTCCATCTCTGTCAAAGACATTATTATCCACTCAGTTTCCTATCCTTGATTCCTCCTCCTTCAACTCTTCTCTTCCATCATTCATCAAATCTCAAAGTTCTACCTTGGAAATATTTGTTTCATTTATTCCCTTTGCTCCATCTCCTCAGTCTCTGACCTAGTCCAGCACATCTAGCCTTCAACTTTCTTGCAGAGGTGGGCTAGCCTTCGCTGAGATCCATAGACCAATATTTAAGCCAGCATGCCAACTGATTGATTTAATCATGAGAAAGAAAACTCACACAGTCCAGAATATTTGCTTTCGCATGAATGAGAGTTTCTCTTCCTACAGGTAAATCTACACAGAAATCTAGAGTATAATTGGGACACTGATTGCAAAACAGAAACAGAACAAGAGTTGGTGATCTTAAGACGGCCTAAGGCACTTTCACCAAAGAGCGAGTCTTACTCTTCCAGAAGCCAACACTCTTTTTCCCCAGTGCTTTTATATATTCAGCCAACCTGTATCTCAGAATGTCCTCTACAATGGGGAAATTATAATGTCTCTGTGCCCCTACCCTTTCCTTAGCTGGGTGAAGCTCATCAAATGTTGCCCAAGCCAAGCCTAGAATCGCCTCTTTAAGGTGACTTGACAAATCTCATCCCTGATATGTTGATTCTTTTTTTTTAACCTTAACTTAAAACTAAGTTTGAAAATAATAAATAGATAGTTGTCTCCATGTATTGCCTACAAATATCATCTCCCAGGTATCAGGGCTGCCTTCCATCTGCTGAACAGCCCAATCACATTCATGCCTCAGTACTTTGCTCATACCTCTCTCTCCTCCTGGGACCTCTCTTTATCCAACTCAATTTATCATGATCTTTCTAAAGTCTTCTCTGGTCTCCACCTCCCAAGGCAGAAGTGTTTGTACCCATAATATATTGTTCTAATATTAAGATTACTTAAATTATAATTATCCTTTAAGTGACCAGGAACCAGCAGGAATTTGGGCTCTGAGTGAAAGATCTGTGTCTTAGATCCACCCAAGACTAGCACTAGGGAGGCTGTGTTCACATGTCCTGGCCAGTTTCACACAATCTATGTGACCTTGGGCACTCCCTGTGCCTCTATCATCTCATCTATAAAATGAAGGTAACACCTACTTCAAAGGTTTAGAATGAAGATTAAATGAGATGATATTTGTAAAGTACCTGGAAAAGCATTTCAACACATGGCAAGTGTTCAATAACTCTTAACTATCATTACTATTTTATATAGCAGGTATATGACAGGCACCCAATAAATGATTTCTCAATCAAGTTTTAGGATTAACTGCATGGGCCAGTGCCAACGGCTAGACAAATTACTAAACTAGACTATGACTGTAGGACAGACATTTCATATTAGATTTGAAGAAGACACAAGTGTAGAGGAGATCTTCATTCTACTATAGGGGTTAAGCAGTCGGTCATGTAAATGAGAGACTGTTGCCTCTTTATTAAATTTATGTGTCAGGATCTGGCTGACTTCTTATTTTTCCCTTGTTTGCAGTTTTAAAGTTCTTTAATATTTAATGTTACAAAACCACTTGAGATTGCTACCACACTCAATCTGCACATTGTACAAGCAACTCTGAAAATGTTAAGAGTAAAATTTAGTAGAGCTGGGAAGTGAATTTCCATAGCAATGTGGTGTTATAAATAAGAGATGATACGTGGAGAAATCGACCACTGAAGATGTACAGATGAATAAAATGAGTTTATGTTTATTCATGGATTTCTAAACTCCTTTGCATTCAGAAACTTTATAGCCACAAAATTAAATATCTAAACTTCAAGGTCATCATCTAAAACCTTGAAACCCAAAGCCCCTAAACAAGGAGTTGCAAACTTAAATCTTGTGGGGACCAGGCAGGTTAGGCAAACAAGGAGATGCTTAGGTTTAGCTCTGAGTACTGGGATGAATGATGACTGGTACTCAGTTTCTCTGTTGGTAATGTGTTAGGCAGTACTGGGGGCTGTGGCAAGTCAATACCCCATAGAAATAAGGACCAGTCATCTACCAAGAAAACATGCAAACTCAGGTGTTGCCAGCTTTTCCCCATTTTTCAGAGAAAGCTGCAATCTGACATTTTAGATATTTTATATGAACTCTGATTTTTTATAAATGCTGGCAATTAATTCAATTAAAAATAAAACAAAAACACAACTCACAGGCTGGATTCAACTTGGGGTCACTAGTTCACAACTTCTGCTCTAAGCTTTATACTTCTGCATGTGGCAGAGAAGGGTGGGATGTCTTATTCCTAACTCCTACCCTCTAAACTATATGAATAAAGCCAGAATGGGATTCTCTGCCTTCCTGAGGAATGGAATTTTCATGGGTAAAATTTCACCCTCATTTTCTGATAGCCTAATAAATTCTTGTTCAGTTCTCAGAAAATGTCTACCCAACAAAAAAGGAGAGATGTCAAATCAAAGAAATTCTATTTGTAATTATGCCAACAAACAGACAGCCCTTCATTAAGGAAGATATATTGAGGATTTCCTAAATTTCAAGATATATTACTAGATACTGGGAATATAAATATGAATAAGTCATGGTCTCTCCCTCAAGGAGCTGACAATCTACAAAGCTGTTTGTTGATGGGCTAGAGTTGCAAATATAAGGAAGTCTTACCTATTCTAAGAACTCATTCACATCCTCTGTCCATACTACCAGATTGTAACAATATCCAGACAGTAACTATCTCAAGGTCATCATGCCCTAGAGCCACCAGGGAAAAGTGCCTGGAGAACTCAGTCTTTCCACACCAGATCTGGTAACCTTGTTAAGATGGAGATGGCATCACACTCGGTCCCTTCTCTGGGTGAGCTGGGGTGAGGGAGTAGTGGGAGAGAGGTGTAGTGGAGGACTAGGCAGAATATAAACCTAAGAGAAAGTTCCACTGGGCCCAGTAGTTTCCCCAATGTCTAAATCCTCTGAAGTCTTTAGCAGTAACACAGAGTAGAAATAAATGATTAGGGGATCAGTGGCTGCAATATAAGGGGACAGGGGGCTGTCATCAAGAGTCTAGAGGTCTCTGCTCAATGTTAATGAAATAGTGGAGAAAGGGCTCATGGGGATGGGAGCTGAGGGTAGCAGGGCCTATTCTGGTACCTTTCTGAACCAGAAAAGGACTTGGGGCTAAAGGATTCTTGACATTATCGAACATTTAAGAATGAACTATACTCATATTTCCCTTTCCTTTTCAAGCAAAAGGGATAGTAAAGGATATCAATGTTCACATTTTGAAAAACAAAAACAGGGAATAATTCTTACAAAAATATTTATCACATTGTCAAAGTTTTGATCGTAGGCTTTTTTTAAGTTTGAAAACATATAAAGAAAGGAGGAAAGGCATGGGTAGTGAGGAGGTGGGGGATGTGGGGAGGTGATGGGCAAGAAATTTACAACCAGAGTTACTACAGCAAATCAGTCTCTCAAAGCATCTCAGAAATGCTGACATATGTTAATGGGAAAACAATTCAAATTACAAAAGAAAATGGATTTACAATTTTCCTGGGATATCTATACTACGTAATTCAAGGCAGAGATACACAATCATATAGCAAATTGATTCTCAAGTGGTTCCTTGTAATCACTTGTACATATGTGGGATTTAATGGCTAATGTAATAAATACACATTGCTTCTCTGCTCCATTGCATGCTTTAGAGTAACATTATTTCCTGGAGCTGTAAAAGCTCTTTCACGTAGACCCTCAGGATAAGTGGGGTACCCGTGCTAAGAAAGAGGATAGGAAGGGAGGCAAGCATCTTTAGTGAAGGAATGGCATGCAGATTTTCTCAGAATCAAGCCTTTTTCTAAAGGGGTAAATAGTCAAAGCCTGCAGTATTACCAGAAGTGCTCTCTGCCGCCAAGATTTTGCCCATTTATTACAGGCAGATTGGGGTTCCTAAAAGAACAACTCTGAAGACACTGTTATGAATTGAGTTTGGCCTTGAAGGCTTTCAGTAATCAAATCCCACTCTTAGATTCCTACCTTGGACCCCACTAGCCCTGTGTGTGTGTCCCCTGAAATATCAGATCTGAGCCTGCTCCTGCCTCAACCACCCTTCATCATCTCTCCAAAACCAACATCCTCTAGAAGCCCCACTTATTACATCTCTGCAAGACTTTCCTTCTTTCTCCAACTCGTGCTGTGCTCTCTCTCTCTGCACAGAAGATTACAGGATTCCTTTGCTCTGTTAATCATTGCCTCCCTAACATCAAAAACAAGCCAGCAAACTAGCAGCAGCAACAAAAAATATCTTTTCGGGCTGGTCCCATGGCCAAGTGGTTAAAGTTCCACACACTCCGCTTCTGCAACTTGGGGTTTGCAGGTTCAGATCCTGGGTACGGACCTACTCCGCTCAGCAGCCATGCTGTGGAGGTGTCCCACATACAAAGTAGAGGAAGACTGGCACAGATGTTAGCTCAGGGCTAATTTTCCTCAAGCAAAAAAAGAGGAAGATTGGCAACAGATGTTAGCTCAGGGTGAATCTTCCTCACACACACACAAAATAACAAAATCTATTGACCACCCACTATTTTCCAGCCACTGTTAAGTCCATTTCCATTTGTAATTCCATTTGATACATCACAGCAACTCTTCCAGGCAGCTGGTATTTCCCCTAAAACAAATGAGATTATAACACAGAGTGCAAACACAGTTTATCTGAGGTCACAGAGTAAATACAGGAGCAGGAAATCAAACTTAAGATGCCATTTAGGACGTCTGACATGAAAGCCTGTGCTTTTTGTACAATTGCTCTCTACCTAACATTTAACAATAACAACAACAATAATATAAATAATAGCCAACACTTACTGAGTAATTACCAACAGATGGACTTCTAAGCACTTTCATGCTCTAATTCATTAATCCTCACAAGAAGTAGATACTATTATTACTCCCATTTTAGAGATGTGGAAGGAGATATGGAAAGGTCAAACAACTTGCCTGAGCTCATGTGCCTTGTAAGTGACAGAGACCATGCTCTTAACAAATAAGCCATCCTGCCCCATCTACTATCTAAGAGTGCCACCAAGTGCTTCCTGAGACTTCTATAGCTAATTCTTATGTTCAAGCTTTCCCCCTATATTTCCTAACATTTTTTTGCCATCATAAAGGGAACTCTTGAGAGCAAAACAAATTTTTAAAAGGCATGAGTGGGGGCCGGCCCGGTGGTGTGGTGGTTAAGTTTGCATGCTCCACTTCGGCAGCCCGGGGTTCACAGGTTTGGATCCTGGGGGCAGACCTAGCACCACTCATCAAGCCACACTGTGGTGGAATCCCACGTTAAAAAAAATAGAGGAAGATTGCACAGATGTTAGCTGAGTGGCAATCTTCCTCAAGCAAAAAAAAAGAGGAAGATTGGCAACAGATGTTAGCTCAGGACCAAACTTCCTCAAAAAAAGAAAGGTTGGATGGGGGGAGGATGAGTGCTGGGAAGAGGTGGGAGAGGAAAGGGGAGAAATGGAAAAGGTGCGGCCACATTGGAAAACAGCTTGATAATTTCTTAGAAAGTTAAACATAAATTTACCATATGACCCAGTAATTCCTCTTTTAGGTATCTACCCAAGAGAAATGAAAACATATGTCACATAAGACTTGTATGTGAATGCTCATAGCAGCATTATTCATAACAGCTAAAAAGCACAAACAATCCAAATATCAATCCAGTAGTGAATGAATAAACAAAACAAGGCATAGCCAATCAAACAAAGTACTGATACATGCTACAAGATGTATGAAACTCAAAAACATTATGCCAAGTGAAAGAAGACAGCTGCAAAAGACCACATACTGGAGGATTCCATTTATATGAAATGTCCAGAAAAGGGCAAATCTATTAAGACAGAGAATAGATTAGTGGTTGCCTGGGGCTGGGGGTAAAAGGAAATGGGGAGTGATGGCAAATGGGCACACCTGTTCTTCTTGGGGTAATGGAAATGTTCTCAAATTAGATGGTGATGCTTACACAACTCTGTAAATTCACCAAAAATCATTGAGTAGTACTCTTAAAATAGCTGAATTTTATGATATGTAAACAAGTATACCTCAATAAAGCTGTTAAAACAAACCGACAGCATTGCCTCTGCTCCCTGGTTCCACTCCAGCATCTTTTGCTGAATGCAGGCCTGCCTACCGTGGCTGGCTGTCATTATTGGGTCTGCTCCCTGGGAGAATCTCTCCGATGCATTCAAAAACATTGAAGAAGAAAGAACTGACACCCAAAGTATTTCATGATGGAAGCAAAAATTTAGGGGATGTTTTCATTCAGTGTGAGCCCTGGAGCCAACTCCCTCATATGGCATGGGTATTCTGGTAATTCTCTTCTTGTACACTCCTAAAATATACTCTAAGAACTACTGGTTGATTTATATAATATGTTGCACCAAACCTTTCATGCCTCCTCCATTGACCCCTGAAAAGACTGCAAAAATATGAGACATTTCTATTAGAAGATACTAGTTTTGATAACTGGGAAGAGTAATTTAAAAGAGTGGAACAAAAGGATACGAACACTTCATTTTTCTGGGTTTTTTTTTTTTTTTTTTGGTGAGGAAGATTAGTCCTGAGCTAAGACCTGTGCCCATCTTCCTTTATTTTTTTATATGTGGGACGCTGCCACAGTATGGCTTGATGAGCAGTGCATAGGTCCGCCCCTGGGATCTGAACCTGCAAACCCCAGGCCACTGAGGCAGAGCATGCAAACTTAACCATTACGCCACCCAGCTGGCCCCAGAATACGAACATTTCTTATAATCAAAATCAGAAGAGATGCCTGTGACATCATTTCCTAGATTAGGGGTTGGCGAAATTTTTCCAGAAGGGCCAGACAGTAAATATTTTAGGATTTGTGAGCCAGTGGAAAAATCAAAGATATTATGTAAGTACTTATATAACCATTTAAAATGTAACCATTTAAAAATATAAAAACCATTCTTATCTTACAGATCATATAGAAACTGACAGCAGGCCAGATTTCATTGACCATAGTTTGCCAACCTCTGCTCTAGAAACACTCCAAACACACGCATGCTTATCATACCACACCACACCAATCTTTTCAAACATTCTTTTCTATGGCTGTGGAATTAGACCTTTGTGAGTTGAGTTTTTTTTCTTTTAATTGAGATCAGATTGGTTTATAACATTACATAAATTTAGGGTGTACTTCACAATATTCTGACTTCTGTATAGATTGCATTGTGTTCACCACCAGAAGTCTGGTTTCCATCTGTCACCATACACAGGCACCCATTTACCCCTTTTACCCTCCCCCCACCACCTTCCCCTCTGGTAACCACCAATCTGTTTTGCGTATCTGTGTGTTTATTTTCCACGTGAGTGAAATCATACATTAATTGTCTTTCTCTGTCTGACTTATTTCACTTAACATAATACCCTCATGATCCATCCATGTTGTCACAAATGACAAGATTTCATCTTTCTTATGGCTGAGTAGTATTCCATTGTGTATATAGACCACATCTTCTTTTCCCATTCATCCTTTGATAATCACTTAGGTTGCTTCCAAGTCTTTGCTATTGTGAATAATGCTGCAATGAACAGAGGGTGCATATATCTTTTTGAATTAGTGTTTTCATGTTCTTTGGATAAATTCCCAGAAGTGGAACAGCTGGACCATATGGTATTTCTATTTTTAATATTTGAGAAATCTTCATACTGTTTTCCATAGTGGCAGCACCAATTTACACTCCCACCAGCAACACATGAGGGTTCCTTTTTCTCTACATCCTCTCCAACACTAGTTATTTCTCATCTTTTTAGTAACAGCCATTCTGACAGCTGTGAGGTGATAGCTTATTGTAGTTTTGATTTGCATTTTCCTAAATTAGTGATGTTGAACATCTTCTCATGTGCCTATTGGCCATCTGTATATCTTCTTTGGAAAAATATCTATTCAGATCTTCTGCCCATTTTTTGATCAAGTTGTTCATTTTTTTGTTTTTGAGTTATATGAGTTCTTTATATATTTGATTATTAATCCCTCATCAGATATATGATTTGCAACTATTTTCTCCAAGTTGGTGGGTTGTCTTTTCATTTTGTTGCTGGTTTCCTGTGCTGTGCAGAAGCTTTTTAGTTTGATGTAGTCCCATTTGTTTATTTTTTCTTTTGTTTCCTTTGCTTAAGGAGACATGATACCCAAAAAGATACTGCTGGGGCCAGCTGGGTGGCATAGTAGTTAAGTTCACATGCTCCACTTTGGCAGCCTGGGGTTCATGAGTTCAGATCCCGCATGGGGACTTACATATCCCTCGTCAAGTGATGCTGTGGTGGCATCCCACATACAAAATAGAGGAAGATTTGCATAGATGTTAGCTCAGTGACAATCTTCCTCAAGCAAAAAGAGGATTGGTAACAGATATTAGCTCAGGGCCAACCTTCCTCATCAACAAAAAATGCCAACATCAAAGAGCATACTGCTTATGTTTTCTTCTAGGGAGTTTTACGGTTTCAGGTCTTCCATGCAAGTCTTTAATTCATTTTGAGTTAATTTTTGTGTATGGCATAAGATAATGATCTTTCAACTCTTTTGCACATGGCTATCCAGTTTTCCCAACACCATTTACTGAAGAAACTTTTTTCTCTCCATTGTATGCTCTTGGCTCCTTTGTCAAAAATTAAATGGCCATAAATGTGGTTTTATTTCTGGGTTCTCATTTCTGTTTCATTGATCTGTGTGTTTGCTTTTCCGCCAGTATCATGCTGTTTTGATTACTATGGCTTTGTAGCATATTTTGAAATCAGGGAGTGTGATACCTCCAGCCTTGTTCTTGGCTCTCAGGATTGCTTTGGCTATTTGGGGTCTTTTGTGGTTCCATATAAACTTTAGGAGTCTTTGTTTTATTTCTGTGAAAAATGTCATTGGGATTCTGATTGGGATTGCATTGAATCTGGAGATTGCCTTAGGTAATATGGACATTTCGACTATGTTTATTCTTCCAATCCATGAGCATGGATTATCTTTCCATTTCTTTATGTTTTCTTCAATTTCTTTCAATAATATCTTATAGTTTTCAGTGTATAGGTCTTTCATCTCCTTGGTTAAATTTATCTGAGATATTTTATTCTTTTTGTTGCTATTGTAAATAGGATTGTATTCTTCATTTCTCTTTCTGCCAGTTTGTTGTTAGTGTATACAAATGTGACTGATTGTTGTATTTTCATTTTGTAACCTGCAACTTTACTATATTTGTTAATTATTTCTAATAGTTTTTTGGTGGATTCTTTGGATTTTCTCTATATAGAATCATGTCGTCCACAAACAGTGAGTTTTACTTCTTCTTTTTCAATTTGGATCCCTTTTATTTCCTTTTCTTGTCTAATTACTCTAGTTAGAACTTCCAATACAATGTTGAATAAGAGAGGTGAGAGTGAGGGGCCAGCCCAGTGGTGTAGTGGTTAAGTTCGCGTGCTCCACTTCAGTGGCCCAGAGTTTGCAGGTTCAGATACTGGGTGTGGACCTATGTACCACTCATGAAGCCATGCTGTGGTGGCATCCCACATACAAAATAGAAGAAGATTGACAAAGGCGTCAGCTCAGGGACAGGCCAAAAGAAGCAAAAAGAAGAAGACTGGCAACAGATGTTAGCTCAGGGCCAATCTTCCTCAACAAAAACAACAACAAAAGAGTGGTGAGAGTGGGCATCCTTGTCTGGTTCCTCTTCTTAAAGGGACAGCTTTCATTTTTTCCCTTTGAATATGACATTGGCTGTGCATTTGTCATATATGGCCTTTATTATGTTGAGGTATTTTACTTCTATACCCATTTTATTCAGAGATTTTATCATAAAAGGATCTTGTATGCAGCCCCTGCTGCTAGTATGGCCAGTGTCAGGGGTGCTGACACTAGGAACTGGGTCACAGGCAGTTGTGGCTACTGCAGCCTCAGGTCACAGGTGCCACCTGCCACTGTTAGGGGAGTGGTAGGGGCTAAGCCACAAGAGCTGTTGATGATTCTGCAGCCCCTGGTCTCTGGCACTGGCATACTTCTTGAAATCTCAGATCAGGGCACCACTGCCACTGCCAGGGATATCCATGTTTTGGACTGCCACCACCAGGGGAGGAGAAGGGGGCTGCTCCTCTAGTTCCACTGCCTCTCAGAGGTCCAGTCCACCCACCTTCATGTATAGATGTATGTATCTCTCAGGCATTTCGTGTGCTATGTAGGGAGTCCTTTGTTGGTCAATGGATATCCAAATGGTTGTAACTTAGAGGGGAGACACAAAGGTAACAACTCACTCTGCAGTGATGCTGATGTCACCTCCAAAGGCGGGTTTTGGAAAGCCGTAACATTTTAAGTAGCCAAAGCCTACTACTATAATCATACATGGCTTATTACTTTCAAGTTGGAGGAGAAATAGGGTTAAGGGAAAGGACTAAAACCAAAGGTACCTTAATTAAGAATGGCCCAAGTGATGCAGATATATTTAAGTCTTTGTTTTGTCTTCTCTAAAGAGTCTAAGAATGACTCCCTTGAACACATGACTTCTTTCTAACAAAAGTTTTTTTCACTTTCATTTCAACCTATATCTTATAACAGTTCTCCATAATTCCACTGCACAAATAAACAGATTTATTGTTTCACTACTTACGTCAGGCTCAAAGTCAATAAAATGCTGAGATTAAAACCTAGAAACAGACTTGGATGTGGACTATGCACTAGAGAGACAACCAACCCACAGATGAGGCTCACCTGCCAAAATTTCATTTCTTAAACTTGCCTGGCTCTAGGATTAAGGGCCTTTTGAGGAGGCTCCTCACTCTGGGCCTCTACTGCTTTAGTCTCCTAAGAACCATGGTTCTTTGGGATTTAGGCCAACAACTGTAGCCCAGCTTTGCTTGTAAAGACACGGCTTCATGGAAGCTCTAACACAATCAGGTCTCTCACTGATGTCTGTGAGAGAACAGGGCCTTATAAGAAGCTGAGCTACACCTGTGGCCCAGGTTGCAGGCGAAAGATGTTAAAAGTGTGCTGAGTGGCTGCTGGGAGGGCTGCTGCCGGTGCATGGAGCAACAGGCTTCAGTGAAATCTGGCACATGCACAAACACTAAAATCTCATAAAGTCAAGCCACTATTTTGCTAAAACATTCTTTGATTTTTTTTTACTTGTTCAGAGTCAGTGCCCAGATGCTCATCCAGCTACATGCCTATTGATAATCATTCCTTGTACTTGTTGTCCATAAGTGTTAGATATTCATTGGAGTACCCAGTAGCTCTTGAATCCCTCGCATACCAAGATAATACACGTAGCCATCCAAGTCAGGGTGATTCAATGGGGCCGATGGAAAGGGAAACGTTCAAATATGGGGAGAGGGTCTGTACTCTCCCCACCATCAATGTGCCTTCAGGCACAATTTTACTTCTCTTTTCTCAAAATGCTAAGATACTCAGCAAAAACACCTTGGTGTAACAAAGATCACCTGAACATTCAAAGGGGAACCAAGGAAGCAGCAGCTGAGTAATAAAGAAGTCAGGACGGAGCCCAGCCCCAGAGCCAAGTGGTTGAGCTTGTGCGCTCTGCTTCGGCAGACCAGAGTTTCACCAGTTAGGATCCTGGGCGTGGACATGGCACCGCTCATCAAGCCATGCTGAGGTGGTATCCCCCATAGCAGAGCCAGAAGGACCCAGAACTAGAATATACAACTACGTACTGGGGGCTTTGTGAAGAAGGAAAAAAAAGATCGAGAAAGATTGGCAGCCAATGATAGTTCAGGTGCCAATCTTTGAAAAAAAAAGGAGGGCAAGAATTCTGAGCTTCTGTTTCTCCTTCAGTAGAATGGAAGATCACTGTTGACAGCTCACTACATGGGAATGTTGACGTGCATGGATTGGATGATTTTTCCAGTCCCTTTGAACTATATAAAAGTAGATAATCTATACATTTCACAAAATGTAAATTCATGGAATAAATTAGCTGCAATATGTTTCACGCTGATTTGGAGACTGTACAGTGCCCAAAAGAGTTTCCCTGACATTGCAGCATTATAGGAAACTTCTTTCTGAATGCAGACCTGTTCAGATCTGAGAGGCTGGGACTAGGAGTCAAATACTGTCCAAGCCCCAAGTAGTGACTACCAAGGTCAAACCCCAAAGTCATTCCTTGATGCACATTAATAATCACAAGACTAAACTTCACTAGATCAGATTTTCCCCTGTCCTTGATGTTAACTCATGAGATTAATGAATTCAAGTTAATTTATAGCTGTTGACTACATCACCTGTGCAGGTATTTATTAGTTATTCTTCTCTGCTTCCTGGGAGCAAACAACATATCTGAATTCTTAATTTAAACTCTGAATACTAGCGCTTTGCATAATTCTGGGTGTTCAAAAATGTTGCCTGCATATTCCTCTTAAAGAAGTCTATACACGTAGGAAGGTTGATCTGGGTGATTTCTTATTTATTAAAAGCTATAAAGACTTGGATTAAACTAAAGCTACTGCTTCTAGCAATGGGCCAATAACATTTTAGCACTTAGAGATTTAGAGAAGATACTGAAATTATAGGGAATACAGTACTATAGCAGGCAGATAACTCATGGATCTTGTCTATTAGCTGTACCCAGAGATGTATTTATTAAATACTTCTAAGTTCTTTAATTTTTGCTCAGCTGATTTTTAATGTCACTGGATCTGAAAAAGGTTGTGAGAATCAATTTCCTTATATTTTTTAAATGAGAGAAAGGAAAAAAAAAGAATCAACCAATGTTCATATTATACAATACCCTTGGTATCTGTGATCACCACCTTCTTTATCTCATTATTTCTATCAAAATATGTACATAGCATACTGCCTGCCTCCCAGAACCCTATCTAAATCAACTTCATTGGCTTGACATTTCATTTAAGGTATTTATGATTTTGTGGTTTAGAAGGGTAGTAAATTTTACTTTATCTCTGCTTCCTTTTCTGGAAGTCATTTAAAACATTCTATTTCTGTATTTTCAAGCTCAAACTTGCAAGCAAATATAAGGCCTGTGAATTAAATTTGTTTTTAAAAGGTCCAAGATAAGGCCAAGAAACTGGTGTCTCCCTGAGAAGTTTCAATTCCTTCCCCTATAAAATGAGCTGGCTGGACTATGTGAATGCTAGTGCTAGGAAACTGATTAATCAGAATCCACCATCGGTCTTTGTCTGCAGAAAGAAAGGTCAACAAGCAACCAGCAAATGAGCATGCAACACTGCCAATAAATACAAATTAACTTTAATTTAAATCATGAGTTAACATCAAGGAATGAAAGAGATTAGATGTATTGAGAGTCACAATTGTACTGCGGCTGGTTCAAAACTGCTTCCCAGATTAGGCCATGACCTTATGTGGGAGACTGTGCCAACATTTTTTATGGAATTCTAGATGGTAAGAGAAAGCCACCTGTTATGTCAGCTGACAATGGGTATTTTTATCCACCTTTGTGAAGGGGAGCATATCTAGCCAATCTGCCTGGTTGAATCATGGGGCGTAGGCTGCAGTGTAATAAGTACTGGGTGGTGAGTGTGAATAATGATAAAGAAGCCTCGAATTCCACAGTCATAATTCCGCATTTGCTCTGGAGAGCAGAGGAAATCAATCCATGAGGTCTGTTTGGGTGTGATGTTTCTAGACACACTGAAGAAATTTTGTCATATATTGGTAAACAGATAGAGTGGTAGTTAACTTTGCTGAATGCCACATAAAAACAGGAAGTGGACTTGGCTACCATTTATATCAACTTAATATCAGATCAACTCAATGTAACACTAAGAGTTAATGAGTGCAAGGCATTGTATTAGATACCATAGGAAATGAAAAGATGCCTTTAAGGAATGTAAAGAACCTCCAGTCAAGAAGTAGGCTGGAGTAAATATACAAATAACCACAACTCAGGAAGGCACATGAGATAAATACTATCAAGGTGACTTCAGGTTTTAGAGCCGTGAGATGCCAAGTGGCTTAGCAGTAGAAATGCTTCAAGGCTGAGGTGACATAGGAAAATGGTCTGGAACAACAACATGGATTTGGAGTTTCTCTTTCTTGAAGAGAAGTACAGTTATTTCCTAACTGCTGGGTGAAAAGGTGGATAAGTCCACCCATGACTAAGCAGACACCATTGTCATTTACAATGTCTATGGTGAGAAAGGAAAAGAGGAAGGGGAAGCGAAGCCAGGATGCATTAAAGCCTGCCATGTGCAAGTCACAAATGCTGTAACAATCCAATGAGGTAAGTAGGCATCACTGTATAACCTGTCAAGTGGGTCTCAGAAAGATTCATGAGAGGCAACCAGACTTCAACTAGGTGAATCTGACATCAGAGCCCGTTTTGGTCTGAAATCACCACCAGTATGTGGTCAGGATTCTAAAATTCTACTACTAGAGACCTTGGATAAGGAATGATTGGCTATAAAAATGCAAATATCCCTGGGTCAAACCACACATTAAAGCATTATCAAATATTAAAACTCTTGCTAAATTAATTTGTAAGGAAGTTGGGAGTATATCTTTGAAGGATGGTAGAGGAAGTATCTTGAAGGTTAACGGAGGGAAACAGGGCAAGAGCCAGACAGAGGAGATTTCTGTGTCTCTCCTACATGCTGAGTCTTTGGTAGCATGAAGGTTCTGGATAAAAGGAGAGAGGTCAAGATACAATACTCCTCTCTTTGTCAAATTAAGTTTGACATAGTAGAAGCAATGTACCAGTAGTCAACATAGGTATTAATTATTTTGTTCGTATAGTTAAAATATCTCTAAACTCAAAACACAGCTAGCTTCCTTCCTTCTTTCTTCTTTCCAAAGCCTTTTAAGGGGAAAGAATTTTCTCCCTAATTCTACAAGAAAATCAAAATTCACCTAATAGTCACAAACCCATTCATTACTCCTTGGAAAGTGCCACTTCCACAATCACTCACTCAATTTTCTTCCTGCCATTCTGAACTCAGTCCTCATTTCCCAAATATACCCTACACATTCCTGCTTCCAAGCCTTTGCACATGCTGTTTCCTCCAATGGAAATCTCTATTTATCATCACCAAAATACCACACTTCCTCCAGAGCCCATCCCACACTATGGAGCTCATCCTGATAATACCAACCTGATCTGCACCTCCCCTCTGAACCCTTGAAGGACTTACTTTCTATTTCTCTTTTGCCCCGGAATCATTTTTGTTCCTGTCTGATGCCTACTACCAGTGTGTTAGCTCCCTTTGAGGGAAACAGCTCATCTCTACATCACCAGCTCCACTTCGTGCTTATATTCAGAATTCAATAATATTTCTGACCTTTAATTAAATTTACCCAAGACTGTCAAACAGGTTCCCCATGTGAAGACCCAGACAACGTTCTTAATAAAGTGCGTACTTCACGGTCTAGAAGGGTTCATATGGTCCTCAAACTATATCTAAACACCTCAAACATACATAATACCACATACAAAGTTCTCAAACAAATGTTACACAGATTTCAAATGAATGTCAGCAAATCATCTCTTTCCTAAAATTATGTCTGGAGAACTGTGTTTCTTAATTTAGGAAATTTAGGCAGAGAGGGGGAAGAGTCACTAAATTATTCAGAAGTCTTTCAGAACGAGATAATAAACCCTGGCAGTTCAGAGTTGGATTTACCCTGACAATGTTCATTTTCAAATATATTGATGTCTCCTTTGCTCTTAAGTGTACCTGCATTCTTATTATTGGCAAGAGTAAAAATGCAGAGAGCAAAATACAGAAAGGATAAGAATTTACTGCCCTTCTTCAAAAAGTAATGACTCATGGGGAGCATTTCTAGGATAATCACCTCCAAAACACATTCATAACTATGTTTTACAAGTCCCTAGAAGCAATGGGAAAGAGAAATAGGATTTGATGGGATAGAAAAAAAAAAAAGAAAGAAACCACACAGTACAACTGCACCAGTATTTTTCCTCTACCCAGAGAAGCAGCTTGCTTCCTGTTTTCCCAACTTCTACAAGGTGACGTGGGTCAATTCGCTTGACCTCTCAGAGCCTCAGTTTCCTTAAATGTTAAAAAGAAAACAGGAGGAGGAAGAAAAGGAGGAGGAGGAGGAAGGGGTGGGAATCCTGCCAAGTCCTTAGTCTACATCTCAGGGTTGTTGTGACGATGGAATGAAATAACACTCACAAAAGTTCCTTGAAAATTACAGAGCTATACAAATGTCAAGATAACATTAATACAACATGCCCAGTTACTCTCCTCAGCCTCTTCTGACGTGTATTTCTCTTGCTAGAGAGCCAGCAAAAGGTCTCAAGGGAGGAGAATTAGCTGTGGTCATTTCCAGTAAGAGTCTCCTCCTATGTACCTCCTCCTCCTCAACTTACCAGATTATCCCAAGAAAGTGCTCAGATTTTGTATTAATTTTCCTATGTTATATCACTAAATACTTGACACCACTTTAAATGGAAATTAAGATACAAAGATCAAGAGAAAGATCTATATTGGAGAAGTGACTAATGGAAATCTTATAAGTAAAGTTATTAGTTTTTCTTTCCACACTGATTGGGGAATTTGAGACCTATTTTTTCCACTAATTCTGTAGTTTTACTTTCCATGACGGCACTGGTCTCTTGGATTGCCACATATTAACTATTAAGGTTATACAAGCACCATGTGATAATCATTAGCCTATTTAAATTCCCTATTTTTCCAGTAAATAAAACATTTGCAACTACTTTTTTCATCTTCAAAAAACGTATACGAATATGTGACAAGAAAATAATCAATTTTGCCAGTAGATGTGCAAAAAGAAGAAAACCCTTTGGTTAATTACAATGCCACACAGAAACTGAGGATTTCTTTTCTCTCCCCCAAAAATGAGGGTTGCCACATATTCACGTCCTTACACAGTCTCTTATTTACAGAATACTCTCTAAAGTACTTTATTTTGAACAAAGAAGTATTCTTTCAATGAAGACACTCAAATCTGAAACAACCTCAATCAATGATAGTTTTAGATGCTTAGGAAGGTCAGCTGAAGGAATTAGCTATTTTAAGAAAGCAAAGAAACTTAATAAAAATGTAGTCATTATCTATAGGGTTGTGACCTCACAGCTGTTTGTATTAGATGCCATTGTAAACAAGCCTTTTAAAGATCTCTTTAAAAAACAGTACAGAAAATGGTTACATTTTGGATCTCCAGAATACAGCTATAGAGAGAGGGCAAAAAAAAAAAAAAAAAAAAAAAAAATTCTGAAATGAGTGCTAAGGCCTGGGATGAAATTTATATAAATAATTTCATACGTGGATACCAAAAACATGAAAGTCCATGCAATGTGGATGGGAGTGAAGAGAATGCAGTCTGGCACACTGTGCTAGATGACTTCAAAGTCCCTCCAGTGTTGTTAAAAACCTGAGGTCAGGGGCTGGCCCTGTGGCCGAGTGGTTAAGTTCGTGCGCTCCGCTGCAGGCGGCCCAGTGTTTCGTTGGTTCAAATCCAGGGCGCGGACATGGCACTGCTCATCAGACCACGCTGAGGCAGCGTCCCACATGCCACAACTAGAAGGACCCACAACGAAATATACAACTATGTACTGGGGGGCTTTGGGGAGAAAAAGGAGAAAAATAAAATCTTTAAAAAAAAAAAAAACCTGAGGTCAAAGATGCAAATGAATAAATTATTTCAAGAAAGTGAATAGGAAAAACATTTCTAAACAAACATATCATTAATTAATGTTACTAATATATGTGTGATATTATTTCATCTCCAAAAGTTTATATATTCAAGTTGGCCCCACAATATATTTTTTTCTCATCATAGGGAAACTGGAGTAGTTGCCTCATATCTGAGGGCACCCCACCTTCACCCATCTATGGTATCTGGCAAGTGAAAAAAGTAGAAACTAAGGTTCCAGTAGTGTGAAACTGATCAGTGATTAGTTAGAAGATTGAGTCCAACACTCAACCACTAGAGTTTAAGAAAAAGCAACGATGTGGGGAACAGAGCATTGCATTTTAAAGAGACCAGGTAGATTATCATTTTTGCTCTGATGAAAGAATTCTCACACTCAAATTTTCTATTAGAGCCAAAAAACAAATAAACAAAAGGTTGCACCACTCCAAAGCATTAACTGTTAACTACAAATTTTGTGTACTAACGGAAGAAAGGGCCCTGAAACAACAGACGAAGGGATCAATGCGAGAAATGAAGCCATTGTACTGAATTGTTATGTTTTTCTTTTAACCTCACATTCTCCCACTCCCATTGTGTTCTGCCGAGGACATCCATCTACATTTCCCTGAACAATGCATTCTGGAGGGAGGTGGGGAAGTCGGGGGGAAAACTGGCCCAGGATCCCAAACTCCCCCCACATAATCTAGTCTCTGGCCTATTAAAGTTTCATTTCACATGACTCTGATCAATGAACCAATGAGATCCAAAACCAAACCCACTCATTTTACAACAAACTGAGTTTCTTCTCTTTGTGACTCATGAGTACAATCCAAGTCTAGACGTGTGAAAACTTACCAACAAATATTGAATTTTGGTAGCTTTCATAATAATAATTTTAAAAGTCTTGCTATACTGGGCATCTTTCCCTTAAGAAAGAAAATACGAAGCCCACTTAAGTCTACTCACATTGAACAACAAAGTTGACCAAAAAGAAAATATACAAAATTCTTCCCTTTAATCACCTTCAGGAATCTTAAGTAACTATGTAAAACAGCAGCATAACTGTTTTGCCAATTGTAAGGAAACATTCATATAAGTCAAACATTAGGAGATGTTATTTAATGTCTGTATAAAGAAAAAGTAAAGATGATACCAATTCACACCATTAAAATTCATTTGCTGGAGGCCAGTCCCACGGCATAGTGGTTAAGTTCAGCACACCCCACTATGGCAGCCAGGGTTCACAGGTTTGGATCCTGGGCATAGCCCTACACCACTCATCAGGTATGCCGTGGTGGCGACCCACATATAAAGTGGAGGAAGACTGGCATAGATGTTAGCTCAGGGCTAATCTTCCTCAGCAAAAAAATAGATTAAAAAAAAATTCATTTGCTGTAATATATCTGAATGTGCAATAGTAATGTTAAATGAGAGATGTTCTTCTTAAGTACCATCAGCCTCATATTAAATTTAACATTTTAATGCTATGTCCCTCAAATCAGTCAAAGTGGGTACTCTAAGTAATCCAATGTAAGGAGACACAGGAATAAAAAAGAAGAAGAAAAAAAAAGAGTAAAGGAGGAAATGAATGGATGCAGTTGTGGCATTTATGGCTTTTTCTTTCATTCAATGATTTTTACAGTCCCCAAAGAGCCTCAACATTTAATTTAACCTTGGTCTAAGAATTCTCAAGCAGAAACCACATGAAAAGAAAGCGCAGGCTAAAATCTCAGACTAAACAATAATTCCTCTCTTTAGTCTGAAATGCCCTCCCAAATATCTCACCACCTGACAGTCAGGAGTTGGAAGTGGAATTATTCTGAAGTGCTGCATGTAAATACATCTGCTCCTTGTCCTCTTGTGTGATGCTTCCCCTGGTGGGAGCCAGAGAAACTGGATCCACAAACTTTCCTAAAACCAATGATTAATCGAGCTGAAAATACGGGTACTCCCGCATGGACAGCCTGCCCTCTCCTTGGCATCCTGATTCCTGGCATCCACCAGTCCTCACCAACATCCCCTGGAGGGCGGGGCAACATCGATTGTTTTGAGTCCTGACCCAGAAGCCTTGTGTGAGAGGTTTAGTTAGCAGGATACTCCTGAGAAAGGCAGGGACTCCCTCTGCCAACCAGAAAGGATCAACCAGACAGCCCAAGAGGGCCACATCTGGGGGCTCTTTGTAAGACTGATGGCTAACTTGCCATAGAGGGCAATGGTCACTTCATTAATGACGTCTTGGTGAACTAGAGAGTGAGCTGCAAGCTGTAGCCCCACATCTTTACAGCCCGGAAACAGCATTAGGCAACTCTCTTAATCTCAAAGGAAGGAAATGTATTCCTTAGGCCCACCCTGAGTCAATCAACAAACCACTATATATTCACTAAGCATACCTGCATATATCTCCCCAGTCTAGCTAGGGAGAAAACAACTAAGACACATGAAACAAATAGGAAATAAGTCTAAATAGTGGCTAATGCCTAAAATAGGTAGAGCTAATTATTAGTATCACAGGGGTTGAGGGAAGAACGTCCTCAGAGAGATTTGTGTGAGCAAGAATAGCAGACAAGGCTTCCGGTAACAACAGGACTGGGTAGGACCCTGAAGGACAGGTAGGACTTACCGAGGAGGGAAGGGAGAACAGCAGAGCTGAGAACGAGAAAGAGAAACAAGAAGGGATGTGCAGCAACGGGTGAGGGACCTGTTTACCTAGAAGATAAGAGGGTAGAACCATGTGAGAGAAGAGAGCACGCGGAGCTAGAGTCTCGACGGCTGTAAGGAGTGTGGAAACGGACAGACGGGTAAGGAGAGAACTAAGAAGGAGAGGTGGGATAGGGAAGGATTAAATAGAAAATAATAAATAGAATGTAAGGAAAGAAGATATGTGTGATTATAATATCTCACCTTCCCCCATTAAAATACGAGCAACTGTTACTTCACTATATTTTCAGGACATAGAACAGGGCTTGTCACAAAATGAGAGAAATAACCAAAGACTACAGAATGCTTACTTTGAGCCATATTCTGTAGTGCATGACTTATATACATGAGCTACTTAATTGCAAGTGTGTATTATTTTCTTCATTTGATGAACAAGGACACCAAGGATCAGCAATGGGAAATGCCTTGCCGGGGGTCATATAGGAACAGAGTACCAGAGCCTGGGATGGCACCCTGCTCTCTTTTACTCCAGCGTGCCATCTGAGAATGGAAGACCCACCAGGGCAGCACGTGTGCTCTGTCCTCTGCTGCATCCCCAGAGACTAGAACAACGTCAGGCGCAGAGCAGGCATGCAGTGAATATTTCTGAATGAATGACTCTTCACCATTCATCTTGTCTTGCCATATAATAAGTATTCCTATTATGAATGAGTCACTAAATGAAGCAAGCAAATATCAAGTGATTTACATAAAATACTAACAATAAGGCGTCCCGGAAATTTTATAACCACTGCCTTAGAAATAACTCTTGTAAATATAGCAACTATTTTCACAAAGCGTATTCTTTTCTTTATTAAGGGGAAAATATTCAGGAAGTTATCTGTATATTGAATGAAATAATCATGAATATTAACATAATCCCAAAGGCACAGGATCTAAAATGAGTTTGAGAATTTTACAATGAAACAAAAATATCAGACAGTTGGTACATTTGAAAGTACAACTGAAAGCAACCTGGCAACACCATTCTTGGTGCTTGTTGACACACAAAGCAGAGTAACAAGTTATTTATGATAATACTTAGGGCTGGTTCAAGTTTACAAGACAAACAGACATTTCTGTACTAAGACAAGGGACTCTTACTTAGTTTAGGATCCTAGGAGCCATGGGAAATTTTATGCAAAATTAGGAAATAGGTATAAATATAAATTTTTCCAGGGAAAATTTTTTATCAGATTCTGAAAGGGAAGCATAATAATATAGTTTAGTCAACTAATACTTGACAAGAGAGCCAAGAACACTCAATGGAGAAAAGACAATCTTTTCAATAAATGGTTTTGGGAAAACTGGATATTCACACGCAAAAGAATGAAACTGGACCCCTATCTTATAGCACTCACAAAAACTAACTCGAAATGGATTAAAGATTTAAATATAAGACCTGAAATCATGAAACTCCTATAAGATAACACAGGGAAAAGCTCCTTGACATCTTGGAAATGATTTCATGGATATGACACCCAAAGCATAAGCAATAAAGGCAAAATATTATACGTCAATTATATCTCAATAAAGCTGAAAGAAAAAATTGTGACTTCAGCTTTTACTGAGGGTCAAAATAAGAAGTAGTCAGTCTGCATTTTCTGCAAAATAACCACTGAAGATCTTGTTCCTTATTACTTATTCCTTTTGGTCAGAGAAGATCAATCATGATGATTTCCTTCTAAAATCTGGTGCCACAAGGGACGTTTTTGGGCTGCTGGAAATGTTCTAAAACTGAATTATGGTGATGTATATTTACTAAAAATCATTGAAATGTATGCTTAAAATGAGTAAATTTTATGGTGTGATCATTATGCCTTAATAAAGCTGTTTTTTAAAAAAGAAAGAAAAAGTTAAGATGTACTACAAAGTTTGGTAACATAAAAAAAGGAAAGAAAATTTCTGATTGTAATAAATTCTTTACAGCTAAAAGGCTTATAACAAGTGACAGAGAATGGGCCAATATCTTCTATACGTGAAAAGACAAAGACTACTATCCCAATAGAAAACACAAAAGACATACATAATTCAGGGAAGAAATTCACTTAATTTACTAGTAATTGAGTAAATGAAATTAAAACACTGATTTTACATAACATATTTGTATTTTTTTAAAATTTTTAACTACATAAGAAGGGGACAAAAAAAGTAGTACTTTCATGCACTGCTTATTGGTATAAATATGTAGATATGAATTTATATCACCTTTTTGTTTGCGTATTTCTTTGGCTTCTTATAGATTTTTTTCTCTTCTATTACTTTTAAATTTCAAATCTTTATATTGTGGCCAAGTGAAAAGAAAGCATAAATTCAAAAGACCTGTGTTCAAATTCAGGCTGTGTTACTATAGACAATTCTTTTAACTTTTCAATTCCTTGGCTTAATTTGTTAAATAGAAATACTTGGACCTATTGCAGTGGGTTTTTGTGAAGACTCAACTAGATAATAAAAGTAAAGTATACAGCTCAGCTTCTGGCAATTTTAGCCTAAGTAGAATTGCCAAAAGACATACAGCCATGTACCTTCATGTGCACAGAGCCACACGTACACACAGATACCTACGGACCATCATTTAAATTCCAGTGGCAAGCATCATCAAAACAAAAACTCAAAAGCTGGAAAGAGGAAAGTTGTGATCATGAGAGCAGGTAGCCAACGCCTCCCTCATCCCCATAATTGGTCTCTGCCATTTACAAGATTACTTCAGAAAGGCTGGGGTTCCAAATGAGAGTACTTACAGACTGGGCATTTTAATTCCCACAAGGTACTCATGACAATAAAGCCGGAGGACAGTTACGTGGTAAGCAGAATAATGGCCCCAAAGATGTCCCCATCCTAATCCCCAGACCTGTGAATATATACATGGTAAAAGAGGCTTTGATGATGTGATTAAGTTAGAGACTTTGAGACGGGGAGATTAGATTATCCTGGATTATCTGGGTGAACCCAATGTAATCTCAAGAGTCCAACAAAGTCAGGGAAGGGGCCACAAAGATTGCAGCAGGAGGATCTGTGTCAGAGGGAAATGTGAAGAGCAGCTGGCTTTAAAAGTGGAAGAAGGGTCGATGAGCCAAGGAATGCACGTGGCCTCCAGAAGAACCCCTGCAGACATCTTGATTTCATCCTAGTGAAACCCTTTTGGACTTTGGACCCCCAGAACTGTAAGATAATAAACTTAGATTGTTTTAAGCCACTGAGTTTTTGGTAATTTCTTAGCCGCAGTAGGAACTAATATAAGTAATAACACCCAAAATGGGCCACTTTAGTGTTATTATAGGGATGAGTATATTTGTCACAACACTGATGGCGTCCCAGGCTCTTCCTCCAATACACAGTTGCATAACTGTTGTGGAACATCTGCTCCTCCACCCTGCTGGGGAGGGGTAAAAGCCAGACTCTGCATCCAAGTAGTTACTGGTCATGGAGCTGAGCTGCCACCATCCCTGAAATCTCTCCCTCGCACTGCCCCCAGCCTTCCAGTCCCTCAGTAATTCTCCAGGGGACCACATCGAAAGCCTGTCTTCAACCCATACTGCACACTACTGTCAGGTGCATCTTTATGTATCACTTGTATCTACTCCCCTTCCCGCCCAGGACTTTTAACCACTGCGATTGCCCGCCTGGCTAGACTCCGCTGCTGCCTCTCAGGACTCTCTCCACAAGCCCTCACCTGCATCTCCAGCTTCCCCTCCCCTCCCACAGCCTGAGCTCCAGCCAATGGGAAGTTCAGGCTCTCCGGGGCTTTCCTGGGCTATGCCTCAGCTCATGCTCTTTTCCCTGGCTAGAACACTCTTTCTACCTAGTCCCGATTTTTTTGCCTGTCAAAATTTAATCCATTTTTCCTGGACTTTCTGAAACATCAACTCCCCCATCAAGCCACTGTATCCTTAAAAACCTGCTCTCTCACCCCACTGAAGCCCCATGACTTTTTGTAAATAAAGTCCTAGCACAATGCCTGGCAAGACACACATTCCTCTCATCTGGGGCATTTATTTTATTCTCATCTCATTTCCCTGCCCCTAAATCCAAAGTTTCCTCAGAATTTTCTTCACTTATGTTTGATGTGAAACTCAGTTGACAGATGCCAACACAACAAGGTGGAGAGTTAGGTGGGCTTATTCTTAAATGGATGCCTTAACCCTGGTATTCTCTACTCTGATGTCAGTCTGTATCCCAGCATGGGGCATCTGTGGACAGGACCATTCTCTTCCTTTAGAAAGTGTGTATATTTCTCCCTCCATAGACCCCTTACCTAAAGTCTAAGGAGGGTTGGGAAAACCTAGGTTACTATTTCTTTTGAGTTATACTTCCCAAAATTCAAATGTTTCATACTTTAACACCTTTCTCTGGAATCTGCTTTCATGAATCTTTATAACAATAAAATTAAACCAACAAGCACTCTCAAAGGGGAAATACAATCTTTTGCCAGGGGCAGTGCAATAGCCAATAGTTAAAATGACATAATTTAAGCATCTGTGAAAAAAGGTCTATTATGAAAAATAATAAAATTTCCTCAGTGAAGGTTTTTAGTGAATAAATAATGCTGATTTTAAGTAATGTTAAGACTAGTGGTTGCATAAGCATTAGTCACAGAGTATTTCAAGGATAAGCCACGCATATACTTGGTAAGACTATTAACCAAGTTATTTAGAAGTGTGATTTCATTTAAATGCCAGTAATCTCAACTTGGGCATCAAACTTTCATGCTGTCAGTCATTTTCCGCAGCTGCTAGTGAAGAAATTATTTCTCCTCTAGGGACAATGTGAAATTTCATGCTGTGGATGGTGAAGTTGTTTGGGTTCTGCTGTCTTCTAGAGACAATGGGAAATAGCATCAACAATATAATATAAAGATCTATGAACAACTTAAAAGTCATCTTTATCTCTGTAGAAGTTTGGTTATTTTGACCAAGCAATCAAATTACCTGGACTCTGTTCCAAGGACACTCCAAAATACAGGAAGAAAAATATACACAGAGATGTTCATCACTCACAGAGAGGAACCTGACACCTAAGCCAGACATTTATGAAAATAAGAACTATATTAAGAATGGCCTAGATAATAGTGGAATAATATCATCAACCTTGGGACATCCACTAGGTGCTGTATTATACAGCTATTTAAGCAAACATTTAGAAAGAAAGGGCATTGACATGGGGTATTAACGCCATGAGAGGCAGCACCATGCAAATCCCACCCGTGCCTCTATAGGTGGGGAACTTGGGAAAGTCATTTCCATTCATTCTTTGTGATGGACCTTCCTGGTTATAGACTTTGGGCAAGTTACTCAGATTCTCTAAGTCTCAATTTCCTTGACTGTAAAATGAGAATGAAAACAGAACCTACCACAGATGAGCATTGTAAAGATTAAACAAGTTAATGAATATGGGATGCTGAACCCAATGTTGGCCATTAACTAACAGTACACTTTCAAGTCGAGTGCTTTAAAACAGTGGGAGATAAAACTGTAAATGCAATATGATCCCACAACTATATTAAAAAACATAAAGTTATATATTGAAAAATGCCAATTACACTAAAACACTCCCCTCATTTTTACTTCTTTACTTTCCAAAATTCTGTAATTTTAATATATTCTTACATAATGAGGGTAAAAAAAAAGCAACCAATTTTACTTTAAAACTTCACCTCCAAGAGGCTTGCATTAAAATATGTACATACGTACATACATATATACACATATGTATATATATGTTTGATAGCTTAATTCAAATATTTGTATTTAATAGTAATTTTTCTCTGATAACATTACTTATATTATAGCCTATTTAAATTAGCTCATGAACTTTAGAAATGGCCAAAAGATCATATTACGCCATATCCTTCCAACAAAAAAATAGGTTTCACTCTTCTATTTCTTTTAACCATCACTATGAGCTCTTCTGGTTGTCCAGGTGAAAGAAATTTCACAGAAAGAAAGCTCTGGGTAATTTGGACAGATGTCCTGGGTCAAACATTCAGCTGATTTGTTGGACTCCCTAAAGCTGGCCTTGCCCAGCTAAAACCTCTCCCAGGCGGGTTCCAGTCATCTGCTCAGTTCTGGAGTCTTCTCCCAGGGACTGTACTTGTTTAACAAGTCTGAAGCAGCCAAGGTCTTTCATCTGGCTAGGTCTGTATTCAACTCATAGTCCGTGTGAATCAGCTTTTAACTCTAGAATCAAACGTAAAACGTGTATACGCTTTAACCCACATATTCCATTTTTAGGAAGTTATTCTGCACAAAAACTAAGATGAAATATGTACGTAAGAAGGTTCCTTGAAGCCCTCCTTCTAACGGTTATACCAACAGAGCAATGATTAACAAACTAAGTTTCTGCCAAATGCAGTCATTAATCAGAATGAGGTATCTATATGTACCGACCTAGAAAGATGTCTTTAATAAATCAGTAAGTGAGGCAGAAGTACCAGAACAAAGTGTAAAGCATGAGCCCTTTTAAAAATTATATTCATATATATAAAAATAGAAATACACTCATATTTGGAAGGTAACACACCAAATTATCAGATTAATTCCAAGGTATGCATGGTACTAGAACAGGGGAGGAAAGCTCAGTGGTTATCACAAACACTTCTCTGTTGTTTTTAATTTGCTGCAATGACTGTATAATGAGAGAGGCTGTGATGGCAGGATAGTAGGAGCTCAGGCCCCAAAACCACGTTACTTGGGTTCAAATCTCAGCTCCACTACTTACTAGCCAACAGCTCTCTATTCCTCTGTTTCCTCTTCTTTCAAACTGAGATAATAAGATGACTTCCCTCTATGATGCTAACAGGTTAAATGAGTTAGTACATTTAAAATACAGCCCTTAACCTCACACCTATTAGGATGTCTACTAACAAAAAAAAAAGGAGAGAAAGAAAATAAGTATTAGAGAGAATGTGGAAAAATGGGAACCCGTGTTCACTGCCAGTGGAACGTAAAATGGTACAGCCTCTATGGAAAGCAGGATGGCAGTTCCACAGAAAAATTAAAAATAGAATTATCACATGATTCAACAATTCCACTTCTGGCTATATACCCAAAAGAATTGAAAGCAGGGTCTCAAACAGATATTTGTATACCCATGCACAAAGCAGCAGTATTCACGACAGCCAAGAGGTGGAAGCAACTAAGTGTCCATCGAAGAATCAATGGATAAACAAAATGTGGTATATACATAAAACGCAATATTATTCAGCCTTAAAAAAGGAGGGAAATTCTGACACATGCTACAACACGGATGAACCTCGAGGACATCATGCTAAGTGAAATAAGCCAGTCACAAAAGGACAAATATTGTATGTTTCTACTTATATGAAGTACCTAGAGTAGTGAAATTCATAGAGATAGAAAGTAAAGTGGTAGTTGCCAGGGGCTGGGGAGAGCAGGGAACGGGGAGTTAGTGTTTAATGGGTGTAGACTTTCAGTTTAGCAAGATAAAAAGAGATCTGGAAATGGATGGTGGTGATGGTTGTACAACAATGCAAATGTACTTAATGCCACTTAACTGGACACTTGAAAATGGTTAAGATAGTAAATTTTATGTTAGTGCATTTTAACACAATTAAAAAATTTTTTAATTAAAAAAAATAAAGCCCTTAGAGCAGTACCTTGCCCAGAGTAAACACTCAATAAATTTTAGCAGTAATAATAATGCAATACTCCCATTATGTTCTACTTTTGCATTTTAAACATGAGATTTTTTTTAAAAAAATAGGCTAACATGAAAACCGTCACCTGCCCATAATTCAAGTTTCCAACAATTTTATATTAGTCACACTAACTTTGCATCAAATGCCTTGATAAACATCAAATGCATTTACAGACATCAAATGCCTTCACTGAAGCTTCTCTTCTCAAACTACACCCCTTCCAGTAAGGCAAACGAAGCTTTTCACAGCCAGGAGCTGACATTTATCTACTACCTCCGGCCAAAAGGAAAGAGAAGAAAAACCATTTAACACAATCATCACTCAGCATCAAGGTAGAGGCCAAGAAAACTCTCATGACATACGGGCCCTCGGCAAGGAGCAGCACTCTTCTGCTCTTATTTTCAGCTCCATCTCTATCTCCAAAATTGGTGTATCCCAGCCACCACCAAAATAATACTGTCACACTACCCCGTGTTCTACCATACTCAGCAGCTACCATAGAACATGACCTCCCTGGTAATTTTTAACACAATATCATGAGATCCCCAGAGAGGGCTATCTTGAAGTGTAATATGAGACTTCAGTCTCATATCCCTGTACGAGAAAGCAGAATGAGCTGTATGGAGAAACCAGATTTGAAAAACATATTGATTCAGATTCAGTGAATATTTATTAAGTACCCTTAGTGTACCAAAGAATGTACCAAGACACTTGACACCCTATATTATTTAAAGCTCACATCTGACTATGAAATATGTAACATTATTCCCCTTTTCTAAGTCAGGAAATATGCTCAGGAAATTGATTTCCTCAGACATGCACTAATTAGGAAGATAGCCGAACTCAAACCTAGATTTCACAACTCAAAGATCAATGATAATGAGCAAAAACGTATGGAAAATAAATTGAAAAAAATGGAATGGTCCCTAAATAATCATTTTTCTATATGTCTACTGTTGGGTAGCTCCACAGTTAAACATTTCCAATACACATGGTTTTTGCTATTTTGGAAGACCAAACAGCCTTCTAAAAGTTTCCTCAAAGTACATAAGGAGGAAAAACAGTACATGGATGCCTCATTCATATATTTAGGCAAAATTTGATTTGCAATTATCCCAAACATTCAATTTCCACTGCAATAGAATGGCTTTCATCAAATAAATAAATGAGGGATGCTTTATACAAATATTTTAAAAAATGTGTTTTATAATGGGCAAAGGAAAAGAATGTTGTTTTAGTCCTAATTTTCTTGAATTCTAAGTCAGTATTATCTTTGAATATCTACAAGACATCAGTATATGTGGTAAGCTTTCTTTTCCCTTTTTTTTTGTTGTTGTTTTTTGTTTTTTAGTATCTTAACCTGCCACTAGCAAGCTATGCCACTCACAACAACTTATATTGAAAGACCTAAATGCCTTTCTGCACCTTTTCCTTTAGGCTAAATATTTAGGAGGACTGCCCAATACACAGGTATTTTCTACAAAGAGCCATTTCTAATTCTCCCCTTTTGGGTGTTCAGGCCCAGCCACAGCTGTGCTTACTATGTGAAAGATCCAGGGTAAACCACACTGTGTGTTTCCCTTTCTAACGGCCCAAACATTTGAACCTAAAAACATCAAATTAAAATAATGCCTGATACGGTATATATACACAATGGAATACTACTCAGCCATAAAAAAAGACAAAATTGGCCCATTCGCAGCAACGTGGATGGACCTCGAGGGTATTACGTTAAGCGAAATAAGCCAGTCAGAGAAAGACAAACTCTATATGACTCCACTCATAGGTGGAAGTTAACATATTGACAAGGAGATCTGATCGGTGGTTACCAGGGAAAAGGGGGGGTGGGGGGAGGGCACAAAGGGGGAAGAGGTGTACCCACAACATGACTAACAATAATGTACAACTGAAGTCTCACAAGGTTGTAATCTATCATAACATTAACCAAAAAAAAAAAATAATAATAATGCCTAGAAGGGGAAAGAAGTTGTACAGGGAGACACACAGTCCTACATTTGCAAAGGATCAGCCTTACCTTCTTCCCTGGTAGGCTGGAACGGTATCTTTATGAGCCTCCTGTTCTTCCCTCTAGTATACCTAGCAGCCACATTCTTCCAATTTATTTCATACACTTTTCCTTTCCCTCAAACCCTGAGGCCAGAATATAATCACAACAATGAACACAATGGTGGAGATAGTTCCCATACATGGAGGGCTTCCTACGCCACAGGCACTGTGAAAAGCCCTTTACTTGCCTCATCTGCCCTACACCCATGTTACAGATGGAGAAAGGGTCTCACTGAGGCAAAAGTGGCTTGGCCAACGTCCGGCATCTACCGTAAGTAGAAGACCTGTATCCAGGTCTGTCTCACTTCAGAGCCTGAGCACATAACCATTAGACCACAGTTTTCAGTGGAAAGACAGTGACAGGCAAAGAATGTAGAACCAAGATCCTTGGGGACTGATACTGGGTCTTGTCCATCACTGTCTACCCTGCACCTATTGCCCAGCACACAGGAGTGCTTGGTGACTATTTATTGAATGAATGAAATAACACTGCAATAAGGAGAGTGACCAAGAATCTAATCTTAACCTCACCACCAAGACTCAGGCAGGTGTTGTTCCCTCAGCATCCTGTGAACATGTACATCACTGTTATTAATGGCTGGGCACCAGAGAAGGAGTGAGTTGCGTATTTCCTGAAATGGTCAAAGAACACAGACCACTTGCATGCTCACTACCATTTCAACTAGAAGAATCAACCACCTCTTGTAGCACTGCAGAGATGGATTTGACCATTGTTTTTGTTAAATTCTTAAGACGAACTGAAGTCCTGGTAACTCTGTCAGTCTCTTCCATTTAGAGCATTCCAAAGACTGACAATGAATGCAGGCATTAATCTAGAGACAGTTACTTATTTTCTACTTCCTCGAACCATACCATAGGAAAATAATCTAAACCTGCTCTTAACCACTTTATTTTATGCCATAAAACAAAAACAAGCAAACAAAAATACACAATTTCTTGCAGCTGTTTTTGTTTGTGAATGTTAAGGTAGACAAAAGGAAAGAACTAGCCTCAAATTATCCATAACAAATTGCTAATTAGTACCGCCCAACTTCAATGAAATAATGCCTTGAAGTATATGAATAGATTTGAATTCAAATAGCATTATCCAACTCCCAGTGACCATTATCACACCACTGTCTATTTTGACAATTGTTGGGATAAACTGAAGAGCACAGAGGACCCTCTGTTAGGGGAGAGGTCCCAGTGAAGTGGGGAAATTGGGTAAAAAGAAATTAGGAAATGGGGCCAAATTTAGTCCTGGTGAGGCCCGCAGAAGCTCTGTACATGTGCTCCTATAATTTGGTCATAGACACATTAATATGGTATGACTGTGTCTATGTGTCTCTCTGACACATGCCACATGTACAGATTCCACTGTGAAGTTTTTCCGTGTACATGTTTCTGACAACCAACTGTAAAGGGTCTGATATTTTCTACAGAAAGATATCGAACAAACAGCAAAAACACAGAAGTTGAGAGACCTAAAAAACAGTCTTCTTTTAAAGATACAGTCTCATTGCAGCTCACTGGGAGTACCCATTATGTTTGTGACTCAGCAATAAAAGAAGAATGACCAATACCCACATCTTTTGAGAAAGTCAACTATAAAGCCAGTTCTGATAGAAATTACTTAGGAATTCCACTCCATTCAAATGGACTTTTAAAGTTACAATCTCAGCGGCTGTATGGAAGAAGAAGCATGGGTGTTAGGGTCAGTCACATATGGATTCTGATCATATACATAGACGTACACATACATAATATATATACACATACGTCTGTGTATATACACACACACACCCCCTACCCAATGGAAGTGTTGTGAGGATTAAATACGATGACATATAGGTGGAGATCCTGCATAATAGGTATTCAAGAAATGCTATATGCTATCATGAGAGTAAAATGCTGTTAAAATAATTACCAAAGAGGGAATATTCACAGTACATAGCCAAGCCCCAAGCACAGAGGCAGGGTTCATTTTGTTGAATGAGAGAACGCATTCCACATCCATGGATGACAAATAATGATACATCAGAGTGGGATAGCAAAAAATAACTACACAAATAAATTGATCTTGTAGACTTTCAGCTAACTAGTCCTCTCAGAGTCCTGCTTCATGCCCATTATCCTCTTCCCAAAGTTCAAACAACCCTAACAATACTAAGGGTTGGTATTTTTGAACTGTTCTCTGACGGCCTAATGACTGGTTTGGTTTAAGACCCGGGAAGGCCACCCAGGAGCTCTCAGTTCACTGTATGTAGTTAAACTGCAGCCCTTTCCCCAAAGTTAAAAGAGAAAATAAACAGGAGAGAAGCAAAGAAGGCTGAGCAGACTCTGTGTTTGGCTGAAAAACTAGCTTCTGTTGGGCTTTGCCCCCATCCAAACAGAGTCGGGGCTGTTCTTGAATGTCAGAACTAAAGTGTTTCGTTCTCTCACATCTTTCTTAGCTGGCGCATTTCCCAACACTTACCTGGTGGAGTCTCCATCCTTGTCAAAAGAACACGCTTGTTGGTCCCCGTCCATACTTGTTTGTACCTGTCTCTACCTCCCTCCCAGTCTCTACCAATTCACATGCCACACTGTCACTAACATACATTCCTAAGGTTCAAAACTTCACTCAAGATTCCCATCCTCTAAGAGAGATTTTCTGCTTAACAAAACCAAATTGATCAATCTGTGCTGCATATAATCAGCATTCCCCAAACCAGCTAAATTTGATTAAATTTACATTTGTCTGTGCATAACTTAGTAAGAGCAAGCCTTGAATACATTGTTGTCTGGTGCATATTGGGCAAAAATCTCTTTGTCAGGTATTGCCTAATAGCCACCAGACAACAATGTAGGCAAATTTGTATAGTCCCATGTCTTTGAAAGGCCATGTCCCTCGAGACCTCTCTAATACCATAATTGTACACCATGGGTGCTTAGCAAAGAAGGCTATTTCACTGGCTCATCAGGAAAGTTGTTGTGTGCAGTTTTAGAAAATTGCTGCAGTTAAATTGAGAGTCGTATTGAACTGACCTTGTTTAACTTCACATCAGTAATAAAATGACACATCACATAAAAGTGTATGAAAATTCTAGTTTTCAAAATCCTTTATTTACCATATTCAAATTCTTTGTATGCATAGCATATAATTTTTTTTCAGCAGATGATAACTTATTAGATTTAAGGTCTGTTTAATACTTCCTTTTCCAGAAATAGCAGGCTAGGCTATTCGGACCAATCCCTTGCTACCCTGCCAAACTTCTCAATTAAAAAAAAAAAAACCCCTAAAAACACCGGAAGTGACAAGGTAGTAAAAAGGTATCAGGAGAAAAAAATCTAAGCGAAACTGGAAACCCAGAGACCTAAGTCGAGCACCATAGTTCTTTTCATCCCAAGGGCATCTGCCACAGCCAGTAAACCTGGGTTTCTGTTTTGGCAGCCTCCTGGAGGAAAGGGGAAAGAATCAAGGCCCAAATTGGGGGATATCAGAGGGGACCAGTACTCATGTTAAGCTGGGACCCCAAAGGATTACAGCCATAGGACCAGTGTGAACCACACTGAAACCCTATTCCTACCCCTAACTCTAGGTAACTGCAAGGCTGGTTGTCTTGGCACTAAGAAGAATGGAAGAAGAAAAGAAAAGAAAAACAATTCCATGAGAAGTTGTGGTCAAAGATCCATAACCATGACTATAACCTAAGTTCACTATGCCTTGGTGGACCTGGTAATCTTAGACCATGGACTTGGTTTAAGGCAACCCTGGACTGGGAGTATCTGGAAATGTTTGACAGAAGCATAAGCACAAACTCTCTGGAGAAAGGCCTGTTCTTCCTAGGCCTCAAGAATCACCCCAATATTTTTTAAGAACAAAGAGTAGCACAAAATTAAAGCACACAAGGGAAAAAAGGCACCATGAATCAGAATCAGTAACAGAACACAAATACTGGAACTGTCAAATACAGATCACAGAACATCTGTGCTTACTCTACATAAAGAAATAAAAGACCAGGTAAAAATGTGTGTGCAGAGAGTAGGAAACTATAAAAAGTGATCAAGTGGGTTTTATTTGTAGAATTTGTACAAATAAAAACTACAACCAAATTAAAAACTAGGGGGAGAAGGAAATAATAAATTAGAAAGGGTTAATAAGAGAATTCATGATTTAGAAGCTAGGTCAGATGATATCTAGTATACAGCCAGAGAAACCAAAAAAATGGAAAACATGGAAGAGAAGATACATGGAAGATAGGATGAGATGGTCTAAAATATATTTAATTGTATTTATGGATGAAGAAAATAGGATAAGAAAGAGTCAATATTTGAAGAGGTAATGGCTGAGAGTCTTCTGATTTAAGAAGCCCAGAGAATCTTGAGATTGAATAATTTTTTGAGAAGAGTAAATTAAAAAAAAGAAACTACACTTATACATAGCATACCGAAAATACAGAAAAACAAAGACTAAGAAAAAATTTTGAAGCATACAGAGGGGAAAAAAGGCATTATCTTCAAAGGAGCGATAGACTTCCCACCTACTTCTCTACAGCAATAATGCAAGCAAGAAGACAGTGGAATGATATCATCAATGTGCTGACAGAAAATAACTGCCTATCTAGTATTCTCTACTCAGAGAAAAAACTTTCAAGAATGAGGGAAAAATACATTCATTTTCAGAAAACAAAAACTAAGAGATTTCATGTCTAGCAAGCCTCAAGGATCTTCAGACAAGAATTAAGCGATTCCAACTGGAAGGTCTAAGTACAAAAAAGAATAAAGAACAAAAAAATGGTAAATATGTGTGCAAATCGAAAAGAACATTAACTGTATGTTCTTTAAGGTTAACAATGTCATTAAGATGTTAAAAAAAAAAACCACAGAATAAAAGGCATGACAGGTGGCCGGCCCCGTGGCTGAGTGGTTAAGTTTGCGCGCTCCACTTCAGCAGCCCAGGGTTTCGCGGGTTTGGATCCTGGGTGCGGACATGGCACCACTCCTCAGGCCATGCTGAGGTGGCGTCCCACATGCCACAACTAGAAGGACTCACAACTAAAATATACAACTATGTACTGGGGGACTTTGGGGGGGAAAAAAAGGAAAACCAAAATCTTTAAAAAAAAAAAAAAGGCATGACAAAAATAACATAAGTCAGGAGTGGGTACACAGAGATAAAGTATTCCAAACACCTCATTTTTTTCTGAGAGGAGGGTAAAAAAGTTTGATTAACATTCAATTTTAATAACTTAGGTATACCCATTGTAATTTCTAAGGTAATGACCAAATACTTAAAAATTGAGCCAATAATTTAAAAACCAGTAGGAAAAAAGGAATCATAATAATAATAATAAATCCAGAAGTCAAGAAAGGACAGAAAAAGAAACTTAAAATAGACAAAACAATAGAAAGCATAAACTAAGACAGAGATTTAAAGCCTTTAAAAGTGAAGATATCAAGTGTATATGAGCTAAGCTCCAGTGGAAAGAAAAAGAACAAATGTTTCAAACTGAATTAAAACGACATCCTACCATATGTTATCTACAGGAAACAAATCTAAAACACAAGAATACTAAAGGGTTAAATAAAAGTTTGCAAAAATATATGCTATACAAATAACCCTTAAAATAAAACTGGTGTAGCTATATTAATATGAGACAAAATTGACTTTAAGGTAAAAAGCACTATTAGACATAATGCAAATCACTTCACACTAATAAAACACTCAATTTACCAGGAAGATTATAATTTAAAATGTGCATATATCTAATAATATAGCCTAAAATATTTATAATGCGTAATAATTGACAGAACTACAAAAAAAAAAAGAAAAATCCATAATCATAGTGGTGTAGATTTTAAATTTTTCCCTCAGTAACTGACAGAATAAGCAGAAAAAAAAAATGAGCAAAAGCACAGGAGATTTGACGATCATGATAAAAATCTCCACTAAGTGGAAATAATACAACACTATAACCACAACTGCAATATTCACATTTTTTTAAAGCATACACAGAAACTTTATAAACATTGGCCATATACTGGATTTTAAAGCAATCTCAACAAACTTCTAAGGAGAAAGACCACACAGAGGGTGATGTTTACCATCAGCTAGAAGTCATTTAAAAATATCTTGAAAATCCCCACATATCTGGAAATCGAAAACACATTTCTAAATAAGTATTGTCAAAGAAAAACTATGCTAGAAAATAGAAAATATTTTATGTAAAATAGTAATACAATACAAATATTAAAAATTGTAGAATATAGCCAAAACCAAGCTAAAAAAGAAGTTTATATCTTCAAATATATTTATTAGAAAAGAAGATTTAAACAGATACTTCACAAGTCAGTCTCATTATCAATGAGAGAAATGCAAATTAAAACTACAACGAGATTGGTAACAATATGAAATTTGAAAATACTAAGTGTGGCGAGAATGTGAAGCAAGAGAGCCTCTGGTACACTTCTATTAGGGGTAGAAATTTGTACAATCCCTTTAGGAAACAGATTAATTGTATCCATAAGTTTGAAGATGTGAGTACACTTCTAATGCAGGTCCACATCTCTCAGTTCACCGGGGATAATCCCAGTTTATACCTATTTCCTGGGGTCCTGTCAAGCCTAGCACTTATCCTGCACAAAAATGTCCTAGTTGGAACACTAATTTATAGTGTCTACACCCAAATTTTCCACCTACTTACATAGTAGAGAAACTCACAACAGGGTGCCCTGTTGTAGACAAGAATATTCATAGCATTATTTCTTATGACAGTTCAAAACTGGAAACAACCAAAACACAAAACAATAGTAGAAGAGACAAATACAGTTTTGTGATATGTCTATACAATGAAATACCATACAGCAGTGAACATAAACGAACTACTGCCAGTTACACATACACAGATCAGCATGGATAGACCTTAGAAGCACACGGCTGAGCAAAGAGGCAAGGCACAAAAGAAAACATACAGTAGGATTCTATTTACATTAAGCTCAAAAATAGATAAAGCTAAATTATGTTGTTTTGGAATACATGTATAAATGGTAAGACTGAAAATAACAGTAAGAAAATGATTACCATAAAAATGATGTCGTGTTTACTTCTCGGGAGGAAAGGCAATGTTGTGATTGGGGAGGGGCTCTTGGGGGGACCTCTGGGGAGCACCAGCCAGCCAAACAAAGATGTAGGGCAGAACATTCCAGAAAGAGGGGGCAGCAAGTGCAAAGGCCTATAGGCAGGAATGAGCTTGGCAGAGAGGGTGTTGATGTCATGGCAGCATAGTGCATAAGAGAAGCGGGGAGAGGGGATAAGTAAGAGAGGTAGACATCCAAGATGCAGATGATGGAGAGCCCTGCAGGGCAGCGGAACCAGATTAGATTTCACTCCAGTGCAGAGACAGGGGGAGAGGCTGGGCTCCAACAGGAGCTCCAAGTGGGTACACCTGTCAGGGCTAGGGGTTGGGGCAGGGGGAGGTCGGCACAGACCTCAGAGGAGAGAGCACCTGAGCTGGAGTGTGAAGAAATGAGAGTCAAAAGCAGGGAAAAATAGGGTGTGGAGGGCCCTAGCACAGAATGTGCAGAGAACTCTGAGCAGTTAGTTATCATCAGAGCATAACACGCAAGGAAAGGACTGAACCAGAAGTGTCAGAGAACCCGAGGCCATGAGAACTAAGGTCAGGGCCATTTAAAAACCTTTGCAGGCCCTAGGTCTCTAATGCGGAGGCTCCTCCCTAAAGGATATTAGCGTATTATCTTGTACTCACATCTCATATTAACGTTTTGCCCATTAAAAAATTTTTTTAAGTTTTTAATAATTTTTATAACTTTCAGTTTAAGAATTATCATCAGAAGGAGATGGCAGAATGTACATCATTGTTGAAGCCGTAGGATGGATACGTGAAAATTCATTACACTATTCTTCTTTTGTATATGTGTTAAAATTTCTATAGTAAAAAGCTAAAATTACTGGAAGAATTACTTTGTTCTTATTAAAACTTTATTTTATGTATAGTATATGAATCTTTGACTTGAGTCAAGCTGTTAAATTATATCTTGCAGACATTTAATTAAACATTTAATAACTTTAGGGGAAAAAAGGATTTTATTTGAGATAATTATCAGAGGCAAAGGATTACTTTCTATGCATCAAAAAAGTTACGCTCCTCGGATTTTACGAAAATGCATCCCTTACATTTTGTGCCTGCTTATTTGATTGTCTTCCTACTGAATTCCTTATTTTAAAAGGGAGAAACCTGAATCTAAAACAGCTAATGAGGATACAATGTGCAAGCAGAAAGAGAAAAAACTGGGAAAGATAAAGGAATGCTGCTTGCTTTTTTTTTTTTCCTCTTCTCTCTTATTTATATCCAGATTTAGAAAACTGGCTGGCTGGCTGGCTGCAGGCATATCTGGATGTGTTTCTTAAAATTAAGAGTATAAATGAAATAAAAGTATCTAATGCATCAAATCACCCAAAGCTCATGAGAAATCCGTGTGGCAGCTTAAGAATCTTCAGCATGTGGTACAGAATTTCTTAGGACAGAAGGGAGTTTGGATGGAACACCATGCAATTTAACAAGAATTTACTACCTCAGCAGCTCACAGGAGAATGAACTCAGAGATTCACTAGTGATTTAGTAAGATGGGGACATTTTCCATAAAGGTAACCACATGCAAAATAGGCTGTATGGTTCACTTTTGTCCCCTCAGTATCTCCAAAGTTACAGACCGACTGAAGGACATCAGTGACTCGCCCTTCCTCTCTTTGGTCATATCTCCTGCAAACAATGAATGTGGAAATGATGAAGAATGAGTCAATGGTTATTGGTCATCCTAGTCGCCTATAATAAAATGCCACAGACTAGGGGGCTTAAACAAGAGACATTTATTTCTCACAGTCCTGGAGGCTGGCGAGTACAAGATGAAGGTGCCAGCAGATTCAGTTCCTGTTCAGGGCCCTCTTCCTGGCTCACAGATGGCCACCACGTAGCTGTGTGCTCTTTGTGTGAGCAGAGAGAGTGAGCTCTGGTGTCTCTTCCTCCTGATAAGGGCACTGAGGTCATCATGGGGGCATCAACCCCAGGGCCGCATCTAAACCTAATTATCTCCCAAAGGCCCCACCTCCAAATACCACCACATCACGGGTAAGGGCTTTGACATATGAATTTGGAGGGACGCAAACATTCAATCCATAACACTGGTTAATACCAGTTCCACAGCCTGGTCTGATAAACGTCTGCACTAAAGCTGCACCAAATCCCTGAGCCAGGGCCCTAAAGCTCCCAACTCTGCTTCCAAGCTTTCAATTTAAGGAACCGTTCACTGCACTGGGAAGGATGGCCCAACCCAGCAGCTTTTTGGATCGGAGAGGGTGACTTGTGGGTGACCACACTCCACTGACACTTCATTCATAGAAAAGGCAACCTACTGATGTCCCATGCCCTCACTGCCTGCCACCCCACACGCTGATAAACACACTCCATCCAGAGAAATTAATAAATACACTTCCAGACAATTTCACACTTTCTCCTCTCTCCTGAAAATTCCAAAACCTCCTCCTCCCTCCTTACTGTCTGCTGATCGCTGCGCTTCCTATTTCACTGAGACAACAGAAGCAATCTCTTAACTTGCCATGAGCTCGCAACATGACTCTACCTACCTGCATCCTGGCCCGGGAACACTGGCTTCCCTTCTGTTACCATGAAGGAACTGTCCACACTGCTATCTAAGGCAACTGGTATGTGTGCACCACATCCCAGCTCCTCCTGACTAGGCAAGGATACAGCTCTTGGCATCTCTCCCGTCTCTCACATCATCGATTTCTCCCTCTCTGCTGGATCACTCCCATCAGCATACAAACATGCCATAATTTCTCTCTTTTTTACTTTTTTTTTTTTGAGGAAGATTAGCCCTGAGCTAACAACTGCTGCCAATCCTCCTCTTTTTGCTGAGGAAGACTGGCCCTGAGCTCACATCCGCATCCATTTTCTCTACTTTATATGTGGGACGCCTAGCACAGCACAGTTTGCCAAGCGGTGCCATGTGTACACCCGGGATCCAAACCTGAGAACCCCGGGCCACCAAAGCAGAACGTGCGCACTTAACCGCTGTGCCAAGGGGCTGGCCTCACCCTTCTTTAAAAAAAAAAGCTTAATTCCACATTCCCCCTGCAATTACTACCCTCTTTCTCCAAACCACCCTTTGATAAGAAACTGCTTGAGAGTTCCCCATATTCCAATTTCTCTTCTCCTATTTTCTCTTGAGCCCTCAGATTGAGGTTTCACCCCCAGCACTCCATCCAAACTGCTCGTCAAAGACACCAGTGATGTCTGTGACACCAACAAGCACATCCAACGGTCACTTCTCAGTCCACAACTTACATGACCCATCAGTAGGACGTGACACAGTTGATTATTAACACCTTCTTCTCTTGGCTTCCTCCTACCCACTCGTCCCTCCTTCGAAGTCTCCTTCATTAGCTCCTTCTTAACTCCGCCACCTCTAACACCAGCACAACTCAAGGCTCAGTCCTCAGATGTTTTCTCTACTTATCCTTATTTTCTTCCTGATCTCACAGTCTCAGGGTTTTAAATACCACCTCTTTGCTGACAATTGCCACATTTATATCTGCAGCCTTGTCCCTCAACTCCCTATTCATATACCCAGCTGCCTATGACACCCCTCCTACATGGACATCTAATAGATATCTCAAACTCGACGGGACCAACGTTGAGCCCAAGCTTGCTCCTGGAGGGGCTCCTCCCTCATCTTGCTCAATTCAGTAAATGGCAACTCCTTCCTTCACACTGCTCGGGCCAAAAACCTGGAGGTCATCCTTGAATCCTCACTTTCTCTCACACAACGCAACCAGTGTCTCAGCAAATTCTGTTTACTCTATCTGCAAAATAAATGCTTATCTGAAACTTATACAGAAAGAATATTAAAGTAAGGATAGCATAACGTCAACAATTGGCAAATCTGGGCGAAGCTTACACAGGATTTCTTTACACGATTCTTGAAATCTTTCTGTAAGTTTAAAATTATTTCAAAATAAAAAAGTTAAAACGAAAGAGAGAGATTTAAGAGACATAATCAAATATAATGAATGAATCTTGACTGGATTCTAGCTGGAAAGAAATAGATACAAAAGATGTCCCAGGAAGGACAATTGGGGAAATCTGAATATGAGCTATGTATTAGTTTGGTATGATAATGGTATTCTATTCATGCAGGAGAATATCCTTATTTCCTGGAGATTCAAGCTGAAACACAAAATCTTATGACATCTTTAATTTACTCTGAAATGGTTCAGCCAAAAAAAGGTATAAAGCAAATATGTCAAAATGTTGATGAATAAATGGGTGTTCACTAAACTGTTTTCCTTTTTCATATGTTTGAAATTTTTCAAAATTAAAGTTTTGAAAAATCCTGAACCTGAACTCCTTTCATTACTTCCACTACAACCAACCACCTTAGTTCAAGCCACCAAGAACTCTCACCTGGGGGCCGGCCCAATGGCGCAGCGGTTAAGTTCACACGTTCCGCTTCTCGGCAGCCTGGGGTTTGCCAGTTCAGATCCCGGGTGCGGACATGGCACTGCTTGGCAAAAGCCATGCTGTGGTAGGTATCCCACATATAAAGCAGAGGAAGGTGGACATGGATGTTAGCTCAGGACCAGTCTTCCTCAGCAAAAAAACAGGAGGATTGGCAGTAGTTAGCTAAGGGCTAATCTTCCTCAAATAAATAAATAAATAAATAAAATAAAAAACAACTCTCCTCTGGATGATGGCAGCAGCTTCCCACCTGGTCTCCTGGGCCTGCTCTCACCTTCCCACAATCCATTGTGAACACAGCAGCCAGTGGGAACCTGTTAGAATGTTCATCAGATCACATTGCTCTTCAGTTCAAAACACTCCAATGGGTTCCTTTCTCAGAGAAAAACACCAAAATCAAGTCTTTCTAGGGGTCTACAGAGCTCTGCACAGTCTGGCCACCCCCTTACCTCACCTTCTACTTCTCTCCTCCTCACTCTCCCTCAACCCCAGGCAGGCCTGACCTCACGCAGGCCAGGTACAGTCTTTCTCAGCATATTTGCAATTGCTCCTCCTCTGCTTTGGATGAGGTCCCCTCACCTCCTTCAGGCCTTGGTTCAATGCCGCCTTCTCAGGAACGACTTCGCAACCACCCCTAGATGCTCATACTCACGCCTCTATGCACGAACACACACTCCTGATCTTTCTTTCCAGCTTTATTTTCCTCCACAGCACTTGGAACCAACTGATATCTTATATACAGTATTTGACTTATTTGTCTATTGTCTCCTCCCTCAGTGAAATATAAACTATATCCCAAGCACTTACAGGACTGCCTGGCATACAGTAGGCACACAAAATATATTTGGGCAATATATGAAACAAAGACTTGGCAAACAATCTCTAGAAGGTCATTAGCCCTAAAACACGTGTTCACACATTCTAAAAACACTTATTGGGCACCTTCTGCGTGCAGGCCTAGTCCTAGGTGCTGAGTCTTCAAGGAAGGGTAAGACGGACTCTTTGCCCTAAAGGAGTTTGTAGGCTAGCACATAGAAAGAAATATAAGTCAGAGCAATGCACCATTACTGTTATTATTAAAGGGGTACACAAAAGAGGGGACTGCCAGTTCTACTTGGGAAAAAGAGAATGGGAGTATGATGCCTTTGTGACAGAGCAGGTAAGGCCACCCAGGTTATAACAATTAGTTTCCAGGTCTGTTCTCCACCAGACACCAAGCACAGAGCCTGGCATAAATTAGTCACTCAATAAATGCCCACAGTCTGCTGAATGAGGGTGAACTAAGCCTTAACAGATGATCAGGTATTTGTCAAGTGGATGAGGCAGAGGGAAAGGCATCCTAGACAGGGGTGGTAGAGTTGGGGGGTTGGTGACAGCATGAGCAAAGGCCAAGGGGCAGAAACAAGCACAGCACCCTCACCTAGCAGGACAAGCCACAGAGGAATGGATTTTTAAAAGTCCTCCCTAAATTCTTAGGAAAAGCTAAAACTTGTTCAAGAAGCAAGTTCACACAGAGGAGGTCTCGCTTTGCTTCGGTGATAATTATAGAGCTATGACTAAAGATCATTAGTATGATAACAGCCAACATTTATTAAAGTGCTTACAAAGCGGGAGTGCCTTCTATGTTCAGAACAACTCTATGGCCCCATTTTAAATCTGATGTACTATTTTGACCCATATTAAGTTTCAAGAAACTGAGGCTGGGTGAGTTGGTAAGTGGCAGAGACAGGCAGGTGGGGCTGGACCCTAGACCCCCCTGCCTGCTGGCTCCTATGTGCTCCGGCCCCTTTGCCTAAGGTATAAGCCTCCTAGTTTTACCACAAGGGCTTTATCCTGCTGTTCTAGACAAGTGAAGGATTGTGGTTTCAAATTACACGCCACTTTAAAAGTCAGAAAGCCAGAAAACCATGTTCTCACTCCAACCTCCAAGAAACTTTTCTTTAAAGAAAGGAAAGAAGAAATTAAAATTATGAGTTTTTGTTCCTCCAACAAAAGTCATCTCATCAAATCTATCAAATAATTACATCTTCAGGCATTTGGGGATTTAATAGAAATAAAGCCTAGATAAAATGATAGATGGTAATGTGGTATCCTAGGGTATTAAGCAAACTTGGAATGATATTATTTGACTAGGTAGGGGAATTCAGTTCATTTTGCCAGCCTCTAAAACACAGAAATTCAAATTGGTCAAAAGTAACTATTTTTCTGAACTCTTACACTGTGTTAGGAACATCCTAGGTGCTTTATAGAAGTTTTTTTTAATTGTTATAATAATTCTGTCAATTTTTTAAGATTATTAGCCCTGTCATACAGAGAAGGGAACTAAGGTTTAGAGGGTGAAACAAAAAGATTCTGTCATCTATCCACTAACGGAAGAGTTCCTATTTTTCCATCTAACATCTGATACAGAACCCAGCATGTAGTAAATGCTCAAAAAATGTTTATTGAACCACATAAGTATGGAGAAGAAACAGAAAGAAGAACACTTAAAGTCATGAAGCAAAAGAAGCTCTTAGATTTTAGTACACCAGAGATTTAGCCAAAGTCATGTAACACTTCACAATTCAAGATAAGACAAGATTTTACTTTGAATCAATCAAATGGAAATGATGCACACAGGTTCAAGTCCTATTTCAGAATTAGAATCAATTAGAACTGAAATTCGTTCAAGTTGGACACATTTCCACAATGAAAATCAATAATGGGAAAGAAAATAGTAGATGAGAACTACCATCTCAATGAATAAAGAAAGAAAAACAAGAGTGTCCATTGAAAAGTACACATAAAGAACAACTTTGGAGGAAATTCTGTATTGTGCTACTTATTGAGATCTGTGTGGGCCTATCAACTAGGTGTAAGTTTAAGCCTCTCATACCTTATCTCCCAAACCACAGCATGTACCTCATTCCCCATACACTGAGAATGTCTTACTTGGTTTCCATTTTTCTGCAAACAGTATCCCAATCTTCAGATCACCGGGTTGGACATTCTATAAGGCAGAAAGCACTTTCACTGTTCCTACCCCCTGCAGGCCCTCACCTATTCCTGCCCCCACCCATCCACCTACAGAGAAGAAAGGGTGACCAAAAAGAAAGATCACTGAGATTGACAGTTGCTGCTGCCAAGTGCTTCGCACTGTGGGTTCAACTTAATTTTCAACGATTGGGATAGCAAAACTGAGTCAGAGTCCTTGTGATAGGTTTTCAAGCTCCAGTTCATGCTCACGCCTAGAGTACAAAATTTGGGGACCTAAATCTAAAGCAACTAGGGCTCATCAAGTTTCCTCCACACCCAGCAAGTGAGCTGGTTATTGAGTTATTGTTACTCAGCTTCAAATGCACCCTCTGTACTCTGCTTTGTGATGCTAGGGCTGGAATTCTGCAAACCACATTGCAAATACAATGAAACTGTTATTATACAATTTTTGACATTATTACTTTTATCTATTAAAATATCCTAAATCCGGCATAATCATTGTACTAATAAATGGTCATATGTGTATACTTAATATCCTTACGTGACAAAATAAAAATTGGCAACCCTAAAAAAAAAAAAAGATCAATGATGGCTCTGGATGAAAACTGGTTTGACAAAGGACAAGAGACACCAAATAGGGGCCAGCATAACTAAGGACTTTGCACGTTTAGTGACTCCCCTAGCACCTGGAACAATAAGAAACACAGGCTTATGGGTATGTGCTTCATTGAAGGAAGGTCTGGCAGAATCCCATTACAAGCTAGTCATTTGCTATTCCATGGACATCAGTAGATAAATACTGTTCCTTTGAAAGATAAAAATTCCACAAATAAAATTGTGATATAACCCACTTAGCCTACATATGTCAATAATAATTCTGTCCCCCAAATCCATCGTAAGATACACTCACAAGAAGCTCTCTATAGTGACTGATTCTTAGATTTGTTTATCTCAAATCTGGTTTGCTAACCCACAAGTGTCATTACAGTACGATGACTCAACCCTGTCCCCAGGGAGAGCTAGATGTGCCTGTAGCTCTCTTCTAAATTGCCGTGCCTTTTTCCCCTCCTGAACTCTGAGCCCCAGAGAACAGTAATTTTGTCCTTTTTAACTTAAAGTCTCTCAGCACCTAGCCACTGCCACACAAGGCCCTCTGTAACCTTTTGGGAAATTGAAGTGAATTAAGTCCTGCAGGTGTGTGGATTTTTTCTGGATTTTCTGGATAATCTTGATTCAAATATTCACTTGTCCCCAAAAGCCTACAAGCATGTTCATGCTTCTTCACTGCACATCCAAATTTGGGGGTTTTTTTAATGTTGTACCTTGATTGCAAAGTGCTAAGTTAATGGTATACTACCAGTTATCATGGCGCCTATACTGATTTTTTTTTTCTGTAAAATATGACATAGTTGGTATAGCCAGTAGTGAGAAGATAATTTAATTTGGCTTTCTTTCTTTTTCCTTTGGATGTCTAATTTCTGCATGTTTGCATGGGGGGTAGTGAAGAAAAGGGGAGAGGTATCATGCCATTTCTATGCACTATACTATCCCTTTAGAAGTCAAGGTCAAGGCTGGAGGACAGACCACACAAGGAACACAGGAAGATGCCTGCTCAAAATCATCTCTATTGCATATCTACCAATGAGAGATTTATGTTCTACGAGCAAGTTTTTTTAACTACAACAATAAAAGGGTTTAAACTTAGTCATACCTTGGTATGAGGCACTGATAACAAAAGTCAGTTCCAGTCTGAAATGAACCAATCATTTAGTAAACATGGGATTTTTGTGAAAGCAGGCAAAGTGAGGACATTTTAGAGCAGAAGGTTAGAGAGCCCTAGACAGGTAGAAAGGAGTGGGTGGGAAGAAATGCGCACGGCCTTAGCCCGGGAATAGGGCTGCCCCTGCCTCTCGGCTTTCCTTTCACCCATCATATTGACTGCAGTTCCCCAGCTCCTCAGGCAGTGTCCACTCCCTGGAGCAGCCTTTGGCACCCTCACTTTCTTTCTCTACCTGGCCAATGTAACCATCCTTAAAAACTCAGCAGGGTCACCTCCTGCAGAAAGCCTTTCCTTCCTTCTCCCTCCCCACCTCAATCTGCCCTGAGACTATTTGAAAGACAATAAACTTGAACTTCTTCCAATTAAATTTAGCTCCCTAGTTCTTAGCAGTTCAATCCAGTCCCTAAGCCAAATAATTGATACATACAGTACACATTTATTGGGGTCTTACAAAACGCCAGGCAATGTGTTGAGCTGTGGGGGATGAAAAGATGAATAAGACAGTGTCAGAAGGCAAGGTGTCGGACAGTTTAATAGCAAAGAGAGATGCAAATAGTGAAAATAAGTCTCCAAGTACAGTTGCAGAGAATGACTAAAAGTGCAATCAGTGGGCCAAGAAGAAAGCAATTAAATTTAATCCCAGTCTTTCATAAACTGGAGGCAAAAGGAGAGAGAAAGGAGGCGATGATGTGCAAACAGAACACCAAAGTGCCCCCTTTCCATATTTGCTCTGAATGTGGCGACATATAATGTTCCTGAGCTTTCTCTAACATTGTGCAGTTGAAATAACACAAGCCCCTGGATTCAGGCAACCCTGGGTGCAAACCCCAGCTCTGTTACTGGCTGAGCGGCACTAGGTGAGTTACTCTCTCTTTGCTTCAGTTTCTTCAGGAGTAAGAAGAGCTTTTAATACATAACGTATGACACAGGGCGGATGTGAGGTATAGCATCTGGAATATCACATAACCTCAGTAAACATCTCCTTCCCCTCCCTGCTCGGGGCCTAGTTCACTGAGTAGCATTAAGTGTCCACTATATCTGCAAGAAAATCTATTCTTATAATATCATATTTAAGATGAAAATATGCAATTTCATTACATCTGTGGCTAAATAAAGGGAGTACAGGAGTTATCAGAACCCTGCAGAATTAAGTGAGATTGCCAAAACTTACACACTAACCTTTAATGACAATGCTGCTGCTAACCTTGACCTGTGCATCATGATGCACCAGGTGGGTGACACTGCACCAATTGTCTCACTCACAACATATTCTCTGCAGAACAGTATCATTAACTTTCTACATAGTGGAGCCCTAAGAGCAGTATCCAGCCTCCCATCACTGACAACTGCTACAAGAAAATACACAGGCAGAATAAGAATTACTGGTCAAATTTAAAGTGATTTTTCTAAAATACTTCAATTCTTCCAAATCACGATAGCCTCATAGACACTGCCAACAGCTCAACTTGCATTTAAAATGACAATAATTGGCCTTAATTGCTTTTAGTTAAGTCTCCAATCTTGGGTAGATTCAATTTGGATTATAAATTTGGATTTGGGGAGGCCTATAAATAAACCTCAAAGACTTTGTCCCCCAGTAGTCACTTGGAACTGCTCGAATCTTCCCAAAGGGGAAATGACTAGGCATCCTGTTGCTTTGTCCAAGTGGCTACCCTCCCCACCTTTACCATCTCACACATAACCACATTCACCCCTTACATTACTAGGTGTTATATTCAAACATCAGGAGTCATGTGAATCACACCAACTTTAAGACAATTACAGTTAAATTAGTAACAGTTGAGGAGTCTTTTAAGCCTCTTGTCTGTGTCTTGCCAAGGGATGCGGCCGCCATGAGCTAAGCAGAGAAGGGCGAATAGCCAGGAAGAAACAGAAGGCACCTGCCCCTGTAACAGCAGGAGGTGGGAGGTGGTACAAAGGAGGGAGGGAGAACAAAAGAGGAGAAAAAGAGAGGGCAATCCAAACTCGAGTCTCAAGAGGAGGCAACAAAGTGCTTCCTTCTCAACCTAAAATATAGTTCTCCTGATGGCAAATTAAGGTACAGGACCCAGAAAACCCCATGGCTGGGGCAACAAGGAAGCGGCCCTAGAAAGGAGCCACATCACGGAAGTGTTACAGGTTACAGCTCCCTATCTAAGATACTGAACAACTTTACTAATAAGCAGTACCAACTGACCCTAGAGAGTCCCACAAGGTCAGACGTTGATGCTGACTAAACTTTGCAACCCCAGTTGAAAGGGAGCCAGAGATGTACATCATACACCCTCTCATTTGATTCCTAGAATGACCCTATAATAGGAGTTACTTCCCCTTTACAGAAGAGGCATCTGGAAAAGTTAAATTGCTTGCTAAGGGTAGCATAGCTTGAGCCAGGACATAAACCAGGCACATTTGATTTCCATCCTCAAATCTGTTCAAGATCAATTGCCTCCTTAGCCCCTTCACCTGCACGTAGGCAATAACCAATAAATATTACATTTAACAGCGAACTTCTGTACCCAGAAGCCATGCTGACCTCCTAAGGCTGATCAGACTGTCCTGGCCTCAGCAGAGGTGGCTTTACTAAAGCCAGCACCACTGAGTTCCAGGCTTTGTTCTTCTCTCCCTCCTGGCAGAGACAAGCTGTGTGCTCAGAATCGCCTGGGCAAATTTTAAATCTCTGTGGTTCAAAGATATTCACTGTGTGTTCTGACATTTCTCATGTGGTGCTTCAAAAGCCTTGGCTTCTAGAGGCACAGCGGGCATGGCTCCCTGCTGAAGTAGGACACCTTTTCTCATCCACTTCTGTCACGTCGCTACACAGCAGCAAGTCCAAGGCTCTGAGGCTCTGAACTCAGAGGGGTTTTGCATCTGTTTTGTATGTGTAAGTAAAGCCCAAGTTGACAGCCCTGTGAACCCACATGTTTTCTGTCTCCTTGGGGTTCCACAGAATAAAAGAGCTTTGTTCTAAATTGAGAAACTGCCCTCCTTGCATCTCCTTGGATCTCTCCTCCCCAAATGACAAACACCAGAGCCACCTCTGCTAGGGAATGTCCCTATGACCAGTGCTTGGTTGTGACAGACTACTAGCTATTCGTTGCTGCTCTTGTTACACCAACTTGACTAACAGACAATTCAACAATGTCGAAGGTAGATAAGATTCACTATTACCTTACTGCGTGCAAGACACCTCTGTAAACACTTCACATATATTAACTCTTTTAGTCTTCACAACAACCCTATGAGGTAGGCACTATTGACATGTTCACTTCACAGATAAAGAAACTGAAGCTTAAGGTGACCATACAGCTCTCCCAAATACCCCACGGTTTTTATTAGAGAGAAGACTCAAACTCACACTGCCTGGCTCCAGAGCTCACCCCATATACCACTACCCTATATCATCAGTCCTGCTATGAGGCTTGTTGTGAAACTGTGAACATTTCCAATGTTAGGTGAGCATAGCATGAATTTCACATTTGCTTATGTGTGATATCTCTGCCAGAAACACTAGGTAAATGCAGAAAACTGCACTGAGTTGACCTAAGCAGCGTAGGAATACACAAAACACACACACACCCCCCTCAAACATCTCCAGGCTACCTCAGTTCACATGTTTTATGAGATGTATCCATCTAATGTTACAACTTTCCTTCTGATTTCAGATCACCCTCCTTCCACTGCTTCACAGTAACTTAAGAGCTCTAACCCTTCCAACCCTGCTATGGACTGAACTGTGTCCCTCCCACCCCAATTTCATACATTAAAGCCCTACCACCCAATATGACTATATTTGGAAATAGGGCCTTTAAAGTGGTAAGTGAGGTTAAAAGAGGTTATAAAAGTGGAGTCTTATTCCAACATGACTAGTGTCCTTATAAGAAGAGGAAGGGAGGGTATGGCCCTGTGGCCGAGTGTTTGAGTTCGGGCTCCCTGCTTCGGCGGCCCAGGGTTTCGCTGGTTCAGATCCTAGGCGCAGACATGGTGCCGCTCATCAGGCCATGCTGAGGTGGCGTCCCACATGCCACAACTAGAAGGACCAACTAAAATATACAACTATGTACCAGGGGGCTTTGGGGAGAAAAAGGAAAAATAAAATCATTTAAAAAAAAAAGAAAGAAAAGAAGAGGAAGGGACACCAAGGATGAGCATACACCAAGGAAAGACCACATGAGGATGCTGAGAAGGTGGCCATATGCAAGCCAAGGAGAGAGGCCTCAGGGGAAACCAACCCCACGAGACCTTGATCTTGGATTTCCAGCCTCCAGAACTGTGAGGAATAAATTTCTGCTACGCCACCCAGTCTATAGTATTTTGTTATGGCAGCTCTAGCAAACTAAGACACCAACACCAACACCAACTCACAAGCAAGCTTCAGGTCTTTTTCAAGGTAAAGTGCCACATTTATTATAGTCTTTATGTATTTCTTACCCATTTAACATGTGTGAAACTGTTTTTATTAGGATCCTATCTTTTTTTCCTCACGTGTCACTGATGAAGTCTTTGAGTATTGTGCCCCTAACTCATTTTTCTCATAAGCCCTGTGTTGTGCTGTTTTGTCGTGCAATTGTGCATAGGGTGGCAATTTTTAGGAATGCATATGGCAAGTTATGGCACAACTGACTGTACTGCCACTCAGAGGGAAATGACTTATAGATCCTGGAGACAAAGCATAAAATACAATGTTTCTACAGCCTTCTTCAGGCCTCTGATGAGACAGGGTCTATAAAAAAATCTCAGACACGCAGGCACCAAGCTTAGATACACAGCGTGTATGTGTATTTGTGTGGACACATCTATGGAATACAATACTGTATAAATAGTAAAAGTTAAACTATTTATTTCCAGGTGATAGGCTTTTGACCGTTTTTTCCTCAAATTTTATGAACATTATTTATACTTTTATACATTCTCTATAATCCAAGCTGATTGTAATAATTTTCATGATTTTGTTCTAAATCAGAAATAAATAACTTTAAAATAGATCAGAAGACAAAGAGAAATGGCATATAGATTCAAAAAATGGCAGATAAGAATTAAACAAGAACATTAGGCTTTAGTAAATTCAGTCATTCCTCTATACACTACTCCGTCCTTCTCATCACCATCCAACTCCATGTTGAATAAAATTATTGGAAAAATTATCGATAGAACCTTGGGAAATTCAGGATTTAAAGAAAACTGACCAGCAGTACCTAAAATGTAGCCAGCCTGGCCAAAGTAGGGCCTCTCTGATATTTTTAGCAAAAATCTGTTTTCCTTAATTAGCCAGAACACATGAATTAGAGGCCTAGCCATATGCCATCAAGGAATGTGAGAGGCTTGATCTAAATGGAAAACCTGAGCTCACTTGCCACAGATGGTAGGTCTGGAATAGAAGGAGGCAGAAAGATTTCAAAAGCTTACTCAAGGCAAAGAGCAGACTGTCTGTAGTCCAGTTCATCAATCTTCAGAATTTGTGTAGTGAAAGTTATACTGCCTTGAGAATACTAACAACTTCAAAGAGGGCCTGGTTGAGTGAAATGAAACTACATAGCATCAAGGCACCATGTTCCAGGAATATTAGAGATGCGCACACTAATTACAGAACTGTCCTAACATGTCTATTATATGGCGACACTGAGTGATGGATCACTGTGCCTGGTGCTGTAAGATCACATTCTCTTTCTCGAAACTCTGAAAGAACTGCTGATAATACTGTAATCCTAAAGCAAGGTTTTGTAAACTATGGCTTGCTGGCCAAATCCAGCCTGTCATCTGTTTTTATACAGCCCATGAGTTTAGAATTAATTTTAAATTTCGAAAGGGTTAAAATAATTTTTTTTAAGAATAATGCTTCATGACACATGAATATGACAAATTCAAATTTCAGTATCCACAAATAAAGATGTACTGGAACCCAGCCATGCAAATTTGCTTTGTCTGTGGCTGTTTTTGTGCCACAACAGCAGAGTTGTAATTGCAACAAGGTCCGGGTGGTCTAAAATATTTACTTTCTGGCCATTTACAGGAAAAGTCAGCTGACCCCTGCCCCAAGGTTAAAACTGACCTGAATATAACCCACAGATTTAAGACCGTTTAAAATAGTCAAAAGTAGTCTTGAACACCAAGACATTCACTGACTCAACCAAATCTGAACAATAATAAGGTCTACCACTACTGTACTTTGGACGACAGAAGTTGTTCATCAGTTCAGGGACTATTTTGTATTAATGGGAAATCACTACCACCATCATAACAGCAACAAAACAATTCAACCCTGTACTTCTCAAGAACTAAGAGGTTGTCCTCCAATTTTACGATTTTTTTTCCAGACTCATGATCAGCATCGACACATTGCTGATTGTGTATCCCAGTACTGAAAAAATGAAGATGCTATTCTTCTAGATGATAATACTTTCTCATTCTGCCCTTCCAAAACTGCACCACCTTTCAGGAGATCTTGGACAGTAAACTTTGTAAATGATGCTCACATCATGATCTAATGGAGAAAACAATGAAAACTGAATTTTCTCTTTGGCAAAATTTTGTCCTTTACCAGAGTGTGGAATATATGGAAGGTTCTAAAACAGTTTACAAATACTCAGTTGCTTTTTTTTGCAAACAGGTGACTGGGTTATGAAAATTTGTTGATTATATTCACCACACAATTTCCTCAGATCAAAGGTTGATCTGAAATAAAGGAATATGAGACTCAATTTGTTTTCTCCTGTACAACCCTGCTCCCTTTTCCCTCTCAATTACTAGGCTCTGCTTTCTTACTGAGGTCACAAGACAGCATTGCTGACTTATCCAAGTAAAGAGCTATGAAGTAAAAACAGTAATGGAGTTGGTGTCATGAGGGCAAGTGTTTAAGCCACTCATTTCTCATTGCGGAATTATTAGGTCAATGGAATCACAAATTAAGAAGATCACAGGGCTTCTTTGCAAAAATAAAGTCACAATTTCAAAAGGTTTCCAGATTTTGGTCAGTCTCTTGCCACTGAACAGAGGCATCAAAATATGGCAGCATTTTAATATGGCAGTTTTAATCAGCATCAACTCTAAAATGGAATGCCTAAAGAAAAGACAATCTTGGGCCCTCATCTAACAACAAGCCTCCATATGGAGTAAAATTCAATCCAAATAAATTACTACTAATCTGTGAAGTGTGAATGTTCCTTGTCCTATATTTTCAGGTTATCATATGGGAGATTTATCTGTCTAGTCAACTGGAGACTGCTTAAATGAAAGCCATATATAATATTTACTCCCAGCACCATTAAACGTACTGCATAATATTCAAAAATATTGAGCACAGGTAGGGTACAAATGAGAGAGAAGCCATTTATTCTGACATCTTATCTCTGCCCCTTCCTGTTTCATCTTGCAGATATTTTTTATTGCAGATATTATTTATTTTTATATTATCCTGATGCAATTTCTGGAGGAGGAAGACAAAGCTTCAGCAGCCTCAAAGCACAACGTCCTAGCTAAATGGTTCCCATTTAGAACCAGTTTCTCCTAAAATGTCTCACATGACATCCCATTTTTATAAATTCTTCACTCTCTCTTGAAAAATCTCTATTTCAGTTGCCAATAAGGATTTAAATGCTTCTAGAAGAAATATTCATCAAAAGTAACACAGCTGTGAATGACTGACATCAAGTATGAAGAAAAAAAAATATCACGTCAATGTTTCAACACATTATTTGCTGAACAACTTCTACTCAGTCCATCTGTACTAAATGGGTGCGCCAAAAATTGGACATGCCAGCAGATGGTTACAAGCGCTGTTTGGCATGCGTACTGGTACTATTTGACGCTGCTGAAAGACGAAATACAATTCCCCGGAAGGGATTTCTATATTTTCTAAAATAGTAATTTATATAACAGAAAAACTATGGAATCTTTACATTTGAGCCCTAGATTTACAAGACCCAAAGTTGTGTTGTCTTGCTTTCTAATTTGATTTTTAGTATTTCTGAACAGCAGTCATTGCTTTTCAGAGATTAGTGCTCCTTAACCAGGGCTGTGTGTCATTAGTTCTCAAGGTGTTTCTTCCAAGATATACGTGTCCAGACCCCACCTGGACACCACAATGAATCAGACATCCTGGAACGGGTCCTGGGCAGGAGTATTTTGAAAGGCTTACCAGGTGACTGTGAAGAGCATCACTGGTTAGGAACAATTTTTCCAGATCACTTTTCATACTGATGAACAAATAACTATAACACACGCATGTGCATACAAAGACCAATATAATTCTGCTTTACTCCTCGTGGTGTTACCTAAATGTTCTCCTTTGCCATCCTATTCTTTCCTCTGAATTTCTGTCTTTGAAATTGTCTTGGAGCTTTCCACAGTTTGGTAATTTTTCAGACAAATTTTAGGCTAAGTCAGTGTACGTTAGGCATTCTTCATTTTGGGGAGCAGGATACCAACTTAGATCAGCAAATCCTTCCAAAACAATGCCATCTTAACATACAGTCCTCTAACAAATATTTATTCAGCAGAGTCTATATGTGTGCTACAGGCTGAGAAGAATGCAAGAAAAACAAGATGTGGTTCTTGTGCCCTCAAGGAGCATGTGTGATACAATTAGGGTGAAAATATACAGACAAGCTAAGTTAAATAACCATATAAGGAAGCATGTGATTCAGTATTAAATTACTCATACTTACAACAAGGACTTTAAGAATTCAGAAGAAACAGTGCTCACTCCAGACCCAACAGTCAGACCACAGTTCCAAGAGGGCCTGGGGTTTGAAGGATAGGTAGTAGATAAATGGGCAGGGCAGAGGAATGTAGGTGCTCCATGCCAGGAACACAGCACAAACCAAGGCAGCAGTGAACGAAGCATAGACAGTGAAAACACAGCCCTCTGCAAGGAAGGGCTCACTTGGGTGACTGATACCAACCAGATAAAGGCCAGACTCCAGCTATCAGGCTAAGGAGCCTAATATTTGTCCTACAGCTGCAGAGAATCATCAAGATTTTAAAGCAGCAGAACACGGAGACAGTAGTATTTTAGGAAAATTTATTTATTTTTGGTAGCAAACAAAATGTCTATGAATGTGATATAAATAATGAGACCTATGAGAACAATAAGGATCTGGGCCACAGCAGTAGCTTTACAAAGAACTAATGGAGCTCAGTGGCTGATTGGTTTGAGTTTCCAGCCTGTAATAGAATGAAGGCAAACAAACAACAGGAGAAAGAAGGAAGTCAGGAGTGGAAGCAAATTAGAGTGGCCAGCTGGAGACAGAATGATGCCTCAGAAAAATCATCTGCACTGGACATATGGCTTTGGAAGAAGCTGCTGAGAAGAAATAACGTCTACACAGAGAATGGAAGGTAGAATGAGGAAAATAAGAGGCTGAAGACTGAATCTGGAGAAGTTGCCCATTAAAGATATATGGAAAATGCAGAATAAATGATGCAAACGAAAGACCTCAGAAAGGCAGGAAAATCTAGTGGCAACCCGGAAGCCAGGGAGAAAGAGAGTTTCAAGGCAAAGTTCATCAGCACAGTCAAAGACTACTGGTATTGATTCAGTTCTAGACCCAGCAACTTCCCTGGGTGCCCTAACCTAGAGCTGATCTTTCTCCTTTAATCTTTAGTTACTGACTGTCCCTATCAATCATTTATCACACATATCTGGTTGTTTTTTAATATCTAATATAGACCCACACACACTCAGATATTATGTCATATCTCCTTGACACTATTATACTGAGCTTCTCGGGAGAAGAGATCACAATCAATACTTTATCGCTCCCCCACCCCTCATTGTACCCTCACATTGCCATGCCTCTAGCAACCACTTAGAAATATTTTTAACTGATGGTAGCTATGACCATCCTGGTGATTGTGGTGTGCAAATAAGACCAGCGGAATTCAAGGAGAAGACAGACACTGGTATAGTGTTGCATCTTGCTATTCCAAGTGTGGTCCATGGCCCAGTGGCATCACCTAGGAACTTGTTAAAAATGCAGTCTCAGCTACCATCCCAGAATGAATCAGAATCTGAATCAGACTGAATCAGAATCTGCATTTTAATGAGATCCAGGTGACTGATTCCTATGCATACCGGAGTAGAAGCTTGTGTAGACTCAGTATAACATAGAAAGGGCTAGCACTGAGTTACCAAAGAAGTTAGCTGGAGGAAGGGAAGATGGCACATGAGTTTCAGCATGTGGGCATGTGCCTAGACCCAACTTCACCCCTGCTCAGACCCACAGCTTAATGATGGGGTCCAGGCCCTTTGCGTATGTGACAGGGCCAGGCCAGGAAGCAATTCTAGCTTTTGATCAGTAGCCCAGATGGTATAAATCCTTGTCTCATAAACTGCCACTAAGTTCAGGAAGTTATAGGAAGGGCTTTGCAGATTTCAACTATTAGGTGGTTTTTCCAGATTTTATAAATATCTGACCTCCTGAAGACCCTGTTTGTGCCCCTCATGTTTATCTAGCCCTAGGAATTTATGATATTATTCTGCCTCTCACTCACTTCTCCTATAACATTAGGCTTCCCTCTAAGCTTTAGATTGCAATTGCTAAAATGCTTTTTTGGCATAATTGAAAGCTAAATCTAAAAGTGCAACTTTAACCCCAAATAGAAGGAGCCTGCAATAAAGGGAGCTACACTGACAGCACTATTGTTTAAATGACCAGGTGCCAGGAAAAAGGTCCCAAAGGAAAGGACTGTTAGACAAAGGCACAGCCATATCCCAAGGGATAAAGACCAAACAGAGTAATGGGTCTCGAGGCAGAATCTTCCCTTTGTTAAGGATGTGCTCAATGCTTCTATATTTCTTTCTCTAACTTTCCTAGAGATAAGCATATTGAGTGTCACTACTTCAAAAGATCACTGTGCTAGAGAGTTCTCTGTGGGTCTTTTATTATTTTTAACAGCTTTATTTATACATAATTTACACGCCATAAAGTTCACATTTCAGAAATGGTAGAGACATTCATTCCATCCCCCACCTTCAAGTAATGCTTCATTAAACTCACCCAGGAATGTAATATAGCCATTTCTTAAATCTCCAGGAATATAGGACATCGTCATGACCCTCTGACAATATATCCCAGTTTCTCAGCTTTTATCAGTGGAAAGAACATCTTGGCAAAGTCCCCTCTATTAAAATTCAAACTATAAAAGTAATGACTTTCAGCGCTGTGTTTCAGAGGGGGCTGATTGAAAATGCCACCGTAGGCCCCTATAATCTGCCTGCTTTGTAGGAACTCCATTAGGAAACAAACTGCATTTACTGCATCCAAAGTGGAAATCACAAATTCTTACAAACTGTTAATCCTCCAGTTTTTCATGGACTATTTTTCCAACAGATGACATGCTTTCTAGCTTTCTAGGAGCTGCTGGAGCCTGCACTGAGCCATTGTTTTCACCTCAAGGATGGTCTGAGTACTTAGGCAGGTTTTTCTATCAAAAAGAAAAACAGCAACTTACATGCTCTCACAGAACCTCGTCAGCGTGCTTGGCTTCTCCTGGTTGCGTCTCTGTCGAAACCAGCGTTGTATGCTGCGGACGTCCCAGTCCAGCTGCTTGGAGAGACCTTCCAACCGCTTTTCATCAGGATGCTATGAAACAGAGTACCGGGAAAACCATTTTCATCTTCACCATCAACAGATCTGCCCTTGTCTATATTTGAGACTTTTCTCCCTTTATTTAATATTAATATCTACTACTGAGATTTCTATATTTACTGCTGAGGACCTAGACCTTCCATTAGCAGCATGAACATAACCACTTAGGACAAGAAAAGTTATTCATTATGAAACAATATTGAAAAAATATGAATCTTGCTCTAATGCTTGCACTTCTTGTCAGCAACGAAGATTCAAGAGAACAGACAACTGGCTGAGTCAGCTTCATCAGCCTTCAAGGAAAGGAGTTAGGTGATGGTGAATTTGCAAAGACGCATCAGTCAAATATTTCACTTTCTCAGGAAAAAATGCTATATCCAATTATCACAATGAGGATAACATAGGACAGACAAAAAACATGGAATAATCCCAAAATACCTCCCATTAAACTAAAGTACTAATTCTACTACGAAACATGTTTTCTCTTTCTTCCTCTTCTCTCTCCCTCTCCTCTGTTCTTCACACATTCCTCTTCTATTCCTTTTCTTGGTCATTCCTTTTGGCCGGATCCCCGTCAACCTTTTACAACAACTATGCATTACTTGAAGCAAACTTGGTGAAGTGGAAAGAGACCCTATTTATGCTTGCTATATGATGATATTTCTCTGTCTCTGACTCATTTCTATAACCTTAGGAGATGACAGACAGATTCAATTCCTCCCTCTAATGACCTCTCTGAGCCTGAGTTTCCTCACCTGTAAAAAAAAAAAGGGGGGGTTATTTATCCAGCTAAATGGGACTGTGGTGAGGACCAAATGTAACAACAAACGTAAAACTCAGTAAATGTTAGTTCTCCTCTTCCCTACCCCTCCCGTCTCTTCACTGTCTTAGAGAGCATCCTGCCAACAATCACGTGAGGGTGACCTGCCCCACAGCAAACCTAAGCCAGTTCAGTTCTATTCCTTCATTTGTTCCACCTTTGCTTTAATATTAATGAGAGGTTAATGATCAGAAGAAATAACCAAAAATGGGGTAGGGAAAGGCAGGCTGACCAGCTTTCAAGTTATACAGGTGGAATGTCCATATGGCAACTTTTTAAAGCATCTCAAGCAATTCGAGGTGTCAGACATACAGAAAACACAGCAAATGGCCTTGGTGTTATGACTGAGGGTATAAAATGTGCTGAGGTTATGTCTGTGAAAATTATTTCCCAACTTTCAGTGAGGCATGTACTTTGAGTGGTTTTTCAGCAGTCATAACACCATCCACATGCTCCTTTTGTCTCTCCTAATTAAAAAATATGGGAGAGAGAAAATTCACAACCTACAATATATCTTGGCTATGCCATTTTCTTAGAGGAATTCATTTTTATTTCGATTTATTTTCTAAGCTTATTGAATAGGGAAAATATTCACATAGTTCACAGATTTTAAATTATCTAAAGTCTTACCTTCCCACTTTGTTCTTACTGCTCTCTCAGTTCCTACTCTCCCCTTCCTACCAGGTAACCAGTTATTAAATCAGTTTCTCTCCGAGTTACTTTGTGCAGACACAGGCAAACTTGAATATGGATTCTTACATCCCCCTTGTCACACAATGGTTGCATAGTATACACATCATTCTAAACTTTGGATTTTTCACTTTACAATGTACCTTGGAATATTTCCATATCAAAATATAAAGAATGTCCTCTTTTTGTAGAACTATAAGGATATGCCATAATTTACTTACCCAGTCCCCGATTAATGGACATTTTAGAAGCTCCCACACTTCTGCTACTAAAAACAATGCTGCAATAAATAACCTCGCCCTAGGTCATTTTATACAAGCATATATACAGGGATAAAATGTTGAAAGCAAACATTGGAAATCAAAGTCTATGCAACTTCAATTTATTTAGACATTAAAAAACTACCCTCATGAATGATTTTACCAATATATACTCTCACAAGCAAGAATGCCCATTTCCCAAAGCCTCATCAAAAGAGTAGGTTATCAGACTTTTCCATTTTTTTCCAGTCTAATATATAAAAAGTAGTATCTCGGGGCCGGCCCAGTAGCGTAGTAGTTAAGTTCGCCCACTCCGCCTTGGCAGCCCAGAGTTTGCAGGTTCGGATTCCAAGCATGGACCTAACACTCGTGGTAAAGCCATGCTGTCGTAGCATCCCACATAAAATAGAGAAAGATTGGCACAGATGTTAGTTCAGGCCAATCTTCCTCACAGACACACAAAAAGAAAGTAGTATCTCATTATATTTTTTAAAGATTTTATTTTTTTCATTTTTCTCCCCAAAGCCCCCAGGTACACAGTTGTATATTCTTCGTCGTGGGTCCTTCTAGTTGTGGCATATGGGACGCTGCCTCAGCGTGGTTTGATGAGCAGTGCCATGTCCGCGCCCAGGATTCGAACCAACGAAACACTGGGCCGCCTGCAGCGGAGCGCGCGAACTTAACCACTCGGCCACGGGGCCAGACCCTCATTATATTTTTAATTTGATTTTCTCTTTTTATGAGAAGCATCTTTTCATGTGTCTTAAAATACATCTGTACTTCCTTTTTATGAACAGTCTTTTCATATCTATTGCACATTTTTTCCTTGATTTGTAGGTATTTTCTTTACTGATTTGTAGAATTTCTTCATTTATTAAGGTGATTAAACCTGTACCATAGGTTGCACACTTTGTACCAAAGTCTATTTGTTTTAGAATTAGCTTATGGTGTTTTTCACTTGTCTAAGTGTTTAAAAAACAGGAATTTATCAATCTTTTCTGTTACAGCTTCTGAATTGGGGTCATAATTAGAAAAGCCTTCCCTATCCCAAATGTTCAAGAAATTCTCTCACATTTATAGTCTTGATTGTAATACATTCACAGATTTGATTTTTACATTCAATAGTGATTGCATTTGGAATATATCCTGGTATACAGTGGGAGGTATGAATCTAACTTTCTTTCCAAATGGCTACCCAGATAGCCTGGTACCATTGTTCACCTCCTCATGAGAAATCAAATGCATTCTTCCATTGTTCTATTGCTCATGTGCCAGTACATATAGTTAGCTTACTCAGATATCTTTATTTACTTTTCTTTATGAAATTTAGAATTGGCTTGTCTAGTTTCAAAATTTAAAAATGGTCTATTGGTATTTTAAATGAGATTATACCAAGTTCTTAAATTAATATAGAGTGAACTAATATCTTTACTCAATTTGTCTTTTGTGTCTTTCCAAAATGTTTGAAAGTTTTCCTCACATGCCTTGCACATCCTTGTTATATTTATTCCTAGGATATTATCTTTTCGGTTTTTATTGTAAGGAATTTTCTTCTATCTTCTAACTACTTTAGTTTGCATATATATATATAGGTACTAATTTTGCAATAACATTTCATATTGTTTGTGGTAGTTTTTCACTTGATTCCTTTAATTTTCCTGCTATACAGTCATATAATAGCATATTACTGGAACGTAAACTCTATAAACAAGGGAAATTTCTAGTATCTTTTTTCACAAATACCTAGAATATAGTAGGGACTCAATAAATAGTTCTTGAATGAATGAAGAAATCTTCACAGAGCAATAGCTTTACCTCTTCCTTCCTTATTTTTATGCCTTTATTTTCTTTCTCTTATCTGTTTGCTAATTCAGTGTACAACTTAGCACAATGGAGAACAGTGGTTATAACAAGCATCCTTATCTGTTCCAGACTTCAGTGGAAATATTGCTATGATTCTCACTAAGCAAAGGCCAGATCTGGGGCGGATATACAAACGTATTTATCATGGAAAGGAAACTACCTATCCCTAGTTAGATAATTTTATTTTAACCAAAATTATGTTAGATTTCAGCTTCCATGGAGATGATCATGTACTTTTTCTCCCTAGATCAATTAATATGATAAATTATATAAATAAATCTTTCAACACTGAAGACAGGGAAGGACTCGGATTCCAAAACGAACCCTATTTGGTGATGATGAATAATTCTTTTAATGTGCTGCTCTGTTCCATTTGCTAATTTTTTATTTGCGATTTTTCAATATTAATAAGTACAATTGGTCTCTAGTCTTATTTTTTGGTGAAATCTTTTTCAGACTTTGATATTAATGTTTTATTGCTTCATAAAAAGAGAATTTGGATGGTTTTCTGAATTTTCTATGCTTTGATATAGTTTAAAATAGCATTGGAATTATCTGCTCTTAAGAGGCTGTGTTAGAACTTTCTTATGAGAGCATCTGAGCTTTGTACTTTTTGCAGTTTAGCTTTTTGATTTTGATCTTCATACATACACATACACACACATACACACATACATATACACACTTATCAAACAAATTATAGTTGGTAAATTATATTTTCCTGGAATAATTTACACTTTATCCAAGTTTTTATATTTTATCTGCCATGTTAATAGAAATATATCCTTTTTATTATCCTCCATTTCTGTGACTGCTGATTACTATGTAATTAATTATTATGTCGTGAATTTGTGCCTTTTTTTCCTTTATTGGATTAGGTGACTTTCTGTAAAAAAAGAAAATTAAACAGAAAAGCTACTTTTGGATTAATTTTCAATTTGGTAGTTTTCCTCACTCAATTTCTGCATTTATCTTTATGAATTTCTTCCTTCTGCTTGCCTTCCTTAATTTTTTGTTCTCCTTCTACTGTTTAAGTAAGTGGTTAGCTATTTATATATATATGTGTGTGTGAGTTTTCGTCTTAGCACTGCTTTGGCCTAATACATAGGAGTAGCACTTTCATCATCGCTGTTTTCCAAATGTTGTAAAATTGTATTTTTACACAAAAGTTGATTAAGAAGGCAAGAGGCTTTCTCTTTTCTGATTTCTAGTATTATTAAATTGTGCCTGTTTTTGAAATTTATTAGCATTTTGTATATAATAAATGGTCAATTTTTGTAAATATTCAATAGACACTTAAAAAAAATATAGTCTCTATGTTCAGAATATAAGGTTCTAAATATACCTCTTAGATCTTACTCATTAATTATGCTTCTTAGAATTTCTATATTCTGTTATAGTTTTTGTCTGCTTGATCTGTCATGACACAGAGGTAAATTAAAATTTCTTACTATTAAATTATTTCTTCTTTCATTCTTTTTTATTAGAATGTGGATACAATGTTATTCAATGCATATATATTCATAACTATTTTGTCTTCATTGTGAATTGTATCCTTTAGCAATAAAAAGCCAATTCTTCATTTCATTTAATCCTTTTTTGCCTGAATCCCAGTTTTACATAAAAATAGAAACCCTACTTCCTTTATTATTTACATTTGCTTGTATAACATTACTCATACTCCTATTTTCAATATTTGTAATTACTTTATCTGAAGAGATCTCTTATGACTTCGGTGACCCAAACCTGAACTATTTTTTATTAGATGAGTCAAACTCATTTTTATGTATTGATATAACTGATAAGCTTGTTTATAGTTCCCTCACATTAATTATGTTTTGCTTTATGTTTTGATAATTTTTTAAAAATTTTAAAAAATTATTTTATCAAGCCAAATATAGATTGTTTTATTTTCCTTCCTTTTTGTGGGTACTTTTTATTCTAGTGGTTATCCATATAACCATAATACACTTCTGTTTTTCATCCAGTAACAATTCCACATGAGCAATATTTAAAACTAGTGTATTTCCTTTTCCTCCTCCACCCAATATTAGTCAATAATTTTATCTTCCTAGAGTTTACTCTTGTATTGTTAAATATGCTGCACTTCTATTACTCAATTTGGCTGCTTAAACTGATATGTTTTGACTCCTAGCTACTAGGAGCAATTAGTGAATTTACTCTGCCTCCCACCTTCTTTTCCCTCCCTCTAAACTACTGTTAGTTGTACATTTCTACATTGTGAGAGAATTTAATGTTCAGATTCTGCTCTGTCATCCTAATCCTCACATTTCCTTCCAGCTTAGTTTGACAGTTTAAATATACTAGAAACTCACCAACATTCCCAGTTATCTCTTGGTCGGCTGAAATTAATGAGTTAATAGTTTCTTCAGGAAAGACTCTTGGGAACAATCCCCCAAATTTTTGCATGTTTAAATCTGTTAGTCTTCAGCAGTAAAAAAATAAAATTAGCTAAACACAAAATTCTTAGTCCACATTTTCCTTGAAAATATTGGAAATATTGTTCTGTTGAATTTTGTTATAGAGAACATATAAAGTCATGCTGATATTTTTTCCTAAATAAGTGATTCGATCTTTACTTGGCTACTCAAAGAGTTATTTCTTTCACTTTTCAAGTCTAATAATTTTAATATAAATCTTGGTGTTAGACTTCTTACGTCAATTTTTACTACATTTTCACTAACATGTTAAAGTAAATCTGCACTTATTTAGCAAAATTTTCTTGAATTATATCTTTCAATATTTATTCTACCTTGCTTTTCCTTAAGTGATTCCAATTATGCAGATGCTAGACCGTTTTGGCTTTTATATCTAATTATTTGTAGCTTTTTTTTTGTTTCACTTAATTCAGTTTTATTATTTTTATCTCCCATGTTCCTTGCTGAGTTTTCTGCAGTGTCTAGTGTCTCCTATGTTCTTTCCAGTTTTGTCTTCATTTCTGTGATGGTTTTAGTACTTTTTTCCTGAACCTACCAACTCACATTGCATCTCTTCCTATTGACCAACTATTTTTTTCTTTAGCTCTTATATTTTTTTTGTGTGTGGTCTTCCTTCACAGAGTTATTGCTTCATTCTTCTTTTAAATTTATGATAAAATATTTGATCACAATTTTCATTTGCCATGTGGCCTCATTTTTCTAGTGACAATTTTTGTTAATAAGCATTGGTATAGTTTCTTTGTCTTCACTTTGATGCTGGGTGGCTTCCTGCTTCATTACTCATCATTGAATGAGTTGGATTTTCTTGACCAGCCCCTAGTGTTATGGGGAGCAGGGAAAGTTCTCTTGTAGTGTAGTTGCCACCCAGGTGGACTGCTTTCTACAAATGTGCCATCCGTGTCGCTTTCTGTGTATCTCCTCTGCTTCTCTGAATTAAACTGAGTCCAGGAGTGCACCTGCCAGCCTTGCTCACCAGTTCCTCTACCTAGTGCTGCAAACAGTGGAGAAAGCTTTTGTCTCCCTTGGCTTCAGGAGCTGTTTTTCCTAAAATCTAGCCCCCCTGAGCCCTCCATGCACACTTCATCCTTTTCACTTCCTCCTACTTGGCTTCCGCCCAACCCCAGCTGTTTTTGTTAGCCTTTATAGATATTTTGAAATCCAGAGAAACGTATCTCCAAGTTTGCCAAAAATAGAGTTTGTGAGATTTTCCTTTTTCTTTCTTTTTTTGTGTTTATGTTTTATTATTGGTATTTTTTATTGTTCCTCATAAAGTTTCTTTTTTTAAACATTTCCAGGGAAAGAAAGAAATAATGCTGACTTATATAGACATTTTTATACTAGAAATATCTAAGTTAATTTTAATAACCTTAACTCTAATCAGTACTGGGAGGGAAAAGGAAAGAAAGGAGACAGGCATAGGAGGAGAATGAGGGAGAACAAATTATAGGAAATCTGCCTGTAATTTCTAAAATATAGTGAAACATACCAAAAGTAGATTATGACATGATTTCTCTGGATCACAAAACCTGGTTTCATAGCTGACATATATTCTTCCCTCTGACAAACAAATGGCAAGCAATAGGATATATTGGAGTACATGAGGAAGCCATTTGGTGTAAACCTAATTCAGCCTGACTTTGTTTGTCCAAAAGGTCCTGACACGGCCACTGAGCATGCATTGAATATCTGATTTAAGCATTTGCTATGTCCCAAAGGCAAGAACAAATGCCCTTAAGATAAAGGTGCAGCTTCCCCCATACTAGCATTTCCTTAAGGATAAGCATCTCTCCTTAGGCTAGGAATTGATTGCTGCACCCACACTGTGACCACCCAGCTCACCTGTGACCACCCCTTGGAGACAACAGATCTGCTTCCTGCTGTGTCCACCAAGACAGCAGACCTACTACCTGGTGTGTCCATCAATCGCTGTGCTGAGAGAGCAATCTCTGGTGACTATTGTAAAAGGAACATTTCAATCATATGTGAAACATACTCTTTGAGGGTATATAACCACTCTGTACACCCCACTTCTTTGGTGCCCTTCCTTCCTTGGGGAAGGAAGGCCCCAAGCTAAGCTAGTCCTCAAATCTAGCTCAGAATAAACTCACCCCAATTTTCATTTATAGATTGGTTATGGATTATTTGCATCGACAGCTCAATGGCTCAGGAACTGATTTGATTTAAAAAGCGAAGTAGTTGGGATTTTAGATACATGTAAATAATATGGCAGGAGAATCCTCAGATGTTAAGAATATATATGCCTAGATAATTCTGGATAAATCAGTTAAGACACGTGAACTCAGAAATACCCACTAAAGAAAAACAATCATTCTGTTCATTTGAATGAGTGCGACAACCCATAGTTGCAGGTTCTTGAGCCCCATCCCAAGTCTGCTGAATCAGAATCTCTAAAACAGGATGCAGCAATCTGCTTCTAACTCCTCAGGTGATCCTAATGCAAAGTGTGGGAACCCCTGGCCCAAACAGCTTCCCCCTCATTTACTAACCGACAGACTTACAGCCTACGGCCACAATGGCAGGAGGCAGCACAGCTGATGTTCCAATATACAACTCAGGTCTGACTGACTCAAAAAATCAATGCGTCTAATTATTTTGCAACATGGGTAGATTCTCTGAAATGTTTATTAAATTTTAGAATTGGGGGGGGAAGGGAGTGAGAGAGACAGACACACAGATGTTACCTCAAGAGGAAACACTGCTGAAGAATATAAAGGGGTTCAAATTTATCAGCTAATTTCACAGATGAGAACTACATAGTCAGGGCATGTGACTAGTGCAGTCACACATTCAGAAGGGCCCACACTTGGGGTTTAAAGTTCTGTGGCCGCTATCTTAAAATTCTTAATACTTTTGTTATGGAAATTGTGTTCTGAATGTGAAGTCCAATGGAATGCGGAAGCATGTGTCAGAGGCTTGGAGTCTTGGCTCACACACAGTCCTACCACTTTCCCTAAACAAGTTCTGGGTAACCTAATTCCCTGGCTCCTCAGGTCCTGCCAGCCTTTCCCTTCCCACTGCTGCCTAGTGACTGCTGCTACCCTGGGTGCAAGCATAGAAAGGGCTGGGTTGGGTGTGCACACCCCATGGTCTCTCAAGGTGGGGCATGGGGGCAGCCATCTGCACCATGGGCAGGCAGCACCTCAGTGCATTTGGAAGGTGACTCGGTGGAGATAAGCGTCTTGCCCACCCCCAAACCGGATACCTAGTGTGTCCTGGCACAGAGATTTCAATACACTTAGAGGTCACCTATCCACCACGGGTTAGGGCAATAGGCCCATGGAAAGGGAGAAGCTACCCTCAACTCCTCTGCCTTGGTCAAGGCATGGCATGTCAGCCCAATAGCCAGCCAGTGGGTTGTGTGTGCCTTAAGTCAGAGTGGGGTCCCCAGGCACTTGTGAGGGTCTGTACTTGCCCCATGAGTATCCCCATGCCTCAGGGAGCATGACATTAAATAGCAAATAAAATAACACCTTGACAGGACAAGAGAGGAGAGAGACAATGGCAGAAAGGGAAAAGCTTTATATTTCTATGTTTTTAATGGCTCTTTTTTTCATGCTTTTTGAACAAGGGTCCCCAGATTTTCATTCTGCGCTGGTCCCCACAAATTACGTAGCTAGGCCTGTAAGTAGTAAGTTTTGAGGGTACATCCCTACACATCTGAAAGATGATAATCATGGCCTTCATCAAAGGTCACTTGAAAGCATGGTTAAGGCCAGAATGCTGAATGATCACTCCAACACATACAGACACTGTTCAAACGCCCCAAGTCCTGCTACTTCTATTCCAGTCAACTGACTTGCTACTTTCTTATATCACAAATAACACTGGAGAACTACAAAGAATTCAAGGAAAAACAGTTCCAACTTTGCTGCATTTATATTTAAAACATGAGGCTTCTGCTTTAATCATGTGAAAATTTTCAAAAGAATCACTGTGGAAACTAAAAGAATCTGATCATTAAAGTAGCTAGAAGCAAGTATTCTCCAGAGCAGTCAACCTGGCTACAAAATCCTTTTATTACCTTTATAGAAGAAATTTCACCAGTAACCATAATAAACATAAGGCAAGGGAAATAAAATGTTCACTGCAGGATTTCTAAAGGGAGACATAATATTTGGGTAGAAAACTCATTTTATTATGCATTTAGAGTAATTCACAAGATAAATACAAATGTGTTGTAATCACGTTAAAAAATTAACCTGACAACTCCCTACACATCTGCTCTTTTAGAGAGAAAAAGGTGTTTCACTGCAGCAAATTGACATGTTGAATGAAAATGCAAGTTTTTTCCTATTATTTTCTTCCTTTAAATACCGTAGTATATGTGTCCCTTCAGGGTGGAATTTGGCAATCTAAAATCATCCCACAAAACTAGCAGAAGAGCTCTTCCTCAAATGCCACTCACTCTTCTCTCCTTCCTAGCAGAGATCTAAAAAACACCTGGTGCTTTATTCCACTTTTCCAGGAAAAATATACTATTTTTAAAAGAATAGAGGGAAAAACCCTAGAGAATTTTGGCAGAGGTAAAGACCATAAAATTTTTTAAAAAGTGTTTGAATATTGGAATTAATGGTTTTAAGACAAGAGACAAGTGAAATAAATGGTTAGCAACACAAATTCTAAAAAAGGAATAAAATTTGGTTAACATTGTCAAATCACATCTTAAACGCATGAGTAACTCTCCCAGAAAAACCAAAGAGGGAAAATGAACCAACCATTTAATACACAAATACACAATACTTCTCATAGAATGTTGCACTTCTGTTCTTTTCTTCTTGTCCATGCAAGAGTAAGATAAGAGAAAGATATAAGAAAAGGCATTTGGAGACTGTGATTTGCTTTATTTTCTCACAGCCTTAGACTTGGGTTTTGGACTTTGGTCTTTTTCCTCCCCGTTTTTTCTCATGGAGCTATCAGCTGGAGAGGGGGTGGGGCAACCTTTCCCCATCTCTTCTCCCTCCCCTCCCCTGCTCTCCTCTCTCCACTCTTGGCTTGGACTTTAACTCTCACAAGAGTGAATACCTCCTCTCCTACTTTCTCCACAGTGAATCTATAACTTAGAACTATCCTGACCTTTGTTCTTTACTCCTTCACGTTGCAACTCTTCTCTCCTTCAATTATTCCCCTTTTTGTGCACATTTGTCTATGTCTCACAACTGCGAGAACATACGGATGGTGCTAAAAGCAAACGGGCACTTTTTCTCACACATACATTATTTACATTCCTCAGCTCTACCCACTCACCTCCGCAAAGTGCCATCCAACTGTTTTACATAGTGCTTCACGTCGTGTCAGATTAAAAGAGGCACGGAATGAGACTAATAACTATCTAATCTAGACTTCTTCCCAGATAGCTTTCGAAATCAACTGGAGAGTAAACAAACAGGTCTCAAACATGCCCACATTTCTTCAGCTTCCACCCATTTTGGTCTCATCACAATGCTTGCATGCTTTCCACAAGCATGCCTTCCAGCATGAGGCTGGGCAAGTTAGTTCTCAAAGCCAGGAGAGAAGGGATTGAATGACTGCAGACTGAGAATGGTGGTCATGACAATTCACATCCCAGAAAAGGACAATCATACCTTTGTAATCGCAGTGAAGACCTTTTCCAGAATGGCATTTGGCTGGGCAATTTGTGGTCCATTGGCCTGAATGTTGAGGGCTATAGCACATGGTTTGGCTACAAATCTTAAAAAAAAAAAAAAAAAGGGTCAGAAATTATTCTTTCTATAGTTATTATCAGTTATATGTTACTCAATTTTCCCAATAAAGTGCTGATAAGATTTTATGGGTGGACATTGCCAATATTCCAATGTCGGTAACTATAAAGCAGGTTCAACTTTTTTCCTCTCCTTTAGTCCCCCAGCAGTAACAGTAAAAAAGAAATCCTTTTAAAACATTTAAACCTCCTGATCCTCAAGTTCCAATGAAACTGAACGATAAAAAACTATCCAAAGACAAATATAAGTGCATAAGTAAGATATATAAACAAAATGAACCACGATTTTAAAGTGATATAATTTATACTCTCCTTACTAACGCCTGACTAGCAACAGTCATGTTATATTTTCACTGTGAGAAAGTGTTTACTAACCATCTGATTACACATGTAGAGTGTGTTTTTGATCACCCCTAGTCATAAAATTGGCCATTTTTGTCTCCATAATCAAAGTGTGCTATACTCAACTCCAATTCCTCATGGATTTGTAAAATTCTCTGCTTTGTGGTTATTTGCTTTTTTTCTCATAAGAAGTAACGAAGAATGTCAAACAGCATGATTTCTCAGATAAGCTGAAAAGTCTGAAATGATTTCAGACATCAACCGCACTGTTTTTATCCTAAGCAAATGGCTATGTCAAGAAAAATGGGAAGATTTAGCTTGATTTCTGGTTGTGTTTGATATGTGAATGAAGCATCGAAGGAGTTCAGGCAGAGGGCATGAGGCCCCCAAAACTATGGTGACATGTCTAAAACTCTTTTAAAAAGAAAAAGCATTTATAACTTTAAGAGTTGTTTTAGACTAAATGTTCAGGAAATGAGGTTCTATAAATTTCTTTTCAGTAGTGACATTTAATGTTTTCTACTAATACAAAATAACATAATATTATACGAAAGTATTACCCAAATTAATTTAATGTTGGCCAAAGGCAACAATTGATTAATGTACAAAACAGATCATGAGTAAATCTTACATGAAGCTTCTTTAATAATAGTCGATAAGATTAAAGAAGAGCAGACAAAGAAGGAATTTTTTTTTTAAGTGTGACTAATGAAGTTTGCATACATAGTACCACATAATGTCCTACTGAGTTCTATTTCAAGTTAAAGAGAAGACATTTATTCAAACAGGGAAATGGAATACTGTACATGCAAGCCTAAACTAGAAAAGACATACATGGAAAATGCAATGTAATACCTGTTTCACTGGGCCCTCTGGGACAAAGTTAGAAAGAAAGAACAACTACCCTTTCCTAGTACATAAATCTTCTAGAAACTGGACTTTTCCCAAAACATTTGCATTCTCAATTCTTTTTAATGTAAAATTTTCTAAGGTATATTGCCTCTTCTCCTACCTTCTTAAAGAGAAGTGTAATCTTTTTCTAATAACTCTGGTCTTCACTATGAACAATAATCATGGAGCTATGGTTGTAGCTAGTGGGAAGAAATGAAGTTTGATGAGTAATGACCACAGAAGAGAATCCAGAACTTCTTTCCTGCTTTGTGGTTATTTGCCTTTTCATCACAAGGTATAACGAGGGATGTGAAAAGACATGAAGTCCAGCAAAAGTGGGGAAAAAAAAAAAGGTAAAATAGCAAAATTAATTTGGCGTAAAAGCCAAAATCAACTTTTCTAATGGTTGCCTTCCACTCTTCCCCGTTGGATTTTTCCCTAGCCCTCTCTCATGTTCCCGATTCCCATAACTTCTGAAACACTGTGTTCGAATTCCCTTTTGGAATTTGTTATCATCATCCTTGTAACATCCTCCTGGTCTAGCACATGGTCTTCTTTCTTCTAAAGAGTGAAGAGTCTAAATGCAGAGGCTGATCATTTCATCTCTGAATATGCAACAGAGCCTGGGTATATGCAAGAGAGAGTCAAGAAATTTGATCAACTGGCTATCTTCAGTAAATATGTTTTCATTGTTGCTACCATTATTTTGAGTACTGTTGACAAGCTAACAGACCTCCTCTGTGTGCCCCACAACAATACGTGGGGAGGGGCAGTATGACAGCCAAGAAATTCAGTCAACAGAATCTACTCAAAAGCAACTTCCCCACCTTTGATATCATCCTCTAGTAACTTACAAAGAATTCAAAAATTTTTTTAGCATCTGTTGCACAACAGAACATTTCACACCTCTCTCCTCCTCATTTTAAGCTTCAAACAACTTTTTAAAAACTCTTCTCTAAATGTCAAGAACTAGTGCAATAGCATCTTGAAAAAGGCAAACCCCTTGATCACCAAACTCATCAAATTTTGATAATCAAAATTATCAAATAAACATGACGCTCTGTAAACAGATTTTTAAAGCAGTGTCCAAAGGATAGTGTTGGAGTCATCTCTGTTACTATCTGGCTGTGGAACCCTAGCTACAGAAATTAATCCCTCTGTGCCTCAATCTCTTCATATGTAAAAAATTATAGTAATAATTACACATGTCCATAAATTATACGTGTATACAAACACATATATATGTTAAAACATAATGTCACATGGTCTCTTTGTCTAAAATCTTTGATGTGAGCCATGTGTACGGTTTCACACCATAGCATTACACTCCATGACTTCTCTGGGCCCAGCAACCCACTCAGCTTCAACTACACTGCATCAAGTCTTGTATATCCAACAAGTCCTAAAAGTATCAAGCAAAAAAGAAGATACCAGAGAGCAAGACAGGCAACTGAAAAAGATAAGGGTCATCAGGTAGAATGACCACTTGCCTCAGTTTTTCCTCACAGTCTGGTTGTCCCAGGATCATTATTAATGGCACCAGCTTTAGGAAAAAAGCATCTCTGTCTGATATCTTGCCACAATAATTTTTTTAAAAAAGTGTCCCCATTTGGACAATAAACTGTAGTGACACTCATCATCAAGCCCCAGGCCCGGGATGGATCCACACTGAGTCTACACAAGCAATGCCACCATGTTCCAAGCTCATCCACACCTGGCCTTCTCTCAGGGCCCAAACCTTTCCAGCTCCCCTACCCATCCCCATGGCCCTCTAGCGTGCTGTGCTCACACTTAGCACAGGATAGTTGGTATGAACATGTGTGTCCCTCTCCCTAATGCGTGTGGGCTCCAGGAAGGCAGGAATGGCTTTAGGGAAAGCCTGCATCTCTGGAGCCTGGCACATGAGCTCATCTAATCCTCCCTTGGCCAGATGAGGCCAGATTATCACCACCTCCACTTTGCAGAGGGTGAGAGAGGTGAGAAGCCTCTGCCTCCGAGGGAAGGGAAGCAGAGGTTGGCATATTTCTTTCCCAGGAAGGTCAATGCTATCATCAGCTCCCCATCTTGATTTACTAGAGAGGCTAAGTTCCAAATTCTCACGATTTGGGGGTAGGGATTGGGTGCAAGGAGTGACAGACAAATTTAACAGAATTTAAGTCAATTTAAAGGTTGACGCTCTCTACATTTAAATGGCCCATGGTGAGTATGCACAATAAATCAAACCACTTGAATTCTCTGGAATAAGTTACTATGTCATAGAATATTTTTATGTACATGCCTGGCATACTGTGGGCAATCAATGAATATTTGATGAATGAATGAATGAATGAATGAACCAGCTAAAATACAGTGGTAGGTGCCCTTCCTATCTTTTCCACAGAAGCTGTACATTTTAAGCCCCTTGAATACCCACATCCACTCAGGGTCCTCATTTGGGACTCAAAGGCTAGAAGACTGATCACTCTGATACGAGAAGCTATTTCTATAATTCCCATTGTCCCCATGAAGTCAAAGCTGCCCTAGAGAGAACTTGTGTAGGCTCCACCAACCCCTCACTAGGTGTTCTCTTTTCAACTTATCTAGTATGGATAGCCAAACACTTAATTTCCTAGATTTAAAAAATTTCACAAGATAGGCAGAAAACAATTTCAAATCCCAAATGAGAGAAGAAACTCTCTTCATCTTCCTAATAAGGTAGATGAAAATATAGAAATTTTGTTTGTGTTCATTCTCCAAAGAATTTGTGAATCACTGCTGGCATATTTTTTTTTTTTTCAGAGAGCATATTAGGCAACAAAAAAAACTCATGGCACAATGACCATAATTTTATCACCTACTGTCATGATCCATTAGAGAAAAGCTGGACAATTTCTTTTCCAGTGCTAGCTCTAGCAGAAGTAAGTTCACAAACGATGCCTTTCAAAAGGGTTGTCTTAAAAGAGAGACAGAGACAGAGACGGGCCAGATGAGAGTACCTACAAATAGAATGGATGAAAGGAAATACGTACTTTCAAGCTGTGATGATTACCTCTACCAGGAAACGCTCACCTAATTACTTTTTTATCAAAAGCAGCAACACCACCGTCAAAAGATCAAACATCTATGAAGTATTTTCATGTAGAATAACATATTTGAAAGTAAATATAATAAGGATGTAAGCTTTCAAAAATACTAGTCTCCATTTAAAAGCAGAGAAAACACCTAAGACATTCCTACTTTTCAATTCTACTGTGCAACATGGATTTGTATTTTAAACATGAATTGAACATCTCTGCACTGAGGTAAACCCCGGGCTGTGGTGTGGCTAAAGGCACACACAAAACATGGAGTGATGAATGCACTCAAACATGTCTGCAATATGGGAAAGGAGACTAATAAAAAAAATAGATGTTCACAGGGCAAATGTCATTTCTAATTACATAAAACTATGCAGTCATCTTCATTGGGGAGCATGGCCAGAGACTTTCAGTCTTTTCTAATTCTAGCATTTCCTAAATTTTTCAAAACAGTGTGGTTGGAAGGCTGGGTGGTGGACACACAAACCTACATGTGATAAAATTGTATAGAATGAAATCTCACACACACACACAAATGAGTACAAGTACAACTAGGGAAATCTGAAGAAGTTCAAGAGATTGTATCCATATCAATATCCTGGCTGTCACATTATACTATAGGCTTACAAAATGTTATCATTGGGGAAGCTGGGTAAAGTGTGGACTTTTGGTGTATTACTTCTAACAACTGCATGTGAATCTATAACGATCTCAATAAAGATTTCAATTAAAAAAAATTGCAAGGGGTATTCTGTTTTTGATGTGGGGGAGCGAGCTCACAGCAAATTGATTTTTCATCTTTCAAAACTCTGTACAACATCCCAACTCCCCTGAACAAAACAAAACAAAACTTCCTGAGGGCTCTGGAGACTGAATAAAAGCAAGCGGACTTCGGAGATGAGTCCAAAGTTGGAGCAGAAACCAGCAGAGAGCGAGCTCCCTGTCTGTTTATTTATTTATCTATTTATTTTCACAGCTCTACTCTGAGATCAGACAATCACAGCAGCAGATAAAACTTTGATAGGAAAACACACTCTCTTTCTAGCTGCAGGAACCAGGGGAGGAGCCCGGGGAAAATAGACAGTTACCAGAAAATCATGAAAGGGAAAAAGCCAGAGAAGCCAACCCCTAATTCTCTGTATAAACTAAGCGTGATTCTGGCTGACCCGTGAATGCTGTATGTACAAGGAAAAGTGAACGCAGCTAGGAGATAAGGTTTAAAGAACTGAAAGGAGACTGAGGCCACTGTCTACTCCAGGCACGACAGGCTACAATTTGCATCTAGCTAAGCAAATTGCCACTTAACACAAAACATCAATGCTTTCCAGAGCAATATAAAAAAATCCAGAATCTCCAAAATGTAACTTTCAAAATCCAGGATACAATGTAATATGTTGATGAAGAGTGAAGAAAATACGTCCACTCTTAGGGGAAAAAACATGCAAAGACATTCAGTGAACTCGAAGATAAGTCAATAGAAACCATGCAACCTGAAAACGAGAAAGAAAAAAAAGGAAAAATAAACAGACTTTGAGGACCTGTGCAATAATTCCAAAAAGTCTAATGCCTGGGTAGTTTGAGTGTCAGGAAATAAAAGGAGACACAGTAGGGAAGAAGAAGAAAATATTAGAAAAAATATAGTTTACAATTTCTCAAATCTGATAAAAGAAAAAACATATGGATTCAAGAACCTCAAGAACCTCAAAAAGAGATAAGTTCAAAATGAAGAAAACCTGTGGGGCCGACCCAGTGGCGCAGTGGTTAAGTTCGCACGTTCCACTTCTCGGCGGCCCAGGGTTCACTGGTTCGGATCCCGGATGTGGACATGGCACCACTTGGCAAGCCATGCTGTGGTAGGCGTCCCACATATAAAGTAGAGGAAGATGGGCATGGATGTTAGCTCAGGGCCAGTCTTCCTCAGCAAAAAGAGGAGGATTGGCAGTAGTTAGCTCAGGGCTAAGCTTCCTCAAAAAAAAAAAAAAAAAATGAAGAAAACCTAGACAAATCATAGTCAAACTGATGAAAATCAAAGATAAATAGAAAATATTAAAAAGTCACCAGACAAAAATGACATATTATTTATAGGGAACAATAATTTGAAAGACAATGGACTTCTCACCAGACATTATGGAGGCTAAACGACAGTAAAACAATATCCTTAAAGTGCTGGAAGCAAAAACAAAAACAAAAAACTGTCACCCCAAAATTCTATGTACAGCAAAACTAGTCTTCAAAGAATGAAGGTGAGAGGAAAACTAAGAGAATTTGCTGTCACCAGACTCCCACTTCAAGAATCCTAAAGGAAGTTCTTTAGGCTGGAAGGAAGCAAAGCCAGAGGGAAACTTAAATCTTCAGGAATGAAACAGAGAACATCAGAAATGGCAAATATATTGATAAATACAAAAGTACTTAGAAGGTCTTTGAAATTAATCACAACCAATTAATAACAGATGAAATACTTAAATCTAATTATGAGAAATAATACATATCCCACTCCAGACTGTGCTGGAAAGAAAGGTAGGTATGGACAAGTGAATATTCAAGAAAGAAACAATGGGGAGAGGTGATTGATTGAACTCACTGCTTGACTACCAGCCCTTCCACAGACTCCGACACTCATCAGTAATGGGCATGCCATAGCTAGGATCACAGTAAGTATTAAAAATTCAAAACTTAAGAGAACAGTATAGATTGGATTTTGAGAGCTAATGTGTGGGTGCGTGTTTAGGCACATGTGTGCATATACCCGAGTGAGTAGGCCTATGTGTATGACTGTGTATCCTACAATCCTACATAAGATAAAACTGCTTCAAGGAGACAAATATTTAGTGGGAAGAAGGCCAGTATGGAGCCAGGAGCCATATTTACTGACAGGTACTATGTGTCAAGTGGTTTGCAGTGTTTCATCCTCTTTTTTTTGGCCTAACACAACTCTTTGAAGTAAATATTAGTCACATTTTACAAAAATATAAACTAAATCTCAAAGAAGTTAAAGGATCTGTCCAAGGTCTTAAAGCTTAAAGTAGACAGCTCAGACAAAATTTAGACCCAGTTGATCCTAACATAATCTATTAATAAAAAGAATGTTTTTCCCTTTCCCGAAAAAAAGAAAAGATAAGCTGATTAAAGAGGCACTGTTAAAATATTTGTGATACAGTCATACGCTTTCACTGAGTAATCCTACTTTTAGGTATTTATCTAAGGAAATCTGTCAAACAAAGGAAAAAAGCCATAAATGTAAAGATTTTCATGTATTGTTATTTTAATAGGGAAAAATGGTAAATAGCTAATGATTCACTAACAGACAACTCACTGAGCACCTATGATGCACCAGCCCTGCTCTAAGTGGTGGGGATGCAGCAGTGAACAAAATCCCTGCTTTTATGGAGCTCACCTTCTAATGGGGATAATAAAAAATAAATAAAGTGATTATGTTACACCAAACAGTAAAAGTGTATAGAGAAAAATGAGGCCTGCTAAGAAGGATGAGGTGAGTTTGCAATTTTTAATAGACTGAGCAGGGAAGGCCACTGAGAAAGTGAGCAGATTCCTGAAAGAGGTAAGAAAATAAACTAGGAAGATAAGCGGGCCAAGAACATTCTGGAAGGAATAGCAGTCAAGGCAAAGGCCCCGAGGAAGGAGTATGACTGAGATGTTGCAGTCATATCCAGAGGCCAATGAGGCTAGAGGGGAGTTAATTAGAGCAAGAGGAGAAAAGTGGGGTTGGAGAGCAGCAGGCAGCCACATCATCACACCAGGTGGGCTATTTGAAGGACTTTGGTTTTCACCGTGAGTGAGGCATGAAGCCACTGCAGGACTCTGACAAGAAAACCTAAGTGACTGACATATTTTAACAGAGTCACTGGCTCCTCTGTTGAGAACAGACTGAAGGGGAGCAAGGATAACAGCAGCGAGGCCTGGGAGGTTGCTACAGTGATCTAGGTAAGACATGATGATGGCAGCTCAAAGAGGGTGGTGGTAAGAAAGGCAGTGAAAAGTGATCAGATCCTCAAACTACTTTGAAGGTTGCACCCACAGGATTCACTGGTTTCAATATGGGATGAGAGAGAACGAAAGGAACAAATGATGACGACAGGCTTTTGACCTGAGCATCTGGAAGGATAGGGGTAGGTTTGAGGGTTGGGATGAAGATCTCAAGTTCAATCTCAGGCATGCTAAGTGTGAGGTTAGGCTTCTTAAGCTACTGAGATGTCAAGTAGACAGCTGACATAGTCTGGAGTTCAGGACTAGAGACAGAAATTTGGTGTCATCAACACACAGATGAGATATAAAGCCATAAGACTTGTACTAAATCACCTGGAAAATGGGCACAAATAAGTAAGAGAGGAGATTCAAGAAATAAATCCTAGGGTGACTCCAATGTTTAATGTTTAAAAAAATTAGAGCACAAACACCCCATGAAATATCACATAGCTATTTAAAAGGATACTTATGTAAACTATGTGGACCATGGAAATTTATGATACAATGGTAATTTTTTTTTTTTTTTTTGAGGAACATTAGCCCTGAACTAACTGCTGCCAATCCTCCTCTTCCTGCTGAGGAAGACTGGCCCTGAGCTAACATCCGTGCCCATCTTCCTCTACTTTATATGTGGGACGCCTACCACAGCATGGCTTGCCAAGTGGTGCGATGTCCGCACCCTACAATGGTAATTTTAAAAGTGAGGCAATATAGACTAAAATGATAACTATAAAATAAAGCATGTGATAGGATTAAATCTGAAGAAGAACAGTTATGTTTTATCAGAGGAATTTAGCATTGTACTACTTGTGTTTCCTTTGTTGTTGGGCAACTGTAAAACCCAGGTGGAAAAAAAGTGTAGCTCATAAAAATATAATGAACCTAGCAGTAAAAGAGAATTATGGACAGGGCCAAGACAATTACAAATTGTACAACAGTCCATACTCTCCAAGAACTCAAGAAATTATTAATTAACCATCAAAATTCTACTGAGCCTTCATTTTTGTAACTTTTGTGGATTTTAAAAGTGGTGTACTGTATAGAAAGTGTGAAAGTAACAAAAAGCACTTGTAACAATATTAAAAATCACCAGGAATGCCATCACCCAAAGATGAACATTATTAACATTTGAGCATTTTTCTGCTACCTCCCACACACATACTCTACCACGTTTTTTGAACTTTTTTTACCATATTTTTATTAAACAAAATTGCATTACACTATGTATATTAAGTAATCTGCTTTATTTTCTGTTTTGAATATTTCTCCCAAGAAATTACAGATCCTTGTAAAAGATGATATTTAATGATTACATAGACTTATATTGTTCTTATTTTTTTGCTGTTTCGATGACTCTCTCAGGAAATAGCCACTGGACCCTTTCTGACAGTATAAAACTCTGGTCAAAGTCTCAAAATGTTCCTACAATAAAGATTCAAGCAAAGGTGAGTCTGAAGGATTAAATTCTTCAGATTGACCATGGCAATAACTTTCATCACAGGATAACTATCCAGTCTTCAATGTGCTTGATCTCTAACCTGAATTTTGGGTCACTCTTGCTAGATAATATTTCCAGAGCTTCAAATAAACCAGCTATAAAGTTTTGAAGAGGAAAATCTCTAGACTCTTCTTCTACATCTTGAATTTTTGCATTTCTTTAAAAAATCTTTAAAGATTTTTGATGATCAGCAGAAAAATGGGCAAAAGATGCAAAATAGGCAATTTTCAGAGAGAAAACAGAAATATCAATAAAGATACAAAGAGATAATCTCATCAGGAAAATGCAACAATACCATTTCACATCCTTCAGGCTGCATCTGATAATATGAAATATGGCTGAGGATTTGGAGAAACAAGAATACCAACAAAGTGCTCATGGAAGTTTAGTAAAGAACGCATAGAGGATATAAACGGGTGGGTCACAGAAATAAGCAACAATGACCAATAAACAAATGGAAAGATGATTACCCTCACTCAGTTAAAAAGAAATGGCCAACATCATGCTGATACCAAAACCAGACAAGGACACCACGAAAAAAGAGAACTACAGGCCAATATCACTGATGAACATAGATGCAAAAATTCTAAACAAAATTTTGGCAACCAGAATTCAGCAATTCATCAAAAGGATCATACATCATGATCAGGTGGGATTCATACCAGAGACACAGGGATGGTTCAACATCTGCAAATCAATCAACGTGATACACCACATCAACAAACTGAGGAAATTCTCACCTGTAACCTTTGCCAAAAAGTTAAATTTTGATAAATTCCAATGCTGACAGGAGGAAGCGGAAACAGGTGCTCTGGTAAACTGCTGGTGGGTGTCTGAACTGGGTGCAATCTTTGAAATGCAATTTACCAGTATTTAGCAAATTGTTAAAATGCCTAAGCACTTATGGGTGTTACTAGTTACATATCCTACTAAAAACTTTCCCTACAGATATGCTAGCATTTTTAAAAATAAAGTTTATTCCAGTATTGCTTGCAATAACAAAAAAGACAGGAAACAAATATTTATCAGAAGGATACACATGAAATATGGCATATCCATACAACGGAATTCCATAAAATTGTTAAAATGAGGTAGATTTGTTGTGCTACAAGACATACTGGGAAATGTAAAACACAAGATACAGAACAAGGATAATATCCCTTTTGCATGCTTAAAAAACATTTTTACCAGGAAGAGTAATGAGAAATTGTTAAGGGTGATAATCTTTTGGTATTAAGAAGATTAATTTGCCTTTCACACATTTTTTTTTTTTTTTTGAGGAAGATTAGCCCTGAGCTAACATCTGCTGCCAATCCTCCTCTTTCTGCTGAGGAAACCTGGCCCTGAGCTAACATCCTTGCCCATCTTCCTCTGGTTTATATGTGGGACACCTACCACAGCATGGCTTGCCAAGTGGTGCCACGTCTGCACTCGGGATCCGAACTGGCGAACCCTGGGCCACCAAAGTGGAACGTGCGAACTTAACTGCTATGCCACCAGGCCAGCCCCCATACCTTTCTTTATTGTTTAGGTTTGTACATTTATATGCTTTTGTAAAAATAAATAAAGGAAAGTTCATTTAAAATGGAGTCAGGAATTATAAGAGAATACTACAAAAAACTATATGCCAACAGAATGGATAACCTAGAGGAAATGGATAAATTCTTGGACTCCTACAATCTCCCAAAGCTCACTCAAGAAGAGGCAGAGAATTTGAACAGACCAATCACAAGGAAAGAGATTGAAATAGCAATCAAAACACCCCAAAGAATAAAACCCCAGGACCAGATGGCTTTCCTGGGGAATTCTACCAAACTTTCAGAGAGGATTTAATACCTATCCTTTTCAAACTATTCCAAAAAATTAGGGACGATGGAACACTTCCTAACACATTCTATGAGGCCAACATCATGCTGATACCAAAACCAGACAAGGACACCACGAAAAAAGAGAACTACAGGCCAATATCACTGATGAACATAGATGCAAAAATTCTAAACAAAATTTTGGCAACCAGAATTCAGCAATTCATCAAAAGGATCATACATCATGATCAGGTGGGATTCATACCAGAGACACAGGGATGGTTCAACATCTGCAAATCAATCAACGTGATACACCACATCAACAAACTGAGGAATAAAAACCACATGATCATCTCAATAGATGCAGAGAAGGCATTTGACAAGATCCAACAGCCATTTATGATAAAAACTCTGAACAAAATGGGCATAGAAGGAAACTACCTCAACATAATAAAGGCCATATATGACAAACCCATAGCCAACATCATACTCAATGGGCAAAAACTGAACGCCATCCCCCTGAAAACAGGAATGTGACAAGGATGCCCTCTATCACCACTCTTATTTAACATAGTACTGGAGGTCCTGGCCAGAGCAATCAGGCAAGAAAAAGGAATAAAAGGAATCCAAACAGGAAGGGAAGAAGTGAAACTCTCGCTGTTTGCAGACGACATGATATTATATATAGAAAACCCCAAAGAATCCATTGGAAAACTGTTAGAAGTAATCAACAACTACAGCAAAGTTGCAGGATATAAAATCAATTTGCATAAATCAGTAGCATTTCTATACTCCAATAATGAACTAACAGAAAAAGAACTCAAGAACACAATACCATTCACAATCACAACAAAAAGAATAAAATACCTTGGGGTAAATTTAACTAAGGAAGTGAAGGACCTATATAATGAAAATTACAAGGCCTTTCTGAGAGAATTGGATGATGACATAAGGAGACAGAAAGACATTCCATGTACATGGATTGGAAGAATAAACATAGTTAAAGCAATCTACAGATTCAATGCCATCCCAATCAGAATCCCAATGACATTCTTTACAGAATTAGAACAAAGAATCCTAAAATTCACATAGGGCAACAAAAGACCCCGAATTTCTAAAGCAATCCTGAGAAAAAAGAACAAAACGGGAGGCTTCACAATCCCTGACTTCAAAACATACTACAAAGCTACAATAATCAAAACAGCATGGTACTGGTACAAAAACAGGTGCACAGATCAATGGAACACAATTGAAAGCCCAGAAATAAAACCACACATCTATGGACAGCTTATCTTTGACAAAGGAGCTGAGGGCATACAATGGAGAAAAGAAAGTCTTTTCAACAAATGGTGCTGGGAAAACTGGAAAGCCACATGTAAAAGAATGAAAATTGACCATTCTTTGTCACCATTCACCAAAATAAACTCAAAATGGATTAAAGACCTAAAGGTGAGACCTGAAACCATAAGGCTTCTGGAAGAAAACATAGGCAGTACACTCTTTGACATCAGTATTAAAAGGATCTTTTCGGACACCATGCCTTCTCAGAGAAGGGAAACAATAGAAAGAATAAACAAATGGGACTTCATCAGACTAAAGAGCTTCTTCAAGGCAAATGAAAACAGGATTGAAACAAAAAAACAACCCACTAACTGGGAAAAAACATTTGCAAGTCATATATCTGACAAAGGCTTAATATCCATAATATATAAAGAACTCTCACAACTCAACAACAAAACATCAAACAACCCAATCAAAAAATGGGCTGGAGACATGAACAGACATTTCTCCAAAGAAGATATACTGATGGCCAATAGGCACATGAAAAAATGCTCATCATCGCTGATCATCAGGGAAATGCAAATCAAAACTACACTAAGATATCACCTTACACCCATTAGAATGACAAAAATATCTAAAACTAATAGTAACAAATGTTGGAGAGGTTGTGGATAAAAAGGAACCCTCATACACTGCTGGTGGGAATGCAAACTGGTGCAGCCACTGTGGAAAACAGTATGGAGATTCCTCAAAAAACTAAAAATAGAACTACCATACGATCCAGCCATCCCACTACTGGGTATTTATCCAAAGAGCTTGAAGTCAGCAATCCCAAAAGTCCTATGCACCCCAATGTTCACTGCAGCATTATTTACAATAGCCAAGACGTGGAAGCAACCTAAGTGCCCAGCAACAGACGAATGGATAAAGAAGATGTGGTACATATACACAATGGAATACTACTCAGCTGTAAAACAGAACAAAATCATTCCATTTGCAATAACATGGATGGACCTTGAGGGAATTATGTTAAGTGAAATAAGCCAGCTAGAGAAGGATAATCTGTGTATGACTCCACTCATATGAGGAATTTAAAATTATGGACTAAGAACAGTTTAGTGGATACCAGGGGAAAGGTGGGGTGGGGGGTGGGCACAAAGGGTGAAGTGGTGCACCTACAACATGACTGACAAACATTAATGTACAACTGAAATTTCACAAGATTGTAACCTATCATTAACTCAATAAAAAAAAGTAAATAAAAATAAATAAAATGGAGTCAGGAAACCATGAAGGGAGAACTCTCACGCAGGTACCACTCATCTCAACTTGTACAGTCAGCAGGAAGAGAGGTTTCCATACCTCAGTAACAACAAACTGTCAGCTCCTTGCAGTCAATGAAAAACCACAACTCTGAACTCTCCTTCTCCTCCAATGAACTCTTGTTTAAAACAGCCCTCCCCAACTCCCTCCTAAAACCTAATAAAGGCTGACCGCCCTTTTGTCTCTTTAGACTTTCCTATGGTTCACCATATTTTGCTTGTTCCAAATTGCACTTTCTCTGTTATTCCCAAATAAACTCATTTCACTTAAATAATATTGCTCTTTGCTGTGTTTAAAGTTGATATTTTATTTTAAAGGTAAATAACATTTAAATGCTTTCATTGAATATTTAATAACATAGAAAAATGCTCAGAAGCAAGAGGTAAAGCAATGTATATGTGATGACTACTTATATACATACATATAAATTTCCGACATATAAAAGACGCTGAAGATATACTAAAAGGTTAATCATGCCAATTGCCAGGTAAGAGGATTATGGCTTACTTTAGCGTCCTTTTTATGCTTTTTCTATATTTTCAGCAACTTAAAATGAGAGTGAAAAACTTTTAATACCAAAAATAAAAAATAAATATCTTTAAAAATAGAGATGCACAGGATGGTCTCTACACCAGGTAAGACTCAAAACCTCAATGACACAATGGCACAAAAATCAAACATGGAGAGCCAAGAGATGGCTGCATTTCAGCTAATTCCATGGAGCTCTTAAGCAAAGGACTCCATTGTGACTGAGACATGGGAGAGAATAGTAGGTGGAATAAAAATTAAATGCCATTTCAGTATACCTTGTAAAGTAGAGAAAAGGATGAAACTCAAGTCAATGGGAGGACCAAGAGATACGAAACTGCATGAAATTACTTCAAGAAAAATGTTACATTAAATAAATACGCCAAGAATTCTGAGATGCCACCAGAAAAAAACTGCTTCTACTTCTGCCTAGAGATGCCACAGAACTTCTCTATTTCCTCATCTATAGGATGAAAATCATAAGTACACTCTGTCTCACGTTGAGAAATATTTCTAAATCACTGGCATCTTGAGACCAACTGGAAAGGGATAGAGACAAGCGAAGACGGCACACAATGGTGTGTGGGCAGACGACAATTCTCTTCTTAGGAAAAAATATGGTTTTTTTCTAATAGTACCATGTAGTAGAAAGAAAAATTCCTTTAGAGCAAATCCATATCCCAGTGAATCTGCTCTGAACTTGGAGTGTTGGAAAGCTGTCTAATATTTCTGAACCCTAGTTACCTCATTTAAAGAGACAATAAAAACTACTTCGCAAATTTTGTGTGAGCATTGACAGAATGAATATAAACCTCATATCACAGTGTTCAACATTTGGAAAGTATTCAATAACTGCTGGCCAGTCTTAAATGTTCATCAAAGGATGCCTACATTTGAGGCATGAGAAGGATCTCTAGTCTGTACTGGTCAGTAACTTGTAATGTGAAACTAGTTATGGGAAGAACATAAGGACGGCAAAAATTCACGTAAGAGCCAAGAAAAGTAAGAGCTGACTATGTCAGCTGGTTGAGCCTCCTTCCTGCAAGCCAGATTTTTTTCTTTAGAGAGATCATTCAAAAACTTCCTTTGGGCATGAAACCTCCCTGTACATTTCTTTGCAATTTCCTGTGAATCTATAATTATTTCAAAACAAAAAGTAAAAGAAAACCTTCCCTTGGTGTCCTATTTTAGTTTTTCATCACGCTTGACTCAAAATGTCCTTCCCGCATGACTTTTTCTTGCTGAAATGTAAACCCATTTCCTCTTTTCTCAGCCCTCTGAGACGGTACAGTCAATAATCTCAAATATTTGAAAATACTGGTTAAGTCATCCTACATTCTTCTCTCTTCAAGAATAAATGATCTGGATCCTATAAAACTTTCCTCATCCGTTGTCTTCTTTTCTAACTTTAAATTTTTATTTTTTAGGATTTTCAGGATTCATTCCTGAATCTAACTTTGTTCTATTCTTTAAGAGAGCGGAAGAGCCCCTTGGACAATCACTGCTTTATTATTAAATCATCTTTGGCAGAGACTTTTTTGTTGTGTTGTTGTTAAGAAAAATTCACAAGAAGTGTCCAAAAATTATAGCTATCTCACAAATAACTGTAGTAAAGGAGCCTGCCAGCCTAGTCCTCCCCGGCCTCATCAGAGGGGCCGATCAGAGACTGGGAGGCCATCAAGTTCCACAAACTGAGAGCTGAGATCCTTGGAAAACCCAAGTCGACCTAAGAAACGTCAAAACTGCCTCTCCTTGCTACTCATTTCCAGAATTCTGAAAAAAAAATAAACAAAAACTCTAGACTTCAGATATTTCATCATGAGTTCAACTATTCAAGAAACACAGAATCTAGCCATGAGTGATGAAGTTCAAAAATTCAAATGAATGTGTCATCTTGAACAATGAAAAATAAAAGGCATCAAAGAAACTTATAAGAAGAAAAACAATATAGTGTATATTTATATATGAAAATACCCTTCTAGTTAGGAAAGTCTTTAAGACATTACCACGAGGAGTAAGCTGATATTTTCATTACGATGCTTATAAAATTACCATAATTGTCAATGACTCTTTTGGGAATACTTCAAATGTATGAGTAAGGCTTTATTTTTAATCTGTTCTTCTTTGCACATTGAGAATGATACTATCTGGACCTCTCATTGAGGGATATGACTGCACCCTTACAGAATTTGTCACTGCGTCAGCTAATCCTTTTTAACTCATTGACTGCAATTTCGGCAACTCCATCTCTAACTGCTGCTTCCTGCACAGTCTGTCAGCTTTTGACACATCGCACAAATCAAGAGCTCTGCCAGAGTGCCTCAGAATTCCCTTTAATTGTACCCCTCGGCACTCACAGATACCTTGCTTGTCACTGTCCTCGTGCTCGCTCTGTGATGAGGTCTAAGCATCCCTCATCTTCCTCGGATGACCCACTGAGGAAAGCAGAGTGGCAAGAAGCAGGCTTTCAAGCCCTGGGGACAGATTGTCTTACAGGACCTTGTTACTGACAGATTTGTCTCAAAATTGGCCCTAAAGCTAAATGTTAAGTTTGGGAGAGTTCCAGGCCTTCCTGTAATGCATTAATCCTTTAATTCTATTACACTTGCCAGGTGCCTTACAATTCACCAAATGCTTTCACACTTTATCTCAGTCAATCTTCAAAATGTCCCCAAGAGATAAGCAAACAGATTTTATTATCACTCTTCTACAAAAGAAGAAAAGAGTTCAATGTTTCAGTGACTTGAACTAAAAACTAAGGGGTCAGTCAGAGGTGGATGCCAATAAAGACCCCTCTTATCCTACTCCAAGAATTGCACTGGTTTTAGTTGGTTACACATGCCCACGGGTCTGTGAACACTTCTTTTGGCCTAGATATCAGTACCACAAGGATTGTCCACTGGTGCCTCAAAACCACAAAATTTGGTCATCAATGAACGATGCCTGGTTTTACTCCTGGTCTAGCATTGAGGATTTCTGGGTGTGTGTAGAGGTAAATGAGGACAGTGCCCTTCAGTTTGATGGTGGATTACTAATAACACAAGGACTGCATGGAATTTCAAAACAAAATCAGCAATTTGTGGAGGAGTTTCATAAAGGTTTTCATTTAAGCTCATGATCTACCAATATGCTAAAATTCCCAAGAAGAATTTGACAGTTTAACACAATTTAATACCAATTACCTATCAAGTGCCTGTTTCACAAACAAGGATGACTGTGAAAAACAGACAAAATGAGACAGAACGAAGGCAGCACCCTTCACACATTGGCAGGAATAGAGAATAATTAAGAAAGTTGACCCTGGGGCCGGCCAGGTGGGGCAGTGGTTAAGTGCGCACGTTCCGCTTCGGCGGCCTGGGGTTTGCTGGTTCGGATCCTGGGTGCAGACATGGCACAGCTTGGCAAGCAAGCCATGCTGTGGTAGGAGTCCCACATATAAAGCAGAGGAAGATGGGCAGGGATGTTAGCTCAGGGCCAGTCTTCCTCAGCAAAAAAGAGGAGGATTGGCAGCAGTTAGTTCAGGTCTAATCTTCCCAGAAGAAAAAAAAAAAGTTGACCCTCAACAACAGCAAAATCAGTCTACTATAAAATCGTAAAAATTGAATGACAGCATGTGTAATGCACTGAGCCCAATGCCAGACAAAGCAGATACTCAGTGACAGGTCTCTCAGCCACCTCTCAGTGCCCCACCCTATTATCACTTAAAGACTCCTATGGTCTCAGCAAACTCCTTCACATAGACAAAGGTCAAGTCTAATGATAGCATTACAATATTTATTTGATCATCACAATAGTTTACTGTAATTCAAAGACTTATACTTTTTACGAGTACTCTTAATTCTATTCACTTCATTTGGCCTCATAATTAGTATTACCTAAGATCTAGAGGTGGGGAAAGTGAGGCCCAGAGAGGCGTCATTCCCATACCTGGAGGCAAAACTGATGCTACAACACACAGCTTCTCTCAGTCAGCTTCCATTACCTATTCTTTTCTCATACATAACAAGCTACTGCAGGATTGAACTGTGCTATGAAAATGTGAACCTCACAAATTTGTTTGCAAATCCCTCAGGTTCTTCTAAGACTTCTGCCCAACTCTCTTATGTCAGCAATGGGCAGTGTGCTTTTCAGGCAGTGGGTGTTCATGCCACACTTCTCTCAGAGAGCGTGTATTCGTGAAGATCTAGTCAGGAAAACAGAGACTACAAGGTACTTTAACACAAAGAATTTAATATAAGGAACTAGTTACACTGGTACAGGAGTACTAAATGACACAAATGTAACCCTGAGAGGTCACAGAGGAAGCAATAGCAGCCACCAGCCCTACGGGTGGGAAAACAGAGAGTAGAAGTTGGGAAAGGAACCCAAAGCTGGACCCAGACCCCTAAGGAGAGGGCAGTTCCCAAATGAGGTTGATGCCTCTGAGGGGGCATGAGAATGCTGGGGAAAAGTCAGAAACTAGAATCAATCGCTGAAAACAACCTCTAATGGGTGAAGAATTGCCACTGCAGTGACACTTTCAGGAAAGGAGGTAAACAGGATAAGCATGTCTGGTCTCGCTCCTCCAGTCATGCCACCTCCCTCTAGTGTATTGGCAGAAACTAGAGGGAAAGAGCTGGCAAAGGAGAAATGTGATTTTTAGAGCCTCAGTCCCAACACCACCAACAAAATGAGAAAGGTGGGTTTGTAGCTGAGAGATGATGGCTCAATAATCAGCACAGAATGTTCTTCACATGTTCACAATCTTCAGTCTGGAGCTACTCCTGCCAACCGGGAATCTATCTTCAGTTGATATCTATAGCACAGCCGATACAGTTTGTTGGTAGGTGCTGGATAAGAAACTAAAGAGATACTGATTGGCCAGGACATTATTTTCTCCCTCTCTCATGCAAAACCTTCTGCTGTCATGCCACTGGTACATGATGTGGGAACATCTGCGCTCCAATGAATTTCCTATTCATATTAGGAAGCCTCATCACATAAAAAGAAGGCGAGAGGCTTTGGAGATATGCCGTCCAGAGTTCAAATCCTGAATCTAACCACTTACTAGCTGTGAGATAGTAGCTTCATTGTTTCACCATCGTTAGGGAGTTTCCCTATGATGCAATTATACCACCTGGACCATAGGAATTAAATGAAACACTGATGTAAAGTAGTGCCTGGCATGTAGGCAGGCAAATGCTGGTCTCCTTCCCTTTGTATGAGAAAAATAACATATCAAAAGGTTAAAGAGCTATTAATAATCAGCTTTTCTCTTTTGAGATCTTCATCTTGTACTACCAGTTGGTTAAGAACTGTTGGTGATTCTATGAGAATATCCCCTTAATGCCAGAAAACCTAAATCTAAAAAGTGATGTAAGCTCATGAGATTAGATTCAAAGACAGCTCAAACAAGAGGTAGCGAGAAAAACCTGAAAGGCAGCAAAGGCAAAAACATAGTTTACTCATATGGAGTAAATAGGAGAAAAGAGATAAAATATGCACTTGGCTCTTGATAAGGGAATGCATTTCCTCACGAGAGACATTGCGTTTTCTTAATGCAAGCTTGCATTAGCCAAGCAATGGATATAGATTCATGTTATTTTCTAAAAGAGTAGTAATCTCTTGATTTACTGTAATCCTTCCATGGCCACAACCCCAGTGGCATCATGAGAAAGTAGAATGAGTGGACATAATGGTATTAAACTCTCAAAATTCTTTGATGGGAACATTTATGATAAATAACCAAATCTGCAAGTAAACATCAGAGCTCAATTAAATAAAAGAACATGAAGGTCATTTCCATTTAAAGCTCTGGTAGCGAATTCAATCAACCAGGCATTTTCCTGAGGGGACAAGAGCTTATAGAGTGAGTTAAATGAGTTCTTATTTAAGGACCTGCAGGGAAGGGTCATAAAATGTTAGTAATTATGGTCTGATAATTCTAAGAAAAGAGTATTTTACCATGAAAAAAAAACTTAAGCAAAAGTCAATTTTTTTCTTTGTCCCCTTAGGGGATTTATAAAATAAAATTATTTCCTGGGAGCTCAGAGTCCTATCTTCTGGTCTACCACCCACTGGATGTTTAAATTTCCTTCGGCCTGATGGGTTCTTTAGGCCTGTGACTCATGCACCATGGACCGGGGCATTGGCATCACCTGGGAGACATTAAAAATGCAGAATCTCAGGTCCAATCGCAGACCAATGGCGTCGGATTCTGCGCTTTAACAAAAATCCCCAGATGATTCCTATGCACGAATGACTCCTAGTTTGATAAGCATGTTTTAGCCCTGTGCTTCTCAAATTGTGATTCCCAGACCAGCAGCACCAGCACCACCTGAGAAGCTGTTAGAAATGCAAATTCTGGGGCCCAAGCCCAGCCCCACTAAATCAACAACTCTGGGAGTGGGGTCTAGCAATCTGGGTTTTAACAAGCCCTCCAAGTAATTCTGACGCACACTGAAGCCTGAGAACCACTGCATTAGCCTAGACTTGAACAGACTGGTCTTAAGGAATGAAGGAATTCTCCTGCACCTAAAGCAGCCGTTTCACTTTGGGCAGTGCTCTCAGAAAATTCTTCCTTAGAAATGAACCCAAATGTCTCTCCTTAACTCTACCAACTGGGCCTTTCCTACCAAGAGAAATAAAGACAACAAATCTCAAACTTTCTTCCACATGACAATCCTACGACATTCAAAGACAGCTGGGAAGTTCTAAATCTTTTCTACAGGGAAAATGTCTACATAGACACAGACATAGACATAAATACATAGATATAGTCTAGATATGTTATGTACATATAAATAACATGGTAAAATATATGTTAACATATGAAAACATATATTATGATTAATTTAGTTGGGTGTAATAATGGCATTGTAACTATGTTAAAATAAGTCCCTTTTACAGAGAAATGCATAAAATATATGTTTTATATATATATTACACATACATAAAATCTCATTAACTCAGAGAAGAGTAAAATCTTTCTCATTCTAGAATCAAATGTCCACATCAGGAGCTACATTAACACTAAGTTTTTGGTAGCCCTCCCATTCACCGGGCTGATGGTCAATCCAATCCCCAGAGGGCTGTATCAATAACATTATTTTTTGTCTTTTTATTACATAGGTCTTTTCCTTCTGAAAATACCATTCTTTGAAACGTCACTTGGGTCTCTCAACTCTTTCTCCACCTGAGTCTCCAGTCTTCAGTTTGACCACAGAATGGAGCAGTGATGGGCAATCTGGACGGAGAATTTAGACAAGACCAAGACTTAGCTCCATTTCTTTCACAATCACCACTTCTTTTCATTAATTTTCATACAGAAAAACTACCCCAATAATTGCTCTAACTATACCAAAAAGAACTTGGTATGGTTTATTAAACATCATTCAAAATGAAGCTAATGTAAATCACCAGCATTCTTAGCCTACCACAGTTCATTAAACTGCATGATATTATCACATCATATTAAGAAAGCTGGACCTGTGACTTAAGGTCCTTTGGAACTTCCTTCTACTTAAAAAATACTGCCTGTACCTACAGATTACAAACAGACCTCAGAAATACATGAGTTCAAAGTCCAATTGTAAATGCAGTCTGGGGTGGCCTGTGAACGAGCGGAACACAGAGGGGAAAACATGAGCATGTCCACTGAGGAACGTTGTCTATTTGGAGAAACACCCAGCACCACACCTGGGACACATCAGTCGGGCATTCAGAACACATTAAGTTACACTTTCATTCTCTGCTGCTGTCTGATGCAGTAATGCAGCAACCACCATGGCACGTTTGGGTTTCAAATGCTTTCCACTATTACCACTGTTACCCTCCTGGGACACTTGCTAAACAAACCCAAGGCTTTTGGCTTTGCAGATGTCTGAAGGCCACTGGCTGCCCAACTACACCTGTTAAAAACTTCAGTGCCCATTCAAATGCCATCTTCCCCCAGATTTTCTTGAACCTCTCCACCTCCCTCTAAATCTTCCTGTAACAGTATTATATTTGCACCTTTTTGACTCTGTTCTTATTCCACAGATCACTATGCTCATTTGGTCACTTGTCATCTCCCCACCATCGGGTAGTGAGATCCTTGATGACCAGAGCTCACTCACTCTCTTCTCTGAAAGGCTGGCACAGGCTGCAATAGTACACAGTATTGGTCTCCCACCCAGCAATCACCCCTCCTTTCTTGCAAATAAAACACTTCTTTTATTTGGAAAGGGTACTTATGAATTATGACTCATTTCAGACAGTCATGAAAATCAGATTCTTATTCTCCAAATATCTGCTTTCTCTGTTTTTCTAGTGGCTACTATGGGTGTGAAAAGGACTAAGAGAAATTTTCCTCCCTGATAAAAGAACTATTTATTTTCACTCTCAGCCTCTTTCTTCCTTGTTGTAAAAGGTAGTGATTGGAGCAGTGGCAGCCATAATGGTATCAAGAGGTGACAAGCTTAAAGACAAAAACCAAACAATGAGAATGGCAGAGCAGAGTGGTAAAAAGAGCATGGATCTCCACTGGCTGTGTAAAGCTATTGCATCAAAACTAGAACCACTGACCTCTGTGCTTCTCGTTATGGAAGATAATCAAACCCTTTTTCATTTAGCCAATGTCAATCAAGTATTGTTACTTACAGCCAAAAGCATTACTAACACAGCTGTTATTCCTAGTATACAACAAATACTTGAATATTTATTAAGATGTACTTAATTGAGTTTCATTCATTCAAGTAGTTAGAAAACACATAAAAGCTCTTGATATCTCACTGCTACTATGTTTTCCCACTTAACTCAAAATTTCGCCTACATTAGAGAGGAAAACCACTTCTTAACTGCCACCGAATACTAACACTTTTAGCATACTAATAAATTATTTTTTAAAAAAATAACAGGGAAATGTTTGCTCAGAAGAGTAAACACAGTAACAAAGAGGAAAAAATGTTAAACATGCAGTTCTAAATGACATCTGCTTTAAAAGAAACTTTGTAAATGTCAAAATAGTCCATAGTTTGCCCTCAATGAAGCAGCTGCACTGTACCAGAAACCCCACAAAAACCTGCTCGGGCAGCCAGCTCTCTGCTCCCTATACCCATTACACAGCTCTCAAAATCTGGGATTATAATTGCCATAGTCTGTGGCTCCTTTTGAGTACTCAAGACCCATGCTATGCAACTGTGTCAGAAGATATAGATGGAAAATTTTGAATTTGATGACAAGAATCCAAACCAGGGAAAGTCCCCCAAAACATCATTCTCACAATAAATTCTTCAGTGTTCTCAGATCAGTCACTCCCCAGCACAGGAACCTTAGAGATAACACACTTACTAAAATTGGCTTTTGTTGAAGGAGCTGGAAAGGCAAGAACAACTTCTATATGCCTCATTTTTTACTTTTGAAAAATTGCTTCTAACAAATTAAAAACTTCTATTTCCATTCAAAGAAAATTATGCTCAGTGAAGCCCCTTAGGGCCTGAAGGGTTCTGAAGGCTATTCCATTTTTAATTTGATCTTCCCATTGTTCCTGTCAGAGATGAGTGATCTCTTCGCTCCTAGACCTTGGAAACCTTCCAGGGGGAAGCTCCCAAGCTGAGGGAAGAATTCTTTTCAACTTCTGGCCTTAACTAATGCCATTTATTAGTTTAACATGACAACATCTCATCTCTCACCTCATCTCATCTCATCTCATCTCACCTCTGACTCAGGGAGAAGAACCAGAAACATGCTGTCTAGAAGTACCTCATTTCAAATGCACCTGAGAAGTCCCATGAGTCATTTGCTGGAAGTATCCCTGGAAGCCGTTATCATCATCATCATCTCCTCCTCCGCCTCCTCCTCCTCCACGTGCTTGCCAGTTGTTCACAGCCACTATTGTACTCCTTATCTCCAGAAATCCTTGTGACAAATCTATCAGGCCTCCAGGGGTAGGCGTTCTCTCTTTCCATTAGAGAACAGAAAAATACAGCCCAATTTTGAACCAAATCAACGTGAGAAAAAGAAGGGCGTCAGTTTCCCCACTGCCCCACCACTGACTGTTAGATTGGAACATTTAATTTATAAATTACCAGCTACCAGGCTATACTAGCACCTAGGCTGGTCCCTGATCCCAGCTTCGGATCATCTATCTAGATCTCCTCTGCTGCTTTCCAATGTTATGACTGTACAGCCTTGTCATTCTTAAATTTTGTCTACCAGATCAGATTGATTTCCCAGAAGAGTTAAGCTTGAACCAATTCTGTCAAACTTGATTTAGTAATCAACAGAAAATAGAAATCTGTATATCCATAGGCAACAGGATATAGTATTTTAATGCTTTCATAAACATGGGCAAACAAATTGTATTCCTGTAGCAGGGAGAAAAAGATTTTGGAATTCTTTCCAAAATGTATCTATACTATGTAATTGAAAGTATGTCATAAATGTTTATTTCTTACTTTAAAAATTTTAAGACAATATCCCTTTGAAAAGAAATCTTCTCCTCGTCTCCCAATATATTTTTCTGTCTATGGAAGAGTATTGCCAAGATTCTGTGATTTATGATCTACGGTCACTAAGACTATTTGAAAAATGCTACCGAGGCCAGCATTCTATAAATATCAACCAACACCAAAACATTAACTCATATTTATGATCTATATAAAATTACTGTTAGATCAGTTAACAAATATTTATTGAATATCTACTGCAGTGGTCCCAGCACTGCTTCACATTACAATCTCCTGGAGCATTTTAAAACATACTGACAACTCAAGTGGCACCAGACTTGAGCACTGACTTTGTCAAGAGCTCCCTGGGGAATTTTACTGTGCAGCCAGAGTTGGGAACTGACTGTGCATCCTAACACGGGGTTGGGAAGGGGCATGGGGAACAATGGCATTCGGGAGAGAAGTCAGTCTTAGAAGAGAATACCAATGGTCAGTCTCAGAAGACATTCCCATCTGCTAACCAAAAAAATTGACTTAGAAAGACACCACATCAGGGGCCAGCCCGGTGGCACAGCAGTTAAGTTCACATGTTCCGCTTTGGGGGCCTAGGGTTCGCTGGTTCGGATCTCAGGTATGGACCTATGCACCACTTGTCAAGCCATGATGTGGCAGGCACCCCACATATAAAGTAGAGGAAGATGGGCATGGACATTGGCTCAGGGCCAGTCTTCCCCGGAGGGGAAAAAAGAGAAGGCTTAGTGGCAGATGTTAGCTCAGGGCTAATCTTCCTCAAAAAAAAAAAAAAGACATCAGTTCTTCAGGGAGAGAAATTTATCACTTTTCAACATGTTGGTACTTAGTGACAGCTGGAACTATGGGGCTGCAAAGAGACTAAGTAGTCAAAGACTCTAGAGATTCAGCTGTTGGAACATTAGGCAGAGGGATATTGTTTGAAACCTAGGGATTATATCACACAGCTTGGAGAGCTCTGGTATAGGTACCCAGATTTGAGCCCTGGAAGATGTCGGTCATAAAAGGGCAGGAGAAGATAGAGAATGGGAGGAGGGGGAGGCAAGAGGCAGGAAGAGAGAGAGACAAATACACATACATAACAAAAATAAACAAATAAAAAAATAAAAAATACACATACATAGGCTTCCAACAAAGTATACAGTAAGTCATTTAAGCATTCCCTGTGGACTGTTCAGAAATCTCACAGATTTCAAGAATCATTTCTCACATATAGGCAAAGCTGTTTTTATATTCTCGGAGGAAGTGTTTTAATGATGATCTTAGCATATAATTAGTTCAACCACAATTTCAGAAGACACTGAGCCCTAAGCTATTGTTAAGAAGAGGAACCAAAGAACTCTTCCCCACCCTCCAGGAATTTACTGTATTGCAGGTCTAAACAACCAAAGATGAGACAACTGGATTATGTGGTAGCAGTGGCTCTGCTTTACAGCACAGAGAAGAAAAAATAAAGCTAAATTTTCAGATCTGGGCCCTAAATTAGATTCCCAATGGAGAATAAATGAAAGATAACAGCATGAACAACAATGACTAAATTATGACACATCCCTTAATGTCCTTTAACGTGGTTATGTGTTATTAAAGCACAAAAAATCATTCACTGCAGAACTGTTCATAAGAATACTCCCTCTGCTATATTGCCACTGTACACTAACATGCCATTTCAATGCATGAAGGACATGCATCTTAATTTTTTCTTTAGACTCAGAGGAATTTATGGCTACACTATTTGGTATATACCTGCCAAATAAGAAGTAGAAAGAACACCTTCCCCTCAAAATGTTAGAGATTTTCTTCCAATAAATAATCAAGATGGTAGTAATTGCTCACACTTCCACAATCTCTGTGGTTTATTAGTATGGGTTTTTGAAATTAATCCCAGTTTCAAGGAAAAATTTTGCAGAATCTTTAACAACCAAAAAAAGACATCTGTGTCTCTTCCTTTCCATAGAAGTTGAGGTTATTTTTGCCCTAACAGCCAACAACAAGAGGTGTTCAAGGTCTCGACATTCTCCTTAAAACTGTAGCTACAGCTTTACTTCCACAGCCACCACTCCCATCCACTGTATAAGCATCTTCCTGACCTTGGCAATCATCCTCCTGAGCTTGACCTTTACCAGGAAAAGAAAGTGACTGAATAAGAGACCCAGTTCTGGTTCATTTGGGCTTATATGAGAGGCTTCCAAACTGGGTGTTCCTCCCTTTTCTCCAAATCACAAGATTTCCAGAGTCCAAAGAACAACCATCAAGCACTAAGCTCATTAGCTAACGGTAATGAAAGGCAGAAATAGTTCAAGTTTATGCTTTTTCTTTTCCTCATCTTTTAGAACAAAGTACTATATTTTGATAATCTGAGACCAACAGTGCAAAGCTAAAAGAAGCCAGAATTCAATTGAATATAAAATGGGACTTCTTTAAGAATTGCTTAGAAGTGAAATAGGCTGCCACGACAAGGAGGAGCAGTATGCTTAAAAGTTAAGAACATGTATGGGCTTCCTAGGTGGGCAGACCCGGCTTTGAGTCCCATCTCTTTCCAGCTAAGGTCACATACCAACTAACAACTTAAAGCTTACATTCTGCATTTCCAAAATGGGAACAGTTATTACAACAGCTCTGGCCAGGCATGCTTCCAAGCTCCTAACACAAACTAACTCATTTAATCCTCAAAACAATCCTAAAAGTAAGGTACTATTACATTCCTAATTTTACCAACGAGGAAACTGAAGCACAATTCAATATCTTGCCCAAGGTCACATGGCAAACAAATATGTAGCTGAGATTCATTCAGATGATCTTGCTCCACAATATGTGCCTTTAATTGCTACACAGTTGCTATATCATAAGGCTATTGGAGGATTAAATGAAATAATGTACACAGCACATGAACAGTCACACAATCAAAAAAATGGTAGCTGCTACTGTAATTATTACCAACTTAAAAATAACATTGTTTATTATACATTAAACATTATATAGTATATATAATTTTATTACTATTATTAAGCTGCCTAATGTTAGACACATTCAAGCAGAAGCTGAAAGATCTCTAGATCATCTAGATCCTGAGTGACCTCTAGGATTCTTTCTCATCCTATGACTTTATTCCACGGTGGGTCGTCCACTTTTGAGCTTTATGATATATTAGATCTATATTCTTCCCATGGGTCAGGTCCCACAACCCATTACCACCTGGCAAACCTCTAGGCAAAGAAAATGTAAGTGGTTTTGAATATTCTGGAAAATATACCTGCAAGAAGGAGGCTAAACTACTGAAAACAGAAGACTTGGCCCATTGTTTAAAATTTCGAGATGCCGCTTAAGTTGTCAATACAAACATTTGCTGGATACTGAAGTTCCAGTTCCATTTGGAGACTATTCAGCAAAAAGGGTTTAAGTTCTTTATTCTTTTTTGTTATTGTATACTGCAAGAGACAGACACCTCTATGAGCTGGTATTTCTCCAAAAAAGTCACCAGGGATAGAATCTCTGAAAGCTAGAGAGTAATGTCAGCTACAGTACAATTTCTCCAACAAAATCACCTCATTATAGATTCTCTTCTTGGCACAACTTGTACTTTTAAAAATAGTAGCCCAATTTCACAAGCAAGTTGGAACCTACTGATCCCGACTTCTAAAATACTGCATTCCTTCTGCTGCTAGTAATGCTCAAAGTATGTCTCTTAAAATTACTTGTCAAGCTGTCCTTTTAACAGGTCCAATTACTTTCCTCTGAGACAAAAGCATGAGAACCAGAAGCCCTAGAAAAATGGGAGAATAATTATTTTACCAACATGTTTAGCAATGAACTTAGAGTGGTCCCCACTTTCCTCATCAACCCCCTGTCCCTTGGTGATTAGAATTCTAATGCTTTGAAAGATGTTGAAGCAGGACCATCATTAAATTAAAAAAATTTTTCACATTATAAAGTTTTTCCCCACAGTGATCACATGGTTCAATTATCAAAAACTACATTTAAGGAGAAAATAAAAAATGACTTTATTAATTTATATCCTGGGCTTGGACAGACATTATGAACTGAAGCAATATAATTAGGTTTTTCTGCATTAAAAATATAAATGTAAAAAAATATATAATTGTCATTTCTCAATTATTAAATTGTGGACTATGCTCTACTACTATGCTTAAATATAGACAATTGAATATTTAATGAAATAAGTAAATAAATTCGTGTTCATGGAAATAATAATTTTAAAGGTTACTCAACGAAAATGTCTAAAATACTAAATTTTCATTATATTCCTCTTGTCCAGCTTCCAATGTCAGAAATCAATTACAAAGCAGTTTAAATTATTTTTCCACCACACATGCATGTGTAGGCAGGCACGCATTCATTACTGGAGTCCACTCATGGCGGCGTAGAGAGTCAGAACAGGAACTCAGGTCTGCTTTGGTCTGGTTCCGATAGTGCTGCAAAGTCAGGCTTGATATCTTGCCCAAGCAATTTACTTCACTGTGACTCAATTTCTTCAACCATGAAACTAAGTACTGGATGATCTTGCGCGTCCCTTCTAGTTCTGTAACCATTCTAGAAGGTTCTCCTCTTCTCATTAGTTAAAGAAATTAATTTCTACTAGAAACAGACTCATTTCCACTTTCTACTATCTATTTTTTCTCTTTAACTAAGGAGCTATTTTCTTAAAAAAAGGAAGTATGACTAATCCAAGAGGCAGTTTCTTCTCTTCCACCCTATAACATCGGTTTCAGTAGCTTTGAAGAGTACACCTGTCAAGCAATCAACTCTTGCCCAATAAATAAATAAATCTTCCCCAAAGCCACTTCAATGTGTAATCGTATCTCATATTCTCAGGTTAAAAGGTTACAACGGGGCCAGCCCGTTGGCATAGCGGTTAAGTTCGCACACTCCACTTCAGCCACCCAGGGTTCACAGGTTCTGACTCTAGATGCAGACCTACACACTGCTCATCAAACCATGCTGTGGCAGCCTCCCACATACAAAATTGAGGAAGATTGGCACAGATGTTAGCTCAGGGACAATCTTCCCCACCAGAAAAGAATATATATGTAACATGTGTGTGTGCACGTGTACATGTGTGTGTACAGTCCCCCAAGACTTAAGGGTGTGTGTCTCACCCATGCCTTTTGCTTTACCCAATCCCGAATCTCATATGATCGATAAAGGAGAGAGCTATTATAAACAGTTTGATCCAATTAAATATGGGAAAAACAAGCCCCATCAGAGGGGAAGAGTATCTCATAACAGTGGGCAGCAGTGGAAAAAGGAAAAGAGACAACCCCAGGAAGGGAGGTGGTATAAGGGACCAGATCTACCTTTCCAGAAGTACTTGGATGGCTACATTTCTTTGGGAAATTTTTAAGGCCAGAGGGAGCAAAAATTGGTTTAAAAAACTGGCCTGATAGTCTGTGGCTGCTAGTAACTAAAATGCCAAAAAGCTTTTTAAAAAAACTTTTTAATTTTTTCCAGACTCTTCAAAGGATATGGTCAAACTGAAAATGACAACAGTATAAGTTGCTATCTTTTTCCATTAGTTTTAAAATTGTGCTTGAGAATAACAATGCAGTACCAAGCACAGATTATTTTCACTTCATTTTAGACCTAGCACTTTGTAGGGGGCAGTGGGTTGAAGGGAAGAGAAGGCAAAGCTGCAAATTGATGGCAAGATGATCTATGATTGAAATATTGCCTCTCTCACTCCAACTGCTGTTCCAGCTCCACCTCACACCCAAGGTCTCACAGCATCAAGAGCAAAGAGAAAAGGGTAAACAGAGGCAGGGAGTAGGAAACAAAGGAAGATAAAGAAGAGAGAGAAGGAAATAGGACTAACAGGGAAAGTATGTTGCTAAGAAAATAAGATGGTTTGTGGATAAGTTACCTAGTTACTAGGCCAGATCACCCTCATTCATTATCTCACAAAACCCTCTCAACACCATTGAAACGTATGTATATTTATCTCCATTTTATAGATTGGAAACTGCAGCTCGGGGAGGTTAAAAACCTTGCCAAAGGTTATACAGCATGTAGCTAGCTCAAGAGGAATTTCATCGAAGTTGTGTCTGAAGTCAGAGCTCATCCTCTCCAGAAGAAGGGAAGGAAGGAACCATGGCAGAGTGGAACCACTTCCTGCAGGGCATACATTACATTAGACTCTTCATGTCTTTACAACAATCATGCGGTAAGAAATTAAGTACTATTAACCTCATTTTCCAAATGAGAAAAGGTGGGCCCTGAGAGGCTTATTTGCTCAAGGTGGCACCAACTGGTAAGTGTAAGATTTAAACTCAGCATTCCAACCCCAAAGTGAGTTTTATGCTGCGTTTCTTAAGGAAAAGATCACAAAATTACAGCCCAGGAAGCTTCTGCCTACACAGGACAAGCATAAAAGTGTTGCCTCTGAGTCCATCCTGCAGTTGTCTCTTCCCTCTCTTGCTCTGGAGAGGGCTGACAGCAGCAGCTACATTTCTTCAGAAGCCACCATCAGACCCACGAGGCAAAAATGATACAACACGATTTCCACTTAGAATGCTCTCAGGATTCCGCTTTCATCCAAGTCTTTGGGGCAACAAGCCCTTTAAGTAAGAACAATCTGATCAGCTTCTCACGGAGCCCACATTCCAAGAAAATGTCTCAAGCTGACACAGTGCCAAATAACACTCTTAATTATTGAGTCAGAAAAAAATAAGTACGGAAAGGTGAAAAACATACATCATCTCACTGGCAAGGCTGGAAAAAATTTATTACCTGTTCTGCAGTAAAGAAGTTTCAGGAGGAATGGCTAAATTATGGCTTATTAAAAGGGATAAGGCTAAGGGATGAGGCTATTAAGCCCAGAGCTCTTTCTGTTGATGCAGCAACAGGAAGCAAAGTCTGTCTAGAGAGCTATAAAAGCTTTGCATGCTGCACACAATGAGTATTTCCCCCGTAGAAATATGGTTTTCAACTTTTGCCATGAATTTGGGGTTTTTTCCTATCAATGTGAAAGCATGCTCTGAAGTCCCTAATCTTTTAATTATAGAAGTAACATAGTGTATTAATTTTAAGTGACTCTAAAAACTCAAAACAACATTCCAGACATCAAGAACAGAAGCAACAATAAGAGATAAGAGATGTTGTTCCACGAAAGCACCATCTATAAACTGAAAACTTCAAGGTTATAGAAAGAAGACAGTTTTCAAGTTTTTACTCAACATTTTCGGAAATCATCCGTTGAAAAGCTTACAAATGGGGAAAAACAAAGCCAGGAATACATAAATATATTTTAGTTCCACTGTTTCCCAGTGGTATCCTACAGTCATTTCTTCCCAAAAGAAAGAAGAGAATTGGGAAGCCACTGTCTACGGAAGGAAGTAGCAACAAATGTAGACGTTTGAGAAGAGCAAGTCCTCAACCACCCAAGAAAGGGAGGAAGTGATCTTGCGGTAGGTAAGTGCAAAGAGTGGATGAGCAAGTATCTCCAACAATATACTCTGCTCAACAGCAGCAGCATCAGAAACAACAGCCAGGAACATGGAGACCGGTCCAGGGACAGCAAGCCAAGTGAGCCGGGCACCTCACCAGGGACTCGCCCTTGTTGACCCAGTGTTCCATTGCCTCAGATTCCTGCTGCCCCTCTCTGCTGGCCCTTTGCCAATTTGGGAATCCCCACAGCAGCAGAATTTGCCTTCTCTAAAAATACCCAGACCTGGGAGTTCAAACACAAAGACCTCAGCAATTGGCTCTAGTGACCTCTGGCCCCACATTACATGACTCACCACAGACCTTTATCCCTAACGCTCCCCAGTGCCATCCCAGTTGGGTGAGCAGGTTGCTGCTATTGGTCCCTTGGATGGCCCAGCCATGGGTTTCCCTCTGGACAAGTCTTGAGTGCAGCCATCTGGCCAAAACACTGGAGCCCTCACCACAAAGGGCAGCTAGGAATTTCAGAAGCTTTAAGGTGGGGCTGACTCTCTAGATATCAATAATTGTGGTATCTGAAATTATAGAACCCACTGTATATTGAAACTGCCTACTGATGCTTGAAGACACCATGAGAAAACATATGAAACCATATATTTTTGCGACATTTATCCATGTGGTGTGCACTAGAGTAAATTCATTTTCATTGCTGTTTGGTATTCCATTGTATAAACAACCCACAAAATACTAAGCATTCTAGTATTGGTGGAAATAAATTTAAAAGGCAGTAATGAGCATGTGTGGCTGTATGCATTCAAGTGTGCGAATGTGATGAGTGCACACACAAATATGTGTGTTCAGGACTGATAAAATGCAAACAAATTTCAAATACCCCAGAGTAATAAAGATCATAAAACTCTTGATCATGAACCTTCCTCACTCATGTTGCTCCTTCATAATACTTTGGACCACTGTAAGTTTTCCCTTTTTTGTTCAATGATTGGATGGTCTAGTGTGTTTTCTGCTCTTCCTCATATTCAGAGTGCCCAGAGCTGGAACATGGTAGGCACACAATAATGATGTGTTCAGTGGAAGAAACGAAAGGAAAAGGGAGGGAGGAAAAAGACTGATCAACATAAACTGGAGTCTTCAGAATTATCTCATTAACAAAAAGGCCTTAAACAGAGTCTTAAGAAAAGAAGTATAAAAAGCATGAAAGGAAAGTAAAAAGACATTCCTGGTAGTTAAAGCAGCATTTTTAAAGGAATAGAAGCTGCCCTAAATTCTCTTAGCATGGGATGAGGGTAGATTAGGGAGGAAGCTGGAAGATCTGGCAGCCAGAACCAGTCTCTAGAGCCCTCACACTGCGCCCCAGCTGTGGGAACATTAACCCTCTTCTGGAGAGCCCACCATCCCCATCTTCTACTTTCTTGCAGCTAGAATGCCTGGGACTGAATCCCTGCCACGTACCAGCTGTGTGGCCTCAGGGAAGTGACTTACCCTCTCAGTTCTTCAGTTTTTCTCCACTGTAAAATGAGGATAATATAATGCCCACCTCCTAGGGCCATTGTCAGCATTAAATGAGTTAATATACATAAAATTTTTAGAGTAGTGTTAACACATAATGCTCAATAAATGTTGTATACTATTATTATTTTTATTTTTCTTATCATTATCTTTTAAAACTCAGCTAAAAGCTTTACTTCTGTCTGAAACTCTTCCTAACTCCTCCTGTCTAGCAATACTGCCCCTCATCCTATGAACCCCACTTTACTGATCATAGCACTTACAGGTCATTTTATGCACTTCACTTTATACTTGACTTTAGTTGTTTATAGGTAAGGGCTACACTTTACCTGATTTGAATTCCGAGTGTTACAATTTAAGGAATCAACAGTATCACCAAGGCAACTGGGGAGGGGGTGTGTGTGTGTATTAAGAAATGGGCTTCTAAGGGAGAGTACCAAGTAATTTAATAGAGCAAAGAATTCTGGAGCACTCTGGGCCTAATTTACCTTATAACTTTCATCAGGATATGGATTCCGTATGAGAGCAGATGTCATCTCACCTAAACATCTTGAGCTCTATAAATGCAATGGGCTCCTCAGGAGATAATGAATTTCCCATTGTGGTGGGAGGATTAAAGACGGTCACGAATTCTCGGATTCTCCTCCCTTCAAGAGATGGGGGTCTATGTTCCCTCTGCTTGGATCTGGGAGATTCTGAGACTGCTTTGATCAATGGGATACATCAGAAGTGATAGTGTACCAGTTTCTGGACCCAAGGCTTAAAAGACAGGTAGCTCCCACTTCCTATACAGTAGCCCTGGGGGGAAGTCTACTACCAGGTGAGAAACTTACCTATCCTGAGAATGCCCTTGCTAGCCATTTGGAGATCTCAAGGAGAGTTGTCCCAAATGCCCACAGCTGTTCCAGCTCTCCCAGCCCAGGAGTCAGATGTGTGACTTCAAGGAGCCTTCACATATCTCCAGCCTGGGCCTTCCACTGACTCCAACTGCATGAGGACTCCAACCAAGAACAACCCAGCTGAGCCAATCAAGCCCAGGACCATAAGAAATAATGATAAATTGTTGTTTTAAGACACTAAGTTTTGAAGTGGGTCATTATATAGCAAGAGATAACTAGATAACCAGAACACTCATCATTAGAAGCGTTCGACCAAAACATATCTGGTCACAGGCATTGTGAAAAGATTTAAACACAGGACTAAGGCAGAGACTACACCATCTGTGAGTTCCAGCACAGAGTTGTCTAATACAACTCTGACTTTCCTCAACTTTACATATTAGCATCCAACAATAAATGGCAGATCTGGGACTAGAACTCAGAATTCCTGACTCTCATGGAGCCTTTAAATAGGTTGTTCCACCTCTTGCTTAATTTAGTTACCAAGTCCTACTTTTCACAAATGAGAACGCCCTGAAGCATTATACACTGACAGAGCACCACCATATACATGTCCATGTCCCACCCACAATACCATAAATAAAATGTATTCTTTTAAAAGTTAAAACTAAAACAATTCCTGAATCAGAATTTTTAAGATAAGGTTGAAGTATTTCTCCTCAATGTTACAAAATTCATTTTGAGAATGCCCACCCAAAGCTTACATTCAGAATCAGTGAGTTATAAATACAGAGCAATTATAATTTATTTACATAAAAGAGCATTTGAAAGGGACAGAACTCAGGAATATAAACATATGTATGCTATATATTGCTCACTGACAGGCATGTGGCTCAAATAAAAATTTTTCTGACTTAAAGATAAATTAATCACACAATGTGATACCCTAGATTGGATCCTAGAATAGAAAAAGGACATCAGTGGAAACACTGATGAATTACAAGTACAGTCTGTAGTTTAGTGCATAGTATTATAGCAATGTTAATTTCTTAGTTTTGATAAATACACTATGAATATGCAAAATGTTAAGGGGGAAGGTACGTGAAGGGTACCCTATTAGCGTAACCTTTCAGTATATCTAAAATTATCCAAAATAAATAGTTTTTAAAAATACAAAAAAATCTTACTTTATTAAAGTTCACAAGACTAGATAGTAGATATTTTTATATCCCACCAGCAATCGTTTAACTTCATACTTCTCTTATTCCTTTCCTTCCATCTATGCCAGTTTAGACTTGGAAAACTCTTCCTCAATGCAATTGTTCCATTCAGCCTTATTCGTCCTCTTCTCAAACCCTTTCCAAAATTTCCTTTTTCCTGACAACACACAACCTATCAGACAATTTAAAACCAACAACACAGACTAGGCTAGTTTCAATTTCCATAACACTTTCTATCTTATTTTTTCACATTTCAATCTAGAGGATCAGAATGATATTTTTACACCACTGGCAGGAAACTATTATAATGTTATATTTTTATTATTCCTAGAATAAATTACAAATATTGAAAGGTAGTAATTATACTACCTTATGTTTTAAAATCACAACTTTCAAAAAAGACTTCATTTTCAAAATGGTGGGTTGATCTCTTATTTTCATGTCTTCTGACATCCATGACCCCATTAAAATGATAGGAAAGGAATGAAAATGGTGTGTATAGAACCAACAAAAAAAACAATTGAGATAAGGGAGGAGGAACTATGAGCAAAAATTTTCAACAACAAATTTCTGTAAGACAGATTAAGAGAGCTACTCATTGGAGGCAAGCAAAGGAAACCATAGCCTGGAGTATTCCCAGGGAGATGGCAGTAGGGTAGACAAGAGCTGATCAGCCCCAGAGAAGTTCATTCTCGGGACTTAGCAAAGACAGGTGCTGTAGAGGGAGATTAGACATCGAGCACTACGTGAAGCTCTGTATGCAGAACAGAAGTTCCTTTCCCATCCAACCCTTGTAAGCAGAACGCCCAGAAAATGACCAAAACTTGGTGTCTCCTTCCAGAAAAAAACCTGAAGCATCCTCTAAGAAGAAATTGTAGCATTTTGGGAATTAACTGTCAATAGATCCTCCCCATTCCTTAAGTGTGGATGCATATAGTGACTTCTTCCCAAAGAGAACAGTATGAAAAGGGGGACCAACTTTACAGCAGAGAAACCCTGCTGACACTCCTTCAGCCAGGTGACCAAGGTGAACCTCAACAGTGGTACAACCTGTTGATACAATGGGATGAGAATGGCACTTTGTCTCTGTGGTTTTCCTCCCCAAAACCCACAAGGCCAGTCTAATCATGAGAAATCAGACAAACCCTAATTGAAGGTTTTAAATTCACCACCACATTCCTCAAACCTGTCTCATCAAAAACAAGAAAAGTCATAAATTGTCACAGCCAAGAGGAGCCTAAGGAAACATGACACCTAAACGTAATATGGCATCTTGAATGGGATCTTGGAAAAGAAAAATGACATTAGACAAAAAAAGCTAAGGAATTCTGAATAAAGTATGGACTTTAGTTAATAATAATGTATCAATATCCCCTCATTAATTGTAACAAATGTACCACATTAATGTTAGACATTAGCAATAGGGGAAACAGTAGTTGGGACATAGTAGAAATATCTGTACTATCTTCACACTTTTTCTGTAAATCTAAAACTCTTCTAATATAAAAAGTTTATTTTTGAAAAAGTCAGCAGACTGCATTCTTGTACACACAGCTGACAATTAACTTTTTATTGTGCCAATCTCAAATATGTGGGACAACCAAAGAGAACTAAACATTTGAGGAAAGACTGCAAAATAAAAATGAGAGAAAAATATAAACCAACAGTAACAAATTGACCTCCCAGAAGAAGCAGAAGAAAATAAAAGAGAACTGTAAAAAAATCTTTTAATGAATACTCTCATAGAAATTCAAGAAGATACTGTATCCATGATATATGATCAAGGTTCTTTAAAAAAGGAACAATCAGAAAATATGAAAACACTTTGAAATTTAGCATATGGTTACGATTGCTGAAATTTTACAAGAAACTAATAGGTCTGGAAAAAAAGTCATGGATATATTCCAGAATGTAGACGAAAAAGATGAAGTCATTTTAGAATTATGAGAGAGAAGCAACTGCGGGGTGGGGGTGATGAGATTGTCCTATCTCATTTTTTTTTAACTTCAGTAAAATACACACAACAAAAATTTTAGCATCTTAACCAGTTTTAAACGTACAGTTCTGTAGCATTAAGTCCATTCACACTGTTAAGACAGTCACCACCACCCATCTCCAAAACTCTTTTCATCTTGCAAAATTGAAATTCTACCTATTAAACAATAACTCCTCATCCTCCCTTTGCCCTGGTAACCACTATCCTATTTTCTATCTCTATAAATTTGACTGCTTTAGGGACCTCAGATAAATGGAATCATATAGTATTTGTCCTTTTATGATTGGCTTATTTCGCTTAGCAAAATGTCCTCGAGTTTTATCCATGTTGTAACGTGTCAGAATTTCCTTTCTTTTTACGGCTTAATAAAATTCCATTGTATGAGATATATGTAGATATATCCTATATTTTGTTTATCTAATCACCCACCAAGCGACACACGGGTTGCTTCCACCTTTTGCCTAATGTGGACACAAATCTTGATTGTGATAGTGGTTATAGTACTATGCGCATTTGTCAAAACTTACGGAACTGTACAATAAAATGATATATTTTACTATATATAAATTATATTCCAATAAAAAAAACCCTCTTAAGTATGAAATAAACACTGAGAATTAATTAAGAAACTCCAGTAAACTGGAAAGAGTTTTATTTCCAGAAGAAAAGAACAAGGACTATGAAAAGAAGACACTTTCAAAGAAACAACACCAGATGTTGCCCAGAGCTAAAGGTTGTAAGTCCTCAGACTGACACAGCCCACAGATGCTCAGCATGATGGAAAACAAAACCAAGGGGCTGGCCCCGTGGCCGAGTGGTTAAGTTTGCGCTCTCCACTGCAGGCAGCCCAGTGTTTCGTTGGTTCGAATCCTGGGCGCGGACACAGCACTGCTCGTCAAACCACGCTGAGGCAGCGTCCCACATGCCACAACTAGAAGGACCCACAATGAAGAATATACAACTACGTACCGGGAGGCTTTGGGGAGAAAAAGGAAAAAAATAAAATCTTTAAAAAAAACAAAACAAAACAAAACCAAGTCTTGTCCAACACTGTGAAACTTCAGAACACCAATAAGACATACAAAGGAGAGAGAATGAGACTGGTAGAAGAATTCTCATCACCCACACTGGAAGCGAAAAGAAAACAGAGCAATGCCTTCAAAATTTCAAAAGAAAAAGATTTTTAGCCCAGAATTTTCCAATTAGACAAACTATCAATTTAAAGGGAGACGACAGATAGATAAGAAAAGCAAATAAAAGGAGGAAATACAAGGATCCAGAAGATGTACTTTTTTAAACATCTTGTTGTAGGAAGTTATTTACTGACGTGCTCTAGCAAAATGCAGATGTAAACCACGAAAAGAGGAAGGGACAGGATCAAGGAAACAGTGGATCCAACCAGGAGACAAACGAAGACAACAATTAATATCTAAAAAAAATACCTAAAAGAAGACAGCTGTGTAGCAGATCTAGAAAATCAATTAATCTGGACTAGAAAGGAGGATGGAGGGAAGCAGGAAGAATAAAGGAGATTTGAGAAACTGAATATTCTGTTTGAATATGTGGAGAGAGAGAATAGAAAAGTGATTAAGAGCATGGCCTCTATCCAGCTGGCCTCCCTTCAAATCCCTGCTCCATCACTTAGCAATTATACGTACGACCTTGGACAATCCACTTAGCTTATCTCTATTCCTCAGCTCCTCACCTGTAATAATCCCCATATCACAGATTGTTGTGAGGATTAAATTAGTCAATGCATGTAAAACACTTAGAAATTACCTGGCACTTGAAGCCCTTAATAAAGGTTGGCTATACTGATGGTAGAAAAAGCAAGCACTATAAATTTAAAAATCATAGACTCCAGGAATAAGGAAAAAAGCTAAACAAGAAAGGAAATGGTATCATAATTCTTGGTTTTATAGAACAATACTTACAGATGGATGATAATATAAACACTGAGTATTGATTTAACTACAAATAGTGATAAAAACGACATAGGTAGGCTGGGGGAAGAGACTGTTGGGAAATCATAAAAAAGTTAAATCCTCGGCTATTAGAGCAGAATGTCAACGTATTAGGTATCACTTGATTATTTAAGAAGTACCTCTATAAGCATATTATTTAGTGATTTGGAGGTAAATTCCAGAAGAAACAGTTGAAAGAATTTAAAGTGGTTGCTTCTCTCATCACCATTGTGGGAATTTTGATGGGATCCAGGTTTAAAAAAAATAATAAATAAAAAGCTTAAAGGCTTTTTGGAGACAATTTGGAAAATTTTAATATGGACTGGTTATTAGATGATATTATAGGATTATTAATTTTGTCTGTGATCTAGTATCACGATTATGAAGGAGGAGAATGTTTTTATTCTTAGGAGATACACGTTGAAGTATTTAGGGGTTAAATATCATGATATCTATAAGTTATAAGTTATTTTTAAGATTAAGAAAACAAAGATTAAGAAAACAAAGATTCAAGAAAAACATATACAACACATATATGTACACATACACACGTGTTATATATATACACTACATATATACAGAGAGAGAGAAAGCAAATGTAACAAAAAGTTAATTAGATATTAACTTGAATATATGTGAAGGGAATAGATGCTTATTATACTATTCTTTCAATTTTTATATATGTTTAAAAACTTCAAAAAAACCTGGAAAATATTGCTTTTTATTATAAGTAAGCTCTCTGTATGATAATTTTTTAGCCACACGTACGTATTACATTGAAAAAATAAAATAATTTAAAGAAGAAAGATCTTACTACTATTCCCCCAAAACTGTCAAGCTAGCTAAAAGACATATACTATATATCATTCATTTCTATTTTTTAAAAATTCACACAATAGGGACCAGCCCCGTGGCCCAGTGGCTAAGTTTGCGTGCTCCGCTGCAGGTGGCCCAGTGTTTCCTCGGTTCAAATCCTGGGCGCAGACGTGGCTCATCAAGCCACGCTGAGGTGGCGTCCCACATGCCACAACTAGAAGGACCCACAACTAAGAATATACAATTATGTACCGGGGGCCTTTGGGAAGAAAAAGGAAAAAAATAAAATCTTCAAAAAAAAAAAAAATTTCACACAATAGCTTAAGTTCAATTTTCACATTTTCTTCATGTTGGGTGCCAGCAATTTAGCCTTTAAGGAGCCTCTGTGTTCTCTTAATTTAAATATATGGCATGAAAACTGCTGTCTAAACCACTTAAGAATTCCTGAGAAGGACTAAAAAGAATGCTTCTTTGAACACATAGTATCAGACTCTAGGCTTTGTCTTCAGTAAATTCACTGTGCAAGAATCCCATCCATTTTGAATAGAAAAAATTTCTCCATCTGCATTTGATACACAGTAAAATAAGAGGAAATGTTTACATAAATTACTTAAATCTGCTGAGGGATAAATCTGTGATTAGGTGAAGCTAATGTCTTTTTTTCTATCTACCAATATGCATATTTTTTCCTATAGAAATAATTGCTGTTTCTACCAATTATTGTAAAATATCAAGTACTCTACTTACATATTTAAGATAAGATCCTTTTCTTAATTTTTCGTGCGATTATATTTTAGGGGTATGGTGCTATTGTTACCCTTTTTTTAACACAGGAGGAAATAGAGATAAACAGTATGGAAACTAAAACCATACAAATCTATTAAACGCAGTTGTCCTTGGAAGGAAAGCCTTTGGTCTGCCCTCAAAACAGTCTTTACACTACACTGTATCAGTACAGCTGAGTACTCTACAAATATGAAATTCATCATCTGTTACTACAGTCTCCTCCAACATTCAAAATATAATTAGGCCATAAAAGCCAGATGTTGAGATTACTTAATCCAACATGAAGACCCTAAGGCCCAGAGCATGTACTTCTCCCAGAATCAGAGTTACTTAATGATGGAAGCAGGACCAGAACACTGGTCTGGTCATCACTGTTCTAAATGTTATCTGGTTCATAGACCCATTATTTTCCAATATGGAGACTGGAATAAATATATGAAAATATAAGTGGAAAATAAGTGCTGTAAATACATGAATGTGTTCAAGAATGAAATAAATTGTCCTAATGGGATAGAATTAAAGGTGATTTTTAGCTTAGGTGATTTTACAATAAAAAGAGAGAAACTGTTTGTTGCTCTCCATGTGTTTTATTGTTGTCATTTTATAAGAAGTAATTTAAGAAATATCATTTGTGGTGAAACTGTTTAAAAATGTTGACTTTATGTTCAGTAAAAGAGAGCATTTGGTCAAGTCAGCAGAGGCACTTTCAGAAGCCAGGTGAGGGTAGAGAATCAGTCCTGGAGGATGAAGAAAGACTCTACCAAGAGTGAGTTAGTCTGAATTCTTTTGTAGCCAGTACGTCTGCAAAGCACTAATAGCAATAAAGAGGGATTACCATTAAAATTACCACCTAAAAAGTGAACTCCGAAATCAACCCAAGATAGGTAAGAGACATATAAAGTTACCTAAAGGACCAAAATGGCCCCTAAATCTAAAAACACTTGATAGTAACCTGATTTGAGACACTAAGGTATCTACAGAAAGGGTACAGAAAGGATGGTGCTTAAAGAAGGACAGAAGCTTAAAAGGAAAGGGGTGACTTGGAGGCAGAGTTGGAAGTGTTCCTTCAAGCCTTATCCAGGGAGAAAATGAATTTGATTTGAAAGAACATGCTGGCTTGAGGATGCAAGAAAACCGAACTTTTATGCATCATTTGTCAATTTTAACTTAGCACAACTCAATTGTTTCAACTCAGAAGGCTTTGCTATTTTACATAGATTTTGCTGATTTCTTGCAGATATCATACTAACTGCCCTGAAATTATGAATTTATTTTAACACTGAAGTCACAATCCTATTGTAAATTGATGTTTTCCAAACTATGGCCAGCAGTTAGTGAGAAAAGATTTATCAGCTCGGTGTTTTCCCAGGCAGGAGGCATCTTTCTTTTCTACCGTACACTTAGAACACAGTAGATCAGGGTCAATCATAGAAGACAGATGAGAGCAAATAAGAAACCAAAACCAAGTGCCTTCAGGCTTTTAAATAGGCAACTGTCTAAGAATAGATGGCACGAGCTCTATGTCAGGCCGCTTGTTACATGTGTGTTAAATTACCTAGTACGTATTCTCTAGAGTACTTAAGGTACGGTATCAAGAATATCAAACTTAAAATATCCAATAGCTACGAACCTGAAAGAACCCTCCCAGAGAAGGAAAGAAGGATGGAAGGAAGGAAGGAATGGCTGGGGTGGGTGGGTGGGTGGGGATCTTTCTTATAGCAGAATGCCAGCTAATAAATGCAAAAAGATTGATGGAAATAGGAAGCACCATTCAGCAACTGTCATAAAGATGTGGTTGATTCAGGTGGGAATTGTCAATGGATGCTGGTGGGTGGTGAGGGGCAAAATGTTAGCAACATTTGGGGAAATCTTCCCTTAAAATACTAATCAATTACAAAGAAGAAAATAGTAAATTTAATATGAATAAACCTGGCATACACCAACATGACCATGTGATTAAGGTTAATATCACGAGTGGTAGGACAAAGCAGCATCTTGTGACTCCATTATGATGCCCTGGGAGGAATACACCATCATTTTTGTGGCATTCTGCACAGAATGCATTAACTGAACCTAGTCAGGAGGAAATATCAGAAAGATCCTACATCCTACAGTATTAAAGGCTTGTACTCTTTAAAGCTGTCAAGGATACAAAAGATAGAGAAAGACTGAGGAAATTTTCCAAACTGAAGGAGCCTAAAGAGACATGAAAAGTAAATGTAGTACATATTCCTGGACAGGATCTTGAACCAGAAAGGGAAAAGAGCCATTGTTGAGTTTATAATGTTACATTGTGAAGTGAATGGTGGTGTAGCACAAAAGCTTGCTTCCTGATTTGGAGTGTTGTGTACTGGTTATATAGAAGAACATCCCTGTTTGGAGGAGACAGATACTGAAGTGCTTAGAGGGGACGGGACATCATGTCAGCAGCTTGTTCTCAAAAGGTTAAGAAAAAGACTAATGATCACTCACACACACACACACACACACACACACACAGAGCACACACCATGGAGCAAAAACAGTAAAATGTTGACAATTGGGGAATCTGGGGGTAAAGGAGTTCTTTGTTCCATTCGGGAACTTTTCTGTAAGTTTGAATTTATTTCAAAATTAATTATTTCAAAATCAATCCATTGGGAAAAATATATATTACAACCTAAGTAATATATTTAATTGAAGAGAAGGATGTCAATAATAGAAATGAGCCTAATTTTTTAGCCACTAAAACTCTACAGTAGGGAAAGTTAGCATTCTAATTGACTCAAATCTGCTTTAAAATGAAACATTACATTCCTTGTGAAATTTACTATATTTTTGCCCAATTAGATCTTCTTTTTTGAGGAGTTTGAACTAAGACAAAGAGTCTGTTGGTTAACGGCATCATAAGTAGCAAAAGTAGGAGCAAATTATCCTGGAGTCCCTGGAAGTCTAGCCCATGAATCCCTGGAGTCTGACTCATCAACTGGATTCAGAGCCTTTCAAAGGCAGCAACCGGTCCTTGTGCTCCTACTGCGTCCCTCAGTGTCTGGAACACTTGCGCCCTACCTCTTACACCTTGATGTGTCTCACTCAGTCGTAATGTACTCAGTAAATGTGCGATACTCTTTCAATAACAGCCTACTGCCAAAGGGGGCTGCTCCTTCTAGAGAGTTCTTACTATATGCTTGATGAAATGTACAAAAACATTTATTCATCAAAAAGTAAACGGACAAATTAAATCCTATACTCATAAAACAGAATTACTATGTAGCAGTTAAAAAATAACTTAGATCGGGGGCTGGCCCCGTGGCCGAGTGGTTAAGTTCGCGCGCTCCGCTGCAGGCGGCCCAGTGTTTCGTTGGTTCGAATCCTGGGCGTGGACACGGCACTGCTCATCAGACCACGCTGAGGCAGCGTCCCACATGCCACAACTAGAAGGACCCGCAACGAAGAATGTACAACTATGTACTGGGGGGCTTTGGGGAGAAAAAGGAAAAAAATAAAATCTTTAAAAAAAAAAATAACTTAGATCCATGTCAAAAGAAGCCTCAGAAAAGCAGGTTATACGATAACTATATCGTTTATGTAAATTTTCTCTCTTTCCATCTGTCTTTGAGCTGTGACATCGGTCTTTTCCTACCGTTGGACTCAAACTTAGACTGGAACTTACACCATTGGCTCTCTGGGTCTCCAGGTTGCTAACTGCAGACCTTGAAACTTCTCAATCTCCATAATTACATGTGACAATTCCTTATAATAAATCTTTTTATTTACATATATGGATCTCCTATTGGTCCTGTTTCTGTGGAGATAACTACAGTAACACTTAGGTAAACTTTTTAAATAGTAATAAAATAATAGTGTACTTAATTCATAACTATATACCTAAATATGCAAAAGTATAAGAAATAGACTAGAAGGAGAGGCACTAAATTCATGATAGTGGTTGACCTTAGGATGGGAGAGAGGAATGAGACGGGAGACGAAGGACCAAGTAAATTTTATCCGTGATGTCCTATTTCCTTTATGATAAAAGATAACCTAAAGTGGCAAAATTTTAACAATTTTTTATTCTTGGTAGTGGCTGCAAGATGCTTATTATCTAATTATGTTGATACAGAAGGGCTTGCTCATAACAACCCACTGAATCATTTCCAGGCCCTATAATGTAACACAAAATAATGGCATATACCTAGGATCTAAAGTTAGTGTATATAGTTAGAAAGCATGAACTGACATGAGCTAGCAGAAAACTCACATTGAGTAGAATTCAGTTCCTGCAGTGTTTGATGTGAGACTTAAATGAATGTATTTATCTTAAATGCTTTAAAACTTTGCAAATTGTGGTTAATTTTTTTTAAGTAACTCATAACATTAACATGAAGAATTCCTAATCCACTGCTTTTCTCTGAAGCTCTAATAATTGGATAAGCGCTTAATTGGCATGCTTCGGTCTCCACGATGGCAAGCTAATTAAAAAAAAAAAATGGTACAGCAAATATAAAGACAGCCCTTTGGATTTCGGCTTTTAAAATGCTAATTTAGACACTCTAGTGAAACAGGTGTGATCGAGACCTACTTAATTTTATCGCCTATATAAACTACCATAAAATGTTCACTAACAAGTATAGAATCAACCTCACTAACAAGTACAGAATCAACCTATCGACAAGCATTTATTGTACAAGTCTATGTTGACTCTCTAGCTATGAAGACCCCCTTAGGTCTTCATTCAAAAGTTACCTTATGGAAATATAAAATGGTTCAGCCACTGTGGAAGATAATATGGCAGTTCCTCTAAAAATTAAATACATAATTACCATATGATTCAGCAATTCCACTTCTAGGTATATATCCCAAAGATATATATGAAAGGAGGGACTCAAAGAGATATTTGTACACCCATGTTCATAGCAACATTATTTACAAGAGCCAAAAAGTGGAAACAAGCCAGATGTCCACCAGCAGACGAATGGATAAACAAAATGTATTACACACATACAATAGAATATTGCTTAGCCTTAAAAAGGAAGGAAATTCTAACACACGCTACAGCATGGATGAACCTTGAAGATATTATGCTAGGTGAAATAAGCCAGACAAGAAAGTACAAACATTGTATGATTCCACTTATGTGAGGTACCTAGAGTAGTCAAGTTTACATAGAAGAAAGTAGAATGGTGGTACCAGGAGCTGGGGGGAGGGCTAAATGGAAAGTTATTGTTTAATGGGGACAGAGTTTCAGTTTGGGAGGCTAAAGATCTAGAGATAGATGGTGATAATGATTGCACAACAATGTGAATATACTAACACTACTGAATTGTACACTCAAAAATGATTAAAATGGTAAAATTTTGTTATACATATTTTATGTCAATAAAAAAATTTTTTGTCACCTTCTCTGTGAGACCTTCCTAACCACCTCATTTTAAACTGCAAATCTCTTCCCAATCTGACACTCTGTACCCCTACCCCTACCCCTCTCTTTTTTCTCCTCCTCTTAGCACAAACACCAACAAACATATATACTGTCGTCCCTCCATATCTGTGGGGTATTGGTTCTAAAATCTGTAGATGCTCAAGTCCCTTATGTAAAATGGTGTAGTACAATAAATACATACAGTCAGTAGGCCCTCCATAATCATCGGCATACATAGATTCAAGCAACCACCAACACAAAATCTGTGGATACAGAGAGTGGACTGTATTTCTCTACATACTATGGGGGATTGGAATTGGCCACCCCAAGATACATCTCTTTGGTAAGAGGATTATTTTGGGCTGGTTACTTTCAAAAACTGCAGACATGAGAGAAACTCTCAAAAGTAGAAGTTACCCTTTGCAAGACACGTTTACATTTGTAAAGGTAATCTCCATCTGTAAAGGTATCTCCCTCTCTGAACCAGGAAGAAGCGGGGATGACCTTATCTCTAGAAACTCTTATCAATGCACAAGGCAAGGACTTAAATCTGCAACCTTACTCTTGTTTACTGTGCTTTTCTGGTAATCTCCCATAAGTGACTCCTCCCACCCCCAACATCCTCCGTTGTCTTTAGCTGAGGGTGGTATTTAAGATGGGAACCTCTGCCCTTTTGGTCTGTTGCTCTGTTTTCCTGAGTGTCTCCCATGTATACATGTTATAATGCTTTGTTTAATTTTCACCTGTTATTCTGTCCCATGTGAATTTAATTCGTTGTCTGGCCAGAAGGACCTAGAGTGGGTAGAGGAAATGTCTTCCTCCTCTACAATACTTACTTCACTGTCTGCTCCTCACTCTAGAATGTGAGCTCCTAAAGGGTAGGCTAACTGCCTGTTTTATATCCCCAGTGCCTACAACAGTGCCTGGCATACAATAAGCATTCAGTAAATATTTGTTGACTGAAATACCACTGTTATGTCAGAAGGACTAGAGCTGAGGGAGGCTGGAAGCAAAATTAGCCACTCACAGGCTGTGGCTGGAATCCAGAAATAAAATGGTAACACTGGGGCTATGTAGCATCTATTATGAGAGAAGAAAGTATAAACCTGAAAGACACTCCAAAAAAAGGCTAAGATTTGAAAACAGATTGGAAAGAAACGGAGCAGAAAAATGTATCAGGCTGGGCTCTGTTTTGAGACAAGAAGAATGGAAGTACCAATAAGAGAAATGGGGACAAGGAGCAAGTTTTGATAAAATATAGACCAACATAGAGCTGACATGTCAGAGCCGGAGGTGGGGATCCGTGACCCCTGCCCAAGGATGGTTTAACCTAAAGAGGTAACGAATTCACCCAGAGACTACTTAAAAAACAGAAGAGCAAAAGGTAGAGGGTGTGACCTTAGTGGACACACACATTGAGGGTGAGGGAAAAAAGAAAGACTGAAAACATAGCAATAGGATGACCTAAAAAGCTGCAGAATCATGGAAGCAGAAGAGGAGCTTTGAGGAGTCAAGGTGGAGGGCAATTAGAAAGGAAAAAATGCCCTAAATTTTGAAAGGAGGTTATTGAGAATCTTAGAAAGGGGTTTCAAATGCTGGCCAGTCTTTCAGCAATATGACTATTTTCAGAATTGTGATGTTTATAAAATGGAAGCCTATAAATAAAATTTAAATATTTTTATTCTGAGGTTTCCTCTGCTAGGGAAGAAACGACGAAGTGAAAACAGTGGCTAGCAGACTAGCCCATTGGGAAGTACTTCCTGGGGCAGGAAGGGCACAGGAGGCCTGCATGGCACCAGGAGCCTTCCATTTAAAATCAATTGCAGTTTTCCATCATTATTCACAAGGGCCTCCCTAGCGGCTCTCCTCCACTTACTCAAGCATCCTTAGATTCCGATATTTCGAAGCCACCGTCATCTGTCCTCTGGATTTCATGAGTCTTCTCCTAACTGCTTTCCTGGCATCTGAGCTCCATTACCGCAGCCAGTCTGTGAGCTCTGGTCATGGCTGCTCAAAACCTAGTCATGCCTTCCCATGTGACTCAGAGCAAGAGCCAATGGCCTCACAGGGGTCTCCAAGGCCCTACCCAGTCAGCCCTGCAGCCACATGCACCTCCTCCTGCTCTCCACATGGCTCACCCTGCTGCACCCACACTGACCCCCTTTGTGTGGATCAGGTCAAGCAATGCCTCAGGGCCATTGCACTTACTTTTGGCTCCCCCACCTCCTTCAGGTCTCTGCTCAAAGGTCACCTTACTAGAGAGTTCTCTCCTGACCACCTACATAAAAGCTTACCTACAGTCCTCCCATTCCTCTCAGGCATGTATTCAGGTATCTATCTTCCTTTATTTTCTTTCCTTCCTTCTTTCTTTCTTTCCTTCCTTCCCTCCTTATTTATTTGTTTTTATGGTACTTACCAACACCTCACACATTTTATTTGTTCATGGTTTACTAACTGCCTCATGGTACATAAAAGGTATTCAGTCAACATTTGTTGAATTTTTAAATCCAAGTAAATGACTTCTACTATGACTAGATACAACTGTTTCTAACAAACAACTCAGTCACCGTCTCCATACTTAGAATATCTGCTCTGTCTACTATACTTTATTTCCTTTAAAAAGTATTCTAACTGGCTTTCTTCAGAGGAAGCTTTCCAGGCAACCCATGTGCTCTTTAGACCATGATTCACAGCAGTGTATTTATACGTTACACATAATTATGAATATCCAGGTCTGATTTCTCTGTCTACACTGGATTAGAAATGGCAGAGTGGGGACAGGAGACCTTTAGAGGCAGGCATATTGATGGCATGAGTTAACAGCTCTCAGCCTGAGAGGTAATAAGTGCAAATAGCAGTAAGAAGGTCAACACACACACACACACATTTGAGGATTCTTAGCAGAGGAAAACACCTAATAGTTTAAAAATATCACCATCTAATGTACATTAATCAATGTTGAAAATGATGCTTGCAAACTGTCAGAAAAAGTCTGGGTTGGGTCCAAACTCCACCTTGCAGCCATGAAGCTGAAAATAAAGTTTTCCTTTCAGAATTTAACTGGAAACCTCAAGCTAATCTAGAAAATTTCTATGTGAAACATGTGTTTTCTGATCATGCTAGATTCCTCTAAAATCTAGGGCTGCTACTAGGAACAAATAAGATGAGAAACACGATATAACTAAGTACTATACAAATAACAATATCTTACACTCAGTCCTTTCAAGTATACAAAGAAATTTTTTTTATATTTCATAGGACTCCAAGAGCCACCCTGTGAGCAGGCAGGTAAGATGTGGAGAAATAAAGTGATGTGCCCACTATCAATTCAACACACACTGTGGAGGAGTGTCCCGGGTGTGGACGATAGTATGGGGACCCAACAGACTAGGACCCCCTCCCATGGGGTCAAGGGGCTTTCTTAACATTTTTACCTTAAACCTGGAGCACCTGCAACCATTTCACTATACTAGTCTAGGATAAGACAATCTCTACTCTAGCACAAATCCTTAGTTATTTTATATAATATCTTACTATTTCATAGTGCTGTTCTGCAAAGAACATTACAGCTCCCAAGTCTTCTGTCAACCAAATAATGTTTAAAACCACTATACTAATACCAAGGCACATGTGTCAAATGATGTATGTATAAGATTATCTACGGCAGTAGTTTTTATATAGCAAAAGAATGGAAGCAACTTAAGTGTCCTCTAGTGGGAGATTTATTAAATCAGTGGAACACTAAGCAATTGGCATAAAGAATGTGGCAGGTCTGTGTGCACCAACACGGGACAATCTTTATGATACATGATAAGTGAAAAGAGCATGGTTCTCAACAGAGAATATGGTATTAGTTTTCATGAAGGGTGGTGGGGACAAGAGGAAGAATGTATGTGTATGTTTATAAATGCAAAGTATACCAATGAAAGGATATACATAAAAAATGGTGGCCTCAGGAAGACAAACTGGGTGGTTGGGGGACACAGAGGGATGGAGACTTAAGATTTGCCAAATATCTTTTGTATATATTGAATTTTTGTAGCAGGTGAATGTAAATAAATAAAGTAACATAACCATGGCACTGGATGAATGCAGAGGGCAAAATCAAAATGGAAACAATAAGGTCCCCCCTCAAAGATTAAGATACTGTATGTGAGAACACACTGGAAACTACAAAGCATATATTGTCATAATTAATGAGTAGGACATAGTCAAAATTACTTTGGGAGAAGAATTCTTTTTAATTTTCTCAATTTCAAATTTCAGTGCTCTTGATATCATACTCCAAAACACAAAACTATTTTTAGACATTGCAACCAGATTCAAGACCTATAAGGACTGGCCCTTTGGTCCCTCTGGAAGGTTTTGTTCTGCTTATTTTGCTGTCTTTGTTGTCTGATCATTTTAACAGACATGCTTTTGCTTCCATACATAGACCCTGAAGCACACAGTGGACCTGGGGGACAGGGACAATCTGACAGCGGAAAAGCACACTCTGCATTTTTGCAACTCTCAGTAATCTTTCTGACCCCTGCTGAGTTAAGCACTTGAACATGAAAAGCCCAGGTGATTTGTTATTGTTTTGTCTTAAAATAAAACACTTTGAAAGTAGAGAGGAGTAAAATAAAAGCAATTAATTTTTACTGTTCTATCAATAAAATACTAGAATTGGCTTTGACTAAATATAATTCAGACATCTGAGAGTCAGACCATAACAAGTATAAGACTACATTTCTGGGTCAGTTTGCTCCAAATGAGGACACTTTATTCATGAGAGTTCAGTTATCCCAAGCGCCACACTATGTGCCACAGCCATGACTGAACCGAAGCAAAAAATGACAATATTCCAGGGGACACAGCATCTGCAAAACTGTCTTCCACCCAGCTCACTGGAGACGGCCAATAAAGACCTTTTCTTCTCTCATTTAACAGATGTTGAGCAACTATTGTGTATTTTGTTTAACACGCATTTAGTGTGTCAGGCACATGTTCTAATTTAAATATTAACATATTTGATCCTCATAATAACCCAAAGAGATAGACAACATTTTTGTCCTCATTTTACAGATAAGAAAACTGAGTAACCAGCCCAGGGTCAAAGAGCTAATAAATGTGAGAGCTGAGGTTGTCTGAGTCCAGAGTTCAGGCACTTAACCATTGAGCTCTACAAAAAAAAGATAAGCACTGAGAATTTGCTGGGAAATAAGATAGACCCATGTCTGCGCACTCTCCAGAGTTTACCTCCCAGCCAGGAGGGACTGATAAAGAGCAAACAGTAGATAACAGTTTAACTACAATGGCCGAATTGCTGCAATGGAAAAGTGATGAGGCATCAGAGCATAGAAGGTAAAGGATGACGGAAAACATTCACTGAGCTCTCACTGATTCCTCACAAAACCCTAGAAAATAACTAATCATATTCTCATTGTAGAGATGAGGCAGTTCCGCCTGGAAGAGGAGAGCTGGAGGTCAGAGGCAGGATTCATCCTTAGTTTGAGCAGTCCTGACACCACTCTCTTGCTAGTAACAAATTAATTGATTTTTTTCTAGATCCTTTCCTCAACTTGTTTTCTTTTCTCAATATATCAATTTAATCTCTTCTGTATGTTACACGATGAGAGGTTTAAGTATTTATCCTGAGTGTCTTGTAAAATGCAGGAGCCTTATCTTATCGCTTTGACAACAGCCATTTAATACCAAGCGCTCTGTTCACAATAAGACCGTCATGCATATTGGTTACCAGCATTCATCTCAAATTGATGCTTATCCTTGTTGATCTGCAGCCGCCCTCACCTGGTAGCTGAGAGTTAAAAAAAAAAAAGGAGGCAAAAGAATAAACTTATCTAATGACTTCATTCCAAGGTCCAGACCAGGTGTTTTCACAAGTTATCTTATTAAAATGGCTAGAAGAGATCAGATGTTTCAGATAAGATGGGTCTGAGAGGCTCTTACGACTTATTTAAAAACACCATCCCTTCATTTTAAAAGTACTGTAAGGAAAATGGAAAGCAATTTCAAGAGAATATAAATTTTGCAGTCATTAAAAATTATGTTTGCAAGGAGTCTTTAACAAATGCGGAAATATTTATGTTCTAATAATATTTACATATTCAGAAAAAGAAAAAATGGATAAAGTATAAGCTGCTTTATAGAATAATAAATATATTTTTATACATAAAACATTTCTGAAACACACAAAAAGGAATAGTATTGTTAATGGCTCCCACTAGGGAGTGGAAATGAGAAGACAGATAAGAGGAAATTTTAACACTCACCTTCTATCCTTCAATAGTTTCCTATAAATAATTTTTAAAAATTAAAACAAAATTACATTTAAGGAAAGGTCTTTAAATGATACGAAAAAATGGTGAAAATGTTTAGGCTATATAAAATCATCTTAAGTGACAGGACAAAAGTTTTTTTAATATAGAATAATTTCAACTATGTCCCCCATCCCAATAAAAGAAACCAGCAAATTCCTGAAACACTATTAACAATACTTACCCCCAGGGGGTAAGTTTTCACTTTTTTGCTTCATATACTTTCTTCTTATTTGAAATATTTAAAATAAGAATTTAGCACTTTCATGATTTTAAAAAAAAACACAATAAAGTTAAATAAGGAGAACAAATAGAATACAGTTAATATATGAATGAAAGTGATAGGATTATAGGAGTTGCTTTTACCACATTCTAAAGTCAAATATAAAGAAGCCAAGTTGTCCCTCTAAATTAAGTTCAAAGTAAACACTAAAAGACCATTTTCTTGCTGAAATACAGCCAAATGTGGGCTCAAAGTCCTATTTCAAGGAAGGTAGAATCACACCTTAATTTTAAATACTTTTAGACCTAATCTTCTTTTCCTCCTTATAATCTTCTTTGCTACAAGTGTTAGCCCTGCTTTCTTTCCAACAGCCATTTGAGAAGAGAGGGTGATAGTGGCAATTAGCTGGAGTCGGTCAGACTCCAAGCTCAGGGTGATGAGGAACTCCCCGCAGACTAGAAGCCTCTATCCTCACCTCTTCAACACTGTTTGCTTCTATATCCCCCTATTCCTTTTGGACTTCAAATTTCCCTCTCAGAAAACGTTACCCCCCTGCACAGAGTATTAATACAACCCATATCTTATAAAACAGTTGAAGAAAGGAAATTACAGATTTACATTACCGTGATGCCAAACCATCATTTATTAGCAAAATATAGATTTTTTTGCAAGCTCTTTTGCAAAATATATTGGCATCGTGTTCACTACCATCATATATTCTCCCCTTCGAGGTGCAGAGATCCTTGGTGAAGCACAAACAAAAAGAAGCTGGGAGCCCCAGTTCCTCTATGATGGGGTAAGCCCACTACTGCCTTTCTCTCTTGCTTTTTACTAATAACAGCTCTGGACACAACACAAAAGGCAACTGCCTGAGGACTCTGAAAAGTGAACAAAAAAATGTAAATTGTGGAGAAGAGTCAAAACTTAGAGAAGCTATCTAAAGGAGGTGAATTGCCAGGTTATTTCATTTTATTTTATTCTATTCTCTCAGCTTTGTGCTGGAGCAGGACCCTGTCACAGAGCTCCACAGAGAGCAACAGAGCAGTAGTGCCACAGCGTGAGCAGGTAAATCTCCAAATGAAACCCTGTCTTTCTGGCCAGAGGCACCTGGGAAAAGCACCCTTGCAGGGCAGAGTATGGAGGGAATCATGGAGAGAAGGTGGCAAAGGGAATCCTGCAATTCTCTACATAAACTAACACAATTCCCAGCCTCACCCTGAGCTGTGCATTCATGGGACAGACTCAAAGCAGCATCACAAAGGCTCCAAGAACTGAACTAAGACTGAAACCAGCACCCAAGTCTCAGACTAGAGGCACATGCATGGGACAGAAAGCAAGTTGCATAGCAAAGGCTTTGAAAAGTGAACTAATATTAGAACGATCACTCACAGAAGGTGAGACAGAAATGCAGTCTGAATCTAACTGCTTTCATTGCCTACAAAAAACAATGTTGTTCAGAAGATTACAATAGGACCCCAAATCTACATAGCATAACATATACAATGTCCAGGATACAATCCAACAACAGCATTTCATATACAAAGAACTAGAAAAATATGAGCAACATTAAGAGAAAAAACAATCAGATTCCAACCCTGAGATGACCCATAGGATACATATTAAAATATCCTCCATAAAGATATGGAATGAATGGAAAGATAGACTTTCTCAGCAGAGAAATAAAAACCAGAAAAATAAGCAAGTGGAAACTGTAGAAATAAAAAATATATCTGAAATAAAAAATTCACTGGAAGGCTCAACAGAAGGACAGAGATGACAGAGGAAAGAGTGAGTGAGCTTGAAGAGTTAGCGAAATTATCCAATCTGAAGAACAAAGAGAAAAGAATTTTCAGAAAAATAAGCAGAGCCTCGGGAGAGCCTGTAGGAGAATATTAAAAACTTGTAGTATTCGTGTCACTGGACTTCCAGAAAAAGAGGAGAAAAAGATTGGCAGAGAAACTATTTGAAAAAATAATGACCAAACACTTCTCAACTGTTAAAAGACAAATTTATCAATGCAAGCTCATAAACTCTAAATAGAATAAGCTCAAAGATAACCACCCTTAGACACATCATAATCAACTGCTTAAAAGCAAAGATAAAGAAAACACAGTCACAGCAGCTAGAGAAAAATGACACATTATAAACAGGGCAACAATAAATTGAATGACTGAGATTTCTCATCAGAAACTAGAGAGACCAGAAGACAGTGGAACAATATCTTTAAAGTGCCAAAAGGAAAAAACGGCCAACCTAGAATTCCATATCCATTGATAATGTCCTCCAGGAAAGAAAACTAAATAATGACATTTTTAGACAAAGGAAAACTATGAGAATTCATTTTTGTCAGATCTACTCTAAAAGAAATGCTAAAGGAAGTGCTTTAGGCTGTAGGCAAATGACACCAGAAAGAAACCTGGATCTTCATCAAGAACAACAACGGAGGGGCTGGCCCCGTGACCGAGTGGTTAAGTTCGCGCGCTCCGCTGCAGGCGGCCCAGTGTTTCGTCGGTTCAAATCCTGGGCGCGGACATGGCACTGCTCATCAGACCACGCTGAGGCAGCGTCCCACATGCCACAACTAGAAGAACCCACAACGAAGAATACACAACTATGTACCGGGGGGCTTTGGGGAGAAAAAGGAAAAAATAAAATCTTTAAAAAAAAAAAAAAAAAAAAAAAAGAACAACAACGGAAATGGTAAAAATCTGGGAAAATACAAAAGGCTACTTTTCCCAAGTTCTTTAAAATGTATACAATTGTTGGAAGCAAAATTATGCCATCATTTAGTAGGGCTTTCAATATATACAGATATAATTCATATCATCACTATAACATAAAAGTGAGTGGGGGAGGATAAAGAAACCTATGTTTTCGTAAGGTTTGTACATTTTACTTGAAGTAGTACAATACTAACTCTAAGCAGACTATGAAAGTTTAGGTATGTAGATTGTAACCCTCAAGCATCCAGCAAAAAAAATTTTTTTCAAAGAGACAGATCCAAAAAGCCAATAGATAAATGAAAATGGAATATTAAAAGGATAGATTCAAATTATCCAAAAGAAGACAGGAAAGGAGGGAAAGAGGAACAAATAATAGAGGGGACACACAGAAAACAAACAATAAAATAGCATATCCAAATCCAATCATATCAATAATTATATTAAATGTAAAGGATCTAAAACACCCATGTAAATACAAAGACTGTCAGAATTTTTCAAAATAATAAGAACCAATTATATGCTGCCCACAAGAAACTCATTTTAAATACAAAGACCTAGATAGCTAAAAGTAAAGGATGGAGCCAGCCCTGATGGCCTGGAGGTTAAAGTCTAGTACACTCCACTTTGGTGGCCCAGATTCAGTTCCCAGGTGCAAAACCACACCACCCATCTGTTAGTAGCCATGCTGCGGCAGTGGCTCACAAAGAAGGACTCACAACTAAAATATACAACTATGTACTGGGGCTTGGGGGGCAAAGAAAGACAGGAAGACTGGCAACAGATGTTAGCTCAGAGCAAATCTTTCCCAGCAAAAAAAAGAACACAAAAAAGCCAAGACCTTACTTATAAAAAAGAAAGCAAAGGACGAAAAAAGTATCCCATGTATACAATAATCAAAAGAAAACTAGATAGCTATATTAATTTCAACCAGTCTCCTAATCTTGCCTCTCCTAATCTCTAACCCCTCGATTAACATATTTACTTACAGAGGCTATTCCCTCATTACTCATACAACCATGTCCAAAGTATTAAGCTGTGTCTGTCAATGATTTACAAAATATATCAGCATACCCCTGCCTTTTTTGAACTTACCATCTAAGAGAGACAACATTAATGCAACAGCTTATTAATATATATATTTGATATAAATATCAAATAGATCTAAGATACATGTTTGGAAAAGGTGCTAAGTTCCCTATGTACACAGAAGATTTCATAGGCTTTAAGAATGGCTTGGGATTCTCACTAAAGTTACAATTTAGGTGGTTTAGAAAATGCTGGGGAAGAGAAAACCCATACAAGAAGCTTGAGAAAAAAACATTTTCAGAAGCAACTAAATGTAGATTTTGAGTAAGCAAGCCTAAAGCAAGGATAAGGCTGTATAAAACATAGACAGATAAGCCTCTTAAAATTTTATAGACTTACAAAGATTAGCAACAGTATTAAGTGGATCATGTCTATCACTGCATCTTACGTTATAAGGATGAAATAATGTTTTGGGGTTTATCCCTGATAGATGTCCTTCCAATCAATATTTTGTACCTAGACATTCTCACTGTGAAATTACAGCCTTACAGGCACCCCACCTCCTCTCCAATAGTCACTTTTTAAGGAGATAGGGAGAGGAGAGGAGAGGTGAGGAGAGGAGTGGACAGGAAAAGGAGTGGGAGGAAGGGAGGAGGAGGAAGAGATGATCATGCAAGGGGGTAGGACCTTCTGCAATGGAAATTCATCAACTGTCTAAAACACATGGATCAGGGTCTGCAATGCTAAGTTTTCAGTTATAATTAAAACTAGAACAACAGATTGATCTTTCTAGGAGAAAGTATAAAATGAGGACAGAGAAAAGTAAAGAACTGAACCCTGCCCTCCCCTATGTCATGTGTTTTCACATATATTTTGTGATCTGATTTTTAAAAACATCAACAATAACTCTGCTCTCTGTAAGAGGAGTACTATTTCTATTTTACAAATGAGGCAACAGACAGACAAAAAGAACTTTATCGATATAGGCATCCCTCACTTTTATGATGCAGTTCATTCCTGGAAACCACACTGAAAAAATCACTAAGTGAACTGTATAGAATTTATTAAATTCATTTACTAGAATAGGTTTGACTTTAACAATGAAAGCTAGTGACAAATAAGTGGATAAAGACAAAGAGAAGTAAAATACCAGTTCTTCCTTTCACTACATCACAAGGAGTGTTCGGAGGAGAGAAATGCTAACTACACAAACAAGCAGGGACTGTCACCAATAATGGATATAAATACTGACCTGCACTATAAGGAGGATGGACAGGAGGAGAGACCCAAAGCAACTGCTACAAATTTGCAGTTAAAAATCAAGGCGGTAGAGAGCCCAGAAATAGATCCCCACAAATAGAGTACACTGATCTTTGACAAAGGAGCAAAGCCAATACAACAGAGAAGAGATATCTTTTCAACCAATGGTTCTGGAACTGGACATCCACATGCAAGGGGAAAAAATGAATCTAGACACAGACCTGACACTTATAACAAAAATTAACTCAAAATGGATCATAGACTTAAATGTAAAATGCAGAAATTACAAAACTTCTAGAAGAAATCATATGAGAAAATTTAGGTGACCTTTAGTTTAGTAGTGACTTTTTAGATACAATATCAAAAACACAATGGACTTCGTTAACATTAAAAAACCTCTGCTCTGCAAAAGACACTGTTAAGAGAATGAAATGACAAGCCACAGACAGAGAGGAAATGTTTGCAAAACACGTATCTGACAAAAAATTGGTATGCGAGATGTACAATAAATTCTTAAAACTCAACAATCAGAAAACAACCCAATTAAAGAATGGACAAAAGATGTGAACAGACACCTCACCAAAAATGATAGATAGATCACAAATGAGCACATGAAAAGATTGTCATCAACATATGTCATTAAAGAATTGCAAATTAAAACAATGAGAGACCACTACACACCTATTAGAATGGCTAAAATCCGAAACACTAATAACACTGGCGCTGCTAATGCAGGTGAGGATGTGGTACAGAAACTCTCATCGATCGCCAGTGGGAATACAAAATGGTACAGCCACTTGGGAAGACCGTTTGGTAGTTTCTTATAAAACTAAACATGTTATAAGTCAATTATATCTCAAAAAAGCTGGAAAAAACAAAATCACTATATCATCCTAGACTGGATACTGTGCTAGAGAAAAAAATGCATGGACACTAAGGCCAGAGTGAGGTTAATTCATAGACTGGAATACAGACAGTGGATTGGATAGAGATGAGGGTTTGTTTGTTTGTTTGATAACTGTACTTATTGTTTAGGAGAGTGTCCTTATTCTTAAGAGGTGATTAGGTTCAGGAAAAAAATGAGTAATACACATATACATACATAAAGCAGGAGACGAAGCCAACAGAAGACAATTTAGGTGAACCTGCATGAGGAGCACCACACAGGTGTTCCCTGTGCTGTTCTTACAACTTGAAATTATTTCCAAATAAAAACTTTTTTAAAGTTTACAAAAAAAAAAGGAGGAAACAAATGCATATTGGTAAGTGAAATAAGGCTATACACTGTTTAGTTCCAGCTACATGACATTCTGGAAAAGGCAAAACTATGAAGACAGAAAACAGACCACTGATGCTAAGGATTCAGGGTGAGGGAGGGACGAACAGGTGGAGATGGAGTACAGGGCATTTTCAGGGCAATGAAAGTGCTCTCTATGATACCATAATGGGAGACACATGTCATTACACCTTTGTCAAAAGGTACAGAATGTACGAAACAAAGAGTGAACCCTAATATAGACTATGACTTTAGTTAATAATAATGTATCAATACTGGCTCATCAATTATAACAAAAGTACAGTACTAGAAGATGCTAATAATAGGGAAAACTGCAAGGGGGTGAGGGGAGGATGAGGAGATATATGGGAACTCTGTACTTTCCATTCACGTTCGTGTAAATATAAAACTGCTCAAAAAATCAAATCTATTCTTTTTTTTTTAAGCAAGACAGTGTGTCATTTTTTTGTGGTTTTGGTTCATGCTTATGGGTCAAGATTTTTAAATGGCACCAAAGGATATGTTCATTTCCTCCAGTTTCATAAGCCTTAACTGTATTATGAGGCAAACAGCTGAAATAGAAAACCACCTAATGAGAGCCTGCCTATCATTCTCTACATCTTCTTTTCTCATTAACTTCCAATACGCCTAGTTGTTCATTTGTTTATTGCCATAAGAAAATACATTCTATTCCACTGTGAGCAGTCACGAAGCATTATTTCAGCCCCCCCAAGGATGTATCTGTGGAAAATAGCCCTCTTTTCACGTCCCCTAAAGCTGGAGCCAGGGCAGCTTCTGATGACTCTCCACCGTGGCCAGAAATACCAATTTATGAGTCCTTAAATGGAAACGCCTCAAAAGAGAGATATTTGGGGTTAAAAGACACCAAAGCCCCTGTTCTTATCTGAAGGAAAAAAGCCCTTACATACACTTACCTTGAAAAATACGTGAGTACAAATTCTCCCCCAAAACATCATCAAAAAGTAGTTAAGCATTTCAGCTGTTAAGGAGATTGCTCCATTCAGGAAGATTAACGATTATGAGTCTGCAAAGGAACCTATCACCTTACTGATGTGGTTAAAGCAGAGAGTTGTTTTCTTCTCTGCCTCTTAAGATTTGTAAAAAGCCTAGTACTGAAAACAGCAGCACTTCTGTTGTGTTAAATGACATGTAGGATTTTCTCCTGATTGTGTTTTTAATAAGCAGGGCCTAACTTATAGCTTTAAACAATATTTTGAATGCACGGACATATTCTGGACCAGTGGTTCTCAGAGTGTCTTCCCTGGGTCAGTGGTACCAGCATTACTAACAAAACTGTCAGAAATGCAATTCTAATCCAAATCTACGGAATCAGAAATTCTAGGGGTGGGACCCAGCCATCTGTTCTCACAAGCCTTCCAGGCAACTCTGATGCCCAATGAAGTTTGAAAGCCATGGTTCTAGAAGTCCGTCACTATGGAAACAAGTCTTCCTTTCTCTAAGTTGACTGGAACCAATTATTTAGTTAAGCGTGTCTCAGGGAGCTCCACGTGTTCATAATACTCTAAGGGCTGGTTAAGACTCTCACCTTTTGATCCCTGCCTCTCTACCATGCAAGGATGAGACCTTCATGTGTTCCCTAAGACAAGAGGAAGACTCACATCCAGTGCCAACTCTGAACCAACATACAAAGAAGTCTGTTTTCTCAGTGAAAAAAAAAAAAATCAAAGTTTCCCTCTCCAAAGGGCTTGGCCTTTCTTTTTCTTTCTTTCTTTTCTTTTTTTTTTTGAGGAAGATTAGCCCTGAGCTAACTGCTGCCAATCTCCCTCTTATTGCTGAGGAATACTGGCCCTGAGCTAACATCCATGCCCATCTTCCTCTACTTTATATGTGGGACGCCTACCACAGCATGGCATGCCAAGCGTGCAATGTCCACACCCAGGATCCGAACCGGCGAACCCCGGGCTGCTGAAGCAGAATGTGCGAACTTAACCGCTGCACCACTGGGCCGGCCCCTTGGCCTTTCTTGATAATCACAATACCTCCATCTTATATTGGATAACAATTTTCAGTTTACAGAACACCTCCAGATACATTATGTAATTTAGCTGCCACAATAACCCTACGAGACAGGTTCTCCAGTCCCCGCAACATTTTGCAGAGGATGAAGCTGAAGCTCAGAGAACTCTAAGTAACCAGCTACCAGTCCAAGATCAGCCAACCAGTAACTAACAGAGCCTCCACCGTTGATGCCAAGCGTAATGCTCTAAGCGGTCTTCGTAAAAGAAACATTAGCTACACGATCTTGGATGAATTATTGAACCTCCATAAGCCTCATTTCCACATCCATAAAATAGAAGTGAAAGTCGTACCTACTTCACAGAGTTTATGTGAGGATTACATGAGCTAATCCACGTAAGGCTCTAAGAACAGTGCCTGGCACCTAGCACACCTGCAATAAATGCTACTGATCCTGACACCACGACCACTCCAGCTATTGCAAGACTGCAGCCACACTACTGCTCCAGGGAACTGGGCATTTTTTAACCTATTACCGTTTTCCTTTACTTTTGCCTTCAGACTTCTTATACTGTCCAGACCATCACGTTAAGTGTTTATAAAACAGACATGATCCCATCATCTATTAGGCTATGGTGGGGTTTACAACAGATGAAAACATCAAAAAACTTCATAATATCTGGAAATTTTGTCAGCAGCTATTCCAATCATCGGGCAGTTTTGTTTTTATTTCAATTCAAAGATTAGCTCTTACAAAGATAAACCCGATAATTACATCAAATATACATAGCCTTCATCCCCGAGAGCTTCTTGAGATCCAAGGAAAACAGAAGGCTTAAATAAGGCTGGCAAACTGAAAAGCTGGCTTCGGCTCCTTGCCACTAAAGTGACCAAAGATAGTCTTGAGTCTCCTGTTGTATAAATGAAAAACACAAACTCTTCTCGGAACAAATCCTTCCATATATGCCTGATTGCAACCCTTTGAAGTTGACACAGCTGAAATCAGATTTTTTGCATGAATTATGCACTACAGCAGAACAGAAGGAAGACTACTCAGAATATGACTCATCGTGCAGAAGAAAGCTAAAGGCACAACATGTACTGTGAATCTTCTGGGAAGCCAACATTTCTGAACTAGGTGAGAGGCACATGGTGGGGGATTATTTCAGGGGTTACTTCAGCTTCGGGAGGTGCAGCAGCAAAGCCCCTTGAGCCAACAACTTCAACAACTGCACAGGCTCACTCATTTGTCTTTTAGTGGCTTCTCTCCCACTGACTTCCAAGTCCATTGATTTAATCCACCATAACTAATTATTTAAATCCAGAGAGCAAATGAGAAATTAACATTCATTTTCATTCATTTCAATTGTCAACATAAACCTAACAAAAGATTCTCTAAGTCCAAACTTAAAACCTCATTTAATTTTTTTCCCTAAAACACTATGATTCAAATTTAAATGCCATAATTTATTTCAACACTTGTATGCTCCAACTATGAATTCTACAGATCAAAATTGTTAATATTTATGGGATCTCTAAGGCCTCCATAAAAGAATTTTTGAGTGTCTTTGAAAAATGTTTTCGGGGCTGGCCTGGTGGAGCAGCAATTACATTTGAAGTTTCTGCTTCTCGGCGGCCCAGGGTTCACTGGTTCGGATCCCGGGTGTGGACATGGCACCGCTTGGCAAAAGCCATGCTGTGGTAGGTGTCCCACATATAAAACACAGGAAGATGGGCATGGATGTTAGCTCAGGGCCAGTCTTCCTCAGCAGGAAAAAAAAAAAAAAGAGGAAGATTGGCAGTAGTTAGTTCAGGGCTAATCTTCCAAAAAAAAAAAAAGAAAGAAAGAAAGAAAACTGCTGTCAATGATTCCTCTAAGCTTATTCAAAAATTCAACCTAAGCTTAAATTCTTGTTTTCTAATAGGAAATAACCTCTAAACCAAAACTACTTCTAAATCAAATGTATTCATGCTGGTACTATTTCAAACTCATGAAGACCCAAGACAATAAACGTTCCTATTTACATATGAATGGCTTATTAGCTCAATAAGTAAACCCATATTTGGGGGAAACAACTGGTCTTTCATCTTGGCCATGATTTCAATGTTATTCCTACTTATATAACACACTAAGCATTTATTTCTCAACACTAAAGTCAAAAGCAAAATTAGTTTGTGAGACTATGAAGCAAAGCTATGGGAGTTAGAGAGCTGTATGATATCCAGCTATATGAAAGCCAGCTTTGGACCAAGAGCTAATGATGATGGGTCAGGAATTACTTAGGAGTTAACTTATTCACTCCATTCAGCATTTACATCTAGAAACTCCAACCAGCTACAGTTGATCCCACCTGACCAGCCTATCAAAAAACTCCTGAGTAAAGGCAAAAATAGTTGGTCAGAGGCCGGCCCCATGGCTGAGTGGTTAAGTTCACGCACTACATTTTGGCAGCCTGGGGTTTCACCTGCTTACATCCTGGGCGCAGACATGGCACTGCTCGTCAGGCCACGCTGAGGTGGCATCCCACATGCACAGCCAGAAGGACCGACAACTGGAAGATACAACTATGTGCTGGGGAGCTTTGGGGAGAAGTAGGAAAAAAAAAAAAAAGATTGGCAAATGTTAGCTCAGGTGACAATCTTTAAAAAAATAGTTGATCAATTACAAAGTTGCTTGATGTTGATGGCTTATAACTCTCTCTCTTTCAAACCACGAGCTATCCCAAGACAGGATCCCCACTTCAGGCACCTCTCAAAGTGGGATTCAGGTTAGTGCTCAGCTTCTGCTGAAGTGATGTTTCATTCCTACATGCTTTCTGCTACATACCATCAGTGAGCCTGGCCTTCTAACCACTTGCTTTTGCCTATGATATATGTGGTCCTTATTCTTGCCTGTCTTTTTGGCATGGAATCCACACCCTACCCAGGACTTCTAATACAGGCACTATGTCCCCAACCAATGCAGGCTTAGCTGAGGGTTCCCACTTTCCCTTATATTCTGACTTTGATGTATATCTACTCTGTTAAGGATGACTTTCCCCAGTCCTAGCTTCTCACCCTAAATTTACTGGCCCACACCCCAACATCACACAGTTGAAGCTGTGCCTGTGAGTCAGAGGAGAGTATCTGGCTCTGAAAAAACTCAGAGAACAAAAGCTCAAAACTGTTTCCGTCCCTCCAAGCTCACGCACCCTTTATCCCACACTTGGCTGAGGGCCCAGACATCAGTCCTCAGGCACATAGGTGGCTTTGGATGCGTACCTAAGCAAATGTAATCTTAAAAGGTTAATGAAAAACACAGGACAGAGAGTTAACATATCTGTTTTCTGATTCTACATCTACCACTAAGATCACACCACTATGTGATCCTGGGTGAGTCATTAACCCTCTAGATCTGCTTTCTCAACCGTAAAATTAAAGGGTGTTGTAATCTCAAAGTTCTCTTCCAGCTATGAAATTCTATTATTGTTCTCTGCAAAAGTAACTGCCAAATGAATTCTCAGATATGTTTAAAGGCTTAAGATCCTATCTACTGTTACTCATGTCATTTCTCTCCTCCATTAGGATGGACAATTGAAACTCGATTACCTACTCTAAGACAAAGACTATGGGGAAGATTCCCATAGAAACTTCTCTTCTACTGGCATAGCTGAGTGAGCAATTCATTGCCCTCACTGATTAAAACATTCTGAAAGATGCATCCGTATCGACTTCTCTTACAAGTTTAACAAAGCAGAACCCATCAGCTGAGTACCTACTATGGGCCAGGGATTTAGTTAAGCATTTTACTGCATTACGTCCAATCCTCACTATCTGAAAGGTTAATAAGATCTCCATCTCACAGGATCAAAGACATTCTTTAACTTATCCAGTGTCACAGCTCCAATAAATGGTGGTGGTAGAATTCAAATGCTTGATCCATGCTTTGGGCTGACCCACTAGTGAAGATCTGAGGGAGCATTTAACACCTCCGTTTGGGTCGGGGTAATCACAGCACACTAGCTGCCTGTCACACCATGTTCATACCATAAAGCCTTCCACTGCATTTAACAGTGCTTACATGTTCCCTTCTCAAAAGATAGGGAGGAATAGATTCTCCTAGGAATGGCTTCAAATTTGTCACATGCGAGAAAGGAAAATAAAGTCTATTTTAAAAATTACATATATACACACACACACATATGAAAAAGCATATCTACTTATATTTTAAAAATCTACTTAGAAATAAAAACATGGTGATAACCCTATCATTTGAATAAGTAAACATAAAAATGGAATGAATAAAAATAAAGATTAAAATTAATGGGAAATACAGAAATTGTTTAACTCAGTTTTAAAACCTTGTCTTCTAAAGCTGAAGAGGAATTAGTACTACCAAATAATAAAAGATATTATAAAGTTACAATAATTAAAATAGCCAAAATTCAGTGGACATTTAGTATATGATGGAGGTAGCATTTCAAATCAAAGAGGAAAATATAGAGTATTTAATAAATCACGTCAGCACAAGTGGGTAGCCCATTAAGGGGAAAAAAACAAATCCAGAGTTCTCTTTTCCAACACCAAGATAAATTCAAGATGGATCAAAGATTTAAACATTAAAAAATAAAATAAAATACTAGGAGAGAGATTTTTCATTAAACATGGTAAATAAAGTATGTTTTTAATCTCTAAGTCCTCTTGAAACCCCAATAAAATCACTATAAAGAATAAATGAGGTAAAATTCCAAAAGGACAAAAGACAATACGAACAGATAAGAGATATCACCCAAAATTTTGAAAGATGGAAAGCAGAAGACTGAGTGGTACCTGATCCAGCCAAATGGAGACAGTTGAAGCCTAACCGCCTGCCAACAGCGGAAGTCAAAGAAAGACATCTCACTCTTATGTGCACAAGAACCAGAACCACTTGGCAATCCTGAGAGAGTGTAGCCTCTGATTCAGTAGGTCTGGGGTTAGGCCTGAAGTGTTGCATTTCTAACAAGCTCCCTGGTGATACGGATGGAGGCTGCTGGTCTGGGGTCCACACTTTGAGTAGCGAGGCTTTGGAGTAAAGAATGTCCGAAATGTTCAAGAACTTTAGGCACTAGACACCTCTGGAAGTCAGTGAGCAGAAGGACTGGTCCAAAGACTGTCTAAGAACAGGCAGACCTCCTGATTTGGTCCTTGAAGCAAGGTGACTGCTCTCCCAGCCCCAGCAGAGTGGGGTGGTCTACACCTGGAGAGGCTGAGTCCCAGAGGATCTGACTGACCTCTGGGGGACACTAAGCACAGTGTCCAACAGGGAACTAAGTGATAATCTGCAAACCAAATAGGACCTTAAGGTCCATTTCATTGCTCAGCTCTCAGAATGTGGGCAGCAGGCTCAGAGCCTCAGGCGGGTAAGAGGAGGGTTATTCTCCAAGGAAACTATCTCGAGAAAGTACTCTAAAGGGATAACCTTGATTAATCAGACCACATAAAAATTAAAATCTTCAGTCCAGAAAAAATCATAATTAAAGTCAAATTAAAGACAAATAAAAAACATGCGCAAATATTCACAATATATATGAAAAATAACTAATTTCTTTATTTGTGCATAGAATCTTTATAAAGATTTAACTCAGTTTTAAAACCTTGTCTTCTAAAACTGAATAGCCATTGTGGCATTGCTTTTAATAGCATATGATTAGAAATGAACTAAAGATACACTGATAGGGGATTGGTTAACTAAATTATGACAAATACATTGTATGTAATATATATACTATACATATGTTAAAATTCTACACAACTATTTAAGTAAAAAACAAAGTACAAAAAAGCATACACAGTTTGTAGTAAATAACACTTTAGAGAAATATGTATGTTTGGATATGCAGAGAAAAAGTTCCAGAAAACAGCTGCAAATGGTCATATCTAAGGAAGGAGTTGTCCTTTTCAGTGAATACCATATTTTACCATTTGACAGTTTTTCCACAATAAGAATGTATTGATTTTTTTTAAATCAGTTTCCTTCCCAAGAATTACACAGGGCAAGGTGATGACAGTAGAATGATAAGAAAAAGAGGATTCTAGAAAGGAGCAGTTTATGCAGTGAGATCCTTTTTCTGTCCAAGAATTGGCTTGGGGGAGATGAGCTAACTTCTTTTGCTATTCTTTCTTTCTCTCCCTGAGAAATGGAAATAATAACAATAAAATACAAGTTTATTTTAGTTTATAATTTTAACCCTGTGACATCTACTTTGACCATTTTTTTAACAAACTTCTATCTCATATATTTACCCCATTTCCTACTCTGCCTTAGGCTCACTTAACCAACAGGAATGGTGAGTCTAGGCTTGCGTTCAGAGATGGTAGCTGTCTGCCAAATGTCTGATGTGGAGCCTTGAAGCCACCAAGCTGAGAGACCAAACATGACCCACAGAAGTGTGAACACTCCCACCACACACTATCAGGGGCAGGAGCCAGTAATCTTGAGAAACGTTTGCCTGAAGCAAATGAGTCTAACAACTTGATTTATAAGCCAATGTGCTTTACGTTGATTTTCTAAAGCCAAGAAATATTCCTAATGAATAACTACTTAGCTACTTCTTCTGATCTTATGGTTTTCCTGCTCAAACTCTTGGACACAACTGCCATGAAATACCAGGCAAAATACTGCATATAATCACCCACTCATTTTTCATTTGAGTATCACTTCTAGCCTTATTTTTTAAATATCCATTAAAAGTAATCATTGAATCTAAATATATGATCTTCCTTTACCTTATAATTTTACCAAATCCATAAACAACAAGTTTTCTACAGTTTTGAAGCAATACATTTTGAAAAGAAAGAAAACACTTAATAAATTTCACACGGTTAAATTCATTTTCAAAGAGTTACCTTCAAAAATCCAACCTAGAATGTCTTTATTCTTAGAGGATAGATGTATGTGCAAGAACTTAAGAGTGATGTGTCACAATATCTACAATTTACTTTGCACACACAGAAGAAGAAAAACAAGATAAAATGTTAGCAATCGTTGAATTGAGGTGGCACTTTTTTTAGCTTTTCTGTACATTTGAACATTGTCATAAAAGGAAAAACTTTTTAATATATGCCATTCTGTAGGTATAAGAACATAACTTTTCCCTAAACAGAAAGGCATGATGAGATAATATGATGACTGGGAAGCAGGACAGGGTTGGGAGTCAGCTGTACTGAAGAATAACCTAGTTCTAGATTTAAAATCTTCTCTTGAGTTCTAGATACTTAGTTACCTGTTGAATCTTGGTTACTTGTTACTTGGTGACTTGTTTAACAGAAATTTTCCTACCTTCAGAATAGCTTAATCATAAAGTAACTACTCAGATAATAAATTATTAGGAAACCTCAAACAAGGAGAGATTTCCCTCATTCAAGATGTCTTACGCAAGGTAATAACATTTAATATACCTATAACTGACTTTTATTTGTCATAAAAGAACATATAACAAAACATTCACCATTCCCGTTAGCTAAGGAAGCGTAAGGCAATGAGTTGGAAAGGATGTAAATATATGAGATACATGTTTGTTAAACAAATGGTTGCAGTAAATGTCATAAAGTCCAAAATTATAAATTTGAATGAATTTCTCATTGTATTTTATGATTATTATTCCCATTTCTCAGGTACAGAAAGAGTGGTAAAATGTCTTTTCATGGCAGATATTATTAAATTTCCTTCCTAGCCAGAGCCCCAACCTGCTGTTCTTTGCACAAGTCATCATGTTAAAACAGCTGTTTTCTTTATAGATCAGGACAGTTTGTCCAAATTACATCAAATCTGCAGCAGGTTAAGTAAGGGTGGGGAGGCTTTCTCATTCAGTATTGAGGGGGAGGAATAAACTGCTATAATTTTTCTTAAAAGGCTTTAGCAGTATTTATTAAAATTTTAGTTGGTACATCCACCGACCCAGCAATTCTACTTCTACACGTTAGTTTAGCGAAATATGCCTGAGTACAGAGAAGTCTGTACAAGAATGATGTTATAGCATTGTTTCTAATAGCATGCACAGACAGTTAAATGGACGAAGAAACGTGCAAACAATAGAATTCTGTGCCATCATATGGAAAAGAATAATGTGGGTCTACATCACTGATCTTGGAAAATCTTCAAGACATAATGCTAACTGTGGAAAAAAGTTTCAGAGCAGGACTTAAAGAGTTTATCATTTATGTTTTAAACAAACTTCATATTTCTGTGTGTGTGGGGAGGGTAAATGAACTGAAAAAGTTCTGGAAGAATATACATATCAACTGCTAATATTGGTCACATCTAGGGAAGAAAGTGGGATTAAAGAAACAGTGAAAATGGAAAATTGTTGTGGTTTTTTTGCATAGGGAATTTCCCAATGAGATTATAGACACAGAACACTAGGTAAATTTTTTAATGACTTTAAAAATGAAAGAAGAGGTTTTATAATTTTAAATGTTTAAAATAATTTGAATACTGGTTGTTTGTAGCATAATTAATCATGTTAGACACTGAAATATTTTAAATGTACAAATTAAAATTAATTCATTAGAAATTAACAAATGGTTACTGCTGAGATAATACTGCACCCAAAGAGTCAACGTATATTGTCTTCTTACATCTCCAAGACAACTGGGGGGAAAAAAATCAGAAGCTTCATTTAAAACTAATGTGAAAAACTCACTATCACTAGCACGCATAATTTGGAAGAATATTGTATACCACATCCCTCACAGCTATCAAAAAAGCCCTGGAAAATTTATACCTCAACTCTAGTGTCATTTGAACATTTAAGACTCATATGAAATAGTAGTCATGGCATACTGAAGATTTTATCAATGAAAACATTGTTATTTTTTTTTAAAGATTGGCACCTGAGCTAACAACTGTTGCCAATCTTTTTTTTTTCTGCTTTTTCTCCCCAAATCCCCCAAGTACATAGTTGTATACTTTAGTTGTGGGTCCTTCTAGTTGTGGCATGTGGGACACCACCTCAGCATGGCCTGATGAGCGGTGCCATGTCTGCACCCAGGATCCAAACCAGCGAAACCCTGGGCCGCCAAAGCGGAGCGCGCGAACTTGACCACTCGGCCATGGGGCTGGCCCCAATGAAACATTATTTTTAAAGGAAACCATTCTATTATGCTATGAGTCCAAAAACAATAGGAGATTTTAACAAGATGATTTTAAGGTAGCCTCTCTACAGAAATAAGCAGAAAGTGATCCAATATTTTCTGTGTTTTGGGACTAAAAGGCATGGGGAGGAACCAGTACAACCCATGCATAAAAACTGCAAAAGAATAAGAAACAAAAAGCAAATGAGAAAGAATTACACACAGGAACACAGGAAGACTTCAAACAAAAATTTTAAAGAGGGGCTGGCTTTGGCGGCCCAGGGTTTCGCTGGTTTGGATCCTGGGCGCAGACATGGCACTGCTCATCAAGCCACACTGAGGCAGTGTCCCACATACCACAACTACAAGGACCCACAACCGAAAATACACAACTATGTTCCGGGGGCTTTGGGGAGAAAAAGGAAAAAAATAAAAATAAATAAAATCTTTAAAAATTTTAAAGAAATTGCAGGGCACATGATCATTTAAAAAAAAATGTCAAAGAGATAGTACGATTCAGAAAAGTGATTATAAAACTGAAAAAAAGAAATCGAAAACAGAGATAGCAGTAGAAGAGAAGGGAAAGATAAAAAAAAGAAAGATTAAAGCACCATTAACAGCAACAGAATAAACATGAGTGAAAAAGACAGCTGGTAGACAGACTTGAGGAAAATTAATAAAACTACATAAAAAAATTATTAAAATGAGTATAGAAAAGATGATGGAAATGAAAGGCAGACTAAAGAAATCTAACATACATATAATTGGTATGCCTGAAGAGACAAGAACAAATGGAACAGAAGACATATCCAAAGATGAAACAGAAGAAAACTTTTCTTAAATAAGAAAAATTTTGATTAAAAGATACGTTTTTAAGGTGAGTATAATTTTAAGACTATGAAACACAGTAAGCCTTTAAGATACTATTTTCACAACTAATACAGTATTTCTATATCACAAATACTTAGTCTTCAAAATACACGACTTCTTCAAATCCAAAGTATATGATAGCTACTATTCCCTTGTCCCAAACTATGCATCTTCTCAGATCTACATTCAAGGAACAGGATACAGAAGCGTTTCAACAAACCTATAAACCCACCCCCTGCTTAACATCCTTAATTTGTTTAAAATTAAAAAAAGATGTAAAGACATTGTATTTTTGTCCCTTTATTAATGCCTATCCTTATAAAACATTCTCACTAATTAAATAAGATGGGAAAGAAAATGGGCGTTTTGACTATGGTTCTTTCTCTCATTCACTTTCTCACATCCTTTTCCCATTCCTTTCTAAATAATTTCTTTAATTTATTAAATTTTATAGCCCCATACTAATAAAATTTTGTATATAAACACACACATGCATATCCAAGCATGTGCACAAACTTAACACAAAGAGAAGAAAGACAGTTCCAAGTACCAGAGCTTATGTTTTCCTCCATAAGGAACCAACGACCTTAAGTGGAATAAAAGGTTCTACTGTATAGCTTAGGAGTTAAAGTTGGCTTTCATCTTCACATTGCAAATAATTCTTCCTTAATTTATAAAAATGAGTAAAAACTAATAAGGGGGAAGGTTCTGGGGTGCTAGGAATGTTCTGTTTCCTGATCTGGGTTCTGATTAGTGAATACCTGGGTGTATTCACTTTGTTGTGATAAATCAACGAGCAATATGTTTAAGTTTACTTTTGTGCATGTTTCTCTATGTATGCTACACATACAGAATACAAAGTTTACCTTAGAAAAATAAAGCACTTTTCTAACAATGCCATATAAATGTTTGTTAAGCAAGTGAGGACTACACATTTGAGTGTTGGGTTTATAGCAAATACCCATGAGGGTCCACCAAGATGGAATTTTAAGCCAAACTCAGGGTTCCATACTCCCCTTTGTTGTTCACACATTGCAGAGAGTCAGTCTCTCTCTCTCTCTCTCTCTAGCTCTCACTCTTAGTCTCTCTACAAATCTAAACACTGAGCCTCAGGACCAAAAGACTGCATTTAGTTTCACCTGCAAAGTTAAGTATAATCTGTGTCAACTTTCAAAACGTATCATCATACACTATTTACTTTAGCAGTTCCCATTCAGAGCAGCTTCCTAACTCTTTTAGGCTGGCTTTTAAAATAGGGCAGTTAAAAGTTTCCAGCAGCTAAGTGCATCCAATTCAGAAAAGCTTTAGACAATTTGAAAGGACTGAATTCCTTAGATTTGACCCCTGAGTAAAGAATTAGACATTGGCTGGAAAATGGAATGGGGACTGATGGAGAGAAGGGCTCACCAGGTTTGGTTCTGCTTTTAATGCAACATTTTTATCTCAGGTTCAACCCTGAAAAAGGGAAAAACTGTTTCACAAACAATAAACTTTTGTTTTACAATTGTGGAACTTATTAACCAAATGTATTTCTTTTTATTTTTATCAGGAAAAAAGTCTAAAACCACGAAGTCACTTTTGAAAACAGAAAGAATGTTTATTCCATATTATTTATTACGTATTTCTTAAACACTAAAAAATTAAAGTTAGCCAGGTGTGAGGTGACTGCTCTTATTGACTATCCTTCTAAGTGGATTTGGCCCAAACTCACTATTGCCCTGGGAAACGTGAGGAATAACAGAACAGCTGGTGACCAGGGCTCAGGGCCAAACGGTAAGGGTGTCAGCCAATCAGAAGATTCAGTTCACCTAGGCTACTTTGCATTTGAAGACAGAGTAGAGTCTGAACAACAGGCAGAGGTAAACAGACGTGGAAGCACTAAGCAAAAAGGAGCCAGTAGTTAAAAGGAGTGATAAGCCATGGTCTTAAACTGGTGACTAGTTGCCTTCTGCCCGATCCTATATGGCTTGACTCTGTGCCAAGGTTTGGACAGACAAGGTGTGGCGGGGTGGGGCACGGCCCTGGTACTGACATTGGCAAGCCTGGCTGCCTGCTTAGCGACCCGTAGCTACAGCCTGCCTCTGAGGGAGGCAGCGTCAGGGCCCTGGAACTTCCTAACTCTTCTCTTGTTCACCTCAAAGATATAGTCTGCTGCAATGTTTATTTCAGGAGCCCAGTTCTTTCACACAGACCACAGGTACCTAACACTAGCAAAAGTAAGCTTTACACATTGTAAAACTCAACAAAACCATGAACATAAAATACATACACTGAAAACCACTTGACCACCTGAACACTCCTCAGAAATAACTGGGTAACAACCACCATCTGTATTTCTATTCTTGTTCGCTCCCCAGTCCCTTTACAGTTCTGCAAGCAGCCATGTAAGGGTGGATGCTTAACACGCACTGGGAGAAAGTGGAAGGAAAACCAAACGGTGTGTATGGTCTCAGTAACACAGGACAAACGTGCTCAGGAGGAATTACCACGCCAAGAACTGGCCTTGGGTATCTACAGAATGAGTTCCGCCCTCAGGAGCTCCAACCCACACTTAATGGGGAGCCCTTCAATCACCTTTAAGAAAAGCCATGAGATATAGTACATTGACAGGGGCAGGCAACTCATCTCCATCTCCCAGGAAGCTTCTTTCCACAACCACCCTCATTCACCTTAGAGGCAGAGTAGCCATATTTATTGAGAAAACATCCCTGGCTGGTGACCAGACCAATGTGGGTTTAACAGGGTGAACAATCAGGTGGGCTAACCAACTGTTCCAGTTTTTCCTGGACTGAGCGTTTCCCAGACAGTCCCAGATAAACAGGGGCCAGTTGGTCCCTCTACATTAGCTCTTCACAGCAGTGTTCCACAGCAACCAGACTCTGCCAGGACCGGTAGGTGGCACAGGGCAAGTCACTTCAACGCTATAGGCTTCAGAGTCCTAATATATAGAATGGGAGGTGGAGACTCTTAGCACTAAGTATTTCTCAAAGTGCGGTTTTCAGAACATCTGTGCCCTGAAAAGGCGTCTGGCAGTGGTATCCCAGGAGGTCGGGGGAGGGGTGGTGGAAGAAGCAGTGTGCCCTGCTGAGAAGGCGTATTCTTTTCCCTCTAACAATTCTATATTTAGAATCGGCTTCACATGGTGCTAACAAAAAGCACACCAACTTTTAGTCAATTTCGTTGTTGTTTTTTAACCTACAGGTAACACACCCCCTTACTCCACGCACCCAGGGCAGACTCTCCCACCATTATCCCCACTTTGGTACATCGCTGGTGTCTGACGCATGATGGACTATATATTTTTGAAAGAATGAGTTTTCAATTTCCTTTCTAAGTAGAAAGTCTATGACTCTGTTAAACTATAACAATTAAAACAGAGGCAGTTTTTGGTAATTTGTCATTCTACAGCATTGTGGTTTCATCTCTGCCTTACTTCCTCATTTAAAAGACAACCCACCACAAATGTCAGATGTCCTTTATTGATGCCTTAAAAAATTAACAAACTTATTAAATTATTTACATGGCAAACTACTTACAAATTATATTTAAGCTGTGCAGAGCTGGAAAAGTGCCTAAAGTTTTTGAAGCAGGTGCAAATCCTCTCTGAACTAATTTGGCAAGGCTAAGTTAGCTACATTCACACCAACGGAAGTTCAAATTTGGGGGTGTAGATTTGTTTCTCTTAAGAAAAAAATACATATATTTATTATTTTCTGCTAATTTTGAATGTCTGCATCATCATAAATACGATCCCAAGGACGCTAGACTAAATTTCTTTTTACTTAAGGATCAAATTAACACTATCCACTAGGCTTAAAATTCTGAAAAATCAATAAATGTCAATCTCAAGGCTTTCCTTTTTCTGGGAGGCTCATATTAGAAAAAATATTTCTGAGCTGTCTAAATATTAACATACAATCTCAACAAAGAGCACTATATGAGTGTCAAGTGGACAGGGCCCAGTTCCTCACTAAGCAGCTAGGGTTGTCTTCTGCCAACTACAATTGAAAGAACCAGAATTTTCCTTGGAGGGAAAAAAAAGAGGGAGACAGAGACAGAAGAGGAGGAGGATAACAGGACAAGTAGAACTCAAAGGACTACACCGGCAGGCCCAACCAGCGAAAAGCAGGAAGGCGGTCTGTCCTACATGTTCATGACATAAAGGTAATGCTAGCAAAAGGTTTCTGAAGTCCAAGGGTAAAGTTTCCTTTCTGGAAATCAAGATTCCAACAAACACTCAGAAAGCGATTGTGTGTGTGTGCGGGGGGGTGGGGGGGGGGGGAGTGTGCCTTGAAGAAACCTGAAGAGTAACTAATCACCGTGCCCATGAACTAGACATTGCCCTAAACACATGCAAGCATTATCTCATCTAATCCTCACAACTACCTTATGAGTGTCTGATGAAAACTGAGCACAGGGAGATTAGGCAATTTGCTCCTAGATCTGTGACTAGTAAGTGGCATGGCCAGAATTCAGTCCAGGTCTTAAATCAATATAAATGGCACATGTGATATTTGCCATTACTAGTGATTGACTACCCAATCAATTTTCCCTTGGGACTACATGCAGTAAAAAAGGACCATCAGGGCCTGACGGAGTGGTGGGAGATAGATCGGGATATTTGCCTAAGGCATCCCTCCACGGAAAGGCAGCTTCCTGGAGAGAACTCTACCTGGTGGAAGACCATCTTCCTGGGCTCTCTCCAAAGGCACAGCCTCCAGAGGAGGCTTCAGGCTCCATTTGGTACACAGCTTCCCATCACTTGTCTAAAATCCCACCATTAGAAATAGTTTTCTGCCACCAAATGCAAGCAAGTCTCTGGCCTACAATCCACATCACTATTAACAGTTGAGAAAAAAAGGCTTAGCAGCATTCTCCTCCCTAAATAGGCATGGTACTAAAGAGTTTAGGGCTTCAATGCCCGTCTAAAATTCTAAATATTTACTCTTCAACAGAACAAGTAAATCCTCCAGTTCTAGGATCAAAAATATAAACAGGTCCTACTCCCTCCACAAGCTGCACTTTCTCCCCACCCCTCCACACACACCTCCAACACATCAAATCACATTAAATAACACAATATTATTTCTCAAGTAGGTGCTAAATACTGTACTATGGTATCAATTATTTTTTATACAAAATGTATTTTTAAGCACCAGTGTTTATTGCGTCCCCTTTAAATATGTTTTTGCACACAGTCCTCCAACACCACACAGTAGGCATATTCCCCATTTTACAAGTGAGGACACCAAATTTCAGAGAGTACGCTGTCCACTACTGTATAGCTGATAAAGGGCAGGGTTTCGATTTAAACCCAGGTTCCAAAGTCCTTCTGATACCCCATCCGTTTTCCTTTTAATTCTAGTTAGGAATATACATTTATAATTAATTACAATAAATGTACAAGACAGTAACATAATTTAAATGCACTGTCACCCTTGAGTCTAGCGGGTGCAAGATACCCGCACCCAGTGACGCACGAAGCCCTTTTATTCCCTTCATCTCCATAATGCCTAAGTGAGTGATTGCGTGGTTCTCAATTTCCCTTCACTCAAGCTCTTGTGTCCAAAACTGCCACTCTGCTTAAACCACCAAGTTGCTTTATTCTGCTTTGAATGGTGATCTATAAAGACAAGATCTACAGGGCCACTTAGACTAGCTGGCAGCTTTTACTCCGATACTTGCCAAACGGTGTCCCTGGACAAGATTCTGGATGGTTTTCTCTGTCCCCTCCCCCACCCTTAACAGTGCTGCTCCACTGCTCTCAAGACTTCCCTCTGTTTGCAAAGGATCTGTACCGACAATAATAGGGAAGGAAGGGAAGGAGAGATGGAGAAAGAGGGAGAGGACAGGGGGAGATAGAGAGGGAGGGAGAGAGAGAGGGGGAGTGGGAGGGAGAAGGAGAGAAAGAATCCCAATTACAGCTTCAGGACAGCAACAATAGCTTTGTAACCTGAAAACCTCAAAGATAAGATGTGACATTTATGTCCACACTGGCAAATCACAAACAAATGTTATTCCTAGGTCACTGTGTGAAAAAGCTTGCCTAGCAAAGGAATGCATCCTTCTTGCAATGAAAAGCCATTTGTGTATCTCCAACCCCACCCCTGCCAAAAGCAATCCCCACAGTCCAATTCAGAGGTAATAATAGCCGAAGAAGGAATGGGAAGCAGGAGTGGTCCAAGAGGAGCCCATTTTGAAGGCCAGTAGTGAGAAAAGAACGTTCTTAAAAACAAAACAAAACAAAAAACTGCCCCAAATACTCTCATGAATGAATTACCGAAAGCAGGGTTTTGTACAATGATCACACATGAGTATAAACTTGCAACAATATATACCTGCCAATGCTTGCAATCAACTGCCTTACAATACGCAGCATTTGAGTAAAACCATGTTTAGATTTTCAAGAGTTTAAATCATTTCCTTACAAAATGAGGGTAAAATTAAATTGAAAGGTAGGGAGGAGGGTCAGATCTGATCTCCTTCCACAGCCAAAGCTTCCATAGGTTCTATCTGTGGCCCAGGCCACTGCCTAACTGGAATTTTTATCCCATCATCCCGGTTTGCTTTAAATGGATTGTGTACTCACTAGTATGCCTTTACTTTAATCCTGGGCATCCTCTGAGACTGCGCAGTGTGGTTTCCTAGAGACACTGAGCTCTCCTGTTCTGTGACACCAATTCACAATTATTAAATTGCCATATTAACCAACGGACTTCAAGGACGTTGTTTGGTTGAAGTGCCCTCCTAAAAGGCCCAGGGTACTTAAGTGCTCTCTGGACTTGAACCTTCCTGCCATCACCCCTCACCTCCCACCCACCAGGCCAGATGATTCTGGAGAGAAGAGAGGCTCTCCTAGATCCCAAGGGGATTAAGCATTTAAAAACAAACAAACAAAAAACAGTGCTCGATGGAACTGAGATCAAGAGGACGGGAAAGTTTGTTGCTAACTAGAAAACTCTCAAGCCTAGAAAATAGAATCGGTTATTTCTAGTAAGTGACTTATTATTTTTTTTAGTCAGTAAATCTTTCTTTTTTTTATTATTATTCTTAGTTGTGGTGAAACACACACAACATAAAATTTGCCATCTTAAGCTTTATTAAATGTACAGTTTGGTAGCATTAAGTACATTCACTTTCTGGTGCAACCGTCACCACCATCCATCTCCAGAACTCTTTTCATCTTGCAAAACTGAAACTCTGTACCCATGAAACAACGACTCTGCATTTCCTTTCCCCTCAGCTCCTGTTTCTGTCTCTATGAATTTGACTACACAAGTACCTCATATAAGTGCAATCACAATATCTGTCTTTTTGTGACTGTCTTATTTCACTTAGCATGACATCCCCAAGGTTTTTTCATGTTGTAACATGTGTCAGAATTCCTTCCTTTTTAAGGCTGAATAATATTCTATTGCACGTATATACTACATTTTATTTATCCACTCGTCTGTCCATGGACACTTAGGTTGCTTCCACTGTTTGGGCTATTGTGAATAATGTTGCTATGACTGTAAATGTACAAATATCTCTTTGAGAGCCTATTTTCAATTCTTTTGGGCATATACCAGAAGTAGAATTACTGGATTATGTGGTAATTCTATTGTTAATTTTTTGAAGAACCTCTATACTGTTTTCCATAGCAGCTGCACCAATTTACATTCCCACCAATAATGCACAGAGTTCCAATTTCTCCACATCCTCATCAACATTTTTTTCATAGCTGCCATCTTAATGGGTGTGAGGTAGTATCTCATTGTGGTTTTGATTTGCATTTCCCTAACAATTAGTCTAATAAGTCACTTTTAAGCAAACGTTCAGAGAGACAATATAAAGGAATTTAAGCTCTCTCTGAGTTTTCCTTCATAAGAACCCATTCATTCTCAATCCCTCAAACCTCCTCCCAGCCCTTTCTCTCTGCCTCATTCTCCACAATACAGTCAGGATATTATCTACCTCATCCTCTTGAATGCATCTCTTCTACTATGTGGAATCCGAGAAGCTTCCCCTGATGATGACTTAGGTTGTGGGGGACAGGCAGGAAGCAGAAAGAAATAAAAGAGCATAAACACATGACCAGAGAAACAGACCAAGACAAGACCATTCTGCGTTAAAAAAAAAAAAAATGCAAAGGCCACCACTTTCCCCCAAAAAAGTTGGGAGGCTCAACCCAATAGAAAACTAAATAAAAAGTAAAATACAAATGATTAATAAATATTTGAAGTAAGTTCATCATGAATAACATAAAAACACACATTGCAACAGTAATATTTTCGTCTGTTTTCAAAGCAAAAATTTCCTCAAATGATAATCTGTATGCTGATAAGGAAGTGCAAATAGATATAATCTTTCTGGACACCAATTTAGCAATTTGTATCTCTCAAGAACACTAAAATATTCATCCTTTTGGGCTTAGAAATGCCACTTCTAGGAAACATTCCTTAGGAAGTCATCAGGAATTGAAAGATTTATATCACAAACTGGAAACAGCCTAAATGTCCAACAATAATATGGGACTGGTTAAAGGAATTAAGGTATCTCCGTGGTTTGGATAATGTACAGTCATTGAAAATATTTTTGAGTAAGTTTAATTACATGGAAAATGCTATACAATTAAATAGCAAAAACCGGCAAATGAAACCATATATATAAACAATATGATCTCCTTATATTTAAAATATGAGATCACCAAAACTATTAGATCAAGAAACCTAGTTTCAGGGGCCGGCCCAGTGGCGGAGTGGTTAAGTTTGCGCGCTCCGCTGCAGGCCGCCCAGTGTTTCGTTGGTTCGAATCCTGGGCGCGAACATGGCGCTGCTCGTCAAACCACGATGAGGAGGCGTCCCACATGCCACAACTAGAAGGACCCACAACGAAGAATATACAACTATGTACCGGGGGAGCTTTGGGGAGAAAAAGGAAAAAATAAAATCTTAAAAAAAAAAAAAAGAAACCTGGTTTCAAATGCTTACCTTGTTATTTTATCCTGTGTAAAGTTAGGTGCATTTTCTAAATTCTCAATCATTAAAATTATCTGTGAAATATTGGGAAAATTAATATCTACCTCACAGGGCTTCAGAGAAGATTCAATGAAGTAAACCATGTAACGTAATAAACTCATTTTAGGAAATAAATATTAGTTGTTACTATTACTTTCAAAATTAAAGTAAAAGCTATTCATTACAAAGTGGAGTTATTCACAATAGTCAAATGAAAACAAAACAAATGGTGAGCTCCAAATCACAGCTTCGGACCATGTGCCCTAGCTCACGTCAACCATGAGCCACCCCAAAAAGATGTTGTGAGAATCACCGTTTTGTGTTCCATCACGCCATAGCATAGGTATTTGGAGAAGTCAATGAAGATTATGGTGGCAGGAAAGAGTGACAGCAAAAGAGCTTATGAAATCATATCTTTTCAAAGGGTGGGAGGAGATACCAAAGACTAAAACCTTAGGAATAAAGATTCTCAAGGCAGAGCCCAGCCCAGTGGTGCAGTGGTTAAGTTCTAACACTTTTCTTCGGCAGCCCAGGGTTCACAGGTTCAGATCCCAGGTGCAGCCCTACACACCACTCATCGGGCCATGCTGTGGTAGCATACCATACACAAAATAAAGGAAGACTGGCACAGATGTTAGCTCAGGGACAATCTTCCTCAAGCAAAAAGAGGAAGATTGACAACAGATGTTAGCTCAGGGCCAGTCTTCCTCACCAAAAAGAAAAAATTATTCTCAGGGCATCACTAATATAGTAGGCTCCTTGTGCTACAAGTGGCAATCTCGTTTACCTCTTGTTTTTACAAATAAAAAGAAAAAAGAATAGCTCCCTAAAAACATTAAAGGACATAACTAGACACCAGCAAACAAAATCTGGAGCCTTAGTATCCTGACTCAAAAGTATTTAAGAAATTAACTGATCAAATGAAGAGAAAAAAAATAAAATAAAATTTTGAGAGTCATGGCTTTGTACGAAATAGATGACCAATAGATTTAGAAAATCTGGTTTTGCCTGGTGATAGAAGAAGGAATTTAAGAGCATATAATAAACATTTAAAATCTTCCATGTACAATATGGACCTAGATTCTATTGCTCACCCACAAAATGTTATTAGGTGAGTAAAACAGGTGAAGAAAGCCTGAGGGGTGCAGTGATCTCTTATAAAGCCATGGCGCTGGTTTATGATGGAAGAAATTCACCTGAAACTCCGTTTTCCTTCCACTGCCACCTGCCCTTTCCCATTACAGAAGACGAACCACTTCCAAAATATCTCATAAACTGGAATGCAGGAGAAAAAAATCTAACGTTGTCCAGAGAGAATTCAGATCCTTTCAACAGAAAAGTCATAAGTGAACTCAAGATGTTAATTTCATTAATCCTTGATGACATTGAATCATTTGGGATCACGTAAAGTTATGTCACTGCCTTCCCCACCATTATAAGGTACTGCCTATAAAGAGTAACGTAATGCCTTTTCTCCATAAATCAACCTATTTCAAATAGCTACACTACTCCACCCTGTAAACATAAACCTTTTATTCTGGAAGATGAGAAAGGTGTACTAAAGTTCTGCAGAGAATACCATCTCTTTGATTTTAGGTTGCTTTCCAACAAAATATGCATTGTAATCCAATTTTCCTCTCCCAGTTAGAAATTATAGGAGGTGACCTAACTGTGTTAGACCCCAACTCCTGCCTCCTGGACCACTCTGGCAAAGCAGGTATCCACAGTTTTCATCTGAATCGCACCATCACTTAATGAGTGAAACAGGTACATTTATAAAGTTAAATGTCCAGGACTGATTGAATGAGAAAAACTGCGTTTGTATGCAAGTTGTTCTCAAATACTGTGTCGTGGTTCATTTGGGTTGCTATAATAACACCACAGGCTGGGAGGCTTATAAGTAACAGAAATTTATTTCTCACAGTTCTGGAGACTGGGAAGTCCAAGATAAAGGTGCCTGTAGATTTGTCTAGTGAGGACAATCTTCCTGGTTCATAGATGGTCAACTTTTTACTGTGTCCTCACATGGTGGAAGGGGCGAGGATGTCCTCTGGGCCTTTTTTAGAAGGGCAATGATCCCATTCACGAAGGCTCCACCCTCAAGACCTAATCACCTTCCAAAGTCCCCACTTCCCAATACCATCATCTTGGCCATCAGGATTGCAACTTATGAATTTTGAGAGGACATGACCATTCAGTCCATTGCATACTCTTTTAAAATATATCTGATGATACCAGTCTCTTCATTACAAGGTACCTTATAGGAACATCCTTCACTAATGAAACTCACCTGACACCCCACTTTTTCCTGGCAGTCATTCACTCACACCTCTCCTCTCCCCTCTAACCATCAAGAATACATTCTCATTCATCTTCTCTCTCACCCTCCCCTCTCTTAGAGAACCTCACCCAAGGCTGCCGGCAAGGCAAAAATATTAAGTGAACCCATAGGAAAAAGCCGACCAGCCGGGCATTTCCTCCGACACAACTGAGACACTGTTGTGCCTTGAAAGTTTGGGGGCAGCAGGTTATTACTTGGCTGAATGAGCCAGGCAAGACTGGTGTCAGCCTCCTCAAGAGCGACAGCTCTCACAGCTCTCACTTTGAGAGCCAACCGGACGGGAATGAGCTTCTCATTTCTTATCTCGCCATCACAAGAGGTGCTGGGTCTACTCTGGTGTCCATCTAAAAAAGGTCTGAGAGTGAGCAATGGCTTTCTCTGTAGAATCTTCTTTGTTGGTTATCCTGAAATACTGTAGCTTTTTGGAGCACAAAAGAATAGTAGTTGAAATGATTCTCTTAACTCAAATCGTAACTGAAAAATACAAGAAACAAAACCATTGGCTAGAATATTTGTATGAAAAAAATCTCTTTATTCTTAGACAGCTTATTTCTACCTCAGAAAATGACATTTAGCCTGCTTCAAAGTTTCATGAGCTAATAATTAGTAACTTTCAAGTATAGAAAGAACCTATAAGAATTAAATAATTGGAGGGTGAAAGCAACCTTAGATCGCACAGGCCAACTGCTTCACTGCATAGATGCAAAAATAAGGCAGAGATAAACTAGGTAGCTGCCCCAATTTGAGGTAAATTTGACCAGAATTGAACATTCTGATTCTCAATTAATACCTTCTGTATCTCTCTCCTAAAGCCACAAGGAAGAAAATTCATTAACTTTACCCTTTATAATGATAACTCAAAGAATTTTTATTCCCAAACAGAAATTTAGCAGAACTTTAATTCAACATTTGTGAATACCATAGCAACACACATTTTTGAAAAGATGAATTTGGAAGAAGCATTTATTAGAATTCTAAAGAATGGCTTACTGAGCCTAAACAAGCATCAAATCAAGAAAATTCATCAAATAGATGATAAGGCTATATCATTAAGTAATATTTTTTCCTTGTCATCAAGCCAACAACGTAATATAATGGTATACACTACAATTTTCATTCTAGGGGAAACCATCCAGCTTTTTTTTTTTTAACAACAGATACTTTATCAATCAAACAATATCTACAGTGGCCCTTTAGGCCCCTACCAAGAGCGAAGTATAGTATAAAGACTATGCTAAAAACCACCAAGCTTTGAGCTATTCAAAGACTCAGCCAAAAGTCATGGAGTTTAGGCTGCTCCATTTTTAACCAACCATGCTGGGTCTCCATATTGTTATCCATATGGTACTATAACATGGCGTTGTTCTGGCCACCAATGCTACCACTGTCAACACACCAACAGTGGGGGTGAAAACAAAAAGATAGGACTGTTCAGTTGGGCAAGGCCCAATTCAGTCAATTCTTTCGTGTTTCCCTTTATAGACAGAAATATGTAAGACTGAGGGGAAGGCATTCAAATTCACAATTTTAGCCTCAACAAGGGCATTTCAGACTCCATTTAATGGAAATAAAGATCTTGGATAATGAGCTATGTTCTCAGCTTTGAAATAAATGACAATACAAGCCTAAAAGGAATAGAAAACTGGGGGAATTATTCCTGTTACAAAAGCATTTCATTTTACAAAGGGATTCCACAGGCTTCTTTAAATCATGTTATACATTATACAATAACACAAAAGAAAAAGATTCATGAACACGTTAGAAGGATACTGAGAGTGACTCGTCCCAATGATAACCATATTGGCTGGCTCAATTATATTGATTTAGGCCCTTGATAGATGCTACTGAGATGAAGGCCACAGGTTGGCTGCCAGAATGTGTCATTTAGGTTTGAGAAGAGGAGAAACATATAGAACTTGTCATTCTGGATAGAACTATACACTTGGATTTTCAGAGAATGGAGAGAGTCTGAATCATTAAAGACAGAGCTGTCACTACTGTAGGAAGAAACAAAGTAGACACCTTTCCAAAAGTCAGTAGCATCCTGTGGTGTATGCCATATTGGATTATTATTCTGAATACTAATCATAAACTTTCACTCTCCATACAGGCCATTGAATCACTTCTACTTTCATCAATAGCCTGAAAAAAACTGACCAACTCTCTACACATCAGTATGAGGACATTGGCTGTGACTGATAGTTGAAAGCAGCTGACCCCTTTTGTGTAAACTCTGTCACAGGATTATGCAAAGGAAGAAAAAAATATTCAAGAGGGAAAACGAACTTCCAATTTCCAACTCTTACATTAGTTTTTGTTTTTGTTTTGTTTTTAAAAGCAGGGAGAGTCTAGGTACCAAGTTATCTCCATTCTCTAATAAATTTATTTTTTTCCAACCCAGTGAACACCCTGGAATTAGCGTAGAGAAGAAGGATGTCAGGAAAATGCAGCTTTCCATATACAGGTCATTAGCTGACATGCTTTTATTTTCCAAAACATGAGACTGCATAGCTCTCTCAAGTGCATTAGCTAACTAAAGGTGAGCACAACCAGACTTGATCAGGCAGGATTGATCAGATGTCATCCAGCAACTGTGTGTGTAGTCTTTACTATGTGTCAACACAGAGCAACCTGCTATTCCAGAGAGGCTGTCTTTGGAGAGAATGCAAGTTAGATATGAGTTCCTATTTTCTCTAAGTAAACATTTGCTCTAGAAGCAACTCTAAACCTGCAAACACACCCACTTTTTCACAGCAAGTTCCAGTGCTGGATTCCACTCGTTTTAAAATAGGTCTTTAAATCTGTTTCTTCCTGTATGTCAATCTCCACATACCAACAGCTGACTTGGTTCTCAAACACAATATTGCCCGTTGAAAAATACACCTTCCTTAAACAAAAGATACTTTTTGTTCCCATGGAGCTTTGTCTGTTGCCATTTCCAGCAACAAATGACACAAAAGACAAATTCTGTCATCTTCAGTAGTGATTTCAGACAAACAGAAACAGCAAACAAAATAACAGAGCAAAAGCTTAAGAAACAAAATCAAGGTGAGTTGGGAGCAGGGGAAGAGAGGAGGAGAGGAAGTGAGAAATGTAGCCTAAACTCTACTTTGTGATCTAAGAAATTCAGCTTTTGCTGATGAATGGGAGAGGAGGCGAGGTCTGCAGCTGAGAAAAAGACAGAAGTGTGTGCTGCTGCCCGGGTTTTGTTTCAATAGCACCCGAAGAATGCATAGCAGGCAAACTCTACTTTAGCGACTAAGACTGACTCAACGAGGAGTCACACAAGTTTGTTCATGACACAATGGAGCTATCCAAACAAAACGGGGGATTATACAAATCATAATATGATAATTCTTTAAAAAAAATTTTAAACGCGTTCTGGTACCAAAATAAGTTTATGGTTATTCATAGGAAGCATCTATCAATTTAATATCACCATTTTGCAGGTTGTGCACCCGTCCTGTCATATCCTCTTTTAAAGAAACCGCCAATGACCTGGAGTACTGGAAACCTACAAACTATTGTCACCTATTTCCCAGGACTGTGAGCCTCATACTCAGTGTCCCTGATGGAAACCCAATAGCGGCCAGATGCCAAGGAGTCCCTGGCGAATTCTTCTGAAGCACAGTCCCAACACTCCGTGTGGAGAGGTGAAAGGATGGGAAGTGTGCGTGGTTCCTCCGCCCTCCGGGCCGCGCGTCCGGAAGGTTCCTGGCTGTCAGGTGGGTGGCGGCGAGCCCCGGCGGGGAAGCCCTGCCCGGCAGCGCGGCGTGCCCGCAGGAGGAGAGCGGCGAGCCCGCGGAGTGCGGCTGGTCCCGCGGCCGGCCGTAGCTCACCTTTGTTCGCCTGCCCTCGCCGCGAGGAGGAGGGAGTGGGCTAAGGAGGAGTGCGGGGGGCGACCCCAACGCTCCGCGGTCCCTCCCCGGCGCCCCGGAGGAAATCCGTAGGCAAGCCAGACCCTCCGTAGCTACCAGAACGGCAGCGTGGCTGAGGGGTCAGCAACCCCTGCCCGAACACAAAGGTTGCGAGGCGTGAGCGCGAGCGCTGGGGCGCGGGTGCGTGCGCCACAGAGCACGCGAGTGTGCGTGTGCGCGCGAGTGTGTGTGGGGTGTGTGTGTGTGGTGTGTGTGTAGGGGGAGGGGAGGAGCGCTCCAGCCCTTCTTACCTCTCGAAGATGAGCCGTACCATGAAGATGCAGAAGGCCAGGGGGAAGGCGAGATAGAGGTCCTCAGCCTGCGGGAAGGTGGCTTCCTCCGTGTTCTTCAGGTCTGCCCAGGTGACATTGTGCGGGAGCCAAAACCTCTCGTTCCAGAACCAGGCTAGGATCCCTGCCATCTTGCTTTGTCCACTCCTGTCCTGAGCTCCTGCGACCAGCCGAGCTCTCCGCCGCGCAGGGCGCCCGGGGATGCGCGCTCGGCTGGCCCAAGACTGAACCGCCGCCGCCGCCGCCTCCTCCGCGGCCGCTGCTCTCGAAGGCTCGCGGCGAGCCCCGGTTCTCTCCTCCCTCTGGCCGCGTTGGGGAAAGGGGCCGCCTCGCCTGTCACATGGCAGCCCGGGCCGCTCGTCCTGATTGGCTGGTCCTCGCGTCAAGCAGCAAGGCACACGCGGCCAGCTTGCCCACGCCCAGAGGGCAGGGCGCAGCTGCTGCGCCCTGGGCGCAGGGGCACCGTTCCTCGGACCCCTGCCCGGCCCAGCGCTCCCTGTGCTCTCGCTCTGCGATTAGGGTAGCCACCTGGCGACAGCCTTCCAAATCCGCCCCGGACCCAAGCCTTGCTCGCACATGCTCAGATCGCCGGCTCCTGCCCCACTGGAGTTTCAGGGGTCTCAGTCCGTTTCCCGTGTGCCCACAGGCAGTGGGGAGGCAGGTAGAGGCCGGGGCCGATTTCAGAACCACCCCTAACCTGAGAGAGAACAGTAAAAGGAGAAGTAGGGGGCGCAGAGAGCAAAGGAGGAAGAAGTAGGAGGGAAAGACTCATCCGCGCCAGCGCTTGGAGAGACAGGGTGAAAATCAGGAACTGGGACAGGATAGTGGCAAGAGCCATTTGCTTCTGCCCCGTGCGAGTCTTTCCCCATCTCTGACCTGCAGCCTCGTTATACTACTGCTTGTCACCACAACCAGCTCCGCTAGGACACAGGGCCCTTTATTTTTAATTATGGGATGGTAGGAGAAATTAGGCATTTAATTGCTATTTGATAATGATGATGACGAAGTTGGTGATGGTAGCAACTGCAGCATTTTGTAAAATCGCCCCTCTAAGTGAACCTCTCAGAAAATGCCGCTAGCCGGACTACATTTTGGCTTCGCTGATCAGTGGCGAGCATCCACTCTGCTCCTTGACAGGCCCATTATTTCTGCCTTTTGAATGTGAAATCTTAAAGGCATTTGACCTGTAAGGCCTAACCCAGGCACCGTCACTCCCCCAACACATTTCCTCATTGATACAGAAACCATAGGTGGATCAGTTCAGTGGCCTATGCAGATCTGGTTCCAGAAGATGTTCTGTTCATTTTCCTCACAACCATTCATTTTCTGCTTGGTTCTGCCAATAAATTCCACTGGGCCTTTCCAAGAGGCATAAAAACAGGGCCTTAAAACACACTTCTTTACTCTCCCTCCCCTTCCAGCTATCTATTACTATCTTTTCACTCCTTCCCTTTAAAGCAAATCTCTAAAGAATTGCCTATGTTTGTTGCTTCCCATTTCTCTCCCCTCCATTCTCACGAATTTCTGTTTTGGCATTTGCCCCTCTCTGGTGCACTGAACTGCTCCAAGTCACCAGGGATCTCTGTGCTACTAAACCCAAAGATCAGTTCTCAGCACCTCTATCAGAAGTAGCATTTGACCAAGTTGGCCAGTGCCTGCCTCTTTAAACACTTTCTTGTCTTGACTTCCAGAAACCACTTTCTTCTGGTTTTCCTCCTACCTCTTGGCCACTTCTGAGTTTCCTTCCTGGTTACTCCTTGCCATCCTAACCCCTTAAAGTTGGAGTGGCCTACGAGTCAGTCTTTTGTTCTCTTCACTTTTCTATCTGTAGTCATTCACGTGGTGACCTTATCCAGTCCCATGGCTTTCACTGCCATCTGTATGGCTTTCAACGTCACACTGATGGTTCCCAAATTTATATCTCTAGACATGAACTCTTCCTTGATCCACTGTCAATTCAACAACTCCACTTGGATGTCTAAGGACCATTTCCTGCCCAAAATTTCCTTCCCCCTAACATTTTTTCTTCTTGTTTTCTTGCTCAGGCCAAAAACCTGTAGCCATCTTTTATTCCTTCTCTCTCTCATATCTCCTTTCTAGTCCATCACAGATACTGTCAGGTCCATCCTTAAATGAGAATCACACCATCTCTTACCACCTCTTCTGCTACCATCTTGGTCCAAACAACCAACATTTCTCACCTGAGTTACCCCAGCAGCGTCCCAACTCCCAGGTTCAACTCTTGTCCTTCTACGTTGTATTCTCAGCCAGAGTGATCCTGTTGAAATGTGAGTAAGATCACTTCTGTGTTTAAAGCCTTACTGCTTCCCCATCCCTCCCCAAGTGGAAGCCAAAGTCATTTCAATGTCCTAAAATCTTTAGCTCCATATTAACTCTCTGACGTCATCTACTCTCTCCTCTCTCATCTCCCACTCCCTTGCTCTGCCTTGGTCACACTGGCCTCCTGGAAAACACCTAGCATGCCTTAGGGCCTTTGCACTTCCTTTTCTCTATCTCTGGAACTTTTTCCCCCCAAATATCCATGTCTGCTCTATCTATAATGTCGCTCACTCAGTGAAGCCTTCCTTGGTTAATCTACAACCCTCACTCCCCAGCCTCACTCTTCTTATCTAGCCTTCCTGCTTTGTTTCCAAAGCATTAATCACCATCTAACACAATATATTCTTCTTTTTTTTAAGATTTTTATTTTTCCTTTTTCTCCCCAAAGCCCCCCGGTATATAGTTGTATATTTTTTTTAGTTGTGGGTCCTTCTAGTTGTGGCGTGTGGGATGCCACCTCAGCATGGCTTGATGAGCCATGCCATTTCCACACCCAGGATCCGAACCGGTGAAACCCTGGGCCACCGAAGTGGAGCAGATGAACTTAACCACTTGGCCACGGGGCTGGCCCCAAACACGATATATTCTTATTTCTCTATGGGCTCCCCATGCACACACTAAAATGTAAGCTTTAAAAGTTAAAGATTTGTGTCCATCACTGTTCTTATCCCTAGCACTTAAAATAGTGCCCAGCATGTGGTAGGTACTCAATAAACTATTGAATTAATGTCAGCATTACTCCAACCTCATAAAAAATCTCCTTTGGGAGAGGAAAAAATCTGAATAAATAATTGTGTTAAATGTTTATATAGGGGGTGGCCTCGTGGCCGAGTGGTTAAGTTCCCGTGCTCCCCTGCAGGCGGCCCAGTGTTTCGTCAGTTCGAATCCTGGGCACGGACATGGCACTGCTCATCAAACCACGCTGAGATGGCATCCCACATGCCACAACTAGAAGGACCCACAACTAAGAATATACAACTATGTACCGGGGGGCTTTGGGGAGAAAAAGGAAAAAAATAAAATCTTTAAAAAAAAATGTTTATGTAACCCATGTGAAGAATAGCATGGGCATAAAGAAAGGATTGATCAATTCTGGAGTGTGGTAGGGAAGTGAGTCTTCATCATGGGGTAGGTGTCACTATCCCCACTTGAGACCATGGAATCAGCTACTCAGTGTTTCTGATGACCCTCCAGGAAGATGCCTTGGCACCAACTGCATTCTTGGAGGCCATAGAAAGAAGGTTTGTTAAGATCTCTTGCCACCTTTGGGCGGAAGCCATGTCATGGTGGGGCCTGGCCTTCTGGTACAGGCCGATCCCCTCCATAACTGACCCTGGTCTCTCATGTCACTCACATGTGATATAGTATCTTGACACTATATCTGATAGTATCTTGCCTCTTCCCCCCAGAACTTCTTTGCTGTCCAGCAGGTCCTGCTGTGTCCCCAAGTATGTACAATAGGAAGTGTCAGTAAGTTAATGCCCTACGGCTTGAAGTTTGACCATGGGCAAATGGAAGCCAGTGGATAAATTTTTATTTCTTTCCCTCCCCTGCCCCTGGGACACACATAATAGCTTCAAACAGCCTCTCTGAAGATATCCTGTGATGCAAAGCAATCAGCTTGTTTCAAAGTGGTGACCAGCTCAGTAACTCACTGGTCTATAATTCTTCTCTCTCTGTCTCTGTCTCACTTTTCTCCTCCCTCATTCCTGCTTCCCTGAAATTACACTTCCCTAGAACGGCTCTTTTTTTTGGAGGAGCCAGACTAAGATAGTGCTGCTCTCCTATTCGTCAACTTTGAGAAGGTGGTGAGATTTCAGGAACATTTTGAAAACTAGGTTTTATTGGACAGTGGAAACAGAATTTACTACTTATCTGTGAACCTTGCACAAGTTACTTAGTTTCTAAGAGCATGTTAATGCCCTCCATGTAAGTTGTGTACCAATAGTACCTGTCTTGTCCATGTCACCTGATTGTGATGAGGCTCCAGTGAGATAACATATGAGAAAATGCCTATAACTCTTCACCTCTATACACATATATGGTGTAGCAAACCTCTGCTCTTTTATCTGTCCAGCAAATCTCGTCCAAGCAGCAACTCTTTCCTGCCACCCTCCATCCAAAGGATTACCCCAGAAACACAATAGAGTAAAATATCATTCCTTGTCCGACCACATTTTATTGTTCCAGGGATAGACTCCTGGCCCAAGATAGCAATTAAAGTCCTCCTTCAGGTATTGGGGCACGGGTCAAGGCAGTCTTCCTCTGTACACTTGGACTCCAGGATTTCCAACTTGGAAGCCATAGGCCCCCATGCTGCATCATATGGATAGAGAAAGCAGAAGCTAGTCCGCAATGAGGGAGAAGAATAAAAAGACCTATAGAATTAAGTGATGGTAAGAGACACATCTGAGCTCCAGGTTCCACGTGGCTCCTGGGGGCCAACTGTTTTCTCATCTTTAGGTTCCATGAAACAGATTTATATCTTCATGAAAAATTCTCCTTTTGCTTGGGTTGCTGTTTTTTTAATCCAAAAGAGTCCCGCTATACAAAACGTTACTCTAAGAGTACATGTCTTCAAAACTATGCAGACCTCACTTTAGGTCTTGGGAAAGGTTGGTCACAGCAAAGACATATCACAGCACGCCTCCCAAGGAGGGTACCTTATCCCCATGCAGAAAAGACATCTAGTTGTTGCCCCAGGAAACCAAAATACAATTTATTCATCAGATATGTTTGTAGCTCAGTGAGAAAGCCAATAGTTAGCCTGTAAATAGAAGAGATTAAAAAAGTGAAAAAAAGTTTTCATTGGGGGTTGGGGGTGAGACTGCTACACTGTACATTAGGAAAGTGTGCTTTGGGTCCTGAGAATGAAATGAATTTGAGAATGCACCCTCTTTTTTCCAGGCAACTGCAGAATATCAACAAAGCTGAGCGTTCTCATTTTAGGCACACACCCAGGTCTTAATCCTTCTACATACATTTGAGTCCTCTTCTTAGATGCAAGAGAACAGCCAGAAATTTAGTTGAATTTCCTCTATGAGTTGCATAACACAAAATTATAGTGCTTGTTCTACAAAAAGAACACAAAATCTATTTAGGGAACAGGATGTGCTCACATGAAAAACCAGATAGCAATACACACCAGCACCATTCAAGATGGCACTGGACGACGGTATACGATAAGTGCCCAAGATTTGCAGATAAAGAGGGCTTCCTGCTCAAAGGAGGCAGGAGACATTCTGTGTTGAAGAGGTCAAGGAAAGTTTTGAGAAAGAGGCAGAAATGGAATCAGACTTTGAAGAGTGAGTAGGTTTTGAAAAGGTATGAGCAAAAGAAAATGAGGAAGATTGCTGAGGGCAATAAACAAAATGTAGCTGAGAAGCCAAATTACAAATGGCCTTTAATATGAGGCAAAAGAATACTCCTACTTATTTTAGTGAGAATAGTATTTGTTCTATGATAATAGCATATAAGTAATTCTATAGTATGATGTCTGGTACACAATACATGCTCAGTTATTGTAGGTTTTCTAAAATATACAAATAAAGTTACTTATTGCTTAAAATACAGGACAGCGCTAAAAGTAAGGATCAAATTCAAACACTCAATTCATTTTAAAGGAACCTGTTTTTCACTGGAAGTGATATGGAAATATTGCCAAACTTCATTTCTGCAGTCATTTCTCATGAATATATAACCTTGCTGTGGTTGGCAAAACTATCCTTAAATCTACACTTGTTTTTCACTGTCCAGGTAGTAGTGTCTTGGGTTTTCAATGTTCACCAATGAACACTGGTGTTCATTTCATTAGTTTCCAGGGAGGAGGTTGGGCCAGAAGTAGGCAAGATTCATCCCACATAGTATGCAAATCACCCATAGCAGTGCAGAAAACTCAGCATCTCCTGCCATCTTAAGCAATGGATATAAATGTTTAACTCACAGCATTGGAGTCAGGCTAAGTTAAAGAGTGTAACCTAGACAGGACTTGAATATTTATTATTTGCTGGAAGTTCTCCAGCAAGACTGCTCCTCCTGCCTGTGCCCACAGTCTTTCTTACAACTGTCAAGTGTTGGAGGGCTGAAGATCTCTCTTCCCTCCTCTGCCTTGACAGTTCCTAGCTCTGGAAAACCTTTTCTGATACTGACAACCATCAATTACTCTTGTATTCCTAGCGAAACGAAATCACTGCTGAATTTTCTGTCTTCTCTTTAATAATCAAAATCTATTTAAATGTTAATCTTCTCCCTTGCAATTTTCTTTAGCCTACTAATGTTATGTCAGCATCCCACTAACATTTTAAGCGTGCCAAATGTGTTGTGAAACTAACAAAGAAAACTGAGACACAGCCAGGGGATCTGACTGTGGGCTGCCCAGTTAGGAATCACACTCACCTTAGTTACATGTCTGTAACTTCATAGATGTGTTCATCTAGGTATGGTCAGCCATGGTGGCATTTTCAAAGTGTACGTATAGGTGAATAACATTTAGGCACTAGGGCATCTCATTTATTAGCCAGAAAGCCTGAGTGGAAAACTTTCTACTACACGAAGGCTTTTATAACCAAAGAGAAACAGAGAACTCAACCAATCATCTGGCTAACTTGTGGGAAGAGTGAGTAACCTAAAACATTGCTTGAAATTATTGGCTTTATATAGGAAGAGAATTTTAGGGCTGGAAGTGACCTTATATGCCAATGAGTACAGTTCATTCTCTGTGCCCATCCAAACCATGATTAAACATCTCTGATGACAGGGAGCTTATTACTTAACAAACTGACCCATTCCATTTTGGCACACCTATGGCTATTAGAAAATCTTTTAGTGAAGACATTAGCATGAGGAGTCTACAAAAATCTCCTTAGCTTTCACATTTGTAAAATAGGGACAGTATCTTTATGTTGGCTAGATGGACCTAGAACTCAAGGACAAGATTCATATCTAGTCACATCACCTTGAACCAAACACAGCACTTTGTATTTGACTAATCACTTCTACAGAAAGGCATTAAGAACACCTCTGAGTGAAATTCCCTGTCATCCAGGCATTCCTTTCCTCTGTGAGCAAGAACAGCAATAAAGAAGCATAACTTGCCTACAGAATGTTCAACCACTTGCCTAGTAATTTGTGGAAAACTCAGTGCTTCTTTCAATTTAGACATAAAAAGAGTGACCAGACAGCCCTGAAAAAACAATTTTTTTGGAATGAGGAAGATTGGCCCTGAGCCAACATCCATTGCCATTCTTCTTCTTTCTGCTTGAGGAAGATTCACCCTGAACTAACATCTGTGTAATCTTCCTCTATTTTGTGTGTAGGATGCCACCACAGCATGGCTTGGCAAGCAGTGTGTAGGTATGCACCTGGAATCCAAACCCGTGAACCCTGGACCAACAAAGTGGGGCACAGGAACTCAACCACTGCACCAGGAGGCTGGCCGCCCTGAAAAGTTTTTTAACAGGTAGGCATCATGGGAATCATTTGTCAGCTGTGTAGACAGAAAAAAATTTTGATGTTTAAATGCTACAGTCATCGTGAATTCTACAGATCATGAACGACCTTATAGTTTATAGCATATTGTTGCCTAAATAAAACTTAAAATGTGAAGACAAGTAGAGAACAGAAAGTCCATGTTAGATGTAGAAAATGGGTGGTTAGCTATGTGTACTCATTAGTTAAATTAATTCATGCCAAACAGTGGTTTTAGAGGGCAGGCAATTCACATGCATTCCACAGCAGGGTTAGGAGTTACCAGGAACCATAGACCTGTTGAGTTGTTTGAGAAGAATTACAATGGTAACTATCAAATCCAAGATGGAAGGCAAGAATATGCCATGTTATAAAAAAAAGTAGGCGTTGCAAACTCAAATGTCTTTAGGAGAGAGACAGGTAACAAAATGAATGGAGTAGGCCAGGTGAAAGAAAAAAAGGGGTGGACTGGAGATTATACAGGCATCCAAATTCTCCTTTTCCTTCTCTGTCTCCTTTTTTAGTTTAGTTGTGTCTTGTTTTTAATTAACAACAACGCATGGCCAAATCAAACACATCTCTTGGCCAGTATTTGCAATCTCCAGTTAATTCCTTGTCTTCACACCTAAAGGAGTGTATTCATCTAGGAGGCGACATTTTAAAAGGAATACTTGTTTTAAATAAAAAAATGGTATTTGTCCAGAGAATAACAATCAAGATGGTAAGGGATATGGAAATCTTGAGGAGACATTTAGTATACATGTTAAATGTGCTAACTCTGGCGTTTAAAAAAAAATGTAGGTTTAAGTGGCAGCTTTGCCAGTAATAGCCTATTTTTCCTTGGAAAAATTACTTAACCTCTTGAAACCTCAGTTTCTTCACATGTAAAAGGGAATAATACTATCTACCACATGGAGTTAAAGTAAGATTTAAATGAGATAATATTAAAGGTTAAACATTTAGATGGAGGCAGCTAATATTATTATTATGTATTGTAACAATGTGGTGAAAATTTCAGTGCTTCAGGGAAGGAAGTCCCAGACTCTGCTGAGATGATTTGAGGCAGGCTGAGCCTTTCACATCTGAGAATGAGTAAGGCTTTATTTCTGAGATTAGTAAAATTAGCTTGCACTCAGCAGAGAAAGCAAAGACGACAAGGTAAGGAAGGGAGAGACAAGAATGGAGGGAGTGTCAGAAGCCTGTGCATCCTGGTGTGTGATTCCTCAGGATGTTTTTGCTACTAAGCTGCTGTAAACATATTAGACACAAACTGCTTAAAACCAGTGACATTTTGTGGAATCTCATAAAGAGACTAGGTTTTGATTCAAGCAGCTTATACAAACAAAGCCGGAGAATGTAAGCTGAAGAGAACTTGAGAAATTGTAGAGGTGGATTTTAAATCTCAGGAGGTCAAGAAATTGGAATTTGAGTCAAGTGTAAGGACCAGGTGTCGTCCTCTAGGACAGCTGTAGCCCAGTCACCCTGGGAACCATGGCAGAAACTAGAGGAAAAAAGATTGGTGGGAGACTGGATATATGTGTTCCAATGTTAGAAGGGCTGTCAGGCGGGGCATGATTTCACTGGATCTCGGTGAATCCAGAAGGCAGAACTTTGGATAGCTAGCTGAAATACTTATAAGGCTAATTTTATCTCCATAGAAGAAATGTGCAAAGCTGGCCAAAAATGAATCAGCAGCCTCATCAAGCAGCACTTCCTGCGATGGGAAGTGTTCAGGCAGAGGTCAAGAAATGTTAGAAGGGCTGGCCAGTGTCTGAGTGGTTAAGTTCGCGTGCTCCACTTCTGGGGCCCAGGGTCTCGGCGGTTCGGATCCTGGGCGCGGACATGGCACCGCTCCTCAGGCCACGCTGAGGTGGCGTCTCATCTGCCACAACTAGAAGGACCCACAACTAAAATATGCAACTGTGTAGTGGGGGTATTTGGGGAGAAAAAGCATAAAAAAAGAAAAAAAGTAATGTTAGAAAAGGTATTCCTGTCTGAAACTGCCTTGGAAATGAATGTCCTCTAAGTTACTTTTAATATTTTGGAGATAATGTAAGGCACCATGCAGAGAAGGGAAGGAATGAAAACAAGATTGCCCTGAGAAGCTTCTTCATCTGGAGGAAGACACTGGGCAATACACTAATATGTAGGACATCTTCAGGGCTAAATTTCTACTCTCTCTGAGGTAGAGGGAGGAAGGAATGAAGAGAAAAGATGGAGAAGAAAAGGAAAAAGCAGGAGGTAATTACTGTTAGAAGCATGTTCAAAAGTTAGAAAGAGAAACTTTAAAGTCCAAAGAAATAAATCACTTTTTGCTTCACCCTATATAAAATCCTAAAGTGTTCAAAGGGCCGTATCAGAATATAGTGCTGGCCACCTGCAGAATCCCACTGGAAAACAAGATCAAAGAACTTGGGCCACCTGGTTATACTGGCAGTTTCTTTTGGTTACTAGCGTCCTTCCCTAGCACTTTGAACATTTTTCTGTGCTTTTTTTGGAGGGAGGGGTGCAGATTGGCCCTGAGCTAACATCTGTTGCCAATCGTCCTCTTTGTGCTTGAGGAAGATTGTCGCTGAGCTAACATCTGTGCCAGTCTTCCTCCATTTTATGTGGGATGCCACAGCAGCATGGTTTGACAAGTAGTGCTAGGTCCACGCCTGGGATCTGAACCTGTGAACCCCAGGCCGCCGAAGTGGAGCACGTGAACTTAACCCACTATGCCACCAGCCAGCCCCTGTGCTATTTTTAATAGTGAGAAAATAGACCTCAGAAATCACTCTATTTGAGGGCTTCTACTATTTGAGAACCGAAACTAGCTCAAATGATTGTGTTCTTCCTTTCCCTCATTAGTTGTTAGAGTTTAAGTTTGTTCTCATGTGTGGATCCAAAAAGAAGGGTGGAATTTCAAAGATAACCTTCCTTTGCAATAATTGTTCATCATTTAACTTGGTCTTCAGAAGTGCATCTAAGGCAAATGTTCATGTCCAATCTAAAATAATCATTACTTGGCAATCACTAACATATGTTAAATTAAACTCTACATGCTCATATTTGGAAAGTACACATAATTTTAAAAGTCTTTCCCCTAAAATTAAACAAAAAATAAATCTACATAATAACAAAACAGATCTGCCTTCTTTCATTGTTAAATTAAATTCCGTGCAGCATAGATGCCTAGATAGGAAAATCATACCATAAATATTCCAAGGAATTCATTGATCTCATTTAATTGAATTTGAGGCCAATAAACTGTAATCCTTTCTGCTGCCCCAATGGCATGTGATATTTTAGCACTTAACTGCATATGATAGATGCATCTAGGCTAAGGTGGTTCTGTTTGTCTCGCATTTTTGTGATCTCTAAATTCACTTAAACTTTAAAATGCAGTTAAAATACAGCAGAATCAGGATTAAAGAAAAAATAAACGTTCAAAAATCTGCATAGAGGTGGGTTATTAGAAGATTTGAGTACTCTGAATTTACCAGCTATATATTTTTCAGAAGGCCTCCCCAGTGGTTGCACAGAATTATTAACAAAATCCAGAGGCCCTGGAGGTTCCTAAATGCTGACAAATGATTTGGTTTAAAAGATTTTTGCTGTTCTCATTTGCATTGTAAAATGGACTTCAGCTCTAAGTTTAGGGAGAAGTTTTAGAAGCTTTGACATGGCAAGATGCCATGAGAATATTTTCCCTGTGGGGAACTGAAACTCAAATGTGCTAATTAAGGGTGCTTAATATTCCTCAAAATTAATTCTTTGTTACCTGCAGTGGTTTAATTATTCCCTTATGGAAAGCTCAGAAATGCCCTGCATCTTTAAATAGCAGTGGGCCACTCGATACTGAGTCAACATCCACTTTGAAGGTATTTCTCCTACTTGTCGGGAATAGCAGTGGCCAAAGAGAGGAAGATTTTAGATGTCACAATAAAACAGTAAGACAAATTTTCACTGGTGATTTGCAAAATCAGTTTCATTGATGTCATCATCTCTCACGTAAAAGAACTTTCCAGAAAAAATTCTTTATAGCAATAAAAGTGAAGAGAGAGAAACTGTTGTAATTGACACCAGGTAATTCTATCTGAGCTCTCACCACCAGGAGCAGTCGGCCAGCCCTGACACTTTTCCCATTAGCAACCTGCTCTTTCCAGGAAAGTAAAATTCAGATGTCCTCAGAGGATATTGGTTGAACTGAGAGATAACTAATCATATTTAAGACTGTTTATCTTAAGTAATGGACTTGAATATTATCCAGGTAACTATTGTTTCTCCTGGAATTCTTCTTGAATAAGGTAGCTCTGTATAGCTCTGGGACACAATAAAAAGCTCTAAATGTGGGTAAATGCCTTAAGCTCAAATGTCACTTCCTCTGGTAGCCAACTCTGACCACACAACCAAAACTGTTGCCCAATCATTCTATCACATCCTCCCTTTTATAGTCTTCACATCACCCAGGGTCATCTGAAATCTTGTGGGTTTACTTATTTGCTAGTTTGTCACTGTCTTCCCACCTCGAGCGTGTGGGCTGTGGGAGAGGAGGCCCCTGGCCCTCAGTCACAGCTCTACCCCATGCTTCAAGCAGCACTTGGCACATGAGCACCGTTCAGTAAATCATTGATGAAGCAGTGAAGTGCAAATTTTTTTTTAATGTCAAACTTACTTCTCTCTAATAATCAAAAAAAGACTTGTTCTGGAGCCTCAGCTAGGAAAGGAGCTGGATGTGCTGTGTAGGCAACCCAGAATCCATATATTTAGTCAGGACAACCATGCATGGATCCACAGTCACCTGCACGCACACAAACCTTCACACTGAAGCTCTCCAGTCAGGTAAGTTTGACCAGAATCAGTCAAAACTGAGTCCAAGTTGAGCACTTGGCAGGACTTGCAGTGTTACAATTCTCCTGGGCTGGAATGTTCTCAGCTCAACCCTCGTCTCAGCTGTCTCCTCCACATAGATTCTCATTTTGAGTAGATTTAACAAGTGCTCATTGGTCAACCCTTAAATGCTTTGCGAATGAGAAAATGCATCAGGGAAGATGGGCAGTTCAGTGCACAACAGGACCTAAAACAGGCCAGCTTAAGTACTGATGCATAATTCATGTTAATGGGCGCAGCTTCCAAGCCCTGCAGGTGTTTTCTTCCATGACTGGGACCAAGGAAACAAGTAGGGGAACCTCCTTAGCTTCCGCATACCCAGGGCCCAGGGGGGGTCAAGTGAGGCTCTGCTCACTTCAATTTTTGAGGCTTTCAGTATATTAAAATAAATAACAATAATAAAATGACTCTACAGAATTACAAAATTGGCATTTTAGAAACTTTTCAAGTTAACATTATTAACATACACAAATACATTGCAATATAATTGTGCCATCATAAGATAATTATAAAATCTGTTTAAAAAACATGAATTCATAGAGCACAATGGGTGGTATAGTCTGGCACAAACGTTGAGGGCTTAAGGAATGTCTTCTCCCTCTGGAGCTGTCAGTGGCTCTCTGGAACTCTAGGCCTAACCCTGTGTTGACCAACATTTGATACAGTCAAATGTCCACATTGGGGGCATTTTATAAACTTAGGAAGGGTAGGCCAAAGGCCCTGCACAGGCCCCACTCCCTGGCCCCTGGGCCCACCTGTGTCCTGATGTATACCTGTGCTTCTCCTCCTCCTCTCCTCTTTGCCTGGGCCACAGAACCGAGGAGTTTACCCTGCTGGCTTGGTGAACAGTTTGCATAGGTGTGCGTGTATGTATATCTCCTCAGTTAATCTAACTTACTTCTACGTGTGGATATGGTTTTCTATGCCTTCTATACCTCCCTAATCAAGTGTCAAACCAATAACTCTTTTCACCAGTGAACTAACCTTCAAGCTACACTCCAGAGCCACTCAACTCCTGAGGGGAAACATAGCAGCTCAGTGGAATTAGATCATTTGTAAATTGTGGTCAGTTTGAAAAAAGAAATTTTCGTTGAGGCAAGTAAAGCCTGCTTTATCTACTTGCAAGGTCTGAGTTCACCTGCTCTAACCTAGCAGAAAGCACAGGTAGAATCATTTACTCAGGCTTTCCTAGGTTAGCCAAGGTAAAGAGATAATCTGCTCATTGCAGGCATCGATTTTCTGGCTTGAGACCATTCTCAGAAATGCTAATTAACTAGGACTCAACTCTTTAAAGACCTCAGTGAAGAAGATCCCTTCTCCTCAGTATCCAAAAGGAATAACAAAATCATTTAGAAAAGGTAAATCTTATGCTTTAAATAATGGGGATTTCTCACAATTCTTTAAGGCTAAAAATAAAAAGATGAACAAATGCTGCTGAAAAGGCCCAGGGGGGGTCAGCCCGGTGGCACAGCGGTTAAGTGCGCACGTTCTGCTTTGGCGGCCTGGGGTTCACTGGTTCGAATCCCAGATGCGGACATGGCACTGCTTGGCAAAAGCCATGCTGTGGTAGGCGTCCCACGTATAAAGTAGAGGAAGATGGGCATGGATATTAGCTCAGGGCCAGTCTTCCTCAGCAAAAAGAGGAGGATTGACAGTAGTTAGCTCAGGGCTAATCTTCCTCAAAAAAAAAAAAAAAGAAAGAAAGAAAAGAAAAGGCCCAGGGAAAAGGCCATAACAGTGAAGTAACCCTTCTCCCATCCCCCTATCCTTCCCTAGGTCACCTTCAGGCAAGGGGTTGATTTGCTCTCCTCCCACACACATTCTTGCCCCTTGCAAACATTTGCCCCCTCCAGGAATGACTGCCCATGGTCAACATTTGGCCTTGGGTTGAGAATTTAAGGACAAATCTCAGCCTACCTTTTCCTGCACCATTGGAGGATATCTAAGCACCATGAGAGCCAGCCTAAGGACAAAGCTTCAAAAATCAACTCAAGGAAACACAATAGAAAGCTGGAGATAAAAGACAAGGTTTCCGTCGATTTCTGTCCAATGCATCCAGCCTTCCTCCTGGGCAGACCCAACCGGTTTGGCAGGATGCGAGGTGAATCCAGAAGACTTCTCCATTAGCGGAGTCATAGGAACTGTCTGGGAGCTGAAACCCCTAAATAATTCTGCCACCACTCTGTATAAAAGCCTCTGTGTGGCTTTCCTTGTCTGTAGGACAAATCCCGACTCCTTCATGGGCAAAGCAGGGCGGATCACAACTGGCTTCCCATTGCTCTTCCCTAATCCATCTTTGAGGCTCTCATCCAAACCACCTAACTTTGCACCCATCCCCTGACCACTCAACCTTCCCCTCTCATGCCATGTATTTTAATGGGCCTTTCTATTTTATTTTTCTTCTTCATATTATTGCCCTGCTTAGAATGCCTTTCCCTTTCTTCTCTACCTATCAAAATTGTATTTGTAAATGAATTCCCATCTCAAAAATCACCTTCTGGAATTTTTCCCAGATCCCATCAGAGTTAGAATGAATCCCTCTCTACTTGGTGTTACCAGAGGACCCTGCGAGCCGTCCCGCCATGTGTGTTTTCTCCTTCATTAAACCACTGGCCCCTCAGCACAGGGACTAGTTCCTATTTCATCTCTATCATTCCCAGGGCCTCAGGTGGACTTGTGCACATAGTGAGTGTTTAATAAAGCTTGGTCTAATTGGAGTTCTTAGGAAAACAACAGCGAACAGCTAATTTGGGGTGGGAGACCGTTGATAAGAATAGTCTAAGATTTCAGGAGTAAGAACACTTGGATATAAATTCCAGCTTTGCCTCTTACGAGCTATATGGCCTTGGACAACTCACTCTCTCAAAGCCAGAGTTTTCTTATCTGAAAAAATGGGGTATTTTTACATACTCACATAACAGTATTTACCTCACCTAGTTATTGGCAGAACTAGAAGAATGCATTTAACTCACTTCCCGGCACTTAGTAAGAATTCAATACGTTCCTTCTCCCCTCTTGCCTCCTCTCCTCCTCCTCCTCATGTTCGTTACTACTACTGCTACTGCTACTACTACTATTATCTTTAGACCATAAAAGGAAGGCCAGCGCTGGAATGTAAAGCCTTCTGCTGCCTCTCCTACAAGTGAGCTCCCATCTCTGGGCTATGTCTCAGGAAGAATTTCTCTTCTTGCAAAGAGAGCTGTAGCAGTGACCAAAACATGGCCTTCATGGAGTGGAGAGAAGCCTGGGAAAACTTTTTTCACAGCTTTGAACAGAGAATTTGTCCTTGGGTGAACCCTTCTTTTGTTTTGGGAAAACTATGTCACTAGTTCTTTGAGATATACACATAAAAAGGAAATGTCTACCCATTGTTTTGCCAAAAACCACAAGGTCACCAATAATTGGAAGACCCGTGTATGGCCCTTGGATTCCAAGCTTGTGTTTGGTGTGTAAGTTCTTCTGTTATTGAGTCGAGCTTCTTCCTCTAGACTTTGTTGCAGTTTTTCCATGGAAAGGAAAAATATAAATCGTTCTAACCCTTGCAGGAATGAGTTTGGAGATCCAGGCTGAATTATTGCTTGTTCTAGATAGCACTGGGGTTGGGAGTGGGGTGAGGGGAGTTGTTTTGCTTAGTTTTGTTAGCATTGGCGACAGGAAAATGAGAATGATATAGGGGTGAAGTTGAAGGATGGCTTTCATGAGACCCTGCCACTTCCTGGGAAAGGCAATGCTGCTCCTCTGCCCAGGTGACAAAACAAAGGGTGACCCAGAGTTGGGACAGGGTCATTGTTCGCATCTCTGTGCAAAACCAGCTTCCCCTGCCTCCCCCAGCAGCTACTGGAGTGGAAGACCCAGCTTCCTTGCCACTGATATTCTCAGGAGCCCCACCATCGGCAGAAGAAACAAAAACGTAGCTGTTATGTAGTGACCTGGAGGACAGACGGGTTGCTGAGCATCTTTAGGAATCATAGAAATAGTGGGAAAGAAGGGGAAATCTTTCTGGGGAAAGAGTGAGTTCTAAGGATTTGAATTATTAGAGGCTTGAGCTCTTATAACTTGGACTTTAAAATTATTGTGACCTCATGTTACCATCCCCTGCTCCAGGTTTATGAAATCTGTGGCACACTGTTTAAATAAGTAAATATTTATGTATTTGAAATAGATTATTTTAAAAACAAGTTTTTTAATTTAAAGCTGGAAAGAATTTGGGTGGTAGATAGAATAACATATGGATTTTTAAAGAGAATGGATTCTGGAAACCAGCAGATTTCTATGTTGGCTTTTCTTTTTACTAGTTGTGTGATCATAAGCAATTTATTTTCTGTCTGGAAGGCTGTTTTTTAATCTATAAGATATAGGTGCGTGGCAGATGGTATTTTCCAAAAGCTGTGCAAAAATGGCTGCACCAATATGTATTCTATCCCACATGCCCACATGATGTTCTAATGAAGCAACGTTGACATTCCTTCTTCAAGAGATGGCATCTATATTCCCTCCCCTTGACTCTGGGCTGAACTTTGAAACTGCAGAAGTGATATGACTTCCAGGTAAGTCATAATAGGCAATAGGCTTCTGCCTGGCACTCTCTCTCCCTCTGTCTTTCTGTCTCTCTGTCTCTCTCTCTCCAGACGCTTGCCTTTGGAACCCAGCCAGTCTGTTGTGAGGAAGCCCAGCCACATGGAAAGTCCACATGTGGGTGCCCCAATCAACATCCCCACTTAGGCCTCCAGCTGACAGCCAGCATTAATCGCTAGACATGTGAGTGAATGAGCTTTCAGATGATTCGAGAGCGCACTGGTCAGGTCCTCCAGCTGAGACCTCAGACCTCATGGTACAGATAAATCAAACCCACTATGCTCTGTCTGAATTCCTGACCCACAGAAACCATGGGATAATAAATGGTTATTGTCATTGTAAGCCCCTAAATGTTGTGGTAATTTGTTATGCAACAATAGAGAACTAAAATTTGGGGTAATAGTATGTAATCCATGGTGGTGACATGAGGATTAAAAGAAATAGTTAACGCTTAGCACAGTAAGTGCTAAATAATGTTAGATCCTTTTATTATAACAAAAAAGGTAATTCCTAAGCAAAACTTAGAGGTGAATGAGGGCTCTCAACAGACACCCTTTTCTGGCTCTCTTACCAGATAACCAGGGGAAAGAGAAGTTGAAATGTACGAGGAACCCAGTGTAGAAGCCAGAGGTCAATGGGGTTTGACTTGAATCAAATCATGTTTAGAATTTGTTTTCACTTGTCTGGAAGAGGTACTCTTAAAATCCTGAAGCCAGACTCTCAGGATGGGAGTTAGAATGTGTTTGTTGGGGCCACTGTCTTACCTGGGGCCCTCACAATTGTTAATCCACCATCCTGTGGTAAGCACCAGTTTTTAAGAGGAGCTATCTTCTCTGAGTAATTACAATGACCTCTCTAGTCAACTACTTTCCGAGTAACGTGTCATGTGGAGGTCCGATATTAGTTTCTCGGAATATTTGAGTGAGGTATTAGACCGTCATAAAGCCCTTCTGTAAGGACTGCTTTAATGGGAACTTGGGGATATGCCAAGTTTCTCCTGCATCACTAAGGTAATTGCAACTCCATCATCCTCAGAATTTGCTCTAGTTTCCATCCACAGTTTTGATCAAGATAAATGTGGGCCATAGAATATTTTCCTAGGGTTTCAATGACCAAGGATATCAACAGGAAAAGGACAGACAATGGCTGTTTATATTTCTAAACTTTTTTCCCCACACACACAAACAAAAAGGTTATAAAATATTATAAAGTCAGTAATGGAATAAGGACAGTGAAAATCAACTGGAAAATGTATCTTTTTTCCTCTGTTCCTGAATATGTATTGTGTGGAATTTGGGATTTACTCAGATTACAAGCAATGACTTCATAAGTAATGATTTGAGAAGAGAGGCAAGACCTTAATTGTGGTGTCCCTGGCATAGTAACCGAGAAAATGGCTTTTAGGTTAAATGTCATTTTAACATCCCTTAAATCATCTTTTAACCCTGCTGATGTCGCACATACTGGTAAATTTAGATACCATTTATTGAGTGCTTTTTCTTGTTCTAAGCACTTATACTAATCTCTTTGTATGCATTACCTCATTATAATCCTTATCACAATCACTCTTATGAGACAGGTATGACGAGCCCTAATTTTTTCACGTAGAAACTGAGAGTTAGAGAGGTGAAACAGCTTCTAAGAGAGGAGCTGAGATGTGATCCAAAGACCATGCCTTACCCATTACCTGGCTTTGCCTCTACTGCTGGCTGAGGTCCCTTCTCCACTCTGCGTGTGCAAAGGCTGCTTACCCTTTAAGACTCAGCTCAAGTGTCACCTCCTCTCAGGCAGTTCTCTGCTTAGCATCTCCCCTTCTATGTGCCCTCCACCACACACACACACACGCACACACACACACACACAGAAGAAGTACTCTCTCACTTGTCTCTAGACTTCTATAGCAATCCTGGCCAATAGAAATAATGTGAGCCACATATGTTATTATAAATTTTCTAGTAGCCACATAAAAAAAGTAAAGAGAAACAGGTAAAATAAATCATATATTTTATTTAACCCCATATATCCAAAATATTATCACATCAACATGTAATCAATATAAAAATATTAATGAGATGCTTTGCATTTTTTGTACTAAATCTTGAAAATCCAATGTGCATTTTATACTTACAGTACATCTCAGTTTGAACTAGCCACATTTAAAATACTCAATAATCAAGATCTAGTGGCTATTGTCTTGAGCTGTGCAGTTCTATAGCATTTAGCAAGTTTCCTTCTTATTTAGTGTGACCTAAGTTTCTTGAGGCCAGGAAACGAGCTGGTCTCATCTTTGCATTTCCCAACATCTCCAGAATAACATACATAATGAATGTTTGAGTCAAAGTGTGAGTTCAAGCAAACAAGTTATTGTGCCTCACTGAATTCCGGGAAGGGAAGTATCTGTACCACATCAAGGCATAGGTAGTTCTCACAAAGAGAAAGTCATCTTCACACCGCAGAGTCTCAGGAGCTGCAAGTTGTTCAGAGAACTGAAAAAGAGCCTTGAGGTCAAAGTTACTTAACTGACAAGGAAGAAAAAGAAAGAGAGATTGCTGTGGGGGCTATGAAAACAAAAAGTCAGAGACAAAGCCCCATCACTTTCCGGTTAACATTTGAGAAAAGAAAATGAGATAAACAGCCGAGGATGAGAGGGTACCAAGTGACTCAACCATCTGAAAATAATGGAGCAATAATTGACACTTAGTGGAAAAGGATTCTTTAAAGCCCTCCAGTGTGACTTACACACGTGAAACACATCTTGAGTAAATATTTCCAGTGTGTAAAGGTGGCGTATTTGACAAAAAATAACTTTTTTTTGGCCACTTGTCTTAAATTTGATTGATTCAAAAATCACACAGATGGAATCCATTTTAAAAATCAGTTATTACTATCAGGGAAATGCAGATCAAAACTACGATAAGATATCACCTCACTCCTGTCAGAATGGCTATAATTAACAAGACAGGAAACAAGTGCTGGAGAGGATGTGGAGAGAAGGGAACCCTCATACACTGCTGGTGAGAGTGCAAACTGGTGCAGTCACAATGGAAAACAGTATGGAGATTCCTCAAAAAATTAAGAATAGAACTACCATATGATTTAGCTATTCCACTGCTGGGTATTTATCCAAAGAACATGAAGACACTAATGCATAAAGATACATGCACCCCTACGTTCATTGCAGCTTTATTCACAATAGCCAAGACTTGGAAGCAACCTAGGTGCCCATCAGGGGATGAATGGATAAAGAAGATGTGGTATATACACACAATAGAATACTACTCAGCCATAAGAAATGATGAAATCTGGCCATTTGTGACAACATGGATGGACCTTGAGGGTGTTATGCTAAGTGAAGTCAGTCAGAGGGAGAAAGTCAAATACCGTATGATCTCACTCATAAGTAGAAGATAACAATGATAAACAAACACACAGAAACAGAGATTGGGTTGGTGGTTACCAGAGTGGAAGGCGGGAGGGGAGAGGGAGAGGGGTGATTAGGCACATGTGTGTCTAGTACTGCATTGTAATTAGTCTTTGGGTGGTGAACATAATGTAATCTATACAGAAATCGAAATATAACAATGTACACCTGAAATTTTGTAATGTTCTAAACCAATGTTACCACAATAATAAATAAATAAATAAGAAAAAAAATCATTTATTAAGTAGTGTCCTAAGGAAGTGCCCAGTTTTTTCATTTTTCAATGAGTAGCTGTTACAGTATGGAAATATAGTTTCATAGTATATTTACTGTATTGTTTGTGAATCTGTACTAAATTGTTTCCTATTTCCTAGGTGGCTATGACAATTAGTAGCATATCCTAAAATACTTTTTCTTTGTATAGGACTTTACGATTCAATTTGATATGCATTATCTCCTCTTGAATAAAATCTCCAGGACATTTTGCATCACTCCCATGGACCTCCTGTTGAGGATTTCTTGAATGATAAACTCAAAGTCTCAGGCTGTTGATTTTTGAAATCATGTTAATTCATACAATTTCCAAGTGATTCAAGTTCAGTCTTCTTTAAAATCATAGCTCACCTTTTAAGTACATACAGCCTTGCAGTACATACAGGTGGATTCAATTCAGAAAGTCCTCAGATGCTGCCTCTGCATTCTGAGATGATACGGTTTTGAAAAGGCATTTTGCTGATGCTCTTTGGTTTCCAGCAAAAACATGAGGGACTAAGATCATCACCAGCTGAAAGGCCACTAATAAAATAGGATGAAGTCCAGATGTTAGGATTTCTTTAAATGTCAAGAAATATTCTCCCTGGAATATCATGCTCATAGTTACTATCATTCAAGAAGAGGCCTGAAACAAGTAAGGAGGCCTCTGGGCTCTGTTGGCTGGAGCAGGGCTTCATCTGAAATCTAGACTCAAGCTGAGGACACCTCGTCCTGAAGAATCTCTCTGTGTTCTCACTAGGAGGTGACTGCCGAGTAGCTCATTCTGCTCAAAAGTTCACCAAGTGGAATTTGATGGTTTGTAACAGAAAAGTAGGGTATAATATGACTCGTTTTTTTCTTTTTCAAATCGCTTACTGATTTATATTCCAATTCTTTTAGGCTTCTGGGGTTGAAGGGAAGGTTTGTAAGACCAGAGAGTGGGCTGGGTCTCCATATGCCCTTTACATGCAATAAAGTTTCCAGAGGATCGAGCTCCCAGGAGCCTGCTGGTTTTAAAGCCTATCTCACCCCCTTTTATCAGCACTTGAAATGGGCCCTTAAACCTTCAGTCAACATCAACCCAAGATGTTATGGTTGTAGCTTAGCAAGAGTAGAGCCATTTTCTAAAGGTGTTTATATACATAAGAGGAAGAAAATATGTTATCTAAAAAAATTGAACAATATTTTAAATTCTACACCAATGGAGCTTTAGTAACAAATGGGTGGGAGGGGACTGTGGGAAAATAAGAGCAGGCTTTCAGGCCAGGGTTTGCAACCCTATTGGATCAAACAGCTCATTTTTATAAGTCATATAGACTGCCACCTTGGCTACTCTGAAATTAAATTCAAATAATCTTTTATAAAAATTCAATGTACTCCCATACCTCTAATACAAAGAGAAATAAAAAGGAAGTAATTTATGAAATACATAAAAATATGTATATGTATTCAGTTTTCAAATGCTTGGCCAAGAAGACACTAGAGAACCCATAATGAAGGAGTCGGATGCTTGGGCTAATCATAGGATCCAGGAAATGCAGCGGTGACCATTGTGCTCTGAACCTCTGTGTGTTGCATTGAGCAATGTTGCCATCCATACCTGATGTCCCTACATAGTGAACGACTCTTGGGGAGATTCCAAACCAAATGCAACCTTCCCTCGAAAAGCCCCAAATATTTTATTTTTATGTGTAAAACAGAGTCACATTCTAAATTCAGATAACTATAAACAGGATTTATTTTTACCTACATGAATGTCCAGGGGACTTGTGAAAGTGGTATGAGATGCCAGACAATGCTTCTTCGTGTGGGATTATCCTATCGTCTCTGCCCCTCTTCCAAATGTCAGCGTTACCCCCTAGACATTGGAACATCCAAAAATATTGCCACAAATCCCTCTGTGGTCAGAGACCTAGGAGAAGGAGGGCCTGCTAACATGGTTGGTGGCATGATTCTGAAGAAGACAAGCAGTGAGCAATTCTCAGAGAGGACTTGCATTCCATTTTAGACCGTTTCCTGTTTTATACTATGCTGAAATCTCCTATTCTTAGACTCAAATCTCCAGCAAATCTGGAGAATGAGGCCTGGAGATAATCAGTCATGAGCGGTGCCCCAAATCATGCCATGGAGCTAGTTTGGTGAAGACCCTGCCACTGCCTCCAAAGGGCACAGATGAATCAGTGTGTGCAGCTACTACCACTGCTGGAATTGCTGCTGTCACTGACTGGGAAAAAGAACGCAGCTGTCTCCACAGGCAGCACCCTCCACTGCTTGAGGACTGCATGGGAACTGTGCCTTCACGCCACTGGCTTCCACTTCAAACTGTGGTGAGTGCATCTGATTGGCTCAGCCTCACCCACCCTGAGGCTGGGAAAGCATCTGAGCATCTTCAGCTCTTATAGTGGGAGGCAGGAGTTGCTTCCTAAAATAGGAGAAGAGTTCAGAGGTTGAGCAGCCTATGAGAATGTCAAAGGCCCACTCTAGTTGGCCAAATTAGTTCTACAGAAGAGAAGTACCATGGGATACTGGAGCAACGAGTGATCCCACTGAGGAGGGATGGAGAAGGAAGGCTTTACACAGGAGGTGAGATTTGATCACGTTTCGAAGGATGAGGAAATTGCTAGGGCTGTGAGTAGGCATGGGAGAAGGAATTAGAGAGAGAGAGAGAATGACTTGAGCAAGAATGCAGAACTGGGAAAACAAGTGCAGGACAAGAAATTCAAGTTCACTATAGCCGAGTATCACGGGGAGTCATTAGTGAAAGAAGCACGGAAAGGACAGGAATGGCATTCAGAAGTTATGAGGGTTTGTTAACAGTGGTCTGATGTAATCAAAGTGGTTTTGATGGGGGTTATTTGAATTTTTTTTTTGTATTTACTTTCATTGCTTTATCAAAAAGCAATGACCTTGTCAATGTATTTATTTATTCTTTATTTTATTTTTTAAGATTGGCCCTGTGCTAACATCTGTTGCCAATCTTTTTTTTTTTTTCTTCTTCTTCTTCCCAAAGCCCCCCAGTACATACTTGTATATTCTAGTTGCGGGTCCTTCTGGTTGTGCTGTGTGGGATTCTACCTCAACATGGCTTAGATGAGTGGTGCTAGGTCCACACGCAGGATCCGAACTGGCAAAACCCTGGGCTGTAGGAGAAGAGAGCGCGACCTTAACCCCTCAGCCATGGCGCGGCCCCATTCTTGTCAATTTGAATCTCAGTCTTTAGGAGCACAAACCTGTTTCTATGAATTGCCGGGAGCCTATGGGTTTTTTCGTTTGTTGTTTGTTATTTCTGTAGTTGTTGTTGCTATTGTTTTTTCTGGTAAAGAGGCTAACGTCTTATACTTTGAATTTGTATTGCATTGTCTCCACAGAGGAATTTCACAAGTATCTTTTAGATTATTCTAAGAATCACCCCACCTGCAACTTTTAATCAAGCTAGGTATCATGTTGCATTTTTTCCAACACTTCTTGCACACCTAATATGCGCCAGGCTCACTATTTAATGCTTTCATCCACATATTTAATTTAATCTTCAAATTACTCTCTTATGTCTTCATATTTATGAAGAAATAGGATTTGAGAGAGTAAGTAGCTTGCCTAATGACACACAGTTAGGATGCGGTGGGATAGGGGTTCTAACTCAGATCTGCCTGACCTAATTCCTTCCTCGTCCAGTGGCTTCTTCTAACAGAGTGCAATCTAAAATGGTGCTCTGTCTTCTGGCTGTGCTATCTAGAAGGGCTATGACGCTTGGGTTCAAGCCATTCTGAAGCCAAGAGTGGAGGTTCAGTTTTAAAGGACTCAAAGGGGGCAGATCTTGTTTGACATCTCACCCAGGGTCACCTGGCCTTAAATCAAGAGATATTTTGACTTGCCAAGGATGCCCTTTGCAGGTATGGAAGGTAAGTATGGGCTCTATGCCACTTTTCTTTGGCTGTTATGACAACTCTGCCTTAAAATGATATAAACTACCTTCCTTGGTACTTGGTACTTAGGTACTGCCGACCTGGTGCACACTTGTGTGACAAAGTTATACTTGAGAGGATGTGCCACACTCTTGTTTCATTCTCTGAATCAGGGGCTCCAAGTCCTAGAGAATGATAAAACAAACCAACATCCACAGTCTAGGGATTATTATGGAGAAGCACGGATGACGAGAGACCAATGAAAATCTAACAACCTTGAGCAGAAATTTTAAGGTGTGGTCACCCAGTCTGACCTGCGACATTTGGTTTCCCATTTCTATTTTCTCTCTTCGTTCACCCATTGGGAGAGAGGCCAACAAGCATTAAAATGTCAAAACAACAAAAACCAAAACAGGCAATGGAAAGAAAAAGGAAAAATAAGCATTCTGTGGTTTCAAGCTTGGCGAGACGTCTTCTCTGCTCTGCTGTCCTTAGTGAACTGGACCCTATAGCAGATGTCACAGACATTCTCCACCGACCTCAAGCCCCCTCTCCAGACACCTCAATCTGCAGATCACTTTGTGTATCTTTCACTGAGGAATAGCAGCCATTGGTTTGAAAATTTTTCCTTTCCCCTCACCCTGCAAACCTCCATCCATTTAGAAAAGCGTACCTCCTACTTTTCAAAGCTAAGCTCTCCTCCTGTGTTGCTAACATCAGTCTCACCTCCCTTCTGCTGTGACTTGCTCCATTAATTACTTTCATTTTTGTCTCCCCAAGTGTCTCAGCCTACAAACATCTTCATGGGTAGCATATTTTAAGACAAACAAACACACGAAAAGCCTTTCCTACCTCTACCTCTCACACTGCCAATTTACTCTTTGTTCCCTTTGCATAGACTTGTTGAAAGGGTAAGACTTCCTGTACTGTCACTTTCTCACCTCCCGTTCACTCCCAGATGCAGCGTGGTGTCTTCGCTGAAATTGTTCCCCCAGACAAACATTGTGTTGGACATCTGGGTTTTTGTTGTTGTTGTTTGGTTGTTTTTTTGTGACTTGCATCCCTGACCAGAGGTCCCCTGGTGGTCACGCTAGAGGGGATATTATATGCAGAAGACAATCCAGACTGTTTTTGGACACCTGAGCAGAGACCCACAGGGAAGAAGATGTGAGTGCCGAGCATCAGTTGGCATTGCCATGAAGAAAATGTCCACCATTTCTTCTGCTCAGACTCCCAGGGCTCCTGTATTGCCTGCTCTTTCTAGGGTCTGGTTGTTCAGCTCTTCATGAGACTCTGTGAGCTACGCTGTGTCTTGATAGCTCCTCTTGTAATTTTTAAGTTAATGAGGAGAATGGGGAGTGATGGCTAATGTGCATAGGGTTTCTTTCTTTCGTGAGGTGTTTTTCTCACACACATCATAAGATTATGAGAATATGGAGGGTAAATTACTGACATCAAAACTCCCTAAAAGCCCAGCATTGCAGAGCAAGTCATTAGCATGAATCTATTAGACTCTGCTTTCCCTGAGTGGTCCTGCACAGATTTTCCCTACTATAAAGCAACATTCAAAGGAGGAGTGATGATGGCTGAAAAAATGAAAGGAGTGTGATCGGGATGCTTATTAATGAGTTAGAAGAATAAAGACTGAGGTTGCTTACACTTCAAGTTGGGAGGACCTAGATCTGTCTTCTGGCAGATCCACATTTAAACACACCCCAGCTCCATCGCCTGCTCTGGTCTTGGCCTCCTTAACTTCTCTAAGCCTTGGTTTCTTTACCTGGAAAATGCAGATAACAAAGGTATCTACTGTGTAAAATTCTTGTGACAATGAAATGAGCTGTAAGCAATTTTAAATGGTTAGCAGAGTGTCTGTGAATCACTGAGTGCTCAATAAATGTAAATTGCTATGACTACTATTTTTTTTCTAAGTTCACTTGTAATCTCTCTGGCTTGTGGTGAATTAGTCTGTGAGTGGCTGGTTATAAGGAAATCACATTTTAACTAGTTTTTAAAATTATTTTACAATAATCCTTAAGTTGCCCATAAGGAAAAAAATTGGTTTGGATTTAAGAAGAAAAGATAGATTTGAGCATTCAGTGACAATGGCTGAGCTTCCTAAGAGAACGTAGCAACTTGGTTACTAGGGAAATTTTATTCTTTACTGATGAAGAAACAATCATGTGTTAACATATCATTTTAGATGTGTGTCATTTTTAGGATCCTTATTGTTCAAGGAAATAAAGTAAGGGGGCAATCTCTCATGGTACAGAATAAGACAAAAAAGAAAGAATACGAAACTGAGAGAGAAACTGAAGGTGACAATGGCAATTGACACTTCATCTAAAGCTGCAAAGTTGACAGGTGAATGCTCTGTGGTTCCCAGCCATACAGTTTGTGGAAAATGTGAATGGTACACCCAGAATATAACTTCAACAGTTTCCTTAAAGCAATAAGGGGGATGATAACTGAGTAGAGATTTATAATACTGGGGCTTTAGTTCAATGTTTACAGGCCCTGCACCTGCTGTTTCTTCTCTATTCATGTCATTACAGTACAATGTTAAACAAGCTGCTGGGATAGAAAAGCAAAAGATCAAGCCTTACATCTCTATCCTTCTGCTTAGTACCTCTGTGACCTTGGCCATATAACCCAACCTTTCTGCCATCTATAAAGCATAACAAATAAGAACACCTGCCATAGTGACTTCAAAGACCGACCGGAAACGTCAAAAGAAATAATTAATGTGAACACACTTTGTAAATTATAAAGCAGGATACAAATGTTTGTGTTATGCAAGATCTAGTAGTTGGTTGATGGTTAAACACGTTACATTTTATTTTAAGGGTGCTTTTTCTATAGTGAAAGCAAAATTGACTTCACAGTAAATTTATTGAACATAAATAATATATATATAAACTATGGAATCCAGCATTAGACTCAACCTGGTGGCTGTTAGGAGTAATGCCAGTACATTGCTGAGCTACTGCACAAATGTCATAGAAAAATGTTAGGCGGAATGATACTGAGAACCTCAAAGAGGGACGTGGACTAAAATGAGCAGAAGTGAGACTTGCATATCCAGGAGTGAAGCTAGAAAATGCCTCTAGGGTTTGGTGTGCTGTGAGCTGCCACAGTCAAGCCCCTGCTTGGCTCAGCTGTAGCTAAATTAGGGGAAGAAAGTCAAGCCTCTTATTTATCCTGACTTCCCACTGGCCAGCATGGTAGTACCCAACAAGTTTATTAAATGAAAAGGCAAAAAGTAAAAACAATAATGTAAAGAAAGGAGGAAGGGAGGTAGAGGGGGAAGGAAAATCTTAATAGAAACGCCATAAACCAGCCCGTTCTATGTGTTTTGAGTTTGTTAGATTTTTTTTCTTCTAGTTGTCAATTCAAGTTTCTTTTGAAAAACTCCAACCCTAATTAAAAGGGGATCACTTGGGATAGATGAGAAGGAACAATATATCTTTACAGGCCCTTGGTGATGGGGCAAATCTGCGCTGACCCAGAATCTAGGAAGAGTCCAAGAAGTGGGGCAAATAAGACCTAAAATTGAGACAGTTTGTGGAAGATGGCTAAGTTCACAGCTCAGCAGTTCCTTCCTACCTGAAGGATCTTCACAACACCAGCCCCAACAGAGGGGTCACTGCCCCAGCCTCAGTGGGTTGCTCCCTGCCTTTTGATGCCAACATCCCCTAGCAAAAACAGAGAAATGTCTCCCTTCAAAGTCATAGCCTTTATGCCTTGGCCATCCTGCAGTTTCTCTTCTCCAGAAGGTCTCCACCATGCTCCTAGCAGCAGAGCATGCTCAGAACCTGACTTGTCCATGATTACTTTTCACTGCAGTGTGAGGAAATTTGGGAAACAGCCTATTTGCTCCATCATACCAGCCTCACAGACAATCAAGAACTTGGGCTTCAGTTTCAGGATGAACTGATAGAAATCTTCCCACCAGCCAGTCAACCCCGACCTTCCACATAAAAATTCATTTAATTTACATAATGCTGTGAAGTAGATCCTATTATGATCCTCACTTTGCAGTCTATGAAAATAAGGACCCTTCCTTGATGAAGGCTCAAAGATAGGCATTACTCCAAAAGTGATGTAATGTAGAAACTAGAAAAAATCAGAAAACATTTATTGGAATCCTAACAGGATGTCCAGAGTCATGACTATTACGACAAAGGAGTAGAAATTCATAAAGGAAAGACAGAGATGTAAATTAAGATGGCTGAATTTTTTTTTTTTTTTGTAATTAATGTTAGGTTTTGGAAGTGAATGTATTTAAGGCTTCTGATATATATTGTCAAATTGTATTTCAAAGCATGGTAATAATCTACAGTCCTATGCCAAAGTCTTGAGAATGCCTATTTTATTTCATTAGGCATTACACATTTAAGAATCTTTGCTACTTTGCTACTTTTTTTTTCTTTCTGCTTTTTCTCCCCAAATCCCCCCAGTATATAGTTGTACATATTTTAGTTGTGGGGTTTTTTTTTGCTACTTTCTTACAAGAAAATAATATTTAAATAATTTTCATTTCTCTGAAAATTTTCTTATATGTCTTCTGTGTATTATCTATTATGTCTTTTTATGTTTATCAAGTTTTAATATTTTAAATTATTTTATAATGAACATATTAACCTTTAAAATGAAAACAAATATAATAAAACGAATGCAGATTGTTATTAATTACATTCTGCATTAGAAGCAATAAGTATTATTGCATTTGACTCTGAAATGCATGGCTGAGTGGTGTGGGTCTGTGCCCAGGATCCAAACCTGTGAACCAAGGCTGCTGAAATAGAGTGCGCCAAACTTAACTACTATGCCACAGGGCTGGCCCTGAAAAATAATTTTTAAGCCTTTTACTATCATTGGACTTTACTTGCTTTAGTTTTTTGTTTATAACGTTTTTGTTTTGTTTTGTTTTGTTTTTTAAAGATTTTACTTTTATTTTTTTCCTTTTTCTCCCCAAAGTCCCCCGGCACATAGTTGTACATTCTTCGTTGTGGGTCCTTCTAGTTGTGGCATGTGGGACGCTGCCCCAGCGTGGCCCGATGAGCAGCGCCATGTCCGTGCCCAGGATTCGAACCGACGAAACACTGGTCCGCCTGCAGCGGAGCACGAGAACTTAACCACTCGGCCACGGGGCCAGCCCTGTTTATAACGTTTTTTAAAAATTAGAAATGATTATGCTGTGGTGGCAACCCACATGTAAAAAGCAGAGGAACATTGGCTCAGATGTTAGCTCAGAGCTAATCTTCCTCAGCAGGGAAAAAAAAAAAAAAGAAAAGAAATCAATAAATTAATGGACAGAAATAGCCCCAAATCCTCTCACCATTGATTAATCTGAATGGCGTTGGGGACAGATGAAAGCAACTCAAAGTGACACAGAAGGAGAAACTTCAGACTTTCAGGGGATTTTTCTGTTAAACTCCGACTAGCGGCTAACTTTTCTGTGATTGTACAACCACCTTCCCTGAAAAACAGCCTTCCTTTTCAAGCTGCCCGCTCTTTTAGAGGACTTTTTAGCCAAAGGTCAGGGGAGACTTTCTTCTTAGCAGGGTCCAAATTAACTAAAATAGTTTGCTTTTATGTTTTGTTTTGATCAAGATTGTTTTATTCTCTTTTTAAGATTATATTAAATTATTGGCTTCCTCTTTTTGTGGGTGAGCTTTCTCTCATCCTGATCCCTGGAGGGTCTTCCCCCTGCTCTCTCTCTCCCACTTTCCTCCTCTGTCCCACTTCCCCAAGTGAGAAGGGGCCGACAACAAAAGTTCATCAAATTGAAATGTTGGGGACATAAGTGGGTCTCTCTTCCCTTCTTTGACGTTACAGGCCTCCCAACACAGTAATGGCATCAGTTGCAACTTTTCCTTTCTCATTTGGGAGCATTAGGAGGAGAATGTTCTCTACTTTCTAATAAGAAAGTAGCAAGCATGAAACAATTCTCTTGACCTTGCAAAAGACCAAGACTAAAGAACATCTTATGCTTTCATTCTCTTTTTCTTTGTTATAAGTTATATAAATTATCTCTTGGGAGTGGAATGCCTTAGACTTTTCTTCTCCATTCTGTCTTAGTAATAGTGTACCATTCTGGGTTTCCAGATGAAGAAAATATCGCCAAATGAAAAATGGCTGTGAAGACCCTTTGGCCAGAATATCCAATAGTCTACTCATAGACAATCCCTGTAGGCGCTGACACTTCAGAGTTTTATGATACTTTTAATGACACTTTTTCTTTTAATGGAGGCTAGTGATGTATTTTCTGCTTTGGATGCGTTCATAAGAGATGTGTACATTATGGGAACTGTATGGTTCCTCCACCTGCTCATGAGGCCCACCACGTTCAGACCACCTCTGGTCTTGAGCTGTAAGGACACAGGGAAACCTTGCTGAGTGTCAGGCTCCACCCTCACCTGCTGGTGCCCAGTGCCTAGATCCTCAGTGCATAGCTCACAGGCATTGGCTTGGGATTTTGTCTCTATTTGTCCAGAACTCCCAGTTCCTTCACTCTTCCCTCTTTCTAGGCCCTCCTCCATTAATCTAAGAATGGGATCCTCGCCATGCCTTCTCCAGACTTTGTCAGAAGCTCAGTTTGATGGCAATGTATGTATTTTCAGGGGTGGAAGCCTCATAGGGAAAGATAAACGTAAAATGCATGCAATATTATTTTGTATATGGTGAATACATATAAATAATATCATATTGTATGTACCAATCTCCATCTTGGTTTTCTTTTTCAGCATTGCTTTTGATATGTATTTGTCTCTGAGCACATTCCCTGAAAGTGGCAATTTTCAACAATTTCTCAAATTAAATGTTAACTTGACAGTTGTAAAGACTTAGAAGAAAAGCCTTTAGAGAAGCGCAATATGAGAATAAACCTAGTGATCAGACCATGAGTTGCATGGAGAAGGGGGTTTAAAGTTCAGTCCACCCATTCGTTTGGCACCCCACCATCATTCCCGGGGCAGGCTCTACCCGGGGCAGTCAGAGCAGACACAAGTCTCTGCTCCAAGCATCTGACTTGGCTGGACTTACGGCATCTTCCTGCCCCTCCTGCTTTATATCGTCCTTTCCGAACTCGACCTTTCCATCTATTTGCCTGGTAGTGTGTGTGACTCCTCCACTAGTCTAGCTAAAGTCCTGCTCTCGTTCCCCTCATCCTCTTGACTTATAAGATACCGTCATTCCTCTCAAGTGGTCCCCCGTGAGCAGAACTTAAAACAAGGAGACAGGAGAAGGATAGCGAAAGAAAGACAATTGGGCCTGACCCCTTGTTCACAAAGGAACTCAACTGTAGACTTTGAGCTTTATTTTCTATTGAGGTATTACGTAGCCACAGAGAAACTCACGGTATTAAAAGACGAAGACATTCATTATAGAACTTTACATTTTTGTTCTGTCATTGGAACAGATGTCCATAGTGCACGATGAATTGATATTATTTTTGTGATTTGTATTTGTGATGACTAGCATACTTACATTTTATTATTTTATGTACTAAAAACACTAGTGTTCATTGTGAACACTTAATGTATAATACAATCATTATAAGTCTATTTTATTATTTCATCATTTTTTAATGAGCTGGAGCTTCAAAAAAATAACAGTGGCCCAAACCTCCCTTGGCTCCAAGAGGCGCTATAATCCTCTAACAATATGCAATGGATGCTAGGTTGAGTAGTCTATTATTGTTCCCAGTGTTTGATGTTAGCATGGACTGGCATAGCACAAAAAAACTTTCTGGAAGGGTAGACTTCTGTCTTTCCCTCTTCTACCATTATTATGCCTTACCAGAGCTTTTCAGCTTTTTGATATCTTACATAGAAAGAGTGTAATATTCCTATAAGTGACATCTTTCTTAAGCCTCAGGGGAGCTGGCATCTCCTGTTTCATTTGTTGTTTACCTTCTCTGCTCACTAATGCATCATGTCTATGCTCTGCCGGTCGGAGGAGTCTGCGGGGATGTAGGGAGAAGTGTCTGGGGATCCCCCCCCACCGTGGGAATCAGATCTTTCTAAAGAACTTGGGGAATTCCCCTAGTGAACTTGGCCTTGGGGCTTTCTCTTCTATTTTCCTTTCCATACCTAAACAGAAAGATGACCTGATAAGTCTAATCAGAGATCTTTAGAAAAGAACATTCCAAAGACACTTTGGGCGTTTGACCTATATGTTTACATTGTGTGAGAAGGAATTTATAAGTGCATTTTTAAAATTGTGCTTAATTTTAAGAGAGTCAAAGGAGAAAAATTTACAAAAAGTAACATAGCAAATATCTTATTCAATCACTCTGAAATAAACATTGGTAACATTTCATCTCACTGACTCTCAGTCTTTTAGTTGTTAGTTTAAGAAACAACACAGATAAAGGTCAGCCTCCTTTAAACCCTATCTCCATGGCTATTTCCTCAGACCACTCTCTTCTGATGTGTTTGAAGTGTTGTCTGTTTCCTTCCAGTCTGTTGTCAAATAGCTTTATGTTAATCTACACATAGTTTTACGTATTTCCACACATAGAAATATGTGTACACATACTTATGTACACATATAATATGCCTTTGTATTTAAATGCTATGCATACGTAAAAGATAAACGTAAAATGCATGTAATATTATTTTGTATATGGTGAATATATATAAATAATATCATATTGTATGTACCAATCTCCATCTTGCTTTTCTTTTTCAGCATTGCTTTTGATGTCTATTTATGTTGATATTTATAGGTTTAAAGATCTTTTTAACTGCTACTGAGAATTGAATTTCATGGATAGAATACATTTCATTCATCCATTTCCTTATTAATGGTCATTAAGGTTTTTCCACTTATTTACTAATATTAGCAGTGCTTCCACGAACATCCTTATGTTTCTCCTTTTGGCACAGATAGTATTTTCTAGCAGGTGTGCTGAGTCATGGAATTAGTTCACTGTAGGTTATGTATACTTTCAATTTTATTACATAGTCTCAGATTAGTCCTCAAAGGGTCTGTATCAGTTTATATTCCCACTAGCAGAGTATATTTTTCTCCAAATCATTACCAATAATGATTTTTTCAGACTTTGAAATTTTGCCACTGTGATGGGTTAAAAATAGTATCTCAGAGTTGTTTTAAATTATGTTTTCCTAATATTAACGAGGTTGGGTATTATTTCAGGAATGCAGTGGCCATGTAGATTGTCTCTTTTGTGAATTGCCTGTTCATATCTTTTGTCTTTTTTTAATCAAGTTGTCTTTTTTCTATTAATTTGTAGGAATTCTATATATAACTTAAATATTAATCCTTTGCTAATTATTATTATTACTGAAAAGACTTTTCTCAGTTGATTGCTTCTCTTTTAACTTTGTTCACAATGTCTTTAACTATGTTGACATTTTAATTTTAATGTCAAATTTACCACAGTTTTTCCTTTTGGATACTGCTTCTTTCTTTGTTTATGAAATATGTCACTGGGCCAGCCCAGTGGCATACTGGTTAAGTTCACATGCTCCACTTCAGCAGCCCAGGGTTCACTGGTTCAGATCCTGGGTGCAGACCTACACACTGCTCATCAAGCCACTCTGTGGCAGCATCCCACATGGATGAACTGGAAGGCCTTACAACTAGGATATAATGGATATAGTTGTATAGGATATAGGCCTTACAACTATGTAGTAGGACTTTGGTGGGGGGAGAGGAAGATTGACAACAGATGTTACCTCAGGGCCAATCTTCCTCAAGAAAAAAAAAAGAAATATGTCACTGCTATATTTTCTATTCAAATATTGCCTTAGCTATTCATGTACTTTGATTCCTTTACATGAATTTTGGGTTCAGGTTGTCAAGTTTGCTGAAAAATCATTCGGTAATTTTTATTGGATTTTATTAAATTTATAGCTTAATTTGAGGAGATATTTTTATAAAAGTGTGTTCTTTCATCCTTGAAAAATAATCTCTATTTATTCAAATTTTCTTATTATGTCCTTCAAAAAATTTTAGAATTTCTCTATAAAAATTTAACTTTTGAAAAATTAACTTATGGATCTTTTATAATTTTTACTGCTGTTGTGAACAACTTGGTATAAAAAAATTGGTATAAAGAAATACTATTGAGTTCTTTCATGTAGATTATTTTATCCTACTGAAAAAATTCTGAATAATCTTATTCATTCAAATAGTTTTTGCATTCTTTGCCTTGGATTTTGATAAGATTATCATATCATTTGCAAATAATGACAATTTTGTCTCTTCTTTCAGAAGTGGACAATGTGGTTAACTTTTTAATATACAAACCACAACAGATTGAGCGATGTTTCGTCTAACAGATACATTTTCTAGTGTTTATACTGCTTATTTCTTTTCTAATTGCATTGACTAGGACTTCTAGGACAGTGTCGAATAGTTGTGGTCTCCTGACTTTTACGGAATTAATTTTTTTTTTTTAAAGATTTTATTTTTCCTTTTTCTCCCCAAAGTCCCCCGGTACATAGTTGTGTATATTCTACTTGTGGGTCTTCCTAGTTGTGGCATGTGGGATGCTGCCTCAGCATGGCTTGATGAGCGGTGCCACATCCCCGCCCAGGATCTGAACCAGCGAAACCCTGGGCCGCTGAAGCAGAGCACACGAACCTAACCACTCGGCCATGGGGCCGGCCTTATAATAGAATTAATTTTAATGTTTTATCATTAAATATATTTGCTGAAGAATTTTTTTAAATATCCTTCTCTCATTAGGTTAAGTAATTTCCTTTTTTTTTCTAATTTACTAAGCATTTTTCTTTTCTAGAATGTTTTTTCAGTAGCCATTGAAATTATTTTTTAAAAATATATTAATATGATGAACAACATTGACAAGCCTATAGATTTCAGCTACTGATCATTATTTTATTTCTGGAATATGTACTACTTTATTATCATTAACAAATTTTAGATTCAATTTGCTTATAATTTCTTTAGAAAGTTTGCAACTATTTTATGGATGGATGGATGGAATTAAAAGTAGAGTCTAATGGCGTCCATTTAAACATTTCCGTTTAATTTTGCCAGTTCAGTTTCTTAAGTATCTGAGAAAGCAAATAAAATATAGTTTCTTCAAGGAGACCTTCTGAACCCCAGCCTGAATTAGACCCCTTTGTCAGCCCTCTCCCTGCACCCTGTATGAGAATTATACAGTTAGCTGTGAGGTTGTTTCCTGAGTCAGTCCCCAGGCTTTAAGTTCCATAAAGGCGGGGGATTTTATCTGTTTAACTCGCTGCTATATTCCTAGGGCCTAACCTGTACTTAGTATATTGTAGATACTTAAAAAATTATTTGCGGAATGAATGAATGATTAAAAGAACAGCAGTCTGAGAGCTGATGACGTTCCAGGGTCTTTCTCTGTTTAAAACTCGCCTAACGCTGGTATAACCACTCAGTGTTCATTACTAGGCTGCTTTCCCCCGAATCCCTTCCCCTGGTTAAGGGGATGTGCCACAGGATTTCTTTGAAGTCCTTAAGACTGAGAAAATGCCACGTGATTCCCCTTCCTTCTCTTTCGGTGCACTGACACATCAGAAAAAATTAGGGGAGTTTTCTAAAATTAGAAACTAAATGTTACTAAAATAAACACACCACCTAGTAGGTATTTTCTACAGTTTTCATCTGTGGGAAATTGTACATTCACTGTCTTCAGTGTGTCCTGCTAAACCAAAGCACAATTGAGCAATGATTGTTACCCAGAAGTTGTCAAACATTGACTTGGCAAGACCCAAGATAAAGTCAAAGGCCAGCTCTGGGTGGGGACCACCAGATCCCTGGGGATTTCAATAGTCCAAAAGACAAACCCACTCCGCCTTTCACATCACTGCTCCTTGGGAGGTCCCAGGAAATCTGACAACGGGAGTGTAGACAGTTTCTGTTTCTCTGATTCACTTTCTCACCAAAAGTTCCTGATTTTCAACACAACTATAGAAGTTTAGGTTACTTCCAAACAGTGTTTCACAGTTGACTAAGGGTAACCTCTGCCATCCATTACATCTTGAGAAGGTTCTAGGGAATTGTCAAAGCATTTTGTTTTTTATTTCTTAAAAGTAAATATGTTATAATTAAGAAAAGGATCAGCTGCCTATTGCCTGTAGTGACCTTTTAAAATTAATTAATTTTATTTTACCATATTTATATTCAAAACTAATTTGAGGTAGCTGCAAATTTGTTGGCACTGATTACTGGACTACCAACAGTGGTTAACTTTATTAAATGCACTGCCAAAATAGCATCGTATTCAAAGTGTGTCAATTTTGTGATTTTACACAATTACAGTTTACACTTTACAATTCAGTCCTGAATAAGCTGTAATTCAAAGGATGATTTGATGAACAAATCCATTTTGTTCATAGACAAAAATAGAATCTGTTCATTAAAAATTTCACCCTTTGAATGACAGTTTGTTCAGAACTTATCGTGTATTGAAAACCATTCTGGGAGCTGGGCACAAAGCAAATATTTTCCCTGCCATCATGAAACTTAGAGACCAGTAAGGGAGTGGGTAGTTTTGTATTGTCAGTTCACCTGAGCTGAAACTATGCTTCTCAGAATTCCCTTTCATGTATGGTTCTAGTGTAGGGTTGGCCACAGAAATATCTTCGTGAGATTTGGGAGGAGAGAAGCAGCCCTGAAAGTTGGTGGAAGGCACCAGGCGCGGCTGCACTTACTCGTGTCACGATCTGCTGGTTCACCTGGGTGGTGTCAGGCAGCAGCTGCTCCTGCCTGATCAATTCCTTCAGCTTCTCCGAGTGCTGGACCAGACATACGTGCATCTCCACAGTGAAGAGCATTAGCTGCTTTGCACATTTCCTACATCATCAAGGTTGGGGTTACTACAGACTAAATGTTTGTGTCCCCTCAAAGTTCATACGTTCAAACCTAATCCCCAATGTGATGGTATTTAGAGATGAGTGCTTTGGGAGGGGGTTAGTATAAAGAGACTCCAGAAAGTTCCCTTGTTCCTTCCACCACATGAGGTTACAGAGAGAAGACGGTGTCTTCTCTCTTTAGGAGAAGTAGGGAGACACTGAATCTGCTGGTGTCTTCATCTTTCACTTCCCAACTTCCTAAACAGTGAGAAATAAATTTCTGTGGCTTATAAGCCACCCAGCGTATGGCATTTTGATAAGAGCAGCCTGAAGAGAGTAAGACGGAGGTGGTGTGAGATGGGTGTGGGTTCTAGTTGCCCTCTTGGGATCTTGTTTGTCCTTGCTTTCCCCATTTCATGCCTGGAATTTCCTCCTGACTGCTAATCCTGCTGACCCTATGGAGACTTCAGGCCCACCTCCTCAGGCAAGGCGATAGCCTTCCGTAGACTTCTTCACCAGCACCCACAATTTCATGAGGTCTAAGCCCTATAATAAATCTCACTTTTAGTATTACCCAGGGTGGTTCCATTTCTCTGATCAAATCTGGCTGATATAAGGAGATAGACGTTACTCAAAGAATCATTCAGCGTACTCTACAGTGACGATTTGTGTCAAGGGATTTGAAGGAAAAGTTTAAGCTACAATGAGACAATATAAATATGGTGCCTTGATTTAGATTGGAGAAGGAGGTGTCAGGAAAGGTCTCTTTGAAAAAGTAGTATTTTCACCTAAAATACCTGGAGTTCAAATAGACATTATACAAAGAAGAATAGCAGTGTGCGAGAGCTGTGAGATCTCCCCGTTGGAGAAAGAAGACCAGGGTTTCCAGAGCAGAGGGAGGAAGGCAGCAAGTGGTAGAGAGGAGCCAGGCCACCAGGGTCCTGTGTTCCAGTTCAAAGTCTTGAAGCTCTCCTTAAAGAAGATATGACAGGGCAGATTTCTGTTTTTAACTGTTTACTCTGGGGGCTGGCCCAGTTGTATAGTGGTTAAGTTCACCCACTCTGCTTTGGCAGCAGGGGGTTCATGGGTTCGGATCCTGGGTGTGGACCTACACACCACTCCTCAAGCAATGCTGTGGTGGCATCTCACATATAAAATAGAGGACGATTAGCACAGATGTTCACCTAGGGCCAATCTTCCTCACCAAAAAAAAAAAAAAAAAAAAAAAAGGTTTACTCTGGCTGCTATGTAAAGAAATCATCTGGTTGTCAAGAATTAAGCATTTTCTATAATGGAATTCAAAATCCAGCACTTGACTGCCTCTTGAAATAAAAAATATCTGTCAAAAACTCACATGCAGGATGCAGGAAAATAAAGACCTGGCCCAGAGCAATCAAAGCCTGACTATCAAATATGTGGAGGATGGCTTAATTGTTATTCTTCATGAAACATACTGTAGTATCATAGATGCCTTTTGCCTTTCATACTGTTGGCAAAGTCTTTCAGACTTTGAAATAAGTAAGGAAAACGCTATGATGTCAAAATTGTGACTGCAAAAATGAATTAGAAACTTGAACTCAAGTTTAAAAACATGAAGGCCTTATTCTGACACAGAGGTCTTCTCAAATACCTCTGAATCTGTCTCTTTCCATTAGATCTTGAGTTAGCTACATGATGATAATTTTGCCTGCAAAAAACATCTTGTTCTAGCAATGCAGATGCCTTTCACCACCTCTGCTACACTCCGGATTTTTGTTATATATTTTTATTCCTTCTCAGGAAGCAGGTTTGGGGCCATAATTCATCAGTATCAAATTTGAAAAGTGTATTTCCAAACTGATTCCTTGCTAGCTTAAATGGCCAAAATCTGAGTCACATAAAGAAAAAATAATATTAATATCAATGATAATGACAATATAATAATGATGTAATATGGGCGAGATAAGAGAAGAATGGCTTGAGAACAAGTTTTAAAAATGGAAAGGCTTAAAGAAAATACAGTTCTGGGTTTGGGTTGGTTGTTTTGCCAAAGAAAGACAACTTTAATAATGCAGAAGTCTGATAAATACGAAAAATAAAAAGACGAGAAATAGGAAGTTGTTATAATGAGTCTGATGAGTGAAAATGTTGTGGCAGTGGGTACAAAAAGGAGAGCAGATGCAAGAATCTTTTAGGAAGTAAAAGCAACAAGACTTGGAGTCTGATGGACCATGAGCAGTATAGGAGAAATGGTGACTCGGTAATGACAAAGGTTGAAACTGAGGGTCCTGGAGAATGGTAGAGATAGTTTACATTTCAAAGAAAACTCAAGGGCCCAGCCCGAGGCCCAGTGGTTAAGTTAGCGCGCTCCACTGCGGTGGCCCAGGGTTTCGCCTGTTCGGATCCTGAGCACGGACATGGCGCTGCTCATCAAGCCATGCTGAGGTGGCGTCCCACATAGCACAAACAGAAGGACCCACAACTAAAATATACAACTATGGACTAGGGGGGCTTTGGGGAGAAAAAGGAAAAGGAATAAAATCTTTCAAAAAAAGAGAGAGAAAACTTGAAATTTACCAGTAGTAATGAGGATAGTGGCGGCTCCAGGCCTCTTCTGTACCTCAGCAGAAGAATTGAAACTCCTTTTAAAATGTGACAGAAGTTCCATTTTCTTCAGGCATCAAATGCAATCAAACTTCTTCAGTCTGGAGACAGTTGGGACCTCAGCTCCCTGAGAGAGGATGCTTTGGTTTTCCGAATAACACAACACATGGACACGGTCTCTCACGCCAGCATGGGTGTGGCCTTCAATTGCCTTTGGTTTTTCACTTTTTCTTAAGTTTGTAGCCTGGGTTTAATTAACGCAGAGGGAAAATATTTCAGAATGGAGTTGTCACGATAACGACATGATAGTTGTCTTGATTCTTTGTATTCACGTGAACGTATGTATAATTATATCTAAGACAAATAGTATTATAAGAATATGGCCATGCATTTGGATAGTCTCCTATTCAGGTTACAGGCTGCCTTTGATATTCCCTGTAATAGGTTTCCCCTGAAAGCACGTGTTCTGGGGGATAATGGGTGTGGGAGGAAGGTGGTCTTTGCCCCCCACCCTCTTCTACCTAACACCTCCAGTCCAGCTTGAGTGATCTTTGCTTTTGCACTGCCTGCAGTTCTCACTAACCTCTTCCCAGTCTGGGCCTTTCTCTGCTCCTCGACTTTGTAAGTAGAAGAGAAGATTCCATTATTTATAAGGTTAGCAGAGAAAAATAGCAGTTCCTATCTGTGATGAAAAACTTCTCAGATGGGGGAGTTGTGAACATTCCATCACTTCGCTCAGAGTAAGAACAGGTTGAGAAGCCGGGGCGAAGAATGCTGTTTTTAAATTGTAAAGCATATTCTGCTGTAGTCTGTTTGGAGTCGGGTACTAAGGGATTGTGGCTTCAACTTCAGGACCCCAAGGGGAAGCCTTAGGATCTGGGAGGGTGTGTTGTGCAGTATGTGCTCTGAGTCTAGAGAGCCCCTGAAAGGGCACTTTATGGGCACTTCCCAGATAGGCATTTGGATTCTTTTCTTTTTTTTCCCAACAACAACAAAAAAAACCAGTATCACTTTCAGCTTTAATTCTCTTTCAAGCCTGCCATGGATGTTCAAAATCCTCTAAATATCAAAATAGCCTCAAACCACAAGTAGTTTCAAATGTTCTACTCCCACCTCTCTCCCTTCAAGTGATATATGCACAAATCACTATGTTGCCTTGAGACTTTTTATCTTTGGAAAGATTAGAGCTCCAGGAAATCTGGAAAATTCTTTTTTTTTTTCTGTTTGTTTGGGAGGAAGATAGGCCCCGAGCTAACATCTGTTGCCAATCTTCCTCTTTTTTTTTTTTTCCTCACCAAAGCCCCCCAGTACGTAGCTGTGTATTCTAGTTGTAGGTCCTTCTGGCTCTGCTATGTGGGACGCCACCTCAGTATGGCTTGATGAGGGGTGCTAGGCCTGCACCCAGGATTCGAACTGGTGAACCCCAGGCCACTGAAGCTCAGAGCACAAAGTTAACCGCTCGGCCACAGGGCTGGCCCCTGGGAAATCTTCATCAAGACCATCCCAAGAGTTACTGTTTAATGGGTACAAAGTATTAGTTTGGGATGACGAAAAAGCTCTGGAAAAGGATAGTGGTGACAATTGTACCACAATGTGAATATGCTTAATGTCACTGAACTTAACACTTAAAAATGATTAAAATGGTTAATTTTATGTTATCTATATTTTACCACAATTTAAACAAAAGTCAATCTAGTGCCTCATGAAGCAGGTATGAGAGTGTATTTGGGAAAGGTCCGGCATTGTTCTACTTTTATTCTAGTGATTATACGTGTGTTCAGTAATTATTATACTTTGCTTTGTATTTTAGCATATAATTGTATTATATTTCCCAATAAAAATATTAAAAAGTAAAAAAAGAGCCAGTCCTGATGGCCTAGCAGTTAAAGTTTGGCACGCCCCGCTTCAGTGGCCCGGGTTTGGTTCCCAGGCACAGAAACACCATTAATCTGCCAGTAGCCATGCTGTGGCAGTGGTTTACATAGAAGAACCAGAAGAAGCTACAATTATACACAACTGTGTACTGGGGCTATGGGCGGGAAAAAGGAAGAAAACAGAAGGAAGCTTGTCAACAGATGTTAGCTTAAGGCCAATCTTCCCCTCAAAGAAAAAAAGAGTGAAAAAGCAAAAACAACCCATCCCATGTGGTAAATATCATGAGGACTTTGAAAATCCCTTCCCCCGCTTTGGGCCCTATTTTTAATTTTTAATATAAAATGAGTGAGTTAGACTAAATGATTTTAGGAAACTTTCTAGAGCTAACATCCTATAATTGTATAAAATAACTGCTTGAGAATGAAGTAGCTACAAAAAGATCAAAAATCCTAGGAGTATTATTTAATTTGGCTGTGTTTTCCTTCAGAGAAATTGAAAATTCGAGGAGAAAAGAAAACCCTTGGGGCAACAAAATCCACTGACCAATAGGAAGAAATCTAGGTTGTCTAAAATACAGCCCAGGTAAAGTTGGCTGCTCTAAGATACAAACATGGAGAGAAAAATGTTTGTCACAATCTAAGGCAACAGGGAAAAAAAGCTCCACCGGAGGTCAGGTGGGATGGTGAAAAGCGAGTCAGGCACACCTGAGTTGGAGAGATGGAAAAGGCCTTCTACCATCTTGGAGGAGGGAGGGGTGGGCACCCACATTTGTCCTCTTCACTTTCAGATGCAGGCTCTTCAGAGCCAGCTTGTTTCCACACAAAACCATGTTCTTCCCCATAAGTCTTTATTTTCCAGATTGATCCAAAAAGCCTCAATGGGCAACTATACCTCACTGATGCCTTCTTTACGAGGTTCCTATTTTCCAAAAATCCTACTCATCCTTTGAGGGCCACCTGAAGTCTTCACAGTCTCTGAGTGAATCACACTGTCCCTTTCCTTAGGTTTCTATGACACTACTATCTCCTGATTCTCCTCTTCCTTCTCTGTCCTCTCCTCCCTAATTCTTCCTTGACCTCACTTTTTGTCCCATCTCTGAACTTCCTAGAACACCTATTATCCCAAAAGTTCTTTCAGAATGGTACCATGTATTGTCTCAGCATTTTCATTAACAAAAAGATTGGCAAACCGTGGCCTGCAGCCCATCAACTGTTTTCATAAGTAAAGTCTTATTGGAACACAGCCACACTCATTCATTTATGTATCATTTATGGCTACTTTTGTGCTCCAACAGCAGAGTTGAGTAATTGCCACACAGATCATATGACCCACAAAGCCTAAAATATTTACTATTTGGCCCTTTAGGTAAAAAATTTGCCAACTCTTGCGCTAATGAATTAAGCTGTTAATATTTCTTTTGCATCATTACCTTACTAAGTCTGTGTTTTATTTCTTCAACTTGGGACAGGGATCATGTCTAATAGGTTTTTGTGCCCATTCAAAGACCATCTCACTGCCTTGCACTTTGTTAGAGTCTCAGTAAATAATGATTAATTAATTAATGATTAATGAATTCATTCATTCATGAATTAATTACTGAGATAGCAAAACTACCAGCATTTTGGTTGTAATAAAATTGTCTGAGGTGGAGTCATACCTTCTCCTAGTTCTCCGCTTGAGGCCATCTGACTCTCTTCTTTCCATCCCCCAAGGCATCAGGACAGCACAGTGGTTGGGCACGGGTTCAGCGGTCAGAGAGCTTGGGATTTGCAGCATGGCCCTACCTCTTGCCAACCGTGTGACCTTAAAGGAGTTCTTGAAGTTCTCTAAGTTTCATCTCGTCGTCCGTAAAATTGAAATAATAATAGTACTTCACCATAAGTTTGTTGTAAGGGTTCGTAAATAAAATAATGTATTTTAAGTCTTAGCTATAGTTTCTAGGACATAGTAAACAATCCAAAATTGGTTGGCAATTGTTATTGCCCTCTTGCAATTGCATCTCAGCCCCTCCATCCCTCTTTCTCTACCTATTCCAAATTCCTTTAAAATGGATGTGTTTTCAGTTCTAGAGTTAGAAATTTGGAGTTCTCTTGGCAGTGAAAGGAGGGTGGCAATGGACAGATGTGTTGCTGTTGAATTGACTTGTCTTAATTCTGTTGTTATAGGAAAGCAACAATCATTTTTTCCTAGTAATCAATTCAAAAGCTCAATAAGTGCAATGAACGGTTTTTGTAAAATGGTAGTCTACTAGAGGAGTGAATGAGCACGGTCACGTAGAGGATGAATAGCATGATGCTCAATTCCTGATGAAAAATAAAGGTACAACAGATCAAAAATAAACATGAAGAGAAAACTTGAAGGAAAATTAAGTCCCCCAAAAGCCAATGGAATAGGAAAAGAGAGTGCAGTAGCATTTTACTTTGATGATAGCACTATGTGACAAAGTTGATCACTCCCTCCCCGATAGTAATCTATTGAGCACCTTCTATGTGCCAGGCTTTGTTTTGGATGCTAAGCGTACATCAGTAAAAATAATCAGATAAAAATCCTGCCCTTCTGGACTTACATTCTAGTGAGGAGAAAATGAACATGTAGCTAGATAGATAAATAGATAGATATTACAGCATTAGAATGTGATATCCACTGCGGAGAAAAAAAATAGAGTAGGGTTAAGAAAGATCAGAATGAGAAAAGAGGATGGAATGTTGTTTGCATTTTTAAATAGTTTGGTCAGATGACATTTGAACAAAACTGTGAAAGATCTGAGAGAGTGAACCACAGAGACATCTGGAGGAAAAAGACTACAAACAGAGGGAACATACTGTGCAAATGCCTCAAGGCACAAGTGTGTCCCACTTGGGCAAGGAACAATACAGAGGCCAATGTAGAAGCCAGAAATAATAATAATAGGAATAAAATAGCTAACTTCTGGTGAGCTCTTGCTATGCTTTGAGCATTACATATGATCTTCAAAACAGTCACATAATGTAGGCAAAGTTATTCTCTCCGCTTTAAAGATAAGTAAACCAAGATTTTTAAGAAGTTGAATAACTTGCAGCCAGCAACTGCTGGAGTCAGATGTGTCTGATTCCAAAGCTCATGGTCTTCGCACTACATTTCGTGCCACTCCATCTTTGTCTGTCCTGGAGGTCAAGATTGGATTAGCTCTACTCTATTCCTCACCTGTCTCAACTGCATAATTTTTTTCGGTGACCTCTTTTACTGGTTAATTTGTCCTTTAAATGCATTTTAACTTAAATGTAGGGTTTAAAATGTTAGCAGGGGTTTTCCATGGCCCTTTTACCACCTTCTGACATTTCCAAATTCTCTCCTCTTCTTTCACATTCTGATCTTCCATGATTTTATCATCTCTGACTTTGCAAACAAACCAGTTCAGCCTCAAGGGGAAATCTACATACCGGACGACAACCACATCCTTTCTGGCCTTCTTCCTCCAGAGAGCAACTGATGTACGGGTTAGCCTCTTTGAAGCAATTTTTACTTTGTGAATATAGGATTGTGGGCAATCATATATGGAGACGATATTTTTGCAAAGTATTTTCATATATCCTTTACCTTCCTGCTTTTTGTTAACATACAGTTTTGAAGATTCATCTCAGCCTTTGATGGTATTACTTAAAAAATTCCTACATTCTCAACTTCACCTACACTCTTATTAATCAAATGCAAAGTATATAAATAATAAAGACAAGAAATAGTATTGAAATTTAAAAAATCTGTTCACTTCTCTCTTCGTTGATGAATGTTTTTCATCAGAATTCCTATAAGCATGATCCCTGTCCAAATTAAATCACTTCCCTCTCTCTTCAAAGAAAACACAAGAAGATTAAACTATTTTTTTTCCGTCTTCAATATGTATAAAATATTTTCTCCTGACAAAAGTGTGTGTCAAATTTCAATCCAGAATCAGAAAAACAGAATGTTCATCTCTGTATCAGGTCATAAAATTCTTGAGCTAGAAAGACAGTGCTCATGACAAGGAAGAAATTGATCTTTCTGCATTAGTACCTGAACTGAAATGGAGAAAAGACTAGAAAATTTGGATATTTTCCCCATAAAGAATGCTTGCAATTAATAGTTGCTTTGGTATTAGTATTCTTGGAATGGGTATTGAAATAGAAATGGGTGGAGGAAACTATGAGTTTCGTGAATACTGTTTTTGAAGGAAGGTCTAGTTTTAAAAAGAATGGAAAGACTTAAGTATTTTGTAGCTTAGTGGTGTAAATTTGAATGACAGAAAGCCAATCTGTGGTAGTTGCTTCCTTTAGAAGTTAAAGGTTTATTTACTTTTTTAATCATATGGAAAAACCAAGCTTAAGGAGTAACCGAATCCATCTTATCATATTCCAAGTAGAAGCCAAATGGTTCTTAGATCATGACAGATAAGATGATGCCTATGGAAATGATCTGGCTGAACTCTGGTGGAAAACCACTTGAGGTTTCTTTGCCTTCCTAACGTGATTGAAATTAATATATCCCTGAATAAATATGACTTTACACAAATTCTTCTTCTTTATTCTTTCATGGAAATTTTCAAATAGGTACAAAATTAAAGAGAACATTTTAATGAATCCTCAATGCCCATCACCCAGCTTCAACCACTATCAACACATGGCCAATCTTGTTTCATTTATATCTCATCCTCTTAACATCCTTCCATATGATTTTGAAGCATGTTTAAGATGGCATATCATTTTATCTGAAAATACACATTTTCTTCTTAAATTTAAAGAATTGTTATCTGAAACATACAATAAATCAATGTTTAAAAAAAAGTTCTGGAATTCTCTCCTGTGATTAAATGTGCTGTCTGGTTCCCTTGGCTCACCATAGCTTCTAACTTTAGCCCAAGAAAAATAAGAGTGGTTTCCATCAAGCCTAGTAATCAGGCTATTGGAGAAAAAGTCAAGAAGCTGACGGCCCACTGTCATATGTAGTAGACACACACAATTATTTTTGTTTGCTGAGCATCTGAGTATCATTTTCCATCTTTGGAGATTTCTGCACCTTAAAGCTTCATAGAAGACAGAGTCTATTTCCCACAGTAGGAGCTGAAAATGCTGAAGACTCACTTCCCCAGCTGTCTTGTATCTAGGATCGTGGCCCTAACCGAGGCTTAATCATGAGACACACTGCACCAGATTTTAAAAGGAGACTGTGACCCAAACAATCAGGGCCAGAGAGGACCTGCTGTGGAGGCAGTGGCTCTAGCAGCCATGTCCATTTCATGGGTGGGGAGGGGAGAGGAGGAATTGGGGGAGACAGTGACGGTGGCCCAGCGTCTGAGTTCAGCATCAGTGTACATAGTGTATTGATGGGTGTTCAACAACAAAGTCATTGCATGGCCAGTTTGCTAACGTGGTTATGGCTAGGGCGCTGGCTGAGTAGTTTCCAAGCTGGGTTTTCAGCTCTGCTGGCTGTTCCTTCAGCTACCCTATATCCTTTGACTAAATTATTTTCTGTAGAGTCAATGAGTTTCTGTTTTTGCTATCAAGAAACCTGACTGATACACCTGGAGTTTATGCAAAACTCTATAAAAACATCTCAAAGGGACCCTAAAACATAGGATGTATTAAAGAAGAAATAGGAAGGCCAAAAATTACTGAAAGATCACCAACAAAAAGCCAGTGGAAACATAGCACACTAGCAGTTTGAATAATCGTGGAGCCCTTCTCATGGTGTGGCAAAGTGTTTTCAGTACGTTCCACTTGAACTTCTTTGTTCAGGGCATTGTTGATGTGCAAGGATGTTCATCAAATATTGTCTTAGTAGTAAAAGCATGGGGAGAAAGTCACCTTAAATAGCCGCCAATTGGATGGGCCACAATAAGACAAACTACACTACAGTAACTGTCCTCTCCCGCTGCTCACCCCGCCCCACTCCCACCAAAAGTGAATGGTGAGAATTCATATGCAGGCTTTAGAAAAACGTCAGTGACACAATTTCAAGTAAAAAAAAAAATCAGGCTAGATAGAACAGCAGTCCTAAGTTCAGCCCCATTTTTGAAAGGAGCGTGTTTGTGATGACATGTAGATATGAACAGTAGGACCTCATGATGACTCTCAGAGGGAGGTAGGGACAAAGAGATCATTTTAATTGCTTTTTCATAAGCTTTATGAATTAGTTTCCTATTGCCGCTGTAACAAATTACCACAATCTAGTGGCTTAAAACAATATAAATTTATTATCTTAAAATTCTGGTGGTCAGAAGTCTGAAATGAGCCTTATTGGGGTAAAACTAAGATGTTAGTGGGGCTGTGTTCCTTCTGGAGCCTGCAGAAGAGAGTCTGCTTCCTTGCCTTTTCCATCTTCTAGGTGCCTCCTGCAGTCCTTGCATCCTGACCCCTTCCTGCATCTTCAAAGTGTATCGCTCCAACCTCTGGTTCCCACGTCACATCTCCTTTCAGACTTTGATCATCTTGGCTCCCTCTTCACAGACCCTGTGATTACACTGAGCTCACCTGGATAATCCGGAATAATCTCCCATCGCTTGACCCTTGACTTAATCATGTCTACAAAGTCTCTTTTACCATGAAAGGTTACATATTCACAGATTCCAGAGATGAGGATATGAGCATCTTTAGGAGGCCATTATTCTGTCTATCACACTTTCCAAAACCTTAACATTATTAAGAATTTATTTTTTTCCTACAAGTCCTTGTTCTCGGTAGTTTAATAGTTTATTTATAGTGTAATTGTAAAATTCCTACAAAGCCTCAACTAGAGTGCAGTATTTAAGCCAAATAGATTACATGATTAGTTTTCATTTCTGTTACTTTTTTTACCCACAAAAATAATACGTTTATTTCAAATCCAAGATAATTCCAGGAATTAGTGAATTTATAGTTCCCTATATATATTTCCTTTATTTTCACTCTACATGGCTTTTTCTCTACCATAGTTACATTTCTTATTTGACAAAATATCAGGAAAGCAATGTTCAATGTAGTTATGATTGACATTGAATCCATTTTCTCACTTTTAAAAGATAGATATTGTGCTAAGTGCCAATGAATATATGCCAACAAAGGACATTAACAATAATATAAATAACAAAGGTCTTAACTTTTAAATAATTCATCAAATTTTAATATTTGCATTAAAGATGCATGGCTTTTGATGCTTTTAAAACTTGGCCCAAATGGTAGATAATAATAGAATAATTTCTAGTTCAAGTGTGCCCTGTGCTTGAAAACAGAAGTTCATGATCAATGTATTTTTATTTTACTACCTATGAGTGTTAATTGTCAAGAAAGAAATAGTTCTTCCATTGCAAAAGGATCCTCAGTTTTTGTTGTTGTTACGTCAAATAACATCAAATCTGCATCTCCTGATTTATAAAATACATGATGGAAAAATACTCACTAATGATAACCTGTGTAGTCAGGGATGCCCTCGCCAAGGATGAATGTGATTAACAGGCCTGGGAAATATCCCAGCCAGAAAAAAAGACAACGTAGTTTTATTTGTCAACCCGCCTTAAAAGCAAATGACAGGAGCAATTTCTCTTACTCTTTTACTAGCCCAACATGAATTCATACTCATTAGAGGGTTGAGCGTGCAATGCTTTGCAGGTGCTCTTTTGTAACATGGGAATATTAATTAAGTCTTTGTACCATATCCAGTCACTAATTACTATTTAGCTCCACCAGCTCATGTCTCCAAGTCCTTATGTGTTGCTGTTTTTTCCTGCTCAGCCAGTCCCCTTTGCTTGGCAGTTTTGCATTTGCCTTCGCCTTCAGTGTTTGTAACCATCTCTCTGGTGTCGATTATTCTCCAGCCTTCCCAGAACCTCAGCACCATAGTGGGTATTATTTTGACTCCACCGAAATCCTGTTACAAAATTCTCTCTCCACCTCCTCCCACCACCCACTATTTTCATGTTGTTTCCCATGATATCTTGCCAACATTCTAGTTTCCTGGGAAACTTTATGAAGTTATTTTTTTCTGAACGATATAATTTTGGCAGAAATAATCATAATGTTAATAGGTGGGTCTGTTACATAGGAAAAATGTAAGGAATGGCTTAATCCATAGGAAAGAATGTAATTGTGCAAAAGTTTTCTGATTAGAACGTTTTTCTCCCAATGGTGGAGTGGTCAGAGGTCAGGTATATAGAGATCTGTAATTCCTCTAAGATTATTTCTTCATGGTTTAGGCTATTGCTGCACGCGCCGGGCAACTGACCAACTGGAATGATTTCAGGGCTTTGAAAAGGTACTTAGCTCCAAATATTTCTCTGACCCACGTTTAGAATAACCACGCCTCAAGGGCTTTCTGGTAAAGATGTTGTTTTAAGATTAGAGCTCATCTATTTGGACTGGTGAAATCTATTACCATTCATAGTTACTTCATAGAGAGCAGATGCTAAAGGAATGGGAACTCATGACAGGTTATTTTTTTGTGGAAAAGATAAATTGGGAGAAGTGGTAGAGAAAAGTCCAGAAAATACCTGGAGGCAGCCTAGTGTAAACAGCTGTTTGGTGGTTTCAAGTTCATCATAGGAAAGGAGAGGTAGGACGGTTTCAGGGAATGTGGCAGGGTCCTCTTTTTTTTCATATTGGCACCTGTGCTAACATCTGTTGCCAATCTTTTTTTTTCTTCTTCTCACCAAAGCCCCCCCCCAACCCCCCATACATAGTTGTATATTGTAGTTGTGGGTCCTTCTAGTTGCAGCAGGTGGGACGCCGCCTCAGCATGGCCTGATGAGTGGTGCCATGTCTGCGCTCAGGATCCGAACCGGCGAAACCCTGGGCCGCCAAAGCAGAGGGCACAAACCCAACCACTCGGCCAAGGGCTGGCCCCACAGTTTTCCATATACATATATCCATTCATCGTATCTTACAAAATTCTTATTGTCTATTTTCTTATGATCCAGTTAGGTTATTTGGTATTAGCTACATAAATCTGGTTTTCATATTTTAATTTTGGTGGCAAAAATCTTTTCAAATCAAAGTTTCATGGATTCTCAGTATGTAACAAAATGAATACAGAGCTCTTCTGATTGAAGAGGGTTGAAGTATCCAAGGATTACTCTTCTGCACAGCACCTGGCCTCTCTTTTGTCCCCAACAGACCCTGAGGCAGCTCTCTGATTAAAGGCTGTTTGAGTAATCAACATCCTTTGAAATGAGTGGCATTTATTCAATAGATTCATGATTGGAACCACCACTTCGGGAAGAAAAATTACTCTTCATTAAAATTGGCAAACTTCAGAAATTGCTGATGCCACCTCTTCATTAATTCATTTACTCTTTTGTTTTTTCAACAACTATTATTGATAACCTACTGTGTGCCAGACACCGACAAGCTCTGTAGGTAGATAGAAGACGGACCAATGTAGACATGGTCTGTATCTCATGGAACTGACATTTGTCAACTTAAAAAGTAAATTGGCCAATTGTTTGATCCACAAAACAAGTTTATTCAGGAAGAAGGAAAATAATTGCAATTTGGGATATGAAGTTTATGGCTGGATAGGCAGATCCAGAGAAACAGAGAAATGGGCTTTCTTTTATAGAGGAAAAGGAGGAGTTGGGAGGGGCTGTAATAAACATACAGTCCATTGGAGGAAACAGGAAGTCCAAAGTATAGAGGCTTCTCATTGGCTGGGCTGTTGCTGGGGGGAGGAAAGAAATCATCCTTCCTCCTGCTGGATAGTAAAGTGGAAGATATCTCCTGTTGGAGATGCAGGCGTATGTCTCTCCCTGTTTGGAGTAATTCATGATGTAGGATAGGGCATGAGAACTCCTGCTACAGGCCTTCCCAACTCCAATTGAGTTGAGGGTTCTTTTACTAATTTCACATTTTCATCTTTTGATCAAGATCTTTCTCAGAAAGTATCAGTGATCAAGAGTCAGGTCTTCTGAATTTGGTCGCTTTTGTCCCTCAGTGCCAGACAACCTTTCCTTGTTGTCATGTCCCACGTCAGAGGGAAAGTGCACAGACTAGAAACTGTTTGAGGCAACATTTGAGTAACAAGGAAGGGTAGTGGGGAGAACTCTCAGGTGTTTCTTATTCAAAGTCTATATTTTGTCAAGGTTGTAAGTGTTGGGAATTACCCTGAGGTGCTGGGCGAGCGGCACCTCATTAGATATGTCATCTTTACAAGGATTCAGTAGGCAACAAGTACAGAGCTTTACAAGTGTACAGAGCAAGATTAAGAGCAATACTATAAACCCAGTTTGCAGGACAGTTCTTAACCAGGAGCCCAGACATGAAGGTAACCAGCTAAATAGACCAAAAGACCATGGATCATCAGGTGTAATTTGCTGGAGGCAATGTGCTTGTTCTCTAATTTTCTGTAATTGGCTTTCTACTTCTCGAGAGGCATTTATCTATGTGCAACAGGAGATGTTTGCTATTGGACAGGAGGTGTTTGCTATTGCACAAACACTTCCTTGCTCAGCAAGTAGATTATTCAAAATTATTTTAGCCAATGAGTCAAGGAATCATTGTTGAGCTGAAATTGCTTTGCCTGTGGTTTCAGCCAACTCTCCTAATGTTAGGAGGAGATTTCTTATCATTTGTTCATTAATATTTACTCTGATCCATAGAAATAAAGCTCTCCCTATAGAGGCAAATCTAGGTTCACATACACCTCCTGGAAGTTCTCATTTAAGACAGTTATAGAGGTTTAATGAGATGGATCAATGGGAGGCTTCTGTTTGTTGTAAAGAGAGAATAGAACAATGAATACAGCAAGGATACACTGTCCTTTTATCCTTCAGCTGTCAAGGCAATGAGTTGTCCAAGCATTAAGGCCATTACCAAAACCTCGACATATAAAGATGTTGCCAGGAAGAGTACATAAGGGTCCTGCATGAGTGACAATACCTATGGACCCATTCATTGGTATAGAGACATTAGCATCATTCAACCAAGGCTTAGATACTACATTATTACGTATTGAAAGTCTGCCTAAACATATGGGTATGTCAGCAAACATACACATCGCCCAATTTACATTGGCTGCCTCACAGTGTCTCTTGTATATATTTGAGAGATCTTGTTTTCCCATCCCAGGGTTGGATTAAATTGCATGAAGAAGCAAGGTTGGATGGGTTCAGTACTCTAACCTTATAAAAGGGACCTGTAGTACAATTAAGGTATACAGGGTCATTTGGAATTTCAGCAAAATTACTTATAGGGTGAACTAAGGGGTCATTGTTGCCTTGGACAGATCAAGGTTTCTGATGACAAATCCAACAATCAGAGAGGTTTCTCCCTTTCACAATAGGTTGGGAAATGCAGATAAGAGTGTTGTCTCTCCGAGGAAGAGAGGGAGAAAATAGAGTAAGAAGCAACAGTGAGAAAAGGGTATACAGGCCTGGTCCAGTAATCTTGGGAAAGGTATTTGCCTCAGATGTTGGCTGCTTCTCTTCCTAGTCACTTCGATTTGGAAGTCCCCAGCATTTGTACAGGGCTAGATGTCAAGTGGAGCCTTCTTTAGCCATGAGGTGTATGCCCAAGTCTTGAGTCCCTGAAGTTTGGCTGCCATCTGGGTAGTAAATGAGGACCTGATATAATACCTTCCAGGGAGATTTCAGAGGCAGCCTTTGTTCTTACTAATTTCAAATCAGGAGGGTGGGAGAAAATTGAAAACGTTAGTTTGGAGAGTCATAGCCAGGCATTTGAGGAAACGAGAATTTAGGATCCAGTCCAGCTTACAACTATGTAACAAACCTTATAGACAATTAGTAGAACTAGAATTTGATATCTACAAAGCTACAAACATAATTTCTCTCTCCACAATTACTCTCATTTTTACAAATGATAATCATAGTAAGACTAATTTGTATTAAACTTGGCCTGATTATTTATATAAATGCAGTAATAATAGTGATTGACCATATAAGCCCCCCTTCTTTTTTTTTTTAAGATTGCTTTTCTGTAACTTTGTAAGCAAAGTATTAGCCCAATTTTTTCAAGTAGTTCCTTAAAGTTGTCTGGTCATTTCTGAGTCTATGTACATCTTTCTTGAATACGATAATCCAGTCAAAGCCTTGCTAATATAACCAATATTTTCAATTATGTCCTGTTATTAGGAAAACAGACTCTCATTGAATTTATGCAAATACATATATTGTCATGAAAAGAATTCTTAAGAGTTTCCAAATTCTGGAGGGGTCAGCTAGGGAGAAAAAGATAAATGTTTCAACTTTTGTTGCAAAGACACGCGTTACCAAGTTGCTATAAGTTATGGATAGCTTAAAGGAGAGGAGAAAAAGAGGTCCTTTAAACCTGGAAAACAAACACTAAAGCAATCAGTTTCCCATTAGACTTTTAGAAATTTTTACCCAGTTTAGTGTTATGATCTTAAAGTTATAAAAAAGCTGTATTCTAGGGTACTTGTCAAATTTTTTTTGTTTTTTATGAATCTCTTTGAAGATGAAGCACTTTTTCAGGAATATTTTTTTCCAAGGCATCAGAGTAAAACAATAACTGTAACTGACAGAAGACTTAAAAAGGGGGCAATGGGTTAGGATCAGATGAGGGTTAATGATAATGTAATTGACAAGGAAATTTGGGTATTTTTGTGACACATAGTTTTAGAAAGTAACTAGAATTACAAGTAATAAAATTATATCTATTTGACCAAAGTAACAATAAAAGATTTCAAAGGCAAATACAAAAGCTTACATGGTTGTAAGCAAAACTTAACTCCTTCAATATTAGGAAGACTCAGTTTTCCTAAGTAAAGACCTGATAAAAACAACAGAAAATTATTTTGGTACAACACAAAATCTTTGTTTGTTAGGCATGGTTGCTTAAAAGGCAAAGGAGGTTTCACAATCTATTATCAAGAGCAGACCAACAGCCCAAGAAAACCATGTCCTTTTAACAAAAAAGACAGCCAAATTTTAATTTTGCATCAGCTTACTTTTGATATTAAAACTCATTCATTCCTAGGTTAGCCAGTCCTGACCAGGCATAAAATTTCTTTTGCAAGATTCCTTTCCACAAACCCTCCACAACTTTCTTTTCTCTTTTTTCCTCTCCCCAAAGCCCCCCCAGTGCACAGTTGTATATTGTAGGTGTGAGTGCCTCTGATTGTGCTATGTTAGATGCCACCTCAGCATGGCCTGATGAATGGTGCCATGTCCGCACCCAGGATCTGAACCAGTGAAACCCAAGGCCGCCAAAGCAGAGCACATGAACTTGACCACCTGGCCACGGGGCTGGCCCTGACAACTTTCTCTTAACATTCAGATTTTGTCCTATGTTTTTTCTCTTTCCCATTCCCAAATAACCAACCTGTCTTTAGGACAAAATTCCTTTCTTTTCTCTCAACAAAATGCATTTCCATTCCTCATACTTTCTTTTACCAAAAAACACATCCTACTTTCTTTGTATATGGTTGTCCTTTCTAGTAGCTTTAGTTACATATATTAGAATTCTTAACTCTTAGAATATTTAATTCCTAGTGAAAACTAAGAAATAGGCAATTGTGGACTGGCAAATTTATAATCTTTTGATGTGACATAAGACATCATCACTGACAGACTCAAATTTATCTTTAGTTTCTTTGCAAATGGAAGCCAAAAGTAGATACACCTATGTTCAGTGATTAACAATTTAGTATTTTATCTTATCTGGAAAACGATCTAGATATTCAATGAAATTTCATCATTTAATTTAACTTAGCAAAACTCTAAAGTCTCAAGTTAACAAAAAGATTTTTGAAGGTATTTTTCAAGCACGCATACTATAAAACATAATTATTGCCCCCAAAAACTCTTATCCAATTTTCATCTAAATTACTTGTTCCCAATAATTAGGTTTAGATTACTCACAAAAAGTTCATGTGACATTAAAGTAGTTAGCCATCAACTTGTTATTTTTCTTGCTGACAAATTTTGTAAAAGAGATACCATGAACTTAATAAACCCAGGTAGAATGAAAGTTATATGTCTGCTTTATATTCAGTGTTGATAACTCTGAAGACATGCTTGTTTCAATTAAACCAACAACCTTAAGCTAGCTTTTGTTTGCTAAAGATTAATCCTAGATCATTTAAACTTGAAAAGCATTTGGGTTACTTTCTATTATATTTCTGTGATTTAGGAACACAATTTATAAACACTTAATTTCAAGCCAATTAAATAGGGCTCTTTTACAAATTTTGGTAATACCATCTGGAGGTAGAAAAAATGACATCCTATAATATATATACATTGACATACATAACATACAGACAGGCACAGACAGAGATCCTATAGCTTTTATTTAACAATTTTAGCCATGTTTCAGGTACAAAATTCAAAAGAACAGTTGGAGCCAAGTTGTGTTTCTGGTTGATAGACTAAGTTAAGTTTACTTGTATGCTGTCCAATTCTAGAATTATTTCCTCCTTTTAAGAAAAAGAAATTCCAACATGGTATTTTTCTAAGAAATCTCAGCTTAGTAAATGAATATCAGTGGAGGTTCAGGAAAGGGAGGAAGATGGTGTCTGGGCTGGAGCCTGAGACAAAAGAGCTAGGGAACATGAACAAGATGGCATGGGGGTGGGGCCTGAGCACAAGATGGCCACCGTGTGTCCAGAGACAAAGAAGAAGTGAGAGGAACTCAAGGAATATGAAGCTTTGGAAGCCATTTTGTTCTCCTTCAGTTTTTTAATTGTTTCAGCTAATTTAGACATGGTTTCTTGAAGTGAGGCAATTTTAGAGTTTTGAGCACCTTTGGAAGCCTCCAAGTACCAATTAAAATAAACGTACCATTTGTTTTGTTTAATTTTAGAGACATGGTCTTCCAATTTTGGTTTTAAGAAAAATGAGTTTGGGGAGATCAAAAGTTCCTCATAATGGCCATTGTAATTCCAACTACTCTTGGTCTGCTTGGCCCACTTAGTTAAAAATGCAAATGTGGGGGGTCCATAGTTCTTAAACCTAAACCCAGCCAGGGTCCCTGAAGGAGGGCTACCCTCCGAACACTTAGATGACTGGGATCCCATTTCTTAAATTCTTCTGAAAATCCAAGAAAGTTGCTAGAGTTCTAGCCCTGATTCCAGAAGGGATCTTAAAAACAAAACAAAGTTGCTGGATTCCCAGCCCTGATTCCAGAAGGAATCTGAAAACAAAAGAAAGTTCCTGGGTTCCCAGCTAACCTGATCCCCAAAAGGAACCTTGCTACTGCCAACTTTAGAAAATAACTGAGCACTCACCAAGGATAAAGCCTTGAACCCAAGGACAAAGCATTGAACAGGAAATGACAAAGTGCTTCCCCAAAAAGGACAAAGACTTTCGTGATCCCAAGTCAAGTCAGAGAGCTCAAAATTCAAGGGGAGAGGAGCTCAGAATTTGAGAGGAGACTCGCCAAACCAATAGTAGTGGCAACTCATGGAAGTGATGACTGCAAGGGGATCAGTGCAAGTACCTTGCTCAATTCCAGGAGGTGCCATTTCCTGGGGGTCATTTCATTTGGAACCCACTTCTCACATAAAACATGTCAACTTAAAAAGTAAATTGTCTAGTTGTTTTACCCGCAAAATCAGTTTATTTGGGAACAACCAAAAGAATTGCAATTTGGGATATGCAGGCTATGGAGGGCTATAGGCAAATCCAGAGAAACAAGGAAAGGGGCTCTCTTTTACAGAGGAAAATGGGGAGTTTGGAGGGGCTGTAATAACATAGAGTCCATTGGAGGAAATTGAAATCCAAAGTGTAGAGGTTTCTCATTGGTTGGGTTGCTACATTCTCTCATTGGCTGGGCTGTTGCTGGATGGGGAGAGAAATCTTCCTTTCTCCTGCTGCATAGTAATGTGGAAAACACCTTCCTCTTGGAGATACAAGCATGTCTCTTCCTGTTTGGAGTAATTGACAATGTATGATAGTGTGAGAGCTCCCTCTACAGGCCTTCCCAACTCCAGTTGAGTTGGGGTTTCTTTTACTAATTTCACACATTTTAGTGAAGAGTCAGCTCTGTGCTGCCACATGCACTCTTTGAACAAATCATTTGCCCAAGGTGTTCCTCCTGTATCCAACCATACTTTGCTCAAAGCGTTTTTTTCCATAGATAATATTCTTAGATGTGTCTTATGACAACTTGCTCATGCTAATCAAAAGATTATCTCGGTGGCACTAACACTGCAATTGAGAACATCATTTGCAATATGCTGAATAATTGCCAAAGCGTTACTCAATCCCACAGCACATTATTACTCTGTGGTCAAAATGCTCAGGATTAAAAGATTTTTCCATTCATCCATCCCAACGTTTCTTTAATTCCTTCCATCTATGAAGTTCTTTGAGACATTTAAAATTCATTCTTTGAACAAACTCAAGAAATCTCAAAAGCTCATTTCTTTTAGGCTGTCCTCTTCTCTGTCTCCAGCAAGTCATAGATAAATGGAAGCCCAGGGGCTGGCCCTGTGGCCTTGTGGTTAAGTTCAGCAGGCTCTGCTTCAGTGGCCTGGGTTCGGATCCTGGGCACGGACCTACACCACTCACTGGCAGCCAGGCTGTGGCGGCAACCCACATACAAAATAGAGGAAGATTGGCACAGATGTTAGTTCAGGGCGAATCTTCCTCAAGCAAAAAAAAAGAAAGATTGGCAACAGATGTTAGCTCAGGGTGACACTTCCTCAGCAAAACAAAACAAAATGAACAAATGAACAAAGAAAATTGAAAGCCCAGGTTTCCATACCCTGTGATCTCAGGATGCTGTGCCTGAGGCGGGGGGGGGGGGGGGGGGGGGGGGGGGGGGGTGGGTGCGGTGCACACTGACTGGCTTTGTAGAAGCCACTGTGTTTGCTCCCCAGGGTCTGCCCTTCCAGATACCCAGACTTCTTATAGGTGCCAGAGCCAATATTTTATATCATGCCATTCCTCCTCTCTGTGTACTCTCCAAACTGCTACGTCACAACTTTCTTTTTAAAAATGTTCTTTAATATTTTTCTATTGAGGTTATGATAGTTTAAAGCATTGTGAAATTTCAGTTGTACATTATTATTTGTCAGTCATCTTATAGGTGCACCCCTGCACTCTTTGTGCCCACTCCCCACCCCCTTCCCCTGGTAAACACTAATCTGTTCTCTTTGTCCATGTGTTTGCTTATCTTCCACATATGAGTGGAATCATACAGAGTTTGTCTTTCTCTATCTAGCTTGTTTCACTTAACGTAATACCCTCAAGGTCAATTCATGTTGTTGTGAATGGTACGATTTTGTCATTTTTTATGGCTGAGTAGTATTCCATTGTGTATATATATACCATATCTTCTTTATCCAGTCATCAGTCGATGGGCACTTACGTTGCTTCCACGTCTTGGCTATTGGGAATAATGCTGCAATGAACATAAGGGTACATAAGTCTCTTTGAATTGCTTTCAAGTTCTTTGGATAGATACGCAGTAGTGGGATAGCTGGGTCAAATGGTATTTCTATTTTTAGTTTTTTGAGGAATCTCCATACTGTTTTCCACAGTGGCTGCACCAGTTTGCATTCCCACCAGCAGTGTATGAGGGTTCCTTTTTCTCCACAACCTCTCCAACATTTGTTATTTTTTGTCTTTGCTATTTTAACCATTCTAATGGGTGTAAGGTGATGTCTTAGTGTAGTTTTGATTTGCATTTCCCTGATGATCAGTGATGATGAGCATCTTTTCATGTGCCTATTGGCCATCTGTATATCTTCTTTGAAGAAATATCTGTTCATATCCCCTGCCTATTTTTTGATCAGGTTGTTTGATTTTTTTGTCGTTGAATTGTGTGAGTTCTTTATATGTTATGGAGATTAACCCTTTGTTGGATATATGATTTGCAAATATTTCTTCCCAGTAAGTGGGTTGCCTTTTCATTTCAATCATGTTTTCCCTTGCCTGGAAGAAGCTCTTTAGTCTGATGAAGTCCCACTTGTTTATTCTTCCTATTGTTTTCCCTGTCCAAGAAGACATGGTATCCACAAAGATCCTTTTAAGATTGCTGTCCAAGAGTGTACTGCCTGTATTTTCTTCTAGAAGTCTTATGGTTTCAGGTCTTACCTTCAGGTCTTTGAGCCATTTTGAGTTTTCCTTTGTGAATGGCATAAGGGAATGGTCTACTTTCTTTCTTTTACATGTGGCTGTCCAGTTTCCCCAACATCATTTGTTGAAATGTTCTTTAATTTTATTCTAATAACCCTTGAGACAGCTAGAACCACTCTAAAGTGAGGTAAGACAGGGCCAGAAAATCAATGGCATGATGATAACTCACATATAAATAGTACTAGTTTACAACTAGTTATTCATAATTATTATTTTTCGGGGGGCGGGGGGGGAGATTAGCCTGGAGCTAACTGTTGCCAATTCTCCTGTTTTTGATGAAGAAGACTGGCCCTGAGCTAATACCTGTGCCCATCTTCCTCTACTTTGTACGTGGGATGCCTACCACAGCATGGCATGCCAAGCAGTGCCATGTCCGCACCCGGGATCCCAAATGGTGAATCCTGGGCTGCTGAAGCGGAACGTGTGCACTTAACCACTAGACCACAGGCCAGCCCCCTATTCATAATTAATTTGATTTACACAGCAATTCTGTGTGGAAAGTACTACAATGAATCCCCTCTGACAGATGGAAAAACTGAGCATCAGAGACGAGACATGACTAAAGGTCAATAGTTAGAGAAGCAGCTGAGCCTCATATCAAAAGCTGGTCTTCTGTTACTCAAAACTGAGTCAAATTAGTACCCACTGTCTCCCAGCATTTCTGAACATTTGGGACCATCTGAGGCCTCAGGCCTCTACATTTCCCACTTTAGACTCTTGAGAAAACTCATTAGAAAGAAATTTTAATCTTGATTTCCTGGAAGGAGGAAGTGAGGCAATAAGAGTGATTAGAACACCTCTCTAAGTAAGAATAAAGACTACGTGGTCAGAGCTGCGACTGGCATTGTACGGTAACACTTGTTGCCCTTGGGCAAGGCCTGCCCTGCCTCCTTTTTGCCTTCTTTCTGTCCCTCAAGGACACAAAGCTCTTTCTCACCCAGGGGTCTTCACACTGCTGCTCTCTGTGCCTGATATGCTGCCCCCAACAGTCTGTTGACTAGCTCTTTTTTTCTTTTAAGATTTTATTTTATTTTTTAATTTTTATTCTTCCTTCTTCTCCCAAAAGTCCCCCCATACATAGTAGTATATTTTAGTTGTGGGTCCTTCTAGTTGTGGCATGTGGGATGCCGCCTCAGTATGGCTTGATGAGCTAGGTCTGCACCCAGGATCCAAACTGGTGAAACCCTGGGCCCCACGCAAACTTAACTCAGCCACAAGGGGCTGTGCAGACTAGCTTGTTTTCATCATTCCCATCTCATTCAGATGCCATCTCCTTAGGCAGGCCTCTTCTAACCAATCTGTATGATCATTGCTGTCTGTCCTGTCACCTTATCTTGTTTTTCTTACACTACTTACACCCTCTGAAATTAGCTTATCACTTTTTAAAAGTAGTGGTGTAATATACATAACATGAAATTTACCATCTTAAATATTTTTAAGTGTACAGTTCAATGGCATTAAGTACATTCATCTTGTTGTGCAATCCATCTCCAGAACTCTTTTTCTCTTGCAAAACTGAAATTCTATACCCTTTAAATGATAAATCTCCATTTCCTCCATCCCTAGCCCCTGGCAACCGCTATTCTACTTTCTGTGTCTGTAAATTCGACTACTCTAGGTACCTTATGTAAGTGGAATCACACAGTGTTTGTCTTTTTGTGACTGGCTTATTTCACTTAGCATTTTGTCCTCAAGATTCATTCATATTGTAGCATGTGCCAGAATTTCCGTCCTCTTTAAGGCTACATACTATTTCACTGTATCTATTTTGTTTACCCATTCACCTGTTGATTGACATTTGAGTGGCTTTCACCTTATGGCTGTTGTGAATAATGCTGCTATGAAAATGGGTGCATAAATATCTCTTTGAGTCCCTGCTTTCCATTCTTTTGGCAGTATACCCAGAAGTGGAATTGTTGGATCATATGGTAATTCTATTTTTACTTATTCAACAGTATCTGACATACAGCAGTCAATTGCTTTTTGGCTTAACAAAGGATGACTGTTTGACCATAGAATACATAATTTTTCATTTAATTTTTAAAGTATGTAATACATGTAAATAGGGTAAAAAAAAAATCCTCAAAATATACAATAGGATTTAATTGGCAAGTAAGTCTCTCTCCCTTGCCCCCAGCTACCTAATTTCTCTCCTTAGAAGCAACAACTTTTACTGATTTCTTGTGTGTCCTTCTAAAAATATTCTATGAATATACAAACATACATAATATGTTCTCTCTTTTTCTTCATTTAATGGGAGCGTACTAACTTATGAGTAAAGTGAGGAATTAGCAGGGAGTGTCTTAATGGGCTGGTTCTGGGGAGAGATATGACCTCAAAGTAAAAAGGGCAACCCATCAGGTCAGAGTCAGAAGGGAGAAATAGCATCAAGACTCAGCATCAGAGGCCAGAATAGGCAGCCTCCAAGCAGCAAGGAACATTCTTGTATGTGTCATTTAAGTCCCTACCTACAGCTGGCAGTATCTTCTATCTGCCCTTCGTATACTGGTTAACTTCTGGGTGTCTTCCCAACCTGCCAAAGAGGAAGCCGATGTGGCAAGATGGAGAGATGTGCTGTGAGTTTGACTGAGGAGTGTGAGGTCACAGCATGATGTGGAAGTGGGAAATATCCAATAACTATCACAGTTATGGGGATGGAAGTGATGAGGGTGAGTCTGGACTAGAAATAAAGACTAGGGGGTCACTTATAGAGAGGGGGTGCTAAAGTTTGTGGGCAACAATGAGACTTTGAAGAAAGTACATCAAGATGGAAGAGCAGTAAGCCAAGGATTTGGCTCTGCCAATGATGCTGGACATCGGGGAGGGAAAAGGAAATTGCTGAAGAGACAAGAATAATCAGACGGCATCATCATTAACAGAGGAAATTTAGGCATGGGTATAGTGGTGACATTTCTTCATTTAAGAACTTGTAAGGTCACTCTGAATCATATAGGTTTACTTTTCAGTATTTCCAGTAATTATTTGCTCTGAGACCAAATGATTTCCTAGAAGATTGATCTAAAAATAAGTAACTCTAAAAGACACTGTTTGTTGATGAGGAACAAGAAAGAAATGGTGTGTCCTGGCTACAAACAGTATTTTTAACATCTTCCTGTGACCAGATACTTGCCATATTTCCACTATTCCTTTCAGCCTTTCTTTTCTTCTTCAGTCTATTTTAAAATATCCTGTTTCCTTTCTGATTTACCTACTCACTTCTAAACCTAAAATGATAGTTGTTCTATCTTCTGCATTACAATGTCATTTTTCTCTGTGTAGGTGGGAACAATCAACTCTCTCTGAATCTTCAATTAAGGTTTTGTTGATTTTCCTATATAAAGGTGTTTGTAGCTTTCTCTTAGGAACATTGTCCACAGTGACTTATTTATATTTTAGAATAAAACATCTGAGTCATCAAACTTCTCTTTCCCTTCTTCCCTCCTGTTTCTTTCAGGTCCAAATATGCAAGACTGCCTTATGAAAAGCAGGCAAATCTCTCATGTGAAGCTTCAAATAATGCAAAAAGTGATCTTCTGCCTTAAAGGAATGATGGGAACCTACTCCTTTGGTTATTTCATAATGAAATTTCACCATTGGCTTTCTCTTTAGTGCTCTCTGAATCTCAATGCTATATTGTTCTTTGAGGGAGAGCAGAAAGGTAATTCTGACTCCTAGTAAGCCCAGGGGCATGTATGGGCGCTGCAACCGCAAGTTCCAGAATCTATAAACTCAGAAAATATAAGTTTATGACAAATAGAGAAAAGAATAATAGCAAAGAAAAAGCCCAATTATTCTCAAGAAATACAGTGAGGGGGAAGAGTCTTAAAAATTATTTAAGGCTTCATATGTGTCTATACTTATTTCTATTCAAATTGCATTTATTGACTATTTTTCATGTGTCAGGCATTCTGATTAATGTTGGTAACGTAAAGATAAATCTTTCACCGAGCATAGGTAATAGATAAAATGAACATGATCTTTTCACAGAGAGAAGTAAATATGACACCATTGGTGTCACAACGTCCCAGGGGAATAAAACTGTCAACCAAAATGGGGCATTGGAAGGGATTTTTTTTCCTAGTTCAAAAAAGCATCTAATGCATGGGATATGTCAAGAAGGTATAAAAGCTTGTGTGAAATTCAGAAGAGCACAAGGAGAAGGCTATATTCAGTAATGGAGGGCTGGAAACTAGCTTACTTCTTTTAGACCTGCCATTCTCCCAAAAGAGGAGAATCTAATAAATCCTTGGCTTAGCTTGCTGACGATTTTTCCTCTGTCAGGGGAGGGAAAACAGTTACACTGGTCATACTTCTAGCTACCATGGAAGACTGGTCAGGGGTATGGAAGCGACAGGAGTCATGAGGGAAGTGGCCCCATTCCATAACGGTAAGGAAAGGGGAGAAGTTGTGAGTGGGTAAGCATTTCCTTGGATTTTGAGAAAGCAGTTTGTAGAACATTCAAAGGAATTGTATGCATGGTCCATCATCTGAGACTAAGAAGGAATCCAGCTAGAGAGAGATGAGAGATTCTACAAAGGAAAAAGCTGACAAGGTCATCAGAAATGACCTCAAGGAGAAGGAAAATGGGGAGGCAGACACAGAGACCAATGCAGGCACATCGGTACTCTGAGGACTTCTGATTTTGAGGGGCTATGTGAAAATGATGCAAGCTGGGACACAAAGTGAAGGGAACCTAAAAAAGTGACAGAATCTTGAAAGACTAGTAAGAGTCAGCCTATGTAACTTGATGGGCAAGGCACTGGTTTCATATTAACTGTGGCATTTTCCCTGGACAGTTCTTGTTATGTTTGACTTTCCCTCATCAGCAAGCTAGACACAAGATACATGTTACCTTGAGGGAAGATTGTCACAGCACACACCTGCAAGAAAAATTAGTCCAGTTCTGGGACTCGATTTGTTGTAGGGCAGAAATGATGAGCTGTGGAGACATCACCATCTATTATCAACTCATCTTAGGCAGTTTCAGTGGGCAGATCCTCCACTATGCTTTACTAAACCCAAATCAGATTAACTTCTAGACAAAGAAATTTCTCACAAAAATTCAGCCATCATTGTATGGTCTCTCCCATTTTTGCAACATGTACATTTTTATCTTCTGAAAGGCTTACAGATCTTACTGTGACCTACTTTAGACCCATATCAACATCATAAATTGCTAATTCTATTTGTTTCTCACAAGAAACAAAATCCTAATCATGTTAATTGCATAATCGTCATTCTAGGTTATTGTTGAAAGAATTAAATATAATTGTGTTGTGACACTGGTCCCTCTTGATATTCTTATGCACAAGACAGAGTTTAAGCATAATAATGGTGCATGGGTTGGATTTGTAATGGTTCGAATACTCATTGTAAAAGAGGATTACTTAATGGATGGATGGCAATGTGAATAGAAGCTTCTAGTAGTGTCTCAAAGAAATCTATCCTACTAAAAAGTTGGTGGCCAGCCTGGTGGCATAGTGCTTACATTGGCACACCCCACTTTGGCAGCCTGGGGTTTGCAGGTTCAGATCCCAGGCATGGACCTACACACCACTCATCAAGCCATGCTGTGGTGACGTCCCACATACAAAAACTAGAGGAAGATTGGCATAGATGTTAGCTCAGGGCCAATTTTCCTCACCAAAGAAAAAAAAAGTAAACATATGCATTATGTTCAAGCAATTATGTGTCAACATCAGAAAGTCTGGACTGATGAGTTCAAAAGACTGAAAATATGGTAATTTACTTTGTTCCACTTGAGAGAAAGTAAGAGATGAAGCAAAATGGGACTAGTTAACAACCTTAGCCTGTTTGGAGTTTTTTCAGATGCTACAGAAAAAAATGGCTTTAAAAAAACAGATGTTGAAGGGAGAAATGATCTTCAACAAATAAGAGGACCTATTCAAGATCCATGGATGTAGTAAGGTAATTATTACAATAGAGAGTTTCTCTCTCAAATCATATCAAAGCTTCCACTGGGGTTTCCCACAGTAATGGGATTTGTCTTCGTTGTTCCCTGGAGCAGCCGTACTCAACCGTTTTTGTATTAAAACTCACTTGATGGATGACATTTAAATATGCAACACTCCCACAGGCATGCCCAGATTCTAATGAATCAGAAACAATCTTTGTGTGTGCAGAAATAAAGCACTACAATTCTTGGGAGTCACCACTTTAGCATCACATACCTTCACTTTTGTTAAACCTTTACATTTTTAAAAGTTTCTCTTTTAAAGCAAGATATCTAGTTTGAAACAGTTTCATATCATAACTTTTAACCATAACATGATATATCAAGAAATTTGGTAAGAATTTTAACATCAGAACAGGAGTTTATGTTGGAATACTGTCAGGAAACAGCTGGCACCCTCAAAGGGTAATTGGTGAAAGTTTAATAAAGGGACTATTGACAGAGGTGGGACCAGAGTCAAGGGCAAAAATAAGGAATGGTGAAGCACTCTACGATTAGCAACGCTGGGAAACCAGTACCATCCCTAAGCCTGAAGGGACCAGGGGAGGTGAATTGAAGCAGACCCTGAGCAGAACAGTAGAGCTGTGGGAGGGTGTTCGCCTGACAGGAGGATGGCTGAGAGGAGAGGAAGGCAACCCCAGCCAAAGCACAGCCAGGCAAGGAGGGTGCACAGAGGTGGCAAAAGGGGTCCAGGAGTTAATGTCTTGTTGGAGTTTACCATTGGCCAATCCCAATCAGAAGCAGAGGGAAAGGAAACAGGAGTAATGAAGCCCATGGAGGTCAGCCCCCTGGGCATAGAGCAGGATGGAGAAGACGGAGAATGGATCTGAAGGGGCAAATGGAGGGTGACCTGCAGAGAGTTTCTTTCTACCCAGCCTTCTACCATCCTTCTGCCCAACTCTTCAGCATTCTGTGATGTCATCGACAGGTGGACAGAAAGAATTGATAAGCTAATTCTTTCTGGATTTTGCAATGCTCTTCATTTTGTTTCAGGCAAATTCTTTTTTCAAAGAAAAAAATCACAGTCAAAACAAGGAAAATGGCAGGTTTAAGAGGCAACCTGGGCCGTCTGAATCAAAATTTGGTGCCTTGTTCCTAAAGCATAAATATGGTCTGGAATCCAGTTTTTAACCAAATTTGGTCCCTGCAGACAAAAGGGCCTTGAGGTCAATGAATTGTTCTTAGCTTTTTCCACTTCTCTTAATTGCGTGAAGCCCCATAATCTACAGGACCCAAGGGAAGAGACGCCCTTACAACTTGGACAGTTTGTTCATCAATGCTGAAGTGGCTTAGAGTAAAGATTTTCTTTCTTCTAGTGAGGTTGAAAATGTCAAAGAGTAACTCAGCTTGAAATTAACAAACCGCCAAAGGTTCTGATCCAGCATAAGAATAAAATTATTGTATTCTGATACCTAGGCTGTTTATACAGAAACCTCACTTCGATGCCTGGGTGCAAGAGTGTCACTTCTTCAAGACTTGTGGCTCTACTTGCTTCTTTCATGATGCCTGAGGGGTCACTTAAAAGGAGACTGTACTGATATCTTGACCTGGAAAGTCCTAACTCAAATTTCGTTAAAGTTTATTACATCTCTAACACGTTTTTATTGTAAAGTTTATAACATTCTGTTAAAAGTTAAAAGCTCTGGCTGTTAAAATTTGTGGATGAAAAGAAAAGTTCTATGTTCAAATATGGTTAGAAAATGCTTGATTAAACAAATCTAAATGGGTTTTATTACTACAGAATTTCTCATGTCCTTTGTATTCTAATGTGAACAATGAATTTACAAGAGGGGGCTAATGGCTTTAGCTTTCCCAAATTTCCGTGACCACAGAACTCTTGTGTCACACATCGTCTTGTAGACTAAAGTTTCATGGGATAAATTTTTGAAGCACTATCCTAACAGCAGGTCTACAAGTCCCTATTTCTCTGGGAAAAATCTAGCAAACCTGGCAAGATGAGTGGTGAGACTTTAGGTTTTTATGAATGCCTATGGACGGATGGAAGCTTCTCTAAGTGTAGAGTTGGGAGAAATAAGTTTATCTTTGGTTTTACTACTTACTGGCAGACTGACATTGAACAAATCAACATGATATCTCTGAGTCTCAATTTCCTCATCACTCAGAAAGGAATAATCATTCTTACCTCACCACGTCATTGAGAAGTTTTCGAAAACAGCCTGTCAGCTTTATAAAATGTTAAATATACATCTACCATATGATGTAGCCATTCCACTCCTAGGTATTTATCCAAAGGAAATGAAGGCGTATGATCATGCAGGAATGTTCATAGCAGCTTTATTTGTAATAGTCAAAAAATGCAAACAAATCAAAGTGCCCATCAATGGGCAAATGGATAAATAAATTGTGGTAAATTTATTAAATGGAATACTACTCAGCAATAAAAAGGGAGTGAACTATTCATACATGCAACAACATGGATAAATAAATGATAAAAATTATAATAAATAAATAATAAAATATTTCCCAGTGAAAAAAGACAGTCAAAAAATCATACATAGTTTGTGATTCCATTTTTAGAAAATGCAAACTAATCATCTAAAGTGACAGAAAGGATCAGTGGTTGCCTGGGGACTGATGGGAAGAGAGTGACAGGGATTGACAGGAGGAGGGTTTACAAAGAGGCATGTGTCCACTTTGGGAGTGATATATGTGTTCATTGTATTTTCACTGCATATAGAATTTGAGGTTGGCAGGGTTTTTTGTTTTTTTTTTTTTTCAGTACTTTAAAGCTGTTACTCCACTGTCTTCTTGCTTGCCTTGGGTTCCAGTGAGAAAATTGCTGTCACCCTCATCTTTTTCCTTAGTACATAGCATGCCTTTTTTCATCTCCTCTGGCTGCTTTAAAATTTTTCCTTTATTACTGGTTTTGAGCATATTGCCTACGCTGTGACCTGGTGGAGTTTTTTCTTGTGTTTGGGGTTCATGAAGCTTTTGGAACTAGGGTTTATAGTTTTCATCACATTTGGAAAAGTTTGGGACATGATTTCTTCAAATGTTTCTTCTTTCCCATCCCTCTCTCTTCTCTCCTTCAAAGATTCCAATTACACTTATATTAGGCCACTTGAAATTGTCCCCAGCTCACTGATGTTCATTTTTTAAAAATTCAGTTTTCTCTTTGTGTTTTATTTGGGTAGTTTCTATTGCTATCTCTTCAAGTTCAGTAATCTTTTCTTCTGCAATGTCTTTTCTGTACTTAATCTCATCCAGCGTATATATATATATTTTTTTACTTTGTTCATTATAGTTCTCATACGTAAAAATCAGAAGTCTGATTTGGGTCTTTTAAAAATTATCTTCTAGGGGCTGGCCTGGTGGCATAGTGGTTAAGTTCATACGCTCCACTTCAGCGGCCCAGGGTTTGCAGATTCACATGCCCAAAGTGAACCTACACATCACTCATCAAGCCATGCTGTGGTGGCATCCCATATACAAAATAGAGGAAGATTGGCATGGATGTTAGCTCAGGGACAATCTTCCTCAGCAAAAAGAGGAAGATTGGCAACAGATGTTAGCTCAGGGCTAATCTTCCTCACAATAAATGAATCAATAAATAAAATTGTATTTTATGTCCCTACATAGCATTTTGAATATGTAGAATACAGTTATAATAATTGTTTTAATGTGCTTGTCTGCTACTACTTCCTTCTTTGTCAGTTTTGAGTCTGCTTTGATTGACTGATTTTTCTCTCCATTATGGGTCATGTTTTCCTGCTTCATTGCATATCTGCTTGATTGGATGTCAGATATTTTGAATTTTGCCTTGTTAGGTGCTGGATATTTTTATATTCCCATAAATATGCTGGAGGTTTGTTCTGGGACACAGTTAAGTTATTTGGAAACAATTTGATCTTTTCAGGTCTTGCTTTTTGTGATTTGTTAGGCAGGACAAGAGTTGTGTTTAGGGCTAATTATTTTCTTCTACTGAGACAATACCCTTCTGAGAACTCTCTCTCTCCTCAACTCAGCAAAATCTATCAAGACTCACTTGGCTTCACCATCCCTGAACTGTGGCCTGGAAACTCCCTCAAGGTAATCTCAAAGCTGTGGCAATTGTAGGGCTCACCTCATTAGTTTCTCATCTCTTAGGGAACACTATCTTTTGTTGTCTGAAGTATAGTATCTTAATCCATCATCTTTTTGCTTAATTATTTTAGCAATCATTGATATTCAAGTCCTAGAGCCGTTATCTTATTAGGGGTTATAAAACGATGATATTTAACTCTCATTTCTGCATTTGTTAAATGGAATTATTTTAAAAACATCTTTCCTGTATCATTTAGTTTGTTTCCTGATAGTATGGTTCATAAAGAAAAGGAAAAACAAATGCTCTCTTCCTATGTTTTTAAGTTTTCAGAATAATTATCTATTTCACTAGCACCCTCTAAAAATAATCAGTGAGTTTCTTTTAAAACGTTATGTTTTTTATGATTGTATTATTGTGAGCTCATGAAGTTTAATGTATTTGATGAGTTTTGATATATTCAATTTTTTTTAATATATTCAACCTGTTCCATCTTTGGCCAAAGTGAGCCCCTTTAAATTTATTTCTATGCTCTTTTGACATTACTTTAGTAGTCTTTGATGGCTTCCTTTCTTTCTGACAAAACACAACATCTCAGGTTCATTTTGTATATATCCTGACCCAGACATGGAATGAACTATTCATCTAGGTGGCCCTTATTCTTTTTATAGTAGGAAATGGTATTTAGAGACCATAACCTGGGTGCTAACACTGCTTGTTTCTCCTGGGTTGTCATTGCTTCTAAGCCCTTTTAGTGGAGCGCTTAGAAATAAGTATTTATAGATAGAGAAAAACAAATCATGAATTCATACTGATATTTACAATTTAATTTTAAGATCATAGAGTTTTACTTAACCTTTTGGTTTTATATTTATATGTCTTTCACTTATGCTGAAAAACATTTGGTTGCTAATAAGTAAATTAATTATTTGCTGTGTCATATGTATACACAAACACACACACATAAATATATATACACACATATGTAGTAGTCTTGTTAGAGTAAGACTACTTAATGTAGATTAAGAATTCTTTGCATTTTTTCCCATTTAGGATATATTCCAGTAGAAATGTACAGTCAATGTACAGTGTTTTAAAGTCACTTGAAATAATTTTTTTCTATTATTATGGCAGGTAAATGATGTACATTTGATAAACTTGTTTATTTCAGTTTGTTTTTTTATTTTTGGTGATTACTCTCTTTAAAATTTACTTTTACTTTCAAATTATGTGAAATATTAACATGGTTCTAATGCAGGAGAGTGCTAGTAAATACTTAACAGCCAGCTCCCTGGGAATAAAGGCCCCAATTTTGCCAATTTCTGTGGTGTAAATATTACCACTATGGGCAATTTCAAGCTACCAATGTTACATCACTGAATTCGGAATTTGGGAGATGCACAGCAGCTCACCATTATATGGTATTTCTACCATACAGACATAATAATCTCAGTAGCATAGATAATAGTAAAATGTAGAAAAAGAGTTAGAAATTGGTGAGTTTCTAGTCTTTATTATCTTTATTTTTAATGTAATTTATTTAATATTGAGTTTATATAACAATTTTTCTTGGTGGCTGTTTAATAACTAACTCACAAAATTCTTGAAAATTTAACAATTGGCTCTTGCTAGGTGTGCAACCTGGCTCCAACACACCTCTGTTCCAAAGTCAGAACCACATAATGAAGCATTCAGAAAAGGATTGCCTTCGTACCTATTCTTTCTACCCAGTTCCCCACCTTGCAGTATAGGAAACCATTTTTATTCGATTTTGTCTCATTTTTTTATTGTTTATTTTTGAAAATATAAGCAGATATGATTATCTATTCCTTGCTCAAAAGGTAGACACAATAAACACTGTTCTACTCGGTGTTTAGCTTAGAATTTTGATTTCTGTTAAATTGCAACTCCCCTAGGAAAGGTAAAGTGATGATATTTAAACTATTACCAACATCACATTTTCATAGAAATCAGTTTTCTTGAGAGCTGAGAGTGGAACTGGAGGGTTCCATTGAGAACAGGGGTGAAGCCAGGAACCTAGGACCTCCACGGACAAACTTCTCAATTTTACTTAGGATCAGAGCAGGGAGAAGCCAGGTTTCAGCAAGCGCAAGGTGGTGAGGTTGCGTGGATGAATGCTCAAGGGCTGGCTGAGCTTCCACCATATAAATCCGGCTACTTTCATTGAAGTCATCCAACCTCTTGTTATAAAACTTCCGGCCATCAGAGGGGGTAATTGGTGTCTTAACGTTTGAGTTGGAATTTTCAGTTGAGTTAAATGTAATAGGGCTATGTTTATCATCTTTGTGAAAGTAATTTCTACAATATTTACACATTTATACCGTATGAACTGAAGTCTTTTATCGATATTCTGTTTGTTTCTGATAACTTTCCACTGAAAGGAAATGACTGAGATCTTGGAATTCACATCATTATTATGTAACTACTTGAAGAGTCATGAGGTTTTAAACAAACTTCATTTCCTACAATGAATATATCCCATCTTGCATTCACCTTAATAGATAATATCATTAGTGATTATTACAACTTTATAATACCATCATATCTGCATGACTAAGGCCAGAATGATGAAAGAGCTGTTGACATGATTTGTTGGCTGTTGTTAACCAGAATGGGCACTTTTATTCTGTGCAACCTCTAATTATTTATGTTTTTCTATGAATTCTAGGGGAAGATATGTAATAGTATTTATGACAAGAATAAATGTGATCAGCTGGTAAAGACAGACTATGTCTTTTCAATGAATATTCCCATTAGCTAGGCTGAGCTTAAGGTTAGTGATCCCATGTCACATAGAGCCTTTCTGTGAAGTCAACAGGGAAGAAATGAATCCAAGACATGGAAATGCAGTGCTGGGCCAGCACTTTCTATCCTGTAGAGAGAAGTAGCCTCAGAAAAAAGACTATGGCGGATGATTAGGGCAACCTATGTCCTCCCATAGCACTCTGGCCTCTATAATGGATGAGCAAAGTTACCTGAAATTGGAGCATAGAAAAGAGGGTGGAAGGGAATTTTCATGCTCTTCTTGAATGTGTTTTACAAACTTGCATTTAAAGGATCTCAAGACTTTTGATCTGCTGTGATTATTCGTGCTCTAATCTAATTGATCAGCCATTAAAATTTGCCCCCTACTCTACTTGCCTTGATGACAAGATGTGAAAGAATAGGCCCAAGCTACTATTTTCCACAATATTCTTGTTCTGAGTTAGTCCCACGATTCAGATGTAGCTGATTGTGGTTATAATCCAGCACCAAAGTACCAAAGACATAGTGTTTGAGCCATGGAATGGAAGGAAGAGCCACCAGAGTCCTTTCACCAACCTTCTTCTCTAAGATCAGACACACCAAGTAAGAGCAGAAATTCTGTGTTACAGACCTATAGCCTCCAAAATGGGACAACCCAAGAAGTAAGCTTTCTCACATTGAAAGTGGTGTGTCAGAGACTTGAGAATGAGTGCAAGTCATATGAAAGAATTGGCATCATATGATCCGGCCTAAGACATTAATTCAAGTCCTGTCTTATCTACTTGTGTGTCCTTAGACAAATTACTATGGGGACAATAATCTCTGTCTATTTCACAGAGCTCTTGTGCTTGTCAAAGAAAACATTTGTGGAAGAGAAACTCTTTAAATTATAAAATATTACAGAGCTAAAAAGACTATCATAAGCATCTTGCCCAGAGTTTGAAGAAAGGACTATATGCACAGTGAAAGGGTGAATCAGGAAAAATACACCGTTGCCTCAGGGAGACAATAAGGTTGGTTTTCTGTCTTGGTCTGGGCTCTAGCGAAAAAAGTTTCCCTTGAGTATTTGTAACCATGGGTCTCTCATTTCTCTGGTTCCAAGAACACCCGAGCTGAGCAGTAAACATGAACTGAAGCAGGGCTGTAATTCCCCTTGAGCAGCTAACGGAAACGAATGTGAAACCCACTTGTTCTGGAAGATTAGGCTTTTGTCCAGGCCTCTCAGGATTTCCTCCAGCTGATCGTGTATTTGAAGATAGTTCTTATGTTCCCCATAAATCTTATCCTTTCAAGTTTAAATAGCCCCAACTCTCTCAACTAATTTTCATATGATAATTTCCAGAACTGTCACTATCCATTTTCTTCCATATTCTCTCTAATATATCAGTGTTCCATTTAAAGTGTGCCTCTTCCTTCAGTTCAGACATAAAGACAACACTCCAGAAACTGTCTAATGTGTGGGATAAAATGGGACCATTACAAAAATGTAACAATAAAGTAATATAGCATGATATCACTATAATAATTTATTAATGTAATGTCACTGTAATAAAACTTTTATTATAATAGCCACTACTGTTGAATGTGTTTTATGTGCCAAACATTATGTACTTTACATGCATTATCTTTTTAATCCTCATGAAACCCTAAGATATATTATTATCTCCATTTTACAGATGAGGAGAAAGAAGCCTAGTGACTTGTCCAAGGTTGCAGAGCCAGTACCTGGCCGCAGAGCTAATAACGTGTATATAACAAAAGCCAGGATTTAAACCGACCTATCTGCCTTCACTGCCCATGCTTTAAACCACTAATCTCCGCCTCCCTTACTATGAGTCCTGGCAGAGCATCTGAAAATCCTAATGGCATTTTTAGTAACTGTCACACTCTTAATTGTGTTTGCTGTGAACTAAAATTCTTAGGGTTTTTATTTCTTTAAAATTTAATCACAGTTATTTTTCCTGAAGAAGTTTTCATAGGAAAGAGCGACAAAGAAGAAGTAGGAAGACACGGGGAGAAAGGAGAGGACCAGAAGTGAAGGCAAAGAGAAGGGTGGCTGGGGACACTGGTAATGTCTTCTGTTTATTTCGCAAACTTATAGCTAATCAGGCCTGGCGGGACAAGGAGCCACTGTGGAGCCACTGTGGTCACACAGCCAAGAATTCTGTGGGTCTTAAAAATATTTTGCTGCTTTTCGTTTCTTACATTTCTGGAAGGTAACAGTAATATTGCGTTTCTGAAAGCGAACAGTCAGCGTTCATTAGAATTACCTGTTTTTCACCAGCAATGTCTGCAGCACAGAGCATTTACGTTTGGGGAGCCTGCCCCCTGCTGGTTTAGTGAAATACAACATGCCACGTTTTCAAAGCTCTCCAAAATTGGATCTGATTTGTGAAGATGCCTAACTGCTGTTCAGAGTGTTTTTTTTTTTTTTTCGGTGGTGGGGGGGTGGGGGATGATACAGCTTTTTGAGATGATTTCTCTGAGCTTCCTGGATTATTTGGAGTTGTGGGTTTTCAAATCATATCTGTCCAAAAACCTCGGAGTAAGTGGTTTAAGGACCCAAAGAGATAATAACAACAAGAATAATGGTAAACATTATATTCAGTTTTTCTATGTACCACGTATGTGCAAAGTCCTCTGTGAACATCGCCTCTCTCAACACTGACAACGCCCTAAGAGAGGTTCTGTGCATTTTCACCCCACAATCCCAGTTTACAGAAAGTCTTAGGGAAGTTGAAAGCTTCTCCACCTCCACTCTCAGCTACTCAGCCACAGACGCGGAGCCTCTGAAACTCTTTTCTGAACTACTTTACCCCGTTAATTGGTCACAGTTGATGGAACCAGAAATAGTCAACCAAGCTGGGTTACTCAGACCCTTTCTCCTGGGAATTTGGAATTGGACTTCAAAGAGAGCCATCAGTGGGGCTGGCCCCGTGGCCGAGTGGTTAAGTTCGCGCGCTCCGCTGCAGGCGGCCCAGTGTTTCGTTAGTTCGAATCCTGGGCGCGGACGTGGCACTGCTCATCAGACCACGCTGAGGCGGCGTCCCACATGCCACAACTAGAAGGACCCACAACGAAGAATACACAACTATGTACCGGGGGACTTTGGGGAGAAAAAGGAAAAAATAAAATCTTTAAAAAAAAAAAAAAAGAGCGCCATCAGTGTAGGCTGGTTACTTTGATGGAGGTCAAATAAACTCAGGAGCCCCCTGTGGGAGAGCATCTTCCACCACGTGCATGGAGAAGCAGAAGATGGTCTGGAGAAAGGGAAAAGAATAAAGGCGGTGCACGGAGAAAAGCAAAGAGGACAACTTTACTGTTCCTGGTTCCAACCCCTCATGAGGCACCCTTGCTGGTTTCATTGATTTGGCTTATTGAAATATGTCTTTTTCTCTATTTAAAAAAATGTGCATATAACCAAGTCACATGAGCAATAACATGTAAAAGTGAACTAAATCTAGCATTATAATGAAATAAAATCCGAAGTTAATATGGCACATTGAATGATGTGCATAATTTTCATTGTGCTCCATGGCAATTAGGCTCAAATAGGGAGCAATTAATGAAAATGACTGTAATTATTGTCATGTCAACAAAGCCAAACCAAGCGATTCTAGAGTCAGCTGTAGGGAAGGAAATTTAGAGACAGCAGTTGTTCTGCAGTTGCTCTGAAGGACCCTGGATTGAAAAGCCAAGAGCTCAGGTCCTTCCCTTGCCCCCGCTTCTCTAGCAAGGATAGTCCAACTTGTCCCAGGAGCCCCTCGCTCCTCTCCCTGGCCCACGTCTTCCTTCGCTGCATCTCCAAGGAGAAGAACACTGAGACTGATGGGTCGTGTGGGAAGGGCTGCGTCTGCCTGGCAGTCTCTCCTTCCCTCAGCGTTGGATTGGTAAGATAGAGAACAGAGAGATTTGAAACTGGTGCTAGGAAGAAGTTGCCAGCCTACTTCCCATGGTATACTGCTCCCTATGCCTATGTCTACCATTGGCACGAGGTATCATCAATGTGGTCCAGTCTAGCTCACCTGGGGTCTGAATTGAGGATGGGGGTGAATCCTTATCCTCCATTTTAATGGTAATGAAAACTATGAGTTGTCTGACTTTGCTTTCTGTGCAGCTACATATCTTCCTTGGGCAACTGGGGGTTGAGAGCATGACACATGGTTGAGGTAGGATTGGATTTTGGTTGTTGAGATTGCTGGGTCCCAACCAAATACCATCCTCTCAATCTCTTTTTCATTGAGAGAAGGCTAACAAAGAACACTCAGAACAGTTACCAAAAGCCAGAATCCGAGAATCCTGGGGCTTGTTTGACTTAAAGTAGCCAGTACTTACAGGGAGGAAAATTCAATGACTCGGAAATAGTCCATTTTCCTCCTTCCACACATGGCTAAACTAATACCCCAGTCTGAACTTTGACAAATTGGAGGTGTAATCGTATTAATAAACAAATCCATCTTAGGTGTTTTAGATGTACTACTTCCTTGAAAATGTTTTTTTGTCATAATTAGCTATGATCCTGGCGTGGGAACAATGGGAAAATTATGGAAAAGATCAAGGAAATTTTCCTGGGAGTCATTCAGTATACATTATTGTGTATGGCATGGTGTTAAGCACTAGAGAAAAAATTACAGAATAAGGTCTGTACTCTTCAGGAGCTTAATTAATTAAAAAGGTCAGGCCCTCACCATTAATTAGGGTGATGACTTAGGAGAGCATAAAAAAAAAAGAGGCTATTCCTATTTGGAACATTTTAATAACCTCGAACATTTTATACAGATAAAGTTGGGTTAAAATAAATGTTCAGAGGAGTCTAGGAGAGAAAGGAGGGGGGTGGGAGTGGGAAGAAAATTGTAGGAAAGGGGAGGGTTGTTATCTCAGAGCTGGAGATGACTGCGTACATGTGCATCTGAGGGCTGTTTTTAAACACTGTCTGTCTGAATCATCCCTCCACCCTCCAGCCTCCACTTTCCACCCTCCAGCTCACCTCTCTTCCTGAGTCACTAGATTGTCATTTCTCATTCGGAAAGGAGAAAAAGGAAAGCATGAAATTTATGCAGAATCCTGACAAGCTGCTAGGATACATCGGTGCATTTTATCTGCACACACCGCTGTGCAACGGGTGGAAGTTCTGTGTAAAGATGGGGAAACTGGGGCCAGCCCAGTGGCGCAGAGGTTAAGTGCGCACGTTCCACTTCGGTGGCCCAGGGTTCGCAGGTTCAGATGCCGGGTGCGGACATGGCACTGCTTGGTACGCCATGCTGTGGCAGGTGTCCCACATATAAAGGAGAGGAAGATGGGCATGATGTTAGCTCACGGCCAGTCTTCCTCAGCAAAAAGAGGAGGATTGGCAGCAGTTAGCTCAGGGCTAATCATACTCAAAAAAAAAAAAAAAAGATGGGGAAACCAAGGTGCGCAAGGTTGCGTGGCTTCTCTGTATTACACATTTGTGTGAGGCAGTGCCACAATGCAAACTCACATTTTAAAATTATAACTAAGACATATGTGCTGCTTTTAAAAAAGTTAAAAAAATAGAGAAGCGTGAAATATAAAGACTAAAAGTCTTCCCTTCTCTATATTCCAAATTATTTGGGGTATATCCCTATAGACTTTTTTCCTTGTATTACACAAATGTGTATTTAGACACATGACATATAACTGTATATATGAACATGTATAAAATTTACATATGAACATTCTAACTATATTGTTCTATAACCCGCTTCTGTCACTTAACATTACATCATGGATAGCTATCCATCCTCGTCAGAATCTATACATTTGCTTCATTTTTACCTCTAAGATGTGTATTCAATTTAACGAATATAATATATCTTATTTAAGCATTTCCTTATTGATGAGGATGCCCCAGTTTTGTTTTATTTGGAAATTCAGAATCAGTTTTCTCATTAAAGTATTATCTGCATGTGAGTTTTCAGATTTAAACCACGCAGAGGAATTCCAAAATGAAAGCTGAAGGCTCTTTTTCTTTCGCCCTCCATTCCAATTCCCACTCCCCAGAGTTTTGTCGTTGTTGCTTTTGTTTCTGTTCTTCTGATACCTAAAGTTACAACTGAATTTAATACAGATACTTACAGCTCTTGATTCCTCTGTTTTAGAACATACTGTGTCTTGCCTCAATGATAGCTGACTTTAACATACTTTGGCTATCTCTGCCTCCCTCTTTTAATTGTTAGCTATATTACTATTTTTAAGTTATTCAGGTTAATTACGTTTATGCTTTTTTCTAAATATATCTTCTATGCTTTGTTAGAGGTTTCACAAAATTTAAAGCACCATCTCAATAAAAATATAAAGTACTCTGATTACGTAAATTTTATACACTGTAGTGCCAAGTAGTATGATAGGATCCACAGAGAAGGAGGTATTGTCTTCTGTGACTTAGCCGTGCTGGCGGCTGAAAGGGGGAAGCATTGAGGTCCCATGGATTATGTTATTATTTCTTTTTAGTTTCCTTGTAGGTCATACTGGGCTTCCACGGTTCTTTGTAGATCATGTCCAAGCTAACGGACCCAAACCAAAGGGCTCCATATTTTCCAAAGCCTATGAGAAGCATGAAGGGCTAGGGGCTGGGGGAAGGCAGAAGTTCCAATGAGGGGACACGGAAGTCTTGAGGGCCAGTGAACTGCCAGCAACTACTAAGAGGTTGCCAAAGGCAGAGATGGGCTAAACCATCAACTTGAGCTGTGAAGTTGAGAACATTGCATCCATAAATGCCAAACAGGTCTAGACTCTGTACAGGAGATCAGGTTCTAGATGCAAAACAGAAATTCTCACTAGAACCCACCACGGGCTGATCTGAGGCCTCCTTATTCCCAAGCCACAAGGTTACCTGTCCCCAGCCCCAAACACCCAGAGACCATTTTGGTGAGGAGCAGGAGAAGGGAGAAGAAATACAAGATAAAAGAACTGTTTGAAACAGAAGAGACTAATATATTGCTATTTGTCTAATTTAGTTCTTTCTGTCCTTGCACCCAGTGGGAAAGAAACTTGGGGGGAACATAGAGACTGACTAGCTGTTCATTAAACCCATTTCCCTTCCTCATGGACTGTATTTCCCAGCCTTCTTTGCAGTTAGGAATGAGTTCAGGCCAAAAAAATGTGGGTAGAAATGATATAGCCCCATTTCCAGGCCGTAAAGATCTCCCCCACGTTATTCTCCATGCTCTTTCCCTTTTCACAGCGATCCTGGAAACCATGTATTGAAAATGGTGGCCGCCTACGGAAGACATCTGGGTCCTTGGAAATTTAAGAGAATTGCCTGCCAATCAGAAACACCCTTTTATGGACTTCGAGGTCGTGTTTCGGTTATCTATTGCTGCATATCAAACCACTCCAAAACCTAGTGGATTGAAACAATACTTTATTATAATCTCTGTCACTTTTGTGGATTTACTGGGCTTAGCCGGGTGGTTCTCACTTGGGGTGTCTCATATGATTAAAATCAGAAGTGGGCATCTTTCTTTTAATTATCAATTCATTCACTGCCTAGCTCCTTTACTGGCGCTTATGAAGTACGTTAAGAATTCAATTTCCCAGACTCTGTTTCCAGGGACTGGTTCAGTAGGACTGGAACAGAGTCTAGAGATTTGCACTTTAACAGCACTGTTTTAGGAGCTTTATTCCTCTTGTTAGTTCTTCCCATTTCCTAAGTCCCTAATTACCTAATAATCAGTCTTCTGTAGACCAAGTACATCTTGCTTTACCCAACTCTGTATTTCACCATACCCTTCAAAGACCCACTGCTGTATGAATCATCAGGAATTAGAGAAGTCATTGAGTCCTTTCACCCTTACTCCCCAGAGAGGACAAGAGTGAAACCGCTTTATTCAGAGGAACATTGACCCTAGTTCTAAAGACCACTAGAGAGGAAAAGTGTGACAGACTAGACCTCTCAAACGCTAGAATTATCTTGTGTTGTAATTGGATTAATTGACTGATTGACCTAAAATTGTTTCAAATCCAGAATCCTAATCACAGAACAAGCCCCCCTCTTTTTTTATTTTTTTATTTTTTCACTACTTTGATCTTAGTCACTCCTTCTCCAAGCTCTCCACAGGAGGCCCAGCTCCCTTAAAATTCTCAACTCCTGTTTCTGCAACTCCTCCAGGCTTTCTTTAACAGCCACGCTCTTTGCCTGGGATGTACTACATTTTACCCTTTTTGAAAACACTGCTAAAATTGACCTGTCTCAAATAGCATGCCATACAGAGAGGAACAGGAACTGGAGAATGAGAACTCTGTTCAAGGTTTGACTTCGCTGCTTCCTAGCTGTATTACCAGACAGATGAAGACCAGTAATCTGGGCTTCATTTTCCTAATCTATAAAATAGGATTAGTATTAATCCTTCCCTGTAGGGTTTGTTCGCCAGGCACACGGGCTTTCTTTTAGTTCTTAGAAGGAACCATGTCCCCCTCCTACCAAAAGTCTTTTGCAAAAATTCCCTATTCCCCCCACCTGAGACACAGTACTGCTCCCCACTGCTTATGCTGGTGAATGCCTTCACTTTCTTCAGCCATCAGTTCAGCCGTCACGTCCTCAGGGACTAGACCAAATGTCCCTCTTATACCACCATGTACCTCATCTTCAGGACACTCACCACACTTCTAAATTTATTTTGATTTGTGAGATTATTTCCTTAACTCAGTCTCCTCTAAGAGACTGCATGCTCCCTAAGAACAGACACATCTGTTTTCTCTTACTATTTTATCTCCAGCACCCAACACTCAATAAATATTTGTAGAATAAAGGAATGAATATGAATGAACGAATAACAGTCATGAAAATAAAGGAGACCACGCATGTCAATCACTTACCACAGTTTTGTTATTATTAATATCTTTCCCAAAGCAGGTTTTATAATAATAACACCAACCATCAGGATCACAAGAACTACATGAGGTAAGGTATATAAAAGTTGTTTGGAAATCATAAAGCACTAGACAAATATTAGCATTTTGTGATCTTTGGTGTCCCTGAGGTTCTTCCTCGCAAACCCCTCAGTAATGGCCCGCACAGCCAGCTAACTCATATGTACACACAGACACAACTGTGCTTCTGTAACCTGATATGTACCTGGTTTGACTTTTAAGTAATTGTCCTCATAAACAAATCATAAGCCAAATAACAATGGCAACATTAGTGCAAGAAGTGGTGTGTTTTAAGGAAATGGCTCTCTTACAACTCAGACACAGAGGCTCTTGTTATTATGGAGCAGGCTTTGTCACAGAGAGAGTGAGGCAAGGGGAGACGGTGTTGAGACAACAGGACTGGGGAAACTGAGCCATCTATGGTGCCTGCTCCCAGCAGGAGCATCTGGGGAGCCCAAGTACTGTGCCCAAAAGGGTGCAGCAAGCTCCTGAGGAATGTTTAGGCATCATCAGTACTGGTACATGATCTGTGGATGCAGCGTGGACTTAGACGGAGTCAAGCACAGCTTTATCAAACTGCTCTGAATGTTCCAGTCAAGCACAGCAGGACTCTTACCAGTGGTTAAAAGCAGGGTCTTTGGGGGACGGGGGTCATGGCAGATTAGAAATGGCCTCAAACTCTTTGATGATCCTGCCACTGAGATGTGGAGTCTATGTTCTCTCTCCTTGAATCTGGGTGGACTCTATGACTGCTTTGGCCAACAGAGCTTGCCAGAAGTGATGCTGTGCCAGTTTCTGAGTCCAGGCCTTGTTATAAGACTGGCAGCTTCCAAATCTTATCTCTTGGAACACTCCCTCTAAGGAAGCCAGTGGCCCTGTAAGAAATCCAACTCATCTGAAACCGTCATGCATGAGAAGCCCAGGCCACCACATGTGGCAAGGCCCTGAAGGATGAGCCTCAGTGGAGAGAGAGAGATCAAGGAAAGTGAGAAAAGAAAGAGGCTAAGAAGCACTGAGGCACCATGCCTTGGAGAAATCATGGTTATTTGAAACCACTGCATTTTGAGGAAGTTGATTATGAACGGTAGATAACTGAAAGGGGACCTAGTGGCAAGAGGCAGACTCCAAGCCCCATCAAGGCAGGTGAGGGTTAGGGAAGTGCTGCAGGCCTAAAGGGAGAGTGGGCTGTCAGGTGACCCACGGGGCTGAGTCCTGAGGAGAAGATTAGGGAGATGGCTCAAGGTTACCTGGCACTCAGCATGTCCCTAGACACTGGACACGGTTAACATAAGCCCACTAGAAGGCAAGGCTAAGCCAGTTGCCACACTTCCCTGCCATGCAAGTGACTGGATGAGAGACTGAAGGTAGGACCAATCGCGACGCCTGGAGGAGAGAGAGAAACAAGGGGAGTTGTACAGAGGAACGATCAGGTGAGACAGTGTAAGAGCTGAGTTCCAGCCAGTTTCTGAGTTCCAGTAAGTTTATTAAAAGAAATTGTTCATCTTTATAAGGCTTGGAGTGTTTATATATTATTATCACTACTACTACTTATCTTTTATATTACAAGCTTACTGACGGCAACAACTGTTTCTGCTATCTTTTTTCTTTTATTTCCTTCACGATGTACAGTACGTGTGTCATAGGGGTTACTGTGATGTTGCTACCAAAATCCAATTTACTTTTGCTTTTTTCGAGCACCCTCCTGCTTTTGGAAATCATAGGAGGGAGACACGAAACAGAGAACCGCAGACTACTGAGATCCCAAGGGAGCTGGAATCCCCAGGACCAGGTTATTTATGTGAGGAGTAGGCAGGAAGAAAGGCTAGTTTAATTGGCAGTATTAAACAGAATCAAGAAAAAAAACAAAAGAAGCTTTTGTGTAGCCTGGATTCTTTTGCTTACTAATCTACTGTGGTCATTTTCATAAAAAATTTTAATTACAGCGAGACAAGTTTAATAACATTTTAAAACAACGCAAAATTATCCAATCCAAGAATCCAGATCCGGTGTGTGCCAGTTCTGTGGGGCGTTTGTTTTTTTGTTTTCTACTGCTTTTCCTTGCTCTGTGACTGACCAAGCTGAAAATACAGAAGGGAACTTGCCGACTTTAAACTATTAGAACGTCTTAGAAAAAGAAATGAAAGCATCCATTTCCCATCACTTAGGGAATTATTTCCTTCATGTCTGACGTAACCACTCCCTGGCCTCAGAGGTAATTCTCCTGGATTCTTATGTGAACGTGCCTTTCCCACCAGGCACTGCTGACTAGTTGTTTCAAGTGAGTAAATCTTACTGTGTTCACTGGACTAGGAAATTCACAAGGTCAAGTTCTGTATATTAACTTAAATGTTCATCACGTGACCAGTAGAGTCACAGACACACTATGAAAACTTTATGAATACGATTCAATTAACTTAATTTCAAGGAACTCCTACAAACTACTGATGATTGTGATGTAACTACACTTTTAAGATAAAGTATTTACCTTACCACAGTAGTTAATGTGTGCTTTTAAAGAGTAATTTTTCTCTTAATTATTTTGAGCCCTGAACTTGAATATCACAGGGCTTAATATTTCTTGCATTGAACGATACTAATGATCTGTCTTTGTAGCTGAAAGTACTGAAATCATTGGGAATTATAAAACCCCACTAGAAATCTATGCTCCCCTCTTCCATCCAATCAGATAAACAGGCAACAGGATGGTACTTGCAAATGCACGTAAGGTCCACACCAGATCAGCTAGCTCACCTGGGTAGTAATTGCATGAATTTTTAAAATTCCATGTTTTATAAATACAGAACAAAGAAAAGGTGTCATTGTTCCAATGATCTTTTGCTACATAAAAAGCCACCCTAAAACTTAACAAGGCATAAACTGTTTTATTAAATTCATGGATTCTGCAGATCAAGAATTCAGAGAGGGTTCAGCAAGGATGGCTTGTCTCTCATTGCAGTGTCTGGAGCCTTAACCAAAAAGACCTTAACAAGTGGGAGATGGACTCATCTGGAAGCTTCCTCAGTCTCATGACTGGTACCTGGGCCAGGAGGACTTGAAGGCTGGGCTGAGTTGAGACTGTCACCAGAGAGGCTGCACAGGGCCTCTGTCATGGCTGGGTCTTCCTGTAGCCCGGAGCCTCTGGATGTTCAGAATTCTTACATGGCCCCTCGGGGCTCCAAGAGCATGTGTGCAATGAACAAGGCGGCAGCTGCGTGGCTTTTATGATATAACCTCAGATGTCACATAGTACACTTCAGCTATACTTTTTGGTCAAACAGTCACAAAGCCACCCAGATTCGAGGGTGGGGGACGTATGCCTCACCTCTTGATGAGAAGAATGCCAAAGATTTTGTGACTGTTTAAAAACCATCACAAGCCTACATTTTACCTTTCCTAACTTATTAGAAACATTTACGGATGTCATCTACCACCTGTATTAGTCAGGGTTCTCCAGAGAAACAGACCAATAGCATGTGTGTGGGTGTGTGTATATATGTTAAATGTAGACCTTTTATTTTATTATATATTATGTACTATAATATGTATTTTTATATATATTATATATATTATTTTATTTTTATATTATTTTATATATATAAAAGACTGTTATTTTATATATATAAAAAACTAATTGTAAGGAATCGGCTCACGTGATTATGGAGGCTAACAGTTCCAAAAGCTGCCGGGTAGGCCAGCAGGCTGGAGACCCAGGAGAGCTGATAATGCAGTTGTAGTGTGAAGACCGGCAGACCGCTCCAGAGTCAAGAAGAGCTGATGTTGTAGAGGAAGTCCAAATGCAGCCTATGAGAGAACTCTCTCTTGCTTGAGGAACGCCCATCTTTTTGTTCTATTCAGGCCTTCACCTGATTGGAAGAGGCCTACCTACATTATGGAGGGCCATCTGCTTTATTCAAAGTCCACTGATTTAAGCGTTAATCTCATCTAAAACACCCTCACAGAAACATCCAGAATAATGTATGATCACATACCTGGGGACTCTGGGACCAATTTAAGTTTACACAAAATTAATCATCACATCACCTCTATATCACATTCTCAGTTTTTAAAAATACTTTAAAATTCCTTTTATTTCATTGCCAGATAATTTGCATACCAAGTGCCCTTCCTTTTTGTTTTCTGCCTTTCTGGTTTCATCAGAGTTCAGAGTCGTTCTCCCTAAATTACTATTTAGAGTGACAGTAAGTCCATATATTTGATCCTACAATTCTCGGTTCCTAAAGATACTCACAGAAGTAAATCCCCTTCGTACTAGAATTACCTAATGCACAAGTTCCAGCTGGGGAGCAATAACCTCTGTGGTCTCCCAGTTTAAGTCATTAGAGAGCAGGGGAGGCAGTAGCTCCATTTTGGTCCTAATGAGGATCCCAGTTCTCATTTGTTATCCTGCTTCCGTGTCTCTAACCCCCATTATCTTCATCCGTATTCCATTCTGTTTCCTGCTGGACTGTTTCCTGCCTCACTTTAATTAATACTCATCGTAGAGATCTCTCAGCCAGTCAATAATTGTACAAAGTTCAAGCCATAAAATTCAGGCATTCTGCTGCAACTACACAAAGTTCATCATCTGTTTGTGTTGCTCATTCTATTTCTGGCTTTAGTAGCTATTACAGAAAACATGCAATGCAAGAGTTGCAGGAGGGGTGACTCTCCCACGTGGCTGCCTTCAAACGGGGAGCAGAGCCCCGGATGAAGGCTTCTATTCAGATTTCTTGTCGTCAGAGTAATGTTATGGACATCTATGGCCTTAGGCAGGAAAAAGAATCTTCTGTTCTAAATAGTACCTGGAAAATTCTCCCAGGACGCAAAACCCTATCCCCTCACTCACAAAAGACTTTACTTCGAAGAAGCTATTTTTCCCTAGAGCTGAGATGCAGGTTGTTTTCTTTCCACACCTGCTTTGGAGTACCCTCGGCTAGATGTTCAAGCGCGTTCCTGGGCCCCACCCGGACCAATGGAATCGCAATCTCTAGCTGGAGAGCTGCCTCAGTCACTTGAGTTGTGTGTGTGTACGAGTGTGTAGTAAAATATGTCTGTGTATATATATATATATATATATGTGTGTATGAATGTGCATATATGTATATATATAACATAAAACTTACCATTTTAACAATTTTAAGTGTTCAGTTCAGTGACATTAAATACATGCATATTGATGAGCAACCATCACTACCATTCATCTTCAGAACTTTTTCATCATCTCAAAGTAAAACTCCATGCCCGTTAAGCAGTGTCTCCCCATTCCTCCCATCCTAAGCCCCTAGTCAACTCTATTCTACTTTCTGTCTCTGTGAATTTGCCGATTCTGGGTACCTCACATATAAGGAGAGTCATACAATACTTGTCCTTTTGTGTCTGGCTTATCTCACTTAGCACAATGTTTTTAAGGTTCATCCACGTTGTAGCATGTGTCAAAATTTCATTCCTTTTTCAAGCTGAATAATATTCAATTATATGTATATACCCCATTTTGATTATCCATTCATCCATCAGGAGACATCTGGGTTATCTCTATCTTTTGGCTATTGTGGATAATGCTGCTACGAACACGAGTGGACAAACATCTGCCAGAGTCTCTTTCATTTCTTTTGAGTATATAGTTAGAAGCCATTTGCATTTTTAACGAGCTCCTCTGGTGAGCCTCTTGCCTAAATGTTGATAGCCACTCGCTTAGAGGACTTACGAGTAAACTGTTTTGTCAAACCTTGTGCAAATGTATCTTGAAAGTTAGTTTAGTTTGAAGGAGAATGAATGAGTGGGTTTTTGCACCAGCCCTTTTCTTTTGCCATTCCCTCTTCCACGTCCATGATAAGGCCCTAAAACCTGGGGCCTTACCTACAATGAGAATCTCCTGTGATGAATCTTTTCCAAGGTATTCTCAGTGCGGTGGTCAAAGCACTCTTCCTAAAAAGCTTTCCTCATTTCTCAAATCCATCCCAACTTCTTCCAAACCCTACAGCAGCTTTCACGGCCTAAACAATAAAATCCAAACTCTTCAGCCTGACTTTCAGAGCCGTTCACAGTTGGGCCCCCATTCATCTTTTCAGCCTCATCTCCCCCTGGCAATGCTACATTCTTGCCTAGGGGTTCTCAGAGCAAGATCCCTGGACCCCCAGCATCAGCATTACCTGGGAACTTGTTAGAAATGCAAATTCCCAGTCGGTTTCAGCCCTATTTAATCAGGAAGGCAGGCAGGTGTGGAACCCAGCAACCCGTGTTCCCACAACCCTCCAGGCGACTATGAGTGGGAGAACCACTGCTCTAGCCAGGCCGCCTCTGCTGTGATAGTCTCCCCTAAAGACTTCTCTTATGCCACTGTGAATTCGCCCTCACGCGGACTATCCCATCTGCCAGAAATGGCTCTTTCTTTCTGCCTGTTCGACTCCTGCGTGGCCTTCAAGCCCAGAGCCATTTGCCACCTTCTTCACGCAGCTTCCATTGAATCCCCTGTGGGAGGGAAACCCCTCTTCCGGCTCTGCACTCGGATGGGCCCTTATCTCTGAGCCATTTGGCAGTGCATCCTCTACTGGCTCTGTCCTCTGTGTCTTGTACACGGCAGGCAATGACTTAGTTTAAGTGATTCAAGTAGATTTGCTTTACCCCTAGTGAATTTAAAAGGCAGCTGAGGAATTCTCAGACTTTAGCTCCGGTCTCTTCAGACCAGCTAGAGAGCCATGCGGTTAGTCCTAACTCACCGATGAAGATAATCAGACACTTCGACAGAAATCCAACCATGACTTATCTGCCCTGAGCCGAAGGTGGGTAGTGTGAACTGGCGTGACGTCAGTCAGGCGGCACCCTGATAAGCATCTCTTTCGGGAAGTGAGTGGGGCTCAGCTGTACAGCAGATGCGCCGTGGGGCTAGGGGATCCCGCCTGCATCCGCCAGAGGGAAAGGGTTTTTGTTCCCAGCCGGCTCTCTGTGGCTTTATGGCGAGATCCGAGAGCTCTTCCCTTTTCTTTCAAGCTTTATGGCACACGTCTAAAGGATGCATTAGCTTCCTTGCAATTACTCAGAAAGGAATAAATACTGAATTTTGTGTAGAAAATCTAGGAGGGTGTGCCGGGTTCAATTAAATCTTCTGCAAAGCCTGTGAGAAAGAACAGTGGGAAGGCGAGATTTAATTTTTCCCCCAGTTGTTGAAGAGTCTTCATAGTCCACGGGGAATGCTGCAATGTGTTCAGAATGGGAGAATCTATCTTTTTGTGCAAGTGCTGCCTAATTCACTAGAAAATGGGGAGAGAAATGCTTTTCTACACATAACTTGATAAGAGGATTCATTAGAAATACTATTGTAGAATTAATCAAATGTTGAGTGATTTTTCCATCATTTTTTTCCTAATAGTTGGTTAATGAGGATGAAAGGCAATTATTTTTATAATACATTTTCATGTAATTGGTGGCTAAGTGTACTCAACAGAGAATAATGAATGTACTAGTTTGCAATGAATTTCTTTGAAAAGAAAAAATAGAATTAGGAAGATTCTGGAGAATTTTACCCTTTGGGCTACAAGCACAGATCTCCATCAATCATTACCTATAATTTTCAGTATTTTGACCATTGAAGATAGTGTTATTATTTCTTTAAAAAGGCATAATTTTTTGAGAGTTCTGCATTTGGAATGAGTTTGTAGCGTTGCTTCAAATTCACAAGCTGCTTACAGCGACAGGAAAAACATGTTTGTTGGTTTAAGTTGGCCATTTTTAGCTATACAGACTAAATGACAAAGCAATCGTGTTTAAAATTATGCTGCAATTTCCCAATATACGAAAGGAAGCCATTTTCACTAAATGAAATTCAAAAACTACTCAGTGCAAACAGGGGGCAGGTAGTTGCTTGGTCTGTCTAAGAATATTTCTTTAAATCCTCTGCCCAAGTAGCTCATGAAGGAAATAAACTCTCAATATTTACAGAGTGTGATCACAACAGCCAATAGCCATTTAGAACCTTCTAGGAAATGACTCTGGTTTATGTCTCTGAAGATTCAATAATTTCTAGGTCCTAGGAAAGGTCAAATACACATGGGGGTTTTTGGAGCTCTTAACTGGTTTCCATTTACCTTTTCCATATAACTATTTTCACTACTACATTTATATAGCTTTAGGGCTCCCCTTCACTCGCCTCCCAAATTCCCTTGGTGCTCTTTCTGCTATTGATGGAGAGCCTTCTGCTTGTGGAGCTGTCTGATTCAGGCACAAAGGAGTGTCTGTGGGCATTCATTGTAGGTGATGAAGAACAGCGCCGGCACATAGTTTCCTTCTAGAGGGGAAAGCTCCTTGATGCCTATGAGAAATGATGGGATTGCTAGATTGGCCTTTGGACATAGACCTTGTGAGATCTCCATTTTTATTCATTCTTTCTGCACAGTTTTGCAAAAGAGAACTTAAGTTTGTTAGCTTCGTGAATTAATTCCAATAATGTTACTTGAGTTATTTTCTTCTTCATATTTACGAGATGCATTTGAATTTCTCTTCTCCCCCAAACGTTTTTTCATACATGGCTCTTGCCTGCTTTTCTCCTGAGACATGGCCATCTTCAGTGACACATAGCCTTTAGTAAATCCTCAGTCGATCATCAGATAGGAGAGCTCCAAAAGAATCTCACCAGGCTACGTGTCCATTTGATGGGAAATTACTTTGCTGCATTCAGCAGCCTGAGAATCAAAATTCCAGTTTGGGGAGGAAAACTTGACAGTGACATTGTGAAATCTTGTGTTACTAATGACTGTACCCATAATCATTTGGTTCCACCAAGCCTTGCGTTCATAAGGCCATGCTTTATTGATGCAAATATACTTTCCATAACACTATGCTTATCTCTTTCCTTCATCAAAATGCACCCGGGCCCTCCTGTCTGTCTCCACCCTTCAATCTCTCTAACTATCATCCTAATTCAGACCTCCTCTGTTTTCCCCTGTGTACACACCCCTCCTCTCCCCACACTATTCCACCCTACATACTCTGGTCAAATTAACCTTCCAAAATCAAAACTTCGTCATATCATTTTCCTTGCTTGGAAACCTTCAACTTTTCTCTGTTGCCAGATGAACTTAAACGGGCAGCCAAGACTATGCTTAAGCTCTAAATCTAGAGCTTTAATCAACTTTTCCAGCCCTATCTCCCACTCTCCCCCAAACTTTCATAACCTTCAGCCAAAAGAAACACACCGTAGCTTCCCACATCCGTATCTTTGCTCACACTGCCTACAGCAGGGGTTGGCAAGCTATGCCCTGTGGGATTTGGTCTGTAGCCTGTTTTTGTACAACCCATAAGCTAAGAACGGTTTTTACATGTTTAAAAGGTAGAGGAGGAAGAGTGTAAGAATATGCAACAGACACAGGATGAGACCCACAAACCTTAAAATATTTATCATCTGGCCCTTTACAGAAAAAATTTGCCAACCCATGGCCTGGAGAACACACTTCGTTGTCTTACTGCTGCCATTAAAATCACATTTGTCACTGCAGGCCTGTGCTAAATGCAGCCTCACACCACCGGCTTCCTGCCCAAATGTCTCCTTTCTCTAAACCCCCTCAGGGCCTTCCTGGGCTCTCACTTTTCTGTTATACAATAACCACAGGTGTAAATTTTTATTCAGCTTAAAGCACCTTGAGGACAGAGACTATTTCTTACCTTTTTTTTTTTTCATTTTTACAAATTCCTTCCAGCGTTCGGGCATCTAGTAAAATGAGTTGTAGACAAAATAAACTTTGTAAATATTTGTAATTGAATTCAATTAGGGTCAAATAAATATAAGCCATTTTCTGGGTTCCTAAAAATGGATGAGAGGTTTCCTTTTTGCTTGGACCTCAGTTTTTGCGGCTCCAAGAGGCAGTATTCACTAGAGTGTGGGTCCCGCAATACAATGTAAGGACGAGCCTGGAATTAAGTGAACCCAGAGGGACTGCTGGAAATTCTCTCTGGCCAAGTGAAGAACAAAGGCAAGTTGCCAGTATGGATTATAGCAACTCTTAAAGATGTGTCACTGTTTACTCCAGAATGCTCTCGTGTTTTCTGAGTTTACTATTTAATAGCTAGGTGACAAATTTGCTACCTCAGTGTAATTGATTTCGATCATTTCTTCTATGAATTTTTCCACTGGAATTGGCAAGTTTAAGTTCTGGATCTGTGAGGATCAAAAATTTTCCAAGCCAGGTCGTCCCTGAGGCACTCTCTATACTGCAAACTTTTGGTAGAAGTTATGGCATATTTGCTAATATACACGGACAGAATAGAGAAGTGGGTATCTGAGATAAGATGACTGGTAAGTTCTTGAAGAGACATGAGTGGGCTGATCTTCCAAGCCAGGATAAGTTTGTTCATCCATTGGATTCAGTGTGTGTCAGTCATTTTTGCTCAACCAATAAGTTAAGTATAGGAAGCTCCTTCAGTGAGGAAACAAATATAGTGGGTGGTCCGGGGGGGCCATGGACTTTGAAATATGAAAAGAAGAGCTGATATGTTTCAGACAAGTTTTAGAGAAGGCAACATGGTCATCAGTGTAAAGATCTCATCTCATAAAAAGTCCAGGAAGGACACAACACACACTGAACTAAGGTGTGAAGTCCAAAGACATAGATTAGGAAACTCAGGTTAAATAGCCAGAAGGAGAGCTTGTATTACAGTTGAGGAAAGAAGCAAAATAATGAAGCCAGAAATAGAGTGCCCAATTTCAAGTCTAAGGAGTGAAGCAAGGCCATCATTCAATAACAAGTACCACGTCAGAAGTTAGAAGACTGGCCACAGCTCCAGATTCAGAGCATGAGGCAGGGCAAAGAGAGGGGTCTGGATGAAGTCTGTGCCTGGTATGAGGCTGTCAAACACGTGGTGTCAGCAACATGGGAAAGAATTTGCAGACGAAGATCATTAAAAAATAGTGACCTTCTAATGAGATTGCATCCAGATACTAGTCTAGGGCTCTAGAACTTTAAGCACCAATGACTAGGTAATACAATACCATTGTCACACACAAAAAAGAGGAACAATAATTACTTAATGTGCCCAGTCCATTTTTTAGTTTTCTCAATTGTTTTTAAAATAATAAAAGGAAAATTCTTTACACATTTCTTACAGTGACATATTTTCAAAGACTGTGATGGAGCCTAATGTTTATTGATTTTGTGTTCTATCTGTGGGGGTTGTGAATAAATATTTTCAGAATCCCATGGTGACAGAAGCAGTAGCATGATGTCATATCAGAGACTCCAGCCAGGTCAGGAGTTGGATGGAGGTAGTGTTAATGGAGATGCAAAGGAAAAGCGGGGCTGAAACCACCCCAGGGAGAGTAGGCAACTGCCTACAGAGGGATTCTTTCAGAGTGCACAATCCTTCTCTTCTAAACTTTTTCCTAAAACTCTTTCTCCACCTATCCCATCTGTTAGCCCCTCCCTCTGACCCGGGTGGAGCAAGCACAGGGTCTTGGAGCAGCAGAGGGCCCAAATCAGGATGCTCTGGCAGGTGCTTCCCAGCCTAGTTTCTTTTCTTACCACATGATCTGCCCTCCTGCCCACTCTGTTCCAAATCATATATTATCCCTTTCCTTCTTGGCTCGCCCCTTGCTCCTCTTCATTCTACTTTGACATTCTAACTTCTCCTACTTCTTCCTTAAATAGTTCCATTTCCTGTGATCAAATTCTGGGTACCCCTAAATTTGGGCTCTCTGCCCATTGCTTCATTGTGCTTGCCTCCTGCTCTTTAACAATTATCCTTTTGGCTTCCAAACTCCTACAATAGAGAGCCCTTAGTCCCTGCTTCCACAGCCCAGCCAACATCTTGACAGCAGCCTCATGAGAAACCCTGAGCTAGAACCACCTAGCTATGCCACTCTTGAATTCCTGATCCACACAAACTGTGAGACAATCAAGATTTGTGTTTTAAGGGTATGTTTGTTATGTAGCATAGGTAACTCACTTCTTCATTTGTTCCTACATTTATTCATTTGCTCCAACAAATAATTATGGAGCTCTGTTGCAAAGCAGTCTGTGACAGGGTACACAGTACAAGCAACCATGGATAGAAGGAAACAGCTACAACCCAGACTGGGGGCCACACATGGGTAAGGTAACTCTCAGCCTTAGTTGCTAAACAGCCCCTATTTCCAAAGAAGCTGAATTTAAGGCACGCCTACTAGACAAAGGGGGAGTGCCCTATTTTTTGAAATATTTTAGAGACAGTGAGAGTACCAATTTTCTGAGAGTTGTTTTCACATCTCATTACTTCATTTAGAAAGTTTGTTTCTCCCCTAGGCACAGTTCTTGCTATGATTTGAGTTCCTTTCTTCCTTTCCCTTTTTTTGGTGAAGGCAGGGAACACGAATTACCCATCTCAGCATCTAAGCAGTTAATTTTTAAAGGTCACAGATCCCCCTGTGCTAAGTACAACAGAAATAAATACTGTATACCTATGTGTTTCTGCTGTGCTTGTCCCCAGTCGTATTGTGTGAACGAGAGATTTAATCAATCCCAATTTGGGCTCAGAGACCAATCCAGTGATGCCGTGTTATTACTTTTTGGTGCAAGTACACTTCCTTCAGCATGTGATTCTTTTTAATGTTCAGACCTGCTGGAGAAAACTGCTAAGACATCAGCCTGAATTTCCTGGCATTTGTTTACTCACATAGCCCCCTTGGTACATTTCCAGTGCACGCTCTCTCTTTCAGTAGCAGGCATCTTAAATTAAGCATGATTTTACAGGATACTTGTATGGCCTGTACAGTGGCTTTGATTCTTGAATAAATTATTATTATAGTCATGGTGCATCTCTCAGGCCATGATATTAGACAGTCAAGAGGAAAATATATTCTTTAAATCAGCTGTAACTTTTCATTCCAGTAGAATTTAATTTCTTGTGCAAACCAGTGACTAAATTTCAATTGTAATTCCATTCAAACAGGTTCTTCCAGAGCCAGCTTTTAAGGCGTGTTTACTGAAGACTCAGGTATGCTGATTGTTTATTAAAAGAACTATTGACCGCAAGTTACACAAATTAGACTTCCTAAATATAGATATCTCTTCCAAGCGAAATTCATTAGTCTTTTTGTCACAGAAGCAAAAGTGAATCATCTTTCTTTGCAGATTTAATTTTCAGTTACCCAAAAATATAATATTTGAGCACTAGAACTATTCCTGAGTGGTCAGACCTTTTTTTAAAAATAATTTTAGAGACTGGGGGCCCAGTGAGTGTGAGAGAAGATAAATGGATCTTTGGCAACCAACGTTAGCCCTTGTGGTAGAGGATACAATTTTCCAATATGAACATGATTCTAAAAGTAGCTATGGGCAAACTGTGGCTTTGTGGTAAATTAAAATACCTCCTATTAAAGACAATCAAGTTTCATATATATTTAGCTTTTTTGGTGGGACTTAAACCCAAGTCTGTTGGATGAGACTGTTAATCAAACTCAGTTCTGTTTTGGTTGAAGGAAAGCTGTCAAAGAGATAGTAAGTCCAAAGAAATAACATGAGTTCACATTTATTTTTAATTTTCAATTTCTCTACACAGTAGGGTCTTATTCTTGCGGCAAAAAAGCACACTTTATAAATGAAGCAATTCACAGAACAGCTCCATGAGACAGGTTATGTTGACAGAAAGATGGGTTGAGGAGGGGTGGAGAATGTCCCTCTGCACTTGAAATTCAGTGTGTGTTAATTTTGGAGAGAAATTATTTATGTTACCCCTGCAAATGTTTAACTTATAAAAGCCATGCTGTGGAAAGGAGAAAGGCTGATGGATAAGGCTTATCCAGCAAAAATATCTGGTTCCAAAGTTTATAATAAGCTCTTGTTTTGATAAAAGAACAAAAATACATATTTTTGGCCTGTGCGTGGTTTTTTAAAATACCCGATGAAGTGTTTTGTTTTGTTTTGTTTAAAGAGGAGTTTATTAAATTCACATTTAAACTCAGAGTTTAAGAAAAAAACTTACTCTGGAAATGAATTTTGATTAATTTCTTTCAGAAAGAGTAATTAAGGCAAATCCTCTTCTATCTGTCCAATGCTTTAGCTGTTAACCACATGTACTATTTAAATTTAAATAACTTAAAATGAAATAAAATTAAAATTCCGTTTCTCAGTTGCATGTGCCACATTTCAGATGCTCAATGGCTAGTGGTACCCTATTAAACCTCACAGATATCGAATATTTCTTTCATCACAGGAAGTTCTACTGGACAGCACTGCTCTATATTCTGCCTGGAGGATAGACAACAATGGGTCCCAACTGAAACTGTCACCTAAATTCAGTACCTAGGAGAAGACATAGATAGTTCATTGGAAACAGTTGAGATTTTGAAAAATAGAAAGGTACCAGAAGGTTCTTATGCTACATAATGGTATAAAGGTGGGGGGTGACCCACTGAGATTTAACTCTGTTTTGAATTGTGTTGTTGGTGGTAGTAGTGGTGGTTATTTATTTGTTGCTTTAGCAAGATAGATGCCAGAGATTTCCTTGGATTATCCTAGGCTCTTAAGATGACTGATCATGGAAGCAGAGAAAGTATTTCCCATTAAAAATAATGTGGGCCCTTCTCAAAGGCAAGCAAGCTCTGTTTTCTGATGAAGGCTGTGGGATGAGCACGCCGTGTCTTGAGAGTTGGGAAAGAAAGGAGGCTGGCCAACGCCTCCCCCAGCCTTCTTGAATTTCTGAGACTGGAAAGAGTGACAGTAGTTGCATATTCTTTGATGGGCTGACCCTCTAATCAGATCAAGCACAGCATCTCTGGACAGGAGAACTTAGCTGCTTGGGCACTGAGTGATGTCCAGGGAACCCTGAGAAGGCACCCTGGGTGAAGTGGAGTCACCCACAGATGTGACCTCCTTTGAAAGCTCAGGATGACCTGTGGCAGCCATTGGTTGAGAGTGACTTCCCTGCAGCTCTGGACAGTCAGTTGGACACACAAGAGGGACAGGGTGTGGCAACAAGGAACAGTGACCACCAGACAACAGCAGGCCTTAAGACACATAAAGTTCTCCCCCGGGTAGAAGAGAAAGTGGATGGACTTCTTTGTTGGATGAGAAGCCACCACAGTTTGGGGATGAGCAAAGGGATTGAAGGAGCTCCAAGAGAGTATCGTAGGATTTTCTTCTGATCAGACATGGGGGGATTTCAGCAATTTTAATTTCTATTGGGAAAAAGGAAATAGACTTGATGTTGCTTGTGCTCTCAGTGTGGTGGAGCCAGTGATACTCATTTCATGAAGACATGGGCAGCTCTGGTCTAACGGCTCACCCCTTAGTGGTTTGTAAAAATATCCCACATTTAGAAATATCTAATTGGCAAGAGACCCTAATAACTGGTAATTTAGCAACTGGGGCATGCCCACCTGCTGGGAAAACGTAATTCAGAGATTAAAATAGAAAAGTTAATTTTAAAACACTTTTTGACTAAATAATAAAAATTTTAAAGATATATCTAAATTCCAGTGTTATTATTTTTATTAACAATTATTAAACCCATAATAGCTCAACAAATAGCATATTTCCAAATATTGGCTTTTTTGTTTACGAAGTTCTAAATGAAGTTTTTCAGTTCATTTAGGCAGGTTTGATCTGCAGGCAAATAATTGGTTTCCATACATAACAGCCTTCGTATGGGTGTTAAAATTCATGGCAAAAATTGCCCTACTTTCAGATGAGTTAATTCATCTTCAAAATTGCAATGGGAATTTTTAATTGAATTAGATAATGGAAAATAGTTCTTTTAATTTAAAATATTTCCATGATTGTCATAAAAGTGACTTTTTAAATGTTAGTGATCTGAAATATTCGACTCATTTCAATTCACATGCTTTTCTTAGAAATTTAACTCCTTGATTTTATAATTATAAAATTGTGTTCATTTTTGTACATAGATTGCTAATGTCACAAATTTACAAATGCATCATTTTGGCATTAACATGCATAATGGCTCAATGCTTTCCCTCTCTTCCTCTATGTTCTCCAATTCTCTGTAAACTATTTATTGTCTGTAGCTGTTAGACTGGTCCCCTGCCCAGTACCATATGAAAGTTTTTAATTGTTAAGTTCCCTTGTTTCCCAGAAGAAATGTTTATTAAAATGTACTTTCAGATCGTGTGTGCTAAGCCTCACACAACTCCACCCTATTCCCAAAGTCTGCTGCTCCCGCTCCGAAATCCCACTGTCAGTTACAGGATATTTATGATGCTAAAAGGCAAAAGAGCTATAGTAATTCTGAGCTTTCCCCCCAAAGTTTACAGAAATAAGCATTATTGTCTCAGCTATAGTGACTTACTCATACAACAATTCAGTTTTGTGTACTGTTGAGAATGCCTGGAAGGAGGTTCAAAACTAAAACGAAGATGAGACGTGAAAAAAAAGTTCACATTTCTGCTGGCTAGTGGGCTATGCCGGATTACTGAATGGGCACAGTAAACATGCTTGGGGGCATTAAAAAAAAATGAGTAAGAGAGAGGAAAGATAGCTAAGTTCAGCTTCAATGAATTTATCCAGAATATTGCAATCTGAAAATCCAGACAGAAACTATTTTAATTTCTCTTTAATGTAAATTGTACATACCCTGGCATAATATTGTTTTTATGTTTAGCCGTATATGTTGGAAAAGGGGCACCAGTTTTTTTTCCCTCTAACACTTAGAGGCTCCAAAAGGGACAACTTTAGTAGATGTCATAGTTTGCAGAGGAGATGGGTTTGCACATCAAGTCAGGCCATCTTGGTCAGGCAGTGGTGCATTTCAGGCCATCTTGGTCAGGCAGTGGTGCATAATCAATATATGCCCTCAGTCATGTCAGCCAGGGACTCAGATAGAAGGACATCCCTGAGGAGGTAGTGCTAACCACCCTACACATACCCCTGGGTTTCAGGTCCCTGTAGGGGCGCTTTAGATATTTCTGACAGATGGAGGTCTATGTGTCTCTGCTGTTGCTAGAAGAAGGCATAGTTTTTTCAAATCTACTGTAACTTGGCTCGTGGGAGATTTCACCCACCAAAGTGGCACTTCTTTCTGGTTTGGTTCTTAATGGAACCCAGCAAGCACTAGGTGGCCCAAGGCCCCAGGGAGGTGTGAATATCACCAGGCCACCACTTTCCCAGCTTAAATCCCCAAGGGCACCTTCCTTTAGCCACTCTGTCTGTCTCTATCAGTAGATTCTCTACCAAATAAGACAAGCAACTCTCTTCTGGGGGCTTTGAACACACACAAAATTCAGTGATTAAGATTTGATGTGCTGAAAGAAAGATGTGTTTCCCGCCAGGTGTTCAAAAAGTTCAGCTACTTTCCAAATCTCTCAACCCGCAATCCTGTAAGAAAAGATAACATTTCTTTGAGTGAACCAACCCAGAATGTTGTTTTCATTCAAATGGACATGAACAATGTCTTGAATAAAACTATTGTGATGCTAGCAAAAAACCATCACTGTCTATGTAAACGACCACTTTTCTCCTAACTTCTGGCCTCCAGTTATATTTATGATGATGTGAGTTATACAACGAATGTGGGCAGCACTCCAGTTGACTTAATCTGGCAAGATTTTCCTTAGGTATGAGTATGAGTTTGGGCCTGGAGCCAGCGATCCAAAGAGATTATAAATTTAAATGATTACATCATCTAGTGAAGTCTCCTTTTTGGCCAGGACAGAGGCACCTTCTCCATAATTTATTCAAAATACATTTGAATCGTGCTAACTGTGTGACCTTGGAAAAATTACTTAATCTCTCTGGAGCTCTGTTCTTCATAGTCAGTAAATTAAAACTTCTACCTCATAGCTTATTGAACACGTTAACATATTAAAAGCACTTGGATTACCTGGCACATAATAAATCTATATAAGTATTAGCTGTTATTATTATTACTATTAATATTAGATTGATAGAGGGAAACTGGAAAGACATTATATTTATTTTGAACCCATATAATTATCTGGCCAATACAATTTCCACTTAGAGCATATTTGAAGACATATTTTGTATATTTAAACGTTTTCTAAATAACATCTTAAATCAAATATAAACCCCTTCTGGAAACAATTTTTAGAAGAAAAATATTTGGCATATGAATGGCTTATCTTTGGAGGATGAAGGTAGAGATAAAACTTAGAGTGACATAATGATGACAAATCTTGACATGAGCTCATAATTACTACTTGCGTTTTAAAGTTTTGTTTTTCATTGACCTGCATAAAGGGAACCACAGTTAAACACCTTGGAGATTTCTCATATTTAAAAAAGTTTTTTAACTTTAATATCCCTTTGGTAATTTAAAAATCATTTTAAAATACTTTTTAAAGTTATAAGATACCTCTTGGGAAAAAATATATCTGGTTTAAAAATTTACAGTCTTGGAACTTTAGGTTTTTGCCGTGATGGAGTGTTAGTACTGAACTAGCTGTCCCGTGGTAAAACACTAGAAAACTGGGTGAAATATTTGAAACAGCTATCTTCAGATATTGGACTGTAGGCAGGACAGGACTATCATCGCTGAGAGAAGGAAAATATGCACGGTAAACCCTACAGTTACCCAGACTGACTGCACAGACGCTCCTTCCAGGCCATGGGGCAGACAGGGAAAACCCAAGCAAAGCACAGTAGTCCCACTGAGCTAGGAAAACAGAGATCAGAGATTAGGGGGGTTGACATAGCTAGAATTTGTGGCATGGAAAACAAGAGAATGGGAACTACACAGAACAGAGCTCCAAAAATCTTCATCAGGGTCCCTTTGAGTTTTGGGCTAAATATTAATCTGTGTGTGCATAGGGTGACATTCAGGCCGGGCGGAGACAACCACCAGGGAACTATAAACTGAAAAACCACTAGAACCTCCACAGAACCAAAGACATTCAAGTTCTATACTTGAGCCAGAGTGCAGAGACATCCTTGAACAACTGGGCATTCAGTAAAGGCTCCAGAAGGGCTCGGCTTTAAGACTAGAACTAAATTACCACACAGTATGGGTTATGCTAGCCAGCCCTTGTGGTCTAGTGGTTAGGATTTGACATTCTCATCGCTGCAGGCTCGGTTCATTTCCTGGTTAGGGAACCACACCGCCCATCTGTCAGTTGTCATACTGTAGTGGCTGCGTGTTGCTGTGATGCTGAAAGCTATGTCACCAGTATTTCTAATACCAGCAGGGTCAGCTGGGTTTCAGCAGAACTTCCAGACTAAGACAGACTAGGAAGAAGGACCTGGCCACCTACTTCTGAAAAAATTGGCCCTGAAAACCCTGTGGCTAGCAGTAGCAGTGGAGCGTGGCCTGATAAAAACAGGGTTCAGCTCTGCTGTGCGCAGGAGCTGGAATCACGCAAGGGCACTAACCGCAACAAATAGCTTACATTACTTTTTAACTCTTTTTGTCTTACTTTTTACTTCCAAATAAGCCTCAAAAAAGATCAAGGGGAACTGCAATAGATTAACTGTTCACAAGAATAAAACTCAACTTTCTTCAAAGAAAGATAACAAAATTTATACACGCATCTAATAAAAATTTTGTGCAACTTCAAGAAAGCAGGAAAATGTGACCTGTAACCAAGAGAAAGTCATTTAATGGAAGTAGACCCAGAAATGACAGAGACAATGAAATTAACTGATAAGGACTGTAAATCAGCTATAATGAATATAATTAAGTATTTAAAGAAAATATGTATACAATAAGGAAAAAAATGGACACTATAAAAAAGAGTGAAGTCAAACTTCCAGATTTGAAAATTAAAATATCTGAAATGAAAAATTCAGTGGATTTAATATATTAGACCCTGATAAAAAAAGAATAAGTGAACTTGAAGACATGCAATGGTAACTGTCTAAACTGAAGTAGAGATAGAAAAAGGGATTAAAAAAATAAACAGACAAACATCAAAAATCTCAGTGAAAGAAGCCAAACACAAAAGAAAACATATTGTGTGATCCCATTTATATAAAATGTCAAGAAAAGGCAAATTATAAAGATAGAAAGTAGATTAATGGTTGCTTAGGGCTAGGCGTAGGAATGGGAAGTGACTGTAAATAGGCACAAGCTTCCTTTATGGGATGTTGGAAAGTCCTAAAATTGTGGTAAGGGAGCACATCTCTGTAAATCTGCAAAATCATGATTAAATTAAAATGAGTGAATTTTATGGTATGTAAATTATAACTCAGGTTGTTTTCAAAAAATCAACAATGAAGCATACATTATCTAAGGAACAATATCAAATGGTCCAATATATGTGTGATTAGAGTCTCAGAAAAGAGAAGAGTCAGAATAAAAAAACTTTTGAATGTCTTATTGAGGTATGATTGACTTACAAAAAACCCTATATTTAATGTATTCAACTTAGTAAGTTTGGAGATAATTTACATCCATGAAACCATCACCATAATCTGTGCCATAAAAATATCCATCACTTCCAAGGGAAAAAAAATTTCTTAAACAGTTGAAATTTTACAGATTTAATTACAAATATTAACCCAGAGATCTAAAGAGTTCAACATACTCCAAGCAGAAAAACCAAGACAAAGGCACATCATCATCAAATTGCTAAAATAAAAAACTGATTATAAAGAAAAATTCTTAAAATTAGCTAGACAAAGAAATAAAAGGCATCCAGGGCCAGCCCTGTGCTATAGTGGTTAAGTTCAGCACACTCCGTTTTTGTGGCCTGGGTTCGCAAGTTCAGATCCTGGACACAGACCTACTCCACTCCATGCTGTGGCAGCTACCCACATACAAAATAGTGGAAGACTGGCACAGATGCTAGCTCATGGCAAATCTTCCTCAGCAAAAAATAAAAAAATAAAAAAAGACATCCAAATTGAAAAGCAAGAGTTAAAACCACCTCTAATCACAGAAGACATAGTCTTATATATAGAAAACCTAAGAAATCCATGAAAACACTATTAGAACTAGTTAGTTCAGCAAGACTGGAGGATGCAAAATCAATATACAAAATTTATTTCTATTGCTTATTTCTATACACTTGCAATGAACAATCCAAAAATCATATTAAGAAAACAGTTCTATTTATACTAGCGTCAAAAAGAATAAAAATACTTAAGAATATTTTAACAAGGGAACTGTAAGATGTGCACACTGAAAACTACAAAATATTGTTAAAAGAAATTAAAGACCTAAATAAATAAATGGAAAGATACCTCACGTTCGTAGATCAGAAGATTTAATCTTGTTAAGATTCTGATACTTCCCAACTTCATGTACAGATTCAATACAATTTCTACTAAAAATCCCAGTTGTCTTTTTTTTGCAGAAATTGACAAACATCCTAAAATTCATATGGAAATGCAGGGATGCAGATTAGACAAAACCAACTTTTTAAAGAGCAAAGTTAGAGGACTCATTTTCTGATTTCAAAACTTAGGACAAACCAACAGTAATTAAGACAGTGTGGTACTAGCATAAGTATGGACAGGTCATTGGAATTGAACTGGGAATCCAGGAATAAAACTTTACATTTGTAGTCGATTGCTTTTGACGAGGATAGCAAAATGATTTATTGGGGAAAAACATCATCTTTTCAACAAGAGGTGCTGGGACAAACGGATATTCAGCTGTAAAACAATGAAGTTAGGCTCTTCCCTCATACCATCCACAAAAAATAACTTGAAATGGATTCTAGACCTAATATTATCCAGCCATAAAGAGGAATACAGTATTGATACATGTTACAACATCAATAAACCTTGAAAACATGCTAAGTAACAGAAACAGTCACACTAGGCCTCATATTGTACGATTCCATTTATGTGAAATGCCTAGAACAGACAAATCTATAAAAACACAAAGTAAATTAGCAGTTGCCAAGTGCTAGGCAGAAGAGGGAGCGATTGCTAATGGGTGCAGGGTTTCTTTTTGGGGTGGCAAAAATGTTCTAATGTTGAATAGTGGTGCTACTTGCACAACTCTGAATATATTAAAAACCAATTGTACACTTTAAAGAGGTTAATTTTACAGAATTATAGCTCAATAAAGCTACTTTAAAAAAGAATGAAAAAAATACTCTGAAAACTCTAATCATGGGAAAGCTGAAGTAGCTATTTTACTATCAAAGTAATCTTCAGTACAAGAAGTATTGCTAAAATATAGAGGTATTTTACATAAAGAAAAAAAGATCAATTTCTCTAAAAGACATAATCTTAAATACATATGTACCTGATAATAGAACTCTATAATACATAAAACTAAATGATAGAACAGAAATGAAAAATAGACAAATTTAAATTATAATTTGTGATTTCCACTTTTCTGTCTCATTAATTGATAAACAAGTAGACAGAGAATTGTAGAGAATAGAAAGAACTTTACCACACTATCAAATAATTTTACCCAACTGATATTTATAGAACACTCCACCTAACAAAACAAATACATGAAAAGCACATGAAACATATATCAAAACTAGTCATATGCTGGGACATAGAACACATTTCAATAAATTTAAAAGGATTGAAATCAAGCAGAGTGTGTTTTTCAGTAACAATGGAATTAGAAAATAATTGCTAATTAAAATATCAAAAATTTCCTAAATAATTGGAAATGAAGAAAACACGTTCTAAATAATCATCAGTCAAAAATTCACAAGGGAAATCAGAAAATATTTAAACCAAATGATAATGACAACACAACATACCAAAATTTGTGGGATTATCAATGTCTACAGGGAAAGTTATAGCTTTGAATGCTTGTATAGAAAAAAAGAAAGATCTGTTATTTCTATCCCAAAATTCTACCTTAAGAAGCTACAAAGTAAAAACAAATTAAGCCAAAAATAGAGGAAATAAATAACAAAGAAGAAATCTATGAAATACAAACAGAGCAAACAATAGAGAAAATCAATGAAATTAAAAGATAGTTCTTTGAAAAGAGAAAGAGGAAAGTTGAATAAGTTTATTAATTGTGGTATAAGAAATAGATATGAATTAAAGTATACTCTTAAAAATGGACAAACAAAAGAATTAAAGATTAAACAAGAGGAAAAGAGGATTAAAGGCATATGCAGATGGATAGAGAAAGAGAGATGGGTTTGTATTTTTGTTCTAATATATAGAGAGTATATATGTGTACATGTGTGTGTCTGTGTATGTGTATGTGGGGAGAGATACATATATAATTTTAGCCAGGCTTGTTATAATTTATATATAATTATAGCCAAGTTTCTCATTGTTGGAAGATTCCTTGAAAAATAACTGATTCCAGGACTTGGGCAGAGAAAGCACAAAGGGAGCCTAGAACCTTGTATTAGTTTGTTATTGCTCCATAACAAATCACCCCAAACTTAGCAGCTTAAAATAACACCCATTTATTATCTCACCATTTCTTTAGATCAAAGTCCACACATAGCTCAAATGGATCTTTGCCCAGCGTTTCACTAGGCTGAAATCGAGAGGCCAGCCAGGCCACATTCTCTTCTGGAGCTCAGAGTCCTCTTCCAGGCTCATCCAGGTTGTTGGCAGAATTCAGTTCCTTGGGACTGAGGATTGAAACCCCTTTTTCTTGCTGGCTGCCAGTGGAGGTTGATCTCAGCTCCTAGAAGCCACACTCAGCCCCTTTAAGGCCCTCTGACTGCACGTTAGCTCTCTTCTTCAAAGCCAGTAGGACAGCCTCTGCAGAGAGCTACAATAGAAAAATATAAATAAATAAGGAAGTACTCAAAAAAATGATGTCACATGCATAGATTCCCCCATCTTGAAGAGGCTTCTACTCTTCTTGTCTTGATCAACTCGAGCAAAATAAATGAATAATGACAGTAATGGACATAAAATAAAATAAAAATACATGAATCTGTATTGATTTGCTATATCATATATATTACATACACTGCTGTATATATAGTCCTTTTTTTTTTTTTTTGAGGAAGATTAGCCCTGAGCTAACATCTGCTGCCAATCCTCCTCTTTTTGCTGAGGAAGACTGGCCCTGAGCTCACATCTGTGCCCATCTTCCTCTACTTTATATGTGGGACACCTGCCACAGCATGGCTTGCCAAGTGTTGCCATGTGCGCACTAGGGATCCAAACAGGCGAACTCCGGGCTGCCAAAGAGGAACATGAGAACTTAACTGCTGTGCCACCAGGCCGGCCCCTATATATCGCAATATTTATACACACACACACACACACACACACACGTGTATACAAATAAGTAAATAAATGGAGAACAAGGGGAAACTCTTATGATAGAATTCCAGACACTGTAATAAATGTAGAAGGAATAATGGAATTAGAAAATTACTATTTGGCAACCATCACAGTAATAATTGTTTCAGGCAAGTATCATCAATGGGTGATAAAATTAGTGGGCAAAAGTATGGGGAGAAACAGGTTATTTACAAAGTCTCAAAGTATCTCTCCTACAAGATACAAATTAATTACAAAGGAGAAAATAGTAACTTTACAGTGGGGAAACCCAGCGGTCATTAGTTAACATCACCAGTAACAGGAAAAATTAACGTCATGTTCCTCCTGAAATGCTGACCAGGATGGCATAGTATCGCTTCTTTAGCATTCTGCCACAAATTCATAACTTGATCAAATCATGAGGAAACATCAGATAAACTCTAGTTGAGGGACATCGACATTTTTTAAAATAACTCACCAATACGCTTCAACGTCAACAGAAAAGAAAAAGAAAGACTGGAGAAAAGGAAGTCCTCATACACTGTTGGTGGGAATGCAAACTGGTACAGTCACTATGGAAAATAGCATGGAGATTCCTCAAAAAATTAAGAATAGAAGTACCATATGATCCAGCTATTCCACTTCTGAGTATTTATCCAAAGAACATGAAAACACTAATTCAAAAAGATATTTGCACCCATATGTTCATTCCTGCATCATTCACAACAGCCAAGACTTGGAAGCAACCCAAGTGCCCATCAACAGGTGAATGGATAAAGAAGATGTGGCATATATATATATATATATATATATATGTATATACATAAACACACACATACACACAATGGAATACTATTCAGCCATAAAAAAGATGAAATCTTTCCATTTGCAACAACATGGATGGACCTTGAGGGTATTATCCTACACAAAAGAAGTCAGACAGAGAAAGACAAACACAGCATGATTTCACTCATATGTGGAAGATAAACAAACACATAGATAGGGAGAAGAGATTGGTGGTTACTAGAGGGAAAGTGAGGGAGAGGGCAAAAGGGGTAAAGGGGCACATGTGTGCAATGATGGATGGCAACTAGACTTTTGGTAGTGAACACAATGCAGTCTACATGGAAGCCAATATAGTTGATTTTTATATACTGATCTTTGTCCTGCAACAATGTTAAACTCATTTATTAGCTCTAGTAATTTATTGGTAGATTATTTAGGATTTTCTGTACACATGATCATGTTGTCAGTGATAAAGACAGTCTTACTTCTTTCTATTAATCTGTGTGTTCTTTATTTTCCTCTTGCCTCCAGTACAATACTGAATAAAAAGGTGAGGGCAGGTGTCTTTGCCTTGTTCTGGATCCTAGGGAGAAAGTGTTTCGTATTTCACCATTAAATATGATGTTAACTGTACAGTTTTCCTAGATAGCTTTTATCAGATTGAGGAAGAAGTTTCCTTTTCTCCTGGTTTGTCAAAAGTTTTGGGATTTTGTTGTTGTTTTATCATGTTTGTTTTGTTTTGTTTTATCATAAACGGGTGCTGAATTTTATCAAGTCCTTTTACTGTATCCATTGATATATGATTTTTCTCCTTTATTCTGTTAATGGGGTGACCTATACTGATTTGCCTGTTTTAGAACTACTTACAAATGGAATCAAAGCATACAGATTTTATAACTGAAAAGTCAAGGGAGTAGTTCTGAATTCAGGCAGTGTTCAAATTATTTAATCAGGAATTAATCTTTTTCTTGGCTCCACCTTCTAATTGACTTTATTCACAGCAGATTTTCCAATGGTAGCAAATATGGCCACCAGAAGCTCAAGTACTACGTTCTGTTTAACAGCCTCAGTGGAAAGAGAATACATCCTTCATTCTATGTAATCTATGTAATTGTAGCAAAAGTGCTGAGTCTGAGCTGTGGTCAGGGATATAAAATATGCAGCTTAGCCAAGGCAGGGCCAACTGCCTACTTCAAGATCTAGGAGGTGCCTCCAGCCCCACATGACCCACATGGACTGATAGTAAGGAGTAAAAGTATCCCTGGGTACTTTCTCAGGATACAGGTGTCCACTACAGTTTGATAAGCCAAGCATCCTAGATTCTAGTCCAGCATTCATTATACCACAATACTACAAATCAGCACTTGGGACAATGCATAATATCCCAGAAGGCCATCTGGTCCTCTGTCGCCAGAATGTGATGAATATGTCCTACAGCTCTCCTTCCAAATAGAGTCAGGGTGTGGGGCTCAGGCCCTGTGGAATGGACCAGTGGCAGAGGTGATTAGATGAGATAGTGTCATTGTTGTGAGGACTAGTAAGCAGAGTAGTAGCATCTTTTACACCATTTTCTAAAAGTCGAATTTACAAACTAAGCAAAGCATAAGTGAACTTTAAAGAGGGAAGATGGACAATTCCTAGTCATTTTTAATCGTTTCGTCTCAATAAGAACAATGAATATGAAGAGAAAAAGGAGAAGAAAAAGTAAGAAAAATGGGAGATTGGAAAACTATACAGAAGAACACAATTTCTTACTCAACATATCATTGACAATGTTGGCAAGCAGTCATTTTCAGCTGTCAAAAATGTAAGTAGAACAGCTCACTTAGGAAAGGGGAAGGCAATATTAGTAAGCCTAATCTGTCAATCAGTGCTCACTTGATTATTTGTAGAGAAATGCTAGAGGAAAGGTTTTCAAGTAGAAAAATATATTTGTATTTGCAACAGAATTAAAAACCAGGACTTTGAGAATATTCTACCTCTATATTTCTACGGAAACATAAAGGACATTACATTTAACAAACTAGAATTATATTCTTGGCTTTTAAAGAAAATCTGTTTTTTTATCATGGAAATATAAAGCCCATCACTAAGTGAGTTACTTCCCATGGAAGAGAGGTCTTAGTATTACCAGCTTTACGTATAGCAAACACAGATAATGGCACCATTATTTCAGGCAAGAAGTACTAGAGAAAAAATATAGATCATGAAATTGTAAACTCCACCATCAATGAATTTAAAATCAAATGATTTCATAGAACTGCACCATCTCTAGGATAAAAAAACAGCGAAGAAATTTTAGATGTTAGAGGAAGGAATGGGGGAAAGCCTCCTATAATAAGATTTGGTGGTTTCGAAACCTGAATGCAAATTCTTGAACACTGCTCCCGTGGAGCGATGTGGAGCCATGGGGTCTGTGTTCCCTCTGCTTGAATTTGAGTAAGTCTGTGACTGCTTCAACCAATAGGAGACAGCAAGTGTGACTTCCAAGGCCAGATCAAAAGAGCTCTGGAGCTTCTGCCTTCATCACTGGAACACTAGATCTCAGAGCAGCCATGACAGAAGACCAACCACACTGAGACCACTACGTTGGCGAGGCCAATTGTAGGTACTCCAATCAGCAGTCCCAGCTGAACCCAGCCATCCAGCTGTACCCACCAAGGCGCTAGTTATAGCAGTGAAGCTGTCTTGGGCCTCCAGACCGCTGAGTGACCTCCATTGGTGCCACCTGAAACAGAGGAATTACCCAGACAAACCCTGCCCAATTTCTGACCCACAAAACCATGATATATAATAAAACGGCGTTTGTTTTAAGCCACAAAATTTTGGGGTATGTTGTTATGCTAACAAAAGAGCAAAGGGGGTGGGGGCCCGGCCCTGTGGCCTAGTGGTTGGGTTCGCGTGCTCTGCTTCTGCGGCCCAGGGTTTTGCCAGTTCGAATCCTGGGCGCACACATGGCACTGCTCATCAGGCCACGCTGAGACGGCATCCCACACGCCACAACTAGAAGGACCCACAACTAAAAATATACACAACTATGTACTGGGGGGCTTTGGGGAGAAAAAGGAAAAGATAAAGTCTTTAAAAAAAAAAAGAACAAAGGGGAAGCCATCTTAGAGTAAATAATATAATTACTTTCCTTTAAAAGTGAAACATAACTGATATTTCTTAATAACGATTAAGGACAAATGATCCAGCAAAATAGTATAGCAATAAACTGATACTGAGTGTGTTTTTTCTTTGCTTTCAGGATGTTTGAGGTCCTATCTAAGGAACATCTTTAACCTATAAAAAGAGTAATTTGTAAGAGATAAGGGGAGAATACAGTAGAATTTCTTAATATTACACACAATTAAATGAAACTTTCATACATCCAAAACCCAAGCAAGCAAAAGTCTCAAACAGCAGATAGTGAGTTGTCTGTATCTTGCTTCTTTTCCTTTTTATGAAAAAGGGGCAAGTAACAAGTAAATAAGCTGATATTATCATTTTATTGAAAAAAGCAAGCAATATCAGGCCTCATCACTGTGACACAGCATTTTAGAATTCTTATTTTAGGTAAAAGACACCAGAAACTTACTTAGAAATAATTGGAGAAACAATGAAAACCTAAAAATATACCTATATCTTCTACCTCCATAGTACTGCACGTTGGCAAGAGACGTTTATGTCCCTGAAGATCTGTAAGGTTCAGGGGTCAAAAGGAATCAAGAAAGATAATTAGAATAATCTCCAGAATTATGTTAACACAGAACACACTTTTTCTAATTCTTTGAACTTTAGTTACTCATTTCTCACAGACTATCCTTTTGTTTATTTTCCAATTCAAATATCATGTGGAATCCACTGAAACATAATTTTTATTTGTTGAACTTGGCTTCTCACTGTGAAATGCAATGCTTTCATAAACGCACACGTAAAACTCTCTAATGTCCTGCAAGGAACGCATAACAAGTTAACTAAACACGTGAGTGCATAGAAGAACAAGCCAAGAGATATTACTTGTATTTTTTTGTTAATAAGAAAATTGAAAACAACAGAGGACAGAGAATTCACTTACGTTTTGGTTGAACATAACACTGGATCAAAACAATTCCATTATAAAACAAACTGCCTTACATGTAGAAGGGATGCAGTAAATATTTGTAGCATTGAGTTGATTAAAATTAATAGTTACATGCACTAAAATCCTGATTAAAAATTGACCAATATGCCAACACTATAATTCTCATCTCCAAAACAATAGTAAATTTTACTGATAGAAAGTTAGTGAAGGAAGCTAATGCCTATTACATTTTTCGTTTAGATTGAGGCTATTCAGGATGGACATGACCAATATTTCTTCATAATGATAAGATATTTCACAGAATGTGCGAGATCTTTCAGAGGCCTGGCAAACAGAAGAGATGTTGGAGATTCCTTGGGCTCATAGGACGTTGTTATGAAACATTGTTGACCCAAGGAGCTCACCAAGCCTGACTCAAAGAAGGAAGCTTCCATAACAATGTTAAAGTTGAGTGTCTACCAAATAGTTCTTCTTCAGACTCCTTCCAAAACCAGTCAGCTTATCACTCTAAATCCCATAATGAATAATGGAGGGAGGGGAAGGCTTGTGATGACTGATTTTCCAGGGACTCTAAGCATCTTGCTGGAATATACTAATGCATAGTCCTGGCAATAAGGTGACATTCCACCCATTTCAAACATCCCAGGGCCACCTGTTTTTTCATGAAAACAAGTATTAGAAGGCGAGGAGAGAAACCTTATATAGCCACAGTCTCTCAGGAATTCTGTAAATCCTTAGTTAGGACAAAGAAGAACAGAATTTTAAATTTTCTGTTGTCAACATGGTTTTCTCCAATTCTGATTTAACATTAGTACAAAAGCTTACCTAGCAATTATTCTTTTTTGCTTGAGGAAGATTAGCTCTGAGCTAACATCTGTGCCAATCTTCCTCTATTTTGTATGTGGGATGCCTCCACAGCATGGCTGATAAGTAGAGTAGGTCTGCGCCCAGGATCCGAACCCGCAAACCCGGGCCACTAAAGTGGAGCACATAGAACTTTAACCACTTGGCCATGGGGCTGGGCCCAGCAATTATTTTTTATTTAAATAAGTTTAATTATTTTTAAGTTATTTCTTTGATTTTTGTTCTTTACTCAGTGTCAAAAATCTGGATCCTAACAGCATCTTTAGGAAAGTCCTGGTAAAAGCTGACTGGCCTGGGACTACGCAGGAACCCCTAAGAATCTTCCCTATTCCCAGCTGGGGTTGAGTCAGAGCCAGCCTGAGGAATTGCCCTTTTTCACTGAAATCTCTTTTTAGCAGCACTCTCTGGCCACTGATGGTTTCTTCTGGTCACTGCAGAGAAGAGGACACCTGGAAAGGGGACACCATCCATCATTCATATGAATTAGCTTCCTAGACCCAAGACAGAGGAGTCAGTATATAGAAATCCAAGTTTGTTTAATACAAAGGAGTTTGTCTCCCTAACTCTATAAACCAAATTCTAACATTACAATTCTTCAAGACATCCCCACTCCGAATTTCATGTACACTTCCCTATATACCAAGGGAATATCCTGCTAAGAAGTCTTCACAAAGTCCTATTATCTAACCTAAGACTAAAAATCATAATGTTAAAGAAAATCAAGTGTACAGGAAAAGAAATATTCCAACATAGATGTCCTTAGACCTAATTATCTATGAAAAAATATTTATAAGATTTTTAACTGACAGACATTCTGACATGAAAGCCTGACATAAAGTGTTGGCAATATTTTTTCATAGACCGTCTTAGCCATTTTTATATGGTAGATGTGTGATGCTGCACAATCTCTGAATCTCTTAGGGTAGGAAAGTGGAATGTCATAAGCCATTTCACCATTTGATTTTTAAGTTTCCAATAAATATTTTTTGAGTTTTATTCACAGTCACTATAGCCTTTGTTTAACAGAAATAACATTCTAATTTACAGATATGACTTTTAGAAACATGAATGTCTTAAAGAGGAACTGAGATACCAAAATTACAAAATGAATTGAAACTCAGAATACATCCATTCCTAAACAAGGTGATCCCCATTAAACTGGGAAACAAGTAGTGTGCCTTTGGAGTTTCTGGCAAGTGTCAGAAACCTTGTTTAAGCTCAAAGGGGAAATTACTGGCTCATAGAACTTAAGGGAGGTTTGAATCAGCACAAATGTGTGATATTTGTCGATGTGGCTGGGACTCAGGAACAAATGACCGGGGATTCTCCTCAGCAAGACACTTCATCTTCCATCTCTGCTTCCCTCTGAGTGTTGATTTTATTCTCTGACACCAAGGACTGACTTTTTCTACACGGGAGGAAGAGTGTGCCTTGCAGGTTCCCATACATTTTATCTTGTGTCTTCCATGTCGGAGATACCATCTTAAAACTCTGGGTTTCAGGTGCCTTCCCTAGACCCGAATTGACCAGGAAGGTAGTATCCTATAAGAACATCACTCTGTTTTAAAAATTAATTAATTGCAGAAATAAGAAAACAGTCACTTGACTGGAGGCTTGCCATTGTTCAGGGGGAGGGGAGTGGAGGGGAGCGTGCCAGATAAACGTCATGGATGCTCATCATCCAATGCCTCACATTTCTGCTTCCTCACATTTTTTAATGCCCCTCCTAGCACCTACTCAATTCCAGTGGCATCCCTTTGCACTGTTTTCCACTATCCATCAACTTTCTCTCCATTCTTTTCAGCTTCCATTTGAGATCCTCACACTCATGTTAAGTGTGCTGATAAATTTTTTTAAAAAGCTATATTTTGCAAATTGATGATGAAAACTCTACTTTTATCTTTTAAACTATGAAAGGAGCCCTTGGCATGGACTGCAGTTCCAAGCTACTGTTCGCAGGCACCCGTGATCTTAGCTTTGTCGGTGATCAATGTACTCGGATACTCTTGACTTTGCCGTCCCAAGAGCAGACCCTAAACTCAGAAGTCAAAAACAAAAACATTTTATTAGGATTATATTTCACCTAAAACTATCTTTGAGATTTCCAAAGACCCTGGAAAAATCACAAAGATTTGTTCTTTCATCTTATAAAAAGAGGGATAGTATCAATATTTAGGCTTGTTTTATGCTCCATATTTCTTAATTGGCTCAAAATAATGTAGGAACTGCATAGAAGAGCTGTCAAATCAAAGAATATTTCGTTTTGGTCAAATGTGTTTATTGTAAATATTTCAGCGATTCTACACTTTCCAAAATGAGAGAGAAAGCCCTTGAAGATGAATCAGTGTCCTCACTGTCCAAGATGTTTTTAGCCTCACAAGAAATATCGATCCATTCTTATGAAACGGGAATGTATTATACGCCAATAGAGGGTGTTAATCCTCCATTCTGACTTTATTAGTTGCTGTGATACATTCATGCGAGCCAATCAGTTGTGTCACTACAAGGTGGTTCCTGTTTCCTCTAATGCTTGCCTGAAGCTCTGCTATCGGCTGTAAGATGGAAATTGAGTCTTCCACAAAGCATAGTCTCAGCTTTGTGGGAAGGACTGTACCATTCCAAGATAAGTCTCTGGGTACTGGCTTCTGAGCTCATAACACTTAGACTACTTTCAGACTGTACCTGAGGACTGGGTTGAGATTTCCGAGAGTCTTTTTAGTTCAGAAGCAGGTAACTTGGTGAAAGCAGACCGGTGGTTCAAATCCAGTGGTACAAAAATTAATTACATAGAACTGAGTGAACTGATGAGGGGCATTTAATTGTACTGTGTGTGTGTGCTTTAAAAAATATTATTGGTATTATTTTTTTCAATTTTGTGTTTATATATATTTATGGAAGCCTTTTTCTTTCTTCTTATTTTATCCCTAACTCTTTGTTTAGCTGAATCAGAAAGCATATTTGAAAGATTGAAATATTTTTACTGAGTATTCTTATTTTTCGTGATAATATAGTTATTTGCATAAGTTCAGTAAGAATCTTTCTTCCTTTTACCAGATAAAATTGGACAAATCACTTGTGCAACTAAGGCTGTCCATGGAATGTCTTACCCGAGATTCGTTCTTGGGTAGTCAGGTGTAAATCGATCCTCATGAAGGAACAAGGTTGTACTTTCTAGGTGGAATCAATGCCCACCAAGCTGATCCAGGAAAACTGGCTTGGTCTTTTTCTATGGCTGTCAGGATCCCAGCCTCACAGGTGGTAGCAAGGTCACTTCTCAGCTGGCCAGGAACCTTGGCAAATTTGAGGGGCCTTGAACAAAGAAGAATTCACCCAAACTCGAGGTAGCGTAAGTTGGAGAGAGTTTCATGGGTTTGGTTTCCTAGCGTTGGAGTAGAAAAGCAAGTAATAGAGGGCTTTACACATCCACAATTCCTTTTAAAAGTTTCTGACAGAAATTCTATGGTTTCACCACAACTAGAAGGACGTGCAACTAAGATATACAACTGTGTACAGGGGGAGTTTGGGGAGGTAAAGCAGAAAAAAAAAAAAAAGGAAGATTGGCAACAGTTGTTAGCCTAGGTGCCAATCCTTAAAAAAAAAAAGAAGTTCTATGGTTTCAGTTGTTGGTTAGGAGTGTATAGCTCTAGATTTGTGGAGCAAACTCAAGGAAGGAGGCTCTTTTGGTTCATTAACACCCTTGCTGCCCCTAGGAAAACAATAAGGCCAAAATATAATGAGACCAGACTTTTTTTTAAATCGAGAATTATTTTTGGAGATAATTTGTGATAAAAGGGGTGAATGTTCAGTAAAATGATCCAAAACATGCACATTCATGTTTTAATGTCATTGCTATTGAAAAGTTTTATTGAAAAATAAAAAGGTTATGAAACAATAAAAGAAAATGAGTCATAGATTTATACTAAGAAAGACTGTTCAGATTATCTGCTACATTCTACAGGAGAATGCTCAGTCTCAATTTCCCACGTATATTACATGTACACCTCAACTATAATTTCCCACATTTCCTACCGTTCCCACCAGCTGATCTCCTGGTGGCTTTGAGTATCTGTGAGGCTACAGACACAGAACAACTGGCCAGAACACCGGGTGACTGGCGAGGATAGTTCTCCTGTCCCCACTAGAGACAAGAAGCAGTCAGCTTGTTCTAGCCACCTATGTCAGGTTAAGCCTCATTGTATGAGCAAGCACCCAAAATGTTATTAAAGGGGATGGTTGTTACATTGCCTCAGGGAAGGGTCTAGAAGGTTATCACTGGTCATCTTTCAGACTTAATTGCACGGTGAGGTGAGAATTCTGCTTGCTGTACCTGTGTCTCTCATGTAGAAGCCAGATGTGTATGGTGGAGGTCTACCAAACGTATCCCGGCTTGTTGTCATGCAATTTTAATAGGAATGCTTCATTGAAAATGAATAATCGGAGATGGATGTGAAGCTGGTCAGGATGTGGCTTTCCAGGGAAATGGGGACAGAGGATCTCCCTAACTATTTTGCTCTTGTGACAGCCTTCCAATATCATTTTCAAAACTTCAACCCTAGGCCTTGGATGTGCAGAAGTAGGCCTGGGGCTCAGTTGGGCGGAGAGATTGAAGAGAGCTGAAACGACCGCTCCCCCACCCCCCAGCCCATCCACCCCCACCCACATGAGAGTTGGAGGGAGCAGGGCGGTAGATTTTATCTTCGTTTTTGACCCTGTGAAGAATGGGACAAAGTGAAGATGAACAGAAAGAGAATAGAGAGGGGAAGGTTGGCTACGATGGAGGAGGTAGGAGCCCAATCTACAGAGACGACAGTGGGACTTTTGTGAAACAAAAGATTTTCGAATATTCACTTTTAAATTGTTTGTATTACTCTTAAGTAACTCTCTTTGTTCCTGTAAATCGTCATAGAATCAGATGCACTCACAAACGCCTTGCATGTAAATTTTCTTTTTCATTTGGTTTTGTTTAGTGAAAAATAAGAAAAGTTTTTATCTGGGTCAACAAGAAGGGCACATTTAGAAGGCTGAGATGATCCCTAAACCTACCAAATTCAATGGAAGGGGAGTTCAGAGCCAAGCAAGTCTCCTGGGAATTCATAGGTTTGTTGGGGAGGGCACTGGGACTGTAGAGTGCGTGGAATGGGGAGAAGGAGGCCACCAGCCCTGGGCCCGTTGCTTGTAGACAGTGGCCTGCTCTCTGTGTGCAGAGGAATGCTGGCTGTAAGCTCCGTCTTACAGGCTCCTTGTGGCAGCTGTTGACAGCTAGTTCAGCTGATGCGCGGCGCTGGAGAAGCTTGGAGGACTGAAGGAAGGAGAGGCCAGGCTCTTTCTCCCCTTAACCCTCTGCCTTGGGCAGCTTTCTTCTAGCACCTGCACTGGGCAGTGGGAGGGATCCTAGGCAGTCAGGCCCAGCGCGATTCCAGTTTCTCTTAGGTGGCCTTGCACCCTATCCTTGTAACGCCACCTCCTCCTGCTGTCCCTCAAGTCTGCACGTGGTACAGGCTTCCTGCTGTTGCTAATTTCTAGGGGGCTCTATTGTCCCCATCTTGGCTTCTCAGTGTTTCATTTCTGTGGATAACCAACTCTCTGCATTAAAAACTCTCTATCTAAATATTCAGATGGTTTCTATTTCTAGGTTAGACCTTGGCTGAAACACCATGTGGGTTACATACCAAAACAAAAAATGCTGTCTGTTTTAAGACTGTAAGGACTTTCCACACAATAGACTGCAGGTGCCACAGGGCTGTGGAAGCACACCCCAGCCCAGCAACTCCTCTGGGAAATACAATGGGCACCTGGGGTGACGAAGCTACATCAAGGCTTCCTCTAGCTAGGGCTGGAAGAGAATATGCGGGGACCCATGGCTGTTCTGAAATATTTTCCCTCATCAAACTGAATTTCTGTTGTTCAGCCTCTAGTTATTGGTGAAGTAAAACATCCCATGAATAAAAGACAGAGAACAATAGCAGCATTGAGTCTCTTTTCTCTCCTCCCAAGTGTTTGGCTCTGGTCCAGAGTCACATAGCCCACTCTGTAAAACAAAATACCTGTAGTTAACCTGACATCCTTCCTTGGAAAGTAGGTTAGTAATCAACTAGTTATGAGCATACAAGTCATTTGCAGGTGTCATCTCAAATCTTAAGTTCTGAAGCGTAGTAGAACATGCCACTACAAAATATACCACTTTGGCGTAAGGATTATTTTGAGCTGAAGGCAATAGAGAAGAATTAGAAGTAAGAAAAACTCTCTCCCCTCTCGCTATTTGCTTAAAATCAGGACATAAATTTGTAACGGTGTTCCCCCTTCCCTCTCTAACAGGAAGGACAGGAGATCATCACCAGAGACAATTATAGACCGTCATCAGCCCAGAGATTATGGCACCAGAGGAATTGACGTAAACTTCACTAACTAACCCTTGTCTTCCATTAGTTCTCCCGTGTATTTGACTTCCCACAATTTGCGGACCTAGAAACTCAAAGTCTTTTTCTTTTGTTCTGTCACTTCTCTAAAAATGCATTGTTCTTTTGTTAAGATGCTATATAAGCCCAAGTTGTAATCACCCATTTGAGTTCTTCATTGCTAAGTGCTCCCATATGTAGGAGTGATGTAGGTGTTAATAAACTTCTGTTTGTTTTTTCTCTTGTTAGTCTGTCTGTTGTTAGTCTAATTTACAGGGCCCCAGCCAGAGAACCCAAGATGAGTAGAGGAAAAAACTTTTTTTCCTCCTCTACAGTTTCTTAACAAAGTATTCCTTCCAAACACATACAGTACTGTCCCTCAAAGGAGGTCTAGGTATATGCGTTTCCTGTGTATCATTGTATTTGCAGTGATGATTTGGCCCCTGAGCTAGATTCCACTATTGATCCCAATTCTTTACCCCCTCCTGCAACTACACCTTTCCCATGGCCTCAGTGTCAGTGGACTGTCTCCCCTGCCCTTCACTTTGAACTCACTGAGTGACTTGTTATGGCCAGTGATATTTGGGCAGAAGCCATAGTGTGCTTGTTCTAAGCCTAGGCCATAGGACACCATGAATCTTTCTGCATTTCCTCTTGCTTCTCCCTCTTCACCCCACTGGCCCACAGACCCAAAGAGAGTGAGAAACAAGTAGAGCAGAGCTGCACCCCCAGCTGATCCACAGACGTAAGAGCAAACCCAGCCAAGATTAATGGAATCATTAAACTAACCCAGCATAGATTAGCCAATCCCCAACCAGCCTGCAGACACATAAGTGAAAGTAAATAGTTGTCATTTCTGGCCACTAAGTTTTGAGGTTGTTTGTTATGCAGCAGAAGCTGACCAAAACAGCTCTCCTCTATATTGGCCACCCAAACACCTGCCCAACTGGGTCACCCATTAATCTGGCGTGGATTTGGGCTTCATGTGGCAAGGATGGCAGTGTCAGGAAAAGAGCAGGGATCTGACTATGGCTTACTAATAGTGGCAACAACTGTGTGAGGCAACAAAATGGGATAGACACCCCAGGTGTCTACATGTGGCTACAGATGACCTGGAATGTTAGCATCCTGCTATAGCTTCCCCTGTATCACTCTATAATCCCACAGAAGGCTGGATTTCTAAGCTGACTGGGTAACAAAAGTACTGTAATACTGCTTGTTCTAAGACTGAGACTTTGCAACAGGAACCTACACGGAGAGGTGAGCCAGAATTGGTTCCAATGCTTCAGTGATATGAATTGTTTATAAAGACCTTATAAGTTTGGTAAACATGTAGTATTGCCTTTTTGCCTAAGTCTCCAAAGGACATATAGAGAAGGTTACATGCTATGGCTGGGATTGGCTGGAAGATCAAAGCAGAACTGCTCAGCTAATCATCGGAGAAGCTAAAGCAAACTGCAACACAGCTGTGGATGGCAAAACTTTTGGCTCAGAGGCAGTGGATGGGAAACTCAATCTCGTACACAGGTGGGGGAAATCTAGTCTCCGTTTGGTTAAATGTTCATTTCTTGCAGGTGGGTAGATTGAGATGCGAGCAGAATCTGTGTGAAGCAGCTTTATCCATGTGGAAGGATAGAGAACTTGCAGTGGCCATGGGTGATGAGGATGACAATATTTAGTTCCCCATTGTTGTGAAGATAAAACAAAACGGTATGTTTACATCATTTTGCACAAATCCTGCCTCATAATAAGCGCACAATAAACACTACTCACTATTATTAGTAGTATGATTAGAACTCATTCTGTTAGAACGATCAAATAAAGAAAATCATCCACTATAGCAAACTATATAACATTTTGAAAAGCTGGAGCCAATCTGAATCATCACATTCATCTGTTCCTTAGGAAATAAGCAGAAAGTTCGAGAAGTTGCAATGTATGCTTGCAACAAGATTCATAAAGACAATACATGATGAGACTGTACCAGGTAATCATGAAAAGGAAAACGATTGAGAGTAGGAAAGTGCTCTTGGAAATGCAAGTCACAACTGCCAAATTATAAACAATAAAAAGCAATAAAAAGCAAATTTAATATGCTCAAATATTGATTCAGGGAATTAGAAAACATGTTCAAGAAAATATCTCAAATCTTAAAAGGAAAAAGATAAAGAAATTCAAAATGATGAAAGAAAAGATTAGAGACAGAACCCAAAGATTCAATGTCTGTCTGATAGGAATTCCAGAAGGAAAAGAGAGCAGGTGGAAGAAAAGCAACAAAAATGTAATAGAGGAAAATGTTTGTTACTTGGGAAAAAAAGGTGTAAGTCTTCAAATAGAAAGGACTCAGCAAGTGCCATTCAAAAATTATTAAAGGCCACAGATGCTTAGATAAATCATGAAGAAACTTATATGTAAAAATTAAAGGGAAAAAGCTCTAAAAGAACACTGAGTCAGGTTGGAGGAAGACTGTCAATTAGAAAACAAAAATAAGACTTGTATCAGCTATTTCTACAATATCAAATGCAAGAAGACAATTCTGATATTTCAAAACAAACTGATTTTCAACCAAGAATTCTAAAAGATTTACAATTTTGCAAATCTGACAGGTTTATCTGACAGATGTAATAAACTACATCTCAGTCTAGTTTTAATTTGCATTTCTTTTATCATGAGAAAAGTAAAGCATCTCTGCGTATGTATTTCTTTTACTGTTAACTGTTTATATCCTATGCCTATTTGTTAATTGGGCTGTGAGTGTTTTGTTTCTTAATTGTAGGAGCTCTTTATATATTGGAGAGATAAGCACACTTTGTAGTTTTAGCTGCAAATATTTTTTCGAGTTTATTACATACACTTCTTAAAATTATTCCAGGCAATGAAAAATCAGCCCAAAGTGCAAAGAAATTAAAATACAGGAAGTATAGTTCAAATAATTAGTAGTAATTGATAAAACCTACAGTTAATATCTAAATAATTATTCATATGGAAGTATGGTTATAAAAATTAATACACATTTTGAAAATAATTATTTAATAAGAATATACATATAAAAAAGAAATTAATATTAATGCTTGAAATTTAAAGGCCCAAGTAATCCCACCAAAGAAAAAAAAAAGGCAGGGCCAGCCCATTGGCAAAGTGGTTAAGTTTGCATGCTCCTCTTCAGCAGCCCAGGCTTCTGAGGTTTGGGTCCTGGGCATGGACATACATATCGCTTATCAAGCCATGCTGTGGCAGGCATCCCATGCATAAAATAGAGGAAGACGGGCACAAATGTTAGCTCAGAGCTAATCTTCCTCACCAAAAAAAAAAAAAAAAAAAAATTGCCAATGGAGATGGGAAAAAAGAATAAAATGTATACAAAATCACAAAAGTTATATGGATATATGTTGACATTGGTAGGAAAATCTATGTTCAAATTGGTTTTCCAAAAATGTAAAAGTAACTGTACTAGTTTCCCATGACTGCTGTAACAAATTACCACAAATTTGGTGGCTCAACACAACTGAATCTATTCTCTTCCAGTTTTGGAGGCCAGTATCACAGGGCTGATATCAAGGTGTTGGCTGGGCTGCGTGCCCTCCAGAAGCTCTAGGAGAGAAGCTATTTCTTGCCCCTTCAGCTTGTGGTGGCTGCCAGCATTCCTTGAGTTGTGGCCACATCATCCCAATTTCTGCCTCAGTGGTTACATTGCCTTCTCTTTTTCTCTGTGTGTGTGTGTGTGTCTGTATGTAATCTTTCTTTTGTGAGGACTCTTGTGATTGTATTTAGGATCACCCAGATACTACAGGATAATCTCTCTGTCTCAAGATCCTTAACATAACACATGTGCAAAGACCTTTTTCCCTTGTAGGGTGACATTTACAGCTTCTCCAGCTTCCAGGGATTGGGGCCTGATATTTTTTGTGGGGGGAGAGGCATTCTTTTGCCTACAACTGTAACTATTAACAAAATAGAAGTTTCAAATCACCAGAGGGAGAAAAAAAGGCAAGGATACTAAACCAACATAGTAAATGACTCTTTTTAAACAGCAAGAAAGCATGAAATAAATAAAAAGTTAAGGAAAACCAAATAGTGTATCCATTTTTACCGTAAATAAAAATAGCTTGAATTCTACTATAAAATGAAAAAGATCCTCAGAATGGATCAAAAAACCACCTCCACGTATAAGCTATTAATGAAAGGCCCAATTAAAACAAAATAATAAAAAGAAGTTAAAAATAAACTTATGGGTAAAGATAAAACAAAGAAAGAAAAGGTGGTATTATCTGTATCAAAGTAGAATTCTAGACAAAAATCATTAAATGGAAGAAAAAATCATTTTATATTGATTAAAGGTAAAATTCACAACAAAAATATATTTAATAACATCTGTATGCCAAATTACATACCTTTAAAATATATAAATGATTGTCAGATACAAAGTGAACCACTTGGGAGAATATCCAACACACCTCCATTTGTCGGTTTTTTTTTTTTTTTAGCTGAAGATTTGCCCTGAGCTAACACCTATTGCCTATCTTCCTCTTTTTGTATGTGAACCGCCATCACAGCATGGCCACTAATGGATGAGTGGAGTAGGTGTACACCCAGGAACGGAACCCAGGCTGCTGAAGTGGAGCACACTGAACTTAACCAGTAGGCCACTGGGTCTGGCCCCTCCATCTGTTTTTATCGATGAATTAGACAAAAATTAATCAAGGAAATGGAGAAATTGAAAAAGCAAGTATAATTACAAAGATATGCAGAAAAATTTTTTAATTATCTCTGCCAGAGGACATTTCAATTTTTCTACACGTATAAGAAAGAGCAAATCAGAATGGTCTGTGTCTAATAAGAAAACAGCAGATAGAATGGTGGACTAATTAACACAAATCTGATGAATTATTTACAGCTTAAGTGAGCAAATTCAATTTCTTACGATAAATATCTTCACTGGTGTTCTGGTAAATGTTGTGCAACCAGCTCTCCAAAGGAAGAAAAGGGCTCTAATTTGCAGTATTTACCCATTTCTGTGCTGTAAATACTCCCACCATGGCAGATTTCAAGCGAATAATGTGAAATCCTTGAAGGCAAGGTTGGGACGACATGTACCCAATGGGCTCTGACAAGCCCGTATGAATTGGCTGTAGCATGTGACGGATGCATTTAATGTCTTAGATTAACAAGCACATTTTCTTTTAATGAACAAGTTAATGAGCTTTCTGGTCACTCATGCCTCGTGGATAAACAGTGCCTTCTTGGGAGACATAACTAAAACTTTATAGGTAAACAGTTGAGTATCAAATAATTCACTTGCCCTTATCATTAAACATTTAAACAAGAACTGATAATGCTAACAAGAAACAGAGCATATATAGATTTAAGCTTACTGCTCCGCCTGGCTAATCTCCAATGGTGTTTCTTATTTGTTATGTTTGTGGCCACTAGAATATAAACAAATGTAAAAAGAATAATTTCATCTAGCACTTAAGCACTTATCTCTACAGATTATTCTCTTTTCAAAGTTTCTCCTCAGACAAAATTATAACCTAAAGCCCATCATTTTTTGTTTACACACACACATACACACGTAAAGATTTAAACCCTCCTCAGTATACATTTCCTTTGAATATTAATTGTTGGTCAATATGCAATTTAACAATCACAAATGGTAAAAAAAAATTGAGAGAGGACGTGATGAGATTGAACTTAAAATATATAGAGATATAACTATAAATATATAAACTATTGCTTATTAGTTTTGTGGTGGGTTAGTATCGATCCAGGGGAAGAAGAGAAGGACAGAAGTGGATGACTTTTCTGGGAAGAGAAGAAATTTAGACTCATGTAACAGATGGGAAAATGATGGGTACTACTGATCAGAGAAAAAAATGTTTTTGGTTAATGATAAGTATATAAATGTATTTTCTTAGAGTTCATAAGCACATAATTATGTACTTATGTATGCTTGGGCATATTATATATTATGTGGTAATAGAAACAGAATGTACTAAATTACTGGATTTATGAGAACATGTCTTGGTCAATTAGATGTATGAAGATACTGGCAGGATAAGGAGGAGGCAGCTGCTTGTTTATAATCCTGCAACCACAAAAATGAGACACAGTTTGAGTTCATCAGATTGGAACAAAGGGTACAGCTAAGACTTATAACTATTTAGACACCATTTCTAGTTGTCCTAACAATTTAGTTAAGATTAGGTTCAACTGAAAACCCAAACTAACAGTCACTTAAGGTAGAAACAAGTACTTCTTTCTTGTAGAGCTCTGGACAGGTGGTCCAGGGCCAGGCATTCCATCGTGAAAGAGACCTGAGCTCCTTCTGCTTCCTCCTCTGTGTGTGGCCTTAGTTTGTGGTCCCAAGTGGTAGTAACTCGTTCCAAGCTATCAAATAGAGGAAGAAGTAAAGGGAGACAAAGCATGTTTAGGAGCTGTCTCTTAAGGAAGGTTCCCGGAAGGTACCATACTATATTTCCTCCTAAATCCTATTGACCACATGACTAAACTTAGCAGAAACTGAGGCTCAGAAATATTCTATTTGTTCCTGAGTGCCATGGACTCAGCCAAATATTTTATTATTGTGGAAGGAGAGAGGGCATACTGAGGGACACCTGGGGTACTGACGAACGCTGCCTTTGGAAAATCTACTACAGCTGATTAAGGGGCGCTTCCCATGTTACACACGAAAATGAAAAAAGGCATGTATGAATCATATAAGTGCTAATTAATGGCAGAGCAATATGTGATGTTTTGAGACTCACTGCGACAGAGGATTTTAGTGAAATGTGGGAGCAGGTCAGATGAGATGGGGAGGGCTAGACTTCAAGTAATGGGGACATTTTGGGTCAGCTTGCTCAAGAGCATCCTGGGCAAGTTACCTGCCTGTTAATCAGTGCAGTGCTATTCAAAGTGCAGTAGCAGCAGGGTCACCTGAAAGTTTGTCAGAAATGCACATTTTAGGCCCCACCCCAGATCTAAAGAATCAGAATTTCTGGAGGGGGTGGGGAGGGGAAGAGTGGGCACAGGAATCTATGTTCCAATAAGCACTCCAGATGATTTTTAAGTGCTAAAAGAAGTGTTATATTAGTAGATGGACTTGAACAATGGAACTAAACCAAGTGTTTTTTAATCCAACTTGCTTCCGTGATCTTGTCACTATCTTTACATGAAAGAAAACATTAGATGGAGCTGGACATAGACATTAGCATTAGTAAAATAAAAATGGAGTATTTATATATTAGAGAAAATGAGAATAAATCCTCTCCACACTTCCATGTATAGTAGTATTTTAAATATGAATATATATATATTCATATGAATATATATATGACTATTAACTGGTATTATGCTTGATGTGGAAAAATTAGACACATTCAATGCAATTAGTTGTTACCATTATTTAATATTGTCTTGTCAGAGTTAACCAAGGCAATTGATCCCCAAATGAAAATAAATATGATAAATTTTGGAAAGGATGGTACAAATTTATCATTATTTATAGATATGATTGTCTTTTTAGAGAAATAAACTTACTTGAAAGTGTCGTGTGAAAACCTAGCACTATAAATATACCAGTTTTCCATAGCCTAATTTAGTTAATTAATGATATTAAACTAACACCTCAAAATAATTTTTAGAAAAAATAAAATAAAACTATCCTAACGTTCAACTATGAGCAAAAATGGCTATGAAAATTCTGAAAAACAAAATTGGGATGTTGGTTTACTGCATATTATTTGCACAAAGAAGAGAAAGAAATGAAAATATTGCAGTAGTCACACCAGAATAGGAGGGTGAAACAAAGAACAAAATGGAAAATATGGAATTATACATATAAAATAACTTAGTATATGGTAAAAGGAGAACTTCAAGCTACTGGACAATGAAGGACCTAGTCAATAAATGAGTATCATACTCCTGAAATTATTCATATGCTTTGACCCAGAGATATGTGTTTGAATGGGTATCCCAAGTATTTACATATATATGTTTTTAGTACATGACAATGGTGGCAATTTATAGTGAGAAAAGGTATAATTTACTGAATTAATGGCACTGGGATGATTGATCATATGGGAAAAATAAAATTATATTCCTACCTCCTATCAAACAAAATAGTATATTCTAGAAAGATTAGAACATTAAAATGCTTAATGGATGGAAATCAAATTAAAACAAGATCCTTTCTTAAATTTATCAGATAGACTGTTTGAAATCACACTATGTTGGTGAAGGTGTAGGGAAACAAGCACTCTTAAATCACTTGTGGGTCTCTAAATTGGTAAAAGCCCTTTAGAGGACTGCTTGGCAATATCCACGAAGATTAAAAATATTCATTCTCTTTGACTCACTGTATCAGGCAATGTTCTCCAGAGAGACAGACCCAATAGAACATATGCGTAAAGTTTTATTTTAAGGAATTGGTGCACATGATTGTGGGCTCTGACAAGTCCAAAATATGTAGAACACGCCAGTAGGGTAGAAACTCAGGCAGAAGTTAATGCTGCAGTGTTGAGGCAGAATTCCTCCTTTTCTGGAAAGCTTCAGTTTTTTCTCTTAAGGCCTTCAACTGATTGGATGAGGCCTGTCAACATTATCAAAGGTAATATTTACTTAAAGTCAACTGATTGTAGGTATTAACCACATCAACAAAATATCTTCACAGCACCATCTAGATTAGTGTTTGATCAAATAACTGGGTACTGTAGCCTAGCCAGGTGATACATAAAGCTAACCATCATACTCACCGATCTCACTTCTAAGAGTTTGCTCTAAAGATATACTTGTGGGGCTGGCCCAGTGGCCGAGTAGTTAAGTTCGCGCGCTCCACTGCAGGCTGCCCAGTGTTTCGTTGGTTTGAATCCTGGGCGCGGACATGGCACTGCTCATCAAACCACGCTGAGGCAGCGTCCCACATGCCACAACTAGAAGGACCCACAACGAAGAATATACAACTATGTACTGGGGGGTTTTGGGAAGAAAAAGGGAAAAAATAAAATCTTTAAAAAAAAATAAAAAAATAAAGATATACTTGCACATGTAAAATTGTACATATACACACATATATATGGAAAACCACTGCAGCATTTTTGTGTGTGTGTGTGTGTGTGTGAGGAGGATTGGCCCTGAGCTAACATCTGTTGCCAATCTCCCTTTTTTTGCTTGAGGAAGATGGTCACTGAGATGACATCCTCCCCAATTTTCCTCTACTTTGTATATGGGACACTTCCACAGAACTTGCGAACCCTGGGCTGCTGAAGTGGAGCATGTGAACTTAACCACTATGCTACCAGGCCAGCCCCATCGCATCATTTTTTATAATCAGAGAAGACTAAGAAAAAGCTAAATGTACAGAAACAGAGAACTGGTTAAATATTATACATACTGAGATGAAATATCTGAAATATTGTTAGGTTTAGAAAACAAGATGCCATTTTGTGTGAAAATATGTTTAAAAAGAATTCATACTCATACATGCCATAGTTTGCATAGGCTTTCTCTGGAAGAATAGACAAGAAACCACATAGTAGGAGAAAGGCTAGGCCAGAGACTTAGCTTTCCTAGTATAACCTTCAGCACCTTTCAAATTTTGAACTAGATTACTATGTTAATCATTCCAAAAATTAAATAGTTAAAAAGCAAACTGGTTATATATCCCCAGAATGGCTAAAATTTAAAAGACTAACAGCACCAAATGCTAACGAAGATGTGGAGTGGCCATAATTCTCCCACACTGTTGGTGGGACTGTGAAATGGAAAACCACCTTGGAAAAAGTTCTGGTGGTTTCTTATAAAACTAAATCTATACCTGCCCAATAGTCTAATAATTTCGTGCCTAGGTGTTCACCTAAGAGAAATGATAGTATATGTCTACAAAAAAAGACAATGTACAGCGTTCATAACAGCTTTGTTCTCAATAGCTGAAAACTGGAAACAGCCCAGATGTTCATCAACAAAAGAATGGCTAAATCTACCACGATAAATTCATACAATGGAATACTGCTCAGTAAGAAAATGGAAGAAACTGCTTGCTGTAGACAGAATGTTTGTGTCCCCTCAAAGTTCACATGTTGGACTATATCTCCCAATGTGATGGTATTTGGAGGTGGGACCTTTGAGATATGATTAGGTTATGAAAACAGAGTCCTCATGAGTGGAATTAGTGCCCTCATAAAAGAGACCTCAGAGAGCTCCCTCTCTCCTTCCACCATGTGAGGACACAGCAAGAAGAGGGCCATCTATGAGCCAGGAAGTGGGCTCTCACCAGACACCAAATCTGCCAGTGCCTTGATCTTAGACTTTCCATCCTCCAGAACTGTGAGAAATAAACTTCTGTTGTCTATAAGCCACCAAGTGTATGGTATTTTTGTTATAGAAGCCCAAACAGACTAAGACACTGCTTAGAGATGTGACAGTATGGATAAATTTAAAGGATGTTATGCTGATTGAAAAAAGTTTTAAACCAAACACTACATGTGATATCATTCCACTTGTCTAAAGTTCTAGAAAAGGCAACACTAATCTATGGTGGAAAAAACTAGAACAGTGGTTGCCTCTGAAGGGTAAGAGTGAGTACTGACTGAAAAAAGAATGAAGGAACTTTCTGGGGTTGATGGCAATGTTTTATATCTTGATAGGAGTTTGGGTTACACTGGTCAAAGCTTATAGAACGGTACACTTAAGATTTGGGTATTTCGCTGTATATAAATTTTACTTTAAAAAATAATCTTAAACAAATATTGAACTCTAGTTAATGATATGCATGCATAGTTAAGGTATAGTAAATATATATTAAATATAATAAATAGTAAATATATTTTCACTTATGGAGATAGGAAGGTTTGTGTAAATATACAGTATTGCCTATGGTTCATGTTACACATGATTAATGGGAATGTTATTGTGTAAATAATGTTTATGTTATTATTCATAAATCTAATTAATTGGAATTGATTTTTTAAATTGACAATATTATAAAGTTAATTATTATACACATATAAGGTGAAATACTAAGAAAACATTTAAAAAATTGTAGAATATCAATTGTATGGAGACACTATCATAAAATGTTTGAAAATGAAAATTTTATTTAAGAGAGAATAACTCAAGAGCCAGCCCCAGTGGCCTAGTGGTTAAGTTTGGCACACTCTGGTTTGGTGGCCCAGGTTCAGTTCCCAGGCCAGGACCTATACCACTCATCTGTCAGTGGCCATGCTGTGGTGGTGGCTCACAAACAAAAAGAGGAAGATTGGAACAGGTGTTAGCTCAGGGTGAATCTTCCTCAGCAAAAAAAAAAAGAGAGAGAGAGAATAACTCAAATTATATAAATTTTTGTGTCAATATTTACAAAGTGGACTGGGAAGATAACACTAAAATTTTATCAGGTGTTATCATATACTGTTGTTTTCCTTTTCCTGCATTTCAGCATTTTTAAAATTTTCTACAGTTAATATACTAATTTTGAATAGAAAAAAAGAGTAAATGCTATTATTGGAAGGAAGTAATCCAAATATTTGAGGCAGTCAGGAAATTTAAACAAGGTTAACTGAAAACAGTAGTTAGCTTTGCTGCATAACAAATGACCCCAAAAAACTTAGTCTTTAATAATAATAACCATTTAATTCATGATTCTTTGGGTCAGCAGTGTGGTTTGGGCTAAACCAAGTGGCTTTTCTGGGCTTGGCTGGGCTAACTGATATGACTGATCAGCTGCCAGATTGACAGTGTGGCGGGTTGTTGGCTGGGGTCCTTGTACTCCTCCATGTTGTTCATCCTCTATCTAGCATGCTAACCCAGGCTTTTTCACTGTCACTCAGCAAGCTTCCAACAGAGCTAGTGGAAGTGTGCAAGGACTCTTGAAGTCCTGGTAAAACTGGCACACATTGCTTCTGTATCATCTGGTTGGCCAATGCAAGTCACAAGCCCAGCCCAGATACCAGAGTTAGGAAGAGACTCCACCTGTTAATGAAAGGAGCTGAAAAGTCACATCCTATAGGGGTTTGCATACAGGGAGAGGAATAATTTGTGGCCATTTGCAAATCTATTATACTGAACACTAGTTCTTATTTTGTAAACAGATAATATACTGACTGTTAAGGACATGAGTAGTATGTAAAGATCTTTTTTGTTGTTAGTACCATCGAATAGATTCCGACTTGGGGAGACCCTGTGTATAGCACAGCAGAACCCTGCCTGGCCTTTTTGCACCATCTTCTCAGCTCCCATGCTACTATTCACAGAGTTTCCATGACCAATTTCTTTGAAAGTGGGCAGCCAGGTCCTTCTTCCTAGTCTGTCCTAGTCTGGAAGCTCCACTGAAACCTGTCCACCATGGGTGACCCTGCTGGTATTTGAAATACTGGTGGCATAGCTTTCAGCACCCCAGCAACAGGCAGCCACCACAGTAGGACAGCCAACAGATGGTGATGTGGTTCCTTGATGGGGAAAGGAGCCTGGGGCATGGTGGGAGAGCACTGAATCTTAACCACCAGACCACCATGGCTAGCTAAAGATCTTTAGTGATAAAATTATAAGTGACCAACCAAATCATATTTAATTAATTATAAAGTTAATAAAAATTCTACTTTTATAATAGTTATTCAACATGGTAAGGCATGTCCACAATTGCTATTCTTTTTTAGACCTGGAAAACCTTAGTCATGCAAAGTTTAATGACCTGCTTCATTTTGGAAGAAAAGAAAGCAAATATAAGAATTCAACACCGGAGAAAAACGTCAAGCAGAGTCCACTTCACTGTAAATCTCTACCATTTATATCAAATTTCTGCCAGTTTGCTTTTACCTAGTCATGAAAAATTTTATTCATGGGAAAATTTACTTGACTTGAGTTTACATGCACAATGCTTGCACACACATACACAGACACACACACACATCCCTACACAAATTCTCCCCCTCAGAAGAGTAAATCTACTCTCTGCACCTCTTTGAACTCCAGCCAATTGAAAGTTTACATAGTTTTAGCATGGAAGTACTGTAGAATTTCTATCCAGTATCTTTTCTCAAGAAAGTGTAGAAAACTAAGTGGATATACACATGTAGAAAGTATGTTTGTATGTACAGATTTATACACGGTTAAAAATTCAGAACTTTAAAATGTAGAGTATATCTTGGAGATCACCTCTGATCTTAGTTTTATATAGATGAGAATACTGAGGTCCAGGAAATTAAGTGATTTAGTAAATCTCATGCTGGCAACTTCTGAATTCAAGGAAGAATTTCTTGAACTACCTGTAGTAGATGTGGTGGATTGGTGATTAACATCTGTCCTCTCCCTGAACTGTGGAGACTGGAAAACTAATGACTATACTTCCCAGACTCCCTCGGAGCGAGGGTCCTGGATGTGCTTTAGCGTCAACCAATCTGATGCTCTTGCCACTGTGAGGCCTAGGCTGTGCTTCTGCTGCAGTTTTGTTTTCCTCCACTGCTGAAAAGACAATGGTAGAGGCATTTGTTTTTACTGTGGGAGTATTAGCTAGGGTCCTACTGCCCAAAGCCCGCTCCAAGATGTCTTAAGACAAGGTGAGGACTGTTTGTAGCAGATGTGGCACAGTTCTGGAGCCTGCAGCAGTAATGACACTTCCTGTCCATGACAGGTTGCCCAACCCTCTTGGTTTCCTGATTGTAGAAGTTTCCTGATCTTGAAGTCTTATTAACTATGGAGGCAGAAGTGTGGTTCTGGGACTGGAGGAGCCCTGACTATGGAAGATTCAGCAGCTCCTTTAGTGCCTGTATTAGCCTGCTAGGCTCCCTAACCAAGTGCCACAAACCAAGGTAGCTTAAAACAACAAAAATTTATCCTTTCACAATTCTGGAGGTTAGAGGTCTGAAATGAAGTTATCAGTGGAGCCATGCCCTCTCTGAAGGCTCGAGGGGCAATCCTTCTTGCTTCTTGTAGTTTCTGTTGGTTGCCAGCAATTCTTGGCATTTCCTGGCTTGTAGATACATCATTCCAGTCTCTGCCTCCCAACTTCACATTTCCATCTTTCGTGTGTTTTCGGTTTTTTCTTCTTTTGAGGACACCAGTCATTGGATCAAGTCCCACGGTAGTCCGGTAGTACCTCATCTTAAATGGATTACATCTGCAAGATCCTGTTTCCAAATAAGATCCCATTTGCAGGTTTCAGGTAGACATGAATTGGAGGGGGGATGCTATTCAACCCAGTGCAATGTCCCAAGGCTGCAATGCAGTTCTGGAATCTTCTCTCAAAATTCAACCCAGACTTTGTCTCTTTATCCCTCCCCCAAAATCTGAAAGTTTCTAAATATCCTGTAATAAATACTTTCCATTTTAACTAGCTAGAATGGATTCTATTCTTTGCAAGTGAACTCTGACAATACGTCTTTACACGTTTTTTCCTTAAGTGTTCAACTTACGATTTTCCTTTTTATCACAGGTGTTGGCAAAAGAAAATGCTTCCTAATTTGAAACCTAAACTTTCACGGCTAGTACTTTTGAAATCTCAAGAGTTTCTTTCTTTCTTTCTTTTTTTTTTTTTTTTAGGAAGATTAGCCCTGAACTAACATCTGCTGCCAATGCTCCTCTTTTTGCCGAGGAAGACTGGCCCTGAGCTAACATCTGTGCCCATCTTCCTCTACTTTACATGTGGGACGCCTACTACAGCATGGCTTGCCAAGCAGTGCCATGTCCACACCCAGGATCCGAACCTGTGAACTGTGGGCTGCCAAAGCAGAACGTGGGCACTTAACTGCTGCGCCACTGGGCCGGCCCCTCATTTTTTTTTCTTTTTAGGGTTTTTTTTCCTGCTTTTTCTCCCCAAATCCCCACAGTACATAGTTGCATATTCTAGTTGTGGGTCCCTCTAGTTGTGGCATGTGGGAAATCACTTCAGCATGGCTTGATGGGTGGCACCAAGTCCGCGCACAGGATCCAAACCAGCGAAAGCCTGGGCCGCCAAAGCAGAGCGCGCGCACTTAATCAGTCGGCCACCGGGCCTGCCCCAAGAGTTTCATTTTTAATTGCTATTTCTGGGTCTATCAATAAAGCCCTAATTAGATACAGATGAGAGAAAGAGAACCAGCATTTATTGAGAGACTACTATATGCCAGAGACTTTATTAGTTAATTACACAGTACAATTTGTTATCTGAATTTAACAGAAAAAGAAACTGAGGCCCAGAAAAGAGAAATAACTTTAACAATATTTTGCAGCTAATAAGTGAGAGTCTAATAAATTAAACAATCATGTTCTTTCTATTTCTCTATTGTTCCTTGAAGTACTTCATTGGAGGGGAAGAGGATAGTTGAAGGATTTTAAGTATCCTGATTGATAGATTAACATGGTATAAATGATGTAATTATCCAGCAATGGAACCAATTTAAAATAAGAGCTTCTAAATCTAAGAGAGTATTGTTCCCTTCAAATAAGTCACATTGGGAGCTATGCACTGATTTCAAGTATTGCCCCAAGTATTTTGAATCTTTTCTGTTGGAATTGCCATTAGAACTGGAGTCACACTCTTGAATACCCTCAATGGTGAGTTTTCTTTTCTTTTTGGGTTGCTTTTTATCCTTTTAGAGTGACTGATTTTAAAGACCAGCCAAAAGTTGTTCAGAGCAAAGTGTAGTGAATAAAATGGAGGATCAAAGAATGATTTGTGCAGCACACAATCCCACAAATGTTTTAGAATTTGTGCATAATAAGCCTGCCTGACTGTTTGACCTTGTAGATTAATTCAGCATGGACAATACCATTTATATTGAGGAAATAATTAACATTGTCTTCATGTGTGAGTCGGGCAGGCATCCTTTTCTTAGATCTTTGGTTTCTTGGAGTTTTCCATTCAAGATTTTGGCATCTTTTTGCAGGTCATACGGGAAATACCAAGTTTCCTTGAGTTTCTATTGTCCTCAAAAACACATTACTTTGTCCAGCTTCTTTTGAAAGGTCAGAATAAATGTCAAGTCTTCTGTGTTTCAGTCCTTCATTCCCAAAGCCTGGCACAGTCTTTACAGCACCTTTGCTTTTGCTCAAATTTTTTTTTGGGATGAAGCTGTTTCATGGCTTTTAAACACAGGAAAAGATGCTCAGCATCCGTGCAAATGAGAGAAGCAAAATTAAAGCTATAGTCACACTTTTTTCACCTACCAGACGGGCAAAGATCGAGAAGTTTGATAACCATAGTATACTCCAAAAAGAGCCTTCATAAATTGTTAGTAGGAGTGTAAATTAGTACAGCCTCAAAGGTAACTAATTTGTCAATATCCTTCTAAATTGAAGATGCACATACCCTTTGATCGAGCAAACCTACTTCTAGGAGTTTTTTGATGGGTATACTTGGCCACATGCAATATCATACACGTACATATTATTCACTGAAACCGTGTTTATAACAGTGAAAGAGTCCATCCATAGAGGTCTGGTTAAATCAGTCATGTGGCACATCCATGCAACGGAATATTAATTAACTCTTAAGAATAATAATTACGGAATAGTCTATATCTTGCTTTTGGAGGTGGCTATACCTGTGTATTCAATTCTCAAAATGTATCAAATTGAATCTATGCATCTTAGTGAGTGCAAATTATACCTCAGTAAAAAAAGAAACATGAACAGCATAGAACTGGATTTAAAAAAAATAGTTAGGATTCCATGACAACTTTTCTAAGATTGGTTAAGTGAAAAAAAATGGGGCTATGGATCAGTATGGGTAGTACCATTAGGATAGAAAACTATATATGAATATACAGATGTTCCTCCACTTACGATGGGGTTACACCCTGATAAACCCATCATAAGTTGAAAATATTGTCAGTTGAAAAGGCATTTAATACGCTGGATGTACTGAACATCATAGCTTAGCCTAGCCTACCTTAAATGTGCTCAGAACACTTACGTTAGCCAACAGTTGGGCAAAATCATCTAATCCAAAGCCTATTTTATAATAAAATGTTGAATATCTCATTAATTTGTTGAATACTGTGCTGAAAGTGAAAAACAGAATGGTTGTATGGGCACAGAATGGTTGTCAGTGTATGGCTTGTCACCCTCCCGATCACATGGCTGACTGAGGGCTGTGGTTGGCTGCCGCCGCCCAGCATCAGGAGACAGCGTTGTACTGCACATCACTAGCCCGGGAAAAGATCAAAATCCAAAATTGAAGTACGATTTCTATTGAATGCATATTGTTTTCACACCATTGTAAATTCAAGAAACCGTAAGTTGAACCATTGTAAGTTGGGGACTGTCTGTAGTTGCATATGCATAGAGCATCTCTGGGAGGATGCACGAACTAGGTAACGATCGTTGCTTCTAGGAAAGACAACCACGTGGATAGAAGATAAGGGCAGGAGGGAGGGGTAGTCTTCAGACTATACCCCTTTTACCTGTATATTTTTATAACTTGTATATGTAATATGTATTCAAAAGAAAAGCAATTTTTTAAGAATGAAGCTCTTTCATAACCTAAATTTTATGTCATCAGCCACTATTCCCATGGTTACTTGCTTATTTGAAAGAACAAATCTCTAATTCTGTCCATAGATATATGAACCCTTTGGGTTACGGGCTGCTGCTCTTCACCTCACAATAAACATTCTGTTTTTTAAATTTATTTTATTTTTTTAATTGCAGTAACATTGGATTATAACATTATATAGCTTTCAGACGTACATCATAATATATTTCGAAGCCTGTGTAGATTACATCAGGTTCACCACCCAAAAACTAATTATAGTCCATCCCCTCACATGTGAGCCTAATCACCCCTTTTGCCCTCCCCTCCCCTTCCCCTATGGTAACCACCAATCCAATCTCCAATGCTATGTGTTTGTTTGTCATTGTTTTTATCTTCTACTTATGAGTGAGATCATACGGTATTTGACTTTCTCCCTCTGACTCATTTCACTCAGCATAATACCCTCAAGGACCATCCATGTTGTCACAAATGGCCAGATTTCATCATTTCTTATGGCTGAGTAATATTCCATTGTGTATAAAATACCACATCTTTATCCATTCGTCCCTTGATGGGCACCTAGGCTGCTTCCGAGTCGTGGCTCACAAAAACATTCTTGCTATCTCTTTAAAAATGTTTGTGCCAAGAAAAAATATTTTATTGACATGATGTTACCTCCATAAACTCTTCCTTTTAGAACGGTGAGTATCTCACTTGCTGAATTAAATCCATACAATATCTGTGGGAAACACAAAATGGGCCATGCATTTTCATGAGAAAGGAAAAAAGAATGCCCTTTCTTTATGCACACAGCTAGTTAAGGCAGCGACCCACCTGCTTTTACAGCTCAGCCACCGGAACACAAAACAGTAAGTGTGTTATGATTCTCAAGATTCAAATAATGTGTGCATTGTGACTTGAACATAACACAAAAAAAATTGTCATTTTTTTCAAACTTTTATGTTTTAGTGAAATTTTTAAAGATTTAAACTAATAAAAATGAAAAAATTATTGAGTTATCTATTGAAATATGTATCAGATTTCTATAGTATTACTTAGCCTTTTCTGATCTCTTGAATTGCTTGTATATACAACTATCCTCCGTATTTGAGGAACAATTGATTTGAAGATTATTCACCACTTGACTGAATTAACTGCTCCATTTAGTTAATGAATCATGAAATACTATCATATAGCTTTTACTTGATTTGGAGACCAAACTAATAAATTATTTACATTGATTATTCAAACTAACATTTACTTTAGCATTTTTAAAACACAGGTTAACAATGGTCATTGTTCACAGAGTATTATTGAGGGTGCATAAAAGTAGTTTTGGAACTAATATTTATAATATTTGGATGGAAGAATAGAGGCACATATGGAATAATTGTCTCCAAACTGAAAATTGCCAAAAATTATTGCCTTAAGAAGGAATACTGCATTTTTGGTGATTGTTTCCCGGCTTTCTACAGCTATACCTTCTGGCTTTAAATGGCATTAAACTGCACAGCACATCAGTAGTCATTTTTAATTAAAATTAAATTGTAATTTAACAATAAAATTTTATTTAAAAGTTTTAATGCAATAATGGCAAATATGCCTTTGTCAAGAGATAGAGGGATGTAGTGCAGAGTTTAAGTTTCAGATTTTGAGCTGAACAGAGCAGATTTGAACCCTGGCTTTGCTACAGATAAACTGAGATTAGGGTTCAGTTTAAGTGACTTACCCACTGTGACCTGCAGTTTCCCCACCTATAAAAATGCAGATAATGTGATCTAAATCATCAGGTTTTAGGTGAAGATCAATTGAGACAATGTATCTAAGATACTTAGTACAAAGTCCCCATAAACTAAAGTTATTGTTATTTTTGTAAAAGAAAATGCTTTGAATTATAGATATTCCTAAAAATTATCCTAAAGCCGTATGTTATGATCAAACATTATTTTTGTTATGAGGGTTAAAATTTCATTCATTCACTCAGTGATTCATTCACATGTGGGGTTCTGAAAGAGATAGCCACACTGATATCTCCTTCATATCAAAGGGAAAAAATATCTTTAAATCAAGAAACAAGCTTAATTTTTATGGAAAAACCTGATTCATTTATGGTAATAACATTCTTTCAAGACTTACCTTTATTGAACCCTTCACATTTTAATACTGTCTGGTCTAAATTGTCTTAAATGTCCCTTCCTCTCCAATCTGCTCTTCTCTCCCAGCTTCAGGGGTCCTTCCACCAAACCCAGGCCGTCAGAGAACAGTTAAGATAGGACCCTGCAGCCTAATAACTTGAATGTTCTAGTTCTGGAGTCTTTGAGGCAAACTGCAATCTTACTCACATGACCAACCTCCCTATCCCCAAGGGACAAATTATTTGTTTACGTGTCTGTCTCCCCCATTAGATGTTAAGCTCCTCTGAGAGGAGGGACGTGTCTCATTCATCTTTTCATCATTCCACAGTCCCAAGCAGAAAGCTTGCATGTGGTAGGTTCATAATTTATTCCTTTAAAGCAATGTACTGAATATTATATTATTCTAACCATTTCGATGAAAATATTTTTAAAAAGTTACTATTTCAATAGTTCTTATTTCAAAAAGACTTAGTCCTTTTTCATTGGCATTTTGCTCTAATTGTCATTTGTTATCTCTCATTCAGGAAAGCCACCAGTGACCACAGAGCCTTTTAAAGTTGTCACCTTGCTGGGAGCCCCCTGACTCGAGTGCTTTTCTGGTTGTTGTGGCTTCCCTGTGTCACAGTGATGTTCTCAGGGCTGTTGCAGTTATTTTTAACTCTGGCTGCACGTCAGAATCATCCAGATGCCCAGTTTCTACATTCAGGCTGTGGTTTAGTAGAATATAGGTGACACCCAGGCGTGAGGAGTTTTAATAAGCTGCGCAGGTGATTCAGATGCCCAACCAGGCTGAAAACCACCTGCATCAGCCTGCCGTCCTCTGGGGCGCCCCCCGTGCTCTTCTCCCTGGTCTCACATGAGCGTGGGCTCTGTGCCTTTTGGAACCCGCTATGCAAAGCCTGCAAAATGGTGCTCTACTGCTCTGATGTGGACTAAAAATGTTTGGCCTGCACAGTATTATTGTTTTACAATTGTGAAATATTTCAAACATACAGAAGAGTAGGGACAATAACGTAATAAAAACTCATGGACCTAACATCCTGTCTAACAAATCTTATTTTGCTATATTTATTACAGATTTTTATTAAAGTAATAAAACATTACAGATGCCATAGAAGGCCTGTGCGTGCCTTTCCCCTGCCTGTAATCTCCAAGGGTAACGACTACCCTGAATTTGGAGTTTATCATTCCAGCTCATGTTTCACTAAATATGTATTTATTCAAAGACTATGTTTAGTGTTTTCTTGTTTTTAAACATTGTGTATACGGTATCAGATTCTGTGCAGTATTTTATAAAGTTGGGACAATATTTAAAAAACTGAAAAATTTCACATAAAATCAGATTTGTTGGCTTCTCTTGAAACAACCAGAAGATCTGGCAGCATTGGGCTGGCTTTCTGGCATGACAGGCTGCCACGCTGGGCCAGCGCCGTTCTGTGTGACATGGTCCCAATGCTCACACTGGGGAGACATATGCGCTTGCACCTGGACTGTGTCTTCTTTGATGGCGGGTCTGGCCCCTGATACTCAGCTTCCTCCCGTTATAATTCTTTTCTTTCTTCAAGGCCATTTCTGTTGTCCTCTCTTAACTGCTTAAAATCGAAAGTATCTACCTCTCTCAATGTAGCTCTAGCCGCCTCTAATTTCCACTTCTCCTGCTCTCTCCTCTCTTTTGTCTGGTACGCATTTTAATTTTCTTGCCATTTCCCACCATTGCTCTTAGGATTTTTGACTTTAGCACCAAAAAAGCACGGGGTCTGCTTTTTTGTAGACGTTGCCGGCGAATAGTAAAAGAAGTTATTTATTTTGATCGGCAAACTGACCCGTCATATTACATCTCTGTGACCTCATTTTGGCTATTCTTCCTATTTTAAGTGTTGTTTACATGATTTGGTAATTTTTGGGGCATCTGGGGTGACGGAAGATTGGATAAAGTGGAGTTTTATGGGTTATACAATTCTTTAGGGCTGAGACAGTTTTGTCTTTTATTTCCTGTAGCACATGGCAAAGCGCTGTGGAAATTATAGTCCCTAAAAATGTATTTATTGAATGATAGAATATTAATAAGTTAAATTATAAGTGTTTTATTACATACCTCTTTTGACAAGTCAGGGCAGCTCCTGGCCCACCTTTGTGTTTCAGAATACATGTAACCCAAGGTGCCTCCCCTGATAAAGATCTGAGCTGGCAGGGAGGCTGAGAGGCAGAGATGGAAGAGTGCTTAGGGTTTGTGAGTAGTTTTGGTGGCAGGATTTTTTAATAACGAGGAGGCGAGAGGCTTTGAGACAACTTTGGTATTTGGAAAAATCTGAAGGTGAGAGGGATGAACAAAATATTTTCAGAAAGTGCTGTTTTGTTTAATGAATGGGATTTCTATTTGAGATTCTTCAATGGAGACAGCACTAAAGAATCAAATTGCTTTTAATTACATTTTTATGTAACTTGTGTTTATTTTTTCCACACACCATTCTGCCGGGGACAGGACTATCAGGTTTTAGACAGATTACATCATAAAAGAAATATGTATGCTGCACAGATTTACTGTAGTGCCTTTGGATGTTTTAGCAAAGGGAGAGCCTTGCTAAGTACAGAGGTCTTCCCCTATGGGTGCAGAGAGCAGGGCTTCTGGCGAGACTTCTTTCTATTAGGACCCTAATCATGGTCAGAAACCTGGGAGATTAATGAAGAGGCCTTAACTGTCACCAGAGCAATTTGTCTATAATATAAAATGCAATAGAAAGTCCATTTCAAGAGCTGGTTGGGAAATAAATGAAAACACACGTCCGGAACTTATAATTCATATAAATTTAATTCCTTAAATCACATGTGATGAATTTAAAAAGCGTGTCTTTGCAATAATTTAGCTTAAAATAGATGTAAGCCTCTGTTTCCATTTATGGTTGGGAAATAGGCACGAATGACACCTTAACACTAAATTGTGTTAAACCTAATAAAATCAAATCACACCAGCTCTGGACTTTGGATAAAAGATAGCATCAGCTATGTCAGTGGAAAGCATATGACATCTCTGTCAGTACACTAAGTGTAAGATGGCTTGGTCTTCAGAGTTGGAAAGGTTCATGTGGTCTCAAATGCATTTTTCAGATGGACGTTTGACATCTCTGCCGAGAATTCATTCAGATATTTACTCTGCAGTTTTTTTCATTTAAAATAATATTAAAAATAAGGTGTAGTGTAAAGTCCGGGGCTTTGATAGAGTGGTGGCTCCAAAGCAGTGGCTAATTTCCATTAGTGCTTATTGCTAAAGTTGGTCCAAATAAAATGCAGTTGGCTAAAGAACTAGTCCCGTAATCCCACTGCATCAGCTCCTTAGGGCAGCTGTAACAAAGTACCACAGACTGAGTGGCTTAAAACAACAGGAATTTATTTTTTCACAGTCTGGAGGCTAGAAGTCCAAAATCAAGTGTTGGCAGGATTGGTTCCTACTGGAAGTTCTGAGGGAGCGTCTGTTCCATGCCTCTCTCTTTGCTTCTGGTTGTCGCCAGCAATCTTTGGAATTCCCTGACTTGTAAACACATCACTCCAATCTCTGCCTCCTTTCTCACATGGCATTCTCCCTGTGTGTATCTGTGTCTCTGAGTCCAAATTTCCTCTTCTTATAAGGATATCAGCCTTTGGAATAGGGCCCAGCCTAATCCAGTATGACCTAATCTTAACTTGATTACATTTGCAAATAAGGCCACATTCACAGGCATCAGGATTTAGGTCTTCAGCATATCTTCTGCGGGGGTGGGGGGAAGGGAAACAATTCAACCTATAATACCCACCTTCCCCTGAGACCACCACCCCTGAGTCCCTCCCAGTTAGAAATTCTGGAGCCACTCGTTTACTGCTACAGTCTGTGCTATAGGTCAGGTGTGTTGGACATACCAGCTCCTTTCATCTTTACAGCAACCCAGTCATCCCGGGATGATTGTCCCTATTTTAAGAAAACAGAGGCTCAGAGTATTTAAGCTGCCAGCTAGTAAGTGCAGAGCAAATATTTAAATCCAGCTATTACTGATTTAAACCCATATCTTTTCTACTATGACCTGCCATCACCCTAACTCAAGAAATGTTGGATCCTTATCATTGGAAGCAATTGTTTAAATAAAAATCCAGCTCTTTCACAACTTTCCACTCAAACTTAGTTGCTAGAACAGTAAGTATGATGGAGTTGGAGATGGAAAATATGGTGATAGAGATGGAAAATATGGTGATAGATTTTCTACAGACCCAAGAACATCTGGCCTGTTCCCACCATGCAATGGCAGTGACTTTGCAGTAGATTACAGGTTAGCCACGGGAGAAAGACCATCTGTCAATCAAGAAAGTGTCCCATTCCTTCAATAGATACATTTCTAAATCATTTTATAAATTGTACTTGTGTTCATCTACTTTTTTAATGCATTGGGGCAATTTGACTTTTAAAGGAATCTCATCTGTCATTGATTTCCATTTCTCTGCTCTTTAAATAATTCTGAAGCCTACCCCCTCATCATTATGCTCAATATCATGACTTTATTCACATCCACATTCTCTAACTTGCCTATTGCTTGGCTTCCAAATAGGTCTCTCCACCTCCAGTTTCCTCCCATCTAATCCACCCTTGACTTTGCTGTCTCATTCTGATGCTTCAAAGCATGTCTTTATACACTTAAAAAGTTTTATATTCAGTCAACAAACACTTACAGAGTGTATTCTGTGCCAGATGTTACTTGGCACTGGGATACAGCAGGGAACCAAAGGAACAAAAATTCCTGCCCTCAGGGAGCTTATAGTCTATACAGTTCATGATTGCCATTATTATATATCTTTCTCCTATATATTTTGTTACAAATCTTAGCAGATAAGAATAATGATGATGATGATGATGACAATGACATTGATGAGGGTTTTCATTTTATTAAACATTTACTTTGTGTCAACCATTATGCTAAGTGTTTACATACAAATTATGTTGTAACAACCGCTGTGGAAGTTATTATGATGCTGATTTTGTAAATGAGGAAATTGAGACTCAGAGCGTTTAAGTAAGTTCAAAGTCAGAGATAAAAAAATTGTTGGAGGCAAGATTTGAATCTGGTACTTTCTTCCTTCAAGGCCTTGGACACTACACTACACGTCTTCTTTCAGCTGTTCAAAAGGTTGCAGAGAAGGGAAAGACTTCCTCTAACCATTAAAGTTTCTTAACTAGAGGTCTGCTAATTAAACTAACAAAAGACGGATTAGCTAGAAGAGAAAACAAAGTTTATTTGCGGGTGCAATGTGCACATACATGGGAGTACTCAGTGATGAATAACTCAAGGAGCGGTTATAACTGGAAGTTTCTATACCATTTTAACAAAGGGTGATAAATTGTGGAGAAGTGACTAAAGAAAGGAAAAGGGGGTTCGGGCTTCTGTGGTGAGGTTAATTGTGGGAAGGTGACTAGGAAATGCATAAGGGAAACCAATGGTAGATAAGGGTTGCTTACACAGACTCATCTCAGTGCCATCTCTAGTGAGAAGAGTCACTCTCCTCGTTCTGGTATGGGAGAGGGAGGCACCTTTACAAAGGGAAATTTCCTTCCAAATGGAAATTCCATTTACAAAAGGGAAACTTATGCCCTACTTTTAGGCCGATGGGGGAGGGCAGAGAGCTCTGCCTGTGTCTGTTTCTTAATTGCCTTCAGTTCAAAATCATCCTATGCTAAAGTGGCATATTTTAGGGTAGCATATTTTGTTCCTCTTCAGGATTTATGAATAACTAAACCCTATTTAAGCTCTCTGTAAAGCAAATAACCACTGCAATAATCTGTTTATAAAATGACCATTTTTGTATATTTAGCTTACCTAAAGCAGCAATGGTTTGCTCTCCAGAGGACATTTGGCAATGCTGGAGACATTTTTGATAGTCACAACTGGGAATGGGGGTGCTAGTGACATCTAGTGAGTAGAGGCCAGGGGAACAGACCTCTACAACCCAGAGAATTAGCTGGCACAAAATACAAGAAGTGCTGAAGTCAAGAAACCCTGACACATAATGAGGCATTTGTAAACACTTAAAAAAAATTTAGACCCTTATTTTTCCTTTCTGTGTTTTAAAGTCTCTGACTGAATGTATTCTTTATGTATTGAAATAAATCTTGTTTATATTTTAAAGGCCTCCTCCCCTGCCATCTTTCCATTCAAATTTAGTAATGGGTTTTCAGGGAAAATTGTCTATCACTTGGATACTTTTTAAATACACATATTTCCAAGTTGTAAGTACCACTTTACTCAATTGTTTATGGAAACACTAACTTAAAAATCTAATCTAATGCTTTTATATAATTTAAAAATATAATTCATGTTCTGTTCTTCACATACAAAAATGATACCAAAGGCCACTGATAGTAGCCATTCCTCTTTAAACTGATTTACTGGTAATAGTAATGGGTCTGCACTGAGTCATCCGTACCTGCAAGTCGTCATCCTGGAAGCCATTTGGAAAGTGGTCAGCCGGGTACAGATATCTGGTCTGTGACTACGGAACAGTCATTCTTTGTGGGAAACTAAGTGATCAGTGTTTGATTCAAATCTGTGCTATTGGTCTTGACAGCATCATGTTTTCCTATTCCAAGAACTTTCCTGGCCTCCACAGTCCCGCTTCATGGTGTGACAGCCAGAGCATCAATTCATATGACAAAATGGAAGTCATATTCATTTAATCATTTTTCTTTTCCCTTAGATGTAGTCCTTGAAGTTCTTCTGGGTGGGGAGCAGCACTTGACGAGGTGAGCAGGTATGGCTTCGGGTAGACAGCACCCTGTTCCCTATTCTTCCCCCCTTTAAAACATCACAGGTCTGAAATTTATTTCTTCATGAAGTTGTCTGTTTCTTGACGATCATTAAAATCAATACACAGTTTTTGAACACCCGTGCATAAAAGAACGTACACTTTCTTAGCTCAGCCTAAATTTTTGCTCAACGACTGGAGCACCATAGTTGATTCACTACAAATGTTCTATAAAGCTGTAAGAGATTAAGCACACATCCTCAGTAAACATCAATGTTTTGATTAGACATATAATGTTTCTCCTAACGAATTTCTGGGTTTCCTCTGAAGTATCTTAAAAAAAATTTAAGGAGATCTTTGAATATAAACACAATCTTTCTTAGAGTTTTTATTATATGCTCATTATTCTTGCTCATTATTCAGTCGTCGTCGTCATCATGAAAAGTACACAAGATAATCTTGGCCAAATGACCAAGACAACCTCTGATCCACTGCACTGTTTCACTTAAGACAAGAACGGTTTAACTTGGTCATCTCTACAGAGGGAACACAGAACATTCAGTGTTAAATGCGACACCTATAATTAGGAAGACCTATGGTTATACCATAGCAGTTTTAAGGATGAGGTAACTTTGGGAGTGTTGAAAAAGCAGCAATTAATTAAAAGTTTTCAACGCAGTTTATTTACACCTCAGTACAGTATTCTCTGACACCCAGTATGCTCTGTAAAAGAAACTCCTGCTGTCTCTTGTCCTAACGGGTTACTGTGGCATGTTACTAAGGGTATAGAATTTGAAATAAAGAGTCCAAGTCTCTCTTACATTACTTCTTCTAACCTCACAGGCCCTTACATCACCTCCCTGGGATCCAAGCGGCTTGGAACAAATGAAGAAAGTCTGTGAACAGCCAGGGACCTAAGGAATCATGTTTCACTAAGAAAAAAATAGCAGGGTTACGATTAGATTAGGCAAGGTGGGAAAGGGATACTGGCAGGTAAAGCGCCGGAAAGTTACAAGTTGGGTTATTTTTTAACTGGCGTCCTACAAACGGCCGGCGTGTGGGTGTCTCACTCGCTAACTTGTAAATGAACGTCAAGTTCTCTTTAGTTGGGGGGGAACTCCTGAATCTGAGAGCCGGGCGGCGGTTCAACGACCCCGCCCTCGGGGTCCCTAGGGGGCATCTTCTGGAGAGCCTGAGTGTCTGGGGAGAAGGCGCAGGGAAAGCAGGGAGCGAGCGGGCAGGGACGCGGGCCCCGAAAGCCCGCACGCACCGGCCTTGCTCCCCTGGGGTGGAAACTTGCCGGGCCGCGAGCAGAGCGGGAGGGAGCGGCGGGGCGGCCGTTCCCCTCGCCGAGGCGGAGGGCTGCGCGCGCGAGGCTCGGGGCGCGCGGCGAGCGCGGCGGCCGCCGCCTCCTCCCCTCCCCGCCTCCGCCGGCGCTGCCTCCTCCCTCCGCCCGGCTCGGCCTCCCTCGCTCCCTCCCCTCGTGGCTGGCTCCCGCGGCGGCGGCGGGCGGGGAGGGCGTGCGCCGGACGAGAGGTGTCGGCGGCGAGGGAAAGGAAGTTTCAAGTGGAAGGTCGTCCGCCGGCCGGCGCGTCCTCCCGCTCTCCTCCGGCAGCATCATGGCGGAGCCGAGCGGCTCGCCCGTGCACGTCCAGCAGCCCCAGCAGGCGGCCCCGGTGACAGCGGCGGCGGCGGCCCCGGCGGCCGCGACAGCAGCGCCGGCTCCGGCGCCGCCCGCGGCCCCGGCCCCAGCCCAGGCGGCGCAGGCCGTCGGCTGGCCCATCTGCAGGGACGCGTACGAGCTGCAGGAGGTTATCGGTCAGTGCGGCGGGCGCGGCGGGGCCGGTTGAGGCCGGGCGGGAGGCGCGGCCGTGCGCGGGAGGGGGCGCGGGATGCTGGGCTCGCCTGCTTGCACGGCCGGGAGGCAGAGCGGCCGGATTCGGGGCCTACTGGCTTCAACAGTTTTTTTTTTTTTTTTTAAATGTATTTGTTCGTTCTGTGAGCGCTGATGCTGCAAGAGGTGGCGCGGCGGATGTGACTCGCAGTGCAGACGAGCCGCATGCTGCAAACTTTTATCTCCCGGATCGCCGGGGCGGCGGAGCCGGGGACCCGGCGACGCTGCCGCATCTTCCTCCACCCGCGAACCGGGGCCGCAGCCCGTGGCCGCTGGCCACGCGGGCAGGCAGCTGCGGCTGGGGTGGGGTTGCGGGGGCGCCGCCCTGGGCTTCCAGCGCCCCCGCGCCGCGCCCCGGGGGCGGTGTCCTGGGGGACTCTGCTGGCGCAGCCGCGCCTCTGCTCTCTGAGCTCCGCGTCCCTGCCTCCCGTCAGCTGCCTCTCGCGGTGGGTAACGGGGCCACGTAGGAGTCGCGGAGGCCCAGGTTCTTTCCCGAGGCCGGGGAGGATGCTGGTCTCCCTCCCTGACAGCCGCTGCTCCACGCCCGCCTTGCAGCCCGGCGCGCCCGGGTACCCGCCTCTCTTGGTGCCGGGGCGCGCCGCCTGCCGCCCAGCCTGGCCGCCCGGGGGAACAGGCGCCCTGGCCTCCTGCCCTGCATCGGGCCGATGCTTCCCTCTGGTCCAGGGCCGAGCTGCAAGAGTGAAACCTGAGGCTGTCGGTGATCTGCTCTCTGCTTTTAGGTGCCTTCTAGTCGGCTCGCAAATAGCACCTTATCTTACATTTTTAAAAACCTGGCAAAGTCGAACGGCAAGAAGCCCGCGTTACATTTCCTTGGGCCACGCACGTGAAGGGCCAGGTTTGTGTTGACCCCTCACTTAGAACCTTCCCTTTTGGATCAAGCTCTTTGAGAGTCTTTTTTAAACCCAGTTAGGGAAGCCTCCAGGTAAAGTGGGCCCTCAGTTCCTAACCGTGCTGGCGCTTCGATGGATGCTGCCTTCCTATAGCTTGATGTTTAAATAAGGTGATGCAAAAGGAATTCAGACTATCTTATTTCTTTGCTTTTCATTTAAAAAAATTCTCCACCCCTTCCTTTTAAAAAATTAAAACATATAGGGGTTTCATTAGGTATTCAAATGAGCCTTTATCACCTGTTACTATGTGAATGAAACATAGCATAGATGGAAATGTATAGATATTTCATATAAAGGAAGAAATGACACATATATATGAGGAAATGATGGGCAGAACAGTAACCTAGGATATAAAAGCTTGTAATAATCTAAAATAGGCATCTTTACATGAAATTCTTTGAAAACCCAGACATATCATAACTTTTGGCCAAAGACTCAAGGGAAGAGCCTTCGTGTCACTGTGTGGATTAGGAAACTTCAGGGCTTCTCACAGCCTGGAGTATTCAATAAACCCCTCTAACCTGCCATGTAACCCCCTTCATTTTTCCAGTTTTGCCACCTGCCCTCAGCCTGCTTGCCCCCTCCCTGCTCTGCTAATAGTCAGCTGTCCTAGGACACACCTGGTCTTCCGTTCCTTGCTGCCTTTGCACAGGCTCTTCTCTCCTGGAGGTACCCATCCTTGTAATGACTCTCACTTGGCTTCCAGGGTGAATGTTCCTTGAGAAGCTTTCTGCTTCTCCTGGGGCAAAGTGTGTTGGCTTCCCGTGCCTCTCTTTTTACTTACTTCTTAGCGGGCAACCCCATAGTTTTTATTTGTACAACAAAATCTGAGGGCCTGCAATGTCCCAAGCATTGTGTGAAGTGCTAACAGTATAGAAATTAATAAAAAAGGTTCCTGCCCTCAAGGACTTAATGAGTTTATGTAAACGATTCTATAGGATGTGGTGAGTGAGCCCTGGGAGAGCTCGAAGGAGGGAGTGACTGACTGCTGGGAGAAATAAGGAAGCAGGGTTTTCCACAGAAGAAGGTATAGTGGAGCTGAATTTTGCAGTCCGAGTTAGAGTTTGTGAGATGCTTAATTATTTCCATTGCTGCCTTCCCTCACTAGCGGTGAACTCCAGGGTCTTAGTGTCGCCTGTCTCCAGCATGTAGAAATGGTCCATAGAAGTTGAATGATGGTATCTGCCACATAGTTTTCCATAGGGCCGGTATCGAAATTTACTTATAAATCAGTTTATATGCTTTTTTTTTGTTAATTATTAGGGTTAAAATGCATGCTTTGCTGCATGAAAACATAGAATTTTGAGTTGATGAGTTTTATGAACTAATGAATAAAATGTTATTTTTAGTTTAGTTTGAGTGATGGGACTAATGGCAGGGCTTCTTTCTGCTTACAGTAACAGTATTGTTAATTATGGTTGGTCAGCTTAATAAAAAACAAAGAAAGAAACTTACCTGAGGAATTGGAGAACAGAAACACCTGCTTATTACTTCTATCTCGATTTTTGCACATTCACATTGTAGGAAGGACTTTTCTGCATTTTAAATTGAGCTCACATTTTTCCAACCAAAAGAGATGGCCTGTGTGGAGGCTGTTATTGAAAAATCAAATTCCTCAAATAGGGTTTTGCAAGGGCTTAATGTTTGTAGGGAATTACAAATCCATTTCCATTTAGCGTTTAAAGCTAGTTGAGTAATTAAGAGTGAAGCTGTGGGTAAGCACTTTTGCTTAAACATTACACGCAGAAGTTAGTAGTTCAAACACTGAACCAGTTTTGACATGAATGCAGGTGGACAGCCTTGCCTCTCCCCGCCATACGGCAGGTGTCATATGATAGGGCTCCGGCAGTGTGAACCGTGGCCAGCAGGAGGCTCGGATGTACCTGATCGGAAGGCCAAGGGATGCAGGGTGTTTTAACTTTCTAACGTGGCACGGAGCACTTTTTCTTCGTTTCCTTCTGGGCAGAAGTTGGGGCCTCAAGATTAGGAGAGAATAGGTTTACTAAAGTCGAAACAAAGCAGGTTCTGTTGTTTGACTTCTGTTTTAGAAAAATAAACACAGGATTTTGCAAGTCTAAAAATAAAGTTTTCTCTCTGTTGTATTGTTGTTCTTGTGTTTAAAAGATCTTGTGTGGAGAATTTGTAATGCTCTTAGGGATAATCTGGTTCAGAAGTTGATGCAGGACCTGGAAATGGTGTAAAATCTGTTGGAGGGAGCTTTGTACTTAGAAAGGGGTGCACAGTGTTGTGAAATTATCAAATTCCTTCTTTGAACCATCAATATTCTTGTCTAGTAGAGTTCAGATATTTCTGTCTGCTAAAGAAGTAACTGTTCTTCCAAGATGTTCTAGCCTGTTTATACTCTTCAGCCTCATTGATCTTCGTTCCTCACACCCTCACCCCCGCATCTCACCCTCAGAGCCCTTCTTTAGAAGTGTAAGGGGCACCCAGAGATACGCCAGTTGAAAAATCAGTTTATTTGTTGATGATAGTAACAGTATCACCTTGATTCACTGAACAAAGAATAAAAGGTGAAGCATATAAATGTTGACTTGGGCGTCCAGAATAGAATTGAACAAACTTAAAGGACTTTTCTGTCAAAGAGTTTTAGTCATTGCCATGATCAGTTTTTGTATTTGAATCGGGTAATTCTAGCACTGGCTGTTATCTTTGCTGAGATTCCTCAGAGAAACACTAAACAGACTTGTGCCTCAGAGTATGTTTGATTTTCTTAGATTTTTTTGCAGGATGAGCCTTTAGTTTTGCACTTGATCTCTCAGTATGGTCCTTTTGAATAATCTGACAGTAATGCGTTTAATTTTTGGTCCTAGTCAACATAAAGGATTTGGTTCCCAGACTCCTAGCCATAGTTTGACTGAGGGTTCTCCGAGGACTGTTTATTTCTCTCCTGTGAGTCTTTGTTAATGGTTCAGGTGCATTTTTCCCAGGCCCAGGTAATAGGGCATGTGGCCAGGACTTAAGGGGCAACAGCCTTTTCTAAAATGAGAACAGCAAGCAGCCCAGAGCATTCCTGCTTTGCTCTGTGCTCTCAAGAGTTTCTCCAGTTTGATGTTTGATTCACGTTCTAGGAATCTTGAGGATGGTGGGAGCTACAGTGTCGCACGGTCATTTCTGTAGGACCTCAGAGAGCTGGAGCACTGAGTGTGTGTGGTGATCTCCCAGACCTTTAAACTGGGCTGCTTTGCTGCTGCTGTTAGTTTAGCTTTGTTTTGTAAATTAAAAGAGGCCTGAGATGCTTGGCCTAAGACAGGGCTTTGGATTTTAATATCGTTTCACCTTTTTTTTTCGTAAAGAGAAAAATATATATAGAAATGTTCTTTTTGTATTTTTTTGTGGTGAAATATACGAATATACATAACAAAGTTTATTGTTGTAACCATTTTTTTAAGTGTACAATTCATTGGCGTTAATTACATTCACAACAGAAATGCTCTTTTAAATGTGCTGTTCAGGGGCTGGCCCCGTGGCCAAGTGGTTAAGTTCGCACGCTCCGCTGCAGGCGGCCCAGTGTTTCGTTGGTTTGAATCCTGGGCGCGGACATGGCACTGCTCATCAAACCACGCTGAGGCGGCGTCCCACATGCCACAACTAGAAGGACCCACAACTAAGAATATACAACTGTGTACCGGGGGGATTTGGGGAGAAAAAGGAAAAAATAAAATCTTTAAATGTGCTGTTCAAACTACCGTGTGGGAAAAATCTCTAGGTGAAAAGAAACTCACGGTAGAATCACTGCAGTACTTGCTTGATTTATACATTTGATTTGCGACCGATAATATCTGGAATTTTTCCCTGACTCTTATAGTCTGTTGTATACTACATTTTTCATGGTGTTTGAGAATAAATTAAAATGTTTTGGGCTCTGGAGTCAGATGGCCTGGTGCATTTCATATCCTGGCAATGGCAGTCCCCGGCCTTGTGACCTTGAGCAAATTACTTAGATGTGTCTGCACTCAGTTTCCTCATTTGTAACATGGAGGTGATAAAAACAGGGTTGTGAGGATTGAGAGAATGTGAAGCCCTCAGAATAGCACCTGGCACAGGGCAGGCTCTCAGTTAGCCATAGCCGAAACTACTATAAACTGCATTTGCTAATCAGATTCAGGCAATCAGGAGAGTTGCAGTCCTGTCTTTGGCAGGGTTTTGGAGTGGCTCGAAGAGTTTCTCCGCTTGGTTTCTACCAGGGAGGAAGCAGGCGGGAGAGGTTGCCTGCCAGTCTCCTTCTTCCGGTGGGTGGCTGGAAGGTGACTTGCAGGAGGAGCCAGAGGCCCACGTGGGGCTGGCTTCCCCTCGCACCTCTACTGCAGGGAGGAAGCTGAAGAGACCTGTGGAGCTCCTGGCGATTTGGACAGCTCAGAGGTTTAGGTGCCAAATGGCCCTCTGACAAGTAGTGAGAGCATCCTGCAGGAAGGTTGCTGGGAGGAACAGCCCATTATGAAAGGGCTCTGAGAACAACCTGCTAAGACTGCACTTTTCTTCCACCTCTGAGTTTGCCCTGCGGAGGCTGCCATGCTGGCAGGAAATGCTGCTGACTAAAAGAAATATTCGCTGTGTGTCCCAGAGAGTAAGAGGACAGGGGCATTTGTTTTCAGATAAAGTCGTCACTACTGCTCCCCTTTCCACTTCCTTCCCTCTCTGCTTTATAAATATTCCCTCAGTTTATAAATATTCTCAAGTCTCTCTCTTATCTTTAATAACAAAAGAGAACAAAACAAGACACTCTCACTATTCCTTCCTTCTCTAGATACCACCTTATCTCTTTCCTTCCTTTCACAGCTAAGCTGTTTGAGAGGACCTCCCACTACTCAGCCCACTGCAATCTGGCTTCTACTTTCTTGCTAAGAAACCAAAGTTGCAATCTCCACAATCACGGTGACCCTTGTGTGGCCAGTGCCAGTGGACACTGCAGTCCTCTCTCTTCCTCTCTCTGCAGGATTTGGCACCATCTGTCATTTCTCCTTCTCCTTCCCTGCTTGCCTCTGCTCCAGGATCCATGTCTCCATGTGTTTGAGGCTTCAACCACCGCCTAAAATGCCAAGAGTCTCCCCGATCTTTAAACTGGTGTGTGGGCCACCTTTTTTATGTCTTTGTTTAGATGTTTCACAGAGCTGCATACTCACAATTGAACTCATTGTCTCTCCACCTTTGCTTCAATACTAATCCTGCTCCTTCAACATTCTCCATCTTCCTTAACACCCTGGAGTGCAAAACAACTGGTCAGCCTACACTCTCCCATCTTCCTCCATCTCCCACAGCGAATTGGTCCTCAGTCCTAAATGTTCTGCTTTGATCTGTCTCTCACTCTTCCTCTTGGCCACCACCACCAGTTTAGTTCCGGCCCTTATCAGTTCTTATCTGGATTATTGTAATAACTTCTTAACCAGGTTCCTTGTCTCCAATCCTGCTTCCAGTTCTAGTGTGCATTGTTACCAAAGTGATAGTGCTACACTAAAATTTTTGTCAGTTACCCCCAGGCTTAAACACCTATAGTGGCTCTCCTGTCATCCTCAGGATTAAGTCTAAGTGTGGTGTTTAAGGCCTTTGGGAATTGTGTCTTGCCTTTCCAACCATACCTTGTTATTTCCATTCCTGGTACAGAATCCCAGCCAGTGGGAACCTTTTTTTTTAAGATTGGCACCTGAACTAACATCTGTTGCCAATCTTCTTTTTTTTTCCTTCTTCTTCTCCCCAAAGCCCCCCAGTACATAGTTGTATATTCTACTTGTGGGTCCTTCTGGTTGTTGATGCTGTGTGGGACCGCTGCCTCAGCATGGCCTGATGAGGGGTGCCATGTTCGTACCCAGGATCCGAACCGGTGAAACCCTGGGTCTCCAAAGTGGAGTGCGCGAACTTGACCACTTCGCCACGGGGCCGGCCCCCAGTGGGAATCTTTTTCAGTTGCTGAATGCTTCATGTTTTCATAGCCTCTGATAGGCAAGTTTTCCTTCTGCTTGGAACACCATTCCACCATCCTTCGCTTCTGTTTTCATCTGTTTAACGGAGAGCTCTGTCTCTCCTGTTAAGTTTTACCTTTATCGAAGTATAATATGCAAGTGGGAAAGTGTACATATCATAAATGTATGGCTTGATCATGTTTATAAACTGAACACACCCTCATCTGGGCTCCCTTTTAAGACTCAGAATAAATAGTTTCTCTTCACAGAAACAGTCTTTGCCCCTGAGCCTCCTTCCCCTTTGCCCCCTGCTCTGTTGGGTGTTTCACCCCCCGGCAGTCCTCACACTGTATGCAGTGTATTGTCTGCTTGTCCATCCTGGTGCTAGATGTTAACTCCTCTCTCTTGTCTCCATGCCCTACACCTAGTGTTAAGTATTTGGTAAATGTTTTCTGGATGAAAGTCTGAATTCTGGGGCAAATATTCCCTCTCTCTTTGTGGAGGAAGCGCATTGCCTGACTTCTAAAAATTTTCCTCCTTGGATCCTGAAGATTTGATCTTGCCTGTGGTTAATGATGGTGCTTATTTATTTGCTTTTGGGCCAGTCAGCTTTAAGGGCTCTGTAGAAATTAGCTCATTAATCCTCCCAGATCAAGAGTAAGCACTTTGAGTGCTTCCACCTGCCTGTGTTGTGCAGGTAGGCAGGCAGGCAGAGGCCTGGCCTTCTTGAGGTCATCGGACTGCGAGGTGACCTCTCCAGGTTAAAGGACCCAGAGCTCCCTGCCACAATTGTGGTGACCTTTTACTTCAGTATTGTAGAGCAGGATGGAGAAGTCTGGCTGTACTTCTCTAGAGCTTTCCTTTCTTGAGTATACCCATGATCTCTTGCTGTGTTTGCATTTATATATAACCCAGCCTTGAAACTCTCTGGGACCTCTTGCTGTGTAGATATCAAGACTGTTGGAGAAGATCAGGGATGCAGATGAAACACAGGAGCAGGATCTCAGGACAGGTGGTTTTCAGATTGTTATGATGGCAGGAGTTGTATTTTTATAAATGACACGGGACTGAGGGTGATAGGATTGGTGTGGTACGTGCTAAGATCGTAGAACTGGGTCTTACTTTTTAAGTCAAAACCAATCTAATAGGTGTTACAATTCCTTTATGGTGTATTTTTTGCAAAAGGTTTTTTTTTTTCCTATTGAGATAGAATTCTCCATGTAGTCATGTGAGGTTTTACATTTTCCTCTAGGATAGTTTGGTTTAAATTATGCCAAAACAACTCTAAGATGGTTGAAGTGATTCAAATGTTTCAAGTGTTTCTTTTTCCAAATCTGCCATTCATTGGTCAAGTTTTTGATACCAGAGAAGAATTCAATATATGAATTAAAAATGAATTTTAGACTTGGCTTAACTAGGAAGCAGAGGAGAAACAACCGTCCTTTAGAGAATGGATCGGCAGTGCTTTGGTTCTTGAGTTGATTTAGATAAACACTGGAATCTGATGTGAGTAAATGCTGATATATTTCAAGTGTCTGCTCACTTGCCAGTTGTTTGAGAATAAACTCTGGCTTAGCTTTAAGAAACGTCTTGGACATTGAGGAATTAGCTGAACTGACTTTTTAAACTGATTGTATATTTTGATATATGGGAAAACATTTTAAGACAGCTTTATTTTCAAACTTCTTCCAAGTAAATGGCATTTGGTATAACTCTCAGAGGCCTGGTATTGGGGATACTCATTCAATTATTTCCTTAGGGGAAAGTATACATTTTGGTGACATTTATGGGGTTTAAGTTTCCAACCATTAGTCACTACTGGAGCTATGTACTAGAACAGCTGGTATGGTAAGGAGAGATTGATGACTTTCTTCCGAATGAATGATAGATCTGCTTCTGGGGAGTATGTAGGAAGTCAGTGACCTGTGGCAATTCTGAGACTTCTCACAATCAGTCTATTGATGTTTGAGGTCTTAGAAGAATTTGTGACCTTGTTTTGACCCAGTAGCATCAGTTTGCACCAGGATTTGTAACAAGGGGCGTTCCAATTTCTTTCTCTCCTGCCCTGTTTAGTTTGGGGATTGAAAACAGGTTATATTTCTGGATTGGTGCCTATTGGCCTATCTTGTGTTGCTTACATTTTAATTCGAATTATCTAGTTCTTCCTTTTGCATTGACAATTTCACCATCCCCTTTGCTTAATTATGGGGTCACTCAGGAAAGCAGAGGAAGAGGATGGTCAGGGGCAGGAATGATAGGTCAGGGCTGGCTTTTATAATTGAGTTTCTAAGTGAAGAATGGCAGAAGAATATAGGGCGAATAAGGAAATTTGATTTTGGAAGAGACCAAAGAGAAGATCTCTTCCTGCTTCTTCCTTTTACAATTGAAGACTCTGATGGCCTAAGTTGAAGTAATTTGCCTATGGTCCAAAAGTGCTTAGAATCTAAAGCCCATGATTTCTACCTAGTTCAGCATTTTCTTCTGCTTACATCACATTGATTCATCATTGGTGAGAAGGAAGAAGTTAGAAATATTATTGACTCAATGAATTTTATAAAACTACCATTTTAATAAAGTAAATATGTATCTATCTAGGAATATATTTACCATGTAGATATGATAGTAAAAGTCTTATTTCTTTAGAGGTGTTAAAATGATCGTTATATATATTTCTTTCTTCATCAGGGCATGTTTATTTAGCAGGCGATATATAAACATAAAATAGCTTCATTTTGACCATCGTCTTTTGCCTGGTCTGTTACAGTAGACTGTATTTTTAATCTTTGGTTGTAACCTGTCAGTGAGGTGGAGTTGGGGGTGTGAGTGTGTGTTGGAAAGTAAAAGGTTGAGGGGCAGCAAGCTGATTAGGTGGAGAAAGCCTATGAATTAGATGTGCTTCACGGCTCATCATTAGCTGGAGCAAAGTTTCTATACTAGAGACTGGCCCCTTCTGCCAGGCTGATACTTAAACAGAGTAGGAGCAGCATTCCCAGCAGAATGTCTAGCTCTCAGCTGTCCTGTATGCTAGCCACAGCCACATGTAGCTATTTAAATTTAAATTAATTAAAATTAATTTTTTTTTTCTTGAGGAAGATTAGCCCTGAACTAACTGCTGCTAATCCTCCTCTTTTTGCTGAGGAAGACTGGCCCTAAGCTAACATCCGTGCCCATCTTCCTCTACTTTATATATGGGACTCCTACCACAGCATGGCATGCCAAGCGGTGCCATGTCCACACCCAGGATCCGAACCGGTGAACCCTGGGCTGCTGAGAAGCAGAACATGAGCACTTAACCACTGCACCACTGGGCCGACCCCTAAGTAAATTTTTTTTGGGGAAAGGGATGAATAAGCAGAGCACAGAGGATGTTTCGGGCAGTGAAACTATTGTGTGTGGTACCATAATGATGGAAACATGTCATTATACATTTGTCCAAACCCATAGAATGTCCGACACCAAGAGTGAACCCTAATGTAAACTGGGGACTTTGGGTAATTATGATGTGTCACCGTAGGTTCATCAGTTGTGACAGATGTACCACTCTGGTGGGGGATGTTGTTAATGGGGGAGGCTAAACATGTGTGGGGGCAAGAGGGATCTGGGAAATCTCTACCTGCCTTTCAGTTTTTCTGTGAACCTAAAACTGCTCTGAAAGAATAAAGTCTTTGTAAAAAATTAAATAAAATAGAGTTCCGCAGTTGCACTAGGCACATTTCACATGCCAGTTGTGGCTGGTGCAGCTGCGGGGCTGTGTTTTGTGTATTTCATTTTACGTCTATAAGGTACTTTATTGTTTAGTGTAGATCTAGACTATTTCCATCACTGCAGAAAGTCCTATTGGACGGTCGTGGATGGTAATTTCTCAGAAACATTCAAAAACTCGCTAAATACTGTTATGCTGGCTGTAAATAGCATGATGCCACCCCCTGATGACATGCTAAAGCAGTGCCCTGATGTAGAAGTACAAAAGGGAGACAGGCGGTGCTAACCTGATGAAAAAAAATCTTTTGTTTTCACTCTGTGCTCTAGTTGAAAACTAATCGATTCATATTTTCAGAAGAACGGTTATTCTTCTGTGTGTGTTGTGAAACAGATACTCCTGTTGATGCTGGCAGATAGTTTTGAAGTATGAGGTTTTATCTTAACCACTTTAACTCATTCTGGGATGTTCTTGGGATTCCTGTGAACATAGAATCCTCCCAGATGAAATCCAGTATTTTCAGAAGTATCAAAATGTTACATTTCCTGAAGAAATCACTCAGACTCTTGGGGTTGGATGTGGTAGACAGAATCACTTCAGTTTATGTTTTTTTATGTTATGAAGAAGGAACTGACTAAATAGGTTTTTTTGATGAAATTACAGAGAAGTTGTGTGAATTTAACTCTACTTATGAGAATAATACCTATGTCAGTTTTAGTTACTTAAATGGTGAGTTTGAATCATGGTCCCTTCCTTTCCCTTGAGTTTAAAACGTTTTTGTATTTGAGTAATGAAAGGATTAATGGTTTAGCCTAAGTTACGTATCACAAAGCAAATAAAACAGCCAGTTTTTAAGTCAGCACCTTAGTAGAAATCCTAACTCACTAACAACCGTTTTAGGTAGGATACCTGCTTTGTTAGGAGAAGGAATTAATGACTGATGGCTGGAAAAAAAAAAATCTGTGTAGGGAGATTAACTGGGTTTAATTTTGGGCAATTCAGGAACAGTCTGTACTTTCTCACGTTTCGCGTCCCTTGGGTGACCAGGGCCGTAACAGGGAATGTTTGACGATGTAATCCTTTTTTATGTTTCCTCGTAGAGGCCCTTTCAAGTTTCTAGAGTCCTAAATCCAGTGCCTGACCTTCAGCAGGGGTCGTGGTACGAATATTTTTAATACGGCACCTTTCCTGGGCACTTGAGGGGGCTGAAATAAGGCTCAGAGACGTGTTTCAGTGTCGTTTCAAACTGTGATCATTAGGGCCGACTTAAACATAGTAATGTTTTCGGCGAAAGTCGAGATCAGGGCTAGGTTGTTTATCTTTACTAAAATAAATACTCATCAGTTGTTTAAAAAGTCGTAATCTCCAGGGCTAAGAGAGGGTGAGCCTCTCCATTTGTCTATAGCCATCTTCCCAGTTGTTTCTATAAGAGCAGCAAGACTTTTTAAGGGCTATAATTTCATGTCCTGTTCTGTAAAACCCATTAGAAATAGATGATATAGGCAGGTCTGTAGCTTATGTATTTGCTTACATGGCTTTAAAGGCGGGGCAGCACTGATGTGCAGTGACCGGGCTGTGTTAGAGTTCCGGTCAACACTTGTTTTGCTTGCACGTACAGGTTCTGGTCTGTTTAGTCTACATATTAAGAGTGAATTGTTTTCAGCTGTATGCAGTTGTTTAAAAACTAAATATTCCCTTGTCTCTTGGAGCTACTTGGAAGAAAGGAAGTGACAAAAATATGAAAGGTGGTCTTTGTGAGGTATGACTGACTTTAAAATTTATCATATCAGAATGTATATACACAAGAAGTATTGTTTCCTTCAAGGGGATGTCATGGGAGGGTGTCCACTTATGCTTTATAACTACATTTTATTTTAAATTTAAAAGATTCCCCATTTCCATCAGCCCTCCTATGAAGAAATGAGACTGATTTCCTAATGTGACACTAATTTTGCTCTTAAGATATTCCCAACCATGTTTTAAGCAATTGTAGCTTTATTGGCATAATTATTTAATCTTATAAAATGACTCTAGCCTGCACAGTGCTGTAACTTGTTTAAAGTGAGTTTTGTTTACTCTTACTTTTAATAGATTCTACATCACTGCTTCCTCTAAGTAATGAGATTGTCCAGGTCTGTGGTTTGAGATTACAGTAAGCCGTTTGTCTGGAGGTAGGGACAGCAAAGCAAAAGCTGATGGTGGACTGGGAAGATGCATGGCGGAGTAGGGGATAGGATTCCAAAATCAGATCTGTAAAGCCAGAGACAAGGGCTTTGACAGTCTTGGGATTGTCAAAAGGCAGAGACCAGCACCAGGCAGCAAAAGACCTCAGACCTGAGCAGGAGTGGTGAGGAGAGAGTAAGAACTCGGGGGTATATCCAAGTTAAAATTTGCAGTGGTTTACAAGGGGTCAAGGCAAGTAGGGACAATGTAATGTTTCTAAGAAAGGTTCAGCGGCCCCATCTTGTGGAGGTGAGCACCTCATTTGAAGCTTCGAGGGTGCCTCTGACAGACTGAGAGGCTCAGTTCCCCGAGGGTGGATTGTGATGGCATCTGTATCAGCTATGTATAGGTGTGTAACAAACCACCCCCAAACTTAGCAGCTTAAAATAACAACCATTCTATTTGCTTACAATTCTGTGGGTTGGCCATTTGAGTTTGGCTCGGCTGGGCAGTTCTGGTCTCGCTTAGGGCCAGTCCCGTGGCCAGCTGGGCTGGGGCTACCTATTTTAAGACAGTCTCGCTCGCATGCATGCTGGTTGTTGCTGGCTGTTGGCTGGCCCTCTCTTTCCACTGATTCCTCTTTCTCAAGGAGGCTCGCCTTACTTTGTGTCTTGGCTGCAGCAGCGTTCCAACATAGCTGGCAGGGAGCTGCAAGGACTCTTGAGGCCCAGGCTTGAAGCACCACTCCACCTCCTTCAGTTGGTCAGAGCGCATCACAAAGGAGGCTCAGATTCCAGGGGAAGGGAAGTGGATTTCCTCACTTACTGGGAGGAGTGGTGTAATCCCATGGCAAGGGGATGTGTGTAGAGGGATGGGAGGAATTCTTATTGCCCTCTTTGCACACTCTCTACCACAGCAGCTTTATTTGGCTCAATGCTGATGAATACACAATGTTTTTCATTCGTTTAACTTTTGTTTTTAACTTGTGGTGGGGGAACTAATTACCCAGCTACCTTTACCCTGGTTGTTACAGTGTGGTGGATTAGAGGTTTCATAAACTAACTTGCTGTGTGACCTGTCCATCAGAGTGATTTTTGCTGGAAAAGTCACTTTAGAAATGTATAACTTGGTAAAAAATCTAAAGATGTCGATTCTAATGTGACATTTGAAGGGTGAAGGGGTGTGTGTGTGTCTTTGTGTGTGTGTATGTACATGTAATGCTGATCTTCTTTTTAGCCTTGAGGTGTTTTATTCCAGACTGACCTTCTTAAAACTCAACACCACATTAAAAATATAGATTGTTTGCATGCATATGTAATTATTTCTCCTGCCACCTACAAGTCAGTGAACTAAATCTGTCACAGCCCTAAAAATAACACGTCTATGCCTCACTCAGTTTAAGGGTAGATGGTTGCTTAGACAATTATGAACGTTTCTTTACTTTGAAGTCAGGCCAGCAGTATTTTACTGCCAGTTTTCTAGGCAGTTTTCAAAAAAGAATTGCCACCCTGTTAGGATAAAAAGATGAGAAACTTAGTAATAGTTATTGACAGAATTTGCCCATTTTATTTAGTTTATCTTATCCTAAAGGCAGAAATAATAGAAGGATGAGGAGATGTGCAAGTATACCATTTATTAATTGCAAAGTTTCTGGTAAAAGCTCTTATCATAAAATATATGCTTTTAGCTGTGGGAAGACAGCGGAATGTTATCTTTATAAATTTACAGATTTAAGTGCTAAGTGACTTGCTGTTTATTCCAAAGGGAGACAGATGTGTACATGGATTAGAATTGTGGAGTGTCCTTCCTGTGGTTGGCCCACGCCCCTTTCTCACCTAAGGATCAATGACTGAGAAGTGGATGTTACCTAGACCCCTGAGCTGTAAGAAAACTCCAAGCTTATTTATTTTAAACTTCCCAAATATTATACAAGTAATAAGAGATGGTTATTACAGAAAATTTGTATAATAGATGAGTAAAAAGGCGGAAAAATTACCAGTTACCTCATCACCAGGGCTGGATGTTGTTTGAAGTTTGGTGTAGGAGTGTAAGTTTAAGTAGGATAGGACTTTTAAAAAAGTGTAAATTGAGGGGCTGGCCCCGTGGCCGAGTGGTTAAGTTCACGCGCTCCGCTGCAGGCGGCCCAGTGTTTCGTTGGTTCAAATCCTGGGTGCGGACATGGCACTGCTCATCAGACCACGCTGAGGCAACGTCCCACATGCCACAACTAGAAGGACCCACAACGAAGAATATACAACTATGTACTGGGGGGCTTTGGGGAGAAACAGGAAAAAATAAAATCTTTAAAAAAAAAAAGTGTAAATTGATATTTTTGGAAATTGATACTTTTTAGCATTCCCTGTACTTTCACATTTAATTTGTTTAGAGCAAGAAAAATAAACCTGTCTTAGATTAATATTTGCTTGCAAAAGTGATTTTTTTTCTCGAAAATTTTGTACACACTGAGAGTCAAACATACTTTATGATTACTGGACAGAGTATAGATGTGTATTTTTCTTAGACTGAAATGTTTTTGGAATCACAGAATACATTTACAATCTAAACATACATCTGTCTTACAATTTAATATTTCTTAGAAATATCTGTTATACTTTGCCTTTTGTCCTCTGGGTGCTTATTCTGATATTTGGTACTTTCCTGATTTTACGGAAAGTTCTCGGGTAGAGGGAAGTTAGGAGTAACTTTCTCATTGTGGGTGCATTTGAAGACAGTAATGACTTTTAGATTTCACATTGACTTTGCATATCAAACCTGGCAGTGTGAGAATTTTCTAGATTGGATAAATATATGATATCTTTTTGTAGAACTAGCTATTGATTTCATGGGCATGTGGGAGAAAGGAATCTTTAGGAATTTAATTTGATCATCTGAGTGTTGAATGTTTTGGTCTTTTACAATTCAGGGATTTCATAGCATTTTGATCAAAAGGATGAAATAGCTGTTGGCATGACTAATCTTTATTTTATTTAAAACAGTTTTTAAATTACAAAGATATAATAAACACTTTGTATCAAGTAGATGAAAATAATCACCATCAGTTTTCATTCAGAGAACCCTCTCTGGTCTGTTTGGTTTGTATCCTTCCAGACATTTTTCTGAGTGTACGTATACACATAGGTTTTTCCAAAATGTAATTATTATACATGTAATGTGGTAACTATGCATATTATTCTACAACTTATGAATTTTATTTCTGTAAAGTAATATATATTACATGTATATTTTACTTCTGTGTATTTTCTGTATATATTTGTAGTAAAATATACACATTACAGATATTCACAGCTATCATGGTAGGTCATTCCTCATAGATACACCCCATTTACAAATATGCCAGTTTATTTCTATTCCAAGTCCATTTCTAGTCTGTGGATGTACTTTATTCACCCAGTCATTTATTGATTAACTTATTGGTTGTCTCCAGGTTTCTGTATTTCTGTGAGATGGATATCCAGAAGTGGAAGTGCAAGAAGAATTGGTATTGCATTTTTACTTTTGATAGATACTGTGAAAATTTCCTCCGATTGTTATGTTAATTAATTGCCCTCTTAGTTGCTCCCATTTCTGGCCTTAAAGGTAGAAGGGAGTTAAACTGAGAAGACATCTTGCCTCATCCCCTACTTGACCCAGACCTAAAATATCTAAGACCAGGAGGAGAAAATGGTGGAGGGGGGTGGTGGTGTTGGATTGGAAAAGAGAAAAACTATCATCTGAGTTTAGGAAATGCAAGTTGCATCATTTTATTGACTAAAAAAATGAAATGTCATAAAGTTTATTACTATGAATAAATTTATGGAAAGAAGTCTGGATTACAGGAGATAACATAATTGATTAATATACCCATTTGGTTACAAGGACCAGACACTCACCAAAATTACCCCCAAGTAATAGGACGTTCTTTATAGAGATAGATACAGGAATAGGGAGATAGGAATCTCATCCATAATCCCGGGTTTTGCGGCAGCCCAGGAAAAATGGAGCATCTAGGTCTTCAGGAATTGCAGTCAAATGTGTTCTCATGAACCCTGGTAGTGGACAAGACCTCAGCAGCAAGAACTTTTGCATCCTTACTTCTGGATCCTGTAACCTTGGTATTCTTAGCCAACCAGTGTGCACCAGTTTTTGTTCCCATCTACCTGCTCATCTCTTCTCTAGCCTGTAGTTTCTGCTGAGTCAGAATTTTGGCTCATTCATAGCCCTTACGGCCATTCCAACTTTTCTCTTCCTCTTTTCTCTTTTGGCCATAGCTGTGGCTGCTAATTGCTGGAGTCTCTCCTTATTTCCCAATTTTAATCCCGAAGATTGGGAGTCCAGTTTTTACCAGAGACTCTGCATAGGACACCTGCCCGCCTATAACTGCTGTGCTAAGCTTAGGTGCCCTCATTGGATCAGGGCATAACCGCGGAAGCCCTGCCTGGGAAGGGAACTGGGGTGTGGCAGGCACCACAAGTTACTGTTTATGTAACGTTACTCTTAGGTAAGTAACCTGTCCAAAATGTAGTCCTGATTAATGTACTATTTTTGTTAAAAAATGTTTACTTATGATGTACTTAAAAAGCAGTTTATTCTTTTAAGTCAGTAATTACTTCCCTGGGAAGCAGCCTCCCTTTTTCCATATGGAGTGTGAATTGGGAAAACGTGCGCCCTGTCTCACTTGTCAGTTGTCTTCAATTCTGAAATAGCAATGCCTGGATCATGAGATACAGTCTTGCCTTTTCTGCTGGACTTGAAAGTGCTATGAAATAGTTCATCCTGTTTATAGAAGCTACAGTGAAGTTCTGAAAAATATACCTGGAACCTAGTATTGTTAGAACAGTTCATTTTCCTATGTGAATAGTTTTACCTCAGCTCTGTCTTCTCTGTGTATATTGGGAAGAGTATCTGGTACTCCCTAGTTTTATGATGTGTTTGGCATTCAGTGTTTCAGAGACAGAAAGTTGTTAATATTTCTCTGGAAAATTTCTCTAAGCTGCTTTGTTTTCTTCCTGAGGGTCATAATCAAGTACAAAAAAAGGAACCCCCCCCCCCCCTTTTTTTGTCGTATTCTCCCTCCTCAACCTCAGTCTGCTTCTCTTTCATAGTAATGGCTAGCGGGATGAACGTTTCAGTGACTCTTGAATTCCTGAGTCCTTGACTTTGATGCCTCTGTGTCTCAGCATCTCAAAGGGCAATTTCCCTGTTAACTTTTTAAAACGAGAACTGTGCTCATCAAATGCTGTCTTAGTTTGGTTTCAGATCACTTGAAATGTAATCTGATGTGAAAGGCAGCGTTTAAGCTCCTCTTTACCACAAGGTTTTGATTATCATTTTGTAGGAATTTTTCTTGGGTAAAAAGAAAGATGAACAACATATTTGCCTTTAGAAAGGACAGCCAAATGGTCTTATTTCATTTTGGGAAGTTCCTTCTGGTGGTCTTGAATTCTGTGTTTTAATCTGCTTAACAATGCCTTTTAGCATATTAGCAAAATTAAAAATTATTTTATTAAAGTCTGGGCAATGCTCTTTATTACTTAGGAGAAAAATCTTAAATACTTTTTGGTAAGGGCATGCGTAAATTAAAGCTTTCATTTTGACAGCCTAGTCTTAGCTGATAGGCATGTTAATCTCTGATTGCTTTGGTGGGAAGCTGAAAATCACCTAGTGCCTGGTTTAGACTGCATTTATAATGTACTTTTTGTTTTGGTTTTCATTTCATGAAATAATAAAGTGAATTTTCCTATGTGTTGTTTTATTATAGATTTGACTGTTTATCTGGTTACCAGATTTAAATAAAAAGTTTAACCATTTTCCCTTTTTGCCATATGTCCCTTTGTTTATCATTTTTTTTTTTTATGCTGGGGGTGTGTGTGTGTGCGCGTAGTGGCCCTTTCATCAGTTACTTTGTAGCATGACAGTGCTCTGGGAAAGTGAATTATTTCGTTTTTTCAGAATTTCCCATCCTTTTCTATTTTGGTTCAATTTTCATTACACTTTTCTTTCTCCTTTTGGAAGTGCCAAAGTATGTGTAAATACGATTACATATAGAATAAATGACTGTATAATTTTTTTTTCTTTTTCTTTCTTTCTTTCTTTGGTGAGGAAGATTGGCCCTGAGCTAACATCTGTTGTGAATCTTCCTCTTTTTGCTTGAAGATGATTGTCCCTGAGCTAACATCTGTGTCAGTCTTCCTCTACTTTGTATATGGGACGCTGCCACGGCATGGCTTGATAAGCATTGTGTAGATCCGCACCGGGGATCTGAACCTGCAAACCCTGGGCTGCCAAAGCAGAGTGCATGAACTTAACCACTATGCCTCTGGGCCGGCTCCCATTTTTTTCTTTATGTGTATAGAGGTGAAAGATCTATGTGTGTAAAATTATGTATGACAAAGAAAAATTATGGGTAATAAAAGTTATTTGACTCTTGGGGGAGAATTTTATTGTATCTCTTGAGAGATAGTAATCTTTGAAGAAATGATAAGAATTAAATTTCTGAGAGGTTTTCTTTTTCTCTGTACGGTGCATACTTGAGGACTCATCAATACCATTCAAACCCACAGGATGGCTGTGACACAAATTTATGTATGCTGTATGCCCAGGACTGGACCAAGTATTTTACATACTCTGTGTCTCATCCTTAACTCATTCCTACCACGATTGGGATGATTATCCCACTTTTACAAATGAGGAAGCAGAGACCTGAGCTATCACATAATCTTTTGAAAGTCACACAGCTGGATCTGAGCCCAGTGACATCTGGTTGCAAAGCCCCTGCCCTTTCCAGGATTCCCTTTGTCTCCTCTGCTTTTGCCTCCTCATCTGCCTTTAGGATTCTCAAGCTATCAGGACAAGGAGTTAATTTCTAGAAGAAAGGTCCCTATTTTTAAAGCAGCATCATCATCTGGTGGTTAGAGCTGAAACTTGCACATCAGGCCCACCTGGGCTTGGATCCATTGGCATCATTTACTAGCTTTGTGACTGTGAGCCAGGTCCTTGGCCTCATTGTACTCCATGGTGTTTCATCATCAAAATTAGGAGCATCATTTCAGTCTTGCAGGATAATATAATGCATCATAAATAATGATGATGATGATGATTATAATAATAGCAGTTAGCAATGAGGAGCTTGTGTGTGTCGACCCCAGGGCTGAAAGCTTTTCATAGTTAGTTCTTTCAGTCCTCATAACAGCCCAGTGAGCCAGGTTCAGTTATCCTTGTTTTACATAGAACGCCCTCAGTATGTGAAGGCTGTTTTTATTTTTATATTTTCCACACCAGTGTACCCTCCCATTGGTGTGGATAATTGAGTAGTCATTGTCATTCAATAAACTTCACTGAACACCTGCTATATGGTATCTGGTCATTCAGATAAAGTTTCTCCTTCCAAGCCTTTTATTTTAATAACTTTTTATAGTATTTTAACCGGTTTCTTTTGTGCTGTTAAAAAGGATTAATTTTATGAGAACTCAAGCACTTAAACATTTCACAAACAGGAAAATCATGGACAGAAGTGCCGACATTCCAAACCGATTTTTGTGTGTCCTCAAAATAAACTATGCTACTACATTGGTAGAAAGGGCTCTGGAGATAATAGGAGAGGATGAGGAATCTTTTAAACGTGACTTCTACTATCCATCCTCTCATCCTTTCTTCTGTGTCATACAAAGTACCTAAAAATTCAGTCAATCACTAAGTTGCCTTAAGCAGCAATCCCCATGGCCTGTCATCTACCTAAATCAAAGATGGGGACATTGGGAGATTTAACAAAGTTATTAACATTAATGCTGAAGTGTTGACAACTGTAAACAACACAGAATTCTGGCAGTGGACTCCAATATATTTTATTATAGAAGAGAGAGGAAATCATAGGGCATTGCTCACGGACTTCCAAACATTGAAACCAGACTAAAAAATTCAGCTGAAACAGTAGCTTAGTAAACATTTAAAAGGAAAAAAACCAAAGCCATGCGAACACATCACTCTCTGAACGCTCCTGTGGTATCCTGGACTCTTCTGGCAGGTAGTACAAGGCCTTGTGTTGGTTAAGAATGTTCTTCCTCGTTGGAGGAAGTAAAACCACGCTTCTCAGAACACGAAAACGAGTGGGGAGAGTCGTGAGTCTGCAATTGTGAGCTGACTCAGGTCAGAATTTATACCTCGCTGGTTCTACTTGATTAGAGTGTGCGTTGACTATCCTCCAGCTATTTATTTGGTGTTTGCTGAGCTCCACTGTGTGCCAGGCACTGCTATGTCTTGGTGATATAAGGGGAGGCTCCCTTTGGGGTCTGACCTTGAGGAACTTACAAAGTCTACAGGAGAAAGGCCACAGGGAGGCGATTACACCTCAGGGAAGAAATTCTCTAGTGGAGGTACGTTACTAAAATTTAGAGCTAATGGCCCCATCTCCAACATCCTTCTGTCTTGCATCAGCAGTATGTCATAGAGTTGTTGTCAGAATCATAAAGGAAGGGATTTCAATCCAATTTGTGAAATTCCCACCACCCACTGTGTTGTAAAGTTTGTTCCAACGCAGAGTTGTAGCAAGAGATAGAAAGGACTAATGTTTTGATCCAACTTGGTAATTCTTGTCATAAAAAGAATTCCTCAAGTTTAGTCGTGTTTATACAAACATGGGTTAAATGCTAACATTAGTTGAATATATATGTAAGTATGTGTATATGTATATATGTCTGGCTTTTTGATGTGCGTGTATTAACATCATGCTTTTATCTTGTATGTAAACTGTGGGCTCTGAGACAATCAGCATTTAAACTTTCAACAAAGGAAGAGAAATAATGAAAAGGAACAATGGTTTTTTGTTTTCCCAGGAACTAAATTTACCATTGTTCTGAGAACTCAACAAATGACCACAGGATGTGAATTTAGTCAAATTGTGCCTTTGAACAAAGGTATCATGGTTGTAGTGGAGTTTTTTACTTCCCATCATCCTGTTCACATGCCTCTGTGTGCTGAAATCTGCAGGAATTCACTATGAGCTAACCACGTTAACAAGTAGTAATTTCAATACAAAAGAAATGGTCTTGGGCAGCAAAAGAAACTATTATTTCTGACTCTGTCTTCTAGATCAGCATTTGAAGTCAAGGATTTTTACGTTTTACTGGAAAAATATTTTTCTATGTAAGGTGGCCCACTTTAAAATAGAACCCCTTCAGTGTAGCCTAGATTTAGTTGGAAGTGCTGTTTGATTGACAGTAAGGCAGGGTGTATAATCTTAATCTTCTAGATTGTGCACATGTACAATTATGTTATCTTTGACAATTTAAATAAACAGTTTTTTTTTTTTCATCCAGAAGAAACTAAAGCATTAGTGGAGAACTGTTTAGAACCAGAACTTTCCCAAAAATATTGGCTTTCATTTTATGGACTACTTTTCTTGATCCAGTTGAAATGTCTTGCCTTTCATTTTGACATCCCTTTGGACATTGCCTGTACACATCATCTCTCTGAGAGAAAAGCTCTGTATCCATGTTGTTCGTCATCTGTTGTGGTTATCAGTGTTATATTAGTAGCTACTCTGCCAAGTACTTCACATGCACATCTCATTTAATACTCATATCAAGCCGATGAGGAAACCAGAGCCCGAAGATTAAAAAAATTGGCCAGGGTCAGATTTAGTTTCTCTCTCTTCAGAGTCCTTACTCTTAACTGTCAGTGCGGTGTGGCTTAGAGAGTGGTTTTCTCTCTGTCCCAGGAGAACTCTCACCAGGTAAACCCACAGCAAATTCACTGCATCACCATCAAAATGCTTTGTTTGGCATTTATTGCTGTTGCTAATTGAGCTGTTTAGTTTCATTACTTTTTCTCACATTGTGATTTGTTAACAAAGAGCAACATTGATTGTCATTATTCAGGTGCACAAGGAAATGACTGTCCATCTCTTCATCTGTTTTCTGCGTGAATGCTCCATAGCGTGCCATTATGTTTTGAGGTGCATTCCACAGTAAGATAAGCAAAGAATGCTTACATGATCAAGTTTAAAGCAATCTTGTGAATCAGAATTAGAATGTATATATATATATATATATATAAAACTAGATGAAAGCAAGAAAAACAGGTTAAAGAAACTTGACTTGTCCTGCATCCTAACATCAAGCGAGGGCCTGGATGGTATATGTAAAGTTGTGAACACAGTCTCATCTTTTAAAGGTTGATTCCAAGAAATGGTTTCTTTTGTTCCTAAGCCTAGATCCTTAGACAACATGGAGATTGCTGGGAAAGCAGTGGAGAGACCCGAGGTTTTATTGCCTCGAGAGAGGAGTGCTAGCTTGCTACAGACCACTTGGAGGGAAGATTAGGGATGGGTTAGAAGTTTTCTTCTTTGGCATAGGGCGTCCGTCTGACTGGCATTGGGTTTGGACGGTGGAAGGACAGAGGAGACCTACAAACGACCCTCTGTGGTCTAGTAGGAGGGAAGTAAACGAAGCCGAAGGAAAAGCCTTCTTCTCCCTGAGGAAGGGGACAGGAGGGAACTGGGCTACAAGACCTCCCCAGCATGGGGTGGGAGGAAGTCCTTCTAGTCATGACTTACTTGTACTCTGCAAACAGCTGACCAACAAATTGAGAGTTAAATGTATATGGAAGGTGTCTGAACACACCCCAAATATCTGAAATTTTTCCTTTTCTTTTTCATTTGACATAAAGAGACATGTTTGGGCAACCAACGTCCTTTCGGTACCACATAGGACGGGTAAGAGAATTGAGATTTTGCCTGGCTGAGATAACAATGCCCCGCAAGGACTGGTGTGGCCTCCCTGGGTAACCAGGATCCTTGCTTATCTGTGAGACTGATTGGATATCTCTTCTCTCCTAAGCAGGTAGTACTCGATGGAAGAGAAACAGAAAAGCACCAGTCACCCTACCTTTCACACTGGTCTATTGGATTTCATTGTGAGGACAGGGCAGTTGGGATCATGGCAGGCGATGCTGGCTGGCCTGAGGTGTCCCTGTTCCTCCTGCTCCCGGCCCTGCTAGTCTGCTGTTTGAGGATCTCATCTTTTTTTCTTGCATGTTATTTAACCCCTCCTTGATCTGGTCCCAGTCTGCTTTTTCTAGTAATCTTTCATTACTCCTCATCAGTACTATTTGCTGCTTCCTGAAAATAGATGGATAGACCCTCCTTTTTGCTTTTGTTGCTCTTTGGCAACTTTCTAAAGTGCTAGCATCTCTTGTTTTTGGTTTTTTCCCCTAGTATACAAGTTATGTAAATCTTTCAAGATTCAAGTCAAAGGCCCATCCCAAATTCCTGATTCAGGCAGTTCTTAGGGAAAATCACCCATAGCTGGATAATGCAGCTGTTTGCGCATAAAGCTCATTTGTTCTGGTAGCTTTTAAGTTCCTTGAGAATAGGAGACATGTCGGCCCCGGGGGTTATATCTTGAGTAACATTTAACATGGTTCTTGCCACTTGCTGAGAGCTGTTCGTTATTTGTTGAGTGGCTGCATGAACATCAATTTTTTGACTGTCCTGCTAGTTTCCCTGGGTTCAGTTCAGGCTTTCCCAACTCCCTTTTAGACCTTTTGGAATCTGCTTTTATTTATTTTATTTTATTTCTTGAGAAGTCTTTTCTGTGCTCTTGCCTTTGCCCTTTGTGCCTGGAATTACCTTTGGAGAAACATGACACCTTTTTGATTTTGTCTCTCAGCGTTTCCAGCCTAACGCTCAAGAGTTTCCCTCAGGATGGTCATGTTCTTTAGGAGACTCAGCCCATGCTCTTGCGAACCCCACCTTGGCTGAGCATTTGCCTTGGAGAACTGGGAGAGTCAGAGGATGCGGGCACCTCTGCCCTTAGCTTGGGAGGTGTGGTGCTTCTGTACCCCGTGGACACTGCTTTTGATGATAGGACTTTGTCTCGTCAGCTTCCTTGAAAAGATGATACATGTAGATATGTCACAGTGAACTTTCCCAAGACATTCTTCTGGGAATTCTCTCAGCTTTTGTGGTTCTGTATAAGTTACCAGCCTCCTTTGGACATCCAGGGCAGGCTGCTGAACCCCCTATAAAAATGAAACAGAAACCTTTGCTGTCCTGTGGGCCTTTAAGGGGTGACAGCAGCAGTGCTGATGACTCAGAAGGGAAAGGCTTTGCTGGGTAGCCCACAGGCCTAGTCAGTGGTCCCCTCTTCCAGTTGATGTCGTCTGGTGGTGTTTAAATCCTCTCTCCGTGAGGATTCCCGTCAGCAAGAGTCATACCAGTAACTTCCATTTATTGCCCCCTCAGTGATGACACGGTGTTAGAAGATGTTCGTGTGATCCCTGTATAGCCTAGTATTTTCAAAGTAGAGGGAATTTAAGTCATTTGCTGCTAGTAAGCTATTTCAGTTTAAATCATGATGCTAACATGAACATGACCTTGAAATCAGTATTTAGTCTTTTTTTTGTAGAATACATTAGTTTCCAGGGCTGGAATATATAAATATTATATATGTACATATTATATATATATAAAATTTCTTTTGTGGGAAGGAGAACAAGAGATAGGATAATCTATGCTTCTCACATAGTAAACAATTCTGAAATGTGAGGTTATGTGATTCTTTGATTTTTCCAGATCTATATATCTGCTGTATTGGAAGGTCTAGAGGTTACTATAAATAAAACATTGGAACAATGAATTTGTCCCCTTCCTGCATCCTGAGACTGGCCTTTCTCTGACTGTGGGGGTTTCTAACTCGTGCTGAATCTTCTCTGATAATGAGGATTGAAAGGAAGTTGAAGGTAGATTTGTAATGGAATGCCTCCCCTGTGTGCATTGCTTTCCAGGTACTCTTTGTGGAATGTTCTTCATAGATGACTTGAGAGAGCGGGACGCTTTTGAAGATACCAGTAGAGCTGTGGTGAAACACATAATCACCTATTTGGGTTTTGGGGAGTTTGTTTGGTGTTCAGATTCGTAAGGTGGGATAGAGCCCTAGCAGGCCTAAGAGAAGACTCCTTTACCTGACACAGCACGTCTGCCAGGGCTGGAGCTGACTTTACGCCAGCCAGCTCCTGGGGCACCTGGGCTGACTTTTTTTTTTTTTTTTTTGAGGAATATTAGCCCTGAGCTAACATCTTCTGCCAGTCCTCCTCTTTTTGCTGAGGAAGACTGGCCATGAGCTAACATCTGTGCTCATCTTCCTCTGCTTTATATGTAGGACGCCTGCCACAGCGTGGCTTGACAAACGGTGCCATGTCTGCCCCCGGGATCCAAACCAGCGAACCCTGGCTGCAGATGCAGAATGTGCAGACTTAACCGCTGTGCCACCAGGCCAGTCCCCTGGGCTGACTTTTTAAAGAGCTTCGTCTGAGATGGTATTGGGCAGGCTCTGCAGGTAGTCACCAAGCTGGGGGGCGCCTGATGCAGGCATGACCAAGACCTCCTTGGGAGATCAAAATCCTCCCCTTCATGAGATCACCCATAGATAAGAGGTGCCAGTGGCGGAATGAGCTTTGCCTTTAGAAGCTTGAAAGCACACGGATAATGCTTCTTTTGAAGGCAGCTTACAACTTTTCTCTGCCTAGAGACTCATATTTCTGTAAGGTCTGCTCAAGCTAAGAATGATGATACACCACTTCATCAGATGACTCACCTCGCTGAAAAAAAAACTTTAGCCCCTTCTCCTGGACTGCCCCTACCCAGGAATTTCTTGCAGGAATTCCAAGATCTTTAAACAGCCAGGCACACCTCTGTTTCTGTCAGAATAAATTAGGCTGGAAAGTCATAAATTAGGAAAATATTTTGTGATTTGTGTTTATTATTTAACAAGTAGAATAAATAGCCGGCTTCAAAAAACCAAGCAAAAACAAAAATCCAAACCAATGCCAGGTCAGTTGACAGAAAGTCATTTTATTGTTTGCCAACAGTGAGGATGTACCTTTTCTGGGAGACCGGAAGCCTTTCCTCTGTCACCCTCTGATTTTGTTCACTCTTCCCCTTGCGTCTTTCTTCGGTCACCTTGTCCTTTTCTGCCTCTGCCCTGTGTATTAATAGTGTAGGGAGATGAAAGCCTAGGCGGGAAGTGCAGGGAACCCTCTCCATAGCTCAGCTGTTTATTTCATCTTTCCTCTCTGTTACAAAGTTTCTCCTTACTCTGCTTATCAAGTCTATGAATGACTCCCTTTGTCAAGCTTATTGGAATGCCCTGTGGGAGGGGTGCTATGCAAAAAAAATAATTGTATTGCATAACTGCCTAGTCCTTAGAGATGTCAGATCGCCTTTGGCACCAGAACAGACCCACCTTTCTGGCAGGTCTTCTGAGAGCAAGGCACAGGGCATTGGAGCGGTGGCCCTGTCCTCCACCCTAGCACCACGGGGGTGACCTTTACCCCGGCTCTGATAAAAGGCTTATTTTAGATTTCTAAAATGCTTGTCTTTCCTTAGCCCTGAAGGAAATGTTTCCCTATGTGTCTGTTTTCTCCGTGTGATTCTTTCCAGCTGCTGTTTCTTCACAAATGTCAAGTTTGTCTCTCCCGTGTCACCTCGAGGCAACTGAACATTCGTGACTAATTATTGAAAAGGGCAGCCTTTTAGTTTATTTTGATGAAAACAAAATCCCAGAGAACTCTGTTAGATACACTATAATTGAGCAGGTGACATGTTGTTGTTTGGGGCTTGGAAAATAGATCCAGAAAAAGTAGAGTTTTTGGCACGGTAGTTGGAAGAACCAGAAGCTCCAAGGCGAATTTCATGGACTTATTACTGACACTGTGTGTATCCTCTGAACTAAATCCAGCCCTTTAAACTTAATACCAAACAGCCGGGCCAGGTGGTCACTGAGCTTAGAGAATGGCCATCTTGGAGCAAAGAATCATACAATGAACTCTTATCCAGCTAACATATTTTTTTTTCTTTCCTGTAAAATCAAATTAAATCAACCTCAGTTTAGAAGGTGTTGAAATGGAAGGGGTGTCTTTGCCCTCTGTTGGCTGTTTGGTGGTGGCCGTGGTGGTTTGTGGGAGGGGTTAGGCTATGAAGGATGCATATAAAATAGCTCTAAAAATTAAACTTATTTTAGCATAGGCTTTTAATTTGGTATGGGTGGTTGCATCCCAGGTTTGATCCTCCATTATGAAACTTTCATTAATTGGCATATTATGGACGATCAAGTGCAAAATATTATGTATGACAATTAAAGCAAGTTGAAAGTGTGTAGATCATGGTACATCCCTAGGACTTAAAAACAATGATAAAGGGTAGTATGTGCTGATGTGAGGAGAGCTCCAACATATGTACCAGTGGGTAGAAACAGTAAATGGCAAAGTGGACAATAAAGGTGAATACCCTTTCTTTAAAAACAAGCAAACAAACAAAAGGCAGGAAGCCGAGACAGTGTTTGGCTCTCAGGTGCAGGGGGCTTTAGCAGTCCTGCCTCACTTCCTGGCACACTGTCATCACTGGGCCCCGCAGGGCTCCTCTTAGAATTATGTGGGGTCACATTATTTTTTTGGCTTTCCTTATTGCCTATTCCTTTATTCATTCCTTTTCCCCTTTCGACCTTTTTGAATGTTTATGTTTATTCTTTACTTTGTGTATGTTCTTGTAAAACATGTTTTGCATGCATGGTTTTTTTTTTCCAGAGGTGGAATTCACATAATATAAAATTAACCCTTTTAAAGCGAATGATTCAGTTTCCTTCAGTACACTACAGTATTATGTAACCACCACCTCTGTCTAGTTCCAGAACTTCCTCACTCCAAAATGAAACCCCAGACCTATTCAGCAGTTACTCTCCATTCTCCCTGCTCCTCAGCCCCTGGCAACTGCCCATCTGCTTTCTGTTTCTAAGGATATACCTATTTTGGATATTTCATATAAATGGAAGTATACTATATGTGACCTTCTATATGCATGCATGCATTTTCAATCAACTTTATTGAGGTTTAATTAATTAAAAAAGGCACACTTTTTTTGTGTGTGTGTGAGGAAGATTGGCCCTGAACTAACATCCGTCACCAATCTTCCTCTTTTCGCTTGAGGAAGATTGTTACTGAGCTAACGTCTGTGCCAGTCTTCTTTCATTTTGTATGTGGGACTCCAGCACAGCATGACTTGATGAGCGATGTGTAGGTCCATACCTAGGATCCAAACCTTCGAACCCTGGGCCCCTGAAGCAGAGCAAATGAACTTTATCACTCTGCCAGTGGGTAGGCCCCTGCACACATTTTTTAGTGGACCTTATGCATAGGGTCTTTGTTTTTCTTTTTGTATTGCATCTTTTGCATTTATTTACAGTAACTCCATGAGGCAGATCCTATCATCACCCCTGTTTTTCAGATAAAGACTGAGGCTCAGGGAGACTGAGTGATTTGCCTGAGGTTGCACAGCTTCTGAGTGGTAGGCAGGATGTGAACATGGGTGGGCTGGCTCCAGAGTCTAGGCTGTTGACCACTATTGCCTACACCCTCTCAGGTCTCTTATGTGTGCAGTTCCAGAGCCTGATTTATCCCACATAACAGTGTGCTTTTCTCTCACATTGACAAAAAGTGGCTGTAGAATATTCTGCTATTTGCATGTACCATAATTGAACTGTTTCCTCACTGATGGATTTTTGGGAAGTTTCTGTTTTTTTTGGTCATGAATCATATTGAAAGGAACGTTAAGGACCAAAGAAAATTCTAAAGTAACATATATTCATTGTAGAAATATGCTCAAACAAGAATAAGGTAAGACACATGTATGATCCCCCAGAGGGAACCACTGTAAAGATTTTTTAGCAGCTTTTCACTCTCTTTTATATACTTTTTTAATGGGGGAAAAGAAAACCCTTTCAGAGAAAGTATGGTACTGTAAATGAAGTTTTGTAATAGAAGATTTACAATATAACGTGAACATCTTTTTATCAAATTAACCATAATGAATATTTACTAAGTGCTTAAAATGCAACAGGGACTATTTTAAATGTTTTATTCCGTTTCACAGGAATCATGAGATGTACGCGGTTATTTGGCAGATGAGGAGACCCATGTATGGTTTAAATTTACATACATGGTTTTGTGCTCTGGCTCTTCCTATTTCTTAGTTTTTTTATTCAGCATTACGTTCTTATGATTAATCTATTTACCTTGCTGTGTTTACCTAGATATTTGTTCCCACCATGGGTTTCCCTATCTTTGCCTCCATCTCCATTGCAGAGGACTGCAGGGAACATCCTTGTCCATGCAATCGCTGTGGTCTATGTCTAGGAACAGGATAAATGGATCATGGGGGAATATATGTACTTACGACGAAGTGTTGACAGAGCCAGATTCTTCTCCGGAAGGGCTGTGCTGGAGTCTACAGTCCTATGCTGTATGTTTTCTGTGGTTTCAAAGATATGTGTATAAATGCTTAGAGAAAGGACCAGAAGGATGCACACCAAACTGGCAACACTGGGAACATATATAAGAGGATCAGAAAGGAGCTGATGGACAGAGGATACCTGAGCCTTATTGATCATGATTTGATATAAGGAGAACGTCTTCATGTGTAACTTATTATAATTTACTGTTTAAAAAAAAAAGTCTGAAAAATGTGACCGTTACCTAAAGTTTGCTATTTTATGCTGTGAACACATTTGGAGTTGTGAATGCATGGGTTAAGATCAGTCATGGCACGTGGGATGAGTTCTTTGGCAGCTTGGTGCTTTTTGAGGCATGCTCTAAATAGTTATCCTAGTAATACCTGTAAACCCTCTTTAGACATTTCATTCAAGTCCCCCACATCTCAGGTGGCTCAGAGACGTTAAATGATTTTCCCAAGGCTGTGCATGGGGTTGGGAGAGTTGGCCAAGTTGAAGCGGAGAGCAGGTGCTGGAGAGGTGGGCTGCGTAGGAGACTTCTTTCTGGAGAGCTTATTGATTGGAAGTCAAGATTGGGAAGGAAGTGGGTGTTATTTTCCTGCAGGTGGGGCAGGGAGGAAACATTCTTAAGAACAGTGACTTTCAGTAACTTCCTTGTGCAAACACTTAACTGAATGAATGTAGTAGTTTCGTCTGTTTAATAAGCAAGGTAATAAAATAATCTTTGCTTTATAAGCTGCTCTCTCTGTCAAATGGAGGTATGTGATCTTGAAGTTAGGACTCAAGCTTCCGTCTTTTCACCTCTTCTAAAGTAGAGAAATAAAGGTTCTGGATGACTGAAGAGTTACTCTTTGAAGGTACCATTCAGGTTCCTCTTGGATGGTAGTTTCAACTGACATGCCTCATTCTTTCTATGGAGCCCAGATGAATAACATTCAGTAAGTCACTTTTCAAAAAACTGGTACGTCGGGGCGGTTATCTGCACGGACATGTCCAGTCTCTGGTCCCATCACCTTGACCCACACCCTGATAATGGTGCATAACTTGGTTTATAACAGAACCAGTGCGTGTTTATGTCTGAATTTTGATTTCAGAACCAGGACTAGGAATATGTTCACAAATGCACTGTGCTGAAAGAGGAGGTGTTTGTATACAGCTACACTGATAGGTTCTTTTCCACTCTCGCCCATGATAATACAGGTTTCCTCTGATGAGCTACTCAGAGACGGAAGACAGGATGTTGATGATGCTTTATGAAGTAGACATGTATTTGCTACTTACAACTAAGTAAAATTAAAAAATAAGAATAAATTGGAAGGCAGATGCAGATATAAAGTCACACCTTGAAGACAGGAATGTTTCTTACCACCAAATATTACCCGGAACTCACTGGTTTAGAGGTTAAAGGTGCAAAGCATGGTTGAGAAGGCAGAACTTTCGGCTTATCTTTTGTTCCCAGGGTTGGTGAACTCTTTGTAAACACTGGAACAGAAATGACCCTTATAAACAGGTGCACATGTGTGGTAAGTACCTGATGGATGTGTGCTAACCAATAAATAATTAATACTACTTCCTCTTGACTCATGTGGTTGAAATGAAGGATAGTCATTCTAATTGCAGTGTGTACTTGTGTTGAGCAGGGAAGTTGAGCAATCCTGCCATATTTAGTAACACTCTTGAGATGAAATAGGTGGGGTGGGAGAGATAATCATGCTTTGCCTTTTGGGTGAATCTGAGTTAAAACCTTTTTATTGTCTAGATTTATAGCTGCTTGATAATCTTCTTCCCTAGAATATTGAAGGTGCAAGATTTTTTACGTTGAGTTGAGAAGAACTGAAGTTTCAATTTGTTCAACGTGATTAGATGACCATAGACAAATGGGGTAATTAATTACCCTTCGTTTTTTAACTATATAATGTCTCTACACAATTGAAATTTTGGTGAGCACGTTTTTGCTTTATTTCAGAGAAAGACAAGTGGAATAATAATTAGCTTGTATATCATTTTGTGTAGATTATCTTTGACATAAAATGAAAACCTTCCCTGGTGTTCCCACAGAAAACAAAAAGGAGATTAAAGACTTTTCCCGGTGCAGATTTTAGATCCATTATTCAAAGGATGACAGTTTGCTTAACTAGTAGAGAAACGAATGGGAGTGTGTGTCTGGATGTTTTGGTGTGTAGCTTGTATGATCTGGGAACTGGTAATGAAATTTGCAACACCTCTAAGCTAGAAATTTTTACGAAACCACAGCATATATTTTCTTTCGTAGCCATTCTCTGAGGCTGCATGTGTGGGCCCCTTTCAAGAAGAGGTGGGAAAAAATGGTGATAAATGACCTTGAAGTGAACTTTTGATATTTGCATTACAATTCTGCTGGTTTGAGCTTTTAATTTTTACAATTGTGAGTGATATTTGGGAAGAGTATCAGTTTCCAGTCTGTTCTAAGTAGTGGTGATATGACCCTTAAAGAAATACAAGCACATTTATATGCTTATTTTACCTGCCCTGAGGTCTTCAGAGTTGGCATGCCCTTGCCGCATGGGTGGGAATGGAGATAGCTTTTCAATTATTTTAGTTTCTTCTGATCAAAGTTTCAAAGTTATTTGTCTAAGTACACATTCAGCTTCACGATTGAGCCTTATTTTTTTCTCCAAAATAAATGTTTTTCTGGTGATCTCTTGATAATCTCCAGCATTCCTTTTAAAGTCTAATTTATTAAAATTCATTTGACTTTTGCTTAAGACTTTCATCACCATCAATAAAAATTGATCAAACTGCTTCTGTGCAATTTCTTCACCCAGGCCTGGGGATGCAAAGGAGAGGGGTAGAACCTGCAGTTCTGGGGATTGACCCAAATAGAAGTTAGGTAGGCGTCTCTGGATTTAGATGGAAGAATGCAGAGAATTTGATTGTAGATGGATTATGTGGTGCTCTTGGGATGTCTTCTAAGCTCGTCCGCTCAGTTAGGTGAGGCTGGGCTATGGTGTGGTAACAAACAACCCCCAAATCCCAAGAGCTTAATGAAACAAAAGTGTATTTCTTGCTCTCAGAGTCAGCTGTCCTTCCTGCAGCAACTCAGTGATCCAGGCTGCTTCAGTCTTGTGTCTCTGTCGTCTGATTGCCCCAAGAGGGGAGGGTTTTGATAGCTTTCCTCTGCCTTAGTAATGAAGAGTCATTTGTCACTACTCACATTTCATTGGCCCAGCCATTCACATGGCCCTGTCTATTGCGAGGGAAAGCAGTGCTTTTGTGCTTAGGAAGGCGATATTGGCGAGCCCTGCTAATGTCTATCACGCGTGTCTAATTGAGGATTGGGATCTCAGAGAAGGGACTGGAAATAGAGATGAGAATTTGAGAGAAGTCATTTACAGAAAAGGAAATGGTGGAGCGAATTTATAAGGGGAAGTGTACACTTAAAGAGGATTTAGTTTTCCATGACGATTTCTCTGCATGTAGGTGTCTTCACAACCCAGGCAGTATGCTGCCCTAGAAAAGTATAAGGGTAGCTATACTTGTTGATTTACATGCGATATGGACATTGTCTGCCTCCAAAAGTGCGCTTGCACTTGGTCCATTGATCACTTTAGGGTGGTGCGATCTTGTAGGTTAGCAGATGCTTAAACCTTGATGACAGCAGGTTGTCTTGGCCAGGGCCTAGGTAGTAAGCTGGTAAGAATGCTTATTATTATTATTTTTTGTCTCATTGGGATTGGGAGAGAGTCTGTATGTACTGTTATGCATATTAAGCATTTTGAGGACATTGGCTTTCTGTTATCTTTTTTCCCAAGAGTGTTCATTACTTGACCTTGACATTGGAACGTATGAGTATACTTCTACTGCTACTACACCCAGAACATCCACAGAGAAGGGACTTACTGGGTCAGACAACCAGTTTTTGTGGGTGTTTACTGCCCTGGTTCTTGGTCTCTGATCCTCCCTTGTCCACCCCTATTCTTCCTTCTCAGCAACTCTTTCTGTTTCCTCTTTCCCCCATGGTCTTCGGAAGCAGGGAGCCCTGGATTTGGAGCTTCTTCCTTTGAACAGCTCTTTGATGTGGGGCAGGTCACTCTCCAAGCCTCACTGTCCTTATCTGTAACATGTGGCTAAATAGCTACCTCATGGGATTCTTAGTATTTAGTAACGTATGCAAAATACTCCAGTACCTGGTATATTTTAATTGCTCAGTAAACATTAACTATGATTAGTCTTATTGTCATTTCTCATATTTCAAGGCTCATCTTAAATAATTCTATCATGAAAACTTTTCCTTCATTATTTCACCAGGCAGTAGATATGATTTATTCCATTGAGCTGCCAAAGCAATTTAGAACTCTGCTGACATTTTGTATTCTTTTTGTATACACATACTTGTGTACTGAGACTTAATATCCCTCAGGACAGTGGGTATCCTTTATTCATTGCTGTATCTACTACATTGCCTTCACTGCATGGTGCAAGTAATAGGTGCTCAATTAAAGGTTAAGTTGAGTCAAAATGAGATATGGGAGAGAGGGCTCTAATATATTTAGAGAATAGTCCTTCTATTTGGGTGAATTCTCATAAGTTGTAAAATACAACTACTCTTGAAATAGTACTCAGTTAGTTTCCTACTTTGTGTATACATATATATATATGATTCTCACTGTTTATGTAATTGACACTATAATGCAACAAAAAAAGGAAAATTAAAGAAATAATGAAATCAGTTCAAATGGCTTAAAAGTTATCACTATCATAAAGTAGCAGCTTAAGAGAACTCAGGAGAATTTAATACAACCCTGGTCATTTATATAGCTGAGTTGTGGCTTTCATTTCTCTGTGCTCAGCTGCTTGCAAGGCTTGCAACTTTCTGACTGGTTCTGCGTGTGGGAAGTTGTACCTGGTAAGGCAAAAGAGGGGTATTAAATGACTCTCTCCCAAAGTTGCAGTCTCAGAAAGTGAGTGGGTTTGCCTGGAGTTATGCTCGTACTGTGGACCCAACTTGTGTTAATGGAATGGGTTTCCTTTCCTCTGGAAGGGCATCATTGGTCTTCCTGCCTCTGCCCCCAGGGCATCACAAGAAGCTTGGAGATGTGTGTGACTTCTCTCTCCCCTCCTTACCTACCTCAGATCGATCCCATCTTTGAACACTGGATCCTCAAAGATATCCTTGAGAAAACTCTTGTTTTGTCATTCCTTTATTCTCTTCTAGAAGGGAGTGGAATCCTGGTTGTCTATCTCCTAGACCTATAACACTACAAAATGTTAAAGAATGTAGAGAGACCTTAGTACACTGAGACAGGGACTCTCATTTTACAGTTAGGGGTCATGTGATTTGCTCAAAGTCACCCAGGGAATCAAGAGTCTTGCTCTCCTCCTTTCTTCTACAACACTTGACTCGTCAAGTGTATGTTTGTGCTTGCCCCAGGAAGTAGGTGCTGTGCTGTACATACTGGACAGAGAAACATGGGTAGACATGCCAGCTGTGGGCTTTCCTGGAGACCAAGGGAGACCCAAAGGAGACTGTCAGGGATTGTGCTGTGTTGGTGGTAAACCAGATGGATGTTATGAAGCTGGTAGAATTATATGAATTTGAGGCTTTGACTTGAAAATGAGCTTGAAAGGAACCTACTCCTAAAACACATTTCCTTGTTTTCTTGCCTTTATTGTCAAGAGTAGGGCTTATAGGATTGTCTTCTACTGAGTTGCTTTTTCAAAAATCTGCTGCTAAGTAGGGAGTTGAATCAATATATAAGAAACCCACTATGATAAGACTTATTACAGTCCATATAATTCTCAATAGTAAATCATTTGGATTTGGCTTTAGAGATTTGTTTTTAAACTTGTATGTTATAAAGGAAATTTTTTATTGTAAAACAATACATGCTCATTGAAGAAAAATTGGAAAATGTAGAAAAGCACAAAGAAGAAAATAAAAGTCACCCATAATACCATCTCCAAGAGAGAAAATGATGTTTGGTGTTTACTGTATATTCACAAAAGTGGGATTGTTTTGTATATAATTATTATTTTTCTTTTAGGAAGATTAGCCCTGAGCTAACATCCACTGCCAATCCTCCTCTTTGTGCTGAGGAAGATTGGCCCTGAGCTGACATCTGTGCCCATCTTCCTCCACGTTTTATGTGGGACACCTCCCACAGCATGGTTTGATATGTGGTGTGTAGGTCTGCACCCGGAATCTGAACCGGTGGACTTCGGGCCCTGAAGCAGAGCGTGTGAACTTAACCACTACGCCACTGGGCCGGCCCCGTATATAATGTTTTATAATCTGTTATTTCTATTAAATATATTACTAATTTTCCCCTTGTCATTACATATTATCCTAAGATAAATGCAATGCTATTTAAAAATTGCTTTCAACATTTTCTTATGAAAAATTTTCAAACATGCAGCAAAGTTGGGAGAAATTACAGTGAATACTTGTGTCTATCATCAGTATCCTACCATTAATATTTTGGCATACTTGCTTTATCACTTATCCATCTACCTACCCCCTCTCTCCATCCATCAATCCATCTTATTGGTTTTTCCTTGCATTTGAAAGTAAATTTCAGTGCAGCATTATTTCTTTTAACCAAGCTTGTTTACCTTCATAATTGTGTTTGCTTTACACCAATATTCAAGGGAATTTGTATTCTTTGAGCCCACACACACAAAGGAGAGCCCAGAAAACTTGCCAAGAGAATTTTGTTGGGCGTAGTGTGAAGCCACATCCAGGATTTAAAATTTGCCTTGGAGCAGAATATGTATCATTAGCTTCTGAGGTGGCAAATAAAGAACCAGGAAGAACAATCTCCTTCTCACTCACCCGCTCTTATGCCTAATTCAGTCTTGAGCAGGCAAGCAAGGAAAATCTTTAGAGGGGCTAATACTTTTCTTCCTTGTCATTCTCAACGCTGTTGGAGACCTTGACGCTTAGTAAATGGTGAGGATGGGGATTGACTTGTTGGTAGCAAAAGCGCTTTACTGTGGTTTCCACAGCCTTCAGGTGGGTGATTGACTCCCAGCTGCCCTGTGGACCCGGGAATATGCTTGCTCTGCTTTCTTCCGCCTTGGTTTCCCTAGGCAGGAGATTGCAGCACTGAGATTGTTGTTGTGCTCTGTAACTTCACTCTTGTTCCTGCTGTTCACAGATTTCCTGCCAGTTTACCTGGCCTTCCTATTTGAGTGACAGGTTCTTTTGGCCATGGTGTTGCAATGTTGAGGGGCCGGTGGGGGACAACCTTGGTGGGCACAGAAAACCCCTCTTGTTTGTATCTCTCCAATGCCCAATTTCAAAGTTGCCTTACCCTGTATATCCCAAGGGGCAGGGCCAGGTGTGGGGACCTGGCTTTGAGTACAGTTCCCATCATAGCACCTGTGTGTTTAGGCGCTTGTTGGGGTAGAGAAAATCCCTTTTCTACCCTTCCTGTGTTCTCATGGCTGGACTAATAGGGAAATTGACACAAGACCAGACTAACAGGAGAAAATCCCAGTGTAATAGTACGTATTGGAGATCATAGAGAAATGATGCTTGGAGAGTGAAAAAGCAGGCAGTGTATTTATCTTTAACACAAACAATGGATTTGTGAAGAATTGACAGGAGAAAGACACTTAGGCTTGGGGTATGTACATAGTGAGGAATTTAAGCAGAGTTTGGGCTGGAAGTAGTCAGTTAGCAAGGTTTGTCTGTGGGGGCTTCTCGGCCCTGAATCCCCAGCACCGGGGAGAAGGATGCCGGGAGAGCTCCTTTCACAGGTGAGATTTACTTCCTGCCTTCAGGGGAACAGAGATAGGAGGGTCAGAATGCCCTCTTTGCTTCTCAAGTGACCCTAATTCAAAATAATCAATGTGCTATTGTGGGATGTTTTAGGGTGGCCTGCCCTGGGCCCAACACACTTGGTAAATGCTGATTGACAAGGAGCCTGTCCCTGTTAAACCCTCTGGAATCCCTGTGGTTGTTCTACTCTGCAAGCACATGGTGCCTTTCACGAGCCTTTCAAGAACACATATCAATTCTCCAAACCTCATAACCTTTTCTTGTGTTTTCAAGTGGCTGCAGCCCTGAAGAGAGAGCAGGCTCTGTGTTTCTCCTGCCTTCTTTTCCCAGGTTTCACATTCCAGGGTGTTCAATCTCGGTGACACGTCAGCGCCCTTTAAAATGATAAGAAGCCTCAACTCTGACATTGGTGACACCTCTGACGTGTTCTTTCTCGTAAACTCAACCTCGGCTAAAACGCCTTCCTAGGACCTGAGGTCTGTGGAGCCCTGACTTTGCATAACCGGGTCCCATGAGGCAGAGTGGTTCCCCTTCCCTTCTTTTGTCTCCATCTCTTCCTTTCTGTCGTTTTCCTGAGGGCAGTTGAATCTTGGCCATCTCAGGCGGATCATCCAGCTTCTGGATTACCCAGGTTCCTCGATTTTTCCCTCAGGCAATTTCAGTTCTCAATGACTGAGTTGGCTAGGACCTTGATACTTGGAAAGGACATCCGGTTTGTCTCTTATCCTACCTCCCTTCTCTTCCCTCTTTCAGGCAGAACCCCCTCCAACACTTAGGGCTGTGGTTACAAGGGGGATTGACGTCCTCTCCCCCACCTTTCTGGGACATTGGTCAATGTCTGGAGACATCTTGGTGCTCGCAACTGGGGAGAGGTGGGGGCATTCTAATGACTTCTAATGGAAGGAGGCCAGGGACGCTGCTAAACATCCTACAATACACAGGACAGGCCCCCAAAACAAAGAATTATCTGGCCCAAAATGTCAATAGTGCCAAGGTAGAAAAACCCTGCCCTAGATATAAAGGTGCTTTTTCTGAAAAATCTTCCTGTCAATGGCATTAGATGACCTCCATGCCAGTGTTTTCTATCTGAAAGTTCACCTGCACATCTAACCTAAGTCCCTTAGGCTTCACTCAGTCCCTGTGAAGCGGAGATGAAAATGTGTGCTCTCCATCTTCTGTGTGTAATCATACGCTCCCAACCTGCTCTCAGTTAACTTTTCAAATTTATTGTCTTAGAGCCTCTTTTCTCTCTCTCGTTTCCAGTCTCTCGAGATGTTTTCCCAATTTTTTATGTATTATGTCTCTTAAATTGCAGTGACCCAATCCAGAGGCAGCATTCTAGCAGCTTGGCCACTGCCACATAGGATGGAAGTGGTTGCCTTCGGGAGGGGCATCATGACCGCCATGTAAATGACCAAGTAGGAGAGCAAGAAGACAGTTAGTTACTGCTCCTGCTTGTTAGAGGGAGTTACGTGGAAGGAAAACTTCCACGTCAGAGACATCTGGATAAATCTTTACCCTTACCAGAATTGTGACCTTGGGCCTCAGTTTTCTCAGGCATAAAATGGGGATAAAATATTTCATAGGCTTGTTGGGAGTAGAAAGTGAACGGCACTGTGTCTGTACTAATGATCGTTAGCTCTTGTGAGTAAGTATGGACTTGGTGTTTTAATTTACTGTGTCCATGATTTCTGTTGGAGAAGATAGGCAAAACTTTGGGAAATCTACAGAGGTAGTCTGAGTTTGATGGTGGTTTTCAAACTTTATTCTGCAGCAGGATTCCCAGGGAGCTTGTTAGAGAATACAGGTCCTTAGGCTACAGCCCCAGAGATCCTCTTTGGGAAATTTGACCGGGTCTGGGCATTTCTCTTTGTCACAGTTATCCAGGTGGTTCTGCTGCACGTGGTCCACAGGTAACACCTGGAGAAATCCTGGCTTTATGGCTACCAGGTGAGCATCAAGGAGGGGCCTCAGCCTCTCGGAAGCCTCATCTCCGGCTAGTTGTTTTCTGTTTCTCTGGGGCCATTGACAGAGAGTAATCTTTCAGAGCTGTTTCAAGCACAACAAAACTGTTCTTTGTTCTTGCTTTTAATGACAACTAGAGAGATCTTTTTATTGGATGGTCTCCTTGAACATTACTTTGGCCCAGAGTCCTAAGTCTTTTGGGAACCAGCTCAAAATCCCAGGCTGGGAATATCCCTCTGTTCATTGGCTGATGGAATTCTGATTGGGGGTGGGGAAGGGGGAGGTTGGACGGAGGTGGTGTTTATTCTCAATGGGGGTTTTGGAAACCTTTGCTGAAAAAGAAGGGAAACATGGGCAAGATTTCTCCGAGCTCCAAATTGCATTTCTTTAGGAATGGGATGAAAATGACCATATTTCCTCCACTTGCAAATTATTTGTGTCTAGTTTTCTCTTCTTTTGTTGAATTATGCCTGGCAATCTAGAATACCGACTGCATTAGTATTTTAAAGAGTTTGCTTCATTTTGGAGTTGAGGATGGGGGGGTGGGAGGCTGGCTGAGTGGACCTGTGATGACCAGAGTTTACTAACTCCTGAAATGAATGTTTATAATTTCCTGACATAAAGACAAAATAAACATCCCAGGCTTGCCCAGAAAGATCTTCCAGTGCTGCCCCTGTGCCGCAATTCTGGGGCTGCGTGTGTTCTCAGAGAGATCTCTTTCTGTGGGGTATGTTTTACCCACACTTTCTGTCAGGCATGCGTCTCACTGCCAGCTAAGGTTTGGCCTCTGCAGTGTGAGCTGTAAATCCAAAATATTTAAAGAGAAAATCTTGGAAAGAATTTCCATCATTTATTAAATAAATGAGTGTGTGGTAGAAATCAAAAGTCAACTGGAGAGTGTAGTTGGAAAATGTAAACCATGTGAGACATGCCTTTAACGTTTTAACTCCTTGTTGGTCCTCCCCACTCCCCAAAGGACTCCCTTTAAAGTCCTGTCCGTTGAACTTAATGAGTTTGAAGCTGTGAATGCGAATCTTACATGAAAATTATATAAACCAAAGGTTGTTCTTGGTCTCTGTTTTTCAGTCCCACATATCAGATGTTTGTTGAATGAGTCTTAGGCTACCTGAGTTAATAGGAGGTTGTTCTGTCTGATAAGGGATTGTGTCTCTGAGTCTGTGGCAGGTAGACATTTCTGTGGATTTTGTCATAATAAAAGCAAGTAGAGGATGTATAATTATTTATAAACTGGTACAAAAATAAAAGGTGGCTGTGTAATGGTTAAATGGTAGTGAAAAATGACACAGAATTTGCTTAACTGAATAGTTTTTTAATTCCAATTTTAACTAGTGGTGTCCTTGAAATACATTTGTTTTAGCGTTGAGAGTGAGGTAAGATGGCGGGTGGGTATGCACATTTCTTGTGGACTTAAATTGTGCTGATCTCTAAGACTAAGGGCATGGCATTTAGTATTTCCATGGACTTTTTTTTTTGGTGTAATCAGTCATGGCCTTCCCACTTCATAAATATTTTGGTATATAGTTTTTGATACATGGATAAAAAAAAAGCTTGGAAATGTTACCTTCAAGGTCAAGAGAGAAATGAAGGTGAGTAAACATTATTTTCTTGGCCCTGTTTGGTCATTTTGGTTCTGGCTGGAGAATGTGAGGAACTGTAATCCAGGTCAGATACTATTGTGAAACATAATATGGCATCCGATACTCTTAGAGCCCAAACATTTCCAAGGCCCTGCTGACAGCTTAATTATTTCAAGCAATATTTGATATGGCTGAATACCAGTTGTCCAAAGAATTTGGACATCCTTTTGGAGTCTTTGTCCAGTGGAAGCCCTGGCTGAAGATGGGAAAGTCTGCGTTGACTTAATGGTAAAAGGCAAGGCTACCATTTCCCTTTGCGAAGGGAATCGTCATGGAATTCCTGAAAGTGGCTCCTCTCCACCAGTGACTTTGAAACATGATACAGTTTGAGAAACCGAACACCTTCCTCAGTTCTCCGGGATGGAGTTCAGGTTCTCCCGTGATGGGATCTGATCTGTACCTAGCCATCTCTTTCTCTCCTTCCGACATTCTCCTGAAATGGTTAGACTCACAAGTTCAGGATAGTGAATAAAAACATGGAAGAGGTGACCTATTCTGGTCTCCAAGGCTGATAAGAGTCTCCACAGAGAGGCTGCTGCTGGCCTCCTTTTGCAGCTGAGCAGACTTCAGTGGAGTCGGCCTCATGTCTGCTGAATGGGATAACCCCTTAAGTATCAGGGTATCAAGGGACATGGGATTTTTCTTTTAAACATTTCCTGAAGCAAAAGCTCCTGAAGCTCCAGAGACACCCATCTGCTACTTTTAGTATTGCCTAAAATATGATGCCATAGAGAGGAATCTGGAGGACAGCTGGGAAACTGGCAATTGCATGAGCACGTGACGCTTTTTTGGACATTCATCGAGGAGTTAGGAAGCCTTACGGGAAAGACACCTTTAGAACATGGTATAGTATTCTCTCTTTATATAACATTTATCTGTACGATACATATTGTTCTAAATTATCCACACGTATGTAAATACAGTAATCTATTTTCATGGAGTACTATTCTTAAAACATTCAAAGAGTTATCTCTTAGAGCATTTCATCTGTGGACTTTTACCTATGAGTACTTAGCCGCCTTGTGAAGGCTAGGACTTCGGGGAAATTACAGGGCAGAGAATGTGATGTTCCCTTTAATCCCATATTCCATTCACTCATTAAAAAAAAAAAGTCCCCACTCTCCGGTACAGGTTCAGCTGATTTCCCGTTGTGCTTTTTGATTTATTCTCGTATCCTAGGTAAATAATCCCCGAATGAAATTGATGTGTTTCTTTTTACTTACTTGGTTTGGTAAATCATTGACAGAGAAATGATTTTGTAAGCAATTTAATGAGTTACCAAATACAGCGACTTTACAAGCACGTCAAAGCTTATGCATTTGGCATTGTTTTAGCTTTTATTTGCACCAGAGGTGGATTATTTCTTTGAAATTATTATACACAACTGAGACAAAGCAGGATTCAAATGCCCAATCTTAGGGTTAAAGGCAATAGTTTATGGTCCAATAACATGTTGGAATGTTGTGTTGCAACTAGTATAATGATAAACATGTTTTAGAAACATGAAAAATGTTTATGATCCAATTCACAATGCAAATAGAATACGGAGTCATAATTATTGTGACTCTACATGTGAGTGGGTATAAGTGTGTGTGTGCGCGTGTGTGTATGAATAAGAATTAGAACGTAGTATGCAACCGTGAAAATAGTTGTGTTTGGGTAATGGGATTTAAAAAAATTTATTTGAAACACTGTTGGTCATTGTTGTTTAGTATGGTTGAATTTTAAGGAAGGGAGGTAAAAAGCTTTCTTTTGACTGGTTAATTATTTCTTAAAAGCCTCCAAAAGAAAAAGAGTGGGATGGAAAAAAAATACCTTTAAATGCCAAATATTTATATTTATCCTTTTGGTTTTATAAAACGTTTCTTCACAGGAGGCAGTGCACACAAATATTCATTTGTAAGAGAGGACTGAACACTTCTTCTCTCCCAGAATATCTCCTGAGTCTGTGGAAACACACCCCGCCTCTTGCTTGCCCCTTCCCATTTGCTAATGGGGGATGGCAGCAGCTTGGTTTTCAGATCTCCTTTCCCTGCATCTTTACCCTTCCTTGTTCTTGATGCTGGAGGTTGATTAAACAATGCTTCGTGGCCTAAGCCTTTTAAGTTGTCATCTGGAGCAAGCAGAATATATTCTGGTGAATGGACCAGCTCTGGTGGCAGAGTTTTCAGAAGGGGTGAAGAGAGATTCAAGTCTATTCATTATAAAATGCAGTGATGATTATAGTAGAGGTGGTTACGTATTTAGTTTTAGTACCTAAAGGCTTTTCCCCCCAGGTAATTTCCAATCCATCAGCAAATCTTCTGGCCCTGTCTCTAAATCCAGCCATTTTTCTCCCTCTCCACGTCAGTCACCAGCCAACATTGATCTGTGCCTGTGAATCTATGGCAGCTCCCTAACCAATCACGCTGCATCTACTCTTGCCCCACATACAACCATATCTCCATGGAGCAGCCTGAGTGAGCTTTGTAAAATGTGGACCGTATCACATAATTCTTTTCAAAATTCTCCAAAGCACTTATTTTGGTCTACAGGGCTCTGTCTATGTGTTCAGTCCCCTTCCTACCTGTCTGACCGTGTCTTTTTCCACCTGCCCTCTCAGTCAACAAGCTCCAGCCACACCATCCTTGTCGATGCCCCGTGTGCTCTCCAAACTCATTCCTGCTCCAGGCCCTTTGCATGTGCTGCTCCTCTTCTTGGAATCCTCTGCCCATGGATCTTTGCATGGTGGCTTCTTGTCATCAGCCCAAATGTTGCCACCTCAGAGATGTTCTCTGACCATCATACCTCCAATTGCTGTCCCTGCCAATGGATATCATGTCTGTTTTGTTTCTGTCATAGCACTTATCACAAAATGAAATTATCTTACTCATGACTTTTAAAAAATTGATCTCCCCCTCATTAAAATGTTCTAGCACTTTAAACAGTGCCTGGAACTCACTGGAAGTTCAATAAAATCTGCTGAATGAATAAACAAGTACATAGTCTCTGTCATTATATGATTGTATGAGCTGTAAATTGAAGTTCTTTCCAACTCCAGGATGCTATTATTCTTTGTACATTGAAGGCATTATTACAATTATCATACATAATTGTTAGATCATGTGCTTTTGGTTGCCCCTCCCCCCATCTCCATGAATGGTGGTGGAGTTGTTATGCCATAATCTATCCATTTTGTTCTCCTCGCTGGGACTGGATGGACTGACGTGACACAGTGAAGCTCACTGACACGTGAGGAGATTGAATCTGAATGTTGGACTTTTTCAGGATTTTGGTTCACACACTGTAGCTAGTAGTTCACAGCCTGGAGCCTAGACTGAGGGCCTGGCCGTTATCCCAACAGGTTTTTATGCAGTTATGTGCAGGAGGGGTCCTCTGGGCAGTGAACCAGGGAAATCAAGGGTGTCGGTAACTGCTTTCTGAGAGCTTAGAGTTCAAGGTAGAACCATTAGTTAACCAAAAACTTGACAGCCATGGCGTAAAGCTAAATACTCATTTGTAGAGTGAATGAAACAAAAAGGAAATAAAGAAGTTTATCTGTTAAAAGATCAATTTAACGAGCACTTATTAATCTAATCAGCCTGCTATTAAAAAAAGGTAATAAATGAGTGACTGCAAGTCATATCGCAACTCTCACCATCCTCAGCTGCCCTCTGTAGAACACATGTCTACTTCCAGTTAGAGCTACGGTCACGGGTCTGGGGACCTGGGCCTCGTGCTTAAGAATGTAGTCTCAATTCAAAACAATGTTTGTACTGATTCTTTTTCCTGGAATATCATACCAGGCAATCTGTATATATTGAATTTAGACATAGTATTGCTGTTATAAAGTTTAATTGCTTAGTGTGAGTGTGACTGGGGCCCCAAATGTGTGGAATAAAAGCATTTACAATGATCTGGCTGTTCAACTTTGTTGACTGTATTCTTAATTACCCATATTATTTGAGAAGTCATGTTTTCTGGATTCCAGGATTATTTGAGGAATACAGCTGTTTTCTTAATAAAATAAATTTCCGGATCACTGAAGCCCAACTTAATTTCAACTATAGTTGCTAGAAATAATTCTGAAGTTTAATTACACTTTGTATACTGATGCAGGAGAGTAGAGTTGTCCTCATCTTTCATTTATAGTAAATTTCTGAAAATGTACCTGAAAACTCAAATAATAAACTTACCTGTTGAGGAGATGGAGTATTGAATCTTCATTTCTGAAGAGCTATGTACACATGAAATGCTAAGTGTGGTTCCTTGGAGAGGGAATTCCTCCTTCTGGACCCTCGCAAGCCGGGAGCCCCTTCCCCTGGCTGGTGCCTCTTATCCCAGACTCGCCAGGCATCTCTTCCCCATAGCTCATGCCTCCTTCCCCTAGTCAGCCTTAGGGGACTAGAAAGTGGGTCAGGAAGTTTCTAAACTTTCTTCTCCCTTGTTAGGAACTCAGTAGGTGGAACTTTTGGGGGTAATTTGGGGAAGCTATAGTCCCTATGCTCTAGCAATTCCAAGTGTGGTCCATGGACTAGCCGCATCATATCACCCAGGAGCTTGCAGAAACATAGAATCTCAGACCCAATCTCAGACCCCAGCCCAGATCTGCTAAATCAGCATCTTCATTTTCACAGGATACCCAGGTGACCCCTTATGCTATAGGCACATCTCGCACTTCGTACATGTCCTAACACTGTGGCCCCAGCCCCAAGACTACGGGAGGGGGAGAGTCCTTCCAATTTCCCGCCAGGCTTCCACTGAAGGCACTGTAGGATCTTGTAGGTGACTTCCATTAGGAGGATCCAAGGGGTGGGGCTGGTGGAGGCAGAGACTGAGAGGGGTTGTTGAGGCTCCTCACGAGGCACTTCTTTATCCTCCTTCTCACTCAGCTGTGCTCTCAGGGCCCACTGGGGTTGCCAGGGCACTGCTTCCCTCCACAGCGCACATTTGCGTTCCTGCGATGAGCACTCCTCTTCCCCCGTGCCTCTTCTTTCCTGCTCTCATTTCAGACTTCTGTATGAGAGTGTGTGAAGAGAGAGGGAGAGGGAAGACCCCGACCCTACAGGTGTTGCCTTTCTTGTTGTGTGGTTGTAATTTGGGGGAGAACCTCAGGTTGGCAGGGGAGACAAGATAAACAAGTGCAATTATGAGTAAAATCAAATCAGATGGAGTGGTAGGGAGGGCTGGGTGCCATTAATGGGAGTGGACTTTTTCCCTCTGTCCTTGAGCTAGGAGAAATTTTTTAGTGACTTGCTGCTTTATGGATGTGATAGCCAGAGATCTTTAATTACTGCAGAAGTGGATCTTGAGCAATGAATCATTTGCCGGCATAATTTTCCGTACACCCAATCATTGTGGTATAAAAGTTAGTTGTCAGTGCTGGTTGCCAAGAGTAGAGTTGGAAGAGGTGGAGTTAACAGGAAGCTGCGGGAATTGAGGCTGCATGGGAGTGGAGGTGATCCCAGGGAAGGGGAATAAAAAGCAATTTTTTTTAGAAACTTGTAGTAGACCTAGTCCCTAGTATCCATCCAGGTGTCTGGGATAATCATATTGTTGATAGTAATAATACTAACAGTCAAAACATAATTCAACACTTATATGCCAGACATGTCTATTTATGTTGTTACGTTTGCATATATTATCTCATTTAATATTTATAGCCATCCTGTGAGTTAGCTACAGTTGTCATTCCCTTTTTATAATTGAGGAAACTGAGGCACAAATGCACAAGCAACTTGCCCAAATTCATGTAGCTGGTAAGGCTGTCTTGATCCAGACTCCTACTTGTAACTACTACAATGAACAAGAAGTGGAATGGGGCTGGGCTGGGTTTGGAAGTACAGAGTGAACATTTTGGGAGTGTTTGCCATTAAAAAGGGTCATTTAAGGAATTGTGTTTGAAAATAGAGTGAAATGAGAATTAAAAAAAAAGCCTGGCCTTTGTTAGGTGGAGCGTGGAATAGACACCAACCTCTTGTTGGAGCTAATGGACATCATACTCTGTTGGCTCCTTAAGTGATTGTCTCTAAACTACCGATAGGCCTTTCTGGTCTTTGCTTGTGTATTGGGCTGGTACCGCAAACCGTGTTCTTCCTCCTCCTGCTGTTTCCCTGTTAGGCTCTGTTAAGGGGGTTCTGGGGCTGGAGGAGGGAGAAGGGACGTGCTTCATCCTCTTTGTTTGCTGTTCTCGTCAGCTTCATTCCAGAAAGGGTCTTTCACTCTGCTAGCAGCAGTTGGTTCCGGTCTCCAGCTTCTTTCTATATCCTGAAACCAGTCTTGTGTGTACAATGGCAACACACGTATAGCTGAAATGGGATGAATGGGACTGACCTCAAAGGAGATTCTGGCTCTTCTTTTTGCTTTTAGAGCCCTTCCCAGTTCCAGGTGGCTTAAGGTTGGAGCATTAAGGAATGGGAGACCAACACCACACCAGGTTAGAATATTGTCCTGGAACCAAACACTTGTGTCTTTTGGCCTTTGCCAGTGGGCGTATCTTTTTATCTCTGTGAATAGCAGTGGATGTTTCTTTGTGGAATGTTGGCTTCTTTTTGGTTGATTTAATCAGTAAAATGAGTGGGTTTTGCTGGGAGGGGTCGGACTACCCCCTCAGAGCAGAACAGGAAGTTTTTCAATCCTGCCAAATCACGGGGCTTTGAGTTTGCAGGGGGCAAGGACTTGAAAGTGACCTTTTACTGAATATAAAAATCAGATTTGCTCTGTAGGAATGTGTCCCTCCTGCAGTCCAGGGCGTGATGCAGTGTCCACTGAGATGGATTTGGAGGGTTGTCATCGGCTCCTGTCTGTCACCTCCTCATGTTGTTAGATGTTTTCTATCACCTCTTTATACTCAAGTGGAATCATTGAAGGCCCTGCTTTATTTTAGCCTGCCTCATTTTGTGTGGCTCCTACATGCTGAGCAGTGGCCAGGGGATTCAATTTTAAAAATTGATGTTCCCAACCTGTTCTGGTGGAACATTTCTCTTCCGTAAAAGCTTTCCTGTGACACTTGACGCCAGAATTGAAACGGATGTTCTGTAAATCAGAAATGCCTTCAGGCAGACAGCCTCCCCAGGCTCATTCCTTGAAGTTAACTGCCACATCCACCAACAACTACCCGCTTAGAACACACGCAATGAGCTGTCCAGAGATAGCATGTTGAGGAAAAGTGCTCTTCTCCCTGCTTCTAGGTTCTATAGCTTACCAGGGCGTAGTCTTCTCTAAGTGTAGACCCAGCTTCGAACACAGCTTCACCTCCTCTGTCTACAGGTGGCCTCCCCAGGGATGGGTTGACGAGAGTTTCATTCACTTAGCAAACACTTAGTGAGGGCCTCCTGCGTTCCAGGCAAGGGCCTCAGGTGAAGGGCTGATTCCAGGAGTAATAAGGCTGAGGGACACCCCCCAGTAAGCCTGTGAGTGCTAGGATGAGGCTGTCCTGAGTCCTTGGGAGCAGAGAGGAAGTGACTAACCCTGTTTGGGGTTGTTCAAGAAGGCAGCATCTCGAGTGGTTCATAGCCAATCCCTGGGGCTAGGTTGTCACCACCCCCCCCTTCAATATGGGATGGTGTTTTTCTTAAAAAATAAGTGCACATTCACTGACAGAGAGGTTATGTGTTTTACTCTAAGTTTTGTGTTGGTCAGTGTCAACATTAGAACTGGAATCCTAGAATACAGTTTCAGCTTTAGGGGGTCTAACCTCTGAGTGCTCTTTGGACTAATTGTGAACTTCTTTTTAACTGGCAAGTAATCATATTTACAGAGTGATTTTTTTAATCTAGTGTGTATCATTAAGAAAACAATGTCTAGGAGTTGAATTGAATTAGATGGAAACAGAGTCCGATACTTAACAGCTCCTTATCCTATATATACCACTCGTCTTTAACCAGGTGCCTATAATTTACCTGTCTCCCCTCATAGTAATTTTGATTATTGATTTTCTTTATGTTAGATAATCCCAGTCCACAGACCTTCTGAGTTTAGTAAGTGTGCTATAGAGTTGTTTTTTTTTTAATTGTTGCTTTAGATGTAGCTTGAGGTCCAAGATGAGTTTGCTGGCATTCATTCCAATTTGATTCCATACACCAGTTTCCCTCTATCTCTCTTATGATCAGACCCTCAGGCTACTTTTTATTTTTCTGTGGTATTATCAGATGGTGCTCGCTGAGTTACACACAAGCGCTGCTTTTCTTTGGTGAGGTCCGTGACCTCTAAAGGTTTTAACAAGCCAGGCTTTCCCAGGTAAGGTAGTGTATCCAGTTCGGTGGTGAAATGTCAGTACGTTCGCTGAGCGGCCGTTTCTCTACCCCACCCTGGTCTTTATTATCTTTTATAGTAAACTCTAAGCCTGCTCCGACAACCCCAGATGGAGGCTCTGCTCTCTGGTTCTTTTGACAGAAGCAGAAGGACATAACTCAGTCAGCTTGGCTGTTACACAAACCAGGTCGCTGAGGAGGGTCATGTGTTTGTGGCTGCCTTAAGAAACATGACCGTGCTGTGCCCAGCCTGGTGTATACACACCGTCTGTATACCATTTATCCAGACAGGCCAGTGGTAGCATCTGTTTTGTAAAGAAATCCGTATAGCAAATTGCACGTAACACCTGTCTCATTGTTTCTGTTCTTTGTGTTTGACTTGCAAGTTTACCGTGCGCCTGTTCCTTTCACCTAGAATGCACCAAATGACAGGCGAAGGGCCCTGATAGCTTTCTCTGTGCAAATAGTAGGATGAGGTGGATGGCAACATGGTGACATGTTGTAAATCAATTTGGGCCAGTGTCCTGAGTACATTCTCATATTATATTGAACCATAGGAAATGTGACCATTTTTGATGTAGAGAAAAGTCATCTTCAGATGTGTAATCTAATAAATAATTTTGAATTTGGACCATCAGGTAAGGAAGGGTACACCTTGGAAGCCAAATAGTAGTAACGCAGGGAGCCAAAGTACGGCCTACGACAAGCTTTTATGTGGCTCACAATGCTTTTGTATTTAAAAAAATTGCAACCTTATGATATTAGGAGATCTTGCACCAAATTCTGAATTTTCAGTTTTTCTGCAGAAATCACAATCTTGCCATACTAGGTCAGTGATCTCACAGGGTGACAGTGGACAGAGGCGGGTGGCAGCTGTGCCCCTGCAGAGCTCACGTGTGTGTCCATTCATACCCTGGCCAGCTTCCGGTCCTCACGTGACCTGATTGGCCTTATGAGCTTTGAGGTTGGACACACGATGTACGTAGAGCACAACAGAGTACATTGGGTAAAGAGAACTGGAGGAAATCATCAGCTGGACCAAAGCCATTTGTTTCTTTATTACACACCATCAGTCAGCGCATCTCAAAAGAGCTCCTGATACAACTCTGGACTCTGTTCACTGAGAAAGGATAGGTAAGCATAATTAAGGAGCCCTTTTATATGCTAAGAGATGGGCAAACTCTTGTTAAAATTTTGGCTTGGTGCTCATTTAAGTAGGATGTGATGACAGAATTTCCTTCCGCTGGCCACCATTCACGTCAGAGGCTAACGTAATACCTTTTTAAAATTCTGACATTTATGGGAAGGAATTACTGGGTGATTGACCAAATCCTAATTTTAACATAAAGAAAAGTTCTTATGGATTAGTATGTATTTTTTAAAAGTACCAGATGTTTGTTGCTCCTTATTTGTCTTGGGGGAAAACTGGAAATAAAGAGAATACTCATCTGTAGAGGATGGGCTGAATAAATAATGGTACATTAACATCATGAAATATTACGTAGCACTAAAATGACAAATTGGCAGGACACCAGTTGACCTAGAGGGATTTCCCTGAGGAGTAATACTAGCTAAGATTTAATTAGTGCTTCCTATATGCTAGGCACGGTTCCAAGGGCTTTCCATGTATTAGCTCATTTGATCCTCACAGCCACCGTTTGAGCTCAGTGGTATGATCTCCATCTTACAAATGAAGAAATTGAGGCATGGAGAAGTCATGGAAGTTCTCCAAGGACAAGCAGTTAGTGTGTGGCAGGGCTGGGATATGAACTCATACAATCTGGATGGACAAAGATCTTTTAAAATCATTTCTTTAGGTTGGATATCAAAGTACATTATCAATGAGAAGTTTAGCTATAGAATATAGTTCATAGCTGTTCCTGAATTCTCTGGGTTAATCTTATATTTTAGACTTATCAGGCTGTATCAGACCTTAAAAATCATTTAGTCTTCTGGTTTTCCACTTAGCCATCCTCTTCCCCCTTATAAACCAACTGGATCTTCCTGGTAAGCAAAATAAAACAACCCTGACCTGGAGCTACTTTGCCCTCTCTCTTCTCCTTTTGGTGCTACATAAACTACAGATATCGTCTACCTCCTTCATGTTACAGGTGGAGAAATGAGTCCCAGAGAGAAAGCCTAACATTTCTTAAGTTGATGTTTTTCAAGCATGTGAAGTATGTTATGTTATTAAGCCTTCCCGGTAGATTTTATTATGCCCGTTAAGGAAATGGAAGTTTAGAGAGAAATTAGGCCCAGTGTCACAGAGGGACTCAGTTGCAGGGTTGGATAGAATCCCTGTCTCACCTCCTTTTCATGTGTCTTACTAACCTAACACTTGGGAACTACAGTGGCCTAGCAGAGGCCCTTCAGTTGAATGTTGACTCTTGTTGCTGTTGAATTAATTAGGAAGTTTTTGAGAACTTTTAATTTGTATGGCATAATTGACCATAGGTAACAGTGGGAGAATGACTTAGAACAGACAATGAAAGCCTTTTGTCTTAGTCAGCTCAGGCCGCCATAACAAAATACCATAGAGTGGTGCCTTAAACCACAGAGATTTGTTTCTCAAAGTTTTGGAGGCTGGGAAGTCCAGATCAAGGTGCTGGCCAATTTGGTTTCTGGTGAGAGCTCTCTTCCCTGCCCTTCCTCATCCAGAAAGCAGGGGTTGAACTGGATGGTCTTTAAGCCTCCCTGTAACTTTAATGTTGTTCTTGATCTTTGTTATAGTTGAAGGAAATCTTTGGATTCGAAGTGGAGTTTCCCAAACTGTCCAGTGAGTGGTTAACTTCATTCATGCTCTGACAATAATCTCATGTCAAGAAGCTTCAAATTTATTCTCTCTAGAGATGAGAAGCTGCCAGTTGTTCTTTAGTCAGCTGTAGTTGTAAAGCAATAACAATTCTCTGGTTGTATAGCTCTAATAAAACACTTTCCCCACCATTCTCTCCCCCTTTTCAGAATTCTCATTTGTGTCCATATTCTTTCATCTGTCTGTGGAAGTCAGGAGATTTTTATAGTCAGGGACTTATCTGACTATGAGAGGGAGCCCCATGTTACATGCGCTTGTCTTATCCTTCCTGAGAATTTGTTTTCATCTTTCCTGTTTCAGTTCCCCTGATTTGAGAATGTTCTGGGATGTGGATTAAGGCTGGGGCGGGGGGTGGGTTGGGATTGGAGGGAGATTTACAGCACATGGGGCTGAGAGTGACTTCCCATCGGCAGGTAGCTAATGATGTTTGTTGATTTCTCTGTTGGGTGCCAGGCCCAGTGCTAACTAGCTACTTATCACTTTTCTCTGCACCTCCCTTCAGTGGTAGTCTCTTGTTCTGGAGACCTTGACTGGAAAATACACTTTGCTATCAGCGGGGCTCTTTGTAGTGTTTGGCTCTGGTATCTGGAGCATTCTGGATTGAACCCAATATGCTGTGATCTGCAGGGGCAGGGAGGCCAACCCATGGGATTTAGAGTAGCAGCTGACGGAGCAAGCAGTGAGATTAGGGAGAGGAAGGCCCTTTTAAACAACCTCTGACAAAACCCTCTCCTCGAACTGAACTCTAGAGTGAGGCTCACTTGAACCTTCCCTGTAGGTTGTTTCTTCTTTCTTTAACCACATAGGACAGAAGAAAGTATTTTCGTAGCAAGACCAAAACGAGTGAGGAAGGGACGAGTGTGCTCTGGCTTGTGAGAAATAGAAAAAAGCACAGACCTTAGAGTCTGGCAGACCTGACTCGGATCTCAGCTCAGGTACTTGGCTGTGTGGGCAAGTTTTCCGAGTCACAGTTTTCTCACATATAAGTCGAGGCCAATAATAAAAAAAAGAAACAGGCTTATAATGCGAATTATATGAGTAAAGTGCCTACAATTCAGTGGGTGGTCAGTATGTGGATATTCTTCCCCAGTGAACACAGTGGGACTTCCCTGGAACTTGAGTCTTGAAGTTGGAGACCTGTGTTTGGAGCATTAGGGTGATCTGCTCGGGTCACCAGGTCAGGGGGCTAGGCTGATGATGAGGCCACAGGGAAGAAGAAAGAACAGAACTTTAGCTCGAAAGACCCATTTGGGTACTTCCTTGGGGTGGGTCAGCCTTGATTTGCAGTAGAAATGTCATGTCTTTCTATGACATATATAAGGAAAGCTAATACTGTTCTCTCTTCTTTATTGCCAAAAGATGCCCCTCCCCCACCCCCAACGATATTTGGTGACTCATTTGGGAAGTAGTACCCAAAGAAAACTTTAAGGAGAAAGGTCACTATCACATCTGGCCCCCTTTTGCACAGTCCCGAGCACAGGCTGTTTCTCTCATTGGCAGTCTTTCAGTGGTAGAGGATTTATGTGATTAGAATGAGATTTTTGGTATTCTTTGCAGAATTGAGATGCCTTAACCTAGAGGTCTTTTTGCCCCTATGGAATATAAATACGATTAGGAGCTCTTTGTGCTCTACCACAAATCATTCCGTGTCTACATTTTGCTCTTATAAAATATGGATAATGACATGACTGTCTCCTAGGAGTTTGAGTGCATTAGCTAATGATCATGAAACCTTAGAAATAGGAAATTCATATGAACGCTGAGAGCTTTTGTAATTACACATTTGCATCATTTCGCTTGGCATCCTTGAAAGTCGTGCTTTCAACATGAGAATACTCGGCTTGATTCCTGTCCTTCTAATTGTAGAGCCAACTCTGAAGAAATAAGCTCAGAGAGTGCTCAGAGCAGATAAGTTGTCGCAGCATCGTGTGGAGGCCCTGAAGTGGCTCAGGCTGAAGTGGTTTGGTTTGGGCTGAAGTGGAAGAAGAGCTTGAGATGTTTTAAAGGCACTGAAGTTAGAAAATATCAGGATCTGAGGAGGCTAATGGCTTCCATGCAGGGCTGTGCTTAGAAGCCCGTGTCCCTTGCCCCTGTGACCTCAGACCAGTCACTTTTTCAGCCTTGTTCTGGTTGGTAGTAAACACACTGAATTCCAACAGGCTCTTTTGACGTGGGCCACCTTCCTGGACTGTAAGCCTCTGGAGTGCAGATTCTGTCTTTGTATCTTCTAGAAAAGACCAGTTTTTCCTTTTTCTCCTCCAGATAATTATTTTCGGACTTAAACTCTTTAAAAAGATGTCAAATGGTAATGTTTTGAATACCTTGAATAGAAGACTTTAAAAAAAAGTGGATATTTATTTATGAAGGGGGTCGCAAATAGCAACCAGACTTCACCATTTGAGTGCTAATGTTGTTTTTATTTCGTTTCAGGCAGTGGAGCTACTGCTGTGGTTCAGGCTGCTCTCTGCAAACCCAGGCAAGAACGTGTAGCAATAAAGCGGATCAACTTGGAAAAATGCCAGACCAGTATGGATGAACTATTAGTAAGTAAAGCGAAGGGGATACCAGCTGGTTGCTTTTCTTAACTTAAGCGTGTGTGGAAATGGGTGGGAGAGGCGGGGAGAGGAGAGAGCAAAGGCAACTTAGTGTTATCTCCTATTTTGATGCACGAATTTCTTGGAAAGCAGCCCACACGGCTTTTTCCTCCCCTGATTGATTATACTGTAGCTTCTAATTGTGTTGTATAGAATCCAGCTCACTTTGTTTCGACAAACACTATTTTGTTCGGTCCTCATAAGCCCCCGATGGGCATGGTCGCAGTGTTGAAACTCTATTTTATAAAACAAGGGAACAGACTCAAATGACCTAAGATCCTGTGACACTGAGCGCAGCGTTGGATGGCGAGCTTCCGGCCCTCAGTCTAGAATCATGACACAGAGAGGAATTATTCCCCAAACAATTTGTTGGTCATTTTGGTTTTCATAAATTGCAAAATCACCTACAAATTTCAGTTATTCAAAATATTTCAGGGTAACTTGTATTTGGCTAATAAGAATAGTTTTTCGTTCATGGCAACTTGTGCCTCTTATTCTAAATGAAGTACATTGCAGAAATAATTGGAGCTTGTCAGTGTGGATATGACTGAGGTAGCGTTGGACGGTTGAAGGAACATTTGCTTTTGGCTTAACTGACTCATTATTAAATAAACTGCTTGGCAAATGGTTATTAGTTGCCCAGCAAACTGTGAAGGGTTTCAGAGTTTAATCTCATAAATATAGTTGTCGTTCTGCTTGCCAATTTTCTTTTTTTCCTTTTGGCCATTTATTTGAGGATAATAGAAAACTGCAGTGGAGGAGTTAACTGATTGGTTATCCCAACTCTAATCCCAGTGCAAATATTAGTCCAATAGCTCCATACAAGCTACAAAGTATAATGACAGTTGGCTCCAGATGAAGAAGGCTTTGTTACGTTCTACATTGGCAATGGAATGCCATTAACAAGGGCTTTTTGTCTTTCCTCAGAATATAGCTTTTATTTCAGGCTTAATTACAGTACGCTATAGTATAAATTAAGTACAAGGGTAAAGCTGTACTTTTCCAGATCTGTTTGGCCTTACATTTTAAATTAGGCTACACAGGGCGTAGATTTCACGGGGAATGAAATAACAGACTGCCTTCTAAAACTCAGATGAAAGTAAGGGCTTCCTCAAGTTAATGTTAATTCCCCCCCCCAAAAATTTGCATAAATTTAAGGCTTTTACCCTCTTCAAAATCTCTGCTGTGCTTTGTTCTTACTGATATTATGATTGCACACTTCTGTTGCTTGCTATCGTGGTGACCAATAAAATCATGCCTTTGTCATCTGACCAGTTTTCAAGGTCACTTTCCCTGAGTGGAAAAGGCACTGAACAAACTGTGGGGAGAGTTGGGTCCTGCTTCTGCCACTAGCTTGCTTTTTTAACTCTAATCAAATTACCTAACAGCTCTGCCCTATTTAAAAGAGAGTTGAATTGGAAGATCTCTGAGATCCCTTTAGGAGACCTCGAATTCTGTGGCTATACTAAGAATACATTAATTTTTTTTTTTTTAAGATTTGGAGTATAGATTTAAACTTTTGTAGTGTTTGGAAATATCACTGAAGAATTTCCCCATGATAGTTGTATTTGATTGTGGTGCTTTGTTGGAGGTCTCACAGCCATCATTTCGCCACTAGGAGAATATTTATATGTACAGAATATGTATAAAGCTTGTGTGTACTTGAGTCTAACAGTTCTGGAACCAGCTTTCTGGGCCCATGCTGTGGTCTCTGGTCTTTACCAAGCCTGCAGTTGCCCAAAGCCTCTATGTTTTCCCTCTGCTGGCTTTTTATCAGCACTCCGCTGCCAGTGATGGTAGCTGTGTAAGGGCCCAAGTGGAGGTCAGCAGGGAGACTGTTTTTCTAGGCTCTTTCTTCTGTTTCCCTGGGACCAGGAAGCACAGCAGTGTCATTTGGAGGTGCTGTAATTTAGGCAGAACTGTCGGTGCAAGGACATGTGCTTTATGACTTTGTGTTTGGCTCTGTCAATCTGAGGTCTTGGGATTTATGAGATTGCTTATTAGGAGTTAATTTATTTCTCTCATTCTTTTTTTCCTCCTTAATGCCCATGTTGTATTAATGGACTATAGAATATATGCATAGTTATCTATTTTTCATTTAAAATGTATATTGATTTATTGCTTTGATCTTTCCTTAATCTTGAACCGTCGAATTTTTGATGTCTTGGTATGCCTAGAGATGGGAATGGCTGTGGTTCTTTAGGATGTCCTACTCTCAGGTCCTTTACAAACAAAAAGAAATGGAACTCACAGTATAGGCCACCCAGTGTTGCCTGGTCTTTTGGCCTAGCTTTTGGTACGTGAGATTGTGTGGAGTAAAGTTGCTGTAATCCTTTCCATTTCTAATACTGCTGTTGCTCACACTTTTATTATCTCTGTGGGTTCACAGTTTGGCAGTGTTTGGACATCCGGTATCCTAATAATCCTTTAATTCCATGTGTGTGTGTGTTATATACAGGTCAGTGCTCTGCATCATTTCACAAACTGCGCCATGTGTTAACTGGAAGCCATTGTTCTTACAAGAAACAATGGTTACTGGAATCCTTATCTTGTGAGAGTGTTATGTCATAGAAGTCACAATTATCAACTATTTGCTGGCTGTTGGAACATTGGCCTCCCCTGCTGAAACTGTGTCACTTCCCACCCCCTACTTTTTGCCCTGTCTCTACCCGCTATACCCCGACTCCCATAGTAAGGTGGCATTTACACACAGAGGTCAGATCTGATGGCACAGAACAGCTTTGGACAACTGGCCGTGGACTGTGCTTCTTTGTGTGTTGGAGGCTATCAGTAGATTTTCCTCCGATCATGAGTTTGTTCCAGGTTTTGCTGAAGAAAGATTCAAGTGATTTCATGATTTCTCGAGCAAAGTGTTAATTCCAGTGCCAGCTTCTCTGAGAATGAAGAGAAGAAAAAAAATGTTAGATGAGCTCATTGGTGCTAAATAATTGGTAATTTAAATAAAATTCATACTGTTAAAATGGGCATTGTCATATTCCTCAAAGATAATTTGGTTTCATGTCTAATATACATTAATTAGCTTGGTGAATACTTAATGAGTTCCTACATTGTGTTTAGGCCCATAAAAAGGATGAGTTTTGGGTGTGTATATGGGAGAACAAAGGTAGGTGCTTACTGAAAATTCATTTTATTTTGATAGCAATTAGATTAGAATACCCTAGAATAAATGTTTTCCTTGGCATCACATGAATGGCATTTAATTCATCTTAACTAATTATTTTCTATGCATGCTGTTAAATTTGCACGTATGTTTTAGACTTTGGCCTTTAACTATATCTTAATCTCTCTAGGTATGATGATGTTGGTGGTTAATTTTTGAGGAGCTAAGGGGGTGTTACTGGTCTGTTCTCTATTCCTGACCATCCCAACTTAAATGCTTTGATAATTTCTGAGATTTGTTAATCCTGTATTAGTTGTTCACCCCGTATTTGTTAATTCTACAGAGATGTGAATGACTGATTATAATTAGTTTAACACCCTCTTGGAGATATTTGTAGTTTTGGAGCAGAACTTGTTAACTCCATAATTATTAAACCCACTAGATGCTAGGCACTGACTTAGGTGATGGGAAGACAAAGAGAGTTCATGTTCCATGGGGAGCGCTTGAACTCGTAAAGGAGTCTTCATTTTTGTGTTGGATTGGTGAGGTTTTTTGAGCTAGGGGTATCTTTCTGCACCTTTTCCTCTGTTTGTCTGGAAATGGTTTAGCAGATTGCTAGGTTCTCTGATGTGTAGTCCATTGAGGCAGTTCTTGCTTTCCAATAGGAATTTAAGACTTGCCAAATGAGTCTGACCCACTGTCCTGCAGACTAATATATTCTATGTGAAGATGGCCTTGAGGTTTTGTGAGAGAGCTTGGTTCTCCGGTTTGTGGTCAACCTCAAAGGTTAGGGATGCTACTTGAGGGCACACTTGGCTTCCCTTAAAATCTATTACATGACTGAAGAATTAATCTGCTTCTTCTGAAGTCATCTGTCTTTTTAGTCTCCATCACCAGGTGACAATGGATTTCATAAATGTGAACGGTCCTTCCTTTTATTTATCCTAAAACCCACTTTTTCCACGCTTCAGGCTACTCTCCCTTCTTTTTACCCAAGGCTTGATGAACATTGTGGTTCATCACCGTACTTGACTTTCTGATTTTTAGACTGTAATCGGTATCCTTCTCAATTTTTTCCTCTAGACTTGCGTTCTCCTATTTTCAGTCTGTTTTTGGTAGCTGGTCACAGAAAACTGAGTAGCATTTTCTTATTCCTTCCCATTCATCAGTGCCGTCCAAGCTTACAGTTTAATTCCTAGGGGTGGGACAACTGTATGTAAAGGAGAAATCATGGCCCTGGGGCCAGGCCAAGTGCTTATTTCTTTAAAGAGAAAGAAATGAAAGAAAGAGAATATCTAGTTAAGCGATTAGATTATGAAATAATGTATAATGATCGTTAAAATATTTTAGCTTGCAATGACTGACAAATGTGAGCAAAGTCATTTCAAAAAGCAGTGGCTACACAAACATGATGAGTGCTGAAACTTGTGGTGGAGGGAAAAGAGCTCCCTGGCTCACAGGGCCTGCGCGCTTCACTAGGATTAGCGACTTTGGCCCAATTGGTTTCACCTCTGATCCTCAGTCTCCCTGTTGGTTCAATAAGGAATCATACTTGATGGCAAAGATTTATTATCATGACCAGAGTTCTATGATTCTTTGTATTTAAAAATTAATTCCTTTAACGAAATTGCTTTTTAAAAATCACTTGAACAAAAACACTAATTACTAGCAAATTAGGCTTTATAATTTAGAGTCAAGTCACTCCGGTATTGTGGCGTAACAATAAAAATCCACTGTAAATTCATAGATTTGGGTACACGGTGTGCCATCTGTTTCTCCTGTATAACTAGTGAAAGAGTTTCTCAGTCTCGAACTGGGAAAATTCTGGCGTATGTCCTTCTCTTCCTGTATTATCTTTATAAAGGTATTTTACTCTATCTTATTAATGTTCATAGATAAGTCAAGAGATCTCATTCCTCAGAGCAAAGCCACTGCCCTTATTTTGCTTTATGCTGTAGTGTTATTTTGTTGATTATTTCTCATTTCTCTTGATCTGCTGTTCCCTCCTTACTCCCCCTGCCTTTCCCCTCTCTCCCTCTCTTCCTTCCTTCTCTTCAGAGGCATGAATTAGCTATGATTTATAGATTATTTTGGAGAACAGAGCTCCAGATATTCACTTTGCCTAATGGTCATTTGAGAGAAGACTTTAGTTATCCCCTAACCATTATCTGACACAGGCTTCTTTCATCTTTTTAAAATTAGATTATGACGTTTGCGGACCTCTGAGCCGTTCCTCTAGGCAGAAGTGTTTCTTTTCCTTTTAATTGAGATTTAAAAAAATTAAAAAACCCCTTTTTGCACTGTTTTACCTAATCTCTGTAATTATGTTGATAGTTTTGCAAATCTTGTTTATTGTAGAAAAAAATTATTCTAGTTTGAGGACATCAGCTTAAAAAGCTGGAAGCTGTAATGTGTGGTTTTTTTTATTGTATCAATGAAAGTATTTTTCCATTTTTTTTGAACTGAAGAATTTTCTAATTAGTGAATTAATTATTCATATCCCAGCTCATTCCTCATCATACGTGGTAACAAATTGCATTTGGCTGTTTCTTGTAGGGGATGGCATTAAAATGCAAGCCTACTTCACTGAAAGTGGTACTATTTTGAGCATTTCAGGTCTCACACATTAAATTTTGTACTCTCATTTGTCCCTTGCCACTTAGCTTTGTAATTATATTCATATGACTTGGTGTTTGTATTTGCCCAAGTATAGTCCAATTGAGGGCAGGATTAGAAATGGGAAATTTTTGGATATTTTGAGGACATATGTTTTTAACAAATTAGAGAATAAATACCATATCTATGCAAAACTAATTTATTTTTACAGCTCCAAAGTTACATTAGCTTAGGAATATGTATGATTTGGTTGGAGAAAATTTTCGTTTCTGGAACGCCAAATTTAAGAGTTATCTCATAGTTGATTCAGATAATTAAATATACTAATTGAATTTATTTTTAAGTGTTCTTACATATTTGCTAGAAATGGCTTGCTAAAATGTTTAACATCTCATTTTCTTTTTTCAAAAAGTAAGCAGAAATTAATGTTGCAAGGACACTTATATTTCTGGACTTGCATGGGCTCAGTAACAAAGAGACCCAGCACATACTCATTTTCACAGTAGGAAAAAATGAGTAAAACATTCCCAAATTCAGTACAACTTCAGTTACGTCTTATTTTTTTTTTTTTCATCTCACTTTTGCCACCCTCACAGACTTCTGGAGAAGGTCGTTGCTTGGGTTGAGACACATACTTTTGTTCTTTCCTACGTTATCTTCTTTCTTATTTCGGTTTGGTTATTTACACAATTAATTAGGCTGCTGCTGAAAAAGAAAGACTCTGAAGTACTCAGGGAGAAGTTTGGAGAGTGTTAGGCAAGGTTTCTGCCACTTTTGCAAGAGGATTGTTCCTGGCAGAACCCTAGACTGCAGAATGTTCCCAGGCGTGGGACACGGGACACCACAAAAAAGAACAAGACACATTTCACCTCACATTCTCATCTTTTGATGATGAAGCCAAATACAGCAGCAGTGCTGAAGGTTGGCCTGGAGGTTTCCAGCAGCATAAATTGGCTGACACAAAAATTCTTCATGTTTTGTTTTTAATGCAGTTCTCGATGTTACTTTTTTCAGTACTTTCAATCATAGACAATTAAATGATCAAACCACACTTGTTGATAGCTGAGCCTTATTCAGAGTTCATAATGGCCAACCTAAGTGCCTTCAGAACCCATAAGGCATTCTTATTACCATTTGCTGAAGAACTTTTTTAGCCAATTCTGAAAGAAAATGGCGCTTCCCCATTGAATTTTCCTATAGTATTTCAACATCACTCTTTTATTCTTTGCTTTCTTCCCTCTCCTTGTTTCTTTTGAAGAAAATACCTATACTAGCGGCTTCTACATTTCCATGCAAAATTCTTTATTTTTTTAGACAGTTTTTGCAGAGTACCCAACTTTGTGACATCATAACCAAGCGCGTAGGCCCTGGGATGTACATTCTCTTCTCTCAGCAAGTAGACATTTACCCATTGTGATTTCCCTGCCGATTTTGAGGGATTTTCCAGACCACCAACTCCCAGGACACTTTACCTTTTATAGCTGCTCTCTCTAGTTTTAAATACTTCTGAACAAACACTGATTAAGGCTATCACAGAATTCATGCTTCCCTTTTCCTAAATTTTTAAAAAATGGTTCCCTGTCTTCAAAATATCTAGACTTTTCCCAGTTCTAATCCTGCCTTTAATTGGACTGTACTTGGATAAACACAGATATGAAATCATATGAAAATAACTACAAAACCAATTGGCAAGGGACATTCGTTGATTCTTTTGTAGGTGGTACAAGTCAGAATATTTGACTTACTCTTCCTTGAGTAGGATTTTCCTATTGATACTCTTATTCTAAAAGAGGCAAGAGTTTGCTGCATATGTGGTATGTAACTTTTTATAATTAAAAAGAATCTCACAGTGACATTTTTCATGATTGAAAATGAGAGTCTAGGAAAATTCACTGCTCTTATAAGAGCTTTGTCAATCTTTTTCTTCCATTTCTTGGCTGACTTTTGAAATCATTAATGTTTTTTTTTTTCTTTTTAAAAAAATTATGCTACTTAAAGTATTGGGTTATTTATGAAGATTGGTTAGGTTAGCCTTCCTAATGATGCCGATGTTATGGAAGTGAGAGCTGGAGAACGACTTTTTGAAAAGAGTTTTTATTTACCAGTTACTGTCATGTCCTTTAAGGAATTCTTTAAATGCTTGGAGGGTGTTGCATGCATTTGAAAGACGTATTTGGTTATATCTTGCATTTGGAAGTGTATGTTTCATTTGATAGTATTTGTAGATCATTTATACTTTTTCCTTCTTAGATTAAGTTGCAGTGTGGAAATGTGCCTGGGAGCTAGATGTTTCTCTCAGCATTTCTCTGAAAGAATAATGCCTCTCCATGCTTGGCTTGAAAGCAGTTGGTTCTCAACCTTGGCTGCACATTAGAATCACCTGGGAGCTTTTGAAAATTTTCCTTCCCAGGCTGTATCCTAAACCAATCTAAATCAGCGTCCCTGGGGCTGGGATCCAGGCATTGGTATTTTTTAAAGCTCCCCAGGCGATTTGAGTGCACAGCCAAGGTTGAGAACTGTTGCTTGGGAATAAAGTTAGAAACAGCGTCTCCTCTCATTTAGCTGCACATGATGTTGGAGCTTGAGTAGGTTTGATTTCTTAACTAAGCCTGAGTTGGATATTTTGCCACCAATACCAGATAAAGAAGGATTTATTTAGGATTTACATAAGTTGTGAAAATATGCTAATTTGTTTAAGTATAGTTTCATATTTCGAATTCAGAATCCATTTAAACTGTTCCCTTTCAGTAAGGAAATCTTTCCTTTTAGTGCTTTGTGAATCTCGGGGTCTTTGGGACAAGAAAAACTAGGCTTTAGCCTTTTCCTCATTCTTATATCTTCAAACTCTTTTTATTTCTCTTTGTTCTGAACCCCTTGCATAAGTATATGTTTAGGCTCCTTATTCCAGAAGGCTTTGAGGCAGCATACCAGGGTGCCTGAAGTATGGCAAGGTGATAAATTAAACACAGGGTGACAGAATTAGGAAAAACACAGGTAGGGACAATGTAGATTCAGGAATGAAGCTGAAAATTCATAGCCCGGTGACCTATACATGTGTTCTGGGACACTCCCTGAGGCAGCAGAGCAGGCAGAGCATGGTAGGTAATGTTTCTGTAGGAGAAGGTGGGTGCTGCTGCCAGGGTCTGTCTTTACCTTTGAGGCTTAGTTAGGAACTTGGGACCCTTGAGATCAGTGATCAATGTGGGTATGCTTACATGCAAAGGAGGAACTGAGACTTTTAACATTTGTGTTATGTGCTGGGCGTTCAGCTAGGAGTTTTATAGATCTCATTTCACATATTTCATGACAATCCTCTGTAGATGGCATTATTAAGCTCCTTTTAGAGAGACTGAGGCTCGAAGACAGTGGATAACCTGCCCAGGTGATCCAGCTGGTCAGTGGCATAGCCAAGCTGCAAAGCCAGCTGTGTCTTACAGTATAGCCCTTCTCTCTGTGGCTCGTTGTGGGTCACATCCCTGTTAATCAGAGTGCCTGCTTGTCCTCAGTACTATTTATAGGAGTAATGATTTTTTTGGGGGGGGACACAAATGCTACATAGTAGTACTAGAAAATCCCTCATGAATATTTAAACAGTTTTTTTTTTGCATTTTCCCAGGTTTTTGTTGTTTTCCACCCAACCCATCATATTTTCAGGGTAGGGTATTCTGTGTTTTTCGTATCCCCCACCAAACCTCATTTGTCCCATATGAGAGGCCTAGATCATGCCCTTGTTTGGTGAATTTGGCTGGGCTGGTGCAGCAGCAGTGTGTGGGAGTCCCTCTGATCTGTCTTCTGCCTGCGTTGCTCCCAGCAGAGGGATGCTGCTGTGGCTGCCACTTCAGTCTTAGCAGATGGAAAGGCTTTTTACTTGCTCCCGCGTTTGGGTTGGTTTTCCCACTCTTGTGAAATTTCACTTGTGATGTGTTTCAGATGAAGCTGCATGAGGAGATCCAGCTCTTTAAGCCACAGGGAAGATTAACTACTGTGCCATAGCCTGGTTTGGCGCTGGATGACATGTCTGGGTCTTATTTCACTAGACTTCCAAGGGAGCCACTGTGTTATATTCCTTGACTATAGTTTTGGCAAATGTGTTGCCTGGATTTCAGAGTTCTGTGAGTTCTTCCAACTTTGACCTCATGTTTTTTTCTCCCCTTGGGTTTTTTTTTTTTTTTACCCTTTCCCATAGTTGTGAAATTCAGAACACAAACACTACAGTCTCCCGTATTTCCAACTTTGCTTCCTACCCCTTTCTTAAGGTCAGACTCAGCTAGGTGGTGCCCCTGGGCCTGCTCTCCTGCTCAGGCCTTCTAACCTCATCCCCTTCATTGCGGCCCTCTGTGCTCTTTCCTTTCACAGTCTCTCCTCCTGAGTGCCTCTCTGTCTGCCTTCTACTGCATTGCCACTCAAAGTCTGGGTTCCTGACTTGAAGCATTGGTATCAGTTGGAAGCCGGTTGGAAGTGCAGAATCTCAGGCCTCACCCCAGGTTTCCAGATCAGAATATGCATTTTCACAAGGTCCGCAGTTGATCTCTATGCACATTCAAGTTTGAGAAGCACTGCTCTAGATCCCACTTCTTACATGGATTATGTCCTAATTACGGGGAATAGAGTATTAGAACCTATTCATTCTCTAGGAAGAATTGGATAAAGAGGTTTTTTTATCATGTCCATTTATTCATCTTTGGGCAATCCTTTTGTCATGTTTAGGGACAGGAACAAATGAATATGTTTAAGAATAAATGGCTTTGGGGCTGGCCCCGTGGTCAAGTGGTTAAGTTCGCGTGCTTCGCTGCAGGCGGCTCAGTGTTTCGTCAGTTCGAATTCTGGGCGTGGACATGGCACTGCTCATAAAACCACGCTGAGGCGGCGTCCCACATGCCACAACTAGAAGGACCCACAACGAAGAATATACAACTATGTACCGGGGGGCTTTGGGGAGAAAAAGGAAAAAAGAATAAATGGCTTTGCCTACCCGTATGAGTGAAGTTAGGGCATTGGGAAAAGTTAGGATAATTTGTTGATAGACTTACCAAGGAAGGATTCAAGTAGCAACCATCATCACTCTTTTGAAAAGAAATGGAAGGGGTAGTTCTGTGGAAATGCTGTTTGATTCAAGAAATATTTATAGTTTTCAAAATATAAAATATAAAAAATATATGTTTGGGCTACTGTAACAAAATACCATAGTCTAGGTGGCTTACAAACAACAGAAATTTATTCCTTATAGTTCTGGAGGATGGAAGTCTGAGATCAGGGTGCCGGCGTGGTCAGCTGGTGGCGGTCTTCCAGACTGCACACTCCTCACTACTTCGCGTAGCAGAAGGGGCGAGCTAGCCCTCTGGGATCTCTTTCATAGGGGCACTAATCTCATTCATGAGGGTTCCACCCTCGTAACCTAATCACCTCCCAAAGACCTGCCTCCTAATACCATCCACTTATAGGTTAGGGTTTCAACACATGGATTTTGGGGAGGCACAAATATTCAGACCATAGCCAAACTATGCTAACAGGTACAAAATGAATAAATTTTGTACCTCTCTAGAAGGCAACTAAATAAAAAGTCTATATATAAACTAAAATAAGTGTTGGATAGGTAGGTAGAACACCTAGTTCTTCTTTCTTTAAGTGTATTTCTACCCTGTTTGTGGAAATATTACTTATTATGGGGGTTCAATGATAGCACAGGTCATATCCCAAGGCGGAGTGACTGGTGTTTTTTCCTAAGGCAGGTTTCATTGTGTCTTTAAGCATTAGAGGCTCTGCTGTGTGGAAAGGCCGGGCAGTAAAATGGATGGCGTAGGAGTGGGGATAGGGGCCCCCTTGCCAAGTGGTGAAGAGAGCAATGATGCTACTTGGAAGCTGAATGGGGCTGAGTGGTCAGACTGACGCCAGTCCACTCCTAGGTCCCCCACCTCCTCTTTGATGTGCCCTCACACTGCACCTGGAGTTGTATTAGTAGGGATGGTATCTGTGTCCCCCTTTTTTTTCTTTAAATCCTCAGGACCTTTAAATGTCCAACTGGTACCTCTAAGACCCAAAACTTCAGAGGGATAGAATTTGGTAAGTTATATCCATAGATTTTCTAAAAGAGTTTCTCTCTCTCTCTCTATCATGCACACACACACACACACACACACACACACCAGTTTGCTCACTATGATGTCTGAGAACCTGATGCTCTAGATAGGAAGTGATTCCAGCCATCTAAATGCAAAGGGCTAAAAAACATGTTTTTCCAGACTCTGTTCCAACTTTGCTTCAATGAAAAAAATTTTCCTTTCATATGAGCATTGATTGTTTATTTGCATTTTGATTAATGATTTGAAAGTTTGGAGTTAGAAAGTAGGAAGGCATTTGTTTACGTTGACTATAAAATGGTGAGAATGTGGAGCACACATACTTTCAAAAAGCGTTATTCTGATTTCTGTGAACAACAGGGACATCAGCTTAAACTGGACCCTACCTAATGCTGCTGGCCCTCAAAGTGGGCCATCCACACAATGAGCAAACGCTGGTGACTTGAAATAGGAGTGGCCTGGGCAGTGTTCCATTTCCCCTTCAGAAGTGTCTTAGGCTATCAAAACCTAACACCAGAAACAGATGGAAACTGGACCTCAGGTTTCAGATCTTGTTCAAAGGACAGGAGTTGCCGAATTGAAAAGTGTCAGATTTAGAAAACCTGTAATCAGTTAATGGATGAGGGAAATGCGGAAGGTTAAGTGTTGTTACATAATAAAGAGAAATTAGAAAAATTAGTGATTTTCTTAGTTTATCCTTGGTCAAAAGCAAGGTATGTATATATGTTACGTGTCATAGTATTTTGGCCAAGTTATCTGACTGGGGTCTTGTTAATTTGAGAATTAAGTAACACTGGGTCTGCAAAGATTTCAGCCCAAATTGGAATATTCTCGTCGGGCAACATTAAGTTAACTCAGAGTTAACTAGACATTTATTATTACTGAAAATACTTACAGGATGCATAAATATACTTTTCTTTCATCATAAATGCATAACAACATAAAGGAGGTTTCTTTGATGACTTAAGTTATTCTTGTGGCTCTTGGACAACACCTTGGGAGTGAGTAATGTGGTTCTGGTAACTTTGATTGAGGGTTAGTATTCGACTGAAGCTTTATAAGAATCATCTGGCAATAAGTTAAAACAACCATCCAAAACCGATATGAACTTGACTATTGCAGAAAAATGTGGTTTACTGAAGTTGCCCATTTGTTTGATTTCAAACCTTTGTTGTTTTATGTCTTTATAGAAAACGTTTTTCTCCACAGCAGTTTCCTAAACTTGGCATATGAAGCATTATCTTCCTGCATTGTTAATATGGATTCAATGGTGACACTTTATCTACTGCAGGACTTCTCAGAGCCCTTGACAGTACTAATATTCCCCATGACTCTTAGAGTGCGATACAGTGTCTGATATTTTCTAAGCTTATTTCACATTACCTGCCAACTCCCCTGCCTTTTTTTTTCATTGATGGAATGTCTACCATGAAATATAGTTTGGGAAATGATGCTCTAGCATTTTCATATGTATTTTCTCATTTACTATCACAGCAGTCCTGAGAAACAGAAACATTTTTTTTTTTGGCCCCCTTTGGATGAGGGAGGAGCTAAGACCCACCAGAGTTCAGGCTGACACCAGGACCCAGGTCTCCTAATCGCTCACTCAGGCTTTTCTCTCTCTGTCATGGCCTTCAGTTCCGTTGGGAGGCACTTAGTCGTGGCAGGGCCCTGTGCTGGCAGAGTCGGACAGTATCTGGGTGATGATGCCGATTTGAAGTTCCTCTGTTCTGTGGTTGGTCCATGGTCACCTGTAGAGGCCTTTCTAATTCTAATGAGTTGATGATGAGGGTGAGAGAGTTAGTTCTCATGTAGCTTCTTCGCACTCATGGTTTAGGCAGCCCTTGAGGTATGCTTTTAAGCATGAAAGGTGCCCAGATACTCAACTGTGGTTCACTTGTGTTTTGCTCCCCGATTTTCACTCCATCATGTTATATCATGTTTTTCTCTTTTTATAGAAAGAAATTCAAGCCATGAGTCAGTGCAGCCATCCCAACGTAGTGACCTATTATACCTCTTTTGTGGTTAAAGATGAACTTTGGCTGGTCATGAAATTACTAAGTGGAGGTAAGTGGGTTTTGTTATTGTTTGTTTGCTTGTTTTTTTTTTTCCTTTTTGTGTGACCAAGCATATTGCATAAAACTAGATTTGATCTTCTTACTCCCGTATTTAAAAGCTTTGCTTGGTTTATTATTTGCTTCAAGAACAAAGTCCAGGAACCTTCACATGGCTACTCAAAGCCTTTCACAGTTCGGCTGAACTTCCTAGACTGTCCTGGCCTTCCTGGTGTAGGGGAGGCTCACCGAATACCTTCTGCATCTGATGGCTCGGTGCCCTCCCTGCGCTGTTCCTCTGCCCTAGATGTCTATCCGTGCTTCTCCATGTGCTTAAGTCCTAAAAGGCTACGTCCTCTCTACAGCCACCCCTTCCTCTCTTCAAAAGATTTAATCAGTCTTTCCTCTTTAAACTCTTTGTTTTTAATATTATTCAAGTCCTTAACATATTGCAATATAATGAATTATTTCATTGCTGTTTATTAAAAGTTCTGTGATGATGGAAATGTTCTTTAGCTGTGCTTTCCACTTTCTACTAGTTACTGTGGCTCTTGAACACTTGACCTGTGGCTAATGTTACTAAGGGACTGAATTTCTATTCAATTTTAATTAGCTTATATTTAAATAACCTCAAGTGGCTAGCGGCTATGGTATTGGACAGTGCAGATTTAGATTGTGGACTTCATGAGGAAAGCACGGTGTAATGAACTTCTAACTCATTGAACCTGGCACCCTGGGGGTGCTCAATAAATGTTGTTTCAAATGAAATGGGGAGAAATTTCTGCATGCTAAATTATTTGCTTGCCATGTTGATCAGAAGTGACACTATTTTCATCTTAGGTTAGCACATGGGAAGGGAAGTAGCTTTCCCACTCTAGTCTCAGATCACTGAAGTTATAAAAGCCATTAACAGTTTGGTTTATAAGGCAACTTCACATTCTTGTATTTTATTTCTTTTAATCTTTTAACATCACTAGTTGAGAAAGAATGATAATGATAACCGTTAACTTTACTGGACACTTGCTCTCTGACTAGGTCCTGTTCAATGCAATTTACTTACCTTATTTCATTTAACCTGGACAACACTCTGAATGGCAGGTTGACGCCACCATCCCTGTTTTTCAGGAAGTACACCAAAGCTCCAGAGAGTTAAGCAGCTTGCTCACGGCCACACACATGGTAACTGTTAGTGTGGGAATTTGTGAGTGTAGGACATGTTGCCTTAAAAGCTATGCTATGCTGCAAATATTATCACCTTCATTATACGGCCCCGAAAATTGAAGCTTAGGAAGACCAAGTGATTTCCTTTGTACCACTCAGCATACCCATGTCTCTCACTGTTTGTATATCTTTCTGAGATATGAAGTATGGTGTAGGAACAGAGGAGAACATTTCATGGTGCCTGGACGGAGCCAAAAGTGACATAGCAGAATTTCTATTGTCAAGCCCATTTTCATCTGCAGACCTAGTTCCAGCTAAGGCTGAATCAGGGAGGCATTTTAACTTTTTTTTAAAAGAAGCTGTCTTTGATCAAGCAGAGGCCCAGAAATGAGATGATGAATGTGTTGTAATTGCCTTGGGTCTGCTTGTGTAGGTCTCGATGGGGAGCCTGGGAGAGTTTAGTTCATTTCTGTTCCCAGTCTTGTCAATCCTATTAGTCATTGTTTCCTTGAGTGGCTACTTTAATTTTTAATTAAAAAGGAGAAGAAAAAAAGGAGAAAAAAAAAAGAGAAAAGAAGCCTAGCTGGAGCCAGCCTGCAGTGTTGAGTGTGGGGACTGCTGCTTGGTTCTGCAGTGGCTGGTGCTGTGTCAATAAGAAGACCTTAACTTAATCTCTTCCTGTGGGGTTCCACCAACTCTGAGGAAACGAGAAATCTTGGTGAGCTGGGGCCCTGGATAGCCCCAAATATTCTGTTCAAGCTGAGGACTTTATTTCCTCTCTTTATTTTTATCTCAGCCTTTTATAAGCTTGAGACTATCCCATCTCCTTTCCTGAGAACTTGATAGAAAATTTCATTGTCTTTTTAAAGGAATCTAATTTAGTCTCCCTGGGCTTTAGGTAAGAGGAACAGGTGTTAAACAGCTTTCCACAGGTGAGGAGAATGTGGGCAAATGTGGACTCTTGCTCAGTTTTCTTTCAGCAGGCCAGAAATGCATACATGCCTGGTGTGGTATAGCCTTAGAAGATAAAAATAAAATGTTTTTGGGAGTTTCGTTTTCTAAATGATCCAAAAATCCAAGAGTCAATGAGTAAGGAGGTGTTTCGTTTCTCTCTGAGGGGGAAAAGATTTGCATTTGTTTTCTTTAATATTTAGTCATATCCAGTCTTTTCAGGAGGGGTGGGTGCCTGGTCTGGTGCAGTAATACTGCATGGGGAAACTCAATCCTCTTAGTTACTCACAGAGGGCCTCGAGCCAAATGCAGGTCCTGAGGTAAGCCATTTGTTAACTTCTCAGAAATGTTGAACCCTCAGGTAATTACAGCTTTTAAAATGACCCAGAGATTTGGAATATTAATTAATATGTGTTGAAACATGAATTCACAGCGCCAAGGATACTAATCTGTTTATAGTAACAAAGGGCTGTGTATTTATTTCATTGTTATAAAAGTGAGTACATGACGCATCAAGTAAATGAAAATAAAGATGGCCTAAAGTCACAGGAAGGACTTCTGGTTATAAGCAAGGATCTAGAGGCGCATGCTTTTTTTCTCGGCTCCTGCCTGTGCTCTAGACGTTAATGACGGTGTTCAGCAGTTCACTGCTGTCTTTTCTCCTGGCCTCCTGTTCCTCTTTTTCAGTTCAGACATCTGGAACCGTCTTTTGAGTCTGTAACCAATTGTATGTCTAGGGAAAAGGGACCAATCCTGAAATGGCCCTGACTAGTCTTCTGGTTCCTGAGCCAGAATCCTCTCCTTAAGTTCACACTGAAAGTGCTGTTATAAACTTGGACGTAGTGTTTCTGGTCATCCTGTGCCATGCAATTGTTTGTATGTCTTGGGAATATTTGTGTTAAATGAACAAAAAGCATGTTTTGCTGTTCCTGTTTAATTTCCTCAGTAGTGGAGCCCTATCTGGAAAGGTAGTGAAGGTGTCTACACAAACTTTTCAATTCTTCTGTCCGTCCCCTTAGGTTCAATGTTGGATATCATAAAATACATCGTCAACCGAGGAGAACACAAGAACGGGGTTCTGGAAGAGGCGATAATAGCAACAATTCTTAAAGAGGTTTTGGAAGGCTTAGACTATCTGCACAGAAATGGTCAGATTCACAGGTATGATTTCTGCAGAGATGTTTAAATTCAGCTGTTTGTATCTTTAGTCCTAGTTTGTAAAGTATATTAAGGAAATACATATTGCAGGTAGGTATCAACATTATTTCTAACTTAGGCCGAATAGATGGGAAAAAAGTACTTAAGGAAGAAACAAGACAATAAATTTTGATGAATTATATTGGTATCCTCAGGATTGGTTTATCTGCTTTCATTGAAATAAGAACAGAATATAAAAGTACTGAGTGGGCTCATTAAAGAAGTCAGTGAACATACTACTCTTGAAGTGTGCTCAGTCGAACTGGATAGCATCTCTAAACGTCTAGTACAGGCAGAACTGTTCCAAACATCGTAATAGGTTAATGATTTTTGACATGAGGTGAGAGGGAAGGAGGAGGCACTAAGTTCATCTTCTTTTATGACATAAAATGCTACTTCCTTAAATAGCCAAACAGCATAGAATATGAGTGCTTGATGTTTCAAATGGGTTAGTACTACTTGGGCTTTTAGGAATAGTTGCAAATAAATAACCATTTACTAGTAAAACTAATATTGTATAAGTGAGGTATATACTAAATGATATCTACTATATATTTCAATAATTAGAAAAAATATTCCTTTAGAAATCAAACTTATAAATTGTCATTTTTCTTTTTTTCTTTCTTTCTTTTTTTTTTTACTGAGGAAGATTGGCCCTGAGCTAATATCTGTTGCCAATCTTCCTCTTTTTGCTTGAGGAAGATTTGCCCTGAGTTAACATCTGTTGCCAATCTTCCTCTATTTTGTATGTGGGTCACTGCTGTAGCATGGCAGCTACCAAGTGGTGTAGGTCCATGCCTGGGAATGGAACCTGGGCTCCTGAAGCAGAGTGCACCGAACTCAACCACTAGGCCACTGGGTCAGCTCCATCATTTTTCTTTTTTAAATAGTAAGACTTCTATAGAGTGAAGAAATGTGCTATAGAATATCATAATTAGTGTTTATAATTAGTATCTCCCCAGAGCAGAGACTGAGCAAATCCATTGTTTACGAGGCTGATGGGACTAATTTGGAATCGCACCGCAGGCAAATTTAAGTGGAAGTAGAACAGCTTTACATGGAGTGGGCTTTAACTCTTAATAAAGTGATGATGTTGCGAGGTGATGGATAATCTCTAACTCTGTAAGATAAACTAAAGAATCTACTCACTAGTGGTTTAAGTAAAGCTGGATGATGATTTCACATAAAATATTTGTTACCTAAATCCTAACCACCCCCTAGGAGCAAACTATAAAGTCACAGTGGACCCTTGTAACTTTCAAAACCTGTGATGAAACTTTAATTTTATAAAATAGTAATTATGTCAAACCAGCTGCATTATATGATGTGTTTTAAAATCTTCCTGGGTGAATTAATGTAATATAGTGTCTATACACCACAATTCATTCTCCATTTTTTTTCTCGTAGAGATTTGAAAGCTGGTAATATCCTTCTGGGCGAGGATGGTTCGGTACAAATAGCAGGTAAAGCTGATAAAGATAAAATTCTTTGCTTGTTTACGGAAGTGTTGCAGAATCGTTCCTAAGAAATGAATAAATGCGTGTAATCTGTTTTAAGAATGCATCTGGGCTGCCCCGTTAGAGAATATTTGGGTCTGAGGCAGAACATTTTTCCTCTTGTTTTGATAGGTCTTTGTTAGATCATCCTATAAATAATGCTATTTTAGTACATAGCCTTTTGATGAAGAGCAATTTTACTTTTAATTTTATTATATTTTCCACCTTTCACATTGAATAATGGCGATATTTATATAACTGCAAGAAAAGCACTTTTGCGAGTTTTTGGATGAGTTTGAAAGTTTAAAGCATTGTACACATTAATTTAAAACCTTTATCTCTGAAGAGGTGGCTGAAAGGATAGTGGACTCTTAGAAGCTAGGGCTTATTTTGCTCTTCAATCTGACCCTACGTGGCTGTTTCTTGACAGATGGTGGGCGTGCCGATGCAGGATGGTTGCTGAGTGAATGCATCCTTCTATGTGCAGAACCTCTCATTCTGTTCTTGCTTCTAGAGTTCCTGAAAGGCCTGGGATAAAACGTAGCCATGTCCACGTGAACTCTTGTTTTAACCCATGTCCGTGAAGGTCTGTCTCAGCAATGCTCAGCCATCACTGCTTTTGACATTTTTGGCTGGACAGTCCTTCCCTGTCCTGGACTGTTCCTGTCATTGCAGGGCGTGTAGGCTTCTGGCTTCCAGGCATTAAATATAAATAGCAGCATGTCCTAGCAACATCCTTGGTGAGAATCTCTGGTCTTGCTTCTGTTGTTGAGGCGTGTTGAAGTTTGCCCCAAATGTTTAATTAGCCACGTCTGCTGCTTTTTTGAGTTGGAGTGGAAGAGTCTTCTCTTCTAGCATAATTCTAAGGTTTTTGCATATCTAGTTATTAGACCAAAGTTATCAAAGTCCTTGCTCCCAGTCTTGTTTCTAGACAAATCGGAGGACCTAGGGTTATTATTAGAAATGCGGGAGTTCAGCAGAAACCAAACACACCCCCAACACAAAGGATAAGCCTTGAGTCATCTCTTTGATTCATCGTTTGCCCCTCTCTAGGTGCCAGAGAACCTGTCAGGGAAGGCCCTGGCCTGTATGACGGGCACAGTGCTGACCTTAGGCTCTGTGTTCAGTTAGGTCCACATCGGGGGCTTTTATTTATTTATTTTTAAAAGAGAGAAAAGATGTTTTGAAAATACAAAAGGGAAACTGAGAATTTGTTTCAAAGCAAATGTTTCTTCCCTGGAGAACTAGTAATGAAAGTGTCATCTTTTCTTAGCCCTCCCCTTTGAAAAGATAAATTTAGTCAAATACAGTCCTTGGTTTAAGACCCCTGGAGAGGCACTCTGTGTCTCAGTTAAGCACAAAGGCTTTGGAATCAAACAGGCCTGATTTAATACCCACTGTGCAACTTGGGGCAAGTTATTGCCTCTCTAAGCCTCAATTTCCCCACCTGTGAGATGGTGATGATAATGCCTGTCATTCAGGAAGACGCAGATTTCCTGTGCAGCTGCTGAAACTGAAGATGCAGGCCCCTGTAAGAGCAGTGTGTCTCCAGGAGGAGCAGAGTGTTGCACGTGGAGAGAAGCCAGTTTGCAATCAGGAGGTATTTCTATGTAGGCATTTTTGTTAAATTGTCTGAAAAGATCCTAGAAGAAAGGACCTTAATCTTTAAGACTCCAGTGAATTGAAATGAATTTTTAATTTTAAAGAAATACACACATACTTAATTTTATATGCATAATTCTGTATTCGAACTTAACCACTCAGCCATGGGGCCAGCCCCCTGTATTTTATTTTTTAAAGAGGATCTTCCAAATTGTGCAAGGTTCATGATCTGTGAAACCCGCTCCACCCCTGCTTATAAGGTTTTTGCAATAAGTAAACAAATGTCAGAGATACTTAGTTCAACCAAAAAAAATAAAGGGCAATAGATAGGAACAGATAGTATGTATAAGCTTATTTATTGGAGCATTCTTTGTGATAGCAAAAGACTATCCCGGTTAAATATGGTATATGGTATATGTTATATCGGCATTATGGAACACTCACCAGCTGTAAGGGAGAACGGAGAGCTCTCTATGCACTGACCTGAAAAAAATTCCCCATGCTACGTGGTTAAGTGAATACAACAAAGTGAAATGCAATGTATATAATATGCCACCTTTTGTGGAAGAAATGGGGATAAATAAGAATATCTCTCTATATTTTTACAAAGAAACACTAGAAGCATAATGGGCAGTGGGGACTGCTTAGTGTATACCTCTTATAAGATTTTGAATTTTGAACCGTGTAGAGGTGTGACCTATTAGAACAAGTGAAAGGAAATGACTCAACAACCTTAATAAAGTCTCAATAAGTCAAAGCCATTTTTAAACCTTTTATTATGAAAATTTTCAAACATAGCCCAAAGTACAGAAGAGTAGGAAGAACCCTCTTGTACCTGCCACCTGGCTTCGGTAATTATCATTCTTGGCCATTCTTGGTTCATCTATCTTCCCACTCCCTACTTTGGTGGCTTTTATCATTATTAATGCTGAATTTTGCTCTTGAGCCATCTAAGTTAGCTCCTTATGTGTGCATCTCTTGTCCTTACTCTAGAGAGTGGTCTTTATACCCTAGGCTAGGGGCATTCTGAAGAACATACTTCAACTAAGCAAGTGACAACAGAAACAATTCATAGACAAAAGCTTCAAACCGTCCAGCACCAGCGTAGTCTAGTTGTTAAGATACAGGGTCTGGGATTCACTGGCTTGGTTGAAATTCCCAGGTCACCACTCAAGCTCTGTGACCTTGGTTAAGTTTCTCACCCTCTTTAAGACTCAATTTCCTTAAGGGGAATATAATCCACCTCATCTTTTTTTGTGAAATCAAATGAAACTCTTCGTCTTTAGTGATCTTAACAGTGGGTAGCACACAACAGTCATGCAGTAAATATCTACAGCTGCTGCTCCTTCTCATCCGACCATCATGACTATTACTACTGTTGCTGCTGTTACTACAACCAGGGTCACACTGACTCCTCCTTGCACTACCTGGAGAGCACATGTACCTTGGATTTGTCTTGCAAGAGCGTCCGGTCTGAGGGGCTTTATGAGTTAGAAAAAGGTAATGGTTATTAATTATGGAACTTGGAAGTTAACTTGTCATTAATCGTGCTCTACGCTGATGAGGAAGTGCAGCTAATTTTCTCTGTTTTGTGACGGAATGATATTTCTCACTGAAAGGGTCAAAACAGCAGTGATCTGCCTTTGAAATGCGAAGGCAGCTCAGCCCCTGCCTCATTCTGCCTCTTGTTTCTCTGCCAGTCACTTCGTCCAGTCATTCTTGTCAGATTAATGATCTGAGCTCCTCCTCTGGGCCTTCTGGAGCACATTGTCCTTTTTGTTTTTTTTCTTAGTTGGGATCCCCTGAGGTAAGATTTCCTGACTTTTTCTCTTTCTCAGAGGCCTTTGGGTTTTTTCCTCTCTGTGGGTGGTGGTGTTGAGTGTAACCCAGCACACACTTGCATGTGGGGCTGCTGGGTTCAGAAGGGCACACGCAGAAAGCCACCACCTGGTTGCTGTGGGGATTAAATGAGTCAGTGTGTAAAGCACTTAGAACACTGCCTGGCACGTAGTGAGGACTCTGTGTGCAGCCGTTCTGGGTTTTCCTTGATATCCTTTCTGTGTGTGTGACTTCATGCTTGTGTGATAACACAAACTGGAATGCCATTCCCCGGATGTATAATGGGGGGTGGGGTGAACAGGCATTTAAATGTGCACTTTCTACATCTCTGGTTAGCTTGCTAGACTTCACATTTAATTTTCTCTACATTCTCTGACCTGAGCACAACATTGAATTCATACAATATTTAAAATTAATTTGTTTTTTTTTGGTTTTAACTATGAAATAAGATTGTTGCCTTAAAAAACATTGATATTTCCTTGGAACAGGTAGATGCTGCTTCTATCCTCATTTTAGGAGTTTGACTTTCTTGGTCAGGCAGTTGATTGGTCACTGCCTGAACAAAAACTAGGACCAGGAGTCTTGGGTCTTTTGCTGGCATCTTTGTCTGGTGGGTGAAGTAGGGGAGGACGGTGAGAGAATCGAAATCCGTCTTAGCAACAGCAGAGCCAGACAATCTCTTTTTGTTGCTACCTATTATATTTGGACAAATAATACATTGCTTTGCTCAGACAGTCTGTGCCCTCTTCCCTTTTACATCTTTATGCTTTTTAGGCCCTGTTTTTTGAAATAAAAGTTAAGCAGGGGAGAAGTTTATATTTCTTTGAATGCAATGTTTATTTGTTTACCTTGAGAGTATTATGAACATTGTTTTTAAAAATAGAATTGCTATTCTAATAGAAAACTTTATTTTTCTTAAAAAACTCACTCTACCCCATAAATATATATTCTCTTTCTCAGAACTTATTAGCAAAGGGGAAAATTTAGGGGCCTTGTTCAGACCACGAGAAACTCTCGCCTTATTATGCAGCCAACAAGTGCGGTGAATATAGCTAAGATGTTTGGTTCTGTTTCCAACAGTGCAAATTCTGCGGGGATTATATACGTTTCTCTTGACTGTGGATATAAAATCAGTAACTAATATGAATTGAGTGCTTCCTATGGGCCAGGCTGGGTTCCACATGCTGAGCGCATTGTGACCCATTCAGTCCTCACCACAGCCCCATGGGGAAGGTGCCATTTTATGTCCATTTTACAAATGAGAAACTAAGGTGCAGAGAGAGGAAGTAAGTGGCCTGGATCACATATAGGCTAAGCGGTGGAGTCAGGCTTCAGATTTGGGCAGTCTGGCTCCAGAGCCTGTGACTCCACGTCTATGGGATTTCCAGGGAGAGCATCCTAAATCTGGATTTAAATGATCTGTTTCTGATGGAAGACCAACAGCAGTCACCAGCTCTCTGACATCCCTGCCTAAGCGGATTCCATTTTGGGCCAGGGAACGTATTCAGCACCTTTTTCCTTCTTGCTCCTTCAAGTTGAGACAGCATCACTGGCCCAGTTTTAGGGGACAGGAGAAGCAATCATCTTAGGCTTCATTTGGTGCAGGATTAAGCACAGTAGTGAAACCACATTCTTTTCCGATTGGGAAGCCTCAGATTTGATGTAGTGAATTAAAACCTAAGGACTGCCTACTCGGGTTTAAAAGAAAATGCTGTGGGGCCGGCCCCATGGCCAAGTGGTTAGGTTCGTGTACTCCGCTTTGGCGGCCCAGGGTTTCACTGGTTCTGATCCTGAGCGCAGACATAGCACCACTCATTAGGCCATGCTGAGGCGGAGTCCCACATAGCACAACCAGAAGGATCTACAACTAGAATATGCAACTGTGTATGGGGGGCTTTGGAGAGAAGGAGGGAAAAAAAAGAAGAAGATCGGCAACAGATGTTAGCTCAGGTGCCCATCTTTAAAAAAAGAAAAGAAAATGCTTTACTTCTTATTGTATCTTCTGTGCTCAGTGAACTTGTGTGTGTGACTTCCTGATAATAAACTTGGATAGGATGCCTTGGTGAGTACAATAGTTTTTGCTGCAATATGTGGTAGAGGGAGTGGCTATTTGAAAGTCATACTCTTCCCACGGCCTGGCATTTTATTTTCCAATTTGATGCTCTGTCATATTGTCAGGAAGAGCTTAGTGATTTGTCTGGCAAGTGACTAAGCCTGTTTGTCCGGAATTAATGAGAGACACTATTCTAAGCAGACAGAAATTCATATAAAACAGGTCCCTTTGGGGTGGTCACTACAAGTACATTTATCTTAGTATTCTTTTAAATAGTGACTGGCCTTAATGTACTTGAAAAACTTGACTTAAAAACATTTGGTTTCTGAAGAACTTTCTAGAAGCATGCTACTGCATTATATAAGGCAGCTTTCATGCCCATTTTCACTTACTTTTGCTTTTTAGGTGTGTGTGTATGTGTGTGAACGTGAATTTCCCATCCCTAGTGTTTCATAACAGAAATCAAATCTGGTATTGAGCTAAGGCAGCCCAGAACTCTAGGAAGTTATCATCACATTATCTCAGTGTATGTGAACCCATCCAAATTAAGCTAGTGCCCTAGACTTTTCACTGTCTAAGGCATACTGGTATGACGCTGGGTAGCATCTCTGTCTTCTGAGAGGGAGATTTTATCCTTAGCCTTTGAATACATTTGCAGCTTCAGTCTGCATCTTGAATACTGAAAACTCTGGACTAAAACATGCAACTAGACTTAACTAGACTTGACTTGCTCAGATAGTATTTTCAAAGAGCCAGAGGAAGGTGTGCAAGGTGGTTTTTATAGCCGTAGCTACTAGGTTCTTTCCTTGTCCTTCTGTGTTCTTTGGTTTTGGTAAAGTGCACTTTCGTGGGGGGAAAAGGAGTATTTCTTTCTTGTAGGAAAGAGAGGCTGCTGCTGCGAGCAAAGTAATATGGGCTCCCTGTGTGCGCCCAGGGCAGCCTCTGATTAGAATCAGAAAGCCTGGAAAGCCCCTGAGGTGTCTGAATCAGGAAATGATGATGTCATCGATTTATGAATGCCATGGCCTCGAGCGTGCGCTCTGACACCACACTGCTGTGGGTCGAATCCTGGCGCTGCTCCTAGCCCTGTAGCCGACTTATTTAACCTCTCTGCCCCTCAGTTTCCACATCTATGCTACTGGAAAATACAAGAGAGTTAAAGGGGTTAACACACATTCCTTTTTAGAATTAGTTAGCTCGTATTGCTTTTGTATTGAAATGGGGTGGTGGCCTTTCATTATTTAGGGTGTCATTATTAGCAGGTGGTTGAGGAGGCAATGCTGTAGGCCCCCACATCTGACCTCCTGCCATATCATTTTCTCTCTTTCTTTATCCCGTTAATTTCCCCAATATCACTAGGTGAAAAATCTGCCATGTAAATCTGACCATATACTTCTGTTACATAAAATTTAAGACTGTTGCTGATGGGGTAAAGCCCCAGCTCCCTGGTATGGCATGTGCAGTCCTGCCTGTTTCTCCAGTCTCATCCACCAGTGCTTTTCTGCTTCACTTCTTCGCGATCCCCCTTTTTACCTGGTTCACTTCTTTTTCATGACTCAGTTCAGGGCATTCTTTCCTTGAGGAACCTTTTCTCATCCTTTCCTGTACCCCCCACCCTCAGGGCACCCTACTCTGGTGGTTTGAAAGTGCCCTACCCTCACTCCAACCAGGTAGCCTATGGCACGGTACTGAAATTAGGTCTCTACGTGCCTCTCTTCCCTCCAGACCTTATTCTTATCAGCGGTAGAAAACGCTTTTCATCTCAACACCCCCAGTAGTGCCTGACACATGGCAGGTGTTCACGAACTTTTGGCCAGCGTGATCTGAGCTGTCTCACCAGACTCTGCATGGGCACGCGCTTGTCGCTGGTAGAGGGTGCATCTGTAAGGCAAAGCTGAAAGTCCAAGCAAGTAAGAATATATCAGCTTGACAGAGAGGGAGATGAAAATATTTAAAATATTTAGGTGCATATACTAGTCCCTATTTTTAAGGCTGAAAATACTTTTTTAACAAACGTTTTTCAGCTTTGATTTTAGGCAAGCTCTACCTTAGCCGGCTAGCAATGAAACGATTGGTAAGGGAGAATGGAGCAGAGCACAGGAATTAAGAGACATTGGGCACACTCAGAAAACATAGTGTGAGTGCACGTTGAAATCACTGGGGAGTGTAAAGGGCTTTATAGTGAACCAAAGTATGCGTTTTGAGTTTCAGAAAGTTTATGATTATGTGAATTATGGTTTAACAAATTATGCCAGAATCCTCATATGTTCATATTTTTTTTTGGTTTAAGTAAATAGGGACAGCAAATTAATGTGACTCCCTGAATTTTGGGATCTTGACAAATGGGAACATTTGGTGAAACCTCTAGCATGAACCAAGAATGCAATCAATTCTGGAAACTTAGTTTTCCGTTCCATCTGTACACCATCGGTGAGACATACTTGGGGAGATTTTAAGCAGCTTCCCATCCTTGAACAGCTGCTAGCAGTTGTTTGAGCAACAACTCAAGGAAGTCTTACTGGGTCAGCCCAATGGGGGAGAATCGCTTTGCTCTGCTCTCCTGATGGAATTTTTCCTCAGCTGTGCAAGTTTAGCTGCACTGGGGACTGGCTCGAGCATCAAGGAAGAGTGTCTAGGAGGACATGAGGCAGATGGGCCTCCGTCTTTCTTCTCTCTCCCTCCCTCCTTCCCTCCTCTCCCTCCATTCTTCCCTCCCTCCCTCCCTCCCCCCCTTCATTTCTTCCTTCCTGCCTTTAAGGGCCAGCAGCATCATTATTAAATTACATTTTATATATTACCACAAGCTGCTGAGGTCTGGGGAAAACAAGAGTTCTTACACTGAGAGCAGAGCAGTTCTACTCAGTTTTTGCTGGATCTTTTTTTGATTTATTTTTCTGTTTCCTGGAACCTCTGTTTGTTATAACAAAAAATGGTCCTTCTCTGGTGAAAAGGTGAACATTCATTGTTTGGGTTCAATGCATCTGAAGTGCTTTGTTGACAGATATTTAGTGAGCATCTACTGTGTCCCAGGCACAGTCCTCTGAGCTGGTGTGGGGGTAAGCAACTGAGACATTGTGTCTGCTGTCAGGGAGCTTACAGCTCAGGTGAAATGGACATTAAACAGTTAGCTATAAAATTAAAAAGTTCCTAAGTAGAGAGAAATGCATATACCTGAGGAATCTAAGTTAGCCACATTAGGTCTAGTTTAGTAGGTTGTCCTAGGGATAAATCTTAAATATGTATTATAAATATGAATGATTTGGGAATAGGCGTTTTTGATCAATAATGTAACTTACTGCATATATATATATATATGGATTAGAGATTTTTAGGAAATTTAAATAGAGTTAACATGTATTTATACTCTATGGGATATAGTTTAATGCTTAATTTCACAGAGTCTACTTGACGACACAGTAACCAAGCTTTACCCACTCCCTGGGTCGCTAATTTACCCCATGCCCTCTGTCAAGTTCTTTGCTGGCCGTAGTTTCTATCACCTATAAAATGAGGTTCTTGGGCTGTCAAGTTTCCTTTCAACTCTAAAAATTGTATAATTTTTTGGTGAGGAAGATTCACTCTGAGCTAATGTCTGTTGCCAATCGTCCTCTTTTTTTTTGCTTCAGGAAGATTAGCCCTGAGCTAACGTCTGTGCCAGTCTTCCTCTATTTTGTATGTGGGCTGCTGCCACAACATGGCTTGACAAGTGGTGTAGGTCTGCACCCGGGATCTGAACCTGGGAACCCAGGCTGCCAAAGCAAAGCGTGCCAAACTTAACTACTCTGCCATGGGGCCAGCCCCCTCCCCGCTTCTTTTAATGGCAGCTCCATCCTTCTATTGAATGGGCCAGAAATCTGATGTTCCTTGAGCCTTCTCTTTCTCTCATATCCTATGTCCTGTCCAGTTTGTCAGCAAATCCTATTGTTCACCATGTCTCACCACCCCTGTGGTCATCCTGGTCCCAGCCACTATCAGCTCTTGCTTGATTATGGCAGCCTCCTAAGAGGTCCTCTTCTTCTGCCCTTGCCACTCTGTGCTCAGTTCTCCACACGGCATCCAGAGTGATGCCTTTAAACAAAGTTGGCTTGTGTCATGCCTTTATTTAAAACCCTCCAATTCCTCCCCATCTCAGAGTGAAGTCACAATCATTGTGCTGACCCACTGGGCCTTAGAAAATCTGGCTTCTTATTGTTTTCTTGACCTCATCTCCTACTTCTTCCTGTCCCTCACTCCAGTCCACTCAAACTGGCCACCTTGCCATGCATGCTCCTGCCTCAGGACCTTTGCATTGGCCACTCCCTCTATGTGGAACACTCTTTGCAGTACGTCCTTCAGGTCTTGGCTCCAGTGTCACATCAGTGAGGCTTCCAAGGCCATCCTGTTGTAAACTGCCTACTCCCTATCCTATCCTATGGTAAATTGCAGCCCCCTGCCCCATACTCCCTCTCCCCTGATCTGCTTCTCTTGTTGTACCCATCAATGAGCTCTATGTTAGGGGTTCTCAAGGTGTGTGTTCCTAGACCAGCAGCATCACCATCACCTTGAGAACCTGATAAAAATGCAAATTCTTGTGCTCTTCCACCCCCGATCTGCTGCCTCAGAAACTCTGTTGTGGGGCCCAGCAATCCATATTTTAAGAAGTCCGCTAGTGCTGCTGATGCACGGTAAAGTCTGAGAACCACTGCTGTATGTTGTACTTCATAATTTTGTTTGTCATCTGTATTTACCTCACCTCCCCACCCCTGCCCCAACTGGAAGGTCAGCTCTGTGATGTCAGGACTTTCTGCTTCATAGTCCCAGTGCTAAGAACTGGGTGTGGCACTTAGTAAGAGCTCAGTAAGTAGTTGTTGAATGAATTAATGAACATATAGCTGTGTAGTAAATTGAGATTAACAGAACACTGAGCAGCAGAGTTTAATGTATGAGCCTCATATTTTAGTGACTCTTCAGTGTTGAGTTTTAAATGTGAGGTTTTATTTATTGCAGATTAAAAAAATCTGCACATTCTTTGAAGATTGGGTTAGCCCCAACTAATCCTTCCCCAGACTTTGTGGAAGCGATGTAAATTGTTGGTTTAAATACCTGTGGCAACTAGAATTGTGCTGTTTTAATCATCTCCCATAGGGACCATCTCTTTAGAAGTGTACAGATGGGTCATTCTGGTTTAATGGAGGCTTCTGATAGCAGAGTTGGTTGAGTGGAGATTTGTATGAAAAAGACCACCTGCAGGTATATGAATATTGCATTGGAAATTTAGACTTATTAATATTTGATCTAAGTTGCTTGTGCCGGTCTGTGCGGGTATGGCCAGCGGGAGCCCCCATTGATTGTGGAGTATGCCTTTGGCATAGGAAATGATAATACCTGTAAATATGCTTACCCACTCTGCTCTCCTTACAACAGCTCTGTCAGGTGCAGCAGAGTAGGTGTTAGAGATGAGGGGACTGAAGGCTGCGGAGCGATTGTGGACTTGGTTAAGGTCATCCTGGAGGTCATAAAAACCATCAACCTTGGATCTCCCGACTTCACTTTCAGTCCTTGGCTCACTTCCTAGCCATTAGGCTCCGTGGTGGGGAGCTGGTTTGCCTTTTGACTCTATGCCTTCTGACAGTTGGGCTGCCCTGGGCTCAGGTTTTTCAGCTGTAAAATAAAGAAGGTTGACAAGATGCTCTCCAAGGACCTATCTTGCATCAAAATGTTTGAGTGATCCTTCATTAGCCTGATTCACTACATTCTCCATCTTATTGAGAGCATTCAAGTCAGAGATGGTCTTGGGCATGGAGGGGAGAGTAAGCCAAGTGTCTGTCCTGTGGCTGCTTTTGCCAGAGCATCTTTAAAAATATCCCTCCTACCCCCCCCCCCCCCCCCCCCCCACCTGGGAGCCAGGGAAGAATGGGATTTGTGATTTGGGGATTATCTGTGGTTTTCCTTTGTTCACTGTAATTATCATCTTTGAGAGAAAGGTGACCACTAGTGAGTTCTTGATTATGTCTGTCGTTGGACTTGAGAAGGCTGGCTCTTGCCTTGTACCTTCAGCGCAGCTGGCCTGGGATTACTGCTCCAGCCTTCCTTACGCCCCTTCCCTTCTGCCAATGCCCTACCAGGTGTGGCCTCTGGCACCACTTCTTGTGGGAAATTCACCTGCTTTCGGGAAGTGTTCTGTGGCTCTGACATAGATGGGCAGATTATCTGCGGTTTGCTGTTATCTTAAACTAGTGCTCTCCTTCACACTGTGGCTAATTGGCTGGATTAGTCAACTGAACCATGAGCCAAACGTGAATTGACAACAACCACCACTTACTTTTCTTTTCGTCCCATTTAAGCCTGTGTTGTCTTGAGGGTGAGAATAGTTGAGGAATTGGGGAGGGGGTGGCAGCTTATGTAGCCTTGACTTTTTACCAAGAATCCTGCTGATTCTTGAATTTTTCTTGTAATTTGTCTATGTCGTTGTTAATTGATGTTGATTCAATGTATAAAGAACAAACAACTGCTATGAACTTCTTTCTTATAAGTAAAAATATGGCACATTTGAATGAAATCTGTTGATGGCAGTTTCGAGAGTCTGCCTGCATGAGATGCCAATCATGGGAAGTTTTGCTTTTTTTTTTTTTTTATTTTGAAAGGTGATGTTCTACCTTTAGGGAATAAAAAGATGATGTCCTGTGATTTCTGTCCTTCTTTTGCTGTCAGAAAAGCCTGTGAAATTGTCATTCTCTGATGTTTCAAAAAAGGTCAGGACTGCCTGTCCCTCGTTAATAGATGGGAAACACGGATCTGTCCAGAGCAGCTGAGAAGTGATTCCTGAATTAAGGCACATCATGTTTTCTGATGGTGAATGCCTTGGACATCATGCTGTCAGTGAGTGGGGGCTGCAGCCTGTAGCACCAAACCAGGCCACTGAGCACCATTTGCTTGCAAGAAGGAATAAGTAGAATTGAAAACCAGGAGTCTGATGGAGGGAAAGGAGAATTGGTGGAGAGTGAGGTTTCAGAAAACTCTTTGGTTCTGTCTGGTCCATTTTGGGGTCCCCTACTCCTGAGCAGGTCAAGTGATGTGTCCCAATCCGTAGTGAAGTGGTGTGTGAGTAATTGATTACTGATAAGGTGATAACCTACTTATTATTGACTTGCTTAAAAGATGAGCGGATTCAGATTATCACTTCAATAATAGAATGATATCACCCCCACACAGTTGCATGTCCGGGGTTCTCCTGAGTGGGAGAGAAAGGAGTTGTGTTACAAACCTCTGTGCTGAGAGTGGTGCTTGCCTACAGCCTCTGTCTCTGTCTCCTCTGTGCCCTGGGGCCTCCAGGGAACAACTATTACTGGTAAACTGTTAATAAGTATCATGATTGTAAATTATTTTCATGTATGAAAAAAACCTTTTGTGCACATGTGAGTGTTCCCATAGAGGTATGCCATGTGTGTGAATGTGTTTGTCCTCTTGGCACGTTAGAATCACTGGGTGAGAAGTTCTGCGTAGGACTTGAGTTCTGTTTTTAGTTTGGCCTTTGTCCTTGCTGTATCACAAATCACGTGAATGTGCTCTGAACCTTCTTCCTGGTACTCTCTCTCCACTCCTGTGGTTCTCTGCATCTAAGAGGTGAAAGAGGGAAGCCGTGGAGTTGGCCGTTCTTTGAGGTCTTCGAGTTGTCCTGAATCGTGCCACAGCACCGATAGGAAGACAGTGCTCTCGAGCAGTGCTTCTCCAGCCTCACTGCGTGTCAAGTCAGCTGGGGCTCTTGCTGCAATGCGGATTCTGATTCCGTAGGTCTCGGGTGGGACCCAGGATCCTGCATTTCTCACACGCTCCCAGGTGATGCTGGTTATTCTGGTCTTTGCACCCCTCTTTGAGTAGCAAGGGTCTAGACTAGAATGTTGAAGAGACTTCTCTCTCCTATTTTCCTAGAAGTGTATTGTTCTGTTTCTAGAAGGTTTATGTAAGTGTAGATGCAATGGAAACTACTGGCAAGAAAGTGAATTAGACTCTTCTTGTATATGTTTTCTTTCCCTTGAGACGCCTGTGCATTTATTTGTTTTGATTTGTGCCCCTGGCATTAAAAGCCACACTTAATACTGGAGCTGTTTAAAAACCCAAAATTGCACCATGTGCTAAATTGTTTTCTTGCTGATTTTTACTAAGTCCTTTTGGGGAATGCAGCGACTTTGGCCTCTGACACAGTGGTTAACCCTTAGCAGTCAGGAAGTATGAAGAAACCTGGCTGGACTGGGGAGTGGCAGGGGACTGTAAGAGTTAAGAAGGCTTTGGGTACAAATAGCAGAGTGTTTGACTGGTGGGAGATTAAGCAAAACAGACATTTAATTTTCTCGTATAACAGAAGTCTGGGGCATTCAGTTCCAGGGTTGGTGCAGAAGCCCAGGGATATCACAGAGGGCATGGGGTCTCTCCTACTCTCTATTCTGCACCTCAGTAATGTCAGGCAGCACCTGTCCCCATGGGCTGCTCTTGCTCCCAGCATCACATGCTCACATGGCAGGGTCCCAGACAGGCAGGGGAGCCGGGGGCAAAGAGGCCTTGTAGGGTGGTTCTTGTATTCAGGTGGAAAGTTTCCCTACAAAATTCTGCACCATATTCCCCATGGGTCTCATGGGCCAGGACTAGGACAGACCCTGACTGTTCACTGGTGGGAGGAACCAAGCATCATGATTGGCTTAGATCAGTTCACTTAGTCCCCTGAGCCCTGGCAAACAAAATCTGGATTCTGGTAGAGAAGACAGGGTATGGGTGTTGGGTAGGCAGCCAACAGTGTGTGCTCCAGGGACCGAGATTGAGAATCTGCTATATATATTCTCAGCTCCCCCTCTTATAGCTTGTGAAACTGTTGCGCAAAGAAGTTAAGTAAATCAGCAGGGAGTGTAATTGGGATCACATGCAGGCCTGTTCCATTGCAAAGTGCTTCCTTGGAGTGGAAATGCGGCTCCTTCGTACTCACTGTGTCCTCCCCTTGGCATCTCTCCTCTTCCCTTTAGTTTCTGGGATCGTTGGTGGGAAACTCACTAGTAACGGTCAGGACCCCATGGTATGCCTCTGAACAGGGGCCACACATTCCACACCAAGAGTGTCACTATATGGCTGCTTGGTAGTTATGCACACATTCATGGCGCAATGAAATATCACTGTTAGAATAGTCAGAAAGCTATTACTGTGAGCAAAGTGGCATTACTTCAAGAGGAAACAAGCCCAGTGAGTGTTGGTGGCTGCTGTCCTAGATGTCGCCATATCCTGACGTGGGCCCCTGGGCTCTGGGCTCTGCTTCTTGTTCTGGGTTTGCTGAATTCTGTTGAGCACAGCGCAGGTATCCACCTGGCATCCACCTGGAGGACTTAAGTGTCCCCTGTGCCACCTCCAGGTCAGTGTTGCCCCGCGCTCTCTCCTGCCTTGTTTTACAGGAATTCCCAGCAGGCATGAGGGACTGCCCTCCCCCTGTTTTCACTCAGGCTTGGCTCTTAGTGCCCAGAGGTCTGAAGACACGCTGAAGATGGCAAGACTCCAGGAGAGTGAAAAGGTGTTCCTATTTAATTTAAAAACACAAATAGAAAAACTGGTAGAAAAGGCTGGGTTTAACTATACAATAAAAAAATAAAGTTGAGAAACAGTGATTTGGTCAGTTAGAGAAGCTAAAAGCCCTGTGCTAAATTGTGTGATAACTGGATAAGCATTGCAATCAGAACGACGCAATACTGGAAGCCTGTTGGCTTCCACATACATGACAAATTATGGCCGGGGATGGGCTGCCTTATTCTTCAAATGCCTTGTGGGGAGGGAGATTTTGACCAGAGAGTGCTGTGATCAGAACTGCCCTTCAGGAAGATTAATCTGGATGGAAGGAGGGGCCTGGATTGCCGTTGGAAGAGGCATGCCTCTGATTCTCTAAATGCTAAAGCTGTCATTTTCCCTGGTCTGTCTTTTCCTTCTCTCTCCAAGAGAATCAGGGGGAAAGGGCATCCAGGAATTGCCAGCAAGCAGAAGAGGACACCTTTAGTGCCAAGTGTAGTATATTGGGCATATTAGCATATTTCTTGTATTTGTGTTGTTTAGGGCATGTAATCATCACTTTATTTAAGTGAATATCATATTTTCACATGTTAGCTCTCACTGGAAGGCCAGGGTTGTGTCTGAATTAAAGCTCTGTAAGCCCCTTGGTGTCTAAACTCACAGTGTTTAGGCACTGTTGGGCACACTCCGTGCTTACTGGAGATCAGTTGGGTGCTGCTGCACCACTGACACACATTCTATTATAAAAACAACATGGAAAGAATGAAATACACTGTTTAAAACAAAGCAACTTTCCATAGTCTGTTCCTAATAGAATTAAGAAAATATTTGCTTCTCTTTTATACCCATTATTACATAGTTTGCATAATTTAAATCATAATATACTTCTTCTTCTTCTTCTTTTTTTTTTTGCTGAGAAAGATTAGCTCTGAGCTAACATCTGTTGCCAGTCTTCCTCTATTTTATATGTGGGTCACTGCCACAGCATGGCTGATGAGTGGTGTAGGTCCATGCCCAGGAACCCGAGAACCCAGGCCGCTGAAGTGGAGCATGCCGAACTTCACCACCAGGCCACAGGGCCAGCCCCCATAAAACACTTCTTTATATGCTTCTTCGTTCATCAAACATTGGTGGTACAACATTTTAAGGAAACCTGTGGGACTCAGGAAGGCGGGATGCTGGCAGCCCTGGGAATGTTCCTGGTGTTTAGAAGTGCATTTCAAATTTGCCAATAAAGTCCTGAGAGTCTCTCATGAGAAAAAAACCTGGGAATCAAGCCAAATTATGAAGGGATTGTTTTTATGATATAAAAATGACATTTAGGATTAGCCAGAGAACCTCAAACTAGTTTTTCTGTGTTGGGTAATCACATCTTGATCTTTACTCAGGAGAAAGCTTAGGAGTTGTGGAGTATTAACCCCATTATTCCATTTTGCATTTCCTTTTCAGTACAGAAAAATACACTGAATTTTCCCAAAGTGGAGACCAAGGCTAAGTGGCCAAGTCCTCTGTGAAGGACTGTGGACTTTATTCCGACCCTCAGTGACTTGCTATGTGGTCTTTGGCAAGTCAATTAATCTTTTATATTCCTTCCTCTTTTTCAATTTCAATATGCACTAAATCATCATGTTTTCTTAAGAATCTCTGTAATCCTTTTCATTTTCAGGGTGTCTGTTCAAATACAGGCCCTGCTGATTTTACTCCTGGGCTGTGGCCGGGGTCTTCCCTGCTTCTAGACTTTCTCCTTTCCTGAATACCCCTGCATAATTACTTTTCCAGTGGTGCAGGTGCTGATTGGATAAGGTACCACTTCCCTTACATGGTACTCAGACTCTGGTTGTGCTCCTCAACAATCTCAGTGCTTCCTCGCTTTTCTAGATCATGGCCTCTGGGGAAGAGAGGCTGCTATGGGGGATCTCCACTGTCTCAGACTCTCAGCCCGCCTCTAGGAGGTCTGAGGGATCAGGATCTCCTGTAACCCATTTTGAGTTCATTTTAGGAAGCTCTAAACTATCAAATGTTGATTCCATTATTCTCTAGCCAAGTGTTGAATTGACCTAAGCCCATTTTTTCTTGCACAACGCAGGTTCCTTTTCAGGAATATTAATAGATGACGTAGATGTTTGAGGGAGGTTAGGGCTGGCTACTCACCCACAACATCACTTCCAAGGTTTTAAGGAAATCAAGTTTTAGACCAAATTTTGTCATTCATTACCAAGCAAGCCCCTGAAGAACACGATTTGTTCTGTAAGTGCAAGGAAAATCCTTGCTCTCTATCCTTCCGGGTGGATGAAAAATTCACTTGAAGCCGACATGCCAGGATTCCAGATACTCTTTTCGTTTACCCTTATACCTGGCATCCAGAATCCAGCTACACATGGAACTGGTTAGAGATTTAGCTTACACGTGAGCCTGGCTGGGTTCTTTCATTCTATTCGTGCAAGAGTGGGGAGTATGTCTAAAATATCTTAGCCACTCTCCGTGTGCTGACTGCCTTTACTTTCACCAGTGAAAGCCCGTTTGTAACACGCATCATGCCTGTCAACAGGTCACTGTTTTCCCCAGTAATGACCCCTTTTGGGCATTCACCTGGCTCATACTTATCTATACTTAGAAACAGATAACAGAAATACTTCCAGCAGCTGCCTCTGGCATCCTGAATCAGATGCTGCTGGAACCTCCCAGCCCTGGGTGTTCTGGGTCAGCATGCCACTTGACCTCTTGGGTTGCAGGATCACAAATATAATATTGCATGGTGTATGATGGAGTATTTTAGGTAGATTTTAGACACCATAACAACATAGTTGGCAGACTAGTTTTGCAGGTTAAATCGGGCAGGCGGAATTGCTTTATTTTGCGTTTTCACTTTTTTTAAAAAATGAATTTGTTGCCAACAACAACAAAAAAGAGAGGTTTTGCATAAAGATCTTGATGTTTGGCTTTCTCTGGGAAAACTGGGACATCTACAGAACCAGGTCCATATTCCTCTGTGGCAGCTTTCGTTTCCAGCTGAATAGCAGAGGCCTGCTTTAGACCTGGCTGGGGAGGGCACTGAGGATGGGCTCCTGGGAAGGGGGCCGTGCCTCCTAATGTCTCCTGAGGCTGAGACTAAGTATCAGGGGCTTGCTCTTAATCACTGAGGTGGTGTTGTTAGTTTTCAGGGCCTCTTCCCTCCTTTATTTTCCTGCCTGGCCCCGGTAGGTGTCTGAATGTTTGACCCTGGCAGCTGTCAGACAGTTTTTCTTCTTCGCTCAACACTTGTACTTTGTTCTTGCTGTTTCTTTGTCTGGACCGTTGTTTCCTGTTAGTCTTGCGTGTCCACATCTTAACCTCAACTTCAGGGCCCACTTGGATGCAGAGTCTTCCAGGGCTGTTACGGTCCTAGCTCTTCTGCTTCCCTACAGACAGCATAGCACAGCCTTTGATGTCACACATTGTTCTGGTGTTTATCATTTCACGTCCTCTCACTCACTCCTAGATGGTCATATTCTTAAGGTCAGGAAACATCTTTCTCATGTATCTTTTTTTTTTGGGGCGGGGGGAGGAAGATCGGCCCTGAGTTAACATCCATTGCCAATCCTCCTCTTTTTGCTGAGGAAGATTGTCTCTGAGCTAACATCTGTGCCAATCTTCCTCTATTTTGTGTGTGGGTTGCTGCCACAGCATGGCTTGATAAGTGGTATGTAGGTCTCTGCCCGGGATCTGAACCCACAAACCCCGGGCTGCTGAAGCAGAGTGTGTAAACTTAAAACACTACGCCACTGGACCGGCCCCCTTTCTCATATTTTTTATTTACCATTGTAAGAATGTTAATGCTTAGCCCAGTTGCCTTGCTTTTTAAAGGCAGAGAAAAGTAGTTTATTGATCTACCTAACAATTACTGTAAAGCATATCTATACATGGTGAGAAGAAGTAGGAGAGTTTTATCAATATGAAAGTAATATAAAAATAGGTGTAACCAGGAAGCCTGTTGAGGAAACTGAGGCACAGAAAGGTTAAATGCCTTGCTGGAGTCCCATGGTTGGGGAGTAGCCTTGTCTTTGGCCTAACCACTGGACCACCCGTCCCTTGCCTCTTAGGGCTGTGCTGTTTCCTGCAGTATTTACCACTTTCCAAATCAGGTACCTACACTCTAGAATCCTGTAGATCCTCCTCAAGGCTTAGCATTCACTTATCAAAATAAGACAATTCCCGTTACGTAGATCATACACCACAGATTAGGCAAAGGTGATGGATGCATATGAAGTTAACCACACCCTAACACAAAGGCAGCTGTGAAAAAGCCCCAAGGCACCAAGAGTCAGGATGCCAAGGATGCTTCCGTCCTTAATAAGGACAAGCAGAAGGTCCTCTGCTGATGGTCCTTCCCTCAGTGGAGGGAATGATGTCCCTGGACAACGACACAGCATGGGGTACCAAGGCAACACTGGTGAGGGCAAGGATGGTATTGGATTCAGGGAGAAAAAGTAAGTAATTTAGCGGGGCTGGAGCTCAAGGTCTGAATTTGGGAGTAGTGATAAATGAAGGGGGAGAAGGAGGGGAGTCAGATGTGTGGGTTATGCTGAGGGACTTTGACTTTATCCTGGGGGAGCTGGGAGCATTTGAAGACTTGTAGAAGAGTCAGACCTGTGACATAGCAAGGCCTGGTTGCTGGAGCGCGGACCTGGAGAAAGAGGAGGGTGATGACTTAGGAGCTGCCACAGGAATTTTGGCTGAAACCCAGGCCGTGGCAGTGGGGAAGGAGAAAAGTAGATGGATTCAGAAGATGTGAGCGCCTTTTAGTTACTAGGATGACAGCATTCTTTCTGGTTTGAGATGCATTTATTCCCGGAGGCAGGAAGATGGGCTGGCTAACGTTATGTGTAGCCTTTGATTCCATGTTGCCAGAGAAATATTCATGGTTTCTGACCAAAGTGTGTCTGGCTCCACTCCCTTTGGCTGTATAGATGTACCCGTAGGAAACAAGGACGCTTTTCACTGTTATTGCCCCGCCACGTCATTCTCGCTGTCATATGTAAGCTGTCTTGAAAGAATACACCAGTTTTCCTGTTTATACAAGCACACCATGTACTTTGTTCAAAGTGTTCTGTTTCTCAGTATGTATAAATCTTTCTGTATACACATTAGCCATACATAGGAGCAAATTGTGTATTTATTCTGTAGTCATAAGTGTGAGTAGATGTTAGGACTGGTGTTTTCTGCTTCTGGAATTTTTGTTCTGAGCTTTAAAGACGTTTAACCATCTGTTTATGACTTTAAAGTGAGTGATCTAAGTGGAGGCTATGAATAAATATGTGAATCATGAAAGATATATTGAAGGGGCATTATCAATAATGAATTGCTACTATACATCGTTCTCAGCTGTTTTTGCAGCTTTAAAAGGGTCTAATATAATCAGATGGTATTTTTAAGGAATTAAAAAGCCTAATGACAACTATGGACTTTTATCTGGATTATGTCTTTTAGAAAGAGACTTTGGGGTGCAGAGTTTCTTCAATTGCACTTAAAAAGAATCTGTTTTTCCTTAAAGCAACTTTAACCCATATCCTTAATTAGTTACAGATGATATGTATTTATTTAACATTATCATGTTACAAAATTACTTTAATAAAAATAGAATGTTGGAATTATTGTTGAACTACTTTTCAGAAATATAAATTAAGTGGAAATTAATATTTTTAAAAGCGTTATCATAGTGTCTTTTCCTCTAGCTGAACATGCTAGGTGCTTACAAATGATTTCAATTCACTTAGCTCTACTGTTAAGAGAATGGGTTTTGTCTCCTCTTTCCTGCAGGAGACTGGTTTACTGGTTCCAGAGACTTCTTTTCACAAGGCTTTATTTTTCTGACTGCAATGTAAGAATTCAGAGTTTTAGAGCTTGGCACATATGTGCAAATGAAATTATACTGCATTTTCAAAATATGCTTTTGCTCAATATTAACATGAGAGTAGCAGTTGGAACAAAGTCTCCATTTGTCATTTTTTTATTCCTTTTGCTTGTAGTTGAAATCCTGTTGGGAGCTGAGTAAATTTAAATGTAAATAAAATGAAACAGGCAACATATTTCAACTCAGGGAACTGGTTACAGTGTTACTGCATAACTTAATTTTGTAAATATAAAGCAAATGCTAATACGTTTTTGACCTTGGTTTGCATTGACCTTGTTCTTTGGTAATTGCCTTCATCCTGGCAGTCAACAAAGGGATCCAGCAAAGGAGAATTCTATGAGAGCAGTTGGAAGGGGCTCTCACTGCATAGTCTGCTGTACCATTTTGAGATGTCGACTACCTTTTAATTACTATTTGCTAGCTTACTATCAAGCTGTCCTTGAGTTGGCTCTTACTGGTAGGTCTGTACTAGCCCTAAGTGCTTGGTACTTTAACTATTATCTAATTTTAACCTTTAGTAAAAATCTAAGCAGAAATGCATGCTTTAATAATCGCTGGGTATCCTTTCTCTACTGTCACATATAAATATCATTTTTGCATATATGCATGTACATATATACAGTAAGCCCAATTAATTCATCTTTTCACAAAAAGAACTTCTTGTATATAATGGATGCTAAGAAGAGCATTATTTCATTCTATAAACCATTCCATCTATACCTATGAAAATTATCAAACGTTGAGAAAACAAACGTTGAAAAACAAAAAGCAGTCTTTGCTGACTGAGCTTTTCCTTTGTGTTGATTGCTACATGTGGACAGACCGGGACATGCTGGCTTTGTGTACCTGGGTTTCTGGATTTGCCATTAGGATTTTGGCTAAGGTGTTAGCACTGTTTGAGCAAGGGCATTGGAATGTAAAAGATGAATGTTATTCATCCTTTATTTAAAAAAAGTCTATTCCCCAAACGTTGATGATGTGGAATTAAAGAAGCTAGAAAATAATCGTAATAAGAGAAAAACATAAAAAGACACTGCATCACATACCAGTTTTACTGCCTCCTATGCTTATAAATGACTTTCTAAAATAAATGTTAGTACATCTGAGATCTCGTATATTTAGGGCTTTGGGAATGTGTTTGTATTTTTATTGATGTAATCCTTTATGGTTAGGTATGACTTTTGATACCTTTTTGGTAGAAAATATAATTGAATATGCTGAGCTTTTGGGGCTGGTGGGCTTGCTGACCCATTACCCGAGATGGTGTTCTTTAAAGTGTAGAGGATAGCAGATGGCAGGACTGCCCTGGTGTATGTGTGAGACAGCTCACAGTGTTTGGAACAATTCATCACCAATGTAAAACTCACCAGGAAGAGAGATGTTCATAAGGTCAGAATTTGTAAGCAATAAATGTCTTACATAAAATAAGGGTGATTTTTTTTTTCCTTTCAGATTTTGGGGTAAGTGCATTCTTAGCAACAGGGGGTGATGTTACTCGGAATAAAGTAAGAAAAACATTTGTTGGCACCCCATGTTGGATGGCCCCTGAAGTCATGGAACAGGTAAAAAAAAAAAAAAGTGATGTTTTGATTGACATAGTTCAGTAGTACATACCATCGATACACTAACATTTCATTCAAATCAGTCATTATACTAGAATGCATCATGTAACTAAGATTTAATTCCCAATTGCTGGACCTTAGCAAAGTAATATCCAAGTTGTGCATACACAGCTGTGGACTTGCGACATTATATGGACTTCACGATGTATAACATGCCTGCTGTATAATTGTGTTTTTCCCTGGTTCCTTTCTTAGGTGAGAGGCTATGACTTCAAGGCTGACATGTGGAGTTTTGGAATAACTGCCATTGAATTAGCAACAGGAGCAGCGCCTTACCACAAATATCCTCCTATGAAAGTAATTACTCTTGGCAATAATATGTCGGGTTTGAAATATGATTTAATGGAATCTGTTCTGTAATTCTCTTAAACATAGTCATTTTTCTCTTAGACCTGAGGGGAGTTAATGGAGGAATGCAGCCAAGTTAAATGTTGTGTGATGTTCTCAGTGGACAGAACAGGACAAAAGTAGTACAATTCCTAGCTTTGACGCTTACTGTACATTCTCAGCACAGAGCTGACTAACGAATGTGATCAAATCGGTCGATGGAGGTTGATAGCTGTGACAAATGCTGGTCATTACTCTTGATGGCAGAATACCCCCAGCCCCACCAGGGAAAATCTAAAAATGGATTATAGTGATACCATCCTTGCAGACAGACAGATTTCCTAAATTTTCAACCTTTCTTTTTTGTTTTAACAATCTATAACATTTCTCCCCTGTTCTCATTGACTCATCTGAAATAAGTTGGTGACTCATCTGAAATAAGTGAGCTTAATGTTTTTTAGGAAATCATATGTTTGGATACTTTTTTCAGATTTTTGTTGGTATTCTTTTAACTGGCTACATCATTATTTCTCTTAACTCTGATAGCATCAGTGCTAATTTACCCAACTGGATTTTGTTTTGAGGCTGAAATAGTTCAGTGGAAATTATGAAGATATTTTACAGACAATACAGTCTATGTTTTTTTCAACTTTTTCCTAGGAAAATATTGGAAAAATTTAGGACGACTCAGAAAAAACACCCTGAGGATAAAAAAATGTTAAATAATTTCACTAGTTGAAAAGTTAATACATTCTTAAAAATTTGAAAGTACAAATGAGAATAAGAAATAATTAAGAAATAAATAAGAAAATAATTATCCGTAATCTCATCAACCACAGACAATCCCTATTAAGGTTTTAGTGTAGTTCGTTACATTGTTCTCTATGTTTATATACATATTTTTAGCATAGTTAAAATTTGTGGGGAGAGGTGTGTATACATACCTGATTTTCTTAGCAGAAAATTTAAAGTTGAGGTGTAAACAAATGAAGTGACCTTTTGAGAAAAAACACTACAGCCCCTCAGACTTTTTCTTCCGTCCAATTTTTCTGTATTATTTTTCCTTACTTCTTGTTTTCCTTCTTTACCCAATTCTTAAATTGGTATTTAATTTAATACCTTAATTCCTGGATCCAAAGTCACATTGCTAATCCCATCCTGAGGTCCTGTCAGACTTTTCTTCAGACTTCACGGTTCTCTCACTTTCTTCCATTTGCTGTTTTCCTCCACGGACAATCCACTGTCACTGTAATCCTTCATTTCTTTTCTTTTCTTTTTTTTTTTTTGAGGAAGATTAGCCCTGAGCTAACTATTGCCAGTCCTCTTCTTTTTTGCTGAGGAAGCCTGGCCCTGAGCTAACATCCGTGCCCATCTTCTTCTACTTTATGTGTGGGATGCCTACCACAGCATGGCGTGCCATCTTCATTTCTTCATACATCTGAAAGTGTTAGAAAAGAGTCTTGATGTGTAGAGCATTTGCATAAATTAAGGCTGATTTATACATTAATGAAGTTAATTTATTTTGTAGATCAATATTTACTATGAATTCTACTCTTTGTTAAAGCAAATAATTTTGAATTTAATGTGAAAGTGGAATTTTTACCTTTTTGATTTGAAGCTGAATTTGGGTTTTCTTTTGTCCCCCTCCAAAAGCAGCACAGCCTTTTGCTCTGGTTATGGTTTTTAGTAACTCAGTTGTATTCTGGCTATCTTTCGGTGTCTTACGGTCTCAATTTTGCCAGGCCTTACGCAATTTTCTGTATGTTTTCTCATCTTAAAAAAAAAAAAAAGGAAATCATGTGTTACCTCCTGGGATGTTGTGGATTTATTTTTAGGGTTGGCAGCGTGTTACAGAAGCCTTGAGTACAGGCGGTTCCTTACTTATGAATGTTCACTGCTGCTCTGGGCCTCTCTGTCTTTCCCCTCCACCACCCTCTTTCCCAGCCGGAGCCCCAGACTTCACTAAGCCCTTGCTGGAGCTACGTGCTCCTCAAGGCTGTGTGAGAGCCAGTTCCTTCCCAGGAAGCCCTGTCCTGGTCGCCTTGGGAGCCCTTTCTTAACACATAGAGCAGATTTTGTAAATTCTGTCAATGGAATAACAAAAAGGTCAAAGGGCACGTGAACAGATTTGTAAAGAAAATGAATACTTTCAATACACACATTCTGGAAAGTTAAAATTGTGGGAAAGCACATTTGTACCTAATCAAGAATGGTCTTTGATGCTTTTGTGAAAAATTAAGAACTCGATTGTAGCAATTGCTATAGTGAGGTTGTGTCTTCATATTTCTTTCTGCTGCAGGTGTTAATGTTGACTTTGCAAAATGATCCACCCACCTTAGAAACAGGAGTCGAGGATAAGGAAATGATGAAAAAGTACGGCAAGTCCTTTAGAAAATTGCTTTCACTGTGTCTTCAGAAAGATCCTTCCAAAAGGTATGTCAAACTTAGTGGATGGGTTAATGACCTGGTTTGAATCACGACAAAGCTTTGTTTGTGGATGGGGAAGGGCTGTGTGAGGACACCTGACAGGTACTTCTAGTTCAAGGGAAATCCTGTTCTGGCCCCCAGATCTCCAACCTGTTAGTGCAAGACGGCATGGTTCCAAAAGAGAGAGAAGTGAGCCAGGATGGGGGAGAGGCAGAGGAAAATTTTCAGTGTTAATGAGATTCACTGTGCTTGTTAGGTGTGGGGCTCTGTCATCAAAGGAAATGAAGTAAAATAGAAATCAAAAGAAATTGGCAGTGGTGCATTCAGAAGCTGAGCTAATATTCTGCACTGTGTAGGTTGAGCTGACCTCCCAGGATTTGAATATCCTGCTAGTTCCAGTCTGAACCAGGCAGAGCTATTGAATTTTGCATGAGCTTCCTTTTAGTTGCAGAACAAGTTGTTTGTGCTGTTTAAAAGATTATCAATAAAGAAGATTTAAGATTTTTACATTAGAAAGATTAATCATATAAACAGAAGCAAATAGCTTTAAATTAACTTTAGTCTTTCCTCTTTATTCTTGGGTTATTGCCCTGCACCGAAGTGTGTCTGTTTTCTGAGTTTGTTTCTTCCTTCTTAGTTTCTGTGACTTTGAAATATCCTGGGTAGAGATAATAGGGCCCAGTGTCCTCTGTCACTTAAAGGAGAAGGTTAATGATGTGAACTAGACAGAGGCCTTGCCTTTGTAGGGCTTGGTTGCGTGTGGCACCATCCCAACATGCAGTGAACGGAGTTTCCAGACGTGGAGAGGCCGCTGAGAAGTTACCAGCTACCCTCATCCACCCAATGGTCCAAAAACTGCCTTCTCTTTTGAAACTTTCTTTTTCAGAGAAGGGTTCTGCTTGTAGAATGATTCCTTTGTTCTTATCTTAAATTCTTTATGAAACCTAAGCCTTTTACCTTTACATGGTCATCTACTCTGAGTAGGCTACCCTTGTCTAGATTAAACAATTTTTATCATTTTACCTGTTCTTTGTAGCCACTCTCCTCTTTCCCTTACATCTTACTGAATCTGCCTTGAATCTTCTCTCCGTCAGTCGCCTTTCATATGGAGTCAGGTCTAAATAGATGTTTGCTGTTGAGCATCTTGGAATTATTTATTGTAAAAGGGATGATTATTTTATCACACTTATGGACTATTTGTGCTTAAACATCTCAGTGGCCCTTTATATTTGATTTGCAGTGCTTGTTTTTCCTCCAAAGTAGGAATCTTTCGTTGAGGTTATTTTTCCACTCTCCTTTTGGGTAAAAATGCTCTTAGATTCTAATTTTCTTCTTTAACTCTTGCTTGCCTTCCTCTTGTATTTGGAGTCATCTCCAAACAGTTGTGGTGTCATCAAGGAAACAGAATCTGATCCTTCAAAGCCCAGTGAGAGAAGTACTTGTCTTCTCAGTTTGCACTGGGTTGGTATTGATGGTCTTTGTGATTCTGAAACTAGTTGAGATCCCACCTAACAGTGATGATGTGTAATATCACACAATTTCAGCTTTTTTTTTTGGAGAGGAAAATTGGCCCTCAGCTAACATCTGTGCCAATATTCCTCTCTTTTGTATGTGAAACGCTGCCACAGTATGGCTTGATGAGCAGTGTGTAGGTCCTTGCCCAGGATCCGAACATATGAACCCCGGGTTGCCAAAGCAGGGTGTGCGAACCCAACTACTGTGCCACCAGACCAACCCCAATTTCAGCTTTTAAGAAAATGATTCTGAAGGGTAGAATTGTTAGTTACTTACTGATATCACAATATATTCCTTTAGGTGATTTGTAATTTGGTCAAAATAGATTAGATCGTCATACATTATATTTAACAAACCATCCTTGTTTCTTAATCCTGAAAGTCTTATTTATTATATGAGCTCAAATAGCAGGTTCCCACCACCCCACTAAAAAAATAAAAAATCTTTTAGAAAAGAGCCATACGCCATATATTTGAATTTTTACAAAGTCTTTCCCTCAGAGTACTCTCTTAGTAACATTATTGATCCACAAAGTATTACTAGTTTAAGGACTTCTTTTAGATATTTTCTCTATAAAATAATCTATTCTCACTACTGTGCAGTTGTCCTCTATAACAGACAGCGGTGCGCGGACTTCCCAGGTGACTCCTATCTCTTAATGAAAAGACGTGAATGTGGGGAGTTTGGGGAAAAAAAGATTTATGAGACATGAGAATGGAAAAAAAGCAATATTGTTGAATTATTTATTATATAGGAGGCAATTTTAAAATATATATTCATTGCTGAAATAATAAGTAAACATTTGATTGCAGCACAATTCTGAGAGAAACCATAAATATTTCCTGTCCTCTCTGCCTTTGCTTCTGTTGTCAAAGGGTGTTTCCTTTTCCTGCCTCTCCCTCCCACCTGTCTTTCAACACTTAGTTCAAAGGCCCTATCTTCTTAGAAGTTAGATACATCTGGGTGAGATTGCTAGTCTACCTTATCATCATCTGCATGATTTAGTTTCATTGTCTGTAAAATGGGTCTAATAACACCTGCTTCATGGGATGGAGTGAGATAATGCCCTTAAAGCAGATAGCACAGTGCCTAAGGGTTCCTAACTACTCAGGAAATTGAGATTGCATTCCTTGTCTTCCTTTTTTTCCCCTGACCCACTGGAGTTATCCCAACTATTGGTTTTCCTACAGCATGTTGAGGATATGTCTTCTGTAGCACTTATCACACTGTGTGCATTTATTGACTTACACATTCAATTTCCTCATGAGTTTGTTTTTAGAAAGGGAACGTGTGCCACATATGTTTATATTCACAGTGTGTGGTCTGTATTACATACTCAGTAGTATTTCTTGACAACTGGAGATGGTTGGGAGCTTGCAATTTGGGGATGATTTGGACCCATTGAAAAGAGTTTAAAAAACAAACCAGATTTGAGAGGGTTGAGGAGCGAATGCAAGATTTTTAATAATTTATATTTATTTCTGTTGCCTACATAGAGATCATCTACTTATAATCTGAAAGCAGTTGACTGGTATCAAAGCCCTGGTATTGCAGAGTACCTTTTTAGCAATGAATGAAAAAATACCATAGGGGGACAGTGACCAGGATAGATTCAGTTCTATGCAGGAGCTCTCAGGCTAGCTGAGAAGGGGCCGTGTTTTCTTTCAATCTTGAGAGCTCATGGAATTTTCCTAATACAAGAAAGCCGGGGTGTTTGGGCTGTTTGCCTCATCTAAGTCTGTGCTCTGCCTTGGCATAGACAAAGAGTTGCTTATATTTGCATAGCAGAACATTTTGCTATTTCTTAAAAAAATGAGCCTTAATCTTGTAGATTACATGCTTCATAGGGATGGCAGCTATAACAGGAACCAGCGTTTTCTTTGAGCAACAAGGGGGTGGATGTTTCATAGGTAAATCCATTAGAAATGCATAAAATTTGAATATTTCTTTTGGTGGGAGGGGTGGGGTAAAAAATGCCACTCTGCCTGAGGTCAGTGAGCTGTTAGAAATTATAATGCACATTGTTAGAACTACTTAAACTGTATCATATTCATCCTGAATCCTTTGAAAATTATTTTAAGTCTCAGTGGACTTTGGTTCATCCATATGTATTAACTGAATCCTTTAAGAGGTTTTCTTCTGAGAATGTTGGTGCTTGCAGACTGCTTCGTTGTTTTTAAGGATTTAAAATTGAATCATCGTTCAAAATCTGGACCATCATTTTAGTTGCCAGTATAGCATTTTAGCATTTCTCGTAAAGCAGTGTTTGTCTTTATATTACCTTGTATTGCTTGGTGCTTGTTAGTGGCCGTGGAAGACATAAGTGCTTGCAGAATTCTTTCTCCTGTAGTGCTCAGCTAAGTGGCAGGTGCCACTGACGGTGCCACATTAACCCTACCCTGGTAGTTGCTATAGCATAAAACTGAAACAAACAAAACACACAAAAAATTAACATCAGATGGGCAGCATGCACCTCAGCTTTTCTCATACCTTCTATCACGTTCTTCCCTCCCTCATTCTCCCTGTTGTTTCCAGTTCCATTTTTCCATACTTTCTGATTTTTTGATGGGAAGGATTGTCCCTGAGCTAACATCTGTGCCACTCTTCCACTACTTTTGGGATGCCGCCATGGCGTGGCTTGATGAGTGGCATGTAGGTCCGTGCCTGGGATCCAAACCTGTGAACCCCTGGCCACCATCGGGGAACGTGTGAACCTAACCACTATGCCACTAGGCTCTCCCCTTCCATACTTTCTTATGGAGATGGTTTGACACGTGTAGGATTCTACTCCAAAGCACAAAAAGAATCTGCTATTTAGTTCTTCTCTGCATAGAGTAGAAATTACTTACTATTTAACATAAATATTAAGCCTATTAAAAAAAGGAATGTGGCTTCTTTAAACCGTTTCTCATTTCTTGCACCATTGTGTTTTTGTATTTACTGATGAAGACTAAGAGTAGAGTGCAGAGAAAGGAGTTTTCTCTGCAGCATGCTTTTCCTCTTTCCATTTTTGGTTACTGTAGAAATGACCTTACTGGGGAAGGGAAAGTATTTTCCTAGCCCTGTATCTCAAGGCATGTCTGGCATTTCTCACCCTTCTCTCTACATTGGTCCTTCATGTGACCCTTAGTGTGCAGAAGAAGAATGGGGGGTGCAGAGGAGAGAGGGAAGAATTTTGGCTTTCCACCTCAGTATCTCCACTGTGTACCTCTTTCTTGTTTTCTGTTAGCATGGTCTTATTTTCATTACGTTATTCACCTATTCCCTACTATATTGAACAGATGCTTAGAATTTGGTGCTGACTAAATCTAGCTCCAGGAGTTGTGGTTCTGTGTCCAAATGTCTAGTAGCATCACTTTTACCCCGTATTTGATATTACTATGAAATAGAGCTATAGCAGTTTTCTGGTCTGTGTTAGGCATTGGGGATATAAACAATGAATACCGTGAGGACCCTGTCTTGGAAGGGCTTATAACCCAGTGGGGTGAAGGTGGGGAAACATAGGAATGATCATTACAGAATGGGAGCGTGGGTAGATTGGTGTGTGAGCACCGAGTAGGGAGCAATGAATTCTACTTGGAAGAGCTAGGAGAAGCATCTCTGAAGACGGATGACATTTAAATAGGTTCTCGACTGATGAGCAAGGATGTGCCAGTTGGTTACAAAAAATTCTGAAGCAAGAAAAGCGGTGTGTGCTTTGTCATGAAAGAGCAAGAGATGAGTGAGAACATCATTGTAGCTGGAGGATACAGTTCACGTAGGGTGTTATGGGAAATGAGCTGAAGGAGTCAGGATTCAGGCCACTGAAATCCATTAGGATGGATAAGAAATTGTGTTTTTTTAGAAGCTAACACGAGAGCAGTGTGGATGATGGGTTGGAATGAGGAAGAGAGAAGTGGCAGAGAGATTAGCAGGGAGGCTGTATAACTCTATTGGCCAGAGGTGACAGGGGTTTCAACCAAAACAGTGGCCTTAAGTTCCTTAATCATCTTAATTTTCTTAGGTTTCTTTTCACTTTTTAAAAACTAAATCCAAGTTATTTTGTTTGCCTCTTGGTTTTTAAAATTTTGTTTCATGATGTGAGGTACCAGACATGCTCAGTCCATCGTGTAATATGTTCTCTCTATAGCCCACCACTTCTACCCAAACACAATTCAAGTGTTCGAATGTTCTGACATCCCTCTGACAGTCTAACAGCACGTTCTAACTCTTATCTGCTAGATTGTAAGTTGCCGAGGGTAGTATTTATGTCTGTTGTATTTACCATGGTGTGCCTAGCACCTAGTGTAATGCCTGACAAATAGTAGATGCTCAAAAAATATTTACCGAGAGAATAAAAGGATGAATTTGGAGTCTGTGGAGGCCGGAAGCATTGCCGATGATCAGTAAGAGTGTATATTGAAATAACAGCCAAAGTTAAATCGCATAAAAGAATAGTATCATTTTTAGTTCTAGTGTCTGGTTAACAAGGTACAAGTTCATGATTTTGAACCAGTTTACCAAGGACTATTGCAGACAAAATGGGAAACGCGGCCCACCTGTAGTTTAGACCTTTACTCAAAGCAGTTAGCACTTAGCGGCTGTTTTTTGAGGTGGATATTGCGAGTCGGGGTTCTTTGTTAGAAACCTGTTAAGCAGTGTTCTGCTTGAAATTGAGAAAAAGAGCAATAACCATTTAAGTCGAAAATTTCTTTGCCCAGGAATACAGTTTATGGCCCCTGTAGACTTGCACTGTTTGTACGCCGGTGTGCTTATCGTTTCCGAATTCCTTTACGGGCTTGGGTTTGGTCCCTGGAAACATTTTAGTGGAGCTTCCTGCTTCTAAAGCAGTGGTTTCCAATCTTTTCAAGCGTGAGGACTCCTTTTAAACGTGCACCCCCATCAACATTATACTATTTGTCCCTTTGGTAATCATTGCCCGAGAGAATTCCTAATGATATTCAGTAATGGGCTCCTCCCTCCCGATTCTTTTATTATCAGAAGTTTAAGTGTGTCTGTTTACCTGCATTTTATTTGCTGAACAGTTTGAAAGTAATAGACTTAAGACTTCAACTTGCATTCCCCACAAGTAGAGACCTGTTCCTACATAACCACGATACTTTTCCACACCTAAGGAAATGAACAGTAACTTCCTGAAATGGTCTAATACCCAGCATATTCACATATCTGTAAAGATTTCCAAATGTCTTTCGTAGCTTCTCCCCCTTCCCTTTCAACACAGGATTCAGCCAAGGGTCACGTGTTGCATTTGGTTTTACGTTTCTTTAGATCTGTTTTAATCCAGAATAGTCGCCTCACATCTCCCCTTTTCCTCCATGACACTGGCTTCTTGATGAGATCAGGTCAGTTGTCTTGCTGACTGTCCTGTACTCTAGATTTATCAGATTCTTTCTGCGTAATTGCTTTTTTCAGAAGGAACTATTGATGAAGGAAGCTCTTCTTTATGGGGGAACGCCACTTAATAAACATAGAAGGAGTGATAGAAGTAGGAAATCAGTATTCTGCCACCTCCTATGAAGTAATTATTTAAGGCAAAGATGCGAAAACCAGGGGCCAGCCCCGTGGCCGAGTGGTTAAGTTCTTGCGCTCTGCTTCGGCAGCCCAGGGTTTCGCCGGTTCAGATCCTGGGCGTGGACATGGCACTGCTCGTCAGGCCATGCTGAGGCAGCATCCCACATGCCACAACTAGAAGGACCCACAAGTAAAAATACACAACTATGTACCGGGGGGGCTTTGGGAGAAAAAGGAAAAATAAAATCTTTAAAAAAAAAGAAAAAAGATGCTAAAACCATTAGGTGAAAGGTTTTGGGAACGTGGTACTTATGCAATTCCAAAGTATTACCCAACAGAGTACTTGCCAGGTGCAGGGGGGAAAACATACCTTTGCAATGGAGAGATCTTGGGCATGGCGGCCAAGCGGTTAAACTGAGCATCATTCCCAGTGAAATAACCGAACATTGTGTGCCTCTGATGTGCTGTAGCAACAAGTGCCTGGCGTCATCTATGAAGTATTCTTCCCCCAGATGCTTGATTCAGCCTGGTCAGGCTGTCAGGTCTAACTTTCAGTTTCTAGGAAATCTAGGATAGAGATATAAGTTAATTGACCCCATGAGAAGAAAAAAAAGGACCAATCTGGTAATGCTTGTAAATGAATTTGCATTTTATTAATCACCGTCACATTTACCCTCCCCTGAAAACCAGTAGTCCATGTCCACTTGAGACAGGGTTACTCAGCGGGCACACAGAGCTTGCACATGTGCTGTATGAACCCCCTTGGTGGTAACTGCCGCTCTTAGGAAATCGTGGAACACTGTGGACTGTGGTTCCTTTGACAGGGTGGTATTGCAGCTTATACGGTTTCCTAATAAATATAGGAATTTAGCTCACAGATGTGTCAGTCTGCCACCTTTTAGAAACACTGAATTCACTTAGTGAAGTGTAAGGGATGGAAAATTGATCATGCCCCTAAATATTTAACTTAACAGGAGTTTATATGTTTTGCAGTGGAGGTGTTTGGAAAGAACTGGAGAATTGGCACTCTCGTATTTGTTGCCGGCTTATGATTAATTTAGTTTCTGGTTTTGCTATTCCCATAACTGGTCTTCCAGATATACTCTAGGATTAATTTGTTTCATCAAGGCAGTGTATTTATTGAGTGGTCATTGTTTCAACTCTAATTTATTATTGATCTTTCAGGCCCACAGCCGCAGAACTTTTAAAATGCAAATTCTTCCAGAAAGCCAAGGTAACATGCTTAAAAACCCAAGTAAACCTGCTATTTTTGAAATCGCTTTGAAATTCTGTGTATCATGTTTGATGTTCAACTGTTGGGAATATTTGTTTTGCAGAACAGAGAGTACCTGATTGAGAAGCTGCTTACGAGAACACCAGACATAGCCCAAAGAGCCAAAAAGGTAAGTGCCAGCAGCCCTGGGGACCCAGCAGGAGCCACTCCCCACCCAGGGAAATGAAGCCCATGGAAAAATAGGAAAAAGATTTCCACACGCTCAGGATGTGTTATTTAGAGGTTATCTGATTAGCGATTACTCAGATAACTGCATTTTGCCATTTGGTTATCTCAGCTTGCTGTGATGTGTTTGCGTGTGGAAACAATGTGAAACTCCACTGATTTCATTTTGCCATTTATCAGCTTTGCTTAAAGAAAGTCAGAGGGGAGGGGATTGTGATGAGGGTTAAACACGGGAGAGAGAAAATATCCTTGGAATGTCTCTCCTTTGGATTTTGCAGAAGAGGAACAGTCATTTTTAAGCAATTTGAAATAATACAATGAAAAACAAAACTTGTTTTTAATGGTTGTTTTGAATATCTATGTGATATAGGTTCTTTCCTTATTAAAGACTTCCCTTTTGTAGTCTACCTTATGTTAACTAAACTATGTTACTGATTACCTGACAAACGTTCCATTCTAGGTTTTGAATTTTTAAAATGGTATATGTATGAGTGTGTTTATTTATGTATTTATCCAGAGTTTTATTTATTTGTAATTACTTATTTCCTTATGGTATGAAACCTAACAAAATTTAACCTCTGGTTTGGTTTAATTTGGTTTTAAGATTACATTAGATATTTATAATTAAATATATTTACGTCGTCACAGATTTACAAAGGGAGGTCCTTTTTTCTTCTTTTTTATAGTTAATAGTTATAGGGAAAGCTGATACGAATCTGAGTTGTCTGCTCTGTAAATAAAATTGGCAAAGAAATATGCCTGAGAGATTGCATCTCCTCATGCTGAGGCATGAGTAACTTTGAATGTTAACTTCCAGACATTACCTTTTCTAAAACATTCTGTATGAAATACATTTAGCTGATGCTTTAGAATTGTTTGAAACATTTTAAAGTAAGACTTTGAGAAATGACCCACTGTGTACAGGTATCTGAGCACCTCTCCTGGACCAGCAGAATTCGTTGGGGTGGGCTGGGGTCTGGGCTGTGGGCCTCGGCTAGGGATGGGGCATGCTGTGTTGACTTCAGAGACCTACCTGAGCCAAGGTGGGTCTGTGGGACATCTCTGACGGAAAAGTGAAGTTTGGCAGATGGTCCATCAGTGGCACATCTCAAGGGACAGCACAGAGAAACTAAAGCTTCAGTTTGAAGCAACAGGAAGCAGAAGCGCCCGACAAGAGTTTGAGAGCTCCATGCAGGAGGCTGAAGGAGGAGCCTGGAGAGATTTCCTGGGGTGTTGGAGTCTAGCATGGGTTTTTTTGTTGTTGTTGTTTTTGTTTTTTTGAAGAAGATTAGCCCTGAGCTAATTATTGCCAATCCTCCTCTTTTTGCTGAGGAAGACTGGCCCTGAGCTAACATCCATGCCCATCTTCCTCTACTTTATACGTGGGATGCCTACCACAGCATGGCTTTTGCCAAGCGGTGCCATGTCCGCACCCGGGATCCGAACCGCGGAACCCCTCGCCGCTGAGAAGTGGAATGTGCGCACTTAACCGCTGCGCCAATGGGCCGGCCCCTAGCATGGAGTCTTTTGATCAGATATCTAAAATATCAGCCAGAGTTGAAGAAAGCTGTTAGAAAGCCATTGGCTTGTACAGTATGTGTCCCCAAAGAATATATATGTTTTTGTCTCTGCTTCTTTTGTTAGAAGTTTCATCTGATCTCATCCCGTAGCTATTCCCAGAAGGGGGTTTTCCCAGGCCTCCTTTATCTCCAGAGCTTAAGCTTCGCACCTCCAGCTCCTTGTCCGGTGGCCCAGCAGCCTCTCAAGAGCAGTGTTCCAGATGGTTCGACTTCCCTCCCAACCTCATCTTCCTGTGCTCTGTGTTTCTTCGTGAGTTTCCCGACTTCAGGACACTGGGATTATTTTTATATTTGAGACCTCCTTCCCCCTCTATCCCCCGCTAATCCCTCTCTGAGTCCTCCCCATACTTCCCTCTGCAACATTGCTCGGAGCGTTTTCCTCCTGCTTTTAACTGAACAATTGCAGTAAATTTCTAATTGTTCTCCCTCATTCTTCCTATCTCTTTTTTTTTTAGACACTACTACAAGATTAAGTTTCTGATCATGTCACTTAATTGCTCAAAAGTGGTTCCCAAAGTTAAACAAAAACAAGAGCAAATAAATGAAAGAAAAAACTTCCTATCAAATAAGGCCAAGCTCCTTAGTCTTGAACTCATGGCACCATTGCAACTTCCAGTCTTATGTTCTAAACTCCACCTGTAGTTCTCACTACGTAACCCATACTTTCCTTTGAGACTTCCTTCAATTTGAGAAAATGAAGAATCTGTTCACACTCTGACTTTATTTTCTTCCTTTAAAAAAAAACGTTATTTATTACATATTAGTGTGCTGTGCATTCCAGATCCCATTTTGCACGTATCTTAAACAAGAAGCAGCTAGAGTTTTGGGAGATGTGATTATAAACCATGTCTTCTGCCGTTTACTTGCTCTTAGATTTTAGACTTGAAACTCAGAGCTTGTTTTGTCATCTATCCCTTCAAATGGAGAATGGCCCCAGATCTCAGAGTCACACAGAGGAGTAAAAGGAGACTGTAAATTAGTTCTTTAAACATCTTGTAGAAAAGGGAGTGGCCATGGTATCGTTATTCTGCCTCTCTAGCTTCATTCGGGTGGCTGTTCTCCTGTGACGATTCTCATTTTAAAGTACACTTTGGTCATCAGCTACACTCCCTTCTTGCCTGCGGGTTCTGTGGCAGGTGCGCTGACCAGAACGACATCCATCACAGTGCTTGTCTTGTTTACAGTAAGTGCCCACACATGTTTGCTGACTCAGTGGACACATATGCTTGAGTGTACCAAGGAAGGGCCATCTGAGACTCTGTTGTTCCCTCACTTGTACCACCAAAACGCTTGTTCCTGGGATTCCTGTTAGTGGTGGATGAGCCTCCCTCCCTCCCTCTCTGGGGCTCGTGATATGGGTAAGCAACCATGCTGTTCCTTATTTGAAACTTCTCATGCAGCCTTGGGCACCAGAAAGTAAATATTATTTTAATAACCCTGCTTTGAAAGCCTTTATTGTAGGATGTCTTTGCTTGTCTTAGGTTCCCAGGGTGTTTCAGTACATTTAGTGTAAAAGTTGGTACAGGGGAGTCTCTGGTGTTATTTGTGTTATTCGTTTTTGGACCTCTCTTTATTGACATCTGCTCAGCTCCTTCCTTTCCTGTTTGCTGTGGTGCCTCTGAGTTGATCATGCTCTGGTTTCCTGGTGTAGATTTGTTCCTCAGATGCTGCTTGTTGATGCTGGTCCTTTGATTTGTGTCTCCTCGGTTTGTTGTTTTTAAAATAGAAACAGACAGTCTGTTGATATACCAGTGTTTACATGACAACTAGGCCTATTGACCAAGCTCTGGACATTTATGCAAGCGTGTTGGTTTGAATTGTGGTGTCATAAACAATAGTCTCTGCTTCTCCTCCCTTATGGTAACCAAAATTAAGAGAGATTTTTCAATATGTATTTTTCTTTTTTGTGAATAATTCTCATATTTAAAATAGAGAGGGGCTGATATTGTAGCTGCTCTCAGGAAGTCCCATGGAGCCCACCACGCTCTCCTTTGGCATGAGAGCCAGGGGCCTATCATGTTCATGTTTGGGTGGAATGTGAAGTGTTAGTTGAGAGCCACACAATTCCATGTGGGTAGGTGGTCTTGTCTTTGTCCAGACTGACTCCTCTAAATCAGGAAAAAAATATAAGAAATTAGAAACAGGCCACTGTGGCTTCCCTGGTAGTTTAGTGATGTAAAATGATTTTTTTGTGTGTGTGGTAATTGCAGAAACTAGGGATATTTGTTTTCTTCCTGGAGACAGAGTATTTGGTCTGCTCTCGGTTCTTTTCCGACAGACAGTGTTGTTTAGGGATCATCTTGATTTTCTTTTCCTCTAATTTTTCTGTCTGTGAAATGGAAGTTCTGTCTGACCCCAGCTGTGTGGTGAAGGGTGATTTGATGTTCCTGGACCGCAAGATGCTCTGTAAACTGTAAATGAAAACATGCTAATAATGACCCACAACAAGAGGGTTAAGTGCAGCTGTGTACCTTCTTTTCAACTTTTCACTTATCCTTGCGCATGAGAAGAAAAGCCTTCATAGCCATTATTCCTTCCCATGTGACTTTCTAGGGGCCTGTCTCCAGCCATCTTTTGGGATTTGAAAGCTTGACCACGTAGTGTTCCACCATTTACTCTACTGGAGTTACTGGGTGCGGAGGAGTGTAAATCATTGGGATAAAATTAAATGCCGATGCTTGGGGCCGTGTGCATTTTCTGTGGGAGCATCTAGGCATCAGAGTTGGCTGATGTCTCCACTTTGTGTTAGTGATATGAACTTGAGTCACCACATCCATGCTGGTAGTCATATACCGTCTGTGGCTAAAACCCACCTGTGGCAGGACAGGGCAAAGCGTTAGTAGGTACGTAGATGTCTGAACACCAACTGCTTAGCCAAAAAGCATATTGGCTAGAGAAGGGATGAGGTGGGGAAATGTAAGACACAGTTCTTTTTATTGTGGTTGCCTGTGTTTTCATGGGAAGTAGACTCACAAGAGGATATTTGGTTAAATGTTCTTAATCATGAAATTGAGAAGTTAGATATAGTATTCATTATCAGAAGGAGGAAAGGGTTATTGTATCACTGCTACCTTTGCGTGGAACCACTGTGAATTGGAAAGACTAGGACAATATTTGTGGATCCCAGAATTTCTTATATCAGGCTGTCAGACTGGTTTCTTATTAAGGACCCAAGGTGTTGGCTTCATTTGATCCTTCTGTGTGCTTAAGAATAAATAGGTAGGAATATTGCAATTCACATTTACTTAATACTTAATATGTATTCATAATTTGTCCTTTCTGTTTTTGCTTTTTATTTTGAAATAACTTCAGACTTACAAAAAAGTTGCAAAAATAGTACAAAAAATTTCTGAAGATATTCTTTCTCACTCTTTCTTTTAAAGTATTTCAAAATTGTAGACATGATGCCCTTCATCTTTAAATATACTTCAGCATATTTCCTAAAAACAACATTCTCTTACATAACAGTGTAATTATCAAAATCAGGAAATTAACATTGACACAATACTATTATTTAATTTTCAAATCTTATGCAAATTTTGCCACTACTCATTTATCTGGTCCAGGATCCAACCTAGAATCATTTAGTTGTTATGTCTTCATTGGTCTCCTTTAAGCTGGAATATTCTTTCTTTTTCTTTCACAATTGTGACACTTTTGATGAGTCCAGATTGGTTGTTTTGTTGAATGATCCTCAGTTTGGGTTTGTCTGATGTTTCTTCACGATCAGATTCAGTTTTTGCGTGTTTTGACAGGAACACCTCAGAAGTGGTGCTGTGTTCTTCTCAGTGTATCGTGTTAAGAGGCACCTGGTCTTGATTTATTCCTTTACTGTTGATACTGACTTTGAGCACATGCTTAAGATGGTACCTACCAGCTTCCTCATTGTAAACGCAATTACTTCTTAATAGGAGGAATTCATTAATAAATCCCTCCCATAATAAAAATTCTTTCATTATATCAAACATTAAAAGGTAAAGTGAATGTACTTACTGTACAAGGTCATTTAGACTTTTAAGGAAACACTTATGCTTTATGTCATTATGGGTGCACATTCATAGCGTATTAATGATAGGATTTCTCTATGATTTCTAACCAGTTTTGTGGACAAGGAACACTTTGCTGGGGTGTGATGTTCAGATTTAAGGTGGAAGTAGGAAAGGTGCTGCTCCAGCCTCTGTATCTGGTCCGGAAGCAGCAATGGCTGGATCTGTCTCCTTCCTTGGGTGAGCTGCCTAATCTTTCTGAGCCTAATCTGTCAAATGGAGCCAAGGATACTTAGACTGTGTTGCCATGAGGATGAGAGATGGTCCACACGGGATGCCTGGCACTGCGTTTGACACAAAGAGAGTGCTCAATCCAACAGTGGCTGCCATGGCTATCATGTAACTGAGGAGAATGATTATTGTGGTTCAGAAGACAGGCATTTTAGAAGTACGTAGAGAAATAGGGAATGAGGAAAGAGTCCTGGTAGCGGGGTGGGTGGGGGTGGGAATGAAGGTCGTTTCTCTATTGCTGCTGCTTTGGATGAAATGGAGAAAAAGCCCATTGAAACCTACAAAGAGAAAGAAAAGAATGACAATCATTATTTCATTGCCCTTGCTTAGTCACCTGTCTTCATGTTTTCTCTTCTGCCCTGCAAGGTGCTGGCAGTGGGCAAGAGCCAGGGCTTCCCCACTGGGGCGGATCCTCTCTACCAGGGGAAGTGCGGGGTGTGTTTGTGAAGAGCCTTAGAATTATAAGAATTAAATGCATGCACAGCTGATATTCTTTTACGGCTAGTAGGTCACTTTCCTGCATGCTTCCTTATTTGTTCTCAACAATTATGCTTGAAGGCAGGTAGGGCAGGTATTATTATCACACATTACAGATGAAAGCGTGGGCTGAAATGATTTGCGTAAAGCCACATTGTAATAAGAAGCAATTCTTATTTCTGGTTCCATGCTCTTTCCACTAAGTTGTACCTTAGATATAAGAAGAGGAGAAAGGGGAGGATAGGAAGGAAATATAGATGGAGAGGGTAGGCAGAGTTAAATGGTGTAAGCAGGGAAAGGAGAGGGGGTACCTTTGTCATTCTCAGAGCAAGTAATCTGCTATTTAAACACACATCAAGGGGGCTCCCATGCCATTTGTGGGCGCTAGGAGATGATGTAAGCATCATCGTAGGAACCTGGGAAGTTTGCCGGGGTTCTAGCAGATGTTCAGGGAATAAGGTGATGAAAGGGCTTTGGAAGTTCTGAAGGGAAGAGAGATGGCCAGTGAGAGTTTGGTGCATCAGCAGTTGTTAAAACCTGCCAGAAGCTCAGCTTCTCATTCATAGAATGGGAAAGGTAATAATACCTATGTATGTTTTTGAAGGCTAAATTAGGTAAAACATAGGAGATGGATACCATAGTGGTTGGCACAAAATAACAGATGGCACTGGTTATAATCATAGTAAATTTTATTATTATTAATTTTTTTTGGTGGGTAAGATTGGCTGTGAGCTAACATCTGTTGCCAATCTTCTTTTTGCTTGAGAAGATTGTCACTTAGCTAACATCTGTGCCAGTCTTCCTCTACTTTGTATGTGGGACACCGCCACAGCATGGCTTGATGAGCAGTGTGTAGGTCTGTGCCCAGAATCTGAACCTGTGAACCTTGGGCCACCAAAGCGGAGCACACGAACTTAGCCACTACACCACGGGCTGGCCCCTGTACATTTTATCATTTTTTTATAATCACATATATTGCTTTATTATTACAATTTTGTTATTATAATGTCATTATTCTTTTTGTAACATTTCTCATTGCTGCTGCTTTGGGCACTGCTGCTGCTGTTCCCATTTCTGCTGCCGCTATACCAGCTGCTACCATTACAATCACTGCTACCAGTAATGGGCACTGAGCTTCAGACAGACAAAGGACACAGTCCAGGCGGTGAAACTCACCTGTCAGTGGGGAACATGGTGCTGTGTAAGCATCACAAGACATGCAAAACTCAAAGAGTAGCAGAGAACAAATGCTTTAGGATATGGGCACAGAATATGTACTACAGGAATGGGGAAGATCATGGAGCTGGCAGATGGGGGAACGTGGCGGGTGGAGAGAGAAAAACTCATACTTACTGTGCACCTTCCTGCACTGTGCTACATACTCGGTTTACAGTTATCTCAATTACTGCAGCCTTATAACAATTAGTGAAGACCTGAGTAACAGGACAGAGGATAAGAGAGATTATTAAGACTGATTAAAAAAATGCTGTAACTGTTTTGAAATATGAGTCAGAAAGAGCAACCAGGATCATAAATGTCCCTTGGTTCTTGAGCCTTCAATTTACAGACCTGACAATTGAAACCTAGGGAGGTTGGGCCTTGACCAAGGCCACATAGTCATGTAGTGGCAGAGTCTGAAGCCAGTTTTGCAGTTTACTACCATTTCGTCTTATCTTTTAGTTGATAAAGAGGGGAAAAAATCCCTCTGAATTCTGAAAAATTGCCTTTTTTTTCCCCTCCTGGAATCTTATGATTAATTTATAAGATATTGAAGGTTTATACACTATGAAGAAATCAGAGAAGAAATAAGGTGATTTCAAATGTTTGATGAATGGATTTTAGTTTTGTTCCAAGTCTGCCCAGTAGAGGGCAACAATGGGTTTTAATTCTGTGTGGTTGTGCAATGCAAACTGAGTAAAAGTTTTTGGCTTTGTTGAAGGTCTCAGATTTGGAGTAGAAGGATCAAAGGTATGTTAGGTCCCCACTGAGCCATGAGTACTTGACACCTTAGTCACTGGAGGTGTTTTTTTTTACTGGGCAGGAGGTTGAAGGGTGATGGTTTAAGTACTTTCTACTATCACCACTTTCACTTTAAATTACAAATCAAAGTAATCTAACATTTGTGTTTTACATAATTCATGTCAAAACCCAAAATCTCAGTTGTGAAGATGAGATTGGAGAACTTCTAGTATTTTGTGGTCAAATTAAAACAATTCTGAGTGGTGGTAGGCTATTTCCAGAAAGTTCTTTGGTTCCTGCAGTTCTGCTCAGGGCCAGAAAAATAGAAAAAGGAAGGAGTCAAAGTGTATGTACCTCTCAAGGAGAAGTGAACCGACCTCTAACTATCACCACATGTATTTTGGCTTTAATATAAAATACTCCTGATTATTCCAGTAGGCCTGAGGGTACAGGTTCTCTTCTTGCTTTGTGTTTCTCTTCCCCATCCTCTTGTTTAAAAACAACCACATGTATTGGTAATATATCTTATTGGGGAACTCACGTGCTCAAAAGGAGGAGGACTGTGGTGGTTGGGGGTGTTCCTTCTCCTGTTTTAGAGCTGAGAGGACAGTTGGCTGGAGAGGTTAAAGTTATTGGTTTAACTGGGTCTTTAACTGGGGCAGATGTTCACAGAGCATAAGCTCATTTCATTCATTTTTATTTTAAACGCATTATTTTTGTCAGTTTAGAATTCATTTGGTCAGGAAAGGCATTTTGGTCACTAGAGGGTGCTATCAGAATAGTTCATTTACTCTAAGACTCTTCTAAGGAATTGCTTACTAGTCTATAAAAACCCTTGCAGTCGCAGATTTTTTCCTTTTGCACCTTGCTCCTGCTGTAAGGAGCTTGACTGGTGTCTGTGCTTGGGGTGAACTTAGGCAGAGGCGAGGATAGAGGAAAGAACAAGGGAAAAAAGCACCATAAATTACTCTCAATTCAATTGGCAAATTGAGTAAAAGATACATATATTCTGGGTAAATGGCCTCTTTCTGGTGGCATTTGTTTTGGAGCCAAAGGGATCCACTCTGGAAATTGTGATATGCTAATCCTGGTAGCCCCATTCAGGGAGAATATCTGTATTTTCAAATAGAGGTGTCTTTTAAAGACACCAGTTGCTTAAGAGAGCTTTTTAAACTTTTAAAGATCTTGCAGGTCCATTTTTTGAAATTTAAAAATAATGACGTACATTCTGAAAATATTGTGAGAGATGCTGTTTGTACAGCTTTAGTCTGTAGAGAATGGATTATTTTACTGGAAATGAAAAGTCAGAATCAATGGCCTTATTTCACATCCAGTTAAATTTTTGAGATCTTTGGGTTGAAATGTATCATGTGCTTCATTTTTTGCCTTTGGGAAATTTGCTAACCTTTTCCAAAGCTTATGTGCATCAGCTAACTTTTCTGAAACTCGGTAGGCATCCATGTGTGAGAGAAGTCCCTGCCTGCCTGCTGGTGCACTATTCACTGAGCAACACTGACTCCGGATGAGGAACTGACCCCATTAAGGTGGTTTGCTTTCATTCACCTTTCCAGATCACTCTTATACCAGCATACCATTTCTTTTAAAAGTAGATAAACCACAAAGAATAGAAAGGAAAATTTGGCTAGTTGCATAAAAGCTAGTATAAAAAGTTAGATGCCTCTTTGATCTTGTCAAAACTCTAATAATATGATTGTATTTTCTCCCTGGTTTAAAACCCTTCAATGGCTTCTTGTTAATTACAGGATAAATTCCAAGTTCCTGCCACTGATAGGATGAGGTCCATATTACTTGGAGGGTAAGGACCACAAAAGGCTCCCATGATCTATGTTTGGGCTACCTCACCGTCTCCAGCCTTTCCTTAGGCCATTTGCCACCTCGATTTGACATACCCTTACAGAATTACTGATTCTTCTTTCCTACCAATATATTCCTGAAACCCCACATGTGTTTTCCATGAAGGTGTGTTTACCAGTCCCTCTGTTTAGAAGGCTCCTCCCTGAACTTGTATCTTTCCAAGTCTAGTGCCTCTTCTGTGAAGCTTCCCCATACCATCCTCTCTGCACCCCAGACAGTTCATGAGTCTCTCATCCGCACTGCTTCTGTACCTCGGGCATAATTCCCTTGTTGCACTTAGCGTCATTTGTAGTTTATTTCCTCACCCTTCTGCCTTCTGTTCCAGACTGTCAGCTTGTTGGCTGCAGGAATGGTGTCAGATTGTGCTCTGTGCCCCATACCCAGCACAGTGTCTTGGCCAATGAATAAGTGTTTCTGGAATTGAAGTTCAGCAAGCAGAATTGCAGAGTCACGATGATAGCCTTTATGAGAATTGATGGGAGAGCATGCACGAGACAAAGCCGATCTGCCTTTCCTTTTCAAGGAGAATAGTTAAGATGTTTTCCAGTCAGTGCTCTATTCTTCTATTTATGACTGAAAGTTTCTGTGATCTTAGGCTTATAATCCTTTGTTATCTCCAACTTGCTAAGAGTCCTGGGTGAGCCAATTAACTTGGTTCACCTTTATCATAAAGTAGAATGGTTAGATTTTATTGTCTAACAGTTGTGCATTATCTACTTTGGATACTTGACAGCAAAAATTTAGTTCCTAGCACTCAGCATATTCTATATGGTCATTTTCTTCTCCCAGCCAGGATGCACTTACGTTTGCCTGTTACCTGAAGCCACATCTAATTAGGAAGATTATTTTAAAACTAGAGTCAAATTAGTTTTTAGTACTCTCTAATTTTGGATGACCTGGTACTTATCCTTTCATTTAGGGAAATAATTTAAAATTACCTCTTTATATCATGATCTGGTAAATCTTTAAAATGAGTATGACATTTTGGAAAAGGGAAGGTGAAGGAGATAGAAAGTAATGGAACTTCTGTGCATAGTTGGGGAAAGGAAGACGTCCGTGCCCATGGAAGGAATCCAGACATTTTGCCCTGCTTCCTCCCTTGCCTGGTGGTCATTCAGGAAATACGGTGAGGCCAGCAGAGGGCGTGGTACACATGCTTAAAAAATCATCCTGTGTGTGGGAGTCAGGGCTCCGCTTGTCTTATGTTCATCAAATTTGATTGATATAATAGAGATACATGGCTCTATTGTTTTTTAAAAAAGGCCAGAAATATATGTTTTTTTCTTTTGCAATTTATTTTTACTTTGAAATTGAGTAGTTGTAAAACAAATTAACATTCAGGAGGCCCAGTTAAGGTTGCACTTTGATAATAGGTTTTTCTAAGCTTCCTATTAAATTGCTTGTCACAAATTCAAATACTTATTTAGAAGAATATATAATTACTTTTAATTTTTCTCACATATAGAAAGCAATGGAACCCTTGTACAACTCACAAAGCAATAATAGAGCTAGTCTATTCAAACAACAGCCTTTAACCCAAATTTAAAAGTACATTTGAAATTGTTTTGGTTGTTATGCAACCAGTTTGTTAGCTGATATAATTCCCTTGGGGAGCAATTGGGAAGATCTGTTGCATGGAGACTGGGTGGGGGTCCCTTAGATGATAAGGACAGAGTACTGAGAGCTGGACTTTCTCTGTGACTTTGTGAAAAGCGTAGGAGGTAGGAAGGAGAGAATGGAAGTGGAAAGTGAGAAACCCAGCCTGGAAAGAGGTGGAAAAGGCCCAGGAGTAGCTGTTGGTCAGTAAGCTGGTATCCAGAAAGGTCTGTGCTCAAAGGTAAGACTAAGCTCTTCAGGCAGGCCCCAGGCAGATCTTGGTCTTACCACTTGCTTATGGGGTAACCTTGAGTATCAGCTGAACTCCCCAGTGCCTCATCTGTGAAATGCAGACTGTTCAGTGGCTTCTCATTGATCCTCTGTGGTGAAAATTGAATCTTTAATTGGGCCTCCAGTGCTTGGCATGGCCTAGTCCCTTCCTCATCCCTAAGACTGCTCTCATACTCTCCACCCCTAGTTCTCCGTGTGTCCATTTGCCCAAGGCTCTTGCACATGCTGCTTTCCCCTCTGTTTGGAAGTGTCAGCCCCTCCATCCTCAGCAGACCTCAATTTCAGCTCAAAGTGTCATTTCTTCAGAAAACAAAATCAGAATCATGCTGTATTCATTGCCCTGTGATCTATCTGCATTTTCATTTAAGATACAGTACATGTCTTTTTGTGTCAAGAAACATAGATTTACTTAATCATTTGTTTTTTTTTTTGAGGAAGATTAGCCCTGAGCTAACTGCTGCCAATCCTGCTCTTTTTGCTGAGGACGGGTGACCCTGAGCTAACATCCATGCCCATCTTCTTTCACTTTATATGTGGGACACCTACCACAGCATGGCTTGCCAAGCAGTGCCATGTCTCCACCCAGGATCCAAACCAGCAAACACTGGGCCGCCAAAGTGGAACGTGTGCACTTAACCACTGTGCCTCTGGGCCAGCCCCTACTTAATCATTTATAATGGCTGCATAATATTCTTCTGCAAGAATGACTACAATAATCAGTTCTTTTTTGATGGACATTTAGATTATTTCCATTTTTTCAATTGTGCACCACACTGGGATGAGCATCATTATACATGCATTGTTGTAAACAATGTTACTTATTTTGTTAGGATATGTTCCTAGGAATGGAATTGCTTGGTCAAAGAGAATAGGCCTTATAATTATTGACACATATTGGCTTACTAATGTTTAAGATGGGAGACTTTGTATTTAAAATCCCAGTCTGAGACTCAGGTTTTTGATCTGTAGCATAATATATTACTTATACATACCCATCCCCCCCCCACACACAAATACATATTGTTAGCTCAGTGTCTGGCATATGGTATTTAATATTATTATTTATTTTTGGTATTGAAATGTTACTGATGTACAGTTATTTCATTTTTTTCCCCTAGATCTGCAGTTAGCTATTTTGTAGAGAACATTCAAGGTTTTCTGACAGTTTTGCAACCTTGCGACTTTCAGTAACTGTAGAAGACATTAGAATGCACCATGTACTAAAAGTTGATCAATACAGAGCCTATTATGGAGGTCCCGGCTTGAGGCCCTGAACTCCTGGGGCCATTAAAGGTAGTTAGGAGAGAGCCCTTGGCAGTGAAAAGTACTGGGAGCCCTATTGTTCTGCAGCCCGTTCTTGGATAAGGAGTTATTTTCAGTGTGGCGACTGGGCGGAGTATGCAGTGTTATGATGTGTTTTTGCCCATTATTCTGTCACTGCAATCTCTTCTGTCCAGAACAAACAAATGATAAACCAGCTGCCAGCCTGAGAGTAATGATCAAACCATTTTCATCATCCTCTGGTTTATGGTTTTAGAGCACTCATTATGGAGGTCTGATGTCAGCCATTTGTGCTGTACCAGGTGTTGGTCAGGCCCAGCATCTGCAGTCGGAGGACAGCACCGCACAGTTTGGATGCTGAGCTTGTCCTCTTTTATTTGCTTTTGTTGTAGACTAGTGTTCTGATTCAAATTTCTTATGATCTTAATCAATTATAGCTTTTAGAATTGGAAACTCTATTTTGTTTTTCTGAATCATTGCATAGGATGTTTTAAAAAAGTATAACCTTTAGATTACATCCTCACTGCCCCTTGGCTGCTTTTGAACGTTGGGTGAGTCACCCAGCTTCTCTGAACCTCAATTTCCTCACCTTCTCCACCTCCAAGGGGTTTTGTGAGGTTTCAGTGTGACGGTTTATATCAAATGCTTATGCAGCGTCTGTAACATAAGAGGGATTCCATAAATGCATTTGCCTTCTTCTCCTTCCCTCATTGTGCGTTTTGTAAGGAAGGAGTTGTATGTTATACAAGTGAGCTTAGGGAGTATTTAAATGTCATATGAGGATTGTCTTTTATTTTCTTAAGGAAATTAATGTCTAAGGTTGGTGAATTTCACCCTGCTCTTTTTTTCTTTCTTCCTGTCTCTGTAGGGAGCCCCAGCAGCTAACTCGTGTTCTTTAAATAAAACTATTTGTTCTCTCTCTTCTGCCAACACACAGTCTTACTGGTTTCCTTAAGGACTTCAGATTACTGTAGTTTATTTAGAACTCTATTATTTATTTCTGTCTTATTGTAAAATTTCTGATTTCTTCATTTATGAATTTTTAAGTTACAATTAGAAAGTTTCCCTATTTAGTATATTTTTTAACAGTTATAATAAATTTATCTATTAGAACACAGTAAAAGTTTTCTGAATGACATCTAAACCAGCTCCTCCCCCATTGATGTTTTCTGTAATATGATGTTATTTCTATGGACTCTCACCTGCTTTTCTCTTATTTTCCACCTTGAGAGATACGCCCCAGTCCTCTTTCTTTTTGGAAGCTTAATGCGTAGTTGTTCTGGAACTTATGGTGCAGATACTCAGATCCCTTATCCAAAGATTCACATTTAGTGGATCTGGGGCCGTGACACAAGACTCTGCATTTTTATTAGCAGATCAGTTGGTAGTGGTGCAAGCGATTGAGATAGACCTTCTGGTTTGGAAGGAAACCGTATTGCTGAAGTTCACTTTACAAAAAATTATTTAATAGTCCTGACTTATAATTATATAGATACAACTAAAATGCCTATATTGCATCTGCTGCTTTTTTCTTTTTGCCTTTGGGCAGTGCTGTTCCCACCTCTCTGTCATTGACACTCTGAACTCACTGCAGTGGTCCCTCCTAGTTGTCGCATGTAAGATCTGTCTTATCTGCGTTCCACCAGTTGCTGGCTGAGCTATACCTTGTGAAGCAGAGCTGCAATATCTTCTTAAACCATGCTTTCTTTTGGTATTGCCTAATAGATCTTATATTCGTTATTAAAATGGTTACATCTGTCTTAGAGTGCTCTGACTTTGCTAGCTTTATTAATATCGGCACTTGTTTTTGCCATCCTCATAATGCTAGTTTTTTTGATGCATAATATAGGGAGGTGTGTGGCAGTGTAACATGTTGAGGAGGCAAGATGGGTGAATGAGCCTTTGGCACACCCTGGTGCAGAGGGGGAGATAAAGTAATGTGAAGAGTTTGTTTTTGGACAATGAAGGGAGGGTTGGGAAACAGCTTTGGGTTCATATTATAGGAGAGTTTCTAATAATGGAAACTGTCCCAAGATTAAATAGACTGGAATTAAAATCATGAAGGACCCTTGGGACTAGAAGAGACCCTACCTGTCATCTCAACCAGAGCTTCCCAACCAGTGGCCAGAGCACATAGGTGGACTGTGACTGGGTTACAGATGAGCCACCATATTGAATCCTTCATCCCTTAGGGCCATTGAGAAGGGCTTTGGATGGCTGGAGTTCTGGGGCCAGTTGCTGTGAATCACTTTAGCAGACTATCCTAGGATGCTAAATAAATATTATCATTTTCTCTATGTGCCATGAGGTGCACAAGTTTTTGTGAAATACTCATCGAAACCACTGGTATTAAAATTCTGTAAACCATCAAAAAAAAATCTCATCTATAAGTCCAAAAACTTGAATATAGGAAATTTTGAGAAAGCTTAGGAATTCAAAGAGTTTGGTTTGAAGATGATTGGTGTGAACTTGTCTTCCTGGTGTAGAGAGCAGGTACTGAGTTCTATGAATGGATTTTTTAATCAGTGACCAAGACCTAAATTATTGTTTTTGGCTTCTGGTTCAGTGTTGGTTTTTTATATTGCTTAAGCTGAAGCTAGATGACAAAAATACGAAGAATTAATGGACTTTAATTTCTTTGAAGAGCAGGGACCATTCTATTTGGTTATCTTTAGTGCTTACCATGTTCATGACAAAATAGGTGTTTGGTAGATGTTGGTCAGATGGGTGAATGTGATGGGATTTATTTTTGTCTCTACTGGAAAGTTGAGCCAGATGTCTTTCAACTCTTCCTCAATAAAGATTCAATGAAGTTCTTATTTCTTTTCTTCTTTTCCCCAAAGCCCCCCTAGTACATGGTTGTATATTCTAGTTGTGAGTGCCTCTGGTTGTGCTGTGTGGGATGCCACCTCAGCATGGCTTGATGAGCAGTGCCATGTCCACGTCTGGGATCTGAACCAGCGAAACCTTGGGCCACCGAAGCAGAGTGCGCGAACTTAGCTACTTGGCCACAGGGCTGGCCCCAAGTTCTTATTTCTTATCAGTATTTGGAGAGAAGAAGGGCAGGTTTTTTCCTGTTGGAATTCAGGGTAGCAAAAACTCTTACATTGTGTGTCAGACTTAAACTTCCAAGAACCTTAGAAAGTACAGAAGAATTTGAAAGTGAAATTCAAAGAGATATTGAAAACTTCTCTTTGAATTTATAAAGAGAAAATTTCTCATTTTTTTGAATGAATTTTACTTATTTTAGAGTATTTTTTCCCTTCACTGTGCGCATGTGAGAAATTAAGTAGACCCTGCCTTAAACATAGATTGTATTGCATTTCTGGGTTCACAGAAATTGGATACAATATGTAAGGATCCAAGAAAAGAGAAAAAGCTGGAAGCTGAAATGTGAGTGGCGTGTTGTGTGTGTAGATAAATGCCCATATTAGCTCTGCAGGCAGCAAGGAAAGAGAGCTGTGTCTAAACTGGTGTTTAGCCCATACATTGATGTTTTATTTATTTATTTTTAAATTTGACCATTAAAAGTTGAGCCTGAGAATCCTAAATTAAGCTGATAATCCTGAGACTTGAAAGATGGCTAAAATCTCCCTAAGTGGATAGTGCCTCTTGGCTCCTGGCAGAAGCAAACACAAATATATTTTTTGAAGGAATACTTTCCTCCAAAGGTAGATAAAACATTAGAAATAAACAACTAATTTAAGTCCCCCCTTCAAGAAATTTAGATATTGGAATTATCTATATTATGCATTCTATTTGAACAATCATGTATGAAATGTTTAAAGAAATAGAGAATCAAAAAATGAATAAGCAACAAAGTATAAAAATTGACCACGCAGATTTGAAAGAAAAAGAGTTTTTATAAATGAATCTTATGACTGTTAGAAAACCAAAAACCAGGGGCCAGCCTGGTGGTGTAACGGTTAAGTTTGCACGTTCCGCTTTGGCAGCCTGGGGTTCACTGGTTTGGATCCCAGGTGTGGACCTATGCACCGCTTGTCAAGCCATGCTGTGGCAGGCGTCTCACATATAAAGTAGACAAAGATGGGCACAGATGTTAGCTCAGGGCCAGTCTTCCTCAGCAAAAATAGGAGGATTGGCAGCAGATGTTAGTGCAGGGCTAATCTTCCTCAAAAAAACAAAACAAAACCCAAAACCCAAACCTCAATGGAAGGACTTGGGTGTAAAAATAATTGGTGATTAGACAGATTAGATACAGATGAAAAGAGAATTGGAAAATTGAAGAAATCACCAAGAATGCAGCATACAGAGAGAAAGGAAGATGAAAATTATAAGAGAGTGGTTAATAGACATCGAAGACAGAATGAGAAGTTGTCACGTAAGTCTTATCATAGTCTCAGAAGGAACACAGGAAAGAAAATGCAGGAGGGATAATATTTGAATAATTTTCCAGAAGTTATGAAAGATAGCAGTCCACAGAAACAGGAAAATACTGTGAACAGTCAGGATAAATAAAAAGAAATTTATGCTTTGGTATTTTGAAGTAAAACCGTAGAACTCCAGAGATAAAAGGAAGATCTTCAAGTCCAGCGGGAGAGCTGGAACAGATCACTGTTAAGGGAAGGATAACCAGACTGACAGCAGACATCCCGGACCAACAATCAAAGCCTGAAGACAGAGGAATAACTTAATATCGTCCAACTATTGAGGAAATTAAAATTTTCAAGACTGAGGATGAAATAAAGACATTTTAAGATTAACGAAAACTGAAGAAATTTACACTTAATGGACCTACATGAAAGTAACCTTCAGGAAGAAGGAGAGTGAAAATTAACAAGCTAAGCATCTAACTTGAATTAGAAAAAGAACAATGTTAATCTGAAGAAAATGGAAGGAAGGAGTTGATAAAGTATGAGCGAAGGTTAGTGAAATTTGAAATAGCAAAAATATCACAAGTAAATTACAGTTTCCGCAGAGATTTAAAAAGATTATAATAATGCTGTGAATTACTGTATGCCATATATCTAGAGGAGGTGGATAAATTCTGAGAAAAATGTGACTTGCCAAAGCTGAGTGAAGAAAAAAAAAGAAAAACCAAGTAATCCTATAGGTTAACAGACAAAACAGGGTATTATTTATTATTTCTAGTACCTTATTAAATAATTCTGACAAAAGGTGTATAAGAATTTTAGGTAGAAAAAATATAAAACTTATTGGAAAATATTGAAGAAAACCTAATAAATGGACAGAACAGCTATGCATATCGATAAGAAGAGTCAGTATAAGAAGGAAGTCAGTTATTCTCAAATTGATTGATAGATTCAATACTGTTCCAAATTGGATTTTCTACAAAAAGTTTTGAGAAGTTTGACAAGCTAATTCTAATTTATTTGAAGAACGAAGGCTTAAGAATATACAACGCAGCTCAATAAGACAATGTGATATTGGGGATAGACAAATGATCAATGGAATAATAAAAAACCCCAGAAACAGACCCTCGATATATGACAGAGATGTGTTGCAGTTCTGTGTGGAAAGAGGGACTATTGCTTTAAGTAAATAGTTCTGGGACAGCATATGCATCCGTGTGGAAAAAAATTCCAATCCTCCACCTTATATATAACTTCCTTCCTGACTACTTAAAAATTTAATGTAAAGGCAAAACTTTAAAACTTTTAGGAAGAGACAACATATTACTTTGGAGCAGGGCAGGTTTTCTTAAACAGTTTCCAAAGGTCTATCTGTAAAAGAAAAGACTGTTACAGTCACCTGCATTAAAGTTAAGGACAACCTGTACATCAGAGGACACTATTAATGTAATAGACAAGATGCTTTTAAGACATACAACAGACAAGTGATTGGAATCTAAAATATACGAAGAACTTTTTCAGATCAATAGAAAAATGAACATAAATACACAAACAGGCATTTCCCAGATGAAGAAATACAAATGACCCAGAAACATATCAAAAGGTGCTTAATGTCATTAGAATTAAACAAAATGTAAGCCAGAAAAACAGCAAGATACAATTTTTCCCTTATTATGTCAGCAAAAATTAAGAATCCTGGTCATACTCTATTTTGTTTATGTTGTAGACCTACTGCTTCTCTTGTAAATAGCTAGTGGGAGTGAAAAGTAGTACTACCATTTTGGAAGAGCATATGGTACCTTCTTATAAAAGATATTTCTTTGTCCCATAGCCCAGTAGTTCTATGCTTAGGGAAACTTTTGCACAGCATGCCAGGAAACATTTACAAGAGTGTTCAGAACAACAGTGCTTGTAGTTGTAAATACAAACAAATAACCCAGATATTCTTACACAGGAGAATGATTAAATATTGTGTATCCACACATTTGAATATCATATAGCCGTGAAAATGAACAGCATAGATGAGTCTCATAAATGTAATATTGAGTGGAAATAAGCAAACTTCAGAAGACTATAGTCAAAATGATAGCATTTTTGTAAGGCTCAAAAACAAGCAAAACTAAATGATATACTATTTAGGGATATGTGTAAAAAGAGGTTAAGTAACAAGCAGAAAATTGATGGTAGTGACCAGGACTGGGACAGGGGAGGAGCACATGTGTCCTTGGAGCAGTGTATTATGTTAGATATTATTATTATGCTTCATACCTTACATATATGGTATGTAGATTCATTTGTGTGTATCAAATGTCGTATAACAGCAGCATGAAGAGTCAGACTGTCTAGGTTCCAGTCATGGCACCCTTGTTCCCTAAAGGTTCGACTGTGGACAAGTTATCTAACCTCTTCAAAGCTCAGTTTCCTTATCTGAAAAATAGGGTGATAGCAATAGTACCTATATCATTGAGTTGTGATCATTAAATTGGACGCTTTACAAGACTGAAGTTAGTGCCTAATACAGAGTAAGTGTGTGGTAAATTTAGCTCTTGTTATTTCATTATCTTTTTCTTAAAACATGATGTGTCATGCTATATACTTCTCCTAGAATTAAAGGAGATAGTGCACCTGCACAGAATGCACTTCTGTTCTGATTGTACGATAGAAATGAGATGTTCACAATATGCATTTAAATATGCATAAATAGTACATCTTGATTTATTCAGAAGGGTTAATGAGTTTGGTAGAGATTCCTTGCCTCTGACAGAGCAAAGAAGAGGGCTTCTGGAGGGGGGAGCAACCTCTTTGTCCCCCGAAGTCTTTTAATTCTGGATTATTAGCATAATTGCTCCATTGTTTCTTGACTACAGCAAGAGAACACTGGAGAAAGGCAGTTTTCCAAAAGTGGGTCACAGGTTGCTACACCGTGGTGTTAAGACATCCCCAAACTGCTTCTGCTGTTGACCTAGAGGTAATCACATTTAAGTCTAGCAGTTACGAATGTGGCTCAGTGACACGAGAAGACTTTTTAGAAAATGTGCAATTCCAATGGACAATTTAAAATGGCGTGTATATTCTGGAGTAAGTATGATTTTGCCAGTGTTGCTAAAACAGTTGTGTTGGGATTAGGAAGAGAACATTTAAAATTTCATTGGCTTGAAAAGGTTTTGACTGCACACATTGGGAAACACTATACTGGATTAGCCAATAATGGCATTATTGGTGCAAAAGCAGGAGTTGCTATAGAGTGAGTGATTCTGGGCCCTTTTCCCGAGGCTTAGGAAAGTGTAAACATTTTTATTATGTGTGGTCACAGGACATAGTCACTATGAACAGTGTTAGAGTAGCTATTACCTCTTGGTGGATTAATAAGGACTGTGAAAATGAGTAAAATTTCCAATTGTGTCCCAGAGTTTGAGTTATATTCACACCTATTTTCACTTTACTATTTAGTATAACTGTGAGGCAAAGAAAAGGCCAAATATTTCATGAGGCAGTCTATGTGTTACGAAGTTGAATATAGGTATATAGATGTGATTTTTTTTTAAGGTCAAGAAGCAAGCCACTGAGTCTAGATTTCCTTTCTTTTATGGCAACTCCACGATAAGAAATGTTTGAGCTAATCCCACATTTGAGTGCTTTACAGAGGCTCACAGTCAGAGATGGTGGGTGCCCTGTACTAAGGATAATTATCCTAATGTCTTTTAGGGCAGATGCTTTCTTCTTTTAAGTAAGCTTGTGGTAAGTGAGGTGAGATGTCATTCTGGAAAGCTCCAGATTCCAAAACCTTTCAAAAGGTTTCCGTATAGCAAGAGGTATTACAGAAGAGCCCCAGGGACCTAAGCGTTTTTAAAAGACCGTTCATCATGTTGTGAAGTTATTCATATGGGAATTAGAATCAGAAAAAAAGCAAAGTTTAGAATAGTTGAGAGTAAGACCTGAGGATAAAATGGCAGTCACCTTCTGATTTTCACTGTAATAGCCATGAAGTTAACTAATGATTATTTTTAAAGTATTTTGTAAGCACTGCCATTAATGCTAAATAGATGTGTATGGTAAAATAACCAACTGAGATAATTTTTTAAATTTAAAGCTATGTCATATGAAACAACCGCCATTGTCCAGGTGACTCATCTGTTATAAAAATAGATCATCAAAATGATTCCTTGAGTTCTTTTGAGTGAGTTTTGTATTATCGTGTATTCCATATAATTCTGGATTATAGTTTAAGCTTTAACCCAGGTGCAGTTTAATCTGAGATATAATTTGTTTTTTTAAATTTTTCTATCCATATCCATATATATATCCATATATTGTAATATATGGATGGTCAGTAGGGGAGGAAGTATTGATAACAACAGTAACAGTAACACGAATAATAACAACAATAGCTAATCTTTATTGGTCTTAAACTAGGCCAAATATTGTGCTGAGTGCTTGACTGACATTTTCTCATTGAATCATCATGAAATCCTTAAAACGCAGGTGCTGTTATATCTCCGTATTGCAGACGAGGAAACTGAAGTTCGTAGAATATAAGTAATTTATCTGGAGTCTCATAGTTGCTAAGTGTTACAGTGGGGACTGCTACAGAGGCAGTCTGACTCTAAAGCTAATGCTTTACAATATGGAGTCCCACGTCCACACTGAGTATCATTATTTTAAAAATATATTGGAGTCTTGATGTGTTACTGTTCTCAAGGTCTGTACATTAGGCCTGCAAGGCAGGACTGCCTTAAATGAAACCCTTACTGTTCTTTAAAGGAAGATAGAATTCTTATCTTGAATTTTAGTGCTATAGTAAGGTTCCAGAATAAATATAGCCCTTCAGTAGGACACAGCCGATTTCATTTCTCCCAGAATTGGAGTCATTACTCACAGAAGGTCTTGGCCTTTTGGTTATGAATCCTGCAAACCCTGGCTTTAAAAATCTCAATTAAATGTGTACAGCTCCACACAATCCTTCTAAAGGACACGATTGGTATTTCCTGTGGATGTAAGCTCCCATAAAGAATGGTGTTTGCTAATTTAAAATTTTCCCTTCAATTTTCCAGGTTTTACAGCTGCATCATGTCAGCCCAAGCTTGCATTTGAAATTGATTTACAAGCCCGGACTCCCTTTCCCAAAACCTTTATTTCTATGCCCATTAGATAATGTCACATTGTGGGATTTTCAGGATGCCTAGTGAAACAAGGGAGTAGTCCACCTTGGCAGGCCTGATCTGCTGACTTCCTTGTTTTATAGAATGACTTCAAGGTACCTGCATGGGACAGAGCTGGTTTGCAGTTTGCTGAATTGTTGAGTTATGTCATTCCTAGTGCTTTGTTTTGTTCCCAGTGACTATCAGGTTGGAGGCGAGCATGGGGAAGCTGTCAAGTTCATCAGAATGAGTAGGGTGGACTGAGTTCTCTTTCATTCTCATGTTAAGGAATGTTCTGGCAGTTAACTAGACATTATAATGAAGAAGCACTTTGAAAATCCAACCTGCCTACCACTGCCAGAATTGCCTTTTTGAATATGTTTTTCACATGTTTATCTGCCCAATATGAACATACAGCTTTAGTTTTTACTCATTTTGACCACCAAAGGTGACATATTGTACAATTCTTTGCCTTGCCTTTTTTCATGAATATATTTACATGTCTGTACACAACTTCCTCATTCTTTTTTATTGCTACCTAATATTCTAGGGTAAGACAGAATTTATTTGACCATTGCCCTGTTGTTGGACATGCTTCATTAATTATTCTTGTATATGTATCATTTTGCATGTGTTTAAGTTTTTCTGTAGGATAAATACTCAAAATAGAAATGTAAGATCAGGGGCTGGTCCCATGGCCAAGTGGTTAAGTTCTCATGCTCTGCTTTGGTGGCCCAGGGTTTTGCCAGTTCAGATCCTGAGTGTGGACCTGGCACCACTCATCAGGCCATGCTGAGGTGGTATCCCACATAGCACAACCAGAAGGACAGCTCGAATATTCAACTTTGTACTTAGGGGGCTTTGGGGAGAAGAAGGAGGAAAAAAAAGAAGATTGGTGCAGAAATTAGCTCAGGTGCCAATAAAAACATTTTTTTTTAAAAGAAAGAGAAAAAAAGAAAAGAAACACAGAATCAAAGGGTGTATGTGTATGTAATTTGGGCACATATTACCAAGTTGTCTTCCAAAATGTCATAGTTTTGGGCCAGCCACAGTGGCCTGGTGGTTACTTTGGCAGCTTAGCTTCTGTTCCCAGGTGTGGACCTACACCACTCGTCTGACAGTGGCCATGCTGTGGTGGTGGCTCACATACGAAAAAAAAAAAAAAAGGAAGATTGGCAGCAGATGTTGGCTCAGGGCAAATCTTCCTTGGCAAAAAAAAAAAAAAAAAAAAAAGTCAGTTTTTAGAACCCTCATCTCCCACTACTCTTTAATTAGAATGCTAAGCTTCAGCTAAACTAATTAGGAGCCCTAATTAGTGGTCTTGAAAAATATGATATAGATTTTCACCATCACACCTGTTTTCTGAATTTCTGAAAACATTACTTCCTTCTATTCCATTCTTCACCTTCACAAATCCTACCCAAACACACACAAAACCCCTCTCTGTTATGGGCTCACAGCTTCACAGTTCATGTTGCTTTCCTTTTCTGGATTTTTATGGTGTGTACACGCTGTATGCATTTTGAAGCTCCATTTCATACTACTTGCAACTTAATTGTTTCTTTGGCAATGTCTGGCCTTCCCAGCAGGATTATCAGCTGTGTGAGAGCTCTTGGCTTTCTTTTTCTCATTTTATATTCCTTCTTAATGCCTAGGACAATGCTTTGTATGTCGTGGGATTCTTTTATAATCTTCTGAGGAAAATAGATTTCTTGTTTGGTAAAAAATAATACATGCTCATTATGAGAAAAGAATGATACAGAAAAAACTCCCTGAAATACCCATATGCAGAGATAACCACTGTTGGCATTTTGCTACAGATCCTTCCAGTCATCTCTTTTTGAATAGATGTGGCTATATGGTTGTGCATCATTTAATGATGGGGATACAGTCTGAGAAATGTGTTGTTAGCCAGTTTTGTCATTGTGCAAACATCGTAGAGTGTACGTACACAAAACTAGATGGTATAGCCTATTACACATCTGGGCTCTATGGCACTAATCTTTTTTTTTTAATTTTTATTTTTTTCGGATGTACATCATATTTCAAATTCTGGATACATTACATCATGTTCACCACCTGAACACTAATTATAGTGCATCCCCTCACATGTGACCCTAATCACCCCTTTTGACCTCCCCCCACCCCCTTCCCCAGTGGTAACCGCCAGTCCAATCTCCAATGCTATGTGGTTTTTTTTTTTTTTTTTGTCGTTTTTATCTTCTACTTATGAGTGAGATCATATGGTATTTGACTTTCTCCCTCTGACTTATTTCACTCAGCATAATACCCTCAAGGTCCATCCATGTTGTCACAAATGGCCGGATTTCATCATTTCTTATGGCTGAGTAGTATTTCATCGTGTATAAATACTACATCTTCTTTATCCGTTCGTCCCTTGATGGGCACCTAGGTTGCTTCCAAGTCGTGGCTATGGTGTATAATGCCGCAATGAACATAGGGGTGCAAGTATCTTTATGGCACTAATCTTATAGGACCACTGTTATGTATGTCGTTGGTCATTGACGGAAACATCCTTATGTGGCACATGACTGTATACAAATAGACATTAACAGCTTTACCCGTGACCTCACACTATTCCAACTGTGGCGTACTTTGCTTTTTTTCTTTAATAAAAGATGTAGACCATTCCCTATGTCAGCTGGTGTGGTTCTATATAATTTTTAGTGGCTACATAGTAGTTGTTTCTTACACACACAGTACTTTATTTAACCGGTGCCGAACTGATTGACAGTTTTGGTTGATAGTTTTCTATGTGAGTCATTGCATCTGTCAGTACCAGTGCAATTATCTCCTTAGGTGAGGTAAAATCTTAGAAGTGAAAGAGCTGTGTTAAAGCATGGGGCACATTGTGGGATCTAAATAAGTTCTAATCAAAGAGAAGGAAGTTTACGGAAAGGTTGAGTACTTTTTCCTAGGCAGCTGTCAAATTCTAATAGTTAGCTGTAGCCTTCAGTAGTAGCCTTTCAGTCATCAAAAAGCATCGAGAAATTTTATACATATATAAAAGGAAAAAAAAATCTCAGAGATACTCTAGGAAAAATAACCTTTGCATGTATTCATGAGTGTACAAATGAATCATTGCTTTCTTCCTTTGTTCCTGCTGGGCAGTGACTACCTGTCTTTCTCCTTCCCCAAACTCTCTTGGAAAGCTTGTCTCATTTAGAATATTATAAAAGTGTTTTCCCTCCTGCTGAGGTACAGGAAAGAGCAGTGTTTTCTGTTTCTTGGAGAATAGTTTGCTTAGGAAAGTACACAATCTAATGAAAGGGCCCGCAGCTGTGGGCTATTTTGAAGCCTACTTGAAAACATTTTGATGTGCTTATTTCTTTACTACTCCACTTCATTTCAGAAAAGATTCGAGATGGTTTACAGAGATGCCAACAATGGACTGGATAAAATTTATTTGATAGATGAGAAAAAGGAGGTAAAGGGAAAGTAAGGATAGGAAAGTAAGTAGAGAGCCAGGAGTGAGGTTAGTTCACAAAATGCACATGAAACGTGAAGTTGCTGTCTTTGGAATTCCAGAGTGGTTGGATACAGGCAATTGCGTATGGTTGAACCACAATACTAAGTCCTGTGTACTTGCTTGAGGTCGACCTCGGATCTGGCCCGGAGCCACCATGGTGAGGTTGTAGCCTCATCATCGTTATGATTAGAACATAAACCTCCCACTTGGAAGATGTCCGGATATTCCTGATATTGAAGCCAAAGGGAAATTCACCTAGAGAGAGATTTTGGAATAGTGTAGATTCATGATCCCAGAATGTCACAGCTGGAAAGGCCTCCAGAGGCCAGCCTGTTGAACCTTCTTATGACTGTGTGAGGCCTTGTAGTTCTGCAGTAATTAGATGGGGCTCTGGAGGGGGCAGAATCTGCCTATGACTCTGACCTTGAGTCAGTTACTTAACCTCCCAAATCCACAATTTCTGTATGTTCTTATGGAATAGGATTGGATTGGTTCTTACCTCATAAGATTGTCATGAGGATTAACTAAGATAACGCAAGGGAGGAATGCAAATCAAAACCACAGTGAGATGGCACTTCATCCCCACTAGGATGGCCATAATCAAAAAGACAGACAATCACAAGTGTTGGTGAGGATGTGGAGAAACTGGAATCCTCCTACACTGCAGGTGGGAACGTAAAATGCGGCAGGTGCTTTGGAAAACAGTCTGGCAATTCCTCAAAAGGTTAACATATGACCCAAAAATTTCATTCCTAGGTACATACTGAAGAGAAAATACCAGAACTTGTACATGACTCTTCATAGTAGCATTATTCATAAGAGCCAAATGTCAACAATGAATGAATGGGAAAAAAGATGATATATTGCATGATTCCATTTACGTGAAGTGTCTAGAATAGACAAATCCATATTGAGACAAAAAGTAGATTAGTGGCTGCCTAGGACTGGAGGCTAGGGGGAAATGGAGAGTAATTGCTAAGGGGGGCAGGGTGTTTCTTTTTGGTGTGATAAAATTTTTTTCTAAATTTGGTTGTGGTGATGGTTGCACAATTCGGTGAATATACTAAAAACTATACACTTGTACACTTTATAAAAAGGTGAATTGTATGGTGGGTGAACTATGTTTAAATAAAGCTATATATATAAAAAATGGTAATGCATAGCATGATTCTTAGTGTAGTGCAGTAAGCAGAATACTAAGTAAGCACTCAATCAGTGTAGGCTTTCCCTTTTTGAAACAAATGATGAAACTGAGGCCCCGAGAGGTGAAATGCTTCTTCCTGATCATGTGGCCCCCTTGACCTAGACAACATGGACCCCAGTTCTCCTGAAGAATAAGTCAGTGTGTTCTTCCTTTGCAGGAGAGCAGCTGCGAGGCCGGCATGGTGCCTGCTTGCCCTCTGTCGTGGTTCTTGATTGTTTTGACTTCACTTGACCTTCGTTTGGTCTTGAACCTTTCTGCTGTAATGATTTTCAAGTTTCCCAATCGTGGATGCAGTGTAAACCTTGAAATAGTCAGCAAAATTTCCAATTAGCCATGATAAACTGTTTGAAAAATTGATTCACGGCCCTGCCTGCTATTGACTTTTCAGAGACTGATTACCCCGTCTAAGAATTACCCAGGCACTTGGCTTTTTTCCTTTTTCTTCATGTGGCCTGTCTTTGGCCATTTCACTTTTCAAACTTCTCTACTTGAAATAGGCTGGGAATCAAGAGCAATGGAGACCCTCGTCTCTTGAGTTTTCTCAGTAGTAAATCTGGCATAACTTTCGAAGTTGTAGTGTTGGTGTGAAGTGAAATTTGAGTTTCCTATTACAATTTTTTTTAATGTTTATGTTATGGTGTTAAAAAAAAGCATCCTTTGGTGTTGCATCTGGGCATTGCCAAGTCATTGTGATGTGAAGAAATTATGAAGGTCAGTATGAACCTCATATTCTCAATCCAGTAAAATTGACAGGGTTCTAGATAATTGGAATTATGTTAGTTTGCTATCAGTTAGTGTTAAACATATAAATTATCAACAACCTGAACGATGTGTGTGTTTAACTTTGTTTAGAACTTAGTGCCTTAAACAGTGTAGCTGAGAATTTGACAAATATTTCAGTAAAATGGAAGTTTTCTGAAAATTTAGATTTCAGGAATACTCAGGTTTCCAACATAGCTCTCTCTTTAGAAGTAGTTAGAGAATAAAGCAATAGGACTCCTCTTTGGAGCATAAAAGTAGCCACCAAGTGATAAACATTAATAAAAATTTAACAAAGAGCTTAACTTGTCGTGTTAACAACCCCACTTGTGTTTGGACTGGTAATTTCACTCTGTAGATGTTAAGGCATGCTCTGATGTGTTAGGTCACTATTGATTGTCTATTGGTTATCTATTGCTGTGTAATAGATCGCCCCAAAACTTAGTGACTGAACTCAGCAGCAGCCATTTTATTATTATCTCTCATGGTTCTGGGGCATGGTTTGGCTCAGTTAGGTGGATCTTACTTGGGCTATCTCATCTAGCTGTAGCCATGAGTGACTAGTGGCTTCTTGAGGCTGGCCCACTCACACAACTGGAGGCAGTTAAAGATGGCTGTTGTCCAGAACCTCTACTGGGACAGTTAGCTAGACACTTTCACATGGCCTCTCCATGTGGTCTCTCTTCCTCAACAGCATAATGACTGGGTTCCAAGAGTGAGCTTCCAGAGTGGGCCAGGCAGAAGGTCTATGGCCTTTTATGACCTAGCCTTGGGATCCATGCAGCATCACTTCTGTAGTTACAGCCTTATCCAGATTCAAGAGGAGAGAACATAGGCTTTACCCGTGGATGGATTAAGTGTCAATGACACATTGTAAAAAGAACATATGAGATGGAAGATCTTGTGATCATATTGGAAAACACAATTTGTGCAAACACATTTGAGTAAAAGGCAATAATAGGAGGAGGAGACAAGGAAAGCAATAAGGAGGAAAAGAACCCCAGGAGTTGGTAGTAGAGTGGCAGCAGTGAGCTGCAGGCAGCAAAAATGAGAGGCGGAGACAAAGGCAGGAGATAAAATAGTTCAGATGGAGGTGAAGGGGAGGCAGGACAAACAGCCCTTGGTGAAGAGGGTGTCCCCAATACTTCTTGGGCCCACAGTCACAGGAACTATACCTGAGGGTGTGCCCTTGTCAGTTTGTGGTCCGGAGTACAAGGCACATTAACCAATCACATTCAGCATCTGGGAGGCAGCAGACCCACTCTCTAGTTGCTGGAATAAGCTGGCCAGGATAGCATATGCTAAAGTACAATAGGTACGGTATCAAAATCACCTTAAGACTGATAGGGATTTCTAGTCTTCCTATAAGGGGAAGTAAATGATACTAGTATACAATGATTGTGCAGACCTTGAATGAGAAAATGGACACTTAGGGTTGTCCTTTCTCCCTCTCTTCTTCCCTTGCAACAAATATCTATTTTGATTATTAAAATATATGCACTTGGGAAAAAGTCAGATATTTATTGGTTGCTTACAGTATGCTAGGCACTAGTCTAGCTTGGGATATTTGACTAAAGAAGAGTCAAGAATCTGTTACTAATGAATCTAGAGGTTATGTAGTATTTTACGTAATTCTTGCATTTACCCTACATGAATTTTGAGAAGGATTAGTGTTAGCTTGCTCTGAGGCCTCCAGTAAATTATGTAGCTTCTATGAGACTCCATTTTTCAGACTGCATCTATAATACCCATTTGTGTGGTTCTTGTAGGTGTTAGAGACATGGTTGTTAAATGAAAAGCACACAGGAAGTACTTAATTAATGCTAAATATTATTTTTACCTTCAATACCTTTATAGACTGTGATTCAATCAAACATTCTAAAGCAGAATCGTGTAACACACATAAATTCAAGTATTTAATGGTTGTGTGCGTTCATTCATTCCACTAATCTTGGATCAACACCTGGAATGTGCTAGTTAGTGTACTATGTCCTGGGATTCAGGAATGAACAAGCTGGACAAAGTCTCCATTCTGTGGAACCTACATGAGGAGGGTTCCTCTGTGAAAAGATCTGAAAATGCCTAAGACTTAGTGAAAAGGTGAAGTAGATACATGAGCAAATATAGTCAGCTGTGTGCATTTTCAGAAGGGGTACTTCAATATTTCAGATAGATATGTAGGAGAGAGTTTTGAGTGGCTAAAAAGCAGTCAGCAATGATGCTGTAGAATTCTGGCATTTTCAAAGAAATCATCTCTGAGTACAAAGTATTGCCTGAATAGTTTCAGAGTGCTGGGGAAAATGGCCTACTTGGTGGTACTTGTCAACTTTAACCCAAGCTGGCCTTAAGAAATAAAATTTAGTAGGACAAGGATATATAGTAGCATGCGTTAAGAAAGGGTTCTAGGATAATAAATTAATAGCTTGTTCTTCTCTCCCCTGTAGTATTTTGGGCAAAATTACATCCATTACAAGATTTTTTTTCCTATGCTCACTGATTTGACATATATATTTATAAGAATGTAGTTCAGAATATAAATATGGAAAAGGTCTCATAAGGAAGTTTCTCTTTAACTCAGACATTATATCATTAATACTTTAAATCTCATTATAACATTATAACCTGAGTGCCACATCTTTCTTCCTGTATGGAGACCTTAGAGAAAAATTGTGGCCTGATGCCATCTTCATCCATTCATTTATTATCAGTATTCATAATGATGATCTCAAATATCCAAAAATAGTTATATTAGACTGCATATTCCCAAGAAAAGAGATGAGTCTACAGCACGTTTTTAAACTCCATGTATTTGGATGTAGTCCACAGTGATTCATTCTCTGAGAGTTCTTGAAGCTGAGGACATATCCAGTTTTTGTTATTTCTAGAGTAGAATTCAATTCAAAGCAGCATTTTTTGAGCAGATATTAAGTTTTAGGCACTGAACTAAAAGTTGTACACATGTTAATTCATTTTTCCTTGTAATAATCTGATGAGGTAGGAATTATCACTCAGTTTTGCAGGTGAAGAAACCAAAATTTAGGATAAATGATGTCCAGTGAGAGGTCAAGTTGAAACTTAGCATCAGATCTGCCTGAAGCAAATGCCCTTTTGTTGGTAACCACTATGTTGTACTGTGACCTCGTGGCAGGATGCTAGTTTCATCCTTATTCTTTTCTTTATTCCCTAAATTTTATGTAATAAATGTGGATCAGTTTTATACTCCAGAAAGCTCAACCAGTGTAATTTAGAACATATGTTGTAATGCAGTTAGAACATATTTTTGTGAACGTGGTGTGAAAAATGTAAAACTATATGAGGCTGAACACTATAACTCTGTGTTATATAGATATTATAATTAATGCTTAAAGTAAAATGCGATAGATATGTAAATGTTAAGGTTTCTGCTTCAGTTATTTTTCTTGGGAAAATAATACCTATCAATTTAAGATTTTTAGTCCCAGATTCTAAAATGATTTTCTTATTCATTCTCAACATGATTAGGGAATTGTCTTTTGATAAGGAAAAGAAAAGCTTACCTTCATCTTTGTAGGCATTTGTGTATACAGAAAGGTTATGGGTGATTTTTGAAGAAGTTTGGCGATTAAAGAAAGAGCGAGATGCATGAGTGGTTAGAAGACTCAGTAAAGGTTTCTGGTGATAGTGGGGATTTGAGCCTTTTTTCCCCTATTCGTTTTTCTCCCCGCACTGCCATGGTTTGATTTCAAAAGCAGCTCTTAGTACTATGGGAGTGTGGGAGACAAATTCATTTAGATAATTCAATCAGCTAATGTTCGCTGTTTCTTTAGTTCTCTCCTCCTCCCCACCTCACCTCACACACCTATTCCTGAAAGCTCATCCTTTTTGGCATTGAGCTAGTCCCAAAGATCCTTTGGAGGTTGTGCCTTGGCGGGTCTTGCATAGGACCCAGAAATCTGCAGTTTTAACAAATGACCTAGGTGAGTTTTATGATCAGGCGTATTTGAGAACTCTTGGGCTACATAAAGCCTGCATGAAGAGAAGCAGTAGGAAATGAGATCTTAAAGCTGGATTGGGTCCAGAATGTGAAGAGCCTTAGATCATTAGTCATAGGTTTGAGATGTGGTGCTAAAGGTGTGGGGAGCCCATGATGGGCACCCTGTAGAAGTTGGATTGGAAGGAGTAGAAAATAGGGTGCAGTTGGAAGGAGGAGATATGGGCTGGCAGAAGCTGTTAAAGACATCTAGGCATGAGATAATGAGGATCTGAACTAGACCTGTGGCAGAGGTGTAGGCAGGAAGGAAGATGAGTAAGTGCTGTTGAAATGCTAGACTTGAAAGAGCCTGGTAAATGATTGGATGTGGAAGGAGGGAGAGAGGCCAGCCTGGTGACGTAGTGGTTAAGTTTGCGCACTCTGATTCAGTGGCCTGGGGTTCACATCCTGGGTGCAGATCTAGCACCACTCGTCAAACACGCTGTGGCAGCATCGCACATTAAGTAGAGGAAGATTGGCACAGATGTTAGCTCAGGGCCAGTATTCCTCACACACACACAAAAATCACAGGAGGGAGAACGACAAGAGAAAGAGTTTAAGACTATATGGATAGGAGGATGGTAGCAGGGGAGGCCTTTAGGAGGGAAGATAGATGCCAAGTTTGTCTATTTGGGTTTGAAGTTCCACTGGGACTTCCTTTTGAAGGTGTCCTGTAGGTGCATGGAAATGTGTAGTTCAGGAGAGACTGTGACTGAAGAGAGCTATATTTAGCATTTTTTTCCATAGAGGTGATTGTAGGAACCATGTGATTAGATAAAATTGCCAAGGAGGACATTACAGAGAGGATGGAGAAGTCCTGGGGGAACAGTTATGGGACAGGTGGAGGATGGCAAGAGCTATTAGAGGAGAAAAAGAAAGTGCCGTCACAGGAACCGAGAAGGTGGAGGTGGTCAGCAGTTCTGAATTTCACGGTGAGGGTAAGGAAAATGAGGTCTTAGAAAAGGACGTGGGATTTAGCTCAGTTTTAGTAGTAGGGGGAGAAGTTGGACAGTCAGAGCTAATGAGTAAAGAGACGATTGAGGAAGTGCAAGTGGGTAATTTTTCAAAGTTTGGTGGTAAAGAGCAGGAAGAGAGACCTTGATAGCTTGGGAGGTGAGAGGGTTTGTGAGGTCAGTGGAGGCTTGTGTATATTCAGAAGTTCAGTGTGGAGGAGGAGAAAGATGAGTGCGGTAGGGTATGAGTCATGGAGGATTCTAAAAGGCAGTGTTTCACAAAGGCCATTACTCATTTTGTGCACACTTACTTTTCATGTATCAAAGTGCCAGGACTGCACTGGGATCCAGAGATAAGACTTAGTCTTATTCTGTAAGTAATCTAAGAGAAGAGTTAAAGTGGACAGTGTGGATTTGAGACTGGATGACTCGGGGGTGGGGCCACAGACTAGGGGAGGACTTGGTGAGGAAACAACAATCGAGCCTCAGGTTAAATAAGATGATGCACAGAGTGCCGGGGTGTATAGAGGAGGGCAGAGGGTGAGGTGGACAAGGACTTCACTGGGGACACACTGCTTTAGTTGTCCTGTGTAGGATATATGGCATTCTTTCTTCTCCAGAAGGCAAGGAAGCTTATCTCAAGTGGGAGGACCAGCATGGGCAAATACTTAGAAATGTCTTTGAGGAGCAATTGTTTGTATGATTGAAGTAGAGGGAAGATATTCAGCGGTGGGGCTGGGGGGGTGGGTAGCAGTCAGAACGAAAAATATCTTACATGTCTTGGTGAAGAGTTAGAATTTCTTAGTTTTAGTTTTTGTTTTATCCTGAAAGCTCTGGAGAACTGTGATCAGAATTTAAGCAGAGATGTGCCTTTAGAAAGACCACCCTGGCAGGAGTGTGGAGGATGGTTTAGAGGGACAAGACTGGGGGCAGCAGCCAGGTTGGTAGGCTGGTGTTCAGTCCAGGGGAGGATTGGTCGGGACTTGAGGTAGAGCAGGCAGAGAACCGATAGAAGAGAGATTTATGGAGCAGAGTTGACATGACTTAGGTTTTGAAAGGTCTTCCTGGAGATGGGAGGTTGAGAGGACGAGGAGGGATGGGAGAGATTTGGGGAAAAGCTGAGGTTCGTGCTTTCTAACCCAGAGACTGTTTGGAAGGTAGGAAGAAACATTTACTGGGGAAGATGCTGAATGTTTTGAATGTTGAGCTTGAGGTGCTTGTGGGACATCTCATCTCGAATGGAGATGTAGAGTAGACCAATGGACATGTCTACAAATCATGGGAGGTTGTGGCCTGGAAAGAGAAACACAGATGTCCTCAGCACAAGGGTGATAGCTGAGGCCAGTGTGTGCAAAAGGTATCCTGGGAGTGTGTATTTCACACTCACACACACAGCCTCTTGACTCAAGAATGAATGATCCATTGTCTGAATTTTCTTGGTACCTTCTGCCTTTCCATTCTTAGCTATCTGCAAGTTAGCCATTGGATCTTATTGGGATTCGCCAGAAAAAGAAAAAAGTGATGGTACCCAAATATACTTAGTTTTGCTACTGGTTAGCAGATGTGATGAGAGAGTTAGATCCTTAGAAGAAGAGGATCAGATCCCACAGTGAGACTTGGATCACTTGGGAAACTCATTTACGTGTTTGCTGTCTACCATCCATTATCAAGGACTCTGAAGCTCTGAGTTTTTTTAAAAAAAAATCAACGCCATGAGAATATACAACTATATTATTTCTTGGTTTCTTTTTAAAATCAGTGGTTGGATAGATAGTGTCTTTGGAAAACACATGAATTAGAATATATAGCTTTTCAGAATCTTTTATAGGGAAATCTATGTTCCTTATTTTGTTGCTCTGCCAGTCTTTTTTAGTACTAAATGAACTAACAAAAATAGAATTTATGGCCCTTTTCCGTATTGAATTGAAGCACAGTGGAGACATTGCCCCAGAAATAAAACTCCTGCTGGAGAATTTTACATTGAAGCCTTCGTCATAGCTTTCATTTATTACCGAGAATTAATTTTCCCAGTGTAAAGGACATGAGTGTTATCCCTGTGGAGGCTGTGTTTCCTGTTAGCAATAGGAGAACAATGAGGCTCTTACGCTCTCCTTTTAGCTGAAAAAGTGGCATCTAAATCAGAACTGGCTTATGTGGGTATGCACGGTCTTCTTCAGAGAGACTCTTACAAGAACTGTTATAGATTTAAGAGTGTGAACCACATGTGGATCTCGTTTAGATCCTGTTCTGAACAAATAAACTGAAAAAGACATTTTTGAGACAGTAGGACAAAACTGAGCATAGACTAATGTTCAATTCTACTAAAGAATTATTGGTGATTTTGTTGTTTGTGAAAATGATATCTTGATCATGTTTAAAAATGGCCTTATTGGGGCTGGCCCAGTGGCATAGCGGTTAAGTTCACGCACTCTGCTTCAGCGGCCCAGGATCTACCGGTTCGGCTCCTGGGCCTGCACCTTTGCATCACTTATCAAGCCATGCTGTGACAAGCATCCCATATATAAAACAGAGGAAGATTGGCACAGATGATAGCTCAGGGCCAGTCTTCCTCAGCAAAAAGAGGAGGATTGGCGGTAGATGTTAGCTCAGGGCAAATCTTCCTCAAAAAAAAAAAAGGCGTTATCTATTAGAGATATATGCTGAAGTATTTACAGGTAAAATGATATGATGTCTAAAATTTGCTTTAAAAATACTGAAGCAAGAAGAGTTTGGGTGTAAAGATGAAATCTCAGTGGCAGAAAGTTGATAATTATTGAAGTTGGGTAAATAAGGTTCATTATACTATTTCACCCTGTATGCATGGTTGAACAGTTCCATTAAAAAAAAGCTTTAATGAAAATGAATGTAGTAAAATGTAGCAGCCCAGAATAGGAGGGAGTTGAAGGTCTGTTTCTTGCCTATTTTTGACACTTGTATGGCATTCATGTCACTCTTTCTGTATTTAGGATGATAATCCTTCTGCCTTTCCAACCCATGAGTTGAGGGTTATGGCCCCACAGCTAGACTGTGTTTCCGTGATAACGCTGTACCCCCCAGGACTTGGGCAGTGTTCCGGGCAGCTCCTGTCTTGTCCTCCTCAGTCTTTCACCTCCGGTGGAAATGACCATGCAGGGGCTTCCTTGTGTCCTTACATTTTGGAGACTTTTGAATGAATGAGACAGGGGATGATAACTTGTAAAGAGATAGAATGGGAGAAAGTAGGCATTTAAATATGAGGCATGTTTCTGCATACAGACCTTGTGATGTCATCATTGACTCTTCTTTCTTATCAGTTCAAAACTTGTGCTGGAACCAGACCCTTCACTCTTTGAAACCAAAGTGTAAATCAGTGCTGTGTGTCTTTTCTCACTAAACTCCCACCTGAAGTCTCTGCTCTTTGCAGATAGCAGGATAGTGGAATGAGTTAGTTACAAAGGGAACGTGATTGTAATGAACCAACATGGACTTGTTTGCTGCTTTGAAATATTCCCTGTGTGGTAGGATGTTAATATGTCGTCTCAGAGGCAGATGGGCCCGTCCATTTTGATGGTCGGCTTTGTTGTTATTTGGCATTTAGAGCTGTGCCTTTCCTTGCAGGATCTTCAGATGCTTAGAGGAAGGCTCAGCTGCTGCTTTGCTTAAACAGGTGGAATAAATTAAACCCTTCAGCCTTCCTGTGCTCATCTCTGCTAATCATGTCACCACAGTGCCGGGGTCCATGATGGCAAAGGGCAGTGGTTTTCTAAGGACATGATAAAATGCTTTTGAGTTGCAGGTTGAGATATCTGGGCCCAGAATTTTCCTGTGTCTTTATGTTTTACCTTTGGATTACTTATTCATTCACTTGTCCAACTAACATTTCTTAGGTAGTTATTATACACTAGTAATGTCTGCGTTGGGTGCTGGTTCACAGAGGGGAACAGCCTCTCACAGAGCAAGAACTTCTGTTCACTGCAGCAAATTTCAGTTATGTTCTGGATTATACATATAAGGAGCTAAAAGGGTTTCAGTGACTAATGGGGCCTTAACTTGGCCTTTCCCTCATATCCTTTCAGCAACTGTATGCTGCTATGTCACCAGCCCCTGATGTCCCTCTCTAAGGGGAATGGTGGGGGAAGGATGGGGAGAAGTTCCCTCCTGGTGCAAGGTTTCCGCTTTGGCAAGGCAGCAGAGAAATGTTATGCATTCAGTTAACAAAGACGTATTTGGTACCTACTTAATGCAAGATACTCTGAATATAAGGTCTTAGAATAGATTTAGCTGCATCATACTCCCTGGATGTGTACTGTCCCAGCTCCAAATTTTCTCATATGCTGGAACATTTTCTCAGTATCTTTGGAATTTTATAGCAAATACCTGAAAAACAAAAACAACAGAATCCGTTATTCTGTGGACATAAGATAAAGGAGCACAAACTCATCTACCAGGCTAAGAGAAATGGAAAGGCAGAGTATTAATAAGCATGAACTACTATCATTACATTTCCTATGTGTTTAAAAATTTGATGATAGTTGCACTGACTGGACCAATAGTTTATTGTAATGGTGAGTCTTCAGTCCAGAATTCATTGCATAAAAATCAAATATGAAAAATGTCAGAAATCCTAAATTGTTAACATTTATTGTAATAAATGCAAGTGAACATAAATTGATGTTCTTGTTTTGACCCCATTGTCATGTCAACATTTTAGAAGTATTTTTCATTTTTGGTACTTGAAATATCGAAAGATGGAAAGATGAAGATCACCACCTCCCCTCCTGGAAAAGCCATCATCTGTGTCCATTGTTTAGAAGTAGGAGGAAGTGGTTACTTTTACTTTCTGTTTTATATACTGCCATGTTGTTTGCATCTTTTTAGAGGCATGTGTATCTTTGATTTTTAAATACTTGTTTTTTGACTAACAGCATCATACATTTTCATGATAAAGGTTCAAATGATGCAAAAGGATGTACTAGGTTAGGAAGGCAGAGGGAATATTTCTTCTCCACTCTTGATGTTCCTTTAGCAAAACATTCTCCGCCCAGGGTCTTATCTGATTGGTGAGTTTGGAGGGAGGAACCAGCCAACCGAACATGTAGCCCAGCCCCTTCCCTCCCTTTCTCCTGGAGCTGGCCTGCTCACAGAGTGAGGTACTCTGGTCACCGTGGCCCTGCCCGTGTAAGGGAGGAATGTGCTGGCCAATCTTGGCCAGTACCCTAGGTAAGTCTTGGCTAAATCCAGGAGTCAGTTCATCAAGGAAGGCTGCTGGCTCAACAGTTAAGTCTCGTTCTCAGATACCACCTTTGTAGGGAGTAAAGGTGAAGCTTTCACCCCTGTATACTTATTGATCTTATTTCTAACTGAGTTCAGAACCAGAGGAGGGGAGAGAGGTGTTATTTATCTGGGCTCCTTAAAGTACACAACATAGTGAAAAAGAAGTCCCCCTCTCAACCCAGAAGCCGCCATCACCAAGTCCTATAAATCCTTCCTGAAATGCTCTGTGCATGTACAAATGTGTCTAGAAATGTGACGTGGACCCCCCTTCCTTTTATATTATACAGTGATGGACTCTGTTTTTTACTAGCTTTTTCTACTTCATGAATTGACTGATCTATTTGATACTTGTTATTGGCTGCATGCTATTCCGTAATATGGATGTTGTATTGATTTTACAACCGGAAAGAATAAACATGCTTCCATTTGAGCCTCACACCCTGATAAACACTGAGAAACTGTAAAGCTCTGCTGCTGGCTGACAAGGGTAGGAGCTGCTTTCCATGCTTTTTTTTTTTCATATGTAGGAGGCATATTATGTATCTTTTCATACGGAATAGACATAAAATGCATCTCAAGGTGATAAGATTTGGTCCTTGGTAATGGAGAGCACACTGGAAATTTACTACATAGGGACCTACTTTTTCAGAGAACCTATTGCTGACATTTAACTGGGAACTGGAAGCTGAGCAATGCTAAAATTTGTCTTGAGGGCAGTTAGTAGTAATTTCTATAAAGGAACTCTAATACTTACATCTAAAATGTTTGTATGAATGCATATATTTTAAAAATCAGATATGTTAGTGAAATTATAATATTATAAATATTGTCTGTACTATATTCTGTGTAAGAAGTGCTGAGTCTGGATGCACTTTCCATATCACAAAAATCAATGCATTTGGATATCTTTCCAGTTGTTTTTCATGGGTCATTATTCCCCAAGCAGATTTAGTTCTTGCCAGAAGGTTTTCCAAGGTGATGGTGTTGATTGTATTACTCAGAGTTAACATAAATGGTTTTAACCAGGAACTAACCCCAATCTTTATGTTGGGTGTCTTTACAAGGTAAGAATCCAGTCTGTAGTACGTTGTGGTAGTTCATATCATCTTAGTTATTTTTCATTTTATTGTCCTTTCTGTTCAACTCTCAGAGATATTAACATATTCCATTACCCAAAACCAGTGGATGCTGCTATTGGTATTGCTCTTCTGATAGCTAATTTGCCTTTTGTTTTTCAATACCCGTAGTGAGGCTGCTTGATTTATTGTGTGTACCAGTCAGGTTTCAACCAGAGAAACAGAACCAGTAGGAGGTATAGAAAAAGAGATTTATTGCAAGGAATTGGCTTCCGTGATTATGGGGGCAGGCTAGGCAAGTCTGCAATTCCTAGGGCAGGCCATCAGGAAGGGCAGGCCAGAACTCGAGTGCATGGCTGAAGCTGTCCACAGGTAGAATTTCTTCTTCTTTAGATTAGCTCCAGCTCAGCTGTTAAGGCTCGTCCACTGATTGAATCAGGCCCACCCAGGTTATCAAGGATAATTTCTCTTGTTGAAAGTCAATTATGGACTTTAATCCTCTCTATTAAATGCTTTCACTGCAACCCCTAGATTAGTGTTTGATTGAATAGCTGTAGAGTGTAGCATAGCCAAGTCGACATTTAAAAAACTGATGGTCACCATGTGTTTCTCTGTTCCTTGTTAGAATTCTTTTGGTTCTAGTTGTCATCAGGCTGCCTCCCTGGAGCTCTATTCACTTGGCTGTAAGCTCTTCTTGCTCTTCCCTGCGCCTCCTTCTTCTGCAATTAAGTTAACTTGGTAACTCATTGCTGTATCCAGAGCAGCTTTAACTCTGCCAAACATTTATTTTCTCTTTTTTTCCTTTGGTTCTACATAAAGTGTGTTTTCTCATCTGTGTTATTGGTCTTACCAGGACAGAACATTCCCATTGTTTCCTTTATTAGCTAAAGTTACAGATCTGTTTGGCACTCATTCCAGCAGGAGCTTTAGTTCTCAAAGACAATAGATGCAAAATTGGATGCTGCTTCCTTGGCTCCGAGCTGTTGTCATTGTTCTTTGTCACCCTAACTTGGGGAAATGCCATATTGGAGGTTTGATAGGACTGAAACAGAATAAGAAATCTAATTGCTTCTCTGTGTTTTGTGCTGCTTCTTCAGAATAGCTCCCTTCCAGCTTCCAGAACATTCTCTTTCAAGGCATTGCCCTTTGATGTTGGATTTCCAAAGTTACAAAAGTCCATTATCATTATCTGAAGAGCAACATTTATCAAATTTGATTTTTTTCACGTTAGAAAATGTTAAAGCATTACAAGGAGGTTGCTACAAGTGTGTCCTTCACTGAACTAGCCCAGTGTTTTGAATTGTTATTATTGAATTATGAAAGTCTTTGTTTCTCTAGAATTTTTTTCTTATTGCCTACAGAACATTGTAATATCCACATTCCTTTATTCTGTCCCTTTACATTCTAGAAAAAGGGAATGCAAATTTTAGCAGAATTACAGATAAGCACTGAATTCCAAGAGGTCAAAAAAAAAAAAAAACATGTTAATGCAAATTACTGGCAAAAAGGCCCAAGACTTAGCTATAGCCACTTAACTATGATTAATAGAAATGGAATTTTTTCTTCTTGGCATTTTAATGAGTAATAACACACATGCAAAAAGTTTGTAAGTATAAATTAAAATCTGAGTGTTTAGAGGCCCAGAATGTCCACAGTCAGAAAACACTGACCAAGACGCAAAGTATGGTAAGTCTGTTATAAGTATGATTAAATGTGACCTACTCATTTCCAAAGAATTAGTAGGTATGTGAAAATGAAAATTAAATTCAGTAAATCACCTTATCACCATATATATTCTAATTATCTATTGCTGTGTAATAAATCCTCCTAAATTTAGCAGCTTAAGACAACAGTAGTCATTTTATGAAGTTCTGTGGTTGGGGACTGGCGAAGCTGTGGCAGGCTGGTTTCTGATCTCCTGCAGCTGCAATCAAATGATCAGGCCCTCTCTTTATGGGGACTGGTTTGGGCTGCCCAACAGCATGGAGGCCTCCGGGCGGTCGAACTGCGGACATGGTGATGGCTGAAAGTGTCAACTGCTAGTATTCCAGTGAGCAAGGTGGATGTTGCGTCACCTTTTCTGACTTCTTCCTGGAAGCCATATCACTTAGTTCTGTTGGTTATAGGTGAGGCACAAACCCACCCAGATTTACGGAGAAGATGCTAGATTCTGTCTGTTGATAGTGGAGTGGCAAGATTCTGAAAGAACACGTGGGACAGGAGATACTGTTATGGGCATCTTTGGAAAAGTAATCTGCCATGGTCTATCCTCTGGCCACAATAATTCATATCTCTCCCACATGCAAAATGTACTCTCACATGTCCAAGGCCTTCTAGAAGTCTTATCGCATTACGGCATCAGGCACAGGCTCAAGGTCAAGGACCCTGCCATCTAAATTGGGTTTGGGTACAAACGAGGCTCCTTGGGACCAGTTCCTTGGGTATAGCTTCTTGAGTACTCTTGTCAATTATCTGCCCGACACATACCCAAAACACTACAGGAGGATAAGCATCTTAAAGGCTGGCCCAGAGCAGGGAGAATGGTAGGCAAGAATTTCGTAGTACAAATATCTAAAAACTTTCTGTGAATCTTATTGGGTTCACTCCATTAGGAAGAGCCATGACCCCAAGGTGTTTGTCTACCTTGGGCTCCCTGTGAGACTTCTGAGGGACAATGCCCTTTAGACTCTTAGAAGCCTTATTATTCAATGCAGAGTTTCTGCAACGAGTGCTCTTAAGGTCCTTAGAAGGCCTTAGGTCAGCTTGAAAGTGTCTAGGAGGTACTGCCTTAGATTGTTCTGAAGTCTTAACAAAGGGTCATACAGGCACACGGGGATTTGATCCTTGCTCTCAAGCCATTTCTTGATTTGACGTCAGGAGAGGCTGGGAATGAGAAACAGTTTTATATTTAACAGTATGTTCTTCAGCCCCTCTCTCTCTGCTCACATTTCATCATAGGCAGTGAGTAGAACCCAGGTGTCACTTTAAGTATTCTGCCTGGAAATCTCGTTAGCTAGATCATTGAGTTCATCAGGTACATTTCTATTTCCCACTTTGCTATAGATGTCAGCGTTGCCAAACTCTGTCCATGCATGGCGGCATCCTCCTGTCCTCTAGCTTCCAATAACATTTTCTTCACTTTCTTGTAAGCCTTCACTGACAGTCTTCTTAAAACAATAGTCCTTGCGTTACTCGTGCTGTTTTTGTGTGTTAGGAATTTGAGAAGGGCTTGTCCTGCCTCGGGGTCCTCATGCATTCGCTATCAGGGTGGAGCTGAAGCACTTGTGCTAGGCCCCCAGACACCACGGAAGTGAGCAAGTCTGCCCGCCACGGGGCTTCTGGGATTGTTGTTACTTTAAGTCACTCAGTTTTGGGGTGATTAATTACATCAATAGGACCTGGAACAATTAACAATACTGTTTTCTTTCTGGCCTTGTCACCCTCAATTCCCAGTACATCCTCTGCCCTGCTTCCAAGAATCCAAACTTGATCATTTCCCCTTCCTCCATGCCCACTCCAAAGCCTTCTGTGTTTTTCCATTGTCTGAACTCTAAACCCTCTGACTTGTGAACAGAGGGTATGAACTCACAGGCCAAATTTGTCCCATAGACACACCATTTTTTAGGCTGTGCAGAGGAATTTTTTTTTTAACTTGACATATTTGTTAACATTAAAGAAATTAAGAGCATTCACATAAAAATCCAAATTATCCACTTCTCTAGAAGAATCAGAAGATCTGGCAACACTGGGGCTGCCTTCCTGGGGCAGCAGTCGCCTAGTGCTGGGCACTGCTGTTAGGACTGCCCGTGTCCTCACTCCGTCTGCTCTCCGTTTCCTGCCTGGCTCCTATAGGCCTTTGAATTTGCCATTCTTATTGTACAGGCTCTTCACACAGCTTTTCCAGTCTTTTTCTTAGCTGGTTCCTTAAACCCAACCCCTAGACCCCAGTACCTTGTCATCCAGCCACATTACATGAGTCAGCAGAACTCAGTAAATTCTTACCTGCTCTCTGGGTGGAGTACCGTCTTCACTCTCTCTGCCTGGTGAACTCTTACTGACCCTCCACAACCAGCCTTCCATGCTGTCCCTCGACAGATGGTCCTTCTTTCTTCTGCGATGTCACAGCATTTGTATCTTTGTTGTAGCATTCACATCCTATTGAAATTATTAGCTTAAATATCTGTCTAACTTTCTGGATTGTGAACTCCTCCCAGGTGTGGCCTTTTATTTTATTCATCTTTTGTCTAGAACTTGTCACAAAGGTAGGTATTAAATAAAACTTTGTTGACTGAATGAATAAATAAGTGATTCTTAAAAAAGGCTAAGGTAAGCTCTCTGCTGTGAAGGAGTATACACTTCGGTATGTCATCCATTAAATGTAACACAGAGTAGGATGATGTAAAGGTGCAGGCAGATTTCAATTGGGAGGATTGGCAAAAGCTGCCAAGATTAGAAGGAGAGAGATAAGTAGACAATGTGGAAGGGCAGATCAGGCCAAGGTCTGTATGTAGCACATATGTAAAAAGTAGGGTTGTGAAAGTACATAATTTGTACACAACTGGATGGTGCTGTGTCTAAAGGGACATAGTGAGAAATAAGTCTTGAAAAGGTAATTTGGAGCTTGGGTATGGAGAAACGTGAATATTAAGGAATCTGGACTCATACTGTAGGCAGCAGTGAACTCATCGGTTTTTTTGAGAAAGTGCTGGGTCTGACTAGTGGCAATATGACAGATAAAATAGGCAAGAGATTAGAGGCCAGGAGATGGATTAGCAGTTTGTTTTAATAGGAGAGACAAGAGAAGGGGACCTGACCTAGCACAGTGGCAGCTGAGGAGGTAAAATTTGCAGAATATAACGTTTGATAGATTTTGGTTGTGAGAAAGATGAATTGTATTAACAATAATGGCACCTGCCATGTCTTGAGTGTTTATTATACTCCAGGCGTCATGTTAGGAGCTTTGTATGACTGTACCCTTTGGTCAACGTGATGGGGGTGGGGGAGGTTTGGAGGTGGCTTTTTTAAAAAAAAATCCAAAATGGAATTTTATTTTAAATGCATCATGATTGAAACAATTTACAGAAAATATGTGCCTTGTTAAGCCAATATCCAGTGACTGCTACATGCAGACAATTTCCACAACCATATATATATATAGTGACATGCTTAGTAGAAGTAGTGTGTTTCTGTATTTCTGTTCTTCTGGGATTAGAAGGTACAGACAGAAATGTCAGCTAGACTAGTGTTTCTCCATCTTTCCCATTTTGCTTCTCCCAAATATGCTCCCAAATAATCAAGGCGCCAAATTGTTATAAACAAAAGGAACCGTTTTGCAGTGACATTTATGTTTATCTTCAATCTCTTGTCATATTAATATTTATAGGGAATTTGAGAACCTAACTTCATGCTTTAACTGGCAAGGATCTATATTTGCATTTTGCAGAAAAATTATCAGGTGTAAAATTCTTGATCCTGTTTGCAAAATTTATCATGCAATCCTAATTATAAAGGAAAGTTGAAAATGATGTGATACTTTATTTTCCAAATCTAAAGATTAAAAGAAAGTTTTCTGATCAATTTGAACATATGAACACTTAGGGACATAGATGAAATCAGAAAATATCTAGTGATAATAATTTATTAATATAATTTTATATAACCATTTTAAATAACATTATGCAAAACATTTTTATTTAGAAATATTCCATTTTCCTTTCTTACCTTGTATTAAGGAATATTATTTAGACTCTTAACTTACAGTATTCACATCTATCATCATGGAACAATTTTTATATTGACACAACTTTTCAGAGGAAACCCTTTTCACTTTCACCTACATTTAAAAAAATATATAGCACTGTATTTCCTTGTGATGCTTTCTTAAGAAATGTTATCCCAAGGCACATATATCAATTTGCATAATAGTAAGATAGTTTTTCCCCCCAGTACTTATATTGGTATGTTTGGTACATAAAAATCAATTAGTATGTGCTTTTAGAGGTGAAATTTGAGAAATAAAATTTGAGGTGAAATTGTAAGATAAAATTGAGACATTTGCCACTGTAAAAGTAAAGTTGCTATTTCCAGGAATAACTACTAAATTCATGTTAAATGTCTTTGTTTAATTTTATCATATTTCCATGAGCTGAGTCTTCGCATCAGTGGTGTGCTGGTAAACATTGCAAACTGGCACTCTGTCAATGAGAGGGAGCACAAATCCTATTTATGCTGTTTTCCAGTTTCCATTGTGTAAATACTCCTATCTGGCTGATTTTAAGCGACCACTGAGAAGTCAGCTGTCTTGCACACTTTCTGAAATTTTAACAATGGGCTCTGCTGGGCCAGTATGAGCCAGCTCCAGCACAGGGGTGTTAACTGAGATACATAACATTGGAGAAACATCAGAATGAGGCTGGGGGTGGATCACTAACAAATGGGTTGGAGATGGTAACTAGAAATTGATCAGATGTTCATATCAAACAGAACATTTGGAAAACAAGCCTAAGAGGTGAAGTTTCCAAGGTCGTCAGCTTAGATGAGAAGGGTAGGCCATGGAGAATGTGTGTTCACTCGGGGAGATAGTGTCTAGTGAGCTAAGAGAGTATAGTGGGCTAACAGCAGCCATGTTTATAGTAAAGATAAAGAACAAAGGACAGTAGGAGATAGAGAAGCACAAGAGAGAGGTAGAAGAAGGAACAAGTTTGGAGAGAGCATGACATAAAAGAATGGGATTCAGCTGTGTCTACAAGATAGCGTTATGGCAACAGAGAGCAGTGCTGAATTACATAATTGTGAAGTCATTAAATCTTGGGAGAGAGCAGTTTTGGTGGCCTGGTGGGAACAAATAACATTTGTATGAGATTAAAGAGTGAGGATGGGCTGAGGAAGTGAGGGCAGCAATTAGAGACAATCTTTAGAAAAATATTGGCAGTGAAAAGGAAGAGTGACAGAGTGACTGCTTAAGGGAGAAGCAGAATCCGAGCCCCTCACCCCCTTTTTTGGGGGTAGAAGTAAGTATAGGAGAGAATTAAACATGTTTATGATGGATGCAGAGGAGCCAGGGCCTGGCTGTAAATGTCTTAAGGGAATGAATAAGTGGGTAGATAAAAGAGGAGCACAGCAGGAGGTGTTGGTGTTTCAAGGAAAAGGAAGCCCATTTTCCTTACACATAGGAGGGAAAGAGGTTGAAGAGTGTGAAGAAGATTGTTAGGAATAGAAGGGTTGAGTGTAAGTGGGATGGACTTGGTGCTCTCAGGTAGCAGGTGAAGCAATTTGAAGTGATTGGGGCTACGTGAGAAGGGGCACTCGGTGAGCAGGAGTGGCAGGGGTTGGCAATGGAGACTTGGAGGCAGACTTCTGGTCTCCTCTGAGTACTGTCTCTCCCAGCTGTACAAGCTTGAGCCAGTTGTTTAACTTCCCTGCGCCTCAGGTTTCCCTCTGAAAAATGGTGGAATAAAATAATTCTCAGCTCACGGGGCTACCATGAATATTAAATTAGTTAATGTATTTAAAGTGCTCAGAGCGCAGTCTCTCTTGTTGTATAAATAACAGCTGGATATCATGGGATGGGGAGAGGGAATAGGCTAGCAATGAGTGAGAGTGTTGTCTAGCACAGCGCTTCTCAAACCTGAGCGAGAGTATGCATCACCTAGGGATCTTGCTGAAACAGAGATTCTGATTTAGTTGGTCTGAGGTGTTCCAACAAGCTTCCAGGTGATGCTGTTGCTGCTGGTCCAGGGACCACACTTTGAGTGTTAGGGTTGTAGCAGTACTGATGCCCAACTCAGAGTGGTCAGTGATCACGTGTAGTGGCACCAGGCAACATGGCTGTTCTCCACTGCCTCAGGAATGGAGAATGGATGTTTGGGCTCAGGCTGCTGCTTTCCTCTCAGGTGTGGATTGGACTGGAGGGGGCATGGTGGTGTGGGTTACTGGTAAGTGCAACAGCATCAAGAGAGGCAGCTGTGGGCTCCAGGCCTCATATAATGGGGGTGAAGCCAGGAGGGGCTGATGAAAGAGGCAGGAGAGGACCAAAGGCAGTAGAAGTGGGACAGAGGTGCTGAGAGAGGTGGTGGCCACACGGGCCCATGTCAGAGTGTAAGACAAGGGGACAGTAAAATATTTACTGCTGAAACCTTACTCAATCTAATTTTATTTGTTAATTTTTGATGATTTAGAAGGCTTTTTGTTTGCTTGGCAGTGCCTCAAGGACAGTATAAACAGCAATTGATTAGAAACATTTTTTTATACTTCTGGTCACTAGAATGCCTGATAAGAGAAAACTTACTGAGTGCTGCTTTCTGCCATGTCCAGTACGTGCTCAGTGGCAGACATGAGATGAGGGGTTCCCTGGACCACTCGGGTTCAGGCTGGAGTCAGGCATGTAGTATGTTCAGCAAGTGGAGAAGTGGAGTGCGGGATTCCCAGTGATGGGGAAAATCATTCCAAGGAGATTCCAAAATCCCATCTCCAGGGAGAAGTTAATGTGGGAGTGGAAGCACCTAGCGCCTTGAAGAGAGGGGGCATGCAAGATTTGGTTGGACAAATGGTACTAAATTTTGGTCAGTATTTCTTTGGGTCACATTCATCCTTTCTTTAGGAGTGTGTTAGAGAAACACACTTCAATTTCTAACATATTTAACACCCTGTATAGAAAAGGCATCTGTGGGCTCTCATGCTCTCCTTCTTCCTGTTCTGCTGTCGAGGGCCAGGTGGCAACCTGAGATGTGCAGAGATCCTCGGTGCTGATATTTATGGAACGCTCCTGTTCAGAGGGGCACCACTGGGAAGGTTAGTCAGCTGTTTCCCTCTCCCTGGCTGCTCCATCTTAGTTCTGCCTCTGACCTCGGACCCCGTGGCCACCAGAACCAGCCAGCAAACCACACTGTTCCTCTATGAGTCTGGCTGCACCTGACTTCTTTTCTTGTGGGAATCAGAACTTCAGTTCATTTCTTCAAGGGACCTTCATAAGGATGCTTTTTCAAGAAAGGCAAGAAAATATTACTTTCCTTTTCAAAGGTATGGTATAAATAGAATTGCTCAATTGTATTTTTATTCCCAGCCTTGGGAATAAATAGTGTGCTTTATGTAACCTCACTATGCCGGCTCTGACCTGAGGAATTTGTGGGCTTATGAATACCCCTAGCTATCACTTAAATTGAACTCATTTCTCTGAGAAGCATTGGGTTATTTTTTTAAACCATCGACAGAAAAAATTTCCTACTACCACCTCTTGGCTTTACTAAGTGAGTAAATCATTTAGGAGAATAAAAGCAATGTAACGGGCTGCAGTCAGAGTTCTGAGGGTGAATCACCTCCATGCTCGCCATCGTAGGGGAGGGGGGAGAATAGAAACTTTTACACATCCTTTTTTGAAGTCTTTATTTTATAGAATATTCTTCAGTTCCCGGATAAGAACCCCATTTGGTAAACTGTGAAACTTAGTTGCCTTGGCTCTAAAAGGTAGAAGTTGTTTCTTGTTCTTCCTGCAAACTCCCTGCAAAGGTGTAACTTTGTAAAATTGCTTTCTGGTCTCTTCAGTGTCACACAAATACACCATGAAACCTGGGTTTCAAATTATGCTGCAAATTTTTTCTCTTCTAGTCAACTGAAAGGATGTTCTTAATGAACAAATTTGTATTCTTATTCTCGATACTCTTATACCAGTATTTTACGCTACATAGATTTTTTTAATGTCTTAATTCCTACATTTATTTGTTCAACCACTATTTATTACTTAAAGGCCCGTCCCACCATTTCTTTTAATGTCCAAGGCTATGATCCTAGACATTGTGCTTGTCTTCTCTCTTCCTGCAAACAGTACTAAGAGGGAGACAGCCAGGGTTCTAAAATAAAGTAGAAATAGAAGAAGATGGCTATTTTATTATCTGTAGTTGGATCCTGCTTGTAGAAACGAAACTGACAGGTTTTGTAAACATAAAGCGAGAGGAAAAAGCATAAACTAAATTTTAGGGTGTGAAGCGGCACTCTCTATTTTTGGAAAGAGAGGTTTCTTTAGTGTAATCTCTTGGATGAGTACTTGAAGAATACCAACTCATCAACCATGCTTGGTTTGTACAATTTCAGTAAAGGTAGAGTTTTGTTCTGCTTCTGATACACAATTTTACTTGTTTCCTCCCTTCGTAGTTAATGGTATGTTTTGTAATAGATGTGGCTTTAAATTCTTTATTTTAAATGTAGTCATTAACAGATTTTCCTCTCTGTTGTTATCATCATGATTAGTGTTGCTAAGAAAATAATTAATTTTATTGTATATGTCAACAGAAAATTGTCTCCTCCTCTCTCCATATCTTTTGTAGCTTTAAAATGAGCAATCTGTTCTGAAAATCTCGAAGTGCATTTCAGCATTTTTTTCTACAGTGCTTTGCCAGCATCTATAAGCACGATTAAAATCACTATCATTAGAATGGGTCTTTCCAATGACTCAAAATGCAAGCGGAAAAAATATCTTCTGCCAAGTGCTGAAGGGGTTTTACTAAGTGCTAAGTGTTTTGAAGGTGAATTAGTTAAAAAATGTTTTTGGTGTGGAGAACAAAAGTTTTTTTTTTTTTAATTGAGCATAACTGTTTGCGATTATGAATAAGAACTTCTTTCTTGCTTTAACTTTCCATGTTGGAGCTCAGAGATTCTAGACAAGTGGTCAGGCCTCCTTTTACAGGTTCCAAATGGTATGCCTTTAAAAGAAATCCAAGCATGACCCTGCCTTGTTTGTGACGTCACATTGATCTGATGTGTAAATGCGCACTTTACATTTAAGGGCTGTGGTATTTCTCTTGGGATCAGTGAAGCTCCTGTAATATAACTCAATAGTTTCCATTATGGAAAATAGTCTTTCTTCATGTCATAGTCTTTCAGTCTTCACAGGCCATTTTGTTTGTTTGCAGAAGATTGGCCCTGAGCTAACATCTGCTGCCAATCCTCCTCTTTTTGCTAAGGAAGACTGGCCCTGAGCTCACATCCGTGCCCATCTTCCTCCATTTTATATATGGGACGCCTACCACAGCATGGCTTGCCAAGCGGTGCCATGTCCATACCCTGGATCCGAACCTGCGAACCCCGGGCCCCAGAAGCAGAATGTGCACGCTTAACTACTGTGCCACCGTGCCAGCCCCACAGGACATTTTTAGACAACTTTTTCACAGCTATTATTCAATGGCAAAAGAAGACTCACATTTGAATGGTGTCTGAAGGCTTTTTTTCTTGCCTTAATTTTGTCTTTATAGCTATGTGACCTTGGGTCACTTTCCTGGCCTACGTCTCATCTGTAAAATGAAAGGTTTGGACTAAATAGTCTCCAAGTTCCCTTTCAACTCGAAGTTTCTCTGATTCGGTGGGAAACTGGCTGTTATGTTCATGTGCTACATTGCTTTGTTTAATTACATCTCAGTAGATTTTTTTCAGGCAAATTATTTTGGTCAGAGGCTCATCGTTCTCAGTCATCCTATCCTTTTAAAAGTTTTGCTTTTTCAACCACAAAGACGTTTAAAAAGCATGCTCCATGGATTGCATCTCTACTCCAAAAAATTTTTGAAATAATTGCAGACGACTGATTATAATGTTTAGATTATCTGGCATTGCTGCTGATTATCTTGCTGTGTTCCTAGCAATCTAGCAAGCCTCAAAAGTGCTACAAGGTGTGTTAAGAACAGGCTGATGCTCCTTTATTTTGCTCAAGTAGGTTGAGCAGAATCCTGGGAAAACAAGCATGATGTCAGGTTCTGAAAAAGAGTAAGGTGGCAACAGAAGGGTATTTGCTTTTTTGACTTAAGTTTTAGGTCACTGATAGCCCTAGTATAGTATGCTTCATTAGGCTGCCCGAGTCCCCTGCCTTCCCTCAGTCAGCAGTCTGTTGCTTGCATGTATTTCTTTAGGCAATTTTGAAACCTACCGTGTGGGCTTTTATGTCTAGTAATTAATAGTGTTAACTGAAACAAAAGTGAAAAATGGGCTTGATCCTTAATGGCTGATGTGTGTGGTATTCTTCCAAAATATTTTGTTCTACATGTGTATAGTAATATGTTTCAAGAACACAGTGTCTTTGGAAAGAGGATGAATGTGGGAGTCCGGAGGCTGTATAGTCTTTTGGAGTACTAACTGCTGAATTCATAACCACTTAGGTTATTTTCAGGGTAGATGTGTGCTGTGTAATCCAGGCAGCAGCACCAGCACACGCTGTTCACAGTCAGCTAGTGAAGAATTGGATGGATTTGTTTTGATTCAGGTAAGAAGAGTTCCTGGGTCAAGCGGTCACCTTCATAAAACCGAAGACGGTGACTGGGAGTGGAGTGACGACGAGATGGATGAAAAAAGTGAAGAAGGGAAAGCAGCTTTTTCTCAAGAAAAGGTAAATGACATTGACAATGATTAGCTAAGTCGTGTAAATTTTACTTTTGTAGTATTTTTTTATATGTGTATTAATGGTTACGTAATTGTTTTACAGTCACGAAGAGTAAAAGAAGAAAATCCAGAGGTGAGTGGTGGTTATTTATTTATTTTTAAGGTTTTTTTTGCCACTTCATCCCCTCCCTTGCTATCAGTGTCTCATTGATCCATTTGGGGAAGAAACTTCAAGCTTTTGTTCTTGTACGGTCAAAAAAAAAAGAAAAAGCACATTGACTTTACAAGTCCTTGTTCTGTCTGAGTTACTTTTGGGCTGTATAAATTGGGGCAGATTACTTTGCTCTTTGAGCCTCAGTTTCCTCCTCTGTCAAATGGGGATGATCACAATATTTATAAAGTTGCCCTGAGGATTGATGAAATCATGTACTAAGGCGCTCAGTGGAGCCCTTCGCACAGACTAGCTACTCAATCTTAACTCCTCGTATTACTGTCATTTAGAAAACAGTAGGTATAGGGAACGTTTCTTCTAGATTTTTAGTTTACAATAAAGCCAGACGTTAAAATGGTTAGCAGCTCTTGGTTGAATCTGTTGGTCTTGATTTTTAAACTTCCTGGGTAACTTAGTAGGCAAGGGATACTCTTTTATCAGTTTCCCCTTGAGAACTGGTCATCTTTTGATTAACTTTACTTCCTCCATCTGGTTAATTATCCTAATGCCTAATGACTAATAATGACTATAGTTCAAAGGATTTGCTAATTCTCCTAGAGGAAATTTGAGCATATTTAAATAGCTCCCAGTATTTTACAGACCTAGTAATTAATGTGTACCCAGATAAATTCTCATTAAGAAGACAGAAGACTTTGGGTTACAGATGATATCCATCCCAACTTTTCTTTTAATTGGCAGACATTTCCTTTTGATTAAATGGAGGAAATCTTATCATTCTGTTTTAAGTGGCAATAGCCAGCTGGACTGTCTAAGAAGAGAGCATCAGAGCTACAAGCCACTCCTTTCCCTGTTATTCCTCCTGCCCTCTGGTCTCCTTTTCATCCTTCATGCCACACTGGTAGGCCTTTCCTAGGGATTTTTCAGTCTGCTTGCCTCTCATTGGTTACTCTCCTTCAGATCGTGTTTCCTCCTATGTTTATTAGATGAATTAATCTTTCCCTTTCACACATAAAATATAAGCCTTGGCAAGGAAATTATTCCCCTCTGTTAGAAATGATGGTGATGAGCTCCACAGTAGGACATATTGGCTATACACCTATGGTACTGGGTTTTTAGAATGATCTTAACCAGGTATCATGAACTCTGCCCTCTTCTTGCCCACTTTCCTATTTTATCTAGAAGTACAAAGTCAAGGTTTCTCATCTCTTTCTAAGAGTGTCCCTAACTAAAAGCATCAGTTCTACTTAGAACAAAATAACATGGTTCAAGTAGCATTATTGACTCAAAAAGCATTCGTTATTGGTTCACTACAGGACATCTTCATTGGATGATATTCACTGAATCCTGCCCTGCTAGAACACACTGACAGGTGTAGGTCTTTCCTCATGAGGATTTGTTAAATTTATTGTGACAATATCTTACTATGTGCTAGTTGAAATTGCTCTAACTGATGTGTTATTTGGATAATAGCACTATGTTTTTGTCAGGAGTATTTTCTATTTAGATGTGAAAGAGAGTAATGTGTAGCACGCTGTCAGTTGATTATCAAGTATCACTATTGATCCTCCTGAGTGGGGTTTGAAAGTCTTAGGCATTTCACTGTATCTAGACTCATTTGATTTCCCATGGGTATATGTCTATTTCCATGCTGGTTTGTAACTAAGGAAGCGTATAGAGTTCTTATTGTCATGAAAAGATGCGTGTGTTTGAATGTGAATACTTCCACCAAATTTTAGGAATAACCAGCCCCACCAGCTATTACACAGTTTCTTAGGTGAGTTGTTTTGCAAGGTTGGCGTTCCAGTATCCTGAGCTGTGTTAGGAGCTGCTACAATGATGGTTCCTGTGTCCTTTCAGCTTTTAAGGGTAGCCCCTGATTTGCAAAACACCCCAAATCACTTTTTGTAAGCGAAGCAGAAAGTATTTTATTTACCTATTATAAAGGGAATTAAAATGGTTGAATATGTAAATATTCAACAAATATATGTATATTTATATTCATATATATTTTTATATATATATATTCCTACTATGTGCACTATTTAGGTATTGGGGATACATCAGTGAGGAAAAAGTGAAATTCCTGTCTATGTGGAGGTTACAATGGAATATAGGAGTAATGGAAAAAAATAGATTGGGATGAAGGGTATGGTAGTATGGTAGGGGCTGTAATTTTAAGTGGATTGGTCAGGGTTGGCCTTATTGAGAAGGGACATAGAGGAAAGACTTGTAAAAGTTATGGAAGAATTAAGTAGAATAAAAACTGAAAGTTTACTTTATCTTGTTACTCCTCTCACCCCTGTGACTGTCACTTCTTTCCACAAAGGTTATCAGTTTAAAGTGTTTTCTTCCAGAGTTTTTTCTGCTTGTTTACGTACAAATATGTACACAAAGAAATCTAGCATGTTATTCTAAAAACATGAATGGGATTATAAAAACTATAAAAAAATTTTTTTGCAACTCGCGTAATGTCTTGGAAATCTTTCCATGTTAGTTGCTGTAGATCTGCCTCTTTGTTTGTAGCTGCTGCATAGTGTGATGGATGAATTGAAATGGTTTATTTAACCATTTTCTTCTTGGTGATCGTTTAAGTTGCGATTACAAACTGCGCTCCATTAACATTTTAGTGTACGTATTTTGAGAGGCACATATGCAAGTAAAGAATAGGTACATAGTATTGTGGTTGCTTTGTTTGCAGCATCTGCTGATTTTGAATTTTTTATAGTTGCTATCAAATATAAAAATAGTTGCACTTTAAGTAAGTTACAATTTTGTCAGTTATACCTCAATAAAACTGGAAAAAAAAAGCTGTGCCAATCTATACAGCCTCTGACAGTGTGCCTTACTCCTTTAAACATCCTTGATGGAAAAAATGCTTATCTGTGCCAAATGGCACATTTAAATGCTAGAGTGTTTACATTTTAATAAGCTTTTCAATAATGCTTGTCATTTAAATTGCAGTTTAGTTATTTACTTGACTATAAGCCGCTAGCAGACTGGGATAGTATTTTATTCATGTTTGTATTCCTGTTGCATCGAATAGACACTCTGTAGTACACGGTTGTTGGTGACGTGAATACCCACACACTGAAATGCTGACATTAAACAAGTGCCTGAATAGACATATCGTATTTATGAACGTATCAGAGTTGGGGAAAAGATCAGAAGACGTTATATAATTGAGTTGAAGTTCAGAAAAAGTAGCCTTAGTAGTTCCACGTTTAGACAGAGTAAGATGCCTCAATAAAGGAGGGTTATTTTAGAAATGCTTAATTCGTGAGAGGCTGTTTGGCTTCCTGGGAAGTGTAAGGCAGAAGATCCAGTAATTACAGCATTAGTTAGAGAAGATCGAGACCGCCAGGGGTGTGGTGTTTCTCAGAGCGACCTTGGGTCCATGTGCTTGGTACTGGGCCGTACTTGCAGATCCTTCAAAGTCCAAGAGAATTTCCAATGTAAACTGTAGAGTTCCGGAGTTGCACCACTTATCTTGAGCTTCATAGCCAAACTCATTGAAAAATTGGTCCTCCTGTATTCTTAATCTAAATTTTTGGAAATAGCCTTGCAAAGTATTGGTCACTTACTAGTAATTAATAGTTTATAAATAAGTAGATAATTCAAGCTCATTTTATTTATTATCTTATTCTGCTTGGATGGTAGAAGCCAGTGGGACTAAAGGTTAATAATATAACAGTAATATTAATAAAGTAGTTAGTTAAGTGAACAAATATTTAATCTGGGCCTGATTTCTATATGGATCTGTGTTAGGCATTGTGGCATTGTTGGAATTATACAAAAGCAAAGAAGAGAGGCTGCTCTCTAGAAGCTTCTCATCTCTTTAGGAATGGGGATTGGGGGTGGTATTTGTAAGAACTGGCTTCCTTAGGTGGGATTTCTCAGCTTATATAGTACCCTAGTTTATATAAAACCTTTAAACTATTATGCCATTATTCATCTGTTTTGTCTTTTGGTTGAGGAAGATTAGCCCTGAGCTAACATCTACCACCAATCCTCCTCTCTTTGCTGAGGAAGATTGGCCCTGAGCTAACATCTGTGCCCATCTTCGTCTATTTTTTTCATATGTGGGACATCTGCCACAGCATGGTTTGATAATTGCTGCGTAGGTCTGCGCCTGGGATCCAAACTGATGAACCCCGGGGGACCGAAACAGAGCACAGGAGCTTAATTGCTATGCCACCGGGCTGGTCCCCCATTATTGATCTTTTTGACTGGTGATTTTGGAATCTCTTTTTGTCAGGCTCTGAAATAATCAGTATATATTTTATAATTTGTTTTGTCAATTTTGCTTTATACCCTAATTTTTTATATGAAAGTAAAATTGATTTTATCTTTAAATTTACATTTTCTTTTGGTTCCATTTAACAGAGGAGGACATTTGCTAAGGCTTCTGTTAAAGAAGCACTCTTTGTGTGGCAGCCCCTCCATTAGGTGCCTGAAAACAAACGATTTGCAGCCCTGGCTCCATGTGAGAAAACCCAAAAACTTTAAAAATGCAGATGCCCAGACCCAGCCCTTAAATTATGATGTGGTAGTTTGAGGTGTTGTCCAGACAACTCTTGATTTTCAAAAAGCTGCTCACACGATTCTGATAACGTCGCTAGGATCAAGGACCATTGACTAGAAAAACCACACCGATCATTCTGAATCCAGAAGTCCAGATTGGAATCCAGGAAGAGTGGGTGCTCAAAATTCCTGAAGATTGGTTTTAAATATCTACATTAGAAATCTCAAAAGAAGAAGAAGACAACTAAGAAAGATCTTTCAGAAATCCCTTGGAAAAGTTGTCCTTATTTAATCAAGTATAAGGAAGCCAGGAAGGAAGGTTTATTGACTGAAGTCCCATAGGCCCCACAAGAGGAATGCTGAAGAATTTTGTTGTAGAGTCTAGGCTAGGTTAATTGTGCAAATGTTTCCAAACTGATATTTTGTTCTGAGGAGAAAATAAGTTTAGTGTGGATTTAGGTTGAGTTACTTTTACCAGAGATTAGACACAGTGTGAAAGTTAAATTTATTGCTTATGTTTCTCGTTGCTGTTGCCTGATGATTGTTAAAACTGCCTTTAGCTTTTATAAATTATTTCTGATGACATCTTGTTTTCCAAAGATATGTTCATAGATGGAGGGAAAGCTTTGATGTCTCCCTCCAAATTTATTAAACTTAGCCTTAGTCATCACAGACGGCTTTAACGATACTTTTAAGATACCACTTTCTAAGAGGTGTTCTCATTGCAGGTGACTAGCTTTCTGACTAGTTGTGATAAAAGTTAGATTTGTGATCTGAAATCTTCCATATTTCTGAAAATAAACCTTTTATTTTGGAATAATCTTAGATTTATAAAAGAGTGGCAAAGACAGTGCAGAGTTCCCATCCGCCCCTCACCCGGTTGCTCCACATTTCTTATGTATCCCTGGTATGTTTGTCACAACTAAGAAACCAATGATGCTACATTACTATCAACTAAACCTCAGACTTTATTCATATTTCACTAGTTTGTCCACTAACATCCTTTTTCTATTCCAGGATCCAATACGGGACAACATATTACATTTAGCCGCAGTAGTTTTAAAAATAGAAAATGAGGGGCTGGTCCTGTGGCCGGGTGGTAAAATTTGCACGCTCTGCTTTGGCGGCCCAGAGTTTTCACTGGTTTGGATCCAGGGCATGGACCAAGCACCGCTCCTCAAGCCATGCTGAGGTGGTGTCCTACATAGCAAAACTAGAAGGGCCTACAGTTAGAATATACAGCTGTGTACTGGAGGGCTTTGAGGACAAGAAGAAGAAAAAAAACAGTTAAAAAAAAAATGATTGGCCACATATGTTAGCTCAGGGCCAATCTTAAAAAACTAAATAAATAAAAGGAACTTCCTTGATGACTGTGATCCACATCGTGTTGCATGTTCCTCAAACTCATTAAAAAAAAAATGAAAAGATTAGGCAGAGCTCTATGAAAAATTGGAACTCACGTGAGGGCGGAAGCTGGTCCCTTTGTTACATGCAGGCTTCTACCTACACAGGAGGCTGCATGGTTTGCATGGGGTTCCAGCCTCCAGTCCGGTTCACTAGCTCTTCCATCATGATGATCGCCTCCCCAGGGGAAAGAGAACTTGTCACCTCTTGTAAATGTCTTTAAGGTTTTTCAGATTACAATGGTTCTTTGACTAAAGGTAGGATATTCTGTAAGTGCTGATGTGGCTTTTGGTTGTATCTCAAACCTTAATTAAGATTGTGAGATCAGCCTGAAAGATTCTTTACAAGAGATCATTTGGGTAGGCCCAGGCTTTCCTGCTTGTTAATGAATATAGGTTGTTTGTTCTTCTAACATAGTCATTTCCCCCCCAACATTTTATTATGAAAATTTTCAGAAACATAACAACATTAAAAGCATTTTATAGTGAACACCTACATACCTATCATTAGATCTTGTCATTGCTGTACTTGCTTTACCACATGCTCATGCATCTACTCATCTGTCAATCCATCTTCATTTTTTGATGGATTTCAGTAAATTATAGACATCTGTACACTTCCCCCTTTTACTTCATTACTAAGATAGTTATTTTTGAGGAATCACAGAGAGTAAGAATTTTATGCTCTTAAAATTCAGGTATGTTTCTCTGCCAGTCATTTACATTTGAGATGCCTTGTAGACAGAATTTTAGAAAATCCAACATTTCAGAAAGAGAGACACTTTCAGGGTAGTGCCCCCAGATCAGAGTTTTTAAGCTCTCTTTTTTAAGCTCTCTTTTTAGAAACGCTTGCCACAAAGAATTTCTGATGATTTCTGATTATATTAGAATTAATAATAGTACGTTTAGAAATGGGAACTCCTTTTTGTTCTGTTGCATTGCTGTTTCTCTTGGACTTTTTTTGTCTTTCAAGTTTTGTTCCAGGACAGAGTTCACAAAAGTAGGGCTTGAAGCAAAAATATGTTGGGTATCATATTACAGTCGAGTTTCCAACTTTGAGAGAGAAAATCTAACCCATCACTCTGGCTTTTCTTTTGGGGAAAATGTGTTTTAAAAATCCACTACCCTTATATATTTTTGAAATCCAGTGAATAAAGTGTTCAAAGTAATGATTAAATGGGAAGGTCTTACTTAACCCTAGCATCCTTTCATTAAGGAGCCCTTAACTTTAGGTGAAATCATGTGACAAGAAAAACTGGTCCTCAGGCATCTTTCTGTTATCAGATTTAAAATATCAAATAGCCCATGCCTTTTCACTTTAGCTCAGTGGTTCTCTAAAAGCATAAGGATCACCCGGGGCACTTATGAAAGATACAGATTCTCTCCTGTCTCTGTGAAATTCTGCATTATGGGCTGGGAAGGACCCAGGAATCTTTAACATGTGTCTAAGGTGCTTCTGATGCAGGTAGTCAAAGGACCACACTTTTCGAAATATTGCTTTAAAATAAATTATTTGGAATTTTTTTCTCTGGTAATTGGGACTTACTGTAACCACACTGACCTGCATGTCTCATTTTAGTTCCTTAAGTGCTGTAACGGTGGCTCTCTTAACAGATTGCGGTGAATGCCAGCAGTATACCAGAGCAAATACAGTCCCTTTCCGTGCAGGACTCTCAGGTATGTTTCTCTGCCAGTCATTTACATTTGAGATGCTCTGTAGACAGATTTTTAGAAAATCCAACATTTCAGAAAGAGAGACACTTTCAGGGTAGTGCTTCCAGATCAGAGTTTTTAAGCTCTCTTTTTTAATGGGTATGGAGAAATGAGTAATGTTGTTATTGACCATGATTTTCAAGACCCCCAGCTTTAAATGATGGGTTTAAGAGTGAGAATTGATCACCGTACTGCTTCTGAAACTGCTGGTACTGTGTGAAATAAGAAAAGCAAAGAAACTCACTCACCATTCTATTAGATTCCAGCCACAAAGCGTTGTAGTTAATTGATACTTTTCTTTTTCGCTTCTGATTGGATTTCTCTAAACTGTTTTCATAATTCTTTTCCCATTGAATTTTATGGGCCCATTTATCTCTACAACTTGCCTTGTAGAAATAATAGTTCAGTGACTGTGAAATGCATTTATATTAAAAGTTATATGACAGAAGACTTGTGCCATGAGTCGTGTTGGGTGCTGATGAAGGGTGATGAGCGACCCAGGGGAGGGACCAGAGACGTAGAGCTGAGTACAGGCCCCCTTTCTGGTTTTGCTGTATAATTAATAGGCAGGCCCTCTGCTCTCAAGGTCCTTATTTCTATTAAGTGTCACCAACCTTGGGATCACAATTTTTTTCCCTAAAATCTGCATAATCTATTTAAGTTCATTTTTTATCCTGCCTGATCTGTGTTTTATGAAACAGCTGTATACCGAGGAGATAGAGTGATGGGGTTTCATGGTTGCAGGAAGACTGTTTGAGGTCAGATATTTAGTCCTTGGCCTGTATTTTACAGCTGAGGAAGCAAAGGTTTGGCGAGGTTGAGTGGCTGGCACAAGTGGTTAGAGGCAGAGGCAGGGGTCAGTTTAGGTCTTCATGCTGGATCAGGCACTTCAGTAAAACGCCTTGAGATAAACTGTAGGGATTGGTTAAATGATAAAGGTCAAGTTAGGAGTAATAATGGGTCAGAGGGCAAAGAGAGTAAAGGAAAGAGGAAAAGGGATTAGGATAAATAGTATTGAATAACATGTTGTGATTAATGGCTCATTTTCGTGTATGTTATTTTGTTCTCCCAGCAACCTTTTGGAGGAGGTATTATCCCCGTTTTTGTAAATGGGAAAGTAGGTTCAGAGAATAACTTGTCCATGGTTGCATAGCTGATCAGTGGCAGACCCAAGTCTTGACCTGAAATCCTTTATTTTTCTCCTTGAACAGGAAGGTCTACTCATATTTAGGGATTCGTAGGAGTAGGGAGGGGCTGGAGTAGAGGCGTTAGTGGTTAATGATCTGTATTCAAGGAAGTGGGCTCTAGGTGAGAAAGGCAGGAAAGCTAACAAGTGGCCTAATCTACTGGGTTTCACCTTCCTCTGCATCCTGAGGTCTCAGGTGTCCAACATTTGTGCGTCACCCAGGCCCAGGGGGCACAGTCCACAGCTCAGGTTGCAAGGTGCCCCGTTAGCTGACTGACCCGTCTTCTTTGGACCTACTGCAGCTTGTACCAGTTGTTCATAGAGCCCACCCTACGACTGAGGCTTTCTATAGGAAACATTCATATCCACAGTTGTGACGGGAATCAGGCATCGTTCCAACCTTCATGCAGAGGTGTTATGCGGCCAAATAAGACCTGCACGTGTAAAGACCTTGTTTTGAAATTTCCAGAAAGAAAAGGCTGCATGAATCAAGGATATGATTTTATTCATTTGTTTCCTGAGTTTATAACCCTGTTGGCTGTTTTGTTTTTAAAGGGCCTACCCAATGCTAGTGAAGACTATAGAGAAGCTTCTTGCGCTGTGAACCTCGTTTTAAGATTAAGGTAAATAATCTTGTTTATTTTGCATCGTTTTTCCCCTAGTACAATATTCTGATGTCCTTCATTAACTTTTCATAACATTAGCATAAAATAAAATTGTTAACTTATCTGATTTCCCCAAACAGCCAGTGTATGCTGTATTCCCAGGACTAATTGCTCTCTTCTAATTGCTTTCTAAAGAATAAGAAAGAAAAGCAGCATATGAGGGTGTCTGCATGCTCAGTGTACCCTTATTAAGTTTTTTTTTCCTTGCCTTTTCTTTCTTGGGTTTTTCTTTTCTTTTGTTTTTTTTTTCTTTTTTTACAATGTAAGATCACAGTAAGAGATTTTTAATGAGTTCCTTTCACACTTCAGCAGTCAGTCTCTGACAGAAATAAACCATGCTTGTACTAGAAGTTGCCTGTTCAGAACATTTTTCAGCAGCAGGTTTGATCAGCCACTGTGGGAAAATGACAGATTTATTTTGAAAGAACCCTCGATCTTCGAGGAAATGGATACAAATATGGTGCCTGGCAGTATTGTCTTTGTATCTAGTGAATGAAAGCTCTTTCAGCTTCAAGTATTTTTTAATTTTAAGGTCCATCTTAATGTATGCTGTGTTAAGAATTTGGTATCTCAAGACAAAAGAAATTTGCTGAAACTTAATTGTAGATAGCTGAATTTACTAGGTCAATCAGAATACCATCACGTTTTTGAAAGTGTTTTAGAATAAGTTATATATATGTTCTCTTTTGACAATTGAACCAATAAAACACATGGCTAATGGGCCATTTTCAGAGCTGTGGCTATTAAAAGAGGATTCATTTTCAAGGTTAGTTTCCAGCCCTCTGAGTTATCATAGTCTGTCAGGGTCGATTATCGTCGTCGTAATCACCCCCTACGTCTGATGGGCATTTACAATCTGCCTGCATTTTCACATACTTACCAGGGGAACCTCACAACGACCCTGGGTCTGATTTAATACAGAGTTGATTTCCCAGTCAGGAAATGAAATTATTACAATTCCTTATATTTGAAAGTAGCCTTGATTATGATTCATAATTCGTGTATTTGGCAATCTCCGAAGAATGAAATAACCCATTCCCTTTTTGTTTAACTTTGGAACCAGGTACTCCTTTCATTTATTTTTCCCTTGTTCATGTATTCATTCATTCCACCAATATTTATGAGAAACCCCCTCTGTGCTGGGCCCAGCGTTTGTCACTGAGATGCAGGGTGAGGGGCCCTACAGAGGCTGCAGTCTAACCCACTGAGCCTGCAGAGTTGGAAGTGACCTTTAGGATCCAGTCATCCAATCTCCTGCTTTATATATGCATGAGTCTTTCTAGTGTCCCTGCTGGACATTTACTCAGCCTCCGCGCATACTTCAGCCCATGCTTTTTCCATGATCCACCCGTATGATACTGAAACGCTTGAATTGTTATGGTTCATCTTCTCCTGAAGATTCAACTGATCTTCCTGTTCGGAGCTCCTGTGGGCTCAAGTTCTGGCTCCTACAGCAAATATCAGGCTTTCTGGAGAAGTCTCCTGAAGAATGTGTTAAAATGCGTATTTCTGAGCCTTACTGACAAATGTTGTTTTGCTCAAGGTAATAGAACAATGTAGAACATATGCATCCCCTCATTTTCCGAAGGCCATTTGTATATTTACAAGGCTTGTTCTTCTCTTTTGCTAGGCAAAACAGTGCAAGTAACTTTAGCCTTATTTCTCATAATATAATTCTATCTCCCCCTCACGATCCTTGTTGTTCACTTTATTGACATTTAGCCTGCTCTTCTTACCTTTTTCCTCACAGTCTAGGTGGTTGTTTTCCTCAGTTTGTGGCTTAGATCATTAGTCCCACAGGATGCTCCATGAAGAAAGAGTTCCATGGTCAAATAAGTTAAACCATTCATAGTATTCATCTATTTCATCATCCTTTGTGTATACACACACACACACACTCACCTTTTTTGGAAGTCACATTAAAGGTTCTAAGAAGTTCTGCAGGAAAGGAATTTGTTTAACTTTGTTTATGGTAAAACCTATTTGACCTCAGAACTCTTTTCCTGGAATTATTTTCTAGTTTAATATTGCCCCTTTTAAGTGTAGCATCCGTATTTAAATGTAGAACTTCAGCTGTGGTCTGAACAGGCTGGAGTACAGTAGTAAGATCATGTGATTTTTGTAGTTCATCCTCTATATTTTTCCTACATCAGCCCAAGTTTTCACTGCCTTTTGACATATCCGTGTACCTTGGTGATGAAATTGGCATGACCCAACAGTCAAATAAAACCTCTGATTTTGTTTTTTCCATTTGTAGGGCTACCAAGCCTAATTCTGAACTGCAACTTGTGTTTTAAAACTCTCTATGTCTTAGCATTTACCGCTATAATAATGAACCTGTTGGTTTTGACTCATTGCTTGCCCACTATACATTTCAGTCATGATCGTCAATGTGTCTTATTAGTCACAATGTTTGCATATACGTCTCTTGCCAATCTGATGAATCTATCTCTTTGTCCAAAACCTTGATTAACATGTTCAACAGTTCAAGTAGGACAGAGCCTTCTGGCATCTGTTAGAAACTGCTCACTTTCTGAATGCTTTTGATCATTAACTAGTATATTTTGGTATAGTTGCTCAACCAGAAACAAATCCTATTGCCTTTACTGCCTTTTAATGGATGTTTAACTAACTATTCAGAGGGCTATTGTAAAAGGATCCATTAAAAGAGTGCTGAAATTAAGACATATATTGTCTTTCCCAGAATCTAGCCACCTAGAAACACTCTCCAAAAATGGAAATGAATTTTAGTATAACTTATTTTTAGTGAACATATGTTGATGCCTAGTTGTTTGTATACGTTTTTTTCCTAAATGTTTACAAGGTACTTGTTTAAACTAGTGTTTTTCATATTTAAGAATTCTTAAATCTCTCAGAATATATTGTTGGGCTCTCCGAAAGGTGATCCTTGTAACTTTAATTTGAGTAATTGCCTTTGAAAGTTAAAACTTAAATGCTTTAATTAAATTTTTGTGATCACTCTGTGCTGATGTAAATGTCAACAGCAAATACATTGATTCATTCTCTAAATATTTATGGAGCACCTGCTGTGTGCACAGCACTGTGCTAGGTGCTGTGATGCAACAGAGGGGAAAAAAGGGCAAATTTCTTGCCTTCCTGGGGCTTCCATTCTAGAGGCAGGGAGAAGAACAATTCAATTCCTGTTGCTTATACGGTATGGCAAGTTCTCTGAAGGAAAACCTGTGCCAGGAGGATGCAAAGTATGGTCAGTGCTGATCTATATTAAGGAAGGAATGTTAGTTTTCTATGCTTTGTAACAAGTTACTACAAAATTGGTGTCTTAAAACAACACCACTTATTATCTCACAGTTTCTGTAGGTCAGAAGTCTGGGCACAGCTTGGATGGGTTCTCTGCTGTGCCTCACAAGGCTGCAATTAAGGCCTGTTCATCTGGAGCTTGAAGTCTTCTTCCAAGTTCATTTGAGTGTTGGCAGAATTCAGTTCCTTGCAGTTGTGGGCTGAGGCCTTCAGCTTCCACAGGCCACTCCACTCCATAGACAGTTCACAGCATGACTTTGCTTTTTTTAAGGGCAGCAGGAGTCCGTCTCCTCTCCCCTCTGAGGGCTGGGTCCTTCTTTTAAACATTTTTCACCTGATTAGACCAGTCCCATCTAGGATAATTTCCATTTTAATTAAGTCCAAATCAACTGATTTGGAACTTTAATTATATCAGCAAGATCCCTTAACCTTTCCTATATAACATAACATAATCATAGGAGTGGCAGCCCATCATATTTAAAGGTCCCATTCATACTCAGGGGAGAGGATTATGCAGGGCATGTACACCAGGGGACAGGAATATTGGAGGCCATCGTAGAATTCTGTCTACCACAGAAGGCCTCTCTAAATAAACTGATATCTGAGCAGATCCTGATGGAAGCGAAGAATCAAGCCATGAGGTTGTTTGGAGAAAGAGAGTTCCAGGCCAAGCAAATAGTGATTGCAAAGATTCTGAGCAGGAAGCATGTTATAAGCAGTTATGAAAACAGCCAGGGAACCAGTGTGACCAGAGTGGTAGGGGATAACGTCAGAGAGTTAGCAGGGGCTGAATCATGTAGGGCTGTGTAGCCTGGAGAGAAGACTTTAGATTTCAGTGTTCATGGGTGGGAAACCATGGGAGCTTTGGGAGCAGAAGAATGATATGATCTGAGTTAAATATTAAAATGAGCACAGGGATTGCCTTATGGAGAATAGACCATACAGGGTGCAAGCAGAGAGCCCGTTGGCAGGCTATTGCAGTGATGTAGTGAACCGTGATGTGAACCTGGACTAGGGTGGGGAGTAGTAGAGGTGGCAAGCGATTCTGAGTAGAAGAGAGAGAACTCAAAGATTACCCAAGGTTTGGGCCTGAAAATATGGATGAATGGAGTTGCCATTTCCTGAGTTGGGGAAGAGAGTTGGAATTGCAGGTTGGAGTGGAATGAAGAATTCAGTTTAAGACAAGTTAAGTTGGAGTTGTTTATTGGACATCTGTGTGACAGTGTCAAGTTAGGCATTTGGGCGTGTGAGTCTGGATTTAAAGGAGAAATATTTCCAGGCTAGAGATATAAATTTGAGAACTGCTGGCACGTATGGTATTTAAAGCTATGAAGTTAGATGAAATCACTTAGGGAATGAGTGAAGGTAAAGAAGTGGTCAGGTGCATTCCCAGGTGGTGCATGGGTTAGGAGGAATCAACTGATTGATAACGAGAGGCTGGTGAGGTAGAGGAGGGAATGGTGGTTATGTAAACCAAACAGAGGAAGTATCTTAAGAAAGGAGGAGTGAAAAGCTGCGTCAGTTGCTATTCATAGATAAGTACAATGGGAACTAAAAATTCACCCTTTTATTTGGCAAAAAGAAGCACATTTCTGACTTTGGCAAGAGTTGTTTCAGTGGAGTGATGAGGTCAAAGGTCCTATTGACCTGGGTTCAGGACAGAGTAGCAAGAGAAAACATGAGGTCTCAAGGATAGATACTTGTTAGTACAGATAACTCGTGCTACAAATTTGCTATACGGGGGAGAAAAAAAAATGGGGCAATAGCTCAATGAGAATGTGGTGTGAAGGGAGGGATTTTTTTGTTGTCTTTTTTTTTTTAAAGCATTGTTTATGGGTTAATGGGGATGATGCAATAGAAAAGGAAAAATGAAATGAGAGAGGGGTCTTTTCAAGACTGATGTCATCAGATGAGTGGGAAGGGATGATACCCAGGGAACCATGTGGGTGTCAGCCCTAGACAACAGAATGGAGAGGTCATATGTTGGACAATGCAGCCACCACAACTAGGGGTGGGGCGGAGGGGACAGGCAGAGAAGTCAGGTAGAGGTGCAAGGAGATTAGTGGATTTGGGTGCAGGTGTGTGGAAGTTCTTCTCTGTTATTTCCATTTTCTCAGTAAAATAAGGAGTGTCATCAATTGAGAGTGAGGAAGAAAAAGAAGATGTTTGGGGAGGTTTGAGAAGAGAGGAGAAATAATTGTGTAGGAGAACTGGAGAGTAAATTTACCAGGGAAATGTGGCAGGATGAACAGGCCGCACCAGCGATCACGTGAGGTTAGTGGTTGTGAATTTACAGTGAGGCCAGTAGCATGTTTCCTGAAATGGTCATTATCCTGATATCCCAGAATATAAATTGCGTGTGTGTGTAATTATAATTGGAATGGAAATATGACATTTGAAAACATTCACAGAGCACATCCGTGGGCCCCAGGTTTAGAATCACTGTTTAAATCATCAATGAAAGGATCCTAGAAGTGCCCTCAGTGATCTCTTGTGTGCAGGATTGCAGTCTCCTGCCCTCTTCTCTTACCACCAGCACTCGGTCATAGGTCTAACTTCCTTCTCTTAGAAGCTCCAAAGTTACATGCTTGATGAGTACCAAAAACCTGCCATCCAGTGTTGGCCCCAGCCACACAATTTCTTCATATCCCATTCCCCTTTTGAAATTTACTCTGGATCATTTGTACCATCTTTGGGCCCAGACAAGCTCTCTCCTAAACCAGCCCGTGTAAGAGGAAGCTGGAAGGATGTTCTGGCCAGTGTTTATCATATTTTAGAAAATCCATGCCCTCTTTTGCACTCTTCTCGTTCCTTTCCATCTCCACATCAAGATTCTGATGTGTGTATATACATGTATGTAAATACACAGACACACACACACACACAAACATACACTCACTCTATCTTTGCGAATCACTGGTCTAGTCGATGTGTGGCTATTGGGTAAAAGGAAACAGTATGCTTTTCTTTCTTATCCCCTGAGGCCATCTGGGCATGACATTTATGTGTATGGTGCTCCACAGGCCAGTGGGCAGAAACTTCTCTTCAAACCAGCCTTTCATCAGTCCTTAACTAATGCTATGTGGGTGGCTGCCCTGTCCACCTCTTGGAAAGGTCACTGACTTTCATTTTGATGTAGCATTTTACAGACTTACCTGCTACGAATATGGCTTCACCGCCCGCCATGTCCCCCACCCCCTTGCCAAGGTGCCAGATAAATCTTACCTTCATTCTGTATGTAGGAAGCTGGGAAATACTTTACTTTTTAAACATCACATTCTACAAGAAAAGACAAATGCATTATGGCTACAAGATATTTATTTCTCCATTATTCATTTCTGGTGATCATAAGCAAAAGGCTGAGGAACCAAAGGCTAATTCCTGCCTTGAAAAAATAGAATGTTGCTTTTGACTTGCTTTTAAAACTGACCTGTTATATGTAAGGTTGGAGAAAAAGGATTAGACCTTAAGTCTCAATGTTAAAGCTGGAGATAGTCAAAATGCAGATTTTCCTTTTATGTACTTTTCTGCAAATGTTCTCTTGTCTATTGTGTATATGGTAATGTTGTCTACGTTATCAAAAAATTGAATGTTGTCTAAGTCTATGTTATCAAAAAATTGAGTATCATAAAGTTGGGTACAAGATAGCAAATCCTCTTAAACACATCTCAGGAGAAAAATACCAAGTGGGCCACGTCATAATTTATATACTCTCAGTAGATGGTAATGCAGTTTCTGATTTGAGTTAAACATTGTGCAAATATTTTGCCATTTATATTTTTCATAAAATAGAATAGTCATGTATTTGACATAAAACATACGTTTTTTAGAATCAGGCTCAGTGATTTGGAAAAATGATAAACTTATCAGTTAAATTGTTAATTCCTTTGTATCCAATGCTGTTCATACTGTGACAGCTCAGCCCTATGGATCCCAGTTACAGTTTGGTTGAAAGCAACTGTGACAGTTGTCATACGTAGATGTTTTGCTATGGTGTATCCCATAAATTTGCTCATAATGAATTTACCATGTTATTATGTAGTGGTATTAGACCTTGATGGACCAGTGAAAGACGCCACGTCAATAAAGTGGTGTTCCTGCTTGTAGGGAAAAATGAATAGGATATTTCTTTTAACAAAAATCCTTTAGCAGGACAGTATTGCCTAATTTGAGTTCTCATTTTAATTTCTGTATTAAAATATAAGCTTAACTATTGGTAAAGTATAGACAGTAAATTATGATTTCATTAAGAAACTGAAGCTGATAAAAATTATATTGATCCCTGTTTTAGCATCAGTATACCTGAATTCTGATTCCACATTATCATCATTCAGGAGGGATTAGAATTCTTAAAAGGTTCTCTAGCCTGTAAAATCAGGTTAATTGCATAATTCTTACTAGTCAAGTGGTTGGGAGGCTTAATTTTTTCCCAAAAGGTTAAATCGTGTAGGTATAGTGTTCAATTGTGGCAGTGCTTTTCAGTACATGTTCTTTTTTCTTTTTTCCACCAACAAACTACTTATTTATGGCTTCTTTTGTGCAAGGCTTTGTTCAAAATCCAGAGATGAATAAGACAGGGTTTCTGCACTCAAAGAGCTTACTGTGTAGGCGGAGAGATCAGACCCTGCACAGATGATTCGAGCGCAAGGTAGAAAGTGATAAATGCAGTAAGAAGACAGATGAAAAGAAGACCTATGGTAGTTAAAGGAAGGTGAGGGCCCTTTTGTCTGAATGTTATCTTTGGGTTACTTGTTCCCATAGTAACCAGTGTTTATTTTTCTCAGCATCCAAATTTTGAGAAGAGTAATGGTTAGGTTGAATCCAGGGGTAGTGGCAGGCCATGGTCTTTGGTAAGGGCCTTATCAGACTTAAATTATTTCTGACATTTTTGTTAGATTTTCATTTTGTTTGACATTTTGTTTGTTTTTCAGTAGAGTGGTACGTGTTATTATGTGGGCACCAAGTTAGTAGAAATACAGTTCTTTAAGATGAAAAATATTTGGCATTTGACTTAATTTTTTTGAATGTTCTCTTTTGGTAATTTCCTTTGCTCTGAGAATTGGAGTCATTTTTGCACGTCTTGGCTTTATTGTCAGTGAGGTCCTTCAAAAAGATGAAGGCAAGTGATAAGCACTGTGTGTGCTTTGTCTTGTTCAATCATCATAAAACCTCCACAACATCAATACTGTTATTACTGACATTTCACAGGTGAGGGGATTAAGGTGTAAAGTCATGGAGGTAATTGTCTGATACTGTGCTGCTGAGAAGAAGCAGAAATGGGTCTTGAACCTAGGTCCATTTAACATGCTAGTCCTTGCTCTTCTCCATTTGGCCCTGTGTCCATGCTCTGTTCAGTCCCATTTTGAGTGCAGTAGCAAACTGGTGTAGTTTTAGGATTGTTACATTTACCTGTCTTCTCATTAACATTTCATGTAAATATTCTTTCAACAATGTTTCCTGATGAACTCATCATTAAATATTGTGACAAGAATACCTGAAAATATTTTGGGGGAGATGCTAAAGATGATGATGCAAATAGCAGCCAGCATTTGTAGTGCTTTAGAATTTTAAAAGCACTGTCACATCACTTGCCTGATTTAATTTTTCCTTTCGTCCTATGTTTGCTGCCCACAGCCAAAAAAGAAAGATCGGAGATGTTAAGTGACTTTCCTACAGTCACAGAACTTGTACACCCAGGCTGCGGACTGGGTTTTCTGATGTCAATCCTGTCTTATTGATGGGATGGTACAGTGAGATAGTATAAGTGTAGATGGTGCCAGGATAGTGTAGGGTGTAAGCTTTTTGCATATGTAAAATCCTTGGGTTGATAAACATGCTAAAGAAAGGAAGATTTATATTCACAAAAATTTGGTAATGAAAGGGAAGCAAAGTAGAAGAATTAAAAACCATTCATTATGAGGTATCATTTTTTTTTCTGACAATGGAGCCACAAGATGTTTGTGAGTACAAATACTTGCAGCAATGTGGAAGGCATAGAGTTCTTTATTTTCAAGTGATAAATGGTCATCTTAGAAATTTCAAAAGTCAAAATAAATTTTAAAAAAGAACCAGAAATAAAATCATCCATAATCTCACTACCCAGAGATACATGTTTATTAGCCTCTTGATAAATATTTTTCTAGTCTTTTTTATACACTTATGTTAATGTATACTTTGAATTTTTTAAATGTTATTGTATGACATTTTATTTCACATAACACATAGTGTTTTATAATGTTTTGTTTGGTAATATCTTTGATGTCTTTTGATACCCATGAATATAAATCTACACAATCCTTTAAAGTGGCTGCCTTATATTTTGACTGAATGTGTCAAAACATTACTTAAAAAGTGTTATTTGATATTTATAGAGTTCCTAGTTTTTCAGTATGACAGCGTATAAAAGCTTATATATACAAAAATGATGTTTGAAAACTGCCCAGTAGAAAAATCCCCTTTAGCTTTGAATTTTGACTTTGGTGAAATGCTCTCACACTTCGAGAAACCTGGAGATATATAACAGAGTAAGCCCAGTATCAAAGCGCCTGGGGATTACAGGGGCTGTTTGTGGCTCTTGGGTTGGCAGAGGATGTCGTCATCCACGTCGCACCTGGCGCTGCTTCCTCGCTCTGTGTTACAGCTAAGTTCTTAGAGCCAGGTTTTAACTAAGGCAGTGAACTGAGAAGCCACAAAAATGAACGTTTCCAAAGTGTAACCTGCTCATCAACCTTAGAACACAAAGATAGGGTTCCATTTTGTAGCCGTTCTTTTGGGTTCTTCCTTCTAGTGCATATTCTTTCAGAAATTCTCCCTTGGCTCCTTTGCTTACTGTGAGTACCCTGGGGTTAGAGGAAGTGATGTGTGTGGGACATAACAGTTGGAGAAGCTGAGAGATTGCCTTTATGCTCTTAGAGCCTTACACAATGCCTAGCATGTGGTAGATCCTTAATAAATGTGTATTACACAAGTGCCAACTGAATGATTCTTAACCAAGGGCATGTTTCACAAACTTTTAATATCAAGATGCCTCTCAGGAATTTTTTCTTTTTTGTAGCTCTTTATTTTTGATGTTATAGTGGAAATGGGTACAAAAAATATGACTACTAGATTTCCTCTACAAAAATTCCCAAGCAAGGTAATACTTTGGATATAATTTTTATATTTTATTTTTTAAAATACTTATGGACTCCGTGCTATAAGAAGTGCGAGACACAATTTCTGTGGCAGAGATGTAAAAGAAGTCATGCTGAACGAAGGTTCTTACATGGGCATTCTCTGCCCTTGCTGTGTATATACCCAGCTTGGATTACTTCTAGGCATGTCACCAGTTTCCATTGGCTGTCCCTACTTCCGGGTCTCAGGGCTAAGTCTCAAGGTGCAAGTTTCAAAGTGTCGGTGTGATATACTTCTTCCTCCAGACCCCTCTCTGGAGGAAGTTTCCCTAGTGAAGAAAAAAAGAAAGCCTTCCTGAGTTCTGTAGGCAGTCCGAAGGTGCAATTGGCGTGCCTCGTGGAGCGTACCCATCACTGTAGCTCTGAAGCAGAATGTTTTCAGGGGAGCCCGCATGTAACCTCAGAGACATGGGGTGAAGTGTGCAATGTCATGTGCAGTGCCAGGAGAACCCCGATATCAACCTGCAGAGGGGCGGCCTCCTTGCTCTCCTCTGTCTCATCATAAGTTCCGCGGTTTTCTGGCCAGCAGTCGATCTTATTTCCTGGACCAGTTGTTTGGGGCTTTCACATCTTTCCTGAATTCTTGCTTCTTTCTCATGAACTTTTTAATATCATTACGCAGATAGGCATGAAGAGAAAAGTCTTAAATAATAGTGAGTACCTTAAAAAGCTTTGGTGGCATTTAAGTCAATGTTAATTACCTGATACCTTGGCTGGTAATAGCCTGAGATTTTAACAGACACCTTAGGATTTTAAGTTTTTCTTCCTGTCACTATGCAGAGGCTGCCTCCTTTATCCTTTTTTACATCCCACCTTTCCTAAGCTGCTGGTGAGGTAACCTGCTGCTCTCAGCATTCTAAAAATTCTCCTCTCCAGTTTTATCAGGCAAGGTTGTCTCTTAGGCCTTGTCCTCTTGATCAGAGCTGAATAATTCTGAGGATTGTTTGCAAAGTTATTTCCGTTCTCGGGTACCACATCCCTGGAGATAATGAGTGGTAAGATTTCCTCCTCAAAATGTTGAGTCTTGGAAAGGTAAGAAGCATATTTCAGTTTGGGGGCTTTCTTCGCATTAACTTTTCTTTCCCTATTGAAACTAGACTCCCTGCATATACTTTCAACTTTATTTTGCAGTTCCCAGAGTGCTAGAAAACTTTGTTCTCCTCATTGGTAAAGTTCATACAGCTGTTAACTGGTCGTGTAGTGGGAAATGTCTGCTGCCCAGTGAGTTTCATTGGTTGGTCTTTGTATTAGCTTTCTTTTGCTGCCATAACAAATTACCACAAACCTAGTGGCTTAAAACAGTACAGATTTATTATCTTACAGTTCTGTAAGTCAGAAGTCTAACACAGGTCTCAATGGGCTAAAAGCAAGGTGTCAGCAGGTCTGTGTCCCTTTCTGGAGGCACTAGAGGAGAATCTGTTTCCTTGACTTTTTTTAAGACTTAATTTTTTTAAAGCAGTTTTAGGTTCAGAGCAAAATTAAGAGGAAGATACAGAGATTTCCCATTTACCCCCTGACCCCACCTATTCATAGCCTCCTCTATTATCAGTGTTACCCTACAGAGTGGTACATTTGTTACAATCTGTGAACCTATATTGACACATCATTATCACCCAAAGTTCATAGTTTGCATTTCGGTTTACTCTTGGTATTGTACATTCTGTGGATTTGGACAAATGTATAATGACACATACCCACCATAATAGTGTCATACAGAGTCTTTTCACTGCCCTAAGAATCCTCTGTGCTTCACCTGTTAACCCCCTCCCACACCCCTGGCAACCAGGATGTTTTGGATCTGTGGATCTTTTTACTGTCTCCATAGTTTTGCTTTTCCCAGAATGTCATCTGGTTGGAATCACACAGTGCGTAGGCTTTTCAGATTGGCTTCTTTCACTTAGTAATATGCATTTAAGTTTCCTCTATGTCTTTTCATGGCTTGATAGCTCATTTCTTTTTAGCTATGAATTATATACGTTGTCTGTATGTTCCACAGTTTGTTTATCCATTTACCTACTGAAGGACAGCTTGATTGCTTCCAAATTTTGGCAATTATGAATAAAGCTGTTATAAATATCCATGTGCAGGTTTTTGAGTAGACATAAATTTTCATTTCCTGGGGGTAAATACTAGGGAGGGCGATTGCTGGATTGTACGGTAAGAGTATGTTTAGTTTTGTAAGAAATTGCCAAACCGTCCCATTTTGCGTCCTCCCCAGCGCTGAGTGAGATTTCCCCGTCCTCTACGTCTTCACCAGCGTTTGGTGGTGTTTTTGGCAGTGTTTCAGCTTTTGGCCATTCTAACAGGGGTGTAGTGGGGTCTCATTGTTGTTTTAATTTGCATTTCCCTGATGACATATGAGGTGAACATCTTTTCATGTGCTTATTTGCCCTCTGTATATATTCTTTGGTGAGGTGTCTGTTAAAGTCTATGGCCCATTTTTCTTTTTTTAAAATTTGTTTTCTTATTTTTCGGTTTCAGTAGTTGTTTGTGTATTTTGGACAGCAGTCCTTTATCAGATATGTCTTGTGCAAACGTTTTCTCCCAGTCTGTGACTTGTCTTCTCATTCTCTTGACATTCTCTTGTCTTTCACAGCGCATAAGTTTTTAAGTTTAATGAAGTCCAGATTATCAATTATTTTCATTCATGGATTGTGCCTTTGGTGTTGTATCTAAAAAGGCATCTCCATACCCAAGGTCATCTATATTTTCTCCTAAGAGTTTTATAGTTTGCACTTTACATTTAGGTCTATAATCCATTTTGAGTCAGCTTTTGTGAAAGTTGTTAGCTCTGTGTCTAGATTCATTCTTTTGTATGTAGATGTCCAGCAGTTTAAGCACCATTTGTTGAAAAGACTATCTTTCCTCCATTCTATTGTCTTTGCTCCTTTGTCAAAGATCAATCGATTATATTTATAGAGTATATTTCTGGGCTCTTTATTCTGTTCCAGTGATATATTTTTCTGTTCTTTCACCATTACTATACTATCTTCGTTACTGTAGCTTTATAATAAGTCTTAAAATTGGGTAGTGTCAGTCCTCCAGCTTTATTCTTCTCCTCAGTAATGTGTTGGCTATCTTGGATCTTTTGCCTCTCCATATAAACTTTAGAATAGTTTGTTGATATCCACAAAATAACTTACAGGGATTTTCACTGGGATGCATTGAATCTATAGGTTGATTTGGGAAGAACTAACATCTTGTCAATACTGCGTCTTCCAATCCCTGAACATGGAATCTATCTCCATTTATTTAGTTCTTTGATTTCTTTCTTCGGAGTTTTGTAGTCTCCCTCATATAAACCTTGTACATATTTTATTAGATTTATATCTAAGTATTCCATTTTTAGGGGGTGCTAATGTAAATGCTATTGTGTTTTTAATTTCCAGTTCTACTTGTTCATTGCTGGTATGTAGGGAAGCGATTGGCTTTTATATATTTACTTTGTATCCTGCAATCTTACTATAATTACTTACTAGTCACAGGAATTTTTTTTGTCTGTTCTTTTGGATTTTGTACATAGATGATCATGTCATCTGTGAAGAAACACAGTCTTATTTATTCTTTCCCAATCCGTCTACCTTTTATTTCCTTTTCTTATTGCATTACCAGTGCTTCCAAATGATGTTGAAAAGAAGTGATGAGAGGGGACATCCTTGCCTTGTACCTGATCTTATTGAGAAAGCTTTGTGTTTCTCACCATTAAGTATGATATTGGCTGGAGGTTTTTCTTAGATATTCTTTATCAAGTTCTGGAAGTTCCCCTCTATTCCCAGTTTACTGAGAGTTTTTATCATGAGTGGGTGTTGGATTTTGTGAAATGATTTTTTTGATGTGATAGATATATTTATTGATTTTTGGATGTTAAACCAGTATTGCATACCTGGGATAAATCCCACTTGGTTGTGGTGTATAATTCTTTTTATACGTTGTTGGATTTGATTTCCTATGATTTTGTTGAGGACTTTTGCATTTGTGTTGATCAGAGATATCGGTCTGTAGTTTTCTTGTAATAGCTTTGGTTTTGGTATTAAGGTAATGCTGGCCTTATAGAATGGGTTAGGAGGTCATCTTTCAGCTTCTATCCCCTGAAAGAGGTTGTAGAGAATTGGTATAATTTCTTCCTTAAATATTTGGTAGAATTCGTCAGTGAACCTCCAGGCCTGGTGCTTTCTGTTCTGGAAGGTCATTAATTATTTATTCAATTCCTTTAATAGATATATCTATTCAGATTGCCTATTCTTGTGTAAATTTTGGAAGATTGTGTCTTTCAAGGAATTGGTTCATTTCATCTAGGTTACCAAATTTGTGGATATAGAGTTGTTCATAGTATTCCCATATTATCTTTTTAATGTCTAATGGCTCTGTGGTGGTGTCCCTTCTTTCTTTTCTGATATTAGTAGTTTATATCCTCTCTTTTCTTTAGTTAGCCTGGTTAGAGTCTCATCAATTTTTTTGATCCTTTCGAACAACCAGCTTTTGGTATTGTTGATTTTCTCTATTGATTTCCTGTTCCTTTATTGATTTCCTATTCCTCTATTGATTTGCCTTTTGGTATGCCTTGTAATTTTTTTCTTGTTTGCCAGGCATGGTGTGCTGGGTAAAAGGAGTTGCTGTAAATAGCCCTTTAGTAGTATAGTGGTGAGGTGGGGGGAGGGGAAGCATTCCATGGTCCTCTGATTAGGTCTCAGTCTTTTAGTGAGCCTATGCCTCTGGACTGTGAACTTCACAAGAGTTTCTCAGTGTTTTTCTCTCACTTAGATGGGATGGGATGGCTAGAGTGGGCTGGAGTTCAGTATTTCCTTTCTCCCAGGTCAGGTAGGCTCTGATAATACCCTAGAGGAGTAGGCTTTGGTTAACTAGTTTCTGCTGAGAGCCAACCATGTTAGGAAGAAACAAGTGCTCTGCTACATTTAAAAATGGTTCCTTTTTTCTCCCCGTCGGAGGCATGAGGGGACTTTTCTCTGACATTTACTGTGAGAATCTAGTCAAGCTCCTGGAGGTTAGTCTCATGTATACCTCAATATTGTCGGTCACCTCCGCCATGACTGGGTCCCCCTGGTGTTTTTTTTTTTTAAAGATTGGCACCTGAGCTAACAACTGTTGCCAATTTCTTTTTTTTTCTTTTTTCCTGCTTTATCTGCCCAGATCCCTCCAGTACATAGTTGTATATTTTAGTTCTGGGTCCTTCTAGTTGTGGCATGTGGGATGCTGCCTCTGTGTGGCTTGATGAGTGGTGCCATGTCGGCGCGAAACCCTGGGCCACCAAAGCAGAGTGCGCGAACTTGACCACTCGGCCACTCGGCCGCCCCCCCCCCCCCGCCCCCCCCCCGGTGTTTTAACTTTCAAACTGGTCTACACTGAGCCTCCAGCAATTCGTCAGTTATAGTTATGATTTTCCTATCCCAGCACTGGTTCCCATGGTGGTTTCTGCTTGTGAGTCTCTGCTTTGATAAGCCATGACTCCTGGTATTTGCCTTTTTCTCTAATCTTGGGGACAATGGTTTGCCCTTTGTCTTCCCCTCTCTTATGGATCCAAAAGGAGTTGTTGACTTTCAGTCTTTAACTTTTTACTTGTTGTTATGATGGAGTGGTGACTTCGATCTTTGCATGTGGAACCAGAAACGGGGAATGTTCCTTTGCCTGTATCCAGATTCTTGAGGCTAGACACATTCCTCAGCTCCTGGCCTCGGCCATGTGCAAAGTCAACAACTTTATATCTCTTTGACCTTCCTTCTGTCATCACATCTCTTTCTCTGACCACAGTGAGGAAATGTTCTCTACTGTTTTGTACACATGTGATTAGAATAGGCCCATCTGGATAATCCACGATAATCTGTCATTTCAGGGTCCTTAATTTAATCATATCTGCAAGGTCCTTTTTGCTATGTAAGGTAACATATTCACAGGTTCCTGAGATTAGGCTGTGGACATCTTTAGGGAGACATTGTTCTGTCTACTACATTCTTGAATGGTGGTGATAGTAGAGAAGGATTTTAAGTGTCTCTCTTTTGTTCATGGTGTATCATTTCTGCTCTCACTTTTGTTATTCTTTCCTCTTGGTCCCACATTTTTTAGTATTACCAGGCCTAATTCAGTGCCTGCCACATTCCTAACATTCAGACTCCCCAGAAGTTGGGCAGAGAACTTTCATGACCTTGTATTATTATTATGGAACACTTGTTCAGTGCGTAATATATAGCAAATCCTACAAAGAAGATGTACGTGCATGTGAATCTTATTTTTTCTATCTTCTTAAGTATCAGAGACAATCATAGAAATACGCAGTTGCATGTTTCCTCCCTTTAGCTGTTAGAAGGGATTGTTTGAACATACGAAGTAATTTGTGAAAAGCCTTCCTGTGATATCCCTGAGATAGAGGTCTGATCCATGGTTCCCATATAGGCCCTTCTTTTAGAATCTAACATCCAGTTCTCTGTTGTTGTACATGTAGAGTTTTCCCAACTCTTCTATTATAAACAATGCCACCCTACACACATCTGATTATTTCCCAAGGAAGAGTGTGAACACAGACTTAGCTCAGGAAAGTATGGGACATAGTCAAGGAACTGCAAGTTCACAGTCTGGCTAGAGTGATCATTACTATTATCGATAGCGTCTACTGCCTGTTAACCATATGCAAGGCAGTGTATGGAATGCCCATTGCCTTATTTCCTTTGCTTCTCCTAACAACCCTGTGAAATAGATACCAATCTTATTCTCATTTACAGATGAAAAGAAAACAAGGCTCAGAGGTTGATTTACTTGCCTAGAGTCACACTCCTGTTAAGTACCTAAACAGGAATTCCAACTTCTGTTATCAGATCCTGGTGGGCACTCATTTAAATACTGCTCTGTACAACTTGCAATGAAAGAAAAAGCCAGAAAGATACATTGGTAGAGATCAGGTTATGAATTTTATGCCGTGGAATTTGAATTTTATTCTGTAGGTAATGGAAGGTAAGTAAAATATTTTTGGGGTGATAAGAGGCAACATAGGAAGAGAATTATCAGGACTTTCACTTAACTCAGAAATTGGAGTTTGTTTTTCTTGCTGTCTTCATTCATGTCATTATCCAACATTAGCTATGTTTTCTAGATGTTAAGTGGTAGCTGGCAGGGAATTGGTTAACTCAGGGAGTCTTCACCTGAATCTTCTGTAGTGTACTCTTCACCCTGTTTCTCTTTATGCATCAGTTGACCGTTCAAAGAGCATTTGGGCAAAAGGGCCTACTGGTTTAATAAGGTACTTAATGACCACTGGTTATCAGGACTGTCACTGGTCATTCCTTTTGCGCAAATGGCAGTGAAAGCCATCTTCTCAATAGTGTAGTGCCTTAGATTGTTGCTAGAGTTGACCACATTTAGCCTGGGGGCTGCTGTTGAGGGTATTGCCATGGGTAAAGAAAGCTCTGGTCTGTGCTTAGGGGCTAGAGATGGCCTCTTACAAATGGCTGAGCTTGGCCCAATGTTTATGAAAGATAATGGAAAACATTAATTTACCTGAACTTAAAAAGAAAGAAGTAGAAAATATCCACTATATTTTAGGGAACCATGGCAAAATAAAAATCCATCACTTGATAAGGATCTTAATTTAATCGGAATTTGGCTGCATAGAGTAACTGGAGATATCTTCTGAGCTCTCAGCCTCTGGGCCACGTGGAAATCAGGCTATCACACAAATATGAGAACTACTTTTTAAAAAATTTTTCAGAAAGTAAAACTTTACATTCCTCTCCGGTAACCTACTTATCTCAGGGTGTTTCCTGGTGAGGTATGTAGTTAAGTAACTCTAAGCTCCAAAAGAAAATCTGAGTTTTGATGGAGTTTTTAATGAATTTGGATGCTGGAGATGCTGTAAAGCGTACCTGGCCACAAAATATTTATCTAAGTCTTCTTCAAAAACCTTTGGCTCATTTTTATTTGCAGAGGTATATCTCTTTTCAGGAAAGTGCTAGAGGGCTTCTGGCCTGGGTAAGAAAGCAAACCTCTTTCCCTGACACAGGGAGCCCTTGCTTTCCCAGACCCATCAGCTGGGGGCCCTGCGTCCACACTGATCAGTCAGAGCATGCTGCAGTGGGTATTTAAGATGGCTTTTCAATTCTCTGCATGGAGAATTTGCCAACGTGCCAGGTGATTGCCTGTGTCATCTTAATGGAGAAATTCTGGGGATCCAGTAATATCAAACTCGGCATGTTTGTCCGGACTTGGTTCTAGATTTCCTTCAGGGGAAGGGATGCGAGGTCAGCTCATTGAAAAAGCTGTGGGGATTTTTGTACTTTGATCCATTCTCTTTTTATGACTTGATTGCACCATTTTGCTCCTTCCCCCAAGGAGAGAGCTTTCTCTGAGAATGTTCAGTTGAAGTATTAGTCCTTTAAAAGTCTTAAAATAAATGTTTTTTTACCACAGCATGGGCTACACAATTTTAAACTCTTACCTTGTAAATCACGCCAAGGATCCTGGGCAGGTTGGCCTTTGGCTGCGTTAGGCTGTCTGTTCTGCTGCAGGGCAGTGTGGTGTTTGCTTAGAGTATTTTTAGCAATATCCAAGCAGCAAAGATGAATCTTTTTTGTTTCTCCAAATATTCCGTCTCCTTCACCCTCCCCGCCTCCCCCCACACCCCAGCCCAGAAGATCTGAAAGAAAATGGGAAACTGAAAAAATCAGGGCTGGAAGATATTTAATAATCCTTCCTTCAACCTTTTGTAACCAGTTTATTGAATAATATATACTTTCTGGGATAAAAAATGAAAGTTTTACTTTTCTGTAGTCACTGTCTTCAAAAAGCTTTGTTGAATCTTCCTTCCCCATCTTTTAATGGCATCTTGGGCATTAGGCCATGATTTTCCAGTCAGTTAGGAGATAAAAAACGTTGAGTCTAGTTTAAACTTCAATTTTCTATTCAATTTAGCTTTTCTCCCCTCTCCTCCCCTGGCTGTCCCCTCTGCCTGAGTAGGGGACACAGTCAGGTCTTTCGTGCCCCTTCTTTCTGCTCTATTTTCTCCTCTTAGTTGTCACTGTTTCTCTAACTGACAACTGGCTGCCGGCATCCTCTGAGGCAAAGGCTGGCTTTTTAGTGGGGGCCCTAGGGGGACCCTCTGAAGAGTTCTGGGCCAGCTCCACTTCTTCCTTTCACCTGGGCAGGTGGGCAGGCATTCCTCAGGAGTGGGATAATGGTGAGATGCCTCATCTTGGCTACCTTCTAGTTGACTCCTTTGGCCCACTAAGCCGTGAGTATGTATATGCAGGTGCTACAGCTACTCCTTTTCTCCACTCTGCTATGTCTTGCCAGTGTTCTTTTCCTCACTCAGGTCGTTAGGGGTAGGTCCAATTGATAAGTATGTCCTTTAAGCAGATATCCATCTCGTGAGTGAGTTGCGAACTTTCCCTCCTGCAGGGACCTCTGATCTGTAGAGTGACTCTCTAGGAGACTCCTGCAGTGGGCTTGGTAGTGGGGAGTCCCAGCATACTGCCTGGACTGATATTCCATGACTGGAGATTCTCTGTCATTCTGCACCCCTACCCCCAAATTTTGTTTATATAAATGGGATTTGGGGGACTCAGTAGTCATGGTTGCGGTTAGCCTAGCCATTTTGGCCAGTTATTAGTAAGCCTTGAAGGAATGGCTGACCTCTAATTTTTGCAGCGCTCTTTAGAATACAGGATACCTGATGCCTGTTTATCTTTAGCCAAGCATCCTGGCAACCAATTCTGGGGTATCAGGAAAAGATCCACTCACCATCTGCTGATGTAGTCATTCATCCTCATGTAGACTGAACTCATTCTGGGCAGGTTACTGTGAAGAATATCATGAAGCATAACCCTTGACCTTTAAGGATCATATTATATTGTAGCTTAAGGAAATAAAGATACAAACTTAGGAAATATTAAATAACAGGCAGCATATCAGGCAGCATGTGATGAATTCCTCAAATAAATATAATGAAGATAAATGGTGTGGTTTTTCAAATATCAGTGGTAAGTGGAGTAGCCCACCAGGGCTGCCTCCCTGCCCTGCTGTCGGGGGCTGTGGGAGGGGCTGGGTCAGGAGACAGTGTGGCCTTTCTGCTGTAGGTGATGTCTTCCAGCTGTGCTAGGCACCTCTCAGCCTTGCCCTACGGATTAAAAGGAACGAAAGGAATGGAAGAAGGAGTGTGATGTGAACATACAGTGTGGGACTCATTTGATTTTTTTTTTTTTACCCCGACTGAATTTAGAAATAACATCATTATATTTTTCTGTATCACTTTTTTGAGGGGCCTTAGTTTCCAAGCTGTCAATGAGCAATGTGTATTTGAGAATGGTGCCTTTACCTTTCAAGTTTTAAATAGAAGTTGTAAGGAGCTTGCTGTTTACTACCTGCTTTTTTTTCTTGTCTCTGTCATCGGGTTTATTCCTCTTCAGTGTACTCATTTATTTTCCCTATATTTACTTGGAAGGAGAATTTAAAATAACCTCTGTCTTTGGTGATGGTTTTGTTAGACGTGTTAGCTGTTTGGGCTTTTAGATGTGGTTGGTTGGTTCGCCCCAGGTTCGTGGCGTGCTGCCTTCAAACCTCCTTCTCCCAGTCCTATTTGTCTCCTTTGACCTGTGTCCAACATGCTTCCTACTTCTCCTTTCACTCCAGACAGACAGTCTGTACTCACCTTCCCAAAACACTGCCATTGGTTTCACGGGGTCTGCTCCACCACAGTATAACAGCAAGTGTGTGAATTTGGGTGTTGATAGATTTGGTAGAGTGTACATTTTAATCTTATACTTTCATCTCTTTTTCTAGACTCCTAGTCTTCCTATACTTTCCTTTGTGTTTCTTAGAGAATTATTGGAGGCTACTCTTTTCCATGTTTTCCTCTTTTGTATAAACAACCTTTGGGTCATACTCCAGTATTTTATCAAGGTGACTTTAATGACAAATCAAGCTGATGCTCAGTAAACTCTCTAAGGCCAGAATTGAGTTTATGACATTCGTTGAGTCACCATGTTTAAGGACTCCAAATTTATCATTGTGGCCTTGGACTACAAGTGCATATTGGGTGATAAGGAAAAGACGTGTATTTTTTTCTGTTTTGTTCTCTGCTATATTATTAGTATTGAAACTGTGGAAGGGTCCATTATGTCTAAGGTTACCTGAAAGGGCGGCTCTCTGTGCTGCTAAACTGACAGTACCCATGATGTTCTCAACTGTATTGTGGGAACCTTGTCCCTGTCCCTCAAAAGTCAGCTATTGTTATTTACTTCTGTCCTTGCATAACTCAGAAAAAAGGAGCCACATAAAAATGATACATTTTAACATGTTGCAGATATGAACCGAGGGCTTTAAAACAACCTCCCCAGAGAAAGGAATAATAATTACTTTTATAAAATGGCTGTCCCCTCCCCGATTTGAGAGGTTGCTTTCCACCAGTTAAATCCTCAATAATAATGCTCATGTCTATTATGGTTCTCACATAAAGAATTGTGAGCGCAAGGAATCATTTTATATAAAGAGATCCTCACTCTAGGGATTTCTGTAGTGGATAATCTGCAGCCTCCTGGACTCAAACAAAAAATGGAAATTAGAACCCTCTAGCTTTCAAGTATACACAATAATGCTGCTGAAAATACAAGGTCAGAAATTGTGAGAAGATAAAAATCTTCACAAAGCAATATTCGCTTATGACAAAATTCAGGGGAGAAACCAGGCGAAGGATTGACAGAAGACTATAGTTGTGTTAGCAGCAGCCTGCATCTTGGACCGTGGTCAGAAGTCGTGCCTTCATTGTGCTGCTGGCTTCTCTGTAAGCTGTTGTACCCCTTCCCAGGCTTCACTCCTGCAGGGAGAATTTGCGGAGAAAATTCATATTTGCATTGCTTCCGTGTTTTGAGATTTAGAAGCAGCTGCAACATGATTTAATCAAGCAAGGAAATATTGTTTAGCTATATAGGGAGGGTTGTTTGTTTGCCTTTTCTTCTGTACATACACACTTCATTGCTCCTATTACTGCAGTTTGTATTTATTTTTAATTAAAAAATTAGAAATGATTAGTCTCCAGATTAGACCTGTCTCTATTAGTTATTGGTGAGTGGTTTTTTTGGTGTCAATGACTAATAAATAGAATGCCTCAGATTAATTCATTCTATTTGTTCAACAAGCACTTTTTTTTAGTGCCCACCATATGTCAAGCACCATGCTTGGGGGTACAAAACAGGAATAAAATAAGTTAAAAGATAAAGGAAATATACTCTGGTTTCTGAGTAAAAGGTGACCTTTGAACTGTGTTTTGTATTTGTGGTCAAGATTCTGATAGCGAAGATTGATCGAGTGGAGTCGGGCAGTGGGGACAGATGGATGGAAATGATAATTGTTCTTAACCATTGTGGGGAATAGTTAAAACTGATTTAAAAACTCAGATTAAAGCTATGGCCCATTGGTACTCCATAGATCTCTTAGATTAGAAAGAAGGGAACTAGAATTAAGACCCTATATCCTGTTGTTATTGTTTTTCCATGGATGCCTAGACTCCATCATAACCCCTACCTATGAACTGTACTACCTTGACTTGAAATATGGATTGTGTCATAACATATTTTGTGTTATTTCAAATGTACAAGAGGAAGATTGCTCACTTCTACAGGACAGCGTAGGTGAAGGTGATTTATTTCTAAAGGAAATTCTTCCGTAGATAGATGGATAGATAGGGTGATACTAATCAAATGGCAGAGCAGAAGAATGGAAACTGCCATAAATGTTCAGAAAATAATTTCTGTGCATTTGACCCCTTTGCAGTTTCATCTCCTGCTTATTGCTTATTGCAACAATTAGATATTTGTGAGGCACAGAGTAAGGAGAAGGTAAGCACCGATTCAACCCAGCAGACAGGAGAGGGATGAAAAACTTCCAGAAAAACCTCTGCATTTAAACACAGAATCCAGGCGCCCACTGAAGCCCCACAAGCTTTAATCGGCCGTCTCATTGTAGGCCTTTGCCCAGGATCCACCCTGGTTGGATGGATCTGATTCGCCTCCTGCTTGCTCCCGTGTCTCCATTTCCAGAGTCCTAGGTCATACTCTGGCTTCTCAACTTATTTTTGACTGATCTGGTTTGGTGAACCCCTTGAATTTCCTTCCTGAGTTCCTTTTAGTTCCTGCATAATTCTCAGCTCTACTTTTTGCTCTGGGTCTGTATCGTCCTTTGTCAGAGACTAGGAACATCCCACGTGGGCCAGTTCCCCGGCTCTTTATGAAGGGGGGCTGGTGGACTTGGATGTGTAATTTGTGTAAAATTATGGCAAGGCCCATATGCTCCACAAAGTATGTGTTTTGAGGGTATGCCACCTGTTGGAAATGGAGAGTAACGTTGTGAGAAAATATTTATTTTAAAATTATGTTGTTTTAAACAAAGCAAGAATTATTTAACTAGAGGAGCCTTATGATGTGCATGGAAAACATCATGTTGAATAATGACTTGGAAAATGGAGATTGGTGTGACATACCATAGAGATATTTAGAGAAGCCAGACTTAAGTAAGCATTGCTTTAACCACATGATATAAATGAATGATTTGTTATTTCTACCTTGCCTTTTTCCAGAGAAGATTTGAGATATGTTACAATATGAAAACATAAAGTAGGAGAAATAAAATGAAGCCAAACTGAGATTTTAAAACTGTTTTGAGAGTGCAAAGAGAATTGGACCAGGGACCTGAAGTGATATAATTACAATCACTGAGAAGTAAATTTAGCTCTCAGCTTCTTAGCAACCAGGAAATTATAGTTGTCTATATAGTACCCCTCTCCTGATAAAAGTAAACCTATATGATTAAAAGATTACATAGGGGCCGGTCCCGTGGCTGAGTTGATAAGTTCGTGTGCTCTGCTTCAGCGGCCCGGGGTTTCGCCGGTTCTGATCCTGGACATGGACATGGCACTGCTCATCAGGCCACGTGGCATCGCACATAGTACACCCAGAAGGACCTGCAACTAGAATATACAACTATGTACTGGGGGGCTTTGGGGAGAGGTATTTAAAAAAAAAGATTATATAGAGAGGCAAGCTTTTGCTTGAAACTAAATTCAAGGGAAATTTATCTCATGGTTCTTTCTAAAAAGAATCTTGGATAGCATAAAACAAAACTTGACCTACTGTATTTTTGCAAAAAGTACAAAAATGTTCTCAAATTGTTTTTTCTTAGATTGACCCTCCTTAGAAGTCAAGGGCTTGTCCTTATTGAATTACAGCGTAAAGTTATTTCTTCAGGGGCTAAACCAGATTCAGATCTGTTTTCTGTCTGCTGATCGACTCTGAGAGAGGGCCGAGCTTTGAGAAGTTAAGGAAATGCTTTTGGCAAGGAGAGGATAGCAGTTGGTCCAAGTTAAGTGTTCTGACAACCAAGTGCCGCTTTGCGGTGTGTTGATCAAAGGGAATTCTTTTTGTTTATTTAGGAAGATTAGCCCTGAGCTAACATCTGCTACCAATCCTCCTCTTTTTGCTGAGGAGGACTGGCCCTGAGCTAACATCTGTGCCCATCTTCCTCTACTTTATATGTGAGACACCTTTCACAGCGTGGCTTGATAAGGAGTGTATAGGCTGGGCTCAGGATCCAAATCAGCAAACGCTGGCCACCAAAGCAGAGCATGTGAACTTAACCACTGTGCCACCAGGCCAGCCCCCTCCAAGGGAATTCTTAGATGTAGATATTAGACGAGCATCTAGCAGTGTTGCCATTCTCATAGGAACATTCAGGAAGCTGATTTGTATGTCACCCAGACAGAAGAACTATGGGAATGGATCATGCAATTTTTAAAAAGAAATGAGCCTCTAATATTTTCCCCCAAGTAGTCACCCCATAATTCTAAACCATACAATATAGGAAAAGTGTGTTTAGCTTGGGCAAATCACTTTTCAAGTGGGTATGATCAATGGCTTCCTCTTCCATAAGCCTAAGGCATATCGTTTGGAACTTTGATTATATTAAATGCTGCATTTTAAATACGTCTCCAAGAGTTTGGCTTCCAGAGTTGGAAGGATTGGATATTTTTCATTTTAGTGTTAGCAAACGTTTATCACAAGCACTAATGTTGGTTTTAGCATGCTAATATTGAACTAGTTAAAAACAAAGTCAAAAGGATCCACTGCTCCGGGAGCCGCCAGTGAGATGCAGCCTGTGAGCCTCTCAGTAGGCGGCTGCTCCCAGCGGGCAAGGAGCAGCCTGTTTTGTTCAGCTCTGTGTTCTGTGCCTGGCACAGTTCCTACCGCAAAAGAGCTTATTAAACACTTGTTAAAAAATAAATGAAGCAGGGGGCTGGCCCCGTGGCCGAGTGGTTAAGTTCGCGCGCTCCGCTGCAGGCGGCCCAGTGTTTCGTCGGTTCGAATCCTGGGCGCGGGCATGGCACTGCTCGTCAGACCACGCTGAGGCAGCGTCCCACATGCCACAACTAGAGGAACCCACAACGAAGAATACACAACTATGTACCGGGGGGCTTTGGGGAGAAAAAGGAAAAAATAAAATCTTTAAAAAAAAATAAATAAATAAATAAAAAAAAAATAAAAAAAAAAATAAATGAAGCAGACTCTTACCTTTCTAGTTGCTGTATTGAATAGGTATAAGACCAAGTCACTTAAAAACCAAGGCATTATTTAGATGTATTAATGAAAGAGAAATTGGAAAGAAGCCCTTTTGAAAGTGGAATTGATATGGCAGGAAGTATTAGAAGATATGTATGCCTTTAGTTCCCATAATGCCTAAAATCTAAGGGGGCATGTGCATGGGACCTGTGCAACTTTATCAGTTAACAGTTTTCACGTTCTGAAAGAAAGAACTCTTCTCACTCAACTTAATTGAGATTCAGCCATGCTGTTGCATGTATAAATAGTTCATTCCGTTTTATTGCTGAGTACTATTTCATTATATAGATTTCGTACATTTTGTTGATTCATTTGCCTGTTGATGGACATTTTTTTTATTTCCAGTTTTTTGCTATTATGAATAATGCTGCTATGGACATTCATGTACAAGTCTTTATGTGGACTATATTTTGATTTCTCTTGGGAAGAGCCATAATTGTGAAACAGCTGGGTCCGATGGTAGGGTTGTGTTTAACTTTTTAAGAAACTGCCAAACAGTTTTCAGAAGTGGATTTTCCATTCTATGCTCCCATCAGCAGTGTATGAGTGTTCTAGTTACAACACATCCCTGCCGGTACTTGGTATAGTCAAGTACTTTTTAATTTTAGCCATTCTAATAGATGTGTAGTGGTATCTCATTGTGGTTTTAATTTTCACTTCTCTGACTAATGACATCGAGCATTTTCTCATGTATTTAATAGCCATTCAAATCTTGCATCAATAGCTTACTGAATTGTCTGTCTTCTTCTTACTGAGTTGTAAGAAATCTTCATATATTCTGAACGTAAATCCTTTGTCAGATATATGTGTTGTGATTAATTTCTCTCATGCGGTAGCTTGCATTTTAGTTTCTCAATGGTGTCCTTTGAAAAACAAAAATTTCAAATCTTGATAAAAAGTTTAACAATTTTTTATGGTTTATACTTTTTATTTACCATTTAAGAAATGTTTACCTACCTCACTGTTGCACGAATTTTCTTCTGTTTTTCTTTTCCTGTGTTTTTTAGAAGTTTTATCATTATAGCTTTTATATTTAGGTCTGTGGATATTTTAAGTTAATTTTTGTGTGTGGTGTAAGGTAAAGGTTGATGTCCATTTTTTTCTTACAGATATTCAGTTGTTCTCGCCTTATTTGTTCAATGAGCTGAACATTTGTAATAAGTTTGTCGTAATAAAAATAATATGTTCTTTTTAGAGGAGGGAGTTCAAAAGAATAAACTCACAGGGAGTCTCCCACCTAAGCAATACAGCTGCTAATAGTTTGCTGTCTTTCTTCCAAGCACGTCCTCCATGCGGTGTGTGTATTTGTAATTATACCACCAACGAGGCCAGGGAACATTTCTATGAATGTTTCAGATTATCATCTAAACCTCACCCTGGGATCCCCTATTTCACTGGTTTTTTTTTTCCTTTGGTGACCAAAAACACTTACTAGTGTTGATTTTATTTTTTAAGTTTTAGCTCATTTCTCCTCGGCCTTTTCTTTTAAGTCTTTATTACCCAAATGACGATGAGTCATCATAGCTCAGCTTCTCTTTCAAACTTTAGTGCATCTTTTTAAAGGAAGTTGTTATTCTCCCCTGTGTTATAAAAGTAATACATGTTCATTAAAGGAAATTTGAAAAATACAGACAGTTATAAAGAAGATAATGATTACCCGTTGAACTACCATTCAGGGATATGCACGATTAACATTTTGGTATATTTCCTTCTCTTTCTTTTACTCTGCATGTATTTTTTTTATTGTTCCAATTATATTGCATATGCAATTTTGTACCCTGCTCTTGACACTTAGTATTACGTTATAACCATTTTCTCATGTCATTAAAAATCCTTTATAAACACCATTTTAATAGCTGCATAATATCGCGTCCTGTGGTTTTTCCACTGCAGTTTACTTAACTATCTCCCTATCGTTGGAGATTTAATTTGGTTCTAGATTTTCACTACAAAAGAAATGCTCTAAGGACTGGTCTTACACAGAAAACTGTCAAATTTCTAATTTGTGTTGTATGTCAGCTTCATAGATGTAGAATTGGTAGATAAGGGGTATAACTCTTTTAAAATTGTGGAAACATATTGCCAAACAACGCTCTCAAAAGGTAGTGTCAGTTTATACTCCCGATAGCAGTGAAAGGAGGTCTATTAGACTGCGTCCTTGTGAGCATTTCACATTGCCTGTTATCATTTTGTAATCTTTGTTAATTTAATTTGATAGATTAAAAAGCAGTGATTGGGTTTTGTAGTTTGCATTTCTGCTGAGCCAAATCTCAAAATCCCCAGGTGGATAAAGCCCGGGAGGGCATGAAAAGACCCTCTGATTCTTATAGGATTTCCAAACCTGGTCAAATAATTTACCCCTATATGAGAAGACATGAAATTTCTGTTACTCCTCTAATAGAATTCACACCACGTCCCAAAATGTGCCTTAGTCTTAAAGCAAGCCTGAGGCTTTCCCTTGAAATTGAAAAGTTTATTATAAAAGCAAAGAAATAAATTAGGTTATTCTGAACTTGTTTGTTCTTAGTGATTACCTGCTGAAGACCGGTGATCATTATTTCCTCTTTTGAGTGCTCTCAAATTATCCCTTTGATAATACGATGCTGAGGAGCAGCCTCCTTGTAGCAGACTCTTTGTTTCATCTCCTTTCCTAACTTTTCCCTAAAAGGACTTTGTGTATGCTCTTGCCCTTGCCCTACCAGTGTGCAGTAAGAATCCTGTTGCTAGGTTTCCAACTGGCTTGTAGAAAGCAGAAGCAGGACGTCTGAGGGAAGCCCTTGACTTATGAGTATTCAGTAGGTACTGCTCTGCTGAGAGCTCAACCAGCCAGAGATACTCAGATAAGTCTGGAAATATATGTAACCTTCTCCCCTTAAAATCTTTGCTCTAATTGTCTAATTATATGGGTAAGCATTTCTACTCCACTCAAGAACAGTAAGCCCAGTTTTAGAGAGAGCTTAGCAGAGCTATTGGGTCAATATTCTTTTCTCAACTCAGGCCAGGAAGAAACAAGAATATGGCAGCTATTTTCCCCCAGAGGACTTTGATGGAGTCCTATAGTGTAACATGCTAATGAGTTAAAATTGCTACAGTGAATGAGGATGGGGAACCCACTCCGTGAGCCTTCTTCACCAGCTTTGTCATCTTTTGACCAAGACAGCAAGTCCTTTTCCTGTACAGCCTCCCAGTACTGCAGCTTTGATATTGGCAGAGTAGCCACACTGATCTGGACTAATCCCACAGAAAAATGTTCTGAGTTATGCATTGTTCCTTGGTAAACTAGTCTTCATCTGTCTTAATGTAAGGTACCTGCAAGGTCACTTTGAAATTCCTCAGTCATTTTTATCCAGCTTGATAGACTTGAATTTTCTCTATGCTAAGCATTTATTTGCCAGTTCATTTTAGGAAATGTGAAGTCTGGGAATGACCTTGGTACTGTTACTGCTTCCTTTGTAGTATGAGCAGTTCCCTTGCTCTTTAAGTGTGTGTTTAAGCAGAGGGTGGGGAGTAGCAGAATGTGATAGGTAGACATTTTGAAGGTAAAGAAAGAAGCATTCATGGTCTCACCATCTGAAATGAGAATTCTCTCAAGGACAGCACACCAAACTCCTTTGATGCACCTCAGCTTGCTTGCTTCTAGAGTTTCTTCCCATCTTTGAATGCTGTGATTGGTCGTGAGCTCATTGAGCACATTATTTTCTCTCTAGATGCACTCTCTTCCCAAGTCTCATACATTGGCTCTATTTATCCTGTATATATCTGAGCTGAATGAGTGAGTTTCTCTGCTTACCTCATTTTTAACTCACCCATCAATGTAAAATCTGTCTTAGTTCCCAGATAGATTTGATCACATCTACTCAACTAAATGCCCTGTTATATATTTTGTTTGAAGTTTATATTTTAGTCAATATTTTTATTTGTTTTTTCGGTCAGAAGAAAGGGAAGGCAAAGTAAGAACTCTTCTCTCTGATTTGCTTTCAAGAACTACCCATTAGGATATTTTAGAATTGCAAGATTAGTAATATTTTCATTTTAAGTTATTATTCTAAAATCGAAAAGAGCTTGTAAGAAAGCATGTTGGTGATCACACATCAGGTACTGAAGTGAAATTAAATCAAGTCTTTATATGTCCCAAGCAAAGCAAGATCATCATCTCAGGCATCCTTATTTCTGGCTTTTACAACTCCTCAAGAGGGGAAATCTTTTTTCATTTGTAACCAATCAAAAGCGTGAGCAACATTCTGGAGACAGGAGGTTCCCAGAGCAAGATTGAATAAGCAATGGCCGACTTTGATAACAGCTCCAAGTCTTTCAAATACACAGCTGTTTGGCAGCCAGATCCAGGCTCTCATCCGTAAAAAGCCTTTTCAGGTCATTTTAAAATGTTTTATTAATGGCCACATAAACAGGCTGAAGGAGGTCAGTATGCTGAGGCGCAGATAAAAATGAGTATTTTTTTTCCTCTCAGTTGGCTCAGTGGGAGATCCTATTAGTGCTCTAAAAAGTTATATAATTAGCATGGCACCCACTGCTCATTTGGTGAGCTAAACTGGTTTTTAATGTTCAGAGTACAAAACATGGAAATGTCATCTTCATAATGCTCCATGCTGTCACTAATAGCCGAGAGCATTTCTGAATGACAGATCCGTAATAACAGTGATGATGAGAGTGACAATTAAGTAGCACTGTGAGCTTGGAGCACTGTTCCTTCAGGCCCTCCTGAGTCCAGGGGGGCCCTGGATGGTGGAGAGTATATAACATATGTGACATGTGTGTGCTGTCTTCTGGTGCAAAGGAGGAAAGTTGCCAGAAGTGCTGGCCGAACAACTGACAAAATGAGTGCTTCTCTTGTGTCTCTTTTCTCTGGGAATTCCCTAATCTGGCAGTTGGGCTGGCACACATGAAGCATGTTTCAATCTTCTGCTGTACCTTTCTTCCTTCACATGAACTATGATCTTTGATTTGACCAAACTAAGTGGGGAATTTATATTATTCAGAAGGGAAAGCGGTGTGGGATGGATCATCAGGAGATTCTCAGGTCCTCAGGTGTTTATTGCATACTCTGAGGATTATCCAGGATTCCAAAGCAGCCCCATGACTAATCTCTTTGTTTCCTTCAGACTCTCAGCTGGAGGGTGCCATCCTCTGCCTCCAAATGAGCAGGACCTATTTATTCAAGCATGGTTGGGATTCTTAAGGAGATACAGAGACCTGTACTCCCCTGAAATCTTGTTGTATATGTTGGGATTTATGCTTAGAAGCTACTACAGAATTCAATGGAGTATTGGATGCCTATACTCCTGCTCGGGTTAGGTGAAGGGAGGAGAAAGAACAGATCTCAGGGCAGAGGCCAACATCTGGCATGGAGTACTCAACAGCTAAAGATTATATTTATCATTACTGTTGTTATTTAACTCATACTGACTGAATGCTTGCTGTGTGCCGGACACTATCCATGCCTTCTCTCACCTAATCTTTTTAGCTACCTATGAAGTAATTACTGTTACTACCTTATTTTTACAGAGATATTAAGACTTAGAAAGTGAAGTAAATTGTCAGAAGGTCTCATAGCTAGTCAATGATACAGTTGGTATTTAAACTCAAGAATGTGGTCTTCAGAAACCAAGCTATGACAGGCTGAGTGGACCTAGCAAAACATGTTTTGTTCTCTTTTGACTCCCCAAAAACCAACTCAAAGATTTCAAGTAGAGGGGAGGAGAGGAGAAGAGGTAGTGAAGAAGCCTGTTATGAGGAGACATGCTCCTTTGCCTTCTATAAAAACAAGTGTTGTAGATGTTAGAACAGCCTGGAGCTCAGTGCACAGGTGGCCCAGCAGCAGCATTTCCTAACAGTGGATGTAAAGCTTTTTCAGCCACCCAGAGCTTGGTGTCAGGCAGGCTAGTCTGCAGCTTATATTTAATGTGAGTCTTGTCCAGGTTGAGCCTGCTACCCCAGATGTCGACTGTTGGCTCACTGCTCGTGAGGAATAGTTTCATGGCCAGGAAGCTCTTCATTGTAACAGATCCCATTTACCTTCCCAGATTCATTCCTACTGTGATATCTGCCCTGGCCCGTGTAGCAACTTCAATGCCCTCAGCCCAGAAACTCTTTTTTGGGGGTTATTTGAGGGTTGGTTACCTGTATACCTAGGTGTTTTGTCAAGGGTGCGTACATTTAATATAATGTCATGCAGCAAGTAAGGAGGAATAGCACAGAGCTTGATTCAATTTGATTTCTTGAATATTTATTGAGAGCTTCCTTATGTCCCAGACCCTGTGCTAGGCACTCTGGGGAGAGACACAACAGCATCATAGCTCTCTGGCCCATCTTTCAAATTCTATGTATTTACTTAAAATACTTGTAATTGTTCACATTTACCATCTTGTTATCTTTCTTATGGATAGTTAGTAGCTTGCTTATGTTTTAATCAACTAATTCTCTTAAGTTAAATTTGATAAATAATCAATGGTTATTTTATTTTGCTTCAAACCAACAGAGAAATGCTCTACGGTTAACCATTTTGGAAAGGGCTCCCTGACTTTTCCTTCTGAACCTCTTCCCCCTCCCTAGTCTGGCAGCACTGTTTTTTGTACTTCTTTTATGAAAAGCACATCTATCAATTTACACTAAAGAAGCAAATAGCAAGTAGTTTGCGAGATGCACTGATTCAATATTTCTGTAGAGCGAGAACTCTTATTTATCCAGTATGACCTCCTTTATTGAATTTTTACTTAAGTCAAGAGATCTAGAAAGCTAAGTTAGTCTTAAAAATTTGTCAGAGATCAGCAGACTGAGTATAAAGGTCAGTCACTGAAAGACCCATCATGAAGGAAATTGTTGGGTATATCTTTTTAATTAGTGATTCCTAGATAAGAAAAATGTGCAGTCTGTGCAGTCTTGGTAAGTCCTTTCTGGTGCAGTTACGAACGTGGGAGTTACTTATTAAATATTCTCAAGCATGTTTTTCAAAATCATCAAAATTTGAGTTATGGCTTTAAAATATGGATTCCATTACTCACACATGAAACTCAACTTCCTTATTTGACAGTCATACAGCATGTGTTTGAACACAGGCCAACAATTGTTTTGAGCATTTGGAATAAGATTATAGGTTACACTAGTCTGCTTTTGAGTCTTGTCCTCACGTGTGCCCTTCATGATGGAAGTGCACCATTGCAGAGTAAGCTTCATGGTTAAGCCAAGCATCTTTCCAATTTTGTCAAACTGCGGATACTTGGAATTTTCCAACTTAAGATGGTTTGATTTCTAGGCCAACTGATCCATGCTGTTTTATTTACATTATCTGGGACTGTTGGAAGGGATGGTTTCTTCCCAAAACATTGTAATAATGAGTGGCGTAATTTAGTGCTCCAGAGCCCAAGAACAAATTCAGTGTTTGCTAAGGGTATAAATGCTGACTTTTAGAGATTTGCTGGGATCAGATGAGAAGGAGGAGGGCATCATACAGTGGTTGCATTTTAAGGGCCACTTTACAGTAATAGGGAGAGTTGTGCATTCAGATCAGTGGTGGGGTTCTATGGGAAGCAGATAAGACTGAACTTCAGATTTCTTCTCTCACTGTGACAGTCTTCAGATTTAAAAAGAAAATCAATTCTGTAAAAATACCCAGAAACATTTTCAGGTGTTAGCCCTCACTTTAAATCATATCATGCAAATAATGAACTCCTTCGCATCCTGCTGCCTTTCTGGGATATGTTAACCCAAAGGAAGCTGCCACACTCTGCTCGCAGGTGCCTGTCCTGCTCTTCGTGTCTTTTCAACCCAGTTAGTGTCAGTAATTGGAGAACCACGTAACTCCAAGCTCAAAAACAAGTGGAAGCTTTTTGGGAGGGGTTTGTGGGAGGGGCTGGAGAGAGATTGGGGATTTTAAAATTTTTGTTGTTTTTACATTATTGTAAATAAAAGTCTTGCCGTAATCCAGCCTCCTGACGAGTGTGGCCTCAGGTGCTCTAATATATGCACATTCCTTCTGATGCCCATCAACAACCTATCAAATGCCTAGTAAGGTTATTTTCTGTGCAACTGTGTATTTTGTAAGTAGCCATTTGCTGAAGTAATTTCAGAAAAGGCCAACTTGAGGATTTATGATGTCTTTGCCAAAGGGTCATCCGTACTAGACTGTAAATACATTTACTTCTAGGCCGTTTCTCTGAAATGGATCAAAAGGGAAAATACTTACTCAGTCTCATTTATCATTAAATTTAGTTGTCTTAAGACACCACCTGTGGAAAAGCCAGGGAAGGATTCTGCTTACATTTCTAACCTAGAGTACAGTGCTATTAGCACTTATTCATTAGTCCTTCATAGTTTTTCTTCTTTGTTGGGTGGGTATTTTAAACCTAGTTGAGGGGCCAGCTCCGTGGCCGAGTGGTTAAGTTCGCGTGCTCCACTGCGGTGGCCCAGGCTTTGGATCCTGGGCGCGGACATGGCATCGCTTGTCGGGCCACGTTGAGGTGGCGTCCCACATCCCACAGCTGGAAGGACGTGCAACTAAGATATACAGCTGTGTACAGGGGGTGTTTGGGGAGATAAAGCAGAAAAAAAAAAAAGATTGGCAACAGTTGTTAGCCCAAGTGCCAATCTTTAAAAAAATAAAATAAAATAAACCTAGTTGAAAGTGATCATTTTCCCTTTAAGTTTGCTAATCTTTAGTATAGCTTTCCCTGGACTTGATTACACAAATAAATTAATAGGAAAATTACAAGAATAGGAAAGTTAAAGCATGGTTCTTGCTACCTTTGCGATCACCTAGTGAAAGTTTAAAGAATTTTGTTGTTATCTGCTCACCTTAGATTATTGCAGCTGTACCAAAATGCTCCTTGGGCTCACCTCCTTGATGAGCAGCGTATGTTCTTTCAAACTTTCAGGCAAAAATTTATCCTTTCTCGTTCTAAAGCAACAACGTTTCAAGTTCAGCTGAGCATGTGTCCGAGTTCTTGGCCAGACACAGCTTCCTTCTGATGTCCAGACACCCTGCAGCCGCCTCCCTTAGCAGTTCGTGAGCCTGCTTTCCTGGGGAGCACATAATGTCAGTCAGTCTCCTGCACGTTCACAATGGAATGTTACCTCCTTCCCACATATGTCTTAGCCAAAGTGGAAGATCCATGTTTAATCAACACGCAGACCATGAGACTGCTACAAAAACTTGTCAGAGAGTTCAGTCATGAAATTGCTGGTGCAGCGCTGGGCAAAGACACTTTTGGGGCATCAAGAAGCAGTCTGTATAGGCCATTCGTTTCTCCAGGTTCCCTGAGCTCCCTCTCTTGAGGTAAATCATCAGGAAACAATGTACCTCGGCTGTATTATTTCAGCTCCCAGCAGAAATGCCATCACTCAGGTAAAATTTAATATTGTGCCTTCAGCACATGGGAGAAAAAAATTCCCATCTTCCGCACTGCATAGTTGAAGACATTTATATGAAAAAAAGTTTCTATCTTTTACAACATAGAGGTGAAGGCATTACTCAGTGTCCCTTACAAAAGGGCTTCCATAAAAATTTCCTCCTTGGTATTAATGCCAAGGAAAAAAATCTGCCTTGCAAGTTTCTTTTTTTTGATAAAGAAAGAACTGTATCATGCAGTATTTTCCCCTTTTTGCCTCAGCTGCTAGCAAATAAAGCTAAATTTAGTGCTCAGTTGGAGTAACTGGCATCTCAAATACGTGTAATATCTCCTTCTCTGTTCCTTTTAACTAATTTCTGTTATTTTTAATAATCAAATGTTCAGTTATGTTCTGGTTTAATTTTGAAACTACTTACCATCCTTTTTGCAAGAATTAAACAAACCAAATAAATAGCTGGCAAGGAAGATTATAATTGCCCATAATAATTAGAGTTTGTAACGGTTTGCGCCTTGAAATCTACCTAGATTTCCATTATCTTGAAAATTTACCCATCCTGGAATGCTGCAAATATGTGTAACACCACCAACCTCCCTGGATACTGTATTGAGCTGCATAAATACGCCTACCGTGACGTGATGTCTAGAGCCCAAAAGGACACTTACTGAAGCCACGTCTTAGAGGTGCCTTTACGTTTTTAGTATAATGGACTCACATGTTAATTCGGAGACTGATGCGTTGAAGAGAGGTATCCATCACGGAAACATTGAGGAGTTTGGGTTTTCTGCAGAAACCTCCACACTGCAAACTTTCGGGCATAAATGTTAATAAAGGCTGCTTCTAACTTACATCAGCAGATTTTAGTCAAGAGCCACACACAAAAACCCCTAACTAATAAGTGTGCGTAATATTTTTTCCTGCTAGTAAAACACGTGGGCTTTGCCTAGGCTATGTTTCTGCGCCTACCAGCTGTACACATGAGCCTAGTTTTTGTGTTGTCACTCCATTTCCCTTTTGCCCTGTAGGTAAAAATCGGTTCAATAAATATATTCACCGGACGTTCTGAATGCTGAAAAGGACTGCTACCCATGAAAATATAGTGCCATAATCTTGACAGGAAGCAGAGCCCTTACACAATAATCTATTCATTCCTGATTTACCACAGCTGGGATGTAACACAATCTATTTTATTCTGTGTAGGTAAAATATTATTAAAATTTTATGTATTAGGCGCTGAAATAAATATGACAAAATGTTACCATTTTAGAAGTTCTGGATGGTAGATACATGTGTACTGGTTTTATTTCTCTTTGTGCTTTCCTGTATGTTGCAATGTTTTTCATGATTTTCTAAAGTACGTACTGGAGAAAACAGAATCAGACATGTTTGTTTAGGTGGGATGGGTAGGGTCCAGGAGAGGAAACAGCTGCGCCCTCTGCTTTGCAGGCATGGAGATTTTCAAGAGGTTTCTGTTAAAGAACAACTCAGTTTGGGTTATTTCCAGATGAAAACTATTTTTGGTAGATGGTATTTTTTTATATTTTTGCATGTGATTTATTCGTAGGTGTCAGCATTGTATGGAGCATAAGGAATCTCTGTATGCAAGGCTCTGCACAGGCAACTCAAGTTTAGGTGTCAGCTCTGTGAAGTCATAAGCATCGGGCTGTTTGCTCCCTACAGGCTGCAAATCTAAAAGGGTCTTTCAGGCTGCTCGATAGCCAGTGGAATGTGTCAGAGTCCTTAGCCTGAGGTTCTCGTTGCAGAAAAACCTGCAGACAACCAGTTTGTAAGGTCAAATTCTTTAAAATATGTCAGGATACCTTATTTGAAGCAAGATACCTTATTTGCCATGTTGCTGTGTGTGTGCGCAAGTGCGTACTCATGTGTATGTATGTCAGTCACTGCTCGTGTTTTTTTGTTAAAGGCAATGGTATGACTTCCTGATCTATTTGACATTGACTGTGGGCTGTGTGATGCTGCATGGCTTGGTGTAGACTAGAATTCTGGATGCTACCAACATACACTTTATAGGCCATAGGCACATTTCTGGGCGTCTGGAGGTATAATGCTGAAAGGGATTTTCATTTTCACTTTTTAGGGGACTCACTGATCCAAAAGGCTCTTTTGAGACAAGTCAAATGCAAGGCCAAGGCTTGGGGGGAGGGGGAGGTATATGACTCAGTGATTATTCTCACACTCCTGGAGCGTGTGGCTCCTGGTGTATAGAGATACACACATTTAGGAGAGCTTCGATTCCAGGCACGGCTTACGGGTACAGTGCTGATGGGTGCAGCAGTGGCTCTCCACCTTTACTTCTGCCACCACATCAATCATATGTGAAACACATTTCATCTGTAACATCTCTCATTGCACTCAGTAATTCTTAACTAGCGGTAGGAGTGTAACTGGGGGGAAAATACTTCCTTTAGAGCTTGCACCTCTGCTCACCCTGCCTGCAGTTTGAGAACCCCCAATCAAGAATAAAAAGCAGCCATCCAGAAGTCTCAGTCCCAGATTTGTTGGGTGTCATTTCTACCATTACTGGCTCCTAGGATAGGTCTGGCACTGAGTAGGTGATCAATAAGTATTTATCGAGTGTTGAGTGAATTAACCAGCTGTGTAATCTTAAGCAAGCCGCTTAATCTCTTTGGCTTCTGTTTCTTCACCGGAGGAGTGAGAGAAATGGCTTAGGTGACCTCTAGGGCCCCTTGCAATTGTAAAATTATATGATTCTGTGATTGGACCTTTGCCTCAGAGGAAGATTAATTTGACAGGAGTCTTAAGGATGGATAGAGTGAGAGCCATGAGAGGGAAAATGCTCCTTTCTCTGAATGAGCCTACTATTTCCTTCTCTACTACTATCTTTTAAGCACTTATTTACCTAGAGGTTCTCTCGGTAGTTTTACATATGTCAGCTGTCATTCTCTGGGAAGACTATAAACTCATTAAGGACTGGAACCATGACTTTCCCCCTCCTTCTTCTGTGCGCCTCAAAAGACAAGACATCACAATGCCTGATAGCAATATGAGGGAGTCCCCACCGTGTTTTCACACAGCTCGTTTCACGGGAAGCATTCCCCTTTTCCTGCAGAAGAAACTGAAGGTTACACAGGTGAAGTGCTTGCTGAATGTCCTTGCTGTTGAGTGGCTGAACTGCAGTTGAGCTCAGATGATCAGTCTCCAAGTGAGAGTCACCAGTTCTTAAGAAAGGCAGCCTGGCTAGCTCACTTAAAGACTCTGCTCTGGGGAAGCCTGGGATGAACGTAAACATTCCGTCGGAGCAGCCATTGGGCTGGCCACAGGCAGCTGCTTTTTTCTCTTTCTGGTTCTTTTGTTTCTGGCCTTCTGTTGTAGGTGTGTTTCAACTTATCGTTACGTTGGCATCATTTTTCACGTCTCATTAAGTACAGCAATTTTCTTCCTGGGCTACGCATTCATCTGCCAAGGATTGCACCTGAGTAAATAGCTCCCTCAACCTTGTGTGGCCCTTTTTCCTTTGGCTGTACATCTTTAGCAACAGCATTCTCTGTGTGTATATGCATCATGTCCATGAGTGTGGGTAAAATAGCCTTCATTTGGTAACTCATTTATTCTCATCTATGGCAGATGATGGTGACCTGCTCTTCGTCAGTAGTAGTGGAGTTTTCGACAAATGGATGATTTGAGAGATCTTAAGGAGGTATAGCCCCAAAGCTTGTGGTAGGAGGCTGTCACCACCATTTGCTACCATAGGGAGCATAGAAAGACAAGTGAATTTGAGAGGAAAAGTGATGCATTCCGTTTTGGATATGCTGCATTTCCTGCTGTTTGTTTGTGCATTGCCTGGAATAGGCAATTGGATGATGGGTTTGCAGCTCTGGAGCAGTACCTGGGTTTAAGGTAAGCATTTGGAATTAATCATCCAGGGAGAGAATGAGAAGATGGTCAGAGATAGAACATTAACAGTGAGGGCACAGGCAGACAGAGATAGAGGAGTGTTTGGGGCACACAGAGATGGGCAGCTAGGGAACTGGGCTGGTAGTGTCACAGAGGCCAAGGGAGAGGCACTTCACAGAAGCCAGGCTTGTAAACTCTTCACTCATTCATGTATTCATGTATTCATTCATTCAGCAAACACTATCTATGTGCTCCCTGGGCACTGTGCTGGCTGCTGAGGGGAGAACAGTAAACAAGGCGCCATAAGGGTCTTTGCTCTTTTGGAACTTATTGTCTGAAGTGGATGAGACAGACATTAAAGTAATAACCATATGAACACATTTATGCAAAATGTGAAGTACCAAACACAGAACTGGAGGCGAGGAGAGCAAATTGGAAAAGAGTTAACCCTCGTCTGGCCACCCTCGCTCTTCTTTCCTGGTCTCCCCAAAAAGACACAACCAGGCTCCAGAGCATGTTTGGAGTCAGTCAGGTGAAGGGAGAGTGAGAGACAGGAAATTTCCAAGCAGGGGGAGAAGCTGGCTACCCCAAGATGCTGCAGCTTCCAGAAGCAATTCTCTGCTTCCTTCCTCATCATCTATCTCCCTCTTTACTGGAAATGCCCCACCAGCACACAAATGTTTCTTTTCTCCCATTTTAAAAAAGCCCTCTCTTTATCCTGCCTCCCATTAGAGCTGTTTCTCTCCATCCCCTTATAACCAGACTCCTCAAAAGAATCACCTCTGACTTTAATTCCTTTCCTGCTACTGTCTCTTGAACTCACTCCATTCAGTGGATTTTTTTTTTCAACCTTCCCACTCCACTCACACTGTTCGTTGCAAAGCCACATCTGGGAAATGAGAGCAGGCCAGGAGATGCAACATGGTCGTGTTGATGCAAATAATCCATAACCAACCTATAAATCAAAATTGGGGTGAGTTTATTATGAGCCAGAGTGAGGATTATAACCCAGGAAGACCTTAGGAGGCATTCCAGAGAAGCATGGGTTTCAGTACAGTCTTATATCTTTTTCAAACAAGAGCGTACATTAAACACACCCAGAATACATTTTCATCAAAATTTCCAGGAGGTATTCAGTTGCAAATTAGCAGGTCAACATGACCCTGATGTCAGGAAAGGGACTAATCTGGGCATTACCAATAGGATGTAGGAGGGGAAGTGTGCATTCTTAAGAGAGTGCATTCTTTATTTTAATGGTTAAGCAGATGTACAATGTATATTTGATAGGCTATAAATCAGGCTTTTTAGGTCAAGCCAAATAAGTTTTGAGCCCGAATAGTTATTCCGTATACCTCAATATGTGAAAATCTCTGATCATTTCCCCTTTTGATCAATAATCTTTTGTTAGAAAGCATTGCTCATCAAAATATTGTCCCTCAATGCCAGGGTTGTTGCTCCCTGCCCTGGGTCCATCATGTCCCTCAGTGCTTGGCTTCTATTTCATTGATTTTCCCACTTATCCATTTTTTTTTTTTTTTTTTTTAAAGATTTTATTTTTTCCTTTTTCTCCCCAAAGCCCCCCGGTACATAGTTGTGTATTCTTCGTTGTGGGTTCCTCTAGTTGTGGCATGTGGGACGCTGCCTCAGCGTGGTCTGACGAGCAGTGCCATGTCCGCGCCCAGGATTCGAACCGACGAAACACTGGGCCGCATGCAGCGGAGCGCGCGAACTTAACCACTCGGCCACGGGGCCAACCCCCCCACTTATCCATTTTGAAGGGAAATACTTAGATATAGTGGACAAGCATAGAGGTATATATTAACAGGGGAAGCATTTTATAGGTTATGTAATTTGTCAGTTATTTTTAGATGATCACACAAACGTTGCACATGTGCTTTTACATGACTTCCTATAGTTACGTTGTTTATAGCAATTATAGAACAGTAATCCACTACTTGAAATGATTAGCTTAAAAATGAACTCTTAGGCATAGCCTTAATAAGAAAAAGGGACTCATCCAGGGTTGTAAGATCAATCGGCTGTCTCAAGTTGCTGAACAATCATTACTCTAGCTTGCGTGCCAGTCGTACAACACTGAGAAATGGTAATTAGTTTGAATGTTATGACTAATAACAAGAACTCCAAGGAGTATCAGAAATAGGAATTGCAATCCAGGTAGCAAATGGAAGCCAATACTGGAAGGGAGCCAACTAAACAAATCAAGACCAGGTATAGGATCACTTAAGCCATTCACCTGCTTTTTTTTTCCATGTGCTTTAGCAGAGATGATACATTGGAAGACTCATCAGATATAAAAACACATCATTCAGTTTGAATGAGATATACATACCACCTTGGGATGCTGTAAGAAAATCTAAAGCCATTTTATTTTGAAGGACAGCCTTTCTCATGAAAGACATTTCAGTATCTAATAAGGCTATTCCTGCTTGACTATGGTTAAGGGCTTCTGTATGTGATGTAACATCCTCTAGCTCCAAAGGGACAACTATAGCTAGCCCATCTGGTGTTAAAGAGAGGGAGATTGGCAACAGGTGTTAGCTCAGTTGTCCCTTTGGAGCTGAATGCGTTCAGCTCTGAAGAAGAGGGACATTGCTCCTCCTGGACGAAAGGATTGGTGGAAAGAACTAATGGCACAATCAAAACTCAATTGGCAAAGCTTTCAGAAGCATTTACTCTCTCATGGCCAAAAGCTCTTCTGCTAGTGCTCCTTAATCTTAGATCTCCATCCTTTTGGTAAACATCACCTGTCTCCCTTGGAGATAATAATAGGATGGCCTATGCAAGTAGATGGGGAAATATATGAACAAACTTTGCTTACTTTAATCTTAGCCAACTTGACCAGGCATGAAGCTCCTTTCAAAATCTCTCTTTCACAAACCTTCTATAGCTTTCTTTTTACATTCAGAATTTGTCCCATGCTTGCTTGCTTTCCTTCTAGTATTTTAGGACAAACTTATCTTTCTTAACCCAACAAACAAAAGTACTTCCATTCTTTATACCTTTTCTGAAAGCATATATTTTACTTCCCTTGAATACAAAGTTGTTTTCTTCCTTGATTTCTAGTGGCTTTTTTTGTTTTTAAAGATTGGTACCTGAGCTAACAACTTGCCAATCTTTTTTTTTTGGTTTTTACTTTTTCTCCCCAAATCCCCCCAGTAGATAGTTGTATACTTTTAGTTGTGGGTCCTTCTAGTTGTGGCATGTGGGATGCCACCTCAGCATGGCCTGATGAGTGGTGCCATGTCCACACCCAGGATCTGAACTGGCGAAACCCTGGGCCACCGAAGCGGAGCAGCAAACCTCACCACTTGGCCATGGGGCCAGCCTCTCTAGTAGCTTTAATTACATATACTAGTTGGAATTTTTAACCCTTACGGACTCTAGAAAAAACTAAAAAGGTAAGCAATTATGAACTGTGTTTTAGATCAGCATTCTAAACTCTTTTCATAATTTCTAGAAACATGCTACTTCACAATAATAAAACATAAGGCATGTTTACTCATAGACCCAAAGACCTTTTAGTTTCACTGTAATAAGCTAGAAGTAGATAAACTTAGATATGTTTAGCAATAATGTTTCACTATGTTATCTTACTTGAAAATGATCTATATACTCAACAAATTTTTATCATTTAACTTAATTTACCAAAACTCTAAAATTTTAAGTTACCAAAAAGAATTTGGAAGCTGTTTTTTTCAAGCATACAGACCAGAAAACATAATTATTGTAGCCACAAACTCTTACCCATTTTCATCTATCTAAATTGTTTCCAACAATTATGTTCAGATTACCCACGAAAACTTCATGGGACATTAGACAAAATTAGCTATCATTTAAAGCTATTATTTTGCTGACGAATTTGTAACAGGGATAACAAGAGCTTATTTGACTAGTAAACCCAGGCTACATGTCTGCATCATATCCAAATACTGACAACTCTAAGGACATGCCTATTTCAGTCAAACCAACAAACTTAAACAGGCTTTCATTTACCAAAGATTAATTTATTTCATGTTAACTTGAAAGACATTTGGGTTAATTTCTATTACATTTAGAATTTATGAAAGCACTGACTTTAAGCCAATTAAGCAAGGTCTTAATTTTGGCCATACCACCTGGAAGTAAAATATCACATGTATATAACATACATATAGACACACATACACAGAGTCTCCACAGCTATTGTTTTTAAAATTACTGCCATGAATCAGTACAGTAATACAAAGCTCTGTAGTTATGAATCCAAATTTTGTTTTAAGCTTTTTTACCAATATTTGTGGAGAAGTTACTCAAGATGCTAGATTTTTGGCAAGGTTGCTCGTATGGCCATTTTTCTGGCCTTTTCCCTTTTTTCCCCTTCAGTTTTAGGAATTGGTGATGAGCTAGATAACAGTTCCCAAAGAGGCGAGGCCATAATCCTTTTTGAGATAAAGGAACTGTGTGGAATCTGAACTGCCTCTAGAACTGTTTTCCCAGTCTTACAGGGGTTTTTAAGTTGAAGACAGTTGTTCTAACTGTCCAACTGCATCACCCTAACTTCCTTTTTTCCCTCTGGGTGCTTAGTTTTGTTTTGCTTTTGATTTTTTTTTTTTCTGGGAAGATTAGCTCTAAGCTAACATCTGCCACCAATCCTCCTCTTTTTGTTGAGGAAGCCTGGCCCTGAGCTAACATCTGTGCCCACTTTTCTCTACTTTTATATGTGGGACACCTACCACAGGTGGCTTGCCAATCGGTGCCATGTCCATACCTGGGATCCAAACCTGTGAACCCTGGGCCACAGAAGCGGAACGTGCGAACTTAACTGCTGCGCTGCTGGGCCAGTCCCTGGGTGCTTAGTTTTATTTTAACCTAGGGAAAAAGGCCTGAAAAGAAAATTCCTATTAGGCTCTGAATATCAGCTTCCACTTTGGCCAAATTTCTGATCTAAGTTGCTAAATCCTTTTGAATACCTTGTCAGGTTTTGGCCAGGACAACAGTAACTACCTGGTGGTATTGAACAGTTCCAGTAATCTTTAGCATAGCAGTTTCCCAGAAAATCTCTCAGAGTTTCATTGACACAGAGGGTAGATTGCAGGAGTGTCTAATGGCCTAATATATTCTTTCAAGTACTATTTATAACTGAATTTTCTATTAGCTTAAACTTTCAATAAGATTATTTTGGAATGTTAAAGTTTTTGCTTTTTAAGTGCAGATTTTAAATGATTTTATCTCATCAGAACATTCCTTCTAATGGCCAATGTAATTCCTCTGAGGCTGGCAGCAGTTTGGTTAAGGACCCTTAGCAGCGAATGGGTTGCAACCCACATTTATGTCTGACTATCTCTGACCGCAAAATGGGGTACAACTGCATTTTGTCTTACCATATCTTGGGACCTCCAAAGTGATGATTATTAAGCCAAGCCCTCAGGACATGAAACAAGCTTGGGGAATTTTTTTTTTTTTTTTTTTTGCTGTTCTTTATGAATATTTGCAGCTTCCAGAACCTTTAGTTTCAGCAATTGTGTTGGAAGTTGGCAAGCTCACGTCTTTAAAAATTTCTGTTACCTGGCTCTTAAAAAAAGAGCCCTACAGTGGCCACTCAAATTTCAAATTATCCTGGGTTATCTTGCCAGCCATTTACAGCTATCCTTATTTTGTTAAGCACTTGCAAGTTTCAACATGAAGCCCTCCAGAGTTCAGAGGGGAGGCTGCCAATTCGGGAACTGGTCAGGCTTTTAGGAGCTCAATTTCCCACTTCTTTTAGTTTTCTTTTGCTATAAAGTCTGAACAATTCCTAAGGACACTGTAGTGGGTCAGAAGGGCACTGCTTGTGTGTGTTACTCCCTAAAGAAAAGTCATAAACACTCTCTTAATGTGCCTTGGTTTCTCCTGCCAGCAGCCTAAAACTACTACAGGGGCTTGGAGCTGGGGTGACCAACCCTCATATGAACTTCCCGGAACGAGCCTTCAATTAATTAACATGAATGATACTGGAGTTCCCTATGGGACCGCTACACATCGTGAGGCATTTGATCTTCCAACGCTCCTGCTGAGGTTCTCAGTCACCTGAGAATGCCTTTCGTCCAGGAGGAGCAATGTCCCTCTTCTTCAGAGCTGAACGCATTCAGTCTCTCGTTTCTCTATCAAGCAGTTTGTTCAGAGTTTATAAGCACAATTCTTTCTAATTTAAAGCCAAATTAAAAAGGTCAGCCTGCCCCTTTCCCTCCAAAGTTCCCTCTAGGCCCCCCTGGTCTAGGAAATTCCCCCTAGGTTTCTCTTTCCTGGGAATCCCCTCCTAGGCTCCTCTTCCCTAGGGTATGTGCCAGTACCCCTTTAAGACACCTAGTCTTAAGGTTTGAAACGGCTCATATAAACTCTGGACCCTTGACTTAAAATAAGGAGGTCTGGATTTCAGGAGAACTCACCGGGGTCACTTGAAGAATTCAGTGATCCAGGGGGGCTCAATGGGCCCCTATTGGTACCGAATGTCAGTTCACTGTAGATTCCAGGTGGTCTCCAGTGGGTTTCTATGAAATCCTGCTACAACTACGCCAAGAAATGCCAATGCAAATAATCTGTAACCAACCTATAAATCAAAATTGGTGTGAGTTTGTTATGAGCCAGAGTGAGGATTATAACCCAGGAAGGCCTTAGAAGGCGTTCCAGAGAAGCATGGGTTGGTAGAGTCTTATATCTTTTTAGAACAAGAACATACATTAAACACACCCAGGATACATTTTCATCAAAATTTCCAGGAGGTATTCAGTTGCAAATTAGCAGGTCAACATGACCCTGATGTCAGGAAAGGGACTAATCTGGGCGTTACCAATATGGCATAGGAGGGGAAGTGTGCATTCTTAAGAGAGTGCATTCTTTACTTCAGTGGTTAAGCAGATGTACAATGTATGTTTGATAGGCCATAAGGTAGGCTTTTGAGTTCAAGCCAAATAAGTTTTGAACCTGAATAGTAGCCCATATACCTCAATATGTGAAAATCTCTTGTCAGTGGGCAGGGAAAGAGCAGGAGAGACAAGGGTGGGGAGATAACCAGAGCAGGTCTTGGAGGGGTCATGCTAAGGATTTTGAATTTTTTTTTATTAAGAATAAAGGGAAGAAAATGGAGTTTTTCAGCAAGGGGGTGGCATGATCAGGTTTGCAGGTAACAAGTTGACTGGCTCCTGTGTGGACTGTGAGCTTGAACGTGGAGAAGACGGGTTAGGAGCATGTGAGACTCAGGGCAGGGCCCAGAGTGCCTCAGGTAGGGTGTGTACTGGGGAAGAAAATGGGTGGCATTTATTAGGTTCTAGATTTAGCTCAGGCCTCCTATTCAGGCACACGATTTTGGCTATATCTTTTACCCTTTCTAAGCCTCAGCTTTACTCCTCTGTAAAATGAGGAGTAATAGTTGTCCGTTCTTCAAGGGTTGTTTTGAGGGTGGAATGAGATAACATATGTGAAGCACCAGGCACATACTGGCAGATAGTTAATGCTGTTAATTATTATTTTCCCTGTATCACAGTTGAGGAAACAGATTACAGAGGCCAAACAAGTAGTGAGTGGATTTGAATGTAGTCCTCTCTCTCCGCAGCTCACAGTATCTCCTCATTCTGCACCAGGCTGCCTCTGGGTGTGGCAGGAAATGCCCAGCTAGCTCAGGGGGAGCTGTAGTCCATTTCTCCTCTTAAACCTGAAGGAAAGGACTTCAGTTCAGTGCCAAGAGTAGAAAAGGAGCAAGCTGAACTAAAAATGATGTCCTCACTGATTCCTGGCCCATCCTATTTGAAAGGTTCCCATCCTGCTCCCAGTAGGGGGAGACATTCCAGGAGTCCAGGGGTGTGTGGGGATCTTTCTGGACTTCCTTCAATACCCACAGCTTCATCCTGACCTGGAATCTCAAAAGAAGAAGAAGGCTGTTGGCTAAGAAATCCTCTGCTGCTTAGGAGGGAGGGGCTACCACTGGATCCCTGGGAAACCTGCTGCCCTCACAGGGACCCTGGGTGGCATTACCCTGACTGCATCCTTCAACCTCAGAGCTTTGGAAAATGGTTGACTTTCACCCTCACTCCAGAGCATTGCTGTGGTGGAGGGTATGCAGTGCCAGTGACGCTTACAGTTTATGATGTCCTTTGACAATGAGTGCTCTTTGGATTTCTAAGCCTTTTAACAACATCTGTTCTTAGCGTGCCTGTGCCTCCATGCATTTGTTGGCGTGCGCTAAGAGCCATTGAGGTGAAGCTGAAAAATATGAGTAGTCCTGAGCCGGCATTTTGGCTTTGAAGCGCTCCAGGAGCAATAACTCTGTCAGATTGTCCTGACATGGTATATTAAGAGATTCAGAAAGATGCTACATCCTGTAGAATATATATTTCAGCTGCTTGGGCCTTCTGTATCTCTGCCATCAGGAAGAGTTACGTGTTCACTCATGTGTTTGTCGTCACCACCCTCTTAGCCAGCTGCCTCATTTGAGTGTTCACTATTGTCCCCTGCAGATGAATTAAAAGAGTAAGAAGAAAAACCTTACGCATGCCAATCTGTATTCCGAACTTCTCACTTTGAATGGACGTAGCAAAAAGAAAATGTTTGTTGGTACTGAAAATTTCAAATTTCCAGCTTCTCTGAAAAATCTGAATATTTAGCAACATTGAGCCTGAATTCCTGCCTGGCCTAACCAGCTGGTGCTGAGTAGTGGTTTCCCCCTTTAAATGGGAAGCTTTCCAGCTGGCAAAGTCACCCCATCTCCCTGGTTTTTTTTAATACACTTCCTGCTTTACTCATTTAAAGTTCCTGCCGTGATGCTTACAAATTGCTTGTGAGAGCATAAATTGGTACAACTTAAATGAAGGAGAATTTGACAATATTTATCAAATTGCAAATGCATATATGTACTTTGCCCGAGCAATTTCCTTCTAGAAATTTATTTTTATACTCATATACTTGCAATAGGACATGAGAATAAGGTTATTCATTGAAGCATTGTTTATAATAGTGCAAGACTGGAAACAATCTGTTTACAGAATGGCAACTGGCTAAAAAGAGGAAAGAGCATACAACAGAATCCTATGTAGCCATAAAAAAAGAATGAGAAAGCTCTCTTTGAGCCAATATGGAGAAATTTCAAGGTGTATTTTGTTAAAAAAAATAATAAAAGAAGGTGCTGAACAATGGGTAGTATGCTACCATTTGTATTAAACAGGCTGGAAGAAACTCTATATGTCTATTTGCTAGAATATGCATAAAACATCTCAGGAAGGAGGCACAAATAGCCTATAGCAACGATCGCCACTATGAGACGAATCAGGTAGTTGAGTGACAGGAGTGGGAGGGCTGGTTTTTAGAGAATACAGTACCCTGTCTTACCTTTTGATTTTTAAACCATGTGATTTTATCATCTCTTTTAAAAAATAAATTTCCTGCCTGAGTCCCGTAGGCATTTGCATTTTTTATGCAATATACACATACAATGAGAAATAAGGTGTTATGCCTTACCAAATTTAAGAGGTTTTTTTTTAATGGATTAAAAAAGGGTTTTTAATAAAGGTTATCAAAGGTAGCCTTCGTCTTGAAGCTGTTAACTCTCAAGTTTTAAATGTTTCCTCTGTAAAGTTGCACAGACTTAGTTTCTGGCCTTAAATCATCCCTATTTTCAGCTTCCCTGAAATTAAGAGTATCCTGTGCCGTATCAATTAAAGTAAATGTACTTTCAATTAAAGGTGTTAAGTATGAGTCTGAAAAGATTAATTCTTTATAAAAGGATGACCTTCAGTAGTTAGATCCAATTAGGCATTTTTCCAACTATATTTCATCCTGATGGGACAGGTCTACTATTCATAATCAATCACTGTGATCTTTTCAAAGGTGGGTGTTATAGGTTCAGAGTCATAAAAGAATGACTTGACTAGGCAACCTGCATAACTTGAGCCCCAGCTGATGTAGATAGAGATTGTGGCTTTTGGGTATTACTTTTGTGGCATTAATGTGAAAAGAATCAGGATGTGCATGATGATATTTTGGGTACGGTTCTCATATGTCTCTTCTCATGGCCTTTGTAGAACAAACTGATTTAGACAAGACTGATCAAAGGAAAGAAAGGAAGAGGACTGATGAATTAGCATCAAATCAAATTCTCCCCTCCTCTCATTTCATTATTAAATACATTATAAACACTTGCTTTCCTAGTGATCGCTTTTTCTCATTGGATTGTTTTAGTTCTAATTCATCCTTTACTGATGTACAGCACACAAAACCAAGGCTATTAAATAAATGAATGCTTGCTGATCTTTTTATGGTAACATGCAAAACCTTGGGAAATGTTTTCTCTCGAAAGTGAAAGGAATTGAGCATTTCTATTTGTTTTAGGTATTTCCAACGTACAATTCTCAGTCCTCACTCTGCCACTCATTAAATTTATAAACTTGGAAAAGCCTTGAATGTACTCACATGAAAAATGGAAAACAAGTAGTACCTACTTTGTATATCTCAAAGGTTGTTTTTCGGGTCAAATGAGATTTTCTTTTTCTGCTTTTTATCCCCAAATCCCCCCAGGACACGGTTGTATATTTTAGTTGTGAGTCCTTCTAGTTATGGCATGTGGGACGCCACCTCAGCGTGGCCTGATGAATGGTGCCGTGTCCGTGCCCAGGATCCGAACCAGCGAAACCCTGGGCCACCGAAGCGGAGTGCGTGAACTTAACCACTTGGCCATGGACGGGACCGGCCCCTCAAATGAGATTTGATGTCAGTGTTTCTCAAAGTGTGGTCCTGTTACCCCTGGGGGTCCTTGAGACCTTTTCAGGAAGGCTGTGAGGTCAAAACTATTTTGATAATAATATTAAGAAATTATTTGCCTTTTTTACTCTCATTCTTTCACATATGTATGGTGGAATTTTCCAACAACTGGCTACATGATGTATGATGTTGCAACAGACTGAAGACAGAAGCAAATATAAAAATTCAGATATCTTAAGCCAGACATCACAGAGGTGTACAAAAATAGAAAACAATGCGCTCTTTTCACTGATTTTCCTTTTGGAAAGTAATTTTTCATTAAAAAATTTTTTTTACATTAATGTAATGGGTTAATTATTATCATTTTCAAATAAGTTAATAAATATTTTTAAATTTATCAGTTTTAATTTCCACTACAGTAAATATTGACAGATATTTAATAAATAACATAAACAAAAGTTCCATAGGGGTCCTTAATACTTTTTAATAATGTAAAGGGGGAGCTGGCCTGGTGGCGCAGTGGTTAAGTGCACATGCCCAGGGTTCGCCGATTCGGATCCCGGGTACAGACATGGCACCGCTTGGCAAGCCATGCTGTTGTAGGCGTCCCATGTATAAAGGAGAGGAAGATGGGCACAGATGTTAGCTCAGGGCCAGCCTTCTTCAGCAGAAAGAGGATTGGTGGCAGTTAGCTCAGGGCTAATCTTCCTCAAAAAAAAAAAAGAATGTAAAGGGGTCCTAAGACCAAAAAGTTTGATAACTGTTGATACATATGAAGGCACTATGTAAATGTGTGGTGACTTTGGTAGTTTATTAAGAAAGTTTAGACTGTTTAAACAATCCAACATGCAAACAGTCTTTCCACTGCACACATTGATCGTGCTTAGTCTGGGGACCACGATGATCTCTGAGCCCTCTCCAGTTGTCTGCAATTTCATGTGTTGGTCATATGTGTACTTTTTTTTTTTTTTAAAGATTTTATTTTTTCCTTTTTCTCCCCAAAGCCCCCCGGTACATAGTTGTGTGTTCTTCGTTGTGGGTTCTTCTAGTTGTGGCATGTGGGATGCCGCCTCAGCGTGGTCTGATGAGTAGCGCCATGTCCGCGCCCAGGATCCGAACTAACGAAACACTGGGCCGCCTGCAGCGGAGTGCACGAACTTAACCACTCGGCCACGGGGCCAGCCCCCATATGTGTACTTTTTTAGAATGAGAGTTTATAATTTTCAGAGTCTCAGAAGGGCCTAAAAGAAAAACAGCTGTAGGAATGGCTGATGCTCCCTACACACATTCTAACTCTGAGAGGAATAGTGATAAAGTCAAGGTGGGGACACCTGAAGTGAGATGCATAGTGGTTCAAGGCTCTTATTAGGTCTGTGACCTGGGCTTGGGTGTCTCCTGAGTTCTTGACCTTTTACTTCTCTGCTTGTGGAAAGGTGTTAGACTTGTGCCAGCTTCTCTAGGCACTGGGGAGAAGGGCTTGCTGTCAGTATCATGCCTTTGTCATCTTGCTGGGCCTCCTTGCACTTAGTGTGGTAGGACATAAAGAACCAAGATCAGGCTACAGACAAAAAAGGGCCCAGAGACTGGTGTATGCATGATTTGGACACTGTCCATAGAGACCAGGAGATATTACTTGGAGTTTTAGAGTACCAAACTGGAGTAGCGAATGGGATTTGATCAGACTCTCCTGGCTCTAGAAGGAGGATGTTCAGGGAAAGGTATTCAGGCCATCTCTGTCTCTGTCTAGGACACCCTCAGTGGCTGAGCAAATAGTTGAGTGCTTACAGAAATTGCTATTTCATATTTCCTACTGCAGTTTCTTAAGGTGTTTTTATTAACTTTAGCATCTGTTGAGAGTTACTCATAATATTTTAACGTTCTTATGAGAATTTAAAACTATTCTAATTATAGTTCATTGCTCTTATTATCATTTCTTGAAGTTAATATAAATGGAAAACTCATATCTTAGATATTTATTTGTTCCATGTTTCCCCAGTGTTGTTTAACTTTTTGATTGAAATATACATAGTATATGTATGTATTGCAGTTTTATGTAAGCATTTTATATTTACGTAAATAAAGTTCTATATATCCAATGGGTAATTTAATAACATTTAGAGGTCCCTCTGTATTTAGGTAAAACTTTTAACTACAATATGTACACCTTATGCTGGCGTTTTGTTGCATGATTTAATGTATGGTGCTGTCAGGAACTTCATTGCTAAAACTATCTTCCCTGTTTCACATTTAAAACTAATTTGATAAAATACTGTTTTCCCAGGAAAAATGTGAAAAATATGTTGAGTATTATTTATTCTAGACTAAAAGCTTCTGAAAATTTTAATTTGGAAGTTATATTTAAGGTTACTGATTTAGTGTAGATTTTAGAAAAGTGAACATTTTATTTTTGGAATTTTATGATATAAGCATGTTTAGATAAGGTAAATTCAATTAATTAAACAAATATCTCCCTTTATTATTGTCCTAACTCTCTCTTCCAGTTGAGGAAGTATTTGGATGTAACCTGAAGCTGTAAAATGTTATCTACATGTTAGTAGCATCTTATAAAAATTGGAATACATTTAGTTTGATTAAACTCTGCTTCATTAGATTTTAATGTGCTGTATGTTATGTGTTTCAGAAACTCCAGAAAGGAGCTTAATGACATACGATTTGAGTTTACTCCAGGAAGAGGTAAGTTTTAATTGAAATTATTATTTTATTGCTACAAAGAACATTTCAGAAATTGATCACAAGCATGTGGTTATAATTTGCTATTCAAAGTGCTTTCTCTAAAAACAAAGGAAGGAGGGGGGGGGAAGGAAGAAAGGAAGGATTTGCAGTAATTGTGGGTATCTAAACTGAATCACTGCTGACTATGTGAATCCCAGTGACACGTGCTGCACAATATATAATATGCACATAGACATGAAATATATCAGCTCAACTATGAGAAGAGGTACTGGCATGGTGATGCAGGGCCTGAAGGACCTTCTGATGAGCGTACTGACAAGCATACAGCAGTGCTAATGAGGGCTGAGCAACAAACAGTGATATACAAATGGTAGCATACTTCACCTCTGTGACCTCAGTTCAGGTTACATGAAGCCTGTGTTTAGGAGTATCTGTGGCCTCTGTTTGCTGCAGGCACCACTGGTAAGCTTGGTCGGCACAATGCCAGTCTTGCAGCTGAATAAAATTTTAGTATTTTAAATAATTGCTATTACAACAGCTTAAAGGCAAGATTGGTTTTTCTTTCAGCTCCTGGATGCCTGGAAGCCATAGAACCATGGCTTACTTCTGGGTATCTCTAGCACCTGACAAGTGTCTGGTATGCAGGAGAATCTTGAGTAATTTTGGTTAGTTAATGGATAAATAACATATATAAATAGGCTTTGGAAAGCACAAGACTGGTTATTAAACAAAAGTTATTTCCACTATTTAGTTTATAACCAGAACAACCTAGAGCAGTGAAAATCAGATGCTAATGGTAAGACTGACTCTTTTCCCTGACCTCTGGTCTCAGATTCTTATGTACATGATGACAGCCTCGATGTCTATATTGAGTATCTTTCTAAAATACATCAGTCTCATACATTTGGATATATTAATATATGTAAGCTAATGACACTGTCATTATTTTATGTATTGGAGCTCCACATAAATTTTAATTTGATTAAATAGTTTTTGTTAAAATTTTGAAAATCCGAAAAGTTCTAGCTTGATATCTGTTCACTTAACTGCTTTGACCTCCCGGATGTTATCATCTGTAAGAAGCCACAAACTCAAATGCTTACAGGAGCCAAAGTGAATGGTGGGGACCTCAGGAAACTAGAAAGTTCTGTCTAAAAACATTCAGGTTCAGTTTTTAAAAAAACATTGCCAACCAAACAAAGCATGTTCCTGGGCCATATGTGGTCATAGATTCACTGGCCCTGATCTCTAGTCCCCTGTAAGCACAAAGATTTAATGATTGCCAGCATATTTGAATTAAACTAACATATGAAGTACCTTTTACAAAATAAATGTAAATAGAGCCCCTAATGAATTTGCTAACTGATCTTTCTTTCTGGGAACATCCATCTTTGACAATTTAGAGTTGGTCTGTGAACCTGTACAGCGCCAGTTAGTTACTGTCATCAAAAAGCTATCTATTTTTTCATAATACAAAAATATTGACCGACCAATACTGTGATGAAACCTAGTAATTATATAATAAATGTTTCAAGTGCAGTAAGTAAAAGAACAGATTCTTATTTTAAGGTTGTTTCTTTTCATCTGATTATTTAAAATTGACAATGGCAATAAAAATCAATTTTAATTTCAAGAGATAACGAAAGAAATGAATTTCTGAGTTGAAGGCTTTGGGGGTATTAGACAGCGCTATTAGCATTACCTGGTCCTTTGTGCTGGCTGTGGCAGGCTCGTTTGCTATGGTTAGATTAAGAATCTCTGCTTTTGTTGCCCAGACAGAAACCATGGTGCTGCCTGATGATAGCTGGCCTTCCTGGACAGCAAGCACAGGTCCATAACAGAAACACCATGGATTTATCGCTGTACCTCTGAGATTACAGATGCTACCTGCATTTCAGACCTTGTCTGCACTACACTGTGCATGCACACAACATGTGTACTATGTCTGTGCTGTATTTACACGTAAATATGTATATATGGCTAGAGTATATAACATAAACATATCAAATATTCTCTGTCCTCATTGGAGGGCAAGCCCTTTCTGCTTATTATGTTGCTGTATTCTCTGGAGACCTGAGTATATTGATTATTTAACTGTTTACACATCAGGAATGTTAAGCAACTTAACGAAAAATAAACTACCAATTACCTTCACATTTCTGTTCTGAACTATCACTGATACATTACTTATGTGCATACAAAATAACTGCTTAATGACACACACACACACACATGGAATATTTCCATTTTTGGTGAGCCAGCATGACTGTTTGCTGTTTTAATATGACTCATCTGGCACCTCCGAGTCCTGAAAATAGTAGGAGATGCTGTACACTTTGACTATTTGGGGATGTCATTTGTTTTGCTTCTGTTTTAGTGCTAGCCCTCAATATGGCTTTGTTTGATTATTCCATTTTCAACTACATTCTGTGATCGTAGCTCCTTACTCAAGTATTGATACTTTAGAGATGCTGGAAACATATTCACATGCTTTAACAGATGATCAATCAATACAAATGTAATGACTGCCTACTGTGTGCCCTAGTAGACACTTTAATTCAATAAGTATCATTTCCTGAAGTTTCTGCTGGCCTCCAGGAAGATGGAGATTGTGAGACTGAAAGCTCTAGCTGACTTCATAAAGCCAAATCACATTCACAGGAGAGCCTTTCATTACGTTACCCTACATTCCATGCTAGGGGATCATTTTATCTCTAAGAGAATTTTGTAAGGTGTTTTTTTTACTTCTACTTCTAGCAGTAAGGACAAGGCCCAAGATAAGCCCACCTTATATGGAATTTCATAGTGTAGTACGATTCCTATGTATTTCTTTTCCATTTTCTTCATTTTATTCTATCTCATTCATTATGGAATGGAATGAGTAAAATGATAGAATACCACAATTTCTCTGGAAGTACAAAGAACATACATGGCTCTCAAATTTTTATTGGAGATTTGGGAAACTGGGCCATGTATGAAAGGGAGAAAGCGAGTACACAAGAATGTAAGATGCATTTCAAATGATCTGCTGTATCATTACCACAGCTACCATTTATTTAGTAACTACTATATCAAACGCCAGGCTAAGCTCTTTAAAGCCAAAGAATATTGAAAGGTAATTGTCCCTCCAGCTACATGCCCACATGCACACACACACTTGAGCTCACTTACAGAGTCACCACATCTGAAACATAGATTAAGCAAGGATACTCAGATTGTGTTGAGGGGCGGCCTTTGGCAGAGCAAACTGCAGTTCAGTTTAGATGCTTGTTTGATTCAGCAGCTATACTTGCAGGTGCTCCCTGACTTTGGAAGAAAACTTAAGTCAAACCTCCATCTGCTGAGCCAGTTTCTTCTTATCTAGCTACAGTTCTGAATGGTTTTGAGAATATCAGAAGGCCATGGGGACCATGTCATGTTCCTTGTGAAAACCTAGGGGTTCATAATGGTTCTTTTGATCACATTGCAGTTTATCAATTTCTCTTTACAAAGTCTTCAAACAGACTTCACATTATTATCATGTTCATTCATAACTTTTCAATTAAGTAATTTCAGCTATATTCACTTGCTATGGCCTGTTCAGTCCCATCTTTATGAGATTGCTAATTCCTGTCACTTATCATTGAGAAACTGCATTCTTTTATTCAACTACATTTTCAAAGAGAATGAATCTGTTGCTATCAAATGATCAATGTCATGTTAAAGGAGTTTCTTAATAGCATAAATTTAAATAGCTCATCTTAATAGTCCAACAAGCTCTTAGGCTGTTTGTACCAAATATTAGGTTTTTTATTAGGTTGTATCAAATGCTCCTATTCAACCTTTGCCATAAATTCTGACTCAGTAGCTATTAATGGTAGAAAAGGATTGATGATGGCTGGAATTAACCTTGGCAAGAAAGAAAGGTAGGATCATAGGGACCAGTTACGAGATAACTTCTAGAGGTGCATTTGAGGATTAATTCAGACAGTAGCCAAAGGGCAAAAGTTTCTTGGTTCACCACAAATGAAACAATAATTTTGTGTAACTGCTTTTGAATAAGTAGCAAGATGCAAAAAGTACATGGCAAAATGTATTTTACATTGTTTCTGATAGAATCTGAATTGTTGAATTAAAACACATGTGGATGATTTTCGTAAATGAAAAATATATATTTTACATTGTACTGGACTGTTGATTTTTATTTTATGGTTACTAATACATATTCATTTCCCATTTGGACAGACACGGCGGATGGCGTTTCTCAGGAGCTCTTCTCTGCCGGCTTGGTTGATGGTCATGATGTGGTTATAGGTAAATCATTTTTTAGTATGTAGTGTCATTTTGTTGGTATATCAAATGAAAATGCATTTAGAAACAAAAATTTTCATAAAGGAATAATTTACTCTGTGGATTTTTGAAAATTTCTTCTTGAAGTCTCATCTTTTATGCGAAAGAAGTTTGTTTAGGAGTCATATTTAATTTCTTTTTTAAGAAGCTCTTAGTGTAATTCTGTCTCATTTACCTGGACACAGTTTATCCAAAGCAGGACCTCACTTACTGGAAATATAACAGAGAACCCAGAAGACCTAAAAGTCCATGACATTAGAAAAAATAGGATTCTATAAATTCCATGTACCAAGTATGGGAACCTCCAAGATCCTTTCTCGGAGTTTCTCTAGTCTTTCTTTGGACAGAGTTCTAGTAAACTTAGATGTTAGTTTTCCCAGCCCTTAGCAAGATTCATCATAAAGTCTAAAGGTTGGATAGACTTAAAAGTCATTCAGGCCAGTTCTTTCATTGTGTAGACAAGGTAACAAATTCCTAAAGCAATTCAGTGGTTTGTCCAGGGCCATGCAGCTGGGTTGTGGCAGAGCCACTTCTCTTTGAGACTGTGGCTCTTTCTACCACTTTTAGAATCAAAAGATTGCTGCATGGAGATGGGGGAGCCTGCTAGATACAGGCAAGCTGTTAGGAGCAAGAAATGACTGGTGGCCTCCTGACGAGGCAAAGGAGGCAGAAAAGTTAAAAGAGGCAGACAGACACTGTCATCTGAGAAAAAGTGTGGGCTCTTTCTACCTTGGATGAGGGTGAGTAGCTCCACACTCCTCAGCAAATTCTGAGTTTATAAAGATTTTATAACATAGTCTATTCCTGGATATTCGTAAGAATGACCCTAAGTAATCCAAAATAGTTAACATTGTATTAATGTTACTCATGACATTATATTGATTATGTTGTTAACTATTATAATTACATTATATTAGGGGAATATGTGTTATGATAAAACTTTCTTCAAAAATACTCAAATCAAAACTCATGCTTGAAATGACTTGAGCCCTTTAAATGATATTTTACCTTTAAAAAACTAATCACTTACTCAAAATAAGTCCTTCCCCAATAATGCTGGAGTGTGTGACTAAGAGGGAACTTGAGGTAGATATACTTACCCATCAGAATAATTTGTTCCTAGAAACTCAATAATATAGATTACTACAAAATGAATTATTTTACTTAAATAAGAGTAACGGGAGTTTTAGTGGGAGATTAGAATTCTGACTAAAGAATCAGTATCTTTTATTGATATATAAATAATGTCATAAATGTAAAGATACAGAGATATCTTTATAATTAGAAAAATGAAGCTCTTTTTCCTATTAATTATACATGAAGTGTACACAAAGGTATCTTTATAATTAGAAAAATTAAGCTTTTTTCCTATTAATTATTCATGAAGTGTACACATTGATTTCGCAAGGAAGCTCTGATTGCTCTGCCAAGTGGTGCATATATAAAGAGATGTAGACATATTTTAAAGGAAAGTGATATACACATACACGTATATATAGGTGTTTGTGTGTGTGTGTGTTTCCTTGTATATTCTGTCTTTCACACTTTCCTTTAAAATCTTATGAGATCCAATGGCCAGCTGAGTTCTTACCTAAGTTTTCTGGTCAATTGTGAGGGCGAGCTGAGGAATAAGGTCAATTCAACTTGGATGTCTACTGTAAATTCCATCTCAGAATTCTTTATGTTAACTTAATGGTTTCTTGATAAAGGCTCATTCTGGTTTTATAGAAAAAATGAGCACACACCTTTGTGTCTTAGTTTACCTGAAGAAATAGGAGAAAAGTTAATGGCTACATCAAGATACCCTGTAAGATATATTTTCCTTAAAGACAGCTTTGGTCCATACACTAAGGCAGCCAGAATTAAAAATTAATTAATAGATAATAATAACCAAAAAAATTCTTTTAAACACCTACTAATGTCTCTATTGGGCAAGAAGGATCAAATAAATGATCTTTTGATTTGAGTTGATCCTGGCAGGTGGTAGGGAACATGAATAAAATAGATTGATGAGCAGATATTAAGTCATATCTTTTTTAAAGTATGATCTTACTTCAGGCCTATAGTCAAATTTAGTGTACTGGTTTTTTTGCCCTGGGCTTAGCTGAATCTAAACTAGGGGGTGTCTTAGTTGTGGAGTTTTTTAAAGGTTGAAATTAAGGCATAGTTCATGTACGACTTGTTAAGTGTCTTTTAAATACAATACATACCCAGAAAGCTTCTATTTTTCCATGATTTAATTATTCTTCCAAAAGTTTTTCATTTTGCCTTTTTTCCCCTTCTGGAAAAAGGGGAGCTAAAGTGTAGAGTGTTGGAGTAAGACCAAGCGTGTGCAATCCTGCCTTATCTAGTAGCACTAAAAATGCCTTACAGGGACACGATGCCTAAGAGTTACAATGTTTGCATATTTCGTTGAATCATCCCATCAATTCTGTAAGGTAGAGAGGACAGGTTGTTTTTGATCAGTGTTTTATGGATAAAAACAGAAGTCAAAAGAAGTTTCTGGGGTAGTGCAACTTGTCATGGTCCTTGAACTTGGTATCTTATGACTCTAAGCCCAGTGCTTAACTCTGACCATGTGTGTATATGTGTACAATTAATCTGATATCTTCAGCCTTGAAAAGTGGATCCAGGTCATTTTAAATGATGGTAGTTTTTCTGTCTTCTGGAAAAAAATAGCTTGTCCTTACTTGATTTTCCTGGATCAGGAGATGTTTTATATTATAATTACTGATTATCTGACAAACAGATAAAATTTGTTTAATCTGTCCTCTCTAACCTATCTCAGTGATTCTCTGCTCCCTCCCTCATCGTGTTTCCCTCTGTACCAGATATGTCCCACCAATATATGAATATGTTTTTATTTCTCCCATCTTAAAAAAGCTCTCTCTTTGGGCCACCTTCATTACAGCTGTTTCTCTCCACCTCCTTAAAACCAGACTCCTCCAAAGAATTGCCGCTGACTTCAGTTCCTTTCCTACCACTGTCTCCTGAACACACTCCAGTCAGGCTTTTGCCCTTCCTGCTCCACTCAAACTGTTCTTTTCAAAACCATATATTGGGAAGACACATGCCTAGAGATGAAATGGCAAATGCAAAGGTGGATGTGGCTGGAGTAGAGTGAGCAAGAAGGCAGGGAGGAGATATGTGGTCCGTCAATGACTGCCTTCTGTGTTCCTAAATCCAGTGGTTAAGTCTCAGTCCCACATTATTGCTCCATCAGCAGCACTGGGCATAGTTGACAATGCCCTTCTCCGTGATAAGTTTTTCATTTGGTTTTTAAGATTTCTTTCTCTCTTGGTTCTCCCACTTTATTGGTGTTTCCTTCTCATTATTTTTTGTTGGTTCCTCCTTGTCTCTCTGACCTGTAAATATTGACATGTCCAAGGAGCCTTGGATCTCTTCTCTTGAATCACTCACTCCTTTGGTGATCTCATCAATTTTCATGGTAGGAACACCTTGCATCCTCTAACTCCCAAATTTATGTCTCCAGCCTCTCCTTTGAATTCCAGACTCCTATCAACCTCCTATTTTGACATCTTCACATGGAAGACTAAGAGGCATCCCAGATTTAATTAACATCTCCAAAGTCCAGGCCCTGGTGTTTCCTCCCAACCTGCCCCTCCAATAGCCTTTGCTCTAAGTTGATGTCAACTGCATTTCTTCAGGTGCTCGAGACAAAAACCTAAGAGTTGTCCTTGAGTTTCCTTCCTCTCTTACCTTACATCCAGTCTATCTGAATGTACCCAGGCTGTTACTCACTATTTCACTTCCCATCCTATTTCAAGCCCATTTCATCTCTCAGTTGAACTATTACTTTCATCTCTTTGCTGGTCTCTCTGCTTCTGTCCTTGCCTCTCTTCAGCCTATTCTCATCTCAGCAGCCAGAGAGATCCAACTAAAAAGTAAGTTAGATACAAAAGGCCACATATTGTGTGATTCCATTTATGTGAAATGAGCAAAATATGCAAATCCGTAGAGTCAGAAAGTCCCTTAGTGGTCGCCAGGGCCTGAAGAGAGAGGGAAAGGGTAGTGACTGCTAATGGGTGTGGAGTTTCTTGTGGGGGTGATGAAAATATTCTGGAATCAGAAGTGGTCATGATTGCACAACCTTGTGGCCATACTAAATACCACTGAATTGTGTACTTTAAAAAGGTGAATTTTATAATATGTGAATTATATTGCAATAAAAAAAGTAAGCCAGATCACATGAATGCTTTAAATAAAGCTCTCTAATGGCTTTTCATCCCACATCTCAGCGGCCTACAATCCCCTACTGATCTGTCCCCTGTCACTTTTCGGACCTTGTCCCTCTCTTCCACTCTCCCCCTTGCTCATACTACCCCAGCCACACTGGCTTTTGTATTTGTATTCTTTCTGCCAGCGTGTCCCTTCCCCAGGTACACCTGTGTATCTCCTGGTGCTTAAATGCTGCCCCTCAAAGGGGCCTTCCTTGACCAGCCTACTTAAAATTGCAACCCACCTCCCACCTCCCAGCTCTCTACCTCCTTCTTGACTTTATTATTTTACCTAGTCTTTCCCCATCTAGTAGGCTATATGTCTCATTTATTTGTTTTAACTATATAGGATTTTCCATTGAGCTTAAGTTTTTTGAAGGCCAGGATTTTTATGTTTTATTAACTGCTCTCTTCCCCATGCCCCAAACTTGCATTTTACATAGTAGACACTCAATAAACGTTTGTTAGAGAAAAAAAATCCATTTTGAAATATGCAGATATCTTGTAACATTTACTTTAGAAACAAAGGCTATTTTGAGTATAGGATTCCAGTTTTTTAAGAATCTTACTTCCAGGATTGCAGAATTCAAGTAGCATTTTAAAAATATGAAATAGATTCACCTGACAAAGGCTGTGCAAAAAAATAGTCCAGTTCAACTTAGAACATTGGCATGTAGAGGTTTGAATGATTTCTTACCTGTGTATTTTATTTAGTTTCTGTAATATAAAACAGCTAACATTTAAATAGATTAAAAATCTTTCTTTTCCCCATCAGACTTTTCTCTTGAATTGGAGCAAATGCTTAGGGCAACATGAAAAACCTGAAAGAAGCAATAGTATGTATGTCATGGAGCAGTGAATGTTCTGACTTTTACTATAATGTGGCAAATGTTTTACAACAAATATTCAGTACCTAGCTTCAGGGTTATCTGCCCGGAGTGTGCGAACCTTTACAAAACAGAGTTTGGATTGAAGAAGGACCGGCGTAGTGACATGGAGTAATTGCTTTTGTGCTGAAGCAGAGCAGTGCAGAAATTAAATGCAGTGTTTGTAGACTGACATCATAAACCCACTTCAGTTGTGCTTAAACGCAGTACTACCTTAGGCAAGAAACAGGAAGTATTTTTTTGGCCTCTTGTAAATGGAAATTGATAAGATCGGCAAGGCCTCCTAGATGGGTGTTGGTTTAAAAATATAAGTTAACTTTGCAAGATGCAAACCTCAGTATATGCATGTATAAATTTGCTTATCTTGCCTGGCTGGGATGGCTGACAAATGGAAATAAACTAGATCTGAGCCCCCATTTCCGTTGTTTCAAGGAGGGGTCCTGAGGATGACCCGAGGCAGCAGAGAAACCAGTTTCCTTTGTCTGCTAGTTAAAAAACAGCCAATCAGAAGTTTTTTCTGCAATAGAAGACAGAGAAGGAAAAAAAACCACCTCATATGTATAAAGGAAAACAGAAGACCTGGATTCTGTTCAGGCCTTGTGATACATGAGATTTTTGAGTATCTGTTGAATGAGTTTTAGAACCTCAGCAATAGAAGAAGGAACACCGATGGGTGTGGTAAGCTAGCCAGGTGCCTGTCCTGCTCAGCAGCCGCTACAGAGCTGCTGCCCTCCACCTGCAAGGCTCTATCCCAGGGCCAGGGTATGACAATGAGTTACCCTGGGAGAGGAAGCTGCTTGGCAGCTGCCTTCTGGAGAAGTGCCTACTGACTGCTCTTTGCTGGGTTTTTACACCACCATTTCCTGGCTTTGTAACAACATATATCTATTTTTTTTTTCCTTTAAGTGGAGTTTAGAACCAGATGTTGGAATTTCTGTTTCCTGAGAAGGGAGGTGTGTTTCTGCATTCATTTGTACAGTTTTCCTTTGACGGATCTGGAGCCTAGCTGACTGGTTATCACTGCCCTGGAAGCTGATATTAGCTATGTGTATATTCTCCTGAGCTCTCAATGGACTGTGACTGTTGGACGTACCGTTCATGGCTCTGGGTGCTCTTTTCCTGCACATGGAGAATCCTGTTCAAAGATTCACTGTAAATGCCTTCTCTGAGAAGCCTGCTCGCCTCCTCCCTAGCAGAATCCAGAGGACAGCTTTTCCTTGTAGTGGATGCCAGAGGACAGTATTTTACCACCTGTAGTGACATGTGGCTTTCATCCTGCTGTACTTCCTGGTGCCCGCTTTCTCTTTGTGTGGAGGTTGAGGGCGCCTTTAGGGCAAGCCTGCCTTCTATTTTATTGAATCTCTGCCATCCTTGCCACACATAAGGCACTTAATAAAAATACCTATGGATCAATGAAGACATTTAATTCCATTTGGCAAATTTTATACCTGAAGAGGTCATGAATTGATGATTTGGACAATACAAATATTGTTGCACCCTCAAAACTGAAGAGTCATTCAGCAAGACTGATTTTTTCTCTCTCTGTCTCTCTGCCCCCCTTCCTCTTCTTTCTCTCTTTCTTAAGAATTGACTTTTCACATGACTTTTGAGCCTCGCCTCTTGGGAAGGAAATGTGGTTTGTCTAGAAGGCCTCTGTCCTCTAGTGCTTGCTGAGGTTACAGTGTTTGTCTCAAAGTGTGGACTGTGAGATGCCTGCATCAGAATCTTATCTTGGGTGCTTATTAAAAACGCACATTTCTGGGTTCCAGCCTAGAGCTGGAGTCTTGGGCATAAAGTGTGGGAATCTGCATTTTTAACAAGCATCCCAGGTGATTCTTATACATGGTCGAATTTTGTGGCCACTTTAGTTTTTGCTGGCGGTAACCTTTAGAGACTTTTTGCTCCTTTTATCATCTGTATCTTCTTTCCGATCTCACTAATTTCCTTTGCTTCCCTGCCTTACTTGATTCTCTTCTCCCTTTAGAAGTCTATTTTAAAACTATACCAGTTAACTTTCTAAAATAGTGTGTGTATGTATGTGTATCCGTGGTATAGATGTGTGGAAGAGCCTCATTGGCATAAATTTTTACCATAATGAGTCATTTCAGCTTTTATTAAAACTATTATTGCCGCTCAGGGTGCAGTAGATCCTCCAGGAGGCCTTTGGCGTTTTATATTTTAATATTACGACAAAGTATCTTTAGGCTCCAAAGTATGCAAGCAACAGAGTCTTTGCTCATTCAGGAGCATATGGCTGGATGTGTGAAGTGCTTTGTTCCTCCAGCTATCACCAGGGATGTTTAAGTCTGTTGTGAGTGAGCCAGGATTTACTGAACAGCAGTGCAGTTTTAAAACAAAAGTTTGGAAAAAGAGTGAACATATTCTCTCTCATATCCAGTTCAGTGATTATGCTGTAATGTTTCCTGATGTTGAAATTCAGTGAAGGAAAACTTTCAGTAACCAAATAGTGCCTCTATCACACAACTGTGCTATGATTTTAAAATGGTGACAGATTATAAAAACAATAAGGAAACTCCTTAAGCCGTTTCTGGATTTAAACAGGCTTGAGGTTAGTTGAATGATGTCAATAAATCCACTTGAGTGATTCTTGATTAAAAGTTGTCTGTATGTTAAGTTTAATAGTCTAGGGAATTAGGGACTAGAAGTGGCTTGGGAAAACTGTGCTGATTACTTTCCTTGTATATTTTTACCAGAAATCAATGTTAAGGTGTTTAATACGGCGTAGGGTTACCACTGCCAATTCGATTGTAGCTCATTGCTCCTGGTTTCCCAAATACCGTTTTTCTTTAAAAAAAAAAAAAAAAAATCTATACTGAGGTATATTTCCTCTATAGGAAAATTTATTATTAATTTTAATGTTAAAAATTAGTACGCAAGAGGGGCTGGCCCTGTGGCCGAGGGGTTAAGTTCGCGCGCTCCGCTGCAGGCGGGCCAGTGTTTCGTTGGTTCGAATCCTGGGCGCGGACATGGCACTGCTCATCAAACCACGCTGAGGCAGCGTCCCACATGCCACAACTAGAAGGACCCACAACGAAGAATATACAACTATGTACTGGGGGGCTTTGGGGAGAAAAAGGAAAAAAATAAAATCTTTAAAAAAAAATTAAAAAAAAAAATTAGTACGCAAGAATTATTTTTAAATATTTACAAGTGACAGACTGGACTATCTAATATAAAAGTACCGTGCATGCAGATGAATGACTATCATTTCTAGATGAAATAAAATACTCAACAATTGAAGTCTTTGGAGACGTGGTGTACTCACAGTGCTGCTGTTTAAATATCCAAAGAGCTGGTCTCCTGCGGAGTGCTGGGAGCCAGGCCTGAATCAGTGTGTGGAGAGCGCACACATACCCACACGCACTCTCCTGGCCTCAATTTGGACTCAGACTTAAGGGTTTATATAAGTGTAAGTTTATTCAATTGCAACAGAAAAACAGGTAGACTGAAGTAAAACATAATTTTTGTTTGAACAGAGTCCCATCTTTATAATCTGGTGACCATATTCCTCTGTCCAAAAAAATACAAAGGAATTAAATTGAAGAAAAATTTTCCTAGCAAAGCGAGTCAGAAGCTAAAATAAGCTGCCCACTCCTATGATCGAGTCCACTGCCAGCCCCAGCCACCCTCTGTGCTTACTTATCTGCAAATTCTAAGAGGAAAATGATTGACTATCCAGATAAGGGTTGGCAGACTTGTTTATAAAGACATTCTGATTTGGAGGGGGGCGAGGAGCAATTCAAAATTACCTTTCAAAATGTGGGCAAATGTTATTTCCAGAAGTTCTAAAAAAGCCTAAAATAATATCTGGAATTTCCCCAAATGTGTTCTCAGTTTCTGTCTTATGTGATTATGAATCAGTGCGGCAGTAAACCACACTGTAAGCTCTGACTTTCTAGCTGAATGTCGCTTTTTATTTAGTTAGGAGTTGTGTATCCTCTTTAAAGCCTCTATTATGGATAGACTCCAGTTAAGACCTGTATTTACTTTCCCTTAAGTGAAACAAGAGCTTGCTAGTGGATTTGTCGTAGGTTCAGTAACTCAGTAGAGTCTTGCTTTTTTCAACTCCTTTAAATTTTTCTGTTTTAATTAATGGTAATCTGTCTTTTAACTCTAGAATCAGATGTGCTTGAAGATTTACACTCAATCCAGCCAAACTTTCTTACTATAGAATTACAATAAGCCCCAAATACCAGTCCCTATTTGTCATGAGAATGTCTTTCTGGTAGAAGTAAAGTAAGTTTACTCTGGTGCAGGAAATCCAGTCTTTCTGATATATTTTTCTAACACTACCAAGTGTATAGGATTTAAATTAAGTAGATCTTTTGCTGAACAGTCTACTCCATTCGTAGACTGATTGGTTTTTGACTGTAGTCATTGTGTTGTGTGTGTGTATGTGTGGTTACCCAGTTTAGAAATCTCTGGCCTACCTGAATTTTAACTATTCCATCAAGAGTACAATGTTGTAGATATAGGTAGATGCCCAGTTGTGCTTATTAATAGATTCCCAGGCTGATCGCTTAATCCCAAACCAAATCTCTCTGCTAGGTTTTTTACTCCATTAGTTGAGATGAAAGAGAAGTCACTACCTCCTAATTTCTTATATAACAGAAAATAGAACTCCTTTTTTACCCCGTCAAAAACATTTTAAAGCCAATAAAGAAAATTAGGTCAACATTTTTGACAAAATATGGGCTTGTTATCACTATTTTTGGCTTCCTATCTAAATTTTATAATGCTAAATTTGATCATATGGCTTCATTTGGTTACCATTTTTTTAAAAAAGCAAAGAGGGCCTTCTTGCCAACTCTAAGAAAACCTAGTTCTTAATCTTGCGCTGCTTAAGTTCAGCATCCAAAAGATGTGTAAGAATGCTTTCACCCCAGGCTCATTGTCAAGACAAGGACAGACCTTGACTGATCACATTCTAATAGATTGAGAAACAAGCCCTTGTCGTCAGGTTTACACTGTCTCCGTTGTATTATCAACATTTGTCCTCAGTTTTGTTCTTGAGCTAATGTTTTTCTGAAGTATCCGCTGTACTGTCTAACCTGTGGCAAGCATTCCATAAATGCACGTTTTCCTGGAGAATTTCATATCTGATGAACCATAGAAACGTCCAGCAGAAATTTGTAGTCAGGAAAGCATTGAAATAGCCTTGGGTACAGACTCACAGGCCTGGCTATACACCGCTTTTGGCCAGAATACACTGTGGCAGAAAGTGAAGAAGGAGCTGTCTATTAGACTTAGCAGGCAGATTTATTTATTTTTTGCCTATTTTTTTAAATAGCAAAATGCCTTAATCTCCCTTAGGGAGCTTGGTGAGCTGTGAGAAGTTTGTGACTTGAAATGAGGACATCTGATTCAAAGTGTCTTTTCAGTAATAGTCCCCCAGGGGGCCTAATTTATAGTAGATCTTGAGACATCTTACCAGCTTGTGATCGTTAGCTGGGTCTTTAGAAACTCGATGTGGTTATGACTCATCTCTTCATTGGATGAATGGATCTGGGGTCAGAATTCTACCGCCAGATCTCTGCCCTTGCCCATCTGTCTGTGATCTGCATGGTCAGAAGCACAGGAAAGGACTTCCAAATTGCTTAGACGCTAGCCTTGCTTCCCTTCCCTGTAAGCTGACTATTTATTCTTCACATATCCTTCTCACCCTTTGTTCTAATTCTTGTAGTTGTCAGTGGAACTGAATGATAAGGGAAGAATCAGATACACTGGAAATTTGATGTCTAATAGAAATAGAATACAGGTTGGAGGACACGATTTGGACAGTACTACTCTTGGGAAGCATAAAAATGCTGTAAATTACTCTGACTAATGGGTTTCTCAGCCCCTGGGACAGTAGGCTGGAACTCTAAGGATATCTTTAAAAAAAAAAAAAAAAGTTGGCTTTTTTATTTAGTGCTCATGAAAATTGTTATTAGGTAAGGAATGGATATGAGAAATTAATGCTTGATATTTTTTCAGGATGGATTTTTTAAATGTCAAAAATACAGAACTTTGCACTTAAAATAACTCTGAACAGTGGCTTTATATGCTTAATTAGCAATAATTAAATATAACAGCTCAGGCCTCTTGGCATAATCTGAAATATCCATGCAATTCAAATGTCTGCAGACTAAATAGTTTTTAACCAATAAGAGCAGATACTCCCCCTGGGATATTACTGGGAGTCCCCAAAGAGATGTGTCCCAGGGGTCCTTAAATCATTTTGTCAGTGCTGGTTACCATGTGGTGGGCACATTGGCTCCCACTTGTTCCCTGCCCAAGAGACTGCTTGAAGAAGCCTCACCAGTATCTCCAGCCAGCGTGAGGGCCCTGCTGCCCAAATCAGGGTTACTGCTTCCAGAAGGTCCCAGGGCACTTCCTGTTATTGGGCCAGAGTGTACTCGCTTCCATGCAGAAATGGGGAGAAGGGCCTTCTGCCACACTTTGTCATTCAGGCCCTGAAGCTACCCTACTTCATTTATTCAATAAATAAAGCATCTATTCTACTCTGTGCTAGCTATACTAGGTGAACAACACAGACAGGGCTCTTGCTCCCATGAAGCAGGAGAGGCAGACATTAGATAAGTCAACACACAAGTACAAGTGAAATTAAAAATTGTGAGAAGTACTCTGAAGGAAAAACCACGTGCCATAAAGAAAGACAATAATGGGGCTGGCCTGGTGGTGTAGTGGTTGGGTTCATGCACTCCGCTTCAGTGGCCCGGGTTTCGCAAGTTCGGACCCTGGGCATGGACTTATACACCACTCATCAAGCCATGCTGTGGCGGCATCCCACATACAAAATAGAGGAAGATTGGCACAGGTGTTAGGTCAGGGCAGATCTTCCTCACACACACACAAAAAAGACCATAATAAACAGAGGGGTCCTCATTTAGATTCAAGAGCAGGGTAAGCCCCTCTGAGGGAGGAGCATCTGAATGGAGGCTTAGATTTAGCCTGGCCGAGCTGAACAGATGCACAGCCTGTGCAAAGATAATGAACTTTGTGAACAATGACCAGTGTGGCCAGAAGAGGTGAATGAGGAGAGGGTGATATGAAAGAAGGCGAGGCAGGAGGCAGGGGCCAGACAGTGCAGAACCTTGTAAATAGCCATTTGCCACAATGCCTTGCAAAAACTAAATCCTAGTTGTTCAACTTAGATTGAGTCTCTGTGTAGGTTAACTATAAATCTTGTGCCTTTCCTGCCTTTTCCCTATCAAATAGGGCAAATAAATGCTTTCCTTTAGCCTCATTTATTCTGCAGAGAGTCTAAATATACAGTTTACACAGGCTTAGATCCCTTCACTGCCTGGATTGATGCCCATTCGACTGAGGTGAGGAGGAGCCACAGAAGGACAGGACAGTAGCCCGAGAAGACTTGAGAAATAAAAGCTGAAATGATGTTTCAACATTCTAGGTTCATTTAAGTTTGAGGGCATTGAAAGGTGACTTGTAATTTAATGTTTGGGGACCAAGGAGAATTTCAGAGATACCTTCCGGTAATTCTGAATCCAGTTATTCTGTCAAATGGAAATTAAGATTCCCAGAAAAGACAAAACTTGGACATTAATCACAGGCATTTTCTTTATTAATTGGTAACCAAAGGGCCTTCATGTATATTGCCCAAGAGCATGAAGTATACTTCCCCTTTTATAATATTGCCTTAGTCTTACACAAATTATGGGGTGGGCCAAGGTATCACTGGACATACAGCAGAACTATGATCATTACAACAGAGCACAGAAGACATCAAATATTCGTGTTCATTGGATTAAAGCAAACATGCCATTTCAAGTCCGTTAGTTGCTGAATTAGTCGAATTTAGTGAATTTTCTTTCAGGGACTGATACTCTAATTACGTACGTTAAAGTAGGCATTCAAATAGCCTCATGTTCAGAACGCAGGACAAGTAACATAATTCTTGTTTAGCAAACCTTCATCCTGGTGAGCTGGACATAGAGCTGGGACAGTGTTTTCTCACAGTGGTGATTTCTAGAGTGTTGATAAACTGGTAAAGCTGTGTGATAGTGTTGCTCATTCCTTTTTTGCCTTCCCTTTATTCTCTGTCTAAAAGCCTTCCAAACTTCTGAGGAGTAAAATAATAGAAACATCGAATGGCATAGAAATTACTATACAGCAGTTTAGGCTCCTTTAGCTGACATCCCTTGTAGTTATTTAAATAACTGATTTCAGATTGGTTATTGGTAAGTTATAGTAAAATCAAATTTTACATGTCTCTTGAGTGGTTGCATGGCTTTCCACATTATTTACTGCTTTTTGTGATTAAACTGATAAAACAGCCTCCGTCTTATTTCTTATACTCTCAAAATCTGAAACGTAGAGACCATGTCTAGGGAAGGCACGCCGGCTTTCAATTCAGACAGATGTGGGTTCAGATCCCAGCTGTGTCAGTTGTTAGATGTGACTCTGGGAAGTACCTTCATCTCTCTAGTCCTTGATTTCTTCTTTACCCATAAAGTGACCCACTTAACTCTTGGAGTTGTTATGAGTCTTATTTGATTACATGGAAAGGTAGTGTGATAATGGGCCCGTAAGAGGCACTCAGTAAGTGGTAGTTCTTTCCTCTTTCTATTTTGGAGTCAATTCATCTGGTCTCCTATCCAATATAATACTTCTTTTATGAAATACCAGCCAGAGAATGTTAGACAGCTCTGCAGTTTCCCTGAATAAAATGAGACTCAAGTCCTTGGTGAGGATCGGAGATAAAAACTCCACATGGAGCACTATAGTCTACTTAGAGTCCATGAGATTCACCGTATTTATCTCTGATACCTCTGTACTGGCAGAGGGAGTTACTTTCTCCTGTTGCTGCTCTGTCCCAAGCAGTGCTGGAAAGTGGTGTAAAAACCACAAAATGAAAATGGACACTCAGGAATAGGCACCTAGATCATTGGTCCTACCACGGACTTGTAGTCACCCTGGAAGTGACTCTAGGGGTACCTCCTTGTTTAGTTTTCTTCCTGCCTCCCTGTCACTGAAGTTGCCCTTTCCTACTGCCTGGGAGGACATCAAGCCTGTGTGTACTGCTTGACCTAAGAAGAAAGGTCTGGAGAGAAGTGTGAATTCCCCTGTCCTCTGAAACTTGCCTTTTGAGCCCTTGTTCCATAGCCAGTGATCTACATCTTTCTCTCTTACCTTTTGAGTTCTAGTTCCTTCACCAAAGATCTCCCTCAGTCTCTGATAACTTGGCAACAGGAATGTCCACCGGCTTCAGGGGCAGTTTACACCCCTATCTCAAGGAAGCTCACACTTCCCCAAGGAAGTGTGGCCGGGCCCATCGGCCTCAACAAGATAACCCAAACAACCCAGACAGAAGACAATGCAATAAGCATAATATTTCTATAGAGGAGTAGCCAGCCTCCGTGAAGTTCACCTGCTGAATTAAGTGATGCTCTCAGTTCTCTCTGTAAAATGTGCTAGTGGTACCCAGGGAATGCTGGATGTTTACCGCTGGGAGATGACACTCTAGCTTTCCTCTCACCCGCCCCCCCCACCTGCTCCCACCAGGTAAATTCTGTGTTTAACAAGAGTTTGTTCCCAAACTCATTTATACAGGTTTTCTTCTTATTAAAATATGTCATTTAAATCTTTGATAAAATATAAATTCAAAAAGTGAGTTGTTTCTTCGAAAAACAAATGGGATGCTTTGGGAAATCTATTGATAAAGGAAAATTGTTAAAATAAACAAACTGTTGTTAAAGTAGGTATGGAAAAGATCACTGTAAAAAATAGATTTTTTAAAATCTAGGGTTTTAAAAAATAGCTTTAACCCTACATCGAGTGGTAAATGAATGTACATTAATGTGATTTAAGTTAAAACATTACATTTGAAGTTTATTTGTATCCCAGCTTTGTGTTTCCCTGCCTAAATTGACTTTTTACATTAACCAACCAAATACCACTGTCAGCTTCACCCAGATAAGAATATTTCTTCTATACCTACACACAGGACTGGTTACATAATTTGTGGGGCCCAGCACAAGATGAAAATGCAGGGTCCCTTGTTCTAAAAGTAATGAGAAATTCAAAATGGTGACAGCAGAGTATTAATGCAAGCACAGAGCCCTTCTCATCCTGGGTCTCTGTGTCTGCAGAGGCCAAAGTACGATAAGAAGCTGGCCCTGCCAACAGGCGAGGGGCTGGGGAGGAGAGGTGTTTGGGAGTGTCTCCTAGCTCTCTGACTGCTTCTAGTACCAAGGAGCTTCCTGTCACGAGAGACACCTGCGCACTGGTGAATTGCTGTTTGAAAGGTCTTTACACTGAGCCAAAGCTCCTCTCCTTTAATCCTGCCCTCCAAAACAATGCGGAACATATCTGATCCCTTTTTCAAATATGCGTTCAAATATTTGAAAACTGCCAAAGCTTCTCCTTTTCTTTTTTAATGTACTTTCTTGGGTAGCAACATGCATAGTTTTTAAAACCTCCTCCATCTCATGTCTCTCGATGCTTTCTCATTTTTCTTTACCCTTCTTAAGGGCAGTGCCCATCATTATCATATACAAATCCCAAATTCATAATGTGATATGGGGGTTGCAGAGCTTGGGGACTTCTCATTCTTGTCAGGAATGCTACATTTCTGCTAATGGCATCAAGTACTATGTTAGCAGTTTAGACCAAATAAATATCATTGTTTTAGACTGAACTTATCAGCAGAGAAAACCACATACTCTATTTATAAAATTTTTTAATGTTTTTATTATGAAGTATTTCAAATATACAGAAAAGTATATAAAGTACTGTAGACTTATACACTTAGCATTGGGATTTAATTCTTATTTGCATATTTGCTATAATCACTTTCTCCTTCCCCATTCCATCACCTTTAAAAATCTTTTTCCGACTGGCTGCTGCTTACCCAATGTACTCTTATTCTGTATTTGTATAGTTGATTTTTGTGACCTGAAGCCCTTAGCTTTGTTTGTATAACATTCGTTTTCTCTGTTTGGGCCCATACAGAGTCTCTAGCTTTACTGGAGACTTCTCTCCAGGGAGTTCTAAAACCAACACTCTTTCTGGCATAATTTTTAAGTTTATTAAAATTCTATGAAATGAAGCTTGAAAGCATTATGCTAAGGGAAGGCAGCTAGACACAAAAGGTCACATATTGTCTGATTCCAGTTATATCAAATATTCAGAGTGGATAACTCCATAGAGACAGGAAACAGATTAGTGGTTGCTGGCAGCTGAGGGGAGGCAGGAATGGAGAGTGGCTGCTTAATGATGGGTATGGGGTTTCCTTGGAGTGATGAAAATGTTTTGGAACTAGATAGAAGTGATGGTTACACAACATTGTGAATGTACTAGATGCCATTGAGTTGTCCACTTTAAAAGAGTTAATTTTATGTGAATTTCATCTCAATAAAAAATTCTATGAAATATTTGAATATTTGTAATTTAGCATTGTATATGAATATTGAAATCATTAATGTTGATATTGCTTTGCTAGTAACTGTATCACAAGTATTATTTACCACATACCCAGCCTGAAGTACTACTTTTTCTGAGTAGATGGGAAGATGGTTATTGACAGTGTAACAATCCTTGCAGATAAATAGTGTTTTAAGAACAAATTAAGTTCATGTAGTATTTGAGACTGTGGTTTCCTTTTGCTCACAGCAATGGAAAGTTTTGTAACTTTTTAGTGATGTTTTGGATACTGGTATGTACTCCCTTGCCATTCACTGAAGCTGTTGATTGATTGGTAGAAGTCTGTATTACAGAATGGCAAATGAAAGTGGTTAGGTCAAACCCAGAAAGTTTCCCTTTGAGAAGACTCCAAAGGAATATGTCTTGGACAAAGTTGTAAAAATTACGGTACAGTTGTGCATCGCTTAGTGACAGGGATACATTCTGAGAAATGCGTCGTTAGGAGATTTCGTCATTGTGCAAAGATCGCAGAGCATGCTTACACAAACCTAGATGGTATACTATACCCCTACTACCCACCTAGGCTATACGGTACTGATCTTATAGGACCACCATTGTATATGGGGTATGTTGACCAAAATGTCATTACACGGCACATGACCGTATTTGCATTTAGCCTATTAACATTCATTTCCAAATAAAATAAATCATTCCTAGCAGATTATGGTGTTTTAAGAAACTGATGAGAAGACAAGACAAAGGGAATCTTTTCTTCTAGCTCTACGTGTTTTTGTTTGAACAAAATAAATGCCTGTTGGAAAACCGCATTGGGTAAAAACTGACCCTTAACATTTTGAAGAATGTGAATGATTCTCCAGGAGAAAGTGCAAAGTCAGAGTAATTTAAGCTGCAACTAACAGAAAATTCTGTTATAAGTGGTTTGAACAAAGACGTTAGCTTACCTAACTGGAAATCCAGAGGAAGGGAAGGTTTCAAGGTTGTTTAGCATCTCAGCGACATGAGTCAGGACCTGGGGTCTTTCCTCCATTAGTGCAGGTCTTCCACAGCCCTGACTTGATATCAAGCCTCATTCCCTTCGTGATCCTAAGAGGCTGCCTGTGACAGACAGTGCTACATGTTTCCTAATTCACATTTGGCTTTTCATGTTACTAAGTAGCAAGAAAATTTCTCTCTTAGAAGCCCCCTAAAAGCCTTTCCTCCTCTATCATTGGTCCGTATTGGCTTACCACCCACCCTGGGTAGGCCCAGTGTCGGTGGGGAGGTTGAGATCCCCATGAACTGATTGTGGTGTGTCAGCCACAATATCCACTGCTGGCCCCGTAATATCTTTTTGTTGACTAGTCTTAGATCTTCATTTTAAATTGTCTTCTTTTAAAGTTGTCTACGTTACAGACGGTTCTTCAGAATATTTATGGTGTTGTTTTTAGATTATGCCATGATAGTATAACATATCTTTCAAATGTGATATTGAGTTGTGCTATTTGCAGCCCATTTTCAAAAGTGAAGAATATTAAAGAGGAGGAAAAACCAAAACGTGCCTTCACTGGTGCTCATATTTCATTGGTGAGTGTCTCATACTTGACAGGAGAGCAAAGTCTCGTTTGTTTATGCACCTTTTTGTGGATGTTGCATGCTGTATAGGTTTGTTTTTAATAGACAAACCCTCTTAAAGTTGGTGTATACTTGGCGCTTCATTGCTGATTGTGTTGTTTTGTTCCATTTTCTCAACTACATTTGGTATGCAAAAATTCGACATTAATTACGTATAATAGACTTTCCCCTGACGTTAAGCCATGACTCTTTTTGTTTGAATATGCGAAAAAATAAATCCCAAACTGTGAGAAACTGATTTTTTAAATTACTTCAGCCCACGTTTTCTATCTCCAGTCTTTATTTAATCACGGTTCTAGAGGAAATGAATGCAGGCAGTCTTAATTGAGTGCCTCTGTGCCTGTGGAATTCTCTTCCTCTGTTGGCACACCAAAATTGAAATCTGTTGAGCTTCAAGTTTTTACCGCAAAGCCTCTGAACCACATTTTAGTCAATAATCCATCCCACATCCTTTCTTCTGCTCTGACTCCAGTTCCTGACAGTTTCTTCAGGTTTTTGCTATAGTGCAGAGGTTGCAACCTAGTGGCCAAGGCTTGGATCTTGCCTACAAATGCATTTTGTTTGAGTTGGACGATTTTTTTAAATTTTGGAATTAGTTGCCAACATTTAAGACACGAAAGAGTTGACAGAAGAATTCAGTTCTGGCTTGTCTTAGAAAAACTGGAGTATCTGAAAACACTAAGCGTAACATCTTGAATGGCAAAAATTCTGCCCCCTCCTCTCTGATTGATTTACATTATCTCCCTGGCCCCCCAAGACATTTGGGTTTCTGACCCCTGTAGAGTGCATTAGTGCTAACTGGTGCCATCCTATTTTCTTCCTACATACGCAGCATGTCATCTCTGCAAACCTAGATAAAGTTAGTTTAATAATGTTTTTCTAAGCAAAACACAAGTTTGATTGTTCCTCTTTGATCAGTCTATAGATGTAAGCTTTTAAAAGACTTCGGTCTCCCTTATAACTCATTGGAAATCACCAGCATCCTTAGACAAATGTTGGACCAGAAGAATTAAGTCTGCGCCTAATTGTCCAGTTTCGGAAAAGGTTTAATAACAGATGAGCAGAATATAAAGTCCTAACCTGTTTCCCATAAGGGAGGAGGAGTTATATGTATCCATGAGGATGTATTATAGGAAGCTAAAGAGACACATGAATCTCAGGGAGCCAGGCCTTTAGTCATGCCTTGGGTGCCCGCAGGACCATCCCTTTAAGAACACCCTCTGTGACGGTCACTCTTGCTGATATTCTGTCTCCTATACAGATTCCCTGGTCATTTGTTAATACTTTATTGATAGCAGTCATTATACGAAACTGAATCAGTATGTGCTCCCTGCCTAACACGTAGAACTGCAGCATTAACATACATGCCGTATTCATATGACTACGTAATAAAGCAGCAGCAGCACCCCATGATATTCTGGCCCAAAGATGATGATAGTATCTACCTAACATCCCCTATTGCTCTTGCAGGTTATCATTTTGACCTAACTCTAAGACCACTTCCACCCCATCAAACAAACTCTTTTGAAAACTCTAACTCACAACCCTTTACTTTTTTTTTCAGGTAGACTATCACTCGTGAGGGTACCCCCGGCCCCTTCAAACACTAGGGTGCTGCTCAGGGCTGAAGATTCCAACACTAATGACAATCACAGACCAGGCACTCAATGAATGTTCTGTTCTTGGCTTAGTTTTTCTAGTCTGATTTAGATGTTAATCATGGGAAGTCCCATCCTTGGGGAAGTGTTAAGCTGGAAGAAACACGTTCTCTCAGTAATGATTTAGTTGGCCATTATAGCATTTTTATGATTAATAGGATTTTGCACACTAGCAAGTTTTGAAAAGTATAACATCTGATAAGTATTCCCATATAGCAAGCATTTGTTACTTTACCCAACCAGGTAATCTGGATTAGCCTTAAAATTAAAGCTAGTTGCTCTGCACCATCTCACCATGGTTTCCGCTCGTGGTCCCACTTCCTAATAGGTTGTTGCCACTTTGGACTCTCTTGAGCACTGTTGTTAGTAATGCCTGGTAAAATGTAATTTCTGGAAATACTGGTCATTCGTTGGCTTTTTTGAGAGAGGATTTACTAATTACTGCATTAAGCTCCATGCACACAGGGTCTTTTGTCTGCTTTGTTGACTGGTATATTCTAGAACACTATAATAATGACTGGCACTTAGTAGGCACTCAATAAATATTTGTTGAATGAATGAATTACCAAGTTAAAACATACTGTTGTACATATAAAAATGTATGAGATTCGTCCTGCTATTGGGTTTTGTTGGTCTTAATCAAATCACTGGCACATGTTAGCAGCAAAAATTGGGGGTCCACATTTGCAATGTTCAGATTTATAGACTAAGCATGATAGGCATTCCAGAGGTTTCTGTCTTCCAGAATTATGGCTCAGAAACCAGAAGCTGGAATGCAATCGTTTTTTACTACATTACCCAAGCAAGAATGAATTCATCATTTTTATCTGACTATTTCTCATTAAAAGCCTAATGCCAATATCTCGTCCAGAACAGTGCCAAATTTCGGATTCTGCTGAACTAAGAATTGAATGTATGTTTGAACAGCACACTGTGGGCCTATGGCAGATTAACTCTTTGGAAATGGAAAATATATATATTTGACTGACCTCCAGCCCGTCAGAAATAAATCCTCTGCATAATCTTGCCAAAATGTCATTTGGTTGTGAGCAGGGCCCCTCATTTGTCTTATGAGAGCCAGCATATCGGGAGCCAGGCCACTGCAGCCTTTTCTGCTTTTCTTTTGTTCTCGCAGGCAGCTGCATCTTTGATAAGTTGTATTGGTGAAGAAATATAATTGTCATCCTTTATTTTGTTATTAGCTGCATTCTCACCTTATTGAAATGTCTGTCGGATGAGGATTTTTTTAGTTTAGTTTTTAATAACCATTTAGTTGATGTTTAACCATGTTTCTAATTTGTTCTTAAGCTTTCAACCTATTGCTTCTTTTCACTTAGCCCTGGTATTATATCTCATGTTAAGTTCTATTCTAATAGCAGCTGGGAATTTTAGTCTACCATCGCTACATTAAAAATAAGTTCTCTTATGCATCTGGGTGGACAACTTTGATCATGATTTTGCTGTTGCTTAACACCCTATTTATTTAGCTATGCTTCTAATGGGTGATTGATGTGTTTTCTTTTTGTAGTTCAGAATCTCCTGCAATTTAAAAAATTCCTTGTCAATAATGTATATGTTGTAAATAACACTTAATTGGCCTAAGTGACTATTTCATTTTCACTTTTCTAGAAAAACATCCCTGTTTCTGGATATAGAAAATAGAGATGAAAATTTCCAAACAATATTCTTTTTAAATTTCTCAAATAATTATTTTATACTTAGAATCCAAATCTTCAACTCCGTCCCATTTACTCCATTGCCCACTGCTGTCTGCCCGTCCTCAACAGGGACCTCTTAGGTGTCAGATTTACCACCTCTCTTCCAGCATTGGTTGAATATTTAGCGTCTTGATTTTGTATTTCCTGTTCCTGCATAAAAGTCAAATGAATACCCTGAACCAGGTACGTTGGTTCTTTGGGGACAATGGGTAGGAATGTATAGGGTAGCAGAGGGAATTCCACCTGAGAACAGCTATTTAGTGAAGACAATTTACATGACTATTCACCCAAAGGATCAATTCCCTGATGTTATTACGAAGCATTGGACTTTTAAAACCACGTGTATGATCCCACGTTCACCACAGTTTTATTATTGCTTGCTTTGGGGACTGACTAGCTTTATTGCTTAGAGGATGATCTAAGTTGGTGGTTCCTTATCATGACTGGGAGTGGGTTTAACGCCCTGAAGCAGCTGATGAATGATGGAAGGTTGATCACACTCCTCAGCCCTGCCATAGCCCAGTCTCAGCTGTACCGACTAACAGATGTCAGTTTTGAGGAAGAAAAGTAACAGCTGGGAGTGCTGCTCCCCCTGGGTCTGTGGAGACAGAGCACTTGTCTGACGATGGCGTCTTCAGTACTGCTCTTGGTTAGGCCATAGGTCATTGAGTGCTCCCTATTTATCACTGTGGCTGGCCTTCACACGAAGCATAAAACCATCAGCAAGCAGTTAAGCTGCCCGTCTTCTTACCCCCTTTTGCCTGCAAGAGGCATTTTTCTAAATACACCCATATACCATAGTTTTTTAGGTGGTTTTAAACATGCTCATCATCTCTTAGGAATTTTATGTACGAATTTCTAAAATTGTCATTTAATTGTAAAATAAATCAGCTGTCACCATCTTCTATTCCAGCAACACTTCTGTTTCCTTCTGTTAAAAATATGAAGACTTCACCAACGGAAAAAATGTTTGTTTTTTTTCTTAAAACAGGAGAAAAGACGTAGAACCATGAACAACAAAATAATCCTCAAAGTAGCTTTGCTTTTCTACAGCTTTAACTGGGGCCAGCTGTCAAGTTTTTGAGTATTGAGGTGTTTGAAAAATCTTGGCTGAAAGGCACTAAGATCAAAAAGATGATGGTATTTTATGTTGGGAAGTATTATCCCCAATTCTTTCTAAAATGGTCATGCTGGAGAACATGGAGGGCCTTTTGATGTGTGTTTCATGTCCTCCCTTGGTTCACTCTTCAGGTCCCCAAGGGGACCTTCATATAAGCCTCGTGACTGCTTTCCAGGGGCAAAGTTAGCTTTTAGATAAGATGGAAGCCACCTTGGCGCCTGCTCTTTGATGTAGGGGAGAGGACCCCATACATAAGGGGCACCAATGGTGCCTCTTAAGTCCTGATTTTTATTTTGAGTACCTGCCTTAAAACAGTAACAATCTGTTTTGAGAAGGTAGATCTCTGAGAGGCCACACGCAGTGTGTTATCTATAAAGGCTCTGGAGAGCAAAGCCTGCCTGCGTTCAGATCCTCCCTAGCTGTGTGACCTTGGGAAGGGGCTTCGTCTGTATACCTCACTTTGCTCTGTAAAATGGGGCAAATGCTAGTTCCAACCTCATATGGTAGCTGTAAGGATCACAAGTTGATACATACAGAGCATGTATGTATCGTGCTCTGATAAGCATGGTAAGTCTCAGTAATTATGTTATCATTAATCATTAATAATCATCTTATTTATTCAGAACTAACTGTTTAATTATTCCAGTTTGCAGAATTCCTCAAAGGCAAAATGAGAGACTGTCAACTCAGGGACTTGCTCAACCAGTGGTCATTACCAGTCAATGCAATTAAAATCTCACTAAAAGCAACACAGAGAGACATGATTATTTGGGGTTTTTTGGAGGTTTCACTAGTCCCTGGGTGGCTTAGTACAGAATGGTCTTTGATTGTGAAAACATCAGGCTCTCAGGCAGCTGGGGTCCCCCCTCTCCCGTGCCAGTCCTAGGGTCTGATTAGAATTTGAGGGATCATCTCCTTAATGATCTGTTTTATTAAATGACTGGACAGCCATGAACAAAATACATCAATAAAAAAGAGGAATATTATTTATTTTTTTCTACGGATTAACATATTTTTATTTTTCTCATAAATACTCTGTAGCCTGGCCATAGTTACCTCTGCTGCCATCAAGGTTTCTGTGAAGAGGAGTGATATTATCACAGAGTTGAAAAAGACTGCAGTCTGTACCTCCTTGTTCTTCTCACAGTTGGCTAATCTATCTGTTAATCCTCTTCTTAACACCCTAAAAGTATAGGATTATGATAAGCCTGGGGAAGGGGAAAGGGAAGGGAGAGTGTAAGTTTTTAGCGGAACTACCATGGGGCTGGGAACTGCTTTGTCTTCACTTGTGCCCCGTCTTTTGAACCAGGAATTGACTTTAGTTGCAACTCACAGCTGTTCATTCGATTTCTTCCAATGGGTAGAAAAAGCCAGATCTGCCCGGAGTTAATGAGATCTTGCTGCCTTAAATAGCAACGGAATAAGCAGGACTGACTTGTTCTCTCTGAGGCTACACATACAGCCCATAGTCTTGTTTGCCCTTTTCACTGCTGTCAAACATTCTTCTGATTTTTATTCCTTAGTGCATTATTGATGATCATCCCGGAGTCAGCATCTCTTTTCTGGCTCTTCTTCTGTATTTTGATTGCTTGTGACTCTTCTTAGTCCTCGACCTCATTACTGCACACGGTGTGAATCCTTTCTCCACATCCTCCTACAAATGGCTCTGTTCCCTGAGATAATCAACAGCTTTATTTACATGGATAGCAAACTATCTGTGCCTCAGAAGGACCTCACAGTGTTCCTTTCTTGTCTATTCCCTTGCCAGAGGTGTTTTGTTTGTCTCCTTCTGTTTTTTAATTCCCCAAATCAATGTGACATCTATTCCACTTATTTTTTACCTGCTACCTGTCGTAAAAAGTCTAAATCCATTTGTTGTGCTGAGGTATCAAAGGCTGAAAGACAGCAAATTGTACCCTCTCTCTTTATCTATTAGGGAGGGAATGGAAATCTGAAATTCAAATAGTTTTATTATGTTCCATGTACTTGCGAGGAACTTGTGATAACTGACCCCTTTCTAAATACATAACATTTTTGAAAGTTTGGTAATCTTCTAGTTCATAAATTCCAATATCATTGCAAGGACCAAAGTAAAAATTACAGTTGTTGTTCCCCGGGTTGCTTTGGGTTGCTATTTTTAAGCATAAGACTGAGTTTCCCACCAATCTTTCGAGATCCAGCACATCCTCACTGCTAGCTCTTATTTCCCCTGCCATTTTTTCAAATAATTTCTGATAATGGCAACAAGAATATCTTTCTGATCATTATCTTGACTGTGTTTGGCATTAAGGGCAGTATTCCTGAAGCATACATTCAAGACTGTCTCTGCTTTCCCCACCCCAAACGAGGTTGGAATTTCTAATAAATCAGTTTATTGTTCAAGCTGACCGTGCTGGCCAAACACCTATAACTAGTGATTTCCAATCTAGAAAAATATTAGGGGGATAAAAAAGGCTGTGACTACGGACTCTGTGATCTAAGTATTTGGCATCCTCGGTATTTCCTTCATTCCCCAAATACTGCGTTTTGTTTAATGAGTAAGATACAAGCGCAAGCTCATTACAACTGTGAGTCTTAGATTGCTGTAAGGTTCAAAAACAAGGTTGTTTTGAATCTATTGAGTTTTTAGGATATTTATTTCCTGAAAATACCTTGTTATGACTTGTAGTAGGTGCTGAATGAATGTCTTAAAACTCTGAAGCATGTAAGTTAATATTTATTATTAATAATACTAGTAATGCATATGTGGAGTCTTTGAGGCTATTTTTGCTATTTAGATAACTTCTTTTCCCCCTAAATTAACGTCACGTATCCACCAAGAGTTCGATAAGGCTGGTAGTTTCATTAAGATGCACTACCTGGTAATAAAGATATAACCCGTGTGCTGTGGAAATGGGTTAATGAAGGAGATTGTAACTTCCTTCTCTAGACAGTCTCAAATGTAGGATAAACAACATCCTCTTGATTTTAAGTGATGTACAGACAGTCCTGCCTAGAGAAAACATGCTGGAGTCAGCAACCCCTGGATGTCCCTTCTAACATCAGGACATACCATAAGCTGCTTTTCCCCTGCTAACTTTATGCATACAGCATATGGTGAAACAAATGTACAAACAAAAAATCAATTCAGAAGTTCTTCCACTAAAGATGGTTTTTTCCCCCAGTGTTGTTTTGTCTTTTTTGCAATAATAGCTCTTCCTTCTCCATTACCCTGGTGGTAAGAGAACAATATCAGGAAAGAGAAATGAATTCCCTGATAGGGGGTTTCTTATCTGTTTAATTAGGGCAACTAATATAGTGAGAGACAGTGATTTCTCAATTAATGAATCATCCTGGGAAAAAAGCTCCTCTACATAAGGTTAGTTGCATTGAAACACATACCCCATGCACGCAGGCATCTTAGAATATATGAGGGAGACCTGCCTACATGAGAATACTAAAGGTATTCAGGTATTTTAATGCCTACTTTAAGTTAAGTTATCTTAATCCAGGCAATGTACTTTATTAGTGTTTTTTCACGTTCTATGTGAGAACGTCATTTTACCTGGACAGCAAATATGAACACTGGCTGTACATTTATAAGGCTTTTCGTTTTAAAACATATAAAAAAGTTGAGATATTTAGTGATATGTTCAATTATAATGAGCACATCACATGACTGTTAAAATAGTTTTACTTTTACAAAGCCAAACCAAAATTTGAGATTTCTTTCTCCAAATGTTCGTAAGCAATGATAATATTTTTCAGTATGTATACTTTACGTCTTTATTAACTGGTGTGGTATTTAAACCCTTTTCCTACAGGATAAAGTCCATGCTCCTTGGTGGACGATGCCTAGATGACTGGCCTCTGCCAGCTTCCTCCCCTGTCTCTCTCCCATAATCCCTCAGCTCCAGTCTCGCTCCAGTGTGCTGACCCCCTTCATTACAGCTCTCAGACTTGCTCTTCCACCACCTGGAATGCTCCCATTCACCTGGCAAACTCTTACTCTTCTTTCAAGACGTAGATTAAGTATCACTTCTTCCTGGACTCCTACCCAGAACCCTCCAGGCGATTTGCCTCTGTGCTGTCCTTGCACTTTATTCCTGCCCCACCACCAGCACTCACGGGATTATGTTGCAATCATTTGTTTATGAAGCTGCCCACACACCACATCAGGCAAAGTTTGCGGTACTTATGTTTGTATCTCCCCGACATCTAGCAGGAACACCAGTTTATGGTACATACTTTGTAAGAATTTGTTTAATAACTGGATGATCTTAGTACACATATGGGAACACCACATCTTCTTTAAAAAAATAAAAAGTCATGGATCTTCCTAGGCAACAGCTTGAATTGTCTTGTACATAACTTCTCAACACTCCATCCCCAACCTTTGGCGCACAACACAGAGGGGCTGAGTGCTCTGTGGTCTGCTCAAGAGCTACTTTCTCATAATAAAATACACATCTGAAGCATCTTTGAATAAGTACTACTGCCCATTCTCCTTGAGACTCTGCAGGGTTGGAAACAGCAAAACTTAGGATCCAGGAAGCTTTGGATTTTCAAGTTGGGATGGGAGCAGGCACAAGAAGGTAGGGAACATAGCCCAAATCGCACATTATAATTTAGGGACAGAAGACCCAGGGCATGTTGTCAGAGTAGAAGAGATAATCTTATAAGAGTAAGTGCCACATCCCCAGCTTCCAGTATCTGGGAGACCTAGTGCAGAAGTGAGGGGTGAGGCTGTCTCAAGGTCACTGTACTGTTATCAGAAGGACACCTGGATGCCTGAATTCCTTATAGGTTTAGTCAAATTTTAGGGACAAAGAGAGGCTTTACTCCTTTGCTCCACAATAAACGAGAATAATTCCATCTCTACTAGTTTGTAATTGCCTTAAATTTCTTTTCCATGAAATCCATCCTTCTATCCATAGTGAGAGATCAAGGTTCAAATTTAATTGCACATGCCTCGAAAAATTAACATATTATCTTTGAGAAAACATACTGCTAGATTGTTTTCATTTATTCATTCATTCATTGCATAATTTTTGATGTGCACTTCTGTGAGCCAGACCCTGTCCTGGGTATTGGTGTACGTAATCAGCTAAACAGACCTTGTCTCTGTCTTCATGCTGCTTTGGCCTTTGCTAGTTGGAGAGGGGGAAGAGGTTTTTAAGCATCTAATAAAGTGGTCCCACTTCTGTGGGATGGGTTGGGCCATGTAAAGTGGAAGCTGGAGAGCTGAAAAAACAAGCTTTTATAACTTCGCCCTGATCAGCTATACTTATCTTCGTTTTTGTTGGGGGAAAAGATCAGCTTCTGAAAAAATACTTCCTGTTCTTGGCAACCAGGTGCTACTCGCAGATCCTTCATTTGTTAATTAATTTAGTACCTAATGGGTGCCAGGCTCATAGTTGGGTACTGACTGGGGAACTAGAGGTGACAGACGGAGTCTCCTTTCAGGGATCCCCAGGCTGGCTGCCTTCTAAGTAGGGTGACCATATCAATTTGTCATGCAAACCAGGACAGTTCTGAGCATAAAGGCTGAAAGGGCGTCCCTCCAGGGTGATAAGTAAACATACCTTCTACAGCTGCGCCTGTTAAGTCATTTTCTTCAGGAACAACCTTTTGAAAGTAACTGCGCCTCTTAGAGGAGATCCTGATGGTTCTTCAGCCAACTTGTGTCTCCCAGTGTTCTTGGGAGTCAGTGATATACCTACAGACCCCAGGGCGGATAGTAAATATGGACATTTTGTGGTTTACATGGATTTCTGGAGAAACAAATTTAGTACTTAACTTTTTATTAAACATGTGCTTTTTAAAAGCTTATTAGTATCCAAAGGGTTTCATGCAAATAGAAGAGGATTACTAAATGAGAAAATAAATAGTTATAGTCTGATTTCAAACAACAAATCTCAGAACCACTCTAACAAGAACGTTTAAACTATCATCTCTGTGCTCTGTCGCGGGACCAGTCAGCCTTTAATTTCTGCGCATATTTTATGTGCACCAACCTCTGATTGCCCAGTGGCTCTACCAACTGGTGGTTTGACAGACTTCTGTGTTTTGTGGGCTGCCCAACGGACCTCAGCTCAACTAGCTGGTACCTCAGTTTCTGGCAATGGCATCGGCATTGAATCTCTCTCCCACCACCACCCTAACCAGAGCAGTTAGCTGTCCCTGGCCGGCTCCCTTTATGTTATCAGCAAGTTTCCCATGCTGCCCTTTAAAGAGGAAGTGGAGTTACTTTGCATCAGGAAAGGGGAATGGGAGAGGGGGTAGGGGAGAAGGTTATGGAGATGGCCTTTCAGATTTAACCATGTGTTCAAGTGAGACCTTTGTTCTGTGTGATTATATCCCAAGCTTTACTAGATAAGATCAAATCTGCAGGTACAAAGTAAAAGTCCGGCCAAACTCAGCTTATTTTCATGCAACAGTCAACAATGATTTGTTAAAAAAATCGAAAATACGGGACAAATGTTAAATGGAATGAGACAAGCAGCTTCTTTATGAAGTGTTTAGTTTTTGTGTTCCATAAGCGCTTTTTCACATTCCTATGTTAGTTTCTCTCTTCGTCTCTTCTTCTGCCACGGATTGTGAAGTCTGCAAAAAGTTCCATTTAAATATTTTACCTTATTGTTAGAGGTACTATATAACCCACTCAACCAGTTTTCCTATCCCTGGTCCAAACCAATCCATCAGGATGGTGGAGGAAGGAGGGACAGGTTAATATTATTTTGGGAACAGTCAAAGTAGTGCTACTTGAAGAGTGACCTACACACTGGCTTGTGCTGCAGTGTCAGCCAGCTACATTATTAACCACATTGTCTACTTCAACTGACTTTTTTTTTCGTAGGAAGACTTTCTCACTGAAGGAAGCAATGGTTGAGTTACATTCTGGTGAGCACTCCATACCTCGTGTGGACCGGTAAACTTGTTGGCAACTGGCTACTTTGAGTTTCACTGGTCCAAGGCACTGGGGAAGGTGATTTTCCAAAGTCTCACATTAAATATTGTGAGCAGGATTAGATTTCAAGTCCCTTATTTTTTAGGCTGTGTGCTAACCTAGAGTGAAGTTCCAGTCAACCCTTAAATTGATTTGATTTCTTAAGGAAGTGAATTATTCAACCTTGTTCTATACCTTTCACTGACTGGTAAATCCTTTCTTTAAATGCTTTGGAATATCCACAAATTAAGAAAAGAAATAACTCCAGAAATGGAGATAAAATAGATGTCCTTCTCTGGGGCAGGCCCATATAATATTAACAAAAGCCCAGCTCTCTCCCCATCCGCGTGGGCTGGCCACATGTGTGAGAAATGCTTCTGTCTGGAAGACTGCCACCACGTGCCAGATTCAGAGTCCTTCAGTTTCCTCCACTGCTTATGCCAGGTGGCTCTGCCTCAGTTGGCTGCATTGGCCCATGATTTAAGTACTGTTTCTCATATCAGCGGGTTCACTGTCTCATTAATTTTAACTTTTCCAAAGCTTTTCCTAGTCCAGAAGCCACTAGGTTAAATCTCAAGCTGTGTGTGTCCTATTAATATGTGACTAGTAAAAAAAACCTCTTTATAAAACAGATCAAGGTAAAGCAAGAGTGACAATAAGAAAAAGTTGATCCTGTGAAGTTAAGTGTTTCATTTCCCTTTGGCATATTTCCTCTGACTAATTAGAACATTTTTAAAATTCATATGATTTGGCAAGGTTGTAAAGACAGCTTAAAGATTATTTCTGTAAGTGTTTTGTTTTTAATCCAGTGATTATACACATTGAAGGAGACACAATTGTTTTTAGACTTAGACGTAGAGTATTTGGAGAGCAGTCGCTCTGTTGCCTTAATTTGTAGTACTTGCTGCATATGTCTTCCCTCAACAATGGTTGTGAGATTGTCATCAGAATCGCAGAGTATGTTTTGCCTTGATGCCTTACATACATATACTCTTTTTACTATTTCCAGAATGTGCTCCTGGGTGTAAGACTCTTCTCTTGAAATCTAGCACAATTAAATGAGACCTTATTGCTGTAGACAGCAAAGACCTGGAAAGACTTTTCTTTGTGCCTCTAGAAATCAAAGTTGGATGGATTTCCTATGTCTGTTCGCTTCTCCATTCTATGATATGATCATTTTCTTCTCTTCTTTGTTTAATTCTACTCAAACTTATGACCTACACATTTAAAAATTCCTAGTGGAAGAGAGTTAAGGTTTCTGAACTATGCAGGAAGCTCTAGGAGATTTTCCAAGATGTGGGCTAATGCTACTTGAGCTCTGTCTGCTATATATATGTATATGTTTTATTCATTTACTGGGTGAAGGAGACGAAGATCTGATAGGCGCTCTCTGAACACCTTACCTCTTGGATAAAAAATGCCTGTGGTTCCTTAACAGCTTACTTAACCCAGAAAAACTGCACTTGCGTTTGTAGAAACCCTTAATATTTTCATTGTCAGAAAATGGTGGTAAAAAGACTCCACTAAATATGCACATGGAAAGATGCTCTTTTAGGGAAATGCAAATTAAAACTGCAACGAGATACCACTACACATTAATTAGAAAGGCTAAAATTAAAACAACTGATCATACTAAGTGTTGGCAAGTGTATAAGAAACTGGAACTCTCATACACTGCTGGTGGGAATATAAAAGTGGTACAATCACCCTAGAAAACATCTTGGCAATTTCTTTAAAAGTTAAACAGACATCTACCATATGATCCAGCCATTCTACTCCTGGGTATCTATCCAAGTGAAAGGAAAATGTATATCTATACAGAGACTTGTGCATAAATGTTGATAACAGCTTTATTTGTAACAGCAAAACCTGGAAACAACCCAAATGTCCAGTGAGAGGTGACTATATAAACAAACTGTGGTATATCCATACAATGGTATACTACTTAGCAATAAAAAGGAATGAATTATTGAGGCATGCTACAACATGGACGGATTTCAAAATAATTACAATGTGTGAGAAAAGCCAGACAAAATGAGCACATCCTATATGATTCCACTTGTATAAGATTTTAGAAAATGGAAACTAATCTATAGTGACAGAAAACAGATCAGTGGTTTTCTGGAGAGAATAGAAAGAGGAGCAGGGAGGGGAAGGGGGGAATTACAAAGGGTGTGAGGACATTTATGGATGTGATGCATATGTTCATTGTCTCACTTGTGGTGATGATTTCACTGGTGTATACATATGTCAAAACTCATCAAGTTGTACACTCTAAATATATACAGTTTATTTTATGTTAGTTATTCTTAAGTAAGGCTGTTATAAAAGTAAACAAAAGGTCCCAACTGTAAGCTGCTTATATTAGTGTAAGAGGAGATGTTAGTAAGCATTGGGAGTGATTATTAAGATTATAAAGGATATGTCCCCATTGAGAATCTGGTAAAAAATACACACCCTCTTCCTAGAAATGTGCGCACAAGTTTTGCCTACAATTTAGAGGGTTCCAAGACTAAAATCCCTGGTTAAGACACCTATAGAATTCTTTATATATTTTTCTTTCTTTCTTTCTTTCTTTTTTAAGATTGGCACCTGAGCTAACAACTGTTGCCAATCTTTTTTTTTTTTCTGCTTTATCTCCCCAAATCCCCCCGGTACATAGTTGTAAATCTTAGTTGCAGATCCTTCTAGTTGTGGCATGTGGGATGCCTTCTCAACGTGGCCTGATGAGAGGTGCCATGTCCGCGCCCAGGATCCGAATTGGTGAAACCCCGGGCCGTCGCAGTGGAGTGCGCAAACTTAACTGCTCAGCCACGGGGACAGCCCCCAAATTCTTTATATTTTTTGAAGAACCAAAGCACTTTTCAACAGCTATGTCTCCCAAGCAGTAATCCTCTTTGTTTTTCCAAAGCAAATAAATTAATTCTTACCTTCATCTCAGATGAACGTTGGATATTCTTAACCAGCATGACTTCAAAGTGTAGCCATTCTTCATATAGTATTTTTATTTTTTTACTTTTTTCATCCTCATTCTAAAGAGGCATTAAACTATAAATGTACTGGTATGTTATCTCCACCAGTAAATGAGGCTACAGTTTCATTGATTATACCATTTCATTGTTTTCAAAATGAGCAATAATAACATAATGATTATTGGACACTTCCATTACCACACTGCAGTCCAGTTCATAAAACTCTACCTTAAACACAGTAAAGGAAATTCAGGATCAAAATATCAGTTTTATGATTATACTTTAAAGGGCAGATTCGATACCTGCCAGTTTAGCTATTCCAAACTGCTTCAGACTTCCCCATTACACCAAGATAATACTAATAAACTGGAACTTACCCAAACCTTGAGAATGGCAAGTGTATTTCTATTTCTTTTATTTCCCATAATCCTTTTTTGCTATATGTAAATAATACTAATACTCAAGTCTGTTTGACATTTTGGTCTCAAAGGCTGCTTGGTTATAGTACCTGTAACATTCCTAAAATCTCTTCTAACTACTGCTTTTTCTCACCATCCAGAATTCTAATTCTGAGTGAAATGCAAAGAAAAATTATAAATAATATGCTAATTTCCCCTTTTCCTCTAATATTTTATTTATCATTTACACTGTCTTATAAATTTGATCATGGAAATGCCTTCTAAGCTGATTATACCATGTCCATCCATGGATAGTCTTAAGGTTTCACAGGAAAACGACTCAGAGGCATAGATTTGCTTGCAGGTAGTTTTTTAGGGACACACCAACAATCGTGAGGGAGTAAAGGGAGTAGAACTTGGCAGATGGAGGAGTTAAACTGCCACTCAACCATAGCAAAGGCTTCAGCTAATCACACAGGGAGCTTCAGATCCAAAATAACCCTTAGTATTGTCCTACTCTGAGGCAATGGAGCCTTTCTACTCTCATGGCTGGTCATTGGCTGCAGGCTGCCGGCTGCCTTTGGAGAATGGATCTGACCTTAGGTGAGACAGCTTTCTTTGGCCAAGGGGAGTTCCCAAAGAGGAATGAAGCTGAGAGTCATCAGCCACCAATAACCCCAGCAGATGGGAGGACAGTTTTCTCATTCCTGAAGGAGAAGATCTGGGCTGTACACCACAGTATCCACTACAGTCCACCCCTTGCACTTCTTGGATCCACCTGAGCATAGTTTCTCTAGGAGTGCTTAGTCTCTTTTCCTGGGAGAGAGCTATAAGAGGGAAGGTTAGTAGTATGACTTTTAGCCCACACTGTTGTTCATCATCTCCATCCTCTACTATGCACTGTAGATTCCCCTTGTCTGTGCTCCCACCTCTACTAGCCTGGCTAGTTACCTGGGGAGTAACCTAGACACTTATCTCTGAAAAAACTGGATGAAAAATGGCCAATCTTGCTGATTCTTTGTAGATGAAATGGGGTGGAGGTAGTAGAGATGAAGAAATGTAAACAATTTCAAATATAAAGTAAAGGCAAAACTGTTGGAAATTACTGATGGATTAGATATATAACTGACTGATGAGAGTAATAAATTGTCAAGATAAATCCTGGGTTCCATTCAAGATGGCAACGTAGGAAGATCCTGAACTCACCTCCTCCCATAGACACACCAAGTCTACAGCTACATATGGAATAGTTTCCTCTGGAAGATACCCAAAAACTAGCTGAGCAATTCCTACACATAAAGTGAACGAGAGAAAAACGCACAACAAAACAGGTAGAAGAGGCTGACACATAATCTCACCATAATCCCCATGCCTGGCACAGTGACCCCAGTTGGGAGGGAACTCACAACTCCGAGCTCTCCCTGAAGAGCGAAGGATTTGAACCCCACATCTGGCACTCCAACTTTAAAGACTTGCACCAGAGAGGCGAGCCCCCAAAACATCTAGCTTTGAAAGCCTACAGGGCTTGCATCCACAAGGCTATAGCAAACTAAGAAACAGTTCTTAAAGGGCTTCTGTGGACTCAGTATGGCTACACGCCAGGGCCCAGCATCTGGGTAATGGATGTTAACTAGACTTACTGTGGTGATCATTTCATAATATATATGTATATCGAATCAATATGTTACACGTGAAACTAACATAGTGTGTTATGTGTCAGTTATATCCCAATTAAAAAAAGGAGAAAAATGGCTAATCTTTAAAGCCATGGTTGCCAAAGATACCTACAGTCTTCATTTGAGATGAGCCAAGAGTTTATTTATTTTTGGAAAACAAATGAAATTATTGCTTAGGAGACATTTATATAAATTCTTCTAAGATATGAATAATTCTTCTCTAAGAGGGTCTTAACCTGGGGTTTTTAGAGTCTTGGAACCCTCTGAAATGACACTCACCATATGGTGGCACTAGGAACAGCATAGCAGTGAACAAGACAGACATAGTTCCTGCGCTCGCTGGAGCTTGTGTTCTGGGTGTGTGGCAGTAAGTGAAGGGCCACACCCGAAAATAGTTGATGAATATATAGTATGCCTGGTGCTCATAAGTGCTATGAAAAAGAAAAGTCCTGGATAAAGAAATTGAGTCAGGCAGTAAAGTAGGGGTGTTAATAGAGTAGCCAGGGACATTTGAGCAGTAACTGGAAGGAAGGGAGGGAGGCAGTCAGGGAGGAGGAGTGTTTCCGGCAGTGGGAATGGCAGGTACAGAGGGTCTCAAGGGGCTGCCTGCTTTCAATGCTCAAGGATCAGCATGAAGGCTGTTGTGGGCAGAGCAGGGGCAGCAAGAAAAAATGGTGAGGGATGAGTCAGAGACAGAGCAGGAGGCTTGATCAAGTGGGTTTTGTAGACCAGTGTAGAGACTGTGGCTTTTACTCTGAGCTGGAAAGCTATCAGAAGGTTTGGATAGAGAAGTAACAGAGAAGGATCGTCTGACTGCTGGGTGGAGGCTAGGCCACTAAGGAACTAGGATGGAAACAGGGAGACAACAGGCTATTATACAAGTCTAGAGGGGAGGTGATGGCAGCCATACTTGGGTAGTAGCAGTGGAGGTGGTGAGAAGTTGTCAGTCTCTGTATATATGGATATATTTTCAAAGACGAACCTTTTGCAGTGATGAATAAGATTTTCTCTGGGTTATCAAAGAGTTTGAATCTAGTGGGGAAGTCAGATCTGTAATGGATTATACAACACACAATGGTAAGAGTAGTGGTAGAGATCTAGAGGAGGGGGGTGGTTTTGGAGCTCTTCCTGGGAAACTCCAGGCTAGGAAACGGCACGAAATAAACTGGAGAGGTCAGTTAGACATGACCATGGAGGGTCTCATGGAACACAATGGAAACTTGGGCTTTTTCCCGACATTGATGTGAACAGTTAAACGGTGTCACCTAAGGAGGCCGTACATTCCAATTTATGACTTAGATTCTCCAAGTAAGTCTGGTGAGTGTGAGAAAGAGAACACATGAGCAGTTAAGACTGAAGGCAAGGAAACCCCGTAAGATATGCAGTTGTCCAGGGTAGAGATAATCAGCTAATGTTTGTTATGCACTTGGTATAATCAAGTGCTAGTCTAAGCACTTTATGTGTATTAACTCAGTCCTCAAAACAGCCCTATCAGGTAGGCACTATTAGTGTCCGCATTTTATAGATGCGTAGACTCAAACACAAAGAGTCTAAGTAAACTTGCTCGAGTTCATGGGCCACACAGCTCTAAGCAGGAGGCAGAATTTGAACCCAGGAACTCTGCCTCAGGCTCTTCCACACTATGCGACGCTCATCTCATGAAGATGGGAGCCCAGAGATTTAGGGAAAATAATAGGGCAAATCGCTTCTATTTTGTCCCAAACTGAATTGTTAATGAGCCATAATTTTGCATTAGTGTTATAGCAGTATCCGTAAGAAACCCTCCCTCGTACCATCTCCTCTTCTCCTTATTTAGAGCTTGGATTCTCTTTTGGCACCCATCCCTCTCTTTCTTTGCAATCTCATGCTGCCTGTGTGCCTCAATGCAGTGTACAGAGCAGCTGCTCAGGGCGTGTCTGTGGAGGAAACAATATTGTACCATCATCATCTTGTTGGGTAACCCAAGTCTACGCTTCTGTCCTATCTCAGAATTTCTTTCTAGGGGAAAGAAAGCCACAGTCTCTGCAGTCTCTTTCAGACTTCGTGTGCTTTTCTCCACAGCTTTTGTTGGGAATAGCTCGAATTAAATAAATTAACTCACCGCCAGCAGAACATCGGTACCATGTGAGATTGTTGTGAAATATGCTGGTATCCGGGGAGAAAAGTATATCTTTCGACTAATCACTCGGAATATAAACACAGACTGTAAATAGTCGTTATATAACGGTTACTCTTTTAACTGTCAAAACGTGGAGAATTTGAGTAGTGCAAGGAGTTTATAGAGAAAACCGTGTCTGGAGACTGCCCAACTTAGATTGCCAAAGAAATGTTGGCTCTGCTGCCTTGCCTCTGACAGATTACCCCCAGGACAATCTTCTTTCCTTCTCTGTTTAGATTCAGGGTGGCATTGAGCTTGGCATCTTTTTCACGTGGTTGTTAATGATATTATTATGTCTTCATAAAGCACTTACCGTACCTTAGGCTGAATGTTATCCACAAGAACCAATAGAAACTTTTAGCCCTGACAGGGATTTAAGCTGAAAAGTGTGACACAGGGACACAAAAATAGCAAGAAATAGATTGCTCACACAAAGGTATCGTGTAGCCCCGGAAGTAGGGCAAGGGGGCCACCATCTTGGGGGCCTCAGGGAGTATGTGTCCTGTGCGGCCAAGAGAGAAAGAAAGCACACATGACTGAAGATAGTGGGCTGGGAAGGAGAGTAGGGGCGAGCTCAAGGAAGATAACTTTACTAGAATCTGCATCAGAAATGAGAAATCAGGCAAATGAATTTTATTTGGGAAAGCGGGAGGGATTGGAAATGAGTTGATGGCCACTGACTAAGCAGGCTTCGGAAACCCCATAGCTTTTGGAAACTAGAGTACCTTAAAACATGAAGTTCGCTGTTAACAGCACATACTTGAGAAGTTCTATAGTAACAAGCAGCCCTACCCAGCCCTTCCTTCTCAGCTCACGTTCCAGGTAAGGAGCATTTTTATTTTTGAAATCCAGGTGCACAGTCAGGAGAAGGGAGAAAACAGTGACACCCATCTTTTTAATGAGCATTGATACTGGAAGAGAAATTAGCATCACCCTGAATTTTGTGTGATGTCAGTTAAATGGTGGTATTTTATACCACTTTACAACAAATTAGAATCAACTAAATTGAAAATAAGCCTAGCAGCTGGGATAAGTAATCAGGTAAGTGGCCAGTTTTGCTATTTTTGCTTTGAGCTGAAGACAGAATTTGAATTTCTAATGTCCCTGAGGTGTAGGATTCACAATTGGGGAGCGAGATTTCTGGGATGATTGTTTAAGATGCTAGCAGCTCAGTCTTGCCCTTCAGTCTACAACTTGCTTAGCCGTGTTCCTTGGAAATTGGCCCTAGCACATATGTGTGTACTCCAGAGAGAGGGCTGTGAATTAGTGTAGGACAGAGCTCTGCTTTTGGCTGAGCATTAGAGAGCAGCCTGGAAATAGATGACCCAGAACAAGGCAATAAATCATCCGCATGAACTGAGAGTCTCTAATGAAAGGACTGAAATTTGTGGGCAGACTTTATGGCCACTCATGAAATAAACCCAAATCAGAGGAACTATCAGAACACTTCTATGTTTTAAGAAAATGGTGGCTGTGTTCACTTGCAGCAATTTGCATGTAGTCAGAATGCCCTGACAGTAAATACTGGCTTTGGTGGACAGAATATTCTAACAGAGCTTTTTACTCCATGAGCCAATGTTTCCTGCACAGATTACTAGATGATTTTAATATCTGAAATATGTTCAGGAAACTGTTACGGAGGCCAAAAGAAGTTGGCAGTGATAACCAGGCTGAGTTGGTGGCCCAGGATGTAAGTGATGGATGTGTAAGTTTGCTTCTATGTGCAAAAGAAAGAGCAGAAAAAGATGAAGGGAGAGAAGGGTGTTACCATAAATGCAACTTTGCAGTTTGCTCAGAATGGAAGTATTAAGAGGGCAACAGATGAAGATAAAATGATGCCTGTAATTATGGTTTATAAAGAGAAATAGGCCATACTGAGTATATAATTTTCACTTTTTTTCTCCTCTGCAGCTGATGGATTCAATGAAATAAAGTAATCTGCAGAAAATCCATGTATCTAGGTTGTTTTCAGTCAACCTTAGGGAAATATAAAATTGGCACAGATTTCTTTCTACTCTCTACTCACAAACTTTCCACTTGAAACACTTTTCTCCGAAGACTTATGTTTACTATTTTATCTTAGTTTTTTTTTAATCTTAAAATATTCAGATAACTTTTCAGATACCTAATTACTGAAGCAGCAGTTTTCCTCATGAAAAATAAAAATGATGAATGGACTGTCTCCCCTAATTTCTTCAATAGTGATAACTTCTCCTTCCCTGATCGAGAGCACTTACTTGACTTTCAGTACTTTGTACTTTAGGTTTGGGGATGGAAAGAGCAAGGTTTTAAACTTCCATCATCACCTTTTGATAATTCTGTTAATAAACAGTACCCTAAGCCAAAGCAGTAAGCAGGGAGAGCCGACTTCTCTACTAGAGCATCAAATATGTCATGGCACCAAGGAGATGATCCTTCAGTCCCTGATGAATCTGGCTAATACAGAAAACATGTCTTCACAATTGAGCTCCAAAGTGACAGCCTCTAGTCCTCGACCCTGTTCAGCTGACTTGGGTATTGCTCACTGTGGCACTTCACTGGTTTGACAGATCATTGTGCTCTGAAAGCATAGAACATATGCCCGAGTTGTAGAGGTTATCCACTGTATTTTGTTGCTGTGATAAAAATGGGTGCAGAGAATTGAGTGAATTTATAGGACAGGAGTTCAAATGTGCTGACCTCTTTTTGCCAGAGAAACCGTTCTTTGCAATACCTCTCCTCTTTGTTTTGTACTGCCCTCTCCTGGCTGATAAATTTCTTAGTAATGAGTGTTGAGAGAAACCAAGTGGTAGAAACACTGGGGGCTGCTATCATTTCTACTTTCCATGAGAAAGTAACTTCTCGTTATATTTTCTGAAATGTGGGATTCAACGCGTAGTGATTAATTCAGATGTGCTTAAGACATAAGTTGTTGTAGAAATTGTTGGTATGAGAGTAATTTGGTCATTTATATGGACATTGTAATATCCGTGAAAGAAATGATTTTGCAGCTTATAGCATCATTAGTCAAATTTTCTAAATCATTGATGTGAAAATCCAGTGTTATTGGAAATAATTTGGACACTTTTTCTCCATGTTTGTATTTTACAGTGGCTGCTAATTTACAGAAGATTGTAGATGATCCCAAAGCTTTAAAAACATTGACATTTAAGTTGGTAAGTGAAAAGTTATAGAAAGAAGGTACATATTTTGCATGCTGTGCCAGCAAGGAATAATAATATAGTTTTAATAAGCTACTCTGTAATTTTGTTGTTATTTTCTTTTGGGATCCATTTTTGCGTTCATCATTTGCCGCTTCAACATTTGGGAACATTTTCTGATCGCAAACGGAAATTTCCTCTTCCATGAACATAACTTGTTCTTTTACCATCACGTCTTTAACTAAGAGTGGCCATTTGAGAAATCTTGAAGCCTGTACCATTTTGTTTCTAGTTTGTATGGCAACTCGACCATATAGACAAAATTAACCTGACTTCCAAGCAACACTCTTAATAAAGCTTTCCTGAAGCGAAAGCCAAGTGGCTCTAACTTTTAAAAATTGAGGCTGATTGTTGCAGAAATGGTTTAGGTAATTGGAAGCAATTGTAGAACTACTCACTGAAGGCTGGTGAACAAGGACGTAACATTTTAACTCCGCATTTCAAATCACAGTAACAGATTCCCGTGGAGGGGAGATGTTCCAGCAGTTCTTCTGCACTAGTGGATTTTAAATTTAAGAACTAGGGTGGCCACAGATATACAGAATACTGAGCATTTTGAGGTCATTGTGAAACCAAGAGATGGTGATCATGGCCGGAAATGGAGAGAAGTCCAGACAGTTGAAAGTGACTATTTTCTTGAAAGTTTTAGCAAACAGTACATTAAGTGACTCATTTTAAAATTATAAATTAATCTTTGCAAATGCAAGTCAGAATGCTGCAAGCAATTTACAATCAAGATGACCAAAACTTTGCTGTGCACAACATATATTGATGATCTGTCTTTTTTATTTCTTGTAAAAATTTAATGGAAAATGTGTATGGCCAAAAACGCTAAATGATTAGTTACAGTAAATGTTAGCCTCGTGCTAATTAACTTTCTGGGTTTTGCTTCTCATTCAATTTCAGATGGCTAGGCCGTATGATAAAAGAAAAACACAGAGATTTTCACAAAAACAATTTATCTGAAGACATTCATTTTGTTTTGATAACAGAACGTTTTATTCAGTCATAGAGTGATAAATTAACAAATTGGAAAATTCATCTTCTGGCTTGGGACTCTTCTGTCATCTCTGTTAAGTTTCTAATTAACCTACATCTTTATAAATATATTCCATTTATATGAGAATATATTGATGAGAAAATGGCACCCTGTGTCAGTATTTCAAGCCAATGTTAATGTTTCTCTATTCATTTTTTTTATACCATAAAAAAGAAGTTACAACATATCACCTCAAGAGCATTTTCCTAATTTTGAATATGCAAAAAGAAAAGATAAGAGATTAAAACTTTCATACTGGCTTATTCCCAGTTCTAAACTTGCTTGCTTAGGAAACAGGAACAGCAGCCCTGGCCCTTTCCTACTCCTCAGAAGGTTTTGTAAAAGCACCTACCATACTGTCTCCAGAGAGACAGTAGGAATGATGTGGAACTCCCCCTCATCTCCTGCCTTGAGCAATTTGTTAGTTCCCTGGATTCTCTTTCTTGATTCTGTCCTCTTCTCTTCATCCCCATTTCCAGCACACTAGTGAGATCCTCTTGTATCTTCTGAAACTGATCTTCCTGGCTACAATTTTCCAGCCTCCAGTTCTGTTTACCACACTGAAGCTAGAGCAGGAGTAATTCTTCCTTAATTCCAAAATGCTCCAATACTCGAATAGTTCTCCACTGTTCTTTAAACTCAAGCCCCTGTGCATAGCTAAGGAAGCCCTTCCTGATCAGACCTCCCTTTCGGTCTCCTGCCTTACCTCTATCTCCCCTCACATTCATTCTCTCTCTCTCTCTCTCTCTGGTTCTCTGTCTCCTCCTGTTTTCATGTGCCGACCCTTTGTATGTACTTTCTAAAATATCCTTCTCTCCCAGCTTCTCCAGGCCTCCTCTCTGTCTCACCAACACCTACCTACACATATTCCAATTTTCTGCTTAAATTTTACTTTCTCCAAGAAGCTTTCTCTGACACACAATCCTGACTCAGGTGCTCCTCCTGTATCCTCCCCCACCAGGGTTGTAGTATATTGAAATTGTGTGGAATCTTACTCATATCTCAAATAAGTCTAGAGGCTCTAAGTGGGCAGAGACTTCTGTCTTGGATCGCCCAGTGCCTGGCACAGTGGCTGCCACAGGGACTTGATCATAACTAATAGATATCAGAATAACACAAAAGTCATTTAGAAAAACTTCAGCCATCATTATTTATTTTTCCTTTACATTTTAAAATCTCTGTAAAATAATTAGGATTGTGACTTCTGCTTCATGCCCTCTGTTTACAGAATCTCTTAAAATTCCTTGGCCTTGCCTGCAGAAATAACAAGAATCAGTCTTTGTCGTGCATCCACTGTTTGCCAGACAGCGCACGAGGTGTTGTACAATCTTCATCTCAGTTCGTTTAGTCCTCCTGATCCCACGAGATGATGATATCATTAGGTCCATTTTACATCTTTGGAATCAGAGGCTCTGTGGGGTTAACTTGCCCAGGATCCTAGGGTGCAAAAGCTGAGATTTCAACTCTGGTCTAGCACCTCAGCCCATACTCTCAACAACTACTTATTCTTAGAGGCAGGACCCTGCAGCCTTATAGTTTTACAATTTTCGGTTTCTTTGTGGATTCAACCTTTTGGATGACTGGATACATTTACGCTAGTTAAGACCAAATCTCCTTTGTAGCTCAAGCAGATTGAGTAATATTGGCCTGTCTCACAGGAGAAGCCACACACGTTTTCCCTTCCCCTTATAGCTTGAGAATGTAGTAATAGGGTATTAAGTAAATAGAAATTGATGGCTTTTTCCTAAAAGATAGTTAAAGGTGTTAAATAAAGCCAAACTCAGGAGTAACCTTCTATTTCTGTCACTTAACTCTCTGTCCAGCCCTAGTTAAAACCTGAGAGGGTTTATTTGTTATCAGTTGCCAGCCAGTTTGAGGTCCACTTGACAGAGCTAACTTGAACTGAATTTTGGCCTCGTCTTTTGTAGCACACCAACAACCTGGGGAAACCACAGAGATTCAAATAAGTTTGCCTTCATTCATCAGTTTGGTTATTTTATTGAAGAATAAAAGATCAAAGTATTTCAGAAGCATTTTTCCTCATAAGCTACTGGTGCTCATGGTCCTTTTATTTCTGAGCTTTTATCTTGTGTCTGTGTGTGTGTGTGTGTGTGTGTGTGTTTGAGGAAGATTGGCCCTGAGCTAACGTCTGTTGCCAATCTTCCCCTTTTTGCTTGAGGAAGATTGTGACTGAGCTAACATCTGTGGCAAACTTTGTCTATTTTGTATGTGGGACACCGTCACAGCATGGCTTCATGAGCAGTGTGTAAGTCCAGGCCTGAGATCCAACCCAGCAAACCCCGGGTCTCTGCCACCAGGCTGGCCCCTCAGCTTTTATCATTTTAATCTCAGAGCTTTCTTTACTTTCCAGAGGAGACTGTCATGTGCCTGAAAATTATGTAAATGAGAAATCTTGATACTGTGGTTTTTCACCTTACTGCACAATAGTTTTACTCAAGGAATGGTGGAGACTCTTTAGAAAATTACTAATGCCTAGGTCTCACACCAAATATCCTAATTTAATTTCTGTTGGTGCAGCCTGGGCTTTGGGGATCTTGAAAGCACCCGCTGGTAATTCCAGGGTTTAACCAAGGCTGGGAAGCTGACTCATTTTCCAATCTCTTTCCTCTCCCTGCTCCCACCACCGTTAGAAATATTTGGCTCAGGTTTGAAAAGGTGTCTCTTTTTATCTTGTGTATCTGCTAATATAAGAAAAACAGTGGCCCAAGGAGCAAGGATATTGGTTGTATAAAGAAGTGCATTTACTTTTTTCTCTGTGCAATGAGATCTTTAGCTTCATTTGACGGTAAGATAATAAGTGAAGTATGATTTCCGTGGTTGGCACAGCCAGGGGCGGCGAGATCAGAAACCTTCTTTCTTATTACTTTTTAACAAAGTGGTTTAGGCATAGAGGGCATTTCAGCTCAAGTATTATGTGCCTTGGGTTAGGTATATCAGTACTGTATTATTGTGTCCTTGTTATAAGCCTTGAGGCAAGTCTTCATAAATATTCTTTAAGTCAGTTTTTAATTTGCTGCCTTGCAGTTTTGTAAAGTAAGTGAGTTTTGCTGCTTTCAACGTAGAATTTTTGAAATTGCCTTAGTGAAAATATGAAATAAGATATTTAATTTGCCCTTGAAGATAGAATTGTAAGTACATGTAATTAACATCCAATTGGTACACATTTACATGAGCATTATAGATTTTAGTTACGGAAGTTTAATAACATGCATTGCAGATAGCAATTTCATAAGCATTTCGGCGATTAATGACGAAAGAGCCTTAGTTTTAGAAGCTTTCAGCTTAGGCATAGTTGGAGGCTGCATGACTAATGTGACATTTCCCAAAGTTCAGGTAAAGAGAGCACTGAAATGAGATAAAAACTCCCCAAGAGTATTAACTTTCTTCCCCTGTTGACAGGAGAGAAAGATGAGACAAAGATCTTAAAGGAAACTGTCAGTTCAAGGTCCAGGTAGCAGCTCTGAGCCTCCTGCTCCAGTCTGAAACAGTGGTTCTCCAGGTGTGGTCCCCACACCTACAGTGTCATCTTCACCTGGAAGCTAGAAACTGTATAAAAATGTAAATTCTGGGGCCCCATCCCAAGCCTAGGGAATTAGCCTCTGGGGAGGGGAGCACACAGGAATCTGTGTTTTTACAAGCTCTCCAGGTGATTCTGATGCAGGCTAAAGTCTGAGAATCATTGCTCTAAAAGAAACTTGGAGGTTCACACTTTGGGAAGAAGCACTAGGCTTTATATCACCTGGGAGGCTCAAAAAATCCCTGTGCCCAGGCCATACCCCAGAACAATTCAGTCACAACCTCTGGGGTGGACACGGGCATCGGTATGTTTTCAAACTTTCTGGGTAGTTCCAAAGTGCACCCAGGTTTGTGGTGGAGAATCCTGGTGATTGATGCTGGACAACCACATCTTCAGCTCCTCCACAGGGTGCAGGCCACGTCTGCTGGTCTGGCAGGAGGGGTGGGAGGTGGGGGTTTCCAGGAATCAGAGTACCGACACTTGAGTGAGAGCAGTCCTGGTGTTACACTGTCATGCGAAGTTCCTGATAATGTGTACATTTTCCTTTGAAGCCAAGGTTCACAAGGTATGGGTCTTGGATTTCTGGGATTCCTTGAGACCCTTTTAGGGGGTCCTGGATGCCAAAACTCTTTTCATTATAATACAGAGATATTACTTGACCTTTTCCATTGTGTTGACATTGGTGTAAAAGCCATGGTGGTGAAAACTGCCTGTGTGGGCACAAATCACGGCAGGAGCATCACACTGTACTAGTAGCCATCATGTTCTGCAAAGCCCTCACCCAGTCACTGTAAAAAATTAAAATAAGAAAAAGCCAGTTTCACTCAAGAATTTTCCTGATAAGGCAAGAATCGTTTATCAAATCTCCACTTGATGACACATCTTTGTAATACTCTGTATGATGAAATGGGAAGCACTCCTGCACTAGACTGGAGTACAGTGGTTGTCTCCTAGAAAAGCATTGTGAGACTGTTTCAATTGTATACTGAACTAGCCATTTTCTTTCTTTTCATGGAATACCATTTTCACCTGAAAGAATAACCAATAAACTATGGTTATTCAGGGTAGGGATTTGGCAGGCATTTTTTTCAAAATGAACCAAGTGAGCCTGACACTTCAAGGAAAACAACTGACAACATTTGTTGTCAATAATAAATTTCAACTTTCAAGCAAAAATGAGTTTTCCAAAATTCATATCTGCCACTGTAAGCTTGACAGATCCTCAAACTTAAAGACTTTTCTGATGAGATTGGTGATAGGTAATATTAATAAATATGATTTGCTGACATTTTGTAATGAAACATTGATATTGTGTAATGAAATATGTCAATGTTTGGAAGATCTGCATAATTCAGTGATACTGAAACATCATACATGGGTAAAAGATCCATTCAAAGTACAAGATAGAGACCAATGGATTTTTATTTAACAGAGTATGAAAAGTTCAATTCCACATTGCAAGTAAGCCTCAAGAAACTACCACTTGACAAGTTTTGGCATAGTAACAAATGATAGCCACAGTTATCTAAAAGGCTATTAAAATACTCTTCCCCTTTCCAGCTACAGTCATGCACCACATAACAACATTTCAGTCAATGATGGACCGTGTATACAATGGTGGCTCCATAAGATTAGCACCATATAGCCTAGGTGTGTAGTAGGCTATACCATCTAGGTTTGTGTAAGTACACTCTATGATGTCCACACGATGAAATCACCTGACAACGCGTTTCTCAGAGCTTATCCCCATCATTAAGCAATGCATGACTGTACATGTTTGGGAGAGGCTGGATTTTCTTTCTGTTCTTCAAGGAGAACAACATAAAGCAATAGACAGTGCAGAAGCAGGTCTGAGAATCCAGCCATCTTCCATTAAATAAGACAGTAAAGATATTTGCAAAAATGTAAAGCAATGCCAGTCTTCTCAAATTTTTATTTTGTTTTGGGAAACTATGGTTATTTTTCATGAATATTTTATTTATGTTATGTAATGGGTTTATTGTTATGTTTAATGAATTAGTAAGTGAATATTTTAGAAATTTCTGTTTTAATTTCTAAGACAGTCAATATAGCCTACATAAACATGTTTTACATTTTTAAATACAATATTTACTGTATTACTGTAATAATACTTTAACATTAAAAATGATGTTTAAATAGTTGTTAAATTTCTCAGTTTTAATTTCTGAGACAATCAGTACACTGAACATAAGCTTCTGGAGTCCTTGATCAAGAGCGTAAAGGGATCCTGAGACCAAAAAGTTTGAGAACTGCTACTTTAAGGGTCCGTGGTCCCTTTCTCTAGATTTCAGGATCATTTGCATATTGCCCTCAGTGTTTTGCAGGCTACAATGAGAGAGACCAAGGACTCAGCCTTGGTTAAAAGAGAGCTAGTGAGGTAGTGGGGAAGGGAGGGCTGAGTGCCTTGAAGGAAAGCCAGACACCCTGGCCTGTGCCTCTTTCCCAGGAAACAAGACATTCCAGTGTAGCAGCATGAGGCAGTGGGGCCATAGAGTGGTCTCCCTGAAGCCTCCCTGTGTGATGTACTCACAATAACCACGGGCTTGATCACCCAGTCTCATTGTAAACTCTCACTTCCATTACTCTTCACAAGAAGGATTTAATATTTTCATTTTGTTTCTAGTCTGTTTAACGATGATTGGATATTTTATTCCTAGTCACTTTAACTTCCTGCTGTTTTCACATTGCGAATTTCTGCTGTAGCTTTCAAATGCATCGATGTGCTTCAAACTTGCCAGTCTGACCTTTTTGTCACCACCAGCAGCAATAGTTTGTCCTCAGATATTTGTCAGTTGTCTGTTAATTACACAAATTGACTCTGCCCCCATTCAGTGGGTGAGTAAATGACGTTAGCAATAGCTACAAGGAGAGAAGATGGGAAGGTTTAGGCAGATAGATAAAGAAACAGTGGTAGGAGAACGAGAAAATTGGTAGGGGAGGTGAACATTACAGTGTCACTATGACAAACACGAAAAAAAAATCTCAGCTGAAAAGCCTTCTATGCCTGTAGTACTTTGATAAAAGCGATAAAGAAAGGAGCGTTTCTGATCTTACTGCCCCTAGCAGTGCAAACAAGGAAAATTTTACTTTACTGAATATCTTATCTGTCAAGTAAAACTAAGAAATCTTTAGACAGGCACAAAGTAAATTCTTTAAATGTTAACTAATATTTCTGCTCTTTTAGGCTGCAGATTTTCTTATATAAGCATAACTACTCACACTAAGTGTTATGTTAAAGATAATTATTTAAAAATATTCAAGTTATGCTCTAATTAGCTTCTTACTTTAAATGAGCTTGCTGGGGTGGACAAAGGGCCGAGTTTATGGACTGTGTTTTTGAAGCATGCTAAGCAGGTTCATTATGATGATTGCAAAGAGCTTTTTCCCTGGGAAACTAATTGTTTTGACAATAATTTAGCAGGAATTAGGCCAAGAAAAGGTTTGTGTGGCCTTTTGGTAATTAATTGCCTATTCCTGTTCATCAAACTTTTTTCTCCCCATTTGTGGCACTTACATAATGTCCAATTCTGACTTATGTGCTATAGAGAGAAGAGACAGCTTAGATCTGAGTAATGTGTGTGTGTGCAGGAAAGGGAGAAAAGTGAGAAAGAAAATAAAAATAACTTATGAATTAGGACCAGTGAGAGGTTTGATGGGCAGTGGCTTATTTCCAGTTCCTTTTGATTTAAAAATAATAAAGTATTTGGCATACTATAATTTGGGCCAGTTTTAGGCAATAAACGTCAAATTATTACCAGCAAAATTCTGCTATGAAAAAAAATCTATTAGGGTACCTTTCCCTGTAAAAATTACTCACAGGTATTTAAATAACAGTTGTCTACATGAGCCATGCCACTACTTGGGACCACTTTTTTTTCTGGCCAGTTTTACAGAGGAGATGATTTTGGTAAAAACAGAATTACCCCTGAGTGACCTGTTTGATCTCTTCTGCTCATTTTCATAATATTCTTGTAAAAATTATTATTAAGGAGCTCTAATTATACAGTATATTTAAAATCACTTTAGTTGTTGAAAATTTGTATGTGGTATCCTGCCAGTCATGGGGTTCATTGGCAGTTCCAAAGCTGCGAGCCTGGGCACGGTGGTGTTTTAATGGGTGACAAATCCTGTCTCCCTTATTTTCTGTACTTGGCGGCATGGTGACCAGAGTTCCTAGAGCATTTAGCACCTAGAAGTTATTCAAGAGAGTGACTGTTGGGATCTCTCCTGGGAGAGATGGGACACATGGCCTTATACAGACTGTGCCCTTGCTTGGATCAGCCATCACGTGGACACATCTGTAAAAACCGGCAGCGACAAACCAGCACTGAAGGTTTCTTTTTCCCTTCTCAGGCCTCTGGCTGTGATGGAGCAGAGATTCCCGATGAAGTGAAGCTGATCGGGTTTGCTCAGTTGAGTGTCAGCTGATGTATGTCCCTTGACCTCGCCCTGATCTGTCATGCCTCCCTCACCACACTCCCCTCAACCCTTCCCTCTCCACTTCCTCCCACCCCCTCACTCCCAGTTCCCAGCAAAATCAGAAGATTGTGAAGAGGCCGACTTCGACAAAATGGGATAAAAATGAATTTTTTTAAAACTTACAACACTCCGAGTTCTGCTTTATTCTCTAGCAATCCACAGTATGAGAACAAGCAAATGCCACAGCTGCACGACTGTTGCTAATTTTTCCAAAAGCTGTTTAATATTCCTAGCAATCAATTCGGATATCCCTTAAGTGAAAAGAATCTGAAATACACTCAGGTGGTCCTATTTATTGGCAACAAAAGGAATTTTTTCTATCAGAAGCCTATTTCTTCTTTCATTGTTCTTTCTGTTATAATTCTTTAATTGTACATCTGACAATACTGCCTCTTATGTTGTATTTAGAAATTAATATACTTATAAAATTAAGATTTATTAGCCAAACTTGAATTCTAGTTTTAAAACTGTGAATTTTATTTTTCATATATTTATGCATTACACACCTTAGCTATGAGGAAAAAAACATTTTTGATTATATGCTTCTTGCAGTTAATCTCTTGTTATTTAAACAAAAAGTTTCAGGTCTATCTTTGGAGTATTTATAACTTCTGATTTTTGAAATGACTGAATTAGGAACTAGGATGCTTATTCTTTGGGTTTGTTTGCCTAAAAACCAATCCACAATCTGATTGTCTCTTGGGAGAGGGAGGTGCCTTGCAAACTTTCATATTAAGAATGTGCCTGAGGCTGCTTTACTCTGGAATAGTCTCAGATCTAAAATTTCCTCTACTTAAAGTGGCATATGTAAGTTTTGCTTCATTGGAACGTTTAGAATGCTATATAAAATGTTGCCATTCTTTAGATTGCTGATTATGTACCCATCTCTGATTTGACTTCTCCTTAAGTGATAGGATTTGTTGTTCCAAAGGTGATAAACTTGAAAATACCAGAATCTGAGTTTTACTTGAAATTCTGCAGAATACCCAGATGGAGTAAAAAAATAATAGAAAGGGTTTTGTGCAATGACTAAAAGGTAAAACGCTGTTAAGTTTCAAGAATAAATACTTTCAACCCAAGTAGCTCTCTGCTTGACTATATATTATGGAATAGTAAACCTTAGGATTTCAAAATTGGGGTCTAAACTTTCAGGGAGGTGGGCTCCCGGGATGGTACCATTTGCTCTTTCCTAGCTAACCCTAGATATGGCAGCTCTTTAATGTACTTTAAAAAGCAAATATATATTACTAAGGAAAAAAAAGTTATTTATAATTGCCTTGTCATAATTGTTAAGGTGTTCTAGAGCCATTTGCATACAATTTAATGTAATTTCATTCCATTCTATTGTTTACACAACGATTACTCAAAGATGACTGCAAAGGTAAAAGGAAAATAAAAGTGTATTGCACAAAGAGATCGTGTCACATTGCTTTGTTCCTCCTTTAGGTATTATCTGCATTGCTGCTGTGATATTTAGCACTGTCATAAAATGCCTAGTGAGAATTAACTAGTGAAAGTGCTCCAGAGGAAGAATAAGGCATCTATCCAGTCACAGAGAATCAGGTTTGACGAATAACTAGAATTAGCTTGAGGAGAGAATGAAAGACAAACATTCACACTTCACATAGACAGACTGTCTTTGAATTAAAACCGGAGGGCTGCAGGGGACAACACAGAATAATTCCTGCCAACCACCCTGTGGGCGCTGAGGCTGGAGTGGTGAAGTGACTTGTCGGGGCCCTTCATAGAGCTCCTTGCAGAGCTGGACTCCCAGGGCCCTGGCTTCCTGACATCCAGAGCATGTCCTTAACTCCCTTCTGTACAGCTTGTGGGCAAAAACAGTATAAGACAAGACCCTCATCTTCTACTCAGAGAGTAAAGCGTACGTGAATAAACGGAGAACCCTTAATTTGCAACATAGTAATAAATATCATTTAATACCTATATTTACTTTACGCCCATATTCTCATGTCTTTTCCAATCGTGTTTGAGGGCACTTACATACATTCATATAATACGATAAAGATTTAAAAATACATAAAGCAATTAGCATGAAGGAACAATAAGAATTTGTTAACAAGATGAATGCAGAGCTAAAGCTAGGACACAGAAATGCACCATGAGGTCCTGCCTACTTGCTAGAGGAGTGCCCAGATCTGGATTACCGCTTCCAACCTACCAATAGCAAAGAGGAATATCTCCTCAGATACAGCCTACTCCACAACATTTTTCTTTCTTTCTTTTGAAAAAATTGGGAGAAACACGATTATTCCTAGTACTAAAGCCTGAGATGAAATTCTTCTAGGAAGTTGGAGTTATGTATTCAGAAACTTAAAAACTCTCAAAACATTCAGGCTATACAAATATAGCAAGTTTTGAACACTTTCCTGCTCAAGTACTTTCACTGGGGGCCCAGAGGTAGGTTATACGATAGGAAATGCTGGTTACCAAGGAGCTGAGAGCATGGTCCAAGCAGTTATTCTCACTTGTGGTCTAGAAAGATATAATAATCAAAGTTAAAGTTGAAAGGAATGAGTAGACAACATATCCTTTAGGCAATTCTCTGTGACTATTTCTCTTAATCAAACTTTTGACTAAAGATGACATGCAGCAATGCAGCATTGTGATTCTGTTCACTGGCAAGAACCAAAATGTTGCTAAACACCAGTATTTGGTATTATGTATTTGGACAGCTTCATATACTCTGACAAACGGGAGGGTTCACACCTTTTTGTAAAATCAAGGCACCCAGGTCTCATACCTAAACACACACAAAAACTGTTCTGCATCCAGTGCCTCTACTGTGACCAACTCACAAGTTTGCAAGATAGAAGGAAGTTCTCATTATCTCGTTTTAACTCCGATATATTCTTATGTAAACAAAAATGGTTTTCTGTATTTAAAACAACTTTTAGAGATGCCTATAAATCATGTGTGATGAAAATTTCTTAATTTCTTTTTCCGAAAAAATTGTCATCGTAAAGTTGTAAAGTTCACTATGTATTATATATCTTATGTGCTGATAAATATGGTGGATGGCCACCTCATCTTCATGTCTGAGTAGGGTGAAGCAGTAGTCTTTAGGGGAAGAGCCAAGAATTCTCTCAAAAAGCATATCTAGCCTTATATATATATTGATCTTAGCATGGAAAAATTTCATACCAGGATTTTCAATCACTCATTTCAATAATGCACCTATGGTCTGTTTAGTGTTAAGCAATATACTTTCTTAGCGAACCCTCCAAGTTCAGTTAGTAAGCAGAATCTACCATTAAGTAATTAAATTACAGAGATAGTGAATATGAGCCAATTAACATTGGAGGACTACTGCCAAAAATTAGGATATGCATTTGATAGTAAATAATTTTAGGTCTTCTTTTTTCTTGGAAGTATATATAATAAGAGAAGCGGTTGCTGAGTGAGGCCCATTTAGTTTGTGATAGTAAAAGTATATGATCAGTTTAAAATAAAATGTTTACCCATTCCTTATAGCTGAAAGCATGCTTCTACCTCATTCAAGAGTGACTTGATATAATAATGATTCAGTTTAAATGGAGCTCAAAAGTGGAAAAACCCTGTTTTTCTGAGGCACACATTTATTGTTAAATACGAAATCCTACCTAAAAACTCTCTTACCAGCATATTAAAGGTGCAGGTTTTGTATAAGTTTAAGTGATGTGCCACGGTGAATGGTACTAGAAAATTCCCTCAGGGCAAGAATGTCCCAACCTAGAATTATGTAATGCTTTTTAGGGTTCTAAGTTTCAAGAGCTCTATTACCAGGCCGAATAGCTATCAATGGCTTTCAAGTGATAATTTCCATTATGTACTGGCACGAAGTAAATATTCAAATGTAATAAGTTTGATTGTAGGAGAGCAGTTCTGGGGAGTGACGTCACCAAGATAGCAGCATAGTTCTTATGAGGGGGAGCAAAGTCAGAACAACCTAACAACTATTCAAGAATAAGACACTACTGAGAGAATCCTTAGAACACAGGGTGAGGCTGAAGCACCTCCTGCACCACAGAGGCCAAGATACTGCATTAGAAGGGTACGAAAAGTGGCTACGTGCTAATTGCCTTATTCCTACCCCAGGCCAGGGCAGTACGATGTGACGAGGTCCCCCCTGAGCCTCCAGTTACTCCAGCGGGGAAAGAACCCGGGGGGATACAACACCTCCCCCCCGAGCATTGTGGGTCCCTTTGGGGAAGTCCCTACTCTGATTTCACACCATAGGGATTGTAGGGGAATCTGTGTGGCTCAACCACTGGGAATCTGACTGTGACAGAGAAGGGGGAAAGGACTTGGAATGACCAGTACATGGATCTTGGCTGACTGAGTTCATACCTGCAGCACCCAAGTAGTGATCCCAACTAGTGGCTTTGCTCATCTGCAGAACCAAATTAGGGGAGTGCTCTGACCAGGAAACTGGGCGGCATGCAGATATGCCTGATTCAGATCCTCAAAGGAGGAGTTTTACTGGCCCTAGAGCCCGGTTTTCCCACTCCCAGGCAAGGAACTGAGTGATAGCCCCACCCGCTGTGGAGAATATCTTCCAGACCCATCTAACCAGAAAGGCAGGGAACACCTCCTGGAAGCAATGCAGCCCTGTGGGGCTCAAACTGAGAGGCAGGTGGCAGAGCTGATCACCCCCAGAACAAAGCCAGTACTGGGCATGGAACATTCCTGTGGTAGCACAGACAGGGGAATTAATTCATAGCCAAGGCTGAGGGTAGCTCCTGGCCCCTCCCAACTGGGGAACTTGTTTGGGGAATTGAGAGTAGCCTGGAGGAGCCTCACCCCTTTGCACCCAGGCCAAGGAGCAGTGACATAGCCCTACCCAATGTCGCGAGTGTTTTTGGTTCCATCTGACCACAAGGGCTGGTGGCAACTTCCAGAAGCTGTGTGGCCCAGTGGCACTCAAGCTGAGAGGTGGGTGGGCAGAGCCAACAGTTTGCAGTGCAAAGCCAATGGCCCTCTTTGGTCAGGGAACTTGGGGTGCAGGTCAGCTTGAGTTAAGACAAGAAAGAGCTCTACTAGCCTTAGAGCTGCTTCTCCCTCTGTGCCCAGGGAGGGAATCTAATTCATAGCCCTGCCCATCGTTGAATACATCCTTCAGACTGTCCCATCAGAGAACCTAACCAGAGCTCATAGGAAGCTGCATAGCCCCTTCAACAGCCCTACTTAAAGTGGCACTTGACCAGATAGCGCATCCAGTAGCTTCCCCCATCTGCAGAGCCAAACCGTTAGCCTCACCTGACTAAGGACTTCAGTGCATGCTCTGCCCTGATTTGGATCCCCCCAAAATGAGCTATACAGGCCCAGGTCCTGTCCTGTTGCCCTGCAAGGGCATAAAAGGTATTTAATAGCCCATCTAGTACTGAACATAGTACCCAGTCCCACCATCTAGTAAGCCAGACCAGAGAATCCAGGCAACTGCACAGCTCATCCTCTAGCCTCACTTGGGTAGGAGGCCAAGCCTGCAGTCCCATCCAATTGTGCTCAGCCAGTGGCACACCCCACAATCTCTGACCAAAGAGCTCAAACAGTTGCCTCACCCAAAAACACACCATGATATCACACGTCGCCTACCCCCCAGGGACATTACTAGGAGACATCTAGAAACACAAACTGATCTGACTGGCAAAGATCTGTGTCTGCCAAAGCTAACCTGTAAAGTCTGGAGAGGGAGCCCAATTACTCAAAATGCAGATATGTAAGAAATTAAGGATCACAGAAAATCAGGTAAATTTGACACCACCAAAAGAAACTAATAAAGCTCCAATAATAGACCCCAAAGAAATGGCGACCTATGTCTTGTCACAAAGAATTCAGAATAATCCTCTTAAGGAAGTTTAACAAACTACACTCAGACAACTCAGATTTGCTCAGACAACTGAGTAAAATCAGAAAAATAATGCATGAACAAATGAGTAACTCAACAAGGAAATAGCAACCATCAAAAAAAAAAAAAAACCTCCACAGAAACTCTAGATTTAAAAAATACAATAACTGAACTGAAGAATTCAATAGAGAGTTTCAAAAGTAGACGACCCTGCAGAAGAAAGGATCAGCAACCTGGAGGATAAGGCATTGGAAATTACCCAGTCAGAGGAGCAAAAAGAAAAAAATAAAAAATGAGTGAATGAAAAGAAACAATATTTGCATTATGAGAATTCCAGAAGGAAAAGAGGAAGAGAAAGGGAAATAAAATATATTTAAAGCAATAATGGCTGAAAACTTCCCAAACCTAGGGAGAGATGGACATCCAGATCCATGAGGCACAAAGGACCCCAAATAAGTTGAACCTCAATAGTGAGAAGTTACATACAAGAGAACCCTCATAAGACTATCGATGGATTTCTCAACAGAAACTTCAGGTCAGGAGAGAATGGAATGACACATTCAAAATACTGAAAGAAAATATCTGTCAACCAAGACTTCTATACCCAGAAAAGCTGTCCTTCAGAAACAAAGAAGGGATAAAGACTTTGCTGAGCAAACTAAAGCTGTGGGAGTTCATTGCCACCAGACCTGCCTTAAAAGAAATGCTGAAGGGAGTTCTTTGAATGGAAGTAAGAGAATGCTAATCATCATCATAAAAACAAAAAGGTAGCATAAAACTCACTGACAATGGTAAATATATAGTCATAGTTAGATTCTGCAATATGGTAATAGTGGTGCATAATTCATCTACAATTCTAGATCAAAAGTTAAAAAAAGCAAATATAGTAAACGTAAGCATAACTACAATAATCTGTTATTAGTTACACAATTATATAAAATATAGAAACATATAAATTATAGCAGCAATAACCTAAAATGTGAGGGAGAGAAGAAGTAAAAGTGTAAAGTTTATAAGTTCTAATGAGGTTAAGTTGTTATCAGTTTAAAACAGGATGTTATAAATGTAAGATATTTTATGTAAACCTCATGGTAACCACAAGGACAAAACCTGTAGTAATTATGCAAAAGAGCACAATAAAGAAGTCAAAGCTTACTGATATTAAAAGACATCAAAACACAAAAATAAGCAAGATAAGAAACAAAAACAAAAGATATATAAAGCAACCAGAAAACAATTAACAAAATGGAAATAGTCCTTACCTATTAGTAATTAGTTTAAACATAAGCATATCAAATTCTCTAATCAAAAGACATAGAATGCATAAATGGATTAAAAAAAATAAAAACAAGATCTAACAATATGCTGACTATAAGAGACTAACCTTAGTCTTAAAGACACACATAGACTGAGAGGAAGGGGACAGAAAAAGCTATTTCTAGCAAATGGTAACCAAAAAAAGCAGAGGTAGCTATACTTATATTAGACAAAATAGACTTTAAACTAAAAATGGTAAAAATAGACAAAGAAGGTCATTATACAAAGATAAAGGGGTCAAACCATCAAAAAGGTATAACAATTTAAATATATTTATACCCAACATTGGAGCATCTAAATATATAAAGCAAAAACTAACAGAGCTAAAAGGAGAAATAAACAGAAACACAATAGTAGTTGGGACTTTAAAATCCCACTCTCAACAATGGATATGTCATCCAGACAGAGAATCAATAAGAAAATAGTGGATTTGAGCAACACTATAGACCAAATGGACCTAACAGAGATATATAGAACATTCTATCCAATAATAGCAGAATATACATTCTTAAGCACACATGGAACATTTTCTAGGATAGACCATATGTTAGGCCACAAAACAAGTCTTAGCAAATTCAAGAAGATTGAAAACATACCAAGTATCATCTCTGACCACAATGGCATGAAACTAGGAAGCAATAACGAGGAAAACTGGAAAATTCATGAATACATGGAAATTAAACAACACTCTCCTGAACAACCAATGGATCAAAGAAGAAATTAAAGGAGAAATAAGTTTCTTGAGACAAATGAAAATAGAAACACAACATACTAGAACTTATAGGATACAGCAAAAGCAATTCTAAGAGAGAAGTTCATAGCAATAAACGCCTACACTGAGAAGCAAGAAAGACCCCACATAAACAACCTAATTGTATGCCTTAAGGAGTGAGAAAAAGAACAAACTGAGCCCAAAGTTAGCAGAAGGAAGAAAACAAAAAAGATTATAGCAGAAATAAATGAAATAGAGAACAGGAAAACAATAGAAAAGATTAACCAAACTAAGAGTTGGTTCTTTGAAAAGATAAACAAAATTGGCAAACAGTTACTAGACTAACCACCAAAAAACCAGAAAGGACCCAAATCAACAAAATTATAAATTTAAGAAGATTGAAATAATAGCAAGCATCTTTACCAAGAATAACAGTATAAACTAGAAATCAACTACAAGAAGAAAACTGGAAAAAACACAAACACATGAAGGCTAAACAGCACGCTACTAAAAAACCAGTGGGTCAACCAAGATATCAAAGAACAAATAAAAACACACCTTGAGACAAATGAAAACAGAAACATAATGGTGCAATGTCTATGGGACATAGCAAAAGCAGTTGTTAAGAGCGAAGTTTAGGGTGATAAAGGCCTATCTCAAGAAACAAGAAAAATCTCAAATAAACAATCTAACTTTACACCTAAAGGAGCTAGAAAGAGAAAAACAAAGCCAAAAGTTAACAGAAGGAAGGAAACACTAAAAAGCTGAGTAAAAATAAATGAAATAGAAACTAAAAAAAGAAAATAGAAAAGGTCAATGAAATTAAGAACTGATTCTTTGAAAAGATAAACAAAAATGGCAAACCATTAACCAAACTCATTTAAAAAAGACAGGGGACTCAAATAAGTAAAATCATAAATGAAAGAGAAGTTACTACCAACACCATGGAAATACAAAGAATCATAAGAGATTACTATGAACAACTATACAGCAACAAATTAGACAATGTAGAAGAAATGGATAAATTCCTAGAATACCACGATCTTCTAAAACTGAATTAAGAAGAAATAGAAAATGTGAACAGACCAATTACTAGTAATGAAATTAAGTCATTAATCAAAAAACTCCCCACAAACTAAAGTCGAGGACCAGACAACTTCACAAGTGAATTCTATCAAACATTTAAGGAAGAGTTAATACCCATCCTTCTCAAGCTATTCCAAAAAACTGAAAAGGAAGGATCGCTCTCAAACTCATTTTACAAGGCCAGCATTACCCTGATTCCAAAACAAGACAAAGACATCACAAAAAAGGAAACTATAGATCAATATCCCTGATGAACATAGATGAAAAAATCCTCAAAATATTAGCAAACCAAATTCAACAACACATCGAAAGGATCATATACCATCATCAAGTGGGATTTATTCCAGGGATGCAAGTATGGCTTGCTGTCCACAAATCAATCAATGTGATACACCACATTAACAAAACAAAGGATAAAAATCATACAATTATCAGAATAGATGCAGAAAAAGCACTTGACAAAATTCAACATCAATTTATGATGAAAATCCTCAACAAAGTATAAGGTGATACAGGCCTATGTATGTTCCATCTCAACATGGTAAAGCCACAAACGCACAGCTAACATCATACTCAATTGTGAAGAGCTGAAAGCTTTTCCTCTAAGATCAGGAACAAAACAAAGATGCCCACTCATGCCACTTTTATTCAACATAGTGTTGGAAGTCCTAGCTACAGCAATCAGACAAGAAAAAAGAAATAAAAAGCATCCAAATTGAAAAGAAAGAAGTAGAATTGTCATTATTTGCAGACGACATGATAACTATATATAGAAAACTAAAGACTCCACCAAAAAACTATTAGAACTAATAACGAATTCAGCAAAGTTGCAAGATACAAAATAGATAGACAGAAATTGTGTTTCTATACACTAACAACAAACTATCAGAAAGAGAAATTAAGAAAATAATCCCATTTATAATTACATCAAAAAGAATAAAATACCGAGCCAGCCTCAGTTGCCTTGTGGTTAAATTTGGCATTCTCAGCTCCAGTGGCCTGGGTTCAGTTCCCAGGTGCAGACCTACAGCACTTGTCTGTCAGTAGCCATGCTGTGGTGCTGGCTCACACACAAAAAAGAGGAAGATTGGCAGTGGATGTTAGCTTAGGGTGAGTCTTCCTCAGCAAAAAAATAAATAAGTGAAATAAAATACAAAGGAATATATTTAACAAAGGAGGTGAAAAACCTGTACACTGAAAACTATAAGATACTGATGAAAGAAATTGAAGACAACACAAGTAAATGGAAAGATATACCATGCTTATGGATTTGAAGAACTGATATTGTTAGAATGTCCATACTACCCAAAGCAATTTTCAGATTCAATGCAATCCCTATTAAAATACCAATGGCATTTTTCACAGAACTAGAACAAATAATACCAAAATTTGTATGAATCACAGAAGACCCCAAATAGCCAAGGCAACCTTGAGAAAGAACAAAGCTGGAGGTATCACACTTCCTGATTTTGATATTTACTCCAAAGCTATAGTAATCAAAATAGCGTGGTACTGGCACAAAAACACACATAGATCAATGCAACAGAATAGAGGCATAGAAATAAACCCACACCTATATGGTCAATTAATCTACGACAAAGGAGGGAAGACTATACAATGGCGAAAAGACAGTCTCTTCAATAAATGACGTTGGGAAAACTGGACCACTTTCTTACACTATGTACAAAAATAAACTCAAAAGAGATTAAAGACTGAAACATGAGACCTGAAACCACAAAACTCCTAGAAGAAAACGTAGGTAGTAAACTCTGACATCAGTCTTAGCAATATTTTTTTGGATATGTCTCCTTAGGCAAGGGCAACAAAAGCAAAAACAAATGATACTACATCAAACTAAAAAGCTTCTGCACAGCAAAGGAAACCATCAGCAAAACAGAAGGACAACTTAGTGAATGGGAGAAAATACTTGCTAATGATATATCTGATAAGTGGTTAATATTCAAAATATATAAAGAACTCATACAACTTAATATCAAAAAAATTAATAATCTGATTAAAAAATAGACAAAGGACCTGAACAGATATTTTTCCAAAGAAGACATACAGATGGCCAACAGATACAGGAAAAGGTGCTCAACATCACTAATTATTAGGGAAATGTAAGTCAAAACCACAATGAGATAGCACGTCACACCTGTGAGAATAGCTACCACAAAAAAAGACAACAAATAACAAATATTGGTGAGGATGCAGAGAAAGAGTACTCTAGTGCACTGTTAGTGTGATTGTAAATTAGTGCAACTATTATGGCAAACAGTATGGAGGCTCCTCAAAATATTAAAAACAGAACTACCATATGATCCAGCAGTACCATTTCTGGGTATTTATCTGAAGAAAATGAAAACAGTAATTTGAAAAGATATATGTAACTCTATGTTCATTGTAGCATTATTTACAATAGCAAAGATACGGAAGCAACCTTAGTGTCCATTGGTAGATGAAATAGATAGAGAAGATGTGGCATATATCTAGAATGGAATATTACTCTGCCATAAAAAAGAATAAAATCTGCTCATTTGTGACAACGTGGGTGGATCTAGAAGGTATTACACTAAGTGAAATAAGCCAGACAGAGAAAAAAGGATACTGTATGATTTCACTTATACAGGGAATCTAAAAAAAAGAAAACAAATGAAGAAACAAAGCAAAATAGAAATAGACTTATAGATACAGAGAAAAAATTGGTGCTTGCCAGAGGGGACAGGGTGAAGGGAAGAGTGAAATAGGTGAAGGGGATAAGAGGTACAAACTTCCAGACACAAAGTAAATGTCATAGAATCTAATATATAGCATAGGGAATACAGCCAACAATATTGTAATAAGTTTGTATGATGACAAATGGTAACTAGTCTTATTATGCTGATCATTTTTTAATGTAAACAAATGTCAAATCACTATGTTGTATACCTGAAACTAACACAATATTGTGTGTCAACTATACCTTAAAAAAATCAGTAGCATTTCTATACACTAACAACAAATTTTCTGAAAACGAAATAAAGAAGTCAATCCCATTTATAACAGCATAAAAAACAATAAAATACTTAGGAATAAATTTAACCAATGAGATGAAAGATCTCTAATCTCAAAACTACAAGACACTGCTGAAAAATAGAAGACACAAATACATGGAAAGGTATTCTGTGTTCATGCATTAGAAGAATTTATATTGTTAAAATGTCAATACCACTAAAAGCCATCTATAGATCTAGTGCAATCCCTATGAAGATTCCAATGGTATTTTTTACAGAAGTAGGAAAAACACACCTAAAATTTATATGGAACCACAAAAGACACTGGATAGCCAAAGAAATCTTCAGAAAGAAGAACAAAGCAAGAGGCATCACACTTCCTGATTTCAAGTTATTCCTCAAAGCCATCAAAAGAGTACAGTACGGGCATAAAAACCTACAAATAGACAAATGGAACAGAATCAAGAGCTCAGAAATAAACCCAAGCATATACAGCCAACTAATATTTGTCAAGGGAGCCAAGAATACTCTATGGAGAAAAGACAGTCTTTTCTTTTTTTTTTTTTTTTTTTTTTTATTTTTTCCTTTTTCTCCCCAAAGCCCCCCCGGTACATAGTTGTGTATTCTTCGTTGTGGGTTCTTCTAGTTGTGGCATGTGGGATGCTGCCTCAGCGTGGTCTGATGAGCAGTGCCATGTCCGCGCCCAGGATTCGAACTAACGAAACACTGGGCTGCCTGCAGCAGAGCGCGCGAACTTAACCACTCGGCCACGGGGCCAGCCCGAAAAGACAGTCTTTTCAATAAATGGTGCTGGGATAATTGAATATTCATGTGTAGAAGAATGAAACTGGACCCAAATCTTACAGTATTCACAAAAATTAACTCAAAATTGATTAAAGACTTAAATATAAGACCTGAAACCATGAAACTCCTAGGAGAAAAGAGAGGAATATAGTTCCTTGATATGAGTCTTGGTTATAAATTTTTGGATATGACACCTAAAGCACAAGCAACAAAATAAAAAATAAACACATGAGACTACATCAAACTAAAAGGCTTCTGCACAGCAAAAGAAACCATCAACAAAGTGAAAAGAAAATCTACAGGATGGAAAAAAATATTTGCAAACCATATATCTGATACAGGGTTAATATCTAAAATATATCAAGAACTCATACAACTCAATAGCAGAAAAAACCAAATACCTCACTTAAAAAAATGGGAAAAAGACCTCAACAGACATTTCTGCAAAAAAGTTATAAAAAAGGCCAACAGGTACGTGAAAAGGTGCTCAACATCTCTAGTCATTAGGGAAATGTATATTAAAGGTATATTAAAACCACAAAGAGATATCACCTCATGCCTGTTATAATGGCCATTATTAAAAAGATAAGACATAAGAAATGCTGGTGTGGATGTGGAGAAAAGGGAATACATCCAAAGGAAACAAAAATACTAACTGAAAAAGATATCCGCACCCCCATGTTCATAGAAGTATTATTCACAATAGCCAAGACATTGAAACAATCTAAGTGTCCACTGATGGATGAATGAATAAAGAAGTTATAGTATATAGATAATGGAATATTATTCAGCCATAAAAACCAAAGAGGTCCTATTTGTGACAACATAAATGGACCTTGAAAGTACTATACTAAGTGAAATAAGTCAGACAGAGAAAGACAACATTGTATGATCTCACTTATATGTGAATCTAAAAAAAAAAATACGTGAAATCTAAAAAGACAAAACAAAACAAGCTCATAGAAAGAGAGATCAGACTTATGGTTACCAGAGACAGAGGGCAGAGGGAGGGGGAATTGGAGGAAGGTGGTCAAAAGGTACAAACTTCCAGTTATAAGATAAATAAGTACTAGGGACGTAATGTACAACATGATGACTATAGCTAACACTGCTGTACGAGATATACGAAAGTTGTTAAGAGAGTAGATCCTTAGAGTTCTCACCGCAAGAAAAAAATTTTATCTTTTTTTTTTTATTGTATCTATATGAGAAGATGGATGTTAGCTGAACCTATTGTGGTAATCATTTCACAATATATGTAAATTAAACCATCATGCTGTACACCTTAAACTTATACAGTGATGTACGTCAATTATTTCTCAATAAAACTGGGGGGGGCGTAAAAAAAAAAGAGAGTATTTCCTCTAAACTGATGCAATACTTCCTGCAGTGTGCTGCTTGGGATGTGCACTACCAGGAATGATTAAAATATGTAATCCATATGAAGTGTGTGGACTGTAAGAGGCTATGTTCAAAAGATGATAAAGTGACTGACCCCCTCAGGGGCGCTAGATAACCATATCTATAAATTAACACCCAAAAAAAGGGCTGGCCCTCCACTGGAATTAAGAAACCATAAAAAATGGTCAAAAGCACCTGTTTGCACCATGTCCCAGTGGTTGCCCAGATGCTATTTTTGCTACAGAGAAAATGCACCATCAAATAACAGAGATGTCCCTTTCCTGCCTTCTTGTGCCTTGCTCACCAAACCTAGCCAGGGCTAGTGTGGGGATCTATGAGCAGTGCAGAAAAATTCGCACAAGTAGGTTATTGGCTACTGTGCATCTTGAGCCAAAGCAATGAATGCTGTTTCTATTCAAGCATCCCCAGGTGAACAAGCTAAGAAAGATACATAAAACTTCCCCCTACATGAGTTGTAGCAAACAAAACAAGCATCATTAGCTGGAGAGGCTAATATGATATAATTTAGCTCATAACTCATCAAAGGGCAAGGAATGTTATTAAAAGTTGCAATCTTATGTATTTCTTATTTGAATTTGCTACAGAATGATGGAAGGCCAGTAATAGAGTGATCATTCTTATAGTGGATTTATTCCTCATGTAGAATACTTGCTTGAGAAACTAAGACTTGAAACGTATCACAGAGGAAACTAGCTTATTGTTCAGGTAGAATGTTCAGTAAACTAATGTGTCCATGGTCTGAGAGAAGTAGGATAGTGTGCCTCTTTAAAAAATGGTGTAGGGGACTGGCCCAGTGGCGGCATAGTGGTTAGGTTAGCTCACTGCTCTTCAGTGGCTCAGGGTTCTCAGTTTGGCATCTAGCATCACTCAGCAAGCCATGCCGTGGTGGCATCCCAAATAAAATAGAGGAAGATTGGCACAGATATTAGCTCAGCAACAATCTGTCTTCCTCACACACACACAAAATAATAAAAAAAATAAATAAATAAAAGCAAACATTCACTTAAAAAAATGGTGTAGACAATACTCTGGTCCACCCTTCACCAGACAATTTGGTATTGAACAATTCTGACAGCAGCACTTAGATGTGTTAAGTAACATTAAGTTCAAAATGAACAGGTGATCAAAGTGAGGTTGAGTACTTTCAGGTGGATTTTTCACATACTTAAGTCTTTCTTTCTCTTTTCTCCAAACTCCATGGGGTTCCGAAAAAGGAAGTAAGTCAATCAAAATGAAATAGAGGAGTGAGGAAAAGTAGAAGCAAGTGTGTGGTGTACTGAAATGCCAAGACTGTTCATGCACATTATTGAGAAAGCCTGAGTTCAGACCCAATACTCTTTATTTTCCCACTCTAGAACATTGTATGAAGCTTAGTCATCTGCATTATCAAATTTTATTCATGTAATTGTCCTGTGATAATATGTATATGAATACTAGTAACAATGTAAGATCTATTTCTTATTGTGAGTCATAGTCAAAAAGTTTGAAAGCCACTGCTTTAAGCCATTTTGAATGTTTTTTGTTGTTGTTACTTGCAGCCAAAAGCAGTCACTTTGCTAAGCACTTTATATCATCTCATTTAATCTTAAACAACTCTGTTGATTAGGTTTTCTTACTCCATCTTAAAGACGAGAAAACTAGGGCTTGGAAAGTCTAAGTTGTGCAAGATAACACAATAAGTATCAGAATATGATGCGGGAATTTGAGTCTAGGTGTATCTGGTGCTAAAGACCATGCTCTTAATCATTATGCCAGACAACCTCCCTACATAATACAAGATACACTTTATTACAGGTTTGCTTTGGGCAATGCACTAAACCAAAGACTTTTCCTACCTTGCTAAGCCACACAACTCTAGGAAATCAGTTTCATTATCTGCCCTTTATAGAGAGGAGATAGATGTAAAGAGATCTTAACTAACTTCTCCAAGGTCAGCTACCTAGTAGATGGCAGAGGGGAACTGAATCCAAGTCTGTCTGACTCCAAAGCATTTCCACTATACTAGAGAGCGGCCTCTCTCAAAGGGCAAATCCAGATTTTGTGGGGCCTAAAGTTTATACAGTTTGGGGTAGGAACTGTTTAAGATTGGAGTATAAAATTTGCAGAAAACTAGGTACTGAGTCTTGCAAAGGGCTCTGAAGATTATTCCTGGTAACTCTGCCTCTGAGCTATAGATAATGCACTTGCTTTTCATTCACGATTGGTATGATAACTAACTTTATGTTCATCAGAGCCTTTTGTGATGTGGCTTCCAAATCCGGGGAGGTAAGTAATTTTTCTAAGATCAAAGAACCAGAAATAGTTGTTTGAGAAGGGACAGTTTCAATCTGATTCTTTATCTTAAATGCCTCTTTAAAAAAAAACCTAGAAGAATTTAAATAAAAAAACAAATTACATTCTTCAGTAATAAATTGTAAAATTAAGCGGCTTCTGCTTAGGCTTTCTTGCTGACTGTCAGTGTGACCTCACCCAAATTTGATTTCACTTCACTAAGCCTCAGTGTACTCATTTTTAGATTGAGGGGGATTAATTAGTTGATCATTAACTTCCTTTCCAACATGAACATTCTGTCGGCCTAATTGAGCAGCGGAATGAATAAACCAGTTGCTGCTTGACTGAACTGGTCCTTCCATTCAGCTGTAACAGTTGAGCTGTTGGTGAATTGGATTTTAGAAATTCCAATCAGCTAATTAGGATCTTTTGTTATAGCAAAGAGTTGTACCGGGAGTCAGGACCCACCTACTGGAAGTTAAAAGGATGTTTATGTTAATTAGCATCATTGTGGTGATCATTTCACCATGTATACATATATCAAAGCGTCAAGTTCTACACCTCAAATGTATACAATTTTTGTTAATTAGGCCTCAATAGAGCTAGAAAAAAAGGTGGAGGGTCATAACTCTATAAGGCAGCTTTATTGCTCTCTGCTTCTTCCCTTGGGTCTCCTGAAGAGAGCTGGTGGGTAGGAGGAGAAGGGGCGGGAAGGAGACAACGCAGTCTTCCAGGCTTCAGGAAGCATCAGACAGCTCTAGGCTTCTTTCTTATTTTCACAGGAATTTTCTCTGGATACTATATTAGCCTGTGGATGTGGTCTTAAAATATTTAAAATATTTCTATTTCTGGGGTTATACCTGACAAGAGATTTTCACATATTGAGGTATATGGGGTAACAATTCGGGTTCAAAACTGATTTGGCTTGAACTAAAAAGTCTGACTTATGGCCTATCAAACATACATTGTACATCTGCTTAAGTAAAGAATGCACTCTCATAGGATAAGAATGTATGCTTCCCCTCCTACACCCTATTGGTAACGCCCAGATTAGTTCCTTTCCTGACATCACAGTCATGTTGACCTGCTAATTTGTAACTGAATATCTCTTGGAAATTTTGATGAAAATGTATCCTGGGTGTGTTTAAATGTATGTTTTTTGTTCTAAAAAGATATAAGACTGTACTGAAGCCCATGCTTCTCTGGAACTACCTTCTAAGGCCTTCTCAGGTTATAATCCTCACTCTGGCTCATAATAAACTCATCTCAATTTTGATTTATAGGTTGGTTATGGATTATCTGTGTCGACGTACCCTAAACACACAGCACTCCTCAGGGGCCATTCCTCCAAGCTCTTTCTTTCTCCACAAAGCTCCCCTTACAGGAAGAGAGGCAGGAAGTGTGTTGAGGGAGAGGTGAGGAGGGAGACTGTGACAAATGTCACCCTGCCACACGTGGATAAAAGCAGCCACAGTGTCCTTATTGACTCCTAGGTTCTAAGTCAAACAAAAATCTTGAAAATTATATATGCCTAATATTTCTGGCATTTTTGTTTTGTGAATAGTTAATAATAACTAATTAAAATTATTAAAAAATAGTTAACATTACTAAAAATAGTAATCACAGAGTGATTAACCGTATTCTGGGTGCCTTTCATATGTATTATATCTCTTAATCTTATTGTAACTATGCCAAGTAGGTATGCCTTTGTCCAATTTGCGGATAAAGGAAATGAAGTTCAAGGAAGTAACTTATCCAAGGTCAACAGCTAGTAAATGGCACTACTGGAATTTGAACTCACATGTGTCTTCCAACCATATCACATTGCCTCCCAGTTAAATCTGCATTTTCCCTATATTTATTATAATGTTATTTGACTTCTTCTCAACCCACCAATAGCATATAAGCATCTCACAGGAGCTCTTTGAAATGAAGCTTGGTAATGTTAAATTGTCTGGTATAGACCATTACTCAACATGTGTTGGAAAATCCAATAACATAACTGGCAAAAAAAGAAAAAATCCATTAGGAGAAGTATATTGTTGAAAAGCAATGACTGCAGTCAGACTAGCAAAGAATCTAGACTATAAGCATTGCCAATGACAGTTGCAAGCCAATCAAGAAAAAGACTGTCAGGCTGGGTAGTAGCATTTTCAGCTGTTCCTCTGTGTTGGCAGCCTTTCAAAGCCACACAACTATTAAATGGATTAGTATAAGGAAGACCATGATAACACCACAGTCAGCTTCACAAAATGAATTTAAGAGTGATTGACAGATAAGTAGACTTGAAGTAGCAAATTGTAAAAATATCAGCTCGGAACTGTGAAACATAGAATGATACTTTAGTGTGGGTTAAAAGAGAAAGGGTTGACTTGTCCATTACTACAGGCACCTTGGGGATCAGTCAAGTATTTCTTGAACTTCTCAGTGTCAGCATGGTATAGAATAAGGTCAGATTTCTCCTTGAAGTATCTCTTGGACAATACTCAACTCCATAAAAAGTTCACCTTTGAGTCTAAATCCTTTCTGACCCTCATTTTGTATAGCGTTTTGCCCTCCATCAGGAAGATAGGAGACTTGTTTTTCAACAATGATATATTGCTGGGCTATAGGTGGTAGAGCCCTGTAAATTTCAGGAAATAGTTCTGTCTTGCCTCTTAAAAATAGCATCATCAATGTCGATGCTCCATTTGTGCAAGGAGACTTTGCTTTTGCTCCTGGTAGACATGGCTAATCAATCACAGGCAATATCCTCATTGAGCCTCAGAGTATTTTTCAACACAGCAATCCAGACAACCCCAACCAATTAGTAAATTATGAAGAGAGCTAAACCATGAAAACAAGAGCCTCATGTCTATTTTATTAACAACTATATACGTAGGACTTAGGGTAATTACGCAATAATTGTTGAATAGACTAATGAATGAATGTCATGATTGATTTGTACCAATTCCCTCAAATTTAGGCTCATTGAATATATTTTTTTTAAAAGATCACAGGATTTCAGATCTGATCTCATCTTTTGGCAATCTTTCTTGGAGCCCAAGCTTTCTAACTCTCAGCCTTACATTTCTTATACTCTTCATAGAAAGGAATTCTATTATTTTTAAAGAAGAAATATCATGCAAATATGAGACATGAGTTTTCGGGGTGGGAACAGGGTTTGTGTTTCTGAAGCTTTCAATCACAGAGAGAATATACTAAATGTAGGATAATCCCCAAACTGTCATCCCCAAAGACACCCGATTTGGAATAATGAGTACACAAAAAAATATTTGATATATAAATAAAATTTATAATATAATATTTATAATTTATAAATATTTATAATTTATAATATAAATTTGATAAATTTACAATATAAATTTAATATAAATTTGATATTAACCAAATCATCTTGAAGCCCTTAGCTGCAGAGAAATGATTAGTCTTTCAACAATGACTGAGCCAGGGAAATTTGTCTACTCTTATGTTCTCTGCTAAGGACTGTTGAGGTTCTGTATTCATTCCTTGTCCTTGAATTTGCAATTGATGTTGGAAAGTCAATTTCAAAGGACCCCTTTGACCAAAGCCCATCCAAAATGAGAAAGGAGAGCCAAGCTCTTAACTATGATGATTTTTTTTCAAACACATTCCTCGAAGAGCAGCATTTTGACCACCTCGCTCAAAACACATGAGGATGGGAGGGTAGGGTTTGATAATTTTCTTCAACTTTCTTTTCTTATTTGAATACAAAGCTTTGTATTAACTTGTATTGATGTTGAGAAAATACAACCAGTCCCTGGTCTACAAAAAAATTCTTAGGTACGAGTTGAATCCTCTGCCTCCCTTTCCCCATCTTGTCCTCTACCAGAGACCTCCTGGCTGTCTGGGAGTACAGGTGGAGAGCTAAGGATCTTTAAGTTGTCTGGCTCCCCGTAACCTCCATGATCTCATCTCCTACTATACCCCTCTGTGCTCTCTCGCCTTCAGCTACCTGGCCTCCTTGCTGTTCCTTTAAGACTCCAGCACTGCTTTAGCTACTTCTTCAGAGACCAGCTTCAGAGACCAGCTTCTCCCAGATCTCCCTGGCTAATTCCCTCTCCTCCAAGTCTTTGTATAAATGTTACTTCCTCAATGAAGCCTCTTGAACTCCACATTTAAAATTGCAACCTTCAACCCACCTACCTAGCACTCTCATACCCTCTTACTCTGCTACTTTTTTCTTTTTCCAAAGAGCTTATCAGCATCTAAAAGTCTCTAAAATGTACTTATTATGTCTAGTATATAGTCTCTCATTCTACTCCCCAAGGTTAGAGGTCTTTGTTTTGTTTACTGATGTATTTAAACTCCAAGAACAGTAACAAGGATATTTTAGGCTCTCAGTAAATATTTATTGATGAATAAATGAATGAATTCTTAAGGAAAATCATGAGAAAAACTGTGAAACAACTGCAAAAGCTCAGAGAAGCTATCCAAGAGAGCTTCCTTCTGGAACATTTTATTTTCCCTTTACACGTACCCTGAAATTTTACTAGTTATGGATTTATTTGACTTAAGTGATGTTATCTTTTAAAATGCAAATACTATGGTAGTGGTGCTGGGACTGTCAGTTACTAACACATTATTATGAATTGATTTGCGCTCGTCACTCTCTCCCAGTCTCTAATGGAGACCAGCTTCCTGATGAGAACAAGAATGGTGGAGGAAGCTAGGACATTTTGGAACATGGATCATTTTAGGGAGTGTGGAAATCCTGGATGGGAGCCAGAGTGGGGAGGCTAAAGGCAGCATGATAGGGCTTGATGTGAAGAGAGAGGAATGGTAAAGCCACATTTATATATTAATTTTTAGCTTCTATGATACCTTTTCAAAATCTCACCCCCCCCCCCCCCCCCGAAAAGCTTGTTTGGATCAATGACCGCCTCCCTTAAATTGATAACATCTGTTGGCCAAGCAGAGCTGGCATCCCAAAATGTGCCCAGCAGGAACTTGTTTAAAGGAGTAAATAGGAACAAGGATGAACATTTGGTTTCCTGGATCTCTCAATGTGTCTCTTGCCAGGAGACTAACAATGCTTATCAGATTTGCTTCATCTAGAAAGAATGGTTCTATGTTTCCCTTGCAGCTCTCCACAGGCTGGTCTAGCTGATTAGCTATGGAGATTTCACTGCCCAACATTGTGACGCTTCCATAATTTATTTGGCCACCATGAATAGTGCCAATATTACAGCCCACACAAACATCATTTTATGGCTGTTTTATGATTGTTACATTGTTGATGGTCAAGCTGTTTTCATACTCAACCCATCCTCCCTTAGGGTCCAGAGATTTCAGATCCAATCAAAGACCTGAACCAAACAACTTTGGGATAATGGTGAGGGGCTGTGTGGCGTTGGCATAAGCAGTGGTGCATTGAAGAGCTCAGGCTTAAAAGTTTGTGGCCATTAAAGTTATTCACACTCTATAGGGCTATATAAACTTAATTGAATCATTTTCCTCCCATCTTTCCTGAAAACCAAATGACTATTTGTAGCATACTTTGAGGTTTTTGAGAAAACAAGGAAGAAAGAATAAAATGAGAAACGTATTGACCCTCTGTGCCCCTGTGAGCCAAATGAGAGGGTATCTTTACAGAAAAGCTGAAAATTCTTCTATAAACTCTTACAGATTGAAAATCTTCTACAATAGATAATAATAATAGCTACCATTTACTGAATGCTCACTCCTTGCCAAGCTCTGTATACACAAGATTGCATTTAATCCTAATAGCCCCCGGAGAGGGGTGTTATCCTTGTTCTACAGATGAAAAAACTAAGGTCCAGCTCATTGGATGTCTGCCCAGGTTCCCAAAGTAAAGGAGGGGCAGAATCAGGGCCCAAGCCAGTGGCTGAGCTAATACCCATGCCCTTCTTTACTATACTGTCTCCACACAGGATCCATGAAGGGGTATCTGGGTCTCTTGGCTCTGTCTGTGGAGAGAATGTTTCAAATACTCACATTACACCAGAAATTTCCTCCATTAGAGCTTGGGGTTAGGTTTTAGAATGAGAATTCCATCCATCCTAGTCTTCTCATCAAGCCCTGTGACTAAAAGAGTAGTGTGGACTCAGCCTCTTGCTCCTACCTGGGCAGCCAGCTGCCCATGGAAAGCACACATTCTTCTTTGTGGCTCAGAGCAAAGCTTCAACATGGCGAGGTTTATGGATTATATCTAGAGAGTGACATCACCAAGATGGTGACATAGGTCCTTCCTGACGTTGCTCCCCCTCATAAGAAGAATAATTAACAATTATTCATGAACAAGACACCACTGAGAGAATCCTAGAACATGGGAGTGAGGCTGAAGCACTGCCTTGCACCACAGAGACCGAGATACTGCATTTAGAAGGGTAAGAGAAGTGACTGCATATTGACCACATTGTCCCTCTGCTAGGCAAGCACAGCACCATGTCAAGAGGTATCCCCTGATCCTCTAGTTCCTCCAGTGGGAAAAGAGAGCCCAGGGGGACAACCAGCAACCACCCCCCCCCCCCCCCAGCATTGTGGGTCACTTCCTGGGAGCCTCTACTCTGGTTTGCCCCACGGGGATTGCAGGGGAATCTCTGGGGTTCAACTGCTGGGAATCTGATTGTGACAGAGAAGGGGAGGGGCTTACAGATCTTGGCAGACCAAGTTTATACCAGCAGTGCCCAAGTAGTAATCCCAACCAGGGGCTTTGCTCATCTGCAGAACCAAGTCGGCGACACACTCTGACCAGGGAACTTGTTGGAGTACAGATCTGCCTGATTCAGGTCCTCAAATTAGAAATTTTTCCAGGCTTAGAGCCTGATTTTCCCTTGCCCAGGCAAGCAGCTGAGTGATAGCCCCATACTCTGAGAAGAGTGTCTCCCAGCCCCATTTGGCCAGAGGGGCTGGGGAGAGCACCTGGAAGCTGTGCAGTCCAGCATCACTTTAGCTGAGGGGTGGGTAGGCAGAGTGGATTGCCCCCAGTGCCAGGCCAGTACCAGGCATGGAGGGTTTCCCTGCTATGTTCAGGCTGAGGGATTAATTCATAACCAAGGCTGATGGTAGCTTCTGACTACTCCCAACCAGAGAGCCTGCTTGGAAAAAATTGGGAGTTTCCTGAAGTGGCCCCTCCCCACTCCACCCAGACAAGTGAAGTAAGACATAGCTGCACCTACTATGGAGTGTCTACTGGTGCCATCTGACCAGAAGGGCTGCTGAGAACACCTGGGAACTGTGTAAGCCAGCAACATTTGAGCCAAGAGAAGGGCAGGCATAGCCAATAGTCTGCACAGCAAAGCCAGTGGCTCTGTTTGGCCAGGAAACTTGGAATGTGGGTGGCTCGAGTTAAAACAACAAACAAAGAGATTGATGGCCTTCTCCTGCTGTGCCTGGGCAGGGATGTTAATTCAAAGCCCTGCTTATTACTGAGTACAGCCTTCAACCTGCCTGACCAGGGAACCTCAACAGAGCACATGGGAAGCTGTGTATCCAACCCAACAGCCCTGCTTACAGTGACACTTAATCAGAGAGTACAGCTTGTGGCTTTCCCATTTGCAGAGCAAAACTGGTGACCTTGCTTGACCAGGGAATTCAGTGCATACTCTTGCCTGATCCAGGTCCCCAAACAATGAGCCCTGCAGGTCCTGTGTCCTGTTCTGCTGCCCTGTAAGGGCAGAGAAGCTAATTCAAAGCCCCATCTACTACTGAATGTAGTACCCAGTCCTGACCATCTAGTAAGCCTGACTAGAGTGTCTAGGCAACCGTAGAGCCCATCCCACAGCCTCACTTGGGTGGAGAACCAAGCTGGTAGTCCTATCTAACTGCTCTAAGCCAGTGAGACATCCCCTCATCCCTGACCAAAGAGGTTGAACAGTTGCCTCACCTAAAAATAGACCTTAATAGTAGGCTCCACCTGACCACGGATATTACCAGCAGATATGCCCAGAAACCCAAACTGAGCTGACTAGTGAAGATCTAACTCTGCCAAAGCAAATCTGTAAAGTCTGGAAGAGGAGCCTGATTACTGAAACGTGCAGATATCAATGTAGGGAATCAAGGATCATAAAAAAATCAGGTGAATATGATACCACCAAAGGAAACTGATAAAGCTCCAAAAACTGACCCTAAAGAAATGGACATTTATTAACTGTCAAAGAATTCAAAATACTCCTCTTAAGGAAGTTTATTGAACTACAAGAACACATAGACAGACGACCGAATGAAATTAGGAAAATAATGCATGAACAAAACAAGAAGTTTGACAAAGTAATAGAAACCATCAAAAAAAATCAAACAGAAATCTTAGAGTTGAAAATACAATAGTTGGACTGAAGAAGTCAATAGAGTATTTCAAAAGCAGACATGACCATGCAGAAGAATCATCAACCTGGAGCTTAAGATAGTTGATATTATCTAGTCAGAGGGGCAGAAAAGAATAAAAACGAGTAAAGAAAGCCGAAGAGATTTATGGGACACAATGAAAAGAAACAATATTCACATTATGGGAATTCCAGAAGGGGAAGAGAAAAAGAAAGAGACAGAAAATATATTAAAAGCAATAATGGCTGAAAACTTCCCAAACCTGAGGAGAGAAATTAACATCCAGATTCATAAGGTCCCAAGGACTCCAAACAGGTGAACCTGAATAGGGCTACACTGAAACACATTATAATTAAAATGTCAAAAGTCAAAGACAAAGAAAATTTTAATAGCAGCAAGAGAAAAGAGAGAAGTTGCATACAAGGGAACGCCCATAAGACTATCAATAGATTTCTCAACAGAAACTTTTTAGGCCAAGAGAGAATGGGATGACATCTTCAACATATTGAAAGAAAAAAGCTGTCAACCAAGAATTCTATTCCCAGGAAAGCTATCCTTCAGAAATGAAGGATGGATAAAGACTGTCCTAAACAAACAAAAGCTGAGGGAATTCATTACCACCAGACACGCCTCACAAAAAAATGTTAAAGTGAATTCCTTGGGTAGAAGTAAAAGGATGCTAAATAACATCATAAAAACATAAAAAGATAGTGTAAAACTCACTGGTAATGGTAAATATATAGTCAAAGTTAGATTCTGTAATATGGTAATGGTGGAACATAATTCACTTACAACTCTAGTTTAAAAGTTAAAAAAATGAATGTAGTAAAAATAACCATAACTACAACAATCTATTAGTAATACAATATTTGAAAGATGTAAATTGTAACAGTAATAACCTAAAATGTGAAGAGGAGGAGAAGTAAAAGTGTAAAGTTTAGGAATTCTATTGAAGTTATTAACTTAAAATAGGGTCTTATAATTTTAAGATATTTTATGTCAGCCTCATGGTAACCACAATGGAAAAACCTGTAATAATTACACAAAAGAACATAATAAAGAAGTCAAAGCATACTGATACCAAAAGACACTAAAACATGAAAAAAGACAGTGGGATAAGAAACAAGGAACAATGGACCTATGAGACAGGCAAAAAAAAACAATTAACAAAATGGAAACAGTAAGTCTTTATCTATCAACAATTACTTTAAATGTAAATGAACCAAATTCTCCAATTGAAAGGCATAAAATGGCTGAATGGATAAAAAAACAAGATCCAATAATATGCTGCCTACAAGAGATTCACTTTAGCCTTAAAGACACAGACCGAGAGTGAAGGGATGGAAAAAGTCATTTCAAGCAAATGATAACTGAAAACAAAACAAACAAAAAAGCACAGGTAGCTATACTTAGAAAAAATAGACTTTAAAAATGGTAAAAAGAAACAAAGAAGGTCATTATACAATGATAAAGGGGTCAATCCATCAAGCAGATATAACAATTGCAAATATTTATGTGCCCAACATTGGAGCAGCTGAATATATAAAGCAAAAACTAACAGAGCTAAAAGGAGAAATAAACAGAAACACAGTAGTAGTTGGGACTTTAAAATCCCACTCTCAACAACGTGTATATCATCCGGACAGAGAATCAATAAGGAAACAGTCGATTTGAACAACACAATAGACCAAATTGACCTAATAGATAAATACAGAACATTCTATCCAATAACAGCAGAATACACCTTCTTCTCAAATGCACTCGGAACATTTTCTAGATAGATCATGTGTTAGGCCATAAAACAAGTCTTAGCAAATTCAAGAATATTGAAATCATACCAGATATATTCTTTGACCACAATGGGATGAAGCTAGAAGGCAATAACAAGAGTAAAACTGGAAAATTCATGAATACATGGAAATCAAACAACACTCTCCTGAACAACCAATGGATCAAAGAAGAAATTAAAGGCGAAATAAAATAATTTCTTGAGACAAATGAAAATGGAAACTCAATACATGGAACTTATGGGATACAGCAAAAGCAGTTTGAAGAGAGAAGTTCATAGCAATAAACACTTACATCAAGAAGCAAGAAAGACCCCAAATAACAACCTAATTCTGTGCCTTAAGGAACTAGAAAAAGAACAAACTGTGCCCAAAGTTAGCAGAAGAAGAAAATAATAAAGATTATAGCAGAAATAAATGAAATAGAGAACAGAAAAACAGTAGAAAAGATTAACCAAACTACGAAAAGGTAAACAAAATTGACAAACTCTTAGCTAGGTTAGCCAAGGAAAAAGGAGAGAAGACCCAAATCAACAAAATTATAAATGAAAACGGATAGATTACAACTGACACCACAGAAATGCAAAGGATCATAAGAGACTACTAGGAACAACCATATACTAACAAACTGGACAATATAGAAGAAATGGAAAAATTCTTAGAAACATAAAACTTACCAAGACCAGATCAGGAAGAACTAGAAAATCTGAATAGACCAATTATTAGTAAGGAAGTTAAATCAGTAATCAAAAATCTCCCAATGAAGTAAAGCCCAGAACCACATGGCTTCTCTGGTGAATTTTACCAAACATTTAAAGAAGAATCAACACCAATCCTTCTCAAACTCTTCCAAAAAATCAAGGAGAAAGGAATACTCCAACTCATTTTATGAGGCCAGAATTATCCTGATACCAAGGCCAGATAAGGACTCTACAAAAGAAAACTACAGACCAATATCCCTGATAAACATAGATGCAGAAATTCTCAACAAAATAGTAGCAAACTGAATTCAGCAGCATATTAAAAGGATCATTTACTGTGATCAAATGGGATTTGTCATGGGATGCAAGGATAGTTCAACATAAGCAAATAAATCAATGTGATACATCACATTAACAGAATGAAAGAATCATGTGATCATCTCAATAGATGCAGAAAAAGCATTTGACAAAATTCAATGTCCATTTACAATAAAAACACTCAATAAATTAGGCATAGAAGGAACAATATCACAACATAATAAGGGCCATATATGACAAGCCCACAGCTAACATGATACGTCATATATGGTCTTCTAATATTTGATAAGGGAGCCAAGAATACTCAATGGAGAAAAGACAGTCTCTTCAATAAATGGTGCTGGGAAAATTGGATATTTACATGTAAAAGTATGAAACTTGACCCCATCTTACACCACTCACAAAAATTAACTCAAAATAGATTAAATATTTAAATATAAGACATGAAACTTCTAGAAGGGAATAGGAAAAAAGCTCTTTGACATAGGTCTTGGTAATGATTTTTGGAAATCACACCTAGATCGTAAGTAACAAAACAAAAAATAAACAAGTTGGACTACGTCAAACTAAAAAGTTTCTGCACAGTAAAAGAAACCATGAACAAAGTGAAAAGACAACCTACAGAATGGGAAAAAATATTTGCAAGTCATATATCTGATAAGAGGTTAATATCCAAAATATATAAAGAACTCATACAACTCCAGAGCAAAAACAAATAATTCAATTAAAAAATGAGCGAAGCAGGGGCTGGCCCCGTGGCTGAGTGGTTAAGTTCGTGCGCTCAGCTTGAGTGGCCCAGGGTTTTGCCGGTTCAAATCCTGGGTGCGGACATGGCACTGCTCATCAAGCCATTGCTGAGGTGTCATCCCACATGCCACAACTAGAAGGACCACAACTGAAAATACACAGCTATGTACTGGGGGGCTTTGGGAGAAAAAGGAAAAATAAAATCTTAAGGAAAAATAAAAGGGCGAAGGACCTGAATAGACATTTTTCCAAAGAAGATATACAAACGGCCAAAAGGTACATGAAGAAATGTTCAACATCACTAGTCATTAGGAAAATGCAAATTAAAACCATAAAGAGATATCACCTCATGCCTGTTAGAACGGCCATCACCAAAAGACAAGCGATAACAAATGCTGGCATGGATGTGGAGAAAATTGAATACTTGTGCATTCTTGGTAGGATTGTAAATTGGTACAGCCACTGTGGAAAATAGTAGGGAGGTTCCTCAAAAAATTGAAAATAGAGCTGATCCAGCAATTCCACTTCTGGGAGTATATCCAAGTGAAATGAAAACACTAACTAAAAAAGATATCTGCACTCTCACGTTTATAGCAGCATTATTTACAATAGCCAAGACAGGGAAACAACCTAAGTGTCCATCGATGGATGAATGGATAAGGAAGTTGTGCTATATATATACTGAAATATTATTCAACCATAAAAAAAGGAAATCCTACCATTAGTGACAACATGGATGGACCTTGAAGACATTATGCTAAGTAAAATAAGTCAGACAGAAAAGATAAATACTGTACAACCTCACTTTTATGTGGAATCTAAAACAAAAACAAAAACACCAAACTCGTAGAAAAAGAGATAAGAGGTTGGATTTGCGGTTACCAGAGGTAAGGAATGAGGGGAGGAGGAATTAGAGGAAGGTGGTCGAAAGGTACAAACTTCCGGTTATAAGAAAAATAAGCACTTGGGATGTAATGTACAACTTGAGGACTGTAGTTAACACTGCTTTCTGATATACAGGAAAGTAGTTAAGAGACTAAATCCTAAGAGCGCTCATCACAAGGGGAATTTTTTTCTTTTCTTTTTATTGTATCTATATGGGAAGATGATGTTAGCTGAATCTACTGTGGTAATCATTTCACAATCTATGTAAATCAAACCATCATGCTGTACACCTTAACCCTTATACAGTGATGTCTTTCAATTATTTCTCAGTAAAACTGGAAAAAAAGAGTTGAGTGAACAAAAAGAAAGTGGTGTGTGTTTGGTGGAGGATAAAGGCGTTCATATTAAAAATAATTGAATTCACTGGGTTGTATATTCCACTAATATAGGAAGAGTGAGAAGAGCTTTTTTTTTTTTTTTTTTTTAAATAAAAAGCGTTTATTCTTGGTCTAAAGTAGGCTGTTCATGATCAGGAAGGTTTGTCTGGCTTCCCCATCAAGAAATGAAATTTTTTTGAGCACCCCCAGAGTTGTCTCATTTAGCAAAGCACCCTCACCCTTGGTCCCTGCAAGCTTTAAGGAATAAAAGATGAAACAGATGTGGCAAGGTCTCGGTTTGTTTCCTTCACAAAATGAACCAAATGTTTTCTCTTCTGAAGTGAGAATCCGGAGAGTTGTCATTAGTTGGTAGCACTGATATGGGAAATAGACGACTTCACGTTGTCTCCTTAAATGTTTTTAAAATGGTTGATGTGAATGAACATTACATTTCTCTGTCACCAAATGCCTTCAGGGAAGTGAAAATGAATAATTTGGGTAAAAATTTGGAAAACATCTCAGATAAATGCTTGTCTTTGATTGAACGGGGACAGGATGTAAGAGCCCTAGTGTGCTGTAATTTGGAAGTGCTTCTGGAGAAGAGCCATGTCTTTAAAAATTAAGTATATGTTTGTCTTTTACGGTAAACTTAGCAAGCACTTATGCCATTGGGTATCACAGGAGGGAAGTTGAATTTTTTTCTTGACCATAAAATGCCCCGGATCCATTTGAATGGTTCTTTGAAGAATTTCTTTACTCCGTATTTTTCTCTTGGTGCTATTTACATGGTATAGCTGCACAGGATGCTTTTTTACTGCTAAAAACTAGTCATAAAAAACAATCCATAATGAAAACCAGAAAAGCCCACAACTCAGAAATGAAACATATATTTCCAAGTATATTAATTTTTCTGAAAATTCAACACATAAATAGCACATTTCTAAACTCCATCAAATGGTCAAACTAACTAGGTGCTAGTGAAACGTTGTTCCCTAGTGAGGGCATTAAGCCCTTTGTCTCTGTGACGATCCTAAATGAGGACCTTCATTCACTCCTTTTGTATTTCTGTAATCCTTGTGTGGAACCAGGTCTATGTATATTGGTGGATATATACTTTCTTTTTACTTATATTACAAAGTGTGTAGCCAAGAATTATTTTTATAATAGCACCCAAACTGAGTGCCAGGAATCTTTGATTCATAAAAAGAAACATATATATAGAACTGTAGGAAATACAAAATACCTTGCCAGTGAAGCTCTCCTTTTCACAAAAAGGAACATAAAAGGTCAAGATTTTCAGTTTTGACTGAAAGAGTAGGGAAAGAAAAAATTCTAAACTGGACATACTCCACCACAAACCTGCTTATCTGTTCAAGGCGTCTTGCTGGAATCCCACAAAGATGGAACTGAAGCTAGACATCTGCTTTCTCATCCACAATCTCAATCACGAACATGGAACTGGAGTAAACTTTGGAGACAAAATAGATTCTTCATGTAGAAATCAAGTTTTCCCAAGATAAGTGTGGGCTAACCTAAGTAAGTAGACACCCAACAAATATTTATGAATAAAAGAAGGCGTAGACAAACATAGTTATACAGTCATACTAAGCTCTTTAAAAAAGGTGTTTTTTCCCATTTCTTGGCTCTTGAAAATAATGAACACATAATAGCTGAGAGCTTAGACTTAGGATAACATTCCCATAGAAGTCACGAATTTGAGAAACTCTATACCCTAGTTATTTCTCTTCACATATGAAGAAAGCTGGGCCCAGAGAGATAAGGCTCATTGCCCACAGCCCACACAGCTTGGGAGTGGTAGAGCCAAGATTAGAACTCAGATAACTTTATCCCCAGGATCACACTCTTCCAACTGGGCCATGCTGCCCCCTCTTTACTGTGACCAGTATGGTAGCCTTAACTACATTATCCCTCCCATGTTACTCCGATGACTTTCTATAAATGCTAAGTCATCTGAGGTATTGGTAAAGTGGGCACCTCAACTATATGACTGTGTAAGTTGAGGCAACTTATCGTTATGCATCACATTACCTGTGATTCTTCCAGAGTCAGTCCTGAATGTTGGACAGGCTGTTGAATGGACCCATCAAGTTGAACACTGGTACCAGATCTGTTCACATTTGACTTGTTTCTGTAGCTGAATGCATAGTAAACATTTTTTTCTTTTACTTTTCCAGTTTTTTTGGGTATAACTGATAATTAAAAGTTGTATATATTTAAGGTGTGCAACCTGATATTTTGATATACATATATATTGTGTGATAATCAATATGGTAAACATTTTTATGGTGGTTTATAATGTCAACAGGTTCAACCTGAAAGAAAATATCTTGTTAAGGAGTAATATTGATTCCAAAATGACAGTGCTAAAGTAGCAAAAGGAAGAAACATTTTACCAGGCATATTTTAATGTGGAGAAAGAGTTGATATTTTTCCTTTGGAAGCTCAGTTATGCTTGTTTAGCATAACAAGTTTATAGTGAGATAGCAGTTAATATATTAGCATGTGTCAGCCGTTAAATTCTTGACAGGGAATTGAGCACAGACAAATGAGACTTTAAGGAGACTTCTAATTCCTGCATTTATACTTAGTCCGGGAGCCAAAGAAAAGGCAAAGCAAATGCATATAGGTATAAATACACATAACTGGTAGTGGAGTGACATTCAGCTGCCTTTTTGGTATCAACAAAACCAGTTGAATACACGTAGGTATTACACAGAACTTTTTTTTTTCCCCTGTGGAAGATTTGCCCTGAGCTAATATCTGTGCCAATCTTCCTCTATTTTTATTTGGATCGCCCCCGCAGCATGGCTGATGAGTGGTGTATGTCCGTGCCTGGGATCTGAACCCTTGAACCTGGGCACCTGAATCAGAGCACACCCAACATACTTACTATGCCATGGGGCTGGCCCCTACACGAACTTTTTTTTAACATGGAAGGTATCTTTTTCCTCCAATGCATTTTGGCCACATAGGGTCACTTTCATTAGTTTAGTGGGCAGTTTTCTTAAGCTGCTTTCCCTTCTGCATTAGTTTGCTAGGGCTGCCATAAAGTACCACAAACTGGGTACTGGGCTTAAACAACAGAAATTCATTTTCCCCACAGTCTGGAGGCTAGAAGTCCAAGATCAAGGTGTCAGCAGGGATGGTTCCTTCTGAGGGCTGTCACGGAGACTCTGTTCCAGGCCTCTCTCCTAGCTTCTGGTGGCTTGCTGGCAATTGTTTCTGTTCCTTGGCTGCTGCTGCAACACTCGATCTTCTTCCATGCAAGCCATGGCTGTGTGATGATAGTCTGGCCAGAGATGTAAGCAGAAGCAATGAGGGCAGGTCTGGGCAACATCCTTGTGAAAGCTGCTTGCTCTCCACTTCCTCTGTCCACCTTCCCTCCAGCTGGAACATGGACGTGGTATGAGCCAGCTTCAACCTTATAGATGAGGGCAACATCCCAGGGCAGTGATTCTCAAACTTCATGCTTTCTGGACTCCTTTACACTCTTAAGAATTACTGAGGACCCCAAAGAGTGTTGACTTATGTGGGTTATGTGTATTGATATTTATCATATTGGAAATGAAAAGGGAGAACATTTAAAAATATTTATTTATTTTAAAATAACAGTGAACTCACATGTGTTAATTTAAATAACATATTTTTAGTGAATTTAATACATTAAAAACCAATTCTGTGAAAATATTTTTAGATTTTTCTAAATGTTTAAAGTCTGACAATAGAAGACAGCTAGATTGTCATGTCTGCTTTTGCATTTAGTTTATCGTGATATCACATGTCATGTAACCTGTGGAAAACTTTGCTGTATGCTACTGAGAAAGTGAAAATGAAAAAGGCAAAACTGTCTTAATATTCTTATGAAAATAATTTTGATCTTGTAAACCCTTGAAAGGGTCTCAAGGACTCCCCAGGAGTTCCTGGACCAGACATTGAGAACCATTGCAGAGGACAAAACAGAGGAGGCTGGGGTCCTAATGTGACTACATGGAAGAGAACCCTCTAAGCTACACCCGGGTGACCTACAACATAAACCTTCATATGAATGATAAATCTTCTATCTCAAGTCAGCCACTGCACTTTGTTCTCTGTTTAAACAATCAAACCAGCATTCTAACAAAGACAATCATTTGATGGGCAGGGTTATTTTTCTTAAAAAAGAGCTAAGAGTGAAGTGATATTTCTTACACCAAGTGTGAACTAAAAGTGGGAAACAAATTGTAGATTTAGAAGCCTCCATTTTCAAGATAAATGGGAGGAAGTACATCTCCTTATGGAAGTTACAATAGTTCCCAAGTGTTCAGATCCAAAGTGTGCCCTTCCACTTTGTCAGCCTACTTTGGTCATTTATGATAGTTGATGGCCCCAGTAGGTAAATAAGCCAGTGGAGAGCCAATGGAAATTTTTTGGCCAGAAAGTGAAGTGATCAGAGCAATACTTCAGGAAGATCAATCTGACAGCGCTGGGGAAAGTGGACTGGAAAGGAGAGAGGCTAGCAATGGGAGAGCTGGGCAGCTATAAGGCTACTAAGATTCTAGGAGAATTGATGAAGAGTCTGGATTAGGTCGGTGAAGGAGGGTAGGGGGAGCAGAGAGGATTAAAAATATTAATGCCTGAATCTCATTACCTACACTATAATAGTTACAGAGAACCATGGTGCAGAGCACAGCACAACTCTGCACAGACTATTTCTTATTATGGCTTGTTTTCAGCATCCTGCCTACTGTTCTAAACCATGTAGGAATATTAAGGATCCCTTTAAGTATTTTACAAGACTGCCTAAAGCTAGACCCCATGTTTCTTTCCCAAGAGGCCAATAACCCCCCACCCGTAACCCACCCCCCATGCTGAGGGATCTGAAAAAGAGGGTACACTTGGCCACCTTTCACCTCTCAGTAGGCAGCAGAGGAAAAAGAGTTGTCCCCTCCAGACTGTCTGCATTACAAACCTACCCAAAGGTCCTGCCTTCCAGTCCTGGGCAGGGCACAAGGGGGTCATTGCCCTCGGTGGTGGCCCCTACCTTTGTCCAGGACATCCTTGATGGTTCTTGGAAAGTATCGTTGCTGCCTTCTTCCTGAAAGCTGGAATGAAACATGAGAAAGAATATGTGCCCAGCAGGAGGAAGGATAATAATAGCTAACAGGTATAGATAGTTTATAATGTGCCAGGTACACCTTTATGTGCTTTATATACACTTTATATAAGATGTTTAATCCTCATAACAACCACTTAAGGCAGGTACTAATATCATCCCCATGTTACAGATGAGGGAACCTAGGCACAGGATGTTAAATAACTTGTCAAGGTCATATGTCTGGTAACTGGAGGAGTCTGGATTCAAACCAGGTCATCTGTCTCCAGAGGCCTGCATTCTTAACTATTCTAGCACCTCAAATATGGTGCCAAGGGCTCAAGTCCGGGTTCTAGAGGATAGGTGTTCCCAAGAATGTGAGCAGAGAGAAGGCAGGGAGAGCTTGACATTATGTATCTATTCACAGCACCCGATACCCAAGCAAACAGAACTGGAGAAAAATCAATTCAATTCTCTGTCTGTGCCTTTACGCCACATGCCCAAATTTGTCAGGATCTCATGTTCCAGAGACAGAATGGAATCGAATACAAATCTAAAGAGATGACTCTGGCGTGCTGGACTATTGGTTTTGAATTCAATCAGGAGCTTACATTTATAACCTACGGAACAACAGGGAGAAGTGTCCCTGTCTAGGTTGGTACTGGATTTCTAATTACACATCACTCAAAGAAGAATCTGTCACCACGCTCAACATCTTGATGCATTCACAGTCTTACCCATGTGCTCTGAGGAATCTGGCAAAGTCTGCTCTCTCTTTATCAGGGAGCTGCCCGATAGCCAGGGTCTTAGAATCTCTAAGTTTTATCAATAGATGGGGAAGAATTTGGCACAGATGGTCAAAGGCCATCAATGTGTTTTTCTTCTAGAACGGTTGTGAGTTCTTATTTGCTGGATCCATGTTTCCGCCCTTTACAACTGGGTCAATTTTCTACTTATTTTTAAAATACCAACTCTGTGATACCTTTTTCTCCTGCAATAGACAGAATCCCCTTCCTGGGTTTTCACAGCACCTTGACCATAGGTTACTTTAGCACTTACTAAATTGCATTGTAATTGATTGTCTATCTACTTGTTCTTCTGCCAGATTATGAGCCTTTCCAAGACAAGGACTGTGCCTCATCCATCTCTGGGCCTCTGCACTGCGTATAGTGGCCTTACACATAGTAGGTCCTATGGTTGATGAAGAAAAAACAAGAGTGGAAAGTGAGAATGAGAGGCAGATAATGCCATTAACACCTTTATGATATGATTCAAGAGGTCCTGAGAATAATGCTCCTGTCTCCCTAAATGTCCTTCCTGGCCCTGCTTCTGAATGTGACATTCTCCCATAATCAAGGACTTGTGAAAATGCAAATGGCATTGGGAAAAGAATTCCTCATCAGCCCATAGCTATCAGTTTAGGATGAAATGATTAAAAAAAGGCAAGTTTCAGGGAAGAAAGAGACTGGGAAAGATTGGGATGCGATGGTGCCCACAACGGGTTATCCCAGGCAGAAGGGAAAAAGCCAGAGACATTGAGTGTCTGGGAAGATAAAGCAGAGAAGGGTTAATGAAGGGGATGGGTGGATCTCAAATGAATTTCCTTACATCATAATTGTCTCTAGAACTAGCCTAGAAGGGAAAAATATGATTCTGCATATCCCATTGAGGCATTTTTGGAATCTGGTACTTATTTTAGTATCAAGTTTATGTGTAGATATCAGAGTTATACTAACTAGTCTAATTCTCTTGGCAATGTGGGATCCAATGAACCAGTGCTGAAGTGTATAATTCAGTGTTTTCAAGGCCAAAACAAATGCTGCATATTTAGCCTTTTTGTTTCTGAATAAATTAACTAATCAATCCACTGGATGAACCCACATTTCATTTTCACAGCCAAATCCCACGTAACACGATAACGATTCTCCAGCCCCCAATGGTAGTTTAGTCTGGAACTGGTTGCACTATATGATTTGGTGGCTTATTAATCACTTGAGAGACCTCCATGATGGCATTAGACCTAGGAAAAAAAACCACACTGAGCTGCTGTGAACCATGGATGTGAGGCTCATTTCTGCAGAGACTCCGGTCTTCCCACTCCCTAACCACCACCTTCCTTCCGCTGTCATTTGCTTCTCCCTCCCCTGCTGCCTATCTTCAGGTCATTTACTCTTCCAAAGCCACCTGCTCCTCCTCACCTTTGAGTTCCCAGGTGCCAGCTCTCTAAGATTTGACCTCGGGAACTGCCAACTCAGAGCTGGGACGGCTTTTTCCACCTGCAGCAAAAGCCATTTCAAAAAACTGGGAGAGAGCTGGGCTTCACATATTTTCCTTGCTGGATGTGTTTGTGCCTGCAAAAACCAATTACTGAAGCTCAGCTGTAAGAAATGAAATGTATTTAGTCACAGGTAAAGTTCATGAACACGGTATTAACTGCAGAATGTGTATGGTGGCATCTTTTACAAATGAATGCATATCCTAGATCCTGCTCCTTTTACAAATAAGCCATCTCAAGAGTGATATTGATGGCAAAAACAGAAGCAAGTCTAATGGCCTGGCAGCCTCAAAGCTGCTCTGAGTAACGAACTATGGCACACAGCACTTAATCTTCATCAGATTTTTCCCTCTGCTTGTTTAAAGCATCTGAAATGTCCCTATTCCCTTGGGATCAAACAGGCTTGTAGCCCTGCAGGGCAAAGTCTTCCCTCCACACTGGGTTAGTATTTGAAGCTATTGCACCAGGAGAAATCGTTGCATAGAGAGAACGCAGAAGGCACAGGAAGGCGTATATGGATGACATTTTGGCTCTACCAGCACCATTCCTGAGAATTACCGTATGCTGCCTTCCAATTGTCCAGGATCCATCTGGGAAACAAAGGACCAGACCACTAGGTATAGTTGGCCTATTCATACTAGATACGCACTTTGGTGAAAATGATTTTTTACTGAGAGGGCCACTTACTTTTGATGATTTGTGGTTCTATAAAGAAATTAAACCTGGAAGACCACCCAGTACCAAAGGTTATTCTAGGTGCAAAGGGACAGCTTTCTAAAACAACAGATCTAAAAGGACCTTGAAGAGACCTGGAGAAGTCAGAGTTTCCAGGCTGTTGGCTTATTGTTCAAACCATTCAATGAAAGGTATTGGTGTGGTTCACTTAGGTCTTTGATTGAGCTGTGGCCTCTGCTGTAGTCAGCTCTCCTTGGTTTGCCTCCTAAAGGAAGGCAAGCTGATTTAGGTTGAAGTTTGTTTCCCCTGCCGGCTCCTGTATCAATGCTGCTGGGTGGCACTAGGCTAATCCTACAATATTTCCTAATTGTTTTTAACTCTTCTTTGTTCTTTACTTTCAACTTGGAGCCATTACAGGGTAAAAAAAAGTCTGAAGGAAGTTTTAAACTTGAAGAAAGTAGAATTGGTTATGACACATTGCATACACTTATAGAGACCTCTGTCCCACTCTCCTCTTCTCACTTTTGGCGAATGGCCTCCTTCCTTCCTTTACTGGGAGGAAAAAAGTCCTCAGGTGTGTGTTTTCTTGTTCTCCCTCTAGCCTCTTCAAAATTCCATCTCCTTGTAAATCCTTTTCTTTTTTTCAATCTCAGTTGGTGTCTGGCCCTTCTTTCCAAGGCTAACTAGTCAACGTGAATTCTTAAAGCCCCACTCCTCTCTTCTTCCCTTCAGTGACGTTGCTTCTTTACATTTCCTCTCCCCTGGCACCTTCAATTTCTACTCCTGCCTTGGCTCCCCTTCCCAGTTGCCTGCAGATATGCACACACCTGTGCCTGGGAAAATTTCCCAAGCTATCCTGTTAGTTTCCTTTTGCTTTTTTCTATCAAGCCCCTTGCCCAAATGCCACCCAGTATCCACTTCCAGTAATAGCAATGCTAATAACAAGAGATTATAAATATCATTTGAGTACCTACTCTGTGTCTATGCTGTATTGAGCAGTTTACATACATCGTCCTTTAGCTTCTCAGTACCCCTGTGAGGCAGAGACTGTTATTACCAATATTATCTCCATTTTAAAGATGGGGAAATGGAGGCATAAAGGAGTTAAGCAACTTGCACAAGATCACACAGCAAGCTTGTAGCGGAGATAGGATTGAAAACCAGGTAGTCTGATCTCAGGGCCCACAGTTTACATCACTATCTTGTACTGCTTTTCACTCTTGTTCTGCAATCAGCCCTTCCAGCGTTCGGAATCCATAAGCAGGAGGTGCGCTGACCTTGTACGAGCTGAACCCATTGACATTATGCATTTCTCATTCTCATCGACCTTTCTGCAGTATCTCATAGGGTTGGTCTTCTGTCCCCATCTTCTTTTTGACCCTTTATTCTCCTTTGGCTCTCATAGCAGCATACTATTGTGGTTCTTATCCATTCTCTCTGACCTTTCTTTCTGTCTTCATCACCGGCTCCATTTTCCTCTCTTAATAAATGTAAGCATGGCCCAAATTTTAGTCATTGAGACTTTGCAACCGTTGATATAAAGTCTCTCACCTTACCCCTCACTTGTGTCATCTGCCAGTGAATCTTAGTTCTATAGCTCCAGCCTCATTTTCCCTCCTGACATCTGGCCTGGATTTCTAACTGCATGGTGGACTTTGCCACTGGATTACCTCATCTTCACTTCAAATTCAGTATGAGTCAATATACGTGAATCATATTTTCCCCAAATTGCTAAAGCATTCTTCAATGGTACTATTACTCATCCAATCATGGCTTAAAATGTAGACATCATCTCTCAAGACTCCCTTGTCGTCACCATTTAGCATTATCTAATCAATTGTCTTTTCAGTTCTTTCTTCATGATTCTCACAGCTTTCTCCCCCATTCCATTCTCTGTCCACTGCCAGCACCCTAGAAGATGCCCTTATTAGCTAATGCTTGGCCTACAGCTAAAGCCAGTCTCTGACCTTCTGGCCTCTCTTGCTGACCCCAATCTATATGGCTAGCTGCCAAAATGTCATCAATCTGAAACACTACTTCCATCACACTATTTCCCTGCTCATAAATCTAAAGAGGCTTCCTATGAGCAAAACCCAAGCTCATTAGCCTGGCATTTAATGCCCTCTCCAATCTGACCACAATTTATCTTTCCAACTCTCCCTCCTCCACTCCAGGTGGCCTCTTGCCTGTATCCAAACATTTTCAGCTCACTCTTGTGTCCACACCATTGCTCTCCCTCCCTGGGATGATGCCCCCGCTCTTCTCCACAGACTACTTACCTTTCAGGATTTAGCTTCAGTTCTCATTTCTTCAATCAATATGTTATGACCACATTCCCCTAGAGATGATCTCCTTCCTCTGAATTCTGCAGTAATGATCATCTATGCTATCAATTTAGCGCTAAGCCTTTCCTGCCTATATTTTCATGTGATGTGTATTTCCTCCCCAACTATTTTTTTTTTTAAAACACATCAGGCAGTTGCTAGAGTCTGGGGACTACATTAGGTGTTTTAAAGTCACCATATTTTAACGATAAGATTGAGAAGTAGGTATTTTATCTGTATTTTACAGATAAGGCAATTGAGTCTCTGAGAGGTTAAGTAAATTGGCTAAGGATGCTGCTAACATGAATCTGAACAGAGATATTACCCCGGGAAAGTGACTCTAGGGCCCATTCTCTTTCTGTTGTACCCACATTATGTCCTTTCTATTGCCTTGAGGGCAGTGATCCAGTTTTATCTCTCTCTGTATACTCCACGGTACCCAGTATAGCTTTTGAAGATAATTAGTGCTCAGAAATATGGCTGTTTGAAATATGTGCTACCCAAAAATAAAAATTTCCTAACATAAAAAGCCATGAATAAAATTAGAAGACAAATTATAAAATGGAAGCTTTATTGTCATATTGAAAAGAACAAGAATTAACATCAGTAATAAAGGGGGAAACATAAAAATCTTTTAAATTTAAAATTTGTTCATTAGTTCATTTATATAAATGATCAAAAAAAGAAAAAATTTAAAATTCAAAAGCTTCAGAAAAGTGTCGTCTAGGTTGGGTTCTGTGGGGAAACAGACTCTTAGGTGGAGATTTGTGTGTAGGAAGTTTGTTGGGGCAAGACTGGGTGTCTCCATCAGTGGGGGAGTGAAGGAAATGGGATTGGGCAAAGGAAAAAGCTGAACAGTGATGCAGTTAAAAACAAAGGCTTCAGCTGATAACACAATCCCATGACCCATGGGGAGTCCAGGAGCTGAGATGTTGCTTCAGATTTGTCCTGCCTTGAGGTAAGGAAGCCATCTTCTGTGACTTCTTCTCTCCATCATCTTCATTAAGGCAGGCTGCCCTGGCCAGCTGAGTGCATTTCCCAGAGAGGGATTCAACTGAGAACTAGATACTTCCAGCAGCTGGGGAAATGAGTGCCTCTGATCTGAAGAGGAAGCTGGTGGTACATCACAGCATCCAGTGCAATTATAGAAGGAATAGTCTCCTTCTAACCCATGTCCCTCAGGCACCAGAAGTTACCTTCTCCAGAGCCATCAATGTTAATCACTTTCTTTTATATCTTTCCGGAGATGTTTCATGATATTTAAGCAAACACAAATAGATGTTATTTTCCTCCTTTTTACACAAATGGTAGCATACTATACACATTGTTCTGGTCTTGCTCTTTTCACTTAAAATACATTGATTTTTGTTCATATCAATTTTTTAAAGAAGCTTCTTCAGTTTTTTAGGGCAGCATTTTATGTGGATGTCTAATGATTTATTTAACCCATTCCTGATTGGTAAATATTTAGCTTGCTTCCAAGCACTTGCTATTACAAACGCTGCCATAATGAATATCCTGAACTTGCCTCATTTCATTCACATGTGAGTATATACGTACAATAAATTCCTAGAAGTGAAATTGTTAGTTCACAAGATATGCATACCAGTAATTTTAATGTGTATGGCCAAATTGCCTCCCATGAAGTTTAGTGATGTATGAGAATGTCTGTTTCCCCATACCCTCATCAACACAATGCATTATCAATGCTTTAACCTTTCCATATCTGATAGACAAAACAATGGCAGATCAAGATACTTTTAATTTGCCTTTATTTAGTTAATTTCTATAACAATTATATGGTTCTTAGTATGTGGCAGGCACTGTTATAAGCACTGTATAAATATCAACTCATTCAATATGTGTAATTACTCTAAAAAGTAGGTTCTACCATGGTCTTCAATTTATTGACATGAAAACTGAGACACACTGAAGTTAAGTAACCTGCACACAGTAATACAACTAGTAAGAGGTAGAACTAGGATTAGAAAGTTTGGCTCCAGAGTCCATGCTCTTGTTATGAGTGAGGTTGAGCATCTTTTCCTATGCTTAATTTAGACTTTTTTCCTGTGAGTTATCTTATATCCTTTTTGGGGCTTTTAAATAATAGATTTGTGAGCTGTTTACTTATCAGTGAAAACACTTCTGCCTGGTATTCCAAGTTTGTCTTTGCCTTTTGCCTTTTTTTATGATACTTCATTTTCCATATAGACAATTCTGATTTTTATATAGTCAAATTTATCAATATTTTTTTGACTTCTGAGTTTTGTTTAATTAAAGAGGTCTTCCTGTTCTGAAATTATTTCTTCTAAAAATCCCATAGTTTCTTGTAGTGATTTTGTAAGTTTATTTTTAAAAAACATTTAAATCTTTGGTGTTTTTTGAATTTATCCTAGTAAAGTAAGAGGTATGATTTCATGTCTTGCTTTTCAGATGGTTTACCAGCTATTCAAATAACTTTTAATAAAAACTTTTAATAGAAAGTTTCTTCTCCATTGATTTGAGATACCACCTTTATAATAGATGAAATCTCTCTACATGGTATATTCTTTTCCTGGACTTCCATTATTTTGATCTGATTGCACAGACACACCATAATTTTTTGTTATTGCAGTTTTTGTGATTACATGTCTGGTAGAACTAATCCTATCTCACTAACTCTTTGTTGTTTTTGTTTCCCCCAGAAACTTGCTTTATATTCTGCATGTCCATTTTAAAATTTGAAATTCATAAAAATTAATTTTTTTCCCCTATTTTGCTCTCCATCAAATTATAGTGAGATCACATTAAATTTATTAATTAATCTAGGGAGCAGAGATCTCTTTATTTGTGGTGTTGACTCTTCTATCCAAGGACAAGTTAGACTTTTCTACTAGTTCAAAAATTTTTTACTGGTTTCTCTTCAGAGAATTTTCAAGTTTTATACATAGAGATTTTACATATTTGTTGTTAATTTCACTTCTAATTATTTGGTGTTTAACTTTATTTTTTGTCTTTAATTTTAATTTTCAATTTTAAATTGAAATTATAAATGAGGTGTTTACTTTCACTATATTTTATACTACCTAGTTCTTATTTATTGTCTAAAGGCTGTTAATTTCTGTTTGTTTTCTTTATGGTCAGACATCTTACTGAATCCTCTCATTGTTTGTACCCAATTTTAGGTTTATTTTCTGGTACCTATAAATTATACCATCTATATTTAGTTTTATCTCTTACTGTCTAGTTTTTATACATCTAACTTATTTTTCATCTCTAATTTTGTTGTCTAATACCTGTAAAAAATGTTAAATAATAGTGATGACAATGAAAACATTTGTTTTATTCCCAAATATGAGGGGATGATTTTAGCATTTTTTTATTCGCCTAATGATACATGTATTTTAACTAGTTAAGGAAATATTTATCTATTTCTAGTTGATTAAAATTCTTTAATATCACAAATGGACTTTGAAACTTACCAAGAGCATTTCCAGAAAATCTGGAGATGTTCACGTGATTTTTCCCTTCTTCGATCTATTCCTGTAGTGAGTTACAGAAATAGTTTTCCTAAGACTGAAAATTCTTACGTGACTGGGCAAATCTTACTTGGCTAGCATGCAGTTTTCTTTTAATGTGGTGCTGAAGTCTGCTAGTATTTTATTTAGAATTATTTTGCATTGATAATCATAAGGAGATTGACCTTTAAAGATTTTGGGGGGAAATTTTTGTTGAATGTTGGTATTAATTCTTGCTTCATAAGAGGAAACATTGAAGTTTTTCTCCTTTTTCTATACTACAGAATTATTTATTCTTGGAAGATTTGTAAGAAACTCACCACAAAACCATTTGATCTTTGTGTTTTTTGGGAGTGAACTGGGGATAGCTCTTTGAAAATGGTCTCTATTTCTCCTATTTAATTAATGTTTATATATTTTATCTGTATTTGAATCTATTTTGTTATAAAACATTGTAGTTACCTAGAAAATTATTTAATTTATCTGGATTTTCAAATTTAGTTGACCGAAATTAAGTAAAATTATGTTTTATGATTCCTTTAATTGTTCCTATAAACATAATTACTTCCCCCTTATTATTTCTTAGTTTGGGTATTTGTGCTTCCTCCTATTTTCTTGATTACATTTGTTATGGACTTACCTATTTTATTTTTCCAAATAACTGGCTTTTGTATTTATTAGTTCTATTTTTTGTCTGTTTGTTAATTTATTACTTCCTGCATTTTTCTTTATTGGTTGTTTTGTTCTGGTTTTCTTTGGCTCATTTGTTCCTCCTTTTCTAAATTCTCATGTTGGATATTTAGTGGATTTGTTTTTATTCTTTTTTATTAATATAAGTATTGAATTCACTGCATTTTCTTCTGAGTGCAGTTCTACCTAATCACACAGATTCTGACATGGAGTATTTTTATTCTTTTTTTTCAAGACAGTCTAAAATTTATTTTGGAGTTTCTCTTTTCCCAGGAGTTAGTTAAGAGAAAATGTTTAAATTTCCATGTATATTTCTGAGTTTGTTATTAATTTCAAGTTTTAACACATTATGGTCAGTGCTTATACTATTTCTGCCTTTAGAACATGAAGAGTTTTTCTTTTTGACTTATCAGTTTTTGTGACCATTCTATAGATTGTTGAAAGTAGAAATGTTCTCTGTTTCCAGGATACAGTGTTTCATATCCACTTATTGTTTTATCCACTTCTCAGTCATTGTCTGAGAGAAATGAATTAAAGTTTTCTCTTATCAATGTATTTCTGCCTTTATCTCCTTTAATTTCTGAAGCTTATGATTTATGAATATTTCTGCCAAGTTATTTGCTTCATAGATATTCACACTTCTTACAACTTTATTATGCACCTTTAATATTACAAAGTACCCATCTATGCTCTATTTATTGCTTTTGGTCCTGAATGATATCTTTTCTGATACTAAGATTGTGACCCCTGTTTCTTTTTGTTTTCATGTCTCTGGTGTCTTAAACTCTTCTTTCATTTTCAATCTGTCTGAATTATTTTTTTTAAGAAAGAAATATCTTGCAAATCTTTAACATAGAATTTGGTTTAGAAATTCCAATTCAAATGATTTATACAATAAAAAAATCAGATGTATTTACAAAGATTGACGTGCAAGAATAATCATTAAAATAGGGGTCTATTAAATAAATTATGCTATATTCAAAATATGTAATAACATATAAACATTAAAATCAGATTGAATAAAAATACTTAATGGCTTAACAAAATCTTTCAAATATAAAGATATTTTATTTTCTGTATAAAATATATTCTGATAAAGCCAGTTACCAAATAGATTGTATAGTTCGATTCCAACATAAATACCCATTTGCATATCTTTAACCAAACATATAAATCTATATAGTATAGCTATATAATGACTCGAAGGCATGTATAAAATATTAACAGTTGTTATATCTAAGTGGTAGTATTGGAGATGGTTTTAATTTTCTTCTTTGTGCTTTTCTATATTTTCTGGTTTTAATATTTACATATATTATTTTTATAAACTGTAAAAATTGTGATTTTTTTCTAAAAATGAAAAGAAAAATAAAAAACTCATTGTCTAATTATTTGACACTAAAGTCCTGGCATCAGTTAGCGATAGGACTCTTTATTACCTGCCGTACTCCCCCAGCATTTTGGCAGAGCTCTAGAGCTGTATGGTTTTCCCTGAGTAGAGTCCTCAAGACGTTGGCACCTGAAGGAAACTCCATCACTCTTCCTCCTTTCTCCTAGAGGCTTCCTTCTGACTTCCTGGAACGGGGTCGGAGGGGCTTACTCCTTTCCTAGGGTCCCTGTTTTTGCCTTCAGGCCCAGTGCCTGTAGCCTCATTTTACCTACAGATTTCTGTAGCTGCTTGTTTCCAAGAATTCCTCACAGAATAGTTCCCAAAAGAACAGGATGTTCTTTTCCTTCCTTTTATTTGCTCGCTAGTCTTTGTTTACTTGGAACACATGAGCATTCCTTTGACTAAAAACCTGTCAATTCTGCTTTTCAGCTCCTTCAATGGGTAATTTAACTGTCTCATTAGTGTTTTTATGTGTGGATTTTACTAGAATTCCTTTGAGTTTTTGTTGTCCTTTTACCAGTTGATGTGGAGACACAAGCTATCATTATAAGGCCTCTTAAGAAACTAAACCATTTCTCTGAAGCAGTCTTCATAAAGAACTCCCGAGATTTGTGTTTTACATCTCAGGCAGGACTTCTCTTGGATTAAATTCTTCATTTGTCAGCTTCTAAGGCTCAAATGAAGTTTGTTGGCACTTCAGTTGTCTTTCTAATTTTGGGAGGGGTGTCATGAAAGCACTTGCGGTGTGTGATTTTGTTTTTTGGTTTGATTTTTACCTTTGTTTTGTTGTTGTTTTTAAAGATGTGGCTATTTCCATAAAGGTTTTGGCAATTACATAACCAGTAAAGGAAAAGCACTGTCTCAAAACAAAACTAGACAAAACAAAATGCAGTCTCACAAACCATTAATTTCACCTTCTCTCGTTATAATTTGGGGTTGAGGTGCTATTTAGAGTAAAACCCTATAATTTTGTTGTAAGTGTATGATACTCCTTCCTTCTGTTAAATTTCCATATCCAATTCCCAAGTGAGTTCTTAAAGCAAGTGCTGTATTGATTAAGTTTTTATATCAAATCTACTGCTAGACTGAGATGAAACTGACCTAGCTGATATAACCAAATACTTCTCTCTTTTTGTCTCAGACCCAGAACCAATCCTAGAAAAAAATATCAAGGAGCACAGAGTGTTACTCTCTCTCCTCCTATTTTGGTCCTTGCTTGGCGTCCCCAGCAAGAAACCCTAAGAATCTGTGTTGCCTTGGAGGACCTCCTAAACTGAGCACTGCCCACAGGTTGCATTCACCCAGCAGATGTATTTTGTGAGACCTGTACACAGTTAACAATTGGTAAAAGTCACAACGAAATTCAAGTATCAGAATCTCTTGGAAAACTGAAAAATTAGGCCAATAGAACTTAGAGTCCTGCAGAATAGCAGTTAACCTCTTCTTTTTGATTTTTTTTGATTTTTATTTAGTACTGACAAATAAAAATTGTGTATATTTGAGGTATACTATGTGATGCTTTAATACATGTATACATTGTAAATGATTACCACAGTGAAACTAATAAGATATCCATCACGTCCCACAGTTACCTTTTTGTGTGTGTGGTGAGAACTCTTGAGATCTGCTCTCAGCAAATTTCAAGTATACCACGCATTATTATTAACTAGGGACACCAAGCTGCACATTAGATCTCCAGAACTTATGCCTCTTATAGGTGAAAGCTCTAAGCTTATATCCTTTGATCACTATCACTCCTTTCCCCATTCTACTCTCTTACTATGAGTTCAATTTTTTGTTTTAGATTCCACATGTAAGTGAGATCATATGATATTTGTTTTTCTGTGTCTGGCTTATTTCACTTAGAACCTGTCCCCCATTTCATCCATGTTGTTGCAAATGGTAGAATTTCCTTCTTTTTTAAGGCAGAATAATATCCCATTGTATATTTTCTTTATCTATGTGTCTGTTGAGGAACAGTTAGGTTGTTTCCACATCTTAGTTACTGGCAGTAACGCTGCAATGAACACGGGAGTGCAGCTATCTCTTCAAGATAGTAATTTAATTTCCTTCAGATATTTACCCAGAAGTGGGATTGCTGGATCATATCGTAGTTCAAGTTTTAGTTTTTTGAGGAACCTCAAGACTGTTTTCCATAATGGCTGTGTCAATTTAGATTCCCACCAACAGTGCACAAGGGTTCCCTTTTCTCTACATTCTCACCAACATTTGTTGTCTTTCGACTTTTTGATAATAGCCATCCTAACATGTCTGAGGTGATACCTCATTGTCGTTTTGATTCGCATTTCCTTGATGATTAGTGATGTTGAGCAACTTTCTTATAAACCTGTTGACCATTTGTAGGTCGTCTTTGGAAAAATATCTATTTAAATCCTTTGACTATTTTTTATCTGCTTGTTTGTTTTTGTGCTATTGAGTTGTATAAGTAACTTATATATTTTGGATATTAACCCCTTATCAGATACATGACTTGGAAATCTTTTCTCCCATTCCATAGGTTTCCTTTTCATTTTGTTGACTGTTTCCTTTGCTGTGCAGAAACTTTTTAGTTTGATATAATTCCACTTGTTTATGTTTACTGTTGTTGCTTGTGCTTTTGGTGTCAGTTCCACAAAATTGTTGCCAAGAACAATGTCAAGGAGTTTTCCTCCATGTTTTCTTCTAGGAGTTTTACAGTATCAGATGTTATGTTTAAGTCTTTAATCAATTTTGAGTTGATTTTTGTATATGGTGTAAGATAAGGGTCCAACTTCATTCTTTTGCATGTGGCTGTCCAGTTTTACCAACACTATTTATTGAAGGCATTTTTCCTTTCCCCATTGTATTTTCTTAGCACCTTTGTTGAAAATTAGTTGACTGTATATGCTTGGGTTTACTTCTAGGCTCTCTATTTTTTTCTGTTGGTCTATGTGTCTGTTTTTATGCCAGAACCATATTATTTCTCTTACTCCAGCTTTGTAATATAATTTGAAGTGAGGAAGTGTAATGCCTCCAGTTTTGTTCTTCTTTCTCAAGATTGCTTTAGCTGTTCAAGGTCTTTTGTGGTTCCATATGAATTTCAGGATTGTTTATTCTATTTCTGTAAAAAAATGCTGTTGAAATTTTGATATGGATTGCACTGAATATATAGATTACTTTAGGTAGAATGGACATTTTAACAATACAATTCTTTCAGTCCATGAACAAATAAATCTTTTCATTTATTTGTGTTTTCCTTGATTTCTTTCATCAATGTTTTATAGTTTTCAGTGTACAGATCTTTCACCTCCTTGGCTAAATTTATTGCTAAGTATTTTATTCTTTTTTGATACTGTTGTAAATGGGATTGTTTTCTTGATGTATTTTTTGGATAGTTCGTTGCTAGTGTAGAGAAACGCAATTGAGTTTTGTATGTTGATTTTGTATCCTGCAACTTTATTGAATTAATTTATTAGTTTTAACAGTTTTTCGCTAGAGTCTTCAGAGTATTCTATATATAAGATCACGTCATCTGCAAAAAGAGACAATTTAGTTCTTCCTTTCTGATTAGGATGCCTTTTATTTCTTTGTCTTGCCTAATTGCTCTGACTAGGACTTCCCATACTATGTTAAATAGGAGTGATGAGAGTGGGCACACTCGTCTTCTTCCTGATCTTAGAGGAAAAGCTTTCAATATTTCACCATTGCGTATGATGTTAGTTGTTGGCTTGTTATATATGGCCTTTATTTATGTTCAGATATGTTCCTCTATACTCACTTTGGTGACAGTTTTTATCATGAAAGGATATTACATTTTGTCAAATGCTTTTTCTGCACCTATTGAGATGATTACATGATTTTTTATCTTTTATTCTATTAACGTGGTATATCATATTTACTGATTTGTGTATGTTGAACCATCTTACATCCCAGGGACAAATCCCACTTGACCATGGTATGTAATCCTTTCAATGTGCCGTTGAATTCAATTTGCTAGTATTTTATTGAGGATTTTTACATCTACGTTCATCAGAGATAATGACCTATAATTTTCTTTGCTTGTAGTGTCTGTTTCTGGCTTTGGAATCAGGGTAAGCCTGGCCTTGTAAAATGAAGTTGGAAGAGTTCCCTCCTCTTCAGTTTTTTGAAAGAGTTTATGAAGGATTGGTATTAATTCTTCTTTAAATGTTTGGTAGAAGTCACCTGTGAAGCCATCTGGTCCTAGACTTTTCTTTGTTGGGAGATTTTTGATTATTTAATCAATGTCTTTACTTGTTAATGGTTTACTGTTCAAACTTTGTATTTCTTCATGATTCAGTCCTGGTGGGGTGTACACTTCTAAGAATTTATCCATTTCTTCTAGGTTATCCAATATGTTGGCGTATAATTGTTCATACTAGTGTCTTACAATCCTTAGTATTTCTAAGTGGTAACGTCTCCTGTTTCATTTCTGATTTTATTTATTTGAGTCTTCTCTCTTTTTTTCATAGTTAGTATAGCTGAAGGTTTACCAATTTTGTTTATCTTTTCAAAAAACCAACTCTTGGTTTCATTGTTTTTTTTCCTATTGTCTTTCTAGTCTTGATTTCACTCATTTCTGCTCTGATCTTTGTTATTTCCTTCCTTCTTCTAACTGTGGGCTTAGATTGTTCTTCATTTTTATAGTTCCTTAAGGTGTAAAGTTAGGTTGCTTATTTGAGATTTTTCTTTTTTCTTAATGTAAGATTTATCACCATAAATGTCCCTCCTAGAACTGCTTTTGCTGCATCTCATAAGTTGTGGTATATTGTATTTCTATCTTTGTTTGTCTTAAGATATTTTTAAATTTCCCTTTTGATATCTTCTTTGACTCATTGATTGTTCAGGAGCATGTTGTTCAATCTCCACAAATTTGTGAATTTTCCATGTTTCCTCCTGTTATTGATTTCTAGTTTCATTCCATTGTGGGGGGAAAGATATATGATATGATTTCAATCAATTTTCTTAAATTTGTTAAGACTTGTTTTGTGGCTTAACATATGATCTATCCTGGAGAATTTTCGATGGGCACTTATGAAGAATGTATATTCTGCTGCTGCCTGTAATGTGTGTGCTAAGAAATCCACTGATAGCCTTGTGGGAGGTTCTGTTGCATGTGATGAGCTTTTCTGTCACTGTTTTCAAGAATCTCTCTGTCTTTGATTTTTGACAGTTTTATTATAATGTTTCTCCGTGAAGTCTTCTTTAGGTTGAACCTGATTGGAGACTTTTGAGCTTCATGTATTTGGATGTCAATATCTTTCCCCAGATTTGGGAAGTTTTCAGCCATTATTTCTTAAAGAAGCTTTCTAACACTTTCTCTCTCTTTTCACCTTCTGGGACTTCCATAATGCAAATATTATTTTGCTTGATTGTGTCTCATAAGTCCTGGAAGCTTTCTTCATTTCTTTTCATTCTTGTTCTTTTTACTCCTCTGACTGTATAATCTCAAATTACCTGTTTTCAAGTTTCCTGATTCTTTCTTCTGCTTGATTGAATCTCCTGTTAAAGCTCTCTTCTGCATATTTTAGTTCAGTGATCATATTCTTCAGCTTCCAAATTTCTGTTTGGTTCCTTTTTATATTTTCTATCTCTTTGTTGAACTTTTCATTTGTTCTTATATTGTTCTCCTACTTTTGTTAGATTGTTTATTTATGTTCTCTTGTAGCTCTCTGAGCTTCTTTAGAACAATTATTTTGAATTCTTTCTTGGGGAATTCATGGATCTCCATTTTTTGTGATCAGTTACTGGAAATTTATTTTTATCCTTTGGTGGTGTCATGGTTCCCTGATTCTTTGTGATCTGTGTAGTCTTATGTAGGTTTTTGCACATTTGAAGAAGCATTTACCCCTTCTAGACTTTATAGACTGACTCTGGTAAAGAAAAACCTTCACTTGTGGATGGGGCATGCTAGAGCATGCTGTGGCCTTGGGTCTAGTTGTTTATGGTGCCAAATATAAGGGCAAGTGGTGACTCTGGGTCCAGGAGGGTGTGGTGTCTTGTTGGCTCGGGCAGCTGGGGTCCACAACATCAACAACTGCTTGATCCTTGTCAGAGAGAGCTGCAAGGGATTCTCAGTGGCTGCAAGTGCTGTTGGGGTTCTTAGAAGTTCCTCCAGGTTCTGTGCTCGTGGACCAGGGCAAGCTGCAGTGGTGGCCAGAGCTGGTGGTGTGCATATGCTGAGCTGCAGGTACACCTGTGTAGTGGCAAGGTCTGCAGCAGGTACACACACAGTGGCAAGGGCTGTGGCCAACCATCTATGCAATGGGGGCCCTGGCTGTTGTTGTGTACTCATGTGGCTGCACCTGCTGGCTGCACCTGCTAGCTGCAGGTGCATACATGGCAGTGGGGGCCAGTGACAGAATTTGGGGTTGGTGGCATGTGGGCGGGTGGCTTCAGGGTTTAGCTGAGGACACACATGGCAGTGCAGGCCAGTGACAGGACTCAGAGCTGGCTCTGGGCACTGGAGTAGGTGTGTGGTCCTGGGCTGGCATTGCGCACACATACAGCTACAGAATCTTGGTTTAGCTATGGGTGGGGTGGCTGTGTGGGGTCTGAGGCCTGGACTGTCATGGCAGCATTGGCTGGGGTGGCTCTGGTAGGGGGCAGAGAGGAACTCAGGCAGCTGGAGTCTGCGAATGCAAAAACCTGTGAGGCCTTCAGCAGTGGGAGCTCCAGGGGGGGTCTGCAGCAGCTGTGCTGGCTGTTGGTTTCCTCAGCAGCAAGTCTGTCAGGATTCTCTGTGGAGCAGTCTGCTAGGGTCCGTGATGGGCTCCTCAGTAATGAAAGCTGTGGAGTGCACTGCATCCACAAGGGCTGCTGAGATTCTCAGTGGTGAAGGCTGCTGGGATCCTCTGAAGAGCAGGCCCCTGAAAACTGTGGTCGCTTCCCAATGGCTGATACTGGTAGCCCTGCCCTTCTTGTTTGCTCCTGGCCGTCTCTAGAGGTCTCAGCTATTGTGGTCTCTGGGTGGGTTGAAACTGAAGTGGGTCCTTTGTTCAGTGCCCAAAAAGGCTGGGGAAGCTGGCTGCTCACCTTGCTTTCCTTTTCCTGGCAGGAGGACTTCCCTCTTGGTGCTGAGCTGTGCCAGCCTGGAGGGATGGGATGAAGCAGGCAAAATAAACTGTACTTCGCATCCCTTTTGTGTGTTTATTCTCAGGTTTTTTGCTCCACTGTGTTGTGGAAGCTTGTTAAGTGGACTCCTGAGCTCTCCCAGGGCTATCTTCATTCATGGATAGCTAATTGCTGTTCTTTTTGGGAGGACAAAGGTGGGGTCTCCTTTTCTGCCATCTTGGTGATGTCACTCGCAGCTCACCTCTTCAGGCTGGGCATATGCTCTTGCTCTCTATTTTGCTACAGTCCCTGCCACTCCTTGCTGTTTTACACTTGTTCCCTTTATGTCACCCATTTATGCAACTTTCATTACTCCTGTAGGCATTTGAGCTGGTGTCCCCTCCCCCAAAGCAGAAACTGATTAAGACTTAACTTTACGGTTGTGGCTCTTTAACTTTGGCACATATCAAAATCATCTGGAGAGTGTGTTAAAGCATCGATGGCTGAGCCCCACCTCCATTCAGTAGGTCTGAGGCAGGGCCTGAGAATTTGCATTCTAACCAATTCTTAGGTGATGCAGATACTGCTGTTCCAGGAACCACACTTTGAGAACCACTGCTCTAAGGTATTGCTCCTCTGAGGGATATCTATATTTTCATTCATTCAGTCATATACGCAACATTTATTACAAAGTACTTTGCTTTATATTGAAGATTCATTAGGGATCAAATATATATGGTTCTTGCCTTGATAATAAGGCAAAATTTTAAAATCTTATTCAATTTGTACACAGATATATACTTACAGTGGTGACAGTGCTGTGGAGAGTTTTCAGTATGGCCTCCTTGAGAAATGACATTAAGCTAATTTATGGAGAATAAGTAGGACTCCGTCAGATTCAGGAGGAGAGGAGAGCTTCCTAGGTCGTAGGAAGAACATGTGTGAAGCTAGGCAGAGCAGCGTCCTGGATCTAAGTGAGGAATCTCTGATGGGGATTTCAGAGACTGGGAGATATTTCAGATTGGGATACTTCCCAGTTGTCATTCCAAGGAGCCAGGTGCCTATCCTGATGACTTCTGAGGCTGATTGTTTCCAGAATCACAGGGTAGGAAGCCAGGAGAGAAGGAACCATCGGTCCTAGGGATCTGCTCCATCAGTCCTAATGAAGTGGGCTGCATAAGGCAGAAGTGACAAAAGTTATTTTGAAATCCTCCTGTTCTGGGGGAAATTCCAGTGGCATGTTGGCAACTCATCCCCATTTTTCTCTATTCCAGTTTCTGGGCCTCTGAGCATTACTAGAAAAAAAAAGATACCAAACTGCAAGATCAGATCATTAAAATTTCAGGCTCAGTTCACCTGTGTCTCTGCCCTGGCTCATCAGTCCTTTTATTTGTCATCACATAAGCTGTCCATGCCACAGCTCCCCTCACATCTCCGGTCTCATTCTCTCCTCACCTGCGGCAGGTGACCTCCCACATCAGCTGTGGATTCTCCTTCTGTGCCATCTGAAAACATTTATTTTTATTTCTTTGGCTCACAGCTCTTTCTTCTTATTCTCAGATGTCTAAATGGAAACGCTTTTATTTTTGTTTGCCTTCTGTCTTTCCTCTTCTCTTTGTGCCACAATCTGTAAACAAGAATACCTCCAATTTAAAAAATATTTTTTCTATATTTCTTCCCAAATTTCTTAATCTATATTTTCTATTTATACACATAAAATTTATTTGCAAATAAGAATATCTAATTCAGATCTCCAAGCCTTTGTTTTTACTCTTTCCTTCGAGAAAATGGGATTTTTTGACATTGCCAACCACTGTTGGCTCTTTTTAAGGCTGATTTGTTTTCTGCCCTTTCGTTATTTTTCATAGATTGTCTAATGTCTTCATTTTTTAATATAGCAGACGTACAGAATGCTCTTTAAGGTCGCCTTTAGTCTGAAATATCATGATTATAGGGAATTTGCTCCTCTTCCATATAAATTTTGAATGAATTCAGGGATTTTAATAAATTAATTTTGGTTATTTTCTTAGCATCATCAAAAAAACCAATGCCTTTCACTTTACATTTTACAACTTCTCTCCTATTTTGCAAATCAATTGCCTCAATGCTACTAGCCAACTTCTTTTTATGTGATTTTATTCTGGACTGTTAAAGTGGATACCTTAAAATATATCCTTTCCTAAAAGTGTATCTTACCACTGATTTTAAATATTTAACTTTGGAGGTTATTTTTGTTCCCATCCAGATTTTTCTCAAGGCAGTGGAATTCTTATGCTATCTTTCTTGTATGCATAAAGCACAACAGAGCTTTAATAATGTTCTTCTTCTTTCTTTTGGGACTACAGGCATTTTACAAATCTGATCTTGTGCCCTTCCCAATTCACATCCAAGCACTCTCTTTCCAATGCAGATGTCATGGACCTTCCATTATCTGACTGATAATCCAAAACTTCACCAGAAATAAGCTCCCCAGGTTCCTCTTTTCCTAAAACACATTTGGAGGAGGTGCAAATCTCAGTCCCTAGTCTTCTTGTATCCAGTAAATTTTTCTTTCTCCTTTCTCAAATATGACATTTTCCACTTGGTTTTCTCACGGTCTAAGAGCATTGGCGGTTTTGAGCTTCCTTACCCTGTTTGCATTATTTGTCCAGCATAGGTGCTTTTTTATTTATTTGGCTAAGACTTCCTTTGACCTCACTCTTTTATTTTGACTCCTTGAGTTCTAACTGCCTTACTGAAGGCTCTGTGTTATTCTCTTCTCATGTGTTTATATTTCTTTTATAGCCTGCCTTATTATTTTTATTTTCTTTGATATTTTTCTCAATGCTTTTCCCTTTTCTTCCTTCCCTAAGGATTTTGAGCAGAGATGCATCATTATTCTCTGATAACTTGTCATGCATTCATATAATTTTAAAATTGATTACTGGTAATCTTTATGTTGAACATGTTTTGGTTTATATTTCTTAAATTGTTAAAAATACCAAAAACAGGGGCTGGCCCCGTGGCCGAGTGGTTAAGTTCACAAGCTCCGCTGCAGGCGGCCCAGTGTTTCGTTGGTTTGAATCCTGGGCGTGGACATGGCACTGCTCATCAAACCACGCTGAGGCGGCATCCCACATGCCACAACTAGAAGGACCCACAACGAAGAATATACAACTATGTACTGGGGGGCTTGGGGAGAAAAAGGAAAAAATAAAATCTTTAAAAAAAATCAAAAACATAAAGATCTTTGACCTTTGTTTACACAGGCTAAGGAATTTAGAAAATTTTTATTTACTCTCATCTCTTTTTTTGATACATTCTAGTACTTTTTATATCTGAACTCTTTCAATTCGTATTGTTTTCAAATCATTATTAGTCTTATGTGTTTTCTCTTAATTTCTATTTTTGAAATATGTTTAGTTATATAGCTATATTATAACAATCATTTCATTTAATCCTTTCTTTAAACACTCTCATTGCTAACCATCAAGACTTTTCCAATCTTGAGTTCAATGTTTTTATCCATCTCTAGATCAACTCAAATATATCTTTAATTTTATCAGAGAAATTTAGTTAAAATACCTGGGAATCTCTTACTGTTGACTCCTAAGCAAGACTTGGATATGAAAAGATTTTTGGGGATGGAAATTTTTCACCTTGAAAACTCTACCAAATGGGGAGAGCACAGATGTTCATCAACATGGGGTTGGTCAACTATATAGTAGTCCATCAATATAACAAAATACTATGACACTATTTTTTAAAAAGAGAGAAGCAGGGCCAGCCCTGGTGCCCTAGTGGTTAAGTTTGGCACACTCCACATCAGCGGCCTGGGATTGGTTCCTGGTGTGGACTACACCACTCGTCTATCAGTGGCCATGCTGTGACAGTGGCTCACATACAAAATACAGGAAGAATGGCAATGATGTTAGCTCATAGTGAATCTTCCTCAGCAAAAATAAGATAAAATAAAAAGAGCAAAAAATCTCTCCATATATAATATGGAAATATCTCCAAATTATAACTCTGATGAAATGAAACCATCATGGTACATTGCACGTCCATGTTCATAGCAGCACCATTCACAATAGCTAAGAGGAAGAGATGCAACCCAAGTATCCATCCATGAAGGAATAGATAAACAAAATGTGGTATATACATACAATGGAATATTATCCAGCCTTAAAAGGAAGAAACTCTGACACATGCTACAGCATAGTTGAATCTTGAGGACATTATGCTAAATGAAATAAGCTAGTTATAAAAAGACAAATAATTGATGATTCTACTTATATGAAGTATCTAGAGTAGTCAAATTCATAGTAACAGAAAATAGAATAGTAGTTGCCTGGGACTGGGGGCGGGGGATGAAGAGTTGTTTAACGGATACAGAGTTCAGCTTTGCAAGATGAAAAAATTCTGGAGATTGGTTGCACAATAATGTGAATGTATATAACACTACCAAACTGTACCTTAGAAATGGTTAAGATGGTAAATGTTATGTCACGTGTTTTTTATTACAATAAAAAAATCATGGTACAGACTACAAAAACTTCAAGGTAAAAAAATGGGTTGAAAAATATAGTTGTATTTGTAATTACTTGAAAATGGACAAACAGTATAGTATACACAGGAATATATCAATAGTAGTTATAAGAGAGTAGAAGTGTGGAACACGTAGATGTGAGAATCAGCATTGGGAGGGAAATTTTTCACTGGATACTTGTCTTTATGGTCTAATTTTCAGCCATGAGAACGTATTACTAATTCATTAACAAAATGAACAAACCCAGTGAGTCGATGGTGTTGGTGTTTACGCTCCCCAAAATCCCTCTCCTACTTCCCAGTAAGAGAGGCTTTGTATCTGATGGGGAGGGAATGCTTCTTGAAGGCTCCCTTCCCAGGGTTCAGAATGTTTCTTTTTACTGATAAAACCTGTTTAGTGGCTGTGGTAGGCCAAATAACGGCCCCTCAAAGATGTCCTCCTCTTAATACCTGGAACCTGTGAATACGTTACTTTACATGTCAAGGGGAAATTAACGTTGCACTTGGAAGCAAGGTTACTAGTCAGCTGACTTTAAGATGGGGAGGTTATTCTGGATTATCTGGTGGGCTCAGTGTCATCACTGGGCTCTTAAATGGGAATGAGAGAGATGGGAGAGGAAGTCAGAGTGATGTGATGTAAGAAAGACTCTACCTGCTGCCACCGGCTTTGAGGAGGAAGGAAGGAGCCCTAATCCAAGAAATGTAGGATGCCTCTAGAAGCTGGAAAAGACAAGGAAACTGATTCTTCTTTAGCGTCTTCAGAAGGAACACAGACCTGCCAATACCTTGATTTTAGCCCATTGAGATCTGGCTAGGACTTCTGACCTACAGAACTGTAAGATAATAAATTTGTATGGTTTTAAGCTGCTGAGTGTATGGTCATTTGTTACAGCACTGGAAGGATACAGTGACTGTGGACTAGGCTGAGCAGATGAGTGGGAACAGAATAAACTCCAACTAGTCTCTCTAAAAACCCAAGTGTTTATTTATTTTCTGAATTAAATTCAGATAAAGATGAGAAAAGAAAAAAGTAAACCTCCATGGATATTGGCACATCACCATCTATTCTTCAATATAGGAAAAAAGACTGAGATTAGAGTGATTCTCTTCCTTTGAAAGTAACATTTTTTCTACTTTCCTAATGGTGTGATTTTCCCTCTCCCTTCATCCTTGAAATTAAAAAAAAAAAATTCTATCGTTGCCCAATCAGAAAATAGAAAATACAAAAGAGCAAGAATCACTCTTGAAATCAAACACAAATCAGGACATGTCCACGTAGGGATCTTTTTTCACAAATTCAGCTATTGTGGAGTTCTTCCTTGGTGTCAGGCACAATCCTTTAATTTCTGAAAACAACTATATCAAGCAGGAATGATTCGTATCCCCATTTTACAGAGTCAAACCCAAAGCTTAAAACAGTTGAGTAATTTTTCTGAGCTAAACAGTTTTGAGTCCATGTTTGTTAACTCAAGGGCCCACATCCCTAACCACCGAGGTTCCCTGTCTGCGTTCCTCTTTGTCTCCCCCGGCTAGTCTTCAGAGCATTGCGTTGCTTCCACAGCCCCCGGCCTCTCCCTGTGAAGTATTTCCTATCCTCAGACTTCATCACATTATCTTTTTCCCTCACATTGTCTTTGAAATCATTGAGCCCTATTTTTCTAATATCATCTCTGCTCTTTACTACTTTCAATGTAGATTTTAACACACTATTGTGCTTTTAGTGTCCTTATGTGTGTGTGTGTGTGTGTGTGTGTGTGTGTATTTTGGCCTTTTTTTCCCCCAGGCTGATCATTTCAAATAATTCTATATTTCAGCTTATTTTTCTCTTTCATCTCTTGATGCATAGAAACAAATAGGAAAACATAAAGTAAATGCTTTCTAATTTTTTCTTCTGTTTTCTACGACAGATTCCCTCCTCCCTCCTTCAAATCCATGGCACCTTTTCATTTCTCTTGGGTTTTACATTCTATAGAAGATGCCTTCATCAGTACAAAATGTTAGGAACTAATGATTCCCTCACCTTCCGCGTGGAGACTGGTGGCATCTCGCAGGCAGATCTTGACTTGGAGGGACCACCCGGTGCTGATTCTAACAAACGCGATCTACTGCAGCTCTCTTGAACTAAGGAAGGATTGTCTACTGCTTCCTGCTCTTCTGATTCAGTAGAGAGCAATTTGTCCTTTCAGAATAGAAGTTGTCTGAAATTTTTCTCTGGAATTTTCTCTGAAATTTCTAGCAAAAGTGTGAAAACTACAATCTCCAGAATGCATTAATCCCTGAAGCTTCCTGTTTATAAGCCTACTTCACATGTTACCATGTCGTCCACCACCTGTGTGCTTTTATCATTGCCTCCTTGCACAATAGGACATCTTTCAGTACATGGGAAAACAGGTAGTGATGAAATTTCTGTAAATGTGTGCGTGTGTGTGCGCATGCTTTAATCTCTGTCTCAGGACTTACATCTCTGAGGTTAGGATTCTTATAGAACAAAGGGCATAGGTAGGAGTCTCTTTCTCTCCCCCTCCCACTCCTCTCTCCTGTATGGACTACTGTTCTGTCTCACATGGTAATGCGTTTCCTTGCCACTGTTATTTTTACCACCTGACCTCATCTGAGCTTTGTCTAGCAGAAATTCCTTTCAGAGTGTCAAATTGTTGATATTTGTTTCTCATTTGCAGTGCTGCCACAGCTTTGTAACTCACGGTAACCTTTAATTGTTAATGCAATGGAGAAGATGGGGAGGGTGAAGTGGTACCACTACTATAACCCAGAAGTCAGCGCCGCAAAGATATCTCTGCTGCTTAAGTGCTTCTTGTTTTCATCCTTAGCTGGACCCAACATCTCTGCATACCACTTTTCCAACCCTAGCTACTTGCTCTATTTTCCTTTACCTTCCTCTTCTCTACTTCTTTCTGTCTCTGTCTGAAGCCCACCACCTAGGCTGTGAGCTCCTACAGCACCAAGGCTTTCTGTGTTAAGCTAGGCAATTGTGTTCTACTATTGTAATTGCAGGGCTTTGAAACTGGCACTGGTTGCCTGACTCCAATTCAGCACCTTGAGCATTTGGCTTATATGTGGCCCCCTTTCATCCTAAAGGCTGCACAGGATGTTCCTCTCCCAGGAGGTCCTCCTGTGCCCTTTTCTCCATCCTAACATGCTTTTCCTGATGGTAGGTTATACTCAGATGATTTATTGAGCCTCATCTCTAATATGTCTTTGATTCCCTTATACTCACTGAGAACCTTCTCTGTCCCTAAATGAAAAGCTCTTGGCAGGTAGTTAACCTTATCTTCCTTTGCCACAGTTCTATTTCATGCTTATATCAATGAAACCAACTCCTAAACTGTTTGCTACTTTTATTGAAAGCAACCATATGTCACAATCTCTCCTTAACAAGTCATAGAATCATTGATCCTGAGGGTTGAAAAGGGCCTTAAAAGTAATTTAGTTGTATATAGTGACATGAGGATTGCATGATATAAATTAAACAAAGTCATGATGTGAAACTATATTTATATAATATGGCCTTGTGTGTGTGTGTGTGTGTATGTGTGTGTTGTGTGAGGGGGTGTGTGTGTGTATGTGTCCTGTTAACAGGATTGTCTCCAGGTGGTTGGATGACTCATGCTTTTAATCTTCTTTCTTATACTTACCAGCATTTTCCAAATTTTCTTTAATAAGGAAACCAGATTATAGGAAACACTAGAGAATTGCCTTTAAAATTCCAAGGGGAAAAATGCTCAGCCTAGAATTCTATTCCCATCCAATTAATTATCAATAGCAGGCAAGAATAAGACGTGTTAGACATGAAAGTACTAAAAAATTTAGCTTCAGTTTGTCCTTTGTGGGAAGCTCAGTGAAAATGATTTATTACAAACAAGGGGAAAAGCCAATGAAGCAGAAGACACAGGACGTAGGAAACAAAAAACCCAAACCAAGAAAAGATTTGAAGAAATCCCTAGGATAACAGACATGCAAACAGTCTTGGGAGGTGATCACCTTAGGAAGGAGCAGAGACTGAGAAGGAGAGCTTATTTTTTTTACCTTTGAGAGAAATAATTAAGAAGGAATTAGCTCTGATATGCCCCTAAATGTCAGTTTCAGTGGATGGTGTTATTCACACATTCATTCACTTAGCACTTATTTATTAAGCACCTATTATGCACCATTGCTATACTAAGTGAGGGGACACAACAGTGAACCAAAAAATAGCCTGTTTTTACTGTAGCATAAGAAGATAATGACTATTATCTCCTTTAATTTCCCCCCACAGCCCCGTTTTATCAATGAAGTCTTTTCCCCACGTTATAAATAAGGAAGTCAAGTTCAGAAGGTTACATAACTTGCTCAAGGTTGCCAGTTAGCAAGTGCCAGGACGGGCTTCAAACATGGACCCAAAGCCCGTGCTTTCTTTGCTCTGTTCAAAGTAAAGTTTTTTCTTCAGGGGAAAAAAAGTCTTTGCCAAGAAATCTGTTTTATTAGAATTGGATACTTAGCAAAAATGGTGAGGAAAATAATTTTGAAAACTCTCCTGGCCGGCCATTTTGCGGATGATGTGTCTGGATAAATCGGCATCTGATTGCCTGTGACAATGCGCTCCTGTATAGATGGACGCTCAGCAGATAAGGCTGCAGCATGCCGCCTGAATTACGGCTGCACCGCCTGAAATGTCTGCTCAGCATAACCGCAAATTGAAAATAAACTTGTAAACCATTGTCAGTGATGTAGCTCAAAGACTTTATGTGCTGAAGTGTCTTTAAAGTTGTTTTTCATTACAGTCTGCCCTTTCTCAATGGGCAGAATTCATTTTCTGCTCTTTAAGTGTGTACAGTGAGGGAAAACGGATCTTGAAAGGATCACGTGGGTCTGATTCCTGGTGCTGTGGCTGAAACGCATCCTATTCTTCAAAGCGAGGATCATTCTCTTCCTTCCTCTCCCCACCTCCTCCCACCCCACAAAGCTCCTTCTCCAACAGTCTGTCAGTCTTAGGCAAGCTTCTCCAAGGCACTCAAACTCTGTATCTAGCCAAGAGATCTTTGCTGGGTGTGGACAGGTATCTGCTCCATCCTTAGCCTCTCTGATGTTAGGTTTGATATAAGCCCCTAAGACAACCTCAGGCTTCGTTAACACATTGGTTTCAGGTTTTGAGTCCGAAACCAGGACCGCCTGGCTTTCTGTAAAGAAGCAATGATAATAATAGCCCCTTCTTGGTAGGATTTTAATAGAATCTAAGTGAGGTAATATAAGTAAAGTAGTATAACGATGCCTGGCAAAGGGCATGGGTGATTTGGGGTTTTAAGGAATGATTTCTTCACCAACTTTCTTTTTACCATACCTTCCTATGCTCAATATAATTTGCCCCAGGATTTCAAACAAAATATTCCCAAAGGCTTGTACAGTCTGTCTACATGTAATTGACTCCACGTTTGAAAAGCAGTTTTCATTCCCAATCTGTTCTCCCTGATCAGACAATGTATCCCCTTAGGAAAAGTAGTCAGCTCAGATGGCTCGGGTCTGGTAGGTTCCCTCTTTCTGTGGCATTAAATCCTTAGACTCCGACACTTCTCTCCCATGGGAGAGTGAGCACCCTTCTCTTTCTACAGCTGCTCCTTCCCCTAGCACCTCACCGTACCTGCTAACTCAGGAAATCCGTGTCAAGGATTCTGGCAAGAATTTAATTGGTAAATTTCTCAAAGTTTTATATTAACAAGAGGTTTTTAATGGCCAAACCAGATTTCAAATAGGAAAATACTTCCTGTCCAACCCAGAAAATAGGACTAGTGTTCTACATTAGCTGTATGGTCTACTGTGTCATCAGTCTTGGATAAATGAAGCCATTCAGTCATTTGCCAAACCTCCCTCGTGTGCTTCCAGGGCAAGCTCAAGTCTCCTGTGGTTTGCTAATCAGGAACAAAGAGACAAGCCTGTGTCCAGCTGCTACTAACCTTCAAAGACTCTGAAAACCAGAGCCAAAAAAACCTGTGAAAGAAAAGAAAGCCTACCCCTTCTCAAAGATTGTGGCTCCTCCAGGAGCTGTCCTCAGCCCCTCTCTTCATTGTTAGTGCCATAGTGTGGATTCCATCTCCTTGCGGCCCTGTGAACAGCAGAGCTGAACCCTGCGTGGTTTTTTTGCACCATCCTCTCACCTTCCAGTCCTGTATCAGACAATGCTCCACCGCTGTTCATAGAGGTTTTGTGGCCAGTTTTTTCAGAAGGGAGTGGCCAGGTCCTTTTTCCTAGTCTATCTTAGTCTGGAACCTCTGCTGAAACCTGTCCACCATGGGTGACCCTGCTGGTATTTGAAATACTGGTGGCACAGCTTTCAGCATCACAGCAACGCTCAGCCGCCACAGTATGACAACTGACAGGTGTGGTTCCCTGACTGGAAGTGAACCTTGGTTGTGGCTGTGAGAGCACTGAATCTTAACGACTAGATCACCAGGGCCCATCTCTGTCTCCCTCCATTTCTCTTTCCTCTCCTCCCCTTTCCTCACTTTACATACTCCTAAGAATTGCATTCACATCCATTGCTTAAACACCATCTCTAAATAGGTACCTGGGAGAGGGATCGTCTCTACCCTTTCCTTAATCCTCTACAAGGCAGAGGAATGCTCATCTGATGACTGGCCCCTTATCAAAATTAGGCAGAATCACTGCATATTGAAAGCTCAGTTCATGGGTGTATCTCTTTCATTTGTTTCTTCTTTTCTCTGGGCTTGAATATTAAAGACCAATTCTCAATCATTCATGAGAGGAGGCTCAGCCACCTTCTCTCTCTCTTCTTGGAGCAGCTGCCCTGGTTGGCTGCTCCACTGCCTGCTGATTCCAGGTAGACCTGGCCAACATCTGCTGCTGTTGATTTTTCCTGGACTTCCTTCTTTTTCTTTACTATGATTGGGATGATTAGGGCCAGGGTCCACTTTGCATGGAGTAGAGATTCAACCCTTCACTTCTTTCTCTCTCAACTTCTCTCTCCCTCTCCTTTTTCTCTTTCTCCCACACAGCCGCTGAGCTATGGCAGCTGCTGTAGTTGGGGCCTTGTCTGGTTATGCAACAGGAAGGACTTGGGGACAAATGTCCTTTACATTTTTTTTCTTTTTTTCCTTTATTTATTAGTTTTTTAGTTTGATTTTCAAATATACTTTTTACTGCTGTCTTTTTCTCTCTCCCTCTTGATCTGATGGGTGTTTTCTAATTGTATTTTGCATAAAGCAAATTGAGATTTATTAGCTTAGAAGAATAAGGTTGTCCTGAACCTCTGTTGCTTTTACTTCCTAGCACACATTCACTCTTCTCCTGGAAATAGTTGACCAGTTTATCACTGGGAAGCTATCCTCTTCCCCACCCTCAATTCATGTTCTTCGGGTGGAGCTCCTATCCCATGGGGCATGTGGCTCAGGCCTGGGCAATCAGAGCATTGTACTGGCCACAGTGCTTCTTTCAGGGATCAGGAACCAATGAGACTTTTTCTGGGACTGTTATGAAAATGCTCTTTTCCACCAGACTAGAGATGGGAAGATGTGATACTGGAACTTCTGGCAGTCATCTTCAATCACAAGGGGACGGGCTGACTGAGAATGGAGCCAATACACAGGGATATGTAAAGATATGAGTGGAAAGATCCCTGGAGACTGAGCTGCAGCACAAAGTAGTCCTGAAGCCAGCCCCACCCTTCAACTGTTCCATTCCAACCCAATAAATTCTCTCCTCTTAAGCTGGTTTGGATGAGATCATCTGTCACTTAAAATGGGGAAAATGCCAATAAAAGAAGGGGGATTTGATTCCAGGCTCTCCAATTCAGTTTACCAGAATTTTCATCATTCAGATTTGGGGTCCATAACCAGTTCATCATAAAATGGTGCTGCAACTTCTTCAGCTATTGTTCCTTGTGTTTTTAGTTTCCCCAGGATAGTGTTAATGGGACAAGGTTTCACTGTTTCTGGATTCCCTGGTGACAATATCTTATTGACACAATCAAAATTTCATCCCAATTTGATAATTCTTAGATCTATATTTTCAGACCAGAATTTTAGCTCTTACATTGAGGTCTATAATCTATTTTGAGTTAATTTTTGTGTATGGTGTGAGGTAATGGTCTAAAATCATTTTTATTGCATGAGGATATCCTACTATTGCAGATCATTTGTTTAAAAGACTATTCTTTCCCTATTGAATTGCCTTGGCACCTTTGTTGAAAATCAATGGACCATAAATGTAAGGCTTTATTTCTAAACTCAACTCTCTTCCATTGATCTATATTTCTATCCTTACACTAGTACCACACCATTTTTACTTTGTAGTAAGTAAATCCTCCAGGTTTTCCCTTTTTTTTTCCTTCAAAATTATCTTGGCTATTCTTGGTTCTTTGCATTTCTATACAAATCTTAGGATCAAGTTCTCTATAACAAAAACCCTGCTGGAGTTTTGAATATTGAATCTTCCAATCTATGTACATGGAATATCTCTCCATTTATTCAGATCCTTTTTTTTTTAATCTCAGAAACTCATTGTAGTTCTCAGTGTACAGATCTTGCACTTCTTTTATTAAATTTATTCCTAAGTATTTCATTATTTTGATGTTACTATAAATGAATTATCTTTTTAACTCCACTTTTGAATTGTTCCAAATTTATATCTTTTAAAGTTGTCAAGAGAAGAAAAACTATTTATACAAGCTGTTAGTAATTTTCATTTCTATCTGTAGAATCTCTTTAACATCTGATGTCACTTCCTGTCATCCAGAAGGACTTCAGTATTCTTGTTAGGCAGGACTGCTAGCAATGTATTTCAGTCTCTGTTTATCTAGGCATGTTTTTATTTCATCTTCATTTTTGAAGGATAGTTTTGCTGGATATAGATTTATTCATTGACAATTTTTGAAAAAAGAATTTTGAATGTCATTGCATTGCCTTCTGATCCCCACTGTTTTGTGTGAAAAGTCAGCCATTAATAATACTGTTGTTCCAAAAACTCCCTGTTAAAGTTCTGGATTATCTCTGGTCATCCTATTCTCTCTAACTGGATCTGCAACTTCAGGCAAACAAAACTACCGATTTTGCCCCAGCAGAGTTGCTGATTACCAATACTGATACTTTACTGATAGCATAGCAAAGCATGGGTTTTCACTTTCTCCAAATTAAGTCAGCCAGCTCCAGCAATAAAGCTCGTGGTTTTCATGGCTAGCCTCACCCTAGTGAAATTACCACACTGACTGAGTTGGGGAAAATGGAGGAGGGAATGGGAACCACCTCAGGCAAGAAAGCCACAGACTATCTCTGTTCTTGTAGAGTTCCAGCAGGTCTTTACGGATAAACACTCCTCAATTTGTTGTTTGCCTGTAGCCAATTTCCAGAGCCCTGAAATGAGTGTTTATGAGAATTCGATCAGGTTTTATAGCTGTTTTGGGGGAAGAGGATTTGCCAACCAAGTCACTGTACCATAGGCACTGGTTGGGTGATTTAAACTGCTATTATTATATCCACTTATGATATATTCTTATCTTCTATTTTCTTTGAACATTTTGAGTCAACAGGAAGTGACTGTTGGCCAAAATCCTTCCTTTGAATTGTGTAAAGGCTTTAAAAGCTTGGTAACTCCCTATAATGCACTTATCATAACACTTTCCATAGTAAATAGCAAATTGTCTGTTTAATTATCCTTAACCCTCTCTAACCTGTAAGCTCCCTTATGATAGGGACGATGTCTCTCTTGTTATCAGCTATATTCCTAGGACCTAGCGCAATCTGATATATTGAGGTGCTTAGACTCATTTTTAAATATTTGCTAAGTAAACAGGTAAATTTCCCCTATCCCGTTCCTTCTGTCATGTAGGTGAGGCTGTGTTGAGGTAATAGAGAAGAACCTAGGAAATGGAGAAGGCATTTTTAACTAGAATTCTACCACTAAATAATTAGTCACTAGGGTCTTCCTTGTTTAGGAAAGTACTGCTTTGCTCTCAAAATGAGTGATCATTTAGCTCATTAGCATTTTATTTTGTGAATCTTCAGTTTGTTGTTGAAGGCACTTGGCATGTAGGTGTCGTTTCAGGAAGACAGTGTAGTAGAATGGGGAAGCTGGGACTGGGGATTCTGATTCACCTCTGTCAATAACTGGTTGAAGGTCATTCTGTCTGGGCTTTCATTTTCTCATTTAAAATGAGAAAGTGGGACTATTTTATTGGTTTTCAAACATGGCTGAGCAGGAGAATCACCTATGAACATTGTCCCATTGTTAGAATCCCCAGGGTTTGAGGTGTGGCAACCTATACTTTTAAAAGCTCCAATGGTGAGTTGTTTTTTGTAGTCAGCTGGACTGGATGGCATTTGTGATTCACTGGACTAGATGATCTCAAAGGCCCCTTTCAGTCCTAAACCTATTCTCTTCTGCTCTTCTCAGCAAAAGTGTAACTTTCATTGGGTTATGTACCCAGGGTCACCCCAAATCTCTGTGTGGGGAAGGTAAGTCTTTGAAGATGTAGTTTATTCAGGTAAAAGAAAAGATAGCTTCTTCTGCTTGTTTTTGTGGAGTCATACAAAACTTAGGTCTCACACCTACCCACCCCCCCCCCCCCCCCCCGCCAGGGTGAAGAATGTAATGAGAAATGAAAATGGGTAAAGGAAACTTAAATCTTCTTTTGACTGACTGACAGTTGATATAGGTAGAGAACTGCTAATTATCTAATAAATGAGGCTGGCAGTGTATTTGATCACTTTATTCTTTCTGAACCTGCAAGTGAGTGTCTGCTACTGTCTCTTTCATTTTCCAACCTTTAGAAAAGCCACCTATCCCAGCATGAGCTTATTTTAAAATAAATTGAATAAGACTTTGCGTGCAAAGAGAGTTCACTGGGTACTGTGAACAGGACTCTTCTTAACCAATTCCACAGTCTGTTCTCCTGGGAATACAATGAAATAAACTTTGAGGAAAGTGTGGCAGATAGTTGCCTAGGCCATGTAAACATTCATGCTGATACACAGGCATTTGATTCTTTTTTGTCTGAGAGAAAGAGACCCACCTGGGTCTCTGAGAATGAAACTGACATCAATGTTATGGTCTGAAGCTGCTAGTGCTCTCTGTGTTGCTAGAGGAGAATACTTCCTCTAGATGCCAAAACCAATATTTTCTGAATTAGGCTTTCACCAGGCAAGCCCAGTGCATGGCACAATGGCTGTTCCCAAAGCACCAGAGATGTGCTCTGCTCTCCAAGTAGAACTGAGTTTCCCTCTCCATGGATCCTAGTGAACTTGATGCTTTTTTAGTAGGTAGCAATTCTATTTTGAAAAAAGAATATAATAAATAATTTTAATATATAATTTCCTAGCCCAGTGATTCTTAGTCTTCTTGGAATGATAAACCACTTTGTTTGACAAAAAAATCTGACCATAGAAGACATTTTGATTGTTATGATATGTGAGTGGAACAACACGTAAAATGTTTATAACCTTAAGTAATAAAGATAGGATTCAAGATAGTGTGGAAAATATTACTAATAAGTAAAAATAGACATAGGAAAATTATTTGAAGCAAATGCATAGAACAATAATAATTGCATTAGAATGATGGGTTAATAACTGATTTTAAAATTTTTCAGACTTTCTTTAAAGTGGTCTTAAAAATATTAAAATATCACCATGGTTAATTAAGAATGGATGCTAATTGGGTGAAAATCATCTAATGGTCTGAGCAGCCATGTCTACCTCCCTGTCTTCCCTTTCCCCACACGTTCCTTCAGTCAAAGAGTAACAAAGGAAGTGGGCAAGTGTTCACATATGGGAAAAAGAGTTGGGGGTTTGAGTTGATTGCAGGCTTAATATGAGGCTGGCTGTCCCAACTTAGGTGATTTAAGGATGATGGACCACTGAGCACACCTACACTATTGTATGAAGTTTGGGAACATCTATATTACAAAGGATATTGACTAATTGTGATGACAAGGAGGGACTCTGACACATGAGTGCTGAAAATGTTGCTCTGCCTGCTCCTTCAGTCTTGCGCCTAAATGATCATCTATACCTATTGTATTTAAGTCCAAATATGGCTCTTTAGTTTAATCCAATCTCCACTGCCACCACTTTGCTACCCCACTATCACTGCCTACTCTTCTTTAAAATCTTTCAGTTACTCCCTATATTCTACAGCAGCCACCTTCCAACACTGTGTTTCAGCCAAATGAACTTCCATGACATTTTCATCTCCTCTGTCTTTCCTCATACTGTTCTATCTGGCATGTCTTCCTTCTTCCTTGATTAGCTTTACTCATCTTACTTTATTTAACTTGGAAGTAACCTGTTCTACAGCATTCACCCAAAGCCTCTCCAGAGCAATGTGCGTTCTCATCTGCTCTTCCATTATACCCTTTTCATACCTTTGTTACATCAGATACAGTCATGTTGTATCATCAGGATTTACTTACAATGCTTGTTTCATCTGTCCCCACACACTCAAACCATCTAAGGAAGGGACCCCGCCTTATTAATCTTTGTATATCCAGCACAGTAATCAATTTTTGATTCTGTTACAATTTTGGTACAATAAATAACGCTAAATATTTATTGAATGAAAAAGCATTCACTTATCAATTACTATGTGAATGAATCAACATGAGTGAACTATCAACAATCATTTTCCAGAATAGTGGAATAAGGACCTCTGGAAATCTGCTTCTCCATAAAAGCAATGAGAACACTGGAAAAAACTGTCAGCTATTAAAATAAACTTTTTCAGAACTCTGTAAGTTAACTTAAGGCTTGCAACAATCTGAGGAGTGTTTAAGAAATATTGCTGAATATTGATAAGAGCAGTGAGATTTGTGGAGTTTTAATTTGCCAGTACCGTCCACCTCTCCCTAGCTCTGCAGTAATCTTAAAAACCAACACCCTCACAGCGATGGTAGCTGTGGAAACCAGCAGCCTAAAAGCCACTGGGTTTAGAATTCTCCAAATACCCCATCATCAGAGAATTGTCAGTATTTGACCCGTCTGGCAACTCGCTGATGGGCTCCATTCTCAGGGCTTGTCTTTACTGAACTTGACACAGATCTCACTGTGCAAACGCCCTACCCACAGAGCATTTTTCAAATACAATCAGTGGCAATTGTTTAACATCACAGCTTCCTGAGACAGTGTTACCAGGTAGGACTAACACATTTTAAAACGGAAACCTGGAGAATAAGATGTCTATAGAGGGCTTTGAAAAATCCTGGCATATTCCTGAGAATCTGAATGGAAACATTCATCTACTAGGCTGTACACATGCCCAAGAAAGACCTGATAAACCTGAAGTCATAACTCAGCCTAATTTGGAAGATCTGTGCAAGCAGGAAATGGAGGCAAAGTCAGAGCTGTAAACTGCCTGTCAGAGCTTTGAAAGTGTGCTCCAACACACACACATAGAGCCCCTTGGGAAAGACTGGAAACCACTGATTCAAAGTATTTAAAGAAATCTCTGTGAATCACCAGCTGGCCACTAACCTTACTGATTAGAGACTTCAGTGACCACACACAACAAAGAACATAGACTTTACAAAGTTAGTCCAGGAAAGTTACTAAACAAATAGTTAACAACCACCACAACAAAAAGCGATGACAACAAACCCTGGGGAGGGGAGAGCAATCTAATTTCCAGAATTGGCACATTATATGGTTCAAAATATCCAGCTTTCAACAATAAATTGTGAGACATGCAAAGAAACAAAAATATTGCCCATTTACTGGAACAAAAACAGTCAAATAGAAACTGTCCCCAAGGAAGCCCAGCTATTGGTCTTCCTAGGTAAAGACTTCAAATCAGCTCTTATGAATATGTGCAAAGAACTAAAGGAAATTCTAAAGAAGTAAAAGAAAATATGAGAAAAATGCTTCACCAGATAAAGAAAACCAATAGAGAGGAATTATAAAAAGAACCACATAGAAACTATTTTCAAGTATGCATGAAACATTTTCCAGGATAGACTATATCGTTGGCAGTAAAACAACAAATTACAAAACAATTAAATAAAAGAAATTAGGGGCCGGCTCCATGGCCGAGTGGTTAAGTTTGTGCGCTCTGCTGTGGCGGCCCAGGGTTTGGATCCTGGGTGTGGACATGGCACTGCACATCAGGCCACTTGAGGTGGCGTCCCACATCCCACAACTAGAAGAACGTGCAACTAAGATATACAACCGTGTACAGGTGGGGTTTGGGGAGATAAAGCAGAAAAAAAAAAAAGATTGGCAACAGTTGTTAGCCCAGGTGCCAATCTTTAAGAAAAAAATAAAAAAATAAAAGAAATTATTCCAAGTGTGCTTGCCAATCACCATGCAATTTAATCAGAATCCAGCAACAGAAAGAATATTGGAAAATCTTTAACTATTTGAATATTAAACAATATACTTCTAAATAATATATGAGTCAAAGAAAAAACTACAAAGGATATTAGAAAATATTTTGAACTGGATGGAAACAAAAAACAAACATGTCAGTATTTATAGGATGCAGCTAATGCAGTGATTTAAGGAAAATATATAGCCCAAGAAGCCTACATTAGAAAAGATGGAAGGTCTAAAATAAATAAGCTAATGTTTACCAAAAGAAATTAAAAACACAAAATGAAACAAACAAGAAATTAAACCAAAATTAAGCAGAAGGATGGAAATGATACAGATCAGCATGGAAATCAACAAAATAGGGAAGTAAAAGCAATAGAGAAAAGTCAATGAAGCCAAAACTTCATTCTTGGTAAAGATCAACAAAATTGATAAATCTTTATCTAGGCTGAGCAAGGAAAAAGAGGGAGAGGACATAAACTACCAAAATTAAGAATAAAAGAGTGCACATCACTACCAAAACTGTAAAAATTAAAAAGGGTTGTAGAAAAGAATATGAAAAATTTATGCTAAATGTGGTATATCCGTACAATGGAATACTACTCAACCACAAAAGAATGAAGTTGTTTTATGTGCTATAGCATGGAAGAACCTTAAAAATATTGTGCTAAGTGAAAGAAGCCAAACACCAAAGGCCACATATTTCTTGATTACACTCATATGAAATGCCCAGAATAGATAAATCCATAGAAATAGAAAACAGATTAGTGATTTCCAGGTGCTGAAGGGAGGGGAGAATGGGGAGTGACTGCTGATGGACATGGAAATTTTATATGGGGGTGAAGAAATGTTCTGAAATTAGATAGTAACTTTTGACACACAACTTTGGGGATATATTAAAAACCCTGAAGCCCCTTTAAAGGGGCCAACTTTATTGTATGTGAATTATGTCAATAAAGAAAAAAATTCACATGGTTATAATAGAAAACTAATGGAGAAAATGATAGCCCCATCCGTCTTTCCCCCACTCCCACACCCCTCAAAAAACCCAAGGGCTTTAAATTTGCTCTCTCTAGTCCATTTTCTATACAGCATTTGACATGGTTAAAACTCAACTCAAGTCATGTCATCCCCCGTCTTGAAACTCTTTAAAGGCTCTCTAAGTGCAGTCTGTGGCCCACTGAGATTGTTATTAACATTGTACATTCCCAAACAAATTCCTTGTTAAAAATACAGATTGATAGAAGATTTTAATCTCTTTGTTAGAATCTTTATTTTTCAAAACTCTCCTCTCTCAGTTCTTACACATGATAAAATTTAAGAACCACTGAGTTAGATTTTAATCTGTAAGTCACCAATTTTGCATACAGGGTTTTGTATGCCTTGGTCCTCCCTCCTAATCCAGCATCATCTCTAATTCCACCTTCAGTTCACTATGCTCCACATTCATGGTCTGTCTTTCATTTCCTTGAATGTCTAAGCACCTTCCCAATCCAAGGCCTGTGCAATGAAAGAATATGTGAGTGAGTGAGAGAAGAACTAATTTCACATGGAAGAGTCCAGGGAGGTCTTTCTGAGGAATGATACCCACACCGAGTTCTGAATGGCAAATAAGATTTATTGAAGTCCAGCGAGAACAGTGAGAAAGAAGATGAAGAAAGCAGAGCAGAGAGTAGGTTCTGAAGAAGGAGAGGGCTGCGCAGGTTCATAGAAATGAAAGAAGGTCAACGTGGTTGGAACACGAGGAGGGTGTGAGGATATAAGACAAAGTCTCGGACATGGGCAGAGACTTCATCATGCAAAACCTTGTAGGCCACAGTAAGGATTTTATATTTTATTCAAGGTACATTGGAAAACCAATGAAGTGCTTTAAGTAGGGGGACAATATGATCTGATTTTTGTTTTAAAAAGACCTCTCTGTCTGCTGTGTGGATAAGGGATTAGAGAAGAGAGAGCGGGATTGGAGAGATGAGCAAGCAAGCTACTAGCATAGTTAAAACAATAAACATATTGTATTTAATAAAACATATCGTAGTGATAAAATTAGAGGACCTGGTGAGAGATTCAAGCTATGGATGAGAAAGAAGCAGATGTCAGGGGTGGTTCCCAGATTTCTAACTTGAGCAACTGGGGTTAGAGGGCCCAATTACTAAGATGGGAAAATTGGTGAAGGAGCAGATTTTGGAAGAAGATAAATAATATCTGCAAATTCCAAGGCTGGTAAGCATTGTTTTGATCCATTCCAAAGGAGCTCATCAGCTCTTTAAACATGATGGGTAATGATCTGGGAAATCTTCCCTTTATGCCAGTGAATTGATACTAGGGGGTAGTTGAGATTTCAGCATCATATTTGGAGAACCTCATATTTGGAGAGATTACATAGCATCGTCAAATGCATCTCTGAAGGATTTTGTATTTTTAGAAGCCCTACAACTCTCCTAATATATGATTGCCCATACCCACATTCTTTCTTTGAGTTACGGAAGGGCAATAAAGAACATCAGTGAGTAGCATTCGACTTGAGTGTTGAAGTTGGGTAAAATGGAGCTGTGGTTGTGGGGGGAGATCATCCCAGACCATGGAGTAACTACGTTGCTGTAGGAGAGAAGACTTTAAACAAGCCCTTATGGAACATTTATGTGGAGTTCAGTAAGGCTAAGTGAGAGATTCCTCGGCCCTAGTGGGGCAAGTACTGAATGGTTTGGAGGTTTCAAACCATGTCAAGTTGCACATACATAGTTGTGAATACAGATTGGACATGGCTGCTGACTCAGGACAGGGGGCTGGGGCAGATCTGCTTTCCCAAAGCTTTTCAGCAAATTCTATTGCCTGTCGTACAATCTGCTTCTGTTAGTTTCACAGAAGTACATTTTAATTTAAGTTATTAAACTTGTTTGGAGTTCTGTGTAATATTCCATTTGTTTGAAGAAACAAAAATATCAGCACATAATGTAAATTAAACCTACCAATTCTTAGTTGGGACTGGGGCTCAAACACAATTTATGTTGCAATGAGAGTGGATTTAGTATTTGAGAGACTCAAACATACAGGACTACCTATGCATTACTATGTTTCTTCTCTAGTTAACAGACCCTAATCTAGCCATTATTCGAATCCAGTAGGTTTATTCATGAAAGAATAAAACTGCTGATTCCGTGGACCAAGTTATAAACAATTCTGGCTTGGTGGTGGAATCACAAGTCCTTTTAGAGTGAAGGATCTCCCACTAAGGCATTCTGGATTAGGAATTCCACGAAGCATATTCTGATTTTAAATGACAAAGAAGCTTGAGCTTTGAAAAGAATATTGGACAAACCACTCCTAAAATGTATAACACTTGGTGTTAACACTGTGTCTTATTCCTAGGTATCCTTCAAAGAATATTTATTGAGTGAATGGTTGAATGAATGAATATGCCTCTATGGACTTCCATCAGCATTCTGCCATCTACCCAAGGGTAATAAAGCAAAATGACATCTTTCTCAATTGAAATTGATTTTATAGTTTATCGGAAACCTAATGTGAATCTCTTTATTTTAACTTTAAAGCTAGACTTTAAAGCTAGGTTGCTTTAGCTTGTACCTGCCTTCTAATGCGGAGAGAGAAATATGCAACAATCTCTTTCTCCACTTAAAGTGTTAGGGATTTCGTTTGTTACATAATCCATGCCTGTGGAAATCCATGCTCTAAGGTCCACTCTATAGCACTCCTGCTAAATTTAATCAAAAAGAATGTAGTGTTTCTGGTACGGGCATCAGAACTGACTGAAATGATTACAAAGCAAAATGAGCAAACAAACAAGCAAAAAATCAAGCTGATGCACAAGAAAATGTAACCATTGACAAACATGTAACCTTAGAAAAAAGCATGGATTGACAACTGACTCTGAGGAACCCATCCCCCTTCTTTTCACTTGTCTAGCTAGAGAGAATTTGATGGAAAGTGGTTTGAGATCCATCATATGAAGATACTTTTTACAATGGCCAAAGCAAAGAAACATTGGTCAACATAATTTGAAAACAGGTGTGACTCTTCCCTCATCTTCCACCTCACCTTGAATTACTACTTTCTGTTCTCTTACTTCCCTTTCTTCCTGTTCCTTGCGCTTATTGTCTCTTTTTAAAGTTCTTATTGTCTCTATTGCTGATTCTTCTCCTCTGTTACTTTGGAGTCTTTTCCTCCTCCCTCCCTTTACCTTGGAAGTAAAAAAGAGCGTGCAAAACCTTTGCAAAGTATTTTTTTTTTTGTTCTTGTTGAAATATATTTATTTTATTTGTGGCTACATCTGATTTAGGTTACTCCTAGATTCAAAGCAGAGGTACAGCCTTCCCTCTGAGGACTCATAGCCAATCTAGCTTACGGCAGTTAAAAGTACTCCTGGGTGAGAGTTTCTGCCTGAAAAAATCTGGTTCTCTGTGTTTTGCCACTTAATATTAAGTAATCCTGATGGACGTTCTGAACCTGTTCCTCTGCCTCTTGCCTAGATTCTGAGGCTGTTGTCCCAGCTATTTGCACATGCTTTTTTTTTTTTTATTAAGGTTATAAAAGGTAACATCCTTGTGAAATTACAGTTGTACATCATTTTTAGTCATGTTGTAGGTACACCACTTCACCCCTAGTGCCCTCCCCCCACCCCCTTTTCCCCTGGTAACCACCGATCAGTTCTCTTTGTCCATATGTGAACTACCACCTATGAGTGGAGTCATACAGAGTTTGTCTTTCTCTGTCAGGCTTATTTCACTCAACATAATACTCTCAGGGTCTATCCATGTTATTGTGAATGGGACGACTTTGTCCTTTTTTATGGCTGAGTAGTATTTCATTGTATATATATATATATATATATATACCACAACTTCTTTATCCAATCATCAGTTGCTGGGCACTTAGGTTGGTTCCCTGACTTGGCTATTGTGAATAATGCTGCAATGAAGATAGGGGTGCATGGAACTTCTGGAATTGCAGATTTCAGGTTCTTGGGATAGATACCCAGTAGTGGGATGTCTGGGTCATAAGGTATTTCTATTCTTAACTTTTTGAGGAATCTCCGTACTGTTTTCCATAGTGGCTGCACCAGTTTATTTGCACATGATTTTGGCTGCATATCTGGATTCTGGATCTCTCTTTAAAAAAATAATTATTGAGGCTATAATAGTTTATAACATCATGAAATTTCATTTGTACATTATTAATTTTCAGTCACCATATGAGTGTCCCCCTTTACCCCTTATGCTCACCACCCCAACCTCTTTCCCCTCTAGTAACCTCTAGAGTGTTCTCTTTGTCCACGTGTTAGTTTATCCTCCACATATGAGTGAAATCATATGGTATTTGTCTTTCTCTGTCTGGCTTATTTCATTTAACATAATACCCTCAAGGTCCATCCATGTTGTTTCAAATGCGATGATTTTGTCTTTTTTATGGCTAAGTAGTATTCCATTGCATATATATATACCACATCTTCTTTATCCGTTCATCAGTTGATGGGCTCTTGGGTTGCTTCCACTTCTTGGCTGTTGTGAATAATGCTGCAACGAATATAGGGGTGCCTTAGTCTCTTTGAATTGTTGATTTCAAGTTCTTTGCATAGGTACCCAGTAGTGGGGTAGCTGGGTTGTATGATATTTCTATTTTTAAGTTTTTGAGAAATCTCTGTACTGTTTTCCATACTGGCTGTGTCAGTTGGCATTTCTACCAGCAGTGTATGAGGGTTCCCTTTTCTCCACATTCTCTCCAACATTTGTTGTTTTTTATCTTGGTCGTTATAGCCATTCTAATGGGTATAAGGTGATTTCTTAGTGTAGTTTTGATTTACATTTCCGTGATGATTAATGATGTTGAACACCTTTTCATGTGCCTATTGGCCATCTGTGTATCCTCTTTGGAAAAATATCTGTTCATGTCCTCTGTCCACTTTTTGATTGGACTGCTTGTTTTTTTGTTGAGTTGTGTGAGTTCTTTATATATTTTGGAGATTAACCATTGTCTGATATATGATTTGAAAATATTCTCTCCTAGTTGGTGGGTTGTCTTTTTGTTTTAGTTCTGGTTTCCTTTGCCTTACAGAAGCTCTGTAGTCTGATGAACTCTCACTTGTTTGTTTTTTCTTTTGTTTCCTTTCTCTGAGTAGACATGGTATTGAAAAAGATCCTTCTAAGACTGGTGTCAAAGAGTGTACTGCCTATATTTTCTTCTAGGAGTTTTACGGTTTCACATCTTGCCTTCAAGTCTTTGATCCATTTTGAGTTAATTTTTGTGTATGGTGAAGGATAATGGTCTACTTTCATTTTTTTGCATGTGGCTGTGCAGTTTTCCCAACACCATTTATTGAAGAGACTTTCCTTTCTCCATTGTATGTTCTCAGCTCCTTTGTTGAAGATTATTTGTCCATAGATGTGTGATTTTATTTCTGGGCTTTCAGTTCTGTTCCATTGATCTTTTTGTCTGTTTTTGTACCAGTACCATGCTGTTTTGATTACGGTAGCTTTGTAATATATTTTGAAGTCAGGGATTGTGATGCTTCCAGCTTTGTTCTTTCTTCCTCAGGATTTCTTTGGCTATTCAGGGTCTTTTGTTGCCCCATATGAATTTCAGAATTCTTTGTTCTATTTCTGTGAAGAATGTCATTGGGATTCTGATTGCGATTGCATTGAATCTGTAGATTGCTTTAGGTAGTATGGACATTTTTAACTATATTTATTCTTCCAATCTATGAGCATAGAATATCTTGCCATTCCTTTATGTCATTATTGATTTCCTTCAATAACAATAATTGTATAGGTCTTGCACCTAGTTGGTTAAATTTATTCCCTGATATTTTATTCTTTTTGTTGCAATTGTAAATGGGATTGTATTCTTGAGTTCTCTTTCTGTTAGTTCGCTAATAGAGTATAGAGAATAAACTGATCTTTGTAAGTTGATTTTGTACCCTGCAAGTTTGCTGTAGTTGTTGATTATTTATTTATTTGTTTTTGAAGATTAGCCCAGAGCTAACATCCACCCCACCAATCCTCCTCTTTTTTTTTTGCTGAGGAAGACTGGCCCTGAGCTAACATCTGTGCCCATCTTCCTCCACTTGATATGTGGGACACCTGCCACAGCATGACTTGACAAGTGGTGCATATGTCTGCACCTGGGAACAGAACCTGTGAACTCGGGGCTGCTGAAGCGGAATGTGCTAACTTAACCACTGTGACACTGGGTCAGCCCCTGTAGTTGTTGATTATTTCTAATAGTTTTCCAATGGATTCTTTTCTTCTTTTTCTCACTCTGTTAGGTGTAGTTTAAGATTGCTTATTTGAGATTTTTCTTGTTGGTTAAGGTGGTCTTGTATTGCTATGAATTTCCCTGTTAGGACTGCTTTTGCTGCATCCAATATGCATTGGTATGGTATATTCTCATTTTCATTTGTCTCCAGATATTTTTAAATTTTTCTTGAATTTTCTTCAATGATCCACTTGTTGTTCAGTGGCATGTTGTTTAGTCTCCACATATTTGTCAATTTCCTGGCTTTTTTCTTGTAGTTGATTTCTAGTTTCATAGCATTACATTTGGAGAAGAAGCTTAATATGATTTCAATCTTCTTAGATTTATTGAGGTTTTGCCTTGTTTCCCAACATATGATCTATATTTGGCAATGTTCCATGTGCACTTGAGAAGAAATTGTATTCCTTTGCTTTTGGATGAAATGTTCTATATATATCTATTAAGTCCATCTGGTCTAATGTTTCATTGAAAGCCAATCTTTCCTTACTGAATTTCTGTCTGGATGATCTAGCCATTGATGTGGGTGGGGTATTATGGTCCCTTACTATTATTGTATTATTGTTAATATCTCCTTTTAGGTTTGTCAGTAGTTGCTTTATGTACTTTGGTGCTCCTTTGTTGGGTGCATAGATATTTATAAGTGGTATGTATTCCTGGTGGAGTGTCCCTTTTATCATTATATACTGCCCCTCTTTGTCTCTCATTGCATGTTTTATCTTGAAGTCTACTTTGTCTGATATAAGTAGGGCAACACCTGCTTTCTTCTGGTTGCCATTAGCTTGGAGTATCGTCTTCTGTCCCTTCACACTGAACCTGTGTTTGTCTTTAGAGCTGAGATGTATTTCCTGGAGGCAGCATTTGTTGTGTCTTGTTTTTTAATCCATCCAGCCCTCTGTGTCTTTCGATTGAAAAATTCAATCCATTTACATTTCAGGTGATTATTTATATAAGAGTGCTTAATGCTGCCATTTTATCACTCATTTTCTGGTTATTCTGTTTTCCCCTTGTTTCTCCTCCCATGTATTTTGGACTACCAAGTCCGTTTGGCAGTTCTGTATGGTGGTTTTCTTAATTTTCTTTTTACTTATCATTTGCATCTCTGTTCTGATTATTTGTTTAGTGGTTACCATGAGGTCTGTATAAAAAAATCTTGTAGATGAGGTAGTCCATTTTCTGATAGCCTCTTATTTCCTTAGTCTAAGCCAATTCCCTCTCCTGTCTCTTCCCCTTCTAAGTTATTTTTGTCACAACTTATTCCATCCTGTGTTGTGAGTTTGTGGTTAAAATGATGATTATAGTTATTTTTGATATTTTTCCTTCCCTTTAATGTTACAATTAAGTGTTTGCTAACCTGTTCTGATAGAGAGCTGCAGTTTTATGACTTTGTATGCCTACTTATCTCCTTGTTCAAGGCTTTGTAAGCCCTTTCTTTTTTGTTTTTCAGGTATGAGGGCCTTGATCATTTCTTGCAGCGGGGGTCTTGTGGTGATGAACTCTTTTAGCTTTTGTTTATCTGGGAAAGTATTTATTTCTCCATCATATCTAAAGGATTGTTTTGCTGGATAGAATATTCTTGGCTGAAATTTTTTGTCTTCAGAATTTTGAATATATCATTCCACTCTTTCTGAGCCTGTGAAATTTCTGCTGAGAAATCCACTGAAAGCCTAATAGGGATTCCTTTGTAAGTTACTTTCTTCTGCCTTGCTGCCCTTAATAGTTTTTCTTTGTCATTGACTCTTGCCAGTTTTAGTACTATATGCCTTGGAGAAGGTTTTGTTACATTGATATAATTAGGAGTTTTATTAGTTTCTTTTAGTTTTATTTCCAGCTCCTTCCCCAGGTTTGGGAAGATCTCAGCTATTATCTCTTTGAACAAGCTATCTGCTCCATTCTCCCTCTATTCTCCCTCTGGAATATCTATAATCCTTATATTGCATTTCCTAATTGAGTTGGATATTTCGCAGAGAATTTCTTCATGTCTTTTTAATCCTGGTTCTTCCTCCTCCTGCATCTGAAGCATTTCTATATTTTTGTCCTCCATAACATCAACTCTGTTATTCATAGTCTGGATTTTTCCTTATCTCATTTGTTGTATTTTTCATCTCCAACATTTCTAATTGGTTTTTCTTTATAGTTTCAATCTCTTTTGTGAAGAATTTCCCCTGTTCATTAATTTTGTTCTTGATTTCATTGAACTCTCTGTATTTTTTTTGTAATTTGGCAAGTGTTTTTTTTTAATGATAACTCTTTTGAATTTTCTGTTATTTAGATTGTAAATTTATGTGCCTTCAGAGCTGATTTCTGGGTGCCTGTCATTTTCCTTCTGGTCTGGAGTGTTAAAACATTTCTTCATACTGTTTGATGGCATGTATTTGTGCCTTTGCATAGTCATAGTATCCGGTCACAGATTCCACCTGCTGCCACTGTGGGGGCAAGTCAGGAGCTGTGTATTCTGAGCCCAACATGATCCCTGGCATCTGTGCCTGTCCTTAGAATCTATGCTGACTGTGCCCTCTGTAATTGCCAACGAGCTCACTCACAGATGTTGCTTTTCTAATGTATGTACAGGTGCTCTGGCATACTGGCTGAGTTGGAGTGCCTGGAAGGGGAGGGGCGCTATCTTTCATGCATAATCCCTGGGGTGTTTCACTGTGCCCTTGCTATCTGCTCTCCTAGGGTACTGGCTTGATGAAGACATCCTTGAAATAGCTTAGCCACCTCTGTGTGGGGCTTTCCCATGGGCTGTGAGGAAATTTGGAGAGCAAAGTTGTTCCTGTGGTGAGCAACCCCTCCACGCTCTTTTCTCAGAGCTATGTGCAGTCCTTCACCCTGGGTCACTGCCATTGCAGGAGGGAGAGGAGATCCCCTTACCTCCTTCCACTTCCTCCTGGGGAACCCAGCACCTCCACCTTCAGATGTATGACCTCATGGGTCTCTCAGGTGTCTTTTACATTGTGTGAATGTCTTCTGTTGGTTTATGAATGTCCTTTTCATTGTATCTTGGGGGGAGAGTCTAAGGGAAGAGCTCACTCTGCCATGGTGCTGACATCACTTCCCCTGGATCTCTTTTTTATGCTGACTTTCCAGACTTGTTTGTTACTTCAAGAACTGACTGCCCATTTGCTCTTGGATATATTGCTAATTCTAATATCAAAACCAGGGTTTCCCCCTACTTTGTTTCCAAAATTGTGAATGGAATTGAAAACAGTTTGATATAATAGAAAATAGCATTTGGACTACAGTTTGGGGTTTGAATACTATCTTTCTGGTTATCAATTTTTGACACTGGAAGAATCACTTAATTCTCTAACTCTTGGATTCCACAACCTCAAAATAGTGCCAATAATAAATGCTGTGTTCCTTACTTGAGAGGGGCCACCCAGCTTCTGATTTCATGGCAATAAAGCTTCATTTCTCCCACCCTAATCATTGCTTCTTCTCAGGAGGTCTATTTACTTGTGTGAATGGTCATATTCTGTGACAATGATTAGGCTACACTTACGCCTGTGCAGAGTCACTATTTGTCGACAGATAACACATGTATGTTTATTTTCTGCTGCTTTCCTTCTGTTCCTGTTGTCTCCATGCTCTAGTACCAGGAGCCCCATAGCCTGGGCATACATGCTTATCTTGTCTTTCTCCTCTACGTGTTGTGTAGTATTCCTAACTTTAGGCTTGGCAAGAGTTTGGTAGTTGGTGGGAAGATGAAGCCATCTTTGACCTGGACCTAAATTGTAAGTTCCCACCTGGTTTTAAGATAGAATCTTGTACTGGGCTACTGGGCACTGTATCAGCAAAATAATCCTGTGGTTCCCATTGTTTTTGTTTCTTGGGTTTATTGCTTCTTCTAGGACCTCAACCTTTTCCCATAAGGTCTTCAAGACAGCTAGATACAAGAAGTAAAAAGAATGAGTTTCTAACCTAAGACTGTACTAGAGACTCAAACCTCACCTTAATCCTTAATAACTTCCAACAAGTTTTTGTGAAGATTTAAAGAAGCAATGTATGCAAAAGCCCTTGGCATGGTCCATAATAGATGCTTAAGCAATGCTAGTATCCCTGTCTAGAATCCAGCCTTGAATATCAGGGTCTTGCTACTAAGAGCAGTCTATCTACCAGCAGCATCAGGCTTGCCTGAGAGTTTATAAGAAAATCAGAACCTTGGGTGGTACCCCAAACTACTAATCTTCATTTTAACAAGATTCCCAGGTAATTACTAGGCACATTACAATCTGAGAAGCATTGCTGTAGAATATACATGCAGCTTATGCTGCCCTTCCTGTTCCAGCTTCCTGCTTCAGTCTCACAGCCATCCTGCCTAAAGCTTGGATTGCCTCTAGGACTGGGGAGCATATTGTTACAAATGGTGTGCTTTCAAGTTGACTCAGATACTTCTGCTGATAAAGTTTGGAGAGAATTTTGTAGTTGTGAAGGTATCTTTTCCTAAAGGAGATGTGAACTAGCATATGTTGAAGAAACCAATAGAAAGGAAGCACAGGCAGATACAGAAGTCAAGCTCATCTGAGTGTGGCTTGAGACAGGTGCAGAGACAAATCCCCGAGTGCAGAGAGGGCTCGGCTTTTTAATGAGCTAGCGAGTGATGGATGCCTCTCCAGAGGATCCTTTGCTTCCAAGAGGGAAAAAAGTATAATTGAACTTATAGATTGTTCTTTCTACTCTACAGAAATGTGTGTGTGAGCTCTAATGGATAGAAGCTCTATTAAAGTTCCTAGTGAGTTGGGCCAGCCTCTGAGTGAGGGGGGTTATAGATTGTTGGCTTGTACTTCTTATTAATATTCATTAGATTTGGATATTATCAAATCCATAGTGGTCTATTTTTAAATTCCTGAATCTTTTACCTGTACTTTCATGTTGTTTAACTATTTTCCTAGGATTTTTTGTCTTTTTCTATTCTCTTCCTTTTCAAGTTTTTCCTTTTCTTTGTATTAAGTTGTCATAATAAGTTATCCAAAGAGTATTTTTCTAAACATTAAACGTTGTATATGATAACAGCTGAATAAAATGAAATCTCATGCAAGATAGAAATTTACAAAGAGATCAGCGATTGCCAGAGAGTGGAGGAGAGGGCTGATTACAAAAGGGCATGAGAGAATTGTGTCAGGGGGAGGTGACAGAACTGTTCTATATCTTGATTATGGTGGTAGCTACTTGAATGTATGCATTTGTCAAAACTCATAGACCTGAACACTTAAAAAGGGTGATTTCAAAGTATGTAAATTATGACTCAGTAAGAAAGGGAGGAAAAGGGGGAAGTTCCAATCTGAAAACAAATTAAAATAGTTACACTGAGTTCCATAGGAACAGAGGTGGGTGTAGGGGTGGTGGTAGTGTGGTATGTGTTCTTACTTTTTAGAGGCAACGTGCTGTAGCGGTTAAGAACATAGTCATTAGAGCCAGAGGGCCTGAGTTCACCCTGTGAATTACAAAATTCTCTGTTGCCTCAGTTTCCTAATCTGTCAATTGAGATAAGAGCAGTGTCTACCTCAAGGGGCTATTGTTATGATTAAACAACAATGACAATGACAAAAGAGAAGAATGGACACTAAAAATGTAAGGCTTTGCAATGGGAGAAAGTCTTTGATGTTTTTTGTTCCCTCACCTCTCATTGGGTGAGGTCATCCTTGTCTCTGCTGAAAAATATTCGTCATCACAAAACCCCTCCTTGTAACTCTGCCCGGCTTGCCATATCGGGCAGCCACTGCTGAGTAAACGCTCTGGAATAAACCTCAGAGAGAGAATAAATCACCTCTCATGCCATGCTCCCTCCAGGTGAGGACTGAGGTCATTGCAAGAGGCATAACAAATAGTTGACATAATGTACCAAACTAATAGATTCTATAAGGAAAACTAAATGGAAAATTTTTCTTGAGCACTAGGCATCTCTGGCTGAAGAGACAGTGGAGCCAGTGTTATTATAGATGTAGTTAAATCAATAATACTTTTTCATTCTTTTTTTTTCATTTCACAAAAATGCCTATTTTAGCCAGCAAAGAGGTAAGGAGATATTCTCGAGGGCAATTTTTCATGCTCACATGGATTATATTCTGGGATACATCACTCTTCTAAAGAACCCCATTTCTGTGGGTTTTTTTTCCTCTCAGAAATGTATTCAATTCTCTTCCAGCAGGATGAATTCATCCAGAAAGCTATGACAATTAAGTAAATGAGAAAATAGAATGCTTGTAATTATGATAATCAAGCTACTGTATATGAAACCCACCCTCTTTGGTCTAATACCCACCCATCTTTAAGCAATATATTAATTAAGCTTTGGGTAATTGTTACAATTAGAAATAAGCTTCCAAAAATTTTAAAAATCACTCTGAGAGAGGAAAAGGAAATGTTTTAAAAATATATGCAGCTGTTGATTTTTAATGCAATTCATTATCACGACTACATTGTCATTTCCCTGGCTGCATGGAGACAATTCCAGTACTCTTTATTGATGTGACTTCTCATTTACAGCTGGAGAATTTTGCAGGTAGCACCTTTTTTCAGATGTTTCTCTGTTTTTCTAAGTCAGAGGTTGGCAAACTTTTCCTGTAGAGGACCGGATAATAAATATTTTAAGCTTTGCAGGTCAAGAGGCAAAATTGAAGATATATGAAAGTACTTGTATAACAAGCAACAAATTTCCACAGTTTCTGTATTGACAAAATTAAAAATTTAACAAAATAATAATTGAGAGCAATTTTTTCTTTTTTGCAATACACATCTACTACTGAGAAAGTGGAATTCTTACTGTTAGGATAATGTTTTGCTTAGTTGGGGTTCAATGTTAGCATGCCCCATCACTGAGTCATTGCAAATGTTCATCGTGAAATCATTCTTAGCTGATGGGCAGCAGGCTAGATGTGGTTCACAGAGTGTAGTTTGCCAACTCCTGCTTTAATCAGTGTTCTCTTTAGTGTGCATCAGAAGCACCCAAAAGGTTGATTAAAATAGGTTGTTGAACCTCACCTCCAAGCTTCTGGTGGGGCCCAAGAATTTGCATTTCTAACAAGTTCCCACATGATGCTGATGCTCCTGGTCTTGGCACATATTTTTAGAACTCTCCTCTTGATGTTGGTCCTTTTAAGAAGTCACATTGAATACAAATCCATATATTGCATATTTTCATCGTTTACTCACATATTCAGCTTACCTGACACACTTTGCCTTTCGGAATTCCTAGATAAAAGGGTAGTAAATCCAAAGTCAAATCTCCACTAAAAAGTGAAGACCTATTTAGCTAGATCAGGAATGGTAAGAAAAGGAACTTTTGTTTGTTAAATAGCTATTAGTTTCTTGCTTAGAAAGTCAGGCATCAGCAGTCAGCATCTACTCGTCTGCTGTAAAGAATGGCTGACTAACATTTTTCTAATCTTATCAAACTTTAAAATAGTATGCAATACTGCTAAGGATGTATGTGGGTGAAACCTAAGAATGACAGTTTTGCCTTAGATTTAGCATGTCCTAATTCACCACGCATGTTATCAATATAACGCCCTCCGGATTGGAATTTGTTGGCATGTTTAACCCATAGAATTTAACACAGAGACTTTCCTGGAGCTGCCAAGGGGCAAGCAAGATACCTGTTTCCTAAATCCTGGAGTACCCCATAGCCTGTTAGGTCAAATAATCTCTAAGTTGACTGTTAAGTCACATTGGGCTCCTGCAGATGAGCTCTGAATGGTTTGCATTATTACCTATATTGAGGTTGTGGAGAAGGTCAATGACAAATGACAGGAAATCGACTAATTTTAATGATCACAACTCACCAAAGAGATTCTTTCAGAAAAGAAGCAAGGTGGAAAATGTGTTCTCCTTCTGTTTATTTGTCCCAATGGTTTAAAAAATCAGCTTTATGGAACCATAATCTTCCTCATGACAGATGGGCTTATACATTAGCATAGTGCTTTCAATCAACAGTTTACATTTCAGGAGGAAGGTGAAGAAACTGACATCTTCAGCAGCTATTTGTCATTTTTCAGTTTTATAACATTGATACAAAAAATAGTGTTCTGATTAGCAGCTTGATTGGCAACCCATGTAACCCTAAATCGTACTACAAACCTGGAGAATGCACTTTTACAGACAATTACATTTGGCGAAATAGTATGTACAATTTTGACAAATAAATACATAAATACAATCATTCATATATAACGATATACCTAAAGGTCAATAATCATCAACAAGCATTTCTAGTCAATTACTTCTTCTTTCATTCACAAGTTACCTTGTTGCTTATAAAAACTATCAACACCTTTACAGAAGAAATGACATAATCAATTCCCCCACTAAACCTACATATTAGGAAAGGTAGAAAATGAGTCCCAGGTGTTTTATGTAAATATTCCATTGTCTTTTGATAGAAGAGATTTGATTGAAAAACTCCTTCCTTGGCTTCTCTGTAAAGAGTTTGTTTTCCCCATATCACGCAAAGGGGTTTTGTTCTTCTGAATTTAATCCAAATCGAAATGATCTTCATTTTTTGATTCTGGCTACTTAAAAATACAATATTATATATTGAAACTGGCATTTGCTCCAATATAAGAAGACACAAAGCCACACAAACTAGCCACCAAAGATAAAACTTTTTTTTCCAAAAATAAATTTAAAAAAGAAATGTTAAGACTATAGAGACTGATTGTTGATACCTTTTGTTATTCAATGCACAATGAACAAAAGAGGTGCAGGCACCGTCAGAAGGTTTTGTAAAAATTGTGTGAATGACTCCTGGTACAATATTGTCTGAACCATTATTTTATGTCGGAGAAATGATAATACATTTTAAAAAAATGACAACAAATAGTTGAAACCATAATTTTGCCAGTATCATAAAGTTAACAAAAGTAGAAAATTAGAGCTTTTTCTTATCATTTGACTTAAACATTTTTTGAACGTTCAAAAAACAAAGGTCACACATGCTTTAGTCTATTGAAACACTGGACGAATGGCCTTGCCTCACCAAGCTCCATGCAGATGAAAATCTTACAGAGCAAGCAGATTCTAGCTATACGAACAGTTGAGGAGAAGAAAAAAAAATGCCTTCAAAATATATACATATAGTTTTTGGTGTATATTTACATGTTTGTCACATGGGCACTACCTAGCATAAAAAAAGTTAGGAAATAGTTCTTTAAGATATTCGATTCTCTGATTTTTGCTCCTTTTTAAGATTAGGGCTCTATTCATAATGTACACACACACACACACACACACACACATATAAAACAATTTGTAAATGTACATGTATGATGTTTATACTGTGCAATTCCTTGACACTGAAGGTGGCTTGGCTGAGCATAAAGTAGATGCAAGATGGTGGTATGAAACAGAGGCTGGATTTGGCTGCACGAATGAAAGGCGAACCAAATACAAAGTCATGAGACTTTCCCAGTGATCAGAACACAGAGCAGTTGAGGGTTGGGGATTGGAGAGTGGCTCACCTTGTGCTGCTCCCCAGGCTACCTAATGCTATTTTCTAATCAAATTCAGCAGTCCTGCTGAGTGTAAGACAAAGCTATATTAAGGGACGAGAAGGCCTGTCTCATATTGGGTTCTTGGGGCTGGGGATGAGAGATCCAGTGTTTTCAAGAATAGGCCATGACTTCCACTTCTTCATTTTGTCTACCTGTTTGCTATCAACATCTAGGGGAGCTTCCAAGGGTCGGGTTAAAAAAGAAAAGGTCTACTCTTTCAGTTGTGGGGCTTTCTTTGAATGAAAACAAACAAGTTTTCTAATGAATTGAATGGTAGACGAGGTGCAGTGTGTGGGTTTGCTGAGTGCCTAGTCTTCTTCTGATCGAGGTGGACGAGCTCTACCTGTCCTTAACGTTCTACTGAGAATTCAGATCAAATGTTTCTTGAGATCTAAGTTGATGTGATACATTTGCAAAGCATGTGCTTCAATTACTGTGCTATAACCCCAGACAGAGGCTCCTCCCCAAAGGAAGGCAGCTGTCTTCACTTCTAGCATCCTGGGATATCAAGGCATTGCACTAAAGTGATAACTTCTTCATTGAAACTGGAAGAAATGACAGAGAAATGGAAGCTTCCCAAACATCTAACTTATATCCAAGGAAAAATCAGTCTTAGGAGAATCAGGTGCACTAATAGTTCATATTTGATCTTTATTTTGGCAGATTTTATATTAAGATGATGTTACTACTACTGATCACCATCCTTGTTAATTATGTAATTATTTTAGCATTTAGCATAATGCATGATACATTGCATTACGTAGCACCTTTCAAACTAAGGATCTTGAAATACTTAGCAAATGCAATTCTCTCACAGCACCTGTGAGGTAGGTGTTTTTTCCAGCCATTTTATAAATGAATATGTTGAAACAGAGCAAGGTTAAGATGTCTGTTCACGACCCAATAAGTATGTTGGCATCAACAGAACCTGAACCCAGGCTTCCCCACCCTTCCTTCCCATGAACCTCAATTACAAGGCCTGTAAAACACTCCTAACAGCATAGCTGCTAGACATACTTAGATGTTTCGGATGTTACAGAGAATTGCATCTATTAGCTGTAGGGCTAAATCCATTTGATAACATTGGTACCCCTTAAAAGAGTTTCTCACGTGCTTTGCAAATGTGTGGGAGGGGCATCTTATACTATTGCTAAGCTTATGGTAATTATAATGCATATTTAAATTTGTATTTTCTCTGTGTGATTTATTCTTCTTCTGGCCTGCTACCAACTTAGTTCTACACATGTGCTCGCCTGAGCCAGAAAATGTAAAATGCACTTAGCGGCATTGTATGGAGGGAGCAGGTGAGATTATATTTGGCAAAGTCTCCTTGGAGGCACCATGTACTGTTTGTTCTGAAAGAGCAAAAAAGAAAAAAAAATTCTCTTTTATTTTGTTAAGTAGCATTTTATATACATTCCACCCACTGACCAGGTTTAATCCTTGGATGAGCAAGCAGAGTTTTCTTCCAAACATACTGAATATTTGATACTCAAGTTTAAATTTCCATTTATTTAACTGCAGCCTCCCTGCCAGTACTAAGTTCATTTCTTGGTGGAATCGCAAATACTGTACACATTACATGGCAATATATGGAAAAATTCAATGTAACAGCACACACAGTATTAATAATCACATCCAGTGTGTCTTCCTGACAGTGCATTATTTCTGAATTGTTTTTGAAAAAGCGTTATTTACTTATTTATTTATTTTTGCAGAGACGATGTGAAGACATTACCGTGAGTTTCAGTTTCCCAGAACCACATTTTTATCTCAGATGCACAGTATGGAAATCCTAGCAGTTGTTAGGAAGTTGTTTTTTGGGATAAATGCAATTCCTTAGGACCTGAGAATGAAATCTGGCCCTTCTAACTCAGGTATTGTTTCTCTGACCAGAGCCTAATGTTTGCAAATTGATAATCCAAGAAAGGAACTAGGAGGGGAAAGAAGAAAACTTTTTACAAAACCCCTTCACCAGTTCATATCCACTGGTGACGCTTGTAAAATACCAACACCCTAGGCCCCATTTCTTAAAAAAGAAAACAAACGTATTTACATCAGTAAAAATTCTAACATCTGAGATGTTTCTTGCTTGACATGTCATTCCAGATTCTGTGCATTTCTTCTGGAGAGATCTGATGCACGGTGATAACTCGGCGATACCTACACAAACTGTAGGCCATTTTCCAGTGATTGAAGCCACTGTTCTGGAAAGGGTGTATGCCCAGTTTTCGAAGACACAGTCCCACATACACATCTTCAAGGTGAAGCAGCCTTGTGTGGAGTGAGGTCTTGTAAATGAGTTCAGCCACATCAGCTGAAAAGATATAGCCAGTCCCCGAACAGAATGGTGGGTAGTTACTGTCAGGGTACAAATCCCTGGGCATATACCATTTACTGCGGACGTCCCGGATTGGCCCTCCATTGATGACATAGCCAGTAAAATACCTTCTTCTTGGCTTGGTGGAGGGTTTTAGTAGTTTATAAATAAGGTTGTCCATGTTTACAAAAATGTCACTGTCTGTTTTCATGACATATTTGGCTTTTGAACAAAAAGTGGCCACCCATCTCATCCCCATTAATGTTTTGAGGGTAAGGTTATGGTAGGAGTCAATGAAGTCCTCCACGATAATATCGTGGAAGATTTGGCTCTCTTGCTCCACCATCTGATTGAGGACAGGATCAGCATTCTTGCCCAGGAGGAAGAGGGTGGCTATCTTGATCCCTTTGAAGTTGTTCTCATCCCCCCAGGTCTCTCGTATTGCCTGGCGGGCATCGAATTCTTTGTGGGTGGTGCTGATGAGGATAACAAGAAAAGGAACATTTTTCTCACACTTGTTGGGTTCATTTATGAGAAATTCAAAAGAATGTGGGTTTATAGGTCGAGTTCTTATATTGCCAAACGTGAAGTTTTTCCTGGCAACTGTTAGGTGGCTGAATGGCTTGGTGCCAGTGTAGGAGGAAGTCGGACGAGTTACACTCAAGTACCAGAGAGCGCTGGCCCAGCACACAACTGTCAAAACATACAAACAGGAGACCTTTGAAGCCATGATCTTGAAAGCACGTCTATTCCAAATATTGAAGAATATGCCTGCTTGGCATTAGTTTCTTTTCATCTTGCAAAGGCAGCATATTACTAACAAATCTTAAAGTTCGATAGAGAAATGTGAGTGCAGAATTGTCCGTGGGTTTTAGTGGCAGTCTGGCATCTCTGCATTCAGTCTACTTTCTTCCAAACCCAATGGAAGATTCCATGCCTCATAAGTCTTCCTCTTAATTCTGCAAAATCAATGAAGTACAGTTGTCGTTCAGATTTATTTAGTAATTTTACATCCTCAAATAAACAAAATAAGGGTATAAGAATTACCCGCCATGACTAAAATAAACATAATCATTCATTTCCATCAGTATTGAAAACTTCCTGACATAACCAGCCTCTCTTTTCTGCCCTTAATAGAAGTTGTTTATGTATATTTATACCCAATTAACAAGTATTTAGATTATACACTCTAGGTGAATATGAAGTAAACTGAGCATTAGGAATTTTAAAACGTTTCCCCGTCTCTACAAGAGGCCTTCTTTGCAATTAAATTCTTTCTGACACTGAAGTTTTCTTTTAAGCAGAAAAGTCTCACGTGTGGCCTCATCTCTCTTTTCCATTTTTCCAAGTCTAGGTTTTTGTTTGCTTGACTGGGGAAGTAACCACTTCTCAACAGCTCTTTGCTGTCTCTAGCACTGTATTTGAAAAAGGGTCGATCCCCACTGGAAAATCTCTGCTAAAATTGTCTCTCTTGGCTCTGACTTAGAAGTAATTCCCAACTTTTCCTCACATTTTCCTTACTTTGGCTCTTACAAAGGTTGGTTCCTGATTCTCAGTTCTCTATGAGGCTTCATATGGAAAATATTCTTACCCTTCAGGTATGGAGACCATCCCTGAGCATCTTTTCAGACAGCTTCCAACATTCATTTTGGAATTAATCTAAATGGTATTGCTGTTTGTGGTTTTCAACAATTCACCCTTATAGTCCCTTGATGAAATTATACTACCCCCTTTTAATTCTTTTTACTTAGTTACATTTGCCTATAAACATAGCAGGAGTATAAAAAGAGAGCTTGGGGGCCACAAATTCAATGAAGATGTGACAGAGCACTTGAACTGGTGTTCAAGTTAAAAAGTTGTCCTTTGGAACCCTAATCCTCTCTAGAGCTTCAGCTGCTATCATGCCAGTTAAAAATATATGCCAGGTTATGAAGTCCATTCATAGAAAAAATGGTCTCTTCCTTTCTACTTACAGCAAAATGTGGTAGTCCCGGAAGACAGAGATAGCAGATAATGGATATCAATCGTGACAAAGCCTACTTCAAAGAAAACTATGTGCTTAAATGTACAAACTGTGTTTAAAGAGTTTAACTGAGATTATAGATTGAAAGTCATGCTCCTAAGCACAATGGTCATAATGAAATGAAAAGACATCATGGGCAACAGCAGAGATAATACACATCCTCTTGTCTAAACCAGGAGTGGACTGTGAATATATGATCTATATGACACCAGCAATAACTCAGTGTGGTTACGGTTCTAACTAAAGGAATATTAGAATGGCTTCAAGCAGCATGACTCTAGGCATAGTTGGGCTTTGTCCAACCCAGAATAAATACTCTTGAAATATAGGCTCCAGTATCCTTGGCCTCCTGGAGGAAATTTGGTGCTCTAAGGTGCACCAAAGTTGACAAAATGGAGGCTGTGATGTGCAGCAAGCTTTGAAACTTCAAACAGTAGGCAAAAGGAAGTGAGAGAAATGAGCAACAGAGAGTTCAGAAAAGGGCTTCCCAACTTGGGATATACAGACATTGACTCTGTTTGAATTCCAAAGGGATGTGAGTGAGTCTCAAGATGGTACTGGAAACCAAACTTTCTCCACTATTGTCCTAGCCTAGCATCTGATTCTTATAAGCCTACCTTTATCATCAGATAGCCCTTCTCTCTTTTCATACTTTCCTGCTAAATTGTGAGCCACCTATTACTAAGCTGTTAAGGGACTCCCAAAATGTGTCACCTGGAAGAGGCACCTGTCAAGTTCTCTTCTGGATCCACTAATCAGGCTATTAATAGAGGATTAATGGTGTATGCAAAGTATTGGAAAAACAGAAATAGAACCTGTATTCCTCCTCAAGGAACTCAGTCTAGAAGTAAAGACTTCAAGTAAATGATTAAAACAGTGGGATAAAATTTTCATCATGAGGCTGTTGGAGTACCTAGGAGAGGTGGGCTGGTAGACAGGGTAGAGGAGAAGCAGGTATAGTCTCGCAGACTGTGCACAGTACAGCTCCAAAGGGCACAATTCCACACACTGCAATGTGGATCCCACTCCTCCATGTCATCTCACAGTAAAACAATGAGGTTGGGGCTGGCCCAGTGGTCGAGTGGTTAAGTTCGCGCGCTCCGCTGCAGGCGGCCCAGTGTTTCCTTGGTTCGAATCCTGGGCGCGGACATGGCACAGCTCATCAGGCCACGCTGAGGCAGCGTCCCACATGCTACAACTAGAAGGACCCACAACGAAGAATATACAACTATGTACCGGAGGGGCTTTGGGGAGAAAAAGGAAAAAATAAAATCTTTAAAAAAAAAAATTAAAAAAACAAAACAAAACAAAACAAAACAATGAGGTTGCCTTGGGGAGGATGCCGTGGAAAGTGTAGAAAAGTTATCTACGTTGAGTCATCAAGGACAACTAGGAATTATCTGGATGAGGGTTGGGCACTCCAGCAGAGGCAACAGCATATGCAAAGGCATAAAATGAGAGAGCATGGTGTGTGCTAGGACTGCAAATAGTGGAGCAAAGGAAGAGGACAGGGTGATGCGGAGGACGGTGGTGTTGGTGAGGTTTGGGGCTATCGAGATAGGCAGAGATCAGATGGCGGATGGCTCTCAGAAACTGTTCGGACCTGAGTAGCTGGTTACCCATCTATGCAAGCTAAAGATTGTAAGTGAGGATTTTCCTTCCCGGAGTCCTGTCCACTGATTTCAATAGCAATTCACTCTTCTGTATCAAGGATTTCTTTCTCTCACGGCTCTATGCCCCAAAAGAGTAAGTGAAAATTTGTTTTATCTGATGATTTTCAGTATGATTTTCTGGGGGAAGGGACTTCATAAACACAGGTACCTGGGAGATTTAGAAAGAGCTAAAAGAGGAAGAAATATAAGAGAAATAGGGGAGAACATGAGTAAAGTATGTATTTATAAACACTTTTCTTGGAAGAATGAGCATTCTTTCCTAGACAGCTAACAAACATGATGCTTCTCACCATTGTTACTATAGGGCTCATTTTAAAACGTGTATAGTGCACCAGGCACTGTGCTGCATGCAGTATTCTATGCCATGTATTTTATAGAGCTCATTCCTTACAGTGTTATGAGAGGCATTTTCTCCATTTTACAGATGAGAGAATGGAAACTCAGAGATATTAAGTAGCTTGCTCAACATCACACAGCTAGTGAGTGACTAGGTAAGTAGTCGTCCCAAGCTTCCCAAGGCCTTTTAGGACAACAGGCAAAGTCTTGCATGGGAAAGCCCAGGGAGGCAGGGAGCGTCTCAGGCTGCTATTCTCCCAGGGACCCAGATGTTTATTTTCTTAGATGTGTAACCACTACTTGAATTGTTTTCAAGTTCATTCTAGTTTGCTACACATCGCACTACATGAATTCTGTGGGGATCATTGATCATGAAAAAATGATTTGCAAAGAGCATATTGAAGTTTGAAGATGCTGGGGGCAGAGAGGGGAGAGCTGCAACTGTTGAGGTTCAGAAACACTTTACAGTTCCCTTTCTCTAAAGTCCGGAAACACACACACACACTTACACACTCACACACATGCACTCGTACACTCATACACACATTCACACTCACACATACACACTCACACTCATATGCTGAAAAAAATGACTCTATTGACTTTTCTTTTTCAGAATTGAGAACAAAAGTAGGCACAGTATTACATTTTGGTCACTAGTAAAATTATCACCAACAAAAACAGAGGATTTGAAACAGGCAAAAAGAATCAGGCTAGAATCTGAAGAGCGGCCGAAGATAAGGCAGAGCTAAAGCAAAAACATCCTTTTTGTTTACAACCAAACAAGCACAAAATTACGCCTCTGGACCAGAAATTCTAATGTAAGTAAAGGCAAGAGAGAGCAGCACGGTGCAGTTAGCCCTAAAGAGTAATTTCAAATATTTTGGATGAAGTAGTTGATAATGGGCCAGATGTCCATGTTTTACTCCTTGAGTAGTCCTAACTTGCTATGCAGCCATCTGTGCCTCAGTAAGCTTAAGTATAAAATAAGGGTTAAAAACAACATTTGCTTTATCTCTAAATACATTATGGGTATTAGTGGTCATCACCAACTGTTTGAGTTTCTGGGGAAGGATGCTAAACAGGTAGGTGGTATTTTGATACAAAGAGCCAGTTCTAATGGGGACGAGGAGATTCTATCAGTTCATGAGTTCATGATTCGGGATCCAGAGCACATATGTCCATCAGTTCTAAATATACAGGTTTGTTGTCAGTTTTTGGTTTAGTGACTACACTGTACAAATTTTCCTGGTAGAGAATTCTGTTTTGTTTCTGGAAAACTCAAAGCCAAAAGCCCGCAGAAAAGCAAAGAAAATAAGTTAGCTCAAAGTCCTGGGGAAGGAGCTGAGTGTCACAAAGCAGAATCCTCTGGAGGGTTCTTTCAGTTTTACAAGATGAAAAAAAAAATCCTGCTTAACAGACATTAATGTATCAGTAAAATAGAAAGTTGCCCTTATAACATTTGTCATTCCTTTTAGCAGCCCTACCACAACCACAGACACTGATGACACATTAAATTGTCATCCATTAAATACAAATCCCTCCAAATAGAAACATTCAACTAGAACTCTTGAAAGATTCTTCCCCCGGAGGCCTTGCTGTGTCGCAGATTACCTTATTCGCAGCCTCCTTCCATAACTAGCCACCGCCACCTTCACCTTCAGGAAGTTAACGGGGCAGAATTTTCAATTTAAGAAGAACATGTTTCTCCTAGAAACTGCATGGCAGATAGTCTGTTATTATGAGTAATTTATTTTTTAAAAAAAGCCCCTAAATTTGCTAAAGTTCTTCTGTTGTATCGCCAGAGGTAAGTCCTAGGAGCAAGTGGGTAGTGCCTCTTGGGTGAACTGTGCATAATTGAGGGTGCCAAGTGCATGTCCTTCTCCATCATGGTTCAAGCAGGTACAAGTCAACACTGACTCCCTACACCTTGCTTGCCACCTAGTTGCCTTGGCAATCATTCCAACTTCCCTAAACCCTATGGGCAAGGCTGCAAGGGGCCCCAGCAAATGGCCAGCTTCCACTCCCTAGTGTCTCAAGGAATATATCTCCAAGTTCTGATTTCCCTTGGATTTTCAAATCTACTTCATTTGTTCATCAAAGAGGCACTGAACACCTGTTAGATGCTGGGCCAGTCTTACCACCTGTTGCAAGCAGATCAGACAGATGGGGAGCTTACTTTCTGGGAGAGGGGGGCAGAAGATAAACATATGATAAATGAACGCAAAAATAATTTCAGGTAGTTCTAACTGCTGTTATGTAAATAAAGTGGGGCAATGGGATAGAGAATGAACAGAGGTGGGAAGGGGCGGGGGGATACTTTAGATAAATTGGCCACTCTCGATGGGGGGACATTTGAGCTGAGAACAGAATGCCTTGTGATTTCCGGTTCAGTCTTTGACTCTTTTACTAAGTTTTTGTTTCTTTGCTTGGCTTTTTGGGATTAATGCTTCATTAGGAGCATCATTTTAGCTTTTGACCCCTGCTCCTCCCTGGTCTTTTGGATCTTCTTGGCTTCGTGTTTCCCACTGTGGCCATTCCGCCCACTCTTGCAAATGCCCTCAGCTTCTAGAGACATAGGTTATCTGCTGTACTAGTTTCCGAGGGCTGCTGTAACAGAGTACCACAAACTGGGTAGCTTAAACAACATAAACTTATTGTCTCACAGTTCTGAAGTCTAGATGTCTGAGAAGAAGTTGGCAGGGCTGTGAGGGAGACTCTATCTCATGCTTCTCCCCCAGCTTCTGGTGGTTTGCTGGCAATCTTTGGTGCTCCTGGTTTGTAGATGCATCACCCAGATCTCTGCCTTCATCTTCACTTGGTGTTCCCCCTGTGTGTGTCTCTATGTCCAAATTTCTCCTTTTTATAAGGACATCAGTCATATGAGATTAAGGCCTACCCTAACGACTTCATTTTAACTTGATTACCTCTGTGAACACCCTTTTTCCAAATAAGGTCACATTCTGATGTATTGGGGTTAGGACTTCAACATATTTTGGGGACACAATTCCACCCATAATACCTACTTTCCTGGGTAGCAACAAGATGAAATATTTTGCTCTACAAGACTTCACTCCTTCACATTTTATTTTCCTGATTTGAGTAGGTAAATTCTTGGGTTTTGGTAAATCAACTTTTAGTTTGTAACTAGCATTCAAAGAAGAAAGAAAATGAAAGTGAAAAGGGACACAAAGTTTGGTTTATTTTTAGATTAAAAAAAGAACTAGTTCAGATTATTTTTTAAGACTAGGTGAAGAATATGTATAGTTGTAAGCAGTACTCTGCACCTGCCACTTTCTCTTTCCTTTGACCCCCTTAAAAGCTCTAATTAGTTGAGAAAGATAAGTCAGGACTGCGGCACATTTTCCAAAAGTTGGGGCCAACAGTTCTTGAGATACTGACTCCTCCATTTCTGGAAAATAAGGGTAATTCTCCTGTGTCACCTCAAATTGCCAGCATTTCCATTATTCGGAGCCAGTTTTGAATATTCAGAGATCATATGGCACTACAGAAGTGGTTTTAACATTAAAATCCACATAATAACTTTAAAAACATGGTGCAGAAGGAGAAACCAGTTGAAAAAATGTCTGATTTTAACCAGTTAAAAGAGAGGAATGTAAAGAAGACAGAGATTCGGAAAAGACAGAGAGAAATAAAGGGCTAACTAGTGGTGCTTATGAATGGCTCTTGAAATGGATGAGCAGCTAGCTGTATAGTCCATCAGGATATTGAGTAGGGTAAAAGAGATCCTACCTGAAAAATGTTGTGATCTCAAGTAACTTTCCTCAGAGCTGGTGTATCGGTGAAATCAAAGAATCCTCATTCTGTGGGGGAATACAGGAACTCAGACCACAACAGAACTAATTGATAAACAAGCCCCAAAGGCCAGAGATTCTACTCGGGTGTATTAATTTGGTGAGTGGTTACCCTTATGTCCAACTGTTCCTTCCTCTCACTTTTGTAATTATGCTCTAAATAAGCACAGGAGAGGAAGAAATACAGTGCTGTTAACACTAGATAATGGTCCTTGAAGGAAGAATTTCATAAGTCATTATGTTATACAGCTTGTTAACTTATTATCTCTTCAAATCACAGAGGGCTGGCTTTTTCTCCTAGCGTTTCCTTGAAGTGAGCCTCATTGGCCATGGAAGGCACCATCGCACAGAAGTCGAAATCCCTGAATGCTCATAGCAGTAAGTGTTCTGACTTCTCTGCCTCAGAAAGACAAAGAGCTAATTTGTTCCTTTAAAAATTTAATTATGAATCTTTTCAAAGAGACCCCATAACTGAGCTCACTGAACAGATCACTTGCAACGAGGAAGTGGTGGAAAGCAAAAGGTAATATTCATCATGACACGGCAGTTGAAATCATTTCCCTCCCAAATCTGGAAAAAATTATTTAAGCCTTTTTCTTTTTAGTTCAATATAGCTTGAAATCTATTGAAAAGGACTTTATAAATCCTTGCATTCAGAAGAATGGGGCCAATGTGGAAGAGCAGGGGTTGGGATGAGGATGCCTTTGTGCGGGCTTAGGGCTCTTGCTCTTCTGAAAGCTAGACTCTATTTCACTGCAGAAGAAGCGCACTTCAAATTAGAAGGGAAGATTATCGCTTTCTTCAAACCAATGTGTTGCCCTAGTTCCAGAATTCAGAGAATTTTTAAACATCGCTACAGTCCTCTCAGGGAAAAACGAAAATGAGAATATCTCATTATTTTAAATAAATACTTCCTTTGCAGTGATGGATATTGTGACTTGACTGCCTTATATGAGACCCGTTTTTAAAGCCATTACTTATTTAATCATAGGAGCCTGGGAGCCTGGGAGCCTGGCTATACGGTGGGCCTTGGGTAAGGCTTCTCCACTGGGAAAGGAAACAGCAGGATGTTTTATTACAGATGTGGAAGAGGATGAGAGGAATGGTGTCCTACTAATATAAACAGCAGCTGGGAGAATTTAAAAATGATGAGCCATGTGATATCAAAAAGAGTATTCATTTAGCCCATTATTTTGGGGGGAAGCTGATATAAATGGATATTTTTAGAAACCAGAAAGATGTTATAATATTTACTGTCTAAAATTTACAAAGTCTAAGGAGATATTTCTTAGACAGCCCATCACAGAGAAGTAATATTATTCTAGGCGATATTTCAAAGAATGATATTAGTCTACCATGAGACAACTGATAACATATGGAAAACAATTTGCAATTTTATTTTGCTTTTCTAACTCAAATGCCCCTTGATACAACATCAATTTATTGGAATACAAAATAGCCAAAAATAATTTTGTGTAGCTGCTGTCAGTGGAAAGTATTTTGTAGGCAGTCAATCTTATGGCCTCGGAGGACCTGGATTCAACTTTCAGATTTTAAGTCATCAGCTCTGAACACTGGCCACCTCTCTGCTTTTGTTTCTCCCTCTCTAAAGTGAGAGTGATAACATCTGGACGTAGTTTGTAGGGTCATTGTGAAGATCAAATAAGATACTGTATTTGAAAATACTTTGTAAGCTGAATAGTGCTACATGAATGAAAAGTATTATTATTAATATAAACATGATAAATAAAGACAAATCCAGAGAGAAGTGCCTATAAAATGTGTCATGAGCAATGATCAGTCAATGCATCTTGATTAATTGGTGCTAAAGGAGTTTTCTTACTTGGCTGTTACTCAAAAGGAAAAGAAAAAGCTTGGCATTTCCAGTTGACTGTCTTCATAAGAAGTTTTAATTTCATTTTATAATGCCTATATGAAAAGGTCCTGCACTTCCATAAAAAAAGAGGGTGCATAAGTTAGAGGAAAGGTCATTATGACTGTTATTAACACTAATGTGATGTAGAATTAGAGTTTTTTCAAATATAACTTTTAACTTTCTAGGTACACTAAGATAGCCCGCGATGGCTACAACATGCTCATTTTACAGATGTTTAAGACAAAGCCAATATAATATTCATCAATTTTTTCTTCCTAGGCTTGTCAAGGTTGTAATAGAACCTACCTGAAATGTAGTATTATCCAGTCTATCATTGTTTCATCATTTAGCTAAAGGACTTATCAATTTTCAGCGTTAGAATCGGCTTTATGACTTGTTCTAGAAAGGCACCCAAAAGGAAGTCTGGGTGTCAATGACAGTTTTATTTGTAGAGTAGCTTTTCAACCATGTCCTTTTGTTTCTGAAATCTGTGGTTTTGTGTATAATTTTCTTAAGTCAGCACCTACTAGCCAAACAGATGAAAATGCTGCTCTTTGTTTCATTCTCATCCTCAGTCATCTACGTTGGTTCTTCACAGTCCTTACTTCTGCCAGTCCCCAGCACCATTATTCATCAAACACTTGCTTGACTTCACCCTCACCAGACACTATATTATGCTAGAGATTTCTATTTCTACACAGTGCCTTCTTTATACAACTTCCTTTCTGCTAAAGATTCTTATTTTCCCAATGGTTAGAGACCCAGCCTGCCAGTTTTCGTCCTACTGTGCCTTGAACTCTTTACTACAATCCACCTTACATAGCTCTTGAATCCATTTGAGGCTACACTGGACTCCTCTAACTTGGATTCCACGGGCAAGGATTTCAATATTAATGTCTCCCAAGGACGTTGCAGTTCAATTCTCATTCCTGGGTCACTACTCCCTTCTCTCTTCCCCACTGCATAAATTCCCCATTTTTGTCCATCTCTTTATTCTTACTCCTGCACCTTTAAATATTGTGGAGTAAGGTCTCATTATCAAAGAGACTGAGATTTGTTATCTGGACAAAGCCCAAGATTGACAGTCAACAGAAAAACATTCAAGTTGTAGCTCTGCCATTGAGATCTCTTTGGAAACATTTTTTCCCCTCTAAAAATCTCTCTTAGTTTTAAAATTGCATTAATCCTCACTGATCAGAAATTCTTCCACTAGTCCATGTTTTCTCAACCCAGGTGATGAACGACTCTTCTATAGCATTTGGCGTTTTCAGTCTCTCATTTTCATTGGCTCCTCTTTGTTTCTAGAAGTGTTTGTCCGCCTTTGGTTGGAAAATGACAAGATTAATAACAAAACCTTCTCTTGACCCTGGTATCACTTTCAATTATTGTCATAGGTTATTTCACATTCAGAACCCCTAAATAAGTGCTGTCTCCTGTTTTTCTCCATTTCCTCACCCATTTAACTCTTGCAATCTATCAGCATGGCACCTTCCTTGACCCACTTAGTCACTCTCTTCTTTCGGCTCTTGCCTAGGATTCCTTGAACTGTGCTCTCATGTTTCTCTGCTCACGTTTCTGGTGGTCCTTTGCATTTTCTTCTCTGCACCCCTCCTGCGCCTGCTGCTCACATTGTCCAAATCAGTCCGCAGCCTTCCCTCCAGTCTCATTGGCCTGAGGAGCTCATTCCCTCGAGAAAAGGCTTCTGCTATCAACTTTCCAACAGTGTTCACCAGAAAGGTGGGTCAGAGACCAATGAACTTGACATCCCTTCCCGTTTTCAGCACTGTTCTCTCTCTCAGACAGGGTATAAATGTAAGTTTATACCAAAGTGGGGGACATTTGCCTTCCTTCTGCTTTTTGCTTTTATTTTTCCTTGTAGAAAATGTATTTCAGAACATGTGTGTGAGTCAAATTCCTTAAACTGAGAAGTTTGTGTCAGACAAATTTAACAGGCATATAGGACAGGTTTTAGTAATGACAACAAAAGGTAAAAAATGATTTTGTGCTTTTTGTTCACCTGCATCTATGACAGTTTTACTTTTCTTTATATTTGAGACGTCAGACTGTTTCTGAAACTGTTAAAATGTTGTAAAGTCCCATTCAAAGTGTGTTTTTACTTGGCCCATTAGAGATGACTTTCCATGAAATTCTGAGGCTATTTTTTTGCTTAAAGACTGCATTTTAATAGTCATTTTTTTCAGTAATTCCTAGACAGTTGGTACAGGTGACTTTTCTAAGAGATTTCAAGCTATTTTCTTTCTCTTTCCCTTATTATATAATTTGAAAACCTATCAGACAGTTTGAAAGTTTTGTAAAAGTAGAGTTAAGGGACGGTCTCTAAGTATAATTGGAAACAGGTCAGTTGTGAAAGGAATAGTCTTTTTTTTTTTTTTAAACAAATGGAACTGTACAAATGTAAAACCACCAGATATTGGAGGAAAAAAATCTAACTTGCCATTCTCCACCATCTCTACTCAGTCAAAAGTATAACCATTTTCATGACTGGGTAGATTATCATGGCACATCATTATTAAGATTTGTTAAATGCAGATTATGACATTATGTAATTAATTATTTTTAAATGACATTTTTGAACAATAGTTTCTATTTAATCAATACTTATAAGTTGCTAGGACTATATAAAGTACTTTATAAATAACTATTTGTACATATAATTTACCTATTTAAAGAACACACCATTGCTTCTACTGCCTCTGCTCACCCCTATGATGTTCTCTATAACTTACATATAATCTTACTAACAATGATAAGAAATAGACATTCTTGTTCCCATTTAAAGAAGAAGAAACTGAGACCCAAAGCGACTAAGCAACTTGCTCCACTGTCACATAGCTAGTGAGTGATTAAACCTGGATTTGAGCACAAGTCTGTTAACCTGTGAGGTGTGGATCCATACACTATATTCTGCATTTCACATTTTACATGATAGTCAGGTGAAAAATTTTTGTTTTTCTTATTTTCTTTAATTATCCCTGGGGCAATGTGAGAGGTGGGGAAAATGGACTCACAGCCTCTCTGCATCCCACCATAGCTCAAGGATCTCCCTGTCCTGAGACCCTCAGTTTCATAATGTAGAGGTGTAGTCATAATTTGTTAATGAGAACAAGAGAAAGAATGACGGACCCTCTCCATTCACAAGGCTACTTCCTTCACAATACTAAGATATCTGGAAAACCAAACCAATAATGATGCTTAGAGCTCACGAAATTTTAGGTCAAAAGGAAAAGTTTGCTCTTAAGGGATATTTTCATTAAGCTCTGAAGGCCAGATGAATGCTTAGCTCTGTCATAATCATTTTATCTTGGAGAGAGTGTAAGACTTGGGGTCTGAGGCTCTGCCACTTCCTAGCTATGCGATTGTAGTCAAGGGAATTCTCCACTTATGGCAGATTTGGTAGTTTAGCTAACTGATTTCCTATTCCAATCTCCATTTTGCTTTTCTTCCAGGAAATGGGCAAGCTGTGAAAGCAGCTGAAGTCCAAAACTAAATTTCCCAGGTCCCTTTACAACTAGGATAAAGGCATATGACTTAGTTTCCACCAATCAGATGCCTTTGGGCAAGACATAGATGCAGCAGTAAGCAGCACAGGATGGCAGTTGCTCGCCAGTGATTTGGATTGACTGGAAAGCACATGGAGTGATAAAGGTATCTGGTTCTTCTGGAACCACCTGATGGAATTTCCAGGCTCCAAATGTGAACAGCATAGGTGTGAGTAGAGGCAGTGGAAGCAATGACGTGTCCTCTGAAACAGCTCCAAAGAATTGTCAGGCACTGTTTGGACTTCGTTGTTCACGGTCATGCTGTTCTGGCTGGTTAGTAACCAAACCTGGGTCTTGCCCTCTCAGAGATTCCATGAGCTATCTAATGCCCTTTGATAAGTCCCTTTCTTGTTAACCTGGTAGAGTGGATTCTGTTGTTTGTAATAAGATCCCCAAACCATACACCATTCTCCCTACTTCTTTAGGTATAAAATGAGTTGATGATAATATAATTTTCAGGCTGGCTGTGAGGTACACAGTAAATTTTAAATTGGCAAATAAAGTTTAATTTTTGTTATTGCTAATTGCTGGCCACTTAAGCGTTACTTGAGAGAACTACCAACCACCACAAAATAAATAAATAAGTCCCTGCTGTATTCATCTTGGAAAATGCTACACAGCATTGCCCAAGTGAGGAGCAGCCTTTTGATTTGAGGATTACATTTGAAAACCCTGTTTTCTCACTCCATGCTTTCTAAAAATGTATGTCATGTGTCTTTTGACTGGGTGTCACGTGGCCTTATTATTGTGATCTTACTTAGGGAAAGATGCCCTGGATGACAACTTATTATCTCTTTCAGGGAACTCTTGTGCCCCTTTCTCCTAGGTGAATTACTGAAAACTGCGCAGCTTTCATTTAAAAATAGGCCACCATAAATACGCTCTCAGAAATTGCTGAAAATTCATTTGGTTCTGTTTTTTTAAGTGTTAATTTTACTTATATAATTACACATGGCATCATACATGTGCCTACTCTTGAGTCTGAAGACATGCCTACAATTTGTTATTCTCTGTCCTTTATTTTTGGTACTGAAAAAAGACCACTGTGCTTTTGTTTGCATTTATTCATTCACTATATTTGACAATCCTACGATTAAAATTTAGAAAATGTTATATTAAATATACAAACTAAAATGTAAATTCCCTACCTTCCAGGAGCTTATAGTTATATTAACTATAATCTATGTGGGCAGAAATAAGGAGTAATTACAGTTATGCTGCAACTGAAATTACTGTAACTGAAATAGTTAATTTTTGATGAGGATGATTGGGTCAAATTCATGGAAGAGACTATTTTGACTTAGATCTCAAATTTTAAAAAATGAATAGGGAAATTTCAATAGGACAAAAATTGGTAGCAGGAAAGAAGAGACAGTCAATGGTAAAATGAAAGCATTTTCAAAGAGACAAAAGCGTAAATTATTTGATTTATTTTCAGAATAGAGAGCTGTTCAGTATGGCAAACTGTTGGATTCATGACAGGCTGTAGTTAAAACTGAGAATGCAAAGGAAGTCATTGTTCATGAGTGTATTTTTTCTCCACCATATCTTCATCATTTTTTCATCTTCAATATACTTTCATAACTTTACCATTGATTGTATTTTAGGTTGCTTCTTTCTTTATGCCATATGGAAAGACAACTCAATCAATAGGCCAATTTCCTCAGCTGCTTTTAACTGTGTCTCTTTGATAAACTGTAACCTCTGTAAGGGCAAAGATTTTATCTGGCTTTATCACTATTTTTATTACTCTCATTATTATGTCTATCTTTATCACTATGCCTAAGCATAACAGCAGAGTGCAAGAAATACTGTAGTTGATGAATAAATAATTGTTGAGTAAATGGCTTCCAGATAGCCATAAACAGTAATCTGTCATCCAATAGTAGCATTAACAACAGTCCTTTGCTGAGATATCATAGGTACGTGAACTGTATCCCAGAGCAAGTATCTATGTGATGTGCTGGAAAGATACACTAAAAGAGTATGATATCTTCTCACATGCCATTCAAGGCAAATTTCTACCTCTGATTTAATTCCTGAACTCATGTAATGATTCTAGATTAAAAATAAATTTTCTGGAAAAAAGATAGTTTTATGGATGACAATAAACACACACACACGTGTACATATTCATACACATACATACACACACACACAATAACCCAACATTAATAAAAGAGAAATTCAGGAAATAGTACAGAATCTAAACCTTTTCTGGGGTGAATATTTTTCAGGGTTTTTCACAAGTTGCCAGCTGTCAAACCCGTGAATTACTCTTTCCTGAATGTCTTTCTGAACTGACTTTTTATAAATTATCTGGCTTGCCGTTGTGGTGGGTCATTTGTGGTTACATTTATCTTGTCCAGTTACAGCAGTAACGTGTAAATTGGATCTCTAAGAAGTGATAAAGTGATGCAAATAGTGCTTTTCACCTCAGGTTACCATAGCCACAGTCATTATTTGCAATAGCTACTGTGCTGTGTTCTTCTATGAAATCTCCTAACAAGATGCTTCGCCTCATGTCACATCCAAGCTACTAAGAAGAGTATACATACTGAAAAGATTGGAGCTGACATAACTTCACTGCCAAAACTACCCTTCCAGGAAATTATCTTCAGAGCTATTGTTAGGTTGATTTTCATACGCTTGGAAATTCTTTATAGAGACCATGTGTTGTCAGATTCAAGAGGATAATTTGCATTTTTGGGTAATAGGAATGGGGTGAAGAATAACCCTTTTGTAACTGGGAAGTTTTCAAGGCATGAAGTGCAACAGCAATAATGGGCTCTATGGGAAGACCCAGAAGACTCAGTCTCAGAGACTAATAGGACATTCCCAGAAGACTAATAGAGAAACGTCAATGCTTCTAGGTTCCTGGGGAACTCTAGAGAATTATCAGAAATCAGGATTATTATTTATCTTCCACTTGTGTCAGAGAGCTAAGAAAATATGTAAATGCACAATAGGAGTAATGTATTCTCGTGGTCTGAAAGAAGAAGCTTTTCAAAGTGCTGCCTTACAGCCAGAGTATATGCCAATGCTTATTACTTTGGGTTGTGAGACACTAATGGGTAGGAATACTGGGTTAAATGAATTTCTTCAGATTTATGTACTGCAGGACTGCTCAGAGCCTTTGATGTGATCTATTCCTTTGAGAATCTTAAGACAGGGATATAACATGGCTCACTGAATTTTGTTATTACTGAGAGCTTCATGGGAACACAGCTTGGGATGCTGTGCCCTATCAGACAGTTAAGATGCTCCATGATTTCCTTTTTGGAATTGTAAATAACTATCACCACATTTTTGTTATTGCATTTTTTGTTTCTTAAAAATGAGGTCTAGGGACCATCCTGGTGGTGTAGTGGTTAAGTTCACATGCTCCACTTTGGCGGCCTGGTGTTCACCAGTTCGAATCCTGAGCGCAGACCTACACACTGCTCATCAAGCCATGTTGTGGAGGCACCCCACATACAAAATAGAGGAAGATTGGCATGGATGTTAGCTCAGGAACAGTCTTCCTCAAGCAAAAAGGGGAGGATTGGCAGCAGATGTTAGCTCAGGGCCAATCTTCCTCACCAAAAAAAAAAAACGTCTCAAAAAAGGCAGACTGGTCACAGGCTCATGGTTACTTTATGGGGTGAACATAATAATATTAGAGCATCTATTTTTTTAAATATGCTTGTTAGCCTAGTACCTTATTACTCTTAAGTTTCTCAACTTTTCTTTTTCTAACAATGTATTTTAGGGCTTTATTACTTTCGAGAAAGCTTTTGTTTTATTAATACAAAAATGATGCATCTTCAAGACAGAAAATTTAGAGGATCAAAGTAAACAAAAAGAAGGAAATAAAAATCACTCATAATCCTATCAAGCAGATATAACTCTGTTGACAAGCAGATGTAAATCTTCTCTCAATTTGCGTTTTATGTGTTTTTGTTGGTAAATACAGGATCATGTTGTATAGACATCTTTGTGTGCTTTTTTCCCACTTAGCGAGCATCAGCAACACCTTCGCATGCTATTACCTACTCTCACGCCACTTTATTTCCAATGCCTGCCATATTGCACTTTTGTAACCATCCTTCCACTGTTGGATATTTAGTCTAACAAGCTTCCTGCTCTTCCCAGGTTTACTCTGTTAGCATTCTTAGAGACTTCAGGGATGTGACTATTAGAACAGTTGACAGCATTTTCAGTTTTATAAAGCGTTGTCCTAGAAACTTCATGTCTCAACCGCAGTGTCAGAGAACAAACACACCAACAATGATCTGCTGCCTGGGGTCCCGGAAATCACACTCATGGTGCTATTGACAGTTGTAACTTCCCAACCAGGCTCATCAATCTGCAACTACAACTTATTCCCTGGCCACCAGTATTCCAGAGGAACCATACAAGCAATCAAAACCTACAATTTATGGGCCAAATCCACAGAACAGCATGAAGTCAACCCTTTCGGCTCTCGGGATGAGAATAGTATGAGATCTGGGGGTCTTTAGGATGGCAGCATGAGACTGTTCCCTGTTTTGTTTGAAGTCTTCCAGGTTGTTCATCTCAGAGCTTGTTCTGGAATGAATGCCCACATCATTTAAACTACAGAGATTATCTTCAGCACCATAGGCGCAATTATGGAGAGGCTGAAATCAGCACCTCCTGGTAGTCTGTTTGATGAGCCAACGCCAGTAATGATTGGAGCTGACTCCCAAGTACTGAGGATTCCTATCTGGAGATTCACCATGGAAGTTCTTCCAGGCATCTGGTCAGGCGTGACATGAGAGAGCCTGGGGAGCTGAATTTCCCTGGTCTAAACGGAGCTCTACTCCAGGCGTGCTATCTTGTCAGAATAATAACTTGATTGCCTTTCATCCTAGTTGCCCTAACTGTAAAGCACCTTGAAGTACTACTTCACATAAAGGAAGTCGAATTGGACCAGATATACCTTGTCTATCTCTACATGTCAAATGGTTGTAAAAATTTGCAGCTATAAACTTTTATTTTTTGATTCTCAGGAATTTGGATTTTGTCAGTAATTTTGAAAAGCACTTTTCAAGGAACTTGTATTGGGAGGCAGCATAGTAAATTGTTAAAACTATAGATTGTGTAGTCAGGCGACTCAAGTTCAAATTCTGCCTTTTATCAGCTGTATCATTGTTCTGCAATCATTTCCTCAGCTGGAAGACAGGAAAAGTGTGCCTACATCAGATTCATAAAAATGACATGAAATAAATATCAGGAAAGCACTCAATATCAGTGTCAGCACACATGAGTGCTTAATTAATATTATTATTAATTTTAATATTTAAAAAATTATAAATATATTTAAATATTTAAATATAATTTATCATCAATAAGGATGCTGTTATTAATTATCTCTACTATGTGCAGGTGCTGTGCTAGTTCCTGGGGGGAGAAAGTTGAACAATACACTGTCCTCTAAGGAGTTGAAGTCTAGAGAGTTCATTTGTAGTTTATTTCAATGTAGCGTTGTAAGCGATGGAATAAATGACATAAAGTATGTATGAGATGTTGTGAGAACGCATCACTCAGTGTAGAAAGATGTTGGGAAGGCTTGCTTGGGTCACATGGCATGGATGGTAGAGTTTTACTTCCTGGGCATCTTACATGCTGGGCATCAGCATGGGTTACTGAACCCGTGTGGTCACCGCTCCCCTCCAGCGCTTTCACCTCGGGCTTAAATTGAAAGAACTGGAGAGACCTCAAGTGTTTTTGTTGTGTTTTGTTTTGACCATTGGCTTTTGTTGTCTTACAGAAAATGTGATAAAACAAGTCCCTACTATTCTCTGTACAAAGTAACTTTTGTAATAATGTGTATCTTTGTATAGCCTAGTTCATGGAATAAATTTTAATTCATTTGGGTTTTTTTCAGCTTCTTTAACATTCACACCAAACCACATTCTATTCAAGTATTTAAAAACCTAGACCAAGTCAAGTTAATAGTTTCTGGTGTTAAATTAAGCAAAAACAAGCAAAAAAAATGAGACTATATTTTAAAGGAAACACGTTACAGTAGGGAAAATTACTTAAATATATTAGCCTTCCGTCCTTATTTCCTCTGGTATACCATAGTTTTCCTTCTCCCTGAGATATTCTCTTGTGACAAATACAGAATCTCAAAATCTGTACTCACTGTAGCCACTGGGATTTCTTGTATATCTTTGTCTGCGGCATTTTACTTTCCTAATTAGGAACATGGCTTCAGTGGCTGCTGGCTACAAAACAACCTGGTATTGCTTCTCAGCTCGTTAGGAAGAGGAGGAGGCTGGAATGGGCCTTTGGTCCTCATTAGATGGCTGATAAGTCTCATTTGTACATTTTGAAGATGCTGCTCAGGCAAGCGTAGCAATGCCACTGTGGCCAGGTTTGCTAATTGGAGAATGTGAAAGAGTATCCATATAATCTCAGTGTCTCTGGGGGATTTGCCCAGTTGGAGGTTTAATCCCATTGTCTTTCTTATCCTGAAGGCAAAGAAAGGCACTGTCTCAAAGTTTAGGCATAGAAAGACACGAACGTCTCCTGATGATCCAATGTCTGATGTGAATGAACCGCAAAAGCCACACTTCTTGTCTTAAGGGTGAAGACCTTGAGCTGATCCATACAGGGTTCTAACGCTGGATGGAGGAGATTGCTCTAGAATAGCTTTTTTCTTTTAAAAAAAGCTGTTCAAGGAGGTTCTGAGTATCATATAGGTATGTTTTTCAAGTTGTCATTCTCAGTGAAATGAATGACAGCATGTAAAGCAGTGGCAGAGTTTCTTAGCTTACATAAGAGGGATTTCAGTGTGTCTATAAGTGTGGTTAGTTTAGAAACTTCATTACTACATTTTATAGGGAGAAAGCCTGTTGAGAGATTAACCATTTGTGACAAAAGTAAACGAACCAATAGAATCTAAAGCTAGAACTCGGGTCTCTGAGCGGGAAGAGACTTGCTATCTTCTGGAAGAGACCGCCCTGTACTTTTCAAGGACAGACAAGGCAGGGTAAGCTGGTCTTTCTCCACCTTCCTACATTATGTCCTTACAAAGGATGCACACTAAGAAGACCATTATTCATACAGGACTGACTTTTTGTGAAGAAAAATCTAGGCTCCATTTGGGTGCCATCTATTTATTGACTTCAAGCTTAAGTTTCCTACTGTGAGCACAAGTGTTTACACAGATAACAGCTACATGCACTAAGTCTCCCTGTTATACAATGGTCTAATCTGAATAGATATAAAGATCCTCTGACCCATAAGAACCCTATTGCCCTGGGCTGATTTTCTTTATTTTTGAGTTCTGACTTGTGTTAGAGACTGTTTTCAAAATGGAAACCAACACACCCTATTTTGTCCAGCAAATTTCTCTTTTTAGATAATAATTCACTCTACAATAGAGTTCAACTCTTCATTAATATAGAAGTCCAACACTGAGCCTGTTAAAAACTCTGATTTCATGCTTACAGTCTAAATTTCAATGTTGGAAGTAGTCTTAAGAGATGATTTAAGTCAATCATCTACCCCAGGGATAATCACAACATCTTAGATATGAATGTGTCTTAGGAAATACAGGAAGAGAGTTTCGAGAATTTCCCTTGGGAATTTGTACTTGGATCTGATCACAGTCACTTAAAGATGTTATTTTTCATGTACAGACTAGTTAGTCCTATAATTTCGGTGCATATCACCTCGTTTTACCCTGGGACTTGGTGGAGGTAGTCAAATCAATTCTCTTCTATAGTACCTATGTGAAGATAGATCAGTAATTTTCAACTTTCCTTTCCCCAGATTAAGACATGCCCATTTCAATGGTGGGAGAAAAGAAGAGTTTATACTACATCTAGTTGCTCCATTATTGCCCAGTGTCACTTTTCAATGAGCAATCAGGAAATAGCTACTTTTGTGTAGTGATTTTCATTTGACTCATTGCATTAAAACATCTTCAAGATCTTTTCTGAGTTTTGTTTAAGGAACTGAATTTCCTTGAGATCCTCACTGTGTGGACTGCAAGAGTCATTGGTGCCTCTATTTTTGCTTTTGTTAAATAAATTTCCTAGTTGGGGAGCTTTGAGCTCATAATCTCTGAAAAGAGACACAGCCATCTGCCATATAGTTTAGCCTCTGAGCTGTGGGCTTGGAGGAAGCTATATTTCAGAGACAAGGAAGCCAAGGAGGGGCAGGGGACACGTTTATTTTCACTTTTCACAGACCACAGTAGGAGTGAATCTAAACTCTGACAGGAGCCTGCATTAGGTGCCAAACTGCCACTGTCATTTGCATAATGTGTAATCTAAGGTGTTGATTCATCTCTGATGGACAGGCATGTTTAGTGAGGGGAGACGAAATTGCACATTGCCCCCCTGCCTGCCCCTTAAGAAACCAATCACATTCCTTCTCTCCATCAAGGCCACAGAGGCAGGGAGCTTTCTGCTCCATTAAACTTGCTTCTTGTCTCTACTTAGCAAACTGACTACCAGCACTGGCTCTTTCCCTGCTGCCGCCTCTGATGCTGCTGAGAGCAAGCTGCTCCTCCCCCAAAGGAAAGGAACCAACGTAAATGGAACTGGCTGATTTGGGCGGGGGCAGTATTTTTACTTTGTTTTTGTCAAATTGCATCCCACCCCTAAATAAGACTTACCTTGTGAAGACTGTGGAAGAACAAATATGTTCAGAAAGTACTGTGCTGTTAAAATTGAACCATTTGATTTTAATGTAATTGCAGAGTTTGATTTTAATTGGCTGTTTTTTTGAAAGTGGGTGTTTGGCATAGAATTTTGGTTTTAGAAACTGAACATATATCTGTTTGCATGTTTGTGCAGTAGCAAATGCCTTTGTTTTAACAAAAGAGTCCCTCATTTTAATAAAATTCCTAACATTAGATATTTAGTGAAACTTGTACTTTTAAACAGACAGTGGTCAAAAGAAAGACTCTCTCAACTTTGACTTTTGCATCACTGTCTTAACTTTGTCCCCATTCCCACTGTACAGTTATGGTGTTGTTTAGCACATTTTTTGGGGACCAAGGGTAGGAGGTTTCTATATCCCTCCTACCATAAACGTTTTCTAAACATTTATTTAACTATTTTATGAGCATTTTCTCTAATTCTTAAATAATCATCTTCCTTTTTAGCAATAAAGAAACTGAGGCCCAGAGTATTTAAGAGACTTTTCCAATTCCTTTTGGTTGAACCACACAAAATTGCTGTTTATGTAGCTTAAAAATGGTTGGATATCAGCAGATTTATATGGCCCAACCCAGCAGCTATTCAGGAGAGCTAGGATTCAAATTCAAGTCAGCTAGGCATTGTCAGCCTTCCTTCCGCTATGCCATGCTGCTGTCTTATTTATTTATATTCTGTGTTGTTTCAAGAACCTCACTTTGTATGCATTACGTACTCAATATAATATGTGGTTAATGAATATTTGTTGATTGGCTTTTTAAAAATGGATTTAGGGGAAGCACCTAGAGCTATGTTTTGTAACCATTAAGCAAAGTATGAGGTCTCAGTTTTTACCACTGTAAATCTGGGTGGTTATAAAGGGCTATTAGATACTATCTCTTGAGTCATTAATTCCTCTACTCTGTACGTACGGTACAATTTCCCAACATCCAAATAGCTACCTCTTGGGATGGGCTTTTTTGGGAACAGGTGAAATCCTGCACCTTGAATGTCTTACTCCCGTGTTCTCTCTTCTGCCAGCGAGGCTCAGCAATTTCACAGGTTTTGTGAGATGACTGAGAAAGCACTTAGATAATCTGCCCTCAAAATATCCCTCCCCTTTCCTTCTCACTCTATTCACATCTCCTTTCCACACTTGCATTTATTCCCTTTCCAACACTTTCTCTCTTCTAGAGATAATACTCTAATTTTTTGGCCACAGGTGTTTTTAGCTCAAGTTCTCATACTGGCCTTTTTAAGAACAGACTTGCACATTTTGGAAGAACCCAGGTGGTTTTAATATTGAGTATGTCCAAAAGATATGAATTTTGAAAGCAAATCAAAGACTGCACAATTTATGGTGTAATTACATAGTAATTACTCAATTTGCTTGTGAACATTGAATCCTCTCCATGGGTTTTAAACAGATGTCACAGCAGATGCACCTCATTTAAAGGAGAATTTCTATTAACTACAGCAGTAGTTGGGCTTATTATCTTCAGTGGTGCTGAATTAAATTGGTAACAGAGGGCAGTGTTGAAAACTATGAGAAAGTATGATTCAGACAGGAGAGGGACAGAAAGTGTCAAACAGGGGAAGATTCCCATAAGTAAGCATATCAAATACGGTGTCAGCATCTCAAAGGATTGATGAATTCTTGGCTTTGGGGTTATATGACAGTTATTGATGGTAGTAACTGAATTTTGCAGAGAACTTTCCAGTGTACAAAATCATTTCTACCTACATTATCCCATTTGATTCTCACTGGAATCCAGGATGCAGGTAGAGTGTCCTGAGGCTCAGAGGTCACCCAGGTTCTTACAAGGGGTGTGTAGTGGAGCCTGAAACAGAGCTTAGGCTGCCTGACTCTCAAGCTTCTCTTACTGTCACCTCACACTGCTTCTTCAAGCAAATAGCGCAATCAACAAATCAATTAGACTGTGTTTTTAATCAAATTGACTGAAATTTTGGTCTGCTAATTTAAAATCAAAGTGATTGAATCAGTTATTTGTGTAAATATAGGTTAAGAAGTATTTGTTTATTTTTACATCAAACTCTTGGTTTTGGTGGTATATATTTTCAAATAACTACAGTTTGAAATCAATTCTTTGTGCAACATTGGAGACTGCCAGACATGTGCCAGTCTTTTCAACTAAATCCATATACGTCCAGGATAATCGCCACTGGTAGCATCATCCTCAAATACATAGAACAACGTGCCCATACTGATATTGATGGTTTAAAATTGTCGGCAAGTTTGAAATAAAAGGATGTACAAACTCAGTTGAAATCTTGACAGCATTTCGCTGAAGGCTGGGAAAAACTTGCATATGTCCTTGCTTTTCCTTTCTGACCAACACTTTTTATCTTTTTTTAGCATGAATTGATCCCTACTCCATCCCTTTTCAGCTTAATGTCTTTTCTCATCCAAATCTGGAGGATAGTGTGTTTGCCCAACAGCCTGCCCACTCCTGACCCCTATTCCCTGGTCTGTGAAAAAGGCCTGGTCTCAGTGAGCCTTGTCATTCAGGAGGCTGTTCAAGTGGCAAAGGCTCCAGAGAATTCATTTTTGCTTAGTCCTTCAAGGCATTTCCCTGGGGCACACCTTCCAGACACCGGTGGTGATTGGTGAGAACCACAGAGAGAAATGATCTGGTTGTCTGTCAGTAGGACTCCCACACAAATGTCAGAGCTTGGCTGGGAAAAGCTGCTTTTTTTCTTTCTGTGTGGCTCTCCTTCTTCATAAAAAAATCACCAGCGCTCTCTAGAGATTTCTTTCCCTTTCCTCTCCTCCCCGAAGATTCTGTGGTAGGCTGTAGTCCCTTCTCTTGCCTTTTCCATTTTCTCATCAGAGAAAGCTGGCTGCCTGACTGTGCTCTCCCCTTGCTCACCTCTCACCCACTCTCCTTTCTCCTTTATTTATCCTACTTGGGACTTGTACTCCTCTCTTTGGAACACTTACCCTCCTACACTGCTTTCTCTAACACTTCCTCTCCTGTCCTCTCCCCTTCCTCTTGCACATCTGAGGACTGTTCTCCCAGAACACCTCAGCTCATTGGCCATCAGTGAGCCAAGGCCTGAGTCTCAGCAAGGGGGAGGGGTGATGAGGCCGGTGGAGAAGGAAGCTGACAAAGGAGGAGGAAAGGCCTCAGAAAAGACTTGCAAAGAAATGGGGAAAGGGGAAATTAGAAGCCCCTGGAGCTGGAAGTTGAAAGTAACAAATGGGGCAAGACTTGGCTTTTCTGTCCTGCTCCAACTTTATATATAACAGTTTGTATATCTGTGATATAAAAAATACATGAATGAGCATAATATAATATATGAGAAATAATTAATATTATTAATTAACGTAATATTAGAAACAATTTCTGTAATATGCACATAGTGAGTGCAACATAATAGACACTCAATAAAAGATAGTTATTACCTTATTGCTTTTTAAGACTCAAAGTGACTCGAATAAATATAGGAGAATTGAGTTCAAACTGTGGAGCAAAATCTAGTTTTGATAGAGGCAGTACTGTATTCTTGGTAAAAGGTTCTCTATGTTATAATATATAGATTGTGGCAGTCAGTTGTGAGAGATGCCAGGAAATTTATAATAATAGTCATCAAGTACTGAAAGTTGAGTCTGATGATTTTGGAGACAGGAGAGTGTACATGTGAAAAGCTGGACTCCGGTCTTAGACGTGTATTAATCTTGGAAACGTTCTTCAACCTCTGCAAGCATTTGTTCCTCATCTGAGAAATGAAGATCCTATGGAACCAACCACACAGGGTTGTTCCTAGTTGACATGGGATCAGATATGCAAAGCTCATAGCACAGTGCTTAGCGCATAGTAAGCATTCAATAAAGACTGCTCCTTATTGGGTTGCACTTTTTAAAATCAGAGCAGATTCAAGTTTATCCTTATCAAAACATCAGTTTTGCTCACTTGCCTTCTCACTTACTTTCCTGAGAGACAAAGAAACGGGTTTGGATTAGCTAACCTGTTGGGAGAGTGTGACCCATGAGAAATTCATCTCTTATGTGGACTGTGGCAGGAAAAATATCAGGAAGCACCGCGGTAGGTTTCTCATCAACTGTATGACCTCTGACTCTCATGTTTCTGGCCATTTCAAATGCCCACGGACCATTTTTCAACAGAATGGTGTTCGTTAGTTTATAAGGCAGTTCATCATATGCTAGACTTATTTCACTAGGGTTTGAGGGATATTTTGTGCTATTAGGAAAGATATGAGAAGCCATTTGCAGGCTGGCAGTTAGACTTTATTGATGAAGGAGGATTTGTTGACCATTTCATATTATAGGACATTTTCAAAGTCCTGGAACTATACGGTTTATGCTAATTCATTTGACCAATATCTATAGGGCATCCACTACCTTCTGCTTCTGGGCTGGGTGCCAGGGAGTCAAAGGTGCATTAGACATGTCACAGCCTGGCGAGAAAGCACAGGGCCTTGCACACAGTTGAATAAATATTTGTTGAGGCGACTGGGAAATCAGCCCTTACTGAATCATAAATGCCGTCTGGTAGCGAGCTAAGAACAAGCTACTCTAGGAGGGGCAGGGAGGGAGCAACTGCTCTGGGTTGTGAGAGGTTTGCTTCCTGGGGAAGCCCTTACCGTGCTTAAAGATCCCTCTGTGCTGTCTCTCCAGGGCTTAGCGAAATCCGCTGAGGATATCTGCCACAAAGTCCCAGCACAGAGCACTGTGATGTGGCCAACCCTAATCCCAACTCTTGCCCTTGGGGATTTCTCTGTTGTCCTTTTTTGAACCTGGGAATCGTGTACTGTTCTGGTTTCCATTCCAGCCTGTTCAGTGGCTAAGCACAGCTTGGGAAGGACTTTGGTTATAGTGCATCCAAGGCCATAAACAAATCCAGCATAGAAAAGCAAACTCCTGGGCAGCAGCCATACAAGGAAGGGGAATTGCCATGTCTGTGGCCACAGAGGTGGCAGGGGCAGTGTCATTTTCAGACACTGTGCCTGGCTCCCTGCTCCTCAGCCCTCCACTGCCCACAGCTGGAGCTGCTTAGTTTCAATGTGCTCATTCAGTCTCAGCCAGGTGCTAGCCTAGGCCAATCCCATTCCCTAGTCAGGAGAACTTAGGGGACGTGAGGCCAGTGACACAGTGGCTGAGAATCTTGTCAAATCTCCAACTGACCACGTGTTCAGCCTTTAGGACTAGAACCAACTACATTTTGTTTCGTTCTTTGTGACAAACTGAACCATCTTGTATCCTGCTTACTGTAACTGGCACCTGTCTTGTTCTTTGTACCTCACTGTGCGGAGCCCCGTTTCCTCAAATGTCAGGTGGCAGGGCTGTTTTGAGTAATAAATAAGATGACCTGTGAGGCACCTGACATGGGGAGGATGCATAATTTGTGATGGTGTACATTTTGTTGCATGGGTCTTGTTGGCGCCTGGAGTTCTGTCTCTGAACACGAAGCATGATTGTTTTGGTATGGAGGTCATTTGGGAGACTGCAGCGTAAGACTGTGTGTTTTATTGACCAATGTTCATGTGTGCTCCATGCATCCCTGACTTTCACCCCATCCCTGACCTTTGTCCCTTCTCTGAGTCTCATTCAGTATCAGACCAGCACCTCATCCCTTACCTTCACCCCATTCCTGACAGGGCATGTCATAATCAGTTTCTTTGAGTTCCTTTGAGGGTTTGGGACTCAGAGATCTCCTCAGGGGCAGAGAAAGGCAATAAGCCACTGAACTAGAGTGTAGAGGCTTGAGTCTACCCCAGATTTTCCTGTGTCTCCTCTTCCTCAGCTTTGGCTCAGCTGCTTGGAAAGTTGCCTTGGGAGAGGTCCATCAGAGACCAAAGGACACTGGTGCTCTTCCTGTCAGTTCCTCTTCCCAGGGCTGGAAGGGAAACCTTGCCAGGAGCCGGTGATTTTTGGACAGGGTGCAGAGCCCAGTCAAGTGAAGACTCATGCCCAGCTGTGTGACTGAGGCCTGCCCACAGGCCACTTGAGGAATGTGTCCAAGAAATGTAGGAACCAAATGCAAATGCCGCCTGCCACTCTGCCCAGCTGAAGAAAGTCAAGAAAAGCCCATCTTGAGAGAAACTGTACAGTCCCAATCTCCATATAAATAAAAAGAAATAATGCCTAAATTAAAGCCTTAGCTTGAAGCACTGAAAGAGAAGGAATCAGAGGGCAAACATTTGAAAAATTAGTTCTGAATTCATCATGGTCCAAGATCTTTATCAGCATGTAATTTAAAAAGAAAAATAAAACAATGTGCCAACCTCACAGTGGATGTTGATTACAAGATGCATAGTTAGTTAAACGCGTTAGCAAAGTCTAAAGAGATTAGACAGCGAATCCAAGCGCCATTGCACAGACCCCCTGCCCAGGCCCAGGACAAAGATGCACAGTCACCATTTCTCCAGTTGCTACAGGGGCTGGAGGAAAGCACGGTGGGCTTTCTAAGCAACTGTCCTGTGTGGGGCAGAGAAAAGGGGTAGATGCCCTCTCAGAAGTGAAAATGAAAAGGATGTCCTAAGGGGGAAGATTATTTATCATGTACTCTGCATATGATAAAGTGGAATTAGCAAGAGAATTGACTTCTATTGGCAGCCTATTTCTGGACAAACTACTTTGGCCCATAGTAGGGAAAAATTTAAAAACCACCCTTAAAATTAATACTTATTTGAAACAAAGAGATAAAGGATTTGGAAAAATACTTTCCAAGGGTGCCAGGTGTGAGTGGGCGTGAGGCAAAGAGGAGAGTGAACAAGGGGGAAACCCCAGGTATGGGGAGCAGGAAGGCCCTGCTGTCCTCTGGCTTTCTCCTAACACCCTCCTTGACCCTCCCTCCCCTTTCCTTCCCATCCGCCTTCTTCTCTCTCCCCCAACTACTTCCTAGCTACTGGGAGCTTCCTCAGTCCTGGTTTATGTTTCAACCAGATGAAGGCCTTGTTCCATCAGAACTGAGCAGTTTATCTGAAAAGAAATTCACATAAAGCTGGTAGAGGCTGATACTGGTAGTCTCTTAGGTAACATCTGTATTTTAACAGGGAGTCCTTTTGGGCTTTATCAGAAAACAGTGAAGAAGACTTTATTTCCCAAGTGTCACAAGCCATTCACATGGTAAGTATCTTTGAATGGAGGAAAAGGACGGGCAAGTTCCAGAATTCCCTAAATCCCTGCAGGTGGACAGCTGCCCGCTCTGTCTATACATCCAACCTCATCTGAGATGCGGCCAGGCACCTCTGCCACATTTGCTTCCCTTGACATTGTTGTCTTCTTGTGACACTTTCCTGCGGACTGTAACTCCATGATGACAAAGACTGTCTCTGTCTTAAACAGAAGAGAGAACATTTACTGAACACTTACTATCTTGTCAGTTTTCTAAGCCCTTTAAGTTTATTAACTGATTTAGTTTTTAGAACCATCAGAGGTAGGGAATTCTATGCCCATTCTAAAGATGAGGCGTGAGTTGTTGAATATTATGTGTAAGGTCACAGGGCAGGTAAATGGCAAAGTTAGGATTCAAACCCAGCTGTCTGACTCCCAGGCTCACGTGGTAAACCACAACACAGGTTGTCTTCCTGGCACCTAGTACAGTGTGTGGGAAGCAGTCACTACTTCTGGTTTTCCTTTTATATCTCTGTGATGGTTAATTTTATGGGTCAACTTGGCTGGGCCATGGTTCCCAGATATTTGGTCAAACATTATTATGGATCTCTCTGTGAGGGTGTTTCTGGATGAGATTTCCATTTAAATCAATGGACTTTGAGTAGAGCACATTGCTATTGATAATGTTGAGGGGTAGGGCAGGAGACTTATCCAATCAGATGAAGTCTTGGATGGAACAAAATGCTGATCTTCCCTGAGCAAGAGGGAATTCTCCAGCAGACTGCTTTCAGACTTCACCTGCAATGTCTGCTGTTCCTGATTTTCCAGCAGACTGCCTTTGGACTTGAACTGCAACTCTTTCCTGTGTCTCTATGCTGCCAGCCTCCCCAATCAGATTTTGAGCTCACCAAGCCTCCACAATCGTGTAAGCCAATTCCTTAAAATAAAACTTCCTTAAAATAAAAACGAATTCCTTAATATATAAAAAAAGTATATATACACATCCTATTGGTTCTGTTTTTCTTGAGAATTGTGACTTATACAGTCTCCTTTTCTAATAAGTTCCTCAAGATTAGTTCCTAGGCCTTCTTTTCTTCTCAGCCTAAGTTTTGTCTATTTTCTAAGCAATTTTTTCCTGCCCATGGCCTTCGTTGCTACCCATATGCCAATAACTCTAAATGTATACTTCTAGCTCAGATGTATCTACGGAGGTCCAGACTCATATGCACCTACGTACTTGGCATGTGTCCTTGGATAGCTGAGGGGCACCTGAATGCAGCAGGTACAAAGGTAAATTCAGGACCTTACAATCCTGATCCTCTTTCAGCATTCCCTATCTCTATGAAATGTACCCATATCTATCTGAGAGACCAGGAGCCATTCATAGCAGCTCTCTCCCTTATTTCCGTGCTTAACCCATCACCATGTCCTGCCAATGTCACTTCAGAAATTTCTCATATCTTTTTACTTCTCTCTATCTCCACTACCACCACCTTACTCAACCTATGGGTATATCTTATCTTGACTCCTATGGTAACTTTTCAAGTGGTCTACACGCATATTCTTTGTTTCCCCTCTAATCATTTTTCTTCACACTTCAGCCACAGTGATCTTTCTAAAAAATAAAGCCAATCATATCATTTTGTGCCACTCCCTGTGTGAAACCAGTCACTGACTTTCTATTGTGCTTAGGATGAAGGCTAAATTCTTGGCATGATGACATGGTGGTTCCCAAGGCTCTGCATGACTCTGCATGTCTGCAGCAGTGTTCTCCTTGTTCTCTACACTCCAGCTGCTCTTACCTTTTTCCAGTTCCTCAAAAATGCTTCCTCACAGTACTGGTCCTTTGCACATCCTGTTTCTATTTTTTAAAATGCGGGGCACATTTCGAACCTCTCAACTCTCATATCAGGAGTGACTTTGAAGGTAAAGATGTTGTATTCCACACACCCCTCCCTCAGTCTACTCAGATTCTTTTGTTATACAATCTCATAGTATTTATCTAAATTAAGGCAAATAATAATGGCTAAGATTTATTGAGTGCTTATTAAGTTCAAGTCAAGCACAGTGCTAAATACTTTATAATCATTATATTTAAATATTATCTAATTGAAAAATACAGGGGCCAGCCCAGTGGTGCAGCAGTTAAATTCACACATTCCACTTCGGTGGACCGGGGTTCGCTGGTTCGGATCCTAGGTGTGGACATGGCACTGCTTGGCACGCCATGCTGTGGTAGGCGTCCCACGTATAAAGTAGAGGAAGATGGGCATGGAAGTTAGCTATGGGCCAGTTCTCCTTGGCATAAAGAGGAGGATTGGCAGCAGATGTTAGCTCAGGGCCAATCTTCCTCAAAAAAACCCAAAAACTCTGAGAAGTAGGTCTTATTATTATTTTATTTTAAGACAAGGAACCTGAGAACCTGGGTGGGAAGCTAAGTGCATATTCAGTGATGTGATGACTTGGTGGATATTTGGCTCTCCCATTGGACTGTGTACTTGGAGTGAGCTGGGCTCATGCCTGTTATTGATCAGCACAGTTAGAGGACTGCCTGTCATGTAGAATGTGTTCAATACCTACTTGTTGATTGAAATAATGATGAATATTTGCATAAGTAATGAACTAGGACATATTTTAATATGGAAACTAACTGGGTATTCCTTTCATTCTCCACCCTAGATTAGTTGCCTATGAGATTATTTACAAAATTTTAGACAGTTGCTTGCAAATGAGAAAATAGCATTCCCAATACTAGAGATGTTTTACAGTACCCTCCACTCTTCATTTTGATGACCATCTGCTCCGTTTCCAAATGAGGCAGCAATTTAGTTTAATTTTGCTCACAGTGAAGGATGATTTTTTTTTGTCCCAGTCCTTCCAGGGCTTCTAAAATAGAGTCACACATGTTCAGACACACTTAAAAACGTGTGTATGCTGCAGTAAGTCCACACTAGCAGCTGTAACAAATAAACCCTAAATTTCCCAGCTTAACACAATAGATGGCTATTTCTTATTTGTGTAACAACCTAATGGGGATGTTCCTGCTCGGCCAGACAGCTTTCCACATGGGGAGATCCAGGAACCTGGGCTCCATCCATGGTGCCCGCATGCCTGGAGGCCTCAGAGTTCTCTGACGTGGCTGACAGCAGGGGAGAACCAGCATGAAGAAGGCACACCAACTTCCTCAAAATCTTGACCCAAAATGAAGCACGTCACTTCCACTCATATTCCATAGCTAGAAGCTCATCATGTGGTCACACCCAACTCTAAGGAAGGCAAGGAATACTGTCTAGTTATACACGCAGGAAGAAAAGAGAGAAAACATATTTGAGCATATCTCTGCCTCACCTCCCATCCCTATAATACAAAGCAGAGAGATGCTATAAGATTAGTACAAAGTGCCCTGGGGTATGGGCAGATGGAGCTTAATTCTAATGGTGGGCATCTGGAAAGGCTTGTGGAGGAGGGGATTTTGAGTGGGTCTTGAAGGATAGGTAAGTCTTTGATGGAAAGAGGTCCTAACAAGCATAATTGAGACCGATGCCAAAATGGTGAGGTCTGAAGCCAGGAGGGAGTGAGGATGTGAGAGAAAATGTATGCTTGTGCCTTGGTCTATGTGCACATATCTCAGAGTCAAGTAGAAATTATTTTAATAATATCTTTTTTCTGGTTTTCCTGAACCCCTTCTATAAGTAATTAAATAACAAACAGAATTACCCCCTGTACTATGAGTATGTTAGTCCCTAATGTGAAGATATGAAATAATTAGAGGATGTGCTGTGTAAGAATTTTAATGTCATGGAAAACTTCTATTTTCAAGACTGTGTTAATTATACAGGATAAGGCTGAACAAAGGGAAGACGTACAATTAGCAGAGCACAGCTTATTATAACCAGCTCTGTTTAGAGGCTCTTTTGAACCTAGATATGTAATAAATCAAGAGTGACCTAGTGTTTTAGAGGACAACTCTGGAGATTTTAGAAATGCAGAACCAGGCCATTTTGGATTTGATTGTAGTGATGGTATAGGGAGATGTTTACACTCTAGTCTAAATGGTAGAGAGGAAAGAGCAGTGTCTTTACAGGGAGAAGACCTCTGTCCCTTCCTTAGTCTGCCACTCAATGGCTGGATGATCATACCTCTGTGGGCTCCTTCCTCCGCTATATGGGGATATTAACACATATGGAAGCACCTAACACTAGGCCTGGGCTATATTAAGGACCCAGTTTTTATTTTTAGCTCCATTTTCCTTCCCTTCTCCTACTTTCTTTTTCTTAGGCAGGATTTCATTCACTTCAATAAAAATCCTTAAGACTTTAAGAGCTATACAAGAATGACTGTAATATCACAAGGATGTACTTCCTCTAAGTCCACCAAACTTCAATAAAGGCAGTTATAATATCAGTGGCTCTATCTGAGCAGTGTCAAGGAAAAAGAAATACCTTAGCTGTCAAATCCCCGGAGGGCTGACTCAGCTCTTCTTTTCTTCCAAAGAAGAAAAACTGCATCTCATGCAATTTGCTTCTTGCTAGGGGTTCTTGTTTTGGTTTCAAGCAAGGTCTTCAGTGCAAAAGACAATCTCTCCTACACAGACGTTAAAGGGGCTATGAGTCCCATAAAAGTTTGGACTTTTCCCTAGATTTTGTTGCCAGAATTTTAGAAATTGATATGAGAAGCTGAGAGCTTAAAAACTGCACAATATTCACATATTATTCGATTGCAAAATGCTGTGAGCTGCCCATCCCAAGCCTCAGCTCAGCTGTGATTGGCCCATACACCCAAGCGCATCTCAGTATTGACTGAAAGGATAGAGTACTTCAGCCCCTGAGAAAGCATTAGGATTGCATTATCATATCAATAGCCCACATGTAAAGTTCTTGATAAAAATGATCATAATCCAGAGGCAAGAGATAAAATATGAGAGTTTGATTTGTGTAAACAAATCAAAGGCATTTAGAGTCAAGCTACTTAATCTATTTTAAAGCATTGCCAGGAATATAAACATCAGAACAGCCTCAGAGCTGGAATAGGCAAGAGTTGAGAGAGTTGAAGGAATTCTAAAGATTATTTGCTGCTTCTTCTTGATTCACTATAATCCAGCCATGTTGGCCTTCTTTCAGTTCCGTGAACAAGCCAAGCTCAAAGCCTCTTCTCTTAAAGCCTCTATAAATCATCCTTCTGTGTCTTCAGAGATGCATCTTGTAATAGTCAGGATTGTCTCAGGTAAGCCGCATTAACAAATAGCTTCCATATCTCAGTGGCTTCAGACAATAAAAGTTGTCTGCTCATGCTACATGTCCAGGGTGTGTTGGCTGAGGGGGCTCTGTTCTCTGAAATCACACAAGTTCTGGGCTAAGGGAGCAACCATGTCCTGAACCACATCACCTGTCAGAACGCCCCAGGGAAAGGGAGCTGGAGGAAACTACAATTAGATGCTCCAGCATGGAAGTGACACATGTCGTTTCTACACACAACCCATTGGCCAGACCAAATCCCATAGCCCAAGGAACCTCAGGGAGACCAAGGCAATGCAGTCCTGCCATATGGCTGGAAAAGGAAGGGAATGGGAAGAGCTTTCTTGACTCTTAGACCTCCCCTGACCACCCTTTAAGATGCAGATTCTAGCTCTTCATTGCCTTAGCACCCATTTTGTTTTTTCATAGGGCTTATCACAATTTGAAATGGTATTATTTATTTATTTCCTGTTTTGTTCTTAGTCTGTTTCCATCATTGAACTACAAGATCCCTAAGAGAAAGGACCATGTGAGCAGGCTAATTCCTCGAAACGGTTCTCAAAATGGTCACTCTTCCTAATATGTTTAAATATTGGATAGATTTGTCTTGAATTTGGAGAATCCTCATGGTGATAATGTTATGTCTCTTGGTCTAAGTCGTTTTTGGCTGTGTGTTGACACCTCTCCATCCCTCCTTATCAGAGGATCCACTCTCTACACAATGGCAGGGCTAAAGCAAAGACAAACTGGGCACGACTTCAAATGCTGTCATGAAGCAAATTGGAAAACTATCAACTACACCCAAAAGAAATCTCCAGAGGCAAGGAAAACCAACGTATCCAGTGAAAATTGCCATAAACTTTGTAAATAATGAAGAGAAGAAAGGAATTTGGTGAATTGGCATTTTGTTGAATTTACTTTTGGCAAATTAGCCTGCTTGGAATTAACTCAGGGCCACCCCCTCAGCCGCCGCTCAGAGCTGTGCTTCAGCACCGCACTGAGCCTGCTGTTTAGAAGCCACTCTGAGATAACTGTCCATTTCATGGGCAAAGAAACTGTAGTTTAGAGAGATTAAATTATTGGCCCAAATCACAGAAGTGATGGCGGGAAAGAGAAAAGTATGAATCAAGACTCCTCTGGTCAGGATGGTGCTTTGTTCCCTGAGTCACACTCCAGCCAGGATGCAAACATTTTTATAAACTTAGTATGCTATTTAGGGCAAAAAGGCAATGTTTAAAGAAATATTCTAAGGATTTGTCTCACTTTTTATCACTTTAAATAAAAACATTTTAATGATTATTTATTTTAGACACTTTTTATAACTATACCATCATTTTCTATATAAAATACTATTATTTTCTTTCTTTTTTGTTTTTTTTTAAAGATTGGCACCTGGGCTAACAAACAACTGTTGCCAATCTTCCTTTTTTTTTTTAAAGATTGGCACCTGGGCTAACAACTGTTGCCAATCTTTTTTTTTTTCTGCTTTATCTCCCCAAACCCCCCCTGTACATAGTTGTATATCTTAGCTGCAGGTCCCTCTAGTTGTGGGATGTGTGACGAGGCCTCAAAGTGGCCTGACCAGCGTTGCCATGTCCGTACCCAGGATCCGAACCCTGGGCCACTGCAGCGGAGCACGAGAACTCAACCACTCGGCCATGGAGCCGGCCCCAAAATACTATTATTTTCAAGTGAAATAAGAAATAATTGACGTACAATGGCCTATGGGACAAGGTTATTTCAGCAAAGAAATTTCAAGAATCAATTAGCTATGGCCTTGGAGAAATGGATTTTTAAATAGGCATTGTCTCAGCTCACCTAAGGCATATCTTTAGTTCCCTAATATTTCATCTTAAAAGAGGCCACCACTAAAATCAAAGGTTTCACAGAAAATTGTAAATATGAATTTTTAAAAAAAGGACAATCTTTTGGGGGCTGGCCCAGTGGCGCATGGTTAAGTTCACACGTTCCACTTCGAGTGACCAGGGTTCACCGGTTCGGATCCCAGGTGCGGACACATGCCCCACTTAGCAAGCTATTCTGTGGCAGGCGTCCCACATAAAATAGAGGAAGATGGGCATGGATGTTAGCTCAGGGCCAGTTTAATCAGGAAAAAGAGGAGGATTGGCAGCAGATGTTAGCTCAGGGCTAATCTTCCTCAAAATAAATAAATAAATAAATAATTTTAAAAATCTGTTTAAAAAGAAGGACGCTGTTTTTCAGCTATCATTTTTTCTTTTCTCCTGTATCATTCAGCAACAAGGCTTTCCTGGAAAGGATATTTTACAGACTATAGCAGGTAAACACTAATAAAAGAAAAAAAACCTAAACTATTCTCTCTAGCCTATTAGTCCTTGGACATTGGTTTCTGATTGTGTAGGATTGTGGCTATTTTTCCACAGGGCTGGGCTGCGTAACTCAGCAGTGTGTTCTCCTACCTGTGGGACCAAGCTTTCTGTGTTCGCCTCCTTCGTAATACAGTTGCAGGGCACAAAGCATGGGCTCAATCTGTCCGATGAGGAGATTTGTGGTGGCTCATGTCGGGAGAAACTGCTGCTTAGCAAACTACAGGATCCTACATAGATAACAACAGAGAGACAAGTTTAGAAACAATGGAAATCCATCAGGTTCTGAGAAATGAAGACAGCATTCTGGTCCTTCAGAAAAAAAGACTTGTATTTAATCTCTAAGTACAATACATAGAATGGCATGTGGGTCAGCACCGAATAGAGGTTGATCGAATGAAAAAGAGAGTGAATAAATGAACAACTGAAAGTCAGAGCTGGTCCTAGTATTGTGAACCCATAAGCCTACAAGACCAGGCAAGTCAGGTAAATGAGGGAGCAGACTGGTATGAGACATCCGGGAAGGGGAGAGCCTGTGTCCTTTCTGAAGGGGGCAGCCACTGCTCAGGTCCAGCTCATGGTTTTCATCGATGCTGTAAGGAAAAATGGACTCAATTATACACAACTTCAAGTTTTCAAGGGAAGACAGAAAGACAGATTTTTACATGAAATCTCTTGAATTTATATTTTAGAATTCAATTAAACAAAACAAAACTTTGTGCAGGCCAAACAAAGCTAAAGGCAAAGTCTATCTGAGGGTGAGGATTAGCTCCTGGGTGGCCATGAGATCTAGGATCTGGTGCAACATCGTCAATTTCCAAATGACGAAAAAGGATCCAGACGGCTGAAGCTGCGCGGGCAAAGACACTCAGCTGAGGCAGAGCTGGGCCTTCTAGGCGTGAGGATCTTCCCTTTCACTTATGACCTTTCACTTTCTCTTGTGGCCACTCTAAGACTGGCTGAACCTCATCAGACCTGTTTCAATAACAGATTGGAAGCCAACCAGAAGCCGCCTTTGGTTGATTTGATCCTTGGGTCTCAAGCTGTATTTATATAAAACTTCATGAAAGCTATAATTTTGTTTTCTCACCATTCATATTATGGAAGAAGATCTGGGTAAAGCTCAGTGACTGAAATACGATGGTCCCTCATATGAAATAATATTCTGATTACAGGCATTCGTTTGGGATGGTGTTAGGCAATGTGGCCACATGTGAAGAATGGCAGCGAGGGGTAAGGGCAGAGGCAGGTATGGGCGGGGGCATGAGTGGGTCCCACTGGATCCATCTGCTGGTTCGAGTTTCTGCTAAAAGGCTGCTCTTGTTTACGTGAGAGGCGGTGTTGTGTGATGATGAAGTGCATGTTGTTATTGTTAGTGAGTCGATTCCATGGGAGACCTTGCTGGTATTTGAAATAGTGGTGGCATAGCTTTCAGCATCACAGCAACAGGCAGCCACCACAGTATGAGAACCAACAGAAGGGTAGGGAGGTTCCCTGACTGGGAAAGGAACCCGGGCCATGGTGGCGAGAGTGCCAAATCTTAACCACTAGACCACCAGGGCTGGCCTAAGTGCATGAGATGGGTCTAAATACTGGCTCAGCCACTTACTGTGACTTAAACTTGCTCCGTCTCATGTATAAAATAGTGATAATAACAGTACCTGAATCATAGAGTTGTAGTGAAGTTTAAATGAATCAATATATGAAGTGCTTAGCATGGTATGTGCACAAGGTAGGCACTCAGTAAATGTTTGCTAGTATTTGTAACAAATACCAGCATTTATTGAATGCCTACTATACACTAATTACTTGCACTTATTATTTGTAATCATCACTGCAATCCTCTGCAATAATAATAATATTATTAACTTCACTTTATTGATGAGAAAACCATGACCTTGGGAGATCAAGCCTCTTATCTAATGTCACCCTGGTATACAGTGGAGCCAAGCGTTTGAACATAGGCCTACTCAGCCGAGATATTAGCTTAACCCACCTCTCCTGTGCCTTGTCAGTGTTCAATGGAAGATACGATTCAGATCTTTAAAGGGAGAGAAAATCAACTTTGGTTAAACGCTGAATACTTATCAAGTCAAATAGGAAAGCAAAGGAGTTCTGGAACAATCAAAAGCACTCCAACACTTGGTAACCTTCTGCCTTATGTCAAAATGTGTTGTTCTGGAATGGGAGGGTGCCACAGGACTAAGAGTAAGACAGCAGAGCGTGTGGGCAATTTTCAGTCTTTATCAATCCTTGTTCTTAGCTTCTTCTTTTTTAAAGATTGTTGTTTTTTTCCTTTTTCTCCCCAAAGCCCCCCCGGTACATAGCTGTATATTCTTTGTTGTCGGTCCTTCTAGTTGTGGTATGTGGGACACCGCCTCAGCGTGGTTTGATGAGCAGTGCCACGTCCGTGCCCAGGATTCGAACCAACGAAACACAGGGCTGCCTGCAGCGGAGCAAGCAAACTTAACCACTCGGCCACGGGGCAAGCCCCCGTTCTTAGCTTTTAAAATGCTATGGCTTTTAATAGATTATTTGCTTAATATTGATAAATCTATTTCCATGGAGGTAGCGTTTAGGAACCAAAATGCATATTGAATGTTAACGGGAAAATAACACCTGGAAGGTTTTACTCTAGCATATTTTTTATAAAAGTCCTCACTTTTATAGAATTTTCTATACAAAGAAAGAGTGGAATAAAACATAAGCATTTATTAAAGTGTATAAAGTATTAATACAAAGCATTTTATATAAAACATTATTGAGTGAAGAAAAGGAAAGAATGAAGGAAATGAGCAGTTCCTGACTGCTAACATAAGCCAGATGCTATGCCAGGTACTCTTATATACCTCCTAGCATTTAGTGAATGAAAAGTCTCCACACCAGGACCAAAATACATATGGAAAATGTATGTATAGAAAAGTCAATTTTCTGTGGGAAGATATTTCAGTTGAAATCTCAAATCTTACTTAGACATTACACTCCTTACTTACCTTGACTGCCCATTCTGTTTACCTTTTTTTTTTGGCTGAGGAAGATTTGCCCTGAGCTAATATCTGCTGCTAATCATCCACTTTTTTTGCTTGTGGAAGATTGCCCCTAAGCTAGCATCTGTGCTAATCTTCTTCTATTTTATATGTGGGTCACCACCACAGTGTGGCTGATGAGTGGTGTAGGTCTGCGCCTGGGATCCAAGCCCATGAATCTGGGCTGCCGAAGTGGAGTACGTGAACTTAACTACTATGCCACAGGGCTGGCCCCCTGTTTAATTTTTTTGACAGAAAGTATTTTTCTAATTAACTTTAGCCAAACAAGGGCAAAGAAGGAGAGTGTCCTTTCAACCAAAATCAGTTCTGGGAAAGTATAAAGTAGGAAACACAGAGATGCAAATTTTCTCTGCTTTAGGAGGAACTTAATATTATGCTAAGAGATAATGATATCCATTCTCAGTAATAATATAGAAAACAGGAATGTATTATACAAGATAAAAAATATAAGCCACTTTCTTCAGTCTGATTTTTAAAATGTAATTTCAGTATTTAAGTTAGAGGTATTTCAACTTCCCAGAATAAGTGCACCCATATTCAAATGTTGGTTTTAGAATACAAAACAATATTTCAAAGTCAAGTAGAAATGAATTTGTTCACTACTCTTTGAATAATTGCCATTACTGCTATTTCTCCTTGAGCAGATACTTGAAAACTGACTATATAAATTGCTGTGTTTTTCTGGGAAAATAATCTAGACTCAAAATTTGTCACCCACATTTTAATCTAAGTTACAGTTTTATCAGCTACTCTAGTACATTATTCTATTACATCTCATTAATATCTTCCCTGCTTTTTAGCTCCATGTAGCAGAAAGGAATTTTGCCAGTGCCATTTATGTCTACGGAATCCACTTGTTTGTTGTGCCTCCACACCAGAGTTAGCTATGAAGTGTTTTAGGGACAGAATAAGACAAATAAGATAGCTATAATATTTGGATATTGGATTTCGTCTCCTCAGGTTTGCCCTCTTTGTGGCAACAAAAGAATTCGCCTTGTGAATCTCTCATGTCAGCATCCGGCCACATTTGATCCTGGTTTGTGTGTGGTCTGTCTGCAGCCAATGACTTGAATAAAAACCAACAGAACAAAACAGAAAGCTCTGCTGAGCTGCTTATTTATTCACTTATCAAGATAAATTCTGATTCATTAGGAAATCAGGTAGAGGTAACAGTTGATCTAATTAGTTAATGAATTTAGGCGAGAGAACAGGGAGTTTTCACTCTGTAAGTTTCGATGATAATGAACTCCACTTTCCATCTCTCTTTGTCATAGGTCGGGTCCCTGGGAGACAGATTTGAGACCCTGAGATACCCATGCAGGAAGTTTATCAGAGCACGTTCTCAGGAGCAACACTGTTCTGAGATGAGAGAAGGGAGAGGTTGAATGAGCCAAGCCTCTAGGGAGCTCTGGAGCTGGGATGGGCCTGCAGAGGTCCAGTGTGTGCTACAGCCAGCTTGCCTGGGCTTGGGCAGAGCTGACAGTGCACATCTCTTCCCAACTCCACAGTCAGGGACATCGTGTTGATAACTTGAAATTGGAGGCAGGTGTTTGGGGCATTTACAATACAGTAATTGGCAAATGCTAGAAATCAGGTTTCTATCACTCGCCTCTCCCAAGTCCTCAACCCCTGGAGAGACAGTTTACCAGCAAACCCCCAGTTAAGAAGGACTGATTGCACATCTCTGTCCCCAGATCCATGTGATAAGTTCTTAACTGCACATAGTGATACACAGAGGGAACGACAGACTACACTCCCAGGTCTTACATTGCTGTAACTTCTCCAGCATAGGTCTCCTCTGTTCTACACAGAGTATTATTCTAATAGCAGATTTCTAGCCCTGTTGTGTTACCACCGCCAATCTGCCTCCTTTTTTGCTGAGGAAGACCGGCCCTGAGCTAATATCCATGCCCATCTTCCTCTACTTTATCTGTGGGACGCCTACCACAGCATGGCTCTTCACCAAGCGGTGCCCTGTCGGCACCTGGGATCCGAACCGGCAAACCCCAGGCTGCTGAGAAGCGGAACATGCAAAGTTAACCCCTGCGCCACAGGGCCAACCCCTATTGTTGCCTTCCTGAAAGAGGCAATTGAGCTCCCTTGGAGATACAACTTAGACACAACTTAGACACAACTTAGTGATATGACCGCCTAAGTCTAAGTGACAGTTATCAAAGGAGTAAGTACCACCCATGATCAGACAAGTTCCCGGAGAAAATACTTAGAAAAAAGCCAGCTGATATGATTTAGTGCCATTTCTTTACTCGTAAACATGGTTACTCATACCAATAAAGTAGAATGATAATAACTGCAGCACATCTTTGTTTAATGAAGTTATAAAATATTTCTGGATCCAGTTTAGGATGTATACCATAAGGTGGGAGAGTATTTTAAATATATTAGCCAAGCCACACGAAGAATTTGGATCAAAATCATTCTAACTTTTTAAAAAGTTAATTCCTAAGAAGATGAACTAAGCCAATTTCTATTTGCAAATACCAGTTGTCTTTAGGAAACTCAGAGAGTTTGTGTGAGAGAGTTCACCACTAGCTGGGGTAGCAGAAACTTTTAGGGGGACCATTCTGAACAAAGCTGCATGTCTCTCAAAGTTCTTTCTTCTTCTAAGTCCTTTACTCCATAGAAAAAAGACAAGAGGAAAGACCCAAGATTTGAGGAATGGAGACAGATTCTACTAAAGTTCTTCTCAGCCTTGCACCTTACATCCTACACCCACACATCCAATAGGCGCCAAATGGAGGAGAACTTGCCATGATTTTAGTACATGAGGCTAGAATTAGGAAACTCAGAAAGAAAAGTGTGTATGATTCTGAAATTCAGTGATTTAAAAGTGACTCGATACTGATTATATCTATTCTATTATCTATCATATTTCTGCAACAGGCATCAAAGCAGACAGGAAGTGAGGTTTCCAACTAATGTTCTTTCATGACATAAAATCATTGGACACAAACTCTGTCTTCTACATCACAACTTAGCACAGGGCTTTGCACATGGTGGGCCCTCAGTCCCTCTCAATAGCTTGTTCTTAGATGAATTGATGAAATAGAGCTAGGGCCACATTTGGGGTCTGTAATCAGCTTCTTAGTTCCTCTCTATAATACCCATTGTTTCATTCAACAAAACTATGTTGAGTATTTTCTATATTGTGGTATTCTACTAGGAGCTAAAAGTATGGAGGATTTCATATCCTTCTTGAGACAGATGAAGTTCAGATAATAAAGTCTAATAATGGAGATATTGAAGCACAGAGAGACCTCAAACCGCGTGCGTGCGTGTGTGTGTGTGTGTGTGTGTGTGTCTTGGTGCATGATCAAATGCTTTTTTTCTCACAAATGAGGTGTTCAGAATATTGATAATTAAGAGTAACAGCTTCACTTGTTCTGACTGAAAAAATGAATGCGGCTAAGGTTTCTGTTAATCAAATGGGGGATATTGTGAGGATGAAGTAGTGTAGCTTGAAGCCCTAAAAATAATCTGGTCTATTTTTCCTGATTTTAAGCTAAAAGACATCTGAGCTAGTCTTTCAACAGTTCAGCAATATTTCTATTTTCCTTTTATGTGCAATTCACATACTAGGTCCTGGGGATTTAAAGAAGAACGAAGAAAATCCAAGTTTCTTTCAAAGTCTTACTAAGCGAGAAATTCCAAATATTTGATACGCTATCAGCCTTTAAAGTTTGATATAATTTCATGTTACTTTTCAGGAATACATATGTTCTAATTTATGTCTACTTACAAAATTTTAGCCTGTATGAATCAATTGTTTTACAAATGATTTCAGTAGAATGTGGATTTACCTTTATAACAAGTAAACACAGAACAATGGAATAGATCCTTGTTTGTGTTTGGCTGTCAGACTTTTTAGCTACAGCCTTAGGTGTCTGCCTTGATAGATGGCAGAAGCTGGTTCTGAAAATTAAGACCATACCAGGGCTTCTGTGCAAAGGAATTTTGCAAAGCTTGCATACTGACCGAATCAACTACTGCCTCGCTGGATTTTTCAGGTCATGCTCAGCAAATCTTGCAAATACCGTTACAGTAAATCATGCCATGTCAACTCATGGAATTTGAACGTGACTTCTGATTTTGACATAGACTGTCTGCAGCCTGTTAGCTCCAGTGAGAATTGAATGTGACCCATCTGTGGGCAGTTGCTTTGTTGTTGTTTTTTTTAATATACATTTTATTCTAGGTCAGTCTTTTTAGAAATAGATATGACATCTGTCACTAAAGACAATGGGTGAGAGAATAGACCAGTGTCTGTACAAATACATCACCACCATTAGAAAACAATAAAACAAAACCAACAGCCTAAAGTGCGTGCACTACAGACAGTTGAAGCAGCAACAGCATCTCTTAATTCAAATGGTAGCATCTTGACCTGACATGTACCTGGGAAATGATCCTGCTCCTGACTTAAGAGGTTCCCCACCATACCCAGGCGCATTTGGTGCCGGTGCCTGCAGCCATATTGACCAGAGAGAGACATGACAGAGAACCTGCAGCAGCTCCTGCAGAGGGTGGGAGGTGGGGACTTGCAGAGAGGTACCCTTTGCCCTTAACGGATCAGACTGAATGGGGATTTCTGTATTCCAAGATCAATGAGACTTGATGAAGTTGTGGCATGGCAAACATTAGGTCCAGTGTGGGAGCAGTGCATCTTTTCCTCTGAAACATAAAGCTCATCTCTAACCCTAAGTTTTTGGGCACTTTAGATAAGAAAAGAAAATGCACATTTCCAGATTGGGCACATTTTCCTCAGTAGAACTCCCAAAGGAAGGGAGCTAAACCTGCTGTCATGAAAGTGTTTTCCATGCCTTGGCTAAGCTGTGAGAAAAACCAGTTAGGAGATGTCATAAGTAAACAGAGGAATGATTAGAACTCACTTTAAAACACACAAGTCTTTTTATTTGGAAAACAAAGATAAGTGAAGCCTGTACACTAGAGATCTCATAGAAGAACTAAATCTGAATGTCAGACACTCAAGAAATAGGTTCAAAAAGCTTGCAATTTTCACTATAATTATGCTACATGAATGCAATTTTATGCCTGTCATTCTAGTACTTCAATTAAGGCTATTTTATTTTCAAGTTTTGAGATCTAGAATCCCCTGCTCACTGTGGGTCCTGGAAGCCACTTAAACCTCACTCCCTTGAGAGCAATATCACCTGGGCTGCTTACCATTCTTTGTTGCCTTGAACTTCTCTGATGTTTAGGCAGCCCACTCTGGCACTGAAAACAGGCGGAGCAAGCTACATCCTCATGTTTTCTTACGTTATTATTTTTGCCTGATTTCTTCTTCCCAGAAGGAATCTGTAAATTTTAACCAGAGAGATATGAGGAAAAGAAACTATTTTTCTCCCAAGATAACAATCGACGACCTTGGGCAATATGTGCAGAGTTTTTTGGAATCCTATTAAAAAATCATCTGATAAGCCACCTTTGGGTCTGTGTGTTGTTTTCTTTGTGTGGGGCAAGAAGTCAGACCTACTAAGCTTAGCAAGCTTAGCTGGGATGTTACTTAAACTTTAGGCAGTAAACAAAGATGTGCTCTGTAGTGCACAGATGGCTGGAATGATCAATTTTAGAGTTGAAAGTTGCATTATGAATCACCTTATTCTACCTATGTTCACTAAACATAGTGCAATGGTAGCCCCAGTGATACGGTACCTTAAGCAGTCCATCTGTTCCCTCTGTTAAAACCTTCTTGGTCCAGCATCTAAAAACCAGTCACTCTTTCAGTGAAAATTGAAAAAGAAATTTTGAGATAAGACGCAAATCAGGGCAACTGTGTGTACTCCTCGTAATACATTTTTTCCCTGGAAAAAAATGGTAATAAATACAAAATGACCTGTGAAATATTCCTCCATTAAAGTAAAATACAACTCTTTCATGGGGCTAAATGCAGACCCGGAACTGCTCACTACTCACTGGGATCGCGATACATGTAATGAAATGAGAGTGTAAATGGGTTACTAAAAATAAAAGTATTCCTTGGGAGAGTTTTGGATAAATGGACTGAATGTTCTTTCACTTCGGAAGCCTTTGCTCAGGAAGCCGATGAAGCCAAGTACTCAGAGCAAAACCATCTGCTAAAGGTCAAAGAGATGGGTGAGCTGCTGTGGGTCTCCTGCAGGATGCGGCCCTGCCGGAGGCACAGGCACCAGCCCATTCTCTCCTCTCCTTACCTGGAGGACTGCAGATACCTGAGATCACGCAGAACCAAACGATGTACTTTTCAAAATCAATACGGCTGAGCATGTCGTGAAATCTCTAGGATGGCAGAAAACACCACAAATGCCCACAGTACACCACACCACAGGAACAGTTTTTATTTTTGTAAAGCAATTATTAATTTATGTATAAATGATTACGGTATTTGAGATCCAAGATCCCTGGAAAAATCTGATGTTGCAATCAAAACATAATTGAGCTATTTTGGAATAGAAAGTCTATTTGCTCTTCAAAACATGTAAATATCTAAAAAACGGTGACCCATTTAGAACAGTATTGCTTCAGTGCAATTTTTTTAAGGGTTTACTTTAAGTGAACTTTCTTGCTCGATGGAAAGTTTCTATAGTCTGATACTGAGATTTCCCAACCTGGGGTGTGTGTGTGTTTTGGGAGGGTTGAGGGGAGAGGATGTGGTCAGCAGTGATGCAGTGGTGAATTAATTTCCTCAAGGGTTCTGATCCGACAGTCCATCTGGGCACCAATCACTATTTGCAACCTAAATAAATAATGTCTTGTACATGTAGGTACTATTATTTTTTCAAATGTGTATATGCGCCCTTGTGATATGAAAAACACTAATTCATTCTGAAGTGTTGTCAACTTCATTGTAGATTTTTATTATTACTGCTTTTCAATCCGTGGATTATAAATCAGCAGTTACCTATGGGCAACCTGGATATTTTAAATGTTATGAAAAAGTTCTCCTTCGTGGATTAGATGCACTGTGGTAATGTATTTTAAGAGTTCCGATAAAACAGTTATAATAGGGATTTACTAGAGATATATAATATAGTGGGGATATGATAGATATAATGGGATTTTCAATTATGAATGAGTACCATTATAAGAATCATTAAACCATTTGGTTATATTAAGTTTAAAGGTTTAGACCCAGCCTCAAAATAAGACACTTAGCAAACAATTAGCCATTACCTTTGGGGGTAGGAGTGGAATTGTGTGAGCAGCCAGTGCGAAGGCGTTTTTTTCTGTTCTTTATACCTTGATATTGCTTGAATTGTTTACAACAATCGTGAATTCAAATATCACTTTTATATTTTAAAAAATGATTAAAATAAAAATTACCACACAAAATGAGATCAACAGTCTCTTGGGAGCCTAGTGAGGTGCTGGCTCCTGGGTGCCTCTTGCACATCCATTCTCTTCCACCAGGCCTGAATTAGGAGGCTGAGAATTACTTCTCATTCCTCTTAACTCTGGAGGCTGCTCCCAACTCGACAATCCTATTCACTGTATGCTGTGCACTGGGCTGCACACTTCACAGGAAGTCTGAGCTCACCGGGAGGACTGCAGTGGAAACTGCCATATCAACACGTCTAGATGGGGGCTACGAGACTACAGGATATTCCCACCCAACTGGGTCTTGCGGTACAGCTGCCTATGGGTGCAGAGAAAAGGATGATTATTGCCTCCTGCCACCAAACGTGTTGGGACAACCTGGGGAGTATTTATTAAATCCCCCTCTGTCCTCCTGTAGGAGGAGATTACAGCTGACTGGGCCATGGGGTCTTCTTCCCTGGATAACTCTATGAGACTGGTTTTAGGGAACTGGTATGTGGCGTTAGGGATTCACAGGGATCATGTGATAGTTAATGTGTTTAGACTCAAAAAGCTGTAGCAAATTCATGCAACACTTAGTAATGCAGTAAGTTAACCTAAAATACTTTAAGTTCTGCCCAAAAAAAAATGCTGCCATGCTGAATTACCCCAGGTTAAGCATTGTCATGTTGTATTATGGCATGATATTCAGGTAGATCATTGTAATAAGCAAAAACATTTATATCCTTTAGGGATGTTTCATGGAAAGCAGATGCACTGTTATATTTTCTAAGACATTTAGTCCAATTTTAGTGATGCATATGTGAAGTGGATAAAACATCACAAACATAAGACTCTAGTTTTGTATTTTATACATAAACCAGAGCTTTAAATTTTAAGTATAGTCTGGGGAAGTGAATTATTTAAATCTAATGTTCACATTTTCTCTTCAGTCTCCCATGTCTACAATGATTTTCCTTATTCATTCAAAGGGAGGACAAACACAATGGGGTAAATTTCCTGATTGATGGGTTCTTTGATTTAGGACCAATATACACCAACTGGCTTTGTTTTCACTATTGTCCTTAAGGACCTAATCAGAGCCTCAGGCCCTGATGTTTGCAATAAAGTACTAAAGACTTTACACATATATAACGTGCATATATATATATATTCCGCCCCCCCCACAGTATGATTATGTAATCTAGCCAAGAGTGTGTATTGTCAAGTAGCCAGTGCATCAACTCATTATTCATATGTTTGGCTATTACACCTTTCTTCATGATGAATTTTTGTCACATAGAAACAACCCTCAGAGGATATATTCAGAAGTGGCTCTTTTGAAATTGTTTTTCAGGTATGGTTTCTAAATTCAGGTCCAGATGGTGTCTCCTTTCTGCAAATGCTTTCTCTAGACTCCACCTCTCAAAGCTAAGGGAGCAAAGGACGCTGCGGTCAGGGCATAAAAGCTGTGCATCTGAGCTCTTGGTGCTCTGCAAGGACTCACCAAGGACAGATCCCATTCAGACAATTGCCCATCCCCAGGCACAGACAGAAACGAGGAGCAATAGACTCCTTCTGCTTCCTCAGTGGAAACCTCTCTTTCATGGAGGTGAAAAGATGAGTTTAAACAGAGAGTGAGGCCAGGTTGTTTCCTGAGGGCTTTTCAATACTAAGGAGTAATTCCAAAGTCTCAAAGCTATGTGGTTAGGTAGACAAGCTGAGCTATGGATAATACTTTCAGTGTATTTACTGCTTTCATTTTAGGTTGAGACTTGTATTTGTCCATCTTTATGTTTTGTTTTGATTTTGCTCTGTTGAGAAAGAGGATTTAGGGGGAGGGCCGTGGATAGGATGGGGTGATAACGGCTTGTTGGGGAGGATGGTACAGGTGGCAGTTTTCCCTTCCTAAACATTTGATTTAATGGTATTAAGACTCCAGAGGTTGTTTGATCATGGGAATAAATAACCTTGAGTTTCTAAATTTTAGAAGGCATCACACAAGGATGCTCGACACTGACTGTTCTGGGAGCTACTTGTGTGTCCCATGTTTTTCCTCCTGTGCTTCCTGTCTCTCAATGATTTTATGTCTAAGAAATAAAAAGATAGGAGAAAATTTAATTGGACCGAAATAGAGCTACTAATGAAATACCGTCATTCACTCAGCATGAACTTTTTATATTCATTCAACAAATGCCTAATAGAATTTGCGTCAGGCACTATTCTAGCCACTTGGAAATACATCAGTGCACAAAACATAAAAAGCCCTGCTCTGGTGAAGCTTACGTTCTAGAGGAAGAAACTTTACGTCTACATACCTTGTGCATATACACAATGCATTAAGAGAACTTCCGTTGAAGTCAGACAGAAATTTTGTTAAACTAAAAACCTTTGTCTGTGGGTCTTGTACACATTTCAGATTTCATAAAGTAATTAGATTGCCCTTTAACATTTGCTTTAAACTTTCTCCCTCATTTCTTAATGAGTTTACAATATTTTCACAGCTTGACAAGAGCAGGCACTGGGCACAAGGAATAAAAAACCATGAAGAGCCTTTTAGAGTGTTCTAGAAAGGGTGACTTCACCAAACTTAAAATCAGCTTTAATGATTTGGTTTGAAACAATTGTTCAAACTCTCTCTTTACATTTGCTGAACAATCATTTGCAGCAAAAGTTAGTAAATTAGAGAACAACCTTTATTTTATTAATTACTGCTTAATGTCTAGAGCAATCCATCATGTTCATTTCTGTTTTACCCTGTTCTTAGAGAAAAAGATAGAATATCTGATTACAATTTCTTTATAAAACCCTTCATATGTTTTAAAATCAGAAAATTGTCATACCAAAATATCAATATTTTAATTGTTGAATTTACTTATACACCATCTCTTTCCAACAAAGATTTCAGGGGCATAAAGCAGAAGATATAATCATAAGGCAAATAAAAAAGAATGGAAAAATAGATCCAAGTTATAAAACAATTAGATGTTAGCCATAAGATTTATTGCTACTAACAGCTAGATGCCTTTCTTAGATTTCCATCTGAGCTTCCTGGTAGCCAGTGCAAAAATGAGAAACATGACAAATTAATTACATAATATTTTTAAAATATGAAAGGAATAAACATGTTAATTTCTCAGGAGAGATCAAGTTATTTTGACATTAACATCTAGAATAATTTTTACAAGGAGAGGGGAGATTAAATTATATAGTGGCATCAATCCAAATGTTGAAGCATATTTCATAGAACAAGTTATTAAATCAAGTCCACTAAAAGCTAAGGACAAATGTTGAAGAACAATTTGGTGAAGGCAGTTCCAGAAGCAACTGGATGATTATGACATGAACACATGGCCCAGGATATGAATACATGGATAGATCAATTGCCTTCCATTTTCCCTCAAATCACTCTTTATCTGGTATTAGAAAAATCTGCATCGCTGACAATTCAAGGTTAATTATGTGGAAAAAACCTTGGAGGGCTGGTTTTCTATAATGCTGTTTGATGGTGGATAGATGGTCTATAAGCTTTGGAATTTAAATTAATGGGTGGTAGGATTGTCAGTTTACTGTGAAAGACGAGAAAACAAACCAGCATTGATCTCTGCTTGTACAGGATGCGGGGGTACTCCATCCTAGCACAGAAATGAGCTAAAGGAATCAGGATTCTCTTCAGATACAGTGTTGGATTGATTCTAAGACTTGAATAAATATGTCAAATATTACTACGGAACAGAGAAAAAAATGATTTTATGGGGGGAGTTATTTTTAAGACAGATAGAAAATAACCAATTATTTTAGTTAATTCAGGCAAATAAAGGGGGAATGCTGCCAAAAAAAGTAATAATAACTCTAACCAGGACAAAAATAAAGCAACCCACATGCAAAAGAGAGTTGTTCAAAGGCTTTTTTTTCTAATTAAAATTTTCAAAAGAGAGCATTGTTCTCATAGGGCCCCAGAATACTCTTCCCCTTAAGTTTTTGTTCTAGATCAATGTAATATCAAATTGCTTCTTCCTTTCCATATAATTTTGTATCTCTTTTAACAGTCTTTCTTTTTGGTGAAGGAGATTGTCCTTGAGGTAACATCTGTGCCAGTCTTCCTCGATTTTGTATGTGGGATGCCGCCACAGCATGGCTTGATGAACGGTGTGTAGGTCTGTACCTGGCATCTGAACCTGTGAATCTGTGAACCTTGTGCTGCCAAAGCGGAGCACGTGAACTGAACCACTGCGCCACTGGGCCAGCCCCTTTTTTTGGTAATCTTTTAATTCTCTTAACCATGTATCTGCTACCTAGATTTTTGGGAAAATAGAAATTATGGTTTGCCAGCAGAATTTTAATCTAAGCAATCAAAAAGCAAAGGAAGGCTGAATTTGATAGTGGAAGCCTGCCCGTGTGGTACTCACTGAGACTGCCTAGTCACCAGGTTACCTCTCCTCCTTTACTCGGTTATTTGTTCTTGTTCAGAACCCATTGTTTGCAATCAGAAAGCAAGCAGTACTCCAGGCTCTGAAATTTATTTTACATCAGTCCACACATAATTTCAAAGTTGGAAAAAGGAAAGCCATTTTTTAAAAATCTTGATATTGGTAATTGGAGCTCTGTGTGGCTGTTTACCCATCGTCTTTCAGGGAGGCAGTGAGATTAAAGCAAGGTGAGAAAGAGTGTAGTCTTTGATCATTTGACTTTGTGGAATTGGGTGACCAGCATGAAAGTCAACAGTTTATCACATTAGTGCATTCCATCTTAAACTTTTTAAAAGGGGGAAATAAAAAGGATTTGTTCAACAAATAGCATGTTAGAAAAACAGTGACAATGAAGTTGACCTTTCTGTTACATCAAAAGGGCTTTACTAAGAGCCTTGTGGATAAATTTCAAGGCTGAGGAAAAAACCCGATATACAGCAAAGCTTTCTGGTTTCTCAGTCTGTTGGCTCATCTAGAGAAGAGTCAAAATCTTAAACTATCAATTAAATTGGGTGCCTGCTTAATGAGAGAATCTTCAACATATAGCTTCTTTATTAAATGCCCTGGTTAATGTTATGCAACATAAAACAAAAGAGCTGGCACTCCTATGGTTTTTTATGCAATGGTGAATCAGCAGAAAGAATTTTCTTCTTTTACTTTATGAACCAAGGCCACATGTTCCAGAGTGCGTGTTTCTTTATTAAAAACATCAAATTCAACCAGACTTATTTGAACAAGACATACATTCATTAGGCTCGCTTTTAGTTTATTCAGTGACAATAAAGCTGAAAAATAATTGAGTTGGACTAGCGTTAAACACAGGAGAACAAATTTATGTCTCAAGAAACATTAGACTATTTCTAAGCGGTTAGACGCAGACCTCCGGAATACAAGAAGGACTCAGAGGACTGGGCCTCAAGCAGCAAAAAGTGCTTAAGATGCCTGGGGATCCTCCTTCTTCCTACTAAACCATCTCGCAGTGGAGAATCTTTAAAATTCCTCCTTTTCAGAAAATTTCATTTGAAAAACCAGCTAGTTTTGAAGTAAAAAGTGAATCAGCTGAGAGTTAAAATCTCAGGTCTGATTTCTTCATCTGTCCCCTGTGGGGAGGGCGTGAAGGAACTGTGGTTAAAAGAGGAAGAGAGTTCAGGGAATTTATAGAGAGAGACAGTTTGTAGCCTGTGAAATCCTAACGTTTGAGAAAAGGTGAATGAATATCTATCATTCAGATGTTCGCGAAGTATTTTGGTTTGGATGCCATGCAGGTCAAACATCAGGTTGGTGGCTGAATTTTTCATTTCCAAAAATAAAAATAATGGAAGGTGTCTTCTTTACCCTGGCAGTCACCAAAACATGGATTGTCGGGTTATTTATATTTGGGAAATTTTACTTAGCACCTTACTTTTATAGTTTGTCTTTCCCCACCTACTTTGCTTTCACAACTAGACTGTGGAAGAAAGGAAGCCAAACCAATCATCTTCTTGGCAGTTGATAAAGTTAGCTCCTACCTGGTCCTCATTCTTTTCCGACTCTTCTTTAGTAACAGGGCTTTGTTCCCATCTGTACCCTTCCTGTACTCCACGAAAGGCTCCACGGTGGCCTTATTTCCTCTGTTAGTGATTGGGTCAGGCAGGGGCATTGACTCAATTCTAGCCTTGAGACTTGAGGGGAGATCTGCTGAAGGATTCTGGGAATGGCTTCCCTCACTCTGAAAAAGAGGCATTCAGGTCTACATCCTCCCTTTTATGCTGCCATATGATGTGTCCACATGTAATGCTTGCAACTGTGAGTGAGCACCCCATTGTCCTTGTGAGTGGTGGGGAGAGTGGAAAGATGGAAGGAAAGGAAACCTGGTTCTGATGGACATGATTGAATTAACCAATCCTGCATTTACCTGACTTCCACACTTGTGGTTCTCTGAGGTAATAAGTTCCCTTAAAGCACCTTAATTGATACATTTCTATTCCCCTGAACTTCACAGGTGGGTGGTCAGCTTCCATTTCTTCCCCTTCCTCATCCCCCAATCATATCTATCTATCTATCTATCTATCTATCTATCTATCTATCTATCTATGTATCATCTATCTATCTACATCATTGTGTCCTCCTTTCTTGGTTTTATTTCTGAATGTCTTTCTTTTGGGCTCTTACAATAATTTCTAATTGACCTCCCTGTGTGCAGCCTTGGTCTCTGGATATATTCAGCAGACTGCAACCATCCTGACTTTTCTAGAAGGGAAATTAAGTCACATTATTCTTCCACGTCAATCATTAACAGTGTCTCACTGTAGGGAATAGTGACGAGAAGTCCAAACTATTTTCATGTTTACAAGGTGTGTTCTATAATCTGATTCTTGCTAAGTTCTGTACCCTGAAATGCTCTTTTTAAGACATTGTTCACCTGGCTTCTACTCAACCTTCAAGACTTAGCTAAAAAGGAAGAAGTCCCCTCTGAGCTATTGCTGACCCCTTCTGGTCAAACAATCGCCCTCTCTTTGTGCCATCTCAATATCTTGTAGGTCACTTTACCAATACTTATATCAGTATTCTTTGTATTTGTTTGTAAGTTTGTCTTCTATAAACCACAAACTTGAATCCAGGGGCCATGCCTTATTTGTTTCTAAATCTCTAATGCTCAGTCTAGTGATTTGCTCATACTAGGTGTTTAATAAGTATATTGTGATTGATTGTGAGGTCTACAATACAAAAGTGGGAAATCTTAACGCAAGAGTGCTTAAGTTTCAGTGTGAGACACGTATATAGTATTTATGCTCTCTCTATGTTGAGCTAAAAATGCCTATGTCATAATATGGGGGTGATCAATGCTACAATAACCAGGATCCTATCAAAGAGATTAGAATAAATTATTCTTTTTTAAATTTGCATTTGTTTGGAAAAATCATTCAGGTCCTATTGATAAATGGCCTTTCAGAGGTCATAAAATGCACTAAATAATGGTCAAAGTATGAATTGTTCAATAGTTCAATCCATAAAGAATTAGTTACTGCATGTCTGCTCTGTGTCAAATATTTTTCCTTTTTCATGTTTTTTTTCCTAGGAGCAGATTAAATGACCATCAATCTTTGCGAGTTCTTTTGAAAAATATATAAAATAAATACAAGATCCAATGATCCATAGTCAAAACAATGTACCTTCTATCCTTGTTTACAAGGAGAAAATACAATTTTGGTTAAGAGTGTACCATAATGTTCATAGAAATACGACAGCCTTGATCCGTGTTGCTTTAAGTGGAGATAATTTATGGCTTTCTCTGTAATTTACAAAATGGGTTCACTATGGGACCCTCTGGGTACGTGTGCTCTGCATTAGAGGCCTGATCAAATGATTATATTGACAGCAAAGTCAGTGAAGAAAGAAAATTCTACAGCAAAAATTCTTTCTTTTTTTTTGAGGAAAATTAGCCCTGAGCTAACTACTGCCAATCCTCCCCTTTTTGCTGAGGAAGACTGGCCCTGAGCTAACATCCATGCCCATCTTCTTCTACTTTATACGTGGGATGCCTACCACAGCATGGCTTTTGCCGAGCAGTGCCATGTCTGCACCCCGGATCCGAACCGGCGAACCCTGGGCCACCAAAAAGCAGAATGTGCCAACTTAAACCGCTGCGCCACCGGGCTGGCCCTACAGCAAAAATTCTTCATGTCCATCCCTCAGAGACTACCTGAGGAGATCCAGACAAGCAGAAGGCAATATATTGAAACCAGATTTTGGATTTACAAGACTTCTCTGAATTTGAGATCTGCCTAATTGTGACTAGCAAAAGCCACTCAGCCATTTAGAGCCCAGTTTCCTTGCACATCTAAAAATGATGATAAAATCACCTATATCAGGAATTTTTTTCAGTGACATAAAGAATGAGAAAATGACTTGTTTGACACACCCAGGCAGGATGGCCTACTGGTTAAAACGTCCCCAGAGCAAGCTTGCCTGGGTATGAATCCTACCACTCAGTAGTTGTGTGCTGTTGGTTGAGTTGCTTACCTTTTCTGTGCTTTTGTTTCCCAATTTGTAAGTGGGGTGATAATAATGCCTATAATATAAGGTTATAATGAGGATTAAATGTGCTAATGTTTGCAAAACACTTAGAACACTGCCTGGCACATAGGAAGTGCTATGTAAGTGTTTGGTGGATAAAGAGCAATTTGTATTCATCTCCTGACACAGTTCCGGAAAATAAAAATCTAAAGTGGAGATCTTTGCATTTATGCAACGGCTACATAAAAGGGCAACTAGAAGAAAATAATGTAATAATGTAACTAGGAGAAAAGGGAGGCATCTTGTTTAAGAACTTAATTAGGTCAATACAAATGGTAATTTCAAAGCCTTGGCTGGGTATTTCTGTAGTCAAGGGAACAGCCATTAAAAGGTAGAAAAATCGCTATTTTTAGCAATTTCTGATAGAACAAGGGTTGGCACGATTAGACAGGAAAAGGAGGAACAGAGGGTTGGTGGGAGGAGCTAGCCAGGCTTTGCACAGGAACGTGGGCACCGACCCCATTTTGGGCAGGAGGGTGAGAGAGATGGAGTCTTTCAGCAAAGAAAGCTTTCATTCCTCTGTATCAGTTTCAAAGCCCTGCCTCTGAGTTTGCACTTGGGAAGTGTGTGGTGGTATGGGTGGGGTGGGGTGGGGATGGTGGTGGGAATGGGAGGTTCAACAGTTATCTCTTAGAGACTCAGAAGAATAGGAAAGCTTGGCCACAGCTTGTCCAGATGGAGCGATCTCAAATGGAACCAGACTTACAGTACTCATCCTAGCTCAGTAGTGCAGGGGGCATAGAATATCCATCTACTCTGACTGCCCTAGTTAGGCCCCAGTGGAATATTAGTCTGGATGGAGCAACTCAGCCTTGGGGGAATAACACTTCCGAAAAGGGTGCCAAAACCTCAGTGGAGACAAACTTACTGGGTAGAATTTGATTTCCCAAACAAATGGTGAGTCGAATGTTCTTAGTAGATGTGTACAAGGAGTGGTGGGCAAACTTGAGTTCAGGGGAGCAGGACTGGGAACTTGAGTGTAGCTTCAAGGGGATGGCAGGGAAAGGATTGATTCTTCTGGAGATTTTCTTAGAGGAGGGGATAGCTTGATGAAGCACATAGTTAAAAAAAAAATTCCGGCCTCTTTCATAATTCTCTTTAGTTATTGTTAAACCCCAGAGAAGTCTGAAGCAATTGTCAATTCTCACCAGGTGGTGGCTGTGTAGAAAATAAAGTAATAAGGCTAAAGGGACATGGGCCTGCCCCACATTCACTCTTCTGTTGGCATTTGTGCAGATTTGGTAATATTGTTCCACGGATCGCCTGTCTATAATTTCCACACTGTAACCACGGGGCACAGAGAGATTGTTGGTCCATGGTGGAGCTGGGAGCCTTGGGAGGAGCAGGGAATGTAGAGAAGAAGAGGAAAGGGATGGAAAATTCTGGATGGATCTATGACCAATATTCTTCTTCCCCAATAAATGCTAGAGGAAAGCGTCTTTTTGGTGTTGGGGTAATAATAAATGTAACATAATAAACATAACAGTTTGCTTTGAAAAGATCCTTGCAATAATAATGGTTATTATTGCAATCATCAGCATAATTATTATTCTATTGGAATCTACCATTATTGAGCACTTAAGTGCCAGGCACTGTGCCAAAGACTTTACTTACACTCTTTCATTTAATCCTTAAATTAATCCTATAAAGCGGCTATTATGCCAATTTTGTTTGTGAGAAAACTAAGGCCATAGAGGTTAAGAAACATACCAGTGTTGCGTATTTAGTGACAGAGACAGTACTAAACCTAGAACAGTCTAACTCCCAAGCCTGTGTTCCTCATGTTCTCTACATTCTTGTGTATATTAGGGGGTCAAGACCATCAGGAGAAATGGGTTATACAACAAAGACATAGTGATATCTTCCTGCTGAGGCTGCAAGAAGAGCTAGAAGTGATCCAATGACCTGTCTCCTGATGCATCATAAGAATTGAACAAGTTACATAACATGTGAGCTAATAACTGGCACCAATTTGAAAAATGCCAGAAAACTCTTTAATTTGAAAGAAATTGAGGGAGCTGTTACAGGACTAGAACGATCTGTGTCAGAAGGGCCCTGATGCCATTTGAAGTTGTCTGTGCACTTAGACTCCAGCACTGGCAAGGGGGCATTGGCCCCTCCACCTGGGAGGAAATATACACAGGAATATGATATGGGCTGGAATGGGTAGGAGGCAGTTATGAAATATCATTAATTTTTCTCACACTATTTCCCCAAATCTGTTCTATTCGTTCTCCCTTCCCCTCCCTTGATCATTATCTTGGGTTCATCCCATAGATTTTCTGGTCACTTTGGGGCTTTAGGAGAGTTTCATTTTCAAGTTACTGAAAAGTCAGTGTCATCTAATTCAGAACTTCCAGTTTAATCTCTCATCCAATTTAAGGAAACTATTTCCCAGCTCAGACCTAGCAGGCAGTCAGACAGGGGTGGGGGACACGGTTTTTGCTTCACTAGTCCACTTTAATCTCCTATCACTCTCCCCTCCTCTGCATCCCACTCACTGTGCTGCTCTTGGCTCCACCAGGGTTAGCAAGGAGGGGAGGGATGAGAGGAAGACAGCAAGGTCTTACCAGAATGGGGCTTCTGTAATCTGGCAGCAATATTATTTCTAATGGTAGATGCCCAAATGCTGGCTCTTTGACTCACGGGGCAGGTTCGTGATTTCTTCAGGTCTCTGCCTGCCACCCTTTCCTCACCACCAGAACCCCCTGGCACAGCATTCATCACTGACAGAGGTGATGCACTCTCCAGGTGACTTCCTTTCAGCTCCTGATCTTTGAGTTAAGGCTGCCTTGCCTTCAAGGGAACCTCTTGGAAAGATCCTTTAAAGATGGCTCTAGGCAAACTGGACTTAGCCACATGCCCTGTTCTGGAACAGGTGATGGAATAAGGGGTTACAGAACCAAGTTCACTACACCTTGGCATGTCTCACATAGATGGGGAAGCACCTCTCTTTGAAATGTGATCATAGATGATTCCTAATGGGTCAACTTTGAGGTCACAGCAGAGACCTAAGACAATGAGAAAAGTCCCATTTAATCTCTTGTTATTTTAAGTGAAATGCGATCAAATATATAAAACCAGAATGTTTTCACTTGATTTAGCAGGCACACCCTCATTCCCAGTTTTAGCATCAGGGTAAGTTTTCTGACCTTACTAATTCAATGTGTTCACTTCTGATGAGGAAACAGGGACCTTATTTAATGCATTAATTAGCAATAGAACTATCCTTTTTGAGTACCTGCTAGAACATATGCTTTGTGATATAAACCTCACACAGCCCTAGAAGATAGGTGTTCATATCTCTATGTGACATGCAAGGACATTGAGGTCAGATCACTCACCCATGGTAACAGTTCGAATGTGGCAAAACCAGATTTCGCCCCACACTGGTTCCAAAGCCTGTGCTTTGCCTGATATTTCACATCCCACATTCGTGGCTGAGTTTAGGTACTGTGGCTACGATGGTCTCCTAGCTAGCCAAAATATGGACTGGCCAGGCCATAATTGTGGCCCAAGAATTTCTTACTTCTAGTGAACTGAAATGTAAAGCAGTGATTCTCAGCTTTGACTGCACATTTGAATCTCCAGGTGTTTGCAGTTGCAGGGAGGCCTGAGAACCACTCATTTGAACAAAGAGATAACGTTTACCTTAAGTAGTTGCCTAGGCCGTAGGTCAGAATCACTGTCTCTGAGAAAGCAAACAGGAAGTTTGAAAAAGAAATATTAGGAGATACTTCTATATCATCAAAAGGAAAGTTAGAAAATAGCTCATCCTCGATAGCTCAGTTATAAATAGTCCATGTTCCTAAATGCTACTCTGTGCTAATGGATGTGATAAAGGAATGAAGATTATATTTCTTAGTGCCTGCCACTTAACTTGCTTCAAGTTACCATTTAACTTAATAAAATACTTATAATATAGAGAGAAGACCAAAAACAGAAGTAAGATTTTTCTGGCAATAACCTGAGGTCACACTATGAAATAAGCCCTGGACAAGGGTAGTAAGAATGCAGCCAACATAGGAAATGAACACATCAACTACCAAAGCAACATTTCTTTAAAGAGAATCAAATACTGCTGTAGAGCTTAATTAACATTTCCCCGTTAATTACATTTCATTTGATCCTCACAACATCTTTGAAAGGCAAGTGATGCTATTACTCTTGTGTAATAGGTGAGGATCCTGAGACTGTGTGTGTGAGCAACTCACCCAAGGTGGAACTAAAACCCAGGTTCCCTGCCTGAAAATTGTTCTCTTTCCACTACTTTGCACTAACAGGGATGATCTAGATTCAACAGATCTTTCATGATGTCAAAGTGGATGCAAATTCAGAGGAGGAAGCAGACCTGCCATTGCATCTGTGGGGAAACTGCTTTCAAAGTAGCACCCATGAATCGATGATTCTTGCTGATTTGAACAGTTAGAAAATTTTACTGATACACAATCAGAAAAGCAGTGGTAGGAAAGCCCTAGGGGTGAAGGGTGCTTTGTCAGTCTTCGCTGAGGGCTTTGACTTCTCATTTGACTTCATGAACAGTGAGCAGAGTGAAAACAGATGCCACTTCCTAAAGGAGAATCCCATAGTCAGAAGGAATCTGGGCTTGGCTGCTAAATTCATAAGGAAATCCTTACATGAATAATTCTAGATCCAAGCACTCCTGTTAAATGCTCAGCGAAGCATGACATTCAAGGATTTTATGCATTTTGCTCCAATTAGCTACTTGATTTATTCCAACAATAGGAACTAAAATATTTCTAATGATATGACATAGACCACTGTATTGTGGGTGTCCATCACTGAAAATTATACCGTTTATTTGAAACTCAGCATTTACATGACTTCTTAACTGCAACACAACCTCATTGGAACGATACGTGAACTCTTTCTAGAAAACCTAAGACAGGTCCTGTCCAAGGGGTAGCTGTGTCACTATCGTGTGAAATCTGAAAACAAGGACTAACGATTATAAAAGCTGGCCCTGGGGGGACAACCTGGTACATAAAGCCCTTTTGGGATCTGCTCCTTGGTCAATTCTCTGTGTGTCTCAGTTCTGCACTCCCGTCATCCTGACCATCCTCCCACAGATCCCTCACCTGTGCTGCTAACTTAGATCTGGTCTTCTGGCTCTGAAACTCCCTTTGTTTTATTATTCAGCTATGGGATTCTTGACCTTGACTTATGTCAAATGCTGACCATTCCTGAAAGCACAGTTAGCACTTCCTTTTTGGTAAGAACACAAATATATATTGTTTTAATGCACTGACTTCTCCAGGGCCACCAATTTGTGTTGATCTTGTTGTATGAGTCAGAAGTACACGTCAAATGAATGGGCAGACTATTGCCTGTGGACAATTTCAATGCTTTTTATACCACAGTAATAAATACTGTCTTTGAATATTGTGTTTTAAAACAGCTTTACAGTTTTATGTTAAAAAAAAATCCCCATTTAGACTACCATAAAAATACAAAGTCCTTATTCACTCTGAGCATTAATCATATATGAGAGGGTGGTCTCTTCTGTTCCTATCATTGCTCAAGTGTAGTTTTCATGTTGTCATATGGCATTTTGTCATATTGTGCTTAGAATACTCTGTGCTCTCCTTTTGAACATAGCACTGTTTTACATAGGCTTTCTAAATATTTATATAATCCAGATATCATCATTTTCATTGCCACAGAATTTCTCACCATATTAAAGTTCCAAAGTTTGTTTAATCGCTCCCTAATTGTTGAGCATTTGGGTTGTTTCCAGGTAACTGCTCTTACAAATAAGGTGGCTATAAAAATCTTAGTACAAGTAGGTTTAAAAGCTATTTTCTTTAGATAATTCCCCAAGGTGGGGATACTATCTCAAAGGGCATGATCATTTTATTTAGCTCTTGGCATGCCAGCATGCTCTCTAAAAGTAACTAATTAGCAGTGCCACTGTCAATGAAAGAGGGCACCTGGGCATCTCTGTCATTTTTTTATCTCCATGAATGTTAATATTGTCATGAAATAAATGACATAGCTTCAGATCGCTACAAAATCCATAGGCTATGAACAACATTTTCTGCAGCCAAGTGTGCCCACAGGACTCCTCAGAGGTGCTTACATCCCCCTGTGGTTGGTCACCAATCTGGAGGCCCAGTGACAGGCGACGGGGTGTATACTGATCACTCAGCTTCATGGCCTGAGTGTGTTTTAGCTGGCCTGCTGGAATTCAGTACTCTGGGGACAGCTTGGGGAACAGAATCACAGAGCAATGGTTTGGAGTTTGAGAAGGAAACAAGCTAGATAAGGTGACTTGGAATTCTCCCAGTGCTCTCAGCTTCAGATTCCTCATGCCATCTATCTCATATCCATTTACAGCTACCACTGTTGGTTGCTCCCCAGACCGACTCTCCCACTGTTGCCATTGCAAATGGCCATGCTTATTTCTGCTCTATGCAGTCATCAGCCCTGGTCTCTGCCAGCAGTTACTGGCTTGGAAAAACTGCTTTTAAATCTAATGAGGTGGGTGTTGTCCTCAAGACAGAGGAAGTTAATGACCACAGCAGCTTTGCTGAATTCCATTTCACCTGATTGCAAGACTTGGCATTTGAAACCAAGATTAGCTAGAAGGGCACATCATCTCTTTGACCTCTATTCCTGCCCTCCCGAGTCGCTGGAGAGCCATAAGGACAGGATCATGAGTTTCTTCCTCCTCTCATCCACCCCATGTTAAGTAGTCTCCTCGCCCTTCCTTATTATTTGCTTTCAAAGGTATCAGCTCTACTGGGAATAAGAAAATAAATTCCCAGCTAGCTTCACAGTAAGAAAATGTGTGGAAAATGACTATACTTTTTTTTTTCTTTCAGATCCCAGAAAAATAACTCCCACTCTACTGGTGGAATCACCACATAGTGACTCAGAGTCAGGCGTTAGGTGGAGGTGGGAAGGGAATAGAATGGATCTTGCACCTCACTTGGCTCGAGGAAATAATAATTGCATGGACTCTCAGCTTTAACCATCTTCTCCCTCACCATCATCAGTTGTAGTTGACACGAAAGTAAATAGAAAAATGTCCCCTGGTGGGCCACAAACATTTGGCATTTTTTTCCTCTGTATATTCCTGTTGAGTTCAATGATTAAACCTCACTGAAAGAGGTATTACATTTTTTGTACTCTCTTTATTCTTTCTAATCACTTGTCCTTTTCTTTCAAACTCCACTTGTTTGGCATGAGATCAGGGGCATAACAGAAGGCAGAAATGGTAAATTTAAAATTGTCTACCTTAAAATCGTCCCCCATGACTGCAGAATTGCAGCAGCCAGCATGCTTTCTTGGTCTCTGCCAGACCACCATAAATTACACATCCCACCGGACTCTATACCCATGCATTTGGGAGAGCTCTCTAGTAATCAAATGAATCATACAGTCAGAAGCTGTGTCTGGTATTTAATCGAAAATGTTGATTTCTTTAATGTATTCTTATTGCTCTCTCTTTATTCTTACTATTAAGATAATTTCATGGCCTTATAAAGATAGCTTTCAAGGGAACTTAGAAAATATAATTTTACTCACATATTTAGGAAGTTTTCACAATTTCAGGATTTTAGAGATTATCTTTAGAAAAATACTTGCATACTTTTCTACTGAGAATCTTAAAGTGCACACTCTGTTAAAATAACTTCCCCTCCAGGGGTTGGGAAGGGTACATAATTACTTATTTTGTTTATGGGACAATCAAGATAACATACCACACTCATTTGGATGAGCAGATCCTTTTGTCGTGTTGTTGTATTTAAAAGTCTAGAGTTGATTTTGTTTGGAAAGGAAATTTGTAAGGTGGGATTCATATTATGAAAACACGTGAACTATTTGCCTAGAATATCAAGAGTGGTACCCCATCTTATCAGATGGATGCTGACATTTCTTGATGTGGACGTAGAAGATGCCAAGTCTTGCCTCCTGGCCTCTTTGCTAGGTCTCAGAGTTCCCCACGTCTATCCTGGGCCCCTTTAAACAAGCCCTGCACACCCATCCAGACCCATGCAGGGATGTTAAATAAAGCCACCAGGGGCATTGTCATTCCTCTTCAGAATATTCCTCAGCCATGTTCATTTGCCTGCTCCACTTTTGCTCGCATCTTCTCAGCTTCTTCCTCAACCCTGGAATCTGGGTTCATATACTCCATCCAGACCCTGCATCCTGGAGCTAGTATGAGACTGGCTATTTTAGTTTTAGCCTTCAGCATTCTGTAGCCTTAGTAGCTTCTAGTCTCTTATCTCTGCCTTCCCCCATCATAGCCGTGGGCAAGAGGCAGTCAACATCCCCCACAGCACAGTGGGTCCAGACCGGGAGAAATCAATGATAGCTCATTCCCTACCTGAGGAGGGAAGGGGACAGACACTCAGAAATAAGCTGCAAACATCAAATGGAGATAAATTAACACTGGAGTTTGAGCCAAAATCCTTTTGATTTCTCAGATGCTTTGTATCTTCCTCTTCCTCTTTGGTTCCAGAAACTTTATATATAGACATAACTTTCAGAAGAATAGCAATGTGCTTTATTAAATGGTGTGTTGTACCCATCTGGGTAGTCTTTAACTTCAGAGAGAAACAGGAGACAAACTCCTAGCTCTGGAAAGAGTTTGTAAAAAATCAATTTGATTTGGCCAGAGAAGAGAGAATGCACCATATCTTCTAGGAGGGCAAACTGTCTAAAATATTTTGAAAAAATATATTCTTTGCTTGATCCAAAAAATGGTCACACAATCGTTCTCTTTCTTCACCCCTAAACTTAATAATCTTACAGAGCCCTAGGTACTAAAAGTACTAACAAATCTTTAGTAGGACTTATTTACAGCCATTCATTTCTTACAGATGACTAATAAACTTTCTTATTCTTATTTGTCAACTATTTAAAAAAAATACTTGTGTACAACTTTAGTAATCTGAGGGGTTTTCTTCATCAACTATATGCTGGACTAGGTGGCTTCTGATTTCTCTCTAATGTTGCATTTCTCTGATTCCAAATGTGTGTGTGTGTTTTTTTTTTAATTTTAATTTTTAAATTGAAGTGACATTCATATAACATAAAATTAACCATTTTGAAGTGAACAAATCAATGACATTCAGTACATTCACAATGTTGTGCACTACCACCTCTATTGACTTCCAAAATATTTTCATCACCCCAAAAGGAAACCCTGTACCCATTAAGCAGTCACTCTCCATTCTCTCCTCCCTCCAGCTCCTGGCAATTACCAATTGGCTCTCTGTTTCTATAGATTGACCTATTCTAGATATTACATATGAGTGGAATCATAAATATGTGACCTTTTTTGTCTGGCTTCCTTCACTTAGCATGGTGTTTTGATGTTCATCCATGTTATAACACGTATCAGTACTTCATTCCCTCGTGTGTTTTTAATAAGCATAAGACTCTAATTCTTTTCAAATATGAAAAGAATTTGCATTGAAAAAGAAATGAAAACATAACAAGTCCATGGGGTCATAGTTCATATTCAAAACTTCTAGAAAACCAAAGTACTGTGGAACATATATGTTTACTCAAGAGCTGCAGGATGCTTCCTTCCATCATATAGCATCCCCATTTATTGGGCCATCCATTCCTGGTGTTACTGAAACAAATGAATAACTTATACCCTTTGGAGATCTTCAACTTTGAAATTCTTCTTTTGTTTAAATGAGCTTTCTTCCATGGTCTTCAGCCCTGTGATTTACATACAAGAACACAGTCACTCTTGTAGGTAACTCTGAAAAGCCTTTTCCTGGTCCCTGTTGGTGTATTCTGTCAGTGACCATAGAGTGACACCTCCCACACTAAATCAGCTGCCTGTCAGGTACAATTAACACCTGCAGAGCTGAAATCAAGTTGAAGTCCATCACTGAAACTTCAGCATGGATCACTTCTCGAGTTTCAGAAAAGTGACATTTTGGTAGCGTCAGAAAACAATTCCAGGGGACAACTGTGGTTCCAAAATAGAGCAATCTCATCAATAAGTAGGGCTTTATCAACAAAGTGTGCATCTGTAAGAGTATGTCATGATGTACTGACAAAAAGATGTGAAAGGGTCCCTAGAAGCTTTAGGGGCAGAATATAGTTGTTGGAATTGACTGCCTATTTGAAAGTGCCTGGCAACAGACAGCTATGTATAGATGTCATCATAATAGCTGTCTTCTCTTTGTTAGTGAGTTCTTACAATTTTAGTGGACCTTGCAAAGTACAAAATGCCTTCTCTAGAGCATGATTACTGAAGTTGTTGAAAGCAGTGCTCTCAACCTTTTCTATGCCAATAGACACAGAGAATGTTATTAGAGTGGCATATTGGAGTCAACGGTCAAAGCTGACCATGCTTGGAGATGACTGGAGCAGGGGTTCTGGCCACCCTGGGCCCTAAGAGCTGCCCAGAGTTCAATATCTCAGGACACCAGCATGGAGGCTTTGATCTAAAATGTTGCGTGCAATGCGATATAGTCCATAAGTATTTGTCATTCCAAATTCTCTTAGTCACAGACAGTCTATGTTTGCAAAAACTGCTTTGGAATCTTGATTCACCGTCTTGAATGTGGTGGAGGTAACATAGCAAAGATAAAAAATAAACTCTTGTATTATGTTTTCTTGCATCTCTTTGAAAGTTGACTGAGATTTTTGATCCATGCTGTGAGATATACCTTGGCAGTTAGCAATCAAATAATTTTCCTAACATTATCGACATTTTGATATAAATTTTAAAATGTTGAATGTTTTTAGGATATGTGATATTAAGTGGAAGGGACTACATTTGTGGTAAATCTTTTAATAGTTTTCCTGAATTCTCTGAACAGATGAATAGAAGTCTATCATCCAGTGATTACTCTGAAATTAATAACAGTAATGAGTTTGAGTGGCACTGTGAGAACAATACAATATGTGATGCTCCAGTTCTTACTGTTCTTTTTGTTGTTTTCATAAACAGACATTCAGATTTGGCCCTGCCTGTGAGGCACTGAGCCACAGAGGCCCTGGATGCATGAAATGGTCAGTACCTACAAATTAATGCGAGGCACTAGTGGCCCCTCAGAACACGCAAACCAAGAGGTATTTCAACAGTCATTCTCAGTGTAGTGGCTATGATCAATAAATACCAAACAACAAAAAAGAAAGGTTATCGATCAGGCTAACTGCATCAGAAAGAGAGGAAATGACAATGGATGTATTTTATGAAAGTCAGAGCCTTTCCATAATAGAAATAAAATGCACCTATCATAGGAGGTAACTTTAAAAAACCTATTGGTTTTAAAATATTTACCAGCATGAAACATTTCTACTACCTTCCTGATAAGTCTGCCATTCCTTTCTCATCATGCAGATCATTAAATTCAGATTATCTACACATGGTGAGCAATTCCAAGTGGCTCCAAATGTCTTTCTTCTGCTACATGGCTTGTTTAAAAAGCCTGAAAAAATGTGCGTGGAGAGAGAGATAGATAACCTGGACATGATATCCAAATGCTTCACTTATGTCTGGAATGAATGAATGAAAAAAAGTGAACAAATGAAAAAACATATATTTTTGCTTGGTAAACACCTCTTATTGCCTTCCTAGACTTTCAGGTGACAGAACACCTGCATAGATCTAGCCTTCTCTCAATTCTGTAATCAAAATCTTCACACTCAATGTCGTTGTTAATTGATATGTGTCTCAGAAAAACCTTGCCACATTCTCATCGGGAAGGAAAGAGAAGATGAGTGTAACAATCAGCGCATAGACCCCGACTTTTCCAAGTAGGTACTGTAAAGTTTCTCTGACCAGGACTGCCCAGTCTAGCAGAATGGGATGAGTTAGAGAAAATGACTTGCTTTAACATTTTAATCAATCCCCACAGAATTTCACACTAAGGGATTTGCCACCCACGCACGTTTGTGCATGCTGATATTCCTTTATAAGTTGTCTTTTCCTTGTGAAGATGTGGTCAAAAAGAAAACACAAGATTCTGCATATTGAAAGGACATAAGTTGCTTATAAATCCAAAGTTTTCTCAAAATCCTAACACAAGAAGAGAATAGGCAAAATATGGAAATAGCTGGGGGTGTCTATTTTATGTGCTGCTGGAAGAAGCATGCAGTCCCTTCTCCCTGTGTCTACTACAAATAAAACTTAGTTCCGTGTTTCTGCAGCATTTATGCATTGATAGGGAAGAACGTTCAAACGTTTCAATCTTAGAGGGAAAAAAAGACAAGAAGGTGAAAAGTAAACAAAAGGAATTGGTGTAGAGCGGGTAGTAGGGAAACAAAGGAGAATGAACATGGAGGAGTTGACAGAGGGAGAAGTAGGGGAGGAAAAGGAGAAAACAAAATACAGAGGAAACAGTAGAGCGAAGTAAAGTAGAACATCAGAAGGTAAAGCAAGTGGTGAACTGATTCAGAGAGAAGGAGAAAAAGCTCTTTATAATTTTATTATTCAACTGCAGATGTCCATCCACCAAATGTCCTATTTGTGGTACCTTGCATTAGCATCCAACACATGTGGATCGAATGAATGGATATGTCACGGATCATCCCTAAATTCATTCTTGCTCTAGGCCAGTATTTTTCATCTTATTGACATTTTGGGCCAGATAATTCTTTTTTGTGGTGCCAACTTGTGCATTGTAAGATGTTTAGCAGCATCTCTGGCCTCTACTCACTAGATACCAGTAGCATCATGTTCCTTGTCAGTTGTGACAAACAAAAATGTCTCCTGTCATTGCCAAATGTCCCCTGAGGGCAAAACTGGCCTTGGATGAGAACCATTGTTCTCAGCACACAGGTGCACTGAAATATACCTACTCAGTGCTCTGAAACGTACTTGATAATTAATGACAATAAATAAATAAACTGTATAGACACCAAGATAAAAATAACTCATTTTGCAGCTAAGAAATTGTGGTATTTAATTATTCTAAGGGGATTATCAATGTCCTCCTTTGAAGGAATGCTGTAACAATATCATCGGAGGTTTTTGTTTTTCTAAAGACTATTATTTAGTTAGTAGCCATGATGATTCATAATGATCATTCGTAGTCGGTATACTGATAAATGTTATCAAGTGTCATGGCCATATTATCTATGTGGTTTGCTTACTTGTTCATTTTACATTTCTGTTATTATAAAAACTCTATTATAACTGTTTTCCCTAAGCTTTATTAAACAGTGGGACTGTATATTTTTAGTTTCAAGTTAAATCTGGTATGTGCTTGATACTCAGAAAAATTAAATGTGATTTCAACTGTCTCTTACTCTTCTTCTCTCAAATAGTCATTGGGAAGTTCCTGTGATCTACTTTCACTTCATGTTTGTAGATCATTACTTGACCTTAAAAAAAAAAACAGATAAAAAACAAAACAAAACAAAAACCTTAGTCAGTGAGTATACAGAGAAGTACCACACATAAGTGGAGACCAAAACCCAAAGACAGGATTTTAAGGGGATGTTTTTTTCCAAAGACAAAACAAAGCCAAATAACACCAAATGCAAGGTGTACAAAGGTAAAAGGATTCAGAAATTTTTTTCTAAATGTTACTCCCATTTCTTTGTTTTTTTTAAGATAATTTTATTGGGACTATAATGGTTTATAACACTGTGTAATTTCAGGTGTACATTATTATTTATCAATTCCTGAATACACTTCATCGTGCTCACCCCTAGTAGTATAATTTTTATCCATCACCTTACATGTGTGCCGCTTTATCCCTTTTGGCCATCCGCCCCAACCCCTTTTTCCTCTGGTAACCACTAATCTGTTCTCTTTATCCATGTATTTGTTTTTCCACATATGAGTGAAATCAGGCAGTATTTGTCTTTCTCCATCTGGCTTATTTCACTTAACTTCGTGCCCTCAAGTTCCATCCATGTTGTTGCAAATTGAACAATTATTCTCTCTATATAAAACCCTAAAGAATCCACCAGAAAACTATTAGAAACAATCAACAACTACAGCAAAGTTTTAGGGTACAATATCAATCTAAAAAAATCAGTAGCATTCCTATACACTAACAGTGAACTAGAAGAAAGAGAAATCAAGAATACAATCCCATTTACAACAACAACAACAAATAATAAAATACCTAGGAATAAACTTAGCCAAAGAGGTATAAGACCTGTACACTGAAAACTATAAGACATTATTGAAAGAAATAGAAGAAGACATAAGGAAGTGGAAAGATATTCCACGCTCACGGGTTGGAAAAATAAACATAGTTAAAATGTCCACATTACCCAAAGCAATCTACAGATTCAATGCAATCCCAATCAGAATTCCAATGACATTCTTCACAGAAATAGAACAAAGAATCCAAAAATTTAAGTGGAATAACAAAAGACCTCGAATAGCAAAACAATCCTGAGATAAAAGAACAAAGCTGGAGGCATCACAATCCCTGACTTCAAAACATACTACAAAGCTATAGTAATCAAAACAGGATGGTACTGCTAAAAAAAATAGAGAAACAGATCAATGGATTAGAATTGAAAGCACAGAAGTAAAACTACACATCTAGGGACAGTTAATCTTTGACAAAGGAACCAAGAACATACAATAAGGAATGAAGAGAAAGGAAAATCTCTTCACTAAATGGTGTTGGGAAAACCGGACAGCCACATGCAAAAAAATGAAAGTAGACTATTATCTTACATCATACATGAAAATTAAGTCAAAATGGATTAAAGATTTGAATGTAAGACCTGAAACCATAAAACCTCTTGAAGAAAATTTAGACAGTACACTCTTTGACATTGGTCTTAGCAACATCTTTTCGAATATCATGTCTGCTTGGGCAAGGGAAGCAAAAGAAAAAGTTAGCAAATGGGACTACATCAGACTAAAAATCTTCTGCAAAGTAAAGGCAACCATGAACAAAATGGAAAGACAACCTACCAACTGGGAGAAAACATTTGCAAATCATTTGTCAGACAAGGGGTTCATCACCAAAATATATAAAGAACTCATAAACTCAACAAAGAAAACCCAAACAACTTGATCAAAAAATGAGCAGAGGACATGAACAGACATTTTTCCAAGGAAGACATACAGATGGCCCACAGACACATGAAATGATGCTCAAAATCACTAATTATTAGGGAAATGCAAATCAAAACTACAATGAGATATCATCTTACATGGATCAGAATGGCTATAATTACCAAGACAAAAAACAACAAATGTTGGAGAGGATGTGGAGAAAAGGGAATGTTCATACCCTGCTGGTGGGAATGCAAACTGGTGCAGCCACTATGGGAAACAGTATGGAGATTTCTCAAATAATTTAAATATTTATGTTCACGGCAGCATTATTCACAATAGCCAAGATCTGGAAGCAACCCAAGTGTCCTTCTACAGATGAATGGATAAAGATGTGGTATATATATACAACGGAATACTACTCAACCACTCTCACTTCTTTCATGATCTAAATTGTATTTCCACTATAGTCCCCCAGATATTTAAAAAGCAGAAATTGAAGTTATGTAATGTTCCCATTTCACAGACCAGGAAATCAAGGCTGCGGGCCGATGAAAACAAACTCTTGTGACATGTTCATCAAGAAGTACATCAGATGGAGAGAAGCAATGAGAGTGGAGTTCTTGGCCTGCTACCTTGCTGGTTAATTCACATCCTGGCTATGACTCCAATTTTGACCAAACTTATCGAGTGCAGGGTCTGCATTGCACCCCGCTTATTCACCTGTGTTCTCTAATTCACTGCTCCGAAAACCTTGTATCATCAGTTCTGTCATTCATACTTTAGGGAAGAGGACAGGTTTAGTAAGGTAAAGTAATTTTCCCATGTTCAAAGAACTCAGTAAGAGGCAGAACTAGGATGTAGACAGGGGTCTTATAATTCTAAGGTCCGGGTTTTTCCTCTGTACCATGTTAACTCCTATGGGGGGGATGATTGGGGAAAAATGGTGTGGTATTTTCCCGACAAAATACTCCCTCACATGGTTTACATCTCCAGAATCCCTCATCATTCACATCTGTGGTCAAGTCACGTGAACGACATAAACGCTCAAAGATGGGAGGGAGAAGATCCAGGTTTGGAGGTGCTGAGGGTGAGCACAGAGGTCAGAAAAGTCTCTGTGAAAGTTGGAGAACATCCTAGATTCCTGTAACTCTGTGTGTGTGTGTCTGTGCATAGTTACATAATTATCTATTTATATAGTCACCTAATAAATTTTCTGGTGTTCTTTTTGTATTCTGGTTTCTTTCCTTTGATTATGGACCCCTGAAAGGTAAAGACTATTGATTGTCTTTCTCGGGTCTTTTAACAGTGCCTAGAGCAGAGCTCTGTATGTGGTGAAACACATTTCCTATTATTCTCTGATTTATATAAAGACATTGCTGGTCATGCAAATAATCAGTGGTGTAGAAATTGGTAATACACGTAAAAGTATTTCTTCATGCCTATGTACACGATCCCTGTGTTTCAAAAGATCCCTGTGAATTCTATTAAATGAAAAAAACACCCAATGTTGCACGATCTTATCTGCAGTATAGATAGCAGGAAACTTGGGAAATGCTCAAAATATGCTATTTTAAAATTCTTGTCATTAAAACATTGCTATTATCAGAGTAAAAAATCCTGCACTGGGAGAAGAGGCCTTCTTAGAAATTATAAAATAATTCTGCTTAAAAGTATATCTCGCAGTCTCCCTTTGAATTTGGTATCTTCCTACTTTTGTGTTTTGATGATCTTAGACTCCATGCCACTCATTTATATAAACCTGAGGTTTCATTAGCTAATTAAAAACAATCATTTTCTAATTAGCATGTGTTACAAGTCTATTGTAGGAAATCCAGAAATTACAGAAAATCGTAAGAAAGAAGAGCATCATTTATAATCCAGAGGTAACCACTATTGCTTTTCCTGATGGTGTGCTCTGGAGTCTGATTTCCATGTTCATATGCATGCACGTACACAGTCTGTCTGTCTCTCTAGCTCTTTCTCTCTCTGTCTCTGTCTCTGTCACTATCGTGTGGGTGTATATACTTTCAAAAACAAATTGGAATTATTCTCTTTACAGCTTATATTTTTATAAACCCATTATATTATGAGCATTCCATTATTTTTGCAAACACATCTTCTACTAGATAAAAAATATGCCATCATTTGTATATACTATAATTTAACTAATTTCATATTGTAAACATTTAGCTAGATTAAAATTTTTATCTCAAATAACAATACAACAGTATAACAAATTTCCTTATTCCCAAATCTTCATCTGCATCTATATTTATCTTTCTTCTTATAGAATTCTGGAACTCAGATTATGGGGTGAAAAAGTAGAAACATTTCAAAGGCTTTCCAGGAAGGTTAAATTTACTACTACAAGTTACACATGGGAAGGATTATCTAAAGTAACCTCATCAACAGTAAACATTATCATTTAAAAATTAGTGCTTGTGCTCTGAGAGGCAAATGATAATATCCTATTGCTACTTTAATTTGCATTCCTTTGATTGTTAGTTAAGTTTGCTTTTTAATACGTTTATTAATGTAATTAAGAAAACTCAGTTCATTAGCTTAAGTTCATGTTTCAAGAATAGACACAGGTATGCTACAGAAACAAATATCCAAAGGACAGTGGTTTCTCCAGGTTCACACAGGAAGATAAAACTCTTAAAATGACAATCGCAAGGAAAATGGTTCTTTGATCTTACTATATTTTCAATAATATTCTCATTTTGATAATGGTTATAGATGCTTGCCAGTGTGAAGTTATAACAAAGGTAGAGGACTTTGGCTGTTCAATCTATATTTCTTCTAACGCTGACTAACGGCAAGTATTCAAACGGTGATTATTACAGAATTTGAACATACTGAGACGCATAGTTTGTTTATTGTAATACGGGATTCTTGAGCCAGATAGAAATTACTTTCTCAGTGATTGCATTATCACCTGCTTAACAGCCACAGGATGGTTCAACAAATCAACAAGTGAACATTAGGTTATGAAAAAAGGCACTACAAGTTTAGGCATAAATGGTAGTCTTTCAAATACTTTAAAAAATGGGACGCCATTTCAGTTGGAGTATCTGAAGCATGGGTCTTTAAATTGAGCACTCAGAATAGCTAGCTGTCTGTTTAACTTTTCAATTAGTTCATTAACACTACATGCAGGCTTGGGGCTGGGCCTCCTGTATGGCAGAAGAAGAAATCTCCTCTGGATTGGTAAATCGGCAAGCATGAATGACCTCTTAGACTTGGTTGCGGTGGCTCGGTTGCTCCCACATTCTTTTACTTTGGAACCAGCTAACAAGTGCGCAAAAGAGGGATGAGAGGTCAATATACATGTGATTGGATGTGACTCCCACTGCCTTTGGAATTCTTTCCAGAAACACAGAAGTATAGTAGTTGAGCAGCCTATGAGGAGTGAAAAATCTGCCAAAGGAGCCTAGAATTATGCGCTCACTGATTTTTGTCACTTTAGAATGGGGAGGGTCACGTAGAATTGAAGGGTCTGACCATTACCTTACAGGCAAAGTCTTGCTCTTCTGCAGTTAATTTCTTCCTCTTATTTTTTACTTATCATTAGGCCTATACGATGCCCCAGACCTGACATATATCTGTTGCTTGTGACTTCTATTATTCCATGCGCTTTTTATGCAGTTCTTTGTAGAGGCAATCTAGTTGAAAATCATTTAAACCACTTAATAGTTAAAAGTGCCTGTCTGGGAGACATATCCATGAACTACAAATTTAGTATCATGAAAATGTATAGCAAATCAGGGCAAAGTAAACTTGATACTACTGTTTTCCCTAAAAACATGTATATATGTACACATACATACATACATAATACATATAAATATTTGTGTTTATACCTTCAAATATGTATATAATATCAAAAGTTGCTTCTAGGGGCTGGCCCTGTGGCCGAGCGGTTAAGTTCGCGCGCTCCGCTGCAGGCGGCCCAGTGTTTCGTTGGTTCGAATCCTGGGCGCGGACACGGCACTGCGCATCAAACCACGCCGAGGCAGCGTCCCACATGCCACAACTAGGACCCACAACGAAGAATATACAACTATGTACCGGGGGACTTTGGGGAGAAAAAGGAAAAAAATAAAATCTTTAAAAAAAAAAGTTGCTTCTAAATTATCTAGTTCTAAAATTCATTCTAAATGGGCAAAACTATTTGTAAATAGGTTAATTCATTAATTAATTCATCCATCTTAAAAACATTTACTGAGTTAAAATTTGCTGACAGACCCATTCATTCATTCATTCATCAACACAAAAAACATTTATTGATTCCCTCTTCAAGTAATGCATTGTGCCGTGGTAAATAGGATATTGTTCTTTCCCTAAGAGGCTCATAGAAATTTTTGATAAAAGTGATATTAGTGGCTCCAGATCTTCTTTAAGGGGTTAAGGGAATGTTTTCTTTTGACTGGGGAAATTCTGCATTCAGAAAATTAGGAAACATTTGGACAGCTCTATTAATGGTAATTACCTCTTGACAGGTATCAATAAAGTTTAATCAGTATTACTGCATATGTTTAGATGAGCTTGAGAAGAGTAACATACTTGGTATGTTGTGCATTTGAAAGTGCTAAAATGTTTAGCAGATTAATAAGGAAACTCAAAACTGGAATGACCTTTAATCTTGTAATTACAAGTTGAAATACATATGCACCTAATCAAAAGGCCTTGTGCTGCATATCTAAAAGTTAGGAACATTACTGATTCATTGGGCCTCCAACGTGGAGAGTGAACATTTTAGAGAGCATTTCTACAAGTTGAAAACCAGGCAGGGCAAGGTGATAATATAGCAGTTAAACACAGGGCTTCCCAGTTTCACAGACTTGAGTTCCAGTTCTGAGTTAGTCATTTATTGGTAGGATGACCTGGGGACAGATGTTTAACCTAAGCTTGTAAGTTCTCTGTTCATAAAATAAGGAGAATAATGATACCCACTTCACAGGGTTGTTATGAGAATTAGATTAGATATTGTACAAAAAGCCTCAATGGCACTGTCTGGCATTGAGCAAGTGCTTAATAAATAGCACTATTGTTAGAAAACATATCCTCGTGACTTTTTTTTTAGGTCATTTCTCAAAATAACCAGTTTTAAGAGCACTTCAAGATATTGCATTGGTCTGAGCTTCTAAGCTAACTAATCTGGGAGCTTACTTTGTAGCTTGTCAATCAAGCAACATGATTATGATTATCCAGTTTATCGATCTAATGTCTGGGACTAGAAACTATGCCAGCCTTTTTGGTTCTCTCAGTCATTAACGAGCTATTTTAAATAGAAAAATCCTTACAGTTTAATAAAAATTAGAGAGATAAATAAAATGTAGCATAACTTTCATTTGGTAAGTTATTGGTAATGATCTGGCAAACAAAGCATGAGGAGAACCATTTTTTTCCAGTTTGTGTTTAATCATTAGTCAGCTTATTGATCGCCAGGTCCTGATTAAGACTGCCTTGCCGAATTACAATATGTGTGAGAGGGGACTCTCCTCTGCCTGCTCCCCATCCCAACCTGGCCCTTTACATTCCCTCTACTGTGTACAGTAGAAGAGTAATTCTAAGAAGAGAACCTGTTGAATATGGCCACATGGAACTATTTTAGCCATCTTTGTTAGAGATTAATGCATACATGAAAGAATATATTCAAATAGCAGATACAAAATGTATTGATTAAATCATGATAGAGATTTCAGTTATTCTGGACCAGAGGTACTTGACTGCTAAACACACATATTTAGGATTGGATGAAAAAAGAAAAAAAGGAGACAATAACTCTTCTCAGAGTTCCCTATATGTATCAGGCACTGGGAAGTCACTTTCATATGTTACCACACTTAATCCTTATAAAAAATCTTAGAATGCATTATTAGTCATATTTTTAAATCAAGAAACCCTGCCCTGAGCCAGCCCTGATGGCCTATTGGTTAGTTGGTTGCACTCCACTTCGGCAGCCTGGGTTCAGTTCCTGGGTGTGGAATCACAGCACTCGTCTGTCAGTAGCCATGCTGTGGCAATGGCTCATGCAGTAGAACTAGAAGGACTTACAACTGGAATGTACAACTATGTACTAGGGATTTGGGAAACAAACAAACAAACAAAAAGCCCTGCCCAAAGATCTGAAGTAAAATGTCTGCCCAAGCTCAGGGAGCCAGCATGATGTGGAGCTGGAATTTGAATACAGAGCTGACCGCAAAGCCTAGCCTTCTTATACTGCACAATGCTGAAGTAATAAGTTACCCTCTCTGAGAGGATATGACCATAAGTGTTTATCGAGCATCTAGCTGCTGACAAGGATGGAGCCAGGGTGAGGCACAGTGACGTCACTGTGAGATGCAGGGTTTGACTTCAAGGAGCTCAAAATAGAATGGGCATTTAAAAACTTCTCTGACATCTTAAGTTTTCGATGTCCATTTACAATACTCAGAATTTACAAAGTACTTAATGGCCTTATTAAAAGAGGGCCCAGATACAAAAAACTATAAGGCTTTTAGAGGAAAACATAAGAGAAAAATCTTTGTGACCTTGGGTTAGGCAAAGATTTCTTAGGTTTAGTACTAACAGCAATTAGGCAGTTCTGGAAGTATATTACCTTTCTAAGATGACTAGGATCCTATGAAGCAATAATTTCCTAAATGCAATAGCAAAGGTAACAAGATTCTAATTTACGACCAAGGCATTAGTTAAAGCGCACAGGATCCAAAGGCACCTTGGCTGTTGTTAGAATCTTCCCATAATCACTATCAAACACAGTCAAACTTTGCGATTTCCAAACGTCTCTCGTATACTTCAGGCCACTTGAGTACATTTTGAAGTTAGGGAAATTTTAGGTCTCTGAGTGAGTTGCTGGTGAGAACACCAAGAAAAAGATGCATTTTATGAACTTGTCAGACACAAATATCTACTTTACACACTGGGAATAACCTTTGTTCTTTCAGATGTCAGTTTGAATATCTAAGGTTTTAATTTATGTTTTGATATCTTTGAGAATAAATGTGCTCCTGTCATCAAAATAATTGCGTCTACTATGAGTGGAGTTTGTAACTGCACCATCATTCATATTCTGCAATGTAGGGTGCATATGCCATACAAGCTAACAGGCTTTCATCAGAAGATAAGGTCATAAATACTGAGTGGGGAACTCCTTCCGCCCACCATTTTTCAGACCATGATGACTTTATTTTCTTTTAGAAAACAAAAAAAGGAACTTCAGCCAGATGCAACAAGTCCTACTAGTCAGTGTAGGGAAAGATTTTTGTTGCTGGGAAGCACGGAGCGGAATAATACTACGGTGTTTAGAGGTTTCTTCATTTATTTAAAAAATGGCCTTCCTAGTTAGAACTGTAAACATTTCTAAACTTTTTTCATACAATTCTTCTTTTGAGAAGATACTTTATAATGATATTTACTTAATTAAGGCTAAATTTAACTAAATTACTTGATTTTCTCCTCAACCTGGCAAGTTAACAGACACATGTGATTTTGCTACATGGCTGAAGTTTCTATAGAAAGGTTTACTTCTCTGAGTCGGATCTCATTTCCTGGGAGTAATGAATAGAAGTAACGCTAGGAGACTCCTGCACCAGTAGTGCGTTCACATCACTGAATTTTGAGTGATCCTCCTGCCAAATCAACCCGCTTCTTTGACACTAGTTCCAATGTTATTTCCCATTGATAGGCTTGTAGACTGAGTCATGTGCACCTTCCTTCTTTGGATACAGAACGAAGTAGGTACAAAGATCTTTAGCATGTCAGTAACCTATGGGAGTCAGACCACTTTGCATCCAGCCTATGTGTGTAGTGGGAGTCATTTAAAATACTGTGAAATCAAGCCCAGCCCAGTGGCGTAGTGGTTAGGTTTGTGTGCTCCACTTCAGCCACCTGGGGCTCGTGGGTTCGGATCCCTGGCATGGACCTAGCACTGCTCGTCAAGCCATGCTGTTGCAGCATCCCACATAAAATAGAGGAAGATTGGCACAGACGTTAGCTCAGGGCCAATCTTCCTTAAAAAACAATCCATCTAATGTTTAGGAGAATCCTATTCAATAACCCCTCTCCACCTCACTTCCTATTCTTGGGCAGAGGAGGTTAGCAAACTAGCTGGCAGACTGGTAAAGGAAGTACACTTTCACTTGGTCACAAAGGTGTCATTCACTTCTCAAAATAATGTGCTTATAGATGGCAACAGAGTTTGAATATTTCTGGAAGATCCTTAGCCAGATTATCTGCTTGGTATCAAGGAGGTGTTAACTTATTATGGTGCTATAAGGTTTGAGAGTAAAAAATACAGTTTCGACTAGAGAGTCAATGTCCACAAGTTGTTAGTTCTGTCTTCATTCAATGAAGAAAAGGCATTTTCCAAGATGTGTTATCTGAGTTTAAACTTAGGATTTAAAGCACTGTTAAGTGTACGTACTGTCTAGTCAAATTTGGTATCCTGTAACATTGTTGTGAAAATGTATTTGTTCCTTATACAAATGACATATTTTATGTGATACAATAGAGGTAAGCCAAATAAGAAAAGAATAATGTTCATTTGGCCAATAGGCGAATTCTGGTTATAAACCCAATTGTTTAGAAATAAATCTATCCTGAATTACCTTGGATCAAGAAGAAGAGATTTATTGACCATTTCTATTTTCCCACTAGCAACACGTCATTTGTTCCAACCAACCTTGACAGAGCTTACTCCTGAGGGGCTCCCACTTTCTTTTGGACTCATGAATTTGTCATAGCTCCAAGTGGAACGAGAGGGGAGGGGGTTCTCATTAAACTTGCCACCTGGGATTCTGTTTCCTTTCAGTGTAACGATTCATCTTCCATACACACGCTCAAACAAGAATGACTACACTCAGCCACATCATGATCCATAATGAATCATGAATCATGGGGCAGGCCAATCACAGGCAGCAATGGCCCTCACACCGCACATTGGGTCCCCAGGCTGCATTTTTAGTTAAGCCACTTCACACAGTCACAATGATCAAACCAAGTCTACTGACCTCAGAACTGGATGGAGTCCCTGCTCCTTTCAAAATGCCAGTGGGAAGTGTTTTCTGAGGTGGGTCAATGCTCCTGCCTTCACATTATCTGGTGATGGCTCACTCAAAGGTAGTGGGTACAGCCCATACAACTGTATCCCCAACTTGCTTTCCCTGGCCTTTGTAAAGCTCGGACTGCCAAGGCTTCCTTAGTTCACACCCAAAAAGTCAGCCTACCAGCACGACTCAAGATCCAGTATAGAAAGCCGTTACTTATTTTCATACCTCATGTTCTAATAATCTGGGGCTGAAGGAAAGCAAGATGTGGCATCTTTCCGTATTTGCATTCATTATTTGCTCTGTTATGTTTTGGGCCCTTTAGCTAATTTGAAATAAATCAGGAAATTATTTTTCTTTCTTTCCCTCAAAAAGTGTGTTTAGGAATAGCATTTTTAAACTCATTAAATAACTGAAAATGTGTTCATTTTACATATTTATAAAAGTGTATTCAAGATGCATAAATAAAAATGAGAGCTTTTTGTATTTATCTCAACCTAATTTAGACATTTATAAAACAATAACAAGGTAGGACTATTTCTGAGACTAACCCAATCATGGCGTTGTGCTTCAGGATGCATCTGCATATTACACCACCTGGGGATGCATCTCCTCCTCAACCGTGCAGACAACTGTTACCCAATATTTTTATATTATTAACAACTCTATTTAGTGAAAAATGTGGACTATACCATATAATTAAAAGGGAAAAATGAGAAGCCAACTTTGAAGAATTGTAATCTATTTAGGATTAATTTGTGAATATGATAATGAGGACTAATGCTGGTACCCTAAAGAGGTTTGTTTGGAACTCAACTATTTGAATAGATTAGAGGAGTTTTGTGAAGAAAATGGGCACTTGATGTTTAATGGAGACTACAGTGTTGTTTGGAGCTCTTAAACCTAAAAAAGGGGAACTTTTCCATTGCAACAAACCTTACTGTTGAAAATTGAGGTAATTACATATATAAATGCAGGGTATCGCTTCCCATAGCACTTACAAATTGAGTCCTTTATATTCCATAACTTTTAAGCATAGAGTGCTTTCATTTTCCAAAGCATCTCCTGTACTTCCACACAAATAACTCCTGGCCACATTTTGTCCCAAACCTTTGGTTCTGTATGAGAACTCCTCAGGACTAGGGTCCTTTTTCTTCAAGGAGATGCTTGCAGCTCATGTTTTCTTTTGTTCCTCTTAAGACTATTTAGTATGTTTCTTTAGGGACTAGACATGAATCTAGTGATCAAAAATCTTTTATTTTTTTTTAACACAAATACACTAGCTTCTATTTCACACCTGAGTAGTTTACTAGAGTTCTCCAAATGACTCTGTTGGACACAGAGGAGGTTATTGAGAAGGAAAACAAACCATAATTTCCCTCTTTTGTTTCCACAGATGCTGTCCAGTCAATGCTTAGTTTAAAACATGCAGCTGTTATGTACATTCCAAAGTATTTATTTACTTTTCTATTGATAAACTTATTAAACCAAAGTTGTCCCTTTATACCCTTCCAATCATTAATGGTAGAAATGTCAACTAAAAGTTGAAAGAAGTATTAGTTTCCCCAGTCTTTACTTTCATGAATATTTTCAGCATTTATTTTATATTTCAAGACAGAGTTTGCATGGTTATCCACTGACAGCACTTTCAGAATACCTAGTATCCTTCTGCGTACAACCTAGGTACTTGATAAGTGTTCACTGCTTTAAACAGAAATGCAGCTTAATTATCACGAAAACTAGAGATCCTTTATAAAGTATATATTAGTATTTTCTATGAATAAAAAATGCATTTTATTAACAGATTAATTTTACTACATGGCTGATAGGTTTTGGGTTTATTCACCTTCTGGGCAAGAATGATAACAACTGTTTTAAAATCACACCTCTAACAGAGTTCTTTTTGTGCTCTAAAGCAAGCATTTTGGGCAAAAGATTAGTTTTTACAGAAAAGGAATTTTGCCTTTGGGGCCTTATTGGTTTTCTCAGTATTTCAACCTTAAGATAGCTAAATTGAGCTACTTATGAAACCCTTCACAGAAAATGTTCAACCTGAATTCCTTTCTAGCCTCTCAGGGAAAATTTGGTGGAGTTCTTTCTTCACAAAGGAGCCTGGACACATCCCAAACTGTAAATGTGAAAGGGCACCAGCTCAATCAGCACATAAACAAAACATTAAGCAAGAAATAGCTGTCTTCTTAAATTTTACCTTTTCAGTTTATTAGGTTATTTCAGTCCAGACTTCTTTTGTATTCACAAGGCAATTTTTTTCTTTAAAAATGTCTTAAGACTCCTAGGGCAATTGGTTGATCTGAGTGGCAGGAGTGGTGGCCTGCTCCAAAGGACGAAGACGTATTTTCACTCTTTTGGAAATTTCTGAGTTATAATCTCAGCATTGTCATGGGGATGGTACATTTTTCCTCAAAAGATGATTGTAGTTGCAAAGGAATCAGAGTAGAAGAAGGACTAGTTCTATTTTGAAATGCCATATTCTTTGTCTAGTAATCTGAATTTTATGTATTGATAAGTATTGATATTGGCTTAATGGATTATCATGAAAATATTTTAAAATCTTATTTTCATTTCGATTAAATATCAAGTGACATGTCACTGCACTAAGAACTGTAGGGAATAAAACTAAATGATTCTGAATCTAAAACAAAGAGGTTGAAAACTAGTGGGTGGTAGTTACAAGGGTGGTTGCTTTTGAGCTACTTGTTAAACCATGCATATATATTTTATGTACCTTTCCCTATCCACATATATTATTTTTAATTAGTAAAGGAAAAAAGAGAAGTTGGAATCTGATAATTTCCCTTTCAAATCTGGGCTTACTCACCCTCTCGAATTTCCAAGCTGATTCAACTAACATTGATTGTGTGCCTACTATGTGCTAGGCATTGTGGTGCAGGGTCATCTATGACCAAGAGGCAGATTGTTTAGAACTTGAATATCTAACAGACACGAGGACTCATGAGATCTGACCTCATTCTTAAATATGTGTAGATTAAATGTTTTTGTTGAATGTATTTGTAGGAGTCAGAGACTTTTTAACCTGTGAAAATGCTGGCGGCAGAGAGAATCAATTTCTTATCTTTATTTCCAGATGTTGAATTTCATTGTTTTGGAAAGATTTGAACTTCTGAACAAAGAACCAGAAGGATGCTTATGAAATAGAAGGGGCTTTGCTTGCCCTGGCTAGTTACCAATCTGTGAAGTACTGGTTCACAGCCTTGGGGTACCATAGAAGACCTCTTTCAAACAATCTCATGCTTCTGCTTCCCCTTAAACATCCAGTGGACAAAATGGAAAAAATACTTAGATTTATACTATCATCAAAAACACCATAACAATGGTGAAATTAAATAAATACATATATAGAGAAACAAAATTCTGTGAATCCACTGACTTGAAATGCATTCTTCCTAGGAACATGTGTTCAAACTGTAATTGTATTTTGAACTTATAAATGTACTCTTTTTTCACATATGCCATGTCCCTAAGGAGGGAGGATCTGATAAGCCAGTAGCAGCAATGTCCTGAGGGAAATGGTGCATTTTATCAACCCAGCATCATCATTTGAAAATCTAATTTTTGCTGAAGAAGAAAAAACTGCTGCTTAAATTCAAACATGAATTTATTTTCATCATTACAAAGATGATAAGAATGAGTTGTACTTATCAGGTAGCTTAAGAAACTACTGGAGAAGCCAAAGGCCAAATTGTCCACCTCTATTCTTTACATCAGCCAATGTCTTAATAAATTTATAAGGGAAAATTAATCTGGTAATAGAAGATAAGTTCCTAATGTCTAAAAGGAAGATGATAAGAGCTGAAAAAAGTTCAGCATTTCATTTTATCTCAGAAAAAAGGGTGACTGTGATATTGCGGGCCTGATTTTCAGCAGGTCCTACTTGTCATTTTAATGCATGGCACTGTCCCTGATTACCCACTTGCTCAGCATGTTGCGGGTAGTAGGTTGGCCTGATTATTACAGAGGACAACTGCTGCTGTGATATCCAGCTTTCTTCATTTCTCAGAACAGTCTGCGTCCCCATATCTGGGGTCTTTATACCCTTAGTGATCCACAAAAGCGTCCCTGCTACCACAAATCCAGGAACGTTAATACTGTAAATTGTGACCTCTAGTCAAAAAATAGTTCTCTTCATTTATTATGAAAGCGGATTTCTTACTTTAATCAGAAGCTTAAACAAGTATTAGTCCCCGCTCTGGTCTAAAACAATCATGTAGGAAAAACAAATCTTTCTATTACTTTTGTGTTCAATTTTTCACGTGAAGTGAATTAAGTATGTCTGTATCTTTAATGAACTCTCAAGTCCTTTTCTAATGACCTTGACTGTTAATTAGGCTTTCAAACTACTACCTGGTGTTTAGACTCCAAGGATGATAGAAAAAGAGCTAAATAAATCCAAGAGCACAGCCATGTATTTTTTGTACTATGCTTTCCCCAGGAGCAGTTACACTTAGGGAAACAAACCCTCAAAATGGTGTCTCAGCTATAATAACACCCTAATGGGCCTAAATGAACACAAATCAATGTAAATCTACAGAAATTCTGAGCTTTCCCATTATAGCAGCTTATGTATTTTGCAAGATAACGGAGTAACTTGTTACAGACACGGCTGCAGTTGTCCCTTAGCACACTGGCATGCCTCAGTGTTTCCCTGTATGACTGCCTCCTGCTTCCTGTCAGGATGGAGAGAAAAGCTGCAGTAGCTCAGGATGGCACCGTGGAAAAAAACCACTGCTGCGCTCCCGGGTTTCAGCCTTGGCCCTGCCAGCTACTGGCTTGCTCCAAATAACTAGCTCTCAGTCGGGGCTTCTCTAAGCTCCACTTTCTCCTTTTTTCCTTTCCATGATACTTTATGGATACTTCCACTTTAACATTTAGGTTATATTTCTATTGCAAACATTAGAAAATATATGCTATCTTTTAGTAAAATCTCTCTGTGTGCCAGCACTGTATAAGTGATTTACATACAAATTTATGTACCATAACATCATTCAAGTAAAGAATTACTATCCCCATATTCCAGTTCTCCACAAAGCTCCAGGCTGTGTGGCCGTGGAGCCCTATTCTATTTCCAGCAAATAGAAACCCTATGGCTTGAACTGGAATCCAAAGCCCGTACTCTTAACTGCTGTTCTATACTGCCGCTCTGAGTGGCTTTTGTCTTCTCCGTCTTTTGCTACTAGTCTGTGGGCACACTGAGAATGGAGACAGCGTTTTAGTCAATCGCTCTCCTTTGTGTCTTACATAGTGTTGCAATTTAGCATTTACATTCAGTCTATGCTCATCTTTGCAAAAAATCTATTATTGGCTATGGCCAAAACAAAGGCCAAGCCCCCAGAGCCAGTTGGCCATTTGGGAAACATTTTTGGAAGGCTTATTCTTCTTTGCTGGAGGAAAGGTGCTGCAAGGCTGAGGACCTATCACACCGAAAGCTTCTGTCCGTACAGAGTAGCCACGAGTGCACTGTGCCCAGGAGGACATGTTTTGTCACAGGTCACACAGTGACCCTGAACCACAGCTGACTGGGTTAGGGATCTGAGCCCCACCACGTGTAGACCAGCGTGTGGCTTATGAGAGAACTTGATGTGAGAGCCTTGTGTAATAACGACATTCATCAAATCCTCTCCTGGAGAGTTTGAATGTGAGACACACAGAGAAGGAACTAATACCAAGAGATATACAGAAAAAAATGCACTAAACAGAGGTTAGGAGACAACAGAAGACATGAGGGAGCGGGAGTTTGGGCAGCGTAGAGGTAGAGAGCAGAAGGAGAGACAGCAAAGTCAACAAGGAGGCGGGGTTGCTGTTTGGCCCCGCAGAGTGGCTGGAGTGTCCCCACTGACGAGCCCATTCTCCAGGAAGCACCAGGCTGCAGGCGCTGAGCTGCCTCCTGAGCTTCCTTCCTTCCTTCATATCCCCATCACTGTGATCATTCAGAATGTCTCAGAGCCAGTTGCCAAGGCAGGAAGGGGTGAGGGGCCAGGAGTAAGGAAATAATGAAAACACATGATGCCAGTCTTTAAGGAGCTATGACCTAATGAGGCAGACGGAGATGTTCTCAGGTGATTATAATCCATGGCTAAATACGCTTGGATGGGCTGGACTATCTATCAAAGGGCTCCTGGGACATTGTTACATGTTCTAATTTCAGGCTTATTTGACAGAGCTGGGGATGGAGGGAAAGGAAAGGAAGTGAAAGGGTGGAATCTAGGAAACTAAAAAAGCGAAAACCTATTATAATTCAGATCCCATTTGAATTCATATATTTCAGTAATTGCCTGCAGTGCTAAAAGAAAACCTAACCTTTTTCTTAATATCATGTTTAATAAAAACTCTCTCTTAGTATATTTTGAGGGAGTTCAGTGCTCATTAGAGTGAGGGACAAATAGCAAATGAGTTATAGCACTGCATAATGAAGAGGGAATCTGTGATGACTCCTCAATCCTGAGCTGGGGAATTTGCTCCCCTCCTGCATCTGGGGGACTGAAATCACACCCTGAATTACTTTGGCTTTAAAATGTGCTCCCTGGATGTCCCAATGCTGGACCTGACTCACGGTTATGAAGTAAATAGGAAATCAAATAAAATCAACCACAGGCTGACTTTTGTATATAGAAGGCCTGGGTAAGAAAGAGGCCTTTTCCTCTTTCAGATTGTGATCTGTCCAGTCCTAAAATTATGGTGGACAAGGCCACATTCTTCCAGAAACTTAACTAGTCATTCTTTCCCAGGCTATGACCAAGCTACCTATACAGTCAGAAACCTGTAGTCACTGAAGGGCAGCTTTGAGAAATAGTGTATCTTGCCACTCTAGAATCCCAGAGTGACGGGGGTCAGAGTTGGACTATAGTGTAATGGTTTTGTTGGGATGGGTAGACTAGGAAGCTATTACACAAAGCCCATTATTACACTGAACTGAATGGCCACAAAAGCAAATTATGTCCCTCAACCTAATAACAGGTTACACTTTATGAATGCTCATGGAGTGCCAGGCCCCTTGAAGGCATGTCTTCTTCTTTACCACTTCTTCTGAAGTAGTGGATGATGATAACTATTATTAGCCCCATATTACAGGTGAGAAAAAAGATACTTGAGAAAATAAATAACTTGTCCCAAACAACATGGCTGGTTAGTAGTGAAGAGATGGGATTTAAATCCACTCATTTGGACTTGGGAAGCCCCTCTATTTATTGGCAGGGTAATACACTGCTTCTAATACACTGCTTTCCGACTTTAGAAAGACGTATTTTACTCTCTTACACAGAGAATGGAGTGAAACCAATGAGTGTCCAGCTTCTGCAGTAAATGCCAGTAAATTGGCCAGTCCTTCTGGCTGATTTCTAATCAAACCTCAAGATTTTCTTGGAAATATACGTCATTTCTTTCTCTTTCTACCTCTGTAGTAATCCTGTAGTGATTTTGTTTTATTGTCTCTGTGGCTGTTCTCTGGTTGAAACTCATCAACAGAGAGCACTGATGTGAAATAATTTCTTCTAGCTTCCAAAGCTTAGTCATTCACTAGTTTAGTCCACAAGTAAAAGCAATACATATTTCAAATTCCATTCCCTGAGTAGCCACAGTCTGCAGTGTTAGCCTACTGAGCCAAAATTAATTAGAGATGAATATCATAATAGAACAGCAATGATTGTAGCCTATCACTAAGAAGTGTTGGTCTGTGTTAATTAACATGATTCACCATCAACGCTCAGTATATTTATATACAATCAGCATGGGCATTTGTCTACGTAGACCAATACACTTTCCAGTAGTGGCAGAATTCACTTCAGAAATGATCCATGTGATCAAATGCTTGTCCTTTTGGCCTCTACCCAATCCCTTCCCACCATGTGCACATCGGTGGTCTAATTGTCTTTATTTGGCCGCTTGAAAACATAATGTATAACCTTTGGAAAATGTGAATATTTGGAAGTGGAGAAATAGAAATTGTTGGTATAAATGTCTGGGGCATAGACTCGAGGGGATTCCTGGGCAAGTCCAGCCTGCTTATAATCTCCCTTTCTCCAAAAGAATCTGAATATTTCTCTTATGTTCATGTAGTTCTAATAATCTGCCATTTCAACAATTAGAAATTAATACAACAAAAATAAACAACCTCTTTTAAAAGGGAAATGTCTCCTGGAAAGTAAGGAGTTATTGGGGTTATTTGTCTAATAATCAAATTTGACCAAATTTCTTGCCGTTACATTTGGTTCAGACAAATTGAATTTAAGAACATGAGTTTTAACAGAGAATGGGGGAGGAAGGCAATGAATTTTGTAGCCCAAGGTCATTCTTGAGTGCAGGAAAGAGAAAAAATTCTTCCTTTCCTCCTCCTCTTCTAGAGAGCTTCATGGGGCAGCCTGCTTCCATAACTCAGCAGGGTAATTTAATCCACATCCAACTTTAGCTGTATTATGGATTAAAGAGCCTTCTGTGGACTGGCTTGAGCAGTTAACCACTGCATGTAACATGATTTCCAGAGGAAGCTATGCTCTGAATATTGAACATCTAAGTTAGAAACCAAGCTTTGGGACAGAATCTGTTTGAAATTGGGGAGTGTCCTCAGGCTGTGTCTTTACCCTCTACCCCAGAACATGCTCATCAGACACTGCCTGTTGAAATAATGGGAACAAACACACACGAAAACAGAAGGCTTGAATGCACTGCATGGCTCTGTAGCTAAAGCTGAAACATCTGGATGAACTATAGCCTAAGTATGCTATCCAGATGTTTTAAAATCATTAGTAGGACAGACAATGCATTTGTGCAATTGACGTTTTTACCTTTTTCTTCTTTTTTTGATATTGGGTAGCCCTAGTCTCTGTAACTGCAGTGTTGCTAACTAAAAGCTGCTTTTATTCCCGACAAATAGAGTGTGTTGAATTCAGTGGATGCATTGGAGACTGTGGGGGATTAGCTCTGTGTTCCCTTGTTAGTTGTGGACTTGATGTGGATCAGGAAAAGGGGAGTAAGGTGATGGCCTGGCTATATATATTCCTTTTTATCCCTTTCCTTCCTTTTGGCAGTCTACTCGGAATCAGAGGCTTGATCTCAGCTCTGATTTCAGCTATTTTAAGCCTCTTAACTTTCCGTCCTCTTCCTTATATGTGTCCTGTGAAGCCTGATTCAAAAGCAGAACGTACTCTATTGCAGTTTTTCTGAAAATATGATCAAGGGCCACAAGCATAGAAACACGTTGGATGTGTAGTGTGAATGCTGATTCCTAGGCCCTCCTAGCTCTTCTGACTCAAAGTCTCTGGAGGACACCTATTGGGAATCTGTCTTTTAAATAAACTCTCCAGGTGAGTCTAGTGCTGTGCTTGATAGCCTCGTTCTGATTGTTGCAACTCATGAAACTTTCCCTTTTCAATTTTACTAACCTTTGGAATCTAGAAATTAAAATAACGTAGGAAAAATTATAAATCTAAGCATCAGGTGGCTTCTGAAAATGCAATGTAAGCAAGTTAGGAGCTTGGTAACAATTCATCAGAGATGCATACTGTTCTCCAGTATGTCGGGCATTTTTCTATTTGAAATCTGATTTCCATAGAAGATCAATAAGGGAATATTTACATTGCCAATATGGTAACCATTTGTTATTTGATTTTTGCAAAATCCTTGCCTCTAAGCAATCGGCATTCAAAACAAATCATTCCTTCATTAGCTGTAATAATACTTTACTGCCTTTTGTTCTGAAGTACTCATTTTATTTCCATTATCCCTATTGTATAAAGCAGGCAGAAAACTAGCAAACCCCAGTTCATCACAGTGGCAATTGAACAGAGAGGCTAAGTGAACGCAATCTAGCACGTTTCCCCCTCAGATTAGCAATCAGAAGAGTTCGTCTTCTCTAAGGGCCCTCAAATGGGTCTGTGGGGAAGCAGTTTGAGTGAAGAAGTCTGCAATACCGAGCTATAACTCTTCCAAAATCATTGATAAGCTAATTTATTGCAATTAAACCAATTACCAAGTGAGTTGTTTGCCACCTGCTGAATAAGTGAATTTTTCCACATTTTCATGGGAAGGGCAGAGGGAGGAATATGGAGACTGTGGAGGTAGAGTGCATTTCAGAACCTCTACAGGATGCTGGCTGAGTAGAGACACCAATGCTCCTGGAAATGTAAACACTTCACTAGGGTGTTTTCAGTGCCTGAACTCAACCCTCTGCGTGGAAAATGGGAAGTTAAACAAGTGTCTTGAGGACTGGGAACCTCAGAGGTGGACCCAAGTTTTCACTCAGCAGGTTATGTGGTTGCGTTTCACCTGCTGGTCAGTGACTCTCTTAGGCTAGCATGACTTTAGATCAATAGCTGGCACACATTGACGGACTCTGGGCTCCCTAGCAGTTTCTGCAGAGGGGCCTGACTCTGGGTATTCCTCTAATCTGGACAAGTGTGAGTGGCCTTTGCTATTACCTTAGTTTTTCAATTTTCTTCTTTACATAAAGTGAGTGCACATTCCTAAATTTCAAATTCAGGTGTCAATTTGGATTTGGGTTCTCAGTTTCCATGAAATGGCCCCTCTCTCCAATGCTCTGCATGCGGTAGGACCTTCATCAATGCTGGTGGGCTGCCTGGCAGATGGTTATTTTCCAGAATCAGCCTTGGACAGGTAGGTAGGTATACCTTCTAACATGGCTCCTACCCAGACCCCACTTTTCACATGTAGATTTATCCTGGGAGTCTAGGGTTCTGAGTACAATCAGCGCTGCTTGCATTTAGCTGTCTCATCTCTCCTGGCTCACTTAGGAAGCACCTCAGTTCTGTTTATCTCAAATTCAGCTCCTCTGCTTCTGTCAGTCAAACAGCAGCTCCCCAAATGTAGTTGCCAAAGAGCCACGTGACTTAGGCATCACTCCTGTTGTTTCCAGCTATTGTGACGTTCTGAGCTAAGATTTTTTTTTCTTTTTAGAGCTTTGTTCACCCAGGAGATGTTAATTTCTTAGACTTGGAATGCACTTTTCCTCTCAGGCAAATCTTATCGAGAGAAGCCACCAATTGTGAAGTTAAAGAGTCGCTATTATTCTCCACCAGTGGCCAAGCCTGTACTTTATTAAAGAACAAATAAAGCACCTCTTTCAGAAAAATTTACAATAAACCTACACAAATGGTATACAAAGTCACATGGGTCTCCTCGAGACTGTAAACGCAATATGTTTTACATTTACATTGCCTTTATACAGTTAATATCAAGTATTCTTCTTTACTTTCCTTTGTAAGCATATTGAAATTCTTGTCATAAAAGTAGAAATGTTTTATGATTGTTTAAATATACACATAAAGGTTAAAAGTACTGTTCTCTTTATTTTTAAAAATTTTCTGCAATACAATAACTCATCCTAACTTGAAATGTCTGGTGAACATAATATCTATTATGCTGATCTTTGTTTCTACTTTTCATCTTGAAAATACTTCCATTTTCAAGTTAAATTCTCACTGCATATTTTAAAATCTTTTTACAATGTAAAAGTTCTTTATGTGTCAAAAAAAAAAGGTAGACAACATGGCTTTCAGGAGCTAAGACTCTCAGGGAACAATGCAGTGTTAGGGAAAGTGTCTGATTTTCCTGCAGAGGTATAATCGAGACTTTATAGAGAAAGAGTTCATTTCTGGCCCTCATAGTTTTTGATCTATGTGAGCATTATGCCTACAACCTTAATTTGGTCAGCTGCTGCCTAGTTTCTAGGTCTTGATGACCCCCTACCCCAGCCTCTGCACTGCTATCTGCAGACACATACCTGATCTGTACGTCACAAATGTGGTCACACACTCCAGAGGTGCCTTAATTAAATGTTGCAATACCCCAGGTGTAAATTATCTGGGAAAAACTTGGGTGTCTGATATAGCTGCTGAATAACATGTTTCTACTTTTCTGAATGTCTCATCAACCACTCCTTGCTTCCTTCCATGCCTTCTCCTCCATCAGCTCCCCCAACATTCTCCTCCAACACAGATACCTTCTATCAGTCCACAGTGATGCCTACCAAGCAATTCAATGTCCCAACTGGGATTGACACTCATCTCTGAACTGTCTAGTAGGCTAGGAGCCCATTATCTTGATAACTCCTACTTTCCTAAGCTTTTGGATGGATTCTTATTTGGAATGGACATATTGGCAATAGTGTCTGGTCTGAACTTCTTCCACAGCCAGGTTCCCTCTTCTGTTCTCACTTCAATGCATTCCACCTCACATTATTAATACCTGGGAAAACATATCGGGTGGGTATGACTGTCTGATACCTCTGCCCAGGTCTTTTCTGTCTTCTGCCTGTTACTCAAATACCTGTTGCCTAGGACCCTGTAAGCCTTGAGCAAGGGCTTGCTGGTGTTAGGGCAAAATTAAATAACTTCGGCATCCAAAGCAACCCCAACACTTTCTCTGTATGGACACGTAAAGAAAATTTATGCGGTCACTATTTCTTTAGTATCGTGTCCAAATATGACCCCAAGAGGGCTGTTATCTTATACCAAAGATTAGTAAACTATGGTGCATAAGCCAAATCTATCCTGCTCACTGTTTTTGTAAATAAAGTCTTATTTGAACACAGCCACAATCATTGCTCATTCATTCACGCGTTGTTTATGCCTGTTTTTGTGCTATAACAGCAGAGGTGAGTAGTTGTGACAGAGATTGTATGGCTCACAAAGCCAAAAATATTTACTGCCTGACCTTTTATAGAAAAAAATTTGCCAATGCTCACCTTATACTCACCCATTACTTCATCTCTCTGTTTGGATCCTAAATAGAGTCCTGTCTGAGGGGCAAGAACCCAGGTAGTCGGGTACCAACTCGGTTGAACTCCAAATTGTTTTCACCCAAAGAGATGAAACCTATTTTCAAATTAGTGACATCTGACTAATGACATTAGCATAGGTGGAAAAAACTCCTGCAAAACTAAGCTCAAAGAGCTCTAGAAGAAATTACTTTAAAAAAATGCAGCCTAGAGAGGCAAACGAGACAAATTATTAGCAACTATTGTAGTCCAATAGGGATTCAGAAATACCAATCCCACGCCTTAGTGGATGCCCTCTTTCTGGTCATTTACTTTGACCACAGCTTGCTGCCAGACAAATTCAGCCTCACTGGATAAGAGAGATAATTAGCATTGATTTTCTTCCATTAAATAAAATATTACAAAGGCGTGCTTATAAATGGTTATATCACCAAGGCTTGTAAATAGACAACATAAAAAAAAGTCTTTGCCTTACTTGCTAAATTGAACCCAATAGAAAGAAAGCAAAATTTTTCATGTAAATCAGATGACTGGATATGCTGACATTTAGTTTCAAAAGCAGTCTTTCTCCAAGGTTACACATCTAACTACTAAAATTTAAAATGGCTGAAAGAAAAGGTTTTACATCCTATTGTACCAAGTGTTATGTTTTTCCTTTGCACTGATTAAAATAAAGGAGTCGTAATTGTCAATGGGCAGAGCCTGTTACATTGCTTTTACCAAATGCAAGGAGGTGTAAATACAAACTATAAAGAAGAAGAAAAAGATCATGACTCACTGTCTGACAGCGAAGCTATTAAACATAATCAAAGACTCAGAGTGAACTCACATTGCCTTTCAACACATTGCTAAAGAATCCTTTTCGCTGTAAAACTAGCATAACATGTCACAATCCTGACACTGCTGTTGGAGAAACTTGGTTTAAAGCATTTAAAACAACTTCAAGACTTCAAATGAAGAGAAGTTACTTACCATAGGATTAAGTCACACTGCATTTAATCCGGACACAGGGCCCCTCAGATTGTAACCAATAACTCATTAAAAGTTGATCTTTCGGGGCATAATAATCTGTAATTTTAGGACACTTATTGGTGATTAAAATATATAGTCTGTTGAATGAACAGAGGCTCACATACGTTAACAACAAAATCAATGTTTGTTGTCTCTTACAAAATACAAGGACAATGATTTATTCTCAGGAAGTCAGTTGGACCATGAAGTAAGGTACAAGGTTCTATATTGAGAAGTGAAAATCCTGCCCACAGTGTAGGGTTCCAGGACCTTGAGTGAAAGGAACAGATGGGCAGGAGGATGGCATATGTAGGTGCAGGAGAACAGATAGGAAAATCCAAAAGGTTCCTGAGTGTTAACTGAAAAGAGCCCACTTACTTTCTGCTTATCAGTACTTTAAAGGCATGTGCTCTCAAGGTCAACTTGTTACAATACATCAGTCTATGAGAAGGCTGTGAACCAAAGGACTTTCATGATTTATCATGTGAGTTCTGTGGGAAGCTTAATTATGACTATTTAAAAGTTGAAGCTAGTCTTCTAAAGCCAGCCCTTGGCCAACCTCACAAAAATACATGTAATTTAGCTCTGTCTGGCTTGCCAGTGTTTTGTATGTTCCCTTTGGATTCTAGGTTCTAGAGCACCAACTACTTCCATTTGACTCTCCATGCACACTCATCATGGAATCTGGAACACAGTAGTTGCTTAATAAATGCATGTGGCATAGATGAGGCAAGAATGATTCTCATCACTTATTATTAAGCAGTGTGAGCATGCAAAGATAGAGAGTCTGACTTGTCCAGAGAAGATTGGCTCCGGCAATATCTAGCAATGTCCACACAACTCCTGGCCCAATAAGTTTGACCTTAGACCTTTCTCCCATATACTCTGTAAAAGTAAAAGTCAGTCACAAACACTAACATTTATTGTGAGATCCAACGTGACTAACTCACAGAATTCTGGCTTCATACCCTGGCTTCAATACCCACCTCTGGCTCCTTCTAATTTGCGGTCCATGAAGTTTCTCCTTCTGAAAAGTTGGATCACGCAATTCCACATAGTTGTCCAGTTTGAACCTTTCCTTAGCCTTGGTGCCTTCTGCCACCTCAGCTCAAAAAGTCCCTCTAACTTCTAGCATTTTGGCATCTTCCAACCCCCAACCCTACTCTTATGATAAGAAAGGATCCTGACTCAGAAGGAATAGTCTCAGAGAAATCTTCAAGAGCAAAGCTGGGAGCAGAGACTCTTTTCATCAATGATGAGTTCCCAGGATTTTCTGGTTAACTCTCACCTCAGTGGATAACTGATGGCTTGCCTTAGGTGATCTGCATGGAAGTAACTGTCACCCCAACTGCCAATCTTGATAGCAATGGCCAAACAGGTTATTTATAACTAAAGCGTCGAAGGTTGTTTAACACTCTCTGCATACCACATTGTGTTTCACCTGTACTTCCCAGAGAGCTCACATCATAGTCTAGCTTGCGTTATATTTATTGCTTTATTTCCTTCTTGCAGCCCTTTGGTAGCTACTTGGGGACAGCTCTTTTATTTTTCCTCATTCAATGTGTTCCCCAGAACATTAGCAATGAAACTTGTATGAATAAGGAAACTAGAACTGCTTACTAAATGTAAGAAGAGAAAAAGAGAGCATGTGCAAACATATCCAACTCTAATTTGGTGAAATGAATATTTAAATATTGGATTGAAATGAGATGTTTGACCAGTTTTTGTGCCTAGTTTTAGCAGTCACTTATCAGAAATACAAATGTGTTCTAAAATCCTATAAATGCAATAAATAACCTCTACCTCCCACGCCCACACTCCTTCATATTTTTGATCACCTACAAGTTAATTTCTATTGATGCTTCCCACTCTCCATGATTTTTGCCTAATGTGATCTCAGATGAAATTATGCAGGAACCTATGTCCCCTGGTCTAGGTTCATAGGATCTTTTTCTTCATTAAAAAATAAAAAATTATACTTAAGAATAAGGATGGGCAAAAATGGGAATTAGATCAGTTTTTTTGAGTCTCCTCAATCTCTAGTTGTTCTTTCTTTCTGCCTGCAATGGTCTCCCACTGCTCCAACTGCTTTGGATGTTACGTGACCTCATCTAGTCCTGAATCGCTTTCACACTGAATGTGTCTAGTTCTCCTTACAAAATCAGCTTCCAGCATAGTTCTGCTGGAAAGATTCCAATATATGAATTAGTCATCTGATGTTAATGAATGATAGCAGCTTAAGGCATTTTCTGGCCCAGAGGGATTTGCATTTTGATAAGGGGCCATGCCCTAACCCAAAGGATCAAATTGCTAGTAGTAGAATTTAAGCCTTCAGGGATCGCATCAAGGGTCAGAAAGCCTTCCAACCCCATCATACCGGTTGTCAGCTCTAAAAGTGCAGAGGACTTCTGCTCCCACATGCTGTCCCCCTTTATCATTATGAATAATCAAGAAGTTATTTTCTATATAAGTCCAAATGCTCATACTGGCAAATGCTGAACTCATTATAAAAGGGAAAAATGTCAACACAGTGGCTGCAAATAATTTCTGTATTTGGTGGGAGCAGGAGGAGGAAGAAAGGAAAGCAGGAAGGGAGGGAGAAAGGCAGGAAAGGAGAAGGACTATCAACATAGGGAATGAAGGAAGTGTGTCTTTATTCTGAATGTGATCACGATATATTACCAGATATATAGAATGTACGTATATTTAATATCACTTCTGAGATCAAATTGTATGTATTAATCTAATCTTTTATAAAATAAAAAAACATCAATTCTCAATCTGTGGGGAAAGGGGACTTAAAAGACCCAACAAATTTAAGGGCTATTAAATGTGATGTGTTAACATTTAAAAACTAATTTCACACTTGTGGCTCTGCATCTTAAGTTAGTGTAGAACAAGGGAAACTAACTTTGACAAACAGGAGTCTCAGGGCTTTGCATCAAATGATTATTAATTGAAGTGTATGATCAATTTGTCCTTGCTAAGAATAGTGGGACAGCAGTTCTACAGTCACATATTTTTGAAGAGAGTCAATAAAAAATGAATTTGCTCAATAGCAGGAGAATTCAGCTGCTATTGTTGAACTCATGGCTTTTTTGATTTTTTGGAAAACAATAAGTAGTGCACTCAGAGAACATGGTGCTGGCCTTTGGTTAGGTCATGCATACCCTCTTAGAGACGTGGGTAAAAGGCTTGAGAGGGCTTGGGAGAGGATCCCGCATCAAAGAAATCAATGCAGTGAGTTTGTAAATGCGTGTTACTGCACTGACTCTTAAGTTTCTTAACTGAACTTTGAAACTTATTAAAGATCCCAATTTATTTGTTTTTTAAAAAGGAAAATTAATGGAACAATTGGAAATATAAGAGTTAAAATTTCTTTTAAAGTGAAAACTTTAGTTAATTGTACAGCATGCATTTGATAGATATTCTAAAACAAACAGAACAGTAAGGATAATGGTTATTAATGTAAGTTACTTAGGAATCAATCTATCTTCTCTATCTTTGAAATGACTCCAGCACTTACTAAATCCTCCTTTACTCTACTTCTCCATTTCCATCTACAACAAATTAACGAGACTAAGCAGATTAGATGCAGAAGACTTAGATTTGATACAGTTATGTAGACACAAGGACATGGAAATTATTAGAAGTTAAGAGGTATGGAGAATAATATGAGAATATTAATCATATATATACAACTGCAGTGCAGTTAGAGAAACTAAAGATAATGGAGGAGATGCAATATTTAAATTGAATATTTGCATCAAAATTTTTCAGAACTGATGAAAAACATGACTCCACAAATAATGAAAGCATGCCATATGCCAAATGAGTAAACATTTAGAAATCCACACCTAGACATATCCAGAGAAACTGCAGAACACCAAAGATAGAGAAGGTCCTCCACATAGCCAGAGGGAGAAGACAGAACAGCTATGCAGGATAAAAATTTAATGGTAAGATTCCCAATAACAATGGTACCCATAGACCAATAAAATAATGTCTTCTAAGTGCTGAGGGAAAATAATTCTCAACGTAAATATCAAAACTACCTTTTAAGAATGAGGATAAAAATAGAGGCATTTTCATTAAAAAACAAAACAAACAACAAAATAGAGTTTCTAATATGAGAAGCTATATTGAAGCTAATATTGATGCTATATACTTTTTTGTTGCTAGCGCCGTGGAGTTCTTCCAACTCCTAGTGACCCTGTGTACAGCAAAGCAGAACCCTGCCCAGTCTTTTTGCTCTATCTGCTCACCTTCTGGCGCTGTATCAGACAATGCTCTGCAAACAAACACTGTCTTTATAAATAACAGTAGTCATGTCTAATGTAGGGAATAATAATTAAAAAAAGATAGACCATAATGTGAAACTTAGGAGACAGAATAAGCAATAATCAACATTAAATATTCCAAGATCCTTGTATAGTTTTAGGATAGGATTATTATACTGATTAGCATTGGACTTTATTAAGTATGCATGATAAAATTTCTAGGGCAACCACTAAAATAATATAAATAAGATAATTTCCAAACTAGTAGACAGAAAACAAAGCAATAAGAAAAAAATACCCTCTGCCAATCCAAAACATAACGGTCCAAAAAGAGGAGGAAACAAAAGAGGCATAGAAAAAGAGTAAAGTAAAATGATAAAAATAAGTCCAAATATGTTAATCATCACAATAAATGTAAATAATCTTAAATTTCCAACTAAAAGGAGAGTTTATTAGAATGAAGATGAACCTAAAACCAGCCATGTACTGTGTATAAAGTCACGCCTGTAATGAAACAGAAAAATTGAAAATAAAAGGATGGGAAAGGCATACTTGGTAAATGTTAACCAAGAAAAGATTGGAGAATATAAAGTATTCTTAAACTTAAAGAAAAAAAGCTTTGGGAAATCAGAAGTGTTAGTACCTAGTGATAAAAAGGATCAATTTACTAGAGGGCTATAATAATAGCTGTAAACTTGTACGTATCTAATAAAACAACAAAATAATACATAAAGAAAAAAGTAGAGCTACAGTTTAGTAATGTTAGTGCTACAGTGTTGGAACTACAAGGAGAAATCTCTCATTATAATAAAAGATTTCAATACAAACCTTTAAATTATTAATAGATCAAGCAGATAAAGATAGTGAGAATATAAAAGATTTGATTAATACAAATAACAAACTTGATTTATTGAATCCTGCATACAACCAGAGATATTGCATTCTTAGTAAAAAACCTGGGACATTTAAAAAAAATTCACATGCTAAGCTATTAAGCAAAGTTCAACGTTGAAATTCAGTACGGACCACTTACTCTAACCACAAGTCAAATAAATTAGAAGATAATAACCAAAAGATTAATAAAAATCTCCATGTAGTTGGAAATTAAATGCAGACACACTTCTGAATAACTTACGTCAAAACATTTTTAATGGAAATTAAACTATTTAAACGGAATGTTAATGTTATACAGAAATAGTACTCAATGAAACTTTGTAACCTTATATGCTTGTGACTAAGCCAAGAACTCATACAACACAACAACAAAATGAACAACTCAATCAAAAAATGGGCAGAGGATATGAACAGACATTTTTCCAAAGAAGATATACAATGGCCAATAGGCATATGAAAAGGTATTCAACATCACTAATTATTAGAGAAATGCAAGTCAAAACTACAATGAGATATCACCTCACACTCATCAGAATGGCTATTATTAAAAAGACAAGATATAACAAGTGTTGGAGAGGATGTGGAGCAAAGGGAACCTTTATACACTGTTGGTGGGAATGCAAACTGGTGCAGCAACTATGGAAAACAGTATGAAGATTTCTCAAAAAATTAAAAATAGAAATGCCATATGATCCAGCTATTCTACTACTGGATATTTATCCAAAGAACATGAAAACCCTAATTTGAAAAGACATATGCACCCTTATGTTCATAGCAGCATTATTCACAATAGCAAGAGTTGGAAGCAACCCAAGTGCCCATCAACGGATGATTGGGTAAAGATGATGTGGTATATATACACAGTGGAATACTACTCAGCCATGAAAAAAGTCTTGCTGCTTTATTGTCCTTTAATGAATACATAATATACAATACATTTTTATACTCTTGTATCTTTTCTTAAACTATTTCTTCGGCTTTCAATGCCTTCACTTTCTCCCCCTGCTTACACAGAGCTTTCTCATCTGTCAGGACCCAGCTCTTCCTCACCTCCCGAGTGAGGACTGACTTCACCAGCCCTAGTTATCCTGCTCCACATTGCTTGTACCTACATTGCAGTGTAATCAGGTAGGAAATAGCCAAGCAGTAATGGTAAAACAGCTGTCTTTCATACCACAATGGATAAAGACTTTACTTAAAGCAATCTTGGAACCATTTTTCCTCAGAAAGTGAGAGAAAAAGCACAGATAAAGTGACCTCCCAACAAGGGTTAGATTGCAGCCTGAAGGAGAGGTGCACAGAAGACTAGCAACGGATTAAACTACCTTAGTAGAAACTTCTGGAGTCATTTGGAGTCACTACTGAGTCTGTTCTCTTAGCCACATCTGGCTGAGAGATGTCATCAGTTCCTCAGTAAGAACAAATTAGAAGTATATATCAGCTCTCCATTTCATCACATTAATGTTCTCTGTCATGTAATTTTCCTTATCCCATGATGTACCTTCATATAGTTTCAATAAGTTCCTAAGTTGCCTTCATACAGTACTGAATTAAACACTCCCCGTTGCTGACACGGTTATAATCAGATAGCTCTAGCCCATTAATGCAATCAAGAGTTTGGTTCCCACATGATCCAAGAGCAGCATCCTTTAGAAGGCTTATTTACGTAAGGGTGAACTCCAAGCTACGAAGATGATTTAGTGTGATTCATAGGTAGTCATTTAACAGACAAGGTTTGGAGGCCCGAAGGCAGTGGGAATTGTCCACCCTGGCAGGGAGAAGTATTTTATCCCTGTGCTGACATTACTTAGAATTGGCAGTGCATGGCGATAATAAAAAGAAATTTAAATTTTAGTTGATTTTATTACTTTCAAAATTCTCTTTAAACAATGCACCCACCTACTGCCTGCATCTGTGATGGCCCACTCTCACTGCATCACCACCTCAGCTTGGTGTTACTTTCTGTTTCTCCTGCCAGATTGTGAGTTCTTTGAGGGTGTGAAAAAGATCTTGATTACTTTTGGACAGCAAAGCATTACAGTTAGTAGTTTCTTAGCAGGTGTTTATTGAAGAAAGGAATTTCCTTTCTTAGGATGTTCTTGGTGACAAGGAACCAAACATCTGATTTACATTGATATTAACAATGAAGCAAAAATACATTGACTCTGGAGAGAACTTGGTTCAGTCCAAGCAATATTATCAACCACCTACTTTTTTGTTGCCTCTCTACTCTACATTCTGGGGTGTCAGATCACCCATATAGAGCCAAACCGGCTGCCAACAAATTTGGGTACAAGTCCTTGTTCATGACAGAGAGAAATAAAGAAAGCAATTCCAGAAGCACCCTCAGGAGAGCGAGGAAGCTTCTTTTCAAAATCTTGTTCTCCGTTCTCATTGCCCTGGCCTGCATCATGTGCTCAATCCTGAATCAACGACACCTAAAGCCGGCGAAGAAGGGAACTCCTCCTAGAGACGGGAAGGAGAACTGGACTACTTACCAGGTGAAGTATGATGGAAGTTGAGAGGCTACCACAGTGCCCACCAAAGGAATGAAGTGTGGTTGGTTGTATAGTCGGGTTGGAAGGCAGGTTTTGGCTTGGAACAGAGCTTATGATACTGGGCAAAACCAAAAAATTATCAAAAGCATATGAACCATTCCTAGGAAATTTTTTATTATTTATATATTTGTTATTTATAGTGGTAATATTTTACTTTTCAGAGTATTTGCATAAAGATGATAGTATCTGTTCCTTGTTGTCATCCAGAGGGGTAACCAGGAAAGATATTTCCACTCTGTACCCTTTTTATTCCAATTTACTATATGGGCTATTCCTGGAATGCATTTGTGAGGTATCTTAAAAACAATAAAGTTATTCATTATCATACTGTAAGAATATTGTTTTAATTGCCATATTTGACTTCGGCTGAAAGAAAGTCCACAAAAGACTTTTATTCAGTATTATTTTGGATCCAAGCCAATAATACCAGATAGGCCAAAGACATCTCACTCTACGAGTTTTCACTGGTGTTCAAGAGTAGCATGTACAAATATCCCTGGAAATAAATAGGCCAAAGAACTCTAAAATTTCTGGATTTATATGTTAAAATACATGCTTCATTTTCTGGCATGAAGTTAGAGAGACTGTAGGTATCATCCATCTTCACTGTTGGAAAAAGTGAACACATCAGAGAAACTATTAAGTGTGTTCCATTTACCCTATTCTGAGTAGTACCAAACACATTTGTTTATAAATTTCCCCAATAGAATCACTTTTAATGCAATGTGAATTATAATTTAAAAAGGCTGTCTCATCATTCATTCATTCCTTCATTTGACAAATATTTATTGAACTCCAACTATGGGGTGAATCTTTGGAATGATGGGGAGTTTATAGTCTAGTGATATGGAGGCAGATAATAAAGATATAATAAATATATCATATGTTAGGTGGATAAAAGTGCTATGGAGAAAATAAGGTAGGCTAGAATCAGAAAGAAGGGAGAAAAATGCTAAATATCTAGAAAATATGTTGTTGAAGGGTACACAAATCATTTTCCCCTGCTTTTCTAAATATGGTAAATAAAGCCATTTGGACCACAATCCTTTTGACAATAGCCTTCAGGAAAAGTCCTTAGCCTTGGCACTACGGACTAATGTTTCCTGATTCCCATTTCCACTGTCTTCCCCCATGTTTTCCTGCTTTGGACTAAGGAAGCTACCATACCTTACGGATAGCTCTCTGATCTTTTATCTTAGAGATGATTTAAGCTTTTCATCACTGCATCAAACTTTCCTGTAAGTTACACCAGAGCTATATGTGAGTCATAAATTTAGAAATTATAGTTGCTTAGAAAAAAAATTGGGAACAACGATTTAATTTAAAAATATCCCCATTTGATCCGGTGCAATTTAGAATCACAGCTAATTTATCCTTCATTGCACACCCCCAATTGTTATAGCTTAGGCAGCTGAAAATAAATCAACGCAACCTAGAGAAAGAAGGGCAAAGGAATGGAATTTGGACTGGAATTAACCCTTATGAAACTGAAAAGCAGAGTAGGTTGAGCTTAGGGAGACAGAGTATTTCATGCCTAACTATAAAGGAATGACTGCCTCTAATACTATCTAAATACTTCTACATTTCAGTCCAAGAGCTATCAAGGGAAACCTAGAAAGAAAGTGAATGTCAGAAAATGGAAGATGTCAAGGATACACAGAATTCAAAGGCAATTGTTTCTTGGTTTCAAATATAGGCAAGAGTTGGTTCCACAATGGAAAGAACACAAACAACAAGATAATCAGAAAAGAGAGTTTGACTTTTCTCTGAAACTTCTAGCTATTCTGAAAGGCTAAGAAACCTCAAAGTGTTATTTGAAATCTCTCTTTTCACAGGTTTGAATTATAACCCTCTCTTTCTGGAGAGGGATTCTAAACTATTTTTCGTGTTTGCGTATCCATGTGACTTTGTTTCACGTAGAAGATATTAGGGGTATTTGAGATTGAAAGAAGAAAAACTATAAAAAGAACACCACTGTAGAGACTTCTTCTTTAGGAAAATATCACTTGAGTAAAGCTAATGATTAAATTGACCCCAGCTTTAGGATATTTGCTAAGTGGGTCCTATCCTTCTCATTGTGTTTATTAAGATTGTTTACTGCAATTTAAAAATAAATTTGATCTTATCAATTAATTTGAACTTTTCACTCATTAACCCACATCCATATATAATTGCATTTAACCAAGAAAGATTTCCTATCAATTAGGAATGTTGCCCCTCTAATTTGTTGATATTATTTACATTCCCTCAAACTTGAGTGGAGTTTTGCTCTTTTCAAAACATTTTCTTATGATTTATCTCATTAGTTCTTGCATAGATTTTCTTTTACTTTTTATTGTGGTAAAAAAACCCACATAACATAAAATTTACCATCTTAACTAACTTTAAGGGAACAGTCAGGTAGTGTTAAGTATGTTTGTACTGTTGTGCAACAGATCTCCAGAACTTTTCATCTTGCAAAACTGAATGTCTATGTGTCAATTCATGGACTCGCCAGTCTGGGAAAGGCAGCTAATTTATTCAATCACCCTACATTTAAATTTCCTTTACAAAATTCCTGCCAAGCGTTTTTCTGACCTAGGCTAGGAATCACAATGATGAGGCACAACTGCCACAATTAGATTGCTCTAGTAGAGAATTCCTCCTCAAGCTGAACTGACCAGCAGCTTCCACTGCCTCTACTCTGCTATGGACTGAATGTTTGTGTCTCCTCCAAACTTCATATGTTGAAACTCTAATGAGATGGTATTGGGAGTCGGGGCCTAAGGAAGTAGTGTCTTTATTAAAAGAGGAAGAGGGCTAGCCCTCCCTGCTCTCTGCCAAGCGAGGATACACAGAGAAGGTGGCCAACAGCAAACCAAGAAGAACGTCCTCACCAAATATGTTTCTGTTGGTGCCATGATCTTGGACATTCCAGCCTCCAGAACCATGAGAAATAAATATTTGTTCTTTAAGCCACCTAGTCTATGGTATCTTGTTATAGCTGCCTGAACTGATTAAGACATACTCCTTTAATTAATGAGGAACATATCATAGAATCACTGAATGTTAAAGAACCTTGGAAACAGTCTTTTCTAGGCCCCTGTATTCACAGGATCATTTCACTTCCTTTAGTTCAGCTCTTCAAATCTCTGAAGAGAAGACTATGTTGAGTCTTTTCTTCTCCTGGCTAACCATTGCTCGCTTCTAAGATCCCCCTTGAAAGGAAGTGTTTGTGGACCCTTGGTCTTCAAGTTGCTTTTTTCTGAACACACTCCAATTGATCTATATTTCTTTTAAACTGTAAGACCTAGAACTGAACAATACACAGCCCTCCCATGCTGACAATCACCTATTAGTCTACACCTTTGGATATGATCATTTGACTAGCTATGAATTCAATGAATATATGTTTATTTTCTTTGAGGAAGATTAGTCCTGAGCTAACATCTGCTGCCAATCCTCCTCTTTTTGCTGAGGAAGACTGGCCCTGAGCTAACATCTGTGCCCATCTTCCTCTACTTTATATCTGGGACACCTGCCACAGCATGGCTTGCCAATCCATGCCATGTCCGCCCCTGGGATCCGAACTGGCGAACCTGAGCCACCTAAGTGGAATGTGCGAAATTAACAACTGCTCCACCGGGGTGGCCCCAAATTCAATGAATATTGATTAAGAGCTCAGCTCTGTAGTCAGAAAGACCTGGGTTTGAACCCAAGCTCTTTTTAGTTATGTAACACAGGAAAATTAACTAATCTCATCAAGCCATTGTTTCCTCATCCATTGACTAGAGATTATGTAGTACCTACCTCACATAACAGAATGCAAGTAAAGTACTTAGCACAAGGCCTGGCACATCCTAAATAATTAATGTAACTTCCTGTAAGTCCATACTTTCCCACCTATTCAAAATTGACATTGTAAAAGACAAGGAGATCTAAAGAATTAAAGGGGAAAATAATTATTGGAATAACATATATTTTTATCTGCATTACTTATAAGGATAGTTTTATCAAAGGAAAGGGAGACCATCATTAATTGCTTTAACCATGTAAAAGGGATTTATTAAAATGAATTAATTGGTTTTATTCAGTTTGGAGTCCTAACGTGAAATTAATTCTAGCTGAGTTCATGCAGTCCTTTGAATTTAATAATCCAGTTCAACAGCAATCTAATTCTATAAGAGTGATAGAGTTAACTGGATGCATTAACCCTGCAATTGTAAGACTGCTCTCTCCTTCTCCCACCGATACTACCTTGAACCCCCAAGGCATGCTGAAGAAGTCCTACATGTACTGCAGTGATGACAAGATGTCGTGAACACTTCCCAGGCAGGCTGAATTATCTTTTGACATAACCCTTTCAATACTTGGGCACATTGGCACGTTAGTCATATCTCGAATGAAACAGAATTTTTACTTTTCTTAAATATGGCACTAAAATATATTTTTAGTGTTAAATTTCCATTTCAAATGTCTCAAGAGACATGGTTACATACTGAAAAGCAGGAGGATTTGGAGTTGGCAGTATGGGATATAAAGTCAGTTGGCTATGGTTTTGGTCCAAATCCTGGAGCCTCCACCCCCTAGCTCTGTGACTTGGACCAATTATTTTATCTATGCTACCGTTTAGTCTTTCATCTATAAAATGGAAGTAATAATATTATCTACTTCAGAAAGTTGCTACAAATGAAACAACATGTATGAAATGCTTAGTACAGAGTCTGGCTCAATAAAATTCTTCCCCTCCTCTTTCCCTTCCTCCTCCTTCTTCAACATCATCATCATCACCATCCTCACTTGGATTCATAGATAACTCCACCACTTACTAGCTGACCATTGGCAAGTTACTTAACCATCCTATGCCTCCATTTTCTTATCTTTTTAAAAGGCATAGTTATAAGTACTTCATAAGATAATTGTAAGATTAAATGAGGTAATATATCTAAAGCACTGGGGACAGAGTAGAGGCTCAGTGAATCATCATACATTTCTTTCCCTCCCTGTCCTCAATCCATCTTTCATTCCTCACTTATCTATATCTATAACTATATCTATATTTGTATCTATATCATCTATATCTACATCTCATCATCTGTCTATATCTGTAGGAATATATGTACGAGAGATGTGCTTTTTTTCCCCCTATTTTTGGACAACTAGCTTTGAGCCAGTGAAAACGTTTCTCAAATATTATGCTACATGTTATCAAATAGAAGCAGTCCCTGCTAAGACAGCAAGGCAAGGGTAGAAATAGATCGGAATTCACACTCTCATTGCTCTTGCTCCATGGTTGGTGCATTGAGAAGTTTAGCTGCTGTAGGGGCAAGAGGTCTCTAGAAAGTCTACTGGAATTTTATCTGCCAAATGCTGGAGTTAGCAGAGACCAAGGAAATATATTAAAAAGGCATGGCTCCCAGAATTTATTGGTGAGTCTAAAGTAATAAAAAAGCAAAATTTGACATAACCAGGGGCTCTTCACACTATCATTTTTCACCTTTGCCACATCCTCTCCAGCTGACCTAAGCTATTTCTCAGTATGGTTTTGGAAATCAGAGTAGGGATTTGATGCCTTGCTTGAGTATGCTTTCATTTGGCTCAGGCTGATTTATATTTAAGATGGTATTCCTTTCTCCAGAGACAGTTGGAATATTGTCAGAGCGACTGTTTAAAAATATAAAACCATGTGCAAACTCAGTTACTTGGACAAAGACTAAGAAGATGATGGCAGCATGAGCAGAAAGGGAAGAGAAATAAAATACTGAACATATTAAAAACGAGAAGGAGCAGAAAAATGGCAAGTATTAATGAGGTCTTTGAAAATCGAGCAAAGAAAGATGGATGGAAAAACAAAAATGAAAGAGAAAAATTGGGAGAATCAAAGATGCAGAAATAATGCGATACAAAGAAGTCAACTGACTTTGAAAGATGAGTACATCTTTCCATCCCCTCTTTACATTATTTACTTGATTTAATAGAAAAGAGGTGTAGGAACGATATTTGAGGTACTAGATTGTTAAAGAGAAGGAAATTTTAAAAGAGAACATTTCATAATTCATTCTCAGTTTTCTGAGATCCACATCTGAGTACTTTTTAAGAGCGACCATTGAGGCTGTGGGGACTGCCTGCACAACTTTTGGTGCCCTTAGGAACAACTGGATCATGCCGCTGATTTCCTAGCTGAGGACTGGTGTGGTGCATGGGACTCTCACTCATATAATTCATTTTTTCTTATGTCTGAGTAATCTCTGAAGTTTTCCCACACATTCAGGCCACGTCAACATCAACTGAAAAGTTGCTGTTGCCTTAGAGCAATAATGGCCTGGAAATTGCTTTAACTGGATGTTACAGTAGCAGCCACAAGCTAACAAACTTGTAAACTGGTAGGAAATGAGATCAAAGACCACTGCCACTTTTCTTCATCCTGGCTTGGGTGAATAATGACTTGATCAATATAGGTTTACTTCTTTACTGATTGGCTCTAGAAAATATCACTGGCAAGTTTATTCCACTTAACATTCCCTGGACTTACGTTCCTGAATTTTTGTAGCAATGGATAATTTTTATAGATCCATAAATATGACTCTCAGATGCCAATAAACCAATGAGTTAAATGGTCTGCCTGTGCACAAGAAGGAGTGACATGTTTCTTAAGGACTTGAGCAGCCTGGGCTCTTCTCTTTGACTCACTCTATGACCTTGAACTTATACCACCTTCTTCTCACTTTCCTGGCCTAGTAAACTGGGTGATATTACTTAGGTTAAACCAGGAAACGTTAAAATTCCTGGTGCTTTCAAGTGAATTTAGTTCAATAACGTCACCATGTAAATAGCCTTTGCCTAGCACACTGAGGGTGGGAGGTGGGGCTAACGACAGAGTCTCATGGATCCTGTCAGTCACCACGGAAGATCTCCTCAAGATCATGAGAGACATGAGGCATCCCCATCAGCCTTGTTTGTGGAAACCTGAGACAAAGATTAATGGCTTTGAAGCAGGTTAAGTTCAATCGCATAATTCTGTTCCTGAGTTCTCATATTGACTTCCCCAGCAACCAGCTTTACACTCTTGGCAAGTCATTTGAAATCTCTCTGTACCTTTGCTACTAGTCTGTAAAATGGAGATAGTATGTCTTACAGGATTGTTGTGGCAATCAAATTGTATTTGATTGAAATGGTTTTAGAAAGTTAGGAACTATTTAAACAAATAATGCTCCAAGAGGTAGGTTGCCATAATGGTTAAGAGCACACTGGAGCCAAACGCCCTGGATGAGAAACATCCAGGTTGTCATCCCTGTATGTGAATACGTAGGCGCTCATTGACTCCCCTCGGGTGCCTCCTCCAGAGTTCCTGCTAATAAGAAAATCAGGCTCTCCTCCCACCCCCACCCAACTCTCCTAAAACTCCACGGGTCTCAGGTAAACCTCCTTAGGCAAGATCCAGCAGATCCTTTTCAGTCCAGCTCTGCCACTTACCAGCTGTGTGACCTCCCTTTGCCTTAATTGCTTCAGGTCTAAAATGGGAATAAAAATAGTTTCTAATAATGGTGAATACATACCATTAACACATTTGTCCAAACCCATAGAATGCACAATATCAAGAGTGAACTCTAAAGTAAACTATAGATTTTAGGTGATAATGATGTGTCAATGTAGGTACATCAATTGTGACAAGTGTACCACTCTGGAGGGGAATGCTGATAACACGGAGGCTGTGCACACATGGGGGCAGTGGGCATATGGGAAATCTCTGTACTTTCTGCTCAATATTGCTGTGAATCTAAAACTGCTCTAAAAAATAAAATTTATTGAAAAAAGGACAGTATCTATCTCACAGGGTGTTATGAGGATTAAAAAAGCTAATATATCTAAAGAGCTTTTACTATCCTCAGCGTACAGTAAATACTCAAACAGTATTGACTGTCACCACAGCATAATTTTCATGAATTTCCAAGAGAATATTCTTTGCTCCCTCTTTTTCCTTTCATTTAATTATCCTCAATGCAGGGTCATCATAGATTATTGTTATGTCAACAGAGTACCAATGCTACATGTATATAAGTGCAATACCTTCTATTAAAGAACATTTTATTTTGCTTACCCAAAGTAAATAACCAATTCAACCGATTCATTTACCTCCGTTTTCTATCTCTTTCCCTTAGTCTATTCAATTATAGTTTTCCCACCAAATTGACCATCGTTTTAGTCCTATGCAGAGGCACTAGGCACTTATAGTGGAAGCAGCTGTTCTGCTGAAGTTACAGCCACATCACTATCAGATCCTGCCATTTCCGTCCCACTAGCTTATTTCCAGGTGAAGTTAAATCCTCGCCATTGTAGTTCTTACTGCATGTCGGCTTCACTGCTGTGGAAAAGGATCACCAGGACTTAATTCTGGCCATCTGCTCAAAGTTTAAAACTGCAGTTGTCTAGAGTGAGTGCTGTGGGTCCAAATAGGTTGAACTTCTAATGGTGTCAGTACTACTCACAATTCTTATTGTGTGTGTGTTGTTTTATGTGGTGCCCCAAAATGAGCAGACCTGAGAGAAAGTTTTATCACAATATTTTAGAGTATCAATAAAGCTTATCCACATGTCCACTTTACAGTTTTATGTCTCTTAATGTATTCTGCTTCTGGCTTCGTTGGCTGTGCGGACTGAATTTACAGAAATATTCAGAACGTAAAACGTCTGTTCCAATTAGAGGCATTTTGTATTTGTTTTATCACCATGGCATCAGGTTTGACATTGAGCTTAGAGTTTTTGTTATTGGCCATACTTATATAGAAAAGCATTAAATAAGTTGCAATCTTGTGTATAAAACATGGCCTTTCTGAGTGAGTACAGCAAGGCTTAACAGAAGTGTTTCACCAAATTGTCTTAGGACAAAAGCAAAGCAAAATTTTGTCAGGTAAGTTCTAAGGGCTGAGGAATGGGAAAAACAGAATTTTGGGAAAAGACACTTCACAGTCAGGGCAAAGGGGCCTGGAAACAAATCCACTAAGTGTAGAGAATCATCAAGTACCACCGTTCTGCCTCTGACGTAATAGTTCATGATCCAGTCTAATAGCAGAAAAGAAAGTGGAACAGAAAAAAAAGGGGCCTTGAGATGGAAGCCTTTGATTTTAAATCACGTTGTGTAAATGGGAGAGGTCTCCAGTGAAACAGACCGGCTTCATGTACAAGAGAGAGTATACTCAGCCCTAGAAAATAGTCAAAGGAATTCGGGCATTTTGAAGAAGGAGATATTGGCAGAAGACAGAGTAGTAGTAATGCTGCAAAACAAAAGATGCTGGAGCTACAGAATCATTTGAAACAACACAAGGCTAAAAGTGAGTAATCCTGACCCCATATGGTGAAAGAATTGCTCAAACGCAAGAAAGAAGGGAAGGTGCCTGGTTAGCCTTGGATGTAGTTGATCCTGGGGGTACAGAGGAGATGGAGCTTCTAAAAACTGAGTGTGCAGAGAAATATAGAGTCACGCATAGCAGGGGTTCAATATATATTTGAGAAATAAATGAAGCTGTAGGTAGCATCAGTAGAACAATACTAGTTAATATTCATTGACTACTAATTAGGTGCTAATTTTCGTTAACTTATTTAATTGTTTTACATATGGAAAAACTAAGCTTCAGAGAGACTAAATATTTGCCCAAGGTAACGTGACTAGTCACTGGTGCAGCTGAAATTGGAACCTAAGGTTGCTGATAGAACCAGACATCTTAATCCCCAGGGTTTAGCGGTTAGGAATGCGCTCACAGGAGCCAGTTTTCCTGGGGTCTAGCCCCTGACCCCACTACTTACAAGCTTGAGTGACTTACATAATCCCTTACACCTCTGTTTCCTCATCTACAAAATGCAGATGATACCAGTTGCTATGGACTACATTGCGTCTCCCTCCACTCCCCAAATTCCTATGTTGCAGTGTTGAAGCCTTACGCCCCAATAGTATGGTATTTGGATGAGGGGACTTTGGAGGTAATTCGGTTTAGATGAGTCAAAAAGGTGGAGCCCTCATGATAGGATTACTGTCCTTATAAGAAGAAGAAGGGGCCAGAGTGTGCACTCTCTCTGCCATGTGTGGATACAGTGAGAAGGCAGCTGTCTGTGAACTAGGGAGAGGGTTGTCACTAAGAGTCCAGTCGTACTGGCATTCTGACCTCCAAATTCCAGCCTCCAGAACTGTGAGAAATAGTTAATTTAAACAAGGGGTTGACCTGGTGGCGCAGTGGTTAAGTGCACACGTTCCCATTTGGCAGCCCAGTGTGCGCCGGTTCGGATCCCGGGTGTGGACATGGCACGGCTTGGCACGCTATGCTGTGATAGGCATCCCACATATAAAGTAGAGGAGGATGGGCACGAATGTTAGCTCAGGGCGAGTCTTCCTCAGCAAAAAGAGGAGGATTGGTAGATGTTAGTTCAGGGCTAATCTGCCTCAAAAAAAAAAAAAAAAAAAAAAAAATATATATATATATATATATATATATATAAATAATTTAAACCACCCAGTCTTCAGTATTCTGTAATAAAAGCCTAAACTGAGTAAGACATTAGTACTTTCTTCTTAGGTTTGTTATAAGGATGGAGATAGTATTTGCAAAGCACTAAGTCTGGACTATGGGGCATTGTAAGTACTTAATAAATGATAGCTATTACTATCTTTAAAAGCACTAGCTACTGCTTTTGTGTGTATTGCTTTCATATTAACAGGAACAAAAAGACATAGTTTGGACCAAAACCTATGGTTGGAACATCTTTCTAGACACTGGAAATATTGTTTAATAATACTTATATTTGCTATCTAGAATTTCTTGTGTGGAAACACATAGACAGGCACCAGGGAGGCAGCACTGTGTAGTATAAAGGGCATTAGTGTTGGAGCCAGAAGACCAGCTTCAATCTCAACTCTGTTGGTAGCTGAGTAGCCTTTGACAACCCAGTTATATCTTTGAGCCTCAGTCTCTGCCTTGGCAAAAGAGATATTCATAACACCCCCTCTGAGGAGATGATGGGTTTGAAAATATTTGGTAAACTGTAAAGCACTGTACAAATATTAGTCATTATATTAACACAGTGAGATGGTTTGGAAAAAGCAAGAAAACAACACATCGCTAGTGAAGTTTGAAGAGCTTTCTAATTTGGGAATTGTTACAGGCACCGTTAGGAACTGAGACACACTATACTAAATTTAGTTTAAAACAAACAAAAAAAAATGTGATTCAACCTCGAAAACATGTAACATGGTATACATGAAGAAAGGACTCAAACAGATTCAGAGTAATCTAGAGAACAACATTGTGGATGAGCGACACAGCGGTTATAGTAAGTCAGAAAATAGATCTGAGCTTTTACAATGTCATGCACCATTTAAAAGGGCAGTTCTGTTTTAGGCTTTTATCAAGAGACGATGGGCTCCTCTCTTCCTTTTGGACAGGAGAATGCTGGCCGAGCACCCTTCTGGGCACTGCAAGTCAGCCATAAGGCCAGTGTGTGGATACCTCATCCACCACACACACACACACAACCTGGGATTCTGTCTATGAACAAGAAATGGGTCTAATTGGAGGAGGAAGACCTGGGGAGGGCTTGGCCTCTTCCTGCAGCTCTGCAGGTCAATGGAATGCCATTTAGCTCTTTTTGTGCTTTTCTGAAAGGGATTTTGCCTACGTCACCTCTGTACACGATTCTTTTGGATGTGCTTGAACCTGATCTAAGTGTACAGAAAGAGAGTAAGAAAGAGGAGACCATTGAGAAAACATTATTAAGGTTGGAGGGATATAATGATTGATAAAAATGAATACTAACATTTGGTGAGGCACTATGTTGAAGAATAAACCCAGACTTTATTTATTTAAGATTTAAAGAAAAGCCTTAAATAATGGGGAGAGGGAAAAATATATGGATCAGATAACGTTTACCCTCAGCAGGAAGATCCATGGCTGTCCCTGGTGAGGTGTGTCCCTGTACATAATCCCAGGTTGTCACTTTCCTCCTGTACTTATGAATACACTCACCAATCTGGTGCTTCAGGGACCTAGACGCTTCCTCCACTTTTCCACAGCTCTTCCCTAACTCCCTGACATCATCCTTTGTGTTCACTGTTTGCACCTGCCATTTTACAGTAGAGAAAGGGTAGTGCTGAGTGTGTTATGCATGCTGATCAGCTGAATCCATAGCGTATAACAAGTAGGCAAAGTTTGCTTTCCACCATCCTCCATCATTCTCATTGGCACCACCTGTCCGTTCAACAAGCTCATCCCCTAATGATCCTTAGGTGGCCCTCTGAGTGGGCAGGACTAACTTTCACTGACACTCCCTCACGGCCCAGGCTCTTCTTTTTAATCCCTCGTCTCCCACAGTCACCATGGCCAAGCCCCATTCCTTGGGCCTTTCTAGTACATTGAAATTAAGTACCAGGATATTTATTGCAAACCTTAATTAGAGAAGGTTTATTGGAAACAAACTACATGTTCAATAAGAAAAGACTGGTTGTATACAACAAAATAATATACAGCCATTAAAAATGATACTATAAAAGAATATTTAATTATATGGAAATACTATATTACCTTAAGTCTAAGATAGACATGGTTTGCTTTTTGACATTTCTGAAACTGGGAAGTATCTCACAATCTTGAAACAATTCAAGTTACTAAGCAGATGAGTAAGCTGTGACTTAATATGTCACCTGCTTGTGTAAATGCAGCTATATCTAAAGAGAAAGGTTTCTGTTTATCTGTGTGTCACTTTGGTTGAGTTATTTGTAATGGTACAATCATATATGTTGAATTTTAACTTAAGTTTGTACTTCTAATCGTCATTTTGGCTGTCATTTTAATTGTTCTAAAATACACTTTGATATAGCTTTGACATGAAAAATATTGTACGCAGAAGCTTGTGTCTGCTGCATGCCAGACAATGCAATTAAAGGCACTAGAAATAGCCAAATCTCCAAGAACAGATTACAGAATTTTCAAAGCCAGGAAAAGCTAGTGTGATTGATTCATACATCATGGAGGACTCTCACTTGCACGCCAACATATCAAAGCTTCTGGCTGACTTTCAAGAGAAGCTGTTCAACTTTCATCCGTTTATAATACAATTAAGTGGAAAACAAAACTAAAGTAAGCAACCCCTGCCCCCCCCCCAAAAAAAAAACACAGCCTATGAGGATTTGGGGGGCCTTTGATTTGCCTTAAAATTGTAATATCCATCCTGAAGGTGGAAAGATGTCAATACCTGCGTTATGAGAATCAGCGTCACACTGGGAAGCAACACAGAACAATTGGTGGCCAGCATGGCAAGCAAAAGCTTATGACTATGAATGGCTTGAACCATAATTCTTTCATTTTTTTCCCTTTTGGAATGGAAGTTTCTATTATCTGTTATCCTATGCCTGTCTCATCACTGTATTTTGGAATAGAAAATTTTTTTCTAGTTTCACAGGTCCATAGATGGAGAGGAAGTTTGCCCCATGATGGAACACTTCTAGCCTCACACATACTCAATTTAGGTGATTTATATGATGAGATTCAGCACTTCCAAGACAATAATATTTAGGTGAGATTTGGGACTTAAGATGATGCTATTGGTTGAAATTTGGCAGGATGACGGGTTGCAATGTATTTTGCACGTGGGATAGATGTGAATCTTTGGGGATCAGAGGACTGACTTTGGTAGGTTGAAAAACATGCCACTCCCTGCCAAAGGTGTATTTTCATCCTAATCCTCAGAGCATGTGAATATTACCTTACATGGCAAAAGAGTGAGTATTATCTTATATGGCAAACTATGTGATTAAATGAAGGATCTTGAGAACAGGTGTTTAGCCTGGTTTATCTGAGTGCGCCCTAAAGCTTTTCACAAGCATGTTTCTAAGAGAGAGGCAGAGGGGATTTTGAGATAGACACACACATACGGTGGAGAAGGCATTACGAAAATGGAGGCAGAGGTTGAAGTGACCTAGCCACAAGCCAAGGGATACCTGTAGCCACCACAAGCTAGAAGAGGCAAGCAACAGTTTCTGCCTGAAACCTCAGAAGAGAGTGTGGTCCCCACTTGATTTCAGTCTTCCATGCTCCAGAACTGTGAGGTAATAAATTTCTGTTGTTTTAGACTATCAAGTTTGTGGTGATTTGTTTCAGCAGCCCCAGGAAACTAACGCAAAAGACAGGGGTATATAATAGCATGGTATGGCATTATTAGGACTTGCTAAGTAAAAAAGGTTAAAAAGACACTGTAGTATAATGCTATCTTAATTTAAAAGTAACAAATAAATAAATGGATAAAAAATAAAGGGATACATCTGGACGAAAATATGTCTTAGTCTACTTGAGCTACCATAATAAAGTACTATGAAATGGGCATTAAACAATAGAAATTTTTTCTCACAATTCTGGAGACTGGAAGTTCAAGATTAGAGTGCCAGCATGGTTTGGTTCTGGTGAGAGCCGTCTTCCTGGCTTGCAGTCTTCTTACTTTGTCCTCACATGGAGGAGAGAGAGAGAGCTCTGACCTCTCTTCCTCTTCTTACAAAGACACTTATCCCATTCTGAGGGCCCCACACTCAAGACCTCATCTAATCCGAATTATCTCCCAAATCTCCCACCTCTTAATTCCATTACTTTGGGGGTTACATCTTCAACATAAGAATTTTGGGCAGACACAAACATTCAGTCCATAATACCATATTACATGATATTTCCGGAAACTGAGAGTTTAGGTGATATTTAATCATTTTCTTTTATATGTATATACATAGTGGGACGTGAATATTTAACCCATTATTGATGTGAAAATAACTCTTTCCTTTGAAGTGATGTCTGACTTATTCAGGGGGGAATACAATAGTCTCCAGGAAAGAAAAGAGGCAATTCTCTTACTTTACAGAGAAAAAAGGTTATGTTCTGAAGAAAAGGCTTCATTGTCCTTGAGAAGGGGAAAAATTTTTTGTGTTGTTAATGATGTCCTCTCTGGTTTTAATAGATTTTTCAGATATTTCCAGATAACCCAACCGTCACTAATCATAAGAGAATAGGGATTAAAGCAATGAAAGTATGAATAGAAAGGGAGGCTGCGGAAGAAGGGTGAGGGGAGAGGGAATCCCAGCAGGGTGAGTAGTATAACAGGGAACAATGCTGAACCAGTGTGCGGAAAGTGTGACCACTGCTTACAGAGGGGCACTGTTTTAGAGTCCTAGAGACATTTTTGGATCAGATCTGGGACAGCAGGCTACAAGGTTTTTGGGTGAGTATTATACCACAGGAATGGGAGCCATGTCTGGCAGATACCAAAAGTCCCTGTTCTGCCACCATCCAGAGACGTTAGGACATCCTGCGGTACTTTAAGAGTAGGGAGAACCTTTGTACCGGTGTTGTGGGAGTGGTGAGGATAACCTCTGACTGCCGTACTTGGCAGTTAAAATGAAGTCCTCAGCTTGAGACAGAGGAGAATGGATGCCATCTTTCACATTTTTTTCTTTTTACAGTGGATATGTAATATTTAAGAAAAACAGTACAAGAAAGAAAATAAAAGCCCTATAAAATGAGGCGAGAGAGGATTCTGTATATCTACCAAAGGCCATTTGTTGAATATTTTTAAAGAAGAATGAGGAAGACTCTTCATCAATGGCATTATATCGCCGGTTAAAATACAGGCTGGCTGGTCAAGTAAGTGCCTTGGACTGAGCCCTTGGACTTTGAAATTAGAAGAGGCTGAAGATCAAGTGAAACTAGAAGATGATCTCTAGAAGTGCGAAGAAAGCTGATGGAGATAATCACATGCAGCTCCCATCGGACAAAGCTTAAATCCGTCACTTGCAAAACTTTCTTTCACTCTGGTTATGGGGCTTTGTGCTATTAGTGGTATCTCTAAGTTCAAAAAAAGTACAGATGCCTTGTGCTGGTCAATGAGCTTCTGGTCTTGAGCAAATCACTCTCATTTAATTACCTGTTACCCAGTACAGAGAAATAGGTTAGATGTTTGTGATGACATAGCTTTGGACCTGCACTCAATCAGTTGGTTTGTAAAGAACATATACCTTTCCTACCCTCAGTCAAGGGTGAATGAACACGTGACGTAGAAACAATAAAGTGCCTAAATCATAGAGATCCTAAAGGCCAAATGCCAAATGTTGCTTACATGTAAATAGCAATGAATTTAAGGATCCTGAGGTTCTTTTAGACTCCATTCTGCAAGGCAGCATGCATTGGGTATAGAGTCAGATAGACCTAAGGATGAAACTGCCTCTGCCACATACTAGTTGTGCTAAATTCAACATGTTATTAACTACTTCGAATCTTGGTTCTCTTGACTGTAAATTGAGGGATAATGGTATGTATTTCATGGGGATGTTGTGAATGTTAATTAGACAAAATACCTATCTACAGTATTTAATCCAGTGCCCTATGTAAATCTAGTCACTTTCGTTCTTTGATGCTATATCATCAAATGTGAGTTTTGCCACATTTCATGTATACAAGGGAGAGATGCTTTAGGGCAAGGCAGGTTTTTCTGTCATCCTTAAATCATGCTTACTGCTTGCTCTTAAGGTGACTCTTGGCTGCTGCTCTGTCTCAGGCAGGGCAATGTGCCAGGACCAGTGGTGTCCAAGCCAGGAGCGGAAGAAGGTGCGCAGATTCCTGAGAAAGATAAATCTTCCACAGAGAAGAAGAGAAACAGGTAGGAGGTAGACTGCTAATATTAACTTGAAGTGTAAGCTCTCTGAGTATGAAAAACACAGGTACCGTGTCAAGAAATAATCATAGCAAGAATCACAAAGAAGCTTGGTGTTCTAGAAATACTTGGCAGCAGGGTAGACCTAAGCTGGCAAAGCAGGCTGAAAAATGATGCCCTGAGATGAGCACCGTGGATAGTTCCAAGAGAAGCCATTTCTTCCTCTCTGAAAAGGAGGCAACTCAGGATTATGCAAATCAATTTTATGGAGTAGCCAATATCTCTTTGCCTTAAAGGACCAAGATCTATTAAGGTATATTTCATCCCTAACACCAGAGGAAATTTTTATCCATTCAGTATTTCTAAATATAGGTCAGCAATAGCATAATTTCTGGATAGACCTGTTCAGAACTGAGAAGGAGAATCTACTGTGACCTTAATTGGTTTAATTTAGGATTGCTCTTCATTCATGGAGATCCTGAACCAATTCATGGTTCCATCAGGAAGGTCCCCACCCCCTTAAGACTAGTACAATGTTGGAATTTAGGGTTACTGGAGGGTCAACTGTAAAATGGTTCAACTATGTGAGGTCATGAGTGTGGGAGACAGCTCCCAGGTGTGTATTTCTAGGGCCATATTTATTCTAGCCCATTAGATAGTCTAGCCACACTGCTGCTAAGGGTCCATAAAGGAGTGGATAAATATTCTGCTTTACTTTCTATGTACCCTTGGGAAAGTGATTTGGTCCTTCTTGGTGTTTGTTTTCTTATCTCAAAGATAAAGGCATTGAACTATAATAGCTGAGGGGAAGATTTCTTACCTTATCTTCCATTTTATTATAAAAAATGAAGTAATTTGGAGTGTTTGGTTTAAAGTTATTAGTTCAGAGACTCCAGAGATACAAAATATATCCCTGAAGAAAAAGAGAACAGCTGCAAAGATATACAGAATGAGAACTCAACCAAGCACTTCTAGGACCACAAAAAAATCAAGGTATCATTGGCAAGGGGATGAAAGAACCATGAGGCATTTGGTTGCAAAGTACTATGACATCTTAGAACTGGAGTAGCCCCTCGGATCTTCTACATGAGGAATTGGTAGAAATACATTCTTTACATTATTGCTTTAAATTGAAAACTGTCCTCCAAGTTTCAAGGCTTCTAGGTGACAGAACATAGAGTCTTATAAAGCCCAAAATGTCTCAACCGCAGTGTACCAGAATACAGGAGAGAGCTGTGGGCTAAAATGACCCTGTGGGGACACACAAGCTTTGAATTACAGGAACCCCTCTGACAAAGCAATGTTTGGCTGGTGGATGAGGTTTCATGTTTTTTTGAAAAAAGTTTTATTGTCACTTCTGAATAATGAAATTTGGGCTCCTCAGTTGTCATGTTCTCCAAGCACTGGATGGAAAAAGGCCTTGTATTTACTGGAGCAGCGATTCTCAAAGTGTGGTCCTGGGACCCCTGTCTGTCTCTTATATCATTTTAGGAGGTCTATAATATCCTCCCTTTTCCAACTACATATCTCTATGAGGCCTGATTTTCTTCTTATACTTCAACCAAAATAATGGATCACGACGGATTGACTGCAAAAGCAGATATGAGAATCCAGTTGTTTTGGGCCAGATAATAACGAGATTTGCAAAAATACAAAACAGTGCCATCTTCTCACTAATTTGTTTTGGAAAATGTAGTTTTTTTAAAAAAAAAAGATGTTACCTCTTTTTAATATGTAACAACTTTATTGCTTCTTAAAATTAATTAAACAAAATGTCATAAATGTCAGTTTTAATTTCTAATATGCTAAATATGGATAAATATAACCCACAGAATACAAAGTCCTTCATAAGTCTTGGATGATTTTTTAATAGGGTAAAGAGATTAAAATGTATGACAGCCACTGTTGCAGAGACATTAGAATTCAAGTTTTTCTGAATAGGTAATTATTTTTAATAACAGAGTAAAACTGAGCGAAGATTTGTCGTCTCTGAGTTTATACAAGATGTTAAGTCGTCTGGGAGATGTAGGGGCTGCCCTCAGGATACTGAGTTCTTTTGTTGGTTTGATGTGGGCTGACCCATCAAGCATGTGAGGTCTCCCTTTCAGGGCTTTGAGTCTGTCCGTCTTGAGCTGACTTTGAGCTTTGGAGTAAGTTTTGACAGGTAAAACTAATGGGCATCACACTATTCACCTACATTTCAGCCTCTAGACGAACCCACTAATGAAAGAAAGTATCCTGCAACCAGGCATGATTGAATTGAATGAAAAAAATTTCGGATAAATGAAGGAAAAATCTATTGATGTTGGTGAGAAATATTACATTTTAAAATATTATCTCTAGGTAACTGGTTGAAGCTTTATCCCTTAGATGTATCAAATGTAAACATATCTCTCAATATTTCATTGAAGTGTACTTTACAGGAAAAAGCAAACAATACTCTTAAGCTTTATCTTTGGCTATGAATGATTGTGAGTAAACTAGGCTAATTGAAATGAAGTCCAAAGTAAATATATGAAAATAAATTTTGAATGAAAATACTTTCAAATAAAATGTTAAAAAATGAAATTTAATGTTTTGGAATATATGTCATATTTCCAGTTAATACATAATGGAATTTTAAAAAATATATGTATTACTGGACTTACTTTTTTTTTTAAATTTACTTTTTATTTTTTTCTTTTTCTCCCCAAAGCCCCCCAATACATAGTTGTATATTCTTAGTTGTGGGTCCTTCTAGTTGTGGCATGTGGGATGCCACCTCAGCATGGCTCAATGAGTGGCGCCATGTCCGTGCCCAGGATTTGAACCGATGAAACACTGGGCCACCTGCAGCGGAGCACGGGAACGTAACCATTCAGCCACGGGGCCGGACCCTGGACTTACTTTAATGAAAGCAAAACTCTTGCTTTGTGATTTTGAGCAAGTCATTGAGTCTCTCAGTTTTTCCATCTACTAAATGTGGAGAATGCATGAGTAATCATTCATTCACAGTAGGCCATAAATCAAGTAGTTTTCCTAAGTACATTTTGTTCTCTCATGTAGTAAAAATGTCACCTGCTGACAGAAAAAGAATCTTATAATTCTTTTTGTTTACCCTATTAACTATTTTTACCATAAAGTTCAAAGGGAAAATTCATCACAACCTTAGATCAATCATCACAAAATAGAGAACGGTGAACAGTTCAGTGACATTTTGTAGAAGGCTTCAAGACTATCTTCACAGAAAATTATGATATTTCAGGTAAGAGTAGAATTTTTATCCGTAAAGAATTTAGATTTTTCAATAAAATAATCTTGGACTCACTTGATCATTGAGTATTCTTTTTCCTTTACATAGTTTGCTGGGCTATCTTGGGGATGGTGGGAGTAGAGTAGAGGTAGAGGTGAGGGGAAGGAATAATTCTTGGGCCAATTCAATTTTTATTTCTCTGGTTCACAAAAATTTCTGTCACTTGATTTAGGAATTTCAGTTTTCACTACTTCTGGGTGTTATCCAATTCCAAACAACCCTTTCCTAAAGTACATGATTCTCAAGGCAGTGGAATAAAAATCTTATCAGACCATGCTAATTCAAAGTCATCAGCTTAAAGCTTGTTCACTATGCGATTGCATTTTAAGTAACTGATTATTATGTAAAAGTTTGAGTTCAGTGGCATTAAGGATATGCAGAAGTCATGAACTCTGTATGATTACAAGAAACTCAAGTCTTCATTAAAGAACATAGAAAGTTAATTAAAAGCTAATTAAAAGGAATGAGGATTTTTGAATATCTGATATTCTCTACTTAGTCAGTACATCTGGAAAGTTGGAAACTGTGGTCAATGTCAGGTAAAAGACATTAAAGTCTTTTTCTTGGGATAATGTCAGCTTCCTGACTTTGAGAAGAGGGCATCAATTGTTTATATAACTTATAATCCGCTCATATAATATCAAAAGGATGAAGGAATACTCAGTCTGTAATGTACAGATTCATTAACTTTAGAGTAGCTGTGCAGGGAATTCTCTAATACAAACGGAATTTATATCGACATGACAGTACATAAATACAGTAGCCTACATCAAAGCCTATGATTATTATACAAAGATCCCAAGTAAACATGTACTGGTACTACAATTAACATTTGAGAAGAGTAATTAGTCAACTCCTTTATCCTCTTTACACAAAACAGAGTTCTTTTTCCACAAAAGCAAAATAGAGAGAATACTACAGCCAAGGGTAATATTCCTGAGGAAGACAATCAAAATGAGTGAAAAAGATAGGATTTGTCATAAGAAGAAGATTGGGGGCACATAAGGCTACCCCAAAAGAGATCAGAAATTGAAAAAGATCAAGCCACTAGTATGACTCATGCTAGTCCCTGCCTGCTCTCAACCTCTACTTTACTACAGGACTGGATTTTATCTGCCTCCAGGACCACCCTGCTCTGCTTGATGGCCAGTGTGTTTGGGGAGCCCTGGGCAGCTATGAGTCTTGAGATGTGTCAGTCACAGGTGGACCCTTGAGATTGTACCCTGATTTCCTCTTTCGTCCTGAGTAGGATCTTTCCTGTTCTGAAAACTTGGCTTGGGCCCTGGTACTCTACAAAGCTTTCTCCAATTTTTTCCTTCCTTCCCCATTTTAAGGTCTGATTCTAGTCCTACCAATTCTTAGCTGCTGCCTGGATTCTTGTTCCCATAGGCTGCTCATCCAGAAAACAGACACTATTGTATACTTCTCTTAAGACATGGCTGTTGTTCTTTAACAGGGGAAAAAAATCTACTGTATGCTGTTATTTTCTTCTTCTGCCCTTGTCTGTCCACGAAAAGAATTTCTACAACAGAGAATGATCAAAGGCAGTATGGACATTACATTGTTTCAGCTGCTCACAGACTGTTTCCCTCTCCTCTGCTTTAACTGCATATAAACCTGCTATTTTTTTTCCCTGTTGTCCTTAGCTCTTCTTGCTCCAACTAGGAGCTGGGATAAGATACCAAAACTTCCTGGTTGCATTAAATAAATTGTCTGTAACTCTGTGTATTTGCACTAGCACATAAACTAAATTGTCTGTAACAGAATGTATTTTCAATGATGTATAACACCTGCACAGCATTTTCTGGTTGAGATGTAAGAGAGAGAGAGAGAAGAAGCAAGAGAACGCCCAACAATAACAACAACAACGAAACACAACAGAAAGTTGATCCTACAAGATGACTCATTTGAGATCCTCAGCACATCCTTTGCTCCTTTTCTCTAACGTAATTGTTAGAATAATGTGTTTATTCTCAGTGCATAAAGAATAGGAACCTGCCAGTCAGAAAGCCTGAATAATATATTCAGTCAAAAACTAACCAAACTAAAAGTTCAAGAATGGTAATAAGGAGGGTAAATGTATAGCAAAGAAATATTCTTTAGGAGGAAATTTAAATAATGTCACACTCCAATGCATCATTTCCAAAACCAAACTCTGGTGTCAACAGTATTGCAGATCCTTACTGGATGAGCGAATGAGTGAATCAAATGAGGGCCAAGAAGTCCCAAGAATTCCATGTCCTGTGCCTAGAATTCTTGGTGACTCCGCAGTTGTTCAGCAGCCTTCTTTTTCTTGAACTCCCCAAATGGGATCCACTTCATAGGTGCCTTACAAGTTGAATGACCCCAGCATTTTAATCCAAACAATATTTATTGACAGTGATTGAGTTTGGTACCATTTATAATCATCTGAATAGAAATTGAGAATGACTTCCAGTGCCCAGATATTTGGCATGATGTAGGTGAAGCATTCAGATAACTGAATGTTCAATTTCCTTCCAGATGATTTAGCAGATATCTCCAGAATATACCCTCTACCAGCAAAGACCAAATAAGTGACTAAATTAATAAATAGCCAATATAAAACCACGAAAATAAACAAGTGAACGAAAAACAATTCTACCATAAAAGCCAATTCCTAAGTGGCAAATGTTGAGATAAAACAAGTACTATTTTTATCAAAATGGTCTGTCCCACTGTATCTCCAGAATTGCATTACCAAGAAAATCCATTTAAAAAATTACATTTTAACCACCATTTGAAGAGAAAAGGGAATTAGGGTGCTAGAATTTAAGACATGGGATAACACTGCTGTTTTTCACTCATGAGTTTCAATAATGCAATTGTACTGATAGTTACATCTTTGGGCAAATCAAGAGCAGAAGTACTACTCACTTTGCTCCAGAGCAGAGGCTGTTTCCTCTCCTTTACCAAGGAAACTGTCACCAAGCCTGACTTCTTAGACTTTCTTTCCACCTTTATCACCCACTGCTCTGATAAATAACCAAGCTTCTCAAAAAAGGAGTTGTGTTTAATGATCAACAAATGTTTCCTCTGAGGTATGAGGTAGGGACTGGGATTCTGTTATAACAGATGGCAATCATAGAAATGAATCCTCTTTTATATAGATTTGATAAGCTTATGTTAAATTATATTATGTGAACTAAAGTGCAAAAAGAGGACTTGTAATCATTTAGTGTTTATTGTTGCTCTTACAACACATCAAGAACAAATTCACCAAATCTGCCTGTACATCAAACATTATATTACGTGATAAAATTAATACCTAAGGTAGCAAAACCTATTTATATGTCATTTTAAAAACATCTCAAAACCAACACAGACACACACACACACACACATTGGACAGGAAAACATAGAAAATGAGTAACATCAAGTTAAATTATAGTCATGGAGCCTGAGAGAATTTCAAACTCTCTCTGAGTAGGGGTGCTTTGGTAGCCATACTGAAATGGTACTATTTTACTTGACCTTGATTGCTCTAACTAATGCTATTTTTAAAGTTGTTTCATATATTGATAATTAATCTACTACCGGGATGATATTGCATTACTCACATATGTTACATAATTCAGTTTATGTTGTCAGCTAGAAGCTAGAATTCTTGTCTGCTTAACCTACACTTAAATTTCAGTGATTTCAAAAACTAACACTGACATTCTAAAACCATACTTATTAAGAATACATTCACCATATGCAGAAAGATGTGAACATACTTTTATAACACCTTTGTCCTGGAGAACAAAGAACATATTTAATTGTTTCATGAGTCATGAAGCAGAAAGGAAACTGGGGATTTATTACCTTTTTTTGTTTATGAACCAAGGTGGATAAATCTTCAGAACTGTTAATTCATATCTGACACAACTCTTGCAAGAAAAGAAGCCTTAAGTCTTGTGGAGGAAATTGTTCCCCCTTCTCTGACCTCTGTGATTTGGTCACAGCTTGATGCAAATCTTTGTTTTCTGCTCTCCCTGCTTGTGCACGCTGGAATCCAAACAAATCAATGCACTGTGCATTTATGCCCCTGTGCCTTCACCAGTCTTGACTCTCTGTTTAAAAGACTTCCTCACAATTGGAAAAACTCATTTAAAAACTCTAATAGATCATACAAAGAAGAGAAAATATAATTATTACTTAACATGTCAAAATAGTCTCATTGGTCATCAAAGAAATGGAAATGGAAGCATGAATCAAATGCCATTTTTTTTCTATTAAATTTCAGAGAAACAGGTGGATAGACATCTCTTTGCTGGAGAGGTTGAGGTGAATCTGGAACCCTCTTACATGGCTGGAGAAAAGATTTTTTGCCTTTGCAAAATAAATTGGCATAATATACTAAAAGTTGTAAAAAATATTCAGAAGCATAGACCTGATAATCTCACTTTGTAAATTTATACTAAGGAAAGAAACCAAAGGAGGAGAAAAATTCTTACCTGTAAAGGTGTCCACTTTCAATATCATTCTTGATATTGAAAGAAACTTAAATGGCAAATAATAGTGGAAATATTAATTAAATTATGGTAAAGCTACCCGATAGAATATTGTTTGCAACCAAAAAATGATGATTATGAGGAAAGGTGTGGCAACAAAGAAAATACTTTTTATAATTAAGTTAAAAAGTTAAAAATGTATGTATACAGTGTGATTATCACTGTATAAAACATGTATACATATGAAAACATGCTGGAAAGATATAGAACACAGATAATAGTTTTGTTGGATGATGGAATTATGCATATTTTCCAAACACTATAATATTTTCACGTCATTTTATGATAATAATTAATTATAATAATTGGAATTTGCTTTTCAGTTCCCAGTTCAAATAGCTCCACTTCCAAGAAAATTTTCATAATACCTTATTTACATCTAATTTTTGAAATTTATATATGTTCTTCCATTATAGTTATCAGTTTACTTGTAATAAGTTAATAAATTGTGCATTAATTTAGTCCTAGATTTTGGAAATGAGTACAAGAGTTTGTAAATGGATCCTGGATTTCATTAATAGTAAGTATTGTGACTAAAATTTGAGGATGCATATATGCATTTTTCTATTCTGCTCAGAAAGGATAATAATTGCCATGTATACACCTGCAAAATTCACGGAGCCTCCTTCTCCAATAACTAGTTATCTAATCATTTTCACATGGACATTTTCTATCAAAATGGTCACTAATTTCACCCCTTAATACAGCATTTTTTCTATTGAAAGCAGAGAAATTATTCACTATTCACTGCAGTTATTTAAACAAATTTAACTTTGAACACAGTATTTCCCTAAATCTCTGCTACTATAGATGGGGTCACTCCCAACAGGAAGCAACACTTTTCCCTAGAGTTTGCAATGGAGACAACCCCACCCCTTGACCCATGCACTCTTCATGGCCCAAGGAAACACGTATGCAGTAGAATATACAAGAGGTTCTGGAAAAAGAACAAAAGTGAAAGGGCCTTGTTTCAAGTTCAGGTTCTCTCAAGAAGGCACAGAGTAATCTAATCTGCTAGAGATTTAGTCTGTCATAGCTAGTGATCAAGCCACCTTCAGATTAAAAAGAATTATGCACAATGACCAAGTAAGAGTTATCCCAAGTGTTCAAGTCTTGTTTAACATTTGAAAATCAACTAATCCACATCAACAGCTTAAAAAAGAAACATCACATGATTATATCAATAGATGCAGAGAAAGCATTTGATAAAACACAACACTTATTCATGATAAAAACTCTCAGGAAACTAGGAATAGAGGGGAACTTCTTCAACTTGATGTAGAATATCTCCCAAAAAACTACAGCTAACATCCTACTTAATGGTGAGAAACTGGAAGCTTTCCTGCTAAGATCAGGTGCAAGACAAAGGTGTCCCCTCTTTCTACTCGTTTTCAACAGTGTACTGGAATTTCTAGCTAATGCAATATGACAAATAAAGGAAATAAAACATATATATTGTTGAAAGGAAGAAATAAAACTGACTTTGTTCACAGATAACATGATCACTTATACAGAAAATCCAAAAGAACTGACAAAAAAACTCCTAGAATTAATTAGTGATTACAGCAGGGTAACAGGGTACAAAGTTAATATACAAAAGTCAATTGCTTTCATATATACTGATAATGAACAAGTAGAACTTGAAATTAAAACACAATACTATTTACATTAGCACCACAAAAATGAAATACTTAGGTGTAAATTTAACAAAATATATACGAGATCTATATGAGAAAAACTACAAAGCTCTGATTAACAAAATCAAAGAAGAAATAAATAAATGGAGAGACATTCCATGTTCATGGATAGGAAGACTCAATACTGTCAAGCCAATTGATCTATAGATTCAATGCAATCCTAATCAAAATACCAATAAACTATTCTGTGGGTATTGATGAACTGATTCTAAAGTTTACATGAAGAGGCAAAAAACCTAGAATAGCCAACACAATGTTGAAGGGTAGAACAAAGTTGGAGGGCTGATGCTACCAAAATTCAAGACTTACTATAAAGCTGCAATAATCAAGACAGTTGGTGATAGCAAAAGAACAGACAAACAGATCAATGGAGCAAGAGAGAGTCCAAAAGTAAACCCAGATAAATATAGTCAACTGATCCTCAACAAAGCAGCAAAGGCAGTGCTGTGCAGAAAAGATGGTCTCTTCAACAAAGCATGCTTAACATCTGGACATCCACATATAAAAAAGAAAGAAAAAGAAAAAAAATCTAGATACAGACCTTACATACTTCACAAAAATTAACTCAAAATGGATCACAGATCTAAATGTAAAATGCAAAACTATAGAATTTCTAGAAGTTAATACCAGACAGAAACTAGATGACCTTGGGTAAGGTGACGACTTTTATATACAACACCAAAGGCATGATCTATGAAAGAAAGAATTGATAAGCTGGACTTCATGAAAACTGGAAAATTCTGCTCTGAAAAAGACACTCTCAGGAGACTGAGAAGAAAGGCCATAGACTTGGGAAAATATTTGCAAAAAACACATCTGATAAAGGAATCTTATCAAAAATATACCAAGAAATCTTAAAACTCAAAAATAAGAACAAACAACCTGATTAAAAAAATGGGCCAAAGACCTTAACAAACACCTCCCAAAAGAATATATACAGATGGCAAATAAGCATATGATAAGATGCTCCACATCATATGTCATCAGGGAAATGCAAGTTGAAACAACAGTGAGATACTACTGCATATCTATTAGAATGATCAAAATCCAGAACACTGACAATGCAAAATGTGGTGAGGATTTGGAGCAATAGGAATTCTCATTGATTGCCGATGGAAATGCAAAATTGTTCAGTCACTAGGGTAGTTTCATACAAAACTAAACATACTCTTACTGTATGGTCCAGCAATTGTGCTCCTTGCTATTTATCCAAAGGAGCTGAAAACTTATGTCTACATAAAAACTGTACATGGATGTTTATAGCAGCTTTACTCATAATTGCCAAAACTTGGAAGCAACCAAGATGTCTTTCAGTAGGTGAATGGATCAATAAACTGTGGTACATCCAGACAATGGAATGCTAATCAGTGCTAAAAAGAAATGAGCTATCAAGCCATGAAAAGACATAGAGGAAACTGAAGTGTATATTACTAAGTGAAAGAAGCCAGTCTGAAGAAGCTACATGTTGCATGATTCCAACTATATGACATTCTGGAAAAGGCAAAACTGTGGAGACAATGAAAAGATCAGTGGCAGCCAGGAGTTGGGGTAGGGAGAAGGATGGATAAGCAGAGCACAGAGGATTTTTAGGGCAGTGAAACTACTCTATATGACACTGTAATAGTGGATACATATTATACATTTGTCCAAAACCATAGAATGTACAACACCAAGAGTGAACCATAATGTAAACTATGGACTTTGTGTAATTATGATGTGTCAGTGTAGGTTCATCAATTGTAACAAATGTACCACTCTGGTGGGGTATGTTGATGATAGGCAAGGCTACGCATGTATTGGGGTGGGAAATACATGGGAAATCTCTGTACTTCCCCTCAATTTTGCTGTGAACCTAAAAGTGCTCTAAAAAAAGAGTCAATTTTTTAAAAAGCACAAAAATAAAACTCACAAAACTTAAGACTAAGGAAGTCTTCTTTCAAGCATGGGCCAAGCTGAGGTTCAGGCTTGTCAGAGGAAGTGCTGGGTTTTGCTTTCTTCAAGGCTGATGGCAGGCTGCAGTCTACGGTAGGGCTGGCTGTTGTGAAACTCTGAATGTGAGGCGCTATTTGCAGGCAGGTGAACTCTGTGGATTCCACATTATTTTTATTCTCATGTCTTCATCTCACTTCTTAATCACATGTGTTGGTTTGTACTTTGGAAACCATCTGGCAGCCATCATGCTATTTCATTCTGCAGTATATTTAGAAGCTTTCTTTAAAATGCAAATAGTAGGTCAAATCAAGGAGGCGAATCCAGGTTTGGGTCCTATTTCCTTGATCTCTTTCTGTTTTCCCACTGTCCATTATTAAAAGTTTGGATTAAAAGTTGGAAATTGACCCACATTTGAAAGCTATAAACATTCAGAAAGGAATGCTTCTGAAAGGCTTAAAACAAGTAAGAGATGAAAGCCAAAAACATAAAAATAAACTGAACTTTGGGAAAAAATTCTATATAGAAGAGCTAATAAATTTTGCATTCTATTTCCAAGGAAATGTTGAAAAATTTTTAAATTATTATTTTTATTAACAAGATTTAGGCTTCCTATCTAGAACTGAAGGTGATGAAATTTCTTACCACTTGAAAATTGTTTTAGCAGGTTTAGGCTTAGGAAACAGTACCTAGTAATTTTATTTTGTCCCTTAAATCAGAATTCCATTTGTGCTCCAAGTCTCTTTCTCACACATTCTTGTCAGTCTGTGAACCCCTTCAGTGACCAAGAGAAGTTTCATGTACCACCTTTTCTATCTGTACTGCCATTCATTCATTCATTCTCTCATTGCAAGAAGTTACTGAACATCTGCTATTGTCAGACATTGATGAAGCTGCTGGGATTACAATGATAAACCAAACAGATAAATAAAACATATAAGTGGAGATGTGATTAACAAGTAAGTAGATATGGGAGACTTGGGTGGAACAGCATTCCAAGTAGAAGCAACGTAGTACCAGGGCCATAAGGTGGGAATGAACTGGGGATGTTCAAGGACTAGAACAAAGGCAAGTATGGCTGGAGTTTAGGATTGAGTGGAAGATGGGTGGGAGATGAGTTTGATGAGGGAGACAGAGGCCAGATCACATAGGGTCTTGTAGGCAGTGGGAAGCATTTGGATATTATTTTAAAGACAGTGGGAAACCATAGGGGTACGCAGTGCCACTACTCAGAGCCACTACAATGTGATCTACATTTAGAAGATCGCTGTCACTGTGGGAAATGAGATGGAAGTAAGGAAAGCAGCTGGGAGGCTATTGTTTGAACCCAAGTGTGAGATGATAGTGTCTTCAACTTGGGCAGCTAACCTCTCAGGAAGTAGGAAAGGAGTGGATGGGTTTGCCAAGTGTTTTAAAGACAGATTCTACGGGGTCTGCTGGTTGATTTGATGTGGTGAAGGGTAAAAGAAAGAGAAAAATCAAGGATGATCCTGTTAAATATACTTAAAAAATCAGGAAAAATATTCCCAACTTTCTAAAACTAACGGGAAATAGGGAGCTGCACTTAATGAAATTCCAATGAGGCAATGTCTGTATTGCATTAGGCAGATGCATTTTATTGTAGACATTAATGCCCCAGGAGGTTGGTCTGCCTTCTGCTGAGGAGGGCCCATACACAGCACTTTGAGCAGCACACCCAATTCTAAAAGGCAGCCAGGGCAAGCTCCGAACAGAAACTTTTCCAGCGGTTTTACCACCCAGTGGGTAGCTGTGAAACACAGCTAGGAGTTTCACTGTTGAAGAGCCACAGCTGCTTTGTAAAGCAAGAAGTTTTAAATTAGATGTTCTCTTAGGTTACTTCTAATTTTAAAATCCTGTGTTTTGAAACCCTGCTGGGTCTGTTCCAGGATCTTGGGTGTACAAGTCATATATAATAAGTAAGTTACAGTAATAAAGATACTTCAGGTGTTTTTTATTGTTTCATTCCTACACTTAATTCTGGATTTTTAAAAATATGTTTGTTTTGGTTTAGCATTTATAGTTCTTCTGAAGTGATATCAAGTAAAGTCCTTTTTGCTTGAATATTAAGACTGTCTTTGCACCTGGGACAAAACTATTTTCTTCAGAGGTACATAAACCCTATTTGGAAGGTTTCCCTTCATTGTAATAAGCACTTATTTTTTCTTGCAGGATCAACTCCTGAGTGGAAAATACATATTATCTATACTTACACACATATCATGTAACATATATTTGCCATTACTAAGCATGTGCTGTGGGTCACACATTGCATTGTGATAAGTGATTTTCGCATAGGAACTTATTTAATCCTCACGGCGAGAAGTGGTTGGCATATTTATCCCACTTCACAGCTCGGGTAAGGGAACCTCAGCGTGCAGGTGAGCTAGGATTTCAGGCCAGTTCTGCCTGACACCGTGGCCAAGCTCATTCCCTCCCAGGTAGATTCTCGAGCTGTTCTAAGTAGCATCCTCCTGCGCAGCCATCACTATGCCTTTTATGCTCTGTGAGGCTGCAGTCTTTCTAAATTTTTCAAATTATTCATAACTCTGCCCCGCTGAAATTTTCTATCAAAGCTGAGCACATCTTCCCAAACAAATATTAACACAATTTTAGCATACAGAAAACCCCAGTGACCTCTTGAGCCCTTGGGCACCACTTAGAAGAGGGTTTATGCTCCACCCTTGGCCTTTGTGAAAGGTTTGTTTCTTTTCCTCTTCCTTAACCTTATCCGAAATTCTGCAGAAGTCCACAGGGCACAGAGCTCAGAATGTATTATCTGGTTATTAGTTTTTCATTTTCCTGGGGAAGTCTGAAGTGCTCCTGCAGACTGGGTTACATCTGGGCTTGTCAGGCCTCCTGCCTTTGGCACCACACTGCTCTGGGCAGAGGCCAGCTCCTGGCAGGAGCATCTCCTTTTGTTTCTCAAGCACACATTACCAGGTACTTTGTTGTGCTTATTAGCAGCCTCCTTGTTGGCTTCCTTTGTCTGCTTTTTGGTCTCTGGGTGACTGCAGGGCATGAGGTGGTCAGGAGCAAAAATGTCAGAAAAACATTTATCCCGAGGTCTCCAGATCTCTGAGTTCACAGGATTTCCTAAATATCAGTGTTACATAAATATTTTCTTTATGTTCATATAACTGAATGGAGGGGAAAATACATTTTAAAGCAAAACAGACAATAAGCTTTCCTGCCCTCTAAGGGGGTAGAGGGAAGTAATGGTATTGTTTACATTACTCTGGAAATAAGTCTCTCTCTCCCATCCTCTCACAGACACTGATGATGGAAAGAGAAATGAGAAATGGGGCACATGGATGAACTTTGTGTATATATGGGGGGGCTGGAGCGAAGCTTGGGCTCAGAAGCTGGAGGGAGTTGCCTTGTTCTGCATGAAGTAATAAGATGATGCCATTTTCTTTTGTTTTGCTCCAGAAGGGAGAGCTATGCCATGTGGGGAGGATGACCTGAGTTGGTAGAACTGACATTTGATCAGAATGTCTAAAGTATAACTTTAAATTTCTCTTGGAATGTGTGTTCCTTCTATCTCCTCAAACTTTTCGTAAAATCTGTGTCCTTTATTTTTTTAAAATTTTATTTGGTTTGATTTGATTTGCTCTTTGGTGGCAACCCAGGAAAGGAGGGCTATTATATCTAAGTGAGACACAGTACAGAGCAGGGACATTATGTGTGGGATAGTGAGAAAATTCATAAACTTAACCAATTTAGGAGATGTGGGAGTGTAAAAAGAAAGGTGACAAGGAACAATGTAAGCCATCCTCTCCTCCACCAGAATTGCTGGCATGATTGTAAAGAATGTGAAGCTCTCACCGTACATGATGTTTGAACTGATTTCACCTCAATCTCAATGGATGGGGTGCCTCAGTTAATATCTAGAGGCCATTAACTAATGTAACTGCTATTTTAAAATTATGATACAGATTTCATTGATTCCTGTCCTTACTTGTTGTGGCAGCAGAGTAATGGCCCCCCAAACGTGCCCACATTCTAATCCCTGGAACCTATGGAGATGTTGGTTACATGGCAAAGGAGATTTAAGTTTGCAGATGGAATTAAGGTTGCTAATGAGCTGGCTTTAAAATAGGGAGATTATCCCAGATTAGCTGGGTGGTCCCAATGTCATCACAAGGGTCCTTCAAAGTGGAAGAGGAAGGCAGAATCAAGGGTCAGAAAGATGCAGTGAAAGAAGGACTCCACACCATTTCTAGTTTTCAAGATGGAGGAAGGAAGGCACGAGCCAAGGAATGTGGGCAGAAAGGAACTCAGCCCTGCCAACATCTTGATTTTAGCCCAATGAGACCCATCTTGAACTTCTAACCTACAGAAAAACAGGATAATAAATTTGTGTTGTTTTAAGCCGTAAGTTTGTTATGACAGCAAAATATATATGTGTCAGTTATCTATTGCCACATAATGAGCCACCTGAAAATGCAGTGACATAACAATAAGCATTTATTTTGCTTGTGAACCTGCAATTTGGGCAGGGCTGAACAGGGCACTTTATCTTAGATCTACATACTGTCAGCTTGGTGCTTCTTTTAGGAGATGGAGAGTTTACTTTCAAGATGGCTCACTCCTGTGGCAGAGTAAGTTGTATTAGCTGGGAGCTTGGCTGGGAGCTCAGCTGGGACTGTGAGCTTGGGAACTCATTCCCTTCCCACATATGTCTCTCCACAGGCCACTTGGGTTTCTCATGGCATGATGTGAGATGATTGCAAGACCAAGCAGCCCAAGAGAACAAGGGAGAAAAACAAGGCAGAAGTGCATGACATTTTCATGACTTAGGTTGGGAAGTAACATAATTTCACTTCTGCCATACTCGATTGACCAGCTCAGGATTAAGGGGAGACGACCCAGACTCACCTCTTGACAGGGAGTGTCAAGTTTCTAGTTTGTGAGATGGGAGATATTAGTGAGGCCATCTTCGAAAGATACACTCTCATTTATGTGAAATCTCAGCCCTTTGTGAGCTATCTCCCCAAATAATTTCTGGAAGACTGAAAGGTATTTCCCATGTGTGTTTAAAAATAAGCCTTGTATGTGCCATCTGATACATGAAGTTTTATTCCTCTTCTCATGCTTCCAAGCTTTGTTTCTGAGTACGGCTGTGTCTTCTGGATAATGGAAGGTTTGTTGTTATTCCCACTGCATTATCACTCTTGAGGAGCCAAATGCATACGTTAGGCTATAACAAAAGAGGAACGGCAGCTTTCGATCTCTCTGTTTTTGCTGTTACGTTAAGGAATACCCAATAGCACACTATTTTCTCAAGAAGCTCCTCAGTCTCTTATGCAAATGGAATCTAACAAGTCAAGACCTAGTTGAACTCTGAAGTATATATATTAGGCTCAGGCTCACAATAACAGAATTAAGATTTAGATAGCCTTTGGAAAATTTAATTACTCAAAGTGCATGATCCCACCTACTCTTAGCCGATTGGCAATTACAGGGGTTAAGGTCTCCTCTGCCATCTTTGACACAATATCTTTATCTTTGACTTTCCTTGCTGGGGGACTCAGCTAGATAAAATAGGTAAAATGGAAGATATTAAATTTTTTATATCCTGTGCTTTTTTATGTCAATTAAAGTAGCTTCCACTTGGAGATCTCACACTTTATAACCACCCTTTTCTTTTGGGCTTTTTCCTTTTCAAACACAGGCCTACAAAATTTTGGCCACAATTCCAAATGGCTTCAGCTTCCTGACTGTAGAAGATGACTAATGAAAGTGTCCTCGCCTGTAGTCAATGCTCCAGTGGAAATTTTTGCCATGATGAAAGTCACCTATATCTGAGCTGTCCAATATGGTGGCCACGAGCCACATGTGGCTATTAGGCATTTGAAATGTGGCTAGTGTGACTGAGCAATTAAAATTTTAATTTAATTTAATTTGAAGGTAAATAGTCACATGTATTTACTAGCTACCATATTGGATAGTATGACTCTAAATGATGGAATCCTAGTGTGACTTCTAGTGTGAAAGCTCCCTCACAGCCAAGGTACGAGGTTTAAAGCAATTAGATCCCTAAGAAGATTTGGAAGCATGTAAGGCTTTTATGTATGATTCTGATTCTAGTTGTGCCTCTGAATTTAAAGGTATGAGAAGTTGAGTTGGACTCTGGCTTTATCCCTGACCAGTTTTATTTTGTAAGGTTAGCTTCATTAACGAAAGCTATGGCTATGCTGATTATCTTGTGATCATAGATCTCATGGCTGCTTTTACTAGAAAGAGCATCCAGATTCCTCTCATACGGCTCCCCAAATCTTGCTTTGATATTGGCAAAATCTGCCTCAGGCCTGCATCATCTTTCTCTCAATTTTTCTAACATGATGACCATCTCAGCAGAGTCCAAAGAAGAGTTCTTCAGGGCTTCAAGCTGAGACAAGTTTTTATTCTAGGTCAATTATAACTACCAATAAGTCAGCTATGGCAACAATAATGCTGTGTAACAAATCAGCGCCCCCAATCTCACTGGCTTACAACACAAACAAGTATAGGTTGGCTGCGTTCAGCTGCTCTAGACTGAATACAGCTGAGTTGGCCTCTAAGCTACAGGATAGGTTCAGGTCTGCTCTGCATATTTGTAGACATGTTCTCAGAAAAACATTGGAAGCTTGAGAGAGAAAGCCCAGGCTTGCAAGTACATTTCAAGTCTTTGCTCAAGTCACATAGATTAATATCTCATTGGCCAAAGCAAGTCACATAGCCAAGTCAAGACTCAAAGGGTGGAGAGGTACTCTGGTCCCACTGTGAAGTCATGGAGAAGGTATGGATGTAGAACGTTACTACAAAAAGGGAAGAATTAAGATGACTAATTCTATGTACCACACTTACTTCAGACTCAATTGTTCTCTCTTTCTCTCTCTCTCTCTCTCACACACACACACACTTTTCTGGTAGTGGTAAAAAATTCAATGCTTTTTAAAAACTCTTTCTGTATCTGGAAAGACAATGCTTTGACTCCCCTCTTTTTTACTTCCATCTTTGGGAAATTTTTTTTTGTCACTTTTTTTATGACAAATGCATCAGAAATTTAGTTATCTGGAAACTTGTTTAGTAATTGTGACCTTTAATAGCTTATTTGATATTCTAAATGTGATCTGACAGAAGAATGAATCTTAACGTATCAATTTTATTATGTCTTCTTTTTTTCTTAAAGCCTGTGATGTCCATTTAGTTAGAAACAAACAAAATAACTTAACAGTCAGTCTCTCTGGAGCTGCCCCACCTGGAGCTCTATGGCATCTGCCTAACATAATTCCAGCTTGGTCTGAACCATTCAAAATTTTTAGAAGACAAATTTTTAATATTAATGGTACTGTTATTTTTAAAAGTAGGTTAGAGAAAAAGATAGATAGATAAATAGAATGACACTATTTATATAAATAATATTTGTGTTCCCCTGTGATTAAGAGAGATCGGGAAGTCTTGGTTACCTCTGGGGAGAGGCGGTGATATCTCATTTTCACTTTATCCTTTACATACTATCATATTCTTAGATTATTATTCAGTAAGCAAGTATTATTTTTATGACAAAAAGTTGTTAAAAGTGAAAACCATATCATCATACTTCAGATATTTTGACAGGCTCTCATGGTTGGTAGGATAGAAAGAAACTTCATATTTCCATTATTTACAAGTTTTTTTCTTTCTTTTTTTTGGTGAGGAACATTGTCTTGAGCTAACATGTGTTGCCAACCTTCCTCTGGTTTTTTTGTTTCTTCTTGCATGAGGAAGATTGTCCTGAGCTAACATCTGTAACAATCTTTCTCTACTTTTTGTATGTGGGATGCTGCCTCAGCATGGCTTATTGAGTGGTGTGTAGGTCTACACCAGGGATCTGAACTGGCAAACTCTAGGGAGCTGAAGCAGAGTGTGCGAACTTAACCACTATGCCACGGGGCTGGCTCCACAAGTTTCTAATTTTGAGTTGCCTTTTCAGAGGAGGATAGAAAGAGGTGTGAGTGCTTTTGAGCTGTCAGTGGGAGTCTTTTAGGACTCAGTAGGAGATTTTATTTTGTATTTCTCCAGTTTCAATTGAGTTTTTCTTTAGTCCCTGATTTCTAAATATCACTTACTCTAAAATGATCCATCCTTGCAACCATTTCTAAGCATTCCAGGCTGAGCTCAGCTTCCCACAAAAGGGAAGTCGCTTAGAGGAAAAATGACCAAGAGTTTCTGTTTCTTTATGAAAGCTCTATGGTCTCTGTACCATCATTTTGTGTCATCTTAAAATGAATTGTAGCCAGGCAACAAATGTCATCTCTTCTAACAGTAAAAGCTTCTTTTTGCATTGCTCAAACATTCCTGATTTTAGCTTAAAATAATCTCAATCCTTCAGTACCAATTCTCAAAAAGAAAAGTTACAAAACACAAATTTCCCAGGACCGGGCTCCTCACTGGTCACTTTAACCTGTGTCAAGGTTTCATAAATCAAATTCCTGACCATTCATGGGAGTCAGTCCCCCTACTCTGGCCATTTGCATTCTTTCTGGGCATCTTAATGGTGAGGAGAGTGGTCAGAGCAGGCCTTTTGATTCCTGAGTTTGAAACCTGTCTCTCTCCATTACTAGGTTGTGTAACCCCTGGCAAGTAACTAAAACCTTATTGAGCCTCATTTTTGCCTCTTGCAAAGTGGGGGTAAAAATGACATTTACCTCATCGGGTCCTATGAGGGTGAAATAAGAGGGCATGTAAAAGCATCCAGGACAATGACTGGCTGGTAGGGACATCCAATAACCCTTCATCCTTCTAATGCTTCTCTACTAATTAACTGTCCCCCTCGTGGCCTGAAAGGATTAGTACAAAATCCACCAAGTGAATCTTTCCTCTCTAAAAATGGATAGGCTCCAGTTCAGTATTTCACTTTGTGAGAAAACCCAGGAGTGACTGGGCTCTAAACTAGATCCACTTATGTCATTTACATGACTATTTCACATCCACAGGATACCTAAAACTGAAGTTTCAGCAGGAGCAAACTTTGGGGCACATCTGCTTTATACATCTGCTTCTTTTGTAGATTTTATGTCATAATAGAATCTATGCATGATTGATTAAAAGGGGCCTTGTTTTTGACATGAAAATCACTTTAAAAATCAGAATTAGAAGACTATAAATCATGTAATATTGTTTCAATTTTATTACAATGTACTTCAGGGAATGAATTTGATTTTCTGAACTATTTCAAGAAGAATAGTGTCATTTTTCACTTTCCAGGGTTCTAGCTATATTGAATTACACATCATCACATAATGTTACCAAATTTTATTTCCTTATTATATATTATTCCTCTGAAATCAATATCTGGAACATTTAATTCCTGTAAATGGGAATTTGCTTATTAAAAATGCATAGAATGTAAAACAAACCGATGACTATTTCATCTATATTGCACAATACCTTCCTCTACCCTTCCACATATATGCACATTATTTTAATTACGCTCTCCCCGAAATTGAAGATGAGAGCATATTGCTTCATTGAGTAGAACATTTCTCAGAAAGAATAATATAATGCAGAGATAGTGTACAATATTTGGTGGATACAGGAATGGATCTGACTTAGACTTGACAAATGAAATCTTTTCTCTTCTGCCCTGGTTGCTTTTTCACAGAGTTGCTGGTAAGTGACCAGGTAAGATTCTGGGTTTTGGCATGTTAGGAAAGTAACTGGGCTAAGAGCTCCTCAGGAAGCCACTAAGGGGGAACTTCCATTAAAGAGAGGACTGCACCACATAGAGCTTCTTCTAAGCCACTGCTACGGAGTTTAGTTGAAAGAATTGCGGGTCCTAATGTTACGAATGTATAACGTTTATTCTGCAAAGATTCCCAAAAGCCTCAACTCTTTGTAAACTCAATCATAACTCTGCTGGTAGTGGACATGCCAGATTTTAGTGGGCACCATTTGAAAAGGATGAGAAATTATCACAGATGTTAACAGGTCCAAATGCAATGCAGTAGTAAAGCACCCAAGCTCTCACAAAGCACTTGAAAGAGGCTGGAAGTGGTGTGTTGATGTCTGTCAAATAGTATCTGTCCTCAAAACGCCCGGCTGGAAAAGTTTATGCTAAATTAAACACAAAACTGAATTTTAGTCAAAGAAGGAGATAACCTTGCATGCTGCATATTATTTGCAGTCATCAAAACCAAAAGATTTATATTGGGACTAATTAATTTTTGATCAAGGGCATCTGCTTCAGTAAAAACAAAGGAACATAAAGAAGTCGTACGATCTTAAAACTTTTTTCAATTTAACAACCCTAAAGAAAAAAATCAGGTTCATGACATAATTTATTTTTATCATTATGGAACCCAGCATTCATTTCTCTGTCGATGCACTTAGAAAGGAAACTTTATGACCATCATATGTATCTTCATAGGAAGCTGGTAATTTTCTTAAAGAAAATGTTGATGGCTTTGCTTACTACAAGCATCCGTGTCTGTAGTCTTTTTGCCCACGGGCTGCTGCACTGGAAACATTCAGTTAGTTACTCCACCACCCCCAGCACCAAGGCTATTCTTCACGAACCTCCTCCCACACATCATTTCTGATAGCCATACCCCTCATCCTCCCATGAGCAAGGATGAGGATGAAGTGCTCAGCATTAGCTTTCTTCATGCCCCTCCAGGCTCCAGACACTTCTGAATTTCCATCTAGCCCCCGTCCCATTAGAACTCATTGCACTAGTGGAACCTTGCCAAGCTGTGTGATCCTTGCATACTCCGCTCCCTCATGGTGGTTCTTTATCTTTTGTGTTTGTTTGTTTTTTGTCATTGATAAAATAAAAACAACAAGACTGCCTGTCTCGTAATGTTGTTGTGAATGTTCATGTAAGTGCTAGGCACAATCCACAGTAAATGGTAAAATTCAAGAAATTATTATTATTATGAAGGCAGGTGCTAAGATCTTGATTCTGAGAAAGTACAACCTGTTGAATTATGGTGCTACATAATGTTTTGTTTCATTTAGAGCCATTTTCCTGAATTCTTTTATGCTTTTTTTTGTTTGAGGAAGATAGTCCCTGAGCTAACATTTGTGCCAGTCTTCCTCTATTTTATATGTGGGACGCTGTCACAGCATGGCTCGATAAGTGGTGTGTAGGTCTGTGCCCAGGATCTGAACCTGCAAACCCTGGGCTGCTGAAGCGGAGTGTGCAAACTTAGCCACACCATTGGGCTGGCTCATCCTGTTTCACTACTGCAGTCACTGTAACTTTTAAAATTTATAATCATCTCAAAAAAGATTATGTCACAATGAGCAGTTAGATAACCATATGTGAGGTCAATTGTCTTGCATGATATATGTAATCAAAAAGTTTTAAGTGTCTGTTTACCAATAAAGAATGTTTTCACTGAAAAACAAACACGCCCTATGGGAATACCAATGCTACACTTTCTTGGAGATACCTTCTTCTGAACCCCTCTTCACTCCTACCATGACCCTTAGGTGACCCCTGGAGTATCACTGCCAAGCTGGACCAGGTGTGGCTCCTGACTTAGCCTGTGGGTCACTGACCTTTCTGACTCTCTACTGAGAATCCAACATGCTTTTTGAACCCACATGCATTGTGAGAGTAAACAAGTGTTCCATTAATTTATTCTCTGTGTTTCTCTTTGAATAAATTTTTATGTCCCAAATAAATTTTAGAAGCTTATCCATTGAGAATTATATGTTAAATCACAGAAAAATGCACATTTTTTTCTAGGCATATCTATCCCTGAAGTTGTTATTTCCAAAGGAGATCACATCTTTTATATGGGCAATAATAAAGATATACTCTTCCTTTTGAATGAGGAGGACTTATTTTCTCTAAATTATTTCTATAGTGATGACAAACTAGGAAAACAAACAAAAAAAATCTAAGTGATCAAGAAAAACTAACCTTTGTCATATTGATTTTTATACTAATGTTATATTTGATAAAATATTATATAGCAATAACTCTATATTAGACTCAAATGAAAAATTTGTCTAAATTTTTAATTACTTTGGTTTATAATTTTGCCTTTCTAGGTTAAGTGTACTAAAATGTTCCCTAATATTTCATTAATAATCAAGATGCTACAGTGACTAAAAGTAATTTCATGAAATTCAATCTTACTTTTAAAGATTTAGACATAGAAATTATAGCAGATTAAATGTGTCCTTATGGTGGTATAAGAAATTTTGGTATGGTGGTATGAGAAATTTTCCTCAATTTTTGCAAAAGTTTCATATTCACCTTTTTAGGTCACTTACCCTTTCACCTAAAAGCAGAGTATATCATATTCTGGATAATTGAGGTTTTAGTTAATAGATATTTTTTTTTGAGGAAGATTAGCCCTGAGCTGACATCTGCTGCTAATCCTCTTTTTTTTTTTTTGCTGAGGAAGACTGACCCTGAGCTAACATCTGTGCCCATCTTCCTCAACTTTATATGTGGGATGCCTACCACAGCATGGCTTGCCAATTGGTGCCATGCCCGCACCCAGGATCTGAACCAGCAAACCCTGGGCCACCAAAGCGGAACTTGGGAACTTAACCGATGCACCACTGGGCCGGCCCTAGTTAATAGTTTTTTTAAAAAAATTAGAAATAATGGCCAAAAAAAAAAATCAACAACAAGGTACTTATGTATTGTGTATGTCTTGGCAACTTTAGTAAGGCAATGTTATAAAAATGATGATATTTATCCTTACACAGATATGCCCTTATTAAGCAGGTATTTTTTTAACTGTGTGAAAAACAAAAAATTAAATTATTATCTTAATATCATTATAAACACAATGAATGATTATATCTTAACAGGGAAAAAATCCAGATCTTTGCAAATGACAATAACTCTAGCACATATTATTTTCCCCTTAACTGAAAATATTCGAGATTCCCTTTGGGTCCCAGTGATTCTTTAAATTCAGAATAAAATAATTTAAAAATTATTTTAAAACTAAGAAGAGTCTTTCTTTTAGATTTCTTTACTCTCTTCTTTTTCATTCCGAATATTAAAGATGGATTCCCTTTTGGGTTGGAAATTCCACAAATAACATCTTCATCCACAGAAGATTTACTATGTATTCAAAGATAGGTGAAGAAAAATACAGCCATACTGAATAGACCCAAATTCCTGCCTTACACCATCTTATGAGTCTACAGGGTTAAAAACACAAATGCTAAACCTCCAAAATCCAAAGATTTATTGAACAGCAGTGTTTGTTAGTTTTTTTTTTAATTGTGAATAATCATTCTCTAATATATCTGTTTTAACAAAATTTCCTTGGAGTGCTTTACCCTTGAATGAACTTGTCAAGGTCCTGTCCTTCATACAACTTTCATAAGAGCCACTGAGTCCATTTTACTCTTCTTTTCTCCTTGATCAGGAATGATGAGTTGATGTGGAGAAAAGCCGAGGAGACCGGGAGGTGATGGTCTCAGTGATTCAGCTTCTGCCTCTGCCTGGATTGGGGGGGGTCCCTTGACTTTGAATTCCTGAGATAATTTGTAAAATGAGGGATTTAGATGGACATAATCTCTAATGCCCCATTTTTTATATCTTCTTAAATCTAAATCCATTTATACACTAATGGATTGCAGAATAGGAAGCAGATGACCTTAAAATAAGTGCTTTAAAAATCGTTTTCTATTTTGTCCTCACTAAGTTTATTTCTCTGAGCATTGTTGAACCTGAAAGTATGGCTTAATGAGCCATAAACAAAATTCCGACCACAAACCTTTGAGTTGCTTATAAACAAAATATTCACAATGACCAAGAGAATTCAAAATACTTTCCTTATTTCCATAAGAACTACTAATTTACAAACCCACATGTTTAAGTGATGTAACTAACTCCCTATAAAAAGTGAAACTTTTGAAGGCCAGCCCAGGAAGCACAGAGCAGGCATAAATGAACATAGTATCTTAAAAATTCAGTTATGAAGTGCAATCACGATAATTCCCAGCAAGTAAATATATTTTCAATGCTATATAATTTAAATTTTAAAAGCTTTTCCCTAGCAGATGAAGCAAGACTGAAATTGCACAACTGAAGTGTTTCTGAAGTAAACATATTGATATTGATAAGTGAAATATCAAATCAAGTGGTAAAACTGTGTCTTCCTGATGACTGCCGAGCTAACTTCCCCTATTTTGGGGGGGAGTGGGGGTTGGGGGATGGGGGCACTTCTTTTGTTTTCCAGTAGCAACCTAATTAATGCCCTCACTTAATATCCTTCTTGAACTAGGCTCTCCTGGGAAAAACGTAGGGCACCTCACCCCTGGTACTCTTTTTATTCCCTGAACAAGTACCTACCTGTATTATTACTCTTACATCACTGTATCATAATGCTTGATTACTTGGCTAACTCTCTCACCATCTGTAAACTCCTTGGGGGCAGGAATTAAGCTTTAACTTTAATGACAAATAGAAGCTTTGTTACCTACACAGGCGGATCAAGTAGGACTCACTGAGAAACCTGCTTTAAGAGACAACAAGTTGTTTGGAAGAAATCTGTCACTGTAGGGGACTCAATGCATTTCTGACATAGGAAACCAGTGACAGTGGGTTACCTCATTGAGCAGGACCACAAACTGGCCAGCTCAGCCATCACATTGAAGTACAAATAACTATCACAGCCCATGGATGGATGATTCCAACCGTCACCTTGGACCTCCAAGCCTTGACTGGTGTAGCCAATTGTCCTTCTTCCGGCGGGGTGGGGAGGGGGGCGCGGTTTGTGGCTGCTTGGCTGAAAGGAAGCTCTGTGTGTGTGCATGTCTCACATGCATGCAATGTCTTCTATTATATTTTTATTAGTAGGTGTGGAGAGGTTGTGGGTAGTGGAGAAAAGGGGTGGGAGGGTTTCATTGTTTTTGAAATGAAAGCTTTCTTTACTTTCTTCTACTGCCTCTGAGAGCTTTGGGTATGGAGGCCTGACCACCAGGTGGTGGCTGCCTGGGTTCAAAACCTGCAGATGGTAGATGATCCCAAGCCATAGCTTTTTTGTCTCTGGGGAACTGCCTTCTCCAGAGAGAAGTGGGGGGCATGTATGTGTGAATTTGTTGTTAGTTTCTAAGTTTTACTAAATAAAGTAGAATCGAAGAAGAAGAAGAAGAAAAAATCTCTGGTGCTAGGATGGAAGGGTAAGTGCTTCACTACTGCCTGGCTGTTCAAGGCATGGTTTTCTTCTCCTATCTGATTGACTCCTTATTTACTCATCTCTATTAACCCTCCAATGAGTGACTGCAATTATCATATTTTAACTTTGGAAATGGGCATATAATTGTTACGATCATTTAATTTTATAATATACTCATTTCCGTGTAACATGTTAAATTTTATTTGATCCAGGGCAATTCTCAGCTTTTTGGAAATTATCACACCTGGATCACTCAATTAAGTCAGTATCCATCATGAGAGCAATGCATGAACACCACCAGCAGCAGTAACAACTGCTCAATATTATTAAGCTCTTACTGTGTTCAAGGCACTGTGCAAAGCAATTTATGTGCATTATTTCATTTAATCCTCACAATTACCCAATGTATTAGGAATCATTATACTTGATTTTGTAGATCATAAAACAGAGGCCCAGAGAAAGTAACTAAATCTCTGTGGTTGTACATACTAACTGTTTTAACTTGGGTTAAGTAAATCAAAGGTCATTATTGCCAAGATTTCTTATCTCTTGATAAAAGAGATGGACAGGTCTTCTTCAAAGTATTAATATCTATAAAAACCTGATATACAACACTGCTCTTACTTATGTTCCTATTTATATCATGACTTTGACATGTTTCTCAGTATAATGTGGAAAACCTATAATGTGGCTGATATTCTTGTCTCTTGATCCCAGCTTCAGGTTGTTACATTGACCTTGAATATGAAATTGTTTGACTAATTATTTTATTATGTGTGGAGTTGGCAATGTGGAGAAAGTCTATAGAACAAAAATATGACATAGTTTCTGTTCTTAGTTGGAGAGACAAATACTACATAGAACACAAGGGCAAATCTGTTTGGTGTCATGGAACTAACTGCTTCATGCGGGAAACTGGATGTAAGGACAAGAGATTCCCTGAGGGCTGAAGCGTTCAGCAAATTTTAACGAAGGAAGCAGTACAACATAGTCACCATAGTAACTATCATTGATTGAGCACCTACTACATGTCAGATGCTCTGCTAGGTGCTTTATATGCACATTCCTCTCACTAGCCTTAACAGGTACACCTATGACAGGTATACTATGCCTCGCAGCAAGATATGGCCATGTGCCTGTATTTTAGCCAGTGGGACATGAGCTAAGAGGTGTGTGCAACTTCTTAAAAGAGAAAGTATACAACCTTCACTTCCCCTGCCTCTTTTCCCTCTGGCTGGAGTGTGGACATGCTGGTGGCATCTAGGGAAGCCACCTCAGGTTGTGAGATGAAAGCTGCATGTTGAGAATGGTGAGAGGAAGAGAGGTTTCCAGCATCACAGGGTTGCAGTATCAGCCGTGGAATCATTACGTTTTGTTACTATGTAAAAAACAAATAGCTTTTAACTTGTTTAAGTTGCTGTCATTTCAGACTTTAATACTGCAGGAACCTGCATCTGAAAGGACTCATCAAGTAGGGTAAGTAAGGATAAGAGGCAGAAGCAGCAATAAACATAATCGTGTTTGAGAAAAGAGTTAAGGCCACAGGTGCATTTGATAAACAGCGGGAAATCTTCTGAGATAAATAGCAGGGTCAAGTAGTGAAAGGATTTCCTTGGTTGGGCTGAGGAGGTACATTTTAGTATACAAGAGCAATTGAAGGGTTTTGAGCAAGGGTTTGTATATTTATTAATTCATTAGCTCTCTCATTTAGCAAATATGTGTTAATTATCTATTCTGTGTTGATATATTAAAAACTGTTCTTAAAGATGAATCATTAATTAAAGATAACTAATAATTAATCATTTGGGGAATGAATAGTAAGAAATGGCCAGGAAATGGAAATGAAAGTTAGAAGATTATTCAATAATCTTGATACAAATGATCTCTACTAGGGAGTGTTGATATATAGATTAGAAAGTTCATCAGAATGAACTGAATTTGAGAGTAAGAGAGAAGATGGAAAGTTATCAGAGTGTGCAGGATAAAACTTAACTCTGACTTGGATGATCAGAGAATGCATTCTAGAAGAAGGGATGCTTAATTTGAGACCTACAGCGTGATTAGGAGTGAGTCACAGGAGGAGAAAAGAGTGATATGGTAGAGAATTTTTGGAGCAGAGGTCATGTCAGACAGCACGGCTCATCTGGGAACAAAAGCAATCAAGCAGGGTCAGAGCATAGAAAGTATTGGGGGTACCTGAGCTTTCACATGAAGTTCTCTAGATGAAGAAATTTAAAAAGAGAAGTAGAGAGCTAGGGTCCAACTCTTCAACAATAGAAATACTTATTGGATGGGAAGACAAAGAGGAACAGATGGATGTGCTGTCTTAAAGAGGGCTGCAAGTTCTTTGCCCTTCTTCTCATTAAAAGGTACAGTCTATGGCCCCTTACCTTGAATCTTGGCTGTCCCTTGAATCTGGTCACTTCCTTTTACCAATAGAATGTGGTAGAAATGACACTGGAGGATTTTCAGACCTAGACCTTGGAAGGTCTTGCAGTTTCCATTCTTGACATCTTAGAAGCCTGCATCACTATACTTGATACTCTGATGGATAGAAAGGCCCAGCCAACTTAACCAATCCCAGTCACCAAAGATGAGGCTTCAAAGATGTGAGTGAGGCCAACTTGCATGTTCCAGTTCCACCTGAGCTCTTAGTGAATATAACTGTGTAAGGTACTCCAACTGACACCACATGGAAAAGAAGAACCACTCAGCTTAGAGCAGCTAACCAATAGCATTGTGAGAAAGAATACATTGTTGCTTTAAGCCTCTACATTTTGGGGTGCTTTGTTATGCAGCAATAGCTAACTAATATAGTGGAAGATACAGAAATCTAGGAGGACTGGAGGTAGATCAGAATCATGTAGTGTCATGCGAACAGAGGAAAGAAACCATTTCAAGTAGGGGACAATCTACAGTATCAAACATTGTGAAGAAATCAGACAGCATCTCACATTTAGGAAGCATAGGCATTATCTGTGGTACCAATCAGCAAAGTGAAATACCTAAACTTGTCATTAGTGTATGCAGTTTGTAAAAGGGGCATTTTCTTTTTTTCACCTACTGAATGAAGCATCACTGTGACAATTCCTTTCCCTCGAATTACTGTTTTCAAAAGAGAGCATTTGTAGATAGGGCACCCGCTAGCAGACAGTCCTCCCCCACCCCCACAACTCTTCATAAAACTGGATGAAGCCTGAAGTTCTATCGATTGCCTTATCTCTTCAAGTTCACTCATAGTCTTCCACTAAGGGGCTTAAACAAGGGATGAGCCCAAGGGTCTGTACCTTTTAAATATCAGGTTTCTGCTTTCTAAGCTCAGAGAGGCTACCATGCTCATTAGCATCTGGTGCAGCATCTACTAATCTCTCTTTCTTTATTTCTATCTCCTGCTGATATTCAAGTTGGTATTCAATTGTGAGGCTGGCTCTTTAAAAAAAAAATCCTCTCAAATGACTGGGATTAGATAACCATTTACCCATACTCTTTACAGGGTTTTTCACCAGGACCTTGGGCACTCTTGTGCTGTGAATTCTCATTTGGCTTACCAACATCTCAATGCTCCCATTGAGAGCCCCAGACAATTCAATCACAAGTTCAGCAACCCTTTCTGTTGATCTTGCTTCCTTAAGGGCCATAATTTTACTTATCATGCTGTCAGTCTCGCTCTTGCAGACTTCCTGCCTTTTCTTGGCTCATCAATCTTGTTGGAAATTGGCCTGAATTGCATATCTAGGGAACTCGAAAAAAGAGCCCATCTCATCAGTTTTCTACTGGATTACCACAGGCTATGATGTCTTCAGTGAGTTAAAATAGCAGGGCCCAACGATACAAAAAAAATTAAGATATGGTTTTCATTTAGGATCATTTATTTATAGTTATCAACTAGATGACATTTGGCATTTGATTTTTATGATTTGGGGTAACTTAAAAACTCATGAAAAATTCTATTATTTTAAAGTTATTTTTAGTCAGAAATATATCCAAACTCATTAAAGTGAAAAGATCTAAGTGCAAAGAAAGACATAAAATTTAAACCATGGGGCACTTATAAAACTTGTACCAATACATTAATAATGAGCACACTTTGCTTCTCAAACCAACTCACTGGGAAGAAGAAGAGGGAATTGTGCTGGGCTCTAAAATTTTTAAAAATGAGTATGCATGCTCTTTTTATTATAAAGTAATACATACTCCCATATACACTAATATTATGAAAATTATGCCATATGAATATGATGCAAGGTAGACTCTACGTACATGATTAAGTAAATTACCCTAAAGGCCACGGAGCAGAAAGACTCATAGACCAAATTAAGATTCTTGAATCACTTGGTTCATTAAATCAATTTAAACACATAGCACGAAGAAAGAGGCAAAAGATGAGATAGGAAAAGTGAGGGCAGAGCAGGAGTCTTCTACCTGAATTCTGGATTATGCAACATCATATCTCTTATATCTCTCTTGCTGCTGCTGATGTGGTTATGAGGCCCAAGGATGCTGTTTGAGCAAAGGGGCTTGGCTGGTGGAAGGTGCCTAGACCAACACACACATGCACAATTTATAACAGAGGCAAGTATGCCCAGCCACAGCTAAAGATTAGCCTGTGAGGTTGGCCAATTAGCCTGACGAGCAGCAACAGGTTTTATCTACTAGACTGTATGTCATTAGAGGTGGCCAACTTAATACATCTGAATATTGAGCACCCTATATGTCTCACATATATTTAGCATATGATGCATATTAGGTGTTTAGTACTCACATGCTTTACTTACTTTATCCATAACTAATTTGTGTCATAGGTAACTAACATCTATATCTATGTCTATGTCTACGTCTACATCGATGTCCATAGTTAGATCTATGTTCTGCCTGTTTCACAAGCTACTTGCTTATTATTTACTATTTTTACCTAGCACAGCTTATGAATTTTGCCTATGCCTTATAAGATACTAAGTTATTCATTATCTATGTTTAACATATCCATTCCATTTTCTTGTCTTCCATAGCAGAATTAAATATTCTCAAATACAGCAAACGGACATCGCACACTTTATTTAGCAAGTGTGTACTGAACATCTACTATGTACTAGGCAAAATTCAAGTGCTGGTGATAGAGCAGAGAACAAAACAGACAAAAAGTTTTGCTTATTCAGTGGAGAGTGAAGAGACAAAGACTTCTAATAAATTTTGAGTGGTCAAAACTTTTTATTCACGGTGATGGGACAATATATTTTTTTAAAAGATTTTCTCATAATCATCTTTATTTTGTTTGTATTAATCTTTACTAGATGTGAAGAAATACAAGTGAGCCTAAAATTACATTTTAAGTGTTTTTTCATGGTGAAAACAAAGTGATTACACAGTTAAAGTAAAACGTAACTTTTCAATATAGGTAAATGTAACATTTACAGATGGGATGTTTAGCTGTCATTAGAAAAAGAGCCCCCATTCCACGTGGGAGGGATTAAACGGGCCAGCTAAAGCCGGTTGAAATTCAATACGCTTTGGAACAAAAGTGATACTGATGCAAACTATAAAGGTGAGCTTTTACTAGCCCTGAAGAGGAAAAAAAATGAAACGAACACTATCTTACACTACTGAGTGTATTATACTATCTTACTACTGAGGAATTTAGTTTTTTAGAACTTAACTGTAATTACTCAAAAAGACACTAGAAGAGAAAGTTATTTATTAGTGAACTTAAATATCACTTTTCTATAATCAAGTGTTCTGATATTTTGTGCTATTTTAACGAATTGAAATACTGATGTTCTTGTTGGTATTCTTACTTTTATTTCAGCTCTTTTAAAAGAGCTGAAATTTGAATCATTTTCATCTTACAGTTCAGCAGTTTTAAAATGATTAAAATTTTACATAAACAAAAGTGCACCTGCTAAAGCATTCTTCCAGATGTAAATAATTTCCGAAAGGAAGAGAAGAATGAAAAGTGACAGAGCAAAGCTTCTATTGCACAAACAATTCTTACTTTAGTTCAAAGGCTTTCTGAAAGGTAGAATATCCATCTGTAAGTGATGAAACTAAAGGAGATAAATTGTAATATATTCTTTGAAACACAAATTGCAACCTTCACTCAAGAAAAACATTTGGGCTCTCCCAAATAGCAAAAGGTTGTTAAAAAGCAGTCTTCAAAGGTATCAAAAAAGGCACAAAACTGTTTGGAAAAGTCAAAGGAAAATATTTGGTGGTGGTTTATAACTGTGTCCTCACTCTTCCCCAAACCCTTTTAGACTCAGAAAGACTTTTTTGCAAGAGCTAGAAAATGTTCGCCAAAGATATACTTGAAGCTCAAAAATTACACCATTAATTCCCTTTGTTTTTTAAGGATTTTGCTTTTGGAAAAATAAATATTATCTCACTTTTTAAAAATTATTGGTTGAATTTTTTTCATTTTTACACTGTAAATAGTTTGTTATTTTTGAACGTTTTACTGTAATTACTTTAACCTAATAATTATTTTCATTAGAATCTTAAGGTATGCCTATCATTCATATTTATAGTTAGTTTTTATTTGATGTTTTATAATGTTTTCATATTTTCATATTTTAACAGTATTAAATACTTATTTTCACTGCTTTTTAAAATTGTGGATTCTAAATACTTTTAAATTATAGTTTTCACAAGACAAAGAATAAGAAATGTTGTAGACAATGTGGAGAAAAGGGAACCCTCATACACTGCTGGTGGGAATGCAAACTGGTGCAGCTGCTATGGAAAACAGTATGGAGATTTCTCAAAAAATTAAAAATAGAAATATTATGTGACCCAGCCATCCCACTGCTGGGTATAATCCAAAGAACATGAAATCAACAATTCAAAGAGATTTATGCATCCCCATGGTCATCGCAACATTATTCGCAATAGCCAAGACATGGAAGCAACCCAAGTGCCCATCAATGGATGAATGCATAAAGATGCGGTATATATATACAATGGAATACTACTCAGCCATAAATAGACAAAATCATGCTGTTTGCGACAAGATGAACGGACTTTGAGGGTATTATGCTAAGCGAAATAAGCCAGACAGAGAAAGACAAACACTGTATAATTTCACTCATATGTGGAAGATAGATAAACACATGGATAAGGAGAATAGACTAGTGGTTACCAGAGGGAGAGGAGGGATGGGGAGGGTGAAAGGGGTAAAGGGGCACATATATATGGTGACTGATAAAAACTAGACCATTGGTGGTAAACACAATGCGGAAACTGATATATAATAATGTACACCTGAAATTTACACAATGTTATAAGCCAATATGACCTCAATAAAATAATCTTTAAAAATTCAAGTTTTGTCATTTTTCTCTTGTATTGCACCATTGTGCATATATTGCTCAAATCATAGTTAATGGTCCTGATATTTTCAAATCTCTAAATTTTAAGGTGCACCAATAAATGTAGCTTTTGGATGTTTGTATGAGAAGATAATCAGGGAATTTAAGTGTTCTCAGATTGTAATTCTCATTGGCTTATTACTGAACTCATGATCTTCCTCCACATCTGCTCCACTAGTAGCCATTTCCATCAGTTGATAGCAACCTTATGCTTTCAGTTGTTGAGAACAAAAATCCTGGCATCGTCCATGATGAAGCTCTTCCTTCTCTCTTGCTGTACAGTCATCAATAGCAAATCCTGCTGACTGTGCCTTTAAAATATATCCAGAAATAGACCACCTCGTATTACTTCTCTGCATAGTCCCTGGTCTAGGTCTCATCATTTCACTCTGGCTTTCACTCTGGTGTCCCTACAGCAGCCAGGAAGATCCTCCTAAATGCCAGGTCAGATCACATCACTCCTCTGCATTAGACCTTCCAGCAGCTCTCCATATCTTTTGGACTCCAGAAATCCTTACAAGGAGATTAGCCCTCACCCCTTGCTGAAGACTTGAGAGGAAAAGGAAAGTCTATTGTATTTACCCATATTTTTGCTTACCATCTTCTTTCTTCTCTCTTGATGCCCCAAGATTCCTCCTTTTATTGTTTCCTTTCTGTTTAGAGAACTTACTGTAGCCGTTCTTTTAAGGTAGATCTGTTGTTGACAAGTTTTCTTAGTTTTCCTTCATCTGAGAATGTCTTGATTTTCCTTTCATTCCTGAAGGATATTTTTACTTGTTATAGGATTCTGGGTTGATAATTCTTTTCTTTCAGCACTTTAAAAATGTTGTACCACTTACTTCTGACCTCTATGGTTTCTGATGAGAAGTTCACTGTCATTCAAATTGTTTTCCCCCATAAGTAAGGTTTTTCTCTCTTGCTGCTCTCAAGATTATTTTATGTCTTTATGTTTTGGAAGTTTGGCTATGATTTTTTTTGTGTGGATTTCTTTAGGTTTATCCTATTTGGGATTTGTTTAGCTTCTTGAATCTATAGGTTTATGTCTGTTTGTTTATTTGTTTGTTTTTCGGTGAGGAAGATTGGCCTGAGTTAACATCTGTTGCCAATCTTCTTCTTTTTGTTTGAGGAAGATTGTCACTGAGCTAACATCTGTGCCAATCGTCCTATGTTTTGTATGTTGGATGCTGCCAAAGAATGGCTTGATGAGTGGTGTGTACATCTGCACCCAGGAATTGCACCCACAAAACCTGGGCAGCCAAAGCAGAACATGCGAACTTAACCACTATGGCACCAAGCTGGCCCCTGTTTTGGGGGGTTTTCTTTTGGTCAATTTTGAGACATTTTCAGCCATTGTTTCTTGTAATACTTTTTCAGTACTGCCTTCTTTTCCAGAAATCTGATGATATGAGTGTTAAATCTTTGTATTAGTCATACAGGTCCCCCAATTTCCCCTCTTTTGTTCAGAATGAGTAATTTCTATTGCTCTATCTTTCAGTTCACTGATTTTTTTTCTCGTCTGCCGCCTCCATCCTATTATTGAGTCCACCATTTGAGGTTTAAAAATTTCAGTTATTCCATTTTTCAGTTCTAAAATTTCCATTTGGTTCTTCTTTACATTTTCGATTTCCTTGTTGAGAATCTATTTTTTCCATTTATTTTAAGTGTGCTTATAAGTGCTTGTTGAAGCATTTTTATGATGGCTGTGTTAAAATCTTTCGCAGAAAGTCCTAAGATTCTGTCATATCTGTTTTGGTATCTATTGATTTTCTTTTTCATTCAGTTTGATATCTTCTGGTCTGACAATGGTCCTTTGCTAGAGGTGCTTCTATTATGGCTTTTTTTCACATAAGGGAGTGGAGGCTCAGATGGGTCCTAAAACACATCTTTGGGAACGGAATTGAGAGCTGAAACCAGAATCCAGGTGTATCTGACATCAAAGACATGCTCCTAAGCTCTCAAATTATAGACAAATATGTATTATGTGATTCTATTTTTACAAGAAAAACTGTACAGCTAGAAATGAAGTTCTAGTAGAGAAAAAAAATTTAAGAATAAACCTCAAAATTTTAGCTGGAATTTTTAATGAATATAATATTTGGATGATTTCCATTTTTGTCTTTCTGTGCCTTAAATTGTCTATAATAATCTCAATTTAATCACCTGTCCATATTATGATTTTGAATAAAGCTCTGAATATCTTGCATGTTTGTTTAAATTCATTTGAAGTTGTGTTTTTGAGGATTTGTTTCTCATATGAATAGTCACAAATTCTGTGCTCTAAAAGTAACTCATTTAAACGTTAAAAAAATGAAATTAGTCTTGACTTTTAGACTCTTACTTGCAGGAAGTAGATATAACATATTTTTGTAAGGTAGCAAATTTGATTTATGTTTATTTTCTCATATTCTTTAGTTTTAATATCAATTTGCAGTCAAATTTATTTAGAAGTTAGATCACATTATTTTCAAACTATCATTTTTGTGACCAAAAAATTTAACTATATTCCATGGCCCCTGTCTTCTCCCATCTTTTTTCTTTCCTTCTCTACAGTCAGTATTTAAAGTAGCAACAAAACCTTTGGAATGATAATATATTTTTTTCTAATAGACTTGAATGACATGATATATTTTCACATCATGTTGCTATGACTACCAAACCCCTTAGCTCATCTTCATTTAAATATGTTCACTTAAATTAGAGATGTAGCTTAAGCAATTTGAGATACTTTAGAATTTTTGTTTAAAACATTGGTTATATGATAAGTCTCAAGTTTACGCTTTTAATGAGAATAATGCCAGAGAGTTTCTGGCTATAAAACATCTATTCTGCTTCATAATTCCTCCGAAGGCAGTTTTTTTAAAAAAGGCCAACCCTTGTCTAAGAGAGCTTTTCAAACTTTATATAGGAATTTGTCACTCACGTACACGGCAAAATTTATGAATCGTGAAATAAATTGGAAAGCTTTTCCTACATTCCAAGATGGCTGGGTTGATATTGAGGTTTCTTAAACACACCCCCACACCCACACCAGAATATTGAAAAACCTGAGATGACAACAAAGGTCTCTTCCTGGCTGATTTAGAAATATTTGTCTGGACATGGCCCCCATTCATCCCCTCTCTGTGTGAAGGTGTGATTGTTGCACACTGCAGGGAGCCCACACTAACTTGCTGGCCAGGGGTGAGCTTTGCAGAGAGAGAAAGCAGTGGCCCCAAATGATGAATAGTCAGCACCCAAGAGTTTATACTTGGTCACTTCTTTTCTGGGAACCGCACTTGTACAGAATGAAGATATGAATTTACTCTGTGTGGTGTGTGCCTGTGTGTGTGCACGTATGTGTGTGTGTGTGCAGACACATTGGAATAAGCTTGCTATAGGACCTACATGGTGATTTTGCATACTTCAAATTGCTTAAATACTATTTTTTTAAAAACTTGACTGGCTTTGAGGAGGAGTTTAATCTTGTTCAAATATTATTCTTTCCAACTGAAAACCAAAACAAAACCTTTAAATAAGTAACAGTATAACAAGAAGAAAAAATTGATGTTGATAATTCTTAGATTTGATCTTTAACATATTTCTTTAAGTTTTATGCATTTAAAACACAATAAATATCTCTAGATTCTTCTAATGGCTACTCAGAGAGAAATATACACAAATTAATAAGCATTGCTAAATTTTCTAATATTATTTCATTCTCTACTAAGAAATCTTAATTGAAAGAGATGAGTTTTTTGCCTAGATGAAAACTACAAGATCAAATTCTAAATAGCTATAAAACTGTAAGTCCCCATAAATAACTGCAGATAAATGTCCACGTGTATTGAGATGACATGCAGCATATGTTTTTTATTAGGAAAGCTAATTTTGCATAAAGTCAAATATTAAAAGTTTTTATTAAAATGAGCTGCTCATAAATCCTAATGTACTGTCTAATCTTCCTACCTTCAGTTTCTCTCAAAACAGAATACTAAAAATAATGAAAAAATCAAAGACAAAAAGAATTCTAATAATCCTTCACTTTGAATTCCAGGATCACAGCCTGATGGTCACTACTTATTGCAAATGACTCCTGATCTTATTCTTGTTTTCCATAAAGCAAACCAACAATATATAAATTAAAAGTGACCTTTTCATTTGAGTGAAGCAGGTGAAGTAAAATATTTAAGAGGTTGATGGAAGCAAACAGAATAGTATGTGTCCTTAGTTGGTTTGAATTTGCCTGAGAGCCTCCCGGTCTGCCTGGCCCTTTCCCCCAAAGTGGAAAAGTAGCTTAAAGAGCAGCAGTCTGGGAATACCGAGCATACGACTACACTGCCTTAGCATTTTCCAATGATCTTCTACTGCATGAAATAAATCCCAAACTCTTGCCCTTGGCCCCCGCCTCTCTCTCTGACTCATATTCCACCTCCTGTGCATCATTCTCTATTTTCTAGACTTAGCAGCCTATTTCCATTCCTGAAACACACCAAGCTCATTCCTGCCTCAGGGCCTTTGCATCTGTGTAGGATGCTCTTCCTCACATCTTCACAGCTCTCAAATCAAGTGATACCTTTTAGGTTTTCCTGAGTTTCACTGCTAAAGCAGCTCTCTCAGAAGCTCAGAAAGTTATTTTGATAATTTGTTTGTTTATTGATTGCTTTCCTATGTGTTTGTTTTCTGTTTACTTTAGAAAACTGGATAAGCTTCTTTTAGAATCATGCCTAGAACTGTGTCTGACCCATTACGTACTCAATGAATATTTATAGACTGACTGATCCTCAGGTTATTTCAAAGATTCTGTGACAGTCTAATTTTGTCTAACAACTACCATTTGAATAATCATTTTATAACTTGCCAAGATTTCCATGTACAATATCTTTTTATATTGTTAGAACTTTATACAATCTCAGAGGAAATTAAGGTAAGGTGATATTATACTAATTTCTACAGTTTCGAGTAGGAATTGGCCATGTTGTGACTCCTGTCTAGATTTAAGTGGTGTAGTTGATGGTAATTTCATGGCCTTCACTGTCCTTTGGCCATTTTTCGAGAGCCTCAGATGGCTATGATTAACTGATGACAGCAACACATGTACCACAGATGACTGTGTAGACTCTCCTAACTAATCCACCCGCATATGGCATCAGCATTACCTGATCTGACCACCAAGCCATTGCCACCACCATTGGGCACAAAGTCACCATTTCCTCCTTTTATATTAATTCTGCTTACAATAAAAGAAAAAAAAAATGCTATGTGCTTCAAAGCCATTGGATCTTTATTAGTGTTACGAAACATCATCGTGAAAACTTCTATCACACCCTAGGAGAACAACCAAAGTTTATACTTATCATTTGAAGTAGGTACTTTCCTGAAATGTAAAGATTTTCTTTGGGGACTCACAGCACCATTGGGCTAGAAATTAGCTCTTCTGGGTGAGGAAAATAAGAAACAGAAAGGCATAGGGATCTGTAAAAAAGCAGTTTCTTTTTTTTTTAAAAAAAATCACTTTCTAGTTAGTGGAAGAGCCAGGATTGAACACAGATTGTGCCCTTGCAGTCCTTTTTTTTTTTAAAGTATACTTTTTGGTGAGGAAGATTGGCCCTGAGCTAATATCTCTTGCCAACCTTCATCTTTTTTTTTCTCCCTAAAGCCCCAGTACATAGTTGTATATCCTAGTTGCAGGCCCTTCTAGTTCTTCTATGTGGGATGCTGCCACAGCATGGCTTGATGAGCGGTGCATAGGTCCACACCCAAGATCCCAACTGGTGAACTTAATCACTAAGCCATGGGGCCAGCCCCCCTAGTCCTTTCAGGCTATGCAATTCATGCCTCTTTTGAAATTAACTCAGACACCAGGTAATTTTTTTAAGACCGTGAGGTATGAAAACAAGGAGAACAAGATAAAAATTTAAGTAATTTGTTGGCTGTGATAATACCCAGTGACTTGTATTGAGTAAATATACATAAATCATTGATTTACTTGACAAATGTTTATTCCATGACTATTTTATTGTAGGCTCTATTCTAGACACTGGGGGTACCATGGGGAATATAATAGCATTTCTCTTTCATGGTCAAATGGGGAGAGCATCAGTGAATGCGTAATTTCAATGCACTATGTTAGGTACTATGATAGAGAAAAGCACTGGGGAAAACAGAGAAGTGGCAGCCAATCCAAGTGGTGGCAGCCAGGAAGGGTTCCTGGAGAACATTGCTTCAAAGCTGAGATCTGAAGGACAACAAGAAATAGTTGTGTGGAGAGGGAAAACGTTCCTGGTCGAGAGAAGAGCATGTACATCAAGGTGGATGCATCAGTGCATCTTCCCATCTACCATGATCAAAACACAAAAATAAAATAACATTATTCTTATTCTTCTGTGATCTTGTGAACCACAGTTCCTCAGTACCTCGATCGCTTTGGTCATGTTTTTGTCTGGACTATCACTTTATCACAGATTCAACACCCTGGCAAAGAGGGCTATAGCGAGACTCCACTGGCCGGAACTGCAGAGAGACAGGCCTTGATGAACTTTGAAGAAGATCCGCATTCCTCAAGATCACCCCACACCACCCTCAGAAAGCCTTTGGTGCCTGCTACCACTATATAATTAAAAATAAACACATTGAGGAGGCACTGTGTCTGACACTATTAATACACTGTCAAAAATGAGCAATGCAATTTTATTCTTGCTCTAACTGCCTTAAAGCATTTAGGGAATCTGTGCCTTTGTAAATTAACAACACTGAAAATTAAAAGCACGTGAATTGTTTTTCTAAAAATCTACATGTTTATGAACCATCTTCACAATAATCATAATAATCATAAATTAGAATTTTCTCCCAAGAATTGTTACCTAAGGATAATCAGAAATAGATGTTAAAACCAAAGCTGAATGCTCTGTATGTTTTCTTTCAATCTTTGATCAATTGATGCACTCATTTCAGATATTTGTCAAAATCTCACGTTTCTAGTGTTATCAAACCAGGCAGAATAATTTTGAGTATACATATTGCTTCTTTCCTTCATTTGAAAGTAATTATGGAGAGCCATCCATTTCCTAAGAACTCTGCTAGGTACTGGGAGCTTAGTCAGGTTCCTACAGGCAAGGAATTTACAGCAAGAGGGAGAGACTGGAGGGTGGGGAGGGAAGAAGTAGAGAAGCTGCCAGAAAAGAGGGGCCCCGTGCTGTGGTGGGCTGGCTCCTTTAGGCTCTGCACCCCAGAACTACGAATCAGAATCTCAGGAGAGTTTGGCCTTGAGAACTTACATTTTTAAAGAACTCCTCAGGTTATTCCCACACATGTTCAAGTTTGAGAACCTTTGCTTTGGCAATGGAAGGTCATTGAAGAGTTTTAAGGAAGAGTAGGGTGAGAGGTTAAGTGTTTTAAGACGAGTGCCCTGCTAGCCCTGTGGAGGGAAGCAGGACATTTTAATCTTGCAATGCAAACTGGACCATTTTGATCACATGGCATCAATTATGGGATGAAGGATGGGGAGATGCACAGAGATGAACCAACATTTAGGACTCAGATGAAGAATTAGTTTCACATCTTATTTAATAATTTTAATTAGTTTAAAGCTTAATATTTTGTCTTTTTGTAAAAGCTTATTCAATTGGATCAAAAAGCATTAGTTAAAATATCAGGTAAGGAAGGCAGCAATGAATTGGAGCTAGGCAAGCATAGAGACAGGGCAGGTGTAATAGTCTAAGCAAGAGCTAAAGAGGATGACAACTATGGCAATAAGAACAGGATGAGGAGAAGGAAATCATACAACCATAAGGGAAGAATGAAAGGACTTGTTCTCCAATTGGACGGAAAAGACAAGGAGCAAAACCAGCTGGCTGTGCCTTTTTTAAAAACATAAAAATTCATTATTTTGTGATTATTGGAATATGTAACTGACTCAATATGATTTCCTTAATGAGAATACTTTATAGAAGTGGTTCATTGGAAGGCAGGCCAAAAGAAAGTATAGTTCGGTATCATCCTTCACTGTTCTGAAAACGGACTGCACTGATGATAGAGTCTGGACGTCAGCTTTGGATCTAAGCCCTGCTCCTCTGCTCTGGGCCTCACCACGCTGTGCTGCAGGTGTGTGCTTATGTGCCTGCCTCTTACACTGCGCTATGAGCACTTCAGTGGTAGCATCCATGCTCTTCTATCACTACAGTGACGTGCACATAGGAGGCCCTCCATATTTGGTTTTAGAACACACAAACTGATTAATTAATTGTTGTGCTGATTGGAAGTAGTACTTTATGGCTTAAAATAGCTTCCAGAGAACCCTTAGTGGTTACCTCTGCTTACCAACAAGGCCATCCCTAAACACACTGTATTCTTATCCTGGCAGTATTCTTATCCTGGAAAATCCAAATGAAAGGTGCTCTAGCCAGTCACACAGTAAGTTAGGATAGTGTATGTCCTATCAGGGAATTGTGTGAGTCTGAGAGCCTCCGCATGAACTACAGCAGATGGCTTTCCAGATATTTTTTCCTGGTTAACAGCTGCCATTAGTTTGACTTTGGAGAACTGACCTGGGTTTGCCTATGGTCTTTCAGATGGAATTTTGCAAAGCTTTTACATAAAAAAGCAAAAGTATTGCTATGTGTAAATGTTACAGTTATATTTGCTTAATAGAATTTAAAAATATAAGAATTTCTAAAGTTCGCCTTTGCTTTCAAGTCTTTAGTTGCTAACATTCTTCAATTCAAGGCAATTCTAGAATATTAGAGCTGAATGGGATCTGGAAGGTGATTTAGTCCAGTCCCTATCTTACAAATGAGGAAACTCGGATCCACACAAGCTGGGTGAGATGTGTAAGGTCTGTGGCTCATTAGTGCAGAGGTTCAGAATCCAGTTCCTATGTTAGTTTGTCCAATGGATAAGGTTTCTGCTTTAGGTTTATTTTGGGTAAGTGCTTATTTTACTTTCTCACTTATTCCAATCGCCCATTTCTTCTTAAAATCCTTTCTTTAGTGCTCATCTCTATTTTCTCCATGATTTGGGCTTAATAAAGTTCAATAAAATGGAGTGACTTCCCTATAAATTAGAAAATATCATTATTGGTTATTTGGTGAACACCAAGTCCATTTCTATGTAAATCAATTGTATCCAGGGTACATAGTAAAAGTGAGAAAGAAACTTTCATGGTCCAGTGAAAATGACTCAGTGGGTCTAATTTCAAGTCAGTGAAAAGCATTTGTAGCTACCGTTTGTTTAAATGTTAGTATTGTACTAAGTCTTTCATGTATATCTTCACATTTAATCCTATGGTGAGCGTACAAGGTAAGTAAGATCATTCTCACTTTACACACTAATAAACTGAGGCCCAGAAATATTAAATAACTTGTCAAGGTCATACCATTAAAAGTGACGGAGCTCGTTTGATGGTTCAGGACCCGAGGCTTCGTGACCTCACAGTCCCCACCCTTACCCATTATGGAAACTCCTGAGAAGCCCATTGCTGTCATGTGGATCCTCTCTCAGAGGGTCAACAAGATTCACAGAGAGTGAGAGAGCTGGGAGATATTTCACAATGGAGATGGCTTCATAGACTATGTGGATCATTAAAACAGAGATAGGGAAAAATAGTTCTACTCAAACTCTCCGCTTTATCCACAGAAAATGCTGATGTAAAACAAATTTTTGAGATGGATGGAAAAATATTGTATCTTGTGGCTGCAGCTTTACTCCTTGAAAGCAAAACGTTATATCCAGGTTAATAGTTCCACATCACACGGCCCTTTCGCAAGCTTTGCGCTTGCCACAGTGCAGTTGACTCGACCTCTTCTCACTTTCATTCCATCCCCTTCATAACCCCATTTCTGGTCAGGCAGGGCTCCTTGTCACAGCCTTTGTTGTCATATTTTACACCCTCAGGTTAAACTACACATCAACAACTTTGCAATTATAAACAAAAAAATTTAATTATTTAGCTTCAGAATTTTTTAAATGACTGAAAACATTCTTGAAAAGTCAAAAAACTACTTTATTTCTATATATTAGATCAGATTTCTCAAATACATACAACTTACTTCATATTATATTTCATTATATTTTATATACTTTATTTTACCAGAAGTTTAATGAGAAAAATTTCCTAATGCTTTCCGTTCTTTGAAAGAAGTAAATTCTGCACCAATAATCAGGGAAGATATGAGAAATGTCTCCAAGTCTGCCTTCCAGATCTGGCCCTGACATTTTCTGCTGCCTTGGCTTAGACAAATCCCTTAACCTCTTGAGATATCCATTTTACTCACTAAAAACCACATGAATCATAAATACCTAGCTCTTTCAGAATCTGTGAACTTAGAGAATATTGGAAAAGTATTTTAATACACAGAAACATAAGAGAAAAATGGAAGGAACAGGCTTCCAATACCCTTTCCCCATTTAAAAAAATCTTCATCCGGTGAGCTGAATGCTGTGGAGAGGTGGTTATTTAGTCATTCACCCATTAGGAAGTGTACCTTCTCACCTGCCCCTATGGGTCAGGCAAACCGCTAGTAGATTTTGCTGTGTGCCTATGACGGTATGCAAAGAACTATCTTCTGTGTGTGTGTTTTGAAAGTTCTATTTTATTTCTGGATGTTAACGCAGAACATCTTAACAGACTGACTTGTTGCGAATAACTTTTTACATATTGGCCTCCTAAACTGTAGGAAGAGAAATGCCCTCTTTCTCAGTTTTTGACAATACTCAACGCTAAATCATTGATGCATATTTATAAATCTGTTCCCTACATCCAAAACAAAGGTTTAACTTTTTACGTGATATTTTTCATTCACAAAATATTTATGTAGATCTAATTCTTCATCAAAAGTGTGTGTTTGGAATAAATTAGCAGGATGAGAAAAGAAAGCAATTAGCATTTAGAAAATGCCAGGCTCCAAGTTTTCACCAAAGAGCAGTGAAAAAAAAAGTAATTTAGACATTGATATGGTTTATTAAGTAGAAAGAACTTATCTGCTTATGAGTTAGCAAGACCAATATCAGATAACACATTCTATCGATAAGGGGAAACTGAGAAAGAAATATATGCCACTCGCCACAAGGGAAATTATTAAAGGGTGGTCGGTTTAATAGAAAGTTGAGACACTTCTTTAAAAAGCACCCTCTCCTCCGAAGATAAACACGAAAATTAAAAATAACTAACATTTATTGAGCATCTAGTATGAGCCACTCTTGAGTTGAGCATTTTTAAAGACATTGAGATAGGGACAATTATTATCCAATTCTACAAATGAGAAAACTGATGCTCAGAGATGCTGAGTAACTTTGTTGGTGTCAGCCAGCCAGTAAAAGGCAGAGCCAGAGACTGACAGATTCTGAGACCCACAGTCTTAACTACTGGAAGCTCTGCAATCTCAAGATCTGGAAAATTCTTAGCACTACAAAGGTGTGAATTAAGAAGATATTCTGGAAAAAAGGAACATAATTGCTATAAGTGGGTGAGCAAAAGAATAGGTATAAAAGGTTGGAAAAGTTGAAGTTACACACAATAAAGATAAAAAATGAATCTCTGGAGAAATGGAAATAGAAATATATTCATTCCTTATTTTAGGATATTTTATAGGAAAAAGCTTATTTAATATAACAACATGAAAAATATATATTACACGAAACAGATTCCCTATTGAATAAGCATGTTTAATATATTAACATTGTTTGTTCAGAATACAATTATAAATCTGTTAATTGAATTTGCTTTTAAATATTTTCAATTTCTATTACCATTTGAGCTGCATGCTGCTGCACTGTGATCAAGCATTGTTAATTTTATCACTTTCTATGTGAAAGTGGGAAAAGAAGAAACCGTTATAGGAAAGCCAATAAACATTTAACAGATTTTTGAGTTAAAGTCTCTCACCAGGTTGAGCCCATTCGTTTTGAATCTTCCAACAGCATTTTTGAGGCTAGTTGAGTGCTGGGTACAGGAAGATAAGTAATGTGACTGATGCTTCAAGGAGTTCCCAGTGTGGAGGAAGATAGCCATGTTAAAAATACACACACACACACACACACACACACACGATAATCTGATCAAGCAGACTATGTAAATTCAGATTGTAGTGCCCCCACTTCCTAGTCATGAACAACCTTGGGCAAGTTGTTTAGCTTTTCTCGGCCTCAGTTTCCTCATCTGTAAAATGGGAACACTATTAATACCTCTCTCGTAGGGTTATTAAGAGGAAGACTGTGTTAAAACAGGAAAAGGGTTAAAATAGTCCCTAGTACACTGCAAGCAATCAATCAATGTCAACTGATCTTACTAAACCTGTGATGTTTGGCAGAACAGAGTGGGATGGTAATACAAAGGGTGGAGAGGCTGATTTTCTAGCTGTTTGAAGGAAAGCATCCCAGAGAGCTGAGAGCTGATAGAAGATGGGTAGGCCTCTACCTGAGCGATTGGTGACAAGAGGGGTCCAGGGGGAAAGGAGCAGTGAAACCGAAAGTAAAAGACAGAGATATTTGGAGGCATTTAGTGACCTGTCTTCGGCAGAGTACGGTTGGATCCTATAGTGCAAGCATGTCTACAGCAAGGGAGGGGTTCTGAGGCCAGAGCCTCAAGGCCTTACAGAGCCATAATAACAGCTAGTTGTGAATCCTGTGGGTCAGTGTTTTCCAAACAGTGTTCCTTAGAGCCCTGTGGTGGACGGGTCGTGGGATTGCCTCAGACACTGCTAAGGAAAGGCCTGGGTGGGCATGATGCTGGGCCCCCTCCCTAGGTCTCATCCAAGTGGAACTGCTTTTATCTCTTTCACATATTGTGCTTCTTCATAAGATTTTTATTTGAAGAAAAGGATCTGCTCTTTCAAAGAATTTGAATTTAAAATAAAGATCTACCGAAGCTTTTGATCAAGGAAGAAATATAAGTTTCGAATCTTAGAATGGTAACTTTGGGAATGCTTATTTAGTTATTTAGCAAAGGTTATATAGCATTGACAATGTGCCAGAGACTGTTTTAAACATTTTATGAATATTAATTAATAGAACTTGGATAGGAAGAGGCAAAAAAATAAGACGAAGGACTTCCCCCAAATCTCAGCGCCTTTAGCACTGAGAGCCCTTACATATTCGCTTAAAAAACAAGCGCTTTACTATCGGTACTTTCTGCTTCTTCCAAACTCACATTTTTCCTCACGTATTTGTGAGAGCACACTTATAAAAAACTGGGGGATAACACCATTTTTCACTATTTTGCGTGTTGGACTCGGTAGGAGGTATTTCGACAGACAGGAGGTCAGTCTGGGCGGAGTTTAGACTTTACCAGGACTGGGGCGGGGCTGAAGAGATGGGTGGTCGCCTGCCATGCTGAGAGCCAGGTGTGGCTCTCAACAGCATGGGTACCACCCCTTGGGGGTGTTTTGGAAATCTCTGCAGATGCTTTAGGTTGTGAAACAAATTGAGAGGGTGCTACTGCTATTGAGCGAGTGGGGAGGCCAGAGATGCTAGACACCTTGCAATGCATAAAGTAGCTCCCCATCCTGCATGAATGAATTATACCTGGTGTAATTACAGAAGCCTGTAATGACAAACTTTTTAGAGGCCAAACTTTTTAACCTACAAAGTATTTTCGGCATAGTTTGAACACATACCAAATTTATCAGAAACGGAGTTACTGTGGAAATGGAGGAAACACTGTATTTTGTTCAGTTATTTTTGTTTTTTTTTTAGCCAGGAGTTGTTTCCTGTTTTTGAAAACAATATCATGAGGTAGTAACACTGCTCATGGCATTTGAGTCCCAACACTCTCACCTGTATCCGTCAGCCTTTGTAGCTGTCACATTTGCCATGAGCCTATGGCGAGTCTGCCTCTGAAGAGACGTAAGTGTCTGGCTACTTCATTATGTCACTACTTTTGTTGAGCTCCAGGGCACTTACATATTTTTCCTTTATATTACATGTAGGCCATTGCATTTGCTTCTTTGGAATAGTCTGTGCAAGTAGGGTATCTCGGAATTTCTTTCAGGTGAATAAAGATGTCTCATACAATATGTGCTATAAAAAATGAGGCTTAGAGCACGTCAGGGTTGAGAGCCCATGTGTCAAAGGAACACAAAGGCATTTTCAAACCACTCAGTTTCTCTTACGGTGGATTGGGAATCAAGCTCATTTCTTGATCTGACTTTTACTTTTCCAAGCAGAGCCCATTTTGATTCAAATGCTGCAGAAAATGGAAGATGATAGAGCACGCCAAAAGCAAGAAGACCCCTCAGGTATGCCACACAAGGATCCAATATCAAGGCGCAGAGGGGTCCAGACCACAGTCTTGGGCAAGATGCTTGAAGTTATTGTACGTCTGTAATTTGGGAAAACACATTTCCAGCGTCAGGTCCCAGGCCAGCTGCTTGTCTTGACACCCAGTCAAAAGTAATTTCAGGAAGTGATATATTACAACTTTGCCTTTTTGTATTGGAGGCAAATTGCTTTTAATAATTTGTTAATATGTTTTGTATCCATATAATCACAAATTTGCAACTATTCATTAAATTTAAGGCCAAATTGCCCAGCATTTAAAAATAGTCAAAATACAAATTCTTTTAAAAAATTACCATTTCTTAAAAAACAGATCAATCTTGGTTTTACTTCTCCAGTTCTTCATCTCTTTGGCCTAATATTTTCATCAAATTGTTCCAATTTATCAATAATGCATTTACCCACATGTCATTCCCATACATCAAAGCAGGATGCCGTCGACTCTTTTGATTTAACTTGTGTCTATACACCTCTGAACAAATTGAACTCAGCCTGGACCATTTGGTTATTTCATATGCTTGTTCTTCTTTGACAAAAGCTTCTCCGGAGACTGCGTCAAAATGTTTTTCAGTCCAGATGCGGCCTCATGCTCACTAACTGGTCATCTTATGCAAGGACATTTCTAAGTGTTAATCTTTTGCTTACATAAAATAAATTGGAACATTTATTAACATTTTTTTCTAACAGAAAATGAAGAAAAGATGTGCATCTCTAATGGGATAGGAAGCTGGCAGAGGCAGAGATAGAGACCATGTTTTCTACTCATTAACTTTCCCTTAATAAAGTAGGATAAATTCTGGCTTTATAACTCTAATGGGTATTTCTGAACAGCTTGCTGGCAGGCACTATCTTAATAACAAGTAAAAATACTTGATTCACAGTCCTAGAGATCCTGAATGTGGATGTAAATTTTCTTCCCCTTTTAATACCAGTATTAGTTGTGTCTAATATATACGCAATCCTGGTAACTGGTAGTTTGTGTAGATCCTGAGACCACTTATCGCTATTTACTGTGGTTGTATCTTTAATTAAAACAATAATTTCCATGGATAAATAGAACAGCAAAGCTTAATTAGAACTAGTTAATATCTAACTTCCAATTTATCTATTAGGATTAATCATGCAAAGCAAATGTTACAATACTCAGTCATTATTTTTTAATCTTTGTTCAGCCATGTAACGAGGGGAACACATTTTCTGACTATTCAGAGGTGCTTAGAAATAGTTCACCCCAAAAGGAAAAAGGCTTTCCTAGATAACTAACTAGATAATAATATCTAACTGTATTCTAATTATATTCTAAATATCTAACTAGAGAATTCTGAAGTAGATAATTCTTGTGACTCAAGAATTCTAATTAGACAATTTGGTATCTTGAAAAAATATTTCTTAGACAGTTTTTTGGGCTCTCCAATATAAGGATTTAGGCCTTAATTTTATAAATACACATTTTTAAAATATTCATTCACTAAGAGCAAGGCAGTGTGCAAAGTGCTAATCTCATTCAAGTTTATACCTAAGTGAGGGGCTCATTGGGAATAAATGGAAGGAACTAGGGAGTTTAATCTAATTAACAGCAATTACTCTTTCCAAGGATCACAGGATCTAATGAGTATCACCTCGATCTCTTATAAGACTTAGTATCAGTTTTTCTTGTTAAAAATCTAGCTTATTTTCTGCCTGGGATAACACTCTTTCAATTTTCTTTATACTCCACATAAACAAGTACAGTGCCTTTTTACCATTTATGGTTCACAACAACATGATCCCAAACCTGCTTTTTCATTCATTTTCCTCTTCTCCTTTCATACTGCATGCCATCACCTTCTCCATGAAGACTTTTCTGAGGTCTGCTCGTAGAAAGGGATCTTTCTCCTCTTGATATTCCCTACATTCTCCATATCACTTCACAAGAATCATCACATTTGATCTGTTTTTCTAATTCTTTATGTATGTATATTTCCCAACTCCTAATGTTATTTTTCTGAGGGCTGGGCTGTTTTTATTATGTACCCTTATTAGAACCCTCACCCCTCCAACCAAACACCTCAATACACACACACACACTCCTGGCCTATTCTCAACAGAACCTATTTGTGGTTTAACAAAGCTTTCTGAGTAATTTTAGCTTTAATTTTTCGGATGCATTGAGTTTGGAGTATTTTCATAAAACATCAATTTCCATTATAAATTCAGCAACAATGCAAACATCATGTTCAAACTGTTATATCCTCAGAAAGCTTTAGGACCTATAAATTAGAGTTTGAAATGCAAAAATGTGATGACGTACCAAAGAAAGTATAACATTTGTATAGGCAAGATTAAATTAGTAAACATGATTAATTTCTTATGTGACAATAGCTTCCAAGATTCCACTGAGAACTCCAGGCACGTCCACTTAGTGACATGTGTTCTGAGTGGTTGGTATCTATGGCTTACCAGTTGTTAAAGATTTGAACACTGCCCCATACAGATCCATTCTTGCTTCAGAGTCAAGTCACAGAGTCCTTCTTCCCTGCTGTGATGTTTGGGTATGTTATTGAGCAACACGGGGGGTAAAAGGAGACCCAGTTTCTCTGTAGGGTTAACTGAACCGAAGCAGCTTGCAGTGATTCTAAGACTAAGGGATTTCATGAAAAACAAACAAACAAACAAAAACACAACTATCAGTTGAAGAAATAGAATGAGCACTGAAAAGAACGTGCTTATAGAAGTTGAAGTTTGTGTAGTTCTGAGAAAATCCAATTTGTGGGAATGTATTTGTTTTGGGGACACTGAATTCTTTCACATATTTGACTGTCACTCCTTTAAAAAATAGTTGTGAAATTTAATTTTCTTTCAAGTATTGTATAAAAAACGAAAATAAAATTTAATAATATACAAGCCCCTCCTTTGAAAAGAAGTATTACATTTCTACTGATTTTACAATGAAACATAATTACAATCTTAAAATTGTCATAATCCTTCCATTCAGAATTTGCATTCTTCTTTAAATGAAGGGTTTTCAATAGAAAAACCTTTAGAGATCTTTAAAAAGATAATTTTTTGACATTATATCAATGAGTTTTTGAAATATCATCTCTCCCATAATAGACAACATATTGCTTTTACTTTTGAAGACAATGAAGATGTATGCAGTTTTATTCTAGAGTCACTATTAAAAAAATCTTTAGTATTTAGGAAATTGTAAAGAAATTTGGAACCCCATGTGATGGTACATTTTATGTGTCAACTTGACTAGACCACGGTGTGCACAGGGATTTGGCCAAACATTATTCTGGTGTGTCTGTGAGGGTATTTTTGGGTGAGAATAACCTTTAAATCTGTAGACTGGGTAAAACAGACTGCCCACCCTAATGTGGTGGGCCTCATCCAATCAGTTGAAGGCCTGTGACTAGAACAAAAAGACCACCCTCCCTCAAGTAAGAGGGAACCCTTCCTGCCTGATGGCTTGAGCTGGGACATTGACCTTTTCTTACTTTTGGATTTGAACTGAAACATGGACTCTTCTTATGGCCTGAGCCTGCTGGCTTCCTAACTGGAACTTACACTATCAGCTGTCCTGGGCTTCCACATTGCTGACTGCAGATCTTGGGACTTCTCAGTGTCCATAATTGCATAAGCCAACTCCTTATAATAAATCTCTTTATAAATATAAATATTCATCACATATATAGGTCATTTATATACAAAAAGCTGTACTTCTGGGCAAGCATCTAGGTGACAAATATTTTCATGTGGATGAGAAAAGCACTAATGGGGGAGGAGTAATGCTATTACCATAACATTTTCATTTGAATTATGCCACAGAGTGCATTATTTTTCCTTGTTTTCATTCTTTATGTTCATGAAAATTTATAGTTTTGTACTATCTCTTAAAAATATACGTGGGATAGAAACAGTCTACAATGAATAACACTGATTTTGTGTGCCTCTGGCAATTTTCTCACACTTATTAAAGTTTCCCTTTTTCCTTTACAGAAATTGTGTTAGAAGGAGAGAAGTATATGTCATCCTTCATGTCTTCAAACCCACCCCTGACACTAGATGATCTCATAGTGTAGCCGCATGTTGCAATATCAAGTCCATAAGCTGAAAACATCTGTTTTACTGCTTTTCTGTAACTCCTGCCTAATTCTTCCTTTGGCCCCACATTTAACATGGATGAGAACTAATTCTTGAAGCATTTGATCCTTGTCCTTTCAGGGCATCTCTAGCTTGGAAAAAAGCACTCTAGAACGATGGTCTCGACCAGGGCAATTTTGTGCCTCAGGGGACATTTGACAATGTCTGGAGACTTTTTTTTTTTTGAGGAAGATTACCCCTGAGCTAATGTCCATGCCCATCTTCCTTTACTTTATATGTGGGATGCCTGCCACAGCATGGCTTGATGAGCGGTGCGTAGGTTCACACCAGGATCCGAAACAGCGAACCCCGGGCCGCTGAAGCCGGGCAGGCAAACCTAACCGCTGTGTCTTGGGCCAGCCCCTCTGGAGACACTTTTGATTGTTACTTTTGGGGAGAGTGCTTCTGGTACCTAGTAGCTAGGAATTCTACCAAATATCGTACTGGGTGCTGGACAGCTCACATTGACATAGAATTGTCTAGCCCCAAATGTCAATAGCCAGCCCTGGTGATCCAATGGTTAAGATACGGTGCTCTCACCACCTAGGCCAGGTTCCTTTCCTGGACAGAGAACCACACCACCCATCTGTCGTTTGGCTTTCTCTGGTGGCTGTGTGTTGCTGCGAGCCTGAAAGCTATGCCACCATTATAGCCTTGGAGAATTGTCTGATATCACACTGGAAGATGAGAAGATGGTGCAAAAAGACCGGTCAGGGTTCTGCTCTGCTGTACACAGTAGTGCTAAGAGTTGGAATTAATTCAAAGGCACTAACAAAGGCAAAAAATGTCAGTAGTGAGACTGAGAAACCATGCTCTAGAACAACAGCTTTGAAGCACTTGAATGGGGTGGGTGGCATTCCAAGCAGACAGAACGTTTCATCAGTGTGAAGAAATCAAACTGTACAGATTGGTCCTCCTGGGGCTACAGTGAGTTAATGCTCTTCACAATGGGCTTTTCCATAGAGTAACTCAAGCAGCAGTTCAGCACCTGCCATGGTAGATTACAGAAATTGCTTTGGGGTTTAATGAAACACAAGGAGCCATAAAAGCATCTTCAATAAAATACTAACGAGATTTCGCACATTGTAATTGAGGGATAAGAGGGTGACAACATTGCTTCCCAGATTTAAAGGAATATTTTCCCACTTATTCAATTAATCTCTTTTGTAGCCCAAGTGATGATGGTAAATGTCCATCCTGCATGGCAGATTTAAGCTCCATCACATGACGAAGAAAATCCAGAGATTATAGTGTATCCTTCTTTCTTTTCATTCCAGTTGATCAAACACACATCTGAAGACTACAAATTGCATTAACAACGACAAACTATCAGGAACAATTCTTCAAAGGCTGTTTATCAAATTTGTAAATGTGATGGGGCAGTCCAGGAAATTCTCCCTCATCACTTTATTTCATCGATTCTCAGCTGCGCATATTGTCACTTTTTAACCTTCTGAAACAAGATTTATCTTACAATGTAATGCATCGTGCAATCCTGTCAGCCAGGTAGCAGTCATGCTGCTGTTATGCGAAAATCTTCAGATGAGATAAAGAAAATCAGTGTATCTTTCATTCGATAAAGTAAGGGTGGTTCCCTAGAAGTCTGCTAAGAGGAATAGCCAACACCTTCTGGCCACAGTCAGACTCACATGCACAACGAAAGGAGGATTCAGACCCTCACAAATTGTATTTTGAAAGTTTCTTCATAGATTATTAACTCACACAGTCCCTTCATGAATTATTCTAGAAATAGTAGGCAAGCAATTAGAATATGGAAAGTACTCAGGCCTCTGAGACCTGAAAAGCCAGATCACAATAATAGAATCTTCCCTCAAGATACCTTTGCAAGAATAGAGAATAGCAAACTTGCTCCTTCTGCTGAATCTCACTTGAACTTATCTGAACTGCACTACCATTCTTCCCTGACCTACTGGACTGTTTCTGGTCCCATAAAACACAGGCCAGGTACATCCCACAGTACCCATCATTATTCTCATTTCCATAATGTAGAGAACCACACAAGTAGGAGAGAGGGAACACCACTCAAGGCAGTTTCCTGTAGTAACTTCCAAGGTCTGCATCTCTGTTCTGACTTAGGAACAGCCATAAGAAGACACAGCTCTAAATGCTCAATTGACAAAATCCACTTCCCAAACATGCTACATAAACTTCAAATTTCCTTGCAAAAAGCATTGCCACGTTTATGAAATGTCACTTAGTTCACAAACAGGAAGACCTTCTATCTGGAGTTGGGCCAATTATATGGAGGAAAGTAAGGGCTCTTCCCAGGAAATAACTTTCTTGGAGAAGACCAAACTCAGAGCAAGACAAAACAGACTTCCTGAAACTGGCATAAAAATTGGAATTGGGTACCACTCACTTCTGGAATTGGGGAACCATCATTACTAATCATCATTCACCAGCAGGAACAGCTGCGGCTCTGGTTCTAGGGTAGGAGCAATTTTTTTTCTCCACTGTAGGAAGAAGGGAGGAGATTCTCTCTCTCTGAAATGTCCTAATAGGGCTTAACTATTGGTGACTTGGGAGGGATATCAATTTATAAGTGTCTTTTTGCAAAAGACCCCTCACATAAGTAATCTACATTATACTACAAAAATATTTTACCACTGGAATGGTTAAAATGGTCTATTTGGAAATAGTTCTCTGAACTCACCATATGCTGCTAATGGAGCAAGACAAGCAAACCTAACACAGGTGGAATTTTCAGCATTTGCATCACCCCCTACAACCCACTGAAAACATTATGTTGCTTTACTATTTTTCTCCTGAGTCTTTACAATTTATGCAAAATATCTGAGGAATGAAGGCCATCTAGACAGTGTCGAAGAAATAGTAAATAAAATAAACATTCTACAACGGGTTAGAAGAAAATTTCTAATATGTATAGTCTCAATTTTCAAAGCTTCCCTTACGGTTTATTTTGATAAAATTTCAATGCTTCTATCTAGTAAGATTTCAATATTAAAGTTTTCACCTGACTGGTCATTTGGCAAAAGACTACTGTGTAATTACACATGTTGAACTACCCTGTAGAATTGCATTGCAACTTTGAGCCAAAGAAGCATAACAAAGCGACTGTTGACAATGGCCAAAAATTAAAATACAGACAAGAAATAAGTTAAAAACAAAAAATATATGGAACTAGTCCAGGATGCTTTTCTAATTAAAGCTTTTATTCCAGTTCCACAAATTTTGACCATTCATATCACCTCTTGTTTCCGCCTCTGATTTGGTTCTTTTGTTTTTCCAAATTGTAATCAAGTTTTGAATCATAGAATTAAAGACTTCTCAAAATGAAGCTTAATAAGCAATTGAATAGTAGTGATAAAAAATAACTAAAATAAGAAAAATGACAAATGATACTTATATTTGTATCTATGGCTCTGGGAGAAAATTTGGAAAACTAGTTTAAAAATACAAAGTGAATTAGAATTGTTTTGCCCTTTAGCAATCACTTTTGTAATATTATCATCTATCTTTAGAGTTGGGTAAGACTTTGAGGATCATCTCGTTCAAACTCTTACCAGATCCCTGAATCTATATAGCAACTAAGGACAGCAGCCGTTAGATTTTATTTAAATGTCTCAAATCTCCCATATACCACTCTGTTGACAACCTTTCATACTTCATAGAAGTAAACAGATATCATTAGGCAGGAAATGCCTTATCTTCTTGTAATAAAATATATCAACCTATTCATACACATTGCCTGTGATGTGCTGGTAAATGTTTAACAAACAGTAGTCTGTGAAAAATAAAAGTCTGGATTTGTAACATCTGCTGATTCCCATGGTATAAATACTGAAGTCAGGTACCCTGACAGTGGAGTTGGGAAGAGATGCACAGAATCTGTTCTCTTGAGCAAACAGTCCTTCCCTTTTGTTACATTGATGAGGTTGTTCTGTCAAAAGCCAATCTCTCAAGTTCTGGATCCAATCCCCTCTTATTTTCTCAAAACTTCACTCACAGTTAAAGTTCCTCTCTCCTAAATCATCAATTTGTCCATCTCTGGAGGAATTTTGCTACCAGCATCTAACATGATATGTATGATCAGAGCACCATCTTCTATTCTTTCAATAACCCTCATTACTGCTTGATTGTTTTTCTTGTGTGTTTAAAATTTTAATTGTATTTATATTCAGTCTCTCTTAATTAGAATGAAAGCCTTACAAGTTCAGGGGCCCCTTTTGTCTTAGTCACAGCTTTATCTCTAGAACCTACAATAGTTCTATTCTAGGCACATAGTACATACTCAACAAATAGTTGCAGATTTACGGAAACTATAGAAAACTTCAGGGGAGTGTCTTGTTTTTGATAGCACTTATTGTGAGAAATTTCTTCTTTATGTTGCTAGGGATGAGTTATCTCTTAATTTTACATGCTGGCATCATATATGCCCTGACTATCAAGACAAATGAATACAGTTTGCATGAATGTTCTCTAAAGAGTAGGGAAAAGACAGTGTATGGACGGATCATCAAAATACTTTAAGCAATTACTTGAGGGAATCATATCACTTTGAAAGTAATAAAATACATGCTTACCTATTCTTATATTATACATTCTTATAAAATATACCACATTAATTTAATTGATGTTTACTGGTAAATGTCCTGACAATTGAAGAAAGTTTTCGGAAAGACTTATTACTTGTTCCTTGGTAATAACTCTTGACAAATGAATTATGAGATATTTGTCCAAATTTAATGTTGTATGTTTTCACACTAGAAACTAAATTTAACTGATAAAATTTTATATGAATTCCAAGCAGACAGTTTTTCTTAAACATTTTGGTAACAGATGACTACATAACAACTCATTAAGATGATCCCTGCTCCCTTCTTGCTGTGGATTCATGCTGGCTGGATCTTTCAGCATTGTTATTGCCCCCTCTCAGGCTGTTGTGTAGGCTTTCCTGCCCCATCCCATTCCTTAAGTATTAGTGACCCTTAAGGCTTCTTCCTGAGCTCTCTGCTTTTTGCTCTGTGCACACTCTCCCCTGTTGATCTCAGCCAGTCTTGAGGTTTCCATGATAAAGCTGACAACTCCCCAGATATTAATCTCTAGCCCAAATATCTTTCTTGAGTTTCAAAATTTGCAAACTCAACTGTTTACCAGACATCTCCATTTGAATATCCCATGTGTATTTCAAAGGAACAGATACCAAACTGAACACATCTCCCCCCACTTCCCACTAAGCATACTTCTATTTCCCACCTTTGTCTATCTCAGGGAATGGTACCACCCTCTATCCAGCTGAAAAAACATTTTCCCCCCTATTATGGAACTTTATCACACTCTTTGTGGGTTGCCTCTTTCCTTATTATCTCCTCACTAGAGAGTTGAGCTTTATCTTCTTCACTGTGATATCTCCAGCACCCTGCACTGTACTTAACAAATATAGGTTCTCAGTAAGTATTCATTGAAACCTATTTTTCCCTAAGGTATTAGAGAAAAGATCTATGGATCCTTTTAGGTTTCCATCTCTCTCCAAAATCCAGACACTGCATCTATTAAGGAAGTGCCAAAATTGAGAATTTATTAAGGGAATGTGGTCAAATTCTGTATAGATTATACACTATAATCAGTTTTCCCTTGGCTTCTCTAACAATAAGCTTTAGGATGGCTAATCCAGTATAAGTCACAACTTTCAAATATGCCAATTCAATGCCTGAATGCCTTGTCATTATTCTCATTTTTGATGCCTTTTTCTTTCCAATTACATGCTTGAACACAACATACTGAAGTACAATTCTTCTTCCTTAATGTCATGGTGGTTTAAATTTAGATTCTTTAGAATTAGGGAAATGCATACAGAAGAGGATTGAAAAAGTTGTTAATACTTCATAGGAAAATTCAATTCTGCTAAGTACAATTCTAAAAAAGTCAGACTCTAAAAATTTCTCTATTCAACAACGGGTTTTATATTTTAAATTTGTTGCGGTATTCTGCTTGTTTTTGCTCTTTGTTGTAAAGTCTCCACTGTGTGATTAGACCCAAATGTTGAGCCATGGGGAAGATCCATGAATGATTAACTTCTCAAATTGAAACTGGGCTCTGCGATAACCTGGGGCTGGTGGGAGAACACTATCCGAATAGCGAAATTATGAGCAGGAGAACGAGTACTAAGCGATTTTCAGTCTGCAGACTTCTACTGTCTTAGAATGCCTAACACTTTTCCCTCACATAAATCTAGAAGGTATGTAAGGGATGGGAATAGACAACAACAGGGTTATCTGAGTCCGTTAGACTGCCTAATATTTAAACTGACAGAGAGACTCACTGTCTGTGTCGACAGCGGGAGAGGAGAAACAGAGCGGCTGGCCCAACGGATGAAATACTTTGACTCTTTCGAAGTTGAGTACTGTATTTATATGAATGAAAATGTTAGTGGTGTGAGAGCATGGATATTTATAGACTCAAACATTTTCATTAGTTTGCTGACATTTGATCAGATACTTAAAACTCTTCAGGTGTGACTAATTCACAAAGCTACATTGTCAATTTTCACAAGTACCAGACAATATAAATCAGTCTTAATAACAGCTTTGACAGAATTTAATAAGGGACACAAAGAAAACTTGTAATTTTCACAGAGTAATTTACACATATGTATAAGTGAGAAAGGAATTTGGAAGATGTTAGCCTCCCATCTGTACCACACAGAGAAAAAATGGGGAAAAAAATGATTTACCAACTGCCAATAAACAATTTTAAATGTATTCTCATGCTCTCACTTCAAAATAAAATTTCTAATGCCCCAAATACATTTTCTGAGCTCCCTTGCAGAGGTGGTATGTTATTTCCATGTGGTTCTATAATTTCTATAAATGTATCACAATATGCCAATTTTCAGGACTCAAATTATTTTTCAAGACTGCATAATCAAATTTAGTCAGTGTTGTTTGTGGCTGAGAAACAAAAGGCAGTGATTTAGTCAGGTCAAATGCAGGGGCTATTTCTTCAGTTTTACTTATTTTCTGAATTCTTGGATGCTCACCTTTTTCCATTGGGTTTCTAATGTCTACTATCCTGAGTTATATTATGGAATGTAACACATGCCAGCCTGCCTCAGGCTTGAATGTTGTTTACGGTGAGATTCCAGATTACAGAGCTAAGTGGTCTTGTTGATCTTCTTGCTTGTTTTAAGCTACAACTTAACAACATGTGTAGTCCGTCCCAGTATTCAAATGGGATTTGTGTATCTCCATGAGTATAGTAAAAAATTTTTAGGATTAAGTAGATTTGACTATGAAACATAAATCTCTGAGTAAGAAATATAGTTCCAGATTTATATGACAGAATAATGTTTCCAAGAATATTAATCAATTCCCTTTGTCTCCCTTTACTCATGGAATTTGTTCATTAATTTCCCTACAGAGGCGCTTTCTTCTTCCACAGACAATTAGAAAGAGGCACCAATTATTAAAGGTAGGAGGAATATGAAAGGTGTCATTACAGAACTTCCCAGTCAAAAATGATAAAGTCCTAAGTTAAAAAAAAAAAAAAGAAGTTGGTTTAGGTAGAAGAGAAAAAGTTCTGATGCAGATTTGGAGAGTAAGTTTTTAACTCCCACTTCTATCTCATCCCTGGGCTAGGAGAGGTGGTAAGCACAAAGACTGGAAAAGATTTCACAGGCTGAGACTTCAGAGCTCAGCCTATATAGCCAGCACCACAGCTTGCCAACAGAGCAGAAGTTGATAATAAGCAGCTATATGGTTTGCTCTTTTCAGTTCCATTTGATGAGATCAACATAGCTAATATTATTATTAAGTATAGCCTAAATGCCATGAAGTCTAAGTGTGTTATGAGTATTAGTTCATTTGATCCTCACAAGAATCCTATAACCGGTACTATTATTGTTATTTCCATTTTATGACAGGGGAAACGGAAGCACAAAAAGTGACATGTCTAAGATCACACAACTAATAAGCACTGAAGCCAGGCTGTCAACCAGCCAACCTAACTCCAGAGGTCACGCTCTTAACCACCACTCTACCACCCCTTCAGGATGGTCCATTCAAGTAACCAGCCCATGTGTTGTCTGTTTTTCATCCAGTAGGAGTGACACCCAAGATTTGCCCACCAATCCCACAGGTCTACTGTGTGTGGATAGCTCTCATTCCAGTGGCCCAGGATAATCATTCATAAACCTCCGAGGATGCAGGATGGGACGTTGGATAGCTGGCAGTGGTGATGAATTGGGCAAGTAAGGATTAGATGGAGCCAACTGATGAACTCCCACCAGAGCAAGGGCTGTAGTGGCACACACAAATTTTGGCTACTACAATAGTTTTGATACTTTAATTCTTGTGGTTTCAAGGAGACTCAAGCATGGACCCTCAATGCTGGATGCAGGCACTGCTCAGCAAATGAGAACACCTATTAGGAGCCTGGGTCTGCCACATCTCTTGTAAATAACCTGGTAGAGGATGTTGGAGTGTGGGGAGAAAAACTGAGCCTTCTGACTTCTAAAGTTCCTTCATTTTAGAAGCTCGACAATTCTCTGATTCTAGGGAGATATTTCTGCAGTTTTTATCTTTTAATGTTGGCAGCTCAAACAGGTTCTGGAATGCTGCAGTGAAGCTACTTATTAAAAAATAATTAACAGTGACATCATCACAGGCAAGGCTGGGTTTTAACAAAAGAGTTCATGGAATTTTCAGGGTTTCAAAACTGCTATATGTGAGCCTGAAGACTAAAATTAGGAACAATGAATTGAAAATGAGGCACAATGGTTAATGTCCACATTGGCCACAGTTGAGTAACTGCCTGCTGGTTTGAATCCTAATCTTTTTAGACTTTCTTGTATTAAATTCTTTTTAAGATATAAATACACAAATAGTAACACATTAAATGACTGCATTTTATTTTTGAAACACATACATACACATGTTCATACACACATATACACACAAAATACTTTTCTTATGATCTTACTTTTTGAGTCAAAAATATATGAAAATGTCACACAAAGTGATGAAAGAGGCATACATAGTATTAAATTTTATTGAGTACCTACTATGCATATAACCTATGACAATCACTGGGGACAAAGATGAATGAGGCATGGGTCCGATCCCAAAGAGCTTTTAGTAGGAAGGGGACAGAAGGTAGGAGACGTGAGGGAGACAGATAAATGTATAACTAATATATAATAACGGCATCATCAGGTGTACCACATTTAGGCACAGATAAGCCATTTAAAATGCAACTGTAAGGCACGCATCCTCATTTGACAGCAGACTCTTAACAGCCAAAGACATGTTGGATATCAAGGGATTCATTTGTGATGATTGAATATGCACTTCAAAATAAAAGTAGCTGTCATTTATTGAATGCCTACTTAAATTCATTTTCTCTAATTCTCATGATCTTCTAAGCTAGTTTTACAGGCAAAGAAATCTAAGCTTCAGAAAGGTTCAGTGAATTACACAATGTCACAGCAGGTCAGTGGCAGAGCTGAAATTCAATCCTACATCTAGCCACAATTCCACATCACTAAAGCAAGAACAAGCTTAACCCTCCTTGGCTCTGCTGATCCCCTTTTCTGCAGCAAGGGCCACTCTTTTCCCAGGCTGTCTGTTCTGAGATTGGGGGCTTCCTCGTTTCTGCACTCTGAGCTGCTAGTAGATTATCTCACTCTTGGCTGTTGTGACTGTGCTGGGTACAGCCTCTACCAGTGGCTTCGAGGTTTTGCTTCCCCTCAATATGCTCAGCAAAGTGTTGGCTTCCTGCTTTCCTTGTTAACCCCTGGTGTGGCTCTTGTTGGTTTGGTTGACCCTGCAGCCTTCTGTCTATTGTGAGCATTCAGCATTCTCCGCTGGATCAGCGGTGTGGGGCACACTGGGGCAAAGGGAAGGGATTTATTCTACTCCCTTTGGCAAGAAGAATTGCTTCTTTGTCGAGGTTAGAGTTGCAAACAGATGCCCCTTTGTATGGTGTCATGATACTCCCTGGGTACCACCATTAAATGTTTCCCGGGCAGCAGAAGCTCTGGGGTCATTGCTGAATTACCATTTAACTTACACTGGTATGTGAGCCCTCAACTGTTTTGTTCAACTGCACTATTGAACTCTGCACATGATAAAAGTAAGATTCTCATGAACTGGATCTTTGATGAAAGGAATCATGACCTGAATCTTTGACAAAACATGTCTGTTTTGTTCACACTGTGTACTCAAAGCCTGACATAGTACATGCATGACACGGTAAGTATTCAATAAATGTATGTTGAATAAATGAAGTTGGAGAAGCAGCTGCTGTGTGTGTGTGTGTGCATATGTGTGTGTATGTTTCAGCAGATACGTACCTCCTTTTCCCCGTGAATGGAGAAACATAATTATCTATGCTGATTGCACAGACTAAAAGATAATTTAGGTGCCTCAGACTATAAGAAGTAATGGAGGTATAGTGAAAATAATGAAGACCTAGGTTAGATCAGAAGACATTTTAGGGTGTGGGTAATACTATCCTGACTAAAGTCTATCTCTTTTCAGGGTGACTAATAATCACAAATAAAGTCATTCTTTTTCTCTCTTTCTCTCTCATACACACACACACACACACAGACCATTTTTGCTCTTCCAGGAACGTTCGCACGTGCATATAAAGCTGATATACAAGCTCCAGCAGAAGTAACATGACAAGAAAAGCTCTGGAGCAACTGTGGTGTGAGTTCCCTGGCAAAAGTTCACTGCGTAAGATACTAAGAGTACTTTTCTCACTTAGAATCTAAGGACACTTCACCTTTATAGAAAACAATGGATCCAGAAAAGGCTTTGAGAGGTCAAGTCTAACACCTGTTTTCCTTAGGAATTTTGTTTCAAAACATAAGGAACATATAATGAAGGGCATTTATTACATGGCAGGTGGAGACATTTTCTTGTCTCATTTAGTTGGTTTTGGTGAGGAAACTGGCTTAACTCTAGTTAACGTATTTCCATTTAGATTTAATTTCAAAGGGGGAGCATCTTTCCTCTCTCAGCTTTATTTAACCTCTGAAGATGGAAGGAAAAATAAAATGTAGAAAATAAGAGGGAAAAATAAAAAATAAACTTTACTTAAGGAAAGCAAAAGATCCAAAAATCATGGAAATTAGTAAATAGGCTTAAGGAGAAATAGAAAATCTGAACAGATCTATAACAGGTAAAGAGATTGAATCAGTAATAAAAAACCTCCCAAGAAAGAAAAGCTCAGAACCAGATATCTTCACTGGTGAATACAAGAGGAATGTATAGATTAGTGTGGGGTAAAGATGGGTGAGAATAATACATATGGTAAATGGAATTTATATTGTATCCTAAGGAATGGCTAGGAATTGGTCACAAATGGCATGAGTAGAGACATTACTTGCAAGAAAGGAGCAGGATGAGATGGACGTCGCAGGGAAGATAGATGAGACAGTGAGGACGTTAAGTGTAGTCGTTTATGTTGTACAGGGTAAGAAATTAAGGTTAGATATCCATTTTAGGACCAGACAAATGACATCATTAAATGCTGGTGTGAAGAGTTTGGATATTATCCTACATGTAGATGGGATCCATTAGAGAATTTTGAGCAAGGCTATGAAATTATAAAAGCAGAATTTAAAAAGATAAATTTAATTGTATTCAGGATGAATTAAAAACATGGGAAATCATAATAAGGAGACGACTGGTTAGGAGGTTTTGATAGTAATCCAGGCAAGATCATCATGGGGCTAGGATGATTATACTGAGATTGAAAGGAAGGATTATATGGATGTGAAACTTAGTGACCTATAACTAAGGGATGAGTTAGACTGAAAAATTCTTACATGATTCCAAGGTTTATAAGACGAAAACTAGAAGGACAGTGGAAATACTATTAAAAAAAGGCGTGATTAGGGGTCGGCCCGGTAGCACAGAGGAGAAGTTGGCACGTTCCGCTTTGGCAGCTTGGGGTTCACCGGTTCGGATCCCAGGTGCAGACATGGCATTGCTTCGCAACCCATGCTGTGGTAGGTGTCCGACATATAAAGTAGAGGAAGATGGGCACAGATGTTAGCTCAGCGCCAGTCTTCCTCAAGAAAAAGAGGAGGATTGGCAGCAGATGTTAGCTCAAGGCTAATTATCCTCAAAAAAAAAAAAATGGCATGATTGGGAAGAAGAACTAGATTTGAGGCGTGAACAATGAGTCCAATTGGACATTCAGAAATTGAGATCACAGGAGCCTATCAGAGTAGAGATTTTCTGTAGGGCAAACATCCTAGAGAGGAAGTAAAGAGAGAATTCAGGTCAGGAGATATGGATTTGAAAGCCATTGTCTGGCTGCTTGTAGTACTCTCAAGGGGTTTCAAATTTTAGTGATACTGTCATAAGTGATTTAAGTGTATTCCAGCATTATTTAACGGAGGGACTCTTTGCCTTTACTCTTCCATTTGTGTATTCTAACTAAAATGATAAAGAAAAAGAGACTTGTTATGAGATGGAAAGCAGTGGGGCCACGGAGTACCACCCAACAGGTAAGCTGCTTCTTCTCCTAAAGGATTCCTTTCCTGGGCTTCCCTGCTTTCCTTTTCAGGCTCCCTTCAGTTCTGAAGACCAGGGAGAAGCCTTTTGTGTAAGACGGTGTTTGATACAGTAAGAAAGAAAATCTACATAGGAAATATAAACTCAAATGTATACAATCTAGTTGGATTTTCAGGAAAATTTATAAGTGCATTTGGAGTCCCTACTTGCCCCATCATGCAAGATGTGGGGTGACTTCATGGGGAACATTGCCACCTCCTCTCTTTTTGGGGTAGGAGTGAGGGAAGATTAGCCCTGAGCTAACATCCACTGCCAATCCTCCTCTTTTTATGCTGAGGAAGACAGGCCCTGACCTAACATCTGTGCCCATATTCCTCTATTTTGTATGTGGGACGCCTGTCGCAGCATGGCTTGATAAGTGTTGTGAGATCCACACACAGGATCAGGGCCAGTGAATTCCGGGCCAAAGCCAAGCGCAGGCGAACACAACCACTGCACCACTGGGCCGGCCCCAACTATTTCCTCTTTGAGATGTACATTGAATGCAGTTGAGAAGGTTCATGTCCAATTGTAAGCTGGCTTATCTGGCAGGGGTCTTGAGAGAAGTCTATTCTAATCAAGGCAGTTTTCCAGTATAGAAGGTGAGATGAGGACACTGAGTGTCAAAAGCAAACACAGTAAGACAAACTAAACTAAGACAAATGACTTTACACTTAGGCTTTCAAAGAAGGGATCTCTACAACACTTCTGAAGACCCAGTGGCACAACAATGTCTATTGAATGAGTCAACAGAAGACGGAAAATCAAACTTTTAGAGTAAGATCTTATAAATGATGCAAAAAATGCCATGCAAATCTGTTAATAAAATTCATCAGCTTTCAAAAGTCATTGTTACAAAAATGGCACTTTTAGCAAACGAATGATCACTGACTAGCCTAATGCTATTTCTTTCTTCCCTTGCCGTTTTTATTTATTTTTTTCTCACGAGCCTGGGTGGGTCGTCATTCACCCTAAATGAATGGATGGCTTTAGAATTGGGCCAATTCAGATTTGTTTGCTGAATGCATCTTTGCAAATCTGATTTTCCACTGCTGTGCTACGGCTTTAATTGGATCACGTGATGGTGGATGTGGTCGAGGTGGGAAACAAACAAAAACAGCAATCAGAAACTCACAAAAAGGTAGCATCACCTGTATTATAACTGGCGGGTGGGGGACGGGGGTAGTCAACAGAAAGTGAAGTGGACAGGGACCAGGAGAAGGCGGGAGAAGGGAGAGGAACAGGGCAATAATAAAACAGTTCCCTCTTGCTCCCTTCACCTCAGGGAACAGCTCCTTTCTGTTCAGGAAGACAGACTGAGACAAAGTTGGCAGAAAATCTCAGGTCCTGGCCATGAGAGACCGAAGAGTCTACGCAACGAGGCCTTCTATTTCTTTACCCCAACCTGCCTGGTCCACGCAGAACTGCTCTCAGATCTTTATTAGGCCTGTGGTGGCTCTTACTGAACTTATGGTAGCCTTTCAAAATTTATCTTTGGGAAACTGAATCTACTCTTTGTACCCAACCATTCTTTTTTCACCAAGCCTCGGGTGCTTTTCTGTAAAATGAAAGGGTCAGAAGAAAGAATCTCTAAGCTTTCTTTCAATTTTAACCTTCCATGATTTCAGAAAAGGTACAGAAAACTGTTCACTAGGAAAGGGAATTCAGGCAGATATAATTTACTCAGAAGTGAATTTTGCATTTTCATTCAGACCATCTCCTGATAGTAAACTCCCACAGATATTTCACAAGTGCCACAAGTCCCCAATTATAAATTTTTATCAGTAGTGGCTGACGGTAGAACATGAGCAAAGACTCCTAAAACCATTGAAACTGTATGAAACTTGTTAACAGCTTAGTTCTCAGTGCAGCAGTGCCTTTTATGTCTGATAATGTCCACAGCTTTCACCTTCTGAGTTCATAATTTCACAGTTAAATATTATATCTTGTCTGCATCACTCTGCTTCTGCAAAAAGCTGTTAGTGGTTTTTTAGGGAAGAATTTATGCAAAATATTACCACAAATTTTCAACATTTATGTTTCATTATAGTAACTCTATTTATTTTTAACTATTGCTAGAAAAGGTCCAGAAGGGCTATGAAGACTAAATCATGGTGATGAGCATGTGGTGGTCAATTTGCAGGCAGCCTTTCCTAAACAGCAGTGGATGGCTGGGTCCAATTCAAGTCAGCCCCTTAAGCCTTGCCTACTTCAACAGGAGTTTTGCTTAAAGATAACAGAAGGAGCGGATTATGGTGGAAGATAAAGAAAGCTCTTGGCCTAGTATTCTCTGGAGTACTGTACTCAGAATAAATGGGAAATACATTGGAAAATATGATGAAAGTGAAGTTTCAAACTTTCTCCAGTAAATATTCAGTTGCAATTAAGCACTTTAGGTGAACACGGCTCTGAGTCTGAATGGTGATAAAGCTTAGATAACAAAATCAATATGGTAAATTCTGGAAAGAAGACTCCTGTTTGGAAGTGCAAAAGAAAATCTATTAGGAATATTTTAGTCAGAAGAAAAGCCAGTAAAATGTTTTAAGATCAGCTCAATAGGTGATCTTGAAAGATGTTTCTTTTAGTTACTCTGTGTACGGGGTCTTCAGGGCTTTTTACTGGAGAACGATGTAAGACAAATCAATGGTGGCACTCTTTTCAAACCCTCTAGCCAAATAATAAGGGTTTTTTGTTTCTTTTCTACCAGTAAGAACTAGTTCTCTCTTATCTGAAACATCTCAATTAAGCTCATTCATACACATTCCACATTCTTGCTTTAGATCTGACTTTTGGACTTTTGGCCATTCACTCTAAAATTGGCATTCCAATGACTGCCCACTTCTGCCAACATCAAAACAAATAATCAACAATATAAAAAACAATTATTGCTAACAATTCTAAAGACCACATTCAGAGCTGTGAACCCTGGACTCTAGTGGTTATTTTGTGCTCTTTTATCTTACTTTACACTTTGGTTTTAGGTTGAATTTTCCTCCTCTCCTCTCTTCTTCCTGTGAAGATGATCTCACCCAATTTATAGACATTGACCGGGTCTATACATGAAAGAGAGGTGAAGGTAATGACAAGCCAATTCAAAAAAACTGCTTCAGTCTTCTAGTCCACTTTGCACAAAGAACTTTAACCATAAAAACTTCTATGATAATACAATCCAGTCTGTACGTGGCACCTGAGGTTCTCAGACCTCTGTAAATCATGTTCTTAGTTACCCGCACCTTATACATTTGTAAAAAGACAAGTTCAACTCAGATGAACCTGATGAAAGAGAGAGTGTGTTATATTTGGAAGAGTTAGGTAGGTGTGGGAATCTGTCTGATTTAGCATCACAACTGTGGGAGAAGGAGTTATGACATGTTTGTATAAGTCTCTAGCAAGTTGGTATTATTGCATTTTTCTTCTCCTGTCTTTTTCTGTTGTTAGTTGCCTGGGTCAGCATTCCAAATTCAAGCTTCAGTATGATCACTCCAGTTCTCCATAGACAACTTTAATTTAATGCTTTTCTTTTCTTGCATCTACCACGTCACAAGAGAAGGACAAATCGTGCCAGTGCAATAGATGGGGAATGTTGTAAACAATGGATGTCACAGATTTTGATCCAATCCAAATCTGTATTCCATGCCACTTCCAAATGTGATTAGTGGCAGCAGAGATAAAAAGAGATAATATACTAATAATATTTGAGTCATCAACATAAAGGACAGGCTGTGAATTTCTCATTCTAAATGCAAATGAGCCATTTTCCCATAAATCTTCAAGATAGACTTAATGTAAGTTAGTTTTATATTTCCTTTTCAACTGAGAATTTTAGAGATGGTATGTGCACAAAGCTTTCTATATGAAGAATTATTTTCATACAACCTATCCCATTCCATGATTATAAGGTATGTTTAAAAAATACTGTAAAGTAAACTGCAGCTCCAACCAATGCTATAATGGGTAGGTTACTTACGTCCTTACACGTAACTATTGCCTTTGATTCTTTTTTTTTCCTTTAAAGATTGGCACCTGAGCTAACCACTGTTGCCAATCTTCTTTTTTTTTTTTCCTGATTTTTCTCCCCGAATCCCCCTAGTACATAGTTGTATATTTTAGTTGTGGGTCCTTCTAGTTATGGCATGTGGGATGCTGCCTCAACGTGGCCTGATGAGCAGTGCCATGTCCACACCCAGGATCCGAACCAGCAAAACCCTGCGCTGCAGATGCGGAGCGCGCGAACTTAACCACTTGGCCACGGGGCTGGTCCCTATAGGCTTTGATTCTTACGTGGAGAAAATGATGCAGGATGAGCCCTCTGAGAGCACTCATTTATTGTAAGCCTATTATAAGCCAATGTTTGAGGTGGTAGGAACAATAGGAGCACAAAATATGAAGCCCTCTTCTTGTGGAGCTTCTATTCTTGAGGAAAGAGACAGGTAACAACAACAACTGCAGTGACAAACAGATCAAAAAATAAACATATAATATATTAGAAGGCAAATAAAACAGGGAGAGCGAGCACACTGATGGGTGTGGTTTCAGGTGAGGTCATCGGGGACAGCTTCCCTAATACGGTGATATTGAAGTAGAGACTTGAATGACGTTCTCAGGAAGGATAAGTTTGAGATTCACTGAAAGAAGGTTTATCTTCTGCCAGGTTGTATTTACACAACACTAATCCAACAAGATGATCAGAAAATAAAAGTAAATCAACTACTTGGTCTAATAAACAGAGACAAAACAAGTGATTGGTCATCTAAAATTTTCACTCTTTACACCAGCTGTTTTTATGGTATGTGAATACAAAGTAAAATATAGCCTTAGATTCACTGGCTCCCAGGGGAAAAAAAAAATCCATGGCTGGAGCTCCTGATAGTGAATCATCTTTGGTGATTATCACTGTTTTCTATTCTAGAATTCCAGCAGGAAGTGATAAGCCCAGAGAGTAGTTGGAAAGAGTGATTGCTGTTGAATTCTGTCTCCCCAAGTCTGCAGTAAGAGTCAGTAGCTGTCACACACCAGCAGAGATGTCAGCAAACTAGATGGTGCTCACAGCAATGTCAACCAACAGAGATGCACCGAGTAATTTGAAACTTTAAAAAAACCATTCTGCCGCTTTATGGAGAATGGACCCTATGGAGGAAGAGTCAAACTGAAAGAAACAGATGTATGAAGGGAATCAGGAATTCAAGTTGGAGATGCCTGATAGATGTTGAGAAGGCACTTGGATATGTAAGCCTGGGATTTAGGGAAAAAATCAGGGATGAAGATATAAATTTTATAGTTATGAGATCATAGATGGCATCTAAAGGCATGCACTGGACATGATTACTATGGAGAGAGAGTAGATAGAAAAGAGAAGGAGTCCCCAAACCAGGCTCCGGAACACTCTAATATTTGCAGGTCTGACAAAAAGGAGCCAGGAAAGAAAACTGAGACCAGTCACACAGGGAAACCAGGAGAATGTGATGTCGGGAAAGACAAACCAAGGACACAATGTGTTTCAAGAAGAAGGGAATGCCCATTTGTGTCAAACACTGCTGCTAAAACTAGCAATAGTAATAATGTAATGGTTAATGATAACAGCTAACATGTTGTACCCTTATTAACTGCCATACATTATTTTAAGGGTTTACATGGATTATCCCATACAATCCTCACAATATCCCATACACTCCATCCGCACATGGATTATCCCACACAACTGTACATGGTGGGTACTGATATTGTCATAATTTTACAGATGAGGAGACTGTGGAACAGAATACTAATAACTTGCCCCTGGGCATGCAGTCCAACTACTGCATTCAGGATGATGGAGACAGTTGATGGACTTAGAGATATTTCAACAGAGCAGCATAGAACCTGACTGGCTGGAGTGGTTTGCAGAGCAAATGGAAATGAGAAAGTGAAGACAGTGGATGTAGAGACACCCACTGTTACTATGCCTACTGCTTAGAATCTTCAATAATTGATGCTATTCTTAAAATCATGCTAACAATATTCTTTCAGATAACTGTCTTTTCTGCTGAACTGTGAGGACTCTGAAGGCACATTTTGTATTTTTTACCTCTATATTTCAGCCCTTACCCCAATTTCTCTCATCTGTTAAGTGTTAAGTTAGTGTTGATTAGGGTTAGGGTAAGGAAGAGGTTAATGGAAGAAATTCATTTTGGAATGGCTTTATAGACAGGTAGAGTTTGAACAGATAGGAAGGTCATATAATATCACCAAACATGCTCAGACTATTGCTGAGCTCAATATATAAAATTTTATGAAATGTTAAGTCAACAATTTTTCCAAAATGTTCATTTATAAGATGATAGGTCTATCTGTCTAGACCTGAGGTCCAAAGCTCCAAAATCTACAGAGATCAGGTTGCAAAGGAATAAAATGAGCCAGTTGTAAGCTTCAGAATAAGAACATACCAGAGAGAAGTCAGAAATCATGAATTTTTATATGAAATCTTCCCCATCTTTTAAAGCTGGCATCTTATTCAATTTTTTGATGATACTGTTCAGTGTAAAAAGAATATGTCTGTGGGATACACCCAGTCTAAAGGGCACTAATTTATGATTTCTGGTCTGCACACTGTCAACCCAGCTAATCAAGAGAGTTGATTCTAGGGAAAGATTAGTAAAACATGAATTAAAGAACTTTCTGACACAGTGTATCAGAATTTTAGATAGTAGGACAGCCGATAGTTTAAAACAAAAGCTACAGGAGGAAAATCTATATTTCAAGGACTTCAATGAGAGTAGAAAAGAAAAGCATAGGTAACCTGTCATAATTAGTATTTGAAGCAGATCTGCCTGAAAAACTGTGATCCAAAGAAAACCTCAATGAGTGGGGATGGCTCTGAGGACCATTGTATGGCATACAATGTATTATTGTTCTCTCCCAGTTGAGGTGACAGCCTGAGGCAGCATTCACAGAAGTGGAGGGTGTGAGGTCAACTTTTTCTAAGGGAAAAAGTACCTTCTATCGTCAGGTAAATATTTTATAACTGCTTGGCACATCTCATAGCATACTGCTTAGATCAAAAGAATATACCTACAGAAAAATAATTTAGAACATCATATTATACAAAACTATTGCGAGTTGCAATGCTGACAAATAACATTCTAATCCATCACTTAGTCTTAAAATGACTTTTTTTTTAGCATCTCAAATTACAGTGTCTCCCAGGTAACCTCAAAAGAGGTTTTCTTTCATCCACTTTCACACATCGCACCTTTTCTCCTGGTGGGATCTTTGGGGTTTGACATCAAGGGAGAGTGGAACTGAAGTGTTATATGCAGGGACCAGCTAATTCTTTAACAATTTGGATGTCAACTAAATTATTTCTTTTGATCAACAAGGCAGCAGTGTGCTTTGTTGTCTGGATCCGTAGAATGATATATCATTTACACACAGACAGACCAAAGAAAGATTGCCTATCTATCCCTCTGCCTGTCTGTCTAAGTTACAGTAATTGCTTAATATATAATTTCTAGATTAAATGAAGCCAATAACAATATATGAACAAATAAACATGGAATTTCAATTTACTCACAAATTGATTATGAATGAACAATGTGAAGAAGTTATCCAAAAGAAATGGCTTTATTTCTTTAATGTGTTTCCATTTTGACTGAATAATCTTTATAGATTTGTTACTTGATATTTAAAAATAAATAATTTCAATAAGCCTCAAAGTTCAAATTAAGAATGCAAACTGATTACTAAAATGTAGATTAATTCTGAAATCATACATAAATCAGGTGTTAGACACCTAGTACAGTACTGTGAAAATAGTCAAACTTGTAACATGACATTTCTTAGGTCTAATATTATATACAATGACCCATCAAGGTTTACAATACATACAATGTGTAACTTTCTATCTTTGTGTCTCCCAGCGATAACATATGTCCTGGAAGGAAAGAATACATACAAACTACTTGCTTGGGTTCCTGCGGATAGTTCTTAACTCTAATCATTTTTAAGCATATATAAAATTTAGGTGTCAATTAGAAGTTTAAACTTGTGAGACTATTAGCCAAGCATATGCTCTTACCATAGGCAGGCCAATGGAATTAAAGAATATAACTATAGATTGTTAGAACAGAATCATTTGACCAGGAAATCGAGAGACAGAAAAGTAACTTGCCCAAGTTTCTGCAGGTAATCAACGGCAGGGTTGCAACTAGAATCCTGGATTGGTATTCCTTTTACTGTGTTAACTGACTCTTTTATAAGTAAAAACATGATATTTAAGAAAGACTTGAAAACTAGAAATAAAATTCTAATTTAATTTTTTTATTTGCTATGGATATTAGCCCAACTGTTCTCCTTGATGAAGGCACAAAAATATACATTAAAATCATAAAACTTGAATCTAGTGTGATTTCAAAATTATAGATCAAAAAAGCAAAAGTTTAGCATGTTACATCACTATCATTTTGGAAGATGGCTAAATTATTCTACATTGAGCTCAACCACATCAGGCCTCTGAGCTATTCAAGAATGTGTCCTGTCTTTTCTTTTCCTCTCTCTTTGACTTACAAGGCCTCAAACATGAATCTCATTGCATGGTGCAGCGAAACACGAAACAGGACAGTTGTTGACCATGGAAAGCCAAAGAGCACAGCAGCTTGCTTTAAATAAGATCATTTAAAAGTCAGTTTGCTTTAAGTTCATAAAATGTCATTTCATTAAACTGTGTTTTCATTTATGAAATATGACTGCCATGCCAATGCTACTTTATCTTAGCAGTGAAGATATAAAAATGTCTCTTTAAAATACAATAGCACAAAACACATTTTACTTACATTTTGTGGAAATATCCATGAAATTATAGATCCCCAAGCTTAATTTTGAAATTGATTAAATAAAATCCTACAGGTTTCTCTATCCATGGATACACTTCGATAGCACAGCTACAGGTCTGGACTTTACAGATATACCATTTATTGCTCTTATTCGGTATCCAAAGAAGTATTACATAGTGTCCTGTGCGTGACAAATACTTGTCACAGGTTAATAAAGGAAGCAGCTTGCCTGATTCTGACTTCCTGCCTTGGTCACCATTGGCACTATTACTGATTTATCTTCTAATTTACTTCCGTTATCCACCTAGTGACTTTGGGCAGAGATTTTAGAGAGGATGGTACAGAGTAGGCATACAAACCAGGAACGAATCAAAGGTGGAAGCATCTGACCATTCTGAGCACCAGTATGGTGCTGTTCGTGGGTGGGGCTATCAGGATATTGGTGACAGAAGAATTCCTATAATGTTTTAGTCTCCTAAAATGTGACAGAGTAATTTCAGGCCCTTCTATGCCATTCAAGCACCATATGCACCCCAGACTAGAAGAAATGGAAGCAAGAGAAATCCATCTTGATATGTGAGTGGGTATCTGATTTTGTTCCCCAGATACATTCCTGCAGACACGGGGACTAGTCAAAATATCTAACATGTTGGAATAGGCTGCGTCCTAACCAATCAGAGTGGGTGGGAACAGCCATAGAGACTTACTGCTGAATATCCACCTTGCCTCAGAGGATGTTTTCAGTTGGGTATAGACAGAGTCCTCTCTGCTTTTTCAGTGGGGCTGGACTGAACCTCTTTATTCCACTGCTCCCAGAAGGTGCCTGCTCCTGCCCTCCCACGCTTAGAGCAGGCAGGATAAGAACCAGCGATGGAGAGCTAATATTGCCTTGAGAGTCTCAATCTCTTCAGCTGCTGACAAAGCTGCTCTTAGTCTGCCCATTACCACATAGTTCAGTTCAATTTCTTTTTTAATCTCTTCAGAAAAGGAGAGGTAGGAAAGAGAGAGAGAGAAAAGAGGCTTAAGATACTTGTGCTACACACACTCTAAACGAACTGCTGTTCAACTTAGATGCCAAGAAACTATATCACAAGAGAAATGTCAAAATTACAATGAAACAGTGAAAAACAACCATTCAAATAATCTATATTTTAAGGAAAATTATAGAAAATAAAGAGCAAGAATATGGATATTTCTTGTATTCAGATAAATGGCAAGTGTTGTAGTGCCAATAGTTTCCCTTCCTCAGCTGTTTGCATTTTAATTAAACTCTCATTTTCTTTAGGGTCAAATCAGCATCTTCAGTCAGTACTTTGTACAAAAGCTTTGGTTTCAGAATTTGGTGCCCCGACATTCTAGTTCAGAGAAACACTAATAATTTTGGTTAAATAGCTAATAGTAATAATAAACCTAAAAATTTCTGGCTGTGACTTTATTTTACTTAAATATTAAAAAATTAAGTTAAATCTACATATGAATATGATAAAAATTCAAACAATATTGAAAAAAATAAAATGAAAAGTAAAATCTTCTTTCCCCAATTCTAATTCTCTCCTGAAAAATATACGGTGACTTTAAAGTTTCTTGTTTATTCTTCCAGAGTAAGGAAGAGAAAAATAGAAAGAAGAAAGGAGGGAAAGGAGGAAGGAAGGAAGGAAGGAATAAAAAAGATGTGTAGAGCCAGCCCTGATGGTTTAGTGGTTAAAGTTCAGCCCTCTCCACTTCGGTGGCCTGGATTCATTTCCTAGTCGCAGAACCACACAATTTGTCTGTCAGTAGCCGTGCTGTCGGGGTGGCTCACATAGAAGAACTAGATGGGCTTACAACTAGAATACACAACTATGTGCTGGGGCTTTGAGGAGGGACAAAAAATGTAAGATTGGCAACAGACATTATCTCAGGGCAAATTTTTCCCAGCAAAAAGAAAAAGATGTATACAATGGGATTATTCTGCACACTCCTTGGTATTTGGCTTTATTTGTTGTATAATATATCTTGGAACTTTTCCCCTATTTAGATCATTTTTTTCAAAGTTTTTAGTATGAGAATTTTCAAATATACAGAAAAGTATAAAGTTTGGTACAATAAGCTCCCAATATTCCCATCTTGATTAAGATTGTTAACATTCTGCCAAATTTCTTTATTCCATCTTTCAATTACCTATCTACCTCTATATTTTTGCTGAATCATTTCAAAGCAAACTGCAGATATCATAATACCTCGTTTCTGAATACTTTCAGAATAAGAACATTACCCTGTACAGCCATTTTTGTACTTAACAAAATTAATAGTAATTCTCAAATATAATCTAATATTCAGTGACTACTAAAATGTCTCCAGTTGTTTCCCAAATGTCATTAATAAGCTTTTTTTGAGAATTTGTATTTAATTAAGAATCACACTTTGAATTTGAATGTCAAGTCTTTTAAATCTCTTATAATCTGGAACACTGTTTGGTTGTTTCCTCAGAGTGTTGTTTAACTTGTCCCTCTACTCACTCATCTTCTTCATAACTAACCAATGTGCCTACATTTCATGGGCTACACTAAGTATACTTTATGCATTTAATTTCATTTAATCCTTACAACAGCTTTAAGACACTAGCAATACCGGTACATCTATTTTACTGATGAGAAAATGGAGGTTAGTGAGATAGATAAACTCAAATCTCTACGGTCACATATTGTCTGTGTTTTCTGCTCTGTTCTTTATGTGTCTCACATAGTTTTGTCCAGTACTGTAACATTTAGACTTGGAAAAGCCTTAATTTTACACAGAAGAAAAAGAGGCCTGGGGAGACTAGTTGTGTGATAGCGTAGTCATGTAATTATTTAGTACATAATTTTCAAATGTAAAAAGCACTTAATAAGCTGGTATCACTGGGGAAAGTCAGCTGGCTTCTCACAGGGTGGTGTTACGTTTGTAAACCTGCCAAGGTGCAGAGCAGTATTTACAAAGTGTGATATCCAAGGCAATTTTAGGTCCAGGCACAATTTTTATTTTCGTAGTTAGAGAAATGATATAACTGATCCACTAACCTCAGATATCATTCTTTAGCCTGAGTCTCAGTTAAAAAGAAAGTGAGTTAATTTCAAGTCACTTTAAAGAAAAATGTTAAAAAAAAATAATGGTACAGAGGGCATATAGTTAGGGCAAAAAAATCAGCATGATGGAGAGAAATGACTCCATAGAGGAGCTCTGTCTTTCAGGGTGAGTATGTTAACCTAATCATGTATGAAATGACAGTGTACATTTATTAATTCACGATGAGAAATAAAACTGTTTTGTCCATTGGAACTCTCCTCTATGTACAGGTAAATTATCTGCCTGTAGGTAGACCTCAAAATTAAAACAAGGAAAATTATTTAAATGACTCTTTTTTTTCTTTTTAATTTTTATTTTTTTCGGATGTACATCATATTTCAAATTCTAGATACATTACATCATGTTCACCACCCAAACACTAATTATAGTGCATCCCCTCACATGTGACCCTAATCACCCCTTTTGCCCTCCGCCCTTCCCCAATGGTAACCACCAGTCCAATCTCCAATGCTATGTGTTTTTTTTTTTTTGTCGTTTTTATCTTCTACTTATGAGTGAGATCATATGGTATTTGACTTTCTCCCTCTGACTTATTTCACTCAGCATAGACAACCTAACAATTGGGAGAAGATATTTGCAAACCACATATCAGATAAGTGGTTAATATCCAAAATATACAAAGAACTCATACAGCTCAACAACAAAAAAACCAACAATCCAAGTAGAAAATGGGCAAAAGATCTGAACAGAGATTTCTCCAAAGAAGATATACAGATGGCCAACAGGCATATGAAGAGATGCTCAACACCATTATAGTTAATACAATAAAGAGGGAAGCATGGTAATTTGCTACCGTAGTCCCACAAAGTTTAAATAATTTGTCCCCCGCTATTGTTCCCTCTCCCACTTTTTTGTTACATTTACCTAGTTCAGTAATAGATATTACAAAAGGAGTTTAAGGGAATTCTTCTAACTCTTTATACTCATTCGAAAGATTTAAAATGGAAGATTGTTAAATCGACCAGCCAGTTTGTCTTTTATTTTTACCATTTGAGATAAATGCGGCTGGTGGCTGTGGATCCAGATGAAACCTAGAGGCCAGGTATGTCCATCTTCAAATGTTGGCCACATATCGACTTATGTTTAGGGCAGAGGCTAGAGATACAATCTGAGTTTTTGATTGAATGGAATAGTAAGCCAAATTTCCAACTAAGTGGACTGATTGTAGAAGCAACTATCCCAGCTCTGCCCCCAAAAGTTTGCTCTCATAGACTTAAATGGAGTGAAAGTGGAATCAATATGTATATTGACATATAAAGGGCCCCTCAGTAAAATAGTTTTAGTTTATTATCTCCGATTCACAACAGGATACTATGTTAGAAAAATCACGTGAGGTCAAAAACACAATACATACTGTTAAGAGAATGAAAAGACAAGACACAGGCTGGAAATATTTGGAAATCATATATATGATAAAGGACTGCTCACCAGAATATGTAAAGAAGTCTCAAATCTCAATAAGAAGAAAACAACCATCCCAGTTTTTAAAAAATGGCAAATAAATTAAACAGAAAAAACTTCACCAAAGAATAGATGCAGATGGAAAATAAACACCTAAAAAGTTATTCAAAATTATCAGTCATTACAGGAATGCAAATTCAAATCACAAGATATCACCACACACCTATTAGAATGCCTCAAATTAAAAATTTTGAGAATACCAAATGCTGATAAGGATGAAGAGCAACTAGAACTTGCATACATTGCTAGTGGTGGGAATGGAAAAGGGTACAGCCGCATAGGAAGATGGTTTGGTAGTTTATTTAAAAAGTTAAGCATACATTTATCATATGACCTAGCCATTCTTCTCCTAGGTACTTATCCAAGAGAAATGAAAATATATGTCCACAAGAAACCTGTACACAAATGTTTATAGTAGCTTTACTCATAATTTTCACGAATTGAAAACAATTCAAATGTCATTAATTGGTGAAGGGACAAACAAATTATATATACTCATACAGTGGTATACTACTCAGCAATAAAAAGGATAAGCTGCTGGTACACGTCACAACATGGATAAATCTCAGGTGTATTATGCTAGAAGAAAGAAGCCAGACTCCAAAGGCTATGTACTGTACAATTCCATTTATATGGTCATTCTGAAAAACGGCAAAATGATACAGACAGAAATGAATTAGTGGTTGTTTATCTAGAATAATGGAGTAACAATGGAGGAGAGGAGGAGATTGATGATAAAGGAGTATAAGGAAACTTTTGGGGATGATGAAAATATTCTATATCTTGATTGTGGTGATGACTACAAACTGTATAGGTTTGTCAAAACCCACAGAACTATATATTAAAAAGGCAAAACAATATTATATGTAAATTATACCTAAAAATCTGACAAACACGAACACAAATGCAAATACACTCACACACACATACACGCCATCACAGATGGATATACTTGCATTATTGAGGTGTGAGCCTTATTGACCCCCAATAACAGCAGACCAACAGTATCTATGTCATTTTTTGCTTGAGATTGGAATGTTTTCTGACCAATGGGAGAGCTATTGTTTAATGTTAAGAAAGGAACTGAGAAAATATTACTAATTTTTAAGGTTCCTTTTCTGGCCAAAAGGATGAAAATTGAGGATATACTATTAACTAAACAAATATTTATTGAGGACCTACTACATGGCAGGCTCTGTTTTAATGCTAGTTGGCAGAGTGAATACAGCAGACAAAAACCTCTGCTCTCGAAACAAACAATGACCTAGATGATATCCATTTTATGTCAGATGGTCTTAAGTGCAATGGAGACAACAGAAAAAGCAGAGCCAGGGGTAGGAGAGCCAGTGGCATGGAGGTGGAGGGTATTGTAAAGCTCTATCATGAAGTCATCAAAAGGACATGTTCCCTGCACTATGCTGGCACTGGAGATAAAATGACAAGGAACAGCAGACACGGTGCTTGCCCTCCTGGAGCATTCATCTAGCGGAGGAGAGATATTAATTAAATAACTGTATAAATGTGAAACCACACACTGTAATAATTGCTTTGTGTTTTGAAGAAAATTGCATGAGGAAAGGGTTCTACGGTCAACTAAGTCTGAGGGACCCTGTACGCCACATGCACACCTTTTTATTCTCCCTTTATTAACATATCAACATATTAAGAAGCCCAAGACTCTCTACAGTGACTACAAATACATTAATGGAATATTTACCAAATGTATTTGGCTTTTTGTCTATTAGCGTCTCACAGAATACCATATGTAAAGAAACACAGGAATAAATAATCATATCATATCTTTTAATTATTGTAATTTTCTTCACTAAATTGATGTTAATGAAAAAATAGAAGGCAAGCCAAAACCACTAGGAGGAAAAAGTATACCTTTCTTCAATATTTCTCTGTTTTTTGGTCTTTGAATAAGGGAATGAATCAGGAACTAAAAAAACCTGTGTACTTTCTCCAGATCAATTTCTGATGAAACCTGCCTGTTCGGCAACATTTTCAGCTTCAAGATATAATACCCAGATGCCAAACTTTTTTTTTTTTTTTTGAGGAAGATCAGCCCTGAGCTAACATCTGCTGCCAATCCTCCTCTTTTTGCTGAGGAAGACTGGCCCTGAGCTAACATCCGTGCCCATCTTCCTCTATATGTGGGACACCTGCCACAGCATAGCTTGCCAAGAAGTGCCATGTCTGCACCCAGGATCCGAACCCGGTGAACCCACGGCTGCTGAAGCGGAACGTGTGCACTTAACCACTGCACCACTGGGCCGGCCCCTAAACTTCTTGATATAGAACCATTAAGAGATCTTGACTCTAACTTAATAGGTTTGTTGTTGTGGTATATTGCAGGATGGAAGAAATAAGTTAATATACCAATATTATTGAGTGCAGAGCTTCTTACTGTGGGATAAAGAAGAGACAAATACTTAATGGGGGAAGGAAGAGAAGATCCATGAAGGGTTGGGTTAATATTAAAGCTATCATTATAAATTTATAATTTAAAAAATTATTGATATGGCTGGGGGTCACTTTCACTTGAAAAAGTAAAGAAAAATATGGTATTTAGTAATATATTTTTGATTCGACTCACAACCAACTTTATGTTTCTTTTCAAATCACCTTCTCTTTTTCTTTTTTCTAACCCCATTGCTGCAGTTTTGGTTGAGCTGAAAATTATTCCCTTCAAATGAAATTGTTTTAGAGTTTTCAGCAACCATTGCCACGGCTTAGACTTTGAAATTCCTGATGTGAAAACAACAACAACAACAAAATATATATATATACATATACATATACGTCTATATATACATATAAAGGAGCTTAGATGTTGAGTTTTCTGTCACCTTGGTGGTTTCTGATTTATATAACCTGGTTCAAGCAGAAAGCAAACATTACAAATATCTCTATACTCATTGATTTCTACAGCCTCACCTTAATTTATCACACCCAGAGATAATTTTGAAGTCAATAGGCAGTCATTACATAAGGTGGAGAAATTAAATGGGGAAAGAAAACAAAGTCAGTTTCCAAAGATTAAAAAGAAAAAATTAATTACAAGCAAAGTGCAGAGAAACTATAGTTTGGAATGAATCAAGCCATCCATTTGATTATAACACTAGTATAAAGCTCTCATTTGACATGAAAAATATATGAGTGTTAGTAGATTTTTCCTCCTGAATGTGAAAGTACAAATCAGTGTGTGGGTTGATTTGGTTTAATGTTTAATATCCAACTTCTTCCTCTGATATTTAGCTTTTTTTATTTTTATTTTACTGATCAAATAATATTATGTGAGCACAGATATCTGCTTTGTATTGCTGCATTAAATACTTCTGTTTGGTTAAAACAAATGTTTTAGTGTACTATATAATATTTAAAAGCACTTCAAATAAAGAATAACAAAGCTGTTATAAAAGGATTAAACTGGTGAAGGTCAGAATGATAGTGGCCAGGTTGGCACTGCCTCAAAGGTTAGCCATCCATTTTTATTTCTATGGCATTTTGTGGCCTTTGGAGTTGCAGACTGGTCTATACTTAAAAAAAAAAGTACACGACTTGGATTTTAAATTGTTTGAAAGAAAAGGATGGAAGGGTTCAGATTTTTCTATGTTACTTGCACTTTAGTCTGCAAAACTCCAACATTCTTCTGAAGTTCAAGGCATCTCCATGACAATTTATTTGTAGAAAATAAAATAAAATCTATATTCCTCATGATGCATGCCTGAGATTTATTCTCCAATTAGGCTCTGCCCTCTGTTCCTTACGGAGTGAAATTTGGCCCAAGGGAATGGTAAATATTTTAACTTGATAGAAAATCACTGGCTGGTTGATCAGTTGGCATTGACCAATCTTTAGACAGCTATTCAGTAATTTTTTTAATGAAATAGGTAATTATAGGTTATTTCCTAGTAAGAAATACTAGATGTCTCTCATGAACATTCTTCATATAATTTAACGCAAATAGCAAGCTAAAGCAAATAAGATTTTGCAAGAAGAACAAAGAAATAGAAAAACGCCTCCAAACGCCTAACTGAAAGAGAAAAATTCCTCCAAATCCTTTTTCCAACATGGCAAACCCAAGAGCTAATCCCGCCTACCTAAAGCCATGCTTGAAAAGAGATTGGAAGACAGTGTAACACACGGATACAGTGAATGTAAATTTAAATTGAAGGGTTAGACAGACCTGAAGTCAAATTCTAGTTCTTATTTTATCATTGTTTGCGCTTGGGCAAAGTACTTAAACTCAATTTTCTCACAAATAAAATGAAGATTACATCTATGTTGTAAGGTTGTTTTGAACACTAAATGAAGTAATACATAAAATGCCTAGAACAGTGCTGGCACATAACATAAGTGAACTTGTTTTTTTGTTTTGTTTTGTTTTGTTCTGTGAGGCAGATGGGCCTTAGTTAACATCTGTTCCCAATCTTCCTATTATTTTTGCTTGAGGAAAATGGTCCCTGAGCTAACATTGCTGCCAATCTTCCTCTACTTTCTGTATGGGATGCTGCCACAGTGTGGCTTGATGAGTGTTGTGTAGGTCCACGCCCAGGATTTGAACCTGAAAAACCTGGGCCTCAGAAGTGGAGTACATGATCTTAACCACTATGCATACACTGGGCTGGTCCCATGAACTGTCTGATTTTCATTTTAACTATAATTACTGTGAGTGTTTAAGTGTAGTTTCCTTTCCAGTTTTGCACTGTGCTGTCCTAACTTTCTCGGGAAAATTTTAAGGAAACATATTAAAGAAAGTTGAAGGCCCAGTTCTTCCTTTTGAAGGATTCCAACATAAATGAGAGTGGAAAGGTAGCCAGGGGTCAAAGATTAGAATTTCATTACTAAGTCGTTGTAGAAGACCTGGAAGAAAGAACTTGGTGGTGAGCATACATCTATCCTCAGCCTACCTGTCAACCCTATCTCCCATTATTCTATCCATTTTAACATCTTAGTTTTAGGCCTCTCTCTTCCTGGAAAACACTCCAGCCATTGAAGGTTCTATGATTTTGTTGGGACAGGTCTCTTTGTTTGGAATATCCTTATCCTGCTGCATCTTGACCTGTCTAAATTATGTGCCTACTCCAGAACTGAGCTCAAATGATTCTTCTCTGTGAATATTTCCCAATACCCTTGCAGAGTATCTGTTTTTACTTTATTGGTGTTCTGGTAGCAGTTAATACTGTGATTGAAATGCTGCTGTGTATTGTAGCTACCTGTCTGCATGTCTTAGCTTCCCTAAAATGTTGAGTTATTCGATTTCATCCCCTATGCCCAGTGAAAATCTCCTGCTACATAGTAATCACAGTTGGCATTTGATAATTTATATTCACTTAATCTGAAATGACTTTGTATTTTCAAAGCAAATAGCTATCAGTAAGAGAAATGTTACTTAAATATAAAAATATATTTGGGAAGAATGAAAAGATATTATAATCTTGATTGCTTTATCTTGAGTTCACTGTTATATTTCACTCTCTATAGTCATGTTTTGTAACTAACGCAATGGATGATGAATTATCTCATTTTAAATCAGGTTAATATTGACTGCCTCAAATTCTACCAATGACTAGATAAAATTCAGAATGTCACCAGGGCCTCCTTGTTTAACATAGTACTCTTGTATACTTTAATGTTGAATATTAAACTTGGCAAGGAAAAAAATTTGTTTAGTTCATTGAATTTAAGATGCTATCAATTATAAGGTGCATCTCTTTTCAGAGATATTACAATGTGCAAATATGCACTTCTTATAATTGATGAAGTATGAAACAATAAATTCTTTCATGGTAGTCCATATGAGGATGATTTGATTGCAAGTTACAGAAGATTTAATTGAAAATGACTTAAACGCTAATAACAATAAACTTCGGATAACAAAATTCCTCTGATAGGTTTAGTTAATTAAATGGGTCAGCAGTGACATCACACACCCAGGTTTTTAACATATTTCCTCAGGGCATTAGCTTTTGTCCTTGTGCTTGAGGTGCTATGGCTGCAAGATGGCTTACATATCTTCTGGCACAACTGCTTCACTCAGCCCCACAGTCGGAGACATGTTGTTTTTCAGATGTCTGTTTTTAACAGTGGAAAACTTTTGTCAGAAGCTACCCCTGCAGACTTCTCCTCATAGTACTTTGGGCAGAGTTGAATTACACTATTTTTCCCAAGTCAATCCCTGGCAAAGGGAATGAAATGATCATCATCGGCTAAAGCCGTTCAAGTTCCAAACCTCTAGGGCTGGTGATAAGATCGTCTTTCCTGAGAACATGGATGTGAAGAGAAAACCATGTGCATAATATTGAGGTGCTACTAACAAGAATATAGGGGATATCTATTTGAGTACGTACTCAAGTGTCTGCTGCAGTCTGTTTATTTATGTCTCTGCTCTCTCTATATACTTGTAAAGTCAGTTGTTTGCTACAGTAATATGATTGCATGGGTTGCTTAATCTTTATACCTGGAAGCTCTTGGATTTTATTTGAAGCAAAAAAGGAAGTTTTATGATTTATAGTAGAAAGACTCATCAACAAGTACTTTCTTCTTAGAAATCCCTCTGATCAAATAAACTAAAATTAAAAATTAATGAAAATGATTGATAACTCATAAAAATATAACAGATGGACACTTCATAAGCGTCACAATTGTACCTAGCATTAACTATTTTTTTTAATATGCCAATCCTCCACTATGGAAAGAAGAGCATCCTTCAACTTGATGGCGAGAGGAAGAGTACCTTTTTGAGGCTCTCTAGATGAAGGTATGGTAAAAAACATGCTTTTATAGGCTTGTTGGTGTCAGTATTACAAGTTAGTGAAGAAGACATTCCCTCATAGAGAATGATTTGTAAGCCATTGAAAAACCTATTAAATATATATCAAAAGAATAAATTAATTGAGCCCACACTAATTAAAAAATAAAATCAAACATAGTCTATCTGAAATGGTCAATATCAGCATCATTCTTTGAAGGATTTTTTTAAAGAATCATATTTACATATGAAGTTAAGTATTCAGTTAAATTACAGGCATGAATCTGACTAGCTTATAACATAACTGCTATTATATAATGGAGAACTTCCTTGAGAGAATGGGCTGGTAGAATCATGAGCACTCGGGGTACTTGAAGCAGAGAAAGCGACAAGGTCAGAAAGGGGCTCAAAGAAACCTTATGATGAACTTTACCTTCAGGTAATCCTAGTCTCTCAAATTTATCTTCTTTTCTCTATATCCACCATAATCCCTGTACAAGTCACTTTCATCTCCCACATTGGCCATTGAAATATTTCTGAATAAGGCTTCCTACCTCCACTCTTGTCCATACCCCACACTCCATACTGCAGCCAAGGTAATCTTTTAAACAGATATAGGCAATTCATGGTATTCATAGTAGTTAAGGTCTATAAAGTCACTGCAAACACTGAATTAGCAAACATTGAATCATTGCTCCTAGAGTACGTACACGGTTAGGTTTCTGGGAGCCTCTGGTCACATTTTTGTCAACTGATCAATACATAATCTTGTTTTATGTGTGTTTGTTTAAAGACTCCTTATTTAATGTATATTATTGATTCATTAACGCTGAACTCATGATTATAGCAGCATAACTCATGCCTGAATGAAGCTTATTTAACACACATATTTTCTCCATAAGGCACATCACAGCCTTCTTGCACTTTGGAACACTAGGCAGGACTTCAGCACTGTGTTTAGGAGCCACTTTCAACAGCAAAATCACCAATAAAAAGCCCCCAAATGAGCAAAATGTGGCACTGATCACGCTGTGAAAAAGACGCTTGTTTACAGAATGAGAGCTGAAGAAAGGGTATTGCCTTGTTTGATCTCAGCTGAGAACTTGTGTGTTGGGTGACTTGAAGTTTTCACCACTCTGCACATGCCCACAATGACTGTCAAGGCATCTCGTATTGATTTTGTGGTCACGAATAAATGTTAGCAAGCAAGCAAATTCGCTAATACAGAATCTGTGAACAATGAAGACTGACTGTATTTTGAATCATGAGATGCCCTACGTGAAAACTCAGCTAATATATCCTCTCTTCAGAAAGGATTTTCCTAACCATACAATTTAACGTAGGTTCCTACTGTTACTATCTCTCATAATATTCTTTTTGAGATTTTTTAACAGCTTAACATAATTAGTACTTAGGTATTTATTTGTTTAATGCCTAGCACGCTTACTGGACTGCAAACTCCATGAAGATAGCCTATTGGATGACTGGTGTATGCCTATCCCTAACATTGTGTCTAGACATTGTACTCCCTCAATAAATATTAGCTGACCAACTGACTGACTGGATAACAGAATAGTGTTTTAAAGGATTAATTATTTCACCACACGAAAATCTGGCAATTGACAACTAATAGCCGGGAGAAACTCATCTTTGTAAGACTTAAACCATTCATCAGTCCTACACACAGCCCAGAAGTTTGAGCTGGTAACATTTATCTGCAACATATAATAGTGGGACACTAATACTGTTGGAAGAAGGATGCCATCACACAGGCACCTGCTTTGCACTGTGCTTCTGTTACAACAAGTAAAGATCATTACTGCTAAGAGCTGGAGAATAAGGTGTACAGACAGAACACGATGGAGTAAAATTATCTGAAACCAAATGGCTGTTTTAAGGGAAGACACACATATATGCCTGCCCTTGCCATTTATCCAAAAAGTTCTTGAGCTTCATGTGCAAACTTAGTCATTCAACAAATATTTACTGAGCACCATCCTTCTCAAGACACTGTGCTAGGCCTTGAGGATAGAACATAACACAAACAATTCACCAATATCATGTTGCACTATAGCAAGAAACAATGTTGTTATTTCTATAGTTTGGGATCTCCACAGATAAAAACACTTGGTTGAACTACTACAAAATATCTGGCAGATTCCACCTTATCACATAGATGGAACCAGTTAATATTACCTCTTAATTTGTTTCTTTACACTTCAAGCCATATTATCTCAATAATAATAACAGGAAGAAAAGGCACAGAACAATGAACATGTGAATTTACATCCTTAAAATATTTTCAAACACAGAAGGGTTCTTCCAAAAAGCAACTGCAATGATCAGGCACTCCGCTAGATGTTGGGTAATTGAGATAGATCTTGTCCCTGACCTCATGCAGCTTAGCATCTACAGTGATGGTGGGGGCAGTTATTAGACAAATGATTATATATAAATATATAATTGCAAATTGTGATAAGTGCTAGAGAGTGAAGTAAAAGTGCTAAGAGGGCATTCAATGTGGAGGGAGCAGAGGAAACCAACGATATTTCTGAGTTGGGGTGGTGTTTATGAGAATCATCAATATCCAGGTGGTTAGTTTTAAAGCCATGGGAGAGGGTAAGTTCTTAATAAGCATGTGTAGGACAGAATAGAACTAAGGCAAAAATTTCCACAAGTACCCAAGGGAGGACATTGCTAGGCCTCTAGCAACTGGATTATAGTATTCCAATAGCAGCTTGTTCTAAAATTCTGAAAATGTACAGGACATGGAGTGGAAGAAAAAAATCAGCCTGCTCACCTTTAAGCTGAATTTTCATTAATCCCAGCCCTATTTCTACAGAAATATCCTTAGTAAATACTAATAATGAAGACTGTTGAACATTTGCAATGAGCCAGGTTTAGAGCCAACTGTTTATATGCATGATGTCATGCTATTTTGTTATGATATTTTGAGATAGTGTTAAGTGCTATACACATTGAATCACTTTACCGTTTGGATGAGGACTCTGAAGTGTAGAGGAGTTAATTAATTTACGCCCAGGTCATACAGCCAGTAAAGGGTAGAGCTGGGATGGGAACCTATCTCCTACAGATGCCACAATCCACAGTCTTCAGTAATTGCAATAAATCATTGGTCATCTGAAAACGGAGATTTTTCTGCCATTTTCTTATTGAGGTGTGTGTGTGTGCGCGCACATGTGTGCTGAATTACAGCTGTCAACATGTTACCAAGTATTATAAAATTGAGATTTTAGTAAAAGGCATTATGAAGGAATCATACTTTTTAAGATCTAGTTAAGTAGCTGTAGGGTAAAGGGTTTAAACAAAATTGCAACGTTGAGAATCCAAAAATTAGTTCTAAAAGATATTATTGTAAAATAATCTTTAGAACAAGGATATCTACATAGCGTTTTTTTTTCTGATACGTATACAAGTGTCTCAACTATCCATGAAATATTATTTTTCCTGACCTTAAACAATAAACACCTAATTAACATACAGGTGCATTTCTACTAGCTTGGAATTTAAAGCCTACTATATTTGAAATCATTGCTGGATCATTTACCATAAAGTAAAGCTTGAGAAAAGAAGCACTGATGCATTTTAATATTAAAGCTTTAAAAACAATTTTATTTATCCAGCTTTTAGTGGTGAAGAGAGGCAATGACAATTCTAAACTAACACTGGGGAAGTAGAAAAGAAGGAGGGACATTAGGATGGAACATGCTGTCAGCTCGACCCTCACATGCTGACGAAGGAAAGGGGAAGAACTGGAAAGCATTTTACTGGTTTAGAGCTTGGGATTGAATTGGTGATTAGTTTCCAAACAATATTCTATAAAACATGCCTGATCATCCATCCTTCTCTTCATCCATCCATCCACTTATCCTTCCATCTTCTATTCCATGATTTGATTCTATGGAATTTGTGGAATTGTAATGCCATAGAAATTTGCATGAACAAAATTTTGAACATTTCTTTCACCAATTAATTCGTTAAGGAGATTTCCCTGTGTACTTTAATTCAAGCATGCGTACTATTTTAAGAACTCCAGTTGGTTTTCCATTGGTATATTATACTTTAAAACTGCCATGAGCAGCAACACCGAAGTAACAATGAACACACCTACCAATCAGATATTAGTTTCTAAACACAGTTTTCTATTAAAAGGAATAAGGACCCTTAAAAAATGGTTGATTTCAGAGCTGAGGGGTGGGAGGCAAAGTGCTCAAAGAATGATTAAGACACATGGAAAGGACACAGAAGCCAGTCTGAAGGGGTTTCAACTGGCGAAACCTGGGACGATTTGAGCGTCAAATTAAATAATGATACTATAAACTGTAAAACAAAAACAAAAATCCAGGAATCCATACTGATCAAACAAATAAATAAATAAATGAGAGAGAAGGGAAAGCTCTTTCTTATAGTGAAGGCCAACTAATAAATGTACTAGGAATAACAGAGTTAGAAAATGACTTGACAAGCACCATAACAATAATTGTTTTAGGCAAAAGTAGTGGGTTTGGTAGATAAGAAACAGAATATTTATGTATCAAAGTATCTCCCCATAAAATATTTATTAATTACAAAGAAGAAAAAGTAACTTTAGGGTGGAGAAACCTGGCAAGACATCTCCTTAATTAAATGATCAATATTTATATCATCCATAAAGGAAAGAGTTGACATCATTTGTTTCCTCATGCACTGAGAAGAATGCAACTTCACTTCTCTGGTATTTCTACCAAAAGTGCTTAACTGGAATCCAATCATGATTAATATAGGCAAACCAAATTTGAGAGCTATCTTACAAAACAAAGGATCCATATGCTTCAAAAACAAGAGAGAGAGACTAAGGAATTGCTCTGGATAAAAGACGATTAAAAAGATATGACAACAAAATGCAACATGTGAGCCTGGATTGGTCTAGAGTAGAACAATTTCTTTTCTTTTATTATGAAGAATATTAGTGGAGTAATTGGTAAAATTTGAAAAAGATCTGTACATTAGATAGTAGAACTGTATCTGTGTTACTTTTCTGATTTTGATTATTTTTGTGTGGGTTTATGTAAGACCATGTCCTTGTTTTAGGAAATACATACTGAAGTATTCTGGAGTAAAGGGATATCATGTCTCTAACATTCTCAAAAGATTCAGAAAAATTTATACACACACACACATACATACATACATAAAGCAAACGTGCTAAAATGTTAACATTTGGGTAATACGGATGAAGTATACATGGGAATCCTTTGCGCTACTTTTGCAATCTTTCTGTAAGTTTCAATTTAATAAAAAGTTAAAAACATATTCTGTGGTCCAATATGTTTTTGGAAATTTTGTTAGAGGAAATTATGGAAATAACTATTAAGTATCTGAAACTCAGGAAAAGTCTCAAGCAAAGAGGTGGAATAGAGACTCAAAGAAGAGATTTTCATACTGGGACAGGTAACAAGAAGGAAAAGGAAGTTCCAAAGTGTTTATACCTTTGCTTCTGTTTATTTGTTTTTTGCCATGGTAAAATGTAACAAGTTTTCATTTGGAATTAATAAAGACATAGTAAGAGAAAGCTATGAAATGGTAAATAAAAAATGTTAACCCAATAGCAAAAAATCTGACAAAACAGGATAAATGAAGAGAAGTCCATTAAAACATTGCTTTTAATTATCTAGATTCCAGCATGCCAGCAGCAAAAACATGGGAGGCAGTGTGTTGAAGAGGAAATGAGGAGGCTGGGCCTGGCTCTTTAATTATAAAGCCAAGTGATGTGGAGTTGATTAACCTTGATGGACCCCACTCTCCTCATCAATTAATTAAGTAAATTAGTCTGGGTAATTTTTAAGTTGCTTTCTAGTTCTAAATTTCTGTAATTCTGTATCTCCCAAATTACAAATGAGAAAAGAACGTCGTTAATTGGAAATGTGGGCTAGCCTATTTCTCCAATAAAAGTCTTACAAAGGTTTTGTTATGTTTTGTTTTACTGTGTTAACAAGAAGATTCAGGTTTTATAGCAGACACTACTAGTAGCCTACCTAACAGCCTCCACCCATTTTTCACTGCTAACAGAATCGTAATTTTGTATAGGTGAGGGTGGAGTAACGGGCTATCCCTTAATTACAGTGAAAGTGGATCCTCTTCCAGCCGCAAGGGTTGACTCATGATTGTTCTAAGCAAACAGTGTGAATCTCATGCCTCTGTGCCAGCTATAGGTCTAATGGTGGACATGCCAGTTTTCCCAAGACCATAAGGGAAGTTTGCTGAGACAGTGACTCTGAGAATGATTTTCTTTTCAGATAAAAAGAGGGAAACACACAAGCTGGAAGCATTCATCCCCCCCTCCATTATTTTTTCTGCCTTTAATGTGGTTGCATGGTGAATGTGATGGTTGTAACTGAGGCAACCATCTTATGACCATGAGGCTTTAAGTTAAAGTAGACAAGCCAAAATGCTGAAGGTGAGAGAAAGAGAAACAGAAAATGTCTGGTATTATGGATTGAATTTTTGTGCCCCCACAACTTCATTTATTGAAATCCTAACCTTCAACATGGTGATATTAGGAGGTAATCAGGTTATGAAGGTGGAGCTCCCGTGAGTGGAATTAGTGCCTTTACAAAAGGGAACCCTTGAGAGCAATAAGATGGCATCTATGAACCAGGAAGCCAGCTCTTTCAAGACACTGAATCTGCTAGTGCTTTGATCTTGGACTTCCCAGCCTCAACAATCATGAGAAATAAATTTCTTTTGTTTATAAGCCTCCTGTAATACTTTGTTGTAGCAGCCCGAACTAAGACACCTGGGAAGTTAATGACATTGCTAGCCACGGGACCACACATGGAAATGCCTAATTCCAAAGGTCAAATTATGTGACGTTAAGTAAATGCTTTTATTTTGTAAGTCACCATTGTTTGGTTATTCTGTTTCCTTTAGCCAAAAGCATTCCTAACTGATACGGTTCTCTGCTTCAAAGCTTTAATTAATAAATAATATTTCTAGACAGAGGAGATTTGAATTAATTCAAAATACTAATAAAAATATGTTTAAAGTAGCTATATTTTTCTGATTATATAAGAATTACACTCATTGCAAATAATCCAGAATATACAACAAAATTTATATACATACATATATATTTACACACACTCACACATGTGTATATATATTCACAAAAGCACGCATACTGCTTTGTAAACTGCCTTTTCAGTTAATATAATATGGCCATATCTCTGTATCAGTAGATATATAATTGATGTTTATTTCATGATGCATACACACACATAAGCAAAACTTTGCTTAATAGTTTCCTTAGGGCAATAATTACTGGGTCAAAGTATGTGATTAAAAATTATTTTTGATACAGTTTGCAAAATTGCCCTCCAGAAATGTACCCATCTATCAACACAACATAAGAGTCCATGTTTCCTCACACCTAACTCCTCGGGAGATTTAATCAACATTTTAATCATTACTAGTCTGAAAATCAAATATTCGATCCCCTTTTAGTCTTCCTTCTTTGATTGCCATTACTGTTTAACATTTTCTAAGTGTTTATTGACTATAGTATTTCTTTTCTGGTAAATGCCCTTTTTTGCCCATTATTCTATTTAAACACTTATCTTTATCTTACTGATCGTTAACAACTCTTCAGTGTTAAGTGGCATACATCAGAGTGGGAAGAGCGCAGTCTCTATATGCAGTCTACCCGGGTTCAAATTCACCTTCCACTCAGAGCTCCTAGGAGGATTAAGTTAGTTACAACATGTAAAGTACTTTGAATACTGCCTGACATGTGATCAGCACTACCTAAGTGCTAGGTATTATTATTACTACTCTTATCGAAGATATTAGTATTCTGTCATAAATCTTGTTAATGTGTATTACTTGTTTTTTCAACTCTTTAAATGGTGTCATATGTGACACACAAAATTTTGCGTTTTCCTCTGGTTAGATCAACAATCTTCATTTATCATCTCTGGTTTTGGTACTATGGAAGCACTGGCTTCGAAAGTTCATTCTCAGTCCAATATTTATTTTTTAACTCCTATATTTTTCTTTTACTATTTTTATCTTTTTATTTTTCACATTCAGATCAATCTGGAAGTTATTTAGGAGTAACCTATGGGTACAACTATAACTGTCTCTCTCTCTCTCTCTCTTGATCTATCTATCTACCTATCTATCTACTGTTGGCCAATTGTCTCAGTCTGATATATTAAATATTTCATCTTTTCCTACTATATTTAAACTATGTTTATCACATTGTCAATTTGCATTTGAACTTCAGTCAACTCTTGGATACTGCATTATGTCCCAATGAACTATATGAATTTCTTGAATATCTATCAGTTCCACATTGTTTTTAATTATTAGAACTCTAGAATACATTTTAACAAGCCCACATGTGTTAATCTTATTTTTAGAATTTTTAACTATTTTAATATTTATTTTGCTGGATGAATTTTAGATTCATTTTTTCTAAGAACTCTGCAGTTCCCCACAATCCTACTAGATGTCCATGAAGATTTCTCTTCATTTACAAATGGATTCAGGGAGAATTGATAGCTTTTAAATATTTAAACTTCCCAGTTTTGTTTTTTAATGTCTGCCCTCAAGATTTTGCCATTTTCTTCACAGAGTCTTTGCCTCTTTTCTTTTAAGTCTCTTCCTAGATTTTTCACATGTTTAGGAGAGCTTTTTTTTTTCATTCTCTTATTATTAACATTATGAACAAAACATATGGGCAAGTACTGAATTTTTGTGTAATCAAGTAAAGCCAACTTATTCAATTATTTTATAACGTATTTATAAGCTGATCTACTTAGGTTTTCCTCAGTGAACATTTACATCATCTATAATAATAATTTTTATAATTTTGCCACTTCTTTTCCAATACTTATACATTTATTTACTGTTATTATTTTATTTCATTTGCTAAAACTTCCACAAAAATATTGAATGATAATAGTGTTAATGGGAGCTTGGTCTTATCCTCACCTTTTATGAACATGGCTTTAATATTTCTTTCTTTCTTGGTTTCTGGTAGATTATAATTTCAAGAAAAATTACCTTATTCATGGTTTACTAAGAAATTCATGGAAATAGATGTTGATGTTTTTATAATTAATTAAAAATATCTTGATGTTTATCTTAAATTCTTGGAAGATCTTTATTATATTGTAAATATTTCAGAAAATAAAAAGTATAGAGAATTTTTGCAATATTTTAACCTTTTCTATTTTTTTATTTTTTTTGGTGAGGAAGATTGGTTCTGAGCTAATATCTTTTGCCAATCTTCTTCTTTTTACTTGAGGAAGATTGCTGCTGAGCTAACATCTGTGCCAACCGTCCTCTATTTTGTATGTGGATGTTGCCACAGCATGGCTTGATGAGTGGTGTTTAGGTCTGTGCCCAACATCTGAACCCATGAACCCTGGGCCACTGAAGTGGAGCGTGTGAACTTAACCACTATGCCAGTAGGCTGGCCCCAATCTTAATCTATTTTTATTGTGCCTCCCAAAAGATAAAACACTGAAAGAAATCAGTTAATTTCCACTTACCAGGTCTGTCAAATCTGGGTGTCCCATCCAACATATTAGGACAGACATCCCCAGAGGAAAATGGCTTAAGAATAATTTTAAAACATTATTTTTCCCTACAGAATAACATGTGTCCATTATTTATTACAAATATAAACAAAAGAAAAGCAAAAACTCATATTCTCTTAAAAAAGGTAATTACTAGTTAATATTTTGTGTTTTTTTTCATATATTTTCTTTCCTCTTTCTAATATATGTGTATAAAATATGCTATAATAGAATTATATATTTTATATCCTGCTTTCTAAACAGGATAAAAAAGTAAGAGTTATGGTAGAAAATGCAAAAATAAGGTTTAGACATTCAAATTGGTAAATCTTCCTGAATTCTCCCACCTACTGTCTGGGTCTGACATTGTCATCAATACTAACATGTTATTCTTCAAGGCAAAAAGGATATTAAAAAATTTCCCTTTGTAAGACTTACACATAAGTATTACAGAATATCTGAAAAACAGCACAAATTATTTGATATTTTTGAAAAAAAATGAAAAAGATGTTGGAATTTCGAATATCAGACTTCAAGACATAAAGAAACCTGGATCACTCATCCTGTGCAAAGCAAGCATAGAGCCGAGTGGATGCAGTGTTTAACTGAGAATTACAACATAGAGGATTATCAGAGAACCGGTTAGCTTGCATTACGGAATTCTATACTGATTCATAATGCAAAAGCACAGTGATCCAGCTGTAGTAGGAAGCATACTTTGCCACTACAAGAAAAGAAAAAAAGAAAGGAAAAAGGTCCCAATAATGTCTGTTAAAACCATTTGAATCCTGGTTTCAGGCAAAGATTCTAAAAGGTTAATGTCTCATTTATTGCAAACATATTACCACAGGGAAGAAAATATTGAATTTTTTAGGTCCACTATTCATAAATTAACTATCTGGTGATAAAGGCTACAAACTAGATCATTCAAAGAAATTGGTAATTTTCCTAACTGCCCTTTAACAATGAAAGATGGATTTGCACGCAGCCTTAGAATGAAATAAAGTTAATTCTTTTGTTTATCCACAGGCTATCCTCAACCCCCTAAAAAAGTCCCACTGTTAATGATTATCTATAAAGCCATTTTTATCAGCCTTCTCCAAGTAACATGAGGAACTAAAGCAATTCATCAACAGGTGACTTGTTCCCTTTTTCAAATTAAACAATCTGTTGTATGTTCTTTTCCATCAGAGAAGAAATACGATGGATTCTATTTCCCAGACCATAAATGATTTTTGAGTCTCCACGTCTGAAATGTTTCTGCTTAAACTTGACAAGGGGAAAAAAAATAACTTTCGTAAGGCAAAGTCATCCTTTAGGTTAAAGTAGATGTGCTGCAGGTGCACACGCCCAATTTTCCACAGCAGCAATGGAATATGAGAGAACTAAGAGGTGGATATTAGATGCTCATCTTAGAAACCATGAGTTTCTAACATTAAAAGATTAGGCTTTACTAGGTAACGAAAATTGCCTTCTGGTGAATTGCAGGTCTGTGATACTGTCGTTAATTCATTTCCACAAAGCTTCAGCTTGTTTGGCCAAGATGGAACTGTGTAACCCTAGGGCGCCTTTCTACCTGAAAATTTGCTTGGTACATGGAAATTCTCACAGATATCCCTCTTATGGAGCACTGCAGGCCACACCATTTCTTAACTACAACTCCCTGGCAATTGCTATTTACACCATAAATAATCTTTATATATATATTTCTACAGAAACCAGCTATCTTGCTAGGGCCTTAATGCAAAAATGATTTTATGTGACTTTTCAACATTTTCATAAGTGAAAGTCCAACATGCAGCCTGGATTTGGCCAGAAGGAGAATTTTAAGAAAATGAAAGAAATGATGAAGGCCTCCAGGTAACCTCCAGAAAGGACAGCTTGCTATAATTTAACAGGTATAAAATCTTATATCATAAAAGGCCCAGTTTCTAAAATAAGTATGTTTTGTGAAACTGTATATATGCCTAGGATTATTCTACACAGGCAATATGATAGGGGAAGCACTTATAATAGCAAACTCAATCAATATAAAAATTAACCAGACTATTGAGGTCTCAGTAGTAAGCTTTCCCTTTTTGTCCAAATAAAGCAGGAAGAGAATTTCCTAAAAATAACTTTTGCCCTAGGATTGGCTCTGGGACCCCTGGCATCTTACTTTGCTTGGCTTGTGACACAGATTTTGGTCCCAGATTCTGTCTTGGAGGCAGATGTGGTTTCCTCTTTGGTCCTATCAATAGACACAGACACTTGTTCCAAACACAAGGATCTGTTCCTCTCCCTAGCTTTTGAGGTCTGAGTTGGTTCAGGATTAAACTTGCTAAATAGGCAGACATTTTGGAATGATTGCCACTACCAGGTGGGTTCTTATTTCCCACTAGCAATGCTGTTAGAGGAAACTTTGTGGTTATCTGTATTTCACTACAGCCGGCCTTCGTGACAGTTCTTCCTTGGGTCAGGAGAATTTGTCAGTCTTCTAGGGTTATGTATTGCCACTTTTGGATAGTGATAGTGTACATTTTGGTGCTGGTAGCTGCACGTCACTTTGATTATGAAATGGTAAATCTCTCCCTGGGAACAGAAATCTAGCAAAGGACGTGGAGGTAGGCTTTCTATAAAGAACGTGCGTTTTCCAATGTAGTAGAAGGCTCATTACAGCCCATTAAAAAGACAAGCCCACTGATTTTAAGTACAGTTGAATTTCCCATTATCTATGCTCTGCCTACTAGTAACAAACCATCCAATATGTCAACACTTGTGTGGTTAAATCTTTCCATACAAACAAAGTACCTCCAAAGAAAGAGGATCAATAGGTTAGTCTTTCTCATATGTAAGCCTTATCCCAAATCGTGAATTAACATTAACTAAAAGACAGCACTCTCTCCTTATTTTTCTCTCATCCTCTTTAAGTATATCCTCATCTTCCTCTCAGAAAAATAAAATATCTCTATTAACAAATTTTTTGCAAAAGTTTATCACTCCACTTTTTTTTAATGAAATAGTTCTTATCTATCTTTGATCTGTTATTTCACCTCCTCTTTTAACTTCACTATTTTGCTTAGTTTGTGTTATTTCTATTTGTCTCTGGCAGATGGGTGGTCCCATTTGGCCTCCAATGCCTTCATTCCACATCTGCTTCTCCATTGTCCCCCTTCTCATTTTCCTTGCACTTATCTCATGGTGGTAAATACTGTGTGTGGTTGGTCACAACATTTGTTCCATTCCTTTCCCTGGAGAAGCAAAAGAGCAACTGGGGGAATTAATTTTACTGTGATTGGCCTTTGGGCATCCATTCTCTTCACCAGTGACGAGTTCATGAGCAGTACACGACACGATGATGGACAATGAGATCTAAGGGGATGTGTGCTGGTAACCTCTGAGAACATTCTCCCTATCTCTTACTAGAGAACAGTGGAAGCTAAGCTCTCTTTTTCCCTCTTGACTTGCACAGGGAGTATGGAAACGCCACTGGAAATCATTCTAAATCAAAGGGAAAGGAGCCCCAGGATAAAAACAACACTGGATGGTAGAGCAGAGACAGAAAACCTTGAGGACCTGAGGACATTATGGAGCTACTGGACCCAACCTATCTTATGTTCTGCTTCCTTATTGCTTAAGTCAACTTGAATTGGCTTTTCTGCTATTTGTAGTCCAAAGGACCCAAACTGACACACTTTGCTCCACCTACTACTAGTTGGAACAACAGAAAAAAGTCACAGTGATAAGGACAGTCTTCAGTGGAAGCTAGCGTTTTACTTCTTTATAGTTTCCCTTTAAACCTAAGTCATGAAAACACAGAAGAAAATAGATTATTATTAGTCTCTATGTCTAAACAGCTTGAATATTCAAAAATATTTACATGATCATGACAATTGGTCAGTCTGTGGTTAGGTCAACAATAGTAAACCAGACAGTAGCTATGAGGTTATAAAGATAAGTAAACCATGGGTCCTATTCTTAAGAAGCAGCATTTAGGATGAAAATCGGCAAGAGATATGTCAATAAATAATCTGCTCCTCTTATGATGAACTACTCTAAGATCCTTAGAAGCCAATCCCATCACTGAGTCAGTGAGAGACTTTCATCTGCCAGGTGAGACCAAATCCAACTAGAGGGCATAGTATTACTTATATTTGTGAATGAGAGAGAGATACTGGGATAATGGGATTGATAGTAGAGGACAGTTCTTAATTTTAAGATTATGGTCCTGTACTTCTATCATAGATATGGGCTGCTATCAGAATAGTTAACATACTTGGGGCTACCAGGACTATTTCAATTCCAAGATTCTGTGATTAAGACCATTTCTTGTCTTTGAATCTGAGCACTGTCTAAAATTCATAAAGGTTTTAAATTTGAAGATAGTAATTTCCAGACCATTTGATTAAGACTTGCCCTTATTCAACTGGTTATCTTTCTTATCTATCTATTTATATGTATGTATAATTACACACATACAAACTAACTAACTAAATAATGCAAAACTCTAAAGGGGATCAGAACATGCCATCCCAAAATATGCCACATTGGCATATTGATTATTTTGAGCTGAAGGCAATTGAGAAAGAGCAGATGCAGGAAGGGCTTTCTGACCTCTGCCTTTATACTTAAAAGCAGGGCGCAAATTTCCCATGAAAAAGATGCCCTCCTTGTACCAGGAAGAGGTGAACATGCTTATCACAGAGATGGGGAGTGGACACCAAGAGGAATCTGTACAAACAAACCCACTAAAATAACTCTTATTTTCCAATATTTCCCCCATATAGTTCCTAGACACTTTCCCACAATTTACTGCCCCTAGCCCAAACCCCTTTTTCCTTTGTCCCATCACAGTTCCACAATTTACTGTTCTTTGTTAAAATGGTATATAAGCTCTTAGACCCACCTGCTCCATTGGGTCTTCATTTCTTATATATGAAGTGTATATGTAAAGATATCAACAACAACAGGGGCTGGCCCCGTGGCCGAGTGGTTAAGTTCGCGCGCTCTGCTGCAGGCGGCCCAGTGTTTCGTTGGTTCAAATCCTGGGCGCAGACATGGCACTGCTCATCAAGCCACGCTGAGGCAGCGTCCCACGTGCCACAACTAGAAGGACCCACAACGAAGAATACACAACTATGTACCGGGGGGCTTTGGGGAGAAAAAGGAAAAAATAAAATCTTAAAAAAAAAAATATCAACAACAAATAAAATTTGTATGCTTTTCTCTGTTAATCTGTCTTTTGTCAGTCTAATTCTCAAGCCCAGTCACAGAACCTAAGAGGGTAGAGGAGAAAAACCTTCTTCCCTTATATCTTTTAGTTTAACAAAAATACAGCTCTTTGTAAATCTAGTAGTTTTTCTTGAAAACTTTGTTTCTGCATTTCAAACTGAAAACAATTGGGAAATTTATTTATGTAAATAAAAAATTCATTCTGGTCATTCAAGATTTAATGCAGTCCTCTAAATGTCTGATTTGATGATTTGCTTTCTATCACATTTGATGTTTTCCATCATGTCAATAGCGTTAAGATCAGAAATAAGAGTAAATATGTACCTTAATAAATATTTTATCAGCACTTCTTATATTTTCCTCTTCTTTATTGTTTAATCCTATAGGAATAGTTTAATAGTAAGACTCACAGTAAATTCAGAATCAGTATTAGACATACCAACAATTTGGAAGGGAATATGTTATACCATCACTGGCAGATTAAGCACACACATAAACACATACACAAAAATATAAAATTTAGACATTTAAGATATCAAAACACCCTAACTTAAAAGATCAAGAATTCAATCTTAAATACAAGAGTTTCAGTTCTCTAAGATAATCAAGGTGTCTTACAACTCTAATGTCAAATTAATTTGTCTCAACAAATAATAAGCTATGTTATAGGTCAAATATGCCAGATGGATATACATTATGAAAAAAGCTTTAAAAGACTCCCATGGGGAAAATTACCTTCTTGATCCTTACTTACTAAGCAGCTTCTTCTCCTATTCGTTATCCATTTACATTTGTTTAATTTTGATCTATTAAAAGCCAGTGTTGTTAATTTCCCTTTCTTTTGTCTCAGGTACCAGGTAATCATAATATTATCAATTTATATATTTTGCTACACCTTATTTAGTTTACATGGGTAGTTAGACATACCAGCATGTTGGAATGCCTTCTTTTCATAATTTTGTCTGTGGGAACACTGTTGCATAAATCGTCTGCGCTAGAGGTAGCCACGGGTGAAATGGCCTTTCTTATTAAATGTCACAAGATTTAATGTCACAGTATAATTGGGATGGAAGGATAATTGCGCTAAGCTCAACATGTCTTTTTCTGCTAACACATTATTAATCCACAGGAGTGTTAAAATATGTTTAATAAAGGCCCCATTCACATGGAAATTGTTGGCACTTGCTAAAAATTACACTATTTCATTGCTCAGCCCTAAGAATTTCTAGTGGAATTCACAGCAAGTTTGATTTTCAAGAGAAATTATAATAGGAGTCCACACTAAAAAATTCAACATTTGTTCTTAAAGTATATTTTTAAAAGGATTAAAAATGGTCTTGTGCTTGAAGCACTAATGCATTTTGGTATTACACGGGCAGTGCCATAGTTCACGCTTAACAAGTGCTTTGAAAGAAATGCTGTTTGGATCAGTTCTTAGCTTTGTTATTCTTCCTCCTGCTTGCATGCTCACATACACGCACTCCTGGGCACACAGCTAAGTGACATGTGCTAGCCTCCCTTGCAGTAAAGTAGGGTCACATGACTGAGTTCTGACTAATGAATGTGGGCAGAAGTCATGACCCATAATAAGCTGCTCCACAATTGTACAGGTTCTGTTCATATTCTTTCTGCATGAAACAGAAGACCCAGAAGAAGACTCCAAAGCTTATTGCTTGCTGAATACGCATACTGCATTCTTAGCAAAAAAGAAAAATTATCCCGCTAAATTTCTGTGAATGTAGAACTAATTGCAATGCACTTAGATAATCCTGACTTTCCTTCTTCCTTCCTTCCTTCCTTTTTTTCTTTCATCTTTCCACAAAGGGTAGACTCTACCTACTGAAGTAAGAAGGAAGAAAATCATCTCCTAATACTCTAGGTTTTGTTATCATTGATTCAGTCAATGACCTTGATTAAGCTACTTAACTTTGTTGGGCTTCATATTCCCAGTCATTAACTCAAGGATACGTATTCAAGCCTTTCACAAAACCATGACTCACAGGACTTTGCAGGCAGACGACTCCATCTCCATACGTTCCTGTAGACTCCATCCCCTCAGGGCTACAAACTATATGAGAATCTTTACTGTTTTTAAAGAAGCTTATGGTAAAAGAGTCTGGATCCTTATTTCAGAGTTTAATACAGTATTTACAATACTGTTCTTGGTGAAATTTACCTGTAAAGAGTCTAACCACTCCATAACTGTCATTTCAACACATTCTCATTTGTCTTACTTTCAAGAGGGCATAGTTCTTTCTATCAGAAAGAATACTTTGTTTTCCCCAATCTTTTCTTCTCTGAGCTAAACTAAATCACACCAGTCTTTTAATCTTTCGTTACAAATGAGTTTCAAAACTTCAAACAGTTCCAAATTTCTATTTCTCTTTCTCATAAGCCATAGTCACATAATTGATCTATTTGGTGGAAAAGTAAACTGAAGCAGAAAAGAAAGCCATCTAACCAACTGTTTATATAGATGAAACTACTTTTGATTGAATGCTCCTTATTTTTCAAATAGTTTTTACAGCCTTAAAGAATAGAATCTGAAACAGACAGAATACTCAAGGAAAACTGTAATGAATGAGTTTAAGGGAATAATTTTTTATGGGTTTAAAGTGTTAGGTGTCTATTCATAGTTTACAGTACAATTTGTTTGGATTTAATTTAGTTGTAATAACAGTTACTTTCAATTCAGCTTGGCACATTCCCCTTAGGTGTCCATCAATTAAGCATATTTGATCACACCAGAAATGGACATGATTGAAAAACTTAGAGGCATATTTGCTCTAATCTATCTTCATAATTGTCTGAGTGGTAAGAACTGAACACACTCATTTATGGAGAAGAAAAGTGAGCTAGTACAGAAAATTGTACCATGGAAATTTTTAGACAATTTAACCAACTTAGCCTTATAGGCTTAAAAAAATGTCTTAATAATCTTAAGATAATAGGAGTGGGAAAGGAACTCAACCAACAGTTTGGGATCCACTAATAGAGCCATACAACTTACCTAACAAATGCATAAGCAGTTGTCATCCCCATACTCTTTCTCTTTGACTTGTTGGGACTGTGGAAACAGACAGACTTGGATCCAAATCCAATCTCATCCATTTATTAACTCTGTAGTTTAATATCTCTGATCATCAAATTTCTTAATGACAAACTGATGATAAGGATATTTAACCCACTCTGTGATTCTGAGATTTGCACAGGATAAAATGGATAAAGCATTTACCAGGGTGCCTGGAACATAGTAGATCATTGTGGTGAAAAAAAATATGGCTGCACATTGTTTGCCACTCCTCTCATCTAACAACAGAGTCTATTTCTCCCCACCTTGAATCTGGGCCTGTTTTGAGACTTGCTTTTACCAAAACAATTCAGCAACAATGTTGCTGCATAATTTCAAAGGCTGAGCCTTGAGAGATATGCAGCTTTCACTCTTATCCTAGGAAGGCACCTTCTTTGAACCCACCCACCAAGCGGCATACAAAGGCCATGTGAAGGAGACTCAGGGTACTTGGGCTGACAACCCATTTCAGCTTGTAGTCAGTATCAAGCCCCAACCATGTGAATGAGCCATCTTGGACACTCCAGGCCAGTCAAACCTCTACATAACTGCAGCCCTAGGCAGTTGGAAAAGGAGAACCATCAAGCTGTGCCTTGTCGAGCCACAGACTCAAGGGATGATAGTTTTGTTTTCTTAAGGAACAAAATTCTAAGTTAAGCCGCTAAGTTTTTAAGTTTGTTACATAGCAATAGATAGCCCAAACAGCACTGAATAAATGGAGAAATTATCATTTTTTTCCCCAGTGATGAGGGAAAATAGCATACACTGGTGCTTCTTTGCTCTACTTAGACTTTAGGGTCCATACATCCTGTACTGCTACTTGAAGCCAAAGCATTGGGGAAATAAAAAGTAGATGCTTTGCAAAAATTAAAAATAAAAAGAAGAAGAAGAAGGAAAATTTTACTTATATAAAGGACCTCTAGAAGGATTAGTGCTTTCTTTCTATTGTAATCCTCACTGTAGTGCATATCCTCTCATTATATCACACATATCTGTGAACTCTTACATGACTACAAATTGTGGAAAAGAGAATATGTCCTAAAATCAGATATCACAACCTGTTCAAAGGGTGCAGCTCTCAAAGACTCACTTGCTCTTCCTTGCCTATGTCCTTCCCAGGTTTATATTCTCTTTGCCTCCCTGATCCTCATCCCATCTATCTTTGTGGACATCATAGAACGAGCACCAAACTTGCCCATCTGCCCCCATTTCCCACATTTGTAGACCTCCTCTATCTTCCTTATAGTATTTTTTAAACTTCTCCATATGCTTACTGTCTCTTTTCCTCCCCGCTCCTTGACCTTGACTGGTTATCTCCTTAGATCTACTACAACTAATCGACACTACTTTTAGATTTCCAGTATTGGCCTTTCTTGCCCTACGCCGAATCATTGTTGCACTGCCCAGTGTGGCACTAGATATGGTATTATCTTAATTGCAGGTGTATAAATGCACAATGTCTTCCTTCCCCAGGACATGAATCATAATTACAGTAATCTACAAAACAAAATGATTATATGATTCTAGGTAAATTTCCTAACAGAGGCGATAGTATGAAAATATACAACTGCATATTCAGTAACCAATCATACTCTGTTTTTGATATAGAGCCAACCTCCTGAATCCTTTGAAAGTTCCTACTTCCAGGGGAGCAAATACTTGCCATCTTTGGTGAGTTTGTAATCAAATTTAATAACTTGGGGGCAGGTGAGCAATTATCATGGTATGCCTGGCATCGGTCCTTTAAAATTGCCCTATTTTGGAGAACTACCTTTCCTTTAACAAAGAGGCCACAACCAATTTAGGAACAGAGTACTTACTGTATATTTGCAAAGTGAAGAAAATGATTACTGTAGATTATAATGATTTAAGATTTTTAGTACGAACAATACATTCAGTTCAGGAAATTTCCTCTTAAACACAGTAATTATTTTAATTATTTCTTTTCTGGCAATTTTTCTATTGAAATTTTCTCATTGTGTTAATTGAGATAACTCAATTAAGCCATAGAAATTTTAAATTGTTCAAAATTGCAGCAGTTTTTGTTCTATGTAGATTTGAACTTTTTCTTTGTCTTTTAAAGACTTCAGTTTGAAGAAACGTTTTACGCATTTGCTCTTCAGTTATGCGTGTCTCAGTTGCCTCGATCTACATGGTGGCAGTCTTTTGCATTTGACAATAGCACATCACCCAATGAGGACAATTCAAACTCTAAGGATAGGGGATTCGAGCTGAGATCCAGGGAACCAAAGAGGCAAGGCTCACATTTAGAGGTAACTGGCTGTCAATATGGTCTTGAACAGGGAGGCAAAGAAAGCAGTTCTAACAACTTGTTAGTATCATGGGCAGAAATATTTAGTTGAGTAGCTTGTAAGGATCACAACTGGGAAGGAAGGGGCTGCCTAATGAGGTTCCTTTCACCTTACATTTGTGTAGAAATGTTCAAATTACAAAGAACTTCCACCTCCTTTATCTCATTCAGTTTTTTTTTTTTAAAGATTTTTATTTTTTTCCTTTTTTTCCCCAAAGTCCCGCTGGTGCACAGTTGTATATTCTTCGTGTGGGTCTTTCTAGTTGTGGCATGTGGGATGCTGCCTCAGCGTGGTTTGATGAGCAGTGCCATGTCCGCGCCCAGGATTCAAACCAACGAAACACTGGGCCGCCTGCAGCGGAGCATGCGAACTTAACCACTCGGCCACCGGGCCAGCCCCTCATTCAGTTCTTACAAAAGTCTGATGATTGAGACTGGGATAGTTATGCTTTCCCTTTTGCTCTGTGAGGAAACTGAAGTTCCAGAGAGATTGTTGACTTTCCTAATACTATTACTTTCATTAGGAGGCAATTCAAGCATAGCTAATAAGACAGAACTGGCACTGATCTGTGTCTTCTGACTTCTGAGCTCAGATTCCTTTTACCACATCATTCCATGGCTCAAACTTTGGGATATAGAAAGTTGTGAGTGGAGGTGGATAAAGTTTAGAAATCACATGAAAGATCACATTTTACAAGAATTGGTTACCTTAAAAGGAGGTATATTTTGCAAACACTTCTTTGTTAAAATCTTGATGACATGTGCCCTGAAAACTACACCTGTGTGCAATCCATGTTTGCTGTCAGGAGGAAAGCTGAGGAAGCCCTCCAAACAGGAGATCAGGCAAGAGTGCCATTTTATCTGATCATGAGTGATCAGTGAGTAAGGCGGTGACCTCGCTCATGGATGTGGTGCACAGCCAAACAAGAATAATTCTTGCTAAAGGAATATTATATAAGAGGTACCACTGCCCTTATCTGCCCTATTTTTGTGGCAACTGTCATTTGGGACCCCCCTCCTCAAAGCAACATTATCTGACAGGAAGAGAATTTAGTTAGATATAAGAATTAAATTTTATTAAAAAATTTAAAAGTGGCTACACAACCTGGCACTTCAACTCTTAGGTATATATATATGTATGCAAGAGAAATGGGAACACGTTCACACAAAAACTTGTATATGAGTGTTTCTAGCAGCATTATTTATAATAGACAAAAGGTAAAAACACTTCTTAAATGGATAAACAATGGATTGGATAAACAAAATGTGGTATATGCATATAAAAGAATGTTATTTGGCAATAAAAAGGAATGAAATACTGATATATACTGATATATACTATAGACAAATCTGGATGAACCTTGAAAACACTACGCTAAGTGAAAGAAGTCAGTCACAAAAGACCGTGTATTATATGATTCCCTTTATGTGAAATGTCCAGAATAGGCAAATATGTAGAGATAGAAAATAGATTAGTGGTTGCTTAGGGCTGGGGAAATGGGGGCATTCGGATGTAATAGTGAAAGGGTACAGGTATCTTTTTGAAGTGATGAGAGTGGTTGAAAATTGATTGTAGTGGTGGTTGCACAACTCGGTGAACATATTATAAACCATTGAATTGTACCCTTTAAATGGGTGAATTGCATGATACGTGAATTATATTTCAATTAAATTGTTATAAAAAATAGTGGCCAAACATTGAGAAAGGCTACATAAGCTATAAAACCTTAATACTTTATAGGGCTGGCCCCTCTCGACAACACGGCGGCCTTGAAATTGTAAAAGAGGGGCGATGACTGATTCTGGGGTGTTGCCTTTGTGAGTATTTCTTGTGGGTATTTGGGTGAATTTTATCCTACTTTGGTTTTGTAGATCATTTCACTCTTGACCATACTTATAGAATTTTCCCCCTTTAAGGATATTATCCTTACTATTAACCCGAATTGGTTCTCTCCATGCAGAAGAGAAATAAATAATGCATCAAGTAACACAAAAGCAGATTGGTAGTGTATAACAAATATATAACAAATCAAATGTTTACAAAGGCATGCATCATATGGAGACACATTTCTGGTACATACAGATAAAAATGCGATAAATGTCCCATTTCTGCTTATTGCTGTCTTTTTCCATATCTATAATTAATGATCTACAACCAAGTGCTTAATACCCTGGGTACAACTAACTTTCCTACAGAAATAACCTGTCAAAAATGGGAAAAAACACGAGTGCAGTTGGTAGAGCACCAGAACTGTTGAATTCTGTGGCAATAGCAATTTTAGCAGTAAAGCAGCGTACATTATGACAAAAAATCTGATTTTAGTTTATGTTTATCTAAAATTAGGAATATATAAGATGTAAAATGAAATGTTCTACTACAAACTGACACATAGTTTGGTGACACACAACAAAAATATTTAATTTGGGGATATTCTTATGACATTTAGAAAAAAAAATAAAACAAAAATCACAGCTTTCTCCAACACATGCCTCATGAAAAATTGCCCATCTTTTGCTACCTATACAATGTGAAGTCTAATTCATAACAAAGCTTGTAATGGGCTCCTAAATGTGCTGTACAGATGGAGATTTTGATAATATCATTGAAAACCAAACGCTGAAATGCGATCTGTTTTTGGATTTATCTTTATAAAATGGAATCTCATTATTTTTCACTTCTTTGATTATTTTATCTGCTATTATGAGTTATACTACGAACTCCAAAAGTCACCCAAAACATAATGAAAAAGAATTAAATCCTATTCATCATAAAATATTATTAGTTATAGTAATTTCTGAATCAGAGAGAACTGAATACTTTGCAGCCAATAACCAGTCGAAAACACATGCAGATACAGGCAACTTGGACAATAGTGAGAATTGTGAACTGAGGAGCCCTAATTTTACTTACTGTGTTGCTCACCTTGAGCAACTCATCCCTCTCTGAGCTCATTCTCCCCATTTGTAAAGATAAGCCCATTTGGACCAGATGGCCTCTATCAACATAACGCTTATTTTGAGCTTTGGCAGTCGGTGATTCTCTGATGTGGCACTGGAGAGCCCAAAAGATTAACAGAGAAAATAGATTCCACGCTCTTTTCTACCACATTTAATTAAGCCACCTTTATAATATATAGAGTTTATCTGCTAAGAGTTTTAAGCAATCATGATTTTAAGTCAACACAAATGGAATAACTGCAACCAGTTCAGGTATTTTTGCAAAGAGGATTATTATACATGCAATAAACACCTAAAGCTAATAAAGGAAATCCTATTTCACAAGACACTGACACCGGACACACCACCTGAAAATTTGTTAGAGGAAACCAGTTGGCTTTAGCTCTTCTGAGCAGACTAAGTTGATTACACTTGAGTCTATATCTAGGTCTAGGATACAAACATTTTCCAAATATTGCTTTTGAGGTTCTTTTCTTTGGTAATAGTTTTCTCTCTCCATTTCATAAGTATTGTTTTTTATTAGGGATAAAATCTAAATTCTGCATCACATCTGATATCTGAGGCAATTTACACTGACTCTTTTTGCCAATCACATTGGCTGTGTCTCCCTAACTTTTATGCACATAAAAATACATGTATATTAGATATGGATTGTATACTTACGTACATAATGTATTCATGTACATTTACAATGGAAAGAGAGAGAGAGCAAAGACGGGCAAAACCAGCACTGAGTGTTTAAACATAGAGGTGGCTTACACTGTTGATTTATCTGGCTATCTATCTCAGTTTTGCCTCAATTTTCCAGTAATGGAATAAATGTAATTCCCCATCTGTCAGTCTGTCCATTTGCTATCTGTTAGAATGGTCTAGTTCGTACAGGCAGCTTTCAGTAAGCAGTCTTATCTTGTATCCCACCTTCTTCCCGCTACTCACACCTTCACACAAATATCAAGACATCTAATGAGATTTAAGTTTTTGAACATAGCTTGGAAATGCTAATTGCTTTGGGAGAAGCAAAGCTGTTCTTAATATTCAAAGATGGCATTATTGGACTTTCATTTTTATGTGTTTTTTTTCCCCAGTAGCAGAAAGAGTGACCTCAGCATATAGCCACAAATGGTTGCATAGATTTGGAATTAAATTTTTCTCCTGAATGAAACTACGGAACCCTAGGGCTTTAGCTTCAATAACACCTCATTCTAAAACAGTACCAGACAACAAGTGGTAATAGCTTTGCAAACTGGAGCTAATTCAGGGAAGACAGGTGATGTGGCAAGATATGGAAATCCCCAGCTCCCTCATTTCTCTGAGACAAAACCAGATCCTCTTTAACGTCAGTTGACAGCACTATTTCATTCTGATTTTACACATTTTACACATTCTGCCCCTGAATGTAGCTATAGCAATGGAGTACTAGAGAACTAGAAGGATACTGAATGGCCCATTAAAACATGACAATGGACATACATTATCAACAATAGTGGATGATGCTCTGGAAGAGTAGTCAGTAAATCTAGAGTTCTGCTCTGCCACTCATTAATTGTGGGCCCTTGGATAAGTCATACATTTTCTCTCTCTCACTTTTATCATCCTTAAAATGTGGCCGTTGGGGGCCTAGCTTGGTGGCGCAGCAGTTAAGTTCACACATTCCGCTTGGGTGGCCTGGGGTTCGCCGGTTCAGATCCCCCGTGCAGACCTACGCACTGCCTGTCAAGCCATGCTATGGCAGCCATCCTACATAAAACAGAGGAAGATGGGTACAGATATTAGCTCTGGGCCAGTCTTCCTCAGCAAAAAGAGGAGGATTGGCAGCTGATGTTAGCTCAGAGCTAATCTTCCTCAAAAGGAAAAAAAAACGGGGATTTGGATGAACTCTGGAGTGCTTTCCAGGACCAATTTGACTTTCACATAATCTTTTTTAGCTTGCAAAATATTTCTACAAATCTCATGCCATTTAACTCATACAACTCTTTGGAATTTATGCCATTCCTATTTTATAAATAACTACATCGAGGCCTCCTCCAAGAAAACCTTGTAATAAACGTGTCATCTAAGTTTCCTTTAAAATGATTCAACTGCTCTGGGCATTAATGTGGTCATCTTAATCCATGTTTTATTATTTAAATGTCTTAGGTTTTCTAGAATCTTCTCTGTTAATTTTTATACTAGAGGGAAAAAATAAGGAAAAGAGAAATTAGGTGGATCACAATTAACAATAACAATAAAAATTCAATAATTTATTGAAAACTTACTGTGGCATATACTATACTGAATGTTATATATAGATTCTCTCTAATTCAAATATTCTTCAAATGTGTAATAACATTATCCTTGTTTTGCAGATTAGAAAAATGAGACTTGAAATGTAAGTACCTTTTCAAAGACTGTGCAACTAGTAAGTGGTAGAGCCATGTTTGGAACTTGGATAAAAATCACTCGGAAGCTGGTGTTCTCTCAACAATGGCACACTACTCTCTTTTTTAATCATATGAACAAATATGTGAAAATGTGATTATATATGGAGTCCAATGGTAAATCCAACAGACACAGTTAAATAAGGCACCTAACATCTTGGGTATTTCCTATTACAACTGGTGTGTTCAGTAAACGACCCATCATTCTCTGAGCTCAGGTTGGTCTCATTTCATTCCCCTCAATGGATGTTCAAGGCATTGCCCTAAAGTCTAGAAAAGATAAACACATTCACAAAGTATCTATGCTTTTCTAGGTTATAAGGAAGAAATTCAATTTCCCTCCTCAGGAGACCAAACTGCAAGTGTACAAACTAATTAACCATTACCAACTGATGTACATTACACTACTGAAGAAGGAGACTGTGGAGTCCTGCCCAATTATCTTCTCTTGGAAAGATCCTAAGAGCTTTTCTTCCTCTTACAAAACAGCAGTATTAGAAGGTACAAAGACAGAGTCAGAAGAATTGAAAAGCTTAAATCCCCCTGGAATGAATGAGAATAACCATTACATGCATATACCAACACAGAAAGAGACAAAACAGCCCTCTTATCTCTCTTGCATGGGTCTTTGATATTTTAAAACATAGAACAATTTTCATTTTTATTCTACCCAAATACATAAGCTTATACTTCAATTCACATAAGTATTGAATGGTGTGTTAGTCCCATTTTGGTGGGATTAATGCTGGAAATTATATTTCTAAAGTGATTAATTTAACCTTTTTCCTTCTCTGCATCAGTGAAAGACATTGGCCAAATATATATATATATATATATCTATATACACACAGGGATGAAGGCATAATATTTCAAAATATTCTTGGGCAACCTGAGGGCTTTAATTACCTATGATTTAACAGGACCGTCTTTGCTTTAATCATGTTAAATTCCAAGAAGAATTAAAATAGAAAAATGGATTAATGAGACAAGACATGATGTGGGTGAGTGGTTTACAGCAGACAGCTACAATGACTTATTCTTTGTATATTTTTTCTCTATAACCCCTAGAGAGCTTTACAACCAGTTTTAGCCCCATGGTGTTGATCTTTCATTGTTACCTCCATCACAATTTTTTCCTCGCCCCCACAACATGGGCACCCTGTCCTAGTTCCCCTGCTTTGCCTCTGACTCAACCTGCTGCATCCTCTCCTGTATGCCTGGCTTCCAGCTCCACCATTAAAGTTCAGAGCGAGTAGCTGCCTACACCTTTGTTCATTATCTAGGTTTTTCATACACATTTGTAATGTAAAGCTGTGAAGGCATAAGAGATTAAGTGGCTACTTGATTTCAGAAAGTTTAAAAATCACTCTGGGAAAAACTGTCTTGATATGATGACAAATCAGGTTCTACGATATACATCAAATCATAGTTTGGCCATACCACATATCAGGAAACATATGCATTATTTTACTATACTGTCATAGTATTTTAGTCAATCAATTAATCCAGAATAGTATTTATAATGATACTGTCCTCATTGAAAAAGAAACTTATGGAAATATACAATATATATCCAATAAAACTAGCAAACAATATGCAATTAATTGAGCACTATATACTAAGGACTTGCTTTGCATCTATTTGTCTAATGCCACTCAAGTAGGAGGTAGCAGTCTATGATTTTGACATCTGCACTATATAGCCTCTCAAAGCAAAAATTATCTTCATCCAAGATAACCACTATTAACATATTGTGTTCTATCTTTCTAGTCTTACTCTTCTTCTTGTGTTATACATCTTTAAAGAAATGGATCTTTTTTGGTGAGCCAGGAACATATGAAGTGTTCATTTTCATGTTATAAATGCATAGTTATGGTCAAAGAGGAGTAAGTGGAGAATTTGACTGTTTTGTTTGTTTCATTTCAATTCTATCCCTTGGGTGGTTTATCCATTCTTATGGCTTCAGCCCATCTCCTCCCGATAATTTATATCTCAGGTACTTTCCTCCCTCAACTTCACTCTACTTCAGTTTTTCTGCGTTACTTTAAATGGATCATTCCTGAAACTCAGTTGCACAATTGGCTCCTCCTCCCACACTCACTGTGTTTGGACCACACCACCCATCATCTAGGCTGAGGACCTTGGCACTGCCCTTGATTTATCCCCTTCTTCACCCCACATCACCACATGCTAGTGGATTCTGATTTCCACTGCTTCTTGTACCTATTTCTTCTTTTCTACTATCATCAATTTACCTCAGTAATTTTGTTTCTGATCAATTTTTAATCACACAAATACATATGAATTTATTGTTTTTTAAAAAATTTCCAAGGAGGCAGAGACTTTTGTCTGTTTCATTCATTGCCATAAATCCAGTGCCTATTGCAGTGTGAGGCAGATGAAGAGCTCCATAAGTTTTATGTATGCATGAATGAATGATGTCCTGTCAGCCAGGTTATGGTATGTGATACAGCCCAGATACCACTCTCTCTTGTTTTATATTCTATTTTTTTTTCGAGTTGAGTGTTTTCATTGTAGTTATCCTGAAACATAAGCATTATGCTATGGACTTTGTGGGTGGTATTTTATTTCAGCATCAGCCTTCTAGACATAGACATTTTAATTTCACATATATTTCTTCAAATAAAGTCAGTGCCATATGGGTCATGTGGATTTTTAAAATAATTTTGTGTCAGGAAATTAGTAAAATTGTATTCATTTGGTCACTGAATCACTTTAAATGGTCTAGAACAATGGTTCTTAATCTCTATGGTCATCAATTCCTTTGAGAATCTATTGAAAGCTTTTACTTGTACTTGCAGTTCATTTCAAAACAGGAGTAAGGTGGTTAGCAGATGTAAACACAATACAAAAGTTCTTAAAAATAATCAAATTAGGCAACAGAGATGGAGAAGAAATAAAGATGGGAAAAATGATGAAGTTACGGATTGTGTCGATGTACAAAATGTGTTCCTTAAAGCCCTGCACAGTCAATGGAGATGGACCCAAGTTCTCTTGCTAAGCTTCTTAGTATTCAGAGTATTATTGCCTTCAATACCAATGAAATAAGAACAGAATTCTCTATTTTGTGCTATTTGAGATCTGCCAGTGTTTTATTGTATTTGTAATAAAAATTTAAAGTAGGTTATGGTGATTTTTTTCTCAAAATAATATATAATTTTAATGCAATCTAATAAAAATCCCAACGAGTGGTACTAGTGTCAGGACAGGAAGACAGATTAATGGAATGAAATAAAAGTTTAGAAAGAGATTCAATTATATCAAAAGTGTGTGATAAAATTGGGATATTAAATTTGTGGGCAAAGTATGGATTATTTAATAAACGGCATTAGAATAGTTAGATAATTATTTTAAAAAACAAAAATTGCTTGATCTCTACCTTACACTTTGTAACAAAATAAATTTTAGTCAAGTTAAAGTTCGAAATAAAATCATAAAACAATTACAAGTAATGTGTACTTTTATTAAAACTTGGGGTAGGGAAAGGTCTCCGAGACATAACAATGAAGGCCAGAGCCATAACAGAAAGAGTGATAGGTCTAATCACTTACAAATTTAAAACTTCTGTATATCGGAAGCATAACAAAGAAATGGCTGACATACTTAGGAAATGGATATATGTATATATGGATACATATATAGATAACTATATACATATATATACATCTATAAATGGACATATGGATACATATATATATATATATATACACACACACACACACACAGAGGGAGGGAAAGAGAGAGAGAGACAGAACAAGTGAAATAGAGCTTGCAAATTAATACCAAAAATCTAAATAGCATAGCAGGAAAAAAAAATGACATAAATAATTCTTCCCAAAAGAAATTACAGCGTCAAGAAACACATGGAAACATTCAACTACCATAGTAATCAAATAAAGGCAAAGTAAAATATTGAGATGCCATCGAATATGATAAATATTGAATAATAATAACCCTTGCTGGTATGCATATTGGAAACTGGTGCTCTTATGTTATTGTGGGGAGTGTAAACTCGTTCAAAATTTCAGGAAAACAATTTAACAGTGTCTACATAAAGCCTAAAATTGCATTGGTTCTAATAAGTCTTTTAGCATTTAATACACATAATAATTTGTCAATCATGCAGCTATTATGTGGAACCTATGAAATCTATGATAATCTTTTTTTTCTTTTGGTTTAATTAACATAAAGGTTCATATTTGTGTAGGAAAAGGAGATAGGAAGTATATGCCAAAATGTTATCATGGTAATTATGGGTTTTTGAGATCTCAGGTGACTTAAATTAGTTTTCTATTTGTGTGCCCTTATGTTTGGACTAGAAGCCTTATTTTGAAACAAGAGGCATACCTCTCTGGGTATAGTCCTGAGATGGCTAAATTCAGAAGCCTGGTGGATTTCCTGAGCACATTTAGTATGTGGCAGCTAGGAAGAGCAAAGCATGCTTAAAGAGGAGCAATGACTTCATCAGGATCACTGAGCAAATTCTCATCAGTGCCAGTCAATTTCTGGTCCTCAAATATTTAACAGTGCACTAAATTTCCATCAAAGGACCATTTGTGATACAGCATAGCAGCTTTTCTTTAACTCCACAACGGGATCTGAATTCTCTTTCTGAAGGACAGTTGAAGAATTAGTTAAGATTCCTCTTCACTTATACTCACAAGGTTGTAGAATTTTTTTTCTGAGGTAACATAAATATGTTGAAGTACAAGACTAGAGAATTTGCAAATAGAATAATTAGTGATGAGGAGTTCAATATCAGTTGCAGAAATTCAGGCCTAACTTTTAATAATATAATTCAAATAGTCTTGTGAAAAAAATACAAACTCAGTATTCAATGAGAACAGACACTACGCCCCATAGTTTCTGAAGTAAAGGAAATTTTGCTTTAATTAAGAAAAAATCAACACTCTAAAGAAAATGCTTTGGATTCTTGAAGCACTTTGGAAGGTTTCTTTTCCTACTGCGCTGTACTGGGCCCAATAAACAATTAAGAGGCAGCATCAGGTAGATTTAAGAATTTAGGTCTGAAGGTCTTATACTTTACTGTGTGACATCCTATAACTTAGTTTCTAAGTCTCAGTTATCTGATTCATAAAGTAAGGATAATAATAGCAAGTTCATTTAGGTTTTACAAGGGGTAAGTTAATGAAGATATTTAATATGCGCCATCTAAGAAAAACAAGCCACGTTTAAAAAGGTGCTGACAAATAAGTACTCAATAAATAATCAATAAAATGATAATGTAAGTTTGATAAATTACAAATAAAAATATATTGAATATTTAATATTCCCAGTCACGACAAGGTTCCCAGGCATGCACTAAAATATTTCAAACAAAAATAACATGCATAAAAACATAACTAGGGCAGCACAGTGTATAATAAAATGAGGATCGATTAATGATAAGTAATAATTGAGCAATTGGAGTTCAGAGGCAAGAGTAGTAATTAAGGCTTCTTTGAGAAAGTGAGGCTAAAACAAGCCCTACAAATAGGAACAGGACTTAATTTACTAGAAAGAAGGTAGGAGTATAAGATGTTTAATTGAAATTTGTAGCTGAAGCAAACCAAATTTTATCATCTAATACTGCATATTATTTCTCTTTCTGACTCTTCTTTCTTCTCCTCTACGGGAATCCATTTGTGGTATGATTTGGTTTTTGTTATTGAATAGGCAGATGTTTGTGTTTTCCTTCCTTAAAAAGAATTTAGGAAAAGTTTCAAACACACACAAGTAGAAAAATAATATAATGTTCCTTAACTCAGCTTCAAACTGATTATCGATATTCTGACAGTCTTGTTCCATGTAACGTACTGATTAACACATAACATTCAACAATGGGCTCTTTGTTATGACCAACTTTATTTTTTTTATTTTTACTTTTTTGAGGAAGATTAGCCCTGAGCTAAAATCTGCCACCACGCCTCCTCTTTTTTGCTGAGGAAGATCGGCCCTGAGCTAACATCTGTGCCCACCCTCCTCTACTTTATATTTGGGATGCCTGCCCCAGCATGGTTTGACAAGTGGAGCATAGGCCCACACCCAGGATCCAAACTGGCGAACCCCGGGTCGCCGAAGCGGAAGGTACAAACTTAACTGCTGAGCCACTGGGCCTGGACCCTGACCAACTTTAAATGTATAGTTCAGAGGCATCTATGAAAATACGGCTTTTTTCATCATTGTACAGGGTGCCCCAAAAGGGCCTTCTGGACTTTGCTCATTGCTTCCTGGAATAAAGAAGGATTAAAGGATTTTGTTCAAAACAAATAGTCTCCTGTAAATTGAAAACTCTTTTTAAAAAACTTTTTAAAATTAGAATAATAATATAAAGAAAGAAAAATGAGTAAATCAAAAGTATATAGCTTTATTAGTGAATATACCAAGTGAACACACCTGTATAACTACTGCCCACTTCAAGAAACAGTCCACAACCCAAATACTTCCCTGTGCTGTCCTGAGAGTTACTCCCCCCAAGTGGAACTAACGATTTTGACCTCTCACTGTAGATCAGTTTTGTCTGTTTTTGAGTTCATACATATAAATATACAGTATGAATTCTTATGTGTTTGCTTAACCTGAACAACACTAAGTTCAAGACAAGCACCTACATTATTTTTATTGTATGTTCTTCCATAGTGTGAATATACCAAAATTTATTTATCTATTCTGTCATTGGTGGATATTTGAGTTGTTTCCAATTGTTCAATATTATGAATAATGCTATTATAAAATTATATCTCTCCTTTGGAGCCATTCATTGCTGTTGGGTACAGCATAAGGTCATATAAAATGAATGTTCAGTTTTGATAGATTTGGCAAAACAGTTTTCCAAAGTGGATAGACAAATTTATATCCCACTGGTAGTGTGTAAGTGTTCAACTTGCTCCAAATCCTCAGAACTGTCTTTTTAGAAAAAATTGTAGCCATTCTGGTGGGTGCATAGTTTTATCTAATTTGGACTTAATTTGCAATTTCCCAATGACCAACAAGGTAATGAGATGAGTATTGTCCCTTGTGTTTATTAACCATTTAGACAGCCTCTTGTGTGAAGTGCCTGGTCAAATTACTTGTCTAATGTTTAAAAGGGTTTTCTATTGTTTATGTTTAATTGATTTGTGGGACCTACTAACATATTTTGGACATGAATTCTCTGTCCATCCTGAATATGAGCCATGAACTCCAATTTCAGTTGCTCAGAACCATGACACCACGAAGAGCTCTGCTCTGCCTTTCAGCTTAGTTATTAGCAAATGCCTCAGTGGGAAAACGGCTCATGTCTCTGTGTTTCCTTTTTCCAGGAACTATTGGCCCCATAAATCCTGGTATCACTGTTGCTCTGAATTCTAATTTTCATGTCCCTAGTCCTGTGAAGCTGCTGAAAGGTCCAGTTTATCACATTCTGCTCCACCTCTCAGCTCATGACACTTAAGGAATGGCAACTATCTTGGGATGGAAAGAGGGAAAAAATTCCAAGTTCAGTTAAATGCATTTCCCTTCTCCACAGGATCTTCATACCCCTGTTCTTGGCTGTCTTGGTTGTTCTCCAATGCCTTCAGACAGCTGGGTATTCTATTATTATTATTATTATTATTTTGCTACTGTAGCTCTTTTTAGAGGGATGGGTAGTTTAATATAAGCTATTCTGTCATGATTGGGAGCTGACACTCAATGTAGAACACATAATTTGGGTTTTATTTCTGAAATTTAAGCAGAATTTTGTGAGTGTGAAAATATTGTGGGGGTCAGAAAATCCATAATTTTTAATTAATTCTTGAAAATACTATGACACAAAAAATAATTAAGAATTACTATTGTGGATATTTAAAAAGTGACATTAAAATCTCATAAACAGAATGTATATGCTCAACACCAAAGGGGTTCAGAGTATGCCACCCCAAAATATGCCACTCTGACATGTGGATTATTTTGAGCTAAAGGCAATTGAAAAGAAGGAGACACACATACACACAACTTCTATGCCCTCCCTCTCTCTACCAGAAAGAACAAGATGATTCTTAATCAGCAGATACCTTCAGACTCTTATCAGCCTGAAGAACGTACTAGAATACTCTACATAACAAACCTTACTAGCTAGCTCTTAACTAACTCCATTAGTTTCCTCATTTATTTACCTTCTCACAGTTTACTACCCACAAGAGCCTAAACCCCATTTCTTTTGTCTTGTCACTTCTCTAAAAATTTATTGTTCTTTGTTCAGATACTATATAAGCCCCAAGTTCTACCTGCCCCTTGATGTGTAACACATGCGTTAATAAACTGTTTGTGTTTCTCTTGTAGATCTAGCTTTCATCAGTTTATTTTGAAGGCTCAGCCACTGAACCTAAGACAGTAGAGAAATTTTTCCTCCCCTACAATTTTGGTGACCTTGATGGGATGCCTGGGACATTCCACTTACCCGAGAGGCTACAGCTAAATGTGAGGACAACTGATCAAGCTGGCAAAAGGGAAGAATTCTTACCAAAACTAGCCTCCCAGATTTCTGTCTGTAGGGTCCAGCTGAAAAAGGGCGGTAAAAATTTCTCCCTTCCAAATTGAGATTAACGGGAGAAAATATTTGTGTGAGCTACTTTCTTTGGTGTATATGGCTTTGGCCATTTGTTATTGATCCATTTCTCTCTTGGATAGCCACAGGGTCTCTTTGTCTCTGTCTTTTGTGTCATCTTTTCATAAGGGGGAGAATCGTAGGATAACACACTGGCATAAATCCCACAAGCCTGTTGCTTGAGCCAGGCTCACAGACTGGTGAGTTTACGGTTCTCCCAGACTGGGGTCTGTTGTGCAAACTTTTCTGTGGGTCACCAATTAAAAAAAAAAGATGCGATTCTCCTTCTGTCTTGTTTTGTGTCTTGAGAGCTTCGCTTGGATCCAGTGAAAGTGTACTCTTCCTGATTTTTCTGCTTGCTTGGAGGTACAGGTTGTTGGGTTTGCATCTACAGGTAGCCATTTGTCAAGCTGGGGACCCAGGACATGTCCCTACTGTCTGTGAGAGCCCACAGGGGAATTTGTCTGAAGAAGTGGTCTCATCTCATAAGGGGCCTTTGTCATCTTTTCCTTTCATTGCCTTGTCAGTGCTGGGAAAACCTCATCCCTGTATAGCCTACCGGGTATCATAGATTAAAGGGTCTGTGGTTGAACAATCTCATTTTTGTGGGAGATTGGAGTTTTCTCACTGCCTGCGATGACGAAGTCTTTGTTTTCTTTTACTATCATTGGGAGTGACATTTTTCGATCATGGGGCTACCTTATCTGCACCCATTCCAGGATACCTCTTGCATCCATGGTAAAAATTTACTCTAAGCCTGGAAATTACCTCTGGGTCTTCCCATAAAAAGGCTTTCTGGTTTGTGCTGCATTTGGAATGGGTATACATTTGAAGATCCTACTCACTGAAGGTCTGATGATGGATCTTCGATTTGGAAAGAGATATCTAGAACCATCTAGAAGAACTTTTAGAGAGCTCTCAATCTAAACAAGTGTCCTATTGGTACCTATGGGAAGATCAGATTAAAAGAAGGAAAAAAACAAAGGAAAGGAAGACACAGGGGAGTCCTTTTCCTGGCCCTTAACAAGTTTAGGAAGTGGAGATCAGCCTTAGGAGAAAAGTTAGGAATTGCAAAAAGCACTCAGGCAGTTGTGAGCACATCCTGATAGCCAAGAAATAGCTTTAGCTAAGGTCCTGGGAACACACAGCAAACCTAGTTTTACTGTCTCTTACTCTATAATCAGACCCCAACAGCTTCAGTCCTTCCCATAAAAAGGTCTTTGCGAAGGTATTTTGAATCATCTCCCATGCAAAGAATTCACTACACTTAAGGAAAAGGAAAATTGCAACTGCCCTAGATTTCTGATAATAAGGAAATATGCCCTGAACTCCTTAGAAAACACCTAGAGCCTTTCTCTGTCCTTTAAGATGTAAATCTTAGCATGTCTTTAAAATGTAAACATCAAGAAGACAATACCTGGCAAAGCAACCACCTACAACTGCCTGATACCAAAGGAAAAAAAAAGAAAAGGAAAGAAGAGGTTTTGAAAACACACTGCTACTTGGTATTTCCAAAGGGACCTTAGCCCAAAATTTAGTCCAGTCTTCATAAGATTACATATCAGGGTAGATGGAAATCTTAAGTCTTCTCCACAAATATTGGTAAAAAGTTTTATCCCTCACTGAACAGCTGACTTCTTAACAGCTTAACTTGTTTCATCTGCCAGAAACATAATTTGTTTTTTTCTTTACCTGTTGAATAATCTGCCTAGAAAACAAAATTCTGTGTCTTATCAGGATAATTCTCTGTGCTTTACGTTGTCATTATCAGGTCTTTGATTACGAAGTCTTATTATTGAAGGAGCTAAGGTTTTGTTTTTCTTTTCAAATATGTTACTTACTATCTTAGCATTTGAACTCTTTAATTGTCACTTTTGTTAAATAGATAACCAAGTATTGTCTCATAGTGATCTGTGATCCTATTTAATCAAGGGTTCAAAACTTTTGACATTTTAAACAAACTTCTAATTCTAAAGTTTGATAAAATCAAATTTTAAACACTCTTTTTGACTTTGAACTGATTTTGAGATTTCCCTGAAGGCCCTTGGAAAATCTCTAAGGATTTGTTCTCTCACTTTGTAAAAAGAGAGATGTTAAACTAATTAGGTTTATTTGATATATTAAATTATGTGGGAAGCATTGCCAAATAAGTGATATTTAACTTTATTTAGGTTATATTTGCATGAATATATGTTATTAATACAAGTGTTTCAAAACTCTTGTGAAATTCCTAGAAATTTGTCACTGTCATTCCTGCCCATATGTCCTGATATAATGTTATCAGTCATAATTCCAGTTATCTTAAAGTGATATATACCACAAAAATAATAATTCTCTCTGAAAGAATTTGCAATTAGCTATATTCCAAAAGTGCTTTGTCTTCAAAGAGATTCATGAAAAAACTCTGACAAGTACTCTAGAGAACAGATTTCTGATAACATTTATGATCATGCCACTGAACTGGTAAGAATTTCCAGAACTCTGGTGAAGAAACTGATGGATCCACAAAACTGCTAACTCAAGATCAAGCAGAATAAAGATTAATTACATGAGATTGAATGACTAATGAAGATGATTATAACTTTTATGACTTTTTGTTTAAAACATTACTGGCTCTTTAATGTTTTGTTGTCCAGATTTAAGGGACCCTTTTGCTCTTTCCTCTTAGGCTATCTATGGCTTACAAAAACTGGTGGATTATTGTTTTATAAACAAAAATGAAGCATTCATTTTTCTCCCTGCCTGATCCCTCCAAAATTCAGAAAACTCTTATTAAATATTCTCGGCTTTATGGTAATATAGTTATTTGCATAAATTCAATAAGAATCTGTTCTCCTTGTAACAGGACACAATTGAAAACATTGCTTATATTACCAAGGCTTTGACCAAAATGTCATCTTTGAGAATGATGTACACAGAATCAGACATGAGCAGACAGATTTAAGGAAGTAACATTAATTTATGGTGCCAATGTTTACAAAGCTCCTGAAAAAAAAGCTCATATCTTTGAGCTGTCTGGTACTGGCTTACAGGGTTCCTGGACTTACAAGTGAGTAAGAAAGGTCACTTCCTGGCTCAAGAATCTTAAAATATTTTGGGGACCTCGAGAAGAGAGAAATTCACCAAATCTATACGTACTGAAGGAAAAGTCTGAGGGCAAGCTCTTGGCTTGACTTTCCACCCTCAAGAGGCTTTTAAAAATCTAGTCTGATATTCCTTATTACAAGTTCCAGAAAAGCATACTTAAAAAAAATAAGGAGCGTCTATATGGCCAATCCCCATGCTTACTGCACTTATGTAAATAATAAGGCCAAGTTTAATCAGAATAGATGTATTTGTAAACAAATTAGTCTTATTTTGACTATCTTTGAATGAAATGGGGGGTGACTGTAGGGAGGAATTCTATGTTTCAGTGAAAAATTATAATCTACCCTTATGTATGCTCACATCTTTGAGCTGTTTTCATCTCTTTGTAAACTGAATCTTGCATCTTTGTGCATTTTATCAGTAATTAAGGTTTCAAATTTTTCTCTCATCCTCTTAACTTGGTGTCACTGGGAACTAAAATCTGACTGCCTGGATCCTTATTGCGACTATCTAAAAAAATCCCTGTAAGTTGACCCTGGGTGCTTCCATGCTGTGATCTGAAAAAAAAAAAAAAATGACTGTGACACTGATGTGACATCAGAGACATTTAAACTGCAAAACAGGAAATTTTTCAGATTGTCACTACTTGTTCTGACTATACCATCTAAGGATGTCTCAAGGCCAACATCTAGAAATCTTGATTAATTTCCCTCTGGATTAAAAAACTAGGTTTACAGTTTGTTCTAACCATTAACTTTGCTTTTCTTCTGTTTTCACAGAAATGCCCCTCATTAAATGCCTGAATGCTCACACCCTATAGAAGTCTAACTTAAGTGGGTGTCCGATTCCCAACTGCACCACTGCCTCCAGAAACGAGACACAACTGCTTATCTGGACTGACCTATTCCCAGGACTGAGAGGCTGATTCAATAAGATGAGGAGAAATATACTTAGATTTGTTCTTTTCTGCTTTTTCAAATCTATGTTTTTCTCCTCCTTTATAGATCTCTTATGTTACAACTTCTAACTCAAATCTCTCTCCCTAGCTACCAACATGATTTTTAACATACGAAACCTGTTAAAATTTCAGATGTGGGAGTGAAGGGTTTCAGAGTACGCCACCCCAAAATATGACACTCTGACATAAGGATTATTTTGAGCTAAAGGCAATTGAAAAGAAGCAGACACACAAAAGAACCTCTGTGTTCTCTTTCTACCAGGATGGGAAGGTGATTCTTAACCACAGCAGAGAACTCTAGACTTTTATCAGCCCAGAGACAGCACTGAGAGGAATCTAAATAAGAAACCTTAATAAAACAACTCTTACCTTCTATTAGTTTCCTTATATATTAATCTTTACACGGTTTGCCACCCCTAAGAGGCTAAACCCTTTTCTTTTGTCTTGTCACTCCTCCAAAAATTTATTATTCTTTTTTCAGATGTTATATAAACCCCAACTTCTAACCACACCTTAGAGTTATTCATCACTGAGTTCTTCCACAGGTATGCATGCTGCACATGTTACTAAGACTCTGCTTTCCTCTTATTAATCTGTTTTTATCAGTCTCATTTCCAGAGACTCAGTTGGAGAATACAGCAGGGTAGAGGGGGAAATTTTTCCCTCCCCTACAATAACAAACACAATTTCTTAAGTATAGTGATACCAAGTCTGGAAATATCAAATATCTCAGATGCTGTTCATACCATCTGGAGAAATTCATAGTAGTTTTAAGTTTTGATATATTAAGATGATACTGAAAGTAGAATAAGGTAACAGATATAATATTTGTAAATATATTCTAGTGCATTGTAATTTATCCTTTAAAAAACATTCCCTCCATCTTCTGACATCCCAGAGAAGGGGCAAGTATTTAATGCTTTTAACAAAAAAAAAAAATGACCTTGACGAGCAGAGAGAGAGAGGGAAGATGTAGGGAGAGAGAAAGAGAATGAATTTCTTAAATTTTTTTAACATATGAACTGGAATATCTCATCATGAAAGTGATAGATCATAGAATTTCTCCCTTAATGTAGAGAAGATGCTCCTTTTGTAACTATACCATGAAGTTTGCAGTTATGTGGTAGAAGGAAGAAATGACATGCAGAAATAAAAGAAAAGCTTGCCCCTTGCCATTTAAGGGATGATGAAAAAAAAGGAAAAAACAGTGATAAAGGTGGTAGAATGGCAGACTCCTGAGCCCTAATCTTGCTTCTTCAGCTGAAGCTGCAGGTGTGTTAGAGAAGTTTAAGGGAAGACTGAGAGTAGAGGAATTCTTGTCTCTCTCCCTGAAGGTGCCCTGGGAAAAAAATGTACCCTGAGGTAAAATCTTTCCAACAGGGAGCTGCCACAACCAGGTCACTAGGGTGGGATGGAATGGCCAGCCACAGAGTTCTGTGTAGTCTCATGGCTCTTTCAGTGTCCACACGGCAGGAATGCCGATTGAGAACCAGTGAGCCACTTTGGAGAATATGGCCAAAGCTCAACATGAATATGAGACAGAGGGATCACCCCTGTGCCTTGATCTAGACGTGAGAGGTTAGACCATGGATGTACCGTTCTCTAAATTCAGCAGCACGTCCCTGGACGATGCCCAGAGACAGGCCTGGATGGGTCATTTGTTTGTGGACTCCTGTCAGCAGAAACCCAAGGATCAGCAGGGGCCTGGAGGAGCCCTCCTGGACACTGTGCTAGAGCACCTAACCCTCCCGTAGCCCAAACACCATCTTACAAAGCATCAAAATAAAAAAGAGAGAAAATGGTGGGACTAAATAATTTTTCAAAAGAAACCGCTAAATCTAGAAAAACTAAATTATTGGCTCAGGCTATGTTTGGACTGACTTTAGTGTGTCTCTATTTTCTACTACTTAGTGAGTAGCGGCTAGTGAAAGAGATAAGAGCCTTTTTACAGAATAACAACACTGTATTTTCTTGGCACGTCTGAGTATAGTGTGAGTAAATTTATGATGCCACTGCAGTATTAACCACAAAGCCAGTTGCACAACACTTATTACCACTGCTAAAACAATAGCACACCAAGTCTGTAATCCCACGGCAGACAACAACACTCACTTTTCAGGACCATTTGAAATTTTTTTGCTTTGGGGTGAGTTTAGAGAGAATGAAATTCTCATGTTGGCTAAAGGGAGAGGAATCTAGCCAGATTCCAAGATAATTAAACTGGCCAACCAGCTCCAAGACATTAACAGCTGCTGTTTTAATAACTAATGAGATAGTCAGTTTCTATAATCTGGGAGATGGACCAAAAACATGGGCTTGGTGTTAGTCTCATTTTAAATCAGTTCACTGGAGAAGAGCTATCCTTCTATCTTAGTACTGTCACTCTGCAAGCTGCCGATAACCTGTGGCAGAGAGGGAGCCCTGCTGTATCACCACGACACAGATGCACAGAGGAGAAAGCACATCGAGTTCGACAGTTATTAACAAACCCAAACATAATGCAGACCTCCAAAATTATTTCTGAGTGCTTTAATTTGCAGGACCCATGTGACTCCCAACAGACAAATACACAAATAGGAAGGGTAGCTACCTTCTGGAAATATTTGGAGTGTGGCTCCTCAAGCAATTTGCAAACCCCTTTATGGTTTTTCAGAAGCCTCTGTGTTTCTGAAATTAATGTTCTAATTTAATGGACATTATGTCAGTCTTGCAATAGAGAATTTGACAGTTCTCTGTCATTACCTTGATATTCATGATTTTCACTTGATATAATTGCATGAATGGTGCAGGAAGCTTGGCAGGGCTGGAATCAGAAAATGCTTGGTTCACAAGAACTATGAGATCTAATGATGTCCAAACATATCTGCTTAAGACATGTTTTAAAGCAACAGCTAATCCAGCGGAGGTATTTAGTTCGTTTCAGTTGTATTCAAGGCAAGTATATTTTCTAGTGGATTAAAAATCTCAGAGGAAGAATAAGGGAAAGATTATAAATTGTTGACTAAATTAATAATAGAGCAGTCAGTAGGAGAAGTATGATTCTAATGATGATTAGCAATTTATCCTAGCATTTCTAAGGCATAGCACCCTTAAACATTTTGTATGCACTTCTACTACAGTACATAAGATATTGTATTGAAGCTACTTATTTACATCCTGGTTTCCATAGGTAAATGTAGGCATGTTTTGGACAAGGACAGTTTTTTAAATCTTATGATGCTGGCCTTCAATCAATGCTATTGAATGATAACACATTTTCCTTTGCTCTGTAGGAATGGAAAACCTTTGAGATGAATCAAATTGGAATACTGTTGAATAATTTTAAAAGCTTATTAAGATGAAATGTTTTTGGGTAAAAGGAATATAGTATTTCTTATATTGAGCCCAGAAGGGGGTGAATGGAAGAGGAGAGCACATTTTATAACAAGATTTAAGAGGCCATTCTGATCCCCCTCAGTTTTTAAATCAGATATATATAAAAATAGAAACTGCAGTGAACATTTCTCAGAGTCTCTACAGACCTCCCTCTTTAGTCCCTTGAAGCCTTCTCCATCGTATTGCCGCATGATTGCAAGGCTAGAAGTCTCCTAGAAGGACCCCTACTCTATTCTCATCTGGGACCATGAGTGTATCCTTCAAACAAGACTACAGAGATCTGATGAACAAAATCCAATCTCTCCTCACCCTCACCCTGCATGTTAGGAAGTACACTTTTTTAATTAATTAAATTTTTTTTTTTTTTTGCTGAGGAAGATTTGCCCTGAGCTAACATCTGCTGCCAATCTTCCTTGTTATGCTTGAGGAAGATTCTCCCAGAGCTAACAACTGTGCCAGTCTTCCTCTATTTTGTATGTGGGTTGCTGCCACAACATGGCTGCTGATAAGTGGTATAGGGCTGTGCTCGGGAACCAAAACCAGGCTGAAGCAGAGCACGGTGAACTTAACCACTAGGCCATGGGTCTGGTGCCAGGAAGTAAATTTTTTATCAGTTGAAATGAAGCTAACAGAATTGAAAAGCAATGAAATTTGCAAAAGCTTATGAATATGGTGATATAAGGACAGACCCAGTGACAAGTAGTTTGCATTTCTACACTGTGGTTGAGTGGGGAGGATGCAGGGGCTTCTCTCTCCTTGTGAAGTCAGATACAATTTATCACCGGGGCTAAAACGACTTTCTCCTTAGAGTCTCAAGGCTGGGGAACAGTATAAGAAAAGGGAGGTGTGGAGCTTGGTCTTTGTCCCTAAGACTGAGAGAAGGAAAGAAGGGAGCAGTTCAATGTCCAGTTAGACAAGAAAAGAGTGGGAAAGGAGACGGTGTCCGATCCATAGGCTACGTCTGCTTTAATGATCAGGTTTTATTTGAGAGGAAATAAAGAAAAAGATGTTTCCAAAAGCATTTTTGTTTCAATTTCATCATCTAAAAAGATTACAAATTTTACTGTCCTACTTAATTTAAGTAAAAGCAGAAACATATTTCAAAAGTTGTCCTTTCATGAGTCCATTTGTGGCTGACCATAGGACTCGCCAGGCTACAGAAGAAGATGCAATACAATACTGAGGAACTACGTCAAACTGTCTTTATTTTATTCAGCACTGTGTTTCCGAAAATTGTAAAGAGGATGCAAACATGATTGATTTTTGTGAAGCATTGATCTAATTTGTCATTTGCAACAGCTTAAATTCAGTTAAAAAAATTGAACTCTGCTATTTTTCGATTACTTAGCATCAATCACCTATATAAAGGCTAGAAAATTGAAAGAAAAAATATATATTAAAAAAAAAAACCCTAGCCCCTGCCTTTTGGGAGTTGGTTTTCAAGAATGTTTTGTAAAGACTAGGAACTTGAAAGACAGAGATATTAAAATCTAATCCCTGCCCTCTGCAGTGTGAGAGCGAGACAAAGAAAGCAACAATTGCAATAAAACAGGCTAAGCACTATGATACAATAAGCTCCAAGCTACTGTAACATCAGGGAAGAATGGCTTCCAATTCAGCAAAATTCCTTCTTTTCCCAGCAGTGCAGCAAATGGCCAGTTACTATAATCTGTGTAAACAGCTTCCCATTTTTGAGGTCTTGAAGCCAAAGGTTATCAGCGCTTATTGAACTTTAGCATCCCTTGATGACAGTTTGAAAACATACCTTTTGTCCAGACTGCTCAGTCTAGAGAGAAATCTACAGCTTTCTAGAGATTTCATTGTTCTTGACTGGAGACAGAGCATCAACATTTAAAGGGAAAAAAATTCCCCAATTGTTTCTGCTGTGCAGTTAAGGCCGAGAACCACTTCTTTCTCCAGGTTTTTCTGGATATTATATAAAATTTTAAAAGCGAATAGTTGAGGGAAATAGTTGCTTTCTATAAAATTTCATTTTAAGAGAGGAAAGGATTGAAAAGAGGGTCTTGAAACCAAAATTGGGGTCATAGGGTTAAACAAATTCAGCATAGGACATGTAACAGGAACAGAGAAAGGCAAAGTCATGCCGCAAACTAAATTTATTCTCTGAAGACTTATTAGTAGGCAAAGAAAGTTGATGAGCAATGTGAAAAATGATTGAAGCCCCGCCACTGCCATTCTGTCTGGGGCAAGCTCCGGCAAAGACTATTTAGTGCTTCGCCCTATTACCACAAACTTATCACCATCTGCTCCTTTTGTATGTTCTTCTCTTTCTGCTGAAAGGAAATGCTTCCCACCATATTATTAGTTTTCCTGTTATATACATCCCATCTCGTGGTCTGAATATCAGAGTTTTTCAAGTAAAAGGCAGCATATTTGCCCTCCAAATGTCCCCACAGCTCTCAGTACTCTTTAACTTCCATAGCATCACTGATTTTCAACTTCTGGGATTTTCCCGAAACACGTAGAAAGGAGAAAAAAGATTATGTTAAAGCTCATGAGCATACCTACCTTCCAACCCAGGCTATTTTTGTTTCTTCACCTCTGTCAGGACACCTGTTATGAATTTAAGAGAAGTTGTATTACGGCATCTGATTTCAGTTGCTCTGTTCTCTGCAGCAAATACATTTATTATGGAAGCTGAAGATAACTGCTTGATTTTGAAAGGGAAGATTTTTCTCCCCCGAAAAACTGCAAGGAAAATTTTGTACGACTGTATTGATGCAAATAGGAAAAAATCCTGGCCTAATGTTTGTTTAGACATCATTCCGGTGGCATTTTAAAATTCTATTTCTCATCAGAGAAGTAATGCCAATGTACAGAATGTGGGTCTGCAGAACACACAGCACGGACACAACCTATTGCCACCAACGCATTTTCATTTGTTGTTGGAAAGACTTAGAACTTTTCCTTCACCAAGTTTTCACATCTGTAATTGGGCAATTTTTCCTCTTATTCCATTGAGATGATTTGGGCCAGTTCTTGCCAGGAAGCAAGGCTAGGTAATTTTGGAATGGTCCCTTCCATTAACTTAATGCTGTGTGAAAGCATACAATAGTGATTCTTCACATGCCAATATAATTCTGAGCACTCACAAAAAGAAAAAAATAGGGGCTGGCCTGGTGGCATAGCGACTAAGTTCACCTGCCTCACTTCAGCACCCCAGGGTTTGCAGTTTCGGATCCCGGGCATTGACCTACACACTGCTCATCATGCCAGGCTGTGGCAGCGTCCCACATACAAAATAGAGGAAGATTGGCAGAGATGTTAGCTCAGGGACAATCTCTCTCAAGCAAAAGGAGGAAGACTAGCAATGGATGTTAGCTCAGGGCCAATCTTTCTCACCAAAAAAAAAAAAAAAAAAAAAGGAATGAAATGTATTCACTAACAATTCCGATGCTTAAAGTTTATGGTAGATAATAAATCTCTGAATAGAATTGTGCATGAGAGGGGACATATTTGATTGCTTCATTTATGCAGGATTTTTATATACTTATTTTCAAAGAACAATTTGAAAGTTAAGTGTCTGATAGGGTTATAGGGGCAGATTCTGTTGTTGTTGTTGTTCACTAGGAAACATCTTGCTTGACCTCTCTCAACATTTTTTATTAAATTACTATGGGGACTGTAAGTTAATTTCACTGATTAAGAATGCTCTTAAATGAAGCAAACTTAGCATGCTGCTTGACGTTCCTTCCAAAACATTTTGGGACCTGTAGGAAATTCATTTCAATGTTTGTAATCCCTGAAGCCATATTCCATATGAAAGAATATTGCTACATCATATACAAATCAGAAATATGATTGAGCTTAACGAGGCACAAGTGAGTCAGGAAAAGAAATATATTCATCATGAAACGCATTATGAAGTACAGATTAAGTGATCAATTTATGCATATGGATTAATTAATTGAAAGCAATGCCTTATTGCTCTTATTGTTCTTAAGCTTCAGCATATTGTTGTCTCACTTTATACAGATGCTGATGATCAAAATCAAAATAAAAGTGTTCATTTTTAATTGATTGATATACTGTCATTGATCTAGTCTCATTTTTCCATTTTATAAATGTGTCCTGAGACACAGAGAAGGAACTTTTTCAATGTAATTCAGATACTGTTAGTATCAGTATTAGAATTCTCATCTCTTGGTTTCAATTTAATTGTCTTCCGATCATACAAGGCCTTCTCTATACCAGGCATTTATTAAGTATTGTGGGGGGATGAGTTTGGTGCAGAAGGTGGTGAAAGTATTATATATCATACGAAGACAGAGAAGATTTCATTATTGCCCTTTGACGTTATTAAGCTTTCATATTTACTGATAGCAAAGAGCCATCAGTTTCACAAGTTGTTTATGTGACCAAGTGGTAGCCTGTTCAAGAAGAGAGTACTTCGTGTACGAGGAGAGGAGGAAGAAGGGAGACAAGGGACAATGACATGATGAAAGTCCTTGAGTACACTAAGATTGGTGCTCCTGGGGATCTTGAGTACTGGTAGGTGCAAGAATCAGAGGGAGAAATTTTTTTCTCCAGCACTTTCCCCTGACATGCTGTGTGATTTGGAGGTTGAGAATAGTACCATCATACAAGGGTGGTGAGGAAATTTTCATTTAAGGGGTTTATTAAAAGTATAGGATTATTTAGAGATAATTATACATGGTTGAATAGGCACTGCAAAACAAAGAGATATACACATGTATTTCATGTGTATCCTAGAAATTAAAAACTTTTTAAAAACTTCTAAGCTCCTGTTTTTGAAACATTTGGGAATCCATGAAAGTCAAGTTATAATAATGATAATAACAATTCCATTGGTTCAGCTTCTTTTGTTCTTTTAATGTGGGGCATATGGATAGAGATATTCTGCAATGAGTGAGATAATTGAGTAAACCTACAAACTGCCTATATTAAACTTCAGTTAAGAGGTGATTTGGAGAAAGGCATTGTTAGTTTTATAAAAATGTATTTCAGAAAGCCATACCACAATATCTGTCATGATATTCTGATATGCAAGATAGATGTGTGAGCAGAATGATAATCTGTTTAAACAGATGCAAAGCTGGTTGAACCACTGTGTAAAGAGTGTGAGATGAGTGGATCAGTTTCACCCTGGCAAGGACACCCCTCTTGGTGTGCCAAAGAGCTCTGTACTCAGCCATGTCTTGCTGAACCTTATTACGAATGACTTGTATGAAGATGTAAAGGCAATCTTGTCATTTCTGCAGATCTCACAGAGCTAAAAACTGTAAAACAGCATCGGAGTCCTAAAGCAAATTGACAGGCTGGAATAACAGGCTGAAATTAACAGGAGTGTATCAGGTTCTGAGAGAGACCATATCCAGGTTTAAGCCAAGATTGTACAGTCAGCTTTTGACAATCCAATCCCTAATATAACAGGAAAAGGCAGTAATAATAATGACAACTTTTATTTTCACCCTTACTGTGTGCAGGTACTCTTCCACATGTTTACCTGTACATTTAATTCTTAAAACGGAGCTATGAGATTGTTATTGTCATTCCCATTTTGCAGATGAGAAAACCAAGGCAAAGAGAAGTAAAGCTACTTTCTGTAAGTCATAGAACCAGTAAGTAGAGAGGAGGTGAGAATAGAGCACAGGCCATGTAATTCAAGGAGCACTATGTCATAAATTTCACACTTAGGTTTCAAAAAATGAATACATAGCCCAAGTTGCAAGGGGAGATATCGTTTAACAGCCTGTAAGTGAAAGTCTTCCTTGACAGAGAGTTCAACATGAAGTGTCAGTGTTGCCAGAATGGTTAATGGTATCTCTAGCAGCATCTGTGGAAGAAATTTATCTAGAACAAGAGAGATAATATTCCTGTTCTTCCATATGGTGTCATCCTGTTTCAAATTCATCCATAATCTAATTTCATGCTCTCCACACTTCCTGCATTTATATTGACACTGATAAAGGTACTTAACTCATTAATGAAGAATAATAACATAAAATAAAATATAGCATAGTTGAGCTCAGTACACAAAATTCTGAAACAGTTTGAGCAATTATTCAAAAAAGCAAGTTGATGAAGGCAGCAATCTAGATAAAGTGAAACTGAAGCCTGTGACTTAGTCCATTCATTTCTTTTTCAATCACATTAACCTACAATCACTACAGTCATTTGGATCAACTGGGTGAACTGAGACAATCTTCTTGTTTCCCAAATAAGCAGACCTTCTTTCAACATTCACTTCATTTGATCATATACTACCTAATTTTTCTTTTTTTATAGTTGAATGCTAGTGATTCGATTATGCTAAGAAAAAAGGAACTGGATCTACATTTAGTTGGCTTCAATCTATTCTGAATATTCCAAATTAACAATTTTATCAGATTTTAGTTTTGAATTTTAAATTCATGACTGGATTGTTGAATTCTCTGCAATCTACTTTTTGAAGATATTTAAATGCTAAACACTCATGAGGCTGTTTACACAGTATTAGTAAGTGCAAATCTTACATTTTGTGGCATCAAACTTGAAATTTATATACCTTCTATAATATTCTGAAGATCTGAATTCTGTAAACAAAATAGTTTTGGAAGCAAATTAAAAAAGATTCTGGAAGTAAAATGAAATTCAAGGTTCAATCCTTTCAACTAAGAAGTTGTACTGCATTCCATTTTGCTACTTTTTTAATATATCCTTGTTTTTATAAAGTCATATGGCAAATTACTTATACAATAGAAAAAGAAAACTTGAACACAGAGTTCAGCCTACTCATAAGATGCACAGAAGCCTCATTTGAATTGCACCTCATCGAGTTGCTTCCCTTCAATCTTCTTTCCCCCGATAAGCCAATAGTCATGATCAATACAATTCTTCCAGGTTATTGGAACTCATTATTTTTGAAGCCCATTCCCTTATATAATGAACTTCAGAAACTATACATTAAGTGAAAAATTAAGTACAATAGTCTATTTTTAAATATGAAGACAATACTAATTACAATTCTCTAGATAAACACACATAATTATAGTAATTACAATTCAACAATAACTCGCTGGTACTTACTATTATAAACTCATAAACTATTATTCAGTACCCTATAAAACTCAAAATCTAATTGAAAGTGCTAGTTTAGCATAATTCCCACAAGCCATCATTCTTTAATATTCTGGAATGAATGAGGTTTTGGTTGAGCTATTAATTGATACTGACAAGCAATAACCACTGGAATGAAACTGCAATTATGAGTGGCAATTAATCACATTTGCTGTCATCTCTAGTGTCAAACAAAATTCAATAATATTCTAAATAGTTTTTAAAAGTTTATACCTTTTATGTTTCAATTCACTTAATGGAAACCAAAAGCAGTTTCCTGGGATAATCAAGTAACACCCAAAGTGTATTTATGTAAAATATGAATTTGCATCTTTTTGGTTTAAAAAGCTTTTCTTTTTCTTCTGAAATTATTTTCAGGATAAATCTGTGTCTTTGAAGACAAGGAAAAGCTCCTCATCTCACCTCCCACTTGCCTTATCTCAGCACATGTTTTTGACTCATAGATCACCTTTGGACACAGCAAATATTATACATGCGGAAGAAAATCTTGGGAGCAGGAACTTGAGTAAGCATCATTAGGACTTGAGATAATTTGAGAAGGAATTTTCAGAAGCTTCAATTGATCAATGTCTCTTTGAATCGGGGCAAGGAGGGAGCAGGATTTAATTTCCTTTCCCTCATTATTGCTAATTAATGGGGCAACTAGCCATGTTCCTTCCCTCTAACCTAAGGCATGCATACAGCAGCATTATTCACCAACCAACCAAGTCTGTTCAAAAGTCATTGGAGGGCTCCTTTTGGCACCAAGACTGTGACCTTAAGACTGAAACAAATGAATGTGTTTGTTGTAAACTGAGCTATGCCACCTAGCAGAGGATCACATGAAAGGCAGCATTAACAACAAAAGATCCAATTCCAAATAAATGAACACTGTGCAAAGCAGAGATTGTGACCTCAATAGGCGCATGTGTACCAGATACTTAATCAGACACACAGTCTTTACTTAAACATTCATGAATCCCAATCCTTGGTTGCTTGGTGAGACTTGACTCTAAAGTCTTATTTCATTTTATATGCTTAGAGTTTGTGGCAAGTTTAATGTACTAGGATAGTTAATCTTCAATAAACTAAGAAAGGAAGTAAAGCATCTGTTCACACTAAACTCCAAATCTGGAAAATGTTTTCTGGAAGAGTCTTCCATAAAGCTGAAAATGTCAACAACTTAAGAATAAAAAAAGGATCTATGCCCTATAATTAAAAACTTGAATAGACATAGCAAAGTTACTTATTTAGAAATATTTCTAAATGCATAGCATTTTTATATTTTTCATGGAGTGTTATCAAAGTGAAGGGGCTTACTGCAAGCAGACAATTAGAGAAGGAAAGAACATTATATTAATTGCCTTTATTATTGATAATGTAAATGGGATGACCTTCATTTTAATTATTGTTTTCCCCTTTACTTTCATTTCTGCTGATGGTGTTTGTGTTCATGATTGACTTATAATAACGCAATGAGGTAATGGTCAAGACTTAGATTCCACACTGTTTTCAAGTTGCATCAATATAATATGACCTTTTCTTTCTTGTTATTTATGGTTCTGACACAAGTAGTTTATGGTATCTTTTTGTTTATTTCTTTCAAAACTTAAGTTCTACTCTGATTTTGGATTCTTCTTTTTCTCTTCTTCCTTGTCTCCTACAGTGTTCATAATTGTAATTTTATAAAATTTCAAGTGTCAAAATTATTCAATTAGCAGGTCAATTGTTTTCAGTTGTCTGGAGTTATATGTTTTGGCCAACTCATGCTGGCAGTAATACTACAAAAAAAACTTGCTTACATTCAGAAGTGTCGTAGAAGTAGTACTGACATTGTTATGGTTGATTAGAACTCCCAGTTACTCTTGATCTTTGAAAATTCCAGGTTAAAAAATCCTGTTCCACAGCTTGGAACTTTGGGGTCTTAACTGAACCCTAATCCAGGTACCTGATCAGAATCCACGTGCTTCTGAGGAAACTTTGCAGCACCCCACTGTGACAGGTGCTCTGGGTAAGATCCCAGGGAGATTTCTCTTCTTTCCTAATTCAGTATGAATCCTGCCTTTGTCTGCTTGTTGCCCCTCAATCAGAAACACAGAACACTCAGAGACTGTAGTCTATTTGCTCGCTCCAGGCCTATCAAACGTCTGGCTACCAGAAGTGATACTTAATAAAGAAAGTTAGGGAAAATCCTGTTCCTAGGTGGTCTGAGCTCCAGTCTTACGTCAAGTTTCGTGATTGGAAAGGTGCAAAATTCTTCTGTGTTTTCTGTTGAAGTTCCTATCTGCTGTGTTGTTTAATCTCCTTTCCCCTCTATGGTAAATTTCTTTGACAGTGTGATACCTGGGAGACATGTATCTCTTGAAGAAATAGAATGCTTCCTTTCACTAGACAGAGAGTTATGTAACTTAACAGTTTCCAAAATAGTCTTAAAAGAAAATTATTATGGAGGATGTTATTATGTGTGCAAAGTGAAAAAGTCTATGCCTGTGAAACTACATTTGTTTAACAATTGAACCAAGATTCAAAAATTGAACAGGTTTCTTTTTAACTGTAGGATGTTCTCAAGATGTTGATTTTCTAATGTGTACTGTGAGTCTCCTAGAAGGAGATTTAATAGCCTCATTTCCCAAGCTCACTAGAAGATATAACCCTTGTTTTCCGAACACCATTAAAATCTCTCCAAATAATTAAAAAACTAAAGAAAAATATAAAAAGCATGATTTTGAATACTAGGATGTAACTTGTTTGCATTCCCTTTTTCCCTTAACTGCTAAGAAGCCCAAAGCGAAATATATCACTCAATCAGAGTATCAAAATACCTCTTTAGTTAATATGATTCCTCCATAACATTAAAAATTATAATCTTCTTGTCATTATCCACCACAATATCTTGAAAACAAAAATAAGGTACAAATGCATGCAACTTTAAAAACATTTATAACATTATTGAAAATGCTACAAAATATATGCATAGTGACAGCAGCTTTTTTTCAAAAATGAATTTACTCATCACTGTCACTATCATTTCATTTTATTTAAAACACAAAACTTCAAGAATGACCTCTTTGTTCAAATGATACAGAGAGCTTACTACATCCTTGAGATGGCCTTGGATTATCCAAAGCAAATAAAAATTCCATGCATAACAAAAGACAACTCTTATATTTAAATCAAAGGATTACATTCATTGGAACACTATTTGAAAAATAATCAGGTATTATTAACTACAGTCTTGCAGATTAATTCTATTTCCTATTTTTTTAAGTTTTAAAATACAGTTTCCTAATCACCAAGGCCACTGTTCTAATATAAATTTAATATAGCCACACTCTCTTCAGTTTCCCCTCCACCCGCAAAAAAAATGTATATATATATATTCAGATCCCATGCAGGGAGGGGAACATCATACTCCTTTAACTCAGCTTCTTCACAAGTACTTTCTCAAACCTTTGTCCAACTAAATCACCAACAGGCTTGTTAAAAATGTAGATTCTCTACATTTCCCAGAGCTTCTGATTCAGTAAGGCTGCATGATGTTCAGAAATCCCCATCTTTATTGAGTCCCCCAAGTGATTCAGATGATGAACCACCGTCCAATACTCAAAAATTGCTTTGAAAAGCATGCTGCCAGGAGAGACCAACTTTAGTTGCGTTTAAATTGAATTTCCCTCCCACTCCAAGAGGCCACAGCCACCAGCAGTGCTTGGGAAAGGACTTACAGGTCACTCAGGACTTCAGCATAGAAATGCCCACCCTTCTTTATTTCATAAAGCCTTCTAATTCCCATTCCATCTATACTCAAGCACACTTTGTTCTACCTGGAAATGCAGGTTCCAGCCCAGCCTTGTTGTTAACTAGTTATATGGCCCAATTATCAAACTCCATAGTGTCACTAAACCTCATGTTATTCAAATAGTAGACTGGATTACATTATTCCCAAAATCACAATCAGCTTCAAAATTCTGTGAATCACTTGCAAACCTTGATATTTCATTTCATTTTCTCTCTTATTTTATCTAAGCATATGTTTTCAAAATGAGCTTTAAAGGCAGTTTTACTGATAACTTAAGACTTGTCTTTTTTTTTTTTTTTAAGATTGACCCTGAGCCGATCTTAAAATATCTGTTGCCAATCTTATTCTTTTGCTTCTTCTTCTCAAAAGTATACAGTCGTATGTTTTAGTTGTGGGTCCTTCTAGTTCTGCTATGTAGGGCACTGTCTCAGCATGGTTTGATGAGCAGTGCTAGGTCTGCACCCAGGATCTGAACCGGTGAAACTCTGGGCTGCTGATGTGGAGCATGCGAAATTAACCACTTGGCCACGGGCCAGCCCCAGACTTGTCTTTTTTCACAGTCCCACACATTGTCTCCATTCTTTTTCAGAAATAAGATGCAAAAAAATTTAGAAAATTAGAGAGCATGGCGACTTTAATCAGAACTCAGTATTACTCCTCTTGTCCTCACTTGGATTCATGAATGACTAGGTAAGTCCACTGGGCCAGAAAAAAAGTTTGTATCCTGAAGCAGGAAACAACAAATGTAAAAAAAGTGATTGAATGCATTGAGGGATTTTTCCCCCTTTTTCTTACGCAGGCAAAGCAATTGAATGTAGGTGCAACGTCATAGTTTGCAAAAGATTTAGACTGAATTTAAAACTACTGTGAAAGTGACACCAGCAAATAGGTTTGATTTTTCCTTTCCAAGGATAAAATTTCAATGGACATTCTTCTTGGTCTTCAGTCAAGCCAGTGATGTCTGTTTATGTGGAACAGAGAAGTACATAATGTTCATTTGTTTTGGTGAGCTAAAGAAACCAACACATGCCCTTTGTCTCCTACACCAGCTACCAAGGAAACACAACAAGCATCTGTGGGCTGTGTGATGGAGCCTTGTCCATGGTCACCTTGATACTCGGCGGCAGAACGCGGGCTAGAACACAGGGTTCTCCGTTCTTGTATCCTGCCCTCTAAAGAGAAGAAAGAAAAAACAGGGGCTGCCCTGTGTTCTTCCAAATATTGGTTTGTTCTGAAATCAAGATACAATGTTTCTCTGCTTTACTGAAACTTTTAGAGCCAAACAATTTGGATATTAAATAATATATAACCAACGTAAAATTTCAATCAGGTAAAGTAACTTCCATTCTGTAGCCAAGTATTTTATTACTTCGCATTAAGATGATATGGTTTTAGTTCAGAAGGTAAAAATATCCATAACGTTTTATTAAGAAAGGTGAAATTCTTGGCAACAAAGACTACTTGTTGGTCACTGTTTGTAATTCATAAAAATACACGAAATAAGGTGTTTAAGTTAAAATGTCTTGGCTTAGATAATTCATCTCCAAACTCACTTGACAATTCATTTAGTGGTATACTAACAGAATTAAAAAAAAAAAAAAGTTGTGTGTGTTATATAGCTAGCTAGCTTGTACCGTCAATAATTCTGGCAGTAGGTATAGATTATTATTCTACAATGAAGAGTGATCTACAATGTGTAACCAAATGGCTTATTTTAATGGATGGGCTCAGGAATTGCAGAGATCCAGAACTGAACCCTGGCCTGACCCAAGGGCACATTTCCTCATTTCTCCAAGTCTTTCCACTTCCCTAAGCTTCAACTGTAAAACAGGCACAATATTACCTATAGGAACTTTACGTAGTAAGGAGTAAATCAGTTTTTCCACAAGAGAACAATTATTCCTAAATCGCATCCTGAAGAGAGGCGTACCTAAAATGTGCATACCTCATTGAAGCTGCAGCAAAGGAAAACTTCCCAACTAAGGGCATCATTGACTAGTGGAGATGAAAGACGAATAGTCTACTCACTATGTCTGTTTCTAGAATGCTTTGGTGAATACTCCTTCATTGTCTTAGCTCCAGACTTTAATAAAGCAGTGAGATTCTTGAGTTGAAATATCTTGGTCAAAATAAAACATTTTTTATTGAAATAAAGAGAATCTGTTAAAAAGTAGAATTTATGAAAGATTCTAAAAAGACCTCCTTACGTTAATCTCCCCATGGTGTCCTTATATTACATTTTTAATACTTCAGCTTGCATGCTTGACAACAATTGTTTCCCAAAAAATCATAGCTTCCCACCATTGTGTACTACAGACAGATAAATAGATAAGTAGAGCTTCTTCCCATTAAACAAATTTTAAGAGCTTTGTTCAGTTCTTACAGGAATGTTTAGCCTCTTCTATTCCAATGCCTCATTTGTGCTAAATTTTAAGCATCACGATTAAATCAGTATTCTTTTTATCTAACTTCTGAGTAGGTGAATGTTCCATAATTATGATTTGGAATATGTTCTATACAATGTTGCTGAATCTTTGCATATGGAGGGAATTTTTCCTTTTATTACTTGTTCCTCAGATTACCAATGAAAATGTGAAGCTTTATTGTGTTATAATTATAAAAACAGCAATTTACAAATAAGTATCATTTGGCCTTGATCCCTTCCACATTGTCCTCGGGATCCAGAGAATAATCCTTGGAGATTCCATCTTGTTGAAATAATTCATATTTTACTGATGTCAATAGCTGGAGAATGCCTCAAAATGCATTCAAAGAGTCTGGTATTTCATTATTCTCATGCAGTCATTGTGCGTGGTGGTATAATCAAAATCCATTCAGACTCAGATGATTATTCAATACACTTTCGAAGGATTCCTTTCTCCTTTCATCCTTAGGGCATTCCCCAAGGAAATAGGATATAGCCATACACCATATGGTAAATGGAATCAATCATAGCCCCACACTGTATCTTCTATCATGTGCTATTTCACAATATGACATGCTCAAGTTCTTTTCTGATGAACACTGTAACTCCTAATATAGATTTGGCAATATCGCTTGCTTTCCTTCGCCTTTCACAGTCATCCCTGTCATTGCTATTAGCCTATTTTTATGTCTGAATAAAAGCCTGTGTTTCTTCCTGGAATGCAGCTTTTTTATAACAGTGTATAAAAGTAAAATGTAAGCAAAAAGATGAAATAGCTCCAGATGTGGTAATTCAGTGACAAGCAGTTGAGCTATACACTGGTAAGAAGAAAATGCCCATAAAAGATGGAATTTTACTTTATCCTAGAAACGTGATATAGTGGAAACAACAGGGACTTTGCAGTTCTTTCTCAGCTTATGACTCGTTGCGTGACCTGGGGGAAAGTTATTTCCGAACTTAAGAGATAAGAACACTCACTTTATGAGACTGTGGTGAAATTTATGTAAGATATTGTGTACAAAATTTCCAGAGCATAGTGCCATGGCACAAGATTCGAGGGCAATACATTTAATAGCTGTCTGTTCCCGTGCCTTCTCCACACTCTAATGCTTCCCTGGGATTTCCCGGATACATTGGATAGAAACTGTGACTTTCAAAACCAAAGCTTACACAGATAGAAATCTCTTGTGCATTGTCTTGGCATAGTCCAGTTAGTTGAAATACGTCTACCATATAAATCTGGATTTGTATACCACTCAACACATTATGCCATCTCTGTGTCATCTATTTTAAGGTAGAAGACTCAGAAGGTAGGCACATGCTTCTTGGCTTGTGTTTCATTGCCCAATTGCATGTGTGTAATTATTTAATAAAAGTTCTATGATGAATTGCATGATCTTTTGAATGGCAACTGCAAAGCAAGACATATAAAGAAACACTATGAAAGAACAGAAGAGTTTAGCTCGGTTGACTAAAGGTACTAAGTACCTTCCAAGTAATTCAAAAGATAATTTGACTAGCAATATAGTTTTATACTCTGGTAAGGATGACATAAATGATAAGTTTAAATTAATTTTCAGGCAACTAAGCTAAATATCTCTTACGGAAGATTTGCTAGGAGTTTTATGGATTAGCAATGAAAATCAAGTGTAAAATATAAATTTATAAAATATTATATATTCTCATTTCATACACTCATTTTTCTTCACACCAGCTCTGTAACTGAAGAGGAAGGAAGAGAAGAAAACTAAGAGTATATATACGAAGGAGGAAAACAATAGGCAGATTATCTGCTTAATACTTGTTCCTAAAAGAGAATTGGTTTTGAAGCAATCCTTAGTGTTATTTCGGTCCATTAGCTGGCCATCTAACCCTCGGTTCATCCAGTCACTACTTACTGAGCACTCTCCCAGTGAGCTGTCACCGGCTCAGGAGCTTCTCTGCTTGGTGATGTTGTCTTTCTTCCCAGTACTCTTCATTATAGACAGAGGGTGATGTTCAAATTATTTAACAACTTCTACAGCATTGGAACTATTCAGAAAAGATGTTTCTCACGTGTTTACTACATGTTAAGCATACTAAATGTTTACATACATTATCGTCATTTATTCCCTTAACCGCCATGAAGTAAATACTACTCTTGGTCCTATTTTGCACATGAGAAAACTGAGGTTTAGAGACATCACTTGCTCAAAGTCATATTATTTGCAGGTAAAGGGCTGGAATTAGAATCCAGGACAGTGACCAGAGGTCATGCTCCCAATCAACATAGATCCCATCCAGGAAAATCCACTGTATAGTGAGTCATGGTACAGTTCAAATGCCTGATGGATGCCCTTATTTTTTGACATTTTGCCTGCACAGTTGTTGACTAAATGTACCATATAATTATGCCTCTCATATCTGTCTTTTTACCTTCTTTTCAATCACTAGGGAAAGTGATTGCAAAATTTGTTTTCTGAATTTCTGAAAATTGCATCAGCTTAAGTGTTTGGAAAAAAATGCCTTGATGATTAAAAGCCTCATATTCATAGTTATAGTTCCAAAATTGTAAGTTTAAATTGTGCATAAGAAAAATATCTGGTTTACATTACTAAGAAAAATGAACCACGGCAGGGAATCAGAGCAATTTGGCGCTAAAACAGATCTAAGTCCCTGTCTGGTCCAGCCTTATCATTTTACAGACGAGGACGGAAGGCCAGAAGCATTCCTTGACTGTGCCCAGGTCCCAGTGTTAGGTGGAGCTGGGAGTGGAATGCAGCCACAGGATTCTGCATGTTTTCTTGGAGGCGCATAAAATAGAAAGAAAGCCTGACAAGTAGTCAAGGGTCCCCTAAGTTCATGTTCTGCCCCTTAATAGCTGGGCTCTCTTCAGGTAGTCATTTACGATCTGTGGGTCTCAGTTTCCTAGTATGAAAAGAAAGGTTTCTTACTATTTACTCTCTTAGTTTGCTTCTAACTCTAACGCTTTTTAATCTTGAATTTCATCACAATTTGGTTAAGTCTGATATCACACAATATGTATGATACCGTACAATAATGGTGTCTATCACTATTATTCACTCAAGTTTCAGCCTACCACCATTCTGATTCATAATGCAAATATTGCCCTCATTTGCTTTTTTGATACAAATAGCTTTTATGCTAAGATCTGAGTTTTGTTTTGGATTTGGCTATTCTTGAAGCCTTCTAAAAAATCTACTGGGGTAGCTTAAAAATTCTCCTTGGTATAGAGATTAAAAATCTTAATAAGGATGATATCATAAATATTTGATGATATGTTTTCATCACACAATCAGGGATAAAATAGTACCCCCCTGAAGATGTTGAAAAACATATTCAAGTACTGAAGGCTTGGTTAAGACTGCTATTAAGGAATAAGAAATGAGAGAGAAAGGTGACCACTGGAGAAATTCAGAGACTCAAAGCACATTTAAAAGAACAACAAAATAAGATACACTATACAACTAAAAACATGAAGAGAGTATCTTCCCTGGAACTCCATGCCATTTTAATATTTTTTTGTCATTTCAACTGGTTTTCCCAAAGGAAAATATTTCAGTAAAAGTTCACTAGTATCCTTGTAGAAGGCCAAAGTTGCATCAGAATGAAGAGACCTAGAAACACATTCCAAACTTCACTAAAATGCAACTTCGCTTTTGAAGAAATATTTTTATTACAACTGAACTATTTACACTATAATATTGGGTTCAATGAGAAAAAGGTATAATAGTAATAATGATAATGATAATAACAATAATATACACCGACGTGGTGTTTACTATGTGATAAGTACTATTCTAATATATATATATATAGAAACAGAGATTAAGTTTCATGCTATAAATTTATTCTACTATCTACCTGCCTTATAGTAGTGCTATTAAGTAGTTTACAAAGGTTTTACAAAGATATTTTACTTTTGTATTCTAAACAAGTAGATTTGCTTATTTTCATTAAACCTGATAAATGCAAGGTTGTACATTTCTAGGTTTCTTAAATTTTTATATGAAAATATCTTTGTCTAAACTATCGTGCTTACTATGTACTCTAGAATCTAGAAATGTCAGAACTGAAGGGGAAATTGGTAATCATGTACTCAAGTCATCGATAGTATTAACAAAATGAAAGTATTTTACAGCTGAGACAATGCAGAGTGGAAGATGTGAAAAGACTCTCAAGGTGATCTAATTAGTTAGGAACAAAGTTAGATCTATTTCTCTTCACTTCCAGCACTAAGAATTTTCCAGTACAAGCAAAATCCATGTAGCTGCAAGCTCTTAGTAGGAACTAGCAACGAAGGTAAGATTCTAAGAAGAACAAACAGCCTCCTTACCATAAATCTTTAAAACCTTAGGTCATTACAGAAATGTTCCTTAGTCTGTCTAAAATACTGGAAAAAAAGAGTAATTTCAAATAACATCATAAAGTTAATGTAAGGACCCAGCTCTGGGGACATGAGAACCCTTCTCCACCCCCACATAGGGGAGGCACAGCAACACTGCTTACATATCTGCTTCAGTCTGGTCCAAGTCACTCCTACTCCTGAGTGGAGCCACTCCTACTCTTAGCCCATATGGTGCCTTGTGTAAATTCAGGAAAAGGTGGCCCCTCTCGGTGGTTAAATTAGAAAAAGGCACCTCATGTGGGCGATTTGTAGCCCCTCAGACATAAGACGATTTTGTGCCAAGAAAATGTACCCCTCTTCCAGGAGGATGCAGATGCTCTCAGAGCACACTATTTAGAGAGTCGACCAATAGCTCTTTTTCATCCCTTCTTGCTTTCTTGGCAGGGCACTTTTATGCAATATACAAACTGCACAACTCTTTGCAGTGATCTTGCTTTTGGATCTGTTGTCTGCCTCATGAGTTCCCTTGGATGATTAGAATAAAATATTGTGGTTTTAGAGTCCTCTATTGAGTACCTACTAACATTACATTGTCTTCTCTCTAGGCTCAGAGAATGTGTTTTTCTACCCCTTGTTCAAAGGCAACATCTCCACCAATGCCTTTTATCTCATCTCCTCCCAATTTAATCAAACAGTCTGTTTTTGTTTATTTATCTTCACATTTTTCTGTATTCTGACTCCTTTCCTCTTTATAATTATTCTGGCTAGCTGTTCACCAACACTCTTTCCCTCTCCTCCTAGGCTCACATGTAAACCACATTTTCCAGCCTCCCTTACAGTCAGATGTGCCTTATGACTATGATTTGACAAATGGGCAGGTGGACAGAAACATATAAGCTACATGTGGTCTAGCCTATAAAACTTCCTGCACAATCCACCATGTTCTTCATCTTTTCTTGGGAGCAGAAGACACAGTAGAGGTCTGTGGGCGCTGGGGTGCTAGGGTCACTAGATCAAAGAAATCTGGGTCCCTGAAGAGCTGTAGAGCTGACCACCCATGCCAACCCTCACCGGACTGTAATAGAAGTGAAAAAGATTTTGGGGTTAAATCACTGAAATTTTGCAGTTATTTGTTACAGTAGGCCACCAAAACTCCCCTGCAAAATGCATCACTTTCTTACACTTACTAGGCTCCAGTGAGGAGTCAGACAACCATTAGTGGCGCCTATTTAAGTGGTACAGGAAAGTCAATGATATGATGCCTTCTCATTCTACCCCCAAAGACATTGAGGCTAAAAGGTAATGAACATTTGGGAGATCATCAAGCAATTTCTACCCTTCCTTGTTGACATCATAGAATTGACTCAGCTTTCTGGATTTGAGGTACCTCCCTACAACTGTCAAAGAACACATGGAGTTTGTTTTCTGTTCTCAGTCTTACTGCCACAGGCTATTCTTGAAAGAAAAGTAAGTTTCCAGAGACTGTCTGAATTTTAGATCATAAAATCCAGTAAGTATGCTTTAAATCCTACAACTTCTCCACCAAGAAGTCAGACTTTCATCTCAAGGATAATAAATGTAGTTAATGATTTTTTTTTTTGAAATTGTACACACCACACAGAATTACCTCATTATCTGAGATTAAGTTGCATATTCTATCTGCTTTCTCACACTTTTTTTAGTAGATAGTGATGCAAAGAAATGGGAAGGTTGTTTACTTTTGAGATTAGAACCACCTGTTATGATTAATTTTGAGCTAGTGATAAGATAAGTAGGTTCACAACCAAGTAGAAAGTGGAAGGAAATTCTACTGTAGATAATCAAAGACTAGAGTTGAAAATTGAGACCTAAAAACCAAAAATCTTTAAAAATATTATGGAGAATATATCAAATTGCAAGGTAGGTCTGGCACAGCTGTTCATCAGAGCAAATACTAAGAGTTTAGAGTGCTTTTGAAGTATTTTTTCCTTGGAATTATTTCTGTTTTGGAATAACCTAATACAAACACTAAAAGAGAAAATGAAATTACAAACTTTTAGAGGTAATAATACTTGAGACTAAAATTAAGTTGAGAGAAGGCAGCAAGTTTCTGTAAGGTTTTTAAATCATAGAGATTCATTGTCTCTGATTATATAAAATACTCACTGATTGACACTTATGTCTATGTGAGGTTCAGGAAACCGTTTGGACCCCAGACCACTCGGTGCTCAAAAATGGCAGCCTAGTGACTGGATGGCATCACAAGCAGGGAGAGAAGCTGGTTACCAACTTCCAGTGACAGCTCCACACCTGGGACATGGAAGCATGCTTGCTGTTTATGGCTAAGCCACTTCTGCTGCTGTCCCCAGGGATGTGGCTGAGAGTGGAACACGACAAGGGAAAGGGATAGTTATTTGATAATATGAAGGAATTATCATATTAATGATTTTAATGGTTAGCTCCTGGATGGCGGGGACCCCATCCAAGGTATGCTGCACCAAGTGAAGGACATAAACAGTCATTTGTGAAGTGAAGGCAGCAGGGGGCAGTGGAAAGTCCATGCGTGTTCTGAAGGCCAGGGTTTGGTTCCAGTTCTCTGTCTTCTAAGAAGAGCTTCTGAGGAAGCTTATTACACAGCTTATGTACTTCTTTGATTCTGTTTCCCTCTATGCAAAATAGGGATACTAATATCTGCCTCATAACTTTGTGAACTACACACACACACACATTGCTGGTTTTAACTAGTACAAATAACTTACACTGACAGCAAACGTTAGTGATTAAACACAATTCTCTCAGTATTTACTGAGAGGCTTATGTGTTCTCAGTATCGAGTTAGAAACTATAAGTGATTCTAAGAAGCAGGCGGGCCTTGGTCTCAAGGAGAGTACAACTATTTGAGGAGTCATGATATACTCAGGAAGCAATAAGTATTAATAGAATATCGTATGTTATCAAGAGTGAATGTGGGATGTAGATCACGAATAACACAAAATGAGAGGCAGGATTTGAACTGGGTGAAATATATTCCTGAACAAGAGATATTAAATATTAATTAAGAAGCAAGAGACAAATTTTAAAAGGAGCCCATTCACGTTAAGTCCTTTTAGATTTACCTCAATCCTAGAAATTTAGATGGATAGGTATGGCTGCATGTGACAGAAGACCCAAATAAGAGTAATTTAATTTCTGCTTTAAGACAAAAATTTTTTTCTCTCTCTCTTTCACACACACACAGACACACACAGACACACACACACACACACACACACACATCTGGATCGGCAATCCAGGGCTAGTATGGCTTCTACTCATTGTCAGACCCCAAGTTCTTTCTATATTGATGCTTCTACTTCTGCGGCCCTGAAGGCTGCTAGAGCTCCCGCTGTACATCTGCAGTACAGACAGCAGGAAAGAGGAAAGGATGAAGAAGGGCCCACACTACCTCTTTAAAGAAGACATTCTAGAAATAAACTATGTTTCCATCTACTTCTCATTTTCAGAACTTAGTCCTGTGACCAATATCGAGATGCAAAGCCTCTGGGAACTGGAGTCTTTAAGCATTTATGAGAGCAAAAAAGAATGGATATTGGGTGGGAGAGTAGGAGGTAGCAGGGATAGTGAGTTCCTGGTAAGCTTGATTTCTATCTTGTTTTTCCTTCTTGAGGCAGAAAACTAAAACATGCCCCTAGAAGACAGTGGGCAGAGAGAAAGAAGGCATGGGCTTCCATTCTCATTCTCTCGCTAAGTATGTAAGGTTGTTGCATCTCTCTCCACTTCCTTTTCTCAGCTGTAAAACAAGAGCTAGATAGTTTAACTGACCTGAAACGCTATAATTCCATCATGGGGAAAAGCACACTGATGGACCCAGGGACTTTATAAAAGGGAAAAGGCTCAAGGGTTTCACACTTAAAAGATTGGATTAGGCCATTGCTCTAGAGAAACATTTACAGTCCCAGAGTCATGAAGGAAGTGGTTCTCCTTCCTCAGTGATCTTGGTCCTATTACATGCAGCCAGTGGAAATTGTTGTCCGCAGTGACAACAACAATCAAGAGGTTGTTGATTTGATGCTTCATGAGCCTAGGCAAGCAGAAAATTTCATGCAGCAAAGTGTGCTGGATCTAATTCTCTTTGGCAGGCAGCCTAGGAGAAGCAGGGAAAGAAGTCAGGGAACCTTGATTCCTGTCCTGGCTTGGCCACTCACCACTTCCAGGACTTTCACTCAATCATTTAACTTCTTTGGGTCTCAGATTAACTAAATGCAAATTTTTTGTAGTTATCCCAACAAAATAGTGTAGAGAACCAGAGGTCTCGCTCCCTCCTACTCAGGGATTTGACAAAGATTTTAATGTGTAGATGTACCAGACAGGCTGGCCATGTGGGAAACAAAATGACTACTGAATGATCTGGCGAACCATGTGGCTGCTCCTTAGGTAGAAGCTTCCAGTAGTAGTAACAGCAGTGGCAGCAATAGCAGGATGGCATCTGAGGCAGAGCAACTCTGTATGGCATTGAGAAGACCAGGGATGCACTGCAGTGGTGGAACTGAGCCAGCACAACTAAGAGCTCAGCTTTCTGAGCTAGTGAGCGATCATTTCCAGCAGCCTGTGTGCCTAGCTCACAGGAGGCTGAGTAGCAGAGTCCAGGATGTGATGCTGAATGCTGGGGACTTGACAGGGGGCATGGTGGGGCAAAGGAATGTGAAGGATGAGGATTCATCTTGACCTTGAGTAGGCTGGGCTCAACGCAGAAACACTCTAGTAAAATGACAGTTGTTTTCTGGTGCTAAGAATGCTTCATACTCCTCCAGGCTAGTGTTGTTGGAAGATGCTTGATTGCACCACAGGGGAAATGTGAGTGGTAGAGAAAATTCAAGGTCAAAATAATTATAGCAGTGATGTGGAGACAGGCATTCTAAATTAAGCAGGAATTTAACACTGTAAATTGGCGGTACATTTAGATGTCAGAATTGTATGAGAGCTGCATCAGACCTTCATTTCAATTTCCTAGGTGTAGTGAAGGATGACCTTTACTACAAGAGGTCTGGCCTTTGCCCTAGGCTACTGGGAAGTGATCTTTATGCCCCTGGAATGTCCTTGCCTGTTAGGAGTGTCTTTGTTTGCCTGGGGTCACCAGACAGTCTAGCAGTGTGGTATATGATGGAGACGTAACATATCAGTTTTGACCTCTGGAGGAACTACAAACTAAAGGTGTATCCAGAATCTCCAGGAGGGGTTGTAGACTAAAAGTCAGCCAAGTGGGTAGAGTGTGATTAAGCCTCAGTAAAAATTCTGGGCGCCAATGGCTAAAGTGAGCTTCCCTGGTTGCCAATACTCTGAGTCATTGAATTGAGTCTTGAGTCTCTCAAGTAGCTGGGAGGAGGTAATGCCATCCAGTACTCCATGGGGAGAAGACGATGAGTGGAAGCTCTGTGTTTGGACTCCTCCCTGACTTTGCCCTACGTGTCTCTTCCTTTGGCTGGTTCTCATTTGTATCCTTTCACTATAATAAAACTGTGATTTTAACTATAGCACTTTCTTTTAGTTGAGTCATTCTAGTGAATTATTTAACCCAAGGGAGTCTGTGGGGACCCCAAATTTGTAGCCAGCTGGTATGAAGTGAGGGTAGCCCTGGAGACCTCCAAACTTGTGACAGCTTCTGAAGTGAGAGCAGTTTTGCGGAGGATTGTACCCTGTTGCTGTTTTGCAAACTCGTTGTAGTTGGTGTCAGATGTCTTCTGCCGATGGGGCAGTCTGGAGGCCTGTGCCCTTAACTCAGTTTGAATAACTCTAGGTACCTCTCATCTAATCTCCTTTCTCTTTAGGGTCTGCTGGATCATTGTGGTTGACACTGTTATTTGCCCATTCAAAATTCATTGCCCTATTCTTGACACTTTTAAGGGCAGCCAATATACCTATGTGGACAGGTGTTGGATCAACTTTGGTCAAAGTCAATCATAACAACTCTGTTTCCTGCTCTCTCTTTAACCTATGTGTCTCCATGAGACCCAGTTCTGGCCATTGAGCCCTAACCAGATTTCTGCTGGGAGTGCACGTATTTTGGGGAAGTTTTTGCCTTCCTGATAAGAGGGTGTACACAGTTTTTTTCCTGTTGCTAGTTAGTCTGCCTTGAATGTGACATAATGCCTGGAGGGCAGACCATAAGGCTACAAGCCAACAAGCTAAGGAGAGCTGGATTGAGCCTGGGGCAATCCAGAGGAAGAAACTTGCATTTGTTTGTAGCTGGTATATCTGGTTTTCTATTATTTGTAGCCAAATGTACATATAACAGGTACAAATCACCACAGAAGGAAGAACGCGGTGAAGCAACAAGTTCGAAGTCATAGGTTGCACCAAGACTTGGCCCTGTTTTCCTGACTCCCACCCCAATGCCTTTCCCAATGCTTCTTCTTTTCTTTTGTCCCTTATCTTACGGATCATAACGAGCTTAATATTCTACATACTATTTTGTATGGTAAATGAAATAACCTTCCAGTTATCGAAACATTTGAAATTATATACAGCTCAATGTTCCATTACCAGACCCTCAAAACAGCAATTTAAATTGAATGATCGATTTGCTTTTTTCATAATTTTTATTTTCTTAATTTTTTAATACATCTTTTTCTCTTGACTTTTACCAGCTCCCATCCCATCATACCTTATGGATTCACATGTGGCATATGTGTATAATCACATTATATTCATTTGTATTAAAATCTTATCCCATCCGCCAAAGTATCAACCCTTTCAAAGAAGTTTAAAAAGTTTATTATTCTGATCTCAGCAGCCTAAAAGCATTGCTCAAAATGAATTTGTTTCTTATGTGATTTAAAATAAATATTAAATTCACTGCATTTCTAAGTAATTACTAAATAGATTCCCTCGACCATGTTCTATTCATTTACAAAAACAGGCACGCCTTTTCTAGAGAATACATCCCATAAATTAAAATTTCTCTCTGTTATTGACCCAGCTGAGAGCATAATTAGTATATATTTTTCTTCCAAAATGTCTGAACTAAATAACAACTAATAAATCAATCAGTTTTCAGTCTTTCTAATCTCTTAATATTAATGTTTAATGAGGAAACCTCCTATGAGACTATTTACAGCTATGTTTCCACACCGAGAACTTTAAATTCACACTTCAAAATGTTCTACTCTGGAGTATTTTTTAAACGTGCAGTGTAAAAATTAAGAGACTGTATGCATGTAAAAAATGTCACTGTCAATTTTAGAATCTCCTTGACTTTTTCTTTTCATCTTACAAAAGAAAAGGTCTTAATGCCAGATCATACACAGATCTCTAGAACATTACAGCACTGAAAAGATTCCACCTAACCTATGTAACTCATGCATTTGAAAAACAAGACAGGGAAAGCAGAATTCCACTTTGTGGACTTGATTTTCCATCAACATCATGGTTATATCTTTGAGAATAAAGTACGCTTATACAAGTAGACCAGTCACTGATCACTAGAGTCTTTCCAAATACTCTTGCATTCCTTTGTAAAAGCATTCTGCTGAATTTATATCTCATTTTATTGGCATAAAAACAAGTAAAAGCTTCTAAATCGCTATATATAGTTTTGTCCATAAGGAAGAAACTGTGCCACTGCTTTTTCCTTCTTCCAAATATGGAAATTTTCAGGTGGAAAAGATAGACCCTGACTTGCCCACATTTTAACAGAACAAGCACACAGCAAAACCACCATCTGGGTTCCCCAGCACAAAGAGTTACATGGTTTACAGGATACCTCACAGCAGAATCACTCCTTAAGCCTTGTTTTAAATCTTCAAACTTAGAAAAGAAAATTGAATACAACTGAGCGAAATTGTTGCTAACACGAAGAGACTACAGATAAATTATGAAAGGGTAGATCCTTCCTCTTCTATCAGAGTAGAAAAATCATTTTACATCATTTATACAAGATAGCAAGTGAAACATGTTTGTCTCACATTTTAAAAGGGTACTGAGAGAAATGTAGAGAATCAATAAAAGCAGTAGAAAACAGCTAAGAACTTGGATTAATTTAAACATTGGTTCAGAAGAACTTATAAAAATGCACTTAATGTCTTTTCAAAATATCCCTCTAATTTCACCATCAGTTCACATTGCCCTAACAAAAGGGAGCTCAGGTAGCTCCTTCTAGGGACATCAGTCAGCACATAGCAGATTCAGGACCAAAAGCCTGGTGTTGTGACCTCTGAACCCAATTGCATTTCCACTAGATGATTTGTCTTTTAAGGAAATAGGTCATATTAAAGAGATTAACCACTATGGAAATTCAAAGCATAGGTTAATTAGGAATAATGAGTTAAATAATTACAGCCTGATGTAATTGTGTAACTCCACAACTAGAAGTGTGGTCAACTGGGAGACATTCATGGAGGATGATATAATCATCACATATAAAAATCTAATAGAACTTCAATAAATGTTCTGCAGGACTACTGCAGAGCTTGAAAAACAAAAAAAAAACCTGTCTGGAGGGATTAAAAGGAAGTAGTGAATTGAAGTGATTTTTAAATATTTCAGGCTTTTCCAAAAGTCAAAACTGAAATATAGATTACTCTAGAAAAACCTGAATTACTTCATCTACTTCACTGTGTGCAGATGGTTTAAATCCTGTAAGACAACTTTAAATATCTACAAGAAAGAGGTGAAACAGGGAAAAGGCCACCTACAAAACTTGTACAAGGTCAAGTCACCCAAAAAAGAGTTTTTAATTCTTATCTGCTATTGTTTATATATAAGTTGGCTGCTATAAAATAAACTAGTACTTAAAGATGAGAAGAATAGAAATAAAAGAAACATAGCTTGGGTAAGAAGCAGCACCTTTAATCAAAATAAGTCAGAAAAGCTAAAACTAACAGTCTATCCTCTTGATCATATATTCAGAATAAAATCAGAAAGGGGAATAAATTTTTTTTCTACCTTACAGGGAAGATGCAGGATAAGAAAGCAAAATAAATAGAATATTTGAAAACTAAGGCCTCAGAACTTACTCTTCAGTAAAAAAAATCATATGTATGAAGAGACTATTAAAAAAAGAGAACCAGCCATTAATTATAAAAATGCCACTGCTTGGCAATAACAAATAATTCTGTTTCAAAGGAATTTCAGAATTTCACCAAAATAAAAGCATGCTTTTATATTGGGTTTTTATAATGATTAATTTATATGTGCCAAGATTGAAAAGTGATCATTTCAATGATTGTATATTAATACCAATTGTTGCCATTTGGTTGGTGGCCTTGTTTGAATGAGGTCACTTCATATTCACAATATCTCTGCATCCTCTTTCTCAAGGTTTGATAGAGAAAATAATTTAATTCTTCAGAACTAGATTTAATTGGGAATGAGATAAAATATAAAAGTAGATTTAATGTGACTTTAGAAATAGACATATGTGAGGTGAAACACACTTGCCCACCATTTATAGACAATGGTATTAGGATAACAAAACAACCACAAGAACCAGATAGGCTAGTTTAACATGAATTGGCATCTCTAAGATGTAACAGAAAGTAATTCTCTAGTTTTGGCCATAATTTGGATCTAAAAAGCATAATCCATTGCTTCAATACTTAAAAGAAAACCAATGAGCATTAGTGTTATTACCAGGAAGAGGTATAAGGTCCCAAATAAATAGCCTAGAGCAGCACCTCTCAAACATTAATGAGCATATTCATCACCTAGGGATTTTGTTAAAATGTATATTTGCATTCAATAGGTGGTATGGGATCTGAGATTTTTGTATCTCCAACAAGCTTCCATCAGAGAAGGATGCTGCTGCTCTGGAAACCACTTTTTGAGAAGCAGGGCGCTATGACATGGAGTAGGAACAGGTGCAGGTGCTGTTTTGGTCCATGGTTTGAATGAGCTAACCTGGGATTGAGGCAATCTGGGCAACTTCTGGCCTAAATGGTTTTTTTACTGGCATCGCCCTAGGGTGTCTAAGTGTCCAGAGGGGAAAGAAAGTTAGAGTTAGCAGGGTTCTTTTGGAAAGAGAAAAGATGACTGGTGTTCTACCAACCACAAGGGTGGGGAAATGACCATTTTGTAATTGCTTTAGACTAATCTGTTTTAATGGGTTCTACTTGTTCCTAATAAATAAAAATCTGAATCATATACAATATGCCCTTTCTCCTTTAAGGAATAAAGTTATTTTTTAACAGTTGGAGAAAGAGAAAGTCTTTATTGATTTGACTATTTGCCAAGGTTTGGAAAACAGAAAATAATTAAAGGCTTCCCAAAAAATTGTTTGACTTAAATTCAATTTAAAATTATACCTGATGATATTCTGTTTTCATTAATATTTGTGTAAACAAAGTTATATTATCTTTGCTTCATCCTATCTTCTGACCATCTCAAAAATAAAGCTGTAAAAATAGAATGAAGGCTATTTTGGGGTTAACTATGAACAGAGTTATATGAGAAGAAAATGGGTATAGTTCTATAAGTGATTTTACTATAATTAAATTTCCACATGTTTATATGACCTACAGTTTATTCTCTAATGTCAAGGAATAATCAGAACTATCCTCTCTTTTCACAAAATATATCAGTACCATAAATCATATCAGGCTGAGGTTCAAAATACATCACTTTTTTTAAAGAGGGCAACTTGTCTTTGCAAAGTAATGTATTGTTCTGGTTTTTTGGGATAATAAATAATTTTTGTATAACCTTTGCTTGAAGTGTAGACCTGTACCACTCTGGGAAATTGCAAATATTTGCATATTTGGATTTCTTTTTTGTCCTTGGAGGTCTCATTTGTCTGCTTTGTATTGAATCACAAAGATTTTTTTCATTGATAAAGCTAACTCTGGTCTGGTCCAAATCTTTTTTAAATAGAAAAAGAAATGACTATATTTTGCTTAAGCTCTTTTTGAGAATTCCTAATCATGTTTATACCATTGGGGAAAGAATAGAGGCTGACATAATTCATATGAGCTTAACCTACTTTCATTACTTTTATTGGACTGCTTTCATTTCTCATTAATTTTAGCACCGTGCCTTAAACAATTAAAAGAAAAGTATATTTATCTTTTTACCATTTTTACATTAACTGCTATAAATTAAGTATAATCAGATCTGTTGCCTTTGGATTCTTTTTACCAGTAATAAGGCAATAATTTGGAGTAGAAAAAATATTTGTCACATAGAGTTTGAGGTACAATTAGGTCCAATGGATAAATTACATTTCCACATTATTTAGTCTGACATCAATTATAATATCTATCAGTGCTCTGGAAGCAGATATAGATTTTTTTCATGAAAATGAAGAAGCCTCAGTTAAGTATTTTTAAGAAGTTCCTGCTAAAAATCTCTTTAGTTTCATATTTAACTCAGCGGTTTCTATTTTACACAATGTTCTCAAATACCATTCGGGTTATACCAGGATGAACTTAAGTTATTTTCTCTTTTAATTTTTTATTTGGTGAGCAAAGTAAACTCAGTTTGGAGAATACGCAAAGATGTCTTCTGTGAACAGTGTGAGAAGATTGCTGCCCCCTGCAGGGTGACTCAAGGCAAAGATGCTCACAAACGTGTTAAAGCCTTAAGCAGTTGGAGACAACAATGACACCCTTAATATGTTCTCACCATTACTGCAGGTTTTATATCCTCAATCACCTCGTATTCACAAGACTTTAAAAACATATGTATCTATATCCACACACATATATATGTTGCCATATATGTTTTTGAAGTCTTGCAAATATATGTTATGCATATACATATATACGTATATACACACGTGCATATGGATATGCACATCTTAAAAACATACACAGACACATATGTACATATATGTATGCATACATGTAGTGGTTTACTCATCTATACCAAGTTTTTTATGTACAGTTTTTTAAATCTTTTGTTTGTTAGCTCTCTATTATCCAGATATAGCATAAGTCTTAATATGTCTGAGTTAATGTCATGTGGATTAGAGGAAGCATTCACAAAGGCAAGAAGCTGGGAGCAGAGCTGACTTCAGAACAAGCATCAAGGAATTAAAAAAAAAATGTTTGGAAAAGGCTTCTGAATCCTAGAGATCACAGATTTTGGATTACTTTGAACTGCCAATGGGAGAAGAAGCAGGGAAACAGTTTAGATACATGGTGAGAAGAGGTCAGAAAGGTTTTGAGGTCGAATTGAGGGAATTTGCCAATGCTTGGTAATGGGGTGGGGGAGGGGCTTGAAGACAGGGAAGGAGAAGGATTAGAATGACTGATGTTTTGGCTTCAGCCACTCGGTGGATCTTTGTTCCATTTACAGAAATAGTGGATGGAGAAATTGAAGGAAGGACATATATAGTTAACTACCATCTCCAGATTTAAGTCCTTTTCTTGATTGTATCCCTTCCCACTCTATCTTCATTCCGTTCTCTCGGAGATGTACTGTCTATATAGATATTGTGATTTTTTCCCCTGACTTCTTGGTCACCGTGTCAGCCTCCAGTTACTTGCATCAGGTATCTGGGACTTTTTGCAGGCTTTTACACACCCAAGTTTGGCAAGAAGTAGGCAAATGAAGTCTGCCTTCCAAAAGAGGATGTTATAATGTTGAGGTAAAAGTGTAGCTAAAACTTTCATTTTTTCTGCAACTATCCTGGGTCAGTTTCCAGTTCCTTAGTCCACATGGTTAGGATAACGGGGAGAAAGGGCCTGGGTGTACTGGTTTCTACAGGACTCTCCTGGAGTCTTCAGAGGACATATCCTTTATAGAAGGGACCAGAAATGCTTTGTTTTTCTGCCACATTCTCCATTCTCTTCACCCTCCTCTCAATACACAAGCACATCTTTGTCCCTAACACAAGAATTGCTTTCCTTAAGGGCTGGAGAGACAGAGAGGCAGGAAGTGACCCTGAGGCCAATTCAAACATAGGTTGGAAGACTTTAGAGAACAATGATGGATGAGATGGTATATTTATCTTTCTTTTTGCACATTTACCATTTTAGGGCAAATAAAATATTTTGCAGTCTGCTTTACAAAAGAAATTATATTTTTTTTAAACGACAAATACCTCAGTTGATTTGATGCCATTTAAGAATTCTTTATCATGTCACTCTCTTTCTTTTTCTCTTAATCTCTCTTTCCCTCCCTTCCTCCTTCCCTCTCTTCTTCCCAAATCTCTATCTTTCCTGTTCTCTCTCTTGTACTCTTTCTTTTTCCCCCTCTTTTCCTTTTGCTTTCCTTCCTTCCTTCCTTCTTTCCTTTCTTCCCTTCCTCTCTCCCTCCCTCTCTCCCTTCCTTCCTAACATTTTAAAAAGTGCATATCGAGGACAAATTGCAGTATAAAATTGTAATGCTGCTACATCGAAAAATTTGTTGAGCAAGACACTTTTAAAACTGGAACTTTTTGACCTTGCATACTATTTAAGTGCAAAATGTACTTTAACTCATAATGGCTCTCATTATTGTATTCTATATAATAAGTATTGTCTAGTAGAAATTATATAAACAGCATCTTTTTTTTTAATATAGAAGAAAAGTTCTCTAATCGAATTGCTTTGAAAACACCATTTATAGCAGCCATTTATTGCTGAGAAGTAACACAGCCCTGGTTAAATTTGGGGGGATGATGAGATATACCTCTCCTTCATATTGCTGTGCTTTTTGCCTTCTTCCCAGACTGAACAAATTCAAAGAATTAAGCTATCTCTTTCTGTAAGGCCCAGACAGTAAAACACTGAAGCACTAAATTAACTCTCTCAGAGGACCAAACTTGGTTTTCCCTGAGACTCAGCATCCCCACCTCTAGTGCACTCCTGAAATTACATTGCAAGTTGCACCTCAGAGCTAGGCAGACCAGATGGTCACGATTTTCCCATGATGGGCGGCTGCCCTGTGTAGGTTGTAGACTGGAGAACTCAAGGGAGTACCATTTTCACCACATCCCTAGATACGTACAGAGTTCTACCTGTGCAGCCGTGGTCTGTGGCCTATTGCCAATTCATCTCTACCATAAATGGAAGTCTCTTCCAATACAAAAAAATCTATATTTCCGTGATTTACTGTTCTGATTCTTTACACTCTCCAGCTAACTTTTCTAGGATAATCTTTTTTTTTTCTTTCTTTGGTTTCCTTGATGACTTCGGGAATAGGACCAATGATAAAACATTATGGTTGTGTGAAAGTCAGACTTGGGTTTGAATCTGGTTCTGCCAATTGCTAGCTTTGTAATCATGAGTGTCTATAGTCCTCTAAGCTGAGTTTCTTCTTCTGTAAAATGAGGATAACAGAATCTTCTCAGGACCATTGTAAAGGTTAAATCTATATAGTGTCAAATGCAGGACATCATAAATGCTTAATGAATATTGATTTCATTTTCTGTCATATTTGCCAGTCCAGATTGGATTACTAAAATTGTAGGAAAACGAATATTAATAACAATTAACAAACTTCCCCAGGACCACCCAATTTAACTGCAGTTGTATCCTCGAATATGCATACCTACACACACATATATTGTGTGTGTGTTTGTGTTCATAGATTGCCTGACAGAGATATTGAAGGTCCTAGTGTAGCTTATGAATCAGCTTGATTACTATCTTGGGGTCTCTCTTTGATCCATTCCCTATGATACTCTTATATTTATCGTCTCAATTTGGAAAAGATTTTTCATTTTACCATGGCTTATAAAGGTTCTTCCATTAAAAATACTCACCCACAGGGGCCAGCCCAGTAGTGCAGCAGTTAATTTGCACGCTCTGCTTCAGCGGCCCGGGATTCGCCAGTTTGAATCCCTGACCTGGAACCTAGGCACTGCTTATCAAGCCATGCTGTGGCAGGCATCCCACATATAAAATAGAGGAAGATGGGCATAGATGTTAGCTCAAGGCCTATCTTCCTTAGCAAAAAGAGGAGGATTGGCAGTGGATGTTAGCTCAGGGCTAATCTTCCTCAACAAAACAAAAAAAAATACTCACCCACATAAATATTTCTAACTAATATATTTAACATCTAAAAACAAGGCAGATTCTGCACAAATTCCTTTCTATCCTCCACTCCTCCAAAATTTCAATATCCTATCCTTTATTCCCTTTTCCTCCCCAAACATCATATATCTTCATTTAAAAAAGAGTACTAAACATATACATTTTATATATGAACGCAATATATATGTGAGTATAAATGTTATTTTTATTTTTCCTCTTTTCCTAAAAGTAAGAGAAGTAAATAAATGCATAATTTGTATGTGCGCCTGTGGGTGAGAACAGAGTGGATTAAGAAAATATATGAAAATGTGGACAGAGAACCATATTATTTTACTTAATCTGAAACAACAAACAAAAAAAGATTTATCTTATAAAATAAATCTAGGTAGAACAGTATTGCCTATAAATAAAATGATTCTTGACATTTTATTTAGAAAATGTTTGAATAGGGCCTTAAAAAAGAATATTTTCTAAGCTATTAAGTGCTACATGGCCTTGAATATTTCTTTACCATTCTATAATACTAAGTTAAACTGATTAGCAAAAAAAGAAAAAAGAAAAAAGAAATAGATGGTGGACTAGATAGTTTTGTCCTGATTACAGAAACTGTTTACTGAAGAATGTGAATACTAGGACACAGATAGATAAATTGACATATTACATGAGAAAGTCCTCAAAGAAGAAAGACAAATGGCTAATAAACATGAGAAAATGTTCAATTCCAGCAGTAAGCAAAACTATACAAATTAAAGTAACCATCAGATTCAATTAGCAACTTATATATTCAAATTAGCAATTTAAAATGAAATTGTGAGAAATGCGTGAGAGCAAAACATCCACTACTAGTATGAAGGTAAGTTTTCAGAACGCTTGTCTCACATTGTTTTTTTTAAAGAAACTTATCTCAAAAAAAAATTTTAAAATTTTGTGCAAAAAGGTATCACATTAAATGTTAGAAGTAATCAAAATATTCACAAGTAAATGGCTAAGTAAATTAACATACCTTGATAAATTATGAGATACTATTAAGTGACCATTAAAATTAGGGGTTTTTAAGGAAAAGGCATGTATTGCAATATTAATTAAAAGTCCTGATACATAATTATAGAGTATAGTTAGTGCTATACTCTCATTAACACGTTAAAATATGCATAGGAGAAAGACAGGAAGGAAGTGCAAAAATATTAATATTGATTCTATCTAGGTGGTGACACCATAGTGTTTTACTTTCTTTTCAAAAATTTATGTTTTTCAAAACAAAAACAAGCTCATAGATACAAACAATAGATTGGTGGTTACCAGAGCAGAAGGGGTTTACGGGGTTGGTGAAATGGGTAAAGGGGGTCAATTATATGGTGAAGGATGGAAACTAGACTTTTGGTGGTGAGCATGCTGTAGTATATACAGACGCCGAATTATAATGTTGTATACCTGAAACTTATATATTATACTATATAATATATATAATATTATATATTATGTAATGTTATAAACAAACGTTACTTCAATAAAAAATTGTCTTTAATTTTTTGTAACAACATGTATTATTTTTATTTTAGTGTGTTTATTTATCAGAAGTAAGCCATGCACTATTTAAATGAAAAATAATTGCCTTAGACTTTCTTTTCCTTGAAATATGCTTTTGTGACTGGCTCTAGTGACGCAGTCCCCAAAGGGTAGCTCTACTCACACTGTCAGCTTAAATCTTCCTATCTGATGGCCGATCATCTATTTGGGTTAGTCTAACACATTATGAAAAAAAAAAGGCTGAATTATAAAGAGGTCTTACCCTCCCCTTAATTTTTTCAAGGTAACAAACATAGAAAGGGACCGACAATTATCAATTCATATATTCAAATTAGCAATTTAAAATAAAATTGTGAGGAATTCATGAGACCAAAACATGCATCTTATCTTTTCTTCTGCTCTGCTTCCCTTTCCTTTCCCTTGCTATCTCCACCCCAGCCCTTCCCCAAACAGATTTATGTTGAGCACCTCCACGAGCCAAACAGAAGACCTAGTATTTAAGATTATAACATGACATTGAAATGAACTATTATTTTGATATGCAAGATCTTGCAATTGGTACCTTAAAGGTAATGTTGGTCGTTTGCCAATGTGAATTTTGGTGTTTCTGTTTTGGTAGGAGAATGAAACAGAGAATATATAAAGCTGAACAACAAAAATAATTAAATAAATAAAAACAAGTCTCATCACAAAAACCCTAAAGTACTTAAAATGGCTCAAAAAATATTTCTTGTTCACATATGATTCATTTAACAACATTCAAGCATTAGTGTTCCTACTATGTACCCCTATACTGAATATTCAGGATAATCTACTTAAGCATTTTGTATATAGACTTAATTTTCTATTTCTCCAGAAGATCTCCAAAAGAAATGAGCTTAAACTGCTATGATCAAATCTGGTCTGATTTAAAAAATAGATGTTCAATTGAAAGAATAATTAAATATTGGAAAAGGTATCCTATCGAGGCTGTGAAATGCTGAAAGAGTTGTAAAACTAAGACAAACATTCAATAAAGATGGATGGTTGCCTGAGTGCTATGCAGGCTAGAAGGTGGTAGCTGATTCACACAAGGTTTTGAGTTCTCTTCCATCCTGGATTCTCACTTTTTTTTTCCCCCTGAGGAAGACTAGCCCTGAGCTAACATCTGTTGCCAATCTTCCTCGTTTTTTGCTTGAGGAAGATTAGCCCTGAACTAACATCTATGCCAGTCTTCCTCTACTTTATATGTGGGTCAGTGCCACAGCATGGTTGATGAGTGGTGTAGGTCTGCACCCAGGATCTGAACCCACAAACCCGGGCCACCAAAGCAGAATGCACCGAACTTAACCACTATGCCACTGGGCTAGCCTCAATTCTCACATGTTTTAGTAGCTTGCCTCATAGCCTCACTTAAAACTAACATCAAATATCAAATAAAATGGATCATTCAGTCTAATCCAGGTTTTGGATATTATTTTAAATATAATGGGACTCCACTAGAGAGCCAAGAGAAGGAGAGTGACATGGTCTGCTTCCCCATTTAAAAGAATTGCTTTGGCCAATTTATGAAGAATAGACTTGAGGGAAAGGGTGGAGACAAGGAGATCATATAAGAGGATATTGAAATAATCCAGGTGAGAAATGATGCTGACTCATACTAGAGTGGTAGTAACTAAGTGGGGTGAGAAGTGCATGAGTTCCAGATATGTTTTAAGAAACAACCAACAGAATTTATTAAAAGATTGGATTAGAAAAAGAGAGCCACCAAGGACGATTCTGTTTTGGCTTGAGCTATGAGAAGAAGGGAGTTGCTACCAACCGAAATGGGGGTGGCTGTTGGTGGTACTCATTTGGGAAGAGAGTGAGATCAGGAACTAAGTTTTGGAGATACTGAGTTTGAGACTTCTATTAGATATCCTTTTGGAGATGTCAAGGAGGCAAATGTTAAGAATGTGGCATCAGGGTAGAGGTTTGGGCTGGAAGTATTAATTTGGAGGTTGCCAGTGCATAGATAAGATATTTTAAGAAATGTGACAAGGAAATCACCTAGCAAGTGAGTGCAGATATAGATGGAATCACAGGTTTACCCTCGAGAAATGTCAGCATTTACAGTTAGGAAGATGAGGAGAAAGTTGTAATAAAAACTGAGAAGGAACAACCAATGAAATAGGAGGAAAACCAAGAGGGAATGTGTCCTGGGGGCTAGGTGAAGGATTTGTTCAATAAAGATCAAGTAATCAATGTGCCAAATCCTTGACGGGTCAAGTACAACGAAAACTGAGAAATGATAAGGGTTTCAATGATGTGGAGACCACTGGAGACATTGACTAAAGCAGTTCTAATGGAGTGGTAGGAAAGAAAATCCAATTGAAATGGGATCAAGACATAAAGGGAAATGTTAGGGAGGACAGACAACCCTTTGGAAGAGTTTTACTGGAAAAGGGGTCAGAGAAGAGAGAAGCAGATTGAGAGACAAGAGCACAAAGCTAGAAAACAAGGGTCCTAGGAATCCTAGGATTTTCATGCTTAGAAAACAAAACAAAACAAAACAAAAGCTATTGCAACAATTACTGCCTTATTTGATGTCAAATGGAACACAGTTTCTCCTTTGTACTTTCCCGTTATTTCACAGACCTGCACTGATGAAAGAAGAATTAACAACAACAAAAAGAACCATATACAAGTATGTAGTTCTTTTTCATGTAAGAGTGTTTAGTAAAGGACAGGACAGTTTATGTGAGAAAACTCAGGCACAGAGAAAGTGACTTGCCTCATGTCCTACAACCATAAGCAGCAGAGTAGAATTTAAAATCCAGGTTGCCTGCCTATAGAGTATACACTCTTCACACTAATCAATAGTGTCTCCCTGAAGGAGTGAATGTGGTCCTTCCCTAACTGATCATGGAAAGCCTTGTGAAGGAAATGAGCAAAGCAATGTGATAGTGAATAAGTGGAGGAGAGGCTCCCTTATAGAGGGCGAGGGACTCCAGAGGCACAAAATAGACCTAAGGATAGAAAGAGGCCAGATATGCAGGGGCCTGAGGGTGGAGTTCTCCAGATAGAAGAATTGCAAATGCAAAGTCCCTAATACAGGAAAAAAGCTGACATTTTCTTGAAAAAGAGCAGAGGCCAGCTCAGGGAGCTTGAAGAACAATGAAAGTGCAGTGAGAAAGTGGAACAAATGGGCTTAGAGAGATGGAGGGGTGCTAGACTACATCTGCCCTATGGACCACAGTAAACAGAGTGGCTTCTATTCTAAGCGCAGGTGGAAGGTCATGTTTACTTCTTTGTGCTGGCTGCTACAAAGCTGGAAACACAATGGACGGCCCATCTCTCTGTGGTATATAGTATTTTGCAACATGCTTTTTCTTTTCTAACCTCACATCAGATTTAATCTTATCTTTCATACTCATCCAGTTTTCTCCTTAACTTAAAATCCAAAAAGAACAATTTCTTGAATTGTTTTCCTTCTTTTTTTTTTTGGTGAGAAAGATTGGCCTTGAGCTAACATCTGTTGCCAATCTTCCTCTTTTTGCTTGAGGCAGATTGTCCCTGAGCTAACATCTGTGCCAATCTTCCTCTTTTTCATGTAGGATGCCAACACAGCATGGCTTGATAAGCAGTGCTAAGTGTGTGCCTGGGATCCGAACCCTGGGGGCTGAAACCAAGTGCACAAACTTGACTATGCCACTAGGCCAGACCCTTGAATTGCCTCCTTTTTTAAAGCAATTCCGAGAAAAACTTACAAACAGGTATCTTTAAAAAATTCTTTTTCTGGATCGAGTTGGCAGACTGGTTTCTAAATTTGTTATTGCCGCTACATCAGCAGCTAATCTGGAAAGCTACTTAAATTTATGGTGCCTTCATTTCTTCAATTCTTAGGAATCAAAAGCACAAGGTTGTAGGGAGGTAGGATAAGATTATGAATGAAAAATGTTTTTTAAATTATGTACAAAAGTACACTATTATAATTATTATTGTGCATCCTGTAATATGGATTCAAATACATTTTCCTGGGTGAGTATACTTGTGTTTGGAAATAAAGTTCTATTATTTGTTATCTTGTGAAAAGGAGGTCAATTAATTTACTAGTCAAAGTCATCTGAATAAATCAATCTTTTATAACTAAATGACAAAATATGATCTTCAATTTTAGTCTGAAAAAGTAATCATAAATTCCTTAGCCTTTTTCCATTCCCATAAAATGAAGGTGTAAATCACGAAAAGGGGAAACTTACTCATTCAAAAACAATGGATGGGGAACGGCCCGTGGCCAAGTGGTTAAGTTCACGTGCTCTGCGTCTGCCTCTCAGGGTTTCGCTGGTCCAGATCCTGGGCACAGACATGGCACCGCTCGTCAGGCCACAATGAGGCAGTGTCCTACATGCCACAACTAGAAGGACCCACAACTAAAATACACAACTATGTACTGGGGGAATTTGGGGAGAAAAGGCAGAAAAAGGAAAAAAAGATTGGCAACAGTTGTTAGCTCAGGTGCCAATCCTTTAAAAAACCAAAAACAAACAAACAAAAACAATGGAGATTTAATATCCTTAATAAGAAGGAAAAGGATTCAAATCAACCAAATACTGAAGCCTTAGTAGAAAAAGATAGGCACAAGATATAATAGATTCTTCCAAGTTTACAATATTGAGAGGGTCGTGTGAAATGGGCAACCCTAAAAACCATTGGTATGGTTGCAAAACGAAACATTATTTTTGCAATAAAATCTTGTAATCTATATCAAAGGACATAAATCTTTCATACAATTGACCATAGTAATTTCACATTTAGGAATTTCCCCCAAAGAAATCAGAAATGGAAAAAAAAGTGGAAGAAATGTAAACATTGTATCATAGGAATGATTGTATAAATTCTGATAAATTCAAAGGATGTAAAATCCAAATATTAAAGAAATATATTTGAAGAAAATAGAGAAATGTTTTGTATTCACCATCAATTAGAAATAGTATTTACAAGCTGTATATACAGTTGGAGGCAGATTTTACAATAAAATCCATTAAAAATGTATATTCACAGAAAAAGTTTTAGAAGGAAATACAATAAAATGTTAATGACTATCTGTAGGTGGTAGAAATATTGGTAATTTGTATTATCTTTATTTTATTTTCTAAAACATTAACAAAGACCATGAATTATTTTTTAAACAGTAGGAAAAAATGGTGTATGATTACAAATTATTAAAGTGAAGTAGCCAAAATTCTCAGTTTCAAGACTGAAACTGGCTACATTGAATTCTTTCATTGAAGGAGCCCTAAAAATAGAAATGCAAATTATGTTTGTATGTGCACACACATGTCAATATATTTGTATATTTTTATATATAGTATTTATATATATAGTATTTATATAGATATTGTATTTTTTGTATAAATATATATTTGTGTATATTTATATATTTATATAAATATAAATACATATTTATAGCATTTAAATCATAAAATAGGCTTAACTGTTTTTTATAGACATGCATATCTCAACTTCCATTTACTGTAAAGTTTCTCTAATAGCTTGAAAATAAGGGGGGTTGGTAAACGATGGCCCATGAGCTAAATCTGGCCAATGGCTTGTTTATACATTATCTATATTTGCTTTTGCACTAGAACAGCAGAGTGAGCAGTTGTGACAAAGAACTTCATAGTCTGCAATACTCGAAATATTTACTATCTGGTCATTTATGAAAAACATATACATATATTTTTAAAGATTGGCCCTGAGCTAACAACTGTTGCCAATCTTTTCTTTCTTCTCCCCAAGGCCCCCCAGTACACAGTTGTATATTTTAGTTGCAGGTCCTTCTAGTTCTGCTATGTGGGACGCTGCCTCAGCATGGCTTGATGAGCAGTGCCCTGTCCATGCCCAGGATCCTAACCAGCGAAACCCTGGGCCTCTGAAGTGGAGCACAGGAACTTAACCTTTTGGCCACAGGGCCAGCCCCCTACAAAAAGTATATTTTAACTCCTGGTCTAACAGTATACCTGATCTATAATATATCCCCCTAAGTAAAAATTAATGATATTAAATAGGCTGAAAAAGATATTTTCACATGATTTCTATTGTATATGTATTAAAATAAAGTTATGAATAGTTATAATAACATGAGAAATATTTATAGGATAATATTAAGTTTAAAAAGCTAACATAAAATTGTATACATAACTGAATCAAAAGATAATAATCCTATGAATAAAAAAAGACTGAAATAAGATACATCAAAATATTAACAGTGCTAATTTTTGAGAGGTAGGAATATGAGTGATGTCCCTCTCTCTCTTTTTTTTTTTTTCCAAATTCAGGTTATTTTTCTCAAATATGTCGTAAGGAATATCTTTAGCTTTCACAATAGAGAAAATGTTAAATAAATTCATTATAAAAATAAAATTCAAGATATAACATCAAGAAGATCCATTTTGTAGCATACCCATAAATTTAAAAAGCAAAGTTCATTTTTAGAAATTAAAGAATAGACTGAAAAATGAAATAGCTGAATGTTAAATAATTAGCTTAGAGAATTAAATGATTTCATGCTAGCTAGTTTATTAACAGGTTTTATTCTTGAGGGGAAATAGGGAAATTTAAATGAAGCGTCTGTACTGGAGCCCTTTAAGGACTGTATGCTGCATAAGTTCATGTTTAAAAGAAGCCAAGGGGAAGAAAGATAATAGATAACTTACGATCAGCAATTAACTTTTTAATTATTTGTCTACAACCCATAGTTCAGTATTTAGGCCTTAAATGAACACTTGACAGGAGCATAGCTTCGTTGCCTAAGGTAAAAAAGCCTATATACTTCACGTATAGGAGTAGGGATTTCCTTATTTTATATAAGCTAAGCTTAAAAATCTCTTGAAGGTATGGGAGTGCTAACATAGAAGATATATCCATGATAGTAAGATGCCTGTCAAACAAGAAATCTCCTAATAGTTAACCACTGCTTAGTCCTGTTGTAATAAAAATTCAGAGCCATAACAGGCATCGAACCTGTGCTGCAAAATACAGTAACTGCAGTACGTGATTGAGGAGCAACTAATTTGCAGAAGATGCCGTGGGTGGCCCTGAGAATTAAGTAATTATGCATAGAAGGAAACCTTACAAATGAAGACTGTCAGTGTCTCCCCCTAGAAACGAAGCTATCTCATGCTTTGAGTTGGATCAGTTATAATGTTGGTTCAATGTTTCAACAAAAAAGTTTTCCAATAATTTATGCTCTTACTAGGATATATTCTGCCAGGAACAGAGTCAATAAGCACAAACGTATAAATCAAGAAAACACCAGTTTTCACTTATATAAGGGGGATTTTTGGACACATACATGAAAGTATAAGATTTGAGGATATAAAAGAGGTGAAATTATCCCTTTATATAATTTGGCTTGAAAAAATATAGTATATGTAGTTGTTTTGCTCAATCATTCAGAAGATTGTGTATAAACATATCCTCCAAATGGAAAAAAAAGGTCAAGTTGAAAAAAATGTTTCATCCAGAGGCATAAAAGAAAAGATTGCTGTATTTAACTTTGTAAAATAAAAGTATTTACATCAATAAAATATATACATAAATACCGTCAAATGATAAACTACAAAAACATTTGCAACTCACATCATTGATCAACGGTTAACTACTTTAATGTAAAAGTACTTACAAATGAATAATAATAGGTTAATATCTCAAAATTTTCAAATGCACTAAGTATAACAAAAGAAAAGAAAAATCAAATGTTTCTTATATGAAAAGATATTCAGTCTCATGGATAATATGAAAAATGCAAATCAGAACTACAACAAAAATTGTAGTTGGTAAATTTGCTTCTCATCTGGATATAGGTTAATAATTCTGAAACTGCTTTCTGTATACTCTGGGGTTGAACAAATAAGTAAATGGATGGCGGGTGGTGAGAGCCAGGTTATTCACACCGTCAGAGAGAGAAGCCACAGATAAACAAGAAAAGAAGACTTGAGTGAACCCTTCACCACTGGATTAGAGTTGGAGACATAAACACAAACTCATGTTTACCTTAATATAAACACGGAGGGCTAGATAGAGAAATAATTATAAATATATGTATATACATATATTACCCAATTCTGTCCACTGAGAGGGCCTTGCAGCATTGACACTCCAGTAGCAACAAACATACTCAGTACCTCAATCTTCATTTCTAGATACTGCTTTCCACTGAAAGAACTGAGAGTCCTTGGAGAAATGGCTGATTCTAGGCCTGGGCAAGAAAAATGCGAGATGAGCTTGGAGCATCTTATACCAGAGAATAAGGATGTGGTCAACTAACAAAAGGTTGAGGGCTATGTCAAAGGGACAAAGGGGCAACCTGAAAGAGCTCCCAATGGCTAAATCTGGAAGAATTTGAGTAAAAAGATAATGTAGTATTGGATTATACCCCAAAGTATAAAATATAATTGTCTATACTGATACACATAAATGACTGAATAAATAGAGAGACAAAAGATAAATGTTTCTTTGCAATGTTTCTGTAAACTTAAAATTATTTCAAAGTAATGTTTATAAAAACAATGTTTATAAAGAATATTTAATAAATGAGAAATGCTCTGGATACTTTGTTAAATGAATGAAAGTAAACTGAAAAACTGAATAAACAATACGATACCAATTTAAAAAATGACTAGGAAAATATGCCAAAACAAACACAAAAACTACAACAAAACACAATTTCCTTTTTCCAAGACTGACAAATGTCAAAATATTGATAATCCTGAGTTGTTTAGGGTATGAAGAAACAGGAATTCTCACAGAAACATGGGGAGGGTGAAGTATAATTGGCATAAAGTGTTATGGAGGGACATGCAGCAATATATATCATCTGAAAATGCCCCTACTATTTTACCTAGGAATTCTTCTAATAATTTATCCTAGAGAGATCCTTATAACATGTGGAAATGGCATGTGCACATGAAAATTCACGGCAGCATCTTGGTAATATCCAACGTTTGCAAATAACCTGATGCCCATGATTATGGACTAGAGTATATAAAACCAATAGAATACTACTACATAGCTGTTAAAAAGAATGATATGATTTTATATATACTGAAAAGAAAATTTCTCCAAAATACATTTTCTAGAGGAACAAACGCAAGGTGCTAATAGTGTGTCTATCTGGCTTGATAACAGTATACACACACACACTTCTCTAAGAAACTGGTTAAACGTATTTCTCTTCTGGAAGAACTGACCAATGGGGCATTGAGAAGGATGGGTGAGTTCCTTTCACTGTACGCTATTTCATACTTGAATTTTGAAAAATGTGCATGGATTAACTATTTTAAAAACTGAAAATCTCAACACAATCTCTTCAAAACACACAATTTATTTAATAAAGTGAATAAAGTTTTGATTAGTATTCTGACAAGTTAGATAATTGAGTACACATTTTTACATATCAGTCACATGTTTTAACAGCTTTAACTAATTAATTAGCCATGAACTGAATTAATGTAGTAGCTTACAACCACTAGGAAAGGAATTATTTATCCTGGAGAAGAAAATGTTGAGACGTATTTTCATGTTATAAAGAAGTCACTAAACAGTGGTTGGTTCCCCTGTTATGCACAATAGATCTGCATTCTTTCTATGGTGGTTAATGGTTGCCTCGATTCCAAAAAACATCATGAAATTTTCTCCTTAAGGGTGCATGGAGAAGGTCAGTTTTAAAATAGGTATGATTTGAAGGGAAAAAAAATGACAAAAATTTGTCCAACCTCTCACAAAAAGAAATTCATACTTTAAATATAACATGTAATTTTTGCTTCTCATTGCCAAACATCAAAATGTTTGATGTGCTGAGTTGTTGAGGGTAAAGACAAATTTTGATTGGTGATCTATTGAAACAATCTCAGTGGAGGGAAATTTGACATTATATAGTAAAAGTTTGAAAAATATTCACATTTTATGATCAAGAAAATCCTACCTTTATACAAGAGCAGTCATTGCAGTATTGTTTATAAAAGCCATTAATAATGATAGATTAAATAAATGATGTTGAATCTATCCAATAGACTATGAAGCCATTAAAAAGAATGAGGCAGCTCTATATGTAATAAAATAAAAAACATTCGTGATATTGTTACATTTTTAAATAGTAAAGTATAGGATACTATGTATATACTGGTCTCCTTTGTGTAAAAATTATAAGGAATTCACATAAATGCTTGCAAATGAACGAGATGTCTCTGGAAGGATACACAAGAGACTTCTAACAGTGGTTGTTCTTGAGGTGGGGAACTGAATGATTAGGGGACAAGAGTGGGAGAGAGAATTACTTTTCACCTGTATACTCTTTTGTAATTGGTGTGATTTGAAGCACTGGTCCAAAATATATCTTTGACTATGAGATTACAATTGCCATCATAGAAGTCATTCTTTTGGGGTTAAGATGTCATGCTAAAAATCTTAGACATCTCAGTTTTAACAGTATGGAATTATGAATGAGATTAAATTGGGATAGGATTAAGACGGGGAATAAAAGAAGTGTGGTGTATGGGGTGCCCATGGGACAGCTGGCGCATCTGACAGGGAGCTGCAGGTATTCAAGGGCATTTAAAGGGAAAAGGGACAAGACATGACCAACGTGAACAACCCTGGTTTACCATTATGCTCTGGGCTAATCCTAGACCGAAATCCTCTTTAAAGCACTTACAGAGTTCCTCCTACTTAAACATATTACTGTTCTGCTTTACAGTATTTTTACTTTACATCCGGTAGGAATGTATTGGCACACCTGAAGGACTCCAGTGAACCTATTCTCGGGAAAGGAAACTCATTCTTTAATTTGAAAAACATTGGAAACCGCTTAAAATCTCACATTAATAACAATTGATGGAAATACATTCCATTTTCAACTCAGGAAGATCATGTAAGGACTTGGTCTGTTCTTTTTAACATATGCTATGTTTTTCTACTTCAGATTCTAAAAAATTGTTTACGTTTCATTTGAAATAAACTTTTAAAAATTGCTAATTAGCAAGGTAATTTAATTTGTGAATTCAATACACAAGAAACACTGGAAAACATATTATTGGGTATTCTTTCTTCCTTCTGATCAAATATATCTTTGGATATCAAAAAATTAGCCCAACATTGAAACTTTTGTGAACATCATGGGGTGCAGCTGTGAAAAATTCTAGAGAAATCTGGAAAATGTGCCAATCTGTTGCTAATGAAGCATTTATAATGAGCTATGCTTTTTAATCACAAGTGAACAAAACTGGAAGAGGCAAAACTGAGGAATACGTGATTGGCCAACTTTGGAGAAGAATTTTACATTTAGTTTGTCCCCTCAAAGAATCCTAGTAGATTTCTCAGACCTGTTCTTCAAGAGGCTGTGTCTTTAATGACTCTACTCAAATACCAAAAGCTTATCTCATAAAAGGTAGATTGCCGTTTGCTTTCTAGAAATCTTACGGCAGAAGTCACATTACAAGCTGTCATTTTTGTGGTACAATGGCTATGTTAATATTCCTATATCTTGGCCAACATTTAAACAATCTTACCTTTTAAAACACGTAGATACATATACATCTTCTGTTGATAATTTGTCTATGTTCATCAATTTACAAAAAACCAATATTGCTTTGTGGCTAGAATAGATCTTTTTAAATAATACCTGTAGGATTTTAGTACAATGAAATAAATATACATAAATTATATGGCCTTTAAAACATAAATTGGCCTAGAAATAAAGCGGGTTATGGAAAGCAAATTCTAGGAATTATATAAAATCGTAGCAATTATAATTTAAAAATGATGATAGCAGATGTGTGAGACTGTGAAGAACTGTCTCGTTGTATTCTGATGGTGGCACGACAAATTGGGACAATCTGAGGGGGAGGGAAGAAATTTTCCAATTTGTGACAAAAGACTTTAAAACATTCAAACCTTTTTACCCAACAACCTCAGCCCTAAAACTATCTAAAAACCAATGCAGACTATGTTATATACAAATTGGGCAGATTTGTAGACAAAGATGTTCGCTGCAGCATTATTTCTAATGATGAAAAAACATAAGCAACCATAAATTCTAAGATTTGGATAACAGTAAACAAATTATAGTATATACCTAAGAGGAAATATATACAGTCATTAAAGTAGTGTTTTTGAAGAACAACTGATAGGAAAGTGGGAAAAAAACAGATTACAATTTTGCATGTATATTTGATTCCATTTTTCACATTAATACATTTTTCCTCTAAAAGTAAAAGAAACAAACAGAAATACAATGACATGATTATGCTTATTGGCTTGGATTATAAATATTTCATATGTTCATTTTATTTGAACTTTTATATATTTTCCAAATTCCTTACAATGATCACATATTTCTTTTAAAATAAAACTATAGAGTTTTTAATTTAAATTATCAAATAATTGAAAAGTAACTTAATATATTCAACAAGCCTAAAATGAGGTTGGGTTTGTCAATCTTACTTTTAGTACCACAACAGCTGGCTAATATGCATAAAACATATGGTAAATAGAGACTATACTCACAATATCCATGTTGATTAGCTAAGATTTGCCGTATCAGAAAAAAACAAGGTAAAATTACATTTAATATAATTCTTAGTATACGTATCTAATGACAATATACATACATTTTTCAAGTTGGTATTACTCAGTTCTATGGAACATTGGCAGCAATTAAAGAATAATTCTTAACAATTCTTCTAGCAGGGGGCCATTTCTTAATTATTCCTTGCATTCTGCAGCTCTGATCTGTGCTTGGTCTTCCTGCTGATTCTAAGTTATTTCCAATGGTGTGGAGATAAAGGAGAAATGAGCTGAGTCCATAGTGCATCTAAGTGTTCAATTAAATCATGATATCTAGCCTCATATAAAATGATGATGCTATTGGCCAGGTGACAAGCTACATGCTCTAAATTATTTTAAATTTTTGTATCTGTCTTTTTTTACCCAAGGAGGAAAGCTTGCTTTGCTATGAGCCCTTTACAACTCATATCTTGGTCCTCCTTTCATAAGAATTCCATTGGGAACCAAAATTATGGCCTCTGAATAGCTTTCTTCCACATAAGATTAATTACCCTATATAGGAATCAAACCTGCAATTTTAATCTCATTAGCACCATATATTAACCAACTTAGCTGACTTTAGTCTACTTATTCAAAAACCAGCAAATGGAAAATTATTTTCTCAAGCTTAATATAAATTCACACTACTCATTTTATTCTTTCCAGCAAAAGGCTTACAACAATGAAAGATATTGAACTTACTAGACCCTTTCACATGCAGTTTGGAGTCTTACAAGAAATAAATGTAAAAATTGATTTAAAGAATAACTGAATAAAAAAGAAAAATCTTGGGATATTAGGGTAAAATGTGAGAGAGGTAAAACAAATAAACACTAGATATTGAATATTTGCTCTGTCTAGGGAACAGAAAGCAAATTATTGGTAAGAATTCAGCATTCTGTAGGTAATATAAACATCAATTTAGGAACTGTTTTTGCAATATTTTATCTCTGAAAGATGGGTGTCTGTTATATTCAGATGAAAATCTAGAGCAAAATCTCATGATTTGCAGTCGATCAGTCAACTTCTGACTTTCCATTTGTTAGGATTTCCCAGGTGTGCCAACTTGCTACAATGAATGCACTTGAAAGAAAATAGTTAACGCCTGAGCTTTTCTCTTCTTACAGCCTTAACCTTTCTCCTTGCCCCAGGAACTTATCTTTTCCCAGAAAGTCACTTATGATCAAAGTTCTATTGATGGAATCACATTGCATCCTCTGACCAGGAAACCCTATGGCAAGGAGAGTTCACAGATACTCGGATCAAATGAAATTATATTGGTATAATAAAATAGTTTCTACAGACTTGAGTGCCACACAATCAGAGGTATGGTTCATAAAGTTAGAGATAACAATTTTTTCCTAGGATCGTTTGGGACCAAGCAGTAGACTAACATGTGGAAACATCTGCTTTGCTTATGTAAATCCAGCATTGCGGTGTCTGTGGAATTATTCACAAAATCCTGTCAAGGAATGTAAGAGTAGACAATGATGGTAAATGGAACAAGCTTATGTCCACTACAAGACTAATTTAAAGTTTCATTTTTAGTTATCTGGTGACTGTTGAATCTTTAGAGAAATATCTAGTTCACCCTAATTAAATTAGATATTGTAATTCACGGGTTGTTTCTGGACCATTGCTCTTCTCACTATATTGGAAATCAATGAAAAAGCAAGAGGCTTACTTGTGAAATAGGAAACAAAAAGAGCATATAAAATTTCAGGAAAGCAATTTTTGATTATCTGGGCAGTATACTACTAATTGGCTAGAATTGGTTAACAGTAGAAATTACTTCAGCATAATATTTGCTATATTTTTAACTCTTTCAGACTGAAAACTATTTGCTTTGAGAAGATTTTCTTATAACTCCTAGAAACAAATAATGTCGCCATTAGAAAACTACAAAAGCTTGCTTTGTTCATGACCTAGGCTTCCTGCTACTAATCTGTCAGCCTTAAAGAGAAAGGCAGCTTCTGTATATGAAGTTCTTTTATTCTTTCTAAATGCACAGAAAAAAACCCATCAGTAATAACATCCCACTGTAGGAAGTGATAACTTCCTTTATATTACAGAAAGAAGAAAATCCTTTCGAGGAGAATCTGCCTCCATTTCCAAAATCAATTCCTCAAATATTTATAAAGCACCCAATATATGCTGGTGTCTGTTCTATTAGAGATACAGAAATTTTAAAAATCCCAAACAACCAATTTCTGTCTTTAAAGTATTTACAATCTTGTAGTATAGATAATCAAGAAGATTAAATTTTATCTTTTAAAATAAATATTTAGATGGCATCTGGAACAGGGAGGTAACTCCATGGGGAGTGGTCACAGGATTGAAAAATCAAGCAAATCTTGAGGAGCAAGTCACGTTATAGAGATAGACAAAGAGTGCTCAGTGGGTGTGTCAGATCATCGTGGCTGCAGTGTAACGTGTGTTTGTACAAGGGCTTGATAGGGCCGTGACAGGAAACATTTTAGAAAGTAACAACAACAGCAACAACAAAATAATAATAGCTGAAGTTATATAGTTTCTATTTCACACCAGGCACTGTTCTAAGCATTTTACATATATTAACTCATTCTCTCTTTTCAACAACACCTTGTCAATAACAGTACTATTATTTCCAACATTTTACAAATGAGGAAATAGAGGTCCATAGAGATTAAATGATTTGCCAAAGGTGACTCTGCTAACTAATTACTGAAGTGTAATTTAAGCTCCCTTTGACACTTTGGTCTGAGTTCAAGATTAGAGGGGAAGCATGGCCTTATATATCACAGTAAAGTTTGAAATTAATTCCGAGGGTCATATGGCACCACTAAAAAATTTTAAGCAAAAAAAAGAAAGAATTCAGATTTATACTTGAGAGAACTCTCTCAGAAGTGTTGAGGATGGCTTGGAAGGAAGCAAGACACTGGCAGGGCAATTATTAAAGACATTCTTGCATCAGTCCAAATAAGAAATAATAAGGGCCTGATGGCAGATGACAAATGTCCCTTGGCAGAAAAAAAAATTCCGTTTAATTTTTCAGCATATTGAACAGAATCGTCTAGCTATGTATAGTATCGCAGCAGTTAAATAGGGGTGTCTAGAAAGGACATAGTAGGGCAAAAGACAAAACCATAAGTGGGAAAATATGATTAAAATTAAGAGTAAATAGGGCCCGGCCCTGTGGCTGAGTGGTTGGGTTTGCGGTGGCCGGGGGTTTTGCCAGTTTGGATCCTGGGCATGGACCTAGCACCACTCATCAAGCCATGCAGAGGCAGCATCCCACATAGCAGAACCAGAAGGCCCTACAACTAGAATATACAACTATGTGCTGGAGGGCTTTGGGGAGAAGAATAAGAAAAAAAAAAGAGAGAAGATTGCCAATAGATGTTAGCTCAGGTGCCAATCTTAAAAAAAAACACAAAATTAATGGCAAATAGAAGATAAAGTCCATTCTGCCAAATCTTTGCTTCAGAATAGGTCTTGTGACAATATGTTCATACCTAGCTAGGCCTGGAAAATTTATATAGTTTGTCTTGTGACCAAATAAAGTTGGATTTTAAAAGTCGCTTGTTTGACTAGAATATTCTTCAACTATATAACATAAAATTTACTTTATAATAAAAATATCTTGATTGCCCAGTAAGGACAAGGAGATTCACTATATAAATATGTTGTGAATTTTAAGTCCTGACATCATGCATTTTAGAATAAAATTTTTAGATGAACTTGCTTTATGATGAGTTTAACTACCCTAGGAAAATAAAGTAACTGAAGGTAGTAAGATCAAAAACAAAGACAACACAAATATTCCATCCTAATAAACAGTAATGGAGGTAGCTTTACGCTCAGCATAAAGGCAGAGCAATGAATAGCTGCGCATCATCCTTGAGACAGTATAATCTGTTCACAGGGGTACTTTTCAGCATTTCGATTTATGCTTCACTATAATTTTATGGTTTCTCAGCTGATGCTTAATCAGTAAGGCTATGTTAATTAACACACATCACTAAGAACTGTTTTGTAAACTCCAACATAAATATGAGTACAATTTGAAGTGAACATCTTCTCTATCTCAAGTTTGTTTCTTGAAGGATGCTTGATTGACCTTAAACGTCCTGAATGAAATAATAACATTTGAAGTAGATACGTACATCAAATCTAGAGATACCTAGCTGAAATCTACATATCCCCTTACCTCCAGAGGAAAATCTCTTATGAATCTCTGGGTTTTCCAAGCTCAATATTAGGTTAGTTCAAGCTGAAGATATCAATTATTTTTGTGTCCTCAGTACTATCTTGATTATTAAATACAATATCATTCAAAGCAATAACTTGTAAATTGAATGTGTGAGTGACAATATTAAAAATAGTCAAATTAGTTACTAAATTATCAACATATTCGTGCCCATTTATTTTTTTCTAAGCTTTCTGTGTATTTTTAACTTAAAAATACAAATCACAATGATGATAATGACAGCAAAATGATGATCATTAAAAAATTATAGCAGTTTACATTTATTAACCAGGTACTATGCGACCAGGCCACTCATTTTATATTTCCCCTTTCCTTCACAACTGTGTGAAGTAGGTGTGCTTATTATTCCCATGTTATGGATGAAAAGACTGTGGCTCGGAGAGTTTCAGCAATTCACTTATACTTCCACAGATAGGAGCCAGGATTTAGCTGCTTGAGAAAAAGGCTACATTAATATTCATTATTCTATATAGTTTACATCATTTGACTACAACAAAAAAATAATACTAGACTAAACTTTAGTGCATAAAATAATAGGTACCCTGCTTGCCAGTTCTTAAGTCTCAGTCGCAAATTCACCCCTTTGTCCTCGGCTCTGCGATGCTGGGACTAGGGCTCTGTGAACTTTATTTCTCCTTTGTCTCATGGCTTCCGATTAGAGTCTTTCAATAGGGACATTGAAGACAGATCGGAGGGCAGAAAGAAGAGAGAAAGGACAATCCTTCTTCCTGTGTCTGCAGGGGACGATTGCTGGTTGACAGACATCCAACGTTCAAAAAGAAATGTTTTTAAAACTGCCGTGATTTTACTCATTTGTTCTAAACATTTATGTTTTTCTTTTACAAAATGGGATGACTGATATCCTCTGTAAAATATGTTTAAAATGTCTTTAAAAAGTAGCTAATAAAATATGTACCAATTTTGAAAATTTTCTCAAAGTTTAGAATAAACCATGTATAACAGGAAAGAAGAAGGTGTGTTAGTTTATAGCAGCAGTAGAAATAAGATTGAAGCAAAGACTGTACATTTGTAAGCTAACAATGACTTTTTATTCATTTTTATAAAAAAATTACCTTTTATGATAAACATTTTCAGTATGCACAAAAATAGAAAAGAATAGTATGATGCTAACTTTGGCTCATCTATTCCACTTCTATTCTATTTACTTTTTTTAAAGTTTTCTTATTCCAGAAATTATATAATTTCACTTGAAATCCTTCAATATGTATCTCTAAAAGATAATCATTTTAAAAAACTATAGTACCTTTAATATACATAATAAAATTAATTATAATTTCTTAATGTCTTCTAATAGCCAGTTGATGTTCAAGTTTCTACATTGTCTCAAGATGTCTTCGGCTGTTGATTTGCTCAAATTAAATCCCATATGTAGTCTACACTTGCATTTGTAGCTATTCCTCCTTGCCTTTCCCTCTCTTTGTATTTGGGGGTAGAAAGTACAATTTGAAATAGAAGCTGTGATAGCAAAATTTTAATATTTCAACATTAAATATGATGAAGAAACCAGGTCATTTATCTTGCAATATTTCTATTTTATAAATAGCTGATTACTTTTTCATGTGTCATTTAACTTGTTCCTGACTCTCCTAAATTTTTCTGTTAACTGGTAGTTAGATCTAGAGATTTAAGAGGTTTCACTTAACTTTTCTGGTTTTTGGCAAGAGTACTTCATAGATGGTGCTGTGAATTCTTCCAAATATTTAAGGAAGAAATAACAGCAATTGTACTCAATCTTTTCCCACTGAATATGAATATATTTAAAAATTAAAATATAAGTACATATATTTTAATAAATAACATATATGTAATATAAATTAGCATTTATATTATAAATATACATATACATAAATATTACATAAATTTATATAACAAATGTAAACCAAAGTGGCTTTATTCCAGGAATGCATTGTTGGTTTAACATTTGAAAATTATGTAATATATTTTATCACATTGACAGAATAAAGAAGAAAATTATGATTATTACAACAAATACATGAGAATTTGATAAAATTCAAAATTCATTCATGATAATTCACAACACACTAGGAATATAAGGAATACTCTATAATCAACAAAAATTTCTACAATAATATCTATAGCAAACATCATATTTAATGGTGAAATATTGAAATCTTTTCACCTAATATGGGGAATGAGAAAAGGATGCTTGCTGTCACAGCTTCTATTTCAAATTGTACTTTTAATTCAAAGTGTATCATCAGTCTGACAACTTGCCCTCTATCCTGCTTTGCTCTCTTCATAGTACCTATCATTTCCCAATAGATCTTATCTTTATTTCTATGTCTACTTTCAGACTGTGAGCTCCGTGAGGAAAGGGACATCTTCTTTTATGTTTACTGCTGTACTCCCCATGCTGGACCATGGTGGGTGCTCAATAATAAATGCATTTTGAGTGAGTGAAGGTACTAAGGTCAAAAATGCTCTTTTTACCAAAATTCAAGTCCACCTGATTAGTTGTCCTTATGTTTTTCACTGTTCCCTTCTTGTCAGATGACTTTTTTTCAGAATATGTAATTTATGTAGAAAATCTGGGAGATACAGAAAAGTAGCAAAAGGAAAACATACCATTCAGTGGTAATTGTTTGCTAACATTTGGAAGAATTTCCTGACTAAAAAAAAATTAGGTGAAAAACTATATTTTTGGTCTATTTAAAGTCATATAGATTCCCATCTATTTTACTTTTTTCATTTTCCATGCGTCCATTATTTTTAATGCATGAAACCATCATCCATCACTTGTGGTTTTCAATGTCTTCTTTTCTTTTTTTTTTTAAGATTGGCACCTGAGCTAACATCTGTTGCCAATCTCTTTTTTTTTCCTTCTTCTCCCCAAAGCCCCCCAGTACATAGCTGTATATTCTAGTTGTAGGTCCCTCTGGTTCTGCTATGTGGGATACCGCCTCAGCACGGCCTGATGAGCGGTGCCATGTCTGCCCCCAGGATCCGAACTGGCGAAACCCCGGGCCCCTGAAGTGGAGCATGTGAACTCAACCACTCAGCCATGGGGTTGGCCCCCTCAATGTCTTCTTTTTAAAATAACTCTACAATAAACATCCCTCTGCACTTCTATGATTATCCCACAGGCTAAAGTACTTATCTGAAAGTTCTGAAAGAAATAGTATGCTTATTTTTAAGGCTCTTAATTAATATTTTACCCTTCCCTTTTTTATAGATTCTAATGTTGTTATTTTAATTTTTACTTTTCTATCTATTTTCATTCTTCTGGTGATCACATATTATCTCATGGCTTTAAATACTGTCTATAAGCTAGTGATTCCCAAATTGTATCTACATTCCAGATTTTTCTCTGAATTCCAGATTCATATAGCTAGCTGACTCATTGACATTTCTACATGAATGCCTAATTCACATCTTAGAATGTGCAAAATTGAGCTCTTCAGTTTTACTCCACAGGGACTGCTCTTCTCTCTTCCCCATCACAGTAAATGACAACTCCGTCCTTCTTTCTTTTGATGTGAAAACCCCTGGAAATCATCTTTGACTCTCTAGGAAGGCAAGAGGTAGCATCAGGCTTGCAATCTGTTTGCCCCTTTAACCAATCTGGGAAAGAAAGAGACGGCCCAGTTGACCTTTGTAAACACACCAATGACAATCATAGCAAATATACAAATAGTATTTACTAGTAGCAGAGTCCTCACTTATGGAATGATTTTAGTAGGATGCATCTGGCCTGTCTAGGATTGTTTATGTTGAGAAAACTATCACCACAACAGAACAAAACATCTTGGAATTTATGAGTTTCCACGCTCTGTAAGGTATGGCTTCATGAAAAAGATTACATTACGTAATTAAAGAGATATAAAATGAAGATGCCTCACAACTGAAGTGACTCCTGTGCAAGCAATACATCCCATACATTATTTAAACCTCTCACGTTAAATATGAACCACAGCATGTCCCCATGCATGAAAAGGACATTTTATGGAGAGCTGCACTGATGGTTCCACACCTTTCCACAGGAAGAATGCTTGGCTTGTGTTTAGCTACTGTCTGTATCCATGAATTATGAGTAAACTTGATACGGGGTAAGGTCTACAATTTATCTTGAGTCTGCTTTGACAATCTGACACTAATTTTATCTCATTCTCCACATCTGATAGTCAGTACCTCCTACTGGGTCCACCTTAAAAACGTATCTGCTATTCTCTTAATTCTCTCCACTTCCCAGCAGACCATCCATCATCTGTCTCCTGGACTATTTTAGTAGTTTTCTAAGTGGCATCCTTACTTCTGCTCTCAAACTCTTTCATTCCATTCTCTACACAGCAGAGTCATAATCCTTAAAAAATGTAAATGGATCACGTCAATCCTTTGCTCTAAACTTCCCAAATGCTTCCCATCTCTCTCAGAGTAAAAGCCAAGTTCCTTTCAAAGAACTACAAAGGCCTATGTGATTTCCAATCTCTTGCATCTTCACTTTTCTGCCCTCATTTTCTATTGCTCTTCCCCAAACTCACTGCTCCAGCTGCACTGGATTTACTGTTCATTGACCATAGCAGGTATTCTCTCATGTCAAGGTCTTTGCACTTGCTAATGCTCTTAGCTGGATTTCTGCATGGCTTGCTTAATGTCTCATTTTCTTCAGGACTTTAATTAAATGTCTCCTTCTCAGAAAGGTCTTCTCTGGCTACCTTAATAAAACTGCAATTCTACCTTCAACATTTCCTATCCACCTTCCCTGCTTCGTATTTTTCCTTAGCAATCATCACTCTTTAATATACCATATATTTCCTTATACATCATATTTATTATCTGTCTCTCCCACTAAACTTCTTGAAAGCAGGTTTTTGTTATTTGTTGTTTGCTATATCATTTATTGTTATTTTCAGATTCCAGAGAAGTGGTTGATACATAGAAGGTGCTCAATATACTTGGATCTAACGTACATTCTTATGAAGGGAGTAGGGGTTGATGAGTTCTGGGTAGCTCTCCATCAGACTTGAATACATGGTCAAACTCCAAGCTGACTGAACATCTCATGATCAAATATGCTGGCTTTATAGATGACTACTTTCACGCTCTTCCATAGGGAGTTGACGAGATTCTGCTCCATTTCCCTTCTCCTTCGAATCTCTGATCACATTTCTTGAACCTGACATTGAAGCATTTGTGAGTATTAACAATATCAAAAAGAGGAGCTTTGAAGATGTTTTTCAGATTCTTATAGGCTTGATATAAGCCTATTGTTTTCAGAAAACTTTCATTGGCTACATCACACTTAAGAAAATTATTCCTTTCCTTTGTTTCTCTTCTTGTATTTCTATTTTAAAAATTTAAATATTATTTATTTTTCAATAGTTAATACATTCACATGGTCCAAAATTTAGAAAATACAAAGTGTATTCAGTGAAAAGTTTCCTTCTCACTTCTTCATTTTAATCACCTCCTCTCTCCTCCAGAGTCAGTGGCATAATCATCCCATTGTATCGTCTTCCTGATACATCCTTTGCTCATGCATGTAGATCCACCCATATTCTTTTTTATTTATATTTATACAGATGGTAGCATATTTTTCACACTGATCTGCACCTTGCTTTGTTCACTTCATGTATATTGGAGATCTCTCTATATCAGTATATAGAGAATTACATATTCATTCTTTTTTATGGCTGTATATAGTATGTTGCATAGATGTATCATAATTTAATTAATCGGCCAGCTATCAATGGAAATTGAAGGAAGCTACTCCTTTCTGATGAGCCATTTTATTTCTGTTGTTTCTTTATCACTAGTTTAAGAGAAAAGAGGCATCTTTATGTAGGAAATAGTCTTATAACCTGCCTTGCCATGAAAACCAATCACAATGAAAACAGAAAAAAGCAGTACCTTAAATTTTGAGATGATTTATTTTGAGATCCTGAAAACTAGCTAGTGCTTCTTTTCATGGTTGACATACAATTGCATACAATATCCAATTGTGAACTACTTATAACTAATACGAGGATATGGATTCTAGGCTAGAATTGTATCCATTCCAATTCAATGTTCTGCACAGTCTCAGGAAATGATTACCACTAAATAAATAAGGCCAGCTAAATAATAGTAGACATTCAATCTGTGGGCTTGGCACAGAATTAAGAAGCTTCATTATGATTCAAGTTTGGCTTCTAAATTCTGAGAGTATTTTAACTTCCTCATGATTGGTAGCAATTAACCTGTTATAGAATTGAACCCACTGCATATTAATTCAGGGAGCCAGAAAATTCTTGGTGATGATACAGCAGTTACTCTGCTTGGTGATTATTCCTAAGAGTTCGTTCTTTTTCGTCAACCAAAAACATGCATTTATTAAACACTGAATATGGGAAAAGCACCCTGACTTTAAAGATTTAAAGATAAACTAGAGGGGCCGGCCCGGTGGCGCAGCGGTTAAGTTCGCACGTTCCACTTCTCGGCGGCCCGGGGTTCGCTGGTTCGGATCCCGGGTGCGGACATGGCACTGCTTGGCAGCCATGCTGTGGTAGGTGTCCCACGTATAAACTAGAGGAAGATGGGCACGGATGTTAGCTCAGAGCCAGGCTTCCTCAGCAAAAAGAGGAGGACTGGCAGTAGTTAGCTGAGGGCTAATCTTCCTCCAAAAAAAAAAAATAAATAAATAAATAAAAAATAAAGATAAACTAGAAAGATGGATTTGAAACATAAAATGTATACCTAGAATATAGGACAAAATATAGATTTGCTATGTAAATGGAACCTAAGCACAAAATAAAGATGGATTTGAAATATAAAAACGATACCTAGAATATAGGACAATATAGACCTGTTATGTAAATGGAACCTATGCTTAAAAGAAAGATAACAAAGTGCACTTGAAATTTTAACGCAAGGAAAGTAATGACAATTTCATAAGTGTTACCAAGCAGATGGGCAGACAGGAATATGGAACAGTATTCGAGAGCTTATGTGATTTCTAAAATTCAAATTTAGATAAAAAAGCACTCTAGAGTAAGGTGGTCAGTGACGTTATTATGAAGACAATAAATTTTTGAAGAAGAGAAATTGGGTAAGCATTTAAGATGGGGTAAACTTCTTAGAAGCAAGATAACTTAAGGTACATTAGGAGGAAAGTAAATGAACTATTTTGGCTGAAGCACAGAATTTGTGTCAGGAAGTAGTGGATGATGATGCTAGAAATGGAGGTTGGAAATCACATTGATTGTTGAGAGTTTTTAGCACCAAGCTACTATATTTTGACATTATCACATAAAATGCATCAGCTATTGGAAGCTTTAAAGAGTCTAACATAATAAAAACTTAACAATAAGCTTTTTCACTTTTTGCAAGTGTTCAGGATCCTGCAGTAGCCTGGGTGATAGTAAAGTGAAGAGAGGCGTTGAGGCAGCCAGATACGCTACAGATCTTGATTTGAAGTATACGGATCCCCTGGATTTTTCACAAATAATCACATGTGAACACCCATAAGGTCTATTCACTGCTTGTACACACTTTCTTAAGAGTTGAGTCAATTCATGAGATTGGATAGGAAGAGAGATTATGAAGAGAAATTTAAGAAGTTTTAGTGGGCAGTATGTCAATAACCTTAACTCTAAAAGTATCATGAAACAATCTATTTGTTATAAAGTATTTATTAAAATCTATAAAATTATATTTGTGGCCCTATAGTTTTGTCCAGGAAACATCCTAATGAATACACCCTTGGAACATTCTGTTGCTTTTCCTGGGATGTTCCCCTTACCTTCACCTTTCTCCCGGAGATTCCTGACCCCTCTGACTATGTTAAGGCATTCTGTTATATGTTCTCTCACCCTGTTCTTTGCTTTATAATTATTTCTTATAATTGTACCTATGCAAAGATAGGTGAAATGTTGCATTTAGTCTATCTTCACTATGAAAATATAAGCCTTCACCACCTTGTTCACTGCCTAACACAAAGGAGACTTTTAGTAAATGTTCCTTGAATGAATGAATGAACCACTCGTGGTCCTTTGTCTTTTCCTTCTATAGTAACAGAGAAAAATGGCATGTAGAGGTGATGCAAGACAAGTTTATTTCACTAGGACGCTTAAAACTTCAAAGGAATTAATACTTGAAGATTTTAGAGCGGAAATGAGACTCTAGAGCCTTACCATAAATGTTACACATAATTTATTCACGTACTTGTCTCAAACTCAACACTACTTTGAAGGCTAAATGCCAATAAATAAGCAGGCACTTCAAGGTAAAGTCCAAGATATTTAATTACTGCAAAAGCAGCCCAGTGGTGGCTCAACCTCATTGATATTCTTTTTGCTGCTACAGATGAGTGAATAAATATTTCTGAGAGCTGTCTTTATGGGCAAAAAGGTTTCCAAACTTGGAAGAGATCTAATTGATTTCGTGTTTACATTACAACTAAGAGGCAATTATAAACTGTTGCATAACATTTAAAACATTGGTTTTGTTTTGTAACTAAAACGTATTGGTGTTTTTCATTTTGGTTCATTGCTCTTTAAAGTTTGAACTTGAAGTTAAAATCAGAAAAAACTTTAAAACGTATTTAAAAGTGTAAGTGTAAAAACCTGAAAGGTTGAGATTTGAAAACTAGATATAGTTATTGCATATCTTATATATTAGTATGACTAAAACATTACACTATTATTACAATTATAAAGTGATAATAACATAAATATTTTTGAATTTTGAGTTAATAAACTTTTTCTATTTGCTTTTATTTACCATTTAACAGATACATTGTCAAAAGGGAAAAACAAATTAGTTCAAAAAATCCACTTTAAGGAGTTGTCTTTTTTTTTAAGATTGGAACCTGAGCTAACATCTGTTGCCAATCTTCATTTTTTTTTTTCTTTTCTCCCAAAGCCCCCCAGTACATAGTTGTATATTCTAGCTGGAGGTCCTTCTGGTTGTGCTACGTGGGACACCGCCTCAGCATGGCTTCATGAGCAGTGCTAAGTCTGTGCCCAGGATCCGAACTGTCAAAACCCTGGGCCGATCAAACAGAACATGCAAACTTCACCACTCAGCCATGGGGCTGGCCCTGAGCTTTTCAGTTTTGTAAATTCAAGGCTCATTTTCGTTTGCTTCCACTACACAATATCTTATAAAGTTAGTTAAAAGGGCAATAATTTTATGGTTGCTGCACTTTAATTCATTAAAATAGCATGAAGTTGTTTACCTCAGTGGTTCCTTACATGTCTATTTTCAAAGGGTATCTTATTATTCTAGTTTAGGAATTTAGCAGCAAACCAATGAAATAATCTAATTATTCAATTGATAGTTAATAGTTTCACCATCTTAGATAGTATGACAGACCTACTATGAGTAAATGATTGTGGTTCAAACAATCAACTATTATTAAAGAGCCTATAAATATCTCATTGGGATCAATATCTTCCTATAAATCATTCTTCAAAAGAGTTTTCTACCTTTACCCCAGGAATACGGTAGAATCAGCAAGTGAATTAAAAATTCCAATAACATTAGCCAAGAGATGGTCAGCTTATCCATCTTTAGATTTATGTAATAGCAATGTGTTCAAGAATGACTGATGCTCACAAAAAATGTAGCTATGGGAAAACACTCTTATCTTTATAACAAGCACAATATGGGCATTTTTTTTCCTGCCTAAGTGAAGTTCTGCCTGGGGTCCTAGTGTGGCACAGAGTTTCTTAGTTGCTTGCAGTTCTTATAAGTGACAGATATAGCCAGATCATCCAGATATGGTCAAATCAAGAGAGGACCCCAGACTCATAAAACAAATATAGTAGGGAAGAAAATTTTCTCTGAAGATCATATCAATGGCACCCAATGGGATTTTTTCCTGATTAGTTATCATTTAAAGTGGTAAAATAAAACTGGGCGTTTAGAAGCCATATTTTAGAAGTGCCACACTGAAGAAGGTCAACTTGTAATTTTCTGGTCATTATTTAACTAGCATTTTAACAATTTTGAAAGAATTATTCTTGCCTCCTATTCTCTACCACTGATGGTTTGGTAAATAAACCCATCATGTTTTCAATCTGCTAAATTAAGATCGACAGAGGCTGAGAATGCCTTTGCAAAACTGCATCTCCTATCCTGAGAGTTCTTAGAGGCTTTTAGCAGGAACTATTAAATTGTTTCTGTGAGGCTATTGTGACATTAAGGAGATGTTTTTCTCAGAAAAATTCAGATGCAGGAAGGTGAAATGATGTTTCCAAAGCAACAAAGGCCATTGCTAGTGTCAAATCGTAAACTTGAAAGATAATCAAAAATCTCCCTCTGCTTGGAACTTGAATTCTTCCTTCTGAGCTTGTTCTCAGTGTCCATCTCTTGGACTGTTTCTCTCTCTCCCTCTCTCTCTCTCTGTCACACACACACATACACATAGACTCCTTAACCCCTATCCCTCATCCCCAAGATTTTACTTAAACTACTGAAATACCAGAACAATCAATTTAATTTAATTATAGTATCTCCAGGTTCCAGCCCAGCCACACATTCTTACTTGGTTTGCTTATTTCTTTCATCTAAATTGTTCATTTGCTGCTCTTTGCTGGGGAAGGGAAAACATAATTTCTTTCATTCTTTAATGTAGAACTTTGAGATACTTTGATAAAATGTTATTTTCTTTCTTATTCTGTTTCTATAAAGCATATGTCTTAGGTATTTTTGGATATTGAAGATTTAGAAAAACCTGCATACTTCTGTGCTTATAAAAATAAAAAATTCTGTTATTTATGCAATTACAATGACTAATTCAAATAAAAAGTTTTAGAAAAGCTTTTACTTCTAAGTAACTACTTCTAGTGTTGCAGATTTCCAGTCAAATATAGCAATTCAACTCTTGTCCTCTTAACAAAATATGTCAATTTTTTCTTTAGCAAAGGCTTCTTTTTACTGCTAAATCCTTGAGTTCCACAATGCCAAATATACTAGATTACTATCTTACTACTCTAACTGATGCTTTCCCCTTCCAAAAAATGAAACCAATAGCACTACCTTTTAAAAAACCATTTCTTGGAGCTGGCCCTGTGGTCTAGTGGTTAAGACTGGCATGCTCCACTTTGGCAGCACCTTGGGTTCAGTTCCCAGGTACAGACCTACACCACTCATTAGCAGACGTGTTGTGGTGGTGACTCACATACAAAGTAGAAGAAGATTGGCAACAGATGTTAGCTCAGGGTGAATCTTCCTCAGGAAAAAAAAAATTCTGAGACAATGTCTTCAAGGAAAAAGTGGCGATTTTTATCACAGAATATAAAGTCTAGATTTTATTTTAAAATATTTCTCATCTGAAATATAATGATGAAGTATCAAATAGTAACTAGTAAAAGCACACACAATTAATACAGTTAGAATTTTTCCTTTGTTAACAAATTTAACCAGATTAATTGTGGAGTTGAGAAAGAAAAAGGCAGGTAAATGAAAAGCAACAAAAATATCATCACGTTACTATTATGGGAACTACACATTTCCTTTAATATAAAACGGATGCCAAAAATAAATATAAAGTAGTCCCCCATTATCCATGGTTTTATTTTCCATAGTTTCACCTACCCGTGGTCAACCATAGTACAAAAATATTAAACAGAAAATTCCAGAAATAAACAATTCATGTTTTACACTGCACATTGTTCTGAGTAGCGTGATGAAATTTTGTGTAGTCCTGCTTCATCCTGCCTATGTCCATGTATCATCCCTATGTCCAGCATATCCTCACTGTGTACACTACCCACCCATTAGTGACTTAGTAGCCGTCTCGGTTATCAGATTGACCATACAGCTATTGCAGTGTTTGTGTTCAAGTAACCTTTATTTTACTTAATAATGGCCCCAAAGCACAAGAGTAGCAATGCTGGCAATTCAGATATGCCAAAGAGAAGTGGTAAAGTGCTTCCTTTAAGTGAAAAGGTGAAAGTTCTTCACTTAATAAGTAAAGGAAAAAAACTGTGTGCTGAGGTTGCTAAGATCTATGGTGACTTTTATTACAGTATACTGTTATAGTTATTCTATTTTATTATTAGTTATTGTTGTTAATCTCTTACTGTGCCTAATTTCAAAATTAAAGTTTATCATAGGTGTGTACGTATAGAAAAAAACATAGTATATATAGGGTTTGGTACTATCTGTGGCTTCAGGCATCCACTGGGGGTCTTGGAACATATCTCCCATGGATAAGGGGGGACTACTGTAAAAGTGTAACCACCAAGTCAGAAAACCACCCATAAATTCCCCAGGTCTTACAAACAAACTGAGCAGGTTGTTTTGTAATTATTTTAAATGGAGACACAACCTTCCTTTCCTGTTTAAGATGTGAATACACTTGGGAGAAGTATCATAGTGATTTAAATTCATGTGAAGTTAAAAGAGGGACAATGAATCCTTTCCTGGGGGCAAGTTTTAATAGGGGCAGGATGATGGGAATCTGGAAGGAAGAGGAAAAAGGAGAATAAGGGGCAAAGTCTTGGCCTTAAATGTGAATCTGATCTCCTTCAGAAAGTTCCTCACAACGGGTCCTGAAATTCCAAATAACTTCCGCCATCTATCACATCAACTTTAACACACTCTCCCAATTGGTTTCTCAGAGGAACAAGCCCATCCCTTTTCTTATATTAAGATTTTTTCCGTTCTTTAAATGTCCAATCTCCCACTGCTTTCAAAGCACTTTTTCTAGTAGGCTCGCTACATAACATAAAAAGATATTTCAAAAAATGAATTCTAGGTCATAGCAGAGAGAGCAGACACCACAGCTGACTGTACCAATTTTATAAATTCTTGACTTCTCTATACCTTTTTATTAACATTCTGACAGAAGTATATTGAGTTATTACTTATTGCTATGTTTTAATTCTTACAAACTTGTTAAAAATATCCAGTAGGGGAGCAATTGAAGAGACTATCAAATATTGACAGGCTCCACTCTTAATGCTATGATAACCATGTATTTCTGCTAACTTTTTGAAACCAGAACATCAACGTGTCCTAACAAAAAAATGCTCGAGGCATTAATAAAATACAAGCTTTGGTGATGACCTGAAAAAAACCACTCTTCAGGCCCGAGGCTTTCTGCAAATTGAGCAGTACTGCAACATCACCCCACCAAAGCATGTGGGGACCTCAGTTCTTCAACATGTCAATTCTACGCCTTGTTATGAAATCAGAGCAGACGAGGAGAGCAAAGGGGATGAGAAGTCGCGTGCATACTACTTCAGTTTGAAGCCCAACACATTTAATTTTCGTCTTTCAAACTTGTCAACACTTTTTAGCAAAGACAGATTTCAAAATGTTACTAAAATATCTTTAATGCATAGTGGAAAACTAATAGACTCCTTGTCTAGGAGACTACTAATTCCTAACAGTGCAGATTTTTCATTGTGTCTGTATAGGGAACATGACCAGTTGGGTACTTAGTAATCCCATGCTCTCAGTCAACTGAAACTGCTCTCTCTAGGGTCGTCACTGGCTTTTGTGACCCCACTGCCTCTTCTCTCAACCCTACTGGTTTTGTGTTTCTGCTATCTTTATTCTCCTTAATTGTTTTGCTGCATTTGGCACCTGTGAGCCTCTTTTTCTTAGCCAAACCCTCTTTCTACAGCTTTAAGGACAGACAGGATCCTGGTTTTTCTCTGACTTCTCCAATCTCCTTCACTTTCTCTAACTGACTTTAACCATGGCATGGCCCAAGTCTGACTCTTTAATTCACTCTTCTTTCCATCTATTTTGTCCTTTAGAAATTTAATCCCATCTGGCCTGAAGCAGAACTGCAGAGGAAGACTCTTTCCAGTAGCAAAATCCTCCATTTCAGTAGTTGGTGATTTGTATAATCCAGCATTTTGGCTTGAGATAGATTTTAAATTCAAAATGTGGCTGTTCTTGGAATACTCTAACCACACTCCCACTTTAGGGTCTTTGCGCTTCCTTTTCCTGATCCCTGGAATGCTCTTCCTTCAGGTTACTGACTCCCTCTTACACATTCCACAAATCTTTGCTCCTTCTCAATGAGCACTTCCCCTCCACCACCCCCCGCCTGGACCATCCTATGTAATACTGCAAACTGCTGCCCTTTTTCTCCTTGATTTGCTTTACTCTTGTAGGGGAGGAAGACTTTTCCTCTACCTAATGTGTGTTCGTCTGGCCGGAGAATGAATTAAATTCACATGAGACAGAATAGCAAATTAAGAGAAAATTAAACGAAGCTTTATAACATGTATACATGGGAGAGGTCAGGCAAGCTGAGCAACTGGCCAAAATGGCCGAAACCACCACTTAAATATCTAAAGACAAAGAAGGATGTTGGGGGTGGAAGGGGAGTCTATCATGGGTGATTACCGCACAAGTACAGTAAACAAAATGCAGATTTAAGTCCTTGCCTTTGGCATTGATTAAGAGTTTCTAGAGACAAGGTCATCTGCCCTTCTTCCTGGTACAGAGGGAGATATCTTTATAGATGGAGAGTTCCTTTACAATGTAAATGTCTCTTACAAAGGGTAAGTAAATTCTACTTTTCAGTTGCTTTCCTGTCTGCAAAGTAACTAGCCTCAAATAATCATCATGCCAAAGAGCCATATCTTGGGGTGGCCAATTCCAGTCCCCACACTCTGTTCAAACTTGCATTTTTCTACAACATATTCAACTTCCAACATGTTATACAAATTATTTATTTTATTTACTAGCTATTGCTCCTTATGTTTTTTTTTCCCTGATAGAATATATGCTCTAGTTTGTTCACTCACGTCCCAGTGGCCTAGAACAGTGACTGGTACTTAGCAGGTGATTAATCAATATTACTGTAATTAAGCTAAAAAACTTCCCTTTATTATCCACTACCTTCTTTTTCTTTTGACTGCCAACAGCCAAGTCCAGGTTTCCTCTCATGATAATTAGTTAATTACCATGCTAATCTCATTTCCTGTTCCCCCTCTGTTTAATCCATTTCCTTCACTGTTGGCTGATTTTCTCCAAAACCTACATTTATCTTCTCATCATCCTTCTCAGAGACTTTCACTATAAGGCCAAGTCAAAATTCCTTATTCTGGGGCTTGAGGCCGAGCTCAGTATGACTACCAATCACATCCAACCTCATCTACACCCACTCCTCAATTAACTCTAGTCAAGCTAGCATTGGCTTTTTTCATTTAAGAAATATTTGTTGACCTCCTATTCCTAGGTCATATGTGGCATAAAACTAATTTACTGACAGTTTAGGCAACATGATCTAGAGGAACGCAGGTTTAAATAACAGCATTTATATTAAAGAAGAAATTGAGCCCAGAGAAGAAAGACACTTGGCTGACTTATTCAGTTACCTGTGGTCCCCATCACTGAAATGCCTCTCCCCTCCACCTTTCAAGTTCTTGGAAAGCAAACCACACCTATTTGTAAAGGTTCAAGTTCAACTTATTCCGTGATTGAGTCTCTGCCTTTCAAAAGTGTTAATTCCTTTTAATAAACATAAATAATAAATGTTTCGTCCTCCCACAAATATTCAAATGTGCCTTTCCTTAGTTTCCTTCCCTTCATCTTAAAAAACACTGATTTATAGAATACACATGCCTTTCCATCCAAAAATGCCGAGAAGCCTCTTCTCCCAGAAGGCATCTTTTGCCCAAAGCCAGCATCACACTTGGGAAGAAAAGGCTGAGAAGGGACCTGGGCCTCTAGGGAAGGAGTGTAGGGCTTACACTTCGGACTGGTGAGAAAACTGGCATCCCTTAATTGTATCACTCTTTCACTGCCATCTCTAAGTGTCTCAAGGTCTCATTTTCTCACCACTTCTTGTCTTAACATGACGTTGTTAAGACGATATGAAGCTTTGGGTTTCTGCAGCATTACCCTACCTCTGCCACTAATGCTTAAAATGTTCTTCTTCTAGAAGGCCTTCACAAATAATCCTCTTCATGCTACTCTTCCCTTCCTCTGAACTTCAACTTTATTTACTATGTTATATACATTAAACACTCTAGAATTTCACATTATTTTGTCGTATCTTTTTATTTTGTCACATGTTGATCATTGCAGAAATTCTTAGAGACATAAATTTTTTTCCCCACAGCAATGGCTGCAAACCCTTGGTAATCAATAAAGCTAACAGTAGAGCATTTGAAAAATTCAGATTTGAGGGACCCTATACTCAGACCTGCACGAATTGGATCATTTATCTAGTTTCTATGGAATCCATATTTTCAAAAAGCCCCCAAATGATTCTGATCATCAGCCAGATGTGGGTATCATTGCTTTAGATAATTTACCTGGGGCTCAATAGTAGAGTAATCTCAAAACATCTTTTGACTTAAAAATTATTTACTTTTAACCATTAAAAATTCATGACCAAAGCTTGTGATTCTGGATGTTATTGATTCATCTCATCTAGGTTTCAGATTCTAGTATTTGATTTTGTGAGTACCATATAATACAGCCAAGCACCGCATAACAACATTTTGGTCAATGACGGACTGCATATACGACGGTGGTCCTATAAGATTAGCACCATATAGCCTAGGTGTGTGGTAGGCTACACCATCTGGGTTTGTGTAAGTAGTGTAGGGGAGGAAGAAATTTTCCTCTATCCTTCTAGGTTCTTCTGGCTTGTCTAAGAATTAAATTGACATGAGACAGACTAACAGGAGAAAAATGAACAAAAGTTTAATAACATGTATACATGGGAGAAACACAGGAAAACTGAGTAAATCACCAAAATGGCCAAAGCCTTCATCTTAAATACCATCCTCAGCTAAAAACAAGAGGAGATTTTGGGAGTGGGGAGAGTCATGGACTCAAAGGGAAGGAAAGCAATTCACAGGTAGGTGAAAGGGAGCAAATGTTTGGAAAACAAGTGTTTGGCAACATAGAAACAGAAGAACACAGAAGGGAGCCCAACAAACAGGCTTTTTTAGGCTCCTCCCTGTCTACTACCTAGTTCATGCTATGCTAAGGAGATCGCTCACTTCCTGAGACAGGTTTTTTTTTTTTATCTGAATTCTTTTAGGCAGTTAAGGGGGAGGTAACAAGACAAACTTCCTGAGTCTATTGTTTCTTAAAAGTAATCAACCTAAGATAATCCTTATGTTAAAGAGACACACTTTTGGATGGCAAATTTTGTTCCCCTTCAGTACATTCTATGATGTTCACACAATGAAATCGCCTAATGACGCATTTCTAAGAACATATCCCCATTGTTAAGTGATGCATGAATTTTAGAAATTTATTTCTAAAATTTTAGAATTCAAAATATCTGAAATTTCAGCACATGTACATACATATTTTATGTGGAAACAGCCTATCAAACATATAGTTGTGGATTCTCACTTTTCTTGTGATGTAACATCACGTTAGACACTTTCTAAATGTCATCATTCTTCAAAACAGTGAAAATAATAGTCTTTTGGGATGATTAACTTAATCATTTCTCCACTTTTGGAATTTTTGGATATTTATCATTTCCCTGTAATTGTAAATATCATAATTGATACCTATGAAATAAACATTTCATTGAATATTAATATGATTTATTATATTTTTTCTTTTTAGAAAATATTCTCTTTACAAAATATGCATTTCATTCTTTTTTTAAACTTTGTAATCTTGGACACAATTTTTGTGCTGATTTCTCCAATTAGCTTGTTTTTTCATTTTCAGACTCTTAAGGCAGTCCTTCATCAACCACTCCACTGTAAGGGGCCATGAAGTTACTCAATCTTGTTAGCACATTCTCTTGGCTCCTATATTTGGGCCTGATCTCCCTCTCACCCAGTTCTCAGGGGTACTTTCTAACATCAACCACACTGCAGGGAGAATTGTAAATGGTACAGATCAATGTTTTTTAAAGTGCAGCCTACAGGTCACTTGTAATAGAATAATCTAGGTGCTTGTTAAAAGTGAACAATCATGGACACTTCCAATTACTCAGACATCTAGGTGTGGGGTCTAAGAGAACGAAAATTAAACAAAGACTCAAGGTAATTTTTATGCACATTGCTGTTTGAAAAACCAGTCTTCCATATACCATGATAGCAATGAATTAGGAACCTAGATTTAAGGTACATCCAATGCCAACACACCTCTTACCATTCTACTTCTCTATAAAAATCTGTATACGTATACGTATTTAATGTGACTACTAATACAACACAATTCCTTTTCCTCTCTCTCTCAACTCCCCTCCACTACAATGCATGTTTTTTAGAAAGTTGAGAACATGTCTATTTTATCTGGGTCAGCCTCTGAATTCTCTTCTTGACCAGGCCCTGACCTTGGGTTCTCTCTGGCCTGCCTAATTTAGTGTTAACAAGGAATCCTGCTGAGTCAATTTATCAAAAATTCTCTTCCCTTGACATCTGATCACACTCCCCATCCCCACCCTCCATATCTTATCACCTGGTCTGCCTTCGGCAAGAATCCTGTTGAGTCAGTCTAGCAAGGATCCCCTAGTCTCTCAGTAATTTTCCATGCACTGATCCCCACTCAGCTCCTTGGCTGTAAATCTCCACTCATCCTTGTTGTATTTGGAGGTGAGCCCAATCTCTCTTCCCTACTGGAAAACTCCATTTCACTAGTCCCTCTTGAATAAAGTCTTCGTTTCTGCCTTTAACAACTGCCATGAAAATCTTTTCTTTAACACGGACATTATGCTATATTTTGAAGATAGAAAGATAAAAGGAGCAGTCCTTATCCTGAAGAATAACTCTCTAGTATGAAAGTTTATCTTATCAGAAACATTTACAAAATAATACAATCAAATCCAAAGCAGAAACATAGACCAAGCATACAGAAAAATTACTATAACTTGAAAGGATTGTGAAGAATCTCTTCCTATGACTATATCTGCATAGCTGAATTTAACTGAATACAAAAATTAGAAATGCCTAATTTGATGTGGCTTATATATAACACTGTTGTTCATGCTGAAAGCTAGCTTTAAATAACACCAAGCATGGCCTGTTTTAATATCAGAATCTATAAAACATGCATATTTCATTTTTTTGAAACAAACAAAAGTATCTTTGATATACTCTGCATGTTTTCACTTTAATGGTGTATTATTAGAAAAGCCTTTGCCTATTATGACCTCTTCCTATAATAGAGAATAATAGGTATACACAGACATACATACATACACACTTATGTACACACACACACTTATCTCATAAACTTGCCTTACCACAGTGGATGTTGCCAGGGGAAAGCTCAGATTCTTCTTCTTCCTCTTCTTTTTGTTTTGCTGAGGAAGATTTGCCCTGAGCTAACATCCACTGCCAATATTCCTTTCTCTGTATGTGAGTGCCGCCACAGCATGACCACTGACAGACAAGTGGTGTAGGTCCACACTCAGGAACCAAATCTGTGTTGCCGAAGCAGAGTGCACCGAACGCAACTACTAGGCCACCACAGCTGGCCCTCAGATTCTTAATCAATGTCATTACCAAGTAAATACTGAAGAAATTTCTAGTGGCTACGTTCTAGAGTATTTCTAGAGTCTTCTGGGCAGTAACAATCTCTTTTGTAATTAATTTTATTAAAAACCTAAGATTGGGGCTAGCCCAGTGGTGCAGTGGTTAAGTTGGCACGTTCTGCTTTGGCAGCCCGGGGTTCACTGGTTCAGATCCGAGTGTGGACCTACACTCTGCTTGGTAAGCCATGCTGTGGCAGGCGTCCCACATATAAAGTAGAGAAAGATGGGCACAGATGTGAGCTCAGGCCAGTCTTCCTTAGCAAAAAGAGGACGATTGGCAGCAGATGTTAGCTCAGGGCTAACCTTCCTCAAAAAAAAGAAAAAAAAAACCCTAAGATAATGAGAAAACCTGTTGGAATGCTAAAATCCAAAACACTGACAACAGCAAATGCTGGAGAGGCTATGGAGCAACAGGAGCGCTCACTCATTACTGGTGGAAATGCAAAAGTGGTACAGCCACTTCAAAATACAATTTGGCAGTTTCTTATAAAACTAAACATATTCTTACCACATGATCTAGTAATTACATTCCTTGGAATATACCAAAATGAGTTCAGGACTATGTTCCACAACAGTATGCAGAGAACTTTTTTCATAACTATCAAACTTGGAAGCAACCATGATGTCCTTCAATAGGCAAACGAATAAACAAACTGTGGTACATCTGTACAATGGAATATTATTTAGCAATAAAAAGAAATGAGCTGTCCAGGCACAAAAAGATATGGAGGAAGTTTAAAAGCATATTGCTAAGCGAAAGAAGCCAATCTGAAAAGACTATATACTATACAATTTCAATTATATGACACTCTTGAAAATGCAAAACTCTGGAGGCAGTAAAAAGATCAGAGGTTACCAGGGTTTCAGCGAGAGAGCGAAGGGCAAACAAGGAGGAGCACATGGGATTTCCATGGCAGTGAAACTATTCTGCACGACACAGTAAGGATGGAAATATGTCATTATACATTTTTCAAAACTCATAGAATGTACAATACAAAGCGTGAACCTTTATATAATGGACTTTAGTTAATAAAAATGTATCAATATTAGTTCATCAATTACAACAAACACCTGACACTAATACAAGATGTTAATAATGGGGGAAATTGTGTGCATTTGAGGGAGGGAAGTATGTAGGAACTTGTAGCTTGCAATTAATTTTTCAGTAATTCTAAAATTCTCTAAAGAATGTCTGTTGATGAAAAACAAAACAAAAGAAAAACCTAAGACACAGAGGTTATAAATCAAACCAAATCAAAACAAAAGAAAAAAATCCTGGCAAGCTAAAACTGCTTCTAGAATTGTGGCCAAAGGGTATTTTATGCTAGTCTTTCATGGTGATGCTGCTGGGCAGCTCAGCTGTTATCTCGCCTTCTTGGGTGGTCACTGTGGTGGTACCTGAAACAAATTTGGAATAAGGCACAGAGGAAACACTAGAGAGTATTCAGGTCCCATTAGCCTGAAACCTATGATTTTGTAATATGAAGTCTGAGTTTTAGGTAGGCCTCGAATCTGTGAAAATCTCAATCATTTTTTGCATAATTACTAAGATAATAACAAAAACAGGACTTACCTAGACTAGACCAAATATTGAGGTAAGGCCTAAACTATACAATTACCCCAGACCATGGGGACTCCTGGTGACCTTTGTGGCAGATTTTGTCTTATGGAAACTTCCCCAGAGCCCAAGGACAACAAGGAGTCCTGCCAGAACTGAGATGCCTCCGTGAATCCTCTAGCAGAGGGCTTCTTTGTCACTGTGCTAATGGATGGGAAGGAGGAAAACAGTCTAAGTTCAAGTTTCTTGATATAAAATCAGGGACACTGTTCAATCTTGAGGTAAAATCAACTTCACATGAAAATTTAAGACCCAAAGTATCATTTTTTTTTTTCCCTAAGAAAAGCTCCTCTAAACCCAGACTCCAATCACGGAGATGCATAAAAAGCAGGGAACATTTTAGGATTTTCAAAAAGGAAAGCTTCTATTGCTCCCCGCAGAGCTCCCCCAAACAGATGTAGTGAGATTTGATCCTTTCGGCCCCGGAGCTGCTCTGGAGCTGCGCAGCCGTGCCAGGAGTCTCTGGCTGTGCTCAGCCTCTGCTGTGTACTGTGGAAATACCGTGCTTTCCATGTGCGCTGAAGAAGAAAAGGGCGGAGAACCATCTTCAGAGAGTATCTGTGCTTAAGGATATTTTAATCCAAAATGGCCAGATTGGTGCTTTGCGATTCTCATTGTTTCTACCTATCATTCTACTTCAAACATAAGAATATTTGCCAGGGAACTATTTCCAAACATCTTCACATGAAAGATAAAAAGCGTGAACTACCACGAAGCTATAAATAAATATAGAGCACCCTTAATGCTTTTGATAATACTGCCTATTTTTACTTCACAGTTTTGCTAATTTTCAAAGATTGCAAAACCAAAAGCAGGAATCAGCTCTTACCCTGTAACGAAAACTTCTGCCCTCGTCTCAGGGTAAAGCGTCTGCGTCTTCACACAATTCCTCCACTCCAGGACTGAGCAGTTCTTGAAGCGTCTCTACTGGGTCTAAGGAAAAAGAAAAATATATAAATAACCCTCTTGAGACGCTTCAGCTAACATTAACACTCGGTTTCAAGTTGTTCAGATTCTGTTTTTGCCATTTCATGAAATTTCCACGTATCTCGCATCAAATTGTTTCATACAAAATAATCAGCATTTAAAGAACACAATTTGAAGAGGAAATTTTCTTTCTTTAAATCACTTAGAACCCCCCCTTATCCATCTTTGAATGAATGGACTCTTTACCTGTTATAATGTCATATTAACTATTTTGCGCAATTTACTTACTTTTCCCTAAATTACAATTTTACTCTTTGGTCTGAATAATAGCAAATATTTTGCAAGAGAAGTCAAAAATTGGTAGGCTTAAACAGTCCTGTCAGTGGTTTCGCTAAAACTGTGTTATTGCTTTACTCTGCTACAAAATAAACGAACACATTTTGGTCTCTAATCTCCTATGCCTAATTTTTTTCTGACCTAAAAATCCCTCCCAGAACTCTAAGTACCCCATCAAGTCTATAATAACACTGACCTGAGCCAGTGAGAAAGGGTGCTCTGCCTGCATGTTCAATAGGATTGCCTTCCCTCACCACAAAGTTTCAGGCATTCTTTTTTGGAACTACTAAAGAAAATAAGCTGTCTTTGGCAGTCGATCACGGTCCACTCTAATTCGATGAATCCATTTTCTACAGGCTTTGCTTGGCAAGCCTCTTTCCACTGCCTGTGAACTGACTATGATTCTTTGCAAACCTCCTTTGCAATTCTACCCAAACACTTCCCTCTACATCCTAGAGTTATACGCTATTGAAAATATATTTTAAAGAAGACTTTTAGTGGAAATACCTAATTTTGGATCTTGTGTACACAAGCTTGTGTACTCATGATAAATCCATCTTAACCTCTGAAACCTATTATGCACATGGTGTTTACCGACAAAACTGTCTCAAGGTTAAGGGAAACCAGTGGTGTATTGCTGTGTAAGGCCCAGAGAAGTCGGGAAGTCTAGGCTGTGTCACCAACTCTAAAATGTGCCCCTCTTTATGGGTTTGGTTTGTCAAATAATCTGCCTATGGAGGCTCATGATACTGGTTGGACAGTGTTTCTGAACTCTATTTCTAAGAATCATATTCTATATATATTTGGAATTCTTAAGAGCAAATAGTTGGAGATTGGAGAAAGTGGGACCAACAAATCCTCCCAGCAGAGGCATTCAGTAGTTTTTTAAATATGCAGTCCTTCCTTATTAATCTTATTATTTTTAACCTGGGTAATTTTTTGACTCCCATTAACCCAATTAAATGCCAATGAGAACAATATGAATAAATCTAAAAACCATAAAGTAGTGTGAAATTATCCAGACACAACAAAGTACATATTTTATGGTTACATTTATATAAGTTCTAGAAAAGCAAAAACATAGAAAAGGCTATGGTGATAATTAGAACAGTGTTGCAAGGGATTAACTGGAGAGTGGCAAGAGGGAACTTTCTGGAATATGGAAAAATTCTATATCTTGATGGGGATAGTAGTTACCTGGGTACATACACTTGAAAAAACTCTATGGAACTATGCCTTCAAAATGTACCTTTTATTATAAGTATATTATACCTCAATAAAAACAAACAATGGGACTCAAAGAGACCTGTCAGTTTTGGAATTATTTTGAATCAGGAAGTTTTTAAGATGGCATCTTTACCTTCTTCCTGGACAGTGAAAAACAATTCTTCATTCTTTTATTCGTGCATCCACTTAACAAAGCTTCATTAAGCACAAATATATCCAGAGTTAACACAGTGGCAATGTGCTAGAGAAAACAATAGTTGGCAAAACAAAAACCACCCCTATTATGGAGCTTGGAATCTGTTGGGGAAAATAGACAATTAAACTGGACAACGAGTTATGGCTGCAGCATTGAGAGAAGGCCCATGTTTTAACCAAGGGCTTGCATCAAAACAGAATGAACTATTTTATCCTAAACCCCATGCCAGTCTGAGCTGAAAACGTTGGTATTCACTGAGTCTGTAAAATCTGTTAGAGTGATCAGACCAAAGCAAACCAGATAATGTTTTTTCTATTAAATCAAGCCTATATATTCTCTAAATCTACTGAATCAAAACATCACAATACTTTTCATGTCAAATTTCATTTGGACATTGAAGTTTTTTTAAACAAAATTTAGGTCTTCTACTCCCTAAGGCAGCTTATATACACAGCTGTCCACAAGGATAACATGGTGTTAAATGACCCTCTTTCCCATGAGCAGATCCCAGCTGGGAAGACAGGTGCATTTACTTCTGGTGACTCCGCTGCCAGTGAAGGATTTGCTGCCTCTCCCAACAACAAGCATTTTGCGTACTCATGATAAATCCAAGCTTGTGACAGGTGCAGTATTTGATATACAAACAAAGCATAACCATGAACAGAGCAGCATTCCTCTATAAAATGCTTTCAGGTAAATATATCTTCCTCACCATCAACCCCTCAAACACACTTTTAAATGAAGTCCTTCTGTGGGAAATCCAATTTTTAAAGCACATGAACATTTTCCTTGGCCTAACTGGTATCAAAAATCATTTTGTTCCTTTTTATGGCTTTCTAGTCCAAAATTCTTTCCAAAATGAGAGGAGAAATTTATAAGATTAAATAAATGAAAGATCATAATTAAAAAGCAAAAAAATAAAACACGAACCATATAATCAAATGATTGAATTTCCAAGCCTTCTAAGGAAGACTAGGCTACTATTTATTTTGTAAAACTGTCTAGAAGAAAACCAACATGATCTGTTAAAGATCGCTCTAAGAGGAAACATGCTAGAAACAGTGAGTAGTTAAAAAATTAGCTTTGGAATGAGCCGCTTACTTTAAACCAAGACCATAACGGATATTGAATGCCTTGTATTTAATTAACCAAACATCCACAACATTACCTCTTACTGTTCTCTACTGACCTTCCCAGTCTCTGACCAGACAACTTAGGGTGTGGGCTGCATTCAACTGGCAGGACAGAAAATGGCCACTAAACCCTAAAGTAACTGGGACTCTAAATAACTCTCTCTAGAGAGTTAATATGAGAACCATTCTATATACCCACAGAAAACATTGTCAGATTGCAATCCAAACTGTAGAATGACACTCTAATTACTTTCCTACTCTGGTCAGTGATAAATTCAGAAATCCTCTATTGCTGTTTAGGAATTATGGTTCCTGTTTGTGTAGGTTTAACATATTTAATATTTAAGAAATGTTTATATTTTGACCAAGTAATACATTTTTTAAAATCCCATGTTTTATTTTTATTTTAACCAAATAGTTGATGATTAGAATAGTTAACACAATGGAACAATTTCCTAGCATTTTAATATAATCTTTCCTTCCACTTCTCCAATTTTTACTCTTCCAACCCCATTTTAGATAGTTTTGGTTTCAATTCTTTCCTTCTGCCAATGTGAATATCAGCTCCCTGTGCTTTTAGTTTCTTAGTCATCTTTTGATATTTACTGGTATTTTAAGGAATACTTTAAGGAAATATGTGATATTGAATTTGTGAGATTTGAAGAACCCTGGCACATAAGTACTGGCACATAAGACTTCCTCAATGTCAATCCATTGGATACATTATTTTGGTGCAAAATTCTAGAAGATTTTTAATGGTTTTTACATTGTTACAGCTTTCTTCCCCACTAACTCTCAAAGATGTCACATCATGACATTTAGTCTGAAGGCTTGCATCCAATAATAAGATAAGCTCTCTCCATTGGTCCTTAGAGCAAATTTTAAGCAGCTCCAAACTTGTTAAATCTATTAAACACTAAAATCTATCTAACATCACTGAAACAGTTTGAAAGTGGAACTAAAATCTTTGGAACTAGTGACTTAGGACTGAATTTTTCCACAGGTTTAATTTTAGGAATGAGCTTTACTGCATATGCACACGTTAGATAAGTTCAAAGTATATATTTAGCTTCTAGCATGTGCCAGTCACTGTGCAAGGCACTACAGAAACATGAATAAAACATAGCCCTCCCTCTAAACTAACTCATAGCTAAGACAATGAAGGTAAGGAGAAAAAAACACATAAAAAGATAATTTAATGCCATTTGGCAAGTGCTGTGACAAATGTGTGACACTGGACTATGAAAAAAATGTAGGTTGGACACTCAATTTCCCAGATGAGGTGGGAAGCACTAGGATGGGTTCCACAAATATTGATTGAGTGTCTAACTTAGGGACAATAACGTGTCACCTAAACCAGTCCTTAAGATACTGTCCTGATTATTAGCTGCATATCTCATTAGACACATACACACTTGGTTTTGCCCTGTTTTTCAATCAATAATCTTTTCTTTAATATTTTCGTTAATATTTACCATGTGGCTACTTCAGGCAGAATTTTCTCACCCAGAAAATGCAAGTACCTATAGGGTTATTGTGATATTTAATGAAATAATATTTGTAAAATATTTAGTGCAATACCTGGTATGTAGTAATTGCCATACTTATTGAAGATTTGGCTTGTCAATCTAGCTGTCTGCCCTTGGGCAAAATTTTCATGCATAAAAGATATGGGATTTGTTATCACAGTTCTTCTTTCCTCAGAAGACATTCAACTTGTCCAAATAAGTTGTTTGGTGTCTATATCTGAGGGGAGAGCTACATATTCCTCTAACACTAAAGTCTCATATGGAGCCATTTGTGGCTAGAGATCAGTTCTCAGGGGAGATAGCTGAGCCGAGGAGGTCTTCAAGGTTTCCAGATATCCATGGATAGGTTCTATGGGGTCTGTATATTCCTCTTAAATATAATGGATAGACAAATTGTGAAAGGCTTTGAAATGGACCAAAAGAAGACTGGATTCTTCAGTGAAAAGGAAGCATTATCTAGCACACACTTCTGAGTTATTTGATTCTATGGAGGGCAATTTGAGCTGTTTTGCAAAGCTGTACATTATAGATAACTGATAGCAGTTAAAAGGATACTTATCCAAAGACGCACAAATTCCTTCTGGTAAAAAGAAAGTTGATTTCTCTCCCAGCTCCAACCCTAGGGGGAAAAGCTAGTTTTGCATCTATTTGTAGATTCATTTCAACATTCCTGGCTCAACTATGTATGTACAAGTCAACATCTTATTAGTTTCCTCATTAATAACCGAGTTAAAATTTTTGACAGTTGTTTCATATTTGTGTAACGATCTTGAGGGTGCTTTTAAAAAATTATCATTTAATCATATTTTTTTATATTCATGTTTTGATTTCCCCTAATAATTAAAAAAAATCTCTAAGTGATTTCTGTGTCTTCTAGACTACTACCTTATAACCAAGTACTGCTATATGAACCCAGTGTTCATGTTTGTAGATACAATCATTTTGGCACCAAGAAGTATTAATAAAAATAGAGATAGGAAAACGTCAATGATAACCCCGTACAAAGAGCACTTCCACAAACAAAATTTTAGGAGAATTGTCGCCATGCAGTACACTATTGCCATGCTGGATACAAGAATCTGTACATAGAAAGACAATGCCATATTCACATGCTGTACAGATATTTCATTTCCGTACAACTTCTCCTGTTACATTAAAAACCAATATTGTGAAATTGAATTGCTCAGATTTGTAGATCTATTTGTATTTTATTTGTAATTATGTTTTGTAAGAGGCAGAAGCATAAGGCATTTATGCCTGGTTTTATGTTTGCATATTATTAAGTAATATTACAATAAAAGTGATTTTATACAGGAGTTCGAAGAGAAGATTTTTGCCCTTGTTTTTTTTTCCCCCTTAAAAAGACTCTACATATTATACAAGTCTAAGAAACACTGGCTTGAAAGGTTGTGGAAAATGTATATTCCAAATTTCACATTTGCAGAAATTTAGCATCTAAGAGATTAAGCTCTGGTGTCCTGAAAGAGTTAATTTATTTCAATCTCATGATCATTTTTGATTCTTCCTGAGTACCCATCAGATCATGTAGTATAAGAACAAAGAAGGCCCAAAATAAATGTCACTATTTTTAAAAAATCTAGTCATAATGGAGCTTTGAAAGCTCTCCTGTGTAGCTGTAAAATATCATTCATCTCTTCAGATTTTGATATATTATTAATTTGAGTTTAGTAATATTAGAATTAGAGTATGAGATTATTTTATTAGCAAAGAACTGCAAGGAGAGATGGACTGATGTGGTATCCATTTTAAACCCAAGAAGAAAGGAAATACAATCATGCATATCTTAACAACAGAGATACGTCCTGAGAAATGCATCATTAGCCGATTTTGTCATTGTGAAAACATCACAGAGTGTACTTAAGGGAACAAAATTTGCCACTCCAAAATGTGTCTCTTTAACATGAGGATTATTTTTAGTTGATTATTTTTAAGAAACAAAAGACTCAGAAAGTTTTTCTTGCTACCTCCCCCTTAACTGCCTACCACAATTTAGTTAAAAAAATTTGTCTCAGGAACAAAGCTATCAGCTTAGCATAATATGAACTAGGTGCCAGACAGGGAGGAACCTAGAAAAGCCTGTTTGTTGGGCTTCCCTCTGTTCTTCTGTTTCTGTGTGGCCAAACAACATTTGTTTTCCAAGTCAGTTTTCCTGGCTTTCTTCCATGTACACATGCTATTAAACTTTTGATTGTTTTTCTCCTGTTAATCTGTCTCATGTCAATTTAATTCTTAGACTAGCCAGAAGAACCTAGAAGGGTAGAAGAAAATTTCTTCCTCCCCTACAGTACTTGTACAAACCTAGATGGTACAGCCTACTACACACTTAGGCTATACAATACTAATCTTATAGGACCACCATTGTATATGCAGTCCGTCAGTGACCAAAACGTCATTGTGTGGCACATGACTGCATACCAATCTGTGTTGTTTAAACCAATACAGTCAGTTTCTACTCTTCTAAAAACCAATAGCCTCTTGGGAAATGATAGCTACTAGGTGAGAAGTATGTTTTAGTTATTTAAAAAATACATTTCTTTCTACTTTTCACTTAAAAGAGGCTTTTACAGAACTCAGTCTTAAAATTGTATATCTTGAGTTGACTCTTTTGGGGATCTAAAAGAGTGTTCTCTCTAGTGGTGAAGAAGGAAATACCAAATACCTAGTTAAATCTTCCACCAGACAGAACAAGTAAAGATTCCAGGTGTAGCTTTCAACTTCTTGGAAAGGTAGAGTTTGGGAGATAATACCATGTGGAATGTAAGCTTGAGGATTTTTGATATCTACCCAGTGACTGAGGAATCCCCAGCATTTAGCTAATTAGAGACATGTCCATTTTTCTTTTGTACTTATTTATCCCTAGTTCCTGGCACATTGTAGGCATTCAATAAATGAATCAATGCAGTTTACAACTAGGAGGGTTCGACCAAGACAGCATGCTCATGTTAGAAGATTTTTAAAAACAAACTTAGTGATAGCATGTGCAGCTCTATTATAACAAAAATATTTTAGCATTAATTGTGTTTTAATTGAAGAACATTATTTAAGTTAGAATATAAAGATATATAACTGGCACATTTATTGTTTTGTTTTTGTTTTAGCGTGAAGATAGGCAAACATAGATAAATATACAGTCACACCTATCATTTTATTCAATTGTGTATTTCTTTCTGTAGTGGGGTATTTTGCTATTAAACTAAATGCTGATTTTTTCCGTTTCTTTTAGTTCTATTTTCCCACTATATTTAAGTAGCGGAGAGGACTTTCTCTATGCTTCAGGGTATGGTTGCCTCAGAGAGAAAAAAGAATCACAGTTTTGGTCATTGAGCAATTAATTTGACCTTTTTAAGTCAAAAATGTAGACAATAGTCTTTAAGACCACGGTTTTGAGTTGCAAGCACCAGCAGCTTGAGAGGAAAAACATTCCAAAGCCTGGACTTAAATGTCAAGAGCCAAATCCTGGAGGACTTGGAGCAAAGGGTTTAGGCCACAGAGAGGGTGGAAAAAAATCAGTGATGCCATAGGAACAGTTTTCCTACAAAACAGAGAGGTGATAAAAATAAAAATCTTTCTGGACTAGAAAAGAGAGAGAGATAGGGAAAGGAGAACAAAATGAGTATAGATAGTGTAGGGGAGGAAGACAAATCCTCTACTCTCTGGGTCCTTCTGGATGCACTACAAATTAAATTGGCATGAGACAGAATACCAGAAGAAAATCAAACAAAGCTTTATAACACATATACATGGGAGACACTCAGGAAAACTGAGCAACTCACCAAAACGGCAGAGGTTCTCATATTAAATACCATCTTCAGCTAAAGACAAAGGAGGATATTGGAGGTGGGGAGGGTCAGTTATGGGAGATTACCAGAAAAGCACAGTAAGCAAAAGTAAAGCTATTATGCAGATTTAAGTCCTTGCCTTCTGCATTGATGAGAGTTTCTAGAGATAAGGTCATGTGGCCTTCTTCCTGATACCTAGAGAGAGATACCTTTACAGATGGAGATTTCCCTTACAAATGTAAATATCTCTTACAAAAGGCAAATTCTGATTTTCAGAGCTTCTTCCACGTCTGCAGTTTTTAAAAGTCACCAGCCCAAAATAATCCTCAAGCCAAAGAGACACATTTTGGGATGACCAATTCTGACCTCCTATAATAGTATGAATGGCCATATTCTCTGAATCTACTTTTGGGTTGAAACTCTGGAGAGTTCGGTGACAGAAACTCCACAGAATATTTAATAACTTTTGCACTGGTGACTCATCCCATATCTACTCTGGAATTTGAGAAGAAAATAATCTTACCAGTTACCCTTCATCGAACTAGTTAGCTGCAGAGGGTAGAAATGTCAGCTAGGCAGATCTAGGGAAGGAGAGCGACTGAGAAGGACCCCTATCTTACCCAAGTTTCCTTCAGCTGTCAAGACGTATGAAGAAAACAACAGATTTCTCAAGATCATGACTGAGGAACAAAAGATAGTTAAGAGTTGAGAATCACTAAGCCTAAAGTGTTACTTTACTGGATGTGGGGGGATTCCAGAGCTGAAGAAAGTTTGCAGGATGGGCAGCTCTAGCTAGGGGTCAGACGGAAGGTGCTGCTAAGTCCCAGAGTACCACAAAGCCAGTAAAAGCCAAACAAGAGCCTAGGTCTGCAGGGGCAGAATTCCATGGTCCCACAGAACATCTTCCATGTTATCAACGCCCATACGACAGAAGTCAAATGACAACCAAAACCACAGATGACAGAGATGCAACCATAGATCAGACATCCTGATTCTAGGATAATATATAAAAACTCAGTAGGAAAACGAAGGAAGGGGTAGGAAAAAGTGGTGATGGAAAATTGTGAATTAAATCAAAAGTGAGTAAGCTTGAAATAAGAGATGACCAAGTTACTTTCAACTGGCAAGATTAAATTTTCTCCTGCCAATCAAAAAAGGACCAGAGAGTTGATTTACACTTACTAATAGACAAACGAAAGTTGTTTTGTTACACACTTGAATCTGTGACTTGTTACATTTCCTTCTCAGTCACACATATTTTTTAACACAAAAGCTAATACATACAAAATATATGCTCTCCCACAAACACATAATAATCCACATTTAAATAATCAAATAGTAACTAACAGAGAGCAGAAGAGATTGTTCTGCAATTACTGGATCCTCAGCATAATGCTTGACATAAAATACGCATGAATATTTTTGAATAAGTAATTGAAGAATAAATTAATCATTGCCAATACACATCTGGATAATAATAATAAATGCTAATATTAGTGATCACTTAGTTGTACTAAACTTTTGTCTGTACCACCTCATTTAATCCTCACCTACTTATATAGTAAGTAATATTGTTATTGTTATTTAACAGAGTAGGAAAATATGGTTTATAGGGGTTAAATGACCTGCCCAAGATCCCAGAGCTAGTAAGTAGCATATCTGGGATGTAAGAGTGCACAATCTGAAATACTACAGAGGTGACTCTTGATAAAAAAAAAAAAAAAGTTGTTTTTGAATATTTGAAGCAATTTTGGAAAGTTGGTACCACATTATCATTTGCTTTTTTTGTCTTTACAGTTTTTATTTTAGTGCCCTCGGTTAGTATCACAGCATGGCAGATCTGGGAGGGACTCTAGATATAAATCACCTGGTTTAGTCTCCTAGTTAACAACTGATAGAATTGACCCACTCAAGGGCACAGAACAAACTAAGTGTTCTTCCTTTAGGGAAAAACCCTCTTGCTAATCTATTTTCCTTCAATATTTTCTCTTTTTTCCTTGCCCATTTTAATTGTTAAAAGAGTTGGAGTGGTGAAGAGTAGTGGTGTTTAGGATTGCGAAGGATTGAGAACAAGAGATCAGTCGATGAAGGTTGAAGTTAGAATTGGCAAAGCAAACTCCTTTGCATAAATATAGTACTAAAAATAGTATCTTAAGCTATGCTTTTAAAGAGCTTGTCAAATCTATCCATCGTAAAGGAATTCTTCATATAGCAGGAATACTATTATCTTGGACCTCTGGGCTATTTTATTGCAAAGCAGATTTTCCTATTTTGAAGATCTATTTTGTTTATATTCTATTTTAACGTTCTGGGTCAACTTGCACAATACCTAAAATATAATAAAAGATCAATTCTGCTTGAAATAATAAATAGATCTTCCACATGCCACTCACATGTTGGTGTTTTCTATTCTGTCATTCAAAATGTGTTTTTGTTGTTTATTTTCAATCAGCTTACTCAAAAAGCAGGGTGAACAAATAGATGTATTCAAAACTGATGATTCAACCAAATGTGTATGAGGAGAAATGATATCTTTAAAATGTTGAATAGTTTTTACAACCATCCTTTCTTTAAAACTATTAGACACCAAGGTACGTTGACAAATGGGTCTAATAGTTTCTTTGCAGTGGTCATCACTGAAGAATTGGTAATGCACTCTATTATTTTGTTAGACACGCACTTCTAGTGACATTATAGTGCCCATAAAATGGTCTGATAACTTACAATTGGGGAAAAAAACTAAAGTAATATATTACAGACTTCGTAAAAATGTTTCTTTGGAACTCACTTTCACAGTATTTTAGGATTTCACTGTATCATCCTTTCTCTTCTGTCTAATCTCATTTCATTCTTCTTATCATCCTTAAACTGTTCATGCAGCTAGTTTTTGTTTAAAGACTTCGGTGCTGTTATTTTTTATGGTCAATCACTGCTTAGCCTGGAGCAACAAATGTGCAGCCGAGTCAAGGATGTGAACACAGTGCGGCCAATCTGAGAGTGGGTCACATAACACCAAGGATGTCATTTCATCCTGCCCTCTAGTTCTACTTGCCGACATGTCTTTTTAAGCACTTTTAATTTATGTCCTTCTTCCACTTTTTCTGAAAGGCTAACATGTCACCCTCCTTCCCACGTACAGGGTTTAAATCAGCCCAACATTCAAAAGCACATATACTCCTAAGTGGAGAAATCTTAAACATGAAAAGCATTTGCCAAGGTCTTAGCTTTTGCTCCTCCTTTTGAGTTGAGCATTAAGATCCTTTGATGACTCCTAAAGCTTGAAGAATTAATGAAAACATGGATATGATCAAACAGTTTTAAAGTAATTGGCCAATCTGTTCCTTTTATCTTCTGCAGACAGAATTATTTACAAAACTACAATACTTACTGAAGAGAGGCTTTCTGAATATTCAGAAGAAACTTTTTTCTCTGCTTTTCTTCATATTTGGTCACCCTCCCTTTCTCTTTTTTCTTTTCTTCTTTGCCTCCTCTTCTTTAATTTCCTTCTTGCTAATGATTCCATTTCATCAATTAAAATTAAATATGAATTGTAAGTGATAAAATAAGTTGCTCAACTTTGCTCAAAAAGTTAAGGAAGTTATTATCTCAGTGAGACATGTAGAGGATGGAATTTCAAAATTTTATTTTTAATAAGTACCTATATTTTTAAATGAAGGAATAGACTTTTTCATAGAATGTTTTATTAAGATATTAAGACCCTAAAACAGCTGATAGAATTTCAAATCTGTCAACAGTATTCCTGGCTTAAAGGAAAAGCCCAAGAAGCTGTCAAGGCTTAACAGGACAAAAAGGATCATGTGTTGTATCTTTCAACATCAGTTGCTTTTGTAAAGCTGCAGACTCCAAAAGGGAAATGTGACTTGAGGCCACAACCATGTGGTCAAGATATAATATTTTCTGAACTTCAGATCATAAAAATAATAAATACTTATAACCACATCCACTGACATTAGAAAAATTCTCAATACTTCTAGCTGTCCTGACTCTGGCTGTGCTTATCCAAGATAAATACCTAGAGCTGCTAATTTGAATTCTAAGCACTGTCCACAATAGAAGTAAGCCAACTGCATGAATGCCATAGTGTTCTTTCTGATCCATTTATTATCATGAGTTGTTATGGTTTGAATTGCTTTCCCCCACAATTCATATGTGGAAGTCCTAATTCCCAGTACAGTAGGATGTGATCTTACTTGTAAAGAGGGTTGTTGCCCACGTAATTAGTTAAGATGAGGTCATCCTGGAGTAGGGTGGGCCCCTAATCCAATATGACTGTGCTCTTGTGAAATGAGGAAATCTGGACACAGACAGATACACAGGGAGAACGCCATGTGAAGATGAAGGCAGGGATCGGGGTGATGCAGCAGAAGCCAAGGAACAATGGAGATTGCCAGCAAACCCCCGAAAGCTAGGAGACAGGCATGGAACAGATTCTTCTTCACAGCCTTCAAAAAAACCAACCCTGCCCACACTTTGATCTCAGACTTCTAGACCCAAGAACTGTGAGACAATAAATTACTGTTGTTCGAGCCACCCAGTTTGTGGTACTTTGTTACGGCAGCCCTAGCAAGCTAATAGTTATTTAGTAAGAAGATATATAAAATCTGATGTGATAGTTACAAAGCATAGCATGTATATTTATTTGTTATTACAAGGAAATAAAATCTTCAATCATCCAGTAATTATACTGAATTGGCAATCCAAAATTTTTAGAATCACATTTATGTACTTCCTTTCGAGAACAAATTACACCATGAATAATTTACATTTTAACATCTGGGTCAAAATCCCATCAAATTTTAAGAGTCTACCAAATAGTGATAGAAAGAAACTACAAGATAGCTTCAAGAACCAATTAAAGTATTATTGACAGCTAGTTCAATTTGTGCCACATCATTTGCATCTGAGCTAACTGCAGTGGATCCAGGTTTTATGGGGTCTGAATCTTATACAACTTTGGGATCTCTACTTAAGAAAAAAAGACAAGATTATAAGTCAAAAGTTAGATTCATATGGAATGGACACATGTAGTGATAGTCCTTGAAGCTTAGTCTTGATTAACTTCACCTTAAATCAATCTCTGGAGATAAGACAGTGACAACACGGTCCAGAGACACACAACCAGTTTCACAGGGATGCAGTAATGTAAGACAATTTTGCTAGACTATAACTGTGAAATAAACAAAAGTGGAAACACAAGGGAAAAGACAGACAATGATGCCAAAAGATACTGCAAAAGTTCTAGACAGATCAATCCAGCCTAATCTCACGTCATCATTTCTCGACAAGCAATTGTGCTCTATAGACAATGAGTAAGACTGTGTTGATGAGAAGCCAAATCAATTAGTGGTCCAGTTTGGCAATTTAGAGCAAACAGTAAGTCAAAACAGCTATTGAAATATGAAACAACTGATTGATTAGAAATTCTCCATATTCCAGTTGGGTATCTCATGGACACAGTTTCATATACTAACATCTCCATTCTGTCCTTTTCCCTCTGTAGAATATTCAGTACCGAGCCTTTTTAAGGTCAGCTAAACAACCTGTGCTATTTCATGTGCTTACACCTCTGTCCTTTCTAGTTTCTCTTTTTGGTTATCATTCCTCTTTGTCTTCCCAGTAAATGTCTACTTACCTTTCCCATATGGTTCAGTCCCAGACCTTAAAATAATGGGTTGAGCTTCCATTTCTTTTCATTACTCTACATTACTCCAGGATAGTTATGTTCTTGAACCCATAAAATGTGATACATTGTCTAAGAAGAGACACTTTAAAGTCTCCACCTTTCTTTCCTGTTTATTCTCCTCACACGCAACAGCAATCCCTAGTCATCTTCCTTCTAAATTATCCTCAAACTCCTCCCGCAGCTTTGGTTCTCTCATATATTCCCCTTCCTCCTTCACTTGATTTGCGTAATCAAAGAACTGATCAGCCAAAGGCAGAACCTTTCGAGGAGGGCAGCGGAGGGAAAGAAACTAACAACACCCCCTTTAGCTCCAGGTGGAAGGGAAAGGCTGGGGACACTCTATGTTGATAATACATGCTTCGTCTCTTTGCAGAACCCAAATACTCTCAGACACTCCAGGAAAACCTCCTTAATGACCCACTGCTGCCTCTCTCATCATTAACTGATCACTCTCCCTTCCTTTTTTTTTTTTTTTTTTACTACCTCTGTACCTTTAACATGTTTATGTTATTGCACTGCTGATAATATATTGAAATTTATTTTTTTTAAGTCTGTTTCTGCCAAAGTATGTGAACTTCTTGAAATCAGGGACTCTATATTCTTAGTGCCTAGTATAGTGATGGGCACACAATACCTTCTCAGGTACTGTTTGTAAGAAAGTGTTATCTCCACAGCTTATTCCCAATGTGTCAGTTCCTTTGAGTCTTGTTTCTTTAGAATATATATGATAATTGGAAATGTGTTATGCTAACTTTTAGAGAGGCAGGCATATAGTAGTTGCTCAATAAATATTTATTGATTGAAAGAATGAATTTATACTATTTGAGCTTGCAGATAATTAACCTCTGCAAATAGACTTTAAGGCCCTAAGTAGAACTCATTGCAGATTTCTGAATACAGAATGTACCCAATACTGATTTCTTAATTAATTATATAATTAAGTAGTCAAATTCAGGCAAAATTTGCTTTTGGCAATTTTAATGTTTCACACAGAAAATGAGTTAACATTCCTTCATTTTTTTCACACAAAAAATAGGAAGGACAATTAGACCACACGTATATGGCAGCTCTGTTCCTTTGATGCTGCCAAATAAAGACTATACTTCAGTCACAAAAATGAAGAGTGAGGAAGAGCATAGCAAGCAGAGGGAAAAACAAGGGGAAGGCTTTGAAACAGGAGGAGCTTGGAAAGGTCAGACAAGAGAAAGGATAATTTAGTGTTTCCCAGACAATAGTGAGGGTTTGCTGGATGGGTTAATCTGTGTAGGATCTTTTAGGCTATGATCAGGATTTCAACTTTATCCTAAAGTTTCGTGGGAAGTCATTGAACCTTCAGCAGGGTGTGAGTCACCAAGCTGGATCCACCAGACCCAAGAAGTAGGAGGATTAGATTTTGTGGGGAAGACTGGATTAAACTCATGAATTGGGAGTTCATGAGTGGGAGGGTGCTGAGATGGTTTGGAAAGGTCTAATATACTCAGAGGCTAAGCCTTTGGCAAAGAGATTCCGGTTCATTCTTGTAAACATTTCCTACTCCACTTTTATTCTGCAGCCTTCCAAACATATGCACTGAGATAGGAGTAACTGAAAAATGTATATGTATGAATTCTGACTTGAAGTCCTATGACAGCATCTTATCAGCATCAGCATATAAAGATTGGCTAATTTGTAAATCCTGTAAAACCTACACCCAGATGCGTAGGAATAGCAGAGTTAAATATGCACTAATTATATTTACACAGTGAAAACATATTGAAATAGACACTGAAACGCCGAAACTAGCTGGTTAGTATATAGCCAATCATAGCAAGAAAGTGAACAGCAAAACCACTAGAAGAGCCGATTACAGAAAGGGAGTTCCTTACTATAGAGTATAGGAACCCTGAGCTTTCATGGTCTGATAGCACTTTCTCCTACTACAGTGGTTCATACTATGCCTCTGCTCTTCTAACCCCTGGCTGAAGACTCTGGGCCTCTCACTGAGAGCCCTGGAATTGGATAGCCACCATGAATGAAAGGTCATCCATAGTTTTACAGTGACTAATGGATCATTTGGGCACTTACCAAGAGTTTAAAGTACTAGGAACTTTTACTCCTGCTTCAAGAGGAGTATGTGTGGTGTATATATTAACAGGAATGTTAATTCTAGATATATTGAATAATACTACACTGGGTAGTTTTTTGTAATGTTCAATAATCCTATAAGTTATTTGGAAAGGCTACCTCTGGTCAGTTTCCATGTGCCACCTTGAAACCAATTCACTGTAGGTGTTAGACACCCTATAGCTTTGATAGCAATCTACCCAAACTCTGTATCAGCTGGATTTCCCCAATGCTCATTAGTTTCTGACAAAGGCTGCCAAAATCTCAGTTTCTACATCTGCTCTGTTAAATCTTCAACTCCAAAACCCATCTTTCATTTTCAATGGGAGTAATTTGGAAGATGGGATTTAGTATATTATTTTTTTTTTCCTTCTCAGCTAACTGTGAAGGGATAAAACTATTCTATCTATAAAAGGATAGTTTGAATATAAGAATGTGTCTTTCCACTAAGTCTTAGTTCTATTTATGTGACATAAATGAACCAAGTGTTGATTTTTATTTACAAAATGCACGTGTATTTAATGTGTTTTAATTAATTAGCAGGTCCTATTCAGACGTAATAGTTCCCACAGGCTTTTTCAGGAGAAAAACCTAAACAAGAAAGAGTTTCTTCATCTTGTTTATCCAGTATTCTGCTTATCTATTTTTAGCAGATTCCTCTTTACTTTTCCCCAATGGACGGGATCAAGGAGCTGAAACTACATTATAATGAATCTCTTCAATCAGCCCGCTCTTTCTTACCTGCAAAAAGGATAACAAAATATCAAGCTGCCAAGAGCCACGAAGCCTATTTTCTATGTAGAATAATGAATCCTTGGGACAGAGGCTCTGAATGTTCCCTTCAATAGCTAAACGAAACTAATTAAGCTAGTTGGTAAAGTAGGTACATATTTTATTTTTAATTTTACATTTCCTCAATGCTTTTCAAAGTTCAGTAAATAGAAATAAGCTCCCAGAAACCAGTCTACTATATCTCACAAAGTAAAACTAAAATACTAGTGAATATAATCTTAAGTAACACTGTAAAATCTTCACCATGAGTTGAATGAATCGTGATACTGTGCAGTCAGTAGAGTGGGGGTGGGCTGTAGAGGTTATGGGGGTAGGGGCAACTTCAACTCATAAAGATGAGTTCCAATCCCTCTCCAGCTCCTTATGTTTCCAACTGCAATTTAGAAATCAACGTTAAAAAAGAAAAAAACCCAGAATACTTAATAACTATTGTAGTTATTAAAACAATCTCATATCACTCTATAAAGTATTATCTAAAATCCAAATCTTTACAACATTCCAATAAATTTCATTAGATTACAGCTATATCTATATATTATTTACAATTTAAAGTTATGATGTTGAGACCAAAATCTATTTCTTAATGAGAGAAAAGGAAGACAAAACATGTTCACGCTACTATTTCTATTTAATTTTTAATTGCTAGAACCCATAAAAATGAGTTAACTGATTTTTAGTTTTTCATGGATTGATCTGACAGCAGAAAATGATTAATGGGCCCATTCCTGGACATGATTATACCAGTGAACTTAGTGGACCTTCTGCCACTATAAAATTAATGGCACCAAATAAACTCCCTTTGAGATAGAGCAGGAATCAAGTAGAGAGACATTGGGTTTGAAGTTGATGAGATGTACTGCTGAGCCCTTGGTCCTGGAACTCATGAATATATATCAGGATTATGGTTCAGAGGAAAGCTACTGTGATGGGAGCTTATTTTTGAAAGTGGACAAAATGAGTGCTCAGAAAAAAATAATAATTCTATTCTTGAGAATCTACACTGTGGGAAGACAGTCTTCTGTTGCAAATCCTACAGAAATAATTTTACACAATTTGTTACTAATAAGGAAATAGAGAATACTTGACAATTTGTGTAGGTTTTGGAGATGTAAAAGGCTAGTCACTTTTTAATGCTAGCAATAGTTTTTTCTTACTTGCCATGAATTTTTAATGATCACACATATTAAAAAAATCAAGTGTTGATATCTAAAAATATGAATGATAATTAGAAACTGCACTCCAGTATAGTTTCATGTTTCTAGAAAGACAAGTATAATTTGACAGCATGTTATCAGACTCTTTACTCTATATAGATAATATTTTTAACTGTTTTATTTTACAATAATTGCCAGTAACTGTTAAAACACATTTTCAGTACTATTAATAGTGATTTAAGATACATTTTATTAAGATTTAGAATGTGTTCTTATCATAGACATATTTATTCATGTGTACTGCTTAGTGCTTAAGTGTACCCCTGTACTGCTTACTAGTTGGTAAAGACTTTAGATAAATGGAGAAAACCAATTTAATTCTAAACGTGAAATCTCAAAATTTCATAGTTGAAATTTTGTTTTTCCAAGATATTATTTATTTAACAAATATGCAATAAATGCATAATAAATATATACTAGACATAAATACATATTAAATGTTAGTTTAATAAATATATACTAAATAAATATTTAGGCAGTATATGTCATTATGTGTCATTTAACAATTGGGACATGTTCTGAGAAATGCCTCGTTAGACGATTTCATCATTGTGCTAATGTCATGGAGTGTACTGAAGGGGAACAAATTTTGCCACTCCAAAATGTGTTTCTTTAACATGAAGATTGTTTTAGGCTGATTATTTTTAAGAAACAAAAGACTCAGAAAGCTTGTCTTGTTACCTGCCACTTAACTGCCCAGAAAATCTCAGGTTAAAAAAAAAAAAACAACCTGTCTCAGGAAGCAAGCTATCACCTTAGCATAACATGAATGAGGTGGTAGTTAGAGAGGAACCAAGAAAAGCCTGTTGATTGGGCTCCCCTCTGTGTTCTTCTGTTTCTATGTGGCCAAACAAACTCTTGTTTCCCAATGTTTGCTCCTTTTCACCTACCTGTGAATTGCCTTCCATCCCTTTGGAGTCCCTGACTTTCTCCATCACCATCTTCTTTTGTCTTTAGCTGAGGATGATATTTAAGGTGAGGGTTTCAGCCATTTTGGCAAGTTACCTGGTTTTCCTGGGTTTCTCCCCTGTATACTTGTTATTAAACTTTCATTTGTTTTTCTCCTGTTAATCTGTCTCATGTCAATTTAATTCTTAGACCAGCCAGAAGAGCCTAGAAGCGTAGAAGAAAATGTCTTCCTCCCCTACATTACTTACACAAACCTAGATGGTACAGGCTACTACACACTTAGGCTATATAGTATTAATCTTTTCTTTTTTTAAAAAAAGATTGGCCCTGAGCTAACATCTGTTGCCAACCTTTTTCTTTCTTTCTTTCTTCCTCTCCCCAAAGCCCCAAGTACGTAGTTGTATATCCTAGTTGTAGATCCTTCTGCTTATGCTATGTGGGACGCCTGCCTCAGCGTGGCTTGATGAGTGGTGCCAGGTCTGCGCCCAGCATCCAAACTGGCAAAATCCTGAGCCACTGAAGCAGAGCATGCGAACTTAACCTCTCGGCCATGGGGCCAGCCCCTATATGGTATTAATCTTATGGGACCACTGTCATATATGTGATCTGTCATTGATTGAAATGTTGTTATGCAGTACATGACTGTATAGCCACTTATATCCAACATTGTACTGGAGGACCCATCCAGTGAATAAAATGAAAAGAAACTAATGTCAAGGGGTTAGAAAAAAAAAAGATGGCATGGTTGTATAAGAAGACAAGACAAAGGAATCGATAGAAAAATTATTAGATTAATAAGTGAATTTAGCAGGATCTCTGGACCTGAAGTCAACATCTAAAAAAGTTTATATTTCTATATAACATTGCAATGAATTTGAAAAGATGGTCACCAACTATATATGTGTGTATGTGTGTGTGTGTGACGTATATGTGACATGTACAAGAATTTTGTTATGGGTTGAATTATGTCCCATAAAAAAGAAATGTTGAACTTCTGATGAGACAGGAACCAGCTGCTGACCCAACAAGATAAGGCCCCTAATCAATCGACAAGCTAGGAGAATCAGATAGAGGCCACCAAGATACACATTCCACAGCCTCTGGACTTTCTTGTGCTTATGCATGGACCCTAGTACCCAGGAGTCTACTGACCAGGTGACCCTAGCCCCACTGGCATAGTAAAAATCACACCCAGGGGTGGAGAGCTAGCATGCTAATGATATATGCAATGCATGTGGTGGCATGTTGAACAACAGTGCAGGCGCAAGCACAACCCCACCTCTACATGCCAGGACAAGGCACTCCTCTCCAACCTTTGCCTAATAAAAGCTCCACAATCCCGGTCCCTAATGAGCCAGTCACCTGCCCCTTTCCTTTCTGCACCAGCTCCCTTGTGCCTCCCTTGTGCACAAGCTAATAAACTTTTACTTTTCTACTCCCATTTGTTGTCTGTCTTGATTTCCACCATGGGGGACAATAAGAACCCAATGTTCCAGTAACACTAACCCTTAACACTTCAGAATGTGACTTTATTTGGAAATAGGGTCTTTACACAGGTAATCAAGTTAAAGTGAGATCATTAGGGTTGGCCTGATCCAAGATGACTGGTGTTCTTATAAAAAGGGGAAATTTGGGGGCCAGCCCCATGGCAAAGAGGTTAAGTTCACGTGCTCCGCTTCAGGGGCCCAGGTTTCGCAGGTTCGGATCCTGGGCATGGACATGGCACTGCTCACCAGGCCATGCTGAGGTGACGTCCCACATGGCACAACTAGAGGCACTCCCAACTAGAATATACAACTATGTACTGGGGGGCTTTGGGGAGAAGAATAAAGGAAAAAAACAAGAGAAATTTGGACACAGAGACAGACATGCACAGAAGGAAGATGATGTGAATATACACAGGGAGAAGAGGACCATGTGACTGGAGTGGTGCATCCACAAGCCAAAGAACACAAACGATTGCCCACAAACGACGAGGAGGTAGGAAAAGGCAAGGAAAGATTCCCTTATAGTTTTCAGCGGGAGCATGGCTCTACCATAGCCTTCAGAACTGTGTGATAAACAAATTTCTGTTTTAAGCCCCCTACTTTTTGTTACTTTGTTAAAGTAGCCCCAGGAAACTAATGCAATTCATATCAACATTATTTGTTGTATCTGAAATGTTTAAACATCTTAAAGAAACAGAAGAACACACAGGGGAGTCCAACAAACAGGCTTTTCTAAGTTCCTCCCTAACTACTACCTAGTTCATGTTGTGCTAAGGTGATAGCTCACTTCCTGAGACAGATGTTTTTATCTGAATTCTTGTAGGCAGTTAAGATGGAGGTAATGAAGGCAAACTTTCTGTCTTTTGTTGCTTAAAAATAATCATCCTAATATAATCCTCATGTTAAAGAGACCCATTTTAAGGTGGCAAATTTTTTTCCCCTGTAGTATACTTTATGATGCTTGCACACTGACGAAATCGCCTCATGACACATTTCTCAGAACATATCCCTGTCATTAAGTGATGCATGACTGTAGTGGTATCCTTGCCGTGTTCCTGATCTTATGGGGTAAATACTACCCATTTTGTCATTAAGCATAATGTCAGAAATACTTTGTCAGATTGAGAAAATCTTTTCTATTACTAGTTTAACAGTTTTAATTTTTATTAAACAGAAATGTTGAATTTTATCAAATTCCTTTTCTCTATTTATTGAGATGAACATCTCATTTCTTGTTTATTTTATAAATGTGTAAATTTTATTTTGTAAATCTTGTAAAGGTTAATTTTTGAATCTTGCATCATGGGAATAAACCCAACTTGATCACTATGCATTATCCTTTTTGCATATCGTGGAATTTGATTTGCTAATATTTTGGGTAAGATTTTTGCTTTTATGTTATGAGAAAGAGTAGTATGTAATTATCTTTTCTTGTAAGTCCTTGTCAGATTTTGATTAGATGTGATTAAAAAACCATTTTATAATCCATTCTCAAAAGTAATTTATATTGAAAATTGTTTATCATAGACCTAAAGGCATAAAATTTTTTTCTATAATATTACTGTCCTTCAGATAGTGAAAATCAGTAGTCCATAGAATTTTCCCAAGATTGGCATTATTCCAGAAAGATTTACGCTTCCACGATTTCATGGCCCTGGAGTCTCCCAGGGAACAATAATAATCTGTCCCTTTCTACCCTCTTACTATGCTTTATACTTTTTCCAAGCACTTATCACCAACTAACATATTATATGTGTATTTGTTTGGATGATTATTGTCTATTTTCCTCCACTGGAATAGAAGGTACATGAAGTAGGGCCTTTGGTTTACCCCAATGCCTTATACATCTGGGGCATACTAGACACTTAATATATATTTTTTGAATAAATACATTAATCTCATACTGTATCCTCTAGATTGTATATATGCACGTATGTTGTACCAAGTTTATAAAGTGTGTGGTTATTATCTGTTTACTTGATTGCTTTTTTCCAGTTGTGGAAAACAAATATTTCTGACAAACAAAATACAAACGCTACACAAATGGCATTTCGAGGTAAAAACCAATTTATTAATCTCTTCATTATCTTTACCATGGAATGGCCTTCTGCTCTCATCCTCTACAAGGAACACAACTCTGCCTGGCATATGTCATCATGTCAGAGCACTGGCTGACAGGACAAAGCAAAGGACCACCAGCCGACAGTTTATAACATTGAGTTCACAAACAGGTGGGAATAATAATTCAAAGAAATAAGGCAATCTTTTGAGAATCTGAATGTGACATATTTGTTCTTTACTGTTTGCTCTCCTAAGGAATACATTAACTCAACTTGGTTGCTGAGGACTATTTATGAGTTATCAAAAGCAAGGCCTGAGGGTGGCCCTACATTAAGTAATAAGCCAAGGGAATACCTGGGTTTCTGTACTTTTCTTTTTACTTTTTCCTAGGAGAACGAAGAATAGTTATAGATTAGCTTAGAGGAAGATGCTTGATACTAATGAGGCCCTGAGTGGGTGAGGCAGCTTTGCCCTTTTCCTTGCTAAGCATGCCTCCCTTCCCTTCAAATCTGCCTTCTCATCTCCAGAATGTGAATGTGTCCTCTTCATGTTGGTCACTAGATTGACTAAAGGGAAGTGGAGATGAATTTGCATCCAACCAAAGGCCTACTGCTACTGCATAATGGCACCAGTTTTGTAATATAAAAGAACATGATAGTAGTTAATAATTATACAAATAAGGTACAAAGATGACTGAGACCAAGTTAGCAGCTTTTTAAAATTTTCAAGACCATCCTGCTTAAAATATTAATAAATAACATACATATTTCTTAATATATGCTGAATATCTCCATATTTGATTATCAAATTTAGTGTTTTCTTTTTTGATATTTTAGTGTCTTATTTCTTTTCTTAAAAAAAACCCCACAACTCCCTAGACATACAAATGAAACGAGGCCATAAGTCACACTGCCTTTGAGGAATTCACTGAAATATTTCAGTCTGACTGGGAGCGATGGGCTTGCATTTTTAGGAGGGTGAGGCTCTCTGAAGACAGCACGCTGAGGAGTGACTGGGAGCAAGGTGCTATCTTGCCTTGAAGCAAAACCTGTGACTGACTTAGAAACAGCAGACGCTTTCTGCAGGCAATGTCATTGAGCTTTTCTTTCACAAAGGTCATTGTGAGAAAGGCCCTTGGAGATGAAAAGAAATAACCTTATTGAAAGGAGGGAGAAAAAAAAAATCTAGTGACATCTTCATTAAGTTGTCCACTGTCCCTTTAGGTGATAGGAAGTTATTTTTGTTTTATCACTTGGCACTATTCTGTTTTACAGTTTAATCTCAATTACTGGACAATGTTTTAGATAATTAAAAATAATGTATATTTGCTTTTTGGAGTTCTGTTTGAAATACATTTGAATACACACATCTTTGATCCTGTTATGAACACTTTAAGCCATATTAAAAACACACATTCAAATAAGTTGAATGGACTGATGTTTTTCTCTTACATACCTTCCTCTTTCTTAATACTTAAATATTTTTAAACATTTTCCTCTTCACATTCCAGAATGGAAAGAAAAGCTTGGATTCATACAAAGGACTAAAATAGAGCAGTTAGTAGGTACCTCTAAAGTAACTGAGGAAATGCTTTATATGGAAAACCAAGATATCTATCTATCTATCTGTGCTTAAAAGAACTTCCCTCTCAAGAACCATTTGAACACTTTAGTATGCTATTTATGTCAACACATAAAGAATTGAGAATGGACTACAATGCCAATACAAATTTGAAAAATGTTCTTGTAATCAATTATGCTGTGAATAATACATGAATGAAAAGTAGAGTGTTGAGTTTATATTATAACATTATAACTTCCATTTATTGCACTCAGCACCTCATATCTATGAGATCATCTATTTCCCGCAATGATCCTTTGAGTCAATATTTCCATTCATATCCAAGTCAAAGATTTAGAAGCGAAGGTTAGAGAAAATTACCTAAGGTCACTCAACTAATAATTAGAAACGCAGAATTTCTAATTTAAGATTATCTGACTTCAACTGACCCCCTACCCCCACCTGCTACAAAATAGATAAAGACAGGTCACTATTAGCACTCAAAGTTTTCTCTTTTTTTAGAAAGAGGTTGGATTACATTTTTCTTCTTACTTGGAAAGTCATAGAACTTTCAGATGGCCAAATAAAATCTGCTGCATGAAACCACAATTTTAACTTCTTACAAGGAGAAAATAGCCCATTCTAAACATTATAAATTCTATCCTTGTCTGAAAAGAAGAATGATTACTTTCTGGAGGACAAAACTTGCATTTCTATTGTCTTTATTTTCAAGTTATTTCCTTTAAGTAACAGCTGAAGCAGTGTAATAAGGGCATTATATGATTATTATCTTGATGTTTTGGGTTTTCCAAGCCCTTATTTTAAATAAAAAGAGATCTTTTACAAAAAAAAACCACATAGGACTCCTGGTTTCTAGTAATGAAATCCTCATATAAATCACTTAAATTAATTATGTTTCAGAAAGCCCCTCTCTTTCAGTTTGACTTTTTTTTAGAAATTATATTAAAGATTAAAGATGGAATAATTAAGTTTCTCAGGGCTGAATAAGGCAGAGCTTTGAAAGGATAGCCCAGCCCAAAGCTCAGCTTGCTTACATCCTCTGGGTTAGACAGGCCTTGCCAAAGACACAAACTATAGTTCTTAAAATGTCAGGTCTGATCTTACAAATGCTTCCAGTCTTTATAGTAAATTTTCAATGAAGTACCCTACATCTCTTATTTCTTACTTTCTAAAGAGCTCAAATCAAATGTCTGTATTATTCATAGTTTATTCTCACATCTACACTTACATTTGGTCTTATACTTGCCATTTTCATATCTTTTACTGGGTTATCTTAGAGAACTTCCAAAGTTCCAAATTCCCTTTTTCCATTTTTAGATAATTTTAAAAGCATTGAAATCCATCAATGTTGGAGTTTTTGTTGGCAGACATTTGAAACATGCTGCTACTGATTAATCATATCTGTATGTGAAGTGGTATAGTAAACGATTATTGGTGAATATTTTAGAGTCAAACTTCCTGGATGCCAGTCCTTAAACTATGCAAACAAAGAATAATTTTTTTTCCTACTACCTAGAATTTGTGGTGAGAATTATGTGAATAATCCATGTAAAATACTTAGAATAGTGCTTAGCATTAATAAGCACTAAATAATACTATTAATACATTATTAAGATGATTTGGGGAGATTTCTATAGAGACCCATGTGCAGAACCTTACACTTATTTCTAATAAACTTTAAAAGGCATTGGGTAAAGCTGTGTTCTTGATGCTGCTAGGGGTTATGAGGGACAAAAGTAAAGTAAAAGATGCTGCTCTTATGGATCTTAAAATTTAATGAAGGTAAGATGGTAATGAGAGAACAATGGAGTTCTAATTTTGCCACAAAGAAAATAAGTGTACTAGATGTCAGAAAATGAAAAAAGTAAATAAACTAGCGCAAGTCATTAGGAAAGATTTTGCAAAGAAGATAGGACTTAAGTTGTGTCTTGAGAGAAAGGCTTATGATGTTTTCCAGAAGCTTAAGTAGAAATTGAATTTCACTCACAAATAAATTTGCATTTGTCTCATAATTAACAGGCTTAAAAAATTCTAAGGAGAAGTGCTAAAGAAGAAACTTATATGGCAATTTGCTTTGTCATAGTTGAAATTTTGTTCCCTGAATAAGGTAACTTCCTTTGATATCCTTTACATGAAATATTAGAGACAATATGTAGACAGAATGGGTTTAATTAGTATTTATTTATTTTTTTATAATATACTATCATGAACTAAATATTACTGTGAATAAAGTTTATATTGAAAGAATTCTCAGCATGGTGAACACAATCCAGCCAACAGAAGCTAACTGCATTTAAATTATTAGTATTCCTCACTGAAGTTAATGACAAAATTACACCAACCTTTAGATATCAGATGGTTTTCAACTCCTCTCTTCCTTGTGGTACCCAAATCCAATCCATCAGGTACATTAGGATAAAGGCAGATACAGTTGTCAATTTTTAGGGAGAAAATAATTTGATTATGGAAAAGAGGAGTAGATAGACATCAGATTTTCCTCTTTTAATAGAGATGCTTAGGTAGTCCAGAGAAAGGATAAAGGTCTTGAAATGGCTTATTACATTTGCCACTTTTTCTCACACATTTTGAGTCAGCAGTAAGCATGGGGAGTGGCCTAAACCAGCAGCTTTCAAACGTTCTGGCACAGTCTAATTGTGTATTTGAGCTGGCTCACATCAGCTCATTAAAGATGATTGTTAAATTTTCAGGAATGTTGTGAGACAGTTGTTGAAGATGGCCATCATTAAACATTAAATTATATAATTTTAAATAAAATACAATATATTAAAAATAAAGGTAATAAACACTCCAAACGTACCATTTTCTAATTTATTTTGAATTTATTTACATATATTATACCTTCATGGTTAAAATACTATATAATGGCATGTATTGTACATCTTGCCCAACTCCACCTTCAATGGTGTCACAGTGGTAGCTTGACGTCTGCTATGGGGTGGGGGTAGGATTTACATCATAGAAGTTGGCAAACTATAAACTAGAGCGTTTGGCCCCCAGACAGCTCGTTGTTAAGGATTTTATATTGCAACCTACTAGCACATACATATTTATAAATGTAGATATACATTTGAATCAAAATTTCACATTGCTGCACTCTATTTTCTATTCTATTCTCTATACTGAATCTAATAAATGAAAATATCTGGTCATGATTATAAAGTAATTTCTACAATCATCTAAATGGGTCATAATCCAAAGTATGAAAAATAAACTAATCCAAATAGATAAGAATTTATCCCATTTAAAATCTCCTCCAAGAAATGATATTTTACAACTTTAATTGATTAAACATAATGCTTTTAGAAATTTTTTACTATCAAATAAATATACCATAAATACTTCATGTGCGGTTGACTCCATGGCTATTACTATAATACATTTCACACCTTCCCAATTAATCAGTAGCTGTCTAGTTTGAGGGTTTGAGTCCAGCTCTAGATGTAGCCTCTGATGAATCAAAAACAGTGGTTCTCAAGTTTTAGTGTACACAGAATCTCCTGGAAGGCTTGACAAAATACAGATTGCCCAGGTCCTCCCTCAGAGTTTCTAATTCAGTTGATCTAGAATGAGGTCCAGGAAATTACATTTCTAATAAAGTCTCAGGTGCTACTGATGCTGCTGCTTCAGGGAGCACACACTTTGAGAAGTCTTGGGCTAAGTTACTCAGGTTAACTCCAGGCCACTTGCTCCAGGGATTCATTCAAGATGGACAGCTTAAGCCAGGGCCATTCCCTGGTAACAAGGATTTGCTCAAGAAAAGGATGCATGATAGATTTCAGAACAAAGACATATAAGGGCAGGTTTGATGATGGCTCCTGGGAAAGCAGCTTCAACTATGGGCCAAATTTTGAAAGTCACTCTCTCTGCATTTGATCTACTATAAATGTGAAAGATGAGTACAGTGTCTGTTGTAAAGAGTCTGATGATGAAACTGACACACAGAAGAGGCAGAGCCATAGTAGAACAGAGAAATGAACTTGTTCCCTGAACCGCTTCTGACTTTATTCAGTTAGTAGAGACCCCCAGCATTCTCAATATTGTTTAAACTGGTTTGAGTTGAATTTTCTTTTCCTTATAGTGAAAACCATCTTAACTAGTATACCTATATCCTTGATGAAGGAAAGTATTTAAAAATCCCTTGAAATATATCTAAAACCATTATGCTTTTTGCAATAATCTTTATAAACTGAGATATTACTGTGGGGGCCTTTCATCCTTCATAAGTGGATGCAAAACTAACATTCTGTCTTGCTGCCAATAAGGAAAAGTGTGCACATCACAATCCAACTGTGAATCTACATTTTGCATTCTAAGAAAAAACAAAAAAAACAAGATCACTTTGAATAATGGAAGTTGCCCAAATAAATGAAAACTTAAGGATTACACACTCTAACAAAAGAACTTAACCCTTGACTTTTGTAAAGTGGATTTCTGAAGATATGTCTTGAACTTTGTGGTATAATATTCATTTGAGGGAAAAAAATGCTACTCTTCCACCATAAACAGACTGATTATAAATTTGGTAACCTTGGAAATTTTGTGGGGTTTTTTATCTCCATTGAGACACATGATGGGCTTATATTTGAAGAGCCAGTCCTTCTCAAGTTTTTTCTCTTCCAACGGCTTAGTAAGGAAATGTCTTCTTTCTTTGACAAAATGCTTTTATCTCTCTGTCTTCCTTTCCTTTCCTTCCATTTTCTAAACCAAGGGTCAGCAAACCATAGTCTACAAGCCAAATATATCTACAGTATTCTCTCTGTCTGTGCCTTGCCTTTTCACTCTCTTAGTGAACTTAAGAACTTTGATGAACCAAAGTTCTTAACCTTAGTATGGTCCCATTTACTTTATTTATTTATTTATTTATTTTTGAGGAAGATTAGCCGTGAGCTAAGATCAGCTGCCAATCCTCCTCTATTTTTGCTGAGGAAGACTGGCCCTGAGCTAACATCTGTGCCCATGTTCCTCTACTTTATATGTGGGGCACCTGCCACAGCATGGCTTGACAAGTGGTGCATAGGTCCATGACTGGGATCTGAACCAGTGAACTCTGGGCCACAGAAGCAGAACGTGTGAACTTAATCACTGCACCACCACACAGACTCCCTATTTACCTTTTTAAAATTCCTCTATTATTAGCACTTTTTGTTTCCTATTTAAGAAATCCTTGCCTATTCCATGGTCAGGAAGATGTTTTGTATGTTTTCTTCTAAGAGTTTCATTGTTTTACTTATCGTATATAGATCTGAAATCATTTGTAGTTGATTTATATGTATGGTTTGAGTTAAGGGTCAGATTTATTTATCTTATACAGTAGTCCCCCCTTCTGTGCAGGCCATATGAGCCAAGATCCCCAGTGGATGCCTGAAACCATAAATAGTACCAACCCTATATATATATTATGTTCTTCCTATACATACATACCTATGATAAAGTTTAATGTATATATTAGGCACAGTAAGAGATTAACAATTTAATAATAAAATAGAACAATTATAACAATATACTGTGATAAAAGTTACTGTAGATCTTCACAAACTTAGCATATGATTTTTTTCTTTTTTTATTAAGTAAAGAACTTTCACCTTTTCACTTAAATGAAGCATTTTACAGCTTCTCTTTGGCATAAGCAAATTGCCAGCAACACTACTCTTGTACTTTGGGGCCTTTATTAAGTAAAATAAGGGTTACTTAAACACAAGCACTGTGATACAGTGGCAATTGATCTGATAACTGAGAGGGCTACTAAGTGCCTAATGGGTGGGTAGCATATACAGCAGGGATACGCTGAACAAAGGGATGATTCACGTCGTGGGCGGGATGGAGTGGGACAGCACAGGATTTTATCACACTACTCAGAACAGTGTGCAATTTAAAACTTATGAATTGTTTATTTCTGGAATTTTCCATTTAATATTTTTGGATGGCAGTTGACCATGGGTAACCAAAACTGCAGAAAGCAAGACCACAGATAAGGGGGAACTACTATATCAGATTGACTATTTATTGAACAGATGATCTTTTCTCCACTGTACTATATGGTCTCTTTGCCATAAATCAGGTGATCATATATCATATATTGGTTGGACCTCATTTTTAAGCGAATGTGATATGCTGTACTCAATGATTCTACAGACATTTACTAAGAGTACAGCATTTAGAGTGACTCATTAAGAGTAAAGGACTGAATTCTGCTTCAAGGTGATGGAGCAATGGCAATTTTATTTTGCTCCCCTATCTTGAAGCCTACCAAAATCAACAAAACTAAAAAAGCCTACATGTAATATTATATATATATACATATATATATATATATTTAATGAAATAAGGCACTGACCTTATCCCGCAAATGATATTAGGTATATTTTTCCAAATCTGGTGAAACTTGGATTTAAATCCGGGAAAACACTAAAAGCTAACTGTGATCCAGTTACAATTCTCCCTAAAAGTAAATGTCTTCATTCTGAAATGTCCAATGCATGAGTATATTTTTTAGATGTTCTTAATCTAGGGGAATATTGGGACATAGGAAAAGTATGGAATGTCCAATGCATGGAAACTCATGTGTGGCTAAGTTTCAGTTTGGAAATGTTGAACTTAGGTACATGAAATTCTTGCAAACAGAGTAGTCAGTTGAAATAAAGGTTTGGCATCTTGAAACATGTTCTCCACAGGGAGATTCCCCTGACTTTTGCTGCTCTTTATTTAGTCTTAGGTACAGGAATGCACAACCTGCATGTGCCTCTCGATCCTTGGAGGTAGGTGAGGCTTGAACATTGCTTGGAAAGAGGCAGGCATTCAGTATTTGCACGTTAAATTGATTGTTTTTAGCACGGTAAAGACTAACATTTATTGACCCTGATTTTCTCATATGAAAACCTGGTATCACAGTAACAACTGCCATCTCACTTCAGAGGGATGTTCTGAGTAGCAAATGAGATAACAGATGGGAGTTTTGTTTTATTTATTACTATAAAATCCTATTTAAAGGGGTTATTATTTCTAACATTGCTTTCCTCTCTTAGCATATTCAATTTTCCAGGAGAACAAGGTTGACACTTAAATAAGCAGATGATATTTACATGAGGCATAAGTCCAAACCACATCTCTCCTGCTGTGTCAGTGATATTTGAGAAATTGGTCTCTGAACTCTTAAAGCATTTTCCCTTCCATATAGCTCCCCAGGTTCTTTTTTCTTTTCTGAAATGATGAGGTTGATTTTAGGTCTTCCAGGACCAGCAGGAAATGAAGTGGAAGGACATTGGGGAGAGCTGGGAGGGAAGTAGCTATCTGTAACGGTTAATTTTATGTGTCAAGTTGACTGGGTCATAGGATGCCCAGATATTTGGCTAAACATTATTTTTAGATGTGTCTATGTGTGTATTTCAGATGAGATGAGCATTTGAATCCGTGGAGTGAGTAAAGCAGATTGCCCTCCCTGATTTGGGAGGGCATCATCCAATCCACTGAGAGCCTGAAAAGAACAAAAAGTGGAGGAGGGAGAATTCACTCTCAGCCTGACTGCTTGAGCCTTGCCATCAGTCTTCTCCTGCCCTTTGACTGGGACTTATGCCGTCTGCGCCTCTGGTTCTCAGGTCTTTGAACTTGGATTGAAGTACACCACTGTCTGTCCTGGATCTCCAGCTTGCAGATGGCGGATTGTGGGACTTTTCAGCATCCATAATCATTGCATGAGCTAATTCCTTTATATATCTTTACTCTACTAAAACTAATCAATTTAACGTCCATATATTGAATGCCTGCCACTTTCCAGGCAATATTTAGGCTTCACTCACCCCCAAGCATCCATATATTTTAGTTTTGTTGATTTGAGTGGGCTTCAAGATAGGAAAGCAAAATAACAATGCTATTCTCCATCATATATCTATCCTATTGGCTCTGTTCTCTAGAGAAACCTGATTAACACACACACACACACACACAGACACACACACACATATATATATGTCCATTATGGGCTATATTATGGGCTATATTATTGTATTACCATATGTTATGTATTCTCCATAAGGTCAGTCCTGATACCCCAAGCTAAGCTAACATTTCACTTACAGACCCTTGGCTTTGTGGTTTACACAAACACACACACACACACACACACACAATATTCTGTTATTACTGTATCTGATAACTGTGGTTCATTTCCAGTTTATGTGTCAAGAATATACAAATATAGGCATGGTTATGACATTAACAAAATTCAGTGCACAGATACAAAAATCTTACATAATTTTGGATAAATCTCTGGTGTGGATAAACAAAACTCTAACCATGAAAGATTCCAGTCTAGACTACTCTTTAAAAATCTGTAATTTGTATGCCAAACAAGTAGAAGCTGAAGTTCATTTAAAGTCAAGGTAAATTACAGCTGTTACTTAAACTGATCTATCAGTCCTATCATTCTGACAGAGAGGAAAATTCAATTAGTCTGACAGAACTGCACAAAGATATCCTGATTACTACCTCCTTCCTTTTACATGTTTCCAAAATGATCTGTTGTTAAAATTTCCATTGAGTGTAATGATAATAAAAGTTTGCCCCTCAAAAGAGAATAATTCTTGGTCAAACATTACCCCACTTAAAATAGAAAGTCAGTTAAACATTCCACTGACAACTATCCAGTTTTCAGGTTGAAGTCCCTTTGTAAGAAAGTGCCTTTGTACATATAATTTCAATTTTATGTTAAACACTTTTTCCTAAATGACCGAGAAATGTAGGAATGTTCTATGACCCTAAACCAAAAAATCTTCTGCTCAGCCTCATTTCAGCTTTGTCTTCAGATATTATAGCTCTTGCATTAACTTTGTGAAAATTAACAGAATATATATTGCCTTTCATACACTCATCTACCTGACAGTGAAGAAATGATTTAAGAAATATAAAGTCAGCAGGGCTGTCCAACAATTTGGAAATAAGGCTCACTCTCTAGGGAAAAAACTTAAAAAGTAGAAAATATAACAGGAAATACTAGACATATATAAAGAAAATTCACTCTAAGTCAGGAACTATGAAACAAACCATGGAGGAAATGCTAAAGCATCTACTTTCAAATCAATGGGACTAAGAATTTTAGGGAGCTGGAAAGAGATGATTTATGTAAACAGGAATAAGTAAATAAAGTGAAAGTGTGTAAAATGTTGAAAATATGTTTTAAAGAATGGAGAAAAATAACATGAGTGGGATAGGCTGCCTTAGTGTAGAAAATGGGAGCTCAGGATGCAAGAATCTATCAGCTAGAGACCGGCACTGAAGGGTCTCCCTGCACACCTGCCTCCCTGGGAAGTGTGTCCTCTCGTGAAGATGTACCTATTGGGCTCGATGAGGCTGTTGCTCAGGTTATTTAACCCCTTCCCTTGTGATTCTGTATTCCTCAAGCAAGCCACCAACTTCATATTGGCTTCGTATATAGACGTCTTCTCAGGAAAGAGAATGTGCTGATCAACTAAGATTGGTATTTTATCTACTTGACATTACAATTCTCAATGTAAATCAGTGATCCTCAATGTGGCTGCATATTAGAATTACCTGGATGTTTAAATATGGATGTCAGGACCATTCCAGACCAATTAAATCAGAATTCTCTGGAACCGGGTCTAAGCATTGACATTCCATACATGATTCTCATGGCACTCATGGCTAAGAACCAGTGCCGTAATTAAACTGGTCATTTGGCTTATACATCAGCCTCTTGTCTCTTTGGTTGTTGCGTGTTGTCTTTTCATAACCAAATTCTATATGAATTGGCAAAACTGAGATTTTGGATTTGCAGAGTTGAAGATTAGTCTCTAGACCTTTTGCTACTCAAAGTGTGGTTTTCTGAATGAGCAGTGTTGGCATTATTTGGGAGCTTTTTAGAATTCAGAATCTCAGGGCAGACAAAAGACATACTGAATCAGAAACTGTATTTTAACAAGATATTTAATTGATTGGTTTTCTCATTAAGTTTGAAAAGCACTCTGCTTTAATATTTCTCAAAATACAATTCTTACACCTGTATATCTGAATAATGCTACAAATATACATTCCTGAGCCCCACCCAGACTGAACACAATAAGCTCCTTGACTCTGCAGCCAGGCAGGTTTCCACTGTGATTACTTTGTCACCTCTTTCTCTTTCATCATCAATAAATATTTCAAATACTCCTGAGAGACACAGATAATCATGATCATGAATTGTTTACAAAATATGAAATACTTTAAAATTAATCATCTAGTTCAAAAATGCTGAAAGAGTGGTAATTCTCTCTTTGATGAATCCATGCTGTTATTCACCAAGTTAGAAACCAGCATGGCCATAAAAGTAGTTACTAAAAAGGAATAGGAAAAATATTTTTAAAAATATATTTTACATAAAAAAAATTTGTCATTGAGTTATGGTTATTCATGCAGCTGCTAAAGGCTCTATTCAGAAGAAAATAAACCATTCAGCATTCATATGGAATTGGTCATTCTACCACAGCATTCTGAATAATGTATGAGGGATCCAGGGAAGATTAATTTGAATGAAAGAATATTCTAAATAACTTTCACTTTTTAACTCACGTCAAAATTGAAAACAATATTACTGCTAAATCATTCATTCATTTTTGTTTACATTCTGGAAGTTGCATGGCTGGGAGTTCCTCCCAGGAAAAGGATGATATACTTCAGAAATTACACAGGGCTCATGCATTTTCTTTCTTCTGCAGTAGATAACAAGTCCCTAAATGCTCATGTTTTTGTAGAGCAAGGGAATAAAAGATCCTCCCATCATTTAAGAGAACAGTTAAAAGTGGAACACCTGGTCATCAGTAGGAGTCCATGAACTTGACCCATGAAGTGACTCAGAAAGAAAGAGCTACATTGGAGAATGATTTGAAAACAAGCTTTGTGGATATGATGCCCCGAAACACAACTGTTTGATAACAGAATAATTATCTTTAGGATGCCATGCCATGACCATTTTCCTGTAGAGTTCCCATCTTGTCATAACTTTAATGTTTGGTTGTTTTAATGAATTATAAGATGCAGCTATGAGGAGGGGTCACTGCCGTTATTTGCCAGTAGAATCAACAGAAGGATGATTCTCTCCACTCTATATACCCTGGCAACCTCTGTTGTTTGAGTAGGATGGAAGCATCTGACTGACTATTTTGATCTGAATTCAGGAAGCAAAGGCAACACAGCTGATATTCTTCCTGAATATCTCTGCTTCTGAATATGTTATCCTGGCAGATTTTCAATGTAATTCCCCAGTAAAAGTTAACAAATGTGAGAAAAAGAAGCCATAAATAGCAAAACATCCTATTTCAACTAAATACAAGTAAAATAGTTTAATGAACTAGATATCAGAATCACAATTGTTCCAAATGATTATTTTGTAAATAATACAAGACTCCTTAACACTAAAAAAAAGATGTATCTGCTTTTTAATAATCAGATGTCTAAATCCAATAATCTGGATGATTAAAACAAGAAGAGCATCTGATTATATTTGCTCTTCCCAAACCCCACTGAAATGTTAACATATAAATAAAAGTAAGAATAAGTCCAGTATACTAATGGTTAACAAAGAAGGGTACCATCAAATCAAATCTTGAAGAATTTCTGGAAGATAACATATATGTGATAAAAGATTGGTGGAAAACCATGCAAAATTTAAGAACTCACAATGCTGTAAAAACAAAACTGCCAAAAAGTGAGCTTTCTCAGAAGACCCTCGTAACAAACACAAGATGGGGCAGCAAGAACTGGGAGCAATCAGTGGACCCATTTATAAAAAGGCTACACAAACCTGTTTAATACCCCTGCTGTCAGAATTACTGGCTCTAGAGTTTGATCCAAATAAAGATGAAACAGCCTCAAAAGTAAACAATCATCTGCCACCAGAGATTCAGACTGTGGGTGTTAGGACCAAAGCTAGAAGTGGAGTCATGGTCCAGGCAACTTCTGGATCTCTTCACGAACCTTGAAATTCTATTCTCAGAGCATATAATACTAGAGTCCACCTGACCAAACATATGCCCAGTCCAACCCATGACAGACAGGGATCCTGTAATCAGAGTCTAGATCCACTGCCCTTAGGCCACTGGTAATAAATAAACCCCGTCTAGCAATCTAGACTCTACCCTTTATAATATCAATGACAATCATGTTTAATTAGAATTCTCAAAAATTAATCACGGTTATTGTTTTTAAAGACCCAATAAGAAGGTTGAATAAACTAATGGCTATGGTCGGAAAGAAATAAATAGAGAAAAAAAGTTAAAGTTAAAAAAAATCAAGTTAGGGATCTGGAAAGCTTAAATAGGAAGTTCTGTCAGAACACAATGCAAAGGGAAAGAAAAAAAGAAAATTATGAAAGAAAACCCATGAGATATGGAGGATCAATTGAAGAAATCTTATAACTAGCAAAATGGTCATCCCAGAAGGAGATAGAGCTAATAGAGAGGAAGAAATAATCAAAGAAAAAATAAAGGCCCACAGTAAAAAAAGAAAACACTTGAACATAATTAAGTTAAATTATGAACCAAAAAAATAAAGTAAAACATCATAAAACCATATAAATTTAAAAAATATATTATTTCCAGAGGTAAACTAAAACCTGAAATTTCAGGAAAAACATAGTACAATGTTTATTAGGTCCAAGAACTAAAAAATTAAACCTCAACTCTTGTGCCTAGTTAAGTTAGTATTCTGAATTCATATTCATATTCATAATGCGTTTAACACCTTAAAATGTTATGATTTATGGGGCTTTAAGTTTTTTTCTTGTTGATGAAAAATATTTCTGAGAAAATAACAAAATAAAAATCCAAGATACAAGAATATATGAGGCAAAAGAAAGGTAAGCCAAGAGCTCAGGAAAATGTTTATTTAATTCCAAATAATTATTTATATTGTAGCTGTGAAATATACTGCTTTTATTACATAAGAATTCATAAAAGAGGCATAATGGAAAACCACAGTATAACTATTCAAATTTTGGAACTAAAATTGTAAACAATTCTTACAAAATCTGAAAGGTAAATAAAGAGGGAGAAAAAGACAGGTAAAAATTTTGCTAAACATCTTCTCTCATTCATAGGCAAAGTTATAGGTATTGATAACCAAAAGTATGTTTAAATGTGTCTATTAAAATATTAAAGGTAATTTTTACTAGTAGAGAAATAAGCTCGTATAAGATGGCAAAAATAAGACCAAAACATACCTGCAATTTTAAATATTCATTCTCAGATTGGAGAAAGTATATACATTTACACCCAAATCCAGCGATCTAAAACAAAATAACATATAAATTTGAAAATGAGTAAACGCAAAATAATATACTAGGAAAATATTAATAGAAAAAAAGAAGTTGATAACATTGATATAAAAATTAGGATTCAAAGGAATTAAAGTGGCCTAAGAAGATCTAATGACTACAAGCTTTATGTATCAAACAACATAGCTTTAAAGTATAGAAAGCAAAACCTGTTAGTGTAGAAGAAAGTTGACAAAGCAACAATTATATTGAACTTAACACCATTATCTCAGGTATCAGAATATGAAGGCAAAAACCTATTTAGGATATAAAGTATTTGAATAACAAAATGAACAATGTTGAGATACATATATATATGAGAACATACCTCAGCTGCCATTTATCTCTGTATATATATACATAAAGTGTATATATACAATGTTTAATATACAACATATAATGTATATATAATATATATTGTGTATATGTATATTCCATATATATATAATACATGTATTATATATAATGTATGTGATATATTCAAAGGGCAGAAGAAAGGGGCAAAATAAAGCAACTTAATTTTCACCTCTGAAAACTCACTTGTTGGGGCTAGGTCTTTCCTTGTCCTTGGATAAAATCTCAGGCAGACTTCATCTCTCATTTGTTCCTTTTTTGACAATACAAAGTCCTTCTGTGTGCTATAGACGGAAACACTTCAAAAGGAAAGGGGGGCATAGTTACTTCTTCTCTATTGACTCCACCTGAAGCTACTGTCTCTCTCCCCTATATCAATTTGCTAGATTGTCAATGCTCTTTGAAGTTTGAAAGGTGGTGGGGAGAAGCAAAGAGCAGAGAATAGTTTCCTAAAATGAAAGAGTTGTAAGCTAGAGTCAGTACTCTCTTAGCTTGGTATATGTTAAATACTGAATTTCACTCCTCAGTGTGCTTTGTGGATTCCATGAAGAATATTCATTTTTTGGAATCTCTCACTGAAATTCTTTAATGCACTTTCCAGCCGGCTGCTTATGCTGACCTCGCTCTCCCACCACCCACTGCCCCAGCTTGAGATATTTTGGTTCTCAATAGTCTAAGTTCACTCAAAAGGCTCTCCTTCTGAATTCCACCAAATCTCCAGGTTGCACTCTTGGAAATAATACCAATAAGAGAACCCCAGGCAAATCTCTCTGGGCGCATATTCATAAGAAACACACATTTTTAATCAATCTTTGAGAAAGCATTCTCCAAATCATAGCATTCTATGGGAAATCAAGAGACTTCCATTTCTTGCTCTTTGGTTCCTTCAGGCACGTCAGGCACCAATCAACAGTGTTGCTCAAGCCTCCAGAGAAATATGACGTTTCCTGAATGGTTTCTAAACCTCCCACAATCTACTTGAGGTTAGAGGAGGAGCGCCTCCCTACTCCTATCATGTTATATGTGGGGACATGCCACAGCATTCCAATGACTTTTTACAAAGAAATTCTCTCTCCAATCTCCAACCCCCTTTCATCCTTTCTATCCTCTTTTATAAGTGGTCAATCAGCTAGAAGTTGAAACCTTCCTTTGCAAGACAAGTGCAAGGTTAAGTGGTCTAACACCTTACTTTAGACCATGGGAGAAATTGTCACCTATTGTTTTCTACTCTGTCATTTTGGCCTCACCAGAAACTAAGACTAACATTCCATTTAACATCCTGTTAAAGAATGAGTTGGTACTGGCGTCAACAGGTCTACTCCTGCAGACTATAATTTTCCAGCGTCTACTGTAGATCAGACAGCAGCAATGACAATGTGAATTTCTCCAGCTCAGCTCATGGAAGTTGTTTCCCATGAGAATCAAGGCAATCGAGGACTCAATGGTAGCATGTGATAATCTTAAAGAAGGAATAGCTGAGCATTTGGAGATTTGACTATGACAGAGAAATATGTGACACTGGGAAAATCTCCATTGCCTCCATCATGTCCGGTGATAAACAGAAGAGAAAAACTATTTGAACAAATAGATCAGGACAACTTAAAATGTTACTTGAGTAGTGAATTCATAAATAAGCTGTGCCTTTCTCAGTTCAAGGTCAGAGGATAGAGTTGGCCTTACTCCATAAGCATCTCCCTGATTTTGAGAATATTACATGACGGTTTTAGATATCTGAATGGGGACAAAAATTTTAAAAATAATCTACACGGTGATTCCCCCCACTCCCCAATTACAGAAGTTATCAGATCCAAATGGAAAACTTGCGCCTGCTGCTTCTAGCAGAATGCTCTGCCCACACAGGCAGCTTAACTTGAAAACCATTCAAACAGGAAGCTTTGGAATTAGTGTGCATAGACCCTTGTGCTTAACCAGGGACTACATTTACAGTGGCTGAACACTTCACCTTCTAGAGCCAATTTATCCCACCCAAGATCAGAAGGCACAAACAGATGCTCATTTATCCTAGGAGACTGTATGAGCTTCTGACTCATAGAGGAAGAGTTCCAGAATCCCTTGCTGTGCAAAGTGTTCCACCTAGTGGGAGTTCAGAAATCTGGAACCTTCCATCCCCAAAGAGATTTAATGAAAATCTACTAAATATCTCGGGGATACAATACAGAGTGTTCCTCCATAATGCCACCAGAACTATGCCATTGGTTTTACCTCTGTTTTTCATTTTGGAGAACATACCTCAGCTGCCATTTATCTGTACAGTATGAGTGATGGAAATTAGATACAAGAAACCAGTATGCAGCTAGCCTCAGGGGCAAATTTCAGAAATAACACCTCTAAGTATCAATGTAGAAATTGGGCTACTTGACCATGGTATCAAACTAGAGTGAATGCTCCTGAATTGGGGACTATAGTGTAAAAGCAAAATGAATGACAACTAGAAGCCCACAGCATGTCTCAATTAGGGTGGTGCAGATTTTACCTGCATGCTAAGTGAGAGATGAGAGTGGGTCACATTCAATAACCAAATATTTATTGAGTAAATGATTGTTATAGGACCTGTGATATAGCAATGTAGTTTATATTCCAGTGGAAGGAGACAGAAAATAAGCAAATATGTTAAATAAAAAATATGAAGATAATAAATAAATATGCAGTGTTCCAAGTGGTGATTAAGAGTAATGAAGAAAATTAAATCAGAGTAAGGAAATGGATAGATGTTATTCTTATTTGGTTGGTCAAACGACCCCTGAGTAAGGTCACACATTAGTGGGGACCTGAAAGTAATCAGAAAGCAAGTCATACACATGTCTTGGGAAGAGCGTAGCAGAGAGGGAGTGGTACATTCAAAATAAGAGAAGTGAGAAGGTTGGCAGGCTGAAGGAAGGGTAAGGAGGCGGGTGTGAGTGGGGCAGCTAGCAAAAGGAGAAAAGTAATAGGAGAGGTCAAAGGGGTCATCAGGCACCAGATAGTGTATGTCATTCTAGATCTTGGTAAGCACTTTGAATTTTATTTTGAGATGAAGGTTTTGAGCAGAGAAGTGACATGACATGAGCCACTTTGAAAAGGATTATTCTGATCTTGTATATTACAGGGGTCAAGTATAAGGCAGGGAGATTGGTTAAATGCTATTGCAGTAGTCAAGATGGTACGCAATGGTAACCTGGACTAAGCCATGCACACGTGTGCAAGCACACATGTGTATGTGTGTGAGTGTCTGTGTAGGGTAGAGATGGAGAAAGACAGAGACCAAGATGGAGCAATTCATACTCATCAAGCAGAGACTACACATCCTTTTTGAAGCAATTAGGAGACATTAATAAAAATTAATCATGTACTAGGATATCAATTAAAAATCAATTCTAAAAAATAGAATAAAAATAGGCAACATTCTTCAATCACAATGAAACTAAATTCAGTATTAACAGTGATAGACTAGATGACAAATCTAACCCACTGGAAAATTTTTATAAGTCATCTGTATAAGTTTTAGGTTATTACTTGACTGACAGTCCTTATTAAACTAGGATCCATGTGGCCAGTCCTCTTGTTCACCAGGTGTCAAGTAAGACTGCAGAACTGGGAGGCGTACATTTCTCAGGTGTGTGTCTCAGTACAATTTTTTCCCCCAAGTCCAGGACTTCTTGTGATTTCTCCCCACGCTCTATCTCTCAGTATTTTTAAAAGTATACATCTCTTTTTTTGGTAAGTATATGTTTTTAAAGTGTCTATCTCTTGGTAAAGTCTTCCCTTCCTTCTTTCCTACTTTCCATGTTATTCTGATTCAGAGTTCTCTTGTGCACATCAAGTCTGAGCTCCACTGAAGATCTATCCACAGTGATGACAGAGCTGGGGCTGCTCTCCAGTGCAAATCTGCTCATGTTTTTTAAAAGACAAATTATCAATGAAAGCCTTTCCACAATGATTACAGATATAGTTTTTCTACCATGTGTTCTTGGTGTGAAAACAGGTTAGCTGTCTGGCCGACATCTTCTGCACATTCAAGGTATTTATATAACTTTTCCCCATGTGAATTCTCTGGTGTCTATGTAGGTGCTCACGCTGGAAGAAGGTTCTTCCACATTCATTTATAAGGTTTCTGTCCAGTGTGAAGTTTCTCACGTTGTCTAAGGACAGAGCACACCTTAAATGCTTTCCCACATAGAGACTTGTATGGTTTCTCTTCAGTATGAGTTCACTTATGTCACTTGAAGGATCAATGATTACTGAAGGCTTTACCACATTTCTTACAGACATAGGCTCTCTCTCCTATGTGAGTTCTATTTATCAGGAGAGGGAATTGTCTTGGGGAACACCATATAATTCATGCTGGAGAAGCAATTCAGTGATGTAAACGTTGGGAATTCACTACTCCCAGAGCATCACTTGTAGAGCATGTGAGGATCCACACATTATAAAACGCTCTCTGTGTCATAAATGAAAGGATGGGTTGGATGATCACTCATTCCTTAGTCAACACTAAAGATCTCACACTGAGGATATATCAATTCTAAAGTCAAGGGGAAAAATTGCATTTGGAGTTCACATAAGAATATTTATACTGGGAATACACTCAACTAAAAAACCCTTTAGAGGCTGGCCTGGTGGCGTAGTGGTTAAGTTCGTGCACTCCACTTCAGCAGCCTGTGATTCACCGGTTCAGATCCTGGGCAAGGACCTACACACAATCAAGCCATGCTGAGGCAACATCCCACACAGAAGAACTAGAATGGCGTACAACTAGGATATACAACTATGTACTAGGGCTTTGGGGAGGAAAAAAAAAGAGGAAGATTGGCAACAGATGTTAGCTCAGGGCCAATCTTCCTTACCAAAGAGTATTTCAAAAAAAACCCTTTATCACTCAAGTGTGCAGAAAATTCTGACTTTTGCTGAATGACCTAGTATTGAAAAAAATGTAGGATAAAGATGTGGTACTCTTAGACACCTTGAGTCCAGAATTTGGAAACTAGTAATAAACAACTAGATAAATCCTTTTCAGTATGTTTGTACTTGTGTTAAGCAAACGCCATTGAAAAAACTAAAAAAAAGTATATATTTCCTAAAATCTGCTTTCAGTTCCTTAAACTTTGCTTTTCTAATTATCCACTTCAAGCATGAAGAAGTGTGTTGACTATCTACTATGAAAGAAAAAAATCAGTTTAATGTGGTTTTATTGAAATCATCTAGGATTGCAGACTCATACATTATGTATCTTTGCTTTTAAGAACCAGTCGTGATATTTTCATTTTATTTGGTAAGGTACACTTGTAATTTTAAGACTTAATCTTATTTCCATTGCCAGTTCTATATCACAATGTTTCCAACTTGAGATTCTTTATTTTCAAAGATTTTGCTGTTTGCTTGCACTTCAGGAAAGATACATGGATGATACATTTTCTAATCTCATGGACAAATAAATGACTAACTGACTAAATTAAGAATTTTTAAATCAGTGTTTTCCCTCAAGCTCTGTGGAATGAATAACTAACTATTTCCTCAACAAATAAATTCTAAGGAAAAAAGAATGGTAGGCGACATTTATGGATTTAATTACACTTTAAAGACTTAATCAACCAAACAATTTGTGAATATATTTGGGATCCTGATTTGAACATACCAAAAGTAAATATACAAAATTGTGGAAGATTTATACATTGATTGGCTATAGAATGATATTACAGAGGGTTTTTTTTACGGCAATGGTTTTTAGTTACATTTTTAAAAAGAGTCCTTTTATTTTAGAGATATGTATTGCCATATTTATGAAAGAAGTAATACAATGTCTTGGAATTTCTTTCAATATTGGGGGTTGGGGAGAGAGTGAGTGGAGATACAGATGAAACAAGGTTGGCATGAATTGATAAATTTTGAACTGAGGAACGGGTACATATGGGTTTATTATACAAATTTTCCTACTTTTGTATATATTTGAAAATTTCCATAATGGCATAAGAAGAGAAAAAAAGGCTAGCTATTGTTTATTCTTTTCTACAATCATGGAGGAGAGATCTAAGAATACAGCTGCCTTGGCAAGAAAGAAGTTATTTATTCATGACTTGATACTGTAATGCTTGTTGGATTTCTTTTGCTTAAATTTCAATATCTCTACTACATCCATGTCTTAGTCTCTTAAAATTAATTCTATAAGTTTTGTTAATTATCAAATTATACCTTCAGCTATGAAATGTTTTCTTCTATTATATTTTAATATTATTTTTAATATGTTCTGATTTCTTTGGCAATTCTATGTTGTTTTCCACATGGCTTAGCTTATTTCTGCTCAGTTAAATGTTTGCTGCTATTATCTGCATTCTAAGATGTATAACACATTCAATTTTCTGTGGTATAGTTTCTGCTCTTAGTTTTAAAACGTTTTAAAATTTTTCGTAATATCATGACCTTATTCATCTATATTACTGATCTTTCTTCACACTTATTTGCCTCGCAAACAGCTCCATTTTAACAGTCTCTCTTCTTTTAGCTTTTATCTCTTGCCTTACAGTCTATGCTTTCCTCCTTTGTCAAATGACAAAGCAAATGGAATCTGAAATTTCTTCCTCATGTACGAAATCTTTTTCAAGAATATGTTTTTGGATGCTTATAGCAGCTTTATTCATAATTCCAAAACTTGGAATCAACCAAGAATGTCTTTCAGTAGGTGAATGGATAAATAAACTGTGGTACATCCAGATAATGGAATATTATGCAGTGCTAAAAATAAATGAGCTATCAAGTCACAAAAATACATGGGGAAAATTTAAATGCATACTACCAAGTGAAAGAAGTCAATCTGAAGGGCCTACATACTATTTGATTCCAACTTTATGACATTCTGGAAAAGAAAAAATTATGGAGACAGTGGAAAAGATCAATGGTTGCCAGAGGATGTAGGAGGTACAGGGAGGGATGAGTAGGCGGAGCTCACAGGATTTTTAGGGCAGTGGAAATACTCTGTATGATACTGTAATGATGGATATACGTCATTATACATTTCTCCAAACCCACAGAATGTATAAAACCAAGAATGAATCATAATATAAACTATGGACATTGGGTGACTATGATGTGTCAATGTAGGTTCATCAAGTGTGACAAATGTATCACTCTGGTGGGGGGTGTTGTTAATGGGGGATGCTGTGCATGAGTGGGAGCCAGGGGTATATGGGAAATGTTTGTACATTCTGCTTAATTTTGCTTCTCTAAAAAATAAAGTCTACTTCTTAAAAAATGTTTTTCTTCTGCCTCTTGAATGCTTTATGCTCCATTTTACTAAAAAATCTTTTTATAGGCCCCTCCTTGAACTTTTTTTATTTTTCAAAGATGGCAAGGCTATCTATGCCTGATATTTCCCCAAAAAAACAGGGCAAGGGGATTCTTCCTAGGCTTCCTTATTTTCCACTTGCCTGCTGTTAGAGAAATTCTTTTAAAGCTCAGATGGGGGAGCTTGCTGCTAATGTGTTGACATAGTACGTAAGAGTGGGGCCTCTAAGGCTATGAACGATCCCAGCAGGCCAACTTCATCTCTGTATGCTTTCTCCTCTGTCTTTGCAGAAGCCTCTGGGTCAGTAGCCAGATGTGGCGAGATCTAGCTTTTTTTGAGGTGCACAAATAGTCTTACTTCTTTGGACCAATCTTACTAACTTTCCAGTTAACAAAATCTCCCACTCAGTATCAGGAAACCACTATTCCAGATCAAGAGGTTCTGGAGAGACAATTCAATTTTATCTGGAAGCCACTGGAATGTTGAACCAACTCACTGCAGTCATCATTACCGCAGCTTTTCTGTTCTTTTTACTTTTCTGAGTTCTCAGCTCCAGTGCCACTATAACGTAAAGGACTTCTGTTGACCCATGTGATTCAACAGGGCCCTCCTGGGGTTTGCCTGGTCAGTCTCTCAGTTCATTCCTCCAAGCCCAGGAAGGCTTATGTCCTCCAGGATGTCAATTGCAAACTTCCTACAAGACAATCCTTCTTTTCGGGCCCAGTGATTTACAAGTAGGTTTTTTTTATTCATGCCCCATCTACACTGATTCTAGCAGAAAGCACTTTAAGTTAGTGGCGGTTTTATGGTTTTATTCCCTAGTTTTTAGGGTTGCTGTAGATTTCCCTCTAATTTTATATTTTCTACATATTATTCTAAAAATAGAAGGAAACACTCCTCCCAAAAAATTCTCGAGCAATCATTTTTTCCAGAAAGACTGACCAAATATCAGATAATAATTTTAAGTAGTCTAAAAGAGCAATGCACTTTGCCCATCTTTTCTTAACAGGTATCCTAATGACTTGAAACTACTTTTGGCTGATTTGAATCCCAGACCTGCTACTACAGTAAATAAAAAGTGGCTAATGATGCATTTTTATTATCTCAAAGTAAGAGAAGTCCCAATAGACAACTGAACATGATATCCAATTATTGTCAAGAAAAATGACTTAAGGACTAATATTCCAAAGCAAAATATCTCTATTGAAAGAGATGTCCTTCAACACTAAATTGTCTTGTAAACATAACATCTTATAGAAGGTTAAGCCACTTAGCTACTCGGAGATGCATTTTTGCAACTTAATTAGTCCCAGAGAATTCATCAAGAAGTTACATTACTTTAAAATTAAAATTCTCATGGGTCCATTAATGAAATTCTTCTATGGTGGGCTGGTAATACTGCTTTGAAATTTTGCCAGGCCAAAGTCATTAAAGCAAAGTTCCATGGAAAAGAATTTGGGGGACTTTATTTTTCCATTTATCTAAGTGTTGTTTTATGAGGAAAATATTTACCCTGACCACTCATTCCCTCACTTTCCTCTATGTGAAGGTAGAATGACTATCTCTTCAACCGCAACTCTTTTTTCATTTTCATTGTAGATAATTAATTACGCAGTCCACTCAACTGACCATCAAAGCACATGGATTTTCCCTAGCAGTAGCATAAAGAACAAGACAGTTTCATGCCAAAGAATTCCCTGTTGTCCAAATATTATCAACATTGAAGTTGCAAGAAATAACATGGAAGGCTGCCTGAAGGATAAGCAGTTTGTTAAATTCCAACTAATATCCTAAACTTTATCCTCACTTTAGTTAGACCATCAAAAAGCTGCACACTTATACTGCATTCTCTCAGATCCTCGCTGAAGCGCTTTTCCTGAATTACATTTTGGAAATATGTCATCACTTTGCTCTGAGAAAAATAGTAAAAGTATTAACAATAACAATGATAATGTTGATGCTGATATTATCGTCCCTGAAATTGGCTACTCCCACAATCTTCCCCTAGTACCTCTCTGATTTTATCCAGTTGGTATCAACTCCATCCTTCTATTTGCTCAGACCAAAAACTTTGGAGCCATCACTGCCTCCTCTTTTCCTCTGATATCCCACATGTAATCCTTCATCACATTTTGTTGCCTCCAACCTCAGAAAAAAAATACAAATGCTGACTAATTTTCACCACCTGCCCCGCCACCATCATGATGCAGACTTCTATTGCTACTCACCTGCATAAATCAAGAGCCTCCTGACAGAGGAATCAGATGAGTCATTAAAATCAGATCATATCGCTCCTCTGCTCAAATTCTCCAGTAGCCCCCATCGCATTCAGAAAGCAGCAGGGGTTTCCAAGGTCCTACTGGGTCTGGCCCCTTGTTGGCTCATCTCCTGTAACTCTCCTCCTCATTCCATTGCTTCAGCGAAACTGGTCCCCTTGTCATTCCTCAAACACTCATGAACAGCCATCCTGCTCCCTCTGCCTAGCATGCCTCCCCCTAGATATCTTCATGCCTTCTCTCTAACCTTTCAGGAGAGTCCTCCCCAGCTACCTTATTTAAAATTGAGACCACGCACACTCACTCTTGGCACTGTTTATCCTCATTCTTACTTTTTTTCCCCCCATAGCATTTATGATCCCCTACCATACTATGCATTCTACTTCTATATTTTGAATGTTGTCTACCTCCTCCTAGTTTAATTTCAGCTTTCTACAAGCAGAGATTTTGATCGGTTTTGTTCACTGTTACATTCCCTGTGTCTTATGGTGACTTGCATATAGCAAGCATTCAATAAATATATGTTGAATAAATGACTATGAAAAACAATGACAATGTTAAAGGCTAATATAAGTTGCCTTTTTCTATTGGCCAAACATCATTTCTTACAGGAATTATTTACACTCACAAACCTATAAAGGTGCTACATTTAGTCTCCTTGGGAGCAAAATGAGGCTCTCCATAGGAAAAACTTAACTGAGGTCACCCAGGTGGCAGTGGCAGAGATGAAATCCATAAGTAGTCTCTTTGTCTCCCATGTCTCCACTTTCTTTTTTTTTTTTTTTTTTGAGGAAGATTAGCCCTGAGCTAACATCTGCCACCAATCCTCCTCTTTTTGCTGAGGAAGACTGGCCCTGAGCTAACATCTGTGCCCATCTTCCTCTACTTTATATGTGGGACACCTGCCCAGCATGGCTTGACAAGCAGTGCGTAGGTCTGCACCCAGGATCCAAACCAGGGCCACCAAAGTGGAACGTGTGCACTTAACTGCTGCACCACCGGGCCGGCCCCAGCCTCCACTTTCTTAATCACAGCATTGTCCTTGATTTTATCAGAAACTCATACAACACCTGACGTGTGTGTGTGTGTGTGTTTTAAGTAGAGGACATCGTTCACCATTTGAGAGTTTCTGCTTCATGTAGATCCATGGAAGAGATTTCTCTTAGGTCTCAAGAACAGACAAGCTATGTTTCTCTATATACTTGGCTCATTTTTATCTTTTGGATCCTCTTAAGTATCTAAATGTTTGTGTTCCCATCTGGGTTCTTCACTAAGAAACCCAGAGAGAAATTTTGCACTAAGGTTTAGCATGTAATGTTGGGTGCCAATCTTAACCTTGGCTTTATAATACCTTCTAAAAACTCCCATTTTCACAAACACTCCAATTTCCTTTACTATGTATTTTATCTTTTGTAGTGCGCAGTATTTGTGTAAACTCCTCAAATCCCCTTTGGGATGAGATGACATGGAAAGAAATACATTTATTTATAAATGAAATCAGTTGTGTTCTTGCATGAAATTGCTTTGACCTCTTATGAAACTGCTTATTCCTCGATTGTCCTTTAGCGTTATTTCTTGGCTTTGTTGTGGCTGAGATACTAGAAGGAGCAGCCATGAAACAAAAATAAACAAACAACAGCAACAGAAATAGTAAACTGCACCTTTGTGTATGTTCGATTTATGCAGGAAATGTCGTACAGCACCTTGTCCACTTAATACCAGTATTCTGTTGAATGAAGAGTGCCAGGGTAAATTTCTTATGTGTTGCAGAGCCTCCCAAGTAAGTGGTACACTTTTCTCTCACAGGCTGTCACAGCTGTATGCTTTGCTCTTTATTCAAAGCTAAATTTCCTGTTCACCTCTAACAGTTATGTAAGATCTTGTTAAAAGCGTTAACTTTATTTCTAATTCCATATTGCTTGCCTATCCTTATTTTCCCATAAATTTGATCTTTCATTCACTTTCTTTTTTATCCCACAGTATTATCCATATTTAGCTATGGCTGGGTAAACCAGGTGAGAGCCAAAACCTCACTTTTTTCTCCCAAGGTGTTCTTGTGTCCCTTTCATCATCCTAGCAGGTAGCACACTCTGTACTTCATGCAGAACAGAAAAGAGAAATAGTATGCAAGTATTGCTTTTTTTTTTCCTTCCAGATGTCTATACCCTCAAAAGAACATAGAGGGGTTTGTAGAAGAGAGAAAAGGAAAGGAGAGGCTTTTGTGGATGAAAAAAGGGGAATGAGGGAAACTACAGAATAGCCAATGAGCCCCAGAACAGCGGAAATGGGCCCTGCCTCTGGTGGCCCCACTGGAAGGTAGCCAGACCCCAGAGAGCTCGAGGCAGGCTAGATCACGCAGCATCACCAAAATCTCTAGGGTCCCTGGTAAACCTAGAAGCAGTGGGGACTTGAGCGAGTACGCAGCAGGGGCAGTGGAGCTTCCCTGCAGCCAACTGTTCAGATGACCTGCCAAGAACCGCTATGGCACTCTGAAAGACACTGGAGCTGTGCCATCATCCCAGGGATGAGTGAGAATGTGGGAAGCACTGAAGTTAATTGTTCTACCAGGTCCTAGGGGTTCAGGCTCAGAAACTGAGTTGAGTCAGAGAAAATAATCTTTTAAAAAGTCACATTTTTGCACAACTGTGTTTGTGGACCTACATATATGTAAGTTGCTACAAGTTCTTTTTGAAACCAGGCACAGTCCAAACCAACCAATCAACCCGATGACAAATAAACACATAAACCATGAAAAAACATGAAAATAAAGCAATGTAAGTGGAAGATAAAAAATTTGGAGTTAGAGGGATTTTATTTTGAAGGTTTGAAGTATAGTCTCTAAATGACATTCTATTGAGTACCCTGAAGGCTGAATTAAACTCTCTTCTATCAAATTTCTCTTTCCTGCAAGATATATTATACATCTTAATGCAGTTGTGAGGAACAACAAATAATTTAATGTGAACCACTTTATTAATCTAAATCCTTGGTAGATAGTTGTTACTATTATTAATTACATATTTTCAGACTGGTTGCAGCACATGAGGAACTGAATAATAACGATGACATCATGTGCTAGGTTAATTGATCACATGATATCCCATGTTAACATGCATTTTACTATTACAGCAGTCACATAAACATTGGTCTCCTGTATGCTTAGAACAGACACCTTTGCAAGCTCATTATAGCCCTTTGAGTACCTTTCTAACTCCACTTTCAGTATCATTCTGGAATGTTACGTCTGAAAGCTAGATCACTTCCATTAAGCAGGAAGAGCACATTCCCTGAATGCAGGGTCACAGATAAAATCCGCTTTTCTCACTGGTTTTATTAGGGCAATCTGCCTTTGCTTCTTGATCTCTCTTAGGGATGTGGGGCTGGAAAATGTAGTTACCACAGTACTGTCCTCTTACCTGTGCCCACAATTCTTTTCAAGGAAAATTGAGATCCATTGTCTTGTACAGCGCTGCCAAAATATCCTATATTGATTTCCGGTTTAAAAAAGTCTCAGAATAAATTGGCTTTCAGGCAGTTTATTGAGTCATTTTAAAGTTTAGTTTTCTTTAATGAAACAGCTAAGCTAAAAAATTAATTAATGTTACATAAAGACTTTCTAAAAACATTCAAAGTGGTTATAGTTTTAGGTCTAAACTCTCTTATTTATTTATAGAAACTCTAGAGGAGCTATTGTAGTAGAAAATGGCATTTTTATTTGTCATTTCCATGGTTTGTGCCTTTTATAAATGTTAAAATTTATAATGTCATGTTATATATTTTTTGAGATTCAAAAATAAGTAGAAATTGGGGCTGGCCCCGTGGCCGAGTGGTTAAGTTTGCGCGCTCCGCTGCAGGCGGCCCAGTGTTTCGTTGGTTCGAATCCTGGGCGCGGACATGGCACTGCTCGTCATACCACGCTGAGGCGGCGTCCCACATGCCACAACTAGAAGGACCCACAACGAAGAATATACAACCATGTACGGGGGGGCTTTGGGGAGAAAAAGGAAATAAAATAAAATCTTTAAAAAAAAAAAAATAAGTAGAAATTCACACTAAAAAATAAAAAGCTAAACTCTTCAGGTTAAGGTCAATCTGTAACTTCATAAAAGTTTCTAGAGAAATTTTCCCTAACTCAGAGACTAAGAAACTTTTTGTTGATGGTGAGTTCTTCAACCCACTGTGTTCCATGCCAACTAAACCCAATCTGTGTTTATCTTGGACCACAGCATCAGAATCTTGTGGATATTTGTTAAGAAGGAGGATTATAGGGTCAATTCTCAAACTATTAATTCCAACCTTAGGTTCCTAGTCTAATGGGCTTCTTGATGGTCAAGAACTTCTGCACCAATCTCAATCTTTATCAAAATCTCCACCTGAACCCCTCTCTACTCCAAAACACTAATGATTTATTTTGCACACAATTTAGCTTATAGCGGAAACAGTAAGTAGTATTAAACCATGGCCTCATCCTATTTATCCTACTGCAGATAGACAACAGAGGGAAAAATGTTGGAAAAATAAGAAATATTATGAGATGAATAGCCACATGGCCTCAAAGAGAAGACACCTGGAGTCAGATTGGGAAGGAAGGATGAGTATTTTTCACTTAACTTTATTGAGATGAGAGAAATTTAGGAATAACATGCCACAGTATTAGAGAGAAACAAGACTGCGGCTTGTTTCTCAGATTTTTCTAAACTTAGCCAATTCCTTTTGGTCTCAATGGCTTCATCTGAGTAGTGGTATAAAGGATTGGATTATTTGACTGTTGACATTACTATTTTACGGTCCCAACATTAAAAGTGGTCACGATGACTTTAGTATAATGTTAGTTGAGAGAAAATTATTAGTGATCTGTTGCTGTCATTTACTATAGTTAACAATACTGTATTGTATATTTGAAAGTTGCTAAGATAAGATTTTAAAAGTTCTCATCACACACAAAAAACCTATAACCACGTGAGGTGATGGACGTGTTAACTAAACTTATTGGGGTAATCATTTTGCAATATACCCATACATCTAATCATTGTGTTGTATACCTTAAACTTATACAAGGTTATATATCAATCACAACTCAATAAAGCCATGAAAAAATGCTGCTTTTTACCAACAACTCCTTGCAGGGGAGTTCATGACCAATAACTTTCCAACTGCTTTAAATAGATTTTGGTAAATATAAGTTGGATTGAATATTTTACTGTGAAATATGTTATATTTATAACAGAGTACATAAAACCTTCATAGAGAGTTTAGTCAATAATTATAAAGTGATCACTAGTGTAACAACCAATCAGGTCAAGAAACAGAACATCATTGACACTCAGATCCCCACCTCAACCCATGGATCCTTTTCCAATCACAGTTCTTTCTTTCCCGTAGGGATAGTCACTACCATGACTTTACAGTACTTTCTTATTTTTTTTTAATTTATCTTCTTCATAGATGAAGAAAGTACAACTCAAGTCTTGGTGCTTTTATTCTCCTTGGGAGGCTTCCACACATACAACTCAATAGCAAAAAGACAAATAATCCAAGTAAAAAACAGGCAGAAGATCTGAATAGACATTTCCAAAGAAGATATTCAGGTGGCCAATAGATACATGAAAAGATGCTCAATATCCACGTTAGCTTGTGTTGCCCCCATATACTTTAACTAGATGATATAGTTTGCTTATTTTTTAGTTTTGTATAAATGTAATTGTATTTTGTGTTCCTTTGTGTTTTTTAGTTTTATTCAACATAAAACCGAATTTTGTTTTTTTTGGAAAATTGGGCCATAGCAGAGTTTTCATTTTAATTGCTGTACAATAATTTACTATGTGCCTATACCACAATTACTTATCCATTCCAGTACTGGGGAACATTTAGGTTGAAACTAGCTTGGGGATATATTAAACAATGCGGCCATGAACATATTTTTCCTTGTATTCTGCAGCACGTAACCATGCATTGCTCTTGGAATATATCTAGGAGTGGAATGCATGGTCACAGGAGATACATATCATCAAGGTAACCAGACAATGCTACACCCTTTTGCAAAGTGGTTTTGCCAATTTATACACTTATCAGCAGTGCATGAACATCCTTGAAAATCTGTCACTACTTAGATGTGTAAATTTGTCAGATTACGTAGGCTATTATACTCAATCACTCATCCATCTGTCCATTCATTCAATAATTTTTAAGGCTTTCTATGTCCCAGCCAGTGTGCTAGGCACTGGGAACAAAAGGTGAGTACAACAGGGGCTGGCCCCGTGGCCGAGTGGTTGAGTTCGTGTGCTCTGCTGCAGGCGGCCCAGTGTTTTGTTGGTTCGAGTCCTGGGCGTGGACATTGCGCTGCTCATCGTGCCACGCTGGGGCGGCGTCCCACATGCCACAGCTAGAGGGACCCACAACGAAGAATGTACAGCTATGTACTGGGGGGCTTTGGGGAGAAAAAAGGAAAAAATAAAAAAATCTTAAAAAAAAAAAAAGGTGAGTACAACAGACACTGTTTTACTGTGTCCATTATAAACTGAAATAATGATAAATCCTGAATGCCCCTTAGGATTCAAATTTCTACTCACACTCAAATGGGCCAATAAACTATGAAGATGATTTTCCAGGAAAGAGTCCTACTGCGGAGGTAAGGAGTCTAACGCGTCGTCCTGATAATGATTAGAGATCATATCAACAGCAGTTCCAGCAGCTTCACTTCCATTTGCTGGAGATGTGCATCTAATATGGGGAATATTTTTCTTTCATGTCACAGGAAACAATTCCTGGATTATTGCTTTGGAGGTTATAGGTTACATGTCTTAGCTTGACAAATTACTGATGGAATGAAGAAAAGGTGCCTCAAAGCAGCAACGAATGGGATATTATGCTTCATGTCAGAATAATATTTAATCCTTTCATCTTTTAAATAGGAATTCTGATTTCATTTAAATTCAATAGGCACACTTTTCTGAGTGCCTGTGTTTTTGCGCATGCATCTACTGTGCTCATAATTGCAAAATTAGTGCATATAAATCACGTACAAAGGCACTGGATCATTATAGCTTTGGTACTCAGATACAAATATACATTTGTGTGTCTAAATGCAGAATGAAAAGGAAAAAAAAAGAACCTGAGAAAATCTGGCACTGAATATCAAGTAAAAGACTGTGCAGCATAGCAATTCTCCTATTCCCATACTAATTTGCCAGAGGAGTTAATTCCAATAACCCAAGTCTGGCAGTGGACCGCACAGCATGCAGTTGGAGAATTATATATCATCTGGAGAGGGTCGAAAAAGTGATTTTTCTTAACTATATTGCCACACTGTTCTTAATCCTTTAAAACATATTATTTGAGATAAATGCTTCTTTTAAATAGGTGGGTTTTCTTTCCTTTGGTGAGATTTGTTCTTTAATATTCCATGGTGGACATTTAAACCTGTATGCAATCTCTTGGTTATTCCATGCAACTTGTCACTGTATTACTCCAAAAAATGTGAAAAAAATACGAGTTGCATACAAAATAACAACCAAAGCAGTTGTGGCCTTCAAAATTAGTTTAGAAAGGTAAATGTATAAACCTCACATCTGTGGATTTGCACTCAATACAGGGCACAAACAGCAGGGTTCTGTCTGCTACGGACAAATAAAGACTCTGCAGGCTCCGTCAAGTGCTTCTCATTCAGAAATGTTGGCAGCACTGTTCACAGTCACAAATACAAATTATTTACTGCAGCATGTTAAGTAATAGGATAGATTTATTGCAGTAGGAGAAGCTGATAAAACCACTGGCAAGATGTAGCTTGTAGAAGTAAACAAATCAACCAGAAGGAGCAGCTGGGGAAAGAAGTGCAGGCATATGTGTGTGCATTTGGTTAAAATGCAATGTTGACTTCAAAATGATGGGAAAAGAATTCTCTTCCTTCTCCTATGCCACCCCAAGGCACAGAATCTAAACAGGATAGTTTCAAATTTCATCGTCTGTCTGCTGTGAGAAATCAGATGTAGTATACGGAAGTCTTCTGTTATTGCTGTAAGTCCACAACGCTTCATAACAACCCCCTGGCTATAAAAGGGAATGGCTGCTACAAAAGTGTAAATTCTCATTGTCAACTATAGAAAAACGAGCAGGGGATGAGAGAGCCCTAAGACTTACAGACTTGCCTCAAACTAAATATGGCTTGCAAACTATTTTTGCTTCATCATTTTGGAAATCACTACACACAGACACACACATACACGCACATTACTCTTGAGAACGCCTCTGAAAGTTTCAAGTTGAAAAAAAAAAAGGCTCTTCCTCAGATTACATAATTTTCATTATGTATTCCTTCTGGCATTTTAGCAGGTGGCATTTCAGTGATCAATGAAGCTCTGGCATCTGCGCTTCCTTGTATATTTTGCTAGTCTGCCAGTCCACTGATCTAGAATTACATTATTGTCACCATCATTTTTAGATGCCTATAAAAACCAGGTCTTCTGGCACCTTTCGTCATTTTGTAGCATGAGAATTACCTGAAGTTCCCTCATATTTTATTCTTAGGGAGACGTTTTTTGTTCCAAAATCTCTTTTTCTTTTCCTCTTTGGTTCCTTTAAAGACCCTTTCACTTATGGCACATTTAGTACTCAAGAAAGACTGGAATAGACACATCAAAGCAAAAAACTTAACATGTTAGGCATTCAATAAATTGTAGTTGAATGGTTGGAGATGCCAAATGTGTCTGGGAAAGATGGCATCTGGACATTTCAAAGCATTTCCATCCTGCAAAACGATACTTTGTGTATACCTTTGGCTTTGCTATATTGCTGAAAACAAGTTGTCATGTCTACTACCTCATCTGATCTTCACAGTATTCTTGTGAGCTAGGCAGGAAAGGCGTTCATTCAATATTTACGGAGTATCTCCTTGGTGCCAGGCACTGTTCTTGGCACTAGGAATAGAGAGATGCATAAACGAAACTTCCCTGTTTTAAGAAAGGGGGATTATATTCTAGAGGTTATCATCGCCAATCTGCAAATGTGGAAACAGAAGCACCGAGAATTAAACGTTGGCCCCTAGTAAGCAGTTGCAGCGACACGAGTAGTAATCAGGTCTTCTGGGTCCTGCTCTTGGTTCCCAGGTTACTCACAACCTGTCTTGGATTGGTGCTAATTGCTGCGGAGAATGATCATGACAAACTCTGAGAAGAAATATTCAGTATTGCTAATTTGAATGGAAACCCCCAGCATGTGCTTGACAATATGTCATTGCATTTTTAAATGCTCTTTACACTAAAGAATCTAGAAGTATTTATTGTATTGGGGAGAAATGCTTTTGGTATATGTGTCTGGTTTATTGCATAACCTGGTCCTGGTAGGTTGTGAGCAGAAAGCAAATAGATTCTTTCTAAGTCCCCTTACAACAACCTCTATAACATCTTTGTTCCTTTCTTCTGCTTCTTTAAGTAGCTCTCTGGTATTTCAAAGATCAGTCCAGTTTAATGTAATTGCCCATTCGATTGAAAATTTCTCCCCTCTCCCATCTGAAGCCTGGACTCAACACCCCCGTATGGATAGGAGGTGCAGTTAACTTCTTGATTCCCACCTCTGGCCCTTCTAGGCTTTTCCCTCATTTACAATGCTGCCTCTTAATCTCTCAGGTTAGTGTGGGGAGACAAACGAGAAGCAAAAAGCAGATAGGTCTCACTTGACTGGTACAGGTGTCCTATGGATTTTGATGTCCAAATGCTGCTTTTTCTCTTCTTGGATGCTTTTGAGGGATTTTCAGACTTATATTCTAGAGGTCTTCTAGCTCCAATTCTCTGACATGGAAGGGTCTCCTCTGACTAATGCTTCTGTGTCTTTCCTCAGCCATATTTTGCAGTAGTTTACCCTACATGTCTTCCTCAGTATAACACCTCACCCTCAAAGGTGATCCCACCCCATGATTTTTGGCTGGTGTCCACCTCAACGTGGCCTCAGCTTGGCTCCCTTCTGTGGAGTCCACATCAGGCTGATGGGAAAAATGCACCTTTGCCCTGCCAATCTCTGAAAGGGGAGGCCATTCCCAAAGCGGTGCTCTTGGTTCTGCTGTCAAAGCAGAGCTGCCCTGCCAGCTGCCAGCCACTGACCTTTACACTTTTGTAGGCATGAATCACATATCCACAACCTCATCCCCCAATCTCCAGGAGATTCAAGTGAAGCACGCCCAAGGTTTCTTTGGGATCCTCCGTCATTTGGCATGAAGTAAAGAGGAAAGAACCCTTTCCCCTACACTGAAGATGGGAAATGCCACAGCATTACATCTAGCTTGTTTCAGAAGAAATTCTGTCTATTTACCATGCTTCATCAACCTGCAAGCCAGAAGGAGGCGTTCTTAGTCAGCTCGGGCTGCCATAACAAAATACCAGCGACTGAGTGGCTTAAAAAACAGACATTCATTTCTCACAGTTCTAAAGGCTAGGAAGTCCAAGATCAAGGTGCCAGCAGACTTGGTTCTTGGTGAGCATTTTCCTGGCTTGCAGATGGTGGCCCTCTTGCTGTGTCCTCATATGGAAGAGAGACAGAAAGAGAGAGAGAGAGAGAGAGCTCTTGTGTTTCTTCTTTTCAGGGCACTAATCCCATCATGAGGGCTCCACCTTCATGACCTAATTACCTTCCAAAGACTCCATCTCCAAATACCATCAGACTGGGGGTTAGGGCTTCAGCATATGAATTTTAGGGGAACATAATTCATTCCGTAGCAGAGGGTGATGTGCTAACACTCATAAAACCATCTTTTGATCACTGCTTTTGAAGAACTGCTTGTTCTTCAAACGGCGTGTACATTTTAGGAACTCCCTTTTTGTTGAAGGTATTTAGATTCATTTTTCTCAGCTTTGTGGATTCCTCTGACACGCTGAGACAAGAATAACATTTCAACATCCTTTTAAACGTATGACTATTTGAAAAACTAACCTCCTTACATTTGTAGAGTTTTGTCTTTTCTTTTAGATATCAATATCCATCTCCACCTTTATGAAGTCTTTCAAGACAAAATCCACACACAGAGCAACCACAATAAGCTTAGCAAAGGCTAAGAGTTTCCTAAATATTTTTATATGTGATATTAACTGTTTGCATTTGCTTTATTGTTTTGTGTTCCCTGTCTTTTTCATGTATATAGAAATCATTTAGCTCTGGACTAAACAATCTGTCCAATAGAACTTTTTGTGATTATGGAAAGTTCTCCCCTGTCCAACATGGTAGCCAATATCCATTTTTGACTAGTAAGCACTTGCAATGTGGCTGGTGCAATTAAAGACCTGAATTTCTATTTTTATTTAATTTAAATTTTTATTAAATTTAAGTTAAAATTAATTAAAATTAAATAAAATTAGGAAGTTAACTTTAAATTTAAATAGCCACATATATTTAGTATTTACCATATCAGATAGTGCAGTACCAAATGACTGGGATCTTGATCTCTAATTCTTTTCCCTTGTACAGCAATACCCAGAATGATGTCCTCCTTAGAGTGCATTATATTATTCTACTCAGTAAATACTCAATGACTATTATTTCATCATTTTCACATTAGCAAAGATTAGTACTTAAACATGTATAGCTGATGATAGTAGTACAAGCCACTTACTTTTGATAATATTCCACTACTAAATGATGTCCCTTTCTATTTTGTTACCTAACTATGCCTCTGTCTTTCTTCTACGTCATGAAATAAAGTAATTTTGGAAGGTAAGACTTAACACAGTGTGCATCATTTATTTTTCAAAGAAGAAGCTTTCGAGCAATGACTATATATATTTTGAGATGGAGTGTATGTGCAACTGGTAGAATGGACCAGGATACAACGGCTCATATGATTTCCAAGGCCAATCACCATTGGCAGATATGGATTGCAATGGCCATGTTGGGCACGAAGTAATTTATATCTATTTCAAAACGCTCTAGAAATGCAAAGGACATGCTTAAGTCATGCAGTGCTCCCTAATCTTCATACAAACAAAACTGTCCTACTTCGGATAACTCTACTTTATGTTGAACTAGCTACTCCTGAAGCTTCCTGGGAGCCCCTCACATTACTTTCAGCTCATCTAGCAAATGTACAGTATTTCTGCTTCTTGTTATTTTTTGTAGTTACCGTTTGTTAGTTTGCCAAACCATCCAGCTTCTATTCATTATTCATCAGTCCAAGTACAATGTCATTGACAATGAGCTTCAGTGGATATGCTATAAGCTTTCTGCAGGATTTCGTTGGTTACTAATTCTGTCATTTGAAAGAAGGGATGACACACAAGTAATACTGATGACAATGCACAGAAGTCATATACAAATTTTGAATCATTTCTAAATCTCCAATATTTACAGCCCTTTAGACTGCTGCAAAAAAACCTTCAATTTGTTCTAGAACTTCACTTTGGAGTTATGCTGTAAGGCATGGAGGGAAACCAGATATCAATTTTCTGGGACTAATCTTATAGGAGGTATCCCATCAAGTTGATATTTAATAGTCTTTTAAATCCTCAGAACAAGTTCCAAAGGGGAAAAAAAAAATGTTTCTCTTAACACCGAGTATTCTCATTATAGCAGTAGTGTTAGTCTATTCTGATAACTTATATGATGCAGTATTGGTGGAATCTGCTGGGAAATAACATTATTATCAGACTCACTGCTTTTGACACAATCAGGCCCACAGGACTGTTTCAGACTAAAGGTGGTGAAAAAGCCAACAGCCACTGAAGATAGCAAGCACAATTCTCACTGAGTATTTTCAGAGTTGAAGAAGGTATCAGACGCATCTTGGGGCATTATAGCACATTAACTCAGGTATAATTTAAAATTTTTCATTCTTTGAGTATGAATGATGATATGAATAAAGGCATTCTGTCCCAGCTTTTCTGAAAGACCGTCCCAGCTGCTTCATCTTGTATTAGCCTTCTACATTTTCTAAATTCCTGTGGTACTTGTCGCTATTATACAATTTGGCAATTTAATGATGTCTTCTATTATCACCGCTCACACACGAACTCTGCTTATGGATAGGGGACATGCCTCACACATTTTCTACATTTTTCACAGTGCTTAGCATGGTGCTAGGCAAATAAAAGGCATCCAATAAATACTTTTTTATCAGTATTAAGTATAATGACAACCATCTTGCGGAAAGAGAACTTAGATTTAAAAGTCATTGTATTTTATGGGCAGTGATTAAGCACTAACACCTCACTTACTCATGTAAGGTACTCTGCTTTAAATAACTGCAACTGTCTTTTTGTGTGATCGTATTTGAAAGCACAGTAGCTCACAAGAGGTTAAATTCTGGGGCTTGTTTACTAGTTCTTTATTTGATAAGACTATGGATCTCCTTTTCATTTAGGGATACTTTCCTGAGCTCTGGTCAACCTGTTTTTTCATTTCATTGTAGCATTCCTAAAGCAGAGAGCACAGGGTCACTTTCCTAATGATTTTTTTTTTTCTGGAAAAGTAAGAAAACTATTTAACACATAGAACCATCCCATTCCTACAGTGGGACACTAATGGAGGCAACCTTGGCACCCAGGGACTATCTGTGTCCAACAGGTATCTGTGCCACTTATCAAAAGTAAACACACAATACTCTCCAATGGACTGAGAGCCACCACAGCAACTTCACCCTTCAATAAAGCATCCTGTGTCTCCTTGTTCAGATGGGTGGAAAAGAGAGAGGAGGAAGAAATTGGGAAAGGGGCTTCAGCTATAGCCTTTGGTAAAATAACAATCCTGTGTATGAGAGAAGGTTGGGGAAGCACTATTAAGTACAAACTCCATTCTACAGTTGCTTTTAGGATCATTGGAGTCTATGGAAGCTCTGCAATACCATTTAAGGTATTGGAAAATAATGGAAGGTTGGTTTTCTATGGCACTGAGGCAATTGGCTTCTCTTCTGGTAAGTTCCCTTCAACCACCATAGAAAAAACATTAGCTTTCCTTTTTCATCACCCTTTCTCCACACTCATACCCTATAGCCCTTTGATTCCCCCAATGTACTGAGGACAACATTAGACTTTGCATCAAGCTGTTTTCCCTAGGTAAGTCACTGCTTTTATACTCACACTCGAGAGAAAGTGAAAGAAAGTAGGAATAGTCGGAGAGTTAATTCACAGATTTCTGGAGATCTGAGCTTTCCAGAGGTGCTTGGAAAGCAGGAGTACCAAGAGCTGTGTGCCACTTTGGGAATCAGTGGCATGATGAAAACAAATATAAGTGATTATCCTGAAGTTACTTTCAACCAAAGGAGCATAAAGTGGCCACAAGGTGGAGGTTCAAAATGGAAATAAGTCGCATGCAAACTCTGTCTAAGTGAATATTAAACTATGACCCAAATCTGCCATTTTCAAAAGTTAAGAAACTCTTTTAAACTGCAGAACACACTGGAACTTTTGCAACAGAGTAAATAGTGCTTAACATCATAAAAGCATCAGGAATTACTATTGCCATACACAGAACTGATTATGCCATGAAACTCATATTGTATCATTACTGGATCAAGATCTGCACAATGCTAATTATAGCATCTGAGTTACCACTGCAACAGGAAAACTGTGGTTTTGCCAGAGAACTTAGTATTTGTTTGAGTATTTAATACTTTCAGTAACCATGACTATGATAGTTTGTTGATTCATTGGGCCTAACAGGTTAAGCAAAATTATGAAACTATTCACTTGTAGACTAACCATTATTCCTGAAGCTACCTCCCATGGTGGCCCAATGAGTTCTAGAAATTTCCAGGAAAACTCTAATAATACTAGTTTCCTTTACTGCTTAAGAGACCACAGATCTTGACTTGGCAATTGACTGACCATGTAAATCTGGCCAAGTGACATAACTCTGAGATGCAGTTTCTCATCTACAAAAGGTAGGATAAAATATGTCTATCTCATTGATTTGCTACAAAATTAAATGAGATAATGCATGTAAGACATGTAATGAACACTCAGTAAAGGTGGATTTTATTCTCATTTGAAAAGCATTAAATGTATATTACTTTGAAAAATGTCTGTTAAAAAATTAAAACAGAGATTTGGGCTGTGCATTAAGGGAATATACCTCATATTTCTCACACTTATGGCTGCCAAGACTGTTATACAATATTTTTGAAAGCCTGGTGAAAGATGAAAGCATATTTGAATGAACCCATAACACTGTCAACTTAGTGGCATGCAAAGGAGTTGTCGATTGATGGTTTCCAGCAGTGTTTACAATGGGCATTACCCTAGGTTCGTAAGAGTGAGTACGCATTTATTTCAAATGTAACGAATCTTTAACATAGCTTATCTTTTTAAGATCCCACAGTTCATATAAATGGCTTCTAGGGAGAAAGCCCACTTTACTTTTCTGCACTGAAATCTAGAATTTGGCATCTTTAATTTATTGTGGATCTTATAAAAAGCACTCAACCAACAAGAGGACACATAGTTAATTATGTGCCACTTTAGGAGAAATGTAATACACAGTGAACAAAAATGACTCTTAAAGTGAATGTTATAACCTAATTGGTTACTTGCACCTTATAAATTAGAGCTAATTAGCAAAAGGAAATTTTTACATCTCAGAGTGGTTACATCGGTTCGCCAGAATTACATGGTCAGCCAGTTGTCAAGTCAAGATTTAAGCTCAAGTTTTCTTAATTCAAAGTTAATATTCATTCTATTTGCTGTGTTCTTCTAAGAAGTAGAAAAAGAAACTAGTGGTATTCAGGCTTTTCATGGGAATTGCTAGAACTCATTGACCCAAGATTGGGCAAAAAGAAATTGTCTTCACTGTCTGTATTATCTATAAGAAAAATAGGACTGTTTTTGAAAATGTGAATTTCTCCCTTTTTCTTCAGTCTCCCTAGTAAGTGAATAACAATCATGTTTATTACTTATAAATAAAACTTTACTTGTTCCAATTTTTAATTAATGTTACCAATTCTTAAAGTCACTGAATTATACGTAGTGCAATAACTTATTACACAAAGATAAGATTTTAAAATGATGTTGCAAAATGAGAAATCAATGTAAACATAATGCTTAGGTATCAGTAGTAAGTCTTTCTCATTCCTCTTTCATCAAAATCACCCTCTAACCTGAATGTCATCTTGCTTCCCTTAACCATTACTGATTACGCATAAGGAGGTTGGCTATATCTTTCCTACTCTTTCAGATCATTGATACAGATTTTTTTTAAAAAGAAACATAAGAAGTAAAACAATTTTAATTTTTAATAATTTTTGCTTTTCTTTGTCTCTTTTGAATAATTTGTCATTATACTTGGAATGTCTAGAGCTCTGTTAAAGAAATACAGCAGATTGATTGTTGAGACATTCTTATTGTAAGTTTTATACTTGAATGCTCATCAATCATCCTGAGAACCACTCCCTGCTGCGTGTGTGCTGCAGTAAATATCTGAATAAAAATGATCTTGATAATGCACCAAGGCAGAGAAATAAACTAAAGATCCAGAAGAAATATACCAACCTTTTAAAAATGGCCTATATAAGAGATTCGTGGCTTTCAAAGTTTTTGATCGTCAGCCCCAATGAGAAATAGATTTCACATCTTGATCCAAGACAAATGCACATCAATATCAAATCACTAAACAATACTTTCCCTCAACTACTAAAGTGCTTGTCTTGTTAGGAGTAAGATATTGACATGTTAAATACAACAATGGGGTAAATAGACTGATTATGGTTCTTAAGTTTATGGCAACTATAACGAAATTAGAATGCATAACTTTTAAACCATCAGAAAAAAACCCCAACAACTTGAGCTATTCTAAAGAAGCAAAAATTAGTAAAAATGAAACAAAATGATAGTAAAAAAAGTTGAAAATATGGCCAAGAAAGCAAAGCTGAGTCCTAATAAAACAGCGATTACAATATACGCAAATGACATAAAACAAAAAGACATAGAAACTACTGATATTAATAAAATTGAAAAAAGATATATGAGGCAGATATGAACCTAAAGAAAGCTCTAGTAATAGTAATATTTGAAAACATAAAATTTAAGGCAAAAAATACGGTACAAAGAAAGACGTTATATACTTGAAAAATGAGCAATAGAGAACATGGTACATTCATCATAAATACATATGCCTCCAACAATATATCTTCAAAACATGTAAAGGATTTACTGACAAAATAAGAGGAAAGAAGTGATAAATTAAAAATTTGGAATGAAGATTTTATCATACTCCTCTCCTAAAACATAGATCGTGCAAAAAAAAATATGCAGTGATATAGAAAACCTCAACAAAACAACTTTATGACTCTTGCTAGGTTTGAGCCACTAAATATATATGAAATTCTGTCTTTCAAATCAGAATATACAATCTGTTTAAGCACACATAAAAATTTACAAAATTGGCCACTTAAAAAGTCAAAAAGAAAGCCTTAGTAAATTACGAAAGATCAGTATAATGCTATGTTCTCCATTTTTTTCCATTCCCATCTATTGTCTTTCTTTCTGTCCCTCTGTCTCTGTCTCTCTCCCTCTCCCTTCCTTGCTCCCTGCCTCACTCCCTTTATCTGTAAATTTCATTGTAGCACAAGCTACACATAGAAAAGTACACAAATCATAAATTGTACACTCAATTAGTATTCACAAAATGGACAAATCAGTGTAACCAGTCTTCCAAACAAGAAATAGAATATTACCAGAATCCACAAAGCCTCTTATTTTTTTAAAGATTGACACCTGAGCTGACATCTGTTGCCAAAATTTTTTTTTTCTTCTTCTCCCCAAAGGCCCCCCAGTACATAGTTGTGTATTTTCAGTTGCGAGTCCTTCTGGTTGTGCTATGTGGGGCGCCGCCTCAGCATGGCTGATGAGCGGTGCCATGTCTGCGCCCAGGATCCAAACTGGAGAAACCCTGGGCCACCAAAGTGGAGCTTGCGAACTTAACCACTCGGCCACAGGGCTGGCCCCTGAAGCCCCTTTCTTATCCTCTTCTAGATGTTATGCCTCTGCAAGGGATATCCTGATTTCTAATAGAATAGATGGAGTCATATAATATGTATTCTTTTGCTTTTGATGTCTTTTGTTCAACATTATGTTCATGAGATCCATCCAGTTTGTACGTTTCTCATTTTTTTCCTTTTATTTTACTCTCATTTTTGTAAGGTATTTAAATATACCACAAGGTATTTGTGGACATTTGAGTTCTTTATAGCTAGTGGCAGTGCCAGTGCCTCCACAAACATTTTTGTACATGCCACTTTGTAAGGAGACATACATATTTCTTTTGGCTTTATATAGGTGTGCAATTGTTGGGTTATAAGGTATACACATGTTAAACTTTAGTAAATAATACTAAACAGTTTTCCAAAGTGGTTGTGCCAGTTTACACACTCATTACCAATGTACGAGAGTTTCAGTTGCTTCATATCCTTGCCAACACTTGGTATGGTTTTTCGTTTTTGTAGTAGCCACTTGGTGAGTATAGACGGTATTATGTTAAAAATTCAATTTTTGTTTCTATAATGAAGTTGAGTACATTTTCACATTTCTATTGGTCATTTGGATATCCTTTTTTGCAAAGTGCTTGTTTAAGATTTTGCCCACTTATGTGTTTGTCTGTGTTTTGATTATCGATTTGTAGAAATTCTTTACATAGTCTAGATAAAAGTCCTTTCTAGATAAAGGTATTGTGAATGCATTCTCCAGTTCTATGGCTTGTTTTTTTCACTACTGAATGCTGTCATTTGATGAACAGAAATTTGTAGTTAAAATGTAACAGTTTAGTTCATTTTTTTCTACGTGGTTAGTGCTTTTCATAAACTAAGTAATCTTTGCCAACACCATGTCATGAAAAGATTCCCTTATGATTTTTTTAAAGCCTTAATGTTTTACCTTTCACATTTATTTCTACAATCTGGAGTTGCTTTTTGTATATGGTATAAGGTAGAGTCAACATACCCCTTTTTTTTAAACTTACAATTTTGTGAAGTTGGGGTATAGCTTTAAGTATTACTTTCAGTTTTGAAGCAAATACTGCATGGTGCCATCAGTATAAAATACCGTAACAAAAATAGCATAAACCTAGAAATCATCTCATAAAATTCAGTATTCTTTGAACAAGGACATGCTATAGTGTGCTGGACTTGAAATCACGTGATCCTTCATCTACCACAGCTGTCAAAATTGAAGCAAATCAGTTTCTGGACATCACTGTCCTCAGCCATGACATCTGTGGGTTTTGATCCAGGTCCCTGCTAAGATCTTTCCTTCCAGTTCTAACCTTTTCCCTCCTTGAGCTTTTGATGCCACCCTCTTTAAAGGCAAGACATTGCACTAAGTATTCATTTTAAATGATTACTTTAAAATATTTCAATTTTGCTAAAACTTAACATAAAAATGCTAAAACTTAACATAAAAATATTTCCCCAAATACCATCTATACACAGCAGCTGCTTCATTTCCCGTTGTTTCTCTCACTCTTTTTCTTTCTTTCTTTTAACTTACTTATCCATACTTGTTTACATATTTCATTTATTCAACCATAATTTTTAATAGAATTCTACTATTTGAGTCTGTAAAGTGTATAATTCAATACGGCTTTCTTGAGCTTTTCCAGATAATAGTCTGCTTTGTTTATTTCTTGATTCTCTGTGGGGAAACTCAATTTAAATCACAGCCAAAAGCAAAATAAAGTTTAAAATGACACTGAATCAAAAGACACAATATATTTAATATTTCACATAAAAAGAGAAGGCATGAGGAATCTAATCATTAAGTAATTCTATAGCTCTAAATGTATATACATGATGAAAACCCTTTGTCTGATAATGTAACAAAGACAGTCAGATTTTCTTTATCTTGATCTCATCCTGCCTTTAATATGAACTTGCAAATGATTTCCTTATAAGGAACAACACCACGCCAGCTTTAATCCATTCTGATCCAATAATAACACCACAGGAAACTGAGCTCATTATAATAAAAAAATAATTGCTATAATAAGAATAGTATTTGCAAAATAATTATTGCACTGTAATAGTTAACATTAACAACACTCAGAAATTTGGTACCTTTTAAGCTGGTCTAATGTAATAAAGTGGATATATTTAGAATTACTAAAGGTATTATTAAAATATGGTCCCTTTAAGTGATGATAATTATTTAATAATACCAATATAGAATAGAACATTTGTTCCTAATGTAATTGAAAGCTACTTTATACATACAGATATTTAAATAACTGCATTTGTAAACTGGTTGCAACTATAAGAAATCTCAAGAGCTTTTATTCTATAAAAATTATTGCAGTAATACGATGCTTACTTATCACGGCTGAAGTGACACAGTCGTGAAATGCAGTCACTCAAAGGGTCACCCTTCCTGTCTAAGGAGTAGAACAAATGTACCATTAGTAATAGTGAACACAAAATGATTAAAACATTGACTTATTGACATTCAGGATTTTTTTTTCCTGTGTTCATAACAGCAAAAACGAGTTTATAAATTACCTGTGTATGCAACACACATTGTTTGAAAGCTGCTCTTTAACTGCCACAACCCAGTGGAAATAAAAGGACAGCAATTAAACAAGCATCCTAATTATCATAAACTCTGAGGAATACACGAACAGAGTGCCAGGAGGCATTCATTTATTTTCACGCCAGGATGTGCTTTATTTAAGCACAGTACAAATCACCAAAGCATTTGAAATCTACGCTCAGGTAAGACACTCGTTAACGGAGATGTCTTTGAGCAAACTACACTGAGTGAAGAATGACTGTGCCACCTAACATCAATTTTCAGTATGAAAAGAGGACTTACATTACAGTGAACATACTTATATTGTCTGTGATGCATTTTCACGATTTCAAAATAATTAGTCAAGTTGGGCATATCAGCCAAAAAATACCAGGCAAACAAGTTGTACTGAACAGTGAAGAAACAAAACAACAAAACAGAACAACCTGTTAATTAACCAAAATTTTCTCCAGCTTAATACTTGAACAATCACTAATCTCGAAGCAGTCCCTTTTATTTTTGTCAACTCTGTGACAAAGTACCTCCTGTATTGCCTGGAAACTTTTAATTTATATTCATCTGTCCTTGCCTCTTGGGATCAAGCAAAAAAAAAAAAATCCAATCCTTCTTCATGAACAGACCTTAACCTTTACATATGAAAACAAAAAATCATGTCTTCCTCTTTCCTTCCACTCTTTCCAAGATACTAGTCAACTATCCCTCACCAACGTGGTTTCAGGTTCTTTCCACATTGAGTCGTCTCCCTTATGACTATGTCCAGCTTGTCCATAATTGTGTGCGGTATTCCACTCTGGTGCATTCCAGTGCAGACCAAGCAGGCCCTCTGTCACCCGGTTCTAGCTACTTTCATACAGCCATCACCAGACTATGTTGGCCACATCGTAATATTGATCACACAACTCTCTGGCTTCACAAAGACTCAACTGAAGTCACATTCCTGCAACCTAATCTTTGAGTTGCTTTTTTTTAAACATGCTGCCTTTTTTTTTTTTTTTAATGCTTCTATTTGGCCAAATCTCACATTATTTACAGGCAAATGCAATGGTAGGAGGTCTCCCTACTATTCCATGTTGCGCTTATTAGAAACTTTCGAATTTTAATTGCACTTTCAGAATTGCATTGCTAAGTGCTTCCCAATACCTTCCAATAATCTTCCAAAATCTCATGCCATGGAAATGTGACTAACTCTGGAACTTCAGAAATCTGACTTATGACCCCTATGTGTTGGCCAACTCAAATGTCATGTTAACTTCCACTTCTCACAGGGTCTGGTCACTTCCATCAGCATAATGATTAAGATCAGAGCTCTGGCACCAGACAGCCTGATCATTAATTCAAGTTCTGCTGCTTGTTAGTTGTATGATGTTGAGAACTTAACGAAACGCTCCATGCCTTGTTTCTTTATCTGTACAATGAAAATGACAGTAATACCTGCCTCATAGGGTTTTTTTTGTGAGGATTCATTTAATAAAATACATTAGTTAATGAGAAAGCATTTAGTACATAGCAAGCCTTAGCTGTTTAGCTATTAACTTGCAACCAATTTGTCAGAACTGAGATCAGAATACTGGTCCAATTATGTATTATGTAAGACCGTCCTTTCTCAGAATTTATTATGCTTATGAATCACCTTGACCAAATGCCTATTTCCAGGTTCCAGCTGATTTGTTAGGTCTTTTGACTTTTTTTTTAAGTAGTATATACAGGCACACAAGCCAACAGAAATTTTTTTGTTACAGCTCTGAATTTTCTAAGCTGATGATTTTCCTTTATTTATAAAGATCAAAATCAAGCATAGTTCTTTATGAACTTTTTCTAGAAATTAAAATTATTTTATCATATTAATGATAAAGTTAATTAGCAGATATTTTTAACAATTCCTTCCATTTAGCTCCCCTAATGAAATTGTTTATATTTTTATAATTTAATTTAACTCAGAGCGAATTCTTACTCAAATATCTGCTGTCTAAATTTCTTAAAAGCCAGTCCATTCTCAACTTTCATGCAGAACCTTTTATTTCCAAATTAGTGGCTATCTCAAACCATTTACTGGAAACAAGTCATTCATTTCCATTGAATTCCTTGCTTTTAATGAGATTCTACTTCAGTTACAGAATTCAAGCCTAAGTCATCTTCCTTAGTTCACAGAATTTTCCAAAAGTAATTCAAACTTGTCCTCAATACTGCATCCTAAGAAGTATTGACCTGTGTGTAACATGCTGTTAAAATGTGACTTTCCCCTCAGTTTTGGCTGAGGTGTGAAGGCCATAGGCAATGCTGGCCAAAGAGAGCTCTGAGAGCAATCACCACAACTGCTGAAATTTGAGAGAATTTATTTGAAGAGAACGGGGACTGGGAGTTGATCCCCTGAGGCAGAGGTCAAGGAGGTGCTATCTTCTAACCCTAAGCAAAAGTAACAGAGAATTCTAAGGGATCGCTCACAGTACCTGATGCGCATCCCAGCAGAGGTGGAGGCAGTGGATTAGTGAGAAGGTCATTGTTAAAAGGATCATGCTAAAGAAGGCAGCCTGCCATGGCTAGAGGACTCAATGGCAAGAGCCTGTGGATTATCCTGTAGGGATCAAAGCTGGGAGCTCAGGAGAAGCTGGGCAAAGGAGGAGCGATGCCCACCTCAAGGCAGTTTCAAGGAAAGAGAACCAGTAAGGGATTCTTCACAGAATCACCAGAGTTTCCATGAGATAGTCAGTTTTAAATATCTGCCAAACTCAGAGAATACAAGATCATCCTTCCCTTGCTTTCTTCTAACTCCCACTCGGTTGAAAACTGAGGTTATTCTCCTGAGAGAAGAGGAGCAAGAAAAGATGGAAGAGTAATTTTAAATAAAGTTTGGGATTTTCCATATTATCCAGGACCAAGTAATTTTACTTATTTAATCGAGACTCTTGGTAATTTAAAGTGACTCCTGGTTTGGCCTGGGCTTTTCCAGTGTCAGGAACATATAGTCACTCACTAAGGAGATTTAAGGACACAGTGAAAGACAAAAGTAACGATAATTTCTAACTATATCCTATGAGACCTGCCTACGCAAACTGATTACATATGTGTGCATGAAAAAAGGGGAACTAAAAACACAGACTGAAGCAAAATAAAATTCTCACTCTATATCAGTCATTGGCAAATCTGCTAGAAGTTCTAGCTATTGGATTGAGTATGAGAATTTCCTATTTAATTCAGATCTGTGAAAGTTTAGGTTGCAGTTTCTATTTCCTGTCTGTGATGGCAATCTTTTGGGATAGATTTCCTACACAAAGCCAGATTTTCTAGTAGGCTTTTCATCCAATTAAGCTATTGAAGCTATGCAGCCTATTTGGTTCAAGATGGCCAAATTGCTACACAAGATTTCCCTCCAGCCCTTTCCAAATCCCACTGAATTGACAGTAAAGATGCACAAGGAAGAGTATAAACCTACAACAGTGAGGAAAATAGAATTAAGAGGGAGATCTTCACTGAATGAGTTTACAACAAATTTCTGAAAGTGGTATATTTCCAGGGTCTAGTCAGAGTACTGGGACCCATAGCCCCCCACCCAACCCCTAATTTAAAAAGCCTAAGAGAGAATCAGCAGGAAAAGCAGATAGGAAGTAGAGAGAGAGGTGCTGATGGATAAAACATAAGGGTAAAATTTATATCAAATGTCAAAGGAGATAGAAAATGTGAACAAAATACAAAAAGAAAGAAAGAGTTCATTCAAGAGATCAGAGATCTCACTAAAAAGACTTCAAGAAAAGAAGGACAGAAGAAATAGAGAAGAAATTATGAAAGATGTGAGAAAAAAATTTTACACAGCACTGAAAAAAGCAAATCCTTAGACTGAAATGGTTCACCAACTTCCAAGCGGAAATGATGAGGCCAGTCCCATTGTAACACATATTTATGAATTTCACAAATCCCAGGAGAAATAGAAAATCCCCGAAACTTACAAAGACTAAGAATCAGATTTCCTGTAATAGAATAAGAATCACTTTGGTATCAGACTTCTGATGAGCAAAAATAAATGTTAGATAATACTGGAGTTACATGTTCAAATTTTAGGAATTTGGAAAATGATTCCAAGTCATTAGGAATTTCCAATCAATAGGAATCAAGGAAAATGATTTTGGATTTATAATTTTATGTCCAATGAAATTATTAGTCAAGGATAAAGGTACAATAAGGACATTTTCTGACATGCAACTATCAAACTTTTACTTCTTTACTCCTCAGTACTTGCATCTGAGAAACCAACTTGAGTATATATTCTAGCAAAATGAGGGCCAAACAAGATAGAAGAAAGTACAAAATCCCAGAAACAGTGCCTCTAACACAGAAATAAATCTAAGAGAAACCTCATAATGACAACTGTGCAGCTTGCCTAGAAAACAAATAAATCATGGTAGAGCAGGAGATCAAGGACTACCGAAGAGATCTCACTGGGAGGAACAAGAATTCCTTACATAAGAGAATTGAAAATGAATAATTTTCAAGAATAAATAAAGGGATATATTGCTTGTATGAATCAGAAAAGACAATGGCAATAAAAAGTCTCAGGAAAAACTGAAAGCAAAGCAATGTGTTTAAATATGAAATAATTATAACATATCACGATTTTAAACAATTGAACGTAAAAGAAAAAGTAGAATGAAGGAGAGAGAGAAAAACAATGAGTATGAGCCTCCTGGCCTTCATGCTAGAAATATGTACTTTCAAGTGGCACAGGTGTTATTACATTAGACTTACATGGCCTCATTTACACTTTAGAGGGAAAAAAATGTTTTTAAGCTTTGTTTTATCCAATTCATTTCTATTTATGCTATAAATTAACAACTATTTGGACCTCTAGGAAACAGAAGATATTTGGTTCACTCTAAGGAACACTTGTTACTTGTTTTGAAGATAATTCCTGATGGGGGGCTTTCAACTCAATTAATAGTGTGGGCTGCGCCTGCTGGCCCACGTGTTTCTAGAATTTCAGAGGGCTGTGGCTGACTGCCTTCCATAACACACCTAATGAAGCCACCTGCACCTTTGCTATCTAAGGCATCTCAATTAAATGAGAAGCCTGTCCTGTAACGGTGTTAAAAATGCTTCTGCCAGACATGGCTATGGCAGTTTGCCACATCTAGAGGGCCTCAAACTGCTGGGAGCTCTGAACCCTGTTGATTGATTGCAGTCACTAAAGTCTTAGCACATGAAGGTCTGTGCTGGCAGATGTCACCTTGGCATTAGATAGACTGGTGTCAGAACAGAGATCTCTGAAGACAGAGCTCTAGCATAGAAATGCAACACCCACTACAGGACATAGATTGTAGTGGGTGAAAACTACGTTACTTTTGTTTTGTAGCTACAAGTATTGGTCTAACTCCTGATACACAGTGGGCACCTAAGATATGCTTGATGAATGAAGAGGTGGAGGGATAAATTAAATGAGTGACTGAGCAAACAATATTCTAGATAGTTAGTTTAGTCAGACCTATAACCTTAGTGTGTATTCCTCTCATCAATATTCTTACTGGGTATTCCTCTTACGAATGGTTAACACTTAAAACATATATTGACATTGACTTTTCATAACACTTTAAAGTACAACAATTGCTTTGTTCTCCATTTTACCATTCCTCCAAATTTAAATAAGATTCATGTAAGAATTATACCTGGCACACATTAAACACTCAATAAAGATTAGCTATTTATTATTATTTTTTAAGAGTTTGAGAATAACAGAGAGATAGAGATAGAAATAAAGATAGAGGTAGAGATGGAGAGATATAGCACTAGTAACAGAGGGAGAGAGAAGAGAGAGACTAGAGAGGCAAAATCAAATCAAGTATTTCTCTCATTACCTAATGGAATTTGTAACTGCCAGGCCCAGACTAAGAGTGTGAAGAGCCAAGACTTTTGGTCATTCCTTGGACTCTAATCCATTCAATTGTATAACTACTATTAGCTAGAACTGACCTTGATTATATCCCCAAAGACTGAACCATAAACTTTGCTCAAGTTAGTGAATAAAATACATTTATTTATAGTTACAAGCCAGTGAATTGGATCTCAAATGAAAGAGTATATCAAAATGTTCCCTGTTATTATTTTGTATGGGCAACAAAGAATTAATTGCTCCACAACACTTGAGGTGCAAGAAATGTCACAGTACTTTGCCTTTGTAAAAATCAAATCAAAGCTAGAACTGAAGCTATTTATCTAGTTTAATAAAAAGCCCAGTCTCAGAGCTTCTTTCCTTCTTTCTTAGGTTGTGGCAGAACCTAGGATTACACTGCCTGGAAAATGGGGAGAGGACATTCTGCTCATTGATCTACTGTCTTTAATTGATGAAGACGTTCTTGGGTGGATTAAGGGTAAACTCAATCCACCCACAGGACAAAAAAATCCAGAACCAGAGAACACAAAGGCATGCAGGGGGGAAAACAAGTTTTCATTCTTTAGGTGATTAATCAATAATATCAAGAAAAGACAAGACACTGATATATTTCTTAATAACTTTCATTTCATATGCAATATGAAACATTTGAGTAGAAAATGATCATTCCCCCTTAATTCTCCTCCTTTCCCTTTCTTAACTGTCTAAGAGTCTGTTTCCACTGAGGGCTGGTCAGTGCAATTAGGGAGCCAGTGAGAATAAGACGTTCCAAGAGGTTTTCAAACCATATTAATGAGATTTTTGACACAATGCTTTCTGAGTTGAGAGTAATAAGGTTTTCTTTTCACCTCTTCAATGACTTCAGAATCATTTTAAAAGTTTTCTTCATATTTGCCACAGAAAAATGGGCTAAGTATTTTAGATTCAACTTTGACTTGTCCTGTTAGATAGTAAAAGGAAGGAGGGATGGAAGGAAGAAAAAAAAGGATGGAAAGGAGGGAAGGAAGGAAGAGAGGGAAGGACAAAGGCAAAGAGGAAAAGAAAAAGGGAGGGTGGAGGGAAGGAGGGAAAAGGGAAAAAGGAAGAGAGGGAAGAGGAAGAGATGAATGAAGGAAGGCAGGAACATCAATCTAAATAAAAGATGACTAAGGATAAAAAACTCAGATTTCATTGCAACAAATACAAATCTTATTCTAAATATCATTTTACCTTTAAAAAGATACAATTTCAAAGTCTTTTAGGAAGTCTTAGATTTGAAGACTTGGGAGGTGCTGATTAAGTTTGTTTTATTTGGGGGCTGGCCCTGTGGCTGAGTGGTTAAGTTCGTGTGTTCCCCTGCAGGTGGCCCAGTGTCTCATTGGTTCGAATCCTGGGTGCGGACATGGCACTGCTCATCAAACCACGCTGAGGTGGTGTCCCACATGCCACAATTAGAAGGATCCACAACTAAGAATATAGAACTATGTACCGGGGGGCTTTGGGGAGAAAAAGGAAAAAAATAAAATCTTTAAAAAAAAAAAGATTGTTTTATTTAAACTTTGGCTTTAAACCATTAGAGAATATGAAGGCTCTTTATTTGAAAAAGTCCTATAAAATCTTTGTGATAATAACCATAAGGATGCTATTGAGGATTTTGTTCATTGCATTAGAGCGTGACATTTTTATGAGGCCCATCTGAAGGAGTTTCTTCACCAAGTAGTAACAATACAAGTTGTGTTTCTCCTTTATCTTCATACATACTACATGATATCAATGATGATATCATTTTTCCTTGTACTACACTTTAGAAAGGTCACAGCCGTATCTGTGGCTCTCCTTGGACGTGTCCCAGACCTCGTGTATGCTCAGGTTTTACCCATCTCACCTGGCTTGTTCTTATGTTCTTGTGCTTTGGTCCAAGGAAATATGTCTTATTGCTAATATGGTATCAGTGAAGAAAAGTTAATTTATATTCCATATCTTATTCTAAAATCACAAATAACTATGATTTATATATTATAAGGGTTTCCCTCTAAAATGTTTAAAATCAAAAAGCAAACACAAAAATATATATACAGGGCTTTTGATTAAAAGGAAAAATTCTACCCAGAAAATGTTTTAATCCGGAACAACTTATTTTTCTGAGAGTTCCAGGTAGTAAAGGTTTTAGTCTATTTAATGAAGGAAGTCCTTTGTTCCTCCAAAGACTCATTCTATTTAATAAGCAGTCCCACATGTAGGGTACAGCAAAACAGGAAATGTATTGCGCAATAAAATGTATAAATGACATACTGGTTTTATAGCATGACTAATCTTAGGATGAAGAAAATGCTGGATTTATAATAATCAACTCTGTTTCCATTCAACTGCTTTCTATGAGAAATTCAAATCAAATTATGCTAAATAGCAATTAGTTATAAACTCTTCAGAGGAATTATTTGGTTTTATTTCCAGTAAAAGCCAAATCTTCATAAAAACCATTAATTAGTGTATCTTTTGTCTCAGCAGGGAAACTAAGAGTTGAGCCCTTGAACTTCATTTAACTTTCAAAAGGGTCTCTGCGGGTCCAACTGAAATGCTCTGGAGGAGTGGGGGTGGATGACTCAGGACAGAAGATATCCCGGAAAACCAAGATGAAAATGGTTGCTGATGCAATTTTTTGGACACTAGTCAAATCAGCCTTGTCAAGTTGTAAAATTCCTCCTCTTTATTACCCTATAATGTATACAGTGGACATCCCTGACCTTTACTTCATCTCCAGCTCCCACCTCCATTACACAGGGTTTTATTTTCTGTATTTGAAGTTTTTCAAGAAGTATGAAGTTAATATCCGGGGAATCATCAGTTTTCTACCAGAATCCGTCATTATAAATCAGCTTCAGGTAGACCCTCTCTCTTAGTTTCCAATCGCTGTTGTAACAGATTACTACAAACTTAGTGGCTTAAAACAATAAGAATTTGTTATCTTTGAATTCTGGATGTCAGAAGTTGAAATCAGTTTCACTGGCTGCATTTAAGCTGTCCGCAGGGCTACATTCCTTCTGCAGGCTCCAGGGGGAATTGGCTTCCTTGCGTTTTCCAGCTTCTAGTGGCCAGTTGTATTCCTTGGCTTGTAGCCTCTTCCTTCATCTTCAAAACATATTATGCCACTCTCTGCCTCCATCATCACATCACTTTCTCCTCTAACTCTGACTCTTCTTAGGTCCCTTTTACATGGATCCTTGTGAGTATATCAGGCCCACTCAGATAATCTAGGATAATATCTCAATCTCAAAATCCTTAACTTGATTACTTCCAAAAGTTCCTTTTGCCTTATAAAGTAATCTTCACAAGTTTCAGGGACTGGGACATAGATATATCCATCATTATTTAGTCAATTATAGTCCACACTCTGGCTACCAAAGATTTACATCCATCTTACACGCAAATACATTCACTCCTGTAGGACAGCAGAATTTGTCACCCCAAAAAGTATCTCTTTGGCTTATTTTTAAGAATAAAAGACTCAGGAAGAAACTTTGACCTTCCTCGTAACTGCCTAAAAGAATTTGAAATAGAAAGCCTGTTCCAGGAAGGAGCTATCACCATAGATAACTATAGTATAATATGAACTGGGTGTGGTAGACAGGGAGGAACCTAGCAAGGCCCATTTGATCAAAGTCCTCTCCAGGTCTCTTTGTCTCTGCATGCAAGGCATGGCAAGCATTTGTTTACCAAACATTTGCTTTTCCATCTCCCTGTGAATTGCCTTCCTCTCCTTTGAAGGCCCAAATCACTACCCCTAACATCTTCTTTTGTCTTTAGCTAAAGATGATATTTAAGGTGAGGGCTGCAGCTATTTTGGCAAGTTATTCAGTTTTCCTGGGTTTCTCTCATGTATACATGTTATTAAACTTTGTTTGATTTTCTCCTATTATTCTGTCTTATGTGAATTTAATTCTCAGACCAGCCAGAAGAACCTAGAAGTGTAGAGGAAAATTTCTTCCTCCTCTATTCCTATTCCAATATCCCACAGAGTCTCAACTATTACAGCATCAACTCAAAGTAAAAACTCTCATCTAAATATCATCAGCTCACAAGTCCCAAATCTCATCATCTAAATCGTCTAAATCAGGTATTGATGAGACTCTGGGTATGAGCTATTCTGGGGCAAAGTTCCTCTCTAACTATGGACTTGTGAAATTAGAGAATAAAGGATCTTCTCCCATAATACAATAGTAGAAGAGCACAGGATAACAGTTCTAGACATCCTCATTCCAAAGAAAAGAAAATGGAAGAAAGAAAGGAATCACTGGTCCTAAGCAATGTCAAATCCAACTGGGTAAACTCCATTAGGTTTCAGTGGCTGGGAATAATCCTCTGTGGTTTGCACTTCTGCCCTCTGGGTCTTTACTCCACCCTTAAACCACCTCATTCCCAATTTCCATGAGGGTGGGAGGGGGAGTAGGGAGTATTTGGTGGCATGTGCCTCAGGGATAAAAGGAAAATGCCTATTCTGCCTACCACATACTAATAAAATGCTGAAAATAATGCTTGGTTTTTAAAAAAATGTACAACGTATAAAAATGTCCTCAGATCAAATTGCTCCTAGCAAAAAGACCACTTCAAAGCATCCCCCCAATAAAAAGACCCCGGCTTCCATAGGGCTGCATCAGAGCTGCAGTAGCAAAATATCAGGTACACATCTGGAGTAATACATTTTTTAAAAACCTGTCGCTATAACTATATACTATTTCAGAAACACAGCAGAGCACACCTCGTGTAATAAAAAATTTGGTTAGGGCAGTTTTATTTCTGAACTAAATGAGATGATTACATTGGGATAATCTGGCTTTTGTAATGACACACGAAATTTAGAACTGCCCAAACTCTTCTGCATAGATACAGAGAACAAAATGTTTGACCTAAAACTATGAATGTTTAAATCAAAGGAGGAGGAAGTTAGTTTAAAAATTTTTTCTGACCCCAAATATTTGTGGGATACAACCTCATTGCAAATCTTTTAAATTCAGAGGTAGATGGAGCCTTCGTTGTTCAAAGGTAAACACTAAGGTAGCAATTTATTTTGCTATTTACTTTGGATTAATTTCACAGCTAGAATTGAATAAGAAGAACGGCTTGTTTATTTTAGATAAGAATTGTAACTAGAACAAAGTTGTGACGTCTGTGGAATGGGAGCCATCTCTGCCTCTAATTCAACAAGCTGGCTCCAGTAATAGAAGGGGAAATTTGGTCGTATGACATATGCAGAGTAATAAGTTGTAAAAAATAAATTATTATATTTAAATATAATGATAAAGGACAATATTGTTCACTCCATATCCAATTTAGAATAAATTAGAACAAAGTCAAGAAGTGGCTAAGGGCTTTAAAACATGTCCAGTCCATTTATTGCCTTAAACTCCTATCCTATGTAATGAGCATTAACAGGCGTTATACATAGGCCTGCAGCTGAAAAAAATACCACATTATGTCAGAAGATTTTGTTGAGATGATCTCCAAAAGGTTACACTGTGGGTTTGTCTCGTTGAAAGCAGAGCATCTTTACTGAGTGAGACAGAATAATCCCTAATTTCAAAAGGAGGAATGTAGGAAGTTAAATTGTTTTCATAATCATTTACCTTTTTAAAAAGGCTTGTACAGTGGCATTTATGTTAAAGAAAAGAAGTAAGGGCTATGTAGACTGACCTGTGGTTGTTTTGCTTTCTACTATGTCTTTGTTTCATGGTATGTTTCTGTCAGGAGAGAAACAAAATGTGAAAGAGATCCATGCTGACTTCAATGTCCAATTCCAACCCAGAATCCATTCTAAGCATCCACACTCTCCCTGCCCTTGAACATCTTGGTGTTGTCTAAACCACTCTTAATGAACCTTGGTGCTTAGGAGGGTTTCTGCCAGATCACAGATGTGTTTATAAAACAAACAAACAAACAAAACACAAAAACCACCACCAATAGAAATATTTCTTAATGATTCGCTTCCAGTCTAGAAATTTATGGCTTTTTTAGAAGTGTTCATTCTAAAGGAGAGTATGTTATGAGATATCCATTGATATCATATGGATTATAAATTACTTTTGGCATGACTGATTTATGTTGAATTAAAATAAAAAGCAATATGCTGAGTCAAAAAATGTATTAAAATACCATCTCTGTTATCTTTAAGTTTTAATGTTCTTTTGAGCTATTTTATGTTGTTTTCCGAAAAACTAAAGTTGTCTAAGATAGAGTAGCTATTTAAAAATATTTATTAACCAAGTAATTTTAATTACATCTCATTTGATTTTAAAAATAATTCAACTTTAGAACAACGATAATACATCTCAAGATATGTTTCAAAAATTAAAATCTATAATGATTCTTTTAACTCTGACCTTTCCCTCCCATGGATAATATTAAAGCCACAACCACTGAGACTATTTTTTTTTTTTTACCATGAGTTGAGCATCAAAATTACCCAGAGCAGTTTGAGATATAATGGATGACATTCTTGTGCACAATGAGCTTTCATTCTAAACAAGAGAGATGAAAGAAGCAAATCAACCCACTGAAAAGACGTATATATCCGTAAAGTGACAGAGCACCATATTTGGGGGATTTTTTTTTTCTTTGCTTGGCCTTTTTCAGATTCTTCCATATTCCCGACCCTTTTGTCAGTTGCAGAGCAGGGGGGGAAAGGTATTTCTCGTCTAGGTTACTTGCAGGCCTAGGGGAAGAAGAGAGGAATGAGAAGGTCACAGTAACAACGGTGGTCTGGCTGCACAGAGCAAACGCCACAGAAGAATGTTCTATGCACAGGACTGACGAAGACTATGGAGTTCCACAGAGACCAAAAAATCAAGTCTGAGAAGTTTGTAGGATAGAGTCGATATTTAGTCACTTTTAAAACGTGTACACTTGCTAATCAGATTCACCCTCACCTTATTCAAAGTGGGATGATAGTTAAGGTTACATCATTTAACAATTCAACAAGCATTTACTGCACGCTTTCACTGTCCAAGGTCTGCTTTAGGTGCCAGAGATCAAAAGTTGAGACAAAGTAGATCCCACTCTCCCTATAGAAGTTACAGTCCATTTACAGTAGGATGCAAAATAAACCACAACTAGGATTGGAAAAATGGGGATTAAGTTCTCATAGACAAAGAACCAAAAAAATGTAATGGTAGTTGGGAGGACAATGCTCTACAGTATTGATCCTGTAAAAACAGGAAACTTTGAAAGCTCACATTTGCCATAAAAATCTATTAGATCCAGTTAATCTAGACTGAGCTTTAGCAAAATTACACCCACCTAATGAAAGCTATCATTAAAGACATTCATTATTCTTTCATCAGTTATTCCCAAGATTCGTACAAGTGTTCTTCATCAACTGATTTATTAGGCCTAAAACCCAGTATTATAAGGTAATTCTAAGTCTTATCAAAGCAGTGAAACTGTTATGTAAAAGTTTCTGAATAATAAGTGAACTGTACTAAAGGAACAAAAAACAAGCTCCAGGGAGCTCACAAAGTTAAAAAATAATCATGATACAGTAACCATGGAACTATAATTACAACTGCCACATAAATATACTGTTATCCAGTTCGCTCACTCATCTGCATAGCATTGCTGTATTCTGAGGGACAGAATTTCTACAATACAATAGAACTTAGTCATGCCTATGAGGGTAGATGATAGGATTGAGTATAATAATCTCCATCTTTGGGAAGCCAACAAACCAGATTCCTTCACATAGTATTTACATTCCTCTCCCTTCAGTAATTCACAATGACAGAGGAGAGAAATTTTGTCTCAAAGCAAGTTTCATATTACATATACCTATATATTACATATATGTATTTGTACATATATTACATATACATACATAATTACAGTGCCATGAATTACATAGAAAAAGGATCTTAAATAGAGAAGATTTTTCCATTTTGCCCAGGACCTGGATAGGGGGGCTGAGGGATAGAAGAAAAGGACATAAGAACAGAATATCCAGAAAAACATGGTGATAAAGAGAAGGTAGTGATGTTTAGTTTGAACAATCTCCAAACGTGATGCTACTATGTGCACTCCAGTTGATGATGGTTTCTGCTTGGAGCCTGGGTCAAAGCCTGAGAGCTTTAAAGAGAACCTTCTTCTCTCAATATACCTGATGTTCCGTCTCCACTGGCAATCAGAAGAGCAGGAGAGGAAAAAAGTAAATTATTTTGGCAGGAGAGAACAAGCTCATTTTCTTCAAAGAAGTGTGGTGTACCACTGCTGGCAATTTCTGGAAGAGGCAAGATGAGGGTCATGTACACTGGGAGCAACTCCATTAGCTCTTGCCTCATTTCCTCTGTATCTCTATACCCCCTCAGACTTGAATCAACTATTTAGCCCCAGCTGCACACAAGTCTAGTTCCGGTCCACAGGATAAATCCTAGTGGAGCAGCAAGCATGTGAATAGCCTTAGTCTTACCTTCTACTGGAGCTTGGAGGCTATTGATAACCTTAGTCCTGGGGCTCTACTTCATTGATATTTCATCCTTTCCTCCACAATGGTCCCATGTATAGGTCTGGGATTCTGCTTTGATCTCTCCTTAATATGGCTGCTGTCTCTCTTGGAATGGGGCCATTTCCAGAACCTCTTCTCATGGGGTTGTTCTCTAGATAACTCACCTGTCCATTGCCTTTTCCGGTAGGTGGCAGGAATTTGCTTCTCATGCCACTGGTCTCTGACTAGGTTCCTTTTACAAATAAGCAAATTTCCTACAACAATGATGCAATTGAAGTTGACCATACAATCACCCAGACTTTCCCATTTCTGGGTCCTGTTCATGCATAGGATATTCCTATGCTGCCTTCTATTATGCCTTGAGTTATTTGGTTGACCTCACTTTAGGTAGCATCACCAGCGGATTAATTTGCACAATCCTCAGCAGATGCTTTTGAATGTGGCTCATCTTACTCTTAGAGTAGTTAACAGGCATGCCAGTTACTCAAACTAACACTGAAATGCAGTCATGTATTTCTTCCTTTTTTGGAGGTGTTGTTGTTGTTGTTGTTGTTTTTGGTGAGGAAGATTGGCTCTAAGCTAACATCCATTGCCAATCTTCCTCTTTTTGCTTAAGGAAGATTGTCACTGAGCTAATATCTGTGCCAATCTTCCTCTATTTTGTATATGGGATGCTGCCACAGCATGGCTTGATGAGCAGTGTGCAGGTTCACACCCAGGATCTGAACCTGTGAACCCCAGGCCACCAAAGCGGAGTGCACAAACTTAACCATTATGCCACTGGCCAGCCCCTCATGTGTTTCTTAATGATGGGGATATGTTGTTAGAAATGTGTCATTAGACGATTTTGTCATTGTGCAAACATCATAGAGTGTATTTACACAAACCTAAATAGTGTAGCTTACTACATACCTAAGCTATATGGTACTAAGCTTTTGGGACCACCATCGTATATGTGGTCTGTTTTTGATTGAAACAGTTGTGCAGCATGTGACTATAATAAAATGGCACCAATTCACTGAAAACCACCTGAGTCTCATCAGTGCTTGGTTCATTGACATTTTCCAGTTTTCTCTGCTTTCTACTGAATGAAATTACTAAGGTCTATACATCTGAATTTATTTTCTGACTTGCAAACAGAAGAACTAGAAAGCTTAACACAGAAAAATCTCAAGTTCCTTGTAGCCAAAGCTTATGTGCTGGGAAAAAATAATCTAAGACTTGTCCTTACCATCAAAAATATTCATGGGCACACCAGAATGACAGAATTAAGTCTATAACAAGATGTTCTTCTTATATAACATACTGGCTCTCTCTGTAACCAGATTGTGACTTCTTCCTGCCAGCCAAAAAGCTGATATATTCTTGGAAATGTCTCTTCCAGAATTAAAAGAAAAAAAGATAATTTACACTCTAGGAAATTATTTTGTCCACAAAAGAAACAGACGCATTCTCCCTTAAGGGACAAGGCCTCTTTGTCATTCTCTTATTTTTATAGAAGTCAAATTTGCTAAATATCAGTGTACGTTTTTATTAGGGAGATGGCTCTCCTGTTTCTACGGGATGTGTTGCTATTGTATTCTTATTATAGAACAGAAGTTCTCAAGGCTGGCTGCACATTAAATCACCTGCAGAGTCTTTAACTAATGCTTCTAATGCCTATGTGTCACCCTCCAGGGGCTTTGATTTAAATGACCTGGGGTGGCACCCAGGCAGTGGGTTGTTTTTCAAAGCTTCCCAGGCAATTCTACTGTGCAGCCAGGGTTGAGAACCATGGCTACAGGGTCAGTTTGTGTCTGTTTTTCTTTGTAATTGAGCACTGGAATCCTGGTTACCGGGACAGAATATTGACCTAAAGTGTTTTCACCTTCTAATGGCCAGGTATTCCCCTTACGGCTGGCTAGCTTAGGCTCAATGACGAACTTGAGCAAGGTCCAGAGGAGCATCAGCTGCACTGTGACCGTCATTTTATTCCTAAATCCAGGAGCCTTCCTGGAGATTTCCTCAGTCTCTCTCCTTCTGATGCTTTGGAACAGATGGATTGTCTTCACAAAACATTTTGCTATTTTTAATTTGTTTGATGATTTAAGGCCAGATTCTTCTCTCGGATTTCAAAGAAGCCTTCAGTGAGTTTCAAGGCAATCTCAAGTCCTACCATGTAAAGTGTATTCTCCCCTCCTCAGTGAATTACATGGCACCAAGTCCACTCTCCCTTTATTTTGTGATATCTATTTATCTCGTCATATTGCATCTCCCAATAAATGCAGGATTTAGCATTCTAATGCCTCACAATCTCTCCTCCATCTAGAATGCTCTCTTTAAAAAATTATATTTAATGCTGCTGACAGAAAAGGTATCTTTCTGTCCAATGCCACCTGCTATTCAAAAATATTCGATATTTGTTTCATATTTGTATTCAAGTTTTGCTCTTTAAGAAACGCTACTAGTGATGTAATAGGTGGCATCCCATTAAGTTACATATGTTCCTTTCAAGCATGCTTCAATGCTCTCATGAAATAAAGAAAATTGAATTTTGAAATGTAATATTCTGTATTCTGCCACCTGCAGAAAAGAAAGCATTATTAGCCTTTTAGGAGAGGGTTGGCAGTCAAGATTTACATTTTCCCTTTTCCAAATAAAATACGTCTACAATATTATAAGGTTTTGACATATTCTATCTTAATTAAATGCATGTAAATGGACACATTCTATGATTTAACTAGCAAATAAGTGTATTTAAAAATGAAATGTGCAAGTTCGTAGCAACTTAAATTGAATCAGCCTCTCTGGCAGTTTTTAAGGTAAGCCTGGAAGTTGTTAAAGTAAGGACATAATCTGAATTAAATGGTTTGGTTTTCCCCACCATCATAATTTCCTTTGGTAATGTTTCCTTAGTCTTTTTTGACTGGAGGGAAAGGGACTTAACTAATTTCTACACAGTAGAATATGTATGAGAGAAACCCCCACGAGATTTCATATGATGACATAACGTATTGCCTCCTCTACAGGGCCCTATCCAGAACCAATTGTACAATTTTGAAGCTTCATTATATTACTCTATTTAATTAATCTAACATCTGATTTTATTAGATTTTTCCCAACTGACAAAATCAAATAGTTCCTTTAACGGGATAATAAAACTAATTTAATTTTACATGTATTTTTCCATTTATTTTAGCAATCATAAACCCAAGTTTGGGAATGGCTTATTGTTGATCAAAAATGTTAATGAGGACCAAGGCAGCCCATTATACCTCTTAATGTCATCTCTTAGCAGAAGTAAATAAATACAATAACGGAAAGTGCATTAGACTGGCAGTGAGGACTCTCATGTTCTAACAATGGTTTCCAAGGCAAATCATTTCATTTCACTGGGCCTTAGTTTCCTCACCTCTGAAATGGGATGGTTAGCCTGCCAGTGGTTGAAACTGTGGAGCTCTAATGGAATCAAGAAGGTCACTCAAAGCCCAGAGGAAGTGGAGGGGTAGTTATGCAGCCCCCACTTCATCAAATTCATCTCCTCTTTCATCTATTTTATGGTTAAGACTGCATTTATTAGGAAAAAAAAAAGTTTTCAGTTTCTAACTAATTTGAAACAGCATTAAAATAAAGATGGACCAAAGTCTCGTCCAATTCCCGAAGTAGAGAGACATTCTACAATAGGATTTAAGCTCCTAGGTCCTGTGTCCTAAACCTCTGACTGGAGATTTGAATTTGCATGTCACACAGTGATATTGTATTGAAATTTGATATTACAGGATGAAATCTTATGGCTGTATAAGGTTAGTAACATGGTTTGAGAACCATCATTCCCATTTATAAGACAGTATAAGTATATAAGAATTACTTTAAAAGCTTTTGGAAAAAAAATTTTCAATTCCTGGCAACATCCCAGGTGTACTGAGTCAGAATCCGGAGGAAAGGAGAGATGGCTGTGTTGGTATATATTTTGAAAACATGTTCCCAAATTATTCTGCTGCTCACCTTCAATTAAGAAGCATTATTTGCATTATTGTTGTATGTGTTTTCACTCCTTAGTTTTTTATTTGACTTCCCATCATTAAATTAATATCACCACCTGCAGTAATCTACTCAACTAGGTTTGGGAAGCAGAATTTTCATTTTACACTAAAGAACTTCCTTCATAAAGAATGAGCAGTGCAATCCTGCACAAAATGGCCTGCCCAGGCACCAAGAGAGCTCTCAAAACCTAGCTGAACTTTATTAGTATCTTCTAAGGAACAATAATGTTAGTTTTATGCTGAATAAAAGGTAACTGGACTTCCCACTGTGCATCTACCTCAATTCTAGTCTATCTCAATTAGCAAAAGCCACTAAAGGCTTGGAGTCCTCTTGTAGCTGTTTTGACTTAACAGCTGCATACTGCAAGACAAGTAAGAAAGGAAAGAGACCTAAGAAACTGGATATCATTTGCTTTACCTGGAACATGTTCCTCAAGAATGTCAATGAAAATTTATAAACAGCCCTCCTTCCAATCATTACTGTGTTTGCAGGATGGAAAATTTGGGAGATGGGTTGATAGATGGCTCTTATAAAGGTCATCCTCCAAGAAATCTGAGATTAGACTGCAAAGTAGAATTCTACAGTAGTCACAATTTGTCTTGGATAGATTTCCAAACCTGTGCTAGTGGCAACCATCAAAGCAACTATTCTGATGAAAAAAAGCTATAGTTACATTGTCTCATTTTCAGTTCCAATGTTATTTCCTAGCACTGTGGATTTTGGCAATTTCCACAACCTGTCACAAGGAAGGTAGAATTTTGGCAATATCTTACAGGGATGAGTTGGAAGTTGACAGGTAGAGAAGAGGAGAGAGTACTTGGGACAGCTTGGATGAACAGAGTGGGGTTAAGAGTGCCTGCTCTTTTTGGAGAATGGCAAGGAAGCAGTGTTAAATCTCTGGCTCTGGGGTCTCAGTAGTCCCCATCTGGGGTCTTGCTTCCCAGATTTTACTTAGCCTCCTCAAGTCTCAGTTTCCTTCCTTGCACCACCCCTGCACCTGACCATGGCAAAGATTAAATGAGATGACTCTGGTTCTGAGCACAGTGCTTGGCACATGGTTAAGTTGTTACTGAGGTGGTGGTGGGAATGATGTCGATGATATTGAGGATATCAATATCAATGCTGATGATTTGGAGGAAGATGGGGCTGAAAAATTAAAAAGGAGACCAACCACCTCCTTTTGGGAACTTTTGGGCCAGATGAAGTTTGGGATTTTATTTCACAGAAACTGGTGAGATGGAGATTTTATACATGGGTGAGAGGTGTGAAGTATGTCTGATGGCATGGATGAGAGAAAGGAAAGGCCAGTTGCTTATAGGAAGACTGAGCAGGGCCTATGGCAATAGTGCAGGAAGAGGATGTGGAAGGCTGGCTGTAGAGCAGCAGCAGTGCACATGGAGAGAGTGAGATAATAAGATAGACATTATGGAGGAACCAAGTGACTGGTATAAGGAGGGAGGGGAGACAGATCAGAGGTTTCTAGGTTGGGAAGCTGACTGGGATAATGAATTCTGACAAGGAAATCAGGGAACATAGGAGTGTGTACAAGGGAATGAGTTGGTGGGGTTCAAGAGAGGATTTTGAAAATAATAGTCTAGAATTTAAACTGCCCAAGCTTCCTATGGGATCTCCTGAGCATCCCCTGAGAAAGCACACATGTTCACCACATAATATGTTAGTTTCTTCAAGGGAAACTGTAGTGTCTCAGTAAACAAGGTTTACCAAGCAAGTGTTTGTACTATCCAGGGAAGCAGATGCTTTCTGGTACTGTTCCAAATCTTTAAGAATCCAGAAAAGATCATCAGACAGTGCCATTTCACTAATACTGTGTGGTCTTCATTGTTTTCAAACTCTTCCAAATTCATTATCTCATCCAAGCTTTGCTACGTTCCATCCATTAAAAGGATCAGATTTTGTCACTAACATGGTCACATGCTGCATGATGATGTTTCAGTCAGTGATAGCCCACGTACACAATGGTGGTCCCATAAGATTAATACCATATAGCCTAGGTGTGGAGTAGGCTGTACCATCTAGGTTTGTGTAAGTACTGTAGGGGAAGAAGAAATTTTCCTCTACCCTTCTAGGCTCTTCTGGCTGGTCTAAGAATTAAATTGACATGAGACAGATTAACAGGAAAAAAACCCCTGAAAGTTTAATAAAATGCACACATGGGAGAAACTCAGGAAAACTGAGCAACTTTCCAAAATGGCCAGAGCCCTCATCTTAAATACCATCATGAACTAAAGATAAAAGACGTTCGGGGTGGGGAGAGTCAGGGACTTCAAAGGGAAGGAAGGCAATTCACAGGTAGGTAAAAGTGGCAAACATTTGAAAAATAAGTGTTTGGCCACACAGGAACAGAAGAACACAGAAGGGAGCCCAACAAACCTGCTTTTCTAGGATCCTCCTTGTCCACCACCTAGTTCATGTTATGCTAAGGTGATAGCTCACTTCCTGAGACGGGTTTTTTTCATCTGAATTCTTTTAGGCAGTTCAAGGGGCAGTAACAAGACAAATTTTCTCAGTCTTTTGTTTTGTAAAAATAATCAGCTGAAAATAATCCCCACGTTAAAGAGGTACATTTTGGGATGGCAAATTTTGTTCCCCTTCAGTATACTCTATGATATTCGGACAACAAGGAAATCATCTAATGACACATATTTCTTAGATGTATTCCCGTTGTTAAGTGATGCATGACTGCATTGCAAAACTAAAATGGAAAGGTTTGCTTGAGTCCAAATAGCTGATTACCAAAGGAGCTGGTGCTGTTTACACTAATGCATACTGTTTCGAACTATAACTACATATTTAGCATATATGTGAACATGCATATATAAATATTTTGCATTTTAGAAGTATGACATCTGCTTTAAAAAGTGTTTTAGTAATGTTATACTACATTTTAAAACACAATAAAAACTTTAGCCATACAATGTAAAACGTTAATCATAAAACCTGAAACCTGAGAGCGTTGCATTAGGAACTTGTGGAGAAAAACTTTGCCATCAGCAATGACTGAAGGTTTATACACCAAACAGCTATGAAGTGCTTGGCTCACCAGTACTGAAGTGACCACCAGAAGAAGGGAACTGTGGACAGACTGAATACCTGGATACTCATGCATTTGTTTTAAAAAACATATTGTACATTTACAATGTGTTTCATTATATGTTGGTGCTTCAGAGCTGAAAAATATGATCTCTGATCCCAATCCAGCAGAGAAGTCATAAAAGTACACAAGAAATTATTACTGTAATACCATGTGTTACTCATGATGATGGAGAAAATTCAGAGGAGTGGTTCCTAACCTAGCCTCTGGAGCTAAGGGAGGCCTGCAGAGGAGGTGACCTGATTCTGAAAAATGTGTAGGAGTTAACCCGGATGAAAGCTGGGCAAGCATATTGTTAAACAGTGGGAACTGTCAAGGCCTGTTTCCCATTCTCTGGAAACTTCCTACTTCCTGGACAGATCTCTGATTTGGACCCATCATATTGACTTACTTTGGAGCTCCTTTCTTGAACAGCTGTTTCTCCTATGATTAGAAATTACTCGGAATTGAACCATAGGTGCCCCTGTCCCCCGGTGGCAATGCTTGGTAAAGAAGTTACTGAATGAATTCCGGTCAAAATAAGGCACTGCACATAGAATTATAAATTGCTAGAGTTGGAAGGGAATTGAATCCAAACCTTTCAGTGTATACATAAGGAACCTAGGAACTCCAGAAGGTGGCTATAAATAGGTATAGGGTACAGCATCTAAGATTTAGGTAGATGCAATCCTCCCTGATGATGTATTAGCAATATTTGGCACACATGAAAACTCAGACATGACTTGCTCCCCTCTCTACCTGTCACCCTCACTCTTCCTTCACTTCACCTGCAAGGAAGGTTGGCTAGATTTCCATGTACCATACTCATCAAATTTAACGTCTAGGAATATAGTTTACTGCAGTTCCTTCCACTTATTCTATTTCTAACTGATTGATTTAAAACCACTAATTTCCATTCCAAGATAAAACCACAATTAGATCTTGAATGATCTTCCTAAAGGAGCTCTTAACAAATATATGAGGGGCCAGAGGGAGGACGAAAGAAAGAAAGAAAGAAGGGAGAAAAAGAGGGAGAGAGAAAGAGGCAGGGACCCAGTTAAAATACAATTTTTAACCCAAAGAAACATCCTTAATTATAGAAAAAAGTAATAGAAAGGTAGTGAAGGGGTTAAGAGAGGGTTCATTAAAAATTTATAGGGAAGAAAACAAAGAAGGGAGAAAACAACTCATGCAGCAGGGTAGAATGGAAATAAGAAGCGCTTTAGAGCCAAAACTGGGATTGGACCACTGACTCTAACAACAATAATGAAGTTTGGCCATGTGAGAAAAAAATACTTAATGGTGGAATCACTGACATTGTATAAATGGCACTTAAAGGTGACTTGATAAGTCTGTAAATGGAGATATGGGAAAATGACATCCTGCAACTGTAAAATGAATAGCTTCAATTTAAGCCCAATAACTTATGCCTGTTACCGTTGTTACAACCGGCCACCTTTGGCTCACACCATCAACCTCCAATAAAACACAGTTGGCAGCACTGGTTACTGGGGTAATAGACTATGCCCAACATATTTGATCCAAATTTAAACAGGATCCTGCTGTCTACATCATCAGAGTAAGAAAGACAAATTGATCAAAATTGTAGGTAAATAAACCATTAAATGATACGTTGGTTGCCAATTTTGCAGCCTCAACACAGCAAAGGCTTTAATGTGATCCTTAAAAGGACAGTCCCTCTCTGGTGAACAGCTGATGTTACTTGCTCCCCATAGGTTCCTGTAGTATAATGCCTAATATATCTTCATAAAATTGGCAATGGTAAATCAGATTTTCACAGTACCAATTCAGCATGGTTTAGGTAAGCTTCCCTCAAACCTAGAGGCAGAGTGTAACACATCCTGTAAGTATCAGTTAGAGCATTGGTTCTCAACTCTGACTGCCCATTAGAATCACGAACAACCTTTCAAATGGTGATGTCCCCAGGACACTCCCATCAATAATTCTGGTCAGGGATGGAGCCTGAGCGCTGGTGTTTTTAAAGGCTCCCAAAGTGATTTCAATATGCAGCCAGCACTGAAAATTTCAGATCATTTCAGATATTTCTGATAAATCAGAGTATAATTTGGAAAAGAATACATGAAAACAAAAGCATTTATAAGTCAACACCTGAATTCTAATTTTATCCTCATTTTGCTTCCTTAAACCATGATGATATTAAGCTCCTTTTATGAAGTGTCTGTTAAGTCCTTTGTTTCCTTTTTTCTTTGATTCGTCTTTGTTTTTCTTAGTGATTTATAGGAATTACTTATATAGTCTGGATAACAGTCCTTTCTTGGATGTATATATTGAGCTCTTTGCCTGATATATATATTGAGAATATTTTCTTCCAGCCTGTGGCTTACTTTTTCACTTTTTTTCTTAATGGTGTCTTTCAAAGAGCGGATGTTTTACATTTAGATGAAATCCAATTTATTAATTATGTTCCTGCATGGTTTGTGCTTTGTGTCTTGTCTATCGCAAAGGATATAAGTAGGATTAAATATATTAAGGATTAAATATATTCTTCTATATTTTCTTCTAGAAGCTTCAAATTAGTTGGCTTTTAAATTTAGGTATTATCCATCTTGAGTTAATTTTTGAATATGATGTGTAGCAGAGTTGGGACTCATTTTTTCCCATAAACTTATCCAATTGTTTCAAAACTATTTCTTGAAAAGATGTTCTTTCCTCAATGCAATTACCTTGGAACCTTCTTCAAATATCAATTGGCCATATATGTGTAGGTCTATTTCTGGGTTCTATATTGTATTCCATGGATATATTTGTCTATCTTTATGCTAATACAACACTGTCCTTATTATTGTAACTTTAAAGTTTGAAATCAGGTAGTATGAGTCTTATAACTTTCTTCTTTTGCAAAATTGTTTTGGCTATTTTAGATCAGGTTATTTGTACTTCCTTGTAAATTTTAGACATACATTTTTACAACAAGTCTGCTGAGATTATAATTGGGATTGTGTTGAATCTGTGAAATAATTTGGGGAGAATTGACATCTTAACAATATTGAGTCTTCTAATCCATGGATATGATACAACTCTTCATTTATTTAGGTAGTTCATAATTCCTTTCAGCAATGTTTTATAGTTTCTAGTTTATAGGCCTTTCATGCGTTTTGTTAAATTGTTTTTAAGAATGCCTCTGCTTTGATATTATTGTATGTGACTTTTTAAAATTTCATTTTCTAATTGCTTTTGATATATAGAAATATAATTGATTTTTGTATATTTACTGGTTAAACTGATCCTACTAAATTCATGCATTAATTTTAGAAGTTATTCTTTAGACTCTTTAAGACATTCTAAATAAACCATCATGTTTTTGCTCCTTCTTTGTTTCCAATCTGTAGGCCTTTTATTCCTTCCCTTATTTTACTGGCTTGAGTTGCCACAAAAGGTAGAAGTAGTAAGAATGAACTCCTTTGCTTTGTCCCCAGTCTTAGAGAAATCGTTTAATATTTCACCATTTACTATGATATTAGTTTCAGGTTTTTCATAGATTCCCTTCAAAAGATTGAGGACACTTCTATCTAGTCTCTGTTTTCTGACAGGTTTTCTTTTTTTTAACCATAACGGGGTATTGAATTTGGTCAAATGCTTTTTCTGCATTTATTGAAATGATTATATATTTTTTTCTCTTTTATTCTGTAAATTATAGCAAACTATAGCAAGTTATTTTTGAATGTTAAATTAGCTTTTCATTTCTGGGATAAATACCACTTGGTCATGATGTTTTACCTTTTTATGCATTGCTGGATTCAATTTGCTAACATTTTGTTAAGAGTTTTTCCATCTATGTTCATGAGGGATATTGGTTTATAATTTTCCTTTCTTTTAATGACTTATTCATGTTTTGTTATGAAACTTATGCTGTCCTCATAAAAGAATGAAAGAGTTTGTGTAAAACTGGTATTACTTCTTCTTTAAATGCAAAGAGAATTAACCAATAAAACTATCCAGACTCTGTGGGAATATTTTTTATTATAAAATTAGCTTCTTTAATAGATAAAGTTCCATTCAATATTTTTCAAACTTTACTTTATAATTTTAATCATATCTTTTAACTCTTTTTATAGTAGACTACCAATTTTGAAAAAATTATTGCAAAATCTTTATATTTAAAAGTTAGATGATCAAATCTATTTTATGTTACCAAATGTATTAAAGTCTTTAGTTTTCCAAAAATTTCATCTCTGATTGGAAATTTTAGAATTGATATAGCATAAATATTGTTTAAATATTTCTTCTCTTATTAGAGCTTCAGAATTAAGCCATAAGAACTTATGAAAAGCATTAATTTATTTCTCCTCTTAAGAATACATGTAATTTGGCAATTCATAATTTCTACCCTTCTTTTCAGTTTCCTAATTTTTGAAATGAAGGGATTGGATTAGATAATCTCTAAGAATTCACACAGCTATGATAGCCTCTTAACTCCAAGTTATGCTATTACATTCTTCAGATAAAGTATTAAATGCTTTGCCTAAAGTTTGAATAAATTTAGCTTGCCAATAATCTTAATTAAATCTATTTTTGAGAGTTTCTAAAGTACTTCACAAGAACATCTTAGGCAATTGTGGACTTTATCAACATATATAGGGAGGGGAGAGTCAGTATTATCTACTTAATTGCATTGCTATTAAAAGCCAAACAAGATCTTTAAGATCTAAGTCTTGCCTTTTTAGAAACATTAGTAGAGGAACATATTTATTAAATTTTGAAAAAAATTAAAGATGCTTGACTTATAAAGATTAAAAAATTTATGACATACTATGTCAACATTCAAAAATATTTTTGAGTAAATACTATGTGTGAGGCACCAAAGATACAGTAGTGAACAAAAATATACAACAAAACCCCGCCCACATAGAGTGAATATTCTCATGAATGCAAATGAGAAGGACGAGACAAGTGAATTAGTTTGGACGTTCTTGACTCATAGTAGAAATTTTGCAATAACCCTTTCCATTGATTGCTATGCTTTCTGTTTCCTTCCATCTCTACTACATCTCTGCTGCCCCACTTCCTAGTGACAATATTTGGTGCATAAAATTGAAATTGTGTAATTCAGGGTTGATGATACAATTTCATTATTGTTTCATGCAATTGACCAATTAGGTATTTTCTTTTATTTTAAAAAATAATGCCATGGAGATAAAATCCCCAACCCAAATAATTAGAATATTATCCATTATATCTACCTATGTTTTCCACTCCCTTACCCCACCTCAATGTCCTTCTACCAGAAGTAGCCATCCTTTAACTCTATAATTCCTCCGTTAGATTAAACTTCCCATCTTAAATGCACCAAAACACAGCCTGAGTGTGTGTATGCTCTACTGGAGGGCTGGCTGTATCGTCTTCACTTTCTTCCCACAGGGCCTAGCACTGGGCTGGTACAGAGTATGCGTTTAGTTAATGTTTGTTGAATGAAAGCATTATAGGAATTCTTGGTTCTGTCATTCAGTCCCTGCAGACATTGCCATTAGGTATAATATATTTCCGCAAGAAATATGCTTAACAAAATGAACTATCATGTGCACAGGCTCAGCAGTTAAATGGATACGATTTTGGTCTTTTAAGAGACTGGAATCGAAACTAAACTCCTATGTATATACAGTAATGAGGTGTTCACATAATCATTGTAAACTATATTAAAATCTCATAATACAAGCAATGGGAATGCACTAACATTTGTACAGTAATAGAAACTTTGGCTTAAAAAAAACTAACACTAACCTGCTTTGCATTTAATTACAGTTAATTTCAACCATCACTGCTTCCATTATTTAAAAAAAAACCAAAAAACAAACAAATAAAAACCCATAGAGGATTACCAAGTCTCAGTAATGGAACTAAGTCTTCTGGTTTATTTTGTTAATTGAACTAGTGCAATAAAAAAATTCTTTAGCACCTTCTAAAAATAAATAAATAGATTTTAAAAACTTCCATGAAGGATAATATTTTTATCTGCACGATGCTGAATTTCACTTTGCTCCTTGGTCCAATATGATCCTGCTAAGATACTCTCTAAAAATTGATTTTTATTTAATCACAATCACTACTATACTTAATATCACATAGTCCTTTTCTTGTTGGCTGCTGCACATACAGCATTGAAACTAAAAGCAATCCTGTTCCAGATCTACAAGATCCCCCAGCCTCATTTCCTCTACTAATGTACTCCAATCTATGCTTGGATGGTTAAAACAAAATTGAGTATTACTATCACTACCTTTGTGAGGTATATATTTTTACTCAACTATTTCACAGCTCAGTTGATGTGGTTGTGAGTTGATGTCAAAGATTTTCCAATCCCTAGCTTACTCCATGCAGTACTTCAAACTCTAATCTTGTTTATTATCATTCAAAATAAAATGCCTATGCTACAACCCTTTCCTGCTAAAACCTCTTCCATCTGTAACACAATGAGTAAATATAAGATATTACAAACACTTAGCAACTTGTGATTTGATTTCTCCACACTGTGGTTCAAAGTCATAGAATATCCCACTCCTCACTCTTTCCCACTATTCTGATTGTGGAGATAGTATATTCTGTTATGGACATACCAGCACCCAGAGGCCCTGCTGTGTGCAAAGCTAGGCTCATTCAAAAATAGACCGGTCTTTCTCCTGTTGAAAGGCGCCGAGGACACACACATACACAGACACACACACACAGAAGATATGAGTTGTATCTATCCAATACAATAATATCTTATTACTTCGGGTTGAAAAAGTAAATTTTGTGATAAAAAAGTCAAGTGAATTCCTTGTAAATAATTGATTTATTGTTGAGCTTCTTCATTTTAAACTGGCTGCTCTACATCCCATTTACTCTCTTAAGAATACTGACAGGGGAGGGAGAAGTAATAAGTAATGGCCATATGAAAATACTGCAGCATTTTGCATTGTGGCAGAGGAGAGGCAGGGTTTTTAAGATTCAAAGGAGCATGGATTCAGAGCAGGCCTATCAAGGCAAGACAGTAAGGATAACATTTATTTGGACATACACAAGGTTAAGTTTAGAGACTTAATTGTAAATCATATAAAGTCTTAATTAACACTTCCTAATCAGGTGTTTCACGTGAACGTGATGCTCTCTGCAAACTACTCAAATAGGAGCAACAGAAGCGCCAGACCCTCACAGAACTGGAAAACGAGGGTTGTCTGAACCTTGTACAGCAAATGCTGGCTGAGAATTTTATTTTACTTACATAGCTTGTGTATGACCATGATGTGAGCATAACAGCCTTAGCTACTCCTGCCATCTAGGGACCCGGGTAAAGGGAATAGGGAGAAGGCACATGGAAATCACGGGGTGAGACTGTCAGATTCAAGGCTTCTGAAATTTAAATAGAACCCTCAGGATTTACGTTTCAGCACCAATAATGACTCGATAGAATTTAATTTTTCTTAATAGCTTCTGGACTTAAACTACACATCTCTTATACTGTTAAGCAAAGCCATAAAAGAAAAAAATTGGGACAAAACTTCAAGGCACCCAAAGATGAAACTTGTGTGAACTTGAGCACACTGGTCATACACTTCAGAAGACAGTTTTCTCTCAGATTAGTTTTTTCCAGGCTCCTATTTAACTGCTTCCAGAATCATCACATTTTCTGGTCTATAGATTACTTGAGATGAAGGTGTCGTACTTTTCTCATTCTTGGAGAAAAGTGTTCCTTATAGCCATTGGGTCCTCTTGCTGTTCAGCCTGGCTGCTAAGAGAAGGAGCATTCACAGCAAAGCGCTCCAGTTTAGTGTTAACTGACAGAAAATTCTTTTTCCTGCTCACAAGATTGGTAGAAGAATAAATGGGAAAATTCTTGCTTTTGAAGTCCTGTTATATTTGATTTGCTATGCCTTGCAACACTCCAGAGATTCTTATTTATGATTTAAAGAATGACTAGAATAGTGTAAGGGAATGTTAGCAAGGGAGACATAGCATTTGATGAATATCCCACGAAAAACGCTAGTCTTACTCAGGGGAGAGCAGGGTGGTTTTTTATTTGGTTGGCAAATAAATGTTCAAATTCTTGGTCAAACTCCTTCAGGGCCAGTCTATAGCCAGTCTATATGTTTAACTGGAAAGAACCTCATTGCCTTTGCCAGATATAAAGTTGGTGACAATAGTTGATTTTTCAATCCTTAATAGAATTGCAGTTTCCTCTTGCTGAATAGAGCCAAATACATAACACATAAACCTACATCTCTAAGATATTTTATTAGCTTATTCTCTAAAATGTGTCCTCGATGAAATACAAGTGATTTCTCCAAAGCAACACAGTAATATGACTAAGAGGCTATTCTCCTGGCTCTATATCTAGCACAGAATGCTGGAAAATATTGGACACTCTCCCAAAGAAGATCCAAAACTAAGCCATGGGTAATCCATCACAGCCCCACTGAAAAGATCTACTTGAAGTCAGATTACCAAATTGATAATAGGGAAAAATAATAATTAAGACATAATATTTTAGAATCCTTTTCAAATTATAGTGGATTCTTTTACCTGGCTCATTGGAGGAAGTAAAGGTTATATCCTATTAACTAAAATTTAGTTTTGTAAATATCTGACATTGGAAATCTTTCAAAAAATGTATGCTATGTCCCTAACCTTCTTAATCAGAATATTCTAAACTCTATGTGATGTAATAGTCAGTTATATCAGTGGTCCCCAAAGGACCACACCTACATTTATTTATGCACTTGTGTAGTCTCTTCCCTTTGAGACTGTACCAGCCCTGTAACCGAGTTTAACCAGTAGAATGTGGCGAACATGATACTGTATCAGTTCTACACCTAAGAATTCAGAAGGCCTGTCAGCTTTCGCTTTGAGGCTCTTGAGTAAGCCAGATACTCTATAGGAAGTCCAATTACCCTGAGCTTCACGGAGAACCCACAGTGAGGAGGTCTGAAATCCCTGGCTGGCAGCCCCTGGTGAGCTTCCAGTAAACAGCCAAAAACAACTTGCCAGGCATATAAGTAAGATACCTTATAAGTGCATCCTCCAGTCCCAGTTGAGCCGAGCCAGCTGACCTCCCATGGAGCAGAGATGAGCTAGCCCCTAGAGTCATGCCCAAGTTACAGACATAGGAGCAAATAAACGATTGCTGTTTTTCTAAGCCACTATGTTTTGGGATAACAGACAACCAAAACACTGTACTTGATCTTTTCTTAATGACTCATGGTCATATATTTTTTGAAGAGCCCACGGTAGACATCAGAAGATCTAGATTCTTGTTCCAGGTCCACCATTTATAGTCTGGTTGCTTAGCTATTCATATTCTCCATTTCTGCATGTATAAATCCTGACTATCCCATAGGATTGTTGTACATTTTTGTACATAATTGAGTGACATAAAACACATTACAGTGCTTTCAAAACTACTCTATACATCTGAATCTACTCACTGTTAGCATATTACCTTTAACTCCCAATTCTAATTTCTTATCTATTGTCACCTGTATAAAAGTAAAGTTTTGGAGCCAAAGAGGTGACTTAAATTTTCGCATCAGTATACTTGATTTTGTATGTGATCTCAAGTTGGTGAGCCACCACTGCCAGCACTTGAACACTTCATAAATAAGATGTTGCTATACTTGTACACAGAGTGAGCCAATTTTCATTTTAGAGAAGGAATTATAGTGTTTCAAAATTATTAGTCTCTCAAAAATTTTTCTCGAACTTTACAATGCGTCTTTGATAAGACATTTCCCAATATTGTTCTCTGCAAGCAATTCTGCTTTCTTCTGATGTTTTCCAAATTGCTAGACAAAAGATACACAGGAATCTTACATATGTGTAGCCTTCGGCCAGTCCCTTCATCATTCTGAGATTCAGTTTGAGCTATATAAATTAGGGATAACTATCTCTGTCTTGCTGTTTTGTGTAAGTACATGTTGTTAGAGGCACTACAAAGTCATTCACTAAATGGTAGTTGATAATTATTGTCACTATTATCACCCTGATTTCTTTTGTGTGCCATATTAGTAGGTATGCCTTCATCTTTATGGTTTAGAGATTTCTGGGCAATCTGTTTTTATACTCCCACTGAGAAGAAATAAAAGAAACAAGAGATTCAAAAACAGCAAAGACAAGGCAGATTTTTTTCTCTCTGAGATTTCAGCAAAAGGCATTTTATGTGTGTGTGTATGTTTTTATCTCATATTATGAATATGAGCTCCCTGAGAGATATGATATTCTTATATCTTCTGTTTAGCATCTAGTAAACCAGGGGTGATTAGGAGAAACATCATTATTACAGCAGCAGCGACCATAACAACAAGAACAGATATGCAAAAGCCAGTGTCTCTGATCTTTTCACAGTAAAATAAGCTCTTCATATTTTAGTGAGAATAAATGAAACATAACTGAAATCTTTTGCCTAGTTTTGAAGCCAGGTTTCCAGGCAGCTTTACCAAATGCTCCAAACAGAAAGGGCAGGAAGAACATAATTCTTTCTGATCTCTTCCCACTCCAAGACTGTTCTTAGACTGCAGCTCCTAATCTAGGAAGGGAAGTGGGCAAAGATCCTAGATACAAGTCTCTGGTTCTAACTCCTGAACTGTAATTCATTCTCTGAAGCCCAGGAACTATCTGTAGTCAAGAGATCCCAAAACTGTTTTGGAGTCTGTTATTGAGCTAAAATAAAAAATCAGAAACAGTGAAATGCTCATCAGAAAAGCAAATTCCTATAGCTCACATTTTTTTGTTATTATTGTTACATTTCAGACATTTGAAGTTCCAGGGAAAATTTTCCACCACCTATGAGGCATTCTTAAAAAATACTTTAAGGCCATCTACATTGTTCATCAAAATAATACCCAATGCTCCCAGAAACAACAGTGGATTTTAGGAGGGTCACACACATATTTTGATTCCACTTATTCTAGCAATGTACACGGTATGAAAACTGGAAAGGACAAAGAAAAGAAAATGAAGAGATGAGCTGATATCAATACTTACACAAAATATAAATACAACTGCTGTCCAACTGTATGTGTGTGTATGAAGACAGTAAGAGAACACTTAGCTATAAATGGATTCCAGTCTTTAGCCTACACAAACTATAGCTCAGCATCACTCCCAGTCACCCAGGTAAAAATGTAAAGAATGGTAGGAGTGCCAGAAGTGGAGTTAGGTAGATATGCCTTCAGTTTTTATAGCAGGAAAAATGGTGTATTCACTCAATATTTATTCTTTCATTTAGCAAAACTGTTTTTGAGAACTTCTGCTATGTACTAGATACTAAGATGTTGGGAGTCAGAGATGGAAATCCTGCCCTCAAAAACTAAGGAAAATAAGAGTCAAGTAAACTGCAACTTGGCAAGGATAAGCACGTGGGACATAGAGGATGGGAGGAAATGGTATGGAGAGTACAGTTTGGGGAAAATATACTTTAATGTGGGTCCACAAACACTTATTAAATTCTTCTTGTGAACCAGGCACTGGACATACCAAAACAAGTTTGACCCAGGAAATAAAGTGGGCCACTCCCTGAAATAATAGAAAATGGAGTAGGAATGTATCCAACTTGACATATATTGGAAGGTTTACCTGGTGAAGTGTTGGGCTTGAGGAGAGAGAGGGGAAGGAGTAGAAAAATTGATAAAATATATGACCAATGGCATCTATTTTGGGGGACTCTGGAGGTAAGGCCACCTTTTAACAGTAGAGAACACTGAGACAGGGCTCAAGGAGAGAAAAGAAAACGAGGCAAATGAGAAACTGTTTTAAGAATGAGTAAAATCATTATCATCAAATATTGAGGGTCCAGCTGACAATGGAAAAGATACACTTTAGAGGCATGAGTCAAAAGTCATTGTCAAGATTGCCTTCTTTGTGGGTGAGAATTATGCCTTATTCATCTTGCTATGATGAATATACATTTAGAACTTTGCATACCATATGCGTTTTGCTCAGAGCATTAACTATTTTATTGAAAAAGAGTGAAAAGGAAAAGAAAGTAAAAAAAAGAGAAAAAAGTTAAGATATAGAAGGCGCTCAGAAGGGTAAGATGAAAAGATAATTAGGGAAGGCCCAGCAGAAAGAGGAGGCTAGAGCACAGCAGGGAGAGACAAGAGGATGTGGATGAAAGAACAGGGACACAAATGAATGAACATGAAGAAATAAGAAATGAATGTGTGGATGAGTAAATGAGACAATGAATCAAAAAAGAATCTTAGACTTGTGTAACCACAGGCACATTTAGAGCCAGTTCAAACAGACCCCATCTCTTATCAACAGAGTGATTAAGAAATTGTCTTCAGAAAATTTGCAAAGTCATGTAGCCAGAGCATGCACAGAAGAAGAAATCTTGACCTGAAATGACCATGGAACTAAAGATTCTCCTCCCCATGGAACCAAAGGATCAGGATGACCATCATTTGGAAGTTGGACTCTTATCAGAACTGAGGGGTCAATCATTCAGGAAGATATGGCGTTAAAATTCCTCCCCCACATTACCATAAATGTTTAGAAACTCACCATAAATGTTTAAAACCTCATCATAAATGTTTAAACCTCACCATAAACGCTTGAAGCCCACCAATCAAAACCTGTCCCACCAGCTTTTCCCCGTGGCAGCGCATTCTCCCTAACCACTTAAATTTCACCCCAAATCCTGAATGGAGGAGACAGATCTGAGGGTGCATGCCCTCTGTCTCCCTGAAGATTGATCTCACAGAATAAAGTTGATTTCTTTTCCCAAAAGCTGATGCTGTAATAATTGGGCATTTTCTAATGCATATCAGGCAAGAGAATCCCAATTTTGTGCAAGAATACTTGACATTTGGGGAAAAAAATTTCATTTTAAAACAGAAGGTTGGAAAAGAAGGGAACAAAGGATATGAGATAATGAAGTGAAAATGAAAGATAACATCCTAGAGTCACAAGAAGTAAATGTGTGTAGGTAGGCAGAAATGAAGAAAGTGAGAAAAGAAAAGAAAGGCAGGCATAGAAAAAGGGCAAAATATAGACACATTTCATGGCACTAATTGCATTTTATTCATATTCTTATGTATCACTGTATCTTCGCCAGTCATGCAATGTCTAAGGACTTTTTAAAGTCAAAAGTGGAAAAATAATAGTTTATTTGGAGGATTTACAATATATTAGAAGCTTTGAATTGTGGAATATATATTTATTTTTTAAAAATCTCTGCTACAGTGACAGGTAATTTTCTTAGAATCTAAAACTCTGATTTGGGACAAAGAAGGTTTTAGAATGAAAAACAAAGGAGGGAGAAAAACAAGGAAACAAGAATAAGTGTTGATTGGTGCTGGTTGTCAGCATGTTGACAAGAAGGAAACAGATGAATAGTCACCAAGAATGCTAAGCAGTAAGACACTCTGACAAAGGAAAGCAGAGATTTTTTTCTTTCTATTTGTCCTTTTGGATTTTGTTCATGGATCACAATCGGCTGTGTGTACGGAAGCATGGCAACCGCCAAGACTGATTAACACCTGACTTTAATCTCTGTTCCATTTGCGTCATGTGGTTTCCACACTCCTGTGCCTTGCCGGTTTCTGCTGGATCCTTGATTTTTTCCTTAATGAAGAATTTTCCCTGTATCATTTAGGAGAGATGATTCATTGAGAATTTTCTTGCTTTCTTATGGTACAACTGGTCATACACTCCCCATCATAAGTGACATCTCCATTTACGGAGATCAGTGGTTCTCAGTCTTAAATATGCATCGGAATCATTACACCTCGCCTGCAGTTCCTGATTCAGTAGGTCTGAAGTGAGGCCCAGGAACTTGCATTTCTAAGAAGTTCCAAGATGAAGTTGATGCTGCTGGTCTGGGGACCACATTTTGGGAACCACTGACGTAGATCATTTCTAATAAACAGATTTTCTCAAAAAACTTAGTCTGTATCTAGAATGACAGCAAGCAAACTCAAGTTCCCTTGATTAGCAACGATGTTCTCTGCTCATATCATTAATCAAACAAAGAAGCTTTAAATATTCCTCACCACCATTAATAGCAAAATAGTTGCTTACTACATAACTATTTGTATCTGGCAAAATAAAACAGTTCCTAAATTACAAATTCTGCACATTAAAGTATGTAAAAATCAATGTTGTACACTTCCCAATACATTTCCTCATATATAACCTTCTACTATTCCAGTTGATTTGGGCTTAAATAAAAAACATTTTATGAATTAAATATGAATCATTGGATGTTTTAACTCATTTTCTATTACCTATAATTATAAGAAAAGCAGATACATGTGGAGGAGGTAGCTAGAAACTTTCATGGAAAATTGAAAGAGAATTTTGAGTGCTTCTTTACAGCAGTACTTGATTATTATACCTTAATTCATTTCAAAATGTAAGGCTGTATTTTTTCCTAATAAAATTTTAATACTAAAACTACTTATGCTTTCAGTTGTGGTAAGGGTTGCTTCTTTTCTTACCAGTGAAATTAGAATGTGATGTTTTCCTGATTTAACGAGGCAAACCAGTAGAAAAAGATGAAGGACAAAAGTGTACAAAGCAATAAAAGTGTTTTTAAGATGGATTTAGCCACACTCTTGGAAGTGTGCAAATGGCATTCTGAATGGGCAAAAAGAAAACGTGCTATGTGTTCAAACTTAGGTTAAATTCTTCCTCTTGTCAGCCACCAGGAGACACTGTTCATGACCCACAGTTTAATTGTAGACTGTTGTCTGTACTGTGATGTTCTCAAAATGTCGTCTGTGGATGTCTTGCACCAGCATGTATGTAACAACATGTATGTAGAAGGCATACTGTGTCAGGAATGGACATTTGTATGTACCTGTAAGTCTGCACCCTAAAATTTCAGAATCACTACAGTTGTGGGTAACGACAGAGGAGATTAACTATGGGTACAAAATAGTAATTTGTATTTTTGGATTCAGCACATTGAGTTTTTGCCTTCACATACTCTAAAATCTATGTATACCCAGTTTGCATTTAAAGATGACACTAATGGCAACGACAATAGAAATTTTTGAGCTACTTTATTTCATTTACAAGGGTGATATTTTTAACAGATCTTTGCATGTAAATTATGGATTACAATTAAATTATTGTTTCTAAAACAATTCGTTTTTATCTTACATAGTGAATAACAATTGTAGTGTCCAATTTAGTTGGAATCAGCAACCTGTATAGGTAAAATTTAATAAAATCCTGTCACATAATGGTATACAGTGTTAATGATTCAGATATCACATCAAAATAAAGGATTGTTAATGTCTGATGCAATGAGTATAAGATTTTATAATTTCAAATTGAGCCTTTTACAAAATAATCAAGTTAGTACTGAAAAGAAATTCACCAACATGCTCTACAAAATTGGATAGATTTTCTTAGCTTTATTCATAATTAGAAAACTGTAGTGAAAAAAATGTTTGTTTATACTGTCTCCAACAAAACAAACCAGAATCCACCAAGTAGAATATGCCTGAAGATTTGCCCTTATGCCAGCTTAATCTGCCATATATATCTAATGAATAGCCATAAAGGTAAGTCCTAAACTTCAATGCCATTCATTAAAATCGCTCAGAAGTCTTCTTCCCCTACTCCTTTTTTATTTTATTTTTATTTATTTGTTTATTTTGGAGAGAAAGATTGGCCCTGAGCTAACATCCCTTACCAATCTTCCTCTTTTTGCTTGAGGAAAATTGTCCCTGAGCTAACATCTGTGCCAATCTTCCTCTATTTTGTATGCCGGATGCCACCACAGCATGGTTTGAAGAGGAGTGCATAGGTCTGTGCCCAAGGTCACCCGGGCTGCCAAAGCAGAGCCCGAGCTTAACCACTACACCACTGGACTGGCCCCCTTCACTCCTTTTTTAAGTTGTACTTGCTCTTACCACATGCTTCTGTCTCTAGCTTTATGGACTTATCTTGGTTCCCCTGCCTTGACCTTGGCTCTTTCTACAGTAATGGCTCAGATTCAATTTCTGACCATCTTCCTTCTCATTCTTAGCATTCATCCCAGTGATTAGCATATCTATAGGTTTTGCCTCATCCCTTGCAAAAAGAAGTAGATCGTAATTTTGATATCAAATAAGTAAAGTGGGCTTTTTAAAAGCAGGCATCTACATTTTAAATCCTATTCAAAATATCCAAATTTTGAAAACGTAACAAAACCAAATCAAACAAAAGTTCAGTTTTTCACACATGCAAAATCTTCTTAGTTTGGTATCGCATGATTTATGCAAATGTTAAAAGTGAATCTTGGATTCAAAATAGTTAATAGTTTTACCTATCATTAATATTGCACTTTAAAAAGGATTAATGTGCAATGTTTTATTACAAAGCTATGAACTGTGTCCAAACAGGTGTAAAGAAATGTTGAAATAGGTTCCATGTAGGAGAACGTATAGCTTGTATTTTCCGAATAGCAACTTCAATAAATTAAAGTGCTCAATATTGTACCAGCAGAGTGTCAGAAATGAATAGCAAAGCTGCCAGCAGAAATGTTTTCAATTTCTTAAGCACCATCCTGGTCCCTGACAGAATTGATTGGCTTTTTGACACAAAATTGTAGTGGCAGAGATTAAAAAAAAGGAAGAAAATTCCTTTTTAACAAACTACCTGATAACAACTACATTGCATCCAAATGTGACTAAATACACCAAATGTTCTATTTTAGAGTGAAGCTAAGATAAATAAAAGCACTATTATATTTTGGCATTTTAAAAATAATAATGAGAACAATACTGAAGTGAATTTCCAAAAGAAAAATATTTTTAAAAGTTAATTTAATGGGTTTTCTTAACCACAAAATTTTCTTCTGGATTTGAAATGTGAATTAAACATTCTGCATCTATCCTCCTTAAAAAAATTGTTTTTATTATAAAAGAAATGCAAGTTCATTGAAGAAACTTGGAAAATACAAAGACATCTCAAGATAAATATTGAAATTTTTAAAATGATATTAAATATGATATGGTATATATTTATGTACACTTTTTATATAACTTGTCTGCAAGGCAAAGTTCTAGAAAAGTAACTGTATGCATATATTCTCAGGTATATGTTTACAGTCATACATATGTTTACATGCACAGAACTTAAACTGTGGAACTTATTTGCAACAGTTATATTAAACATAAGGTTAATGGTGTATCTATTTTTTTGTTTGATATTTTTATGGTTTCCTTACTTACATGTAAATTACGAATCTATTTGAGAGTTATGTCTCATGTGACTATCAGTGAACTGAAATGCTGCCCTAATGATGCTTGATTCATATAAATTATTATTTGGAAATTAGCAATATGCTGTTAAGCATATATATTTAATAATAAATAAATATATACGCATATATATATGACTACATAAATTTTATTAAAGCCAACCTTTAGTGATTATCTTAGAGCCAAGGTTTAAGCAAATCTCTCAGAAAAGTCTGAAATTCTGAATATGTTTAATAAAATGATATTTTTTAGATTACCAAAATTTCACTTTACAAAAAGATTCACAACTAGCTTTCTTTAAATACAAAACTCCCGATAGTATGCAATGTTTGTTTATATATCACTATCTAGTCACAGTGTTGCAGACACAGAAATTTAAAATTAGAATGATAGAAGCAAGAGACATAATTTAGCACAATTATATTAATACATTTTTATCTATTATGAAAAATAGTGCACCTTATGCTACAGTTTCAAGACAACAATACTTTTAAAAAATCAAATATAACACTCTAGTCTACATCCTCATCTATCCTTCAGTCTGCAAATTTTGGCCAAGGACATATGTGTGCATTGAGGCTGTATTTCACTTTCATTAGTTGGTGTAGTCAGTATAAAAGCAAAGAAACAACAAGTACTGAGACATGTGCACAAATATCTCCATTTCAAACACCACTGCTCATAATATATTATAAATGAGGTATCGACCTTACCACCAAATCGAGAACAATCCCCGCAGTGAGCCGGGGAGAGAGTCTGGGGTAGTAACTCTCTTGCCGGCCGGAGGAGATTTAACCAATCTTGGGCTTCACACTCCACCAGTTGTGCTTAGTTTCTCATTTTCCTTGAGAACCTTGATACACTCAGTTGCTATAAACATGACCGTGGAGCTCTTGGAAACACTGCACTGTATGAATCATCCTCGGTGCTAGGTTGTGATCTCTTTCTTCCGCACTGAAAACAAAACACCACCCTTACCACCCCAACTGCATGTCTCAGTATATTTACGGGAATCATCCTATTTGAAGAAAAGGGAGGCTGTGAATGTTCATTTTTCTCCGTTTTATTACATTAAAAATATCCATCATTGATATCTGGGATTTAATACAAAGGTTCAAACTAATTGCATACATTTTAAACTTAGTGGTTGAGAAACATATTTGGTATAAAAAAACACAATAGACAAAAGAATAATTATAAAGAAAAGGTATTCTGAATTTCAGAAATATAAAAAACAAGGACAGGGACTAGTTTCAATAAATATTTTTTCATGAAAGATAAATGGTAGTAGACTAGTACTCAACAATAAATCTAGGAGAGTATATACAATGACATTATGTTTAAATGTCATGTATAGCTCAGATTGCTTGAAGGCAAAAGACTGATACTCCTAGATAATGTTCTGTATTTATTGACCCTATAAAGTTGTTAAGTACAATACACAGGTATGTGTTTGATAGTTACTCATTAAATTCAACTTTATGAGTTAGAATCACCACACTCCATGAGAGCACTGAGTCCACTCAGCCCTCACATCCTCACCCAGGTAATGCAATTTTAATCAATCCAGTTTCCACTTTTAGACTAACTGTAATTCGCACATTACGTGTAGGGCTCTAAGAGTCTTCAAAAGTCCTTGAGATAGTCACCTACAAGGTTAAACTAGAAATGCATCATCATCCTGAGACATATAATGAAAAGTGCGGAGGTAAGGAAACTCAAATGTATTGACCACTTTCTATGTTATAAATTCAGTTAGTCTCCCACATTATTTTATTTAAAGCCTATTATGAATGCAGCTTTTGTTAGGCCAGCAATGATGGATTTAGAAAGACTTTATGGAGGAGATAAGGCTTGAGGTTAGCCATGAAGGATGGGAAGAATTAAGATATTTTAGAAAGAGGTATTGAATAACCAAAAGCATGGTGACAGTCTAGACTCTGCATGGCATGTTCTAGTGAACCAATTTACTGGGAATCGATGGTTCGTGTAACGACATTATGAACAATAAAGATGGAAAAATAAGTTAGAATTAGACTGGGCAGGCAGACAGTAAATGTGGTACAGGCACTGGGAGACAACTGAAGGACCGTGATGTAGGGAACAACTTGCATGGAATGTTGTAATAGACTGAGCAGAAAATCCTGTTAATGGGCTCTTGATAAACTGAGTAGTAGGTTACAAGGGTCTTAGCCTAAGCAGTGGCAAAGGAAGTAGAAAGAAAATGCTCAAAAGATTTAACAAAGGGAAAAACAACTATCCTTGTGGATGTATTACTCTGAGAGAGAAGGACATAAGAAACGCTGGCAATAGCTAGAAGAGATTTTAGCTATTTTAGAGAGAGCATGGCAGTATGGCTTAATGATAAGTCAGGAAAAGATGTGTACAAAACTGAGAGCTTTTATACAACTTGGCAACTTGGGAAAGACACTGTTCTAGAATGTGCCCACCAGACAAAGGAGCCGACACACGGGTAGTAGAAGCTTCCTCATAACTTACTGCATCCTGAGACAGTATGCCAAAATGGTAGCATCTTTCCAGAACAAGAAAAATACCAGAAAACTGTATTAGTGTCCACATTTCATGCTTTTATGAACTGAATCAGCTGTGTAAGATTTCACTATTATCATTGATGGACATATTTATGATTACATCATCCTCTATTATCACAAGAAATAAGAGGAGGCTTGACATTCCATCATTCAAAATTGCAACAATAAATTCCTTCCCCAAACTTCTAGGAATTACCAGATAACCACAAACAGAGCACCTATTAGGCAGATATTGGGTATTCCAAGTGACTCAGCCAGGTACCATACAGCAAAAAAACATGGAATTGAAAAATCATGCAAGGCTCCTAAAATGATATATTTCAATATGATTTCAGAATTTAATATAGACTTTATTCAGATAATTGTTTATCTGATATACTTGGGTTTTGCAATGATATATGCAACAGTAATAAAAAAAAAAAATCATCCCAGGGCTGGCCCAGTGGTGTAGTAGTTAAGTTTCCATGCTCCACTTCAGCGGCCCAAGGTTCATGAGTTCAGATCCCCGGTGTGGACCTATATACTGCTCATCAAGCCATGCTGTGGTGGCAGCCTATATACAAAATAGAGGAAGATTCGCATAGATGTTAGCTCAGGGACAATCTTCCTCACGAAAAAAAAAAATTATGCCTCATGATACTGGTATTTGCTCTGTTAGCTGAGTTGTATACATATGTTGAATGGATAAGGCACCCCAAGACCTTATAAAATATCCCATCTAGCAATATTTGAGCAATGCTTATATAGAAGTAGCTGAACATCACAAAGCAGCCACTTGTCCACCTGAAATACAGTGATCACTGAAAAAGATACTCTTTCAACTTCAAGTAATATTTGAGAAAGCTGTGAAGCAGTAAGCCACAAGTCACCTAACTTGCAGAATGGCTTGAGTTTTAGTGGACATTATTGAACAAATTGTTGACTCTATACTTGGAACCCTGGCCAATAATCTTTTACCTAAAATACACCACCTGAAGATCTCAAATCACCAGACCCTAATAAAATTCTAGTAAATAATTATTTCCCAGTAATCTCATATACAATCAGCTTTTTTCCCAATCAGGAGAGGAAATAAAGGAGAAAGAACTACTTTTACCTTCCTACCAATTGAGTGAAACCCCAGTCTCTAAAAGAAACCCAGTTATTGTCATAGCATGATCAAGACTGAATAAACCAGTGAAAATCTGACGTATTTACAATACAGAGATACATTCTTTTCATTTCTGCTTTTTCATCCCTAACTTTTCCCCACAGGGCTTCCTTTTTAAATCTCCATTATCAATAATCCCTTGGCACCCCAAATCCCACTGGGTTTACTATTTACAGTGTTATACCTCATTATAAGAATATTATAATTATCGTTATCCTAAGATTCACTCTCCCAGAAGATGTGAGATGTCTGCTTAATAGTCACTTCTCCTTTTGAGACTGTTGGGTAATCCATCACTTTCAGACATGCTTTTGGACTTTCTATAGCAGGTTATTGAGTGTGACCACTGGTGTTTTATTATTCCATTAGTCCTTCCTCTTCTTGGTACAATTTCTACATTTCTCGAATTATCTCACATACTCTCAATCTACTTACATAGACAAACTCTAGAGACATGTCTATGCCAAATAGAGAAACAAATTACTCACATATCTCTTAATAAATTGGTAATGTAGAGAAGCAAATACCAATGGGCTTTTAAAAATTCAAAAAGAGCCTTCTCATTTCCCAATATTGAAAGATTCTGCCAGTCACCTATAGTCGCAGCCATTAACACATATTCACATGAGCTTATAGCTGTGTCAAACGTGAAAATGAAATAGAGTAGTGGTTGTGTGTGTCTTTGTACCCATGCTAGTGAACACAGATAACACTTTTAAACAGTGGAGGGAGGCATGGAAACAAAGAGAGAAAGCAAAGTGGGTCATTTCATATTCCTCAAAGTTTTCAGTCCCCACGACCTCCATCTTATTTTCTTTTACTAGTATGTTGCTCATTACACATGCAAAATTCAGAAATATAAAAATAATTCCTGAACATTAAACAAATCTTCCATCTTGAACATTCCTCCACACAGACTTGTGTACTATATTTGATTTGCCACAACAAATCTCTTTTCACAAAGCCACGTCTGCTTTCTGAGGTGAAATTGCTTTCTATTTTTCATGCCATAAAGAGGAATTAATGCAAAACTGCAAACGCTGATTTTTATTGTCATGAGATATATTTCATTTTATTTTTCTCTCGAAGAAACTGCAAATACCATCTTTATTTGCAACAACATGGAGAAGTTGTAACACAGATTGTACAAAAACACCTCCAGTATGACAATAAAACTAAAATAACAGTGTTTCATTAAGTGGTCAGGCTGTAACCCCGAATAGAACATAACATGAGTGCGGCCAAAGTTGAAAGGCAGGTAAGTGCCACCCAGGGAAGAGACCAGTGCATGATTTGAGGTCCATGAGGACAGACAATATGCACACCAGGCTCAAGCGCTATTATGTTTATTTACAGCAAAAGGAAAGAGAGCGAATACAAGATCCAGCCCCTTTCAATGCATTGGTCCTCCATGGCTGGAGGATTGACTCCACAGCCAATGTGGGCAGTGTGGCTGCGCATGCCCCACCTTGTGCTACCATAGAAGGACTCCACCTCTGACCCCACAGGGTCTGGAATGCAGAAAGCTGGTGGAGCACGCAAGGGCCGTAGAAGCACACGGAGCTAAACAGTCTCAAGAAAAGTCTGCTTGTGCCAGATACAGAGGGATCAGAGATGTGTGTACTAGCTGGGCTCTGAGCTCTTTGCATGCAATGCAATTTGTGAGCTTGCCAGCATGTCCTTTACAGAGCACAGGTTCTTCTTGGCAACACAAAGGAGATGCCCAGCTGTGCCTGGACCCTTCCCACAGTGATACAAACCATTTTCTTTTAAAGACTGTAAAGAAGTATTATAATCAAATATAGTAGTTATATTTTATAAGCAATTCAGAGATTAAGAGCTCCTTCACTTATCTAATAATAGTTGATCTTCTCTCTCAACAACTCACAGAGCAGGCAGGCCATTTGCTCTTATCCTCATCTTCAAATGAACTGTAACTCACAGAGATTTAGGAATCTACCAAGAAGCCCACCTTAAATGAGAGGTGGGATTACTTAGCATTATGGTTCTGGTCAGTTTAAGAAGCATTTAAATCTTTTTCAACTACCATGTTTTACTTAAGTCTTAAATGATTGCAAATAATAATGTTTTGCTGTCCCTGTGAAAATGCTGATTAGTCTTTATTGGCCATTACGAGTATGAAGATACATTCAAAGTTCTTTGCCTTGATATCAGACATTTTATAAAAGCATTTTATAAATGAAGTTCTATTTTTGTATTCCATTTATGGAACACATTGATTGGAAGTGAGGCTTAATTGTAAACTTCAGTTCTTCACTATTACTCATAGAAGAAAACGAAGAGTTAGTTTTAAAGATAAACTGTTACGGATATGGGTATGCTCCATTAAAAATTTATATAAGAAGTTAGAGGCCATGTCTTTCTAGAATACTGAGTACATAGTTCTCCATCTCCTCACATCATTTAGTGTGATATTTCAACACCCATATCCCGAACTGAAAAATCTGAACTGTGACCACTTCAACAAATATATATGGGGTGCCGACCGGGTATGAAGCCCTCTGCTCAGTACTGCAGGGGCACAAAGATTAATCCAGCATGGATCCCACTTTCAAGGGGCTTTTAATATAATAGGAAAGATGTGACATGGGGAATGCAGTTATATTACAATGCAGAAAGATAGATACTCTACAACCTCTACAGAAAAGTACCAATGGGAATGAAAGGAAGAGCAAGGCTTCCTGGGACAGGTGACTCTGAGAAAAGTCTTTTAGAACAAATGAAATGTGAACGTATTGAGTGGGGTGGAAATGCTTTATATCCTGAGCTAATAAAAATAATTTATGATGCCAGAAAGTTCATTCAGGCTACATAAGAAGAAATGGATTAGTAGAAGATAAGTTTGGAGTGGAAGGAACCAGTTCATAGAAGACTTTGAACAACAGACAAAGCAGTTTGGAATTAGGTCAATTAACGTGGTTAGGCAAACCAGGTTCTATCAATTGCTTCCATTTTCTGGCAAATTTTCAGCCCTAAGATCTTCATCAATAAAACCTGTCTTACTGAATTCTATCTAAGCACGAAGCTATTCTATGCAATTAAAGGTAGTAGTGTCCATTAAGAATACAAAGAAGTGAATTTATTGCCAAAACATTGTTTCAAATGCAATCTCACGTTTCATAGAATATGCAAGGAACAACATAAAAATTAGTGAAAAGGCATCAGGAAAAAAACTGGCTAAATGTATGCGCATGCCAATGTGACTTAAAACCTGTTTTAAATTTACTGAAATTTTTTTCTTAAGAAACTATTAGTTTCTAATAATAATAACAGTTAACCTTTTCTGAATACATATTACATGCCAGGTGCTATGCAAAATTTGGGTTTACATACACTATCTTTGATCGTCACAGCAGTTCTGTGATTTGTGAATTGCTAATACTAATTTATAGAAGACAAAATTAAGATTCAGAAATGCCCAAGGTCACACAGTAAAGTAAGTTTGGAACATAGGATGATTACCCAAGTGAGCCAAGCTATAAAACTAGGGTCACTTCTTTTTACTACACTAAACATCAAACTAGTGTCTCTGTAATTAAACCTGATTTCCAAAGATATTAATACATTTGAGTTTTCCAGCTACTAATGCAACTCTTCCAGGAAAAAATGAGTGAATTGTTTTCTATTTTCTTCTTTTATCTAGTCATAGAAATAAATGATATCTTTAGGAGAAAGCAGCAAGCCCACGGATACTAAAGCAAAGACAAGACAGAATTACAGATTCCTATCTGAAATCTAATTCCTATCTGTAATATAAGAACCCCTCTATCCACACTTTTATATAAACTCTACTGGCACTGATACCAATGTTGAAAAATGTCAAGCCAATTTCAAGTATAATCAGTTCTTGTGAATCCTAAGTCACATAGAGCTTGAAGAGTGATACAGTACACATAAAATTTAATTTTCCTATATTAAAAAAAAAAAGCCTGCTGATGTAGAACCTCAAATACAATTCTGATGTAGAACCAGTTGGGAAGAGGATCTGATAATCAGAGAGACTACACTAGTCAGAAGCCCCATTAGCAAAGGACATTTCGTGCAGAACCGAATTCGCTTTAGGGATTCCCAATTGTCATTAAAGTAAAAGAGGTTTCCTTTGATTTCACCCAGTCCGGTTCACCCTCTTCACCTCTTCATCTCTAGGTTCTTAAGTCTATTAGTAATGGTACCCGGAGGTGGGGGCTCTGGGAGTTGATTAGGTTATGAGGGCGGAGCTCTCACAAACGGGATTAGCGCCCCTAGAAGAAGAGACTCCAGGTAGCTCCCTCATCCCTTTGACCTTGTGAGGACACAGAGAGAACAGCTATCCATGAACCAGGAAGCGGGCTCTCACCAGACACTGAATCTGTTGGCACCTGGATCTTGGATGTTCCAGGCTCCAGAACTGTGAGAAATAAATTTCTGATGTGTATTAGCCTCTCAGCCTGTGGCATTTTTGTTTATAGCAGCCCACACAAACCAAGACATAGGACAAACCACAATCAGAACGGTTACATTGTTTGAATTACAACTGGAGGATCCCAAAGAATTTTGACTTAACAACCTACTCCTGGCTGTGGTTTAAATATTGAAGACAGACCTCAACCAGCATTTTTGCTGCCAAAATTCCATAGTTAACAATTCTCCTTTTTATAATGTATTTTCTTACAACAGAGGAAAGTGATTTAGAACATTATTTTAGGTACTTAAAAGGTTCATTTTAAACTGTCTCAATGTTTCAGGAAAGGTCTTTTGGTTAAATCCTAAGGCATGATGGGAATTTTGTATTATTTTAATTATGTTACATTACTACTTTCTTATTAAAATTGACAACTATCTTATTATTGAAGTCGATGTAAATATTTCACTGAAGCTAAGCTTTATATTATAGCTTAATCTTTTTAAGTTGCTCCAAGTAAAATATTGAGGTTCTTATTCCTTTTCTACCCATATTATCATTCAAATATAATTTTTGAGGTAATTCTCTAAAGTACCTTAATAAATTTTTAACTTATCCTGCATTTTTTCAGTCAACTTTGACAATGCTATCTCTATGTCCCTTACTGAGGTTTCACTATAAAGCTCATAGTTAATCTGGTAAGATTTGATTCCACTTAAAAGGAAATAATAATTCCACCTACCACAGATAAGGATTGAAGCACTTACCTTGACCTAGAAGTCTTCTGTCACTTAATATCAGGGCCCATTTTTTTAGATTTTTAAAAATATCCATGAGGATCAAACATGTTTCTTTTTTTTTCTACTTAGCATGTTGCTCTGCACCTAGATAAACATCCCCTGGGTGAGTTTGTCAATTGTCATGGCACTCATCTACCCAGAACCCCAAGTTTAATTGAATTTCAGAGTGTTTGATTAATATGAGGAGGGAGAAAAAGAGATGTTGATTGTAAGCACGTGATCAAAATAAAATCTCAGCACAATAGGATGCTCAACAAATTTAAATGACACAAAATAGTACCTCAATCATGCTGCTTTCCCTGTCTCTTCACTTTTGGAAGTGAAAGTGAGTTTGTTTTGGGGGGTGTGTCAAGCTTATATTTTTTCCCAGCTCTATTGAGATATAATTGACACATAGCGCTCTGTAAGTTTAAGGTGTACATCATGTTGATTTGAGACATTTATAAATTGCAAAAGGATTATCAATGTTTTTTTTGACGATGTAGCAGCAAACTGGCTCAACAGCTGGTTTTGTTTTTATATGTTAAATACTTATTTGTTTTATTTCAATTATATTCACAGATCACATTCTCTACGTGTTACATTATTTTATTTATTTATTCATCACACTCACCAATGTAATTATCTTTTTTAAGATTTTATTTTTCCTCTTTCTCCCCAAAGCCCCCCGGTACATAGTTGTATATTTTTAGTTGTGGGTCCTTCTAGTTGTGCCATGTGGGACGCCACCTCAATACGGCCTAATGAGCGGTGCCATGTCCCCGCCACGGAGCCAAACCGGGGAAACCCTGGGCTGCTGAAGCCGAGCGCGTGAACTTAACCACTTGGCCACGGGGCCGGCCCCACCAACTGTAATTTTAATGTATTATTTTCATAACAGTTTTAAAAAATCAAGAAAGAGATGGAAATAACTGTGTGGACATTATCAACTGACCACCCAAAAGCCAGCTAACACTCTCTTCTCCCTTAAGCTCCTCTACTATAGAGGCAAGATTTAGAAATGTGATCCAGCTTTGGCCAAAGCTATGTCAGTAGAAAATATGGGCTGTATGTGAGAGGAGGACTTGAGCAAGGTTTTTTCAAAAGCATATCCTCTTTTATCTTTTGCCTTTTAGCTTCCTCCATCTTCCCTCTTCTAATACAGTCTGAAAAAGAGAACTGAAACCTGGAAAAACAGAAGTCATCTTGCATTCATAAGAATGAAGGCCATAAAGGTGACCAGATATTCATAATCTGCATCATTTTTTTCTCCCTCCTTTCATTACAAATAAAACGCCCTGAAATTAAATGAAAGTTGGAGTTCTGGGGAGACGAATGTGATAACAATTGACAAACTTTCTTTGGGTATATTAATCATGAACCTGCATAGGTGAGGAGCAGAGTACCATGCTAAACAGAAGAAAAGAAAAGATTTTCTTTCCCCATAATCATAAAAATGGCTGATTGGGAGATAGAAGGAGCCTGGTTCCTTCTAATGTTGATCCATCATGCCAGGCCTGGATTGCTTAAAATGAGCTTTTATTTAAGCCCCTGTTGACTATTTTTCTGATGTTTATAGCTGTAGACATTCCCTAAGTGTTTCAAATTGCCAAACTTAGAGAAAGACATTCAAATTGATGACTTATTTTTATTTAACATCAATTGTATCATTGTACTGCTTTAGAATAAAAATCCTCCTAATTTTTGAGTTTCAACAGAGGAAATCATTCTTAGCATGTGTGCAAAAACATGGCTATATTAGACCCAAACTTGTCTAATGTCATAATGCAAGCTTGCTCTTTTGCCCCTTCCCTGGATACTGATTTCATTTTTCACTCAACCTGCTTTACATTTAAAGTGTTATGACTCAACCATTATCAGAGAAAAGATTGACCAAAACATAAAGCTATTTCTTACCACTACAGATTTTCCAATTTTATAATACTCACAGACACTCAATCCAGTGGGCAAGATAAGGAACTTCTTTCAAGAAAGAAAAATAAATAAATCCTGAATGCCCCCTTGAGGTGACATGTGTTTGGACCACCTTAAGAGTTCATTTGCTTTTATGTTTTCTCTTTTTGGCAAATTCTTAGGAGCCCAGAAGCGTAATTTTCAAGAAAAAGAAAAAGAAAGCAGGTGTTAAACACTGTGAAAATGGCCACAGAAAAAGATATCCCCATGATCAAGCAAATCCTTTCTGTTCAATACACATACCAGGCTAGGTACACTGGAATCAGAATTGTGGATAAAAGCATAGAAAACTCAAAAAGGGATTACAAGGAGAGGAAAACAACAAGAAAACTAAATGGCCAGAGAATGTGACATACACTCCTTCCCAGCAGTATTTTAGAAGTTTTTTTCCTGTTGATAAACTCCATCTCATATTAGGAAATGCTGATTCCAAGACCTTTTGTCTTTTCTTAGACATTTTCCAGATAGTCTCTTTCTAGTTAATACTTATTTAATGTTTTTCACTTTATTTCTACCTGGAGCCTTGGATTTGTAAACCTTACAATTCTCTATTGCTTAAAGCAATATCTTTCAGATGCCTTCAAAGACTTTCTTTGATCATTTTAGTTATTTCTTCTAAGGTTCAATATCATTTTTATGTGGCTTGACCATATATCACTAAGTGCAAGAGAAACTGGACTAAGAGGTGATAATCCAGCCAGGCAAGCAACAGTCACCAATTTATTTTAAAAAACCTCCCACATTTACTAGAAATTTAATAAGGTGAAGAAGATTCTAGTTTTTCGGAACTCTTCTCTGGAAGAATACTCCATGTGATTGGAATGAACATTTTGATAAGCTCGTTGGATACGCAGGGAGATCATAAAAGTCATGCTCAAGTAACAACAGGGTCTGCTGAACATCCTTCTAAGGAAAGTGAGTCTGATGAAGGACATTTATAGGGATGAATGAAGAACGAATATTTGGAACCCGAGCTGAATTGTTCACTACAAGAGAGAAAAGGCTGAGCAGCGATCCTCATTTTTGCCTTTTTCTGATATTGGTCTCTCTTCTAAATAAATGATGGAAAAATATTTCAAGTGCATCAGTCTTCAGATCATCAGTCTGATCAGAAAATCCTCACATCTCAGTGAAGCCCTGGAGTAAAGCACTCAACCAAAAAAACCCCACTATTTCTTTGCCCTTGTTGAATTGTTCTGGGTGGTTTTCGTTTGTCTCCATATTCCAGAATTGTCTTTTCTATTTACCCATGGTATTTTATCTGTTATTCAATTTGCATATTTTCTAATGTCCTGTTTCAAGTTCTGTGAGCCTATCTCCTGTTGTTTGTTGTTAAATCTATCCATTGAGTTAGTAATGTCAGTTTTCAGTTGTAGACTTTCTGCTTGATTTAATTTATAAATTTCTGTTTTGAATTATAATTTTTCATTTTCTCCCTATTTTCCTCTGTTATCTTGCACATGTTAAGCATACTTATTTTCAGGTGAATACCTGCCAATACAAATAATTGACTTATCTATTGTCTGTTTCTTTTTATGATCAATTTCATGGTTCTATCTTTCCTTTCCCTGCCCAGTAATTTTTGTTTGAATGCTAGACATTGCATATTTTTAAAAAAATGGTAAAGGCCCTAGATGATGATATCTTCAACCAGAGAAAGTTTCTTCTTTCTTCTGCTCAGCAGATAGAGTGGAGTTGGTGTGGGGTGATGGAAGGAATTATGTCAAGGTGAGGAGGCTGCTTTGGTAAGACTCAAGCTGCCTCGTGTTTCCTTTGCTCTTACAAGGTAGCCCTTCACGAATCTCCTTAGAAATCCTTGTGAATCTTTGTCTCCTCAGCAGTGAAAATCTGCAAAAATTCCACCTTTTAAAAGACCTTTATGACCTAGCTTTTCAGCTCCTGGCTTGCACAGCTTCAGATTTTGACAAACGTCTTAAGGGGGAGAATGCATGTTGTTTTGAGGTTCCTCAAGTCCCTGATTATGCAGCACCAGCCCTGCTCCATTGTCAAAAGCTCTGTGGGCTTTTTGGTTTTTTTTTTCTGTGCCATAGCGGTGGTCCTCCCTCAAGGGTCAACCCTGGATTATCAGCCTCTAACTGTGTCAGGATTTTGAGGTGACTCTAGAAATAAAGAGGTTGAGGAGATCATCAAAGCCAATGTGCCACTCCCTTAAGTACTTTCAGTTCCCATCTGTTGGTTTCATGAACCTCTCCTTGCCTCCACCCTTGACAGGTCTGTATTCTCCAAACACACATGAATGCAAGGAACTCACTCTGCTTTCACAAAATTTTTGCTCGAAGATTGTACAGCTTCAGAAGTCAGCAAATGTCAGAGTTGGAAATTGTACATGTATATAAGATTCTTCAAGTTTCATTTTTGTTACTCCAGCCTGATGAGGTTGTAAAAAGTTCTGATAGATTCTTTGTTTCTAGCATTCTAGCAGTGACCTTCTGTCTGAGCCTAGCCCATATTTGCAATTTGTAGCCTGTGTGTAGATTCAGTAACTGCCCCCAGGGACCACTGCAGATTCTCAGCTCAATTCTGAAAGGTTCTCCCTGTCTGGAATTTTACTTTTTTTAGTTCCCACTGCTTCCATTGCTTTCTAATGACTTTAAATATATCATTTTTGTGATTAATTGGCTTCTCTGTTTTTGTTGAAAGTCTTGGCCTACTATGAACTATTTCATGCTTCTTCAAAATGGAAGGCTTTAATTGTTTTGAATTTCCATTACTCTATTGAAATCCTCATTTGCTATAAAGTATTTTAAGAGGAGTAAAAGATATCTAGAGAATAACACACCAAACACCAGTGTATCCTCCCCCCAGCTTAAGAAGTAAATGTTTGCAAATCAACCCACTTCCTAACTTCATAAATAAACCACTGCAAGTTCAATAGAAGGTCTCTGTGTATAATTTGCTCCCCCCAAATTATTCAGTATCTTGAATTCAATATTTATCATTCTTATAAACATCTTAATGCCATTTATTTACACCCACCGACATCCACACACCACTAAGCCTTCACACATAGGCATTCAAATTAATAATTCACTACTTAGTATTTTTTGTACATCTCTAAACTTTATATAAATTGTATGATACATTGTATTACCTTGTGCAACTTGCTTTTCAAAATTTCAACATTCTTATTTTTGAAATTTTAATTGTGTTGATACATGTAGTTTTTGTTTTATACTTTCACTGAACTTTTGAATTTTTTCTGTCTTTTGCCATGGCAACCAACACTGTTTGAATATCCTTATGCAGTCTGTCCTTTTGCAGGTGTAAAAATTTCTCTAGAGTATATACCTAGAAGGAGAATTGCTTGGTCAAAGGTTATGCATGCCTTCAAATTGGGCAAATTGCTACACAAGGTAACAATACTAATTTAAATGCCATCCCAATTTTATGGGAGTTTCTGTTCCTCTAATCCTCACTAATATTTAGATTATTTAGCTTTTAAAATTTTCCCAATCTCATGGTATGAACTGGTATCTCATTTTATTATTTTTTAAATTTATATTTTGTTATTTATTGAAGGAGTTTTTATATATGCCAAATATTAATACTTTATTGATTATGGTTAATGCAAAACATTTTCTCAGTCTGCAATTTTTCCTTTTCACATTGTTTATGGGATCTTTTAATGCACAGACATTTAAGACTTCAATGTATTCATTTTTATCACTTTTTTTCTTTATGGCTTATATATTTTTTGTCAATTAAGAAAGAAATCCTTTCTCTACATTTTCTTCTCAATGTTATAAATGCTTGCTTTACACAGTTTGGTTTTTAATCTATCTATAATTAACATCTGCATAAAGTATGAGGTAAGTGCCCAATTTTATTTTTTTCATACGTGTAGCCAATGATTCAGCACTCCTTCACTAATTTGTAATGCTTCCTATATCCTCTACTAAGATTTCAGGTATGCATGTGCTGTTTTTTGAATACTTATTCAATTCCATTCATCTATTTGTTCTCTCACCTTATATTTATTTGTCTTCAAAATTAGCTGCCTACTCTTGGCATTTTGCTGCTTTGTATAAATATTGAGTGCTAGTTTTGTTAATCTCAATAGGTGAGGCTATTCTCTTTAAGCAAAAAATCCCCACACAATTTTAGTGGCTTGAAAAACAATGGCTTTTCTTCCAGGTGGTGAATCAGGGGTCTAAGCTATTTCATTTGTGGACTCACGGCCATCTCAGGTCTTCAAGGTCACCTTGATGCATATCATGTCCTCTCGTATTCTATTGGCTAGTGCTAGTCATCTGGCCAAACTATCTGTACAGGACGCTGGGAAATGTAGAGGTGCACCGTTTCTGCTATGCTACCTATAAACACTCATGGAAAATACATTGTAATTTTATTTCTATTTCATTGAATTCATAGGTAAATTTTAAGATAATATTTTTAATTAAGACTTCAATTTTTTAGAGCAGTTTTATGTTCACAGCAAAACTGAGGGGAAGGTACAGAGATTTACCATACACTCCTCGTCCCCACACATGCATAACCTCTCCCAGTTTTGGCCATTCTAATAGATGTGTAGTGCTATCTCACTGTTGTTTTAATTTACATTTCCCTGATGAAATATGATGTGGAGTATCTTTTCATATGCTTATTTTCCATCTGTAAACTTTCTTTGGTGAGGTGTCTATTAAGGCCTTGGGACATTTTTTAATCAGGATTTTTATTTTCTTAGTGTTGAATGTTAAGAATTCTTCATATATTTTAGATAACTGTCCTCTATCAGTTGTGTCTTTTGCAAATATTTTCCCCCAGTCTGTGCCTTGTTTTCTCATTCTTTTGAAGTTGTCTTTCTTAGAGCAGACGTTTTTAACAAAGTCCAGCTGATTGATTATTCCTTTCATGAATCATGCCTTTGGTATTGTATCTAAAAAGTCATCACCATACCCAAGGTCATCTATGTTTTCTCCTATGTTAACTTCTGGGAATTTTATAGTTTTGTGTTTTACATTTAGGTCTGTATTCCATTTTGAGTTAATTTTTGTGAAGGTTAAAGAAGCCTGAATCTAGATTTATTTTTTTGTATATGGATGTCTAGTTGCTCCAGCACCATTTGTTGAAAATACTACCTTAGCTCCATTTTGTTGCCTCTACTCCTTTGTCAAAGAGCAGTGACTATATTTATGTGGTTCTATTTCTGGGCTTTCTATCTTGCTCCATTGATGTACTTTTCTATTCTTTCACTAACACCACACTGTCTTGATTATTACAGCTCAGTAGTATTTCTTGAAGTCAGGTAGTGTCAGTCCTCCGACTTTGTTCTCCTTCAGTATTATAGTGACTGTTCTGGATCTTTTGTCTCTCCATTTAAACTTCAGTCAGTTTGTTGATATCCACAAAATAACTTGCTGGAATTGTGTTTGGAGTCACATTGAATCTATAGATCAAGCTTAGGAGAACTGACATCTTTACCATATTGAATCTTCCTATCCATGAACATGGAATATCTCTATTTATTTAATTCTTCTTTGATTTCATTCATCAGCATTTTGTAGTTTTCCTCATATAGCTCTTGTACAGATTTTTTTATATTTATACCTAAGTATTTCATTTTTGGGGGTACTAATGTAGAAGATATTTTGTTTTTAATTTCAACCTTCACTTGTTCATTGATGGTATATAGGACAGTGATTGACTTTTGTATTAACCTTGTCTCCTGAAAGCTTTCTATAAGTGCTTATTAGTTCTAGGAGTTTTTCATCAATGCTTTTGGATTTTACAGACAGAAAATCATGTAATCTGTGAAAACAGTTTTATTTCTTCCTTCTCAATCTGTATACCTTTTATATTCTTTTTTTTTTTTGTCTTAATGCATTAACTAGAACTTCCAATATGATATGGAAAAGGAGTGGTGAAAGGGGACACAATTGACATCTTTCTAATATTGAATATTTATGCTTTTAAATGCAGCAGGTCTCCTAATTTATTTAGATTCTCTTTGGAAAAACCCCACTTACAAAGAAATGGAACTGGTTACAGAGCTACAGAGTCATTGAGGGTTGGAGGATTTAATTTTGCGCATTTATGCATTCACTCCACAAATTTTGATAGTCTATCTAGTATCTGCCAAGCTCTGTGGGCCAAGACCAAAAACTAAGATGATTAAAAGTCTGTTTACTTTAGCTTAACACTTCTGATAACTCTTGCACACTTTAACATATGATCTAAGAAATGATAGATACTGTCTGCTGTATGTAACCATTTGATGTGTTATTCAGTTTTCTTAAAATGGGAAATTAGGTAACTTCCTTCAAAAATATCTTGGAAATATGCAATTTTATCACTTTTCAGCCCATAAAATTTAGGTTTCCCTTATTCACACAGGGGACTGCAGCAATATAGTGGCTAGACCCATTGTCTGCGTGGGTTTCAGAGTTGTTCCCATGTGGCAGTGAAAGGAAGGCAGTATATACTTGAGAAGCCTCCACTAACTGGTTTCTGGGAATCCTAGGAATTGATTCAATGAGAGCAATAACACTGATTATTCTTTATTAGTAGTAACTTGAGAAGACAAATGTATGCAAATGATTCCTTCTTTAACAGACTACTGCTTTTTACATAGTAGGTTCTGAAAAGCCATTGAATACAAAGGCATAACACTTTCACATGGCCACAAGTACCTAAAGTTCAGAATTGAACTACAGATATGTCATGCAGCAACTATGCAACTACCAACATTGTCTCTAGGAATAAACTGTTCACAAAGAGGACATTTGAAACTAAAGGAGGTACATCCTTTGTTATTTTTTAAATTCTTAGGATGACAGTTAATGAATACTCAAATCTATTTCAGCAGCCTGAAAGAATTAATTATGTACCCCAAATGCTAAAGTTATTGCTAGAAAATAAATTATACAGGAAATCTAGCTGGTCAGATGTTTCTTCACAAAGCATTGTGTTTCGGGAAAAGTTTTACTGTGGGTGTGTGTGTGTGTGCATGTGTGCATATGTGTGCATGGTGTGAGTGAGTATATGTGCATGTGTGTGTAGGTTTGAGGAATGTAACAAAGGAATGGATGATAGATGGATACTCTTTCTCCAGAAATTATTTTATATACTGCAGTCTTTATAGCATATTACCTATTTCCCCTGCTAAGCACCTTATTACAGGAAGCACAAAAATGATATCCTTTGACTCTCCTGTAGTGATGTATATTTTTCCATTAAAATTAAATGACAAGTTCACCTCCAACTACAGTTTGAACCAGCCCTCACCTAATTTGGATTCTGATCTAATCAGCCTTGGCTTCTCCATGTCTTAATCCTACTCATGGAAGAGGGGCAGAGAGGTAAGAAGGGAGGGTAAACCTTGGAAAGCTAGAGGGGAAGTTGGGAAGTTCTGTTGTTATCACCCAGCTCTACCGGATGAGGAAGGGATTTCCAGGTAGAACTCTATGCTCAATTGTGACTACATGCTGAGGTTACAACTGGTTCAGCCTTTCAAGCCAAATTAAGGGCAAATTTCAGCATATAAGCCCTTAAGGGAAAGGTTTAGAACTTTCAAAATTATTGTGGGTCATTTATTGACGTGAGAAAATCTAAAATTCCTACATAGCCTGCATCTACCAGTTTAGAGACTTTATGGTAACTGGTAAAAAGCTAAAAACAAAAAAGAAGAAACAATTACTATTAAGCATCTATATTTTAAAGGAGACAAAGGATGAACCTAAGAGATGGAGACATCTAATTTAACTTCCAAATCTGTAAAAAGGACTAGAAAAAATAATCACCAATCAATTGTCAAGCACCTAGAAAAGAATGGAATGGGGAACAATAGTCAGCCTGCCTTGGTAGACTAATCTAACATGCTTTTCTGTAAGAATGCTTAGTTGACCTGACACTGTACTCACACTACCGCAGCAGCAACATATTTCGGAGATGAATTTGAATGCTAATTATTTAGTCTGATCATCATCTTTGTTGATGACCATTAGAGTGAGTGCCTTCTGGATGGTAAATTTGTCTTTATGGGTAAACTAAAAGACTCACCAAGCATGAATCACAATGCCCACCTTCTGAAAGGGCGGGGAAAATGTGTGTGATTTGTAAGGACTCCACTTCATGAAGCTGACTTCAATAGCGATCGCAGATGGCCTAAAACAGTAAGATCCAGGTTGACATATAGAAAACTACTTCAGTCTGTGAGTCACTGTAATCATAAATTTGTGGAAATAGTGTGAACTCCATCAGATTGTCCTCTGGGATTCCCACCAACCATATATTAGCAAACAGTCCACTGCCTGGCAAAGAGAATTGAGATATGGCAAGAACAGGCACTAATGCATGCAAACTATCTAGTTTTTTTTAATCAAAACTTTTTATTCTTTCCCAACAATGTACTCACCAATAAGCTAAAAAATAAATTAGAACAGCTACCATTTAGCTGGGGAACTCTAGCTAAAATTCCAAAATTCCCTAGGTCCTCATTTTCTCATTTCTAAAATGAAGGTGTTAAATTATTAGATAATTTCTAAAAATCAATGCAGCATTAAAACTCTATGGTTCTTGAAGATAAACTGGAATTACATGTTTCGTATTATGCTTATCTATTAAAAATGTAAGTAATTATAGCCTAAGTAGAGAATGTTTATCAATAGTTATTTCTCAGATGTCGAGCTGAGGAAGGTAGGTAGTATATTAAGAAGTGGTTATCTGTATACAAATAAGACCTATATTAAATTAATAGATGGTCAAAAATATGCCTGCGGTCATTAGAAAGACAGATAAGGCAGCTCACTTTTTAGAATCAAATAAGCTGTGCTGCTATTTTTATTTTGTTTTGTTTTCTTTTTGAGAAGATTTTAGAGAAAACAGACCAAGAACTAAGAGGTAAAGAGAAGTATTTTAGGCTTTTAAAGAGAATGGAGCTTAACCTGGAGACACAGCCAAGTAAGCAAAGCTACGAATTATACCTAAAGTTGAAATATAAGAGAGGAAATAAAAAGCTTGAGCATCCTAGCAAGACAGCAACAGTAGTAGAGCTTCCGCAGAACATCTGAGAAATTAAGCAAGAATATGAACTAAGGACGAACACTAAAAAAATAAAATTACAGAACACAATCACTTGGAACTTGAAAGAAAACAGGCTAGGAAAATTATTTTGCCACAATCAAAGAAAAGCAATCTTATAACTGTAACATATAATTCTTAAGAGATGATTCCAGATAGTCTATACAAATAAACTTTTGGTTATGTTATAATATTCTCAATTGTTAAAATATCTCTGTATTCACCATATTTTATCTGTTTTTGTAAATAAAATTTTAATTTCCTCATAAAGAATGTCACCCTAAAATACTATCCTTTTCCTTAAGGAACAGAAGCCATATCATCATCTTTCATCTAAAGATGGCAAACTTTTTTTTTTTTTTAAAGATTTTATTTTTTACTTTTTCTCCCCAAAGCCCCCCAGTACATAGTTGTATATTCTTTGTTGTGGGTCCTTCTAGTTGTGGCATGTGGGACGCTGCCCCAGCGTGGCTTAATGAGCAGTGCCATGTCTGCACCCAGGATTCGAACCAACGAAACACTGGGCCGCCCGCAGTGGAGCGCGCAAACCTAACCACTCGGCCACGGGGCCAGCCCCGGCAAACTTTTTTTTTTTTTTTTTTTTTTATTGCCCATTTCACCTTCATCTTCCTTCAATAGGTATCCAAGTAACAGTAGAGAATATGTTTCAATGTCAGCCCACATATACATTGCCCAAAACATCTTTGGTTCAAAGCTGGTTTCAGAGGGAATTACAAATCTAAATGAATTAGCTCATGACCTCCTTTAAAACTAACTTCAGAAATGACTGCTTCATGCTTCATCAACTGTCTTTAACGTAATGAATTATAAAGTATGGTTAAATCACCTTGCAGGGACTAGTTAAAAGTGAATAGAGTCCCTTTACTTTCCAACTTATTATTCCTCTTCGAGGAAGATTAGGAGGAGATACCAGATGGTTAGTTGTCCATCCATACTAATATTAAAGGCAGTCAAATGTCAAATGATCCATACTATCATTGCATTGTTCTTCTGTGCATAATGTATAAGTCATTTTTGAGGGTCACTACTAGACTAATCCCAGCAAGTAGCTAAAATACTTGTTGAACTGCATTGTATTATCTTTATTCTCCAATATAAATAGGGTCATGTGCTAAACTGTTTTCAGTTATAATAACGATGCTAATCGACATAAGTAATAAAATTAAGATAATCACCTGAAAAGGTCTCAGTAAGCTGTTATCTGGAAAGTAAGAAAATGATAAGACTAAAAGTGCAATGGTCTCACACTACAAAGATAGAAAACCTCCTTAAAGCTAAATAGGAAGGTTTCCTAGTGCCACATACGCAACTCCAAGAAGAGAGGTTATATCTAAGTCTTTTAAATATGTCTTTATCCGTCTGTTCCCAGGAACTTCACCATAGTTTGGGCTAACCTAGTTCACTTCCTCCCTGAAATATTGCAATAACTTACATGATTTCCCTTCTTACTATCTAAATCTCATCTAGTGCCTTCTACAAACAACCAACCAATTATATCTCATGAGATTGTCCTGCTCCAAATCTTGCATTGCATATCCTGTTCCTGATAGGATATACCTGTAGGTCCAAAGCATTCCCTTGCAGAGTCATTCTGGGTTATCAAGTGGTTTCAGTGTAGGAAGAAGGAAATTCAGAACCCAGTTCAAATGAAGCTTCAGTCACTAACTAGCTATCTGAGTTTGAGGAGGCACCTTAGGCTCATGATTCAAATACCAATCTAACGTTGACTCTCAGATTGTAAAATTCTGCATCTGTACAGTACTTTGCCAGGCATAAAGCATAGCAGATCTGAGGATTTAACTTATTATTAAACAGAATTTTGACCAATTCTCCTGGTTTTAGCCCTGCTTTCCACTTATTTCCAGAAGTCCCTCTTAACAGTAACTGAAGCCTTCTGGAGATCTATGAGGTGAGCTGTGTAGCTTCTTGCCTTTCTGTGCAATTACCTTAGGATTTAACTTTTTTAGGGCTGCTAGGTTAGCTACCACTCATGCATCCACCTTTTGGTTTCTAGAATTGTGTTGCTGTTTTCTCCTCTTCTGGTTTTTGTCCTTGTGGGTTCACGCCTTCTTAAAAGTTACCTTTACTATCATTTTAACAGGATTTCAGAAAAGAGTAAAAGTAAATGCACATGTCTAATTTGCCATCGTTACTTAGAATTACATTTTCTTAAACTTGTTTCAGAAAAGGTATGCTGTGAGAGCTAATTCCGGCAGACCCAGAATTGGCCTGAGCTTGTTACTAAAATAAGAAATGTGCCTGCACAGCACTGACACCTGGTTAAGGCATGAACTGTACTGATTAATAGCATTGCTTTATAACCATAGGTCCAAAGAGTTGGGGGGGGAGGGGGTTGTACCAGCTTGTCAGCATTACTTATGGGTAACAGTGAGATTGATGATTTGCATTTGGTCTCCATGAGACCCTGAGAGGGCCTGATGTAGGAGTTGGTTATGTAGCAAAAATCTGCCTACATGACGAGCAGAGTCATCCGGACTGAGACTGCATTTGGGAATCCCTGGTCCCAAGGCATCTTGATCTGAGAGATGTTGGAGGAGGTCATTGAGAGGACATGACTGCCAGTTGTCCCATGAGGTGGCTGGGGCAATCTGAGGCTCCTTTCCCCCTCCCCAGTCCTTGGAATTCCACTCACTGTTCCTACACTAAGAGCTGGTTGCAAGGACACATCCATGAGAGAGTCGTGTGTCGTTGAGACCATCTGAACTATATACGTGACTAAACAGTTAAGGCCTCCATATAAACCTTTAAGATTCTGGCAGGCAGGTGCTTACAGCTTCTCGTCTTGTGGCCACCCAAGGACAAGCCTCATATGTAAGTTCCCTTGCTTATTAAACCTGCCACCTACCAATCTGGAGTGATCTGCTTCTTTCTTTGGTCTCTCCCTACCCTCCGCGTATAGGGGCTAGTTTCAGGTTTCACCCAGGGAACTCCTGAGATGGCAAACCAATAAGACAGAAAGTTCATCTGGTATGGTCTTTATAAAGGAGAGCAATTGGAGCTGGTACCTGCCTTTTCCTGACCCCTCGCTGTGAAACAGCCTTTGGATGTGATGTACATCCTTAATTAAATGCTGTTGCTATATTTCATCATTTTTCCTTCCATAAGTTGCAGGTTTGCATTCATTGTCATTTTGGATCCTGTGACCCTTCTTCAGCAATCTAACACTATTTAAACGTCCCTGTGAGCACAATAGGTAATCATAATTTTACATTTTCATAATACTGCTTCAGTAATTTTTGCACAACAAATTAATGTGTTATATTTACTAGATAAAAAGCATTCTTGTTGGCTTCGGACCCTAATAAAATAAAAGCCTCAGATATGAGTAAATTAAAACATGCCATTAGTTAATCTCAAAACAAACAGAAACTTTAGAAACAATAACGAATACAAGACAGCACCAGGCAACAAACTTAAGCACATTTTTTGGTGCCATGTGGACACGCTATAAATAATTGATTACTCACGAGTATCATCCTGACACCCCATCATCTATCATAAAGTAATGTGCCCTGCACTGTGAATTGAATGTCATGAACTGAAGCAGAAGTCCAGAGATACAGATTTTCCATCTATACTCCTGGATATTTTTACAGAATTACTGTTTTTGGCTTCAGAAATTAAGCTAATAAAAAGGAAAAAGAATCATACGTTTGGTAATTCTGGCCCATATCCTGTAGGAATTTCAAAACCCGTAGTGACAACTTGAATGAGTTTTGAATCAATGTTAGTGTTCACTCTGAAGCAAGGTACTAGTGCATTTCTGGCCAGAAGAGTGTAGCCAAATCTTGCACCTGCTGAAACCTTACTCATCAATCACAGTTTCACGTGGGCCATGTAGCAATAAGGCACCATGGGGTTTGTTGGTGGCCTGCATTGTTTCTATCAAGCTCCCACTAGCAAGACAACATCATTGGCAGTATTTCCAAAAGGAATCAGGCAACTAGGCCAATGTTAAATTCCGGACTCAAAGTATAAATTTGCAGCGTTAGGTCCCAGATGTCATAAGCAAAGGACAAATATGACTTCTCAAATGAAGGAAAAAACCTAGAATTTTTGAATGCCTACCAAATGTCAAGCACTGTAAGCATTTTATACACTAGCCTGATGAGAAAAATATAATTGTTCCCATTTTATGAATGAGAAAACTAAGGCTCAGATTTATGAATGAGAAAACATAGAGTGTAAGTAATTGGTTGACATTCTCACTGCTTGAAATGTCATAAGCAGAATCTGAACATAGGTGTTCATTGCTGCAATGTGCTCTTTCTGCTGCATCACATGCTTTCCTAAAAAAGCTCTGTTACTCTTCCATCCCCTGTCTAAATAGGCTCTCTATTAACATCCCCTCTGCATTTTCTAAATTGAATGTGGCTTTCTATCTTGCTCAGTTATTGAGTTTCCTAATAACCTGGCATTTCAGCAAAGTAGTCATTCATTCATTGAATCACACATACATTAAGTAAACATTTTCTGAACACCAACCTACTCAAAGTGATAGAATAAATGCAGTCGTATGCACAAATAAGAATATTGATGACTTAACCAAGGATTTTCTAGTATAGAAACCAACTTGCATTTAGGATATACTTTACCATCTAAAATGAATCGTTCACATATCCAACACACATGCCACATACAGTTTTACACCTTCTATACTCACATTCTTAAATTTTCTTTGATTTGATAAATTATGGCCTTTATGACATCAGCTGGTGAACAAATATTTCAAGCTATTGAACAGAGGGACTACCTGTCTGCCTGCTTTGCATGGCTGTGTTCGCACATAAAACACACTTTTGTCTATGCAGCAGTGATTGTTTGAGCAATCATAATGTTTTATTGCACTCTGCCTTTATTTCATAAAAAATGGCCAGAAAATAGGAAATGAAGGCATTGTTTTAGAGATAATACAATTGAGACAAAATGGAAATGGTTAGTTATGCCAAAAGTGATGAATCCTATGCTGATTGGCTCTGTTTTCAATTGTGAGGAAAAATAACACAATCCAATGTTGTGAAAAAGAACTATCAGATTTCTATCACTGAAGATTTTGTCTGAAAGCCTCCATTTAGTCGTACACAAAATAAATAAGCATTTAAAATTATAAGTTTAAAAATCAAGGTTCAAAATCTTGCCAGTCATTTGAATTCAGAGAGGGTTCCCCAACCCAGTAGAGCGTAGTTGTACAGTTGCTACAGGCTCCTTTACCAAGAAAAGAAAACTCGGAGTTCAGTTTCTTTAGACAAATTCTTCAAGGAAGTTGATAAGAAGCCATCAAAGTGAGCAGCAGAATCTCTTACTCTCTCCCTTCCAAAATCATCACCAAATACTTCCCAATATCCAAATCACTTATTTTAGTTTTCCTAAATGTCATTCAAGTAAGCTCTGAAATTATCTAGTACATTATAGGAAAAATACGGCACATTCATGCATTTAGAGAAGTGGATCAGGTAAACCATTATTTTAGACGTGAATTTCTCTATATTTAGTGTTTAATCCAGTTTTTAATTTTTAAAAATGTTACAAACTATACATCATAAAATTTCAGGACTTATAGAGTCATCATGGATTTTATCTCCTTTTAATTTTCTAGGAGTTGAATCTCATTTGTAAGATACTACTGTTTTTCTTTCAGATATTCAACTATTAAATATATTTCCAGGAATGTTTTAATTGGAAGGTAGGGAACAGCTTGTATCAAGATAAGCCCTTTAAAAATATGTTGGGGAAGAACGTTTCATAGAAATTTGGTAATATTAATATGTACTTCTCTTCATAGAAACTAGGTAATAGATTTAACCATTAAATTAATTTATTTACATATTCAAAATAACTGGATTCTAACTTTTAAGTATATTTTTATTTCACATAGGTAACCTGCAAGAGGAGAAAATCTCACCTCTAGTTCTTCACCAAGAACAACCAGGTCATTGCCTGGATCCTTGAAACCATTCGAAATTTTAATATTTTAAAAATTGGACTTCCCTAGATCAGAAATAGTTTGTTTCTCAAATAAAATATCCTAGTAATTTTTCACTCAATATTATTGTTCCCTTTTTTATTAAAAAACATACATATATTAGCACCTATTTTTGAGCTTGTTAAATATATCAAGTTATCCCCAGATAGCTCAATCTAATGAAACTTACTATAGGCCTTTGTTACATTGATGTCTTTGAAAGACATGTCCAATTCTTATGGGTTGTTTTATGTATCCTTCTCTCTTTCAGAGCAAACATCTCTGCATGTAGAATGTATTCTGCTCATGGGTGGGGGAAAGAGATAGCTAATAATTAGACAGATAATTTTTTTTAGGACATATAACAAAAATTTAATTCGAAACAATTCAATTTAATTTTTGAAACTAAGAATGATAGAAGTAACAATTTCCTTGACATTTTATTCTAAAAGTGTGTTTCTTTTACTGTTTTCAAGACTATTACAATAAAATAGCTTCACAGCTTTACACGCCAGTCCTCTCACAGAAAATGCAATCTTATCAAACGGCATTTTATCATCCTTTAACAATATGAATGCTTGCCATAAAAATATGGAAAGAGAAAAAAAATCACCATGTCCTTAGAAGCACAAGGATATAATTTTAGTTTTTCCACTTTTGGGCTGTTATTTCTTCAACCTTATGCCACCTAGTCAATGTTAATGTGTATATAAAAGCTGTGAAATTATCTATCATGTTATAGGGAAAATACAGCACACTGATGCATTGAAATCACTTTGAATGCCAGATTTTGAGTCAGATCACCTAGGAAAGACATGGCAAAAAAATAGAAAGGAAGATATTGTCCTGACACTTTGAGATACTTACAGACCACATAGCCATGCAAAAGTGTCTGGTTATGCAATAGGTACGTAAATACTAATAGAATGAAAGAATAAATAAACAAATGAAAATATCATTTCTGTCAGTTAAAGAATTGACAGTAGAAGAGAAGCTACAAAAGAGACTGAGATTGAGCAACGACGTTCTGGGAAGAAAATCAGGAATATTGCAGTGTCTTAAACACCAAGGAAGAGTTTCTGAGCAAGGAAGGAGTGGCCAAAGGTATTGGATGATGCCGAGATGTCAAGCAAGAAATGGACCAACAAGTACCCTGTATACTTAGCCCCTTGGATGTTAACGGTGACCTCACTGAAAGATTTTCAAGTGAGTGGTAACTACAGAAATTGGATTAGAATTGGTTGAGATGTGAACAGGAATTGGGAAAATAAACCCAAGTTTAGATTACCACTTCAACAAGTGTATAAGTGGAAGGAGAGAGAAAAGGTGGCAGTTAAAATGGGATATGGGATAGAAAGAAACTTTGTTTCTGTTCTGGTTTTCAAAATAGGAAGAAAATCTTTAAATGCACATTGAGAGGCATCAACAGAGAGGGAGGTAAGATTCTTGAGAAAATATGAAGAAAAATCTTGCCAGCAGAATGGAAGGATGCTTCTTCCACCTTGATCTCGTTAAAGGATCAATGAACTGGTGGGAATGCAGCTGTCTCACTAGATCTGGTGTTTGGATATTGAAGGGGATCCTCTGTTCCTGACTTTGATTTTCTCTGTGCATTGTCGGGAGATGCTAGAAGCTGAGAATGGTGGGGAGATGAAATTCAAAGCTGTATAGGTAGACATGTAAGGGAAAAAATAGACATATTATTGGCTTCATGGTTTAAGACAATTAAGCTGATAGTTGGTATGCTAAAACCAACAACTTTATATATACTGGGATTTTTTTCCGAAGACTATTTTCTGTATAAATGCAAAAGCTCAGAGACTTATTTTCTCTAATAGGTTTATAAGTACTAGTTTTTTAGCATTTATTCACTTCACTTCAATAAATACCCTTTCTTAGGATTTTGCCCTTTAACTTTATGAGCAAAGTATATATCAATAGATTTTGAGGGTCACATTATCATATGCTAACCAACACAGAAAATCTCATACTAAAAAAGAACGCATCAAGGGGACAGCATGGTAGCGCAGTGGTAAAGTTCATGCACTCCACTTCAGAGGCCTGGGGTTTGCAGGTTCGGATGCTGGGTGCAGACCTACACACCACTCATCAAGCCATGCTGTGGCGGCATCCCACATACAAAATGGAGGAAGATTGCCATAGATGTTAGCTCAACAATAATCTTCATCAAGCAAAAAGAAGAAGATTGGCAACAGATGTTACTCAGGGCCAATCTTCCTAACCAAAAAACAAAAAGAAAGAAAGAATGCATCAGAGCTAGCCAGTGGCATAGTGGTTAAGTTTGCATGCTCCACTTTGGTGGCCTGGGGTTCATAGGTTTGGATCCCAGGAGTGGATTTACACCTTGCTCATTAAGCCATGCAGTGGTGCCATCCCACATACAAAATAGAGGAAGACTGGCACAGATGTTAGCTCAGGGACAATCTTGCTCCCTAGAAAGAAAGGAAAGAAGAAAGAGAGAAAGAGAGAGAGAGGGAGAAACAGGGAGAGAGAGAGAGAGAGGGAGGAAGGGGGGAGAGAGAAGGAGAGAAAGAGGGAGAAAGGAAGGAAGGAAGGAAGAATCAAAAATAATAAAATATTTAGGCATAAATTTAGCCAAGGATGTGAAAGACCCAATCTTAAAATTTGTATGGAACCTCAAAAGATCCTGGAAGCACCACACTTGCTGATTTTGAAATATATTACAAAGCCATAATAATCAAAGCAGTGCAGTACTGGCATAAAAATAGACATATAGACAGAATCGAGAGCCCAGAAATAAACTCCTACATATACAGACAAATAATATTTGACAAGGGAATCTATAATATTCAATAGGGAAAGAACACTCTCTGTAATAAATGGTGTTGGGAAAACTTAAGAACCACACACAGAAAAATGAAATTAGATCTCTATCCTACACCACTCAAAACAGAGTAAAGACTTAAATGAGAGACCTGATATCATAAAACTGTTAGACAAAAATATAGGATAAAAGCTCCTGACATAGGTCTTGGCAATGATTTTTTTGGATGTGACACCAAAAGCACAAGCAACAAAGGCAAAAATAAATATTTTATTTTATCAAACCACAAATCTCTGCACAGCAAAAGAAACAATCAACAAAGTGAAATGGAAACCTATGGAATGGGAGAAATATTTGCAAACCATATATCTGATAGGTGTTTAATATCCAAAATATATAAAAACTCATACAAATCAATAATAACAAAACAAACAATCTGATTTTAAAATGGGCATAGGAACTGAATAGATGTTTTTCCAAAGAAGACATACAGATGGGCAACAGGTACACGAAAAGGTGCTCAACATCACTAATCATCAGGGAAATGCAATTCAAAACCACAATGAGATATCACCTCACACCTGTTAGAATGGCTGTCATCAAAAAGATAAGGGATCACAAGTGTTGCCACAGATGTGGAGAAAAGGGAAACCTTGTGCATTGTTGGTGGGAACGTAAATTGGTGCAGCCACTATGGAACACGTTATGGAGGTTCCTCAACAAATTAAAAATAGAACTACCATATGATCCAGCAATCCCACTTCTGGGTATGTATCCAAAGGAGATGAAAAGAGGATATCAAGGGATATTTGTATGATATCAAAGAGATATCTGCATGCCCGTGGTTATTGCAGCATTATTAACAATAGCCAAGATTTGAAAACAAGCTAAGAGCCTGTCAATGGATGAACGGATAAAGAAGATGTGGTATACACACACAATGGAATCTTATTCACCCAGGAGAATGAAGGAAATTCTGCCATTTGCAACAACATGGATGGTCCTTGAGGGCATTATACTAAATGAAATTTCAGACAGAAAAAGACAAATACTGTTTGAGATCACTTATATACGGAATCTAAAAAAGCCAAACTCATAGAAACGAGAGTAGAATAGTGGTTATCAGGAGCTGGGATGTGGGTCAAAGTGTACAAACTTTCAGTTACAAGATGAATAAGTTCTGGAACTCTAATGCACAGCATTGCACTTATAGATAACAATACTGTGCTATACACACGAAAGTTGCCAAGAGAGTAGACTGTAAACGTTCTCATCACAAAAAAGAAGTGGTAATCATGTGACATAATGGAAGTGGTAGCCAACACTCTGATGGTAATCATATTGAAATACATAAGTGTATCAAATCACAGATTGAACACTTTCAAGTTATACAATGTTATATGTCAATTATATCTCAATAAAGTTGGAAAGAAAAAAAAATGACCAAGTGAATTAGAAGACAAGCCAAAAAATAGGAGAAAATGTTGGCAAAAGACACATCTCACAAAGGACAGTTATCCAAAACATACAAAGAACTCTTATAACTCAACAATAGGAAAACAAACAACCTGATTAAAAAATGGGCCAAAGACCTTAACAGACACCTTACCAAAGATGATACACAGATGGCAACTGAGCATATGAAAAGATGCTCCATACCATATGTCATCAGGAAAATGCAAATTAAAACAATGAGGTCCCACTACACAACCCATTCAAATGGCCAAAATCAAGAACACTGACACCAAATGCTGGTGAGGATGTGGAGCAACAGGAACTCTCACTCATTGCTAGTGAAAATGCAAAATGATACAGCCACTTTGGAAGATAGTTTGACGGTTTCTTACAAAACTAAACATACTCTTACCAGACGCTCCAGCAATCATGCTCCTTGGTATTTACCCAAAGGAGCTGAAAACTTACATCCATACAAAAACCTGCACATGGGTGTTTATAGCAGATTTATTCATAATTGCCAAAACTTGAAAGCAAATCAAGATGTCCTCCAGTGGGTGAATGGATAAACTGTAGTACATCCATACAATGGAATATTTTTCAGCACTAAAAAGAAATGAGGTATTAAGCCATGAAAAGACATAGAGGAATCTTCACTGCATATGACAAAGTGAAAGAAGCCAATCTGAAAAGGCTCTAGATTGTATGATTTCAACTATATGGCATTCCAGAAAAGGCAAAACTATGAAGACAATTAAAATATCAGTGGTTGTGGGAGGAGGGGTGGTAAGAGATGAACAGGCAGAGCACAGAGGATTCTTAGGGCAGTGAAAATATTCTGGATGACATTATAATGATTGATATACATCATCATACGTTTGTCCAAACCCATAGAATGTACAGCACCAAGAGAGAACTGTTACGCAAACTACGGACTTTGGATGATTATGATGTATCAATGTAGGTTCATTGCTGGCTAAAAAAAATGTACCATTTTGGCAAGTGATGTTGATAATGGTGAAGGCTATGCACGTCTGGGGGCAGGGGATTTACAGGAAATCTCTTTACTGTCCTGTCAATTTTGTTGTAAACCTAAAAATGCTCTAAAAAGTTAAAGACTTTAAAAAAAAAGTGACATAAAGGCTGTGGCTTAACTTTATTCTTCTATTTTAGCTTTTTCTCTATTTTTAATGAATATCAAATTTTCAATCTAGGTTCATTTTTCTTTTCAATCTTTTTAATGATTTCCTTTCTGCCTTAATTACCAAAATTCATTAAAAAGACATGAGTTTATACTTTTTGTTGTCTAGGATATTTGAGGGTAGGGGTTCTGTCCTATGGTGATTGATTGATTTAAACTTGGAAATCTTCCTTTTAACCTAAAAAGCAGACCTTAGACGAACATTTTTTCTTTGAGAGCCATTATACAGCTACAATGCACACTCCTGAACTGCTTGATTCTCATTTATCCACTTACATGTTTTCAACTGATTTTTTAAAAACATATTGTTTTCTAAAAACATAGCCAAGTAACATCCATTTATAATCTATACTGAAAACATTGCTTAAATTGCCTTGAAAATGTTTTTATGCTCATATGTATTCGGGGTGAGGGCATTTTGAAGAGAGGAAGAACAAAGAGATAATAGAAAAAGTGGATAGTGGATTTCACTGTTTAACACAAGCATCACAATTCCAGCTCTACGATGGACCTGGAAGCCTAGACTTAAAGCATCAGAGGCAGAGTCTTCAAAAATAGTGCAGGGGGCCGGCCTGGTGGCACAGCAGTTAAGTTCACACGTTCTGCTTCAGCGGCCCGGGGCTCGCTGCTTTGGATCCCGGGTGTGGACCTATGGACTGCTTGTCAAGCCATGCTGTGGTAGGCGTCCCACATATAAAGTAGAGGAAGATGGGTACAGATGGTAGCTCAAGACCAGTCTTCCTTGGCAAGAAGAGGAGGATTGGTGGCAGATGTCAGCTCAGCGCTGATCTTCCTTAAAATATATACATACATACATATATATATATATAGCAGGATGTGGAATTGCATAAATGGAAAAACACTTAAAAAATTCATAAAAGCAGAAATTCTTCAACCTAACCAAAAAAGGTAAGTTTTATTGTGTTTCGAAAAGAAGACAAGCCAAAGGGTACAAACTTTCAGTTATAAGAAGAATAAGTTCTGGGGCTCTAATGTAAAGCATGGTGAATACAGTTAATAAGACCATATTATATGCTTGAAATTTGCTAAAGAATACATCTTAAGGGTTCTTACCACACACACACACAAAAATGGTATCGATGTGAGGTGATGGATGTGTTAACTACCTTGATTGTATTAATTATTTCACAATGTATATACATATTAAGTCATCATATGATATACTTAAAAAAAAAGAACAATACAAGCAATATAAGATAGAGATTAATCATGCCAACGTAGGATTCTAATAGATCTGGGTTCAAATAACAACATGATCACTTCTGAGGTAAGCAACCTAAGGTACGTAAGTAACCAAGTCACTTAACTACTGAGCCACAGCGTTTTCATCTGAAAATGCAGCTAATGCCTCTATATCCTAGTCTATCGGGATCCAATGGGTAACCATAACAAAGTGCTTAGCACAGGGTGTTAGCACACAGTAAACACTCAGTACTGGCATTAGCCATTATTATTAATCATCAATAGACTTTTCTTTGTGTATGATTAAGTAGCTACGTCTGAGGAATTACAAACATCAAGTGTATTATGACTTTTTATGCCCCTCTTTTAAATGATAAGAAGACGTTTCTTCATTAGATTTCCAACTAAGGAGAATGTGCTCTTTTTTTGTCCTTCATGTCAAAAAGTAATTAGGCCCATGGTGTTATTCTCGTAAGGGAATTCTTACAAAGTCCAATGTGCGACTTATAGAGATTCTCTATGCTTTTCTATTTTCTGTCTAATTGCGTGGACGCAGTTTATAGAAATTTTATCATCACTTGCCTTTTTTTCACAGGTATTTGATGACTGAAAACCACTTCCAACTTTGGCTGCATTTGTGCATAAGCACCATCTCCAGACCGTTAGGTCAGAAGACACCAGCCTAGGCTTCCTGGAATGGAACTTTGGCTCTCAGGAATGAAAATTACAAAAGGTAAACTAAGTGAGGAAATGATGAAAGGTTTAGAAGGGCCCTCTTAAAAGTTTACAGATGTTTGCATGCAGACCTGCCTATGGTAGACATGAGACCAAGGGCAGGAAGATAAATGGTAGCTTTGCCCCTAATGTGCTCCAAAAAGCCATCATGAGCAAAAAGAGGTCAACCTTCACTTTGCCCTAACCATAATTATTGCTCACAAAGAGTGCTAAACCTGGGGCTGGCCTGGTGGAGTGGTGGTTAATTTCACGTGCTCCACTTCAGGGGCCAGGGGTTTGTGGGTTCAGATCTCCGGCACAGACCTACACACCACTCATCGAACCATGCTGTGGTGTCATCCCACAAACAAAATTGAGGAAGATTGTCACAGATGTAAGCTCAGGAACAGTCTTCCTCAACAACAACAAAAAAGAGTCCTAAACCCATCAGAAAGCAAGGCAATGGCATCTAATGCTGAGTTCTCTAAGGCCAGTTTGACCCATCAAAAGTGCCTTTGAAAGTCATCCTTCACAGCTATAAATAGAAGTGGCTCAGAAAGCAAAGGTGAGGAAAAGGTGTTCTTGACAGCAAATGGTACCCTGAAGACTCCAAAAGGCTAGACTTCCCCCGGCTGCCCAGGGACCCCACTGTCGCTTTTGCAGCTGGCTTTCTGTGCCTGATTCTCAGCTTATCAGAGAGACTTGCTCAGCCTCTGTGCAAACAGGAGTCTATGGGTCACGGCAGCTGAGCATGTCTCCCAGGGAGGCTGGCTGAAAGCCTGGGCACCTCAGGGACTCCAGGAAGCTAGAGATGGAATTTTTTTTCCTCTCTTAGCCAAGGAGTACAGTTGGCTTGCATTTCTGAACCCAAACTAGATAATGAAAATCAACAAATGTTAAACTTAAATAATTAGGAAATCTTAATGAACTTGCTTTTAAGTAACAAACTTTTATAGAAAATAACTGCGGAAACACAAGTGAGATTTTTTTGCCTCTCCTAAACATCAAATTTCTCAATAGGATAAGGGCCTAACTGGAGAGAGTGACCAACAGTAGGAACCTGACTCACTCATTTGTCTCATAAAAATAAGAAGAAGAAAATCCTATTCTATATCTAGACTTGCTTGGGGAGTGAAACTTGGATAAATGTCTGCTACTGTGTTGGTTTCAGCAGTATTTTTTTTTAAGTAAGCATCAGGATATTAAAGTTGCAAAAAAAATTGAATACAGCATAATAATCTTGGTATTGGGTATAACTAATCAACCGATTTTAGGTATACTCACAAAACTTTTATCAAGTTTTATTCTTCTCCTAATAATGAATTTTAGGTTTTTATGTTGGAATTGAGTCTGTTTGCGATGTGAAAACTCACCTTCCAAGAATTCTAGAGATAAGTTTTCCCATTTTTAAATGAAATAATCTCAGGATTGAAATTCTGCAATTTGTTGAGGGAAGAAAACCCTATTATTCTCGTGATGCACAAGAAGTAGTAAAATTTTGCATAAAAATAATATGATGTGAGGGAAGATCCAACATGGCGCTGTGAGCAGTCCTCTTTGTCTCTCCCCCTTCAAGTCTACAATTATTTGGACACTTATCGCTTGACAAAGGATATCCAGACAGCATCTCAGGACGTCTGAGAGACCCACGCGACTATACATCGGAAGGCGGACGGACTTTCCTCCGGGAGGATGTGGAAATAGGTGAAAACTCTCCGACCCCGATGAGCAGCCTAGTACCCGCAAACGGCTTTCTTCCAACGGACGCCCCCAGAGGATCTACACACATCTAGGGCAGGAGCGAGCACACAACAGAGGAGCGACGGTGGAAACAGGTGACCAGAACCCTACCTAAACCCCCCGCAATTACTCCTAAACGCAGAGGGAAACTTTGGAGTTGCACACCTGAGCCCACAGGGAGAGTCTCTCCCCGCCATTGGCAGGGAGACCCCGCCTGGTGTTCGCGGCGCCCGGAGGGTCCCAGAGAGAGTCGCTGAGGGTACGGAGGTCTCCCAGCTGCCGTTGCCCGCCCCGTGGGACTAGGGATTGCTGGAGATCTCGGAGAGGACCGGGGCTGGGGGAACTTTCAAAGGCCGGCTCTGCGACCCGGACGGGAAGCGCCGGAGTTCCGCCCGGGCAGCAGACAAAACTCTCTGTCTGCCATTAGCAGAGGGGCCACTCCGAGCATTCACGGCTCCGGGAGAGGCCCGGAGAGAATCCCAGAGGGCGGGGCGACCCCCAGCTGCCGTTGCCCACCCCGTGGGACTAGGGATAGCCGGAGATCTCGGAGAGGACTGGGGCTGGGGGGAATTCCAGAGACCCAGCTTCGTAGCCTAGGGGGAAACCCTACAGGCTCACAGCAGCCTTAGGGAAAGCCTCTGCACAGCACCAGTAGAAGGCACCCAGCCACCAGCCACAAGGCTGGAAGACCCCCAGGGCAAAAGCAGCATAGCTAGGTGAACTAACCACAGACTGTAGAAGATGCCAATAGCTCTCCTGCGACCCATAGAGGACAAGTGAGATTTTGTGGGTGCCGACAGCAACGGAGCGACAAATATAAGTGATCCCACTCCTGGCCGCTGGAAAAGCCCATAACACCGTTGCAGACCCCAAGGAGAGAGCACATCTAGGTGGGCTGCAACAGTAGGCACCAGCAGCCTGAAGCCCCCCTGTGACGGCCCCCACAGCAGAGGAGGGAATCCAAAGGGCCACTGTGGCTACGAGGAGGGGCCCAGGCCCAGTTAGCAACTGCGGACAGGGTTCCTGGTTGGTGCAGTATAAACAGCTGCTCCCCCACCGCAGCAGCTGAAACAAGTGAAAGGAGCAACTAAACTCTATCTCCATGCGGAGGCACAAATCAACAACATCAAGCAATATGAAAAAATACATTAAATCTCCAGAACAGAAAGAAAGTAACAAATACACAGAAAACAATCCCAAAGAAAATGAGATATATAACCTAAATGATGATGACTTCAAAACAGCCATCATTAAAATTCTCAATGAGTTAAGAGAGAGTTCTGACCGTCAACTCAACGAGTTCAGGAGCTATGTCACAAAAGAGTTTGATACGATAAAGAAGAACCAAACAGAAATATTGGAAATGAAGAACACAATAGAGGAGATTAAGAAAAATCTAGATGCTCTGAACAGTAGGGCCGATAATATGGAGGAAAGAATTAGCAGTTTAGAAGATGGCAATATAGAATTGCTGCAGGCAGAGGAGGAGAGAGAAGCAAGACTAAAAAGAAATGAAGAAACTCTCCGAGAATTATCAGATACAATTAGGAGATGCAACGTAAGGATTATAGGTATACCAGAGGGAGAAGAGAAGGAGAAAGGGGCAGAAAGCCTATTCAAAGAAATAATGGCTGAGAACTTCCCAAATCTGGTGAGGGAGATGGATCTTCAGGTGACAGAAGCCAATAGATCTCCAAACTTTATCAATGCAAGAAGACCAACTCCACGCCATATAGTAGTGAAGCTAGCAAAAGTCAACGACAAGGAGAAAATACTAAGGACAGCCAGGCAAAAGAAACTAACCTACAAAGGAACCCCCATCAGGCTATCAGCAGATTTCTCAGCAGAAACTTTACAGGCTAGAAGAGAGTGGAATGATATATTCAAAAATCTGAAGGACAAAAATCTACAGCCGAGAATTCTCTACCCAGCGAAAATATCCTTCAAATACGATGGAGAAATAAAAACTTTCGCAGATAGACAAAAATTAAGGGAGTTCATTGCCACAAAACCTCCTCTTCAGGAAATCCTCAGGAAAACCCTCATTCCTGAAAAATCCAAAAAAGGAAAGGGGCTACAAAACCAAGAGCAGAGGAGATAAGTAGAAGGACAACAACAGAGAGTAGCAGCTCTACATCAGAACAGATTAAACCATGGGACGAGAAACAAAGGAAACTGAAGAAAAGCGGAAAACAAGACACAAAATGGTAGTGGTAGGCCCCCACATCTCAATAATCACTCTAAATGTAAATGGATTGAACTCCCCAATCAAAAGACACAGAGTGGCAGGATGGATCAAAGAACAAGATCCAACAATATGCTGCCTCCAGGAAACACACCTCAGCCCCAAAGACAAACACAGACTCAGAGTGAAGGGATGGAGAACAATACTCCAAGCTAATAATGAACAAAAGAAAGCAGGTGTCGCTATACTAATATCAGACAAGGTAGATTTCAAAGCAAAACAGATAAAGAAAGATAAAGAGGGACAGTATATAATGATAAAAGGGACTCTCCACCAAGAAGACATAACACTTATAAATATATACGCACCCAACACAGGAGCACCAAAATTTGTAAAGCAACTCTTAATAGAACTAAAAGAAGACATCAACAACAATACAATAATAGTAGGGGACCTCAACACACCATTAACACCAATGGACAGAACATCCAGACAGAAAATCAACAAGGAAATAATAGAATTAAATGAAAAATTAGACCAGATGGACTTAATAGATATATATAGAACACTTCATCCAAAAACAGCAGGTTACACATTCTTCTCAAGTGCACATGGAACATTCTCAAGGATTGACCATATTTTGGGAACCAAAGCAAACATCAATAAATACAAGAGAGTTGAAATAATATCAAGCATCTTTTCTGATCATAATGCTATTAAACTAGAAATCAACTACAAGAAAAAAGCAGAGAAAGGTGCAAAAATGTGGAGACTAAACAACACGCTTCTCAACAAACAATGGATCATTGAAGAAATTAAAGAAGAAATCAAATTTTATCTGGAGACTAATGAAAATGAGAACACAACATACCAAAACATTTGGGATGCAGCAAAAGCAGTCCTAAGAGGGAAATTCATCGCAATACAGGCCCACCTCACTAAACAAGAAAAAGCTCACATAAGCAACCTCAAACGACACCTAACAGAACTAGAAAAAGAAGAACAAACAAAGCCCAGAGTCAGTAGAAGGAGGGAAATAATAAAAATAAGAGCAGAAATAAACGATATTGAAACTAAAAAGACAATAGAAAGGATCAATGAAACAAAGAGTTGGTTCTTCGAAAGAATTAACAAAATTGACAAACCCCTAGCCAGACTCACCAAGAAAAGAAGAGAGAAATCGCAAATTAATAAAATTAGGAATGACAGAGGAGAAATCACAACAGATACCAATGAAATACAAGAGATCATAAGAGAATACTATGAAAAACTATATGCCAACAAATTGAACAACCTGGAAGAAATGGACAAATTCCTAGACTCCTACAATCTCCCCAAACTGAATCAGGAAGAAATGGAGAATCTGAATAGGCCAATCACAAGTAAGGAAATAGAAACGGTAATCAAAAACCTCCCCAAAAATAAGAGTCCAGGACCAGACGGCTTCTCTGAAGAATTCTACCAAACATTCAAAGAAGACTTAATACCTATTCTCCTCAAACTGTTCCAGAAAATTGAGAAAGATGGAGAACTCCCTAACACATTCTATGAAGCCAACATCACCCTGATCCCCAAACCTGACAAGGACAACACAAAGAAGGAGAACTACAGGCCGATATCACTGACGAACATAGATGCAAAAATCCTCAACAAAATTTTGGCAAACTGATTACAGCAATACATCAAAAAGATTATACACCATGATCAAGTGGGATTTATACCAGGGACACAGGGATGGTTCAACATCCGCAAGTCAATCAACGTGATACACTACATCAACAAAATGAAAAACAAAAACCACATGATCATCTCAATAGATGCAGAGAAAGCATTCGACAAGATCCAACACCCATTTATGATAAAAACCCTCAGTAAAATGGGTATAGAAGGAAAGTACCTCAACATAATAAAGGCCATATATGATAGACCCACAGCCAACATCATACTCAATGGACAAAAACTGAAAGCCATCCCTCTGAGGACAGGAACAAGACAAGGGTGCCCACTTTCACCACTCCTATTCAACATAGTACTGGAGGTGCTGGCCAGAGCAATTCGGCAGGAAAAAGAAATAAAAGGAATCCAAATAGGTAACGAAGAAGTAAAACTCTCGCTGTTTGCAGACGACATGATCTTATATATAGAAAACCCCAAAGAATCCACAGAAAAACTATTAGAAATAATCAACAACTACAGCAAAGTAGCAGGGTATAAAATTAACGTGCATAAATCAGTAGCATTTCTATACACTAACAATGAACTAACAGAAAAAGAACTCAAGAACTCCATCCCATTCACAATCACAACGAAAAGAATAAAATACCTTGGGATAAACTTAACCAAGGAAGTGAAGGATCTATACAATGAAAACTACAAGACTTTCTTGAAAGAAATTGACGATGACATAAAGAGATGGAAAGACATTCCTTGCACATGGATTGGAAGAATAAACATAGTTAAAATGTCCATACTACCTAAAGCAATATACAGATTCAATGCTATCCCAATCAGAATCCCAAGAACATTCTTCACAGATATTGAACAAACAATCCTAAAATTCATATGGGGCAACAAAAGACCGCGAATTGCTAAAGCAATCCTGAGCAAGAAAAACAAAGCCGGCGGAATCACAATCCCCGATTTCAAAACATACTACAAAGCTACAGTGATCAAAACAGCATGGTACTGGTACAAAAACAGGTCCACAGATCAATGGAACAGAACTGAAAGCCCAGAGATAAAACCATACATCTATGGACAGCTAATCTTCGACAAAGGAGCAGAGGGCCTACAATGGAGAAAAGAAAGTCTCTTCAACAAATGGTGCTGGGAAAACTGGACAGCCACATGCAAAAGATTGAAAATTGACCAGTCTTTTTCACCACACACCAAAATAAACTCAAAATGGATCAAAGACCTAAAGATTAGGCCTGAGACAATAAGTCTTTTGGAAGAGAATATAGGCAGTACACTCTTTGACATCAGTTTCAAAAGAATCTTTTCGGACACTGTAACTCCTCAGTTGAGGGAAACAATAGAAAGAATAAACAAATGGGACTTCATCAGACTAAAGAGCTTCTTCAAGGCAAGGGAAAACAGGATTGAAACAAAAAAACAGCTCACTAATTGGGAAAAAATATTCACAAGCCACTTATCCGACAAAGGGTTAATCTCCATAATATACAAAGAACTCACACTGCTTAACAACAAAAAAACAAACAACCCGATCAAAAAATGGGCAGAGGACATGAACAGACATTTCTCAAAAGAAGATATGAATATGGCCAATAGACACATGAAAAGATGTTCATCATCGCTAATCATCAGGGAAATGCAAATCAAAACTACACTAAGATATCACCTTACACCCGTTAGATTGGCAAAAACATCCAAAACCAAGAGTGACAAATGTTGGAGAGGTTGTGGAGAAAAAGGAACCCTCATACACTGTTGGTGGGAATGCAAACTGGTACAGCCACTATGGAAAACAGTATGGAGATTTCTCAAAAAGTTAAAAATAGAAATACCCTATGACCCAGCCATCCCATTACTGGGTATCTATCCTAAGAACCTGATATCAGAAATCTCAAGAGTCCGTTGCACCCCTATGTTCATCGCAGCTTCATTTACAATAGCCAAGACGTGGAACCAGCCTACATGCCCAGAAACTGATGATTGGATAAAGAAGATGTGGTATATATACACAATGGAATACTACTCAGCCATAAAAAAAGACAAAATTGGCCCATTCACAACAACGTGGATGGACCTCGAGGGTATTATGTTAAGCGAAATAAGCCAGTCAGAGAAAGACGAACTCTATATGACTCCACTCATAGGTGGAATTTAGTATATTGATAAGGAGATCTGATCGGTGGTTACCAGGGAAAAGGGGGGGTGGGGGGAGGGCACAGAGGGGGAAGTGGTGTACCCACAACATGACTAACAAAAATGTACAACTGAAATCTCACAAGGTTGTAATCTATCATAACATTAATAAAAAAAATATATGATGTATTGATTTTTTGAACTATAATTGCTGTGCTGAAAGTTATCCTTGATTAACTGGATTTGAAAGAAATTCGTACATAAGCTGCATCTCAAATATAAAATATATATCCACCCAAAATTGTGATGATGTTACTCACAGAGCACATAAAAGTTTTTTTTGGAAATTCAAATAAGAGGGTAGGCTTCTTTATTACAGTTGTCAGAAGTGCACCAGACCACCTTGGTCTGAGTGCTCAGGAGTTTCACATGCTTTTAAATGTGTTTTTGAGTCACCCCCAGCAACAACGTGGCTGTGCTATGCTGGAGGAGTTACAGCATTCTGGCTTTTCCTTCTCCACACTTGGAGGGCACTGGAGGCAGGTTGAGTCCTATTAGCACATGCTTCCCATTAACGCTTGATTTGTCCACCCATTTGTCTGTTCAGCTGCCAGCCCAGGTAGCAGAGCTGATTATCAGGACTCTAACATTGTCTGCAATGTTCATTTACGTTTTGATGGATGCTGGAACGGCCCACATGTTTCAGTCCATCTTCTGACAAACACACATTATTTATGGAGCCCTCTAAAAGCCTACAGTGCTTCACACTGAAATAATTCGAGCTATTCTCTTTTTTTATTCCTTTCATCCTAAGATATCCACCCCACTCCAATCCTAGTGGCCTTGGAAAATGGAATAGTTGTATTACCAAATTGCAGAGGATTGACACAAACTGAAAATTGGCACAAACAAAAACCTTGACTAGTCTATCCTTCAATATCTGTGCTATGATTTTTTCCTTCTTCATGTCCTCAGAATTTTGGGGAAAGTGCTTATGTTAGTTTGGATTTCCCCAGAATCAGACTCTATAAAGAGGGGTTGAGTGCAAAGAGTTTGTTTGCGGGCTGATCTCAGGAAGTACCAATAGGAGAATGCAGGAGGGAGATAAAGAAAGGTGGAAGCCAATAAAGGGTGTGTCTGAGCAGATTACTGCTTTAGGCAACTGTCTCGATAGGGAGTGCTGGGAGACAGTATAGAACATACCTCAGACTTATCCCACCTGGGGAGCAGAGGAGCTGGGTATTGGCCTCCGACTTTAATATGTTACTAGCTAAGGACGTTCCTGCAGGAAGTAACCTCTGGGCATGTCCAATCTGCCCTGCGTGGCATCTGAAAGCCCTCAGTTAGAGAATGACAAGACTTGTAGCAATGACATATGGCAGTACGGCCAACGATGAGCAGGTTATGAGCAGAAAAAAAATAAAGGGTGGACACCACTCTTCTTCACATAGCAGGTGTGATGCCAAAATATTTTGTCATACTTTAAATGATATTAGCAAGACTGCTATTTATGCAATAATTATTTTTCAATTGCCTACTATGGGCCAGAAAGCTGCTATGCAAGAATCTTATGGTAAAGGTTTTTGTGAATCAAATGCCCATCCTCATTTAGTTTTTGTTGTTCTTATTATACATGCATTTTCATATTTTAGCTATGCAAAAAACATTCCTTACCATTTCCTCCCAAGACATAAAAATGTTCTAAAGAGGTTGGTATGGCATCTTTTGCACCAAATACCCTAGCTCTCCCACCCTCCCATCCATCTCTATTAGTTCTCACAATCTTGGTAAAAGCACCACTGTGCTGGAAATTCAGGAGGATTTTTTATTTTTATTTCCACGCCCTGGTTAAATGTTAAAGAAAATCTTCGTCAATTGTCTTACATTTCCTCTCATACTATGTGGAATTATGTAAATATGTAAAGGACCAGGTGTTGAAAAAATCTGCATTTTATTAATAGGTAAAAATCTATAAAACATACTTTTAAATATGATACAATGGATAGAAACACTTGAAAACATATACTATCATATCAAGCCAAGTGGAACATTTTCGCTCTCTGTAAGGAAACAAACCTATCATTACATTTTCAAAAGATCTTCTCTCAGCATAAACCTATTTCCTTAGAAGTAAACAGGAAGGCTGTGAAGTCAGGTGAGCAGAGAGGAGTTAATTCTGCTCAACTTACCGAACTAAAATGGGATTGTGCTTGGCAATGGGAGGATGAGAGGGAGGAGGAAAGATATTTTGAATTTCATAGTAATTATAAAGTATTATGTCAATCTAAGCTTTCAAGGTACAAATATCTCATTTTATCCTCATAAAACTTTTCTGAGCTAGCTAAGGTGCCACTTGCCTCTGTTTTCCAGATAGAAAATTTGAAGAGCAGTGAAGTTGTCCCGCCAGCCCTGAAGAAAAGGAACTAGAAAGCAGAGGATGATGAAGTTGGTGGTAGTCGCTATTGCTCATCCTACCATTGTCACAGAAAACAAAATATCATGCCACAGGCCGCTGGGTAATGCATTCTGAAAGAATCCCATCCAAGATGGAAAAAGTTCTGAGTTTCCTGTTGACATATAAACAGAACATAAGTTTATATGAAAAAAATTCTCACCTCATTTTGTAACTAGATTGGCAACTATTTCAGGAGCCTCTTTTAGTAGATGGATTTATACTTAGTCACTATGATATGAAACAGGGATTTTAAATATGGGTTGACATGGAGCAAAAAGTATGGTTTATTACTCTTTGGCTTATATTTTATTAGGTAGAACAAGCTCTTCATTTTTAAAAGGTTTAACTAATATTTCAAGTAAGTTTCAAGAATCAATGGATGTATATGACTATTACTACTTTGAGTTCTTACTAAATATGCGTGATTTATTTTAATAATGTTTAAGAGATACAATTTATTAAGTATTCCTGTTCTGGAGTTATTTTGCAATCTAATGGATACATTGAACTGAGTCATGAAACAGCTCTCTAATTAGAAATGCATAGTCGATATGTAACAACCCATGTATGTAAATTTAAGAGTTTTATTGGGATATGAGATTATACATCCATATAATTAATGTAAAATATTTCTTATGACCTTTATTTGTGAGAAATGGGAGTTTCAGAATCTTGAACAGCCTTAAAATACAAAACAGAAGCATTACTTTAGTCAATATAAACGTACCCAAGCATTTCAGCAGCCCAATTTAACAAAGTTATCACACTCAGAAAAAAATGTGTCCTATTTGCATGCAAGCCAAGATATAACATGAACTCAATAAAAATGACAATTGAAAATGATAAATAAATAACACTTCATAGTTTTTAATATTTTGGCATTTAAAACAACAAAATAAATCTATAGTTTGATTCCACAAAAACAACTAATTTGGCAAAGCCACAAATGACACATCAATGCCTGGCACAAATTATGTCTTTATTAGAGGAGTTAGTGAACATATATGACCAGAAGAACACTTGCGAAAGCACACATTGGCACACACCAATTGGCTTATAAAGTTCATACAAGTGAAAGTAAAATTGTATATACTAGTCTCAATGACAGGCTGAGTTTGGTGCTGGTAGGAAGCAGGTTAAATTACTATAGGGCACAGACATTGTTGGAGCAATTTTCTCTTCTCTCCCAAGGGATTCTTAGATTCCTTGGCATCTAGGCCAATTTGCCCCCAAATTTAAAAAATTTTAAAAAGTTTTTATTCTTCCACATTTTAAAGCTGAAAACCAATGCCAAGCAGCATTTATACATATGAGTAGGGAGTACTTTTAAATGTTCACTGCTAAGCTCAGTTCAAAAGCACATCAGACCAATATTGTTGATAGTAGTTTTTTTGTGAAGGTTTAAGACCCTCCAATCTCCCAACCAGCAATGCTCATAATGGGATATGATCTTACCAAGGATTTTAATCTAATGACACAGCCAGGTTACTCTCAGTGGGTACAGCATGAGAAGAGATACACTTATTATACTTCAGGACTTAAGAAATACAATCAAAAGATAGAAGGACACTTTTCTTTGGTCAAAAGGAAAGAACAGTAAAAGACAATGCAAGTGGCTACAAGTGACCTGGGCTTTGACAAGTCTGCAAAAGAAGGATTTTGTTAGCTAGACTCACTTGCTGTGCATCCATAAGATGCATAAATATTTCTATTGGCATCTGATAATTATCAAGAAATCAATTACTTTCTCCATAACTGATTGACAGAAACAGGACTAGATATCACTTTCCACAGAGAGACAGTCCCAAATCAAGCAATTCCAAGTGACAGCATCCAAACTCTGTTCACAAAGTAAAGTGAATGGTTTGCATTGGAAAGGAACTTCATCTGACCGCTTACACTGGGGTCATCAAAGGACCAGAGTCTTAGAGTCCCCTTGGATTGGGAGAGCCAGCGTGGATTTAGATCCTAAAAATACCTTTAATCGTTCTATATGCAGGCAATCTATTTATGTTTAAATTAAAATTGTTACATTAAATCATTTAACATATTGATCATGGTTAAGAATAGTCTGTCAAATTTTTAGGTAAGGTCATTTAAATAATTCTGAGTCATTTACTAAAAGATGGTTTAGAGATTGGGATATGGATGTCAAAATATGCTCTATGCCTTTCTCTATACATAGTAGAGAACAGGAAGGCAAAAATGTATAGCAAGTTATCCTGTAGGGAGAGTTAGTTTAGCAAGATGCCCATAGAAAACTGCAAAAGTGATGGTGCACTGGCTTTTCCACGAATGAAAAGGAAAATCAGGACATAATAAATCCAAGATATTGCAACATTTAGCAAGTTAATTACTCTACCAGGTTATTATATTTGGATATTGCTTAATGCAGTTGAGTATACTTTGAGGGAGTGAGGGCGAAAGAAAAAAAATCCCAGACAAATAGAATGAAACTACAATAGAACTGTAATAATAGTTTAATGGTATATTTTTATGTCTGTTCTTTATAGTACTTTCAAACTAAAGTTTATCTATATTATCTGAATGAAATCTTGTGTCTTATCATGAGCAATTTTTTCAGCTTTATTGGTGTATAATTGACGTCTAACTGTGTAAATTTAAGGTGTACAACGTGATGACTTGATACAGGTATACAATGCAAAATGATTACCACAATAGGTCTACTTAGCTCCTCCATTAGCTCACATAATTACCATTTTGTGCGTGTGCACATGAATCTGGTGAGAACATTTAAGATCTACTCTCTTTGCACCTTTCAAGTGCGTAATACAGTATTGTTAACCATAGTCACTATGCTGTAATTGCTTCCCCAGAGCTTATTCATTTTATAACTGGAAGTTTGTATCCTTTGACTAACATCCCCCAGAATTTATTAATTTTATAACAACAAATTTGTACCCTTTGACCAACATCCCCCCATTTCCCCAGCCCTAGCCCCTGGTAACCAACATTCCACTTTCTTTTTTTATGAGTTCAGTTTCTTTAGATCTTTAGATAAATCCTCAATTTATCAAAGTCTTATGTCCCTGCTCAGAGTTCAAGGACCAAAAGAACCAATTTAATTTCATTTAACTCCCCGTTGACTCATATGATATTTTTGTTGTGTATTTTACTTCTTTCAATTCAATTTATTCAATTTATCATTATTTTATAAAGCCAAATTTCACTTAGATTTATTTACACATTATCATTCTCTTTGCTCTCTATTGTTTCCTGCACCTGTGGGGTCATTTTCTTCATATACAAAGTAACTTTTTAATGCAGGTTTGCTGGTGATAAACTCAGTTTTCGTTTGGCTGTTTTTTTGGTCTGAAAACTAGTTTTATTTCATTTTTTAATTTGTTTTAAGCATATTTCCACTGAGTATAAATTTATAGATAAGCAGTTATTTTCATTCAATACACTGAATATAATATTTCACTGTCTTCTGGCTTCCACTGGTGTCTGGATCTTGTTCTAACATAACTATTGAAGGAAACCTGTCTTTTTCCTCTTTCATTACTGATTTTTTCATTTCATCGTGATATGTCTAAGGATGGTTTACTTTTTATTTTTTAACTTACTAGGGACTCCTTGGACTCCTTAAATCTTTGGATTAAAATTTTTAATCAGTTCTGGAAATTTTTCAGGAATTATCTCATCAAATATTGCTTCTGCTTCATTCTTTTTTTTTCGTCTAGAACTCTAATCAAATGCATGTAAGTTCTACCCACTGTTCTTTTCTTATTCTCTTCTTTTTTTATCTTCATATTATAATCCTGATTGTTTCTTCTGCCCCATCTTCCAGCTTGCTAAATCCTTCTTCTCTTGTGTCTAATTTGCTGTTAAACTTATTCAGTGAATTCTGAGTTTCAATTATTGCATTTTCAATTCATAATTTCACTATGATTCTTTTTCAAATCTGCTATGTCACCTTTGCTTAGATTTTCAAGTTTGGCTTTTTTATCTCAATGAAAATTATATATATATATATATGTATATATATATATACACACATATTATTTAGTAGTATTACAAGTTGCATCTGATAACTTAAATATCTCAGGTCCTAGTGGCCTTAATTTTTCTTTTTAACTTTTCATTTGGAAATAATTTCAAAATTACAAGAAATTTGCAAGAATAAAAGCAGTACATAGAACACCCATATAACCTGTTCTTGATTCAAATATTAACATTTTCCCCATTGTTTTATCATTTTATCTATAAATATATATAATATATACAATTCTCTCCACATAAATATTATATATATAATTCTTTCTATATATCTAATATATACGTAATTCTTCTCTGAACCATTTGAGAATAAGTTGCATGCATGACTGTTTACTCACAAAATCTTTAGTGTTTAGTCTCTAAGATAAAAATATTACCTTATATAATCACAAGACAGTTACCAACTTCAGTTAATTTAACAGTTATAACACTGCAATGGACTGAATGTTTGTGTTCTCCCCAAAATTCATGAGTTAAAACCCTAATCCTGATGTGATGACATTTGGAGATGGGGCCTTTGGGAGGTAAGTAGGTCATGAGAGTAGAGCCATCATGAATGAGATTAGTGCCCTTATAAGAAGATGCCAGAGAGCTAGCTAGTTCTTTGCATCATACAAGGACACAAGGAGAAGGCAGCGGTCTGCCACCTGGAAGAGGTCTCTCATCAGAACCAGACCACATTGACATCCTGATCGCAGACTCCCAGCCTCCAGAACTGTGGGAAATAAATTTCTGTTGTCTATAAGCTGCTCAATCTATGGTAGTTTGTTGTAGCAGCCCAAACTAAAAGAAATACTTTTATCTAGTCCTCCATTCAATATCCTATTTTCTGAATTGAGCCATCTCATTTTTTTTAGCGTATTTTCCTCCAGTACAGAATCTAATTTAGGACCATGGATAGAATTTAGTTGTCATGTCTCTTCGGTCTCCTTTAATTTGAAAATTTCTACATCCTTTCTTTGCCTTTTATGACACTGACATTTGAACAGCATAATCTTGCTCTCCCTCTTTTAAATAGGATCATCTCATTGAGGTTTATCTGTTGTTTACCATTGATTAGATTCAAGTTACACATTTCTAATTTTTTTTTTTTTTTTGAGGAAGATTAGCCCTGAGCTAACATCTGCCACCAATCCTCCTCTTTTTGCTGAGGAAGACTGGCCCTGAGCTAACATCCATGCCCATCTTCCTCTACTTTATATGTAGGATGACTGCCACAGCATGGCTTGATAAGTAGTGCACAGGTCTGCACTCGGGATCCAAACCGGTGAACCCCAGGCCACCGAAGAGGAACGTGTGAACTTAACCACTGTGCGAACGGGCTGGCTCCAGGTTATATATTTTCAACCATAATACCATAAATGATATTGTCTTCCTCTCAGGGCATCATAGCTGGAGGCACATAATGACTATCTGCTCTTCATTGGCAATGCTACTTTTGATCACTTGGTCACTGTATATGTGGTTTGAATGTATACTGGATATTATATATGAAAAATTATTTGCTAAAGCATTTTGAGCCTAGGACGATGCTATTTCTTCCAGAGAGTCTTTTCAGTTTCTTCTGCCAGGCACTTGAGGTGCTAACTACCTTGAACCACCTTAATCTGATTTCAAGGCTTATGATTTTCCAGGCGGCCCATGTGACATGGAGGAGGGTTGCAAGTCTATGCAAAGATACGTTTTTTTTCCAGCAAACTTACTTCTAAGATGCAACTTTTTAGAAGGCCAGTCCCAATGGAGGATAGTTAGCTAGTGACTCCCCCTATAGAGGTTTGCGATTCCACCCTGATCCACAAGACCACCAGAAGTTCACCTCAGCCTCTCAGACATTTCTTCCTGACAAAAATATCCTTGAATGCTGGACTCACTTCTACAGCTTCTGTCCTCTCCCAGACTTTAGTACTATAATTCTACGTGACCTTTGCTGCCTTTAAGAATGTTTTATTTGTCTTTTAAATTGCATATAACTTTTCCTGTTGTTCTTGGCGGAAGCTGTGGGTCAAATTAATGTGCGTATCATTGTTGGAAGCAATGTTTAACAGAAAATGACCCATCCATTGTTATCTAATGGCCACTGGGCAATTTTTCCATTCACTCAAATGACAATTAAGTTTGTTTTATTACCTCAGAGTCCAAAAACATCTTCTCACATAAATTAACCCAAAAATATAGAGTGGCAGTTTGCAAGAAATCCAGAAAGCCTGAAACTTATTTGAAGTAAGTCAATTGAAGTGAACGTAATTTCTTTTTGTCTCCCCATCAACTTTCCTTAGGGTCATGATCAGTCCTTATTTGAAGTTCTAGAAAAGAAATGTATAAACACGTGTGTCAGCACTCTCCTCTCCTGGTCACACTGATTAGATCACATGACCTAAACTGTGCCCTTTTCCAGAGTTATCAGAAAAGAACCTCCCTTCCTTTCCGGCATCTTTAATTTGGAGATTGCCAGTTTGGTGCTGGGGGTGCATGAAGTAAGAGGAAGGGTGAGGCTGGAGAAAGAGGAAGAGAGAAAAACTGCCTGAGAACGAAGCCAAGCAGAAGCTAGCCAGAAAAGAAAGATGCTGGCTTAGAGAATATCTCCCCATCATTGGATGAAATCTTTCATCCTGATGTATCTGAATTCACCCCTTGGATTGCTCAGTTATGCAGGCCAATACATTCTCCTAAGCTATTTTGAATTAGGTTTCTGTCTCTTACAACTCAGTGTCCAGACTGATTAAAAAATTTTGAAATCTGTGTACCCAATAAAATCCACGTATAACTATAGAGTATCTCTCCTCTCATGCAGGTCAGCGAGCAATAACCAAATGAGGAGGAGAAGGCATATAAAATGATAAACAGTGTAGTAGGAATTAAATCTAAAGAGGAGAGAAGATGGAAATGCTAAGTAGCACATTTAATTTTCATGTAGTCAAATCTTTTAGTGTTTTTATTATTGATAAGTTGCCTTAGGAAAAATAAAATGCACATTCATGATAAGTGTACAATACTTCTCCCAAATGAGTCCACAGCACCTTGGTTTTTGCCATTATCCTTATATAATGCGTAGAATCAAAAGTGAGACGTTAGCAAACAAATCATTTTTGGAAGTGACTGAGCATAGCTGAGGAGTTTCTATTCCATACCTCCAAGGCCAATCTTATCTTTCATCTCGATCTCTGAAATAACCTCTAACTCATTTCCTAGAGGGCTCTCTTTTTTTCCCAATTGTCAATGCTACACTGGCAGCCAGAAAACACATCACCCTACTTTCTCAGTCAAAACCCTGCAACTCTTAACACTTCAAACAAACTCTATAATCCTTACTATAGCTTGCAAAGGGCTCATTGGTAGGCTCTGCCTGCCTTTCCAACCTCATCCTTTATCCTATTCCTCACTCATCCTTTTCAGTAGCACTGGGTTGCTTGAAGTGTCCTTCATACCCCAGGTTCATTCCTTCTGCAGCACCTCTGCCCAGAAGATTCTTCCCAGATAATCACAGGGCATGGTCCTTTATTTAATTCAGGTCTCTACTCAAACATCACATCTTCTGACAAACTTTTCATAACGATCTACCTAAAACATCCTGCCCACTCTTCCATCAGTCTCAACGCCCTTCCTCTGCCTTGTTTTCATTCATGGCACTCACACTATCTGACAAGTTGTATGTTCTACTGTTTATCTGTTTTTTTGCCTCTCTCACCCTTCTCTTCTCCCACGTCCTCCCCCTTTCCTATTACCCATTCTCTCTCTGTTTCTCTTTTTACAAATTATTTTTATTTCACTTTTCATTGTTAACGAATTGGGTTCTTGGAGTTATAATGTGATCTGACGAGCATTAGAGAATATAGATGTGAAGTATTTTCTAAGCCATTTGGTAGCTGAGATTAGGAAACAGCCTAAATAATTTTTAAGAGGCAGGTCAATGTAGCTATGGAGTCCTACTAGAACACGTAATTCTGCACACAACATACACTACTCTGCCGTGCAAAAAAAAAGTGGTTCATAAATATAAAGTAATAGCATAGAAGCGGGTATATAATTTTAAGGTACATAAACTCTAAGTTTCTATCTTTCCTATGTTCACGTATTATCCATTTCTTCATTTTCAGAAATTCTGAAATCTTGCCATTTATTTGAGATTTTACAGCACATTAACTTAGTTTTGAGTTAGCACTGGATGAATAAAAAGTAACGGAAAGGAGGATATGAGAAAAGAAAAACCGAATAAAAATGATTAATGCCAAATCTAACCTTTCTGCTCTGGAGCACCTAGCATCAAATATAGACCAAGTTACTTTTAATAGTCTTCCTCAATCATAAGCTATAAGAAGTCAGTTTCTTGAAATACAACATTAATATATTTACTAAAAGAAAAATCTCATGTTTGCGATGCATGGTCCCTTGGATATTAAGCCAGGTACTGCTGGGTAAATTACTTTTACAACTGGTAAAGGTGCGGATATAAATATGACAATGAATATGACATTAAAATAGCTGGGAAACAAGCCTTGAGGCCTAAGTCCCCAGTTCAAACAGGAGTTAATCACTGAGCTTCTGAATACCAAAATTGTTGCTTTAGATATTTTTGGTTACTTTTTTCAGGACTTTATATAGATGAAAAAGATCACCTATAAATATTTGTCATGCCACCAATAGCATAATATAGTTTTCATATACTGAGTTTTAGGGTAAAATTAAGCATGGGATGTCATTTTCCCATCACCAGCTAAAAAAGGAAAATAAACTAGCAACTTAAAACGAGTCTTTAAAAACATCTAATAGTAGAAATGCACTCAACTCCTCACTCCCATCTCCACTCCCTCAAAAAAGCTTTAGTTAGCAGGCAAATCTCTTAATTTCATTGTTAAACTGACTACATGGAGGGAATCTTATTGGAAGATTTTTCAAATTTTATTTTAAAATATCACATGCATTTCCCAACTTTAAATTGAAATGTGAAATCATAAAACAGCACAGTAAACTATATGACAGAGGATATGAATAATACAGATAGAAATTATAGGCAATGTCTAAGGAAGAGGGGGCTGTTCTTCCAGGCATTTGACTACTGTGGGCCTGTTCACTTGAAATCTCTTTTCAGTGACAGAAATACATATGCGTGTACACATATATGTGCACACGCCTACCTGTGTGTGTGTGTATGCATCTATATGTGAAATTTCACCTCCTTTATTGAGTTTGTTCAGCAGAGGGGGAACAGTTGAAAATTCACTCTATACCAAAAGCCAATAAACAAAAGTAGTAAACTTTTTGTTTGGGACTCTGGTGTTGGGTTCTTGCCTCTACCAAAAACTCAATTTTTGAATTTTGGAAATGTTTCTTAACTTATATCTTGTTCTCAGTTTCAATGTCTATAAAATGGAGATATTAATGACATCTACCTCCTAATGTTTTGCTAAGTATTAAATCATATAATTCCTGTAAAATGATTAGCAACTCTATATCTAACACATAGTAACACTCTAAAAGTTATTTACTGTTATTATTAATATTATTATCAATAAACAACTTAATAAGATAGGAACTATTGTCCCATTCACTAAAATGATAATTTCATTATGTCATCCCTACTCCTAATCATGGTATGAATATTTAACTATAAATGAAATTTTAAGTGAATATGTTTTTAGAGTTTGAGAAGCTGTTGAAGGTCTTTTTAATGAAGATACCCACCAATTTTTCAACTATCAACTGGTGTTAGTGGGGACATTGGAATAGCCAAGAGTGAAATCTCTGAGATTGACTAGGAAAAGATAAGGGAAGGGATGATCTTGGCAGTGATATCCCTTAAAGGGTACAGTGGAGGGAGAAAGAGGAATTTAAGCACTCCAAAAGCAAAACACATGGAGCCTTTAAAATTTGATCCAGTCTCAGATGACAGTCCTGACAGACCACAGATGGGGCATTGTCCAAAGCAAGTCCCTTAGTCAGCCACACCCCTGCCTTCCACTGTGATTTCAAAATGATCGTGTCTAGTCATTGGCGCACCGTCTAAGAAAATAACATCTTTACTATGGAGAAATTCAAAATCAGTTCGCTTGACAGGAAAGATGAGTGGATAGAACTGCAAAACACAGTGCTTCAAACATGAAATGGCACTCTTTGTCTCGTTGCACTCTTTTTGAAATTAACTGTGAGCTTAATACTTTGAAGATAATGTGATAATCAGCTGGGCATTGATAACCAGATAGTCTGTGGTATAAAATGCATTTCAATAAAGAGATAATGCTACTGCATTCATTTTCCAAAGAGCTTACTGGAGAAAAAAACACACTCCACATTATTCCTTGCTACTTCTCTTCAAGTTAAATTAACTCATATGTAAAAAGGGTATTTTTCGCATCTATTCCATGTGGTAAGTCTATTTATAAGTCTGATATATTTGCTCTGTTACTAACTTTCCCTGAGTCTATTTTAATGAAATATGTAGAGCTTAATAAAGAACTAGGAGACAGTCTTATTTGGCTTAGAATGTTTGAGAAAGAGAAAAATCAGTATGATAAGAGCTTAGTAAGCAGAGGGAAGAATGTTAGGAAATTAAGTCTAAGAAGTAGGCCAGAGGCAAGTTCAGGACTTTAAAATACTTGAATTTGTTCTTCCAAAGAGAAAAAAATATCTATCATGAGCAATGAGATTGAAAGGAAGTTGAGTGATTAAGACGTCTTCTGATACACAGAAGGGACCGAGAGAGCACTTTTGAAGACAACATGCTTTGCATTGCAAGCTCTAGGGGGAACTCACCTGTATGAAAAAGAGAAGATGAAAAATCTCACATCACTGAATAGTGGCAAAGAAGTCAGAACCATCAAAAGCTATGACATATTCAGTGCAAAACATTAAAGACAAAAGGGAAAATCTAGTGTCTTTTCATTTTTTTACATTTAAAATGTAAAATATTCTAGAAAACTGGAGATAAAATAATAAGGAAAGAATCACCTATTTTCCCACTATTTTATAACATATTTATAATTTCATTGTTCACACGTGTAGGTTCTATCTAGCTACAGTAGGACTTGTATATAATTTTGTACCACACTTTCCCCAAGAAACATTATAGCATATGTATTTTTATTTGACCATAATCCTCATATTTACTTTTAATGGTTGCATATTATCCTGAAAGTGTATTATTGGCCACTTGAGTTGCTTCTGATATTTTATTTTACATGACACATCCATCAACATCTTCAAATATATGGCCTTTCCCATATTTTGTACTATTTCCTTAGGATAGATTCCCAGAAGGAATATTAATGGATCAGACAGTATGAAAATTTTTATAGTTTTTTTCCCTATATACTGCCAAATTGCTTTTCAAAAGGGCTATGCCAATTTTAATTGCAACAAACAGTTTCTGAAAGCACCAGATTCACTGCATCCTTGCCAACATGGGACATGATTATTTTTAATATTGTCATTTAGTAGATGGATAACAAGTCCTCATATTGCTCACATAATTTATTTAGTCTAGTATACCAGAGGATAGGAAAGGAGAATATCTGAAATTAAGAAACAATTTGACAAAATCTCCCTATTCTAGTGGCTATCTTTGTGGTGAAGATGATTAAACCGATCCTGGGAGAGCCTCCAACCAGATTAGTTCACAACAAATTGCATACACACAAAGCATGGTGAGAGAGAAGTGAAAACCTGGGCAGGGATCTCTGGGGAAATGTCATGGATCCAATTCTTTGGTCCAGTCCAATTCAGCACTATTAATTATGCAATCGAAGACAAAGAAAGCAAGATAATCAAATGCGAAAATAAACAAACACAGTACATTTTCCAAGTAAACAAACACACATACATTTTAATCCATTGACTCCATTTCCAGGTCCTACAGATTCTTGCACACATGAAATAATGTGTATAAGATTATGACAGCATTGGCTGTGTTAGCCAAGGGGTTGGAAAAAATATAATTGTTCATTAGGAGGATAGTGTGTAATAAATAAATTATGACACTTTCAACAACTGTAATACTATGGAGTTTAAAAATGAATGAGGAAACTCTTTATGTACCAATTTTGACAGTCCTCCAAGACCGTTGAGTTTAAAAAGGAGGAAACAAAAAAACATGCACATAAAATGACCATTTGTACAAAAATTAGAGACAAAAGAAGAAAAAGTTTAAAAGTTTAGTGTTTGCATGTGCGGGCAATCTCGGAAAAGATACCAAGAAACTAATGAGTGGTTACCTATTTGAGGGAATGAGTATTGGGTGTATGGGGGAGGAATTTGGGAAGGAGAATTTTTACTGTGTATTATTTGAACCATGTATATATCATCCATTCAAAAATTAAGTATATTAATTTAACAAAAGAAAATAATAACAACAAAATTGGCCCTATCCTATACCCTGGAACTAGCCATCAGATGGCACATCCTCATGAGCTACAAGAAGGCAATGGCTATTAGAGGGAACCAATGATCTATCAATTTTCTTTTTCCTCTTCTGTTCTTTCCCAATAATTGCATTATTTGTTCAAGTATAATTCATGAGATCATCAAAATCATCCCATACAGAGCTCAGCCAATATGCCAGAATAATCTGCTCCTCAAAATGTTTTACAATAATAATGCATTTATGCTTTTAGGAAAATTCCACGCATTCCTATATCCAGACCTCTTTGTTCTTCTTCGGAAGTTGTAATCTCTGAGATGTAGGTCTGAACCAAGAGGAAAAAAATATTCAAAACATTCAGCTATACAGTATTTGCTTTCTGATTTATATAAGGAAGCGTGGTTTTCTGTTTTATTATAACCAAATTTAACAGAATCTTTCAATGTATTTCATAAATAACTGGGCCAGACTATAATTTATCTTCTTACGATATAATAGTTCATATTCTCCCAATTTAAGCATGAGTTAATAAGAATTAGCAGGGCGATGATGAGATACACACCCATATCAATATAAGTAATTCTTCTCATTATATTTATATTTTTAACTTGCTATTGCAATAAGAATTCTTCATTTGAACCATAAAATGCAAATGTATTTTAAATTCAATTACACTGAGGGAAAGATTTGAAAAGCAAAGTCCAAAATGACTCCTGAGAAGTTATCCAAGTAGGAAATTAGCCAAATATCACTTGATATACAACAATTAACTTAATGTACAAAAAGGAATATTGCTCAATTAGCTTCTTTCTTTCCAAAATTAAGTGTAGCAGTCCAATGTTTTGCTTCCAATATAGGTGTCTGTATGCCCAAAGACACTATCGGTTCTCCAATTATTTTTTTATTTGTTTGTTTTAGTACAGATTTCTATGATTATTAAGGTAGAGCCTCCTCCTGGTAAAAAATATTTTTATATACTTGAAATAAAATCCCCATAATCCCACTTCCCCCAAAACCAAGTGCTAATATTGTATTTAAGCATTCTCTTATATGTGAATGTTAAGTTCCTCCTTCATATTAAATTTTGTATTCTGCTCTTTTGGCTACTATTTCATCAGCATTTCCCAATGTTATTAGCAACCTTTCAAAATCATGATTTAATCCTATATATCATAATTCAATTATTCCCGTATTACTGGCCAAATAGATTGTTTTTACTATTAAACTACTACAAATGGCATTTAAATTAATCTGAGTGTATTTCTGATTAATTAATGCAATCAGTTCCTAGAAGTGGTATTACTGAAACAGCAGCAACATTTTTAAGGCTTTTGATACACACAGTGGCTGTCTGTTGTGTTTATCCATCCAGCATCCATTTTTCCTTCTGCTAGTAACAATCCCTTGGTTTTCCTTTGAATGTGGTCTTTATAGGATTGGCAGTGAAGGTGCCCAGTGGTCCACTGACTAAAGCCTGAGCACAAAACCTGAGCTAGGTCAGTCTTACTTCTCATTCTAGGAATCTTGGTCTGGAGAAAATTGACACATGGACAGAATAGGTCCATGATGCTGATGCTGATTCACCCAGTGATGGTACCTGGTAAAGATTTCATCATTTCTACCATGATCTCTGTAGCTGTTCTGTCTCTTCTCCTTTTCTTTTGATTCTGTAAGCTACAAAACACCTTCCCCTGGTTGTGGGTCTTATTCTTTAAGTTAGTCATAATTAATTTCTGTATCATGCAACAGAAGAATTCTCTACACACCAATGAATTTTCTTACCAGAAGTTTAGGAGATGCCACAGTTCATCTCATCTTCATCATCTCCATCAACTTTTGTAAATGAATCAACCTTCACTTACAATCTTTGCTACTTTGATAAACTAAAAAATGCCAAAATATAAAAATTTTTCCTTTACTTTTTATCAAAAGTTAAAATTTTAGATACTTATTGGTCTTATATATTTCTGGGTTTTGTAGTAGTATCAATTTATTTCTTTGTCCATTTTTCTATGGTATTACTTATTTTTTTAGTAGCCAATAACAAGGCCTAGTGCTTCCCAATTATGTTCAAGGCACTAGTGATAATGAGTATGAGTCTCTCTCTTCAAGAAGTTTTCAATCTAGTGAAGGAGATGGATATAAACTAGGAGTCACAGTATTTTGAGATAAGAGTTCCAACAGGAAAAAGCACTGAAAGGTTTTTGTGAGAGTGAACATTAAACCCTTAGTACTAATTTGTGTTAAAAATATTTCCTTGATTTATTTTTGACTTAAGACTGTCAAATTTTATAAGGTCAAATCTTTATATTTTTCCCATTGTGTTGTGTGTGAAGTCACTATTTTCTTCTACCTGGATTTCGAGGGTCTTTATATGAAGTCTCCACTTCATCTGACATTTCTTCTGGAATGTAATGTGAGAGAGGGAGTGCACACTTTTCACAAATAATTGCTCCATTTTCCCAGAACCATCTATTGATCATTTTTTATTTTCCTGCGGATTTGTGATTATTGCATACCCTGCTTTATTTTCACATATCTTAGAGTCCATGTCTGAGGTTCTTTTACTTTCTTCTTCATGTTTGTCTGCATGTTAATACACTGTATTAATTGCTGCCATTTTTAAAATCTTTAAATCATTGACAGTGAAATTTTGTCTCAATGTTTTTTTTAAACATTTTTTGCTATTACAACCTATTTGCTATTCCATATGAAACTTAGAATCTCTAAATTTTACAGTATCTTTGGATTTTAATTTGGATTGCCTATATATATATACATATGTCTATATGTGTATATGCATGCATATACATATACATACATATTCAGTATTTCTATTTTGGAAATTTCTCTACTTTTTCATGTTTATCATAAATAGCCATTCGTTAAGATTTTGGTTTGAAATCCTCTGATTCTTGACTGACTACAACAAAAAGTCAGGAGAAAATTTCAGGCAGCATTGAAATAACTCCTTATAACATTTAAACTATAAAGTATATATATATAAAGAGACAGAGAGGGAGAGAAAGACAGAGAGGTAGAGACAGAAGGACAGAGCAAGAAAGAAGGAACCAAGAAACAGGGAACGAATAACAACTTTAAGTTGCCTTCAAGAAATTTCAGGATTGGCCTATTTTTTGTTTTAGTCATCATGGTTAGAATGTAAAGATTATCTTTTATTTCTCTGAATAAAGGGAATTAGACCAAAATAACCATTAAAATAACTTTGTTGATGCAATCCATTATTTTTCAGTTGTTGCTTATTACCAAATATATCACCTCTTCAGTCTGTAACTAGATGGCTGTGTCCACTCAGAGAAATCAACATGTAGTACTCATATTCAAGTCATCTAATTTCTCAAAAATTGGAATTCAAGCAATCAGTAATTCTACCATCATTTTACTGACATAGGAACTAAAGTAGTGATGGACTATGGTGGGAACTCCCCAGCACTCTAACTGGCATAGACAGATGCAGAATGGAGGAAGCCTATCTATTAGTTCATATGCTCTATTTATGAAACCATGGTGCATCTGAGTATACTTAGTGCAATTCTTCTCGTCTAGAAGCCTTTAAATTTATAACTAGCTGTATACAACCAAACTCTACCTCTGGCAATTGTCTTTGACTTAGTGCTAGGGCTCTGAGGAAGTCATTCACAAATTTTGTTCTTCAGTGAGAAATTGATTCAGTCCTGATGTCATCTATATATGTTATGAAAATATTTCATAGTCAAAGACCAAATAAAATGCCAACCACAATAACTCAGAACCAAGTGCAGTAGTCAGTTATAAACCATCACTTCAATTGCAAATTTGCATTTTAGGACAATGAACTGTTTCTTCAAACCATTGTGGGGTTGTTTTCCTATGGAATCCAACAACAGCTTTTCTTTCTTGTCCCTGAGCGCTAAGAGAGAGGTACTATTTCTTTGACGTTCTCTCCCAATCTGTGCAGTCAGTTTCCCTCTTTCTCTCTTTCTGCCTGTTTTTTTTCTTTTTTTAAGATAACTTAGAGCAGCAGCTCTTAAGCTTTTCCTAACCATTTTCCCTTACTCTCAAACATTCGAGAATGGAAAAAGCTTGCAAACAAATTTGCTATTTCTGGGAGTCCCTGAAGCTCACCTATGAATCACTTTGAAGCCCGTAAACCTCTGGAAATAAGAAATCCTGCTTTAAAGATATTAGTCAACATTTAAGAGTAATTCTATAGACATAACGACTGAATTAAGTACAAATATTTTACAGGCAAACTTACCTCTAGTCCTATAAATCTTAGATGACATCTCTAAATGCATTCCAATTTAACATTTTCTTGATCTCAACATAATATCAATACAATGCAATATTATGTCAGATATTAAAATACTTAGATGCACAAATTTATAGATATAGTCATTTCTTCTTATGTTACTGTTTTACAAAATGTAAAGCTGTTTAACAGGTAATGGGTATGCAGTTAATTTATACATTTAGTAGTTGACAAACTATATTTCTAGACCTGGCTCTACTTTCAAGTGACTTTGGGCAATTATCAACTTCCTGGAGTAAGTTCTTTATACATAGGGGAGGTTAGGCTAATGACCTGAGTTCTTTCCAGGTCTGAATATCTGATTCCTGCTTAGTTCTCATCTAACAGTTTCATAATCAGCCAGAGCTGACTGTGTGTGCTAGGTATGGTAACCATTGGTTGGTTTAGCGTAGGAAAGACACTGCTTTCCTACAGTTTTGAATTTGGGACAGAAAGGAAAAAAACCAGGGCAAAAAAGGTAAAGGTTTAATTGGATGGTATATGCATTCTTGAATCTGGATAAATAAAATATTGAGATGGCATTATCAGAAGACTTATCACCATCTCTTAAAACTGTATTATATAACAGCAATCTTGAAGACTTTTCTTGAATGATGGAAATCCATTCAGAAATGATTGTTAGCATTGTGTGTCCTGCACTAATATCTTGTCACAATAGAACTTGTGAATAACTTGGCATTAATTCATTATGTGGTATGGCTTCTTGGGAGTACAATTTCAGCTTTCCTCTTGCATGAAAATATTGTTCACAAAACAATTTTTGAATGTCAAGCTAGGTTCCATTCTTCACAGGAGGGTGAAAAAGAAACCCACAAGAATTCTTTTGATATGTAAGCTAAATACCCTAAAGAAAATAATGAAATGGAAAGCACAGAAATTGGAATCATAATTGCATATCGTTTTATGCAAGAGAATAGAACCTGGAAAATATCACAAGATTTTATCCCGTAATTGGTCTGACTGGATAACCAAATCAACTTTGAATTAAAGACAAACTCATTTTGAAATTTTTGAAGTGTTTTGGCTTTTCTTATTAGAAAATCAGAGCATGAGTGTTTTTTTTTAATGCATAAAGTTTAGGGAAACTTTGACTTCAAAACATAGGGGTTTTGATCAGCTTTCACAGAGGTATATGAATATGTCACCCTCAATATGGAAAAAGTAGAATGTTTCTCATTAAAATTATGCTTCTGGATCTTTCCTTACTACTTCCAATTTTCTCATTCTCTTTAAATTATGTTATGTAGAGTTGACCTTGGATAGTCATAAATGCCTTTTAAAATGTTGTTAATTTGAAACAAACATGTTACTGATAAATGTTTCCTACTTTAGTTCCTCTGAAAAATATTATGATTTGATTTTTAAAAATTGTTTAAAGAACAGCTATCTGGTCTTTTCATTGCTTGATCATCTTTGAATCCCTCTTGTGCCTTAAACCCTCATCCTATGCAGCGTTGTTGTTGTTCGGACACACAGCTTCAGGAGTAACACGCATTAGATTAACACCATGATTACTTTCCAGTTCTTAGATTAATATTTGAGTATATTTGGTTGAGTATGTGTATGTTAATTGGAGGGTAAATGAAATAGAAAGAGACTGGGCCATGGGATGGGGGAGGTTAGAAAAAATAGGTTGGTAGGAGATAAATATTCTACATAAGTTATTTACTTATTATTTTTTCTGTTGTGATCTATTTCACTCCAATAAAATAAAAGCCTCATGAGTGCAAGGGTCTTTGATTTATTCTCTGATATAGTCAAAGCAAATAGAACGGTGTTTTGCACATGGTAGGAACATAGTACAATTTGTTGAATTTTACTTGAATAAATCAGTACCATAATTAATTAGTAATAAGTTACTTAAGAGGATGAGAATTTTGCCTTGTGGAGTACATTCCTCATTCAGGATGGGTTGGTGAATTTGTTTCAAATGCAGGGTGGTTATATGCCTCCTGAGATCCTTTCCAGTAGACATGTATATGTGTGTGTGTGTGAGAGAGAGAGAGAGAGAGAGAGAGAGAGAAAGAGAGAGAGACAGAGACAGAGAGACATAGAGAGAATACAAATGAATTTCTGATTTACTGAACTGGTTGAAGTTTTCAATTCCTTTAAACATGTTACTTTCCAAAAAGAAATGACTTCATGATTAATTAAATGAAAACAAATTACTGTTAAGAAAAAATAAACCTCACTACTTTGCATAACAATGTGGAAACTCTAATAATGACTATTTGACAAATTAAATATGTTTTATTTCATAAGATCATTGTATTTATCACATTGCTATTCATATTAAATGCGATCTTTTTAGAAAAGTTATGCAGTACTGAAATTAAAATCTGGTATAGTTCAAAAGTGAATTTAGTGGCCTAGAGTCTTGACAAGTTGACATTTACTTAAGTTAGTAAAATCCATTTAGAAAATATGGCAGTATGAGCTCACAGGCTGCCCTGGAGCAAAACAAGTCAAAACCGAAGTGAATTTGCAGAACTGGCAGAACTTGAATTGCGTGTATAAACCGAGTAGCTAGCACTATCCATTACCTCCCCTAAGCCTGTGCCCCCCTGCACACATACCCTGCATCATTTCAGCTTTGAGTCAAACATAGACCGTACTGCTTTACCCTAATATCTGTGCTCACTGATACATTTCTCTGCACTTGATTACATTTTGTCCTGGTGGTTTTGAAGATATATTTAATTATCTGAAAAAACAATCTCCCAAAGTAAAAGTCCCCCCCCCCCTTAACAAAACGCCTTAAAATGAGTACAAAGGCTCTGTTTCTGTTTAAAGACTTGTGGCTCACCCCAATACATAATACAGTGCAGTTACAAGAGGCTACTTGATAGCAATGTGAAAAAACACTTTCTCAGCCAAGTAGTTAAAATTTTCCCTAGAAGTTCCACTTTTAGTATTGGCTGCTATTCATAACTTAGTTTTAATTTAAGCTTATTTTAAAATTATTAATTAATAATGCATAACACATTTTAATCTTATTTCCCCCATATCAACCCATAGGGGAACCAGTTTACCAGCTCACAGCACTGTATAAATAAAACACAAAACAAAAATCAACTGTTTAATGTGTTTAGTAATCTTAATAAAATCCTGAAAGTTACAATTAAAATATTGCAATATTAAAATAATCACCTGGAAGCAGGTAAATTTTGTATGGAAATGTAACAAACCACAAGCTGTACTCTCCTTAATTATATCAGAAAAGTAGACTTTTAAACCAGATGTGATGACTACTAAGGAGAAAATACTTACTGCCAATTTTCTGCTAACTCAAAGGCAACGTGTAAGTGTTGAACTAAAATCGTCCTAAAAATTCCATTTACAGTTCATGGATTGTGATGGAAAAACGTGAAACCATCCTTCACACAAAACTAACATCACTGCTAGTTTACCAGTACGTTATTCATCTGCTTCAGAATAATTCACGTTACTAAATTGGGAAAAAATGGAACCTTTACAATTAAAAAAAAAAAATGGCGAAAATTGCTGACATTTTGGACAGCTCCCTCCTGATTTTTCTGCACTATTTCTGTTGTGTCTTACTTTCATTTTCTCTGCCTTACCAAATCAGAAATGAGCCCAACTAAAGTTATTTTTGCAGTTTGGGTTTGAGTTTGAGTTTTGTTGCATTGTGCTGTGTTTTGGGGCAAAAGATTCCTCCAGTGAAAGAGGAATAGAGCTACACAACAGGAAAGTGCTGTTCTCAGTTCAAGATCTGGCTCCCTTTAATGAGCCAATTTTTATTTTCCTAAGAAAACAAGAGACCTGCCCTCTCCACTTCCCTTCCCCGCTGCAACCCCACCTCCTCTGAAAAGGACCAGAGTGCCTCTCCATCTGCGTCACGGTGGGGACAGGACGTTCGCGCCGAGGTATTTTAAGAACTTTCCCAAGCAGAGACTCCCACCCAGACAATGCGCCACACACAAAACAATCACCAGGAGTAAGTTTGTGCGTCCTGAAGAGGAATAGAGAAACCACTGCACCGAACTACGGAGGTACAGATTTACCCCGGCAGCACCATCCATTTGCAGCAGTGCCTAAAATCCGCCTTCTGCAGAACGGTTCGCAGCGCCCGTGGAACTCCCAATGGCTTTACAAAATAAATAATTTAATACAAAATAAAAACAGCGTAGGCACTGGAGGAAGCTGGGTACGTAAAACTGGTTACACTTGGTTAACGTGCTCTAGGTCTGATTACCCAGACTCCGCTTTGAGCGGCTGGCAGAGGCTGCTCCTGGCCCGCGCGGGCGTGTGGACACGGGTGTCTGCGACTCGGCAGCGGGCGGGAACTTTCTCGGACGGCAGAGCCGCCAGGCAGTCTGCAGTTGCCCCGGGCGCGCCAGGCCGGGTCCCAAGCCCGGAAGACACCCAGGCCAAGGCAGCCCCAGGAGGCAGAGGCTCCACCTGGACGCGCACCCCAGCCCCGCCCCGCTTTGGCCGCGCGGTCAGGTCGCGGCCACCCGCGCCCCACGCCCGCGCGGGCCATGAGCAGCCTCGGCCAGCCCTTCAAGGCGAAACTCTCTTCATCCCCAAATCTGTGCTCCCGAAAAGTGTAGCGAGCCTCTACAAGGGGCGTCAGACACAAAAAAGTCGCCACTCTCCAACCCTCGTTCCACTCCCCTTCTCTTTCCTCCTTTTCTTCAGTGAGGCGGACCAACCGTTACTTTCTCCTCCCCTCCCCTTCCTTCCCTTCCGAAGTCCCCGGCGCAAAGTGGGACTTTGGGGAGCCTCGGTGAATGCGCCTGTCCCCTCATGCGCTGGATCCACAGCTGCCTCTTTTCGTTAAGGCAATAAAGTTCAATTTGTCTGGTTCTTTATGAGCCACGGTGGACTTTCCCGTGCAGTCCGTGCGCTCTCCCTCCCACTAAGCCAAGAGCATCCTATTCACTCCATCCCAGCCTGGATCCCTGAAGGACGTCGGTTCACGCGAGATGGGACTCACCGCGCTCCCTGCAAAGTGCCCCAAACCGCGCGCCCACACACACACACACACACACACACACACACACATACACACACACAAACACAGTGCCATCCTGTGCTGTCAAAGTCTGTCAGCGCTAAGAGGAGAACGCACAAGCAGGAGTGGCACTGGCGCGGGCACAGCCTAGCAGTGTGTCCGGACTCGCTGTTTGGGTCCCAAACACCCTTGTCAAGATGCCCCGGCGCATAACAAGCTTCGTAAGCCCCAAAGATCACACCAGTGGTCCCGGGGGCCGCGCGGGCGCTGCCGGGCCGGACCTTACCCGCGGGGCGCGTGGTCTCCCGCCGTTCGGCTGGCCCGCGGGCCACAGGGACGCTGCAGCCGGGGTCCCGGAGATGCTGCTGCTCCGCTGCCGCTGCCCGGATACCCGGCGCCAGCATCACTTCTCCACCACCTCCGCCTCCTCGTGCTCTGTTCTCTCGGCTGCCCCTCCCCGGCGGCCGCCTGCAGGACGGGCAGCGCCGGCGGCGCGGCGGGGTGGGCAGCAGCGGAGGCGGCGGCGGCGCCCGCGCGAGCTCGCCCAGCTGCACCAGCTCGAGCAGCCGCGGCGGCAGCCGGAGCACCCGAGCCCGGCTGCGCTTCCCCGGCGATGGCTCTGGCCTCCGCGACTGACAACGCCCGGCAGCCAATCGCTGCCTCGCCTCGCGCGTCTGGGGGAGACCAATCAGAGCGGAAGGCCCAAGGTTTTCCTCCGCCTTTGCTCAGCAGGCTTGTTTCCGGGAGAGGCGGCGATGCTGCTGTGGTTTGGGATGGGGGAGGCGCGGGAGGGGCGCAGGGTGGAGGACTCTTGGCCTTAGGTGCGGCGACACAGCCTGGCCCACCGAGGAGGCCTGGGGCGCTTTCTGACTGCTGAGAGCCCGCGGCTTGGAAGAAAAGGGCGCCTCGGGGTGATTCTGTTCTCAGAGCCTCGGCCCGGCGGTTCAGCGTCTTTGCATCCTTGTGTAAGGGTCGGGGGACCCGAGTACGAACGGCATTGCTGGAGAGAGAATCCCTGAAGGTGGTCGCCGCCTTGAAGGAATCACGCGAACAGTCACCAGACAGCGCCCCCGTCCTTCTCCCATTGGCAGTTTTGGCAGCTGAAAAGAGTGGTACTTCTGAACCTCTGAACAGCTCCTTCTAACAGTAATCAGCCCAGAAGTGTGCACGAGCTAGGAAGGAGGCATATGGAGAAATGTTCTCAAAGTTGTAGATAGAGTGGACCGTCCCTCCCTTCCCTCCAAATAAGCTCCCCCACCTTCACACCCCCCAAGACAAAACAAAACACCACAAGAAGCGATGGAGAAAGATAGTTTCAGCAGACAACCTAGTTGGTTTGCTTTTTTTTCTTTTTCTTTTTCCTCGGAGAATCGCTGCTGAACGATACAATAGGTTTTTTGTTGGTTTGGGGGTGTGTGTGTGTGTGTGTGTGTGTGTGTGACTCAAACACCGAAGAAGTGAGGTTATTTAGCTAGGAAAGCAAAAGAAAATGAAAGTGGCCAACTCTTGCTGCACCCCTCTCTCCCAAACACTGTAATGATCTTTCCTTGTGAAGCCTTTTAAGTCCCTTCTGTGCAAATATGTCTGAAAGGTCCAGAGTTCTAATAAGTCTATAACTCAAGTTGCAGGGGAAAGTAAACTCAGTTCTGCATGAAGGTTTTAATAGGTGTGGGTCTTTCCTCAAGTGACTTTCTCTCTCTGATGGGGCTAGTCATCTGTATCTTACAAGGTCGTTGCAAGGGTCAAAAACCAAGTGCATAAATCAGCTACATAGTTGTCTGACGAATAGTTGGAAATCCATATATGCTAGCTATGCTGCTGCTGCTGTTTCTAATTACATTTTAAATAATCATTTTATTTTTGCAATAATCACTCCTTTCTTCCTTTACTTTACTTTTATGATAACTCCATGTATCCCATGACACCAAAATAAACCCTGCCTAAATTTTATGAGCACTATAAGGAAAATTTGATTGCAGAGTAGATTTGTGAATTGCCATCTTTTAGTGCTATAGGAAATGTATGCATATCAGCCCCAGTCTTCCTTTTTCTTGTGCCCTCCCCCCTTTTAGTCATTTGACTGACCTAGTTTGGGAGCTAGACCATCTCTTCTTAAAGAATCAACTGTGCTAAAACAGATGATGATAAACTTATTTTTTACGCTAAAAATGGAGATATGTACCACATCACTTTCAATTTTTAATCTAGAGAAAGTTTTTGTTATTCTTTGTTTAGTTTTTAAAAAGTATTTATTTTTTGTTATTGTGTAACTTAAAATCAATACCCTCATTTACTACATAAGATGATCAATAGAGGAATGGAGTTTAAGTCTGGGAGAGAAAGAAAAAAATAAGTATATTATTTAAACTTCATAGGAAAAGGGAGTTGATATTTGCAAAAAGTAGAAATATTGAAATGAATCTTAAAATTGGAAAATTTCAATGCAATGACAATTTAGAAATATCTGTGATAAAAGATAAATTTAGAATGATCTTCAAAAGACTCATCTTGATTAAAGAAAGCATGTAAGATATGAAAATGTTACCAAACTTTAGAATATTGTAAGCTATTTAGAAGCTTTCAGACATGTACACACACAAATCTCTACATAATTATTCTAACCACTCCTCCATACCCTGCCAAATATACTATTTTTCAGTATCTCAGAATGTTTTTTCATGTTGTATGGTATTTTGCAACACTCAATCCTGAAACTACACGGGTCCTGTGTAGCATATTCCTCAGCGATTAAGGTAATCAAATGACTATCTTAGAGAAGCAAAAAAACTAAAGAAAATCAACATCATGCATACAGATATAAGAGTAACATCTCACATCGCTAGTGCTATGCATAAACAGCTGTGAGCAAAACAAACCTGCACAATTAACAACGTACTAACAGTGAAAACCATGAAATATTTAAAATCAATGAAAATGGAAAATTAAAGTAACTGAAAAGATTGCATGCTGATGTTAGGTTTTATGCATTGCTATGAACTTCATGGGATGTATTGGGCAGAAGGTCCAGTGTTATTTAATTATATGACTAATGAGTTAATTGTATTTAATTAAATAACTGATGTTTCCTTTTTTTTTTTTGCCTTCTTAGATATGTACATTTTTCTCCCCATACAATAAAGGAACTCACTCAACTTGTTAGTGGAGGAAGAAATTTGCTCAGGCACTACTAAATCAATAACCACTTGCCTAATCTTGAAAATATGTAAAATAATTTCATATTAATCAATGCAAAAAATTTATATTTATTAAGAATAGAACTGAGTACTTTGTTGGCGTCAGTTCTGATAAAACCTACATTTAGCAGGCAGAAAGCTGAATAAAAAAGGAAAGAAATCTGTCTCGTTCCAGCTCTGGTTATGACTGAGTGAGTAATCACAGGTCAGTCACTTAAACCTTCCCAGCATTCCTTATCTGTAAAATAGAGATTAAAAACAAAATCAAACTTATAGCTGCCTTTCTCAGATGTGAGGATTAATGTATAATTGGAACTGCAAGCTACAATAGGTTTTTTGCAGAAAAGCCCTTCCAAAAAGGTAGAGCACTGGAATTTAATGATAATATTTCCTACTCTCTCTTGAATGCTACTTAGTTTATTCTCACAGTAGCCCTGTTCATTATGGACACATAATACCTATTTCTACAGATGAAAATTTTAAGTTCCAAAGAGATTCTTTTTCCAATTTTGTAAGTTGACTTTCAGGCACTCTTTATTTGTTGATGTTGTCCAGCAAGAATGTTTTTCCCGTGGTTCTTTCACTATGCCACTTCCACTATGGTTGAAATATGCAAGTTTAAAGGCTGGCACCTTAATTTAAATGAAGGGCAACCCATTTTGTTTGATATTGGATGTCGCTTGTGCCTGGACTGAAGCTATTTCCCCAAATAATATAATTAATTTAACTTCAAATGCATAAAGCTTCATTTTCATATTTAAACTCTAGAGCACCTGTAACAGTGGGTATTACTCATGCTCATGTTAAAAGATTACTATATACCTCTTTTGTTTTAAAAGATTGAAGCAAAATCAAGATAAAAAAATAAAAATGAAAGCCACCAGAAGGGAATTGGATTCTATTCAGTTTATCCTAACTAGTACTTTTTAAAAATATACTTTATACCAAGACCAGTATTCTCTCTCTCTCTCTCTCTCTCTCTCTCTCTCTCTCTCTCTCTCACACACACACACACACACACGAGTGAACAGAATAAAGTCAATCATCAAAATTTTGTAGGAAACAGGACTCCAAACCAAGCAAATGTTCAGACTCCTAGCCTTATTCTCTTGCCCCACATCGTACTCTTCTCCTGAGATTTGTGAGTTCTCGATAGAAAGGGAATCTCTAAAATGAAGAGAATGTAAAAGATATCCAAAGACAAAGGTTAAAGAGTGCAGCAAGCCTAGGAGGCCACCTTAATTAAGAGAAAGTAAGGATGGTGGGGTTTTGGGGGGAGGGGAGGAGGCAAAACTTAATCTGAAATCTAGGAAGACAATTAAAAGTAACATGGTATTGTGGAATCCAATGCAAGAGAAGGTTGTTGCAGGACTGGAAGGTGAATTATATCATCTCTTGGCTATAAGTATTGTCAAGAGATCATGGATTAAGTGAGATCTTTGGTTTCTTTTGAAAGGACAGTTTTGGTAAGATGATTAGGGTGAAAACCATTTGATCCACATGGAATAGGGAAAGGATTAGTCAAATGATTACATTTCTATTGTATTAGAAAAAGAGTTATGTTATTTTAAGTTAAATATTTTGACATAGAGTTGGAGTCATGATTTATGCAGAAGGCTATATAAAAAACTTTAATTGACATAAAGTCTCAAAAAGTCTTACATTATTGACTGTCTTTATTGTTATTATTATAAAAACAAAATCATTTGCAAAGATGTACAATCCTTCAATGAGGGTGAATGTTATAGAAATCAAACCATTACCAAAATTAAAGAAAAGATACTTCTTTAACTACTCTATAGAGTCCATCTTCAGTTTTTATAATTTAGAATTAACTTCTTTGGTTGAATAAGATAATCTAACCTCTTTTAATAATGAGGGGTATTTTTTCCCTTTAGCCTTAATCACTGAAGAACAGCTGCATACTATGTTGGTACAGCATGAATTAGAAGATGGAGAAGGGGCATGCACATGAGTGTGTGTACCTGGAGGGGGGAGTGAGGGAGAAGCAATGGGAGGTGGGCGAGTAAGAAGGAGAGACAGAGCAGAGCTTTCAAGTTATTTGTGTAGCAGTTCTCCATGGCTTCATTAATCGATACTTCTTTCAAAAGTCACTTAAAGCAGAGGACACTAAAAAATTAATTAAAAAAAATAATGTCTTCCATGTTACCACAACAGAATGCTAAGTGCCTAGCATAGTGCTAGGAGCTCAATAAATGTTTGATCAAGAAAGAATGAATGTGTGAATGTTGCATGGGCTTTTTTTGGTGGGGGAGGGAGAAGGCTGCTGCTAAAAGTTGAAACCGACTGATAGCATTTAACAAGCTTCTTGTAATTATGATGCTTTTGTTTACACAAATGAAATCTTAACATGTAAATTTATTTCCCAGGGTTCCCCACGATTGTTGGCCAGAGCACAGAATTGGATCCATTCTCCTTAGACTAAATTTTCATTTTCCCTTTGCATCCCAGCCCCTCACCCAGTCAGGCTTTTAACTAATTCTCCAGGTGTTTTAAGGTGATTAGGAAGTGTGCCTAGAGAATGATCCTACCTGCCTGGGAGACAAGTGCTAATAAAAGGTCAAAGCTGAGTTCCTGGGGATTGGGATCGCTGAAGCTAATAGCATGAATCATCATTAGCTTTTACTGATGCCAAGTCATGCAAGTCTGTGCAGTTCATACAGAAAGAGAAATTTGGATCAATAGGGCTTTATGCTACCATGCAGCTTGATAATTACTTTCTGGAAATTGTTTGTAAAGCTTTTTTCTTCCTTAAAAAAATTATTCTCTGTTCAGAAAGCCTGCCTCAGTCACTGTACCTATAGTGCAAGATACACCTATCAAGTTTTCCCTTAGCAATCTTTTTCTTTGATGTTGTGTTACCATGGAGGTTGGCTGTATGCATAGCCTATATTCAGTAACGTTTGGTGCCTATTTAACAGTGGCCTGATATTTCATTACAGGATTGCTATTTTGAAGTCACTTCTCTGAATGTCTATAACACCAAGTCACAAGCATATTTCAGCACTTGGTTTGCTAGTATACTGGCGGTTGACCTGGTGATGCTAGGACGAGGTGGGCCATGTTGTTTAGTTGGTAGGTGAAGCATACACACCATTGCTGCTTCTCTTTTGTGGCACACTGATGATGCAGAGACTCAGTGAGTACTAGTGAACACTTTCTCATTCACAGGGAAAAATATAATAGACTTGCACATCTCAGTGTTGAAGGCCTGAAGTAAAATTACCCGACAAGATATTTTATACTCTTGCTGTGTCAAGAATTTTTGAGGCTTCAAAATAAACCAGGAAGTTGAGAGCATGTGCTTATGAGCTTAATACTGTAGGATGCAAGTTACTTTGCACATAGACTCAGTCATGGCCATTTGCTGTTAGCTGCTAGCAGAAGGGACTTTTGGATGTGATTAGAAAAAGACAGTAGTGGAAGCAAGTTTTTAAAAAGTGATAGAAAAACCTAATTTCCCTTTTAGCATTATTTAATCATAAAGTGAAAATCTGGTTTCACATTTCAGAATTTCCTTAAAATCTAGCTTATGTAAACTGGGATATTAGAAATCTTATGGTCTAGATCTTTATGTCCCTGGCTTACAATCCTTTCTAAGATACTTACAACTCTATTTCTCTATAGATGACTTTTCTCTTCTAACAGATGTGAATTCTTGAGCTTATGCTAATGTCTCTGAATCGAGAAATCATTATTTCATTTAATTTTAAAAACTTGTAATCATAATGGCTTCTATTTTTGGACCCTTCAGTATTTTGATTGAGGTTTTATGTGTAGACACTGCATTCAGTTTATTTTTCTTAATTGTACGCACAAGTTAGACCTTTATAGTACTTGACTTGAATACTTCATTCTTAGAAAGGCAATTCTCATTATTATAAAACGCTTTTCAACTGAGACATTAATTACAAATATTTATAAAACGGACATTGCAAAACATGGCTGCATAGGGTAAGATAAGTCAGATTCCCAATGTGCTACATTTGCAGCATCTCTATCAGGCTTCATGTATTCTAGAAATATGTTATATTAGAATTAATGCTAATATATATAAGAAAGATAGATGACAATGTCTTTTACTTTGCTTGTATTTAACTATCTCCCCCACTGCCTCTTGGATGGAGGCATGAGGCCGTGGCGCTGTAGTTTTTAAGTCTTTAGTGTAAATCTCCCTGAATAAATCCAGTGCTAAGCCACAGGCCATCACAAGCCCTTCTAACAGCACACCAGACTTACCTCTGCTAGTCAAGTATACCAAAGGCATGACAGGACACACATTAGGTGTTATATGAAGTCTCAAGAAGTTGTAGCAACTTGGAAATCCCTTAACAGAACATTCAAATCAGATAGGTTACTGTAACTAATTATTGTCCTTTTATCTTTGAAAATATTGTTATTTCTGGGAATCCAACAGGAGACCCTAGAATCTAAAAGCAGCAGATTGAATTTGAGCTGGAAGATAATTTCCAACAGCTGGTATTGGCACTGGAACATAGATCCTTTTTGTTGGCTTTAGCGTCTAGGGGCAAGAACATCATAGTTTTCTGAAGAGTACTAGGATAATTGCATGAAGCCCAATTTCAGATCAGCCAAAAGAAGAAAATAAAAGAAATGCCAAAAATTGTTCAAGTATCCTTTTTTGATTTAAGGGGAATCTAAGGAAAATTAACCACTAAGTCATGAACATATTATGTCTATGTTCACTGGAACGGAGTGGCTAGAATACAATGACATAAACACAAGTGAGACGTATATTTGGTAGGTTTTTCTGGACATTGAGTAATAATGGTACAGTACAATGAGTGCTAATTTTGGTGATCAACTGAAAATGTGTTTAACAGAAGCATGGTTTGCATCATTTTGGAAATGATCACACCACAAAACCTCAACCATCCTATGCACATTTTCATTTATATTAAGTGGGTAATGACAGGGATGTTTTAAAGTATTTTACTTTCTAAGCAATAGAATGAAGTAATTAAGAATGGAGATTCTGGGGACAGACTAACCTGAGTTAAAATTCTAGGTCTACCTCTTATGAGATGTGTGACCTAGCCAAGTTACTCATATTTCTGTGCCTAAATTTCCTCAGTTGTGTAAAATGAGGATAATAATTTTATCCAGTTCTTAGAGGGACTTTGAAATTTAAATGAGATGATATATTCTAAGTACTTAGTTCAGTATCTGAAGATAGCTGCCCAATATATATTAGCTATGTAGGCAACTGTCGCTATTATTAATCAATATATTACGGCAAGAATAATCATAAAGTCGAGGTAGTTGAATTGCTTTAACTTTCATTCACTCTTTCAAAGCTCAATCCAGTCTTATAGTTTTTGCTCAGGCATTTTCCACTAATGCAGATATGTTTCTTCATTGCAAGTGAATTTCAGGGGCCATTTCTTTGTCTCTTTTTTCTGGGAAATCTTTCCTAAAGTGTTTGTTAGGATAGCTACCCTGCAACAGATAAATTCCAATATATCAATAGCTTACCACAATAAAAATTGAGTTCTCACTCCTTGTTCTATTGGTGTTGTGAGGAGAAACAAAGGGATTTTCTCCACACAGTCATTCAGGCTCTTCCATCTTCAACATAGCTTTCAAAATGATTCCAGAAATCAACATCCAGATGAAAGGTGGAATATGAGAGAAAGAAGGATTATTCAGGTGTGGTGTGCATCATTTCCACTGACATTTTATTGGCCCAAACTCAATGACATGGCCATATTAACTGCAAGGGAGTCTGGGAATGGCCCTCTGTGTACCCAGAGGAAAGAGAAGTGCATTTAGTGAACAGCTCATCAGTTTCTGCCCCAGGCTGCTGCCCTTTTTTTAATTTCAATCAACCCTCTCTATGTTAAGAAAGATAAACCGGTTCCCAACCAGATGCTGCATCAGGCTCAAAACCAAGATGTTTGTGTGCTGCACATCCTTCTCCATCAGAATCTCATGTACTTTCTCATAAACTGTAAACTAAAAGATTAGTTATCTACCTATTTCCAATGAACAATGGTAAACATGGTATCAATTAAAAACTATCTTCTTAGAAATGAGAATAGTGGGAGATACTAAGGAGACGCTGGTCCATAGCAGTCAAGAAAACTTCATTATGGGACTTGTAAAAGGTCCCAGTCTTGGTGAGGAGAAGCTGCTTAGTGAGGCCCTGATTTCTGGGAGGAACTCTCCTGTGCACATTTCTCTATGGCCCTGTTGCCACCTGCAGGAAGAATTTTCCCTTGTAAATTTTTCTCCGTGATCCCATATGAAGCTGGTGATGGGGGACGTGCTCTCCTTTTGCAGCCTGCTTCTTGCTGGTGCAAGTTTGGAAACTTGAAGATTGTTTCAAACTCTAAAGAGTCCAAGTTTTGTTGTCATTTTCATTGTTGTTGTTGTAGTCGTATTTTTATTTTATTTTCTCTTTTTTGAGAGGAAGATTGGCCCTGAGCTAACATCTGTGTCAATCTTCCTCTATTTTGTATGTGGGATGCCTCCAGAGCATGGCTTGATGAGCAGTGTGTACGTCCGGGCCTGGGATCAGAACCCATGAACTCTGGGCCACCAAAGCAGAACACGTGAACTTAACCACTACACCACCAGGCCAGCCCCTGTAGTTGTTTTTAAAGCCTGAACTTCTGATTTCTTTCATAATACAATTATCAAAAATTTATTAGGCTTCTGTCCTATTTGTTTCCAGACAGTCCTGTATGTTAGTGTTCACACTTGAAATTGATTCTTAGACATAATTCTCAAGCTTTATTTATTTGTTTTTATTCTTGCACTTCCTCCCCTTAAGCTTCAACTCAACGGAAGCTTCTTTGATATCAACAGAAGTGGGTGGGGTGGATATACTCTTAGACCAACTTAATGGACCAAGTTACTCAGTTTTGTTCTTTGTTTGTTTGGGTTTTTTCCTCCACAAAGCCCCAGTGTATGGTTGTATAGAAGTCCTTCTAGTCCTTTTATGTGAGTCTCTGACACAGCATGGTGACTGATGGCTGGTGTTGTTCTGCAACTGGGAAAGGAATCTAGGCTACCAAAATTGTGAAAATGCCAAACTTTAACCACTAGGCCATCAGGGCTGGCTCCCAGTGTATTTTTAAATCACATTCCCTAATATGAGAGAACCAGCATCAGTCAAATTTGTCAACACTTTGTCTCCAAATTTTTGGTCTTTCACTGTTCCCTTTCGTTTCTGCTTATAAACTGACCAATGCCTGGCCGACCTCATCTCTCTTTTTTTAAATAGCAAGCTAAATATAGCTATTAACAAATAATGCTCACTGTTACAGTTGCATTTTCCAACTTCTTCCCCTAGTTCTAAAGGCTCAGTGGATATTTGGAATTATTCACTTTATTGCTGACAACAATTTTTCCAAATATTTTGCCTGCACATGACGTCATTTTACATCTTTCAAACTCATAATGTTATTTTTTTTTTTTTTTGCAGCCTGCTGCCCGACTATTAAGCTAGTGCCACATATTGTAGGTTTTTGTTCTATAACATTCCACTTCTAGTACCAATCTGTGTGTTAGTCAGAGTAACACTACTTGCTGTGACAGATGTATCTGGAAATATTATTGGCATAAATTAGTGGAAGTTTATTTCTTGCTCTCATAAAGTCAAATCAGGGGTAGCAGGACTGACTACACTCAACCGTTCAAGGATTCAGGCTGATAGAAGCCCAGGAGAAAAAAGAGAGGAAGATTACGTAGGTGATTCCTATGGGCCAAGCCTGGAAGTGATACATAGTCAAGGCCAGACTAACTGTAAAGTAGATTGAGAAATGTAAGCTAGTTGTCCAGATGGAAAGGGAAATGTGTGTGTTGAACAGCTTATTAATTCCTCACCTATTTACTTCAGTTCTTCTGAACTTTCGTTAAACTTATTGTGACACCTTAGGATATTATTTTTTATCATATATCAGAAGCTATGTTTGTGTCACCTCTGCCTCATTTCCCATCCAAATGAGAAGTGTTTATGTACAATGTATGGCATACACTTGGTTCTTATTTCTGAAATGATGGTTGAGAAAGCTTAGGCTTTTGAATCAGTCAGGCCTGAGTTCAAAATCCAGCTCCACCACAAATTAGCTGTTACAACCCAAACGGTTTCTGTACTTCCAAGATCATGAGTTTTCTCATTTATAAAATGAGAATAATAATAGCTACTTTGTAGGGAAATTGTGACAACTAGAGGATATAATGGCATAAGGTAAGGTATCTTTTTCCCCGGGTACATGTTACATACTGATTTACTTGTTTAACATTATCAGAATTGAAAGGCAGTTTGTGTACAAATTTTAGAATAGAATATTAATTGCAAGCCTTTAATTCATAATGTCTCCTTGTCCTGATTATTATCAATCAAAGGTGATCCAAGGGACGACTCAAAGGACCCATAATCTTGATCTTGCTTGTAGATTTCATTTTTAAATTCAGTGATTCTATGATTCAAGTTCACTTCCAGCTAAGTTTTTATTCTCTCTGAAGACCTATTCTTAGATTTTAAAGCTTTTTATATCACAAAGAACTATTTTAGATTTTAAATAGCATAACAGAAGACATGTTGACATTCTGATTATCTGTATGCATCCACCTTGACAGTGCAACAGTATTAGTAGCAGAACAGAAATTAAATTAAGAAGAGATAGTCAGAAAAATGCAGAGAACATAACAGAAGTTGTGTTTTGAATAACTCATTTACTCATATGACCAGAAACAGTTTTTTGCACTAATTTTATGCTTAATGAACTTAGAAAACAGTCCTTTCTCACTTGTTTATTTTCTCTGTCTGAAAGTATTTTTTCTGTTTTTTGACACTATAAGTATATATTTGTTAACAAGGAATGTTCAAAACATATTGTTAAGTGGAAACAGCAGGTTAAAAACAACAAACTTAATCCATGAAAGAGAAAATTGATGTTGGACTTCATTAAAATTAAAAACCCTGCTCTGTGACAGACCCTGTAAAGAGAATGAAAAGAAAAGCCATACCCTGGCAGAAAATGTTGGTAAAACACATAAAGGGTTTGTATGCAAAATATATAAAGAGCTCTTAAAACTCAATAATAAATAAGCAAACAATCCAATTTAAAAATGGACAAAAGATCTGAACAGATACCTCACCAAAGAAAATATACAGATGGCAAACAAGCATATGAAATCATGTTCAAATCGTAAGTCATTAGGGAATTGTAAGTCAAAATAATGATGAGATGCCACTACACACATATTACAATGACTAAAATTTAAAAAAAACAACTTCTGGTGAAGATGTGGCACAAGAGGAACTCTCATTCATTACTGGTGGGATGCAAAATGGTACAGCCACTTTGGAAGACAGTTTGGCAGCTTCTTACACAGCTAAACCTTGTTAGGCTTTGTTATGTGGTATGGTAAGCCATACTGTCAAGCGATTACATTCCTTGAAATCTACCCAACTGATTTGAAGGTTTGCTCCCACACAAAACGTTTATGCTCACACACAAGTGTTGAAAGTAACTTTATCCATAATCACAAAAACTGAAAGCAACCAAGATGTCCTTCAATGGGTGAATGGGTAAATAAATGGTAGTAATCCATACAATGGAATATTATTCAGTGAAAAAAATTAAAAATAGTGAGCTATCAAAGACATGGATGAATCTTACATGCATAATGCTAAGTGAAAGAAGTCAGTCTGAAAAGGTTACATACTGTATTATTCCATTTGTATGACTTCTAGAAGAGGCAAAACTGCAGAGATGTTAGACAGATCAGTGGTTGCCAGGGGTTCAAGGTGAGGAGTGCAGAATAGGTGAAACACAGGGGATTTTTTGAGTGGCGAAACTATTCTGTGTGACACTACAGTAATGGGTACATGACACGATGCATTTCTCAAAACTCATAGAACTTTTTAGCAGAATGAGTGAACCTTAAATATATGAAACTAAAAAGAAATCATTTAAGTGGTCAGCCGATCTCGGAATGAAAGGTATATAAGTACATACCTAGAAATAGCAAAGGATTATCTCTGGCTTATGAAATAACCTTAACTTTTTAAAGAAAATTATTTTAATTATATTAGAATGGGAAGAATGGCCACCATTATAAAAATTCCAAATCATATTTGAGGCATTTCCTGGCTTACACAACTTCTACCACTCAAAATTTAGGCTTGGGGAGACTTTTCCCAACGTTATGAACACTCAAGTATAACACCACGAACATCTTCCTCGTCAAGAAGCCCAATATACTCTAAAGGAGTTTCCGTAATCAGAGCCACTGCACACCTCATTCGTTTCTGTCCACATCTTCAAAAATTACAAATCAGGAAATGGTCTTCCTCCTATATGTTGCCAACTCTCGCCACCTGAGGCCACTGTCCCTTACCTACCAGGTAAATTCTTACTAGGCCCCCAGCTTACTTCTGCTGCACAGCAACAAACAGCTGTTGCCAAGGTCATCCATGCTTTCCTAGGCGCCTGAGTTGCTGCGTGTTTCCCTGCTCTGATCTGTCCTGACTGCCCGGCAGCTTTTGGCAGAGAGGATCCTCAATGTCCTCTTCATTTACAGTGTATAGGATTCACTTGGTTTTTGTTCTATTTTGCTCTTATCTCTTAAAAATCATGCAGATTTTTGGGTTCAAATGCTAGAATATGCTCCTACTGTACTGAGGGATCTGTTGCTTCAGAATCGTTCATCTCATCTTTAAGACTAAAATCTCTTTTTTGAGAATTCTGTCAGTTTTTTTGAGTATGGTTTTAGAAAAATATCAAGAAAAAACTTATCTTATTGCTGCACCTACATCCTCTTACTTTTATTTATTTGTTTTGTTTGGAAATAATTATTAATGCTACCATCAGGATTTCCACCAATAAAATTTTAAAAAGGAGATATGAAGGAGTGGATGTCATTTTTTGGAATGACAATATTTTATTCTCTGCCTCTCCTTGGCTACCTCTCAACGCCTTCTCAAGCCTTTAATTTCAAACATTTTTTGGACAGATAAGTCTAGTGCTATTAATGTCCTTATGCTAGAAATCGTAAACTGGTAACCCACTGTGGACTCTTTCTGGTCTTCATACATCTTTTCTCTGACGAGTCAGTGTTTTAAAATGATTCAAAATGCTGACCCTTAAAATTTTGGAGGTTTAATGTAAAAACTCAAGTTTATGGCTTATCCCTTTTTTAAAGATGATTATCTATCAACACAGGGTCCAAATTCTCCAAAGCAGCAATAGTCTGGTACTGAAAAGAAGCTGCCCCTTCTGATGAACTAAGCACACTCCAGTTTGCCATTGGCTCCACACTCCCCTTTGTTTCCTGCCGTGGAAGGTGAGTATTTGTTACTCTTTGCAATTGAACTTTATTCTATATCCAATCTGCTTGTCATATTTAGAAGCCCTGCATGGCTCCATGAGAATTTGTTTGCTACCCCTTACTGTGCATTTTCAAACCTGAAGGGGAGAGACAAGCAGTGTACCAAGTCTATATCAGTTTCTATGTCCTGTGCCTCATAGACCATTCTGTGCTTCAGTCCTAAATCCAAATTTTGAAAGGGATAGAAATATGTTTAACTTTCTCACTTTCATTCAAAATGAGAAATATATTTAGGAAAGATATAATGATGATCAACATCTAAATGACCTTTTGGTTTTTTTCTTTCTGCTATGAAATGTCTGATGAGTCCAGGAATTTGTTTTTTATTCATGAGGAAATGTTGTCAAATAGTGGAAAGAACGCTAGATTGATACTTGGAAAACATGGTATTGTATTTTAAATCTAGTATTCACTAGCTGTGTGCCTTTGGGCAAGCCACTAAACTCTTATTAACATGTGATAAACTCACCTATAAAATGGATATAATATCTCCCTTGTCTCTTCCATAGGGTTGGTTTAAGGCTCAAGTATGATTATGAGTGTGAAAATGCCACTAAACTCTTATTAACATGTGATAAACTCACCTATAAAATGGATATAATATCTCCCTTGTCTCTTCCATAGGGTTGGTTTAAGGCTCAAGTATGATTATGAGTGTGAAAATGCCTTAAAAAGTATGAAGTATTAATGTATGGGATTGCTTTTGAGTAGAAAATAGACTATCAAATGTTAGTGAGGAAGTGAAATTCAGATATTTGCTTATTTTTTTACTCTGTGTTAGATGGAATAATGTCTTCCCCAAAGATGCACACATCCTCATCCTCAGAACCTGCGAATATGTTACTTACACGGCTAAAGGGACTTTGCAGATGGGATTAAGTTAAAACTACTGAAATTGTGTGATTATTCTGGATTGCTACTATGTTGGCACACATGAGTCAAGGATTGCAGGAGGCCCCTAGAAGCTGGAAAAGGCAAGGAAAGTGAGTCTCTCCTAGAGCCACTAGAAGAAATACAGTCCTGTGGCTATCTTGATTTGGGGACTTCTGACCTCCAGAAGTGTAAGATTATAAATTTTTGTTGTTTTAAGCCACTAAGTTTGTGGTCATTTGTTATAGCTACAATAGAAAACTAATAAATCCTCATAACATTCAGGGTCTAAACATTAAAAATGAAAGGGAAATGTGTCACAAACAATATTTTCTTTCTTGTATTATTTGGGAATTTGATTACTGTTGTCTTAATCCTGGTCCCACATGCCTTGGGCACAGTTATTCTTTATCTGATTATCCTACTCCAATTTTCATAATCAGTGTCCTATTCTTGGCATTATCTCCCCTCTCCAGTATCTAATCCAACTTTCCTCTTCTTGGCATCTAAATATTTCCTTAAGTCCTTCTTATTTTGTCAGATGGAAACCAGAGTAGTAAGCTCTAAAAGCCTTTGGGTAGCTCTTATTCTTTTTGACTTATGGTCCTCATTGAGCATGCCTTTTCATGCTTTTGTTTTACTTGACTGTGTTGTTTATAAGTTTGTCAGGATCAAATGTTGTTTGTCTTAAATCCTAAGCTCATAGGTACTACATACAAAGTACAATCATTTATTTTGCAAACATATTGTCATACTATGCACAATTCTGATGTTTTCCACTTATCAGTCCTTATGTATTCTGTCTAGGCAGTTTCATCCATATCCATATCCATTTTGTGTGGATGAATCCCAAGTTGATGTCACTAGTCTTCTAGCCTTTACTTACTTTACTCCTGTAACGAAAATACAGACACAATAAAGGCGCATTTTTCTGACCTCAAGATGTTGGACAATTTGTCATAATCCCATGCGTAAACACAATAAGAAGTAGAAAAGATAGGCACCTAAGTCATTCTAGGGTGGTGAGAAGAATGTTTTCGAAATGAAGTGATGCTTGAATTGATTTTGAGAGACACATATGAGGTAACCAATCAAAGCAAGAGAAAGTGCCTTCAGGGAGAAAGGACAGAATGAAGAAGGGAGAGAGAGATTGAGAGCCAGAGAGAGAGGAAGAGAGAGAAAGGAGAGAGGAGGAAATTAAAGATCAACACCAGTTTGCTGAATTGAGTGCTGAGTCTGTGGCCATTCCACTCAGTTAACACACCATAACATGCAGATCCACAAACGCATAAACAAAAGGCCAATACTTGTGGAAAACATTTCAACTTGCTGTGTTTAAGGTCTTTGGGGAAGAGCAAACAGTTAGAAACAAAGAGCCAGAGTTCAGAAGGAAGGTCCAGCCTCAAGCTTGAGACGTAGCAGTGGCATTTATCCATACAAAGTGAACATGGAGGTGGATAAAATTGCCTAGGCAGAAGGTATAGTGACAGAAGGAGACAGCAGTGAAAAGAAAAGTCTGGGGAATACACATTCCAGCAAGAGATAAAGGAGCAACTGCATATGGAAAAGGCAGAGAATGAACAACTAGAGAGTTGGAACAGAACCAGGAGAGATATATACCAGAGGCGCTAAGGCAAAAGATGGTTTCAAGGAGGGAGTAGTCAATAGTGTTAGATACAGCAGAAAATTGAAGTGAATTGAACCAGTCCTCCTATTTCATGGGCTACTTCCAAGTAACCAGCTTTGGGAAGAATTTCCACAGTTTGACGGACCAAGTCAGTGATCTCTTCATGAAAGAAAGGTCTTCAATCCGGAAGAGGAGGTAAAGCCAAAGACCATGAAAAGCACAAAGTTTCCAAATGTAAAGAGAAGAATGAAAAAAAAAAACCAGGCTCAGGGAGTTCAACAGAGTGTATGAAAATACAGTTATAGAACCAGGAGGACAAGGACAAGTATTTGCAGGACCTGGAAACAGAGCACTATTGAAGTTTAAAGGGCCAGAGTCAAACAGATTAAAAGGTGGTCCTTAGGTTCCATAACTAGGATATCACTAGTAAGGGTTGGGTGATTCCAGTTTATGGTTGGTTGAGCTGAACATGAAAAATGAGGAAGAAGCAACTGCAACTGAAAAAAATACATTTCAGGCAGCTTCATTGTGAAGGTGAGGAGACACACTGTAGCTAAAGGAGGATGCATAATCTAGAAAGTGCTGTTTTCATTTAAGATAGAAGTGATTGAAACTTAGGAAAAGTGACAGGTAAAAGTTCCCAGAGATGGGAAGTATAATTGATGAAACAAGATCCTGGAAGAGGTAGGAGGATGAAATCCAGAAGAGGGAAGGAAAGTTTAAGCATAATTTAGCTTCTGATATTTTTGATATAGGGAAAAAGAGAGAAAGAGAAACTTTCATTTCCTTTATTTTGTCCATAATAATGATGAAACTAAGTAAAACTTAAAAGCATAATTGCATCATTTAGAGAAGTTTACGCACAATACATTTATACCTGTAGATACAGTGCAAGACATTTTTCAAAAATCTAAGCTCATTTAGTGTGACAGATCAACAATTTATTTTTAAAATCAGCATTGAAAAGTCAATTCTATAATAAGGTGACACCTGAATCTATTAATTATATTCCTATTTAGTGCATCATAAGTCACCTATTTATTTGACGGGGGAAAATAAACAACTCCTCTTTCACAGGCAGAATTTGTTCCTTTGTTTTTCCTAAACTCTTTCAACCTATTACTCATAGTAGGTGCTGGTAATTTTATATCCAATAGAATTGAATTAACTTGTTAGTTAGTATGTTCGAAGTGTATTTTAACAATTAGAATTCAAATAGGCTTTAGAAAACATGTGTGTCTGATTAAGTGTCTAAGCCAGGTATCTCTATAAATATAACTGCATTTTAATACCTGAAAGAAAAAAACCAATTTATCCATTTATATATTAACAATATCTATATTCCGCTTCATGCACCCAGGCTCTAAAAGACCACTTTCTTGTTCTCTTCACAAGAACAGATTATGAATCTTCTTTCGACACACATGAAGACCTGGACTGAAAGTAAAGACCATAGCTGCCAAAGTATTCCCAGATTTTTGCATCCATAAGCTCAAATAGGCAGCCAATTTGAACAATGCCAAGCAAAAACCTAAGGGAATGGATAAAACAGAGAGAAAACTATAGGGCTAAATTAAATTGTCTTAGTTGGCCGAATACCAAGAGGTATTCTTGCAGAAGGAGGAGGAGACAGAGCCGTAACAGTGAGTGGCAACTGCAGTAACATGTTATGTGATCCATGAATGTGTCATATGCCATTGCCTGCCTCCAAAAATGTGGAATTTCCCATAATCTACTCCAGTAAAAAGTTAGAGGTCACAGATAATGCAAAGCAGTAGATAATACCAATGCCAGACTCCTTTGTGTTTAGATTCAGAATGCTTTTCCCCCAGCACATTATCTAAAAACACTAATGACTGACTGGAAATTGTCCCTATTTCCCAAAGAATTTGAATCTAGAGTTATATCTTTGCCAACCCATTCATAATCTCTGTTCTTATCCTTTTTCTGCTTTCCATATTCTTGTAGGTTTAGCGGCAATTCTCCAGCATCTGGCAGGGGGTCTTGAAAAACTCCTGTCAATGAGGCTAACAGTAACTAAATCAGTCATAGGGCTCACATCTGGGCTCATACCTGGGCTCTCAGCTTGTTCTAAGTGAGCAATTCTCTCCTTTGGATCTTGGCTCTCATAGCCGGGTCATTATTGTAGCCTCTCTCCTGCCACATGTCTTTCACCTGGGCAGCTTCCCAACCCTTCTCCAGTCGAGGGCTGCTTTGAACTCTCAGGTTTTCCAGAGACTCAAGTTTGATTGAAATCCCCTAGCCTGCATTCCCACCTTAAGCTCTGTGATGTAAGGAGCCTGCCTGCCTGGTCTCCAGTTCCCCTGTTGCTAACTCCTGAATCTGAGTGCTGCTGCCCTTCTCGGATATCCTTGAGTTGATTGCTCAACCTCCCAGCTTTTGCCTACACGTCTACTTTGACTTTGATTCATTCATACATGTAAAAAACATCTATGGAGGCTTTGTAAATGAAAGTCTATAAACCATACAATTGCAAATTTTAAAGAATAATATCCAGTGCAAAAGTATTGAAAAACAGACGTGATTGGTGTTGGGGCACTAGCTTACATGCACTTTAAACCATGTGTTCTTGAGGCTCCTTGTCTGGGCTACATGCCAGCACTCATGGTGATAACACTCCTGGGCTTGGCCAACCCAGATGTTTTCTCGTGGGAGAGTTAGCCAAAGACCTCATAGTCTGAGGGAACACTGAGGCCCTCTGGAGGGAGAGGGGTGGGCTCTGGTCCTTGGAATGCAGGTCATACAGAGACAGTGCCCCTTGGCAAGCATGCACCCTTTGTTCCACTGCCTACTTAAGCAAGCTTCTCTTGGGGGGAAGTAGCAGTGTCCCTTTCTGTCTAGCCTGCTGCTACTGTACCTTCCCTGTAAGTAACTCCCCAATAAACCCATAAGTCTCATTTGCTGTCTCCAGCTCTTTTCTTCATTCTCTTGGCAACCTATCCCGCACTGCTCACCCAGCTGGGCGTCTGGTGGGACAACTGGGCATCTGAAAGTCTGGACTTCTTTTTATCTCATTGTGGTAGAGGTTCAGTTACACGCATGTTTTTATTTTTTTTGTGGGCCAGAGATTGACCACGTTTTCCAGATTGACTACATCTCCTACCTGTAAAGAAGGTAGACATGGTCATGTGTCTGAATTCTGGATAATGAAACATAGACAAAAGTGACATGCCTACTTCCACACCTGGCCCCTGGAAGCATCCCATGGGTGAGCCCATTCTCTCCTCCCTCCCTTCCTGAGAACTGAGGAGGGCAGAGCCACAACATGGAAGGATCGAGTTCCTGAAAAACTTGTGGAGCAGAGTCTCTTTCTCACCAGCCCACAGTGTGTTGTGATATAGCAAAAATTAAAATTTTCTTGTCTTAAGCCACTGAGATTTCAGGATTTATTTGTTATACCTGGAGTTACGTTTAACTGCCTTCTTTGCTTCTGGGGTTTTACTCCTAGAGTCTGAACCAATCTGTTCTTACACGTCCTCACTGAAGGAGCTCCAGTTACGCTGGGATACCCATTACTTTTCATTCATCTCTTCATTACCACCTTCATTTAAGTGAAAAACAAAACCAAAAACATCCTTTTAAGCCGTTTCCCTGGATAATTTTCTCTTACTACTTCTCGTGCATCTCTAATTCCCAGATCTCACTGATTAATTTAGGCACACTAATTTTTGGCCAGTGTCCCCATGATCTCTCACAACTTGCTGAAATCTGCCACTTTCTAGATGGGTGACGTTGGGGAAGTAGTTAAACCTCTTCAAGACACAAGTTCTTTACACAGAGATAATAATACCTTATCTCAGAAATATGTTGGACATCATATTTGAACATCAGTTGAATGTCAGTTTCCCCAATTATAAAATCCTAATACTAAAATTTGGCTATTTTTAAAATATAAGTAAGTATCAAGTGGATATTCATAGATCTTCATTTTGAAAAACCTTGAAATTTGTCAAAATGTAGACACTCCACATAAGTTTCTTCCCTCCCTTCGTTCTTCCTTTTCCTGTTATCCTCTATGACTAGTTACGTTTGTGGACAAAGGACTGAAGATGTTTTTGCAAACTGCTGCCATTTGCAGCCCACAGGAACCTATGATATTCATTCATTCATTCATTCATTCATTCATCAGATATTCATTGAGTACTCATCATATACTGGTGTTAAGGGAAACAGTGGCAGGATACCATCACTAATTTAAAAAGCTGGTAGAAGAGCAAGTGGCTTCATACCCTGAGGGTGGGAGAAAGATGGAAAGGAAGACCAAGGAAAGTCTTTAGCTGGATCTTGTAAAAAGATTCCCATTTAAAGTAGAAGCAGCAAAAAACCAGGGTATGCCATTTGTGCGCACAACTCTTTTCCTTCTGCCTTGGAATAAAAATATCGGTAGAAATTATTCTGTAAATGTGGCCATTATGTTTTACTTCTGCTGATATTGAAGTTCATTCTTATTCCCCGAGGACACAGGTGAAGGTGGAAGGGAGACAGCGGTCTGGGGAGGTTGGAGACGCCAGCCTGAAATTTAATATTTTCTGTAGGTGATTTCTTCATGGGTAATTGAAAGCGGGCTCTCTGAAATGTCAGTGATTTAATAATTTTCGTATGAATTAAAAAATAGGCACATGCTCTTCTTTTCTTCTTCATAAAGTAGCCATTTAAACATCTTCCAGTGTTGGAAGTGTTTCTAGCTCAAATATTTGAGAAGTTTGAAAATTAAAAGGTTTAGTATTTAGGGCAAATAGTTCCTGCCCTGTTTTGCAAAACCAGTGCTGAACTTTTAACGTCCTAACATTTCCGGGCACAGGGACAAATGCTGCCGTGTTTTACAGCCACACGGAAAGTGAGGTAATCACTAGCAGCAGAGACATTGATGTCTTTCTCTAAGTTATTCACAGTCTTCAGGTCCCAGATGTGCTGATTCCTACCTGACATCTCCTCTCTGCCACATTCAATTGCTCTTGTTAATTTCGTCAATTTAAAAAGAGCAGTTCTGCTTTCTGCTTGCCTTTAAGGTAGGTGGGAGGATTGATGTATTTCCTTCACTTCCATTCCCTGCGGTTGATGACATTTTCAATAAGTAATCTTCTTTTTTTATTCTCTACTTTGCATTATAAATGTGACTCTGGGATGCACAGGCATAGGTGTCTGGTTGTACTCATGGTATAATATATACATATGTGAGTGTACAAACACACATATGCACATAGATACACTTAGACAAAATGCATTGTGTGTATACATTTATATATATATATCTTCAGTATAATATATAAATTTATATAGTCATAGGAACATTACTGATGCATACTTGTATTTATATGTATATATGTGAACATTTCATGTATGTATTTTTATACTTACATTGAAGTATTGAGAGGCTAGATGGATGTTAATGAAAGCCATATTAATGAACTTTTTGGCCAGTTAGGACCAATATCAGTCTGTGTCTCAGTACTTACGAGCTGGTTAACTTGGCAAACTCAGTCAAGTAACTTAACCTCCCTAATCCATAGACTTCTTCAGGAATAGAAAACTTTACCTCATATCATACTCATGGGATATTTGTGAGGATTAAATGGGATCAAGGCCCACAGTGCATGCCCTTGCTGTGAGCTTAGAGCACAGCAAATGGTGAATGCTATCTGTTACTAGTTTATATTATTTTTGTATGGACATGCATAGCCATTCTCTAATGGCACTTGGTACCCTGCCCTTCTGTAATTTCTGGTTAAATGGTGGTTAGTCCACATATTTATTTTCTTTTCAATTTTTGTGAAATATCTTCCCAAACCAGTGTACTCCACAGGTTATCTAAGTTCATTAAAACGATCAACATGCTAAATTCCTAAATGTATTGAAATTATGAGTGTGTATGCATAAAAACTAATAAATTATGATATTTTTCAGCCAAATCATGAGTAGGACCTTGATTAAGCAATAGATGTTTTACTTGGTTCTAGAACATTAACGTACATATTAGCATAAGTGAGATATCTATACAGCACAATTATATACAATGATAAGTGCAAGAGTATAAAAATAAAGCCAGGGAATAAAAATTAAATGCTTGATAGCAAAATGACAATATTTCAGAGAGACTGCTTACATGGAGGAAAGGATATGGAACTTTAAACAATAACTCTTTTACATGTCTTGTGTCATGGTACTTAAATACGTGATCTTGGGCAACTCAATATCTCTAAATCTTGCTTTTCTCAAATATAAACTGGGGATACTAAAATCTCCTCCATTTCTAAATCACTGGGTTATCTTGGGATATATAATTAACCTCTCTGAGCCCCAGTTTCCTCACATATCAAATGAGGTAAAGATTTATAAACAATGTAGGATCAATCCAACCTTTAACTATCCAACCTAAATGTTCTATACAAGTTATTGTGCAGAGAAAGTTAACTTCTAATATATGGGAAAATGTACATTTTAAGGCTTTAACATTAATAGAGATTATATATATTTCTGCACTATGTATTTATATGAAGGACTTTGTCTACCCTTGGGTGCTGGATTAATTTTGGCAATATTTAAGATGATAAACATGCTTTCTTGTAAAATCTGCCTAGCCATATTCACAGTAATGAAATCTACCCATCCAGCCATTCATCTAGAAATATACCCAGGAGTGCCATTGGCATCCAGATATGCAGTCTGGGAGGAGAAGTGCAGTTCTCTTGGAAGTAATGCTTTTACATGTTATCAACATGGTCTGTGGTTGATATTTAGTATGTAATCCAAAAATCATTCCAGAAGACATCTTTATCAACTTCCATATGTTACTCTAAAACAGTGTACAGTGGCTCATATTTTAGATTTATATGGTGGTGAGCTCTTCCCCCAACAAAATTTATCAAATGCCTACTTTATACCAGCCTTTTTGCTGGGAGTTGGGGAAATATAGACAGTAAAACCAGACCCAGTCTCTGTCTTTGCAAAGCTTCCAGTCACTGTGGGGCGGGGAGGTGGAGTGTCACTGGCACTAATCAAATAATTGACAAAAACATGTAAAATTACAAATGTGATATGTGCTGGGGAGAAAAGATGAGAGTTTTTAAGTAGTAAAATTCAACTGGATTTGGTGAGAGATTTTAATTGGGAATGGATGAAAGAAATAAAGGTATAAGATATGACTGGTAGTTTTCGGGCTTTAGCAGCTGGAGGGATAATGGTGTCCGAGATGGGAAATACTGGCAGAGGACAAAGTTTGAGGCTGGAGGTGGGGAGTGTGTGATGCTCTGATTTGGACACATGGGATTTAAAGTGCCATTGAAATACCCAAGAGAAACTATCGAGTAGGCAGTTGTCTATGTGATTCTAGTGTTCAGAGGGGAGCTCAGGGAAGGTCACACACATTTGGGAGTTGCTGGTATTAAGGAGATACTTGAAACCTTGGGCATGGATAAAATTGCTGGGAATAGTACAGATGAGAAAATAAAAGAAATTAGTAAAACACTTTAAGTAACCATAATATGATTATAAGAAATTATGCTAATTGTATGCATTTGTTTATAAGCATTACAACTACATCAACAACAACAAACTGATGCAGATATTAACAAAATTGAGAGGAGCAAAATGCATCATCTGAATATTACAACTAGTAACATAAATGTTATCCATTTGATAATAAATATTTATCCAGCTAATGTTATTAATTTAAAACAAACACATTCAGAGTTGGTGATTTTGATGGCATTAAGATTGAATGTGTTGGCTTGCTAAAAACAGCCTAAATAGTATTGAAAACTGCTGATATTGATGTTTTCATAATTTGGACATTAACTATTAAACATATCTTCATATACTCACATTCACACACACAAACATACATACTTACAGTATGAAATTCAGGGATTAAGAGTTAAAAGAGATCAGATAATGAGCTGGGGCATGACACTTAATAAATCTTTTTCATTATTTGTTCCTAGATATTGCCAGTGTTAATTGTGTTTTATATATCATCTCTGTTATAAAATCATTGAAACTTTTATTGAACAATAAATATTGTAGGTTGGATAGAGTTCAGGAAATAATGAATTATTTTGGAATTGGCTTTTTAACTAATTCGTTCAAAGAAATAAAGACAATGTAGAAAGGTGTGTTCACCAGAAATATCCTTTAACTTTTCTGTCCTCCTCCTAAGGAAATGGTTTAATGCAGATGAAAGGAATACCATAAAATTAATAAATAAACGTCTCCCACCATCTGACAAAATATGCAATAAATTAGAGAGAAGATACAGTAGCGGTTGTTAACAATTATTCTCTCTGAATCTTTTAAATCTTCACTCATCAGATATGATGTTAAGTTAAAATGATAATGTGTGGGATGGGTCCAAGCACAGTCAGACACCACTCCTCTGTTCTCAAAAAGGATCCCTGTGCTCGATAAAGGACCTGCTGGTAAACTCACAAAATGCAGCTCATGCAAAGAGCTCAGGGCGCAGCCAGTTCGTACATCCCTGTTCCCTCTGTGTCTGGCACATACAAACTTTTCTTGGAACTGCTTATTTGTGGTGCTTCAATAGCTCTTGGGAATGCCCCCAGCTTTCTGTAGTTCATGCTCCACAGGGTCAGAGTTCTTCTACTGCAGCTTGAAGTGAGGTACGTGCAACCACACTGCTCATGTCGGCTATAGAGTGGATCCACCAGCCATGGTAGACCAACGCATTGCAAGTGAGTGGATCTAGTGTACTCTCTCTCTTCTCTTGCTGTAAGTAAACACTATATCACTTGATCCTCACAGTGCTCTCACTCTGACTCTTTGAATATAAGACTTGCCTCAGCCATTAGAAAGAGAAGTAAGTTTGCCACTGTCTCCCTTTCTTCTCTTTTACTTCTCCCATTGCCATGAGAAGGGCATGCTCAGGATAGCTGGTCTCAGAAGGAGAGTGAAAATCTCCTAGTGCAGAGCTGACTGAGCTAAGGTGCCCCAACCAAGCACAGGCTAGAACACAGTTCTCAGTAGACTTGATGATGATTGAGTGAGGCCAGCCAAGACCAGCAGAAGCACCCAGTTGAGTTGGGGAGAGGCATCTGCATCATCGCCGAGTAAGAGTGTAGATGCTAACACTTAATAGGGAGAAATGGGCCACTTCTGTAGGCTCAGAGGGTTCAGAGGAATCTGGGCTTCAACATTTTTGGTTGTATCAGCCACCTTATTTCTACCCATGTTCTGAATCTCATTCTGTTCCAGACAAGTCCCTAACCTTGGCAAAAACATTAGCCTTCAATGGGGCTCAGCTACTTTTACAATTAAATTACATTGAGCCTTTACTTGTTGATTAATACTTTCAAATTTTTGTTAATTTTTTCCTCAGAGTGTTAGGGTTTAGCAATGGCCATTCAATCCCCTTTTCACTGTAATTGCTGTTTCTCCTACATGTCTAACATACTTCATACATGGTACCAGCTATGCATTTGCTTCAACCAGTGGAGCCATCCTGGTTCACCACTGCTGAGAATTTTGACAATTGCACTGCCATCTTGTGCCCATTGTCAGTCAGGCAGCAAATAATTCAACTCCAAAATAATCAGCCAGTGTCCACATTCTTGGCCACTCCTAGGATCAGCTGGTCCAGGTTGAGTTCTCAAAGTAGATTCCAAGACAGAGGTTAATGTGGAGGAGGTTTATCAGGTGAACTCTTGGTATCAAGGGAAGAGAGGGATCGGGAAGAAGCAAGATTGGACAGAAGGAGAAGTTGAGTTGTGATCCAGGCTCAATGGTGGCCTCAACCAACCCTACAAGGCAATTGATACTGGAGCATCCCTTCAGAGTTGTGGCAAATTGTTCTTTCATTGATCACTTATTGAATACAGTCCATGTTGGGGGAAGTGGCTTTCTTCAGCTAAAGCAATCCTGATAGGGGCTAAAAGTTGAGGACTTTCTGTGGGCAGCACCTCCAGCATCTGGGGAAGTAAATCCTTCATTTCTGAAGGAGGATCTTGGCTGTGCATCATGGAATCCACAACTGCATAATTACATGTAAGTAAATTATGACTATGGCAAAATGAAGACAGTTCAGCTTTCAAATCCAAAAACTTTTCCACCTGTTTATTTACTATTCTTCTGAAGTCTTCCAATTTAAGAAAACTCTTTGTGGTTATACATTTTCTGGATTGGTTCCCTTTACATCCATAAGCATCGAATGTAATTAGTTTTTTTTTTTTAATGCCTCTGTTTGTAGTCTGAAAGCTTAGGTGGAAGATATCATGATTTATCCTTCTTTTTTTTTAAATTACTCTGCCAACACGTGCCAAGGGCTCCATACTGTTTGTGGAATGGATGCTGACTGGGTGACACCACAGTGTTTATTTATCATGTTTTTTATCCGTCAGTTTACTTTCTACTAAAAGATATTATTTTAAAAGATAATGACCGCACTGTAGATATTCTACTAGTATTTTCCTCTACCACTTCATTTGCATACAAATACCTAAAGTTTTAAAGTTTCTCATAATATTTTAGGGGGAAAACATCCACACTAAATGGACCTTGTTAGGTAGTTTCAATTAGCTTTTCTAAAGGACTGCAGCAATACTGAGATTAAATTACTTTTAGATTATATTTACCCAAAAATATTTCTCGTCTTCTGTTAGAGTTAATTTCCAGGGGATTGAGGCTCTACACTCTTCGCACCTCTTATATGCTCTCAGGGATGTTATTTTGAATCTGAGTATCATGTCCGTGGCTTATTTCTGATCTCCATGTAAATTCAATTTTTCTAAAATGAGATTTCATATTACTGTTAATACCTTCAGATTTCAAAACTTTTACATTAGATTTTGAAATCACCCTTGGTTCTTGATAACATTTCCAGAGAGAAAAAATGTATTGCACTTCTCATTCATGTCAACATCTGTGATTATCTTTCTATAACTTCATTTTCTTGGCAATGGGAAAACTTTTCTCCTCCTCAATTGGATAGTAACCAATAGTCAGTAGCTATAAAAACACAGTAGAGAAAATATTCTTTTTCTATCTTCCAGTTCCTTGAAAAATTAATGTGCCTTTAGAAATTACTCAGAGATGTTTATAGAAAATTGTTAGCTGGGGGAAAATATGCCAGATGCATATATTGGTTGTACATTAGGAAATGGGTGGTAGGTTTGCATTCTGCAATTTTGCTGCACTGGGGAAAATCACGGTCCCAATCCAAAGAACGTGCTGCCCAGACCCCCAAATCTGTCATATGGATTGATTGAATGGAAGCTGCAAAAGACAATTCAGCACAATTTTCTGGGGAATAGAACACTCTTACAAGATTCATTGGAAGGCCCAGTCTTGAATAAATAATGCAAAACCCCGTACATGCCAAGCTCTGCCATCACCCAGCATCTTCTGGTATATCATTTGGTCTATCATGGGCCCACTGTGGTTCCTTTGGAAGGGAATTGTGTTCCTGGAAATAATTTTTACAGCATAAAGCTATATATGACATAGTTCTGAGATATACAGCCCAACTCAAAAATTATTGGGAAGTTTTTTCATAATATTGATAGACATGTATTAAAAAAAACTAAAGGTGAAATATGATTCCTGCTGTGATGGGCTGAATTGTGTTCCCCTAAAAGTAATATGTTGAAGTCCTAACCCCCAATATCTCAGAATGTGACTATATTGGGAGATAGGGTCTGTAAAGAGGTAATTACGGTAAAATGAGGTCATCAAAGTGGTCCTTAACCCAATATGACTGGTGTCACTATAAGAGGAAAAAATTTGGACACAGACTGGTACAAAAGGAAGACCATGTACAGGGAGATGTCCATCTATAAGCTATGTAGAGAGGCCTCAGAAGAAACCAGCTTGCTGACATCTTGTTCTCAGACTTGTAGCCTTTAGAATTGTGAGATAAGTTTTAGTTGTTTAAGCCACCCAGTCTGTGGTACTTTGTTATGGCAGCCCTACCAAACTAAAACACTGTCTGCAACAATAAGAAAACTTACTGAATTTTTCATTTATGTGCTTAGATATACCTTTTTTTCCTAAAGCTTGCTATTTATTTAGCTGGAAGATTTTGTCATAATTAGAGTGAACCAATACTCATTACTAACTAAAATGATACTTGCATTTCTTAAGCATATTTGAATTTTTTTAAACTCCTATGCATCATCCAAAGAAGGCAATTCAGCCAACAATTATTATACAATACTATTTCTGATTAAGAAGATTTTAAAACAGTTCTTTGTTGATTAAATGAAGGGTAAACAGAAAAACAATTCACATTTTTTCATTGTTCTCCTGATGTGCATAATAGCTAATTTTGATCCCAAGTTTTAACATAACTGAGCAGCGGACTGGGCTACCAAAAGTAAGTGGGCAAAGACCTTAGGGAGACATTTTGTAAAGCAAGACCCTCTTTTGTAAAAGGACAACTGACATTAAGAAACCATACATTAAGATACTATATCATGATTGTTCATAAATTCTTTCTTTCTCTATGGAAACTTTTGGGTTATCTTAGCATAAATACTTGTAGAAATAATGCGTTTTCATTAAGAATACATGAAGAGAAGTGAAAAAGTGCAATAATTCAATTTCAGTAAAAAAGTTGCTTTGGTAGCCCCACAGCTTGCCATTTTCTTGGCAGACTTTCACAGTATTCAATTAAATTGGGTAAAAATGCATGTGATGAACTGAGTTGTGTCCCCACAAAATTCCTATGTGGAAGCCCTATTCCCAATTTGACTGTATTTGGAGATAGGGCCTTTAAAAGGTAATTAAGATTAAATGAGGTCATACTGGTGGGACCCTAATCCAGTAGGACTGATGTCCACAGGAGAAGAGGAAGAGATATCAGGAATGCGCACACACTGAGGAAAAGCCATGGGAGGACAGAGCGAGAAGGCAGCCGTCTACAAGCCAGGGAGCGAGGCCTCAGGAGAAACCAATCCTGTCTGCACCTTGATTTTTTGATCTTGCGCTTCCAGCCTCTAGGACTGTGAGAAGATGAACTTCTGTTCTTTAAGCCACTCAGTCTGTGGTATTTTGTGATGGTAGCCTTCATTAGCAGCAAACTAAGAATGTAGGTCTTAGATGTTGGTTGAGAACATGCTAGCAAGAGAGAATTTGTCATACGTTCTAAAGAGAAACAGCTTTCAACACTGCATTTTGGTTTCATATTTAACAGAAAGCCAATGGTTTGTGTTCATGTAGGAGAATATGGGATAAGTTTTCATATATAAATACTTCAAATTAATGTGAAGCCAGTCATTTGTATTCATGTTATTTTTTCTATCAGAATCATCAAATGTATTTGCAGAAAGGTAAAGTCAGCAGAAAATTCAGAAGACTAATTTTCCATAGACTACGTTTTTATAACAGAAAAGCTTAATATCTATCAAATAGGATAAAAAAATACCTGACAAAATGTAGTGATATGATTTGTATATTTATCAATTGCATATGGTAAGCAATAAAAAATGCAACGTTCATAATTTAAGTAACTTCTAAAATATTTCTAGTTTGGTTGATTTCTGAGTATGGACTCTGCATTATTTTGGAGGAAATTGATATTTTCCATTAAATGTCTAGACATATCCCATGATATTTAATATAGGTAATTATTTAAAGTACCATAATAATCCTCTTATCTTTAAATTACAGAGCAAAAGAGAGAATGAAATTTTACATTTTCTAATAATACTGTGACTTTGGTTTAGCATTTTATTTTTTCCAGGATTTCGTGTGTGTGTGTATTAAATACTTGCCCAAGACAAATATTTCCTAAATTACGGAAAACATATATACTTAGAATGAAAATATATATGGAAAAAAGTTACAAAAGTATTTCGGTTTATACTCCAGGTGATTTAATTTTATTTCAGCATAAATTATAGAGAAAGTATAAGAATTGTGACAAATATCAGCAGTATAGAATCTCATCAATGATGTTATCTGGCATGTTGAAAAACAGAGCAATATATTTAAGTGTCATTTGACAGAAAAACATAGCGATATTGTTTCATCTTTTCATTCCATCCAGAATAAAAGTAGATTCAAACCGATTATGAAAAACAGCATATAGTGTAATACAAGGAATATGTTGGTGTCATAGACATGAGATTTCTGAACGTTACAAGTTGAACAAAAGGTTATCAAAGTCCCTAAAGTCTCATTTCAGGACATCGATATTTCTCAGTGCCTGAGTGTGGACTGCAAGTGGCCACAGATGTTTCACTCAGTGTCACTGTAGCATCTATTCCTTTTAATTTGCTCTTCCACGGTGAGTTGTTCAGACTGAACCTCCACTCTGGGAAACGAAGGCATGGCTGCACATTCACTGCTCAGAGCATCAACACCTGCATTTCCATTGATGTGGGCTGCTCCCACTGCTTCATCATGCCATTGCTTGATGTCCTTCCCAAATTCTCTTAAATACAAACATGGTAGATGTTTCATTTGATCTATGGAATCTATTAAATCACTCTCAAAAGTGTTCTCATTCTTCTTGGAAAAAGCAGCAATTTTCACAGTGTTAGAAAAGAAGAAGTGTAGATTTTTGTTATTTGAGTGGTTTTCTTTAATGTTTAACATATTTGTATCAGAAGTAACTACTGAACTTTTCCCCTTTACTATGAACCCACCATTGAGGCCTGATTTCGGGGCAGACTGCACAGGACTGCCAGCAGTAGCTCTGTCAGTCTGCTCATCGAGAGCCATAGCTAGAAGATTCCTCGAGTGAGTCTTTTCAGATTCAAATATATTGAGTAACTCTGAGATTCTAGATGTATTTTCTGAATTTTCAATTTGATATTCACTTGCAGTAGGGTTTGCTTCACTTGACAGTGGTAATAGATTAGTAAATTCCAAAATAGATGTCTTCTGCCTGCAATTATTCAGATATGAGACTGCTACATAATTGTTATTATTATTCTTATTCAAATTCTCTTTCTGATTTTCTGGCACCACCTCATTATCAGTGTTAGTAACCTGTAAAACTTCTGCACCATCAGGTTCATTAGTTTTTTCATTTTTCTCCTTCTCAGCACTCTGCACAACCACATTATTGTTGTCATTAAGATCCATTTCACTTTTCCTCTTATTCTTTATATCCTCAGCCTCATTCAGCTTATCTTGCACATTCCTATTTCCTTCCTTCTCGACTTTTCTCGTTTCGCCCATTTGCAATTCTTTGATTCCTATAACCTCCTCTTTCTGACTCATATGGATGGACTGCAGACGTGGCTGCAGGAAAGAAATGTTATCTTGCTCTTGTCCTTTATTTTCCGGAGTTTCAATGTGTTCTATCAGTGATTCACTGTTAAATTCAGTGGATGTCGAGGTTGTCATTTCAGGTGGCCATTTAGGTTTACTCATTTTGAGCTCTTCCTCAAGGGGGAAGATTTTCTTAGGAATCTCCCTGGAAGGGGGCCAAATGATTTTTAATTTTCCCCTCTCTCCGAATTTTCTCAAATCATCCCTTTGACCTTCACGGTTACCAGCAGCTAAATGTCTAAGATCTCCGAGTACAGGGGTATTCTCTGCACTGATTTTGCACATATTTGGTTCTTCATTAGGAATAAAGTCCACTGAATTGCTCTGATTTTTGCAATTCCATTGATCTTTACGCTGTTTGTGTCCAAAACCTTCATCATAATTTCCTTTAGATTTGAAAAGTTGTTTAAAGTGTGGTTTACAATATATTTGTCCATGAAGTGATGCATAATTTCCCAAACTGCCAAAGAGAAAAAAAGGAAAAATTTATTTTTAACATTCTATATATACCCTGCAAATTTATAGGGAATTAGGGAATTCATTATTTTAAGAATGAGTCAGAGATTCAGTACAATTAACTTACTGGCAATAGGAATGTGCTTATTAAATGAACATTCCTGTTAGATAATAGTTACCACCAATACCCTACATGATACATGTCTTTCAGCATTTAGAATTTCATGATGTATGTCAGCTATTGGTATAATAGGTACTATAGTGTAATGCATATGTAGTTATAGATGGTGCAAAGTGATGGTACTAAATCTTTGCTGTCTCAGTGACCTATGTGAGGGGTTGCAATTTTCAATAAATCCTGAATAGCACACACACAAAAATCAACTATTTGAATTTCCTTGTTAACTGAATGTTGAATAAATTGGAAATATTGACTATGCAATTGTTTATCTGGCCTCTTTGGGGAGATCAACAAATAGAATGCTTGTTGAAATTAAAATCAAATTTAGTCAAAGGCAGCAGCATCATTTTTTATCTCTGAATCTCCACATAAAAACAGATACATCAGCTAGATAGCAAAACTTAAAATCCATGGATAACATTTACAACAAAACCAAGTCACAAGATAATCCCACCAAGCCCAAAATACAAGGAGGTAAGGACAAACCACCAACAGCTATAAGACCAACATGATATAAGACCACACCTGTGTGGGCGATAGCAGAGGTAGCAAGGAAGGTGTTGGATGGGTCTCAAAATATGAGACCACAAAATAACCAGCAACATTTCATGGAAAGTATCACATGCCAATCAGAGATCAGCAAATGAAACTGGGAGGGGTTTTGCCCCCTCCAATAGCCAGTGAGTGCACGGGTGCTGCAGTAAGGAAGACTGAAGAGGCCAGAGAAGCCAGCTGTCCAGATTGACCCACTAGGGTCCCCTTTCCAAGACCCTACACTGAGAAAAAAATATACGGGAGTGGCATCAAAATTGAGTAGGATAATGATGACAGAAAGGAAAAAGAAGTTTCCGACCAACACGGGGGAGAGAAATCTAGGCAGGAAGTCCCAGAAGCTGTTAGAGTTTTTTGAACAGTATATGAAAAACTAGAAGAAATAGCTCATGAGGTTAGAAAAGCCATTCTGAATTTCATCTCCTTCTAAGATCTGGAAAGACTAGTTTCACATAAAAATGAGGCACAGAAAAGTATCAAGGCCTAATATTATAAAAAGTGATTATGAGAAAATAAAAGAGCAAAGAACATTACAATATTCCTGTAGACAAGGACAACATGCTAGAAAAATATGCTCTGAAAACATTAAAATTTTAACCTGTCATTTCAAAATGAGCTAAAGGACATTTAAGAACATGATAAGAGACCTGAAAGAATAGCACAGATCATGATGAGAGAGAGTCATAAAAGAGGGGCCAGAAATCAGGAAAAAATAGAAATGAGAGAAAAACATGCCAGCGATAAAAACTAAACTAAAAGAAAAATGAGAGCGAATAAACACAATAGAAAGTGTTTTAAGAGAAATAGAAGAATAAAAAGATGAAAATTAATAATCAGAAATGAAAAAAGAGATAAGGATTTGAGGGAAAGAGAAATAGTAAAGATAAGCAAAAAAATTCAATGTATATAATAGGAGTTCCTGAAGAAGAAGAAAAGCAAGCAGTGAAAAAGGTTAAATACTAAACCTCATAATACTAAACCTCATAATTTAAGGAAACTTTCTTGAAATAAAAAGTATGAAACTACACATTGAAAGAGCACACTGGGTAGTTGACACTACTGACCCAGAATGCCCAATGCCAAAATCTATTCCAGTAAAATTGCTGGACTTCAAATAAAGAGAAAAGAACCCTTTGTGTATCTAAAAAGAATAAAAAGGAGCATATGAATTATAAGGGAAAGAAAATTAGACTGTTATCAGATATTTCCAACACTTTATGCCAGAAGAAAATGAAATAATACATTTAAGATACTCAATGAAAGAAAGTGTAAGCCAATGATTTTACTTTCAGCAAAAGTGACTTTCCACTGTAAAGATCACAGACACAGTGTTATCAGCCTGTAAGAACTCAAGGAATATTGTTTCCACGAGCCTTTTCTGAGGAATCTACTAGACAATGAGTTTGAACAACCAAACTGCGTAGAGAAACATCAACATGAGGATTGATAGTAAGGATTAAATATAGTTACCTGTAAACTAAGATGAAATGAGGGCAAAGAGGGAGATAATGTGATATGTAATGGCTGTATGATCTGACACGGAAGATATAGTACGAGTTTTTTAAAGGGAGTATGGGTGAATGGGGAGCAAATGCAATTTTTAAGGTTTTGATAATAAAATTAGTGATGCTGATAGTTTTTATTCCTAAACTGTTATCCAAATGAATAGGGGATATTGTAATTCTGTGATCTCCCTTATCTTTGAGAACCAGAAGTCCTGAAAGGGAAGAAAGGAGAAGATGAAATAGAGAAAAAGCTAAGCAAAAGCAACAGAGTTTTAAATTCAATTTGGAAATATCACTACGAATTAAGGATATAACTTTCTTTATATATATATTTACCAGCTCTTAACACTGGCAAAGCTTAGAAATAGTGACAAACCCAGTAGAAAGAGCATTGAGGTTGTAGTCTTGGAATGTCATTTTTCACTAAAAGAAATCAGGACTTAGAGAAGTGGCTGATCCCAGGCTTGGGGCAGGAAGTGTACAAGATGAGCATGGAACATCTAGTCCTATCGGAGAATGAAGAAACTACCAAAGACTGCTAAGGTCTTGTCAAAAGGACACAGGAGACAACTTGAGGAGGCTTCCACTGGTCAGGGATAGAATAATTTGAGCTTCAGTAACAATAATAATTGCATATGATTGAAACCAATTAAATATGTGTAAATCCATGAATTTATAAAGATATTAAATTTTTTTAATTGGTTACTTCTAGGGGATGATAAGGAACCATTTAATCATATTGTTAAATAAATAATTGATACATTGGGAGAACTGGTAAATAAAGGGGAAGAATTATACATTTATTCTCCCTTTCCTCCACCAATTGTACCACATGTAACCAAATAGTAGATGAGGGGAAGCATCTCCTACAAAAGTATTCTAACTAATAATGAAAAAGAAAGAACAAAATTAGAATATCAATATCTTGCAAACATCAATGAATGGATATAGGTGTTAAACTTCAATATCTTCTATGAACACAGAATGAAAGACTAGCAGACACTATGTGCTTACTATACTCTTGCCAACACTTCCAATGTTCTTGTAAAAGGCATTAAATCTTAGTTTAAACCAAAATCCAGATCCAGCCGATAGTTTGTCAGAAATACAGAGGAGAAAAGAGCATGTTGAACTGTACTATGAGTATGCAATCAGCAAATCCAGACTGTGGAAAACTCTATAGTTCAAAATCCTGATTTCTTCACAAATAAAACATAAAGAATGAAAGGAATGGATGGAAAACCTACACATTAAGAAAAACTTAAAAGACATATCAAAGTTTAAAAAAATTGACAAGACTAAAATATAGCATCTAGGAAAGCATATTTAGATTTAAAAAACCATAAAAATTCAGGGAAGCAATGATTAAAAAGCATACTATTTACTCCAGGAAGAGAGATAATGGATTGTGTTTGGGTGAGGCAGATGGAAGGGGCTTCTGGAATGGCTGGTAATGCTGTACTTCTTGACCTTGGTAGTAGTTACAAAGTGTTCACTATATAATAAATTATTGAGCCACACATTTGCTTTGTTTGGTTTTCTGTATTTGTGGGCTTTTGTACAATGATTTTTTAAAAAATATCAGTCATTGAATGAATATTTTTGAGTCCTTATTATATGTTAGCCTTTACTAGGTGTTGGCAAGACAAACCTTAACACGTTTCCAAGAGTTGGGAACAATTACATTAGATAGTGTTAAGAATGGAGCAAGCATGGAGGATGCCTTGAGAGCACATAAGAAGGACACCTGACCCATGTAGGGGGGTCAAAGCATGTTTCTTCAAAGACATAAAGTCTCAATTGAGGTCTGAAGAATGAGTGGATATTAGTAGGTAGAGAGCTGGGGGAGGGGCACGGGAAAAATCCTACAAGGAACGGAAATAACATTTGGGGCCAGCTAGATATGAGAAAGAAAAATAATGATGTTGAGAAACTGGAAGAAATCCAGCCTTCATGAAAAGAAACATGCAACGGGCAGTAGAGGTAGGAGGGGCGTTGAGAGAGGAGCAGGGGCAGGATCCTGAATTGCCTTTTAATTCATATTAAGATGTTAATTTTTTTCATAAGGGGGCCATTATATGTTTTAAATAGGGAAGTGACATCAGATTTGCATTTTAGAAAGAACATTCTCACTACATTGTGGAGCATGGCACTAGGGCAGTAGTGGTGATGAGAGATACTGGAGGCAGGGAGACCAACCAGCTAGAACGGCTGTTGCATCAGTATAGGTGAGAGATGATAGATACTTGCTTGAAGGGTACCTCGGCTGTGGGAATGGAGAAAAGTGTACGGCTCAAGAGGTTTTTATACAACAGAAATTACAAGACTTGGTCATGCTTGGGTGGAGGGAATGAAGGAGAGGAAGGAGTCAAGTAACTTCTTGTTGCAATCGTTGAGTTAATGTTAATGTCATTTACTGAGAGAGTAGCACCCAGACCATGTAGTCAAGGAAGGAATTTCGATGGAGAGAAGATAATGGGGCATACTGAATTTGCTGTACTTATGAGAAATCTAATTGGAGATATATACTAGTCATTGAGATATAAGCATTCAATATACAGAGGAGAGAGCTGGACTGGTGGTACAGATTTCAGAATCATTGCCACATAAATGATGATTAAAGTCATGGGAGTGGATGTGATAAAGCAGAAAAAATATAAAGAGCAAGAAGAACAAATGAGCATAACGTAATTCTAAGTACTCTAACATCTCAGAAATGGACAGAGATAGAGTCACCCATCCAGGAGTCTGAGAAGGAACAGCCAGAAGGTAGGAAGAAAAACATTAATACTCTGGCGTCATGGAAACCAAGGGAAAGGAACGTTGCAATGAGGGGAGTTTGACATTGTCAGTTACAGTCAAGAAGGATATAGTGTGGGAGACGCACATTGGATTTAGCAAAATAATTACATTTCAGCATCTCAGACTACAGCTACACAAATGCCACATTCATCTAAATGCATTTACTTCAAGAGTTTTGGAAAATGAGTGCATTTGTAACTGCATTGATAGAGTGCTTCTGTTGCATCAGAGAATAAACAGAGTATCTATCTGACCTGACACTGACATTATGCTAATTCTGTTTTTTTTTTTTAATTTAGATGCAAATGTCCAAACATAAGTAAACTCCAGCCTACCACCTGTTTTAGTATATAAAGTTTTATTGGAATACAGCCAGGCTCATTAGTTTCCAGGCACACCTGTTTAGTTAACTACGGCTGCTTTTGCACTCCACTGTAAGGTGGGTAGCAACAGAAACAGCATGGCCTACGAAGTAGAAAATATTTACTATCTGGCCCTTTACAGAAAAAGTCTGCTGACTCCTCATCTAGAGTCTAGATTTTAGACTAAAGTAATAACTTAAAATTCCTGATTTGCAAGTTAATTCTTGATTTTTCTAATCTATGTGATCTCCATGTTGAGACAAAAGGTTTCCTTCTGGATTTGATCCAGAATGCAAAATTTCAAAAGGAAAAAGGTCACAGCAATCCAGAGGAAAAAAGAGCAGAATATGACCATATCCCCTTTTTCTGTTGTGTTAACTGATGGTAGCAAGATCTGGAAAAAATCTGCATCTTTTTAGAGACATGATGTTATAAGTACACTGCACCCTCCTTGAATATTTGTGCCACAGACCACAAAACATTTTACCTCAGTTTACTGTTGCAATGGTGGCATCGGAAGCAGGACTTATGAAAACTCTGCTTGTCTGCTACTAGGCACTCCATTGGATAAACTGTCTTTTGACACAGTATACATATTTCCTTGTCTTGGAGTAACAGTTTCTAAAAATAAAAATTTACAAAAGTTTATATAGTGCTATCTTCAATCACATTGTAAAAACAAAACAAAACAACAAAAGAGTATTAACTGGCCGTGCAGTTAAAGCAGAAAGCGTTAAGATGATTTCCTAACATTGCTTCTCTGGACATAGGGCATCCCACCATCAGGTTTGATGCTCCGATACAATCAACTTTAGTGTCTCTACTATTCATACATTGTATAAGCTGACTTTTATGATTTAAGAAAATATATATGAGTAAATATGTTCATTAACTTTTAATGTATTAATTAAAAAGTACAGCAAACTCAGCCATGGGAAACCCCGAGAGCCCTTATTCTAGATAACTGCACTTTTCACATATATATAAAGGTTTACACCTAACTTGGTCCCAACTTTTTACTTTTTAAAGCATTCTAGAGAGATTTTTCTAAAATATGTATATATCTTTTTAAGCTGAGGACATTGTATCTGTTTAAATATTTTCCTGATGACTTAGTGTTGACTCTATGACACCAATTCTTAACTTTAATACAATGAGACTCCTGGATACACTGAAATGTCCAGGGCCATTTTTCCTCAACATAAATGGCTTTACATTTTAGGGCTTTGGGGATACTCATGTCTGCCTTTTATGGTTTTTCTATCTCTTCTCTTGCTCTAAAGTACCCACGGCCATAATACTCCTGGTCTCTCCTGAACGTTAGCTCCTGTGAATAACAGTAGTTATATGACTAACCAGTGTTTGCTTCGTGGTTCAACTGACACAGAACTTCCACCTTGATCTTGTTTTGATCCTCAAACAATCCTGTGACGATAACTAAGCTTTCATATTAATTATACATAAGAGAATATATGCTCAGGGCTCTTTGTGCAAATAAATATATACACTTGGCTGTTTTGATTCTCAGTTTGGGCTACTGAGAGATTTCCTTTGTCTATTTGGTTCAAGGAGGGGACAATTTCTATATTTAACACAAATTTCTCTGTATTTTCTATGTTTTTAGCTATTTTAACAGAAACAGAGCATTTGAAATTAGACAGCTTTGCTTAATTATGCCAAAGCAAGCATATTAAGAAATCATATTAACTCAATAAACTACACACATATTTTGCAAATACGATAGAGGCATAATTTTTGTTTCAGCAGTTTTTATTTTTAAGTTTGCTATTTCTTTCAATCTGTCTAAAAGAATGGACTACACTAATGACGAACATTAATTACGTCAAATCCTTTTATTGTGAAGCCTCATTAATAATAAAAAGTAGGGAAATATAAAGAAATGAGCTGTTCTCTAACGTAAAAAAATACGCAGTGAGTTCATATATTTTAAATCTTTCTTTTTCCAAATATAACCAAATTTTTAAAATGTATTGTCCATGTTTATCTGTGAATGAGACCAATTGAGCTGTCATCTGGGGTTTAAGAAAGGTGAAAAAATCAGTTATAGAAAAAACAAGTGGCATTACAGAAACCTAACTCCATCTAACTCAATAACAATGATAAAATATACAAAAGATCTATTTCTACATCTATATTTTTGTCAGAGACGCCAATCAATAAAAATCCTTAAAGCACATATGAAGGGCGTAAATTGGTTCTTGGATTATTACCAGGCTGTATTGAATTCAAACACAAACACCACTTAAGTCTGGTGGTTAAAAATACGTCAATAGTAGGTCAACAGATAATATCTAATATTGTCTTAATCAAGTGGATGAAATAATTTTTAATAAGAAATACTAATACTATGCTATGGGTGTACAATTAGTTACATATAATCATTAATACTATCACAATAACAATTATTTTAGCTGCTGCTTTATCCAAAGCCTTATTTACCTTGACAAACACAGGTCTCAATAACCTCTATAATAGGATTTGTTATTCTCACACAGTGCCGGTGAATCAGATGCTTTTGTAAAGAGAAATTAGTAAAAGCAAGCATTGTAAAGAGACGGACATCAACAACCAGGTAAAGCTGTTAGTTTTGGGTTATATTATTTGGTTATTTCCACGTACTATTTCATCTGCAAATCATCTTAGCTATGGAACACGTGCCTTTAAATGGGTTAATCTGACTTCACACTTGGCAGGCTCATTTACCACTTATAAAAGCAGATTCCTCTTGGAAGGCAGTTCTCATCTGACCTGCGGAAGCATCTGAGGTTGCATAGCCAAGGCTTTTAAAAACTCTTTCACTCTCCTGCCACGTCTCTTGGAAATTCCTCCTGAGGTCTGGAGGCGAATCAGAAATATCTAAAATATGGCCTGCGATGACATCTTCATAGGTTGGTGGGGCATGCTTGAAGTCAAAGCCAGATTTGCCAGCTTCTGGACTTCGTGATGAAGTGACTGACGTCTTCGACCCAACAACTTGACTCTCGAATGCATCCACACCTGAGACATGTTCACTCAGAGACCTTGTTTCAGAGCGCACGCTGTGCTGCTTAACAGGATTTTTTTCTTGCGGCGCTCCAGGACGATTGCAAGAAAAGTCTCTAAAACTAGTGTTCTCTAAAGATGTTAATCCAAATTCCTCCTTACGAAATGTACGACTTTCTTGTTTTATATTATGGTTTGCGTCTCCATTTGCATAAACTCTTCTATTTGACTTGGCTTCAAAAACTGGGCCATCCTCAAATTCCCTGAACCATCTGTTTATTTCATTTTCATGGTCACTCACAAAATTTTCAGCCATTTGAACAGTTCGGTTGGCCGCTTCATACCTCTGCGCGTGCTCTGACAGGCGAGGCCCTTCCACTTTGCGGATGATTTCGACTGCGTCAAAACTTTCAGTATCCGGCACTATGTGCTTGGTGGCATTTCCTCCGTCTTTGTGTACATAAGTCGCCTTTTTCTCTACTTTCCTAACTTCCTCTTGAGCTTCCATGGATTCTCTGAAGGAACCACTGTCAACATGGTTGACACTGATAGGTATTGTGATTGTGGGTGGAGAGTCCCTACCACGAGCTTCTATCTTAATTTGACGTCTAAGTGTTGCAGGAGACGTGATGATCTCAGACCTCTTTTCTACAATCGGGACCGGGGTGACTGATGGACGTGGGACGGTCCCCTTGGATAACTTTGCAGTGGTGTCTTTGAGTTTGACAAGTTGTTCAGAGCGACTCCCAGGTGGAGAAGGGGAGGTATTTGCACTGTGAATTTTAGATGTTTGCGACACGGGCCTTCCTGGTGATGGTTCGGCAGAACTGTCGTTTTGAGGGGACTGAGAAAGCTCATCCTTAGGAGAGGTTTCTGTTCGCCGGGCAGTAGACTCGATTGTTATAAAAGTTGGTGATGGTGGGCGTGTTTTTAAAGAGGAAGGAGAAATCTTGCTGTCGTCTAGTTTAACTTCCTGATGGATTTTCACACGATTTTGAGCAGTTGCTTCGTGATGGGTTGCTATTTGGTGGTGCTCTGTTTTTTCTACAATTGTATTTTCTTTCTGTTCAGTGTTTTTATTGCAGCTGACACTAACATTAGACGCTTGAGATAATGTTTCATTAAGACTAGTAGGTTTATTTCTCTGCTTTCCTGCTTTGGAGGATGACATGGCTGTTTGAATTGTATTTTCACAGACAGCAAGCAGATCCTCTGCTTGAGTTTTAATATGTGTTATTTCTTCTTTGATTGTTTCTACATTATTCTCCATAGCAATGTGAACTCCATACTCTCTTTTTTCTTCACTTAATAGCCATACTGGAATGATATTTAACAGTGTCTGAAATGTTTTAAGTCCATTTTTATCTGGCTCCGCTTCAAACTGCTTTACCCTAGACAAAATATGTTGTAGTTCTTCACGTTTTCTCAAGAATTCCAATATGTTTACAGCACATTTTCCATCATCCTGCTGGGATTCTTTCGCAGAGGAAAATAAAGATTTGTTCTGTGTAATCTCTTGCTTTGAATCTTTAGTATTAGAGAAGACTTGTTTCTGTTGTATGCCCTTGACTCCAAGACATTTTTCTTCCTGCAGATTATTATACAGCTGGGGCAATTTTTCATGTTCAACTTGACTTTCAGAAGTCTGTATTTGTGTCTGCTGAAAATTCTGAGCCTGTGAATCAAGATGTGCATTTGTAACCTCTTGCTTGACTACCTTCTGTGCTGATTTATTCAAATGTTCTTGTTTTCTTTCAACCCTTAGTCTGTCTTGCTTTAGACCAATCATTGGTGGTCCCTGAATTGTTTCTTCATTTCCTGGAAGTTTTCCACTTTCAGATGCTCTAAATTCCCTTTGCTTCTCATGCACTATGTTGAGCTTACTTTCATGACTTTTCCCTGTGGGTTCCATAGGCAGTGTTACTGTTACTCTTTTCTCCTGCTTAGGTAATTGGTAATACTTTTCAGCCACAGATTGCTTCTGACTATATTCAGTGCTTGCCTCAGTTTTCTCGGTTTCCTGGTACTGTCGTTTGGTAATGGTTTGAATGTCAATTTCGGACTGCCTTTTCTGGCCTTCATAGCTGTGGTCTGTTTCATTTAATTTATGATCCGGCGTTGGAAGTTTGATGGTTTTAACTTTGAAACTTGGGGAAAATGGTTTGCTTTGGGGCAAGTGCAACTGCTCCAGATACTTCTTCTGTTGTGCTTGTTGCGTACTGCACTCTTGGTGACTCTGTTTAATTTCACAAGCTGATTTAGATTGTATCATGTCCCTTGAGCTCTGGAAAACTTCCTTTTGCATAGTATCTTTGTCTTCTGAGGCTGCTGTAACATGTTGGAGACTCTTGGCAGTGACTGTTACTGCTGGTGTTGTGGAAAGCTGCTTATCAGGACGCACTGCTAGTACCTGAGAATTCCTCTGAGAGTCTGGCTTGGGGTGGGCCAGAGAGACCCCCGAATCCATTCCAGGTAGGGGAACCTCCTCATTTGTTTTTTGCAACAGCACTTCCTTTTCCAACTCTGATATGTTTTGTTTTTGGCTTTCCGTTTTGACTATGTTGTAGCAAGAACTCGCATGTTTCTGTTTTTCAAGCTCTTCTCTTTGTTGTTTGTATTTTTCTTCAGCAATCATTAAAGGTGTCTTAAATTTTCTCATATAAGGTTTTGGACTTTGTTGTCCTGAACCCTCTGGAAATGAATGAGATTTTAGGAGAGGTGCTGTCAGTTTTCCCTTGGGTGGCGAAGTTTCTGAACCTGTCTGTGAGAGGGACCTTGTAGAGTCCACAGATAATTGTTTTCTTTCATCAAGACTTTTTCTAGCTATGTTCTGCTTTCTCTCTGTGTGTCCACTGCTAGTTGCCATCATTACTCTTCTCTGATCCTTTGAGGGAGTAATTTTATATTCCATATCAAATGGGGAATTATCCAATTCAACTTTCGGGGAACGATGATTCTTCTTGTCTTCTATCTGCTTGGGAAATTTGGGTTTGGGCAATGTGGGAGGTGGCAAAACTACTCCTGATTTTCCTGTTATGATTTTAGCCTGAGAATGCGTTTGCTGAGATCTTGAGGCTTCCTCTTGGGAATATTGCATGAATGCTCCACTGTGCTTTTCTGGAACAGAGGAGGAAAGGCAAGGTGCTGGTTTTGGTAATGGAGTTGGAGGAGGGGGAGGTGGTGGAAACATTGATAGACATTCTCTTTCAGATTTCTCATCTTCCGGTGGTGGAGGAAGAGGGAAGCCTGGGAAACTTTCAAATTCAGCCTTTCTTGTCTCTGTGGACAGTGAGGGAGGAAATCCATTTTTTTCAGGCAACATCATTAAAGGAGGTGGAGGAGGAAGAGGAAATTCTATTTCAGATGATGCATTGGAAGGTGGAAGCGGAGGTGGCGATGGAAGTGGAAGAGGCCACTCACTTTCTTTTACATTATTTTCAGGGTTAAAGTTGATTGGATTAAAGGACATTTCCATTGCCTTTTTTAAGTCTGTGGAGGTGTTTGTCTTCATTAGAAAGTCCTGGCTCTTCAGATGAACGTCAGTCTGCTTTTTGTCTGTTGCCTTAAATTTATTGTGGCTTTTTTGGGAGACTTTCGCTTCTGTTACATTTGATATGTCTTGATCTACAGGCAAAGTCTGCCACCTTGGTGGAGGGTTCACATTCTTTTTCTTTATATCTTTCTTAGAATATTGCATTTCTTGTTTTAATGAAGCTTGTTTCTGAAAGTCCCCTGAAACTTTACAAGTTTCTCCAACTGTCTTGTTGATTGGACCCTGGGTTGGACTGCGCTTAAAGCTTTGTGTATCTGTTGATATTTTAGTGTTTTTCATATTTTGGGGTCTCTTTACAGGGAAAGCCTCGGTCTTCTGGTGTTCATTCGTCAGTTCATAAATTTGAGTCTGTTGCTTTCCAACTGCTTTGTCAATAGATTGGGTAGAGTTAAAGGCTGCATCCTTCTTTTGTTCTCTCACTGTCTCTGATTCCTTAGTTTTTACGTTTTCCTTAGCTAACACAGTTGAAGTCAATTGTTCGCTCTTATGTTTATCTCTAAGATGCTGCTCTGTTGTGGTGTCAATCTGGACACCCATTCTGTCCCGCGATTCCAATACATTTTTAATAACTTTGTGGTGTGGGTTAGATAGTCTTCTAAGGCTTTTCTCAAGAGCATCATTGTTTTGTTCACGATCTATGACAATTTTTACAGTGCCTTTTGGGGCTTTTGGAAGATTAACCTCAGTTCTTTCTTCTGTTAAATTCCCGTGATGAGATTTGCCTGTAGTTTGATTGAGAGTGTCTGTTTCCCCTTGCCACCTGGCTGCTGGCTCAAATGGTCCTGGTCTTGGCTGAAGAAGACTTTTTTTGTCACTCTGAACAGCCACCTGATGAATCTGCTTTTTCTGCTCTTCTGAGGATCCTACCATCACTGCTTGCACATCTTCTTTGATTATACCCTTTTTATCTACCTCTTTGAAAGCTCTTTCTGCTTCTTTCAGATTCTTTAACGATGCTTCAAGGTCATCTCGGATAAGCTCCTTTTTCAGGATTTCTGTCCTTGTGTTTGCAGTCTTTTCAAGGCATTCAATAGCTTTCTCAATATCACCAGGGATGGCATCAGACTGTTTAGGTTCTTTCCATTGGTGGCTTGATTCCTTAAGTGACTTGAGTGTGGCCAGCATGTCACCTTTGACAATTTCTTGCGTTTTAGCTACCATTTTCTGGTTTATGGCCTGGCTGAGGGAATTTAGGGTTAATTTCAAATCACCTTTTATAATTTCTTCTTTGGGTGTCTTACAAGATGTATTCTGAGGCTCTGTCATAAAAACCTTGACTGTATTATGCACATCACCTGGGATGATGTCAGTTTCATTAACAGTACGTTCAACCTGAGATTCCCTTTTCTTTAGTAACAGTTTTGTGCCCTCAACATCACCGCCAATTATTTCTTCCTCTCTTTCTTGCTTCCTAGTTGTTAGTGTTTCATTTGACCCTGTCTGGAGTTGTTTGAGATAGTCTAAAGCTCCAGTTTCTATGCACGTTGTAAAAAACTGAACATTTCCCCTCTCAGAGGCATCAATTTTCGCCCTTGCAGATATTTTATTGTTTGATATGGAAGATAGCAAACTATGAATGGTACGTTTTACATCACCTCCTATTACTTCTTCACGTTCAATTGTGTCACCAGCATTTTCATGAAGAAGACAATAAATAGTCATGTTAATGTCTCCTCTTTCATCTTCCTGAATTAAAATTCCTTTCTTTACAGAGCTTTCCTCAGAGAGCAGGCTTTTTATTGCTTGTTGTACATCACCACTCACTATCTCTTCTTTTTCAGTATGAAATTCTGTTGATCTGTTTAATAATTGAGTTTTGGTCAAATTAACATTTCCCTTCTCCTCTTCACTAACCAAAATCTCTCTTTTCGTACAGTCTCTTTTGGAAAGTAGGTTCATAATTATATTTCTGAGATCAACCCTGATGATTTCTTCTTTCTGTATCTGAGGAGATTCCTGATTCATTAGCTTGTACTTTGCCATTCGAACATCCCCAACTTCATCAGCTTCAATGATGATTCCAGGAGCCTCAATAACTTTTTGAGAGTAGAGCTCTTCTAATGTTTCTTTAATGTTCTTGCCAATAATTTCCACCTTTTCTACCCTACTTTCATTAAATTCATGAAGGGGTGTAGTTTCAAAGAGCCATGTAGTTGTCTTGACATCAGAAGGAGGGATTTCTTCCTTGGTGAGTTTTGTGATGCTTTCATCTGCTCCCTTAATAGAATCCAAGGACTGATTTTCAAAAAGCCATACTGCCTGCTTAACATCACCTTTTTGCATATCTTCCCGGGTGACTGTTTTGATATTTTCATATTCTGACCCTTCTCCTCTCAGTTCATCTATAGTGTGGGTTTCAAATAGCCAAGTAGATGTTTTAACATTGCCCTTTTGTATTTCATTGACACTTACTGTTCTTATATAAGTATTCTTACCAAAATTTTCAGACTCAAAGAATTGTTTACTAGTCTTCACATTCCCACCTTGAATATAGTCAACCGTGGGCACAATATCATGTGATTCTTCTGAAATCTGATCCAGTGGCTGTGTTTCAAATCTGTATCTGACAGAACTAACATCTCCCTTCTGAATATCTTCTTGTGTGACAGATTTAATAACATACACATTCTCTGATTCATTAATTGAGTCTAATGGTTTTGTTTCAAAAAGCCACCTTGTCCCTCGTACATCTCCATGAATTACCTCTTCCTTTCTAACTGTTGTCACTTCATGGTAACACCCTTCTCTGTCTTGAATTGCATAAAGTGGCTGGGTTTCAAAGAGCATTCTGTAGCTTTTTACATCACCCTTTATTACTTCTTCAGCAGTTATTTTCTTGGTGCTGATATAGTCAGATTCTTCTTTAATCTCATCTAAAGAAAAAGTCTCAAAAATAAAGCACCCCTTTCTTACATCGCCACCTTGTATGTCTGTCACTGTCTTAACTAATTCATCACCTCCTTGCCTTTCTTTTATCATATCAATTGGTTGGTTTTCAAAAAGCCACCTACAATTTAAAACATTGCCTTTCTGAATATCTTCAGTCTTTAGAGTTTTGATCTTCTTCAAAACTTCCTCTGAACTAGAACTTATAGAATCTAAGGGCTGACTTTCAAATTTATGCCGCATGCTGGAAACATCCCCAGCTTGGATGTCCATTTCCACAGCCTTGATTTCCTTTCCTTCTTCTCCTTGTATGCTGTCCAAATTTTCTGTCTCGAAAAGAAAACATGCTGTGCGAACATCCCCTCCTTGGATCTCCTCCTGTTTTACAGTTTGCAATTTGACTGTTGCTTCAGAGTCATCTTTTATGGTATCAAGTGGCTGAGTTTCAAAGAGCCAAGTACAGGCTTTGACATCTCCCTTATGAATTTCTTCACTGCCAGTCATTAATGAAACTTTTTCATAAAGAGACTCCATTGGCTGGGTTTCAAAAAGCCATCTACAGGTTTTGACATCCCCTTTAACAATATCTGTAGCTTGTTCGGTTTTACTTTCTACTTCTTCCATATTACTAAAATACTTAATAGAATCAAGAGGTTGGGTTTCAAATAGCCATTTAGCAGATTTTACATTTCCGGTCTGTATTTCTCGAGCAGATATTCCTCTGATTATCTGAAATTTATGAATGCTTTCATCAAACTGGTCAATGGGCCTTGTTTCAAAAAGCCATCTACAGCTTCTTACATCACCTCTTAAGATTTCTTCTTGCTGGACTGTCTTTACTTGATGATATTTTCCAAGGTGATCTTGAATGGCATATAGTGGAGTTGTTTCAAAGAGTGATTTATTTAACTCTACAGCACCCCTCGTGACTCCTTCCACCTCTATTTTATGTGATGCATCAAATTTAATTAAATTGTTTGATTCAAAGATATGTGTGTAATTCCTTACATCTCCTCTGTCAACTTCTTCAAGTTTCACTGTTCGTATGTACTCTTTTTTATCTTCTCTAATCTCTTCTAGAGGTTGGGTTTCGAAAATCCATTTTTGATGCCTAACATCCCCCTTTTCTTCTTCAGAGGCAGTAATTTTGTGAAGTTTTCCTACAGCAGGGCTATCTTTTAAAGCCTCTATTGGAAGTGTTTCAAATAGACGCTTAGTAGTTTGTACATCACCCCCTATTAACTCTTCAGATCTTACAGCATGTGCATCAGGAACTTCTTTTAGAATGTCCAATGGCTGCGTTTCAAACATCCAACACTTTCTGGAGACATCTGTACCTATTATTGTTTCCTTTTCAGTGATGACTTCTTCTGACTCTTCTTTGATTTTCTCCAAAGGTTGAGTTTCAAATAACCACTTTGCCCTACTCACTCCACCTTTCACATTTTCTTCCATAGATATTCCTCGGACGACTTTAATTTCTGTGATATCCTTGTTAATTGTGTCCAAGGGCTGTGTTTCAAACATCCAACGTGCTGTTCTCACATCCCCCTTTTCAATGTCTTCCCTGTGAACAGTTTTAATTTCTAGCATTTGGCCTAAACCATCTCTAATAACATATAATGGTTGAGTTTCAAAACATTTTATACTCCTCTTAACATTTCCCTTAATTTCTTTGAGCTCAGACCTGAGTTGCAATAGGTGAACCTCATCCACTGAATGAAGCTGTCCAAGCTGATCCAGATGTTGAGTTTCAAACATGTATCTCACAGCCTTGACATCCCCCCCAGTTATGTCCTTTATGGTAGGTACCACTAATTCTTCTTGACTTTGATGCATTTTATTCATTGAGTCTAACGGATTTGTTTCAAACATCCACCGGGCTGTGCGGACATCTCCTCTGGCTAGCTCAGGAATTTTCTCAGCATTTTCTTCAGTGGCAAAAGAATGATCCCCTAGTGTGTCTATGGGTTTGGTTTCAAACATCCATGTGGTATATTTCACATCACCACCAGCAATGATTTCTTGATCAGCAATGCCCTTGGAGATGTGATCTTCATCTGGAGAGCCATTGTTGATGGAATCTAATGGCTGATTCTCAAAGATCCATCTCATGGACTGCACCTCCCCCTTCAGAATTTCATCCCACTCCAAGTGTTCTCTTTCTGAGTTCAGATGTTTTTGAGAACCGTCATTTGAATTTTCAAAAACATACCGGGCTTGTTGCACATCTGCTGAAACTGAGCTTCCTGGGTTCACTTGACTGGAAACAATCTCAGAAACCTCACTGATATAATCTTTTTCTAAGTTTTTTCTTAACTCAGGATGGATGTGTTTATATAAACGGTTTAATTCATACAAATTTCTTTGCTTGGAATATAATTCTTTGGGAACTGGTGGTATTCTAGGAGGGCTGGGGACTTCAGGGGACTGAGAAAATGCTGTCACATCTATTGGAGTTTGAAGTATATCAGGTTGGGGAGGAGGAAATTCTTCTGTCTTTCTTAAAGGAGTGGCATTAACTTGTGCCAGAGTTGAGGAAGTGGCACTGTGGTCACTATATCTTGTGGTTGATGTTTCCTTTCTCTGGCTGGTTGAAGTGCAAGAAGTGGAAGAGGTCCCCACAGTTGATGATGGCTTTAAAGTCTCTTCATATTTATTTTTGATCTTTAAGGGAGAGAAAATCAAATCTTATAAAGATGGGTGTCACGGTAGAGCCTTCCTAGGCACTGCCCTTCGCTTATCCACCTGCTTTGACATCTCCATTGGGAACAACAGGGGATACATTCCATTTAGAGACCTACTTACGAGCCATATTCAATGTTTGTTACTATCTTTCCTATAATCTGTTTGCACTTTTAGAGATATATTCCCCATCCCATACATCAACAACTCAGTTTTATCATTTTACACATAGTCTTGATTTTAACATTTACACATAGTCTTGATTATTTTTCCTCCTTTATTTAATGTGGTATGTGGAGTAATCTGGAGGGAAACAATAAAAGTCTCAAAGTACTTTTGAGGGTTGTTTTGTTTTCCTTCGAATTTTAAAAAGAACAGAGTGAGTATCGGACATTTAGAATTGACTGTGTTACTTTATCTAATGTTAGTTATTAAACTTTAGAGCATACATAATTTTTCTTCCCTAATTTCCTCTAGTGAGAAAAAATTTAACTCTACCACTTTATTTATGTAGAATGATATTCTCCTTATGAAACAGAATGAGCACTGGATCAGAATATTTCTTTGTTGAAAAACCACCTCAAACAGTCAATAATAAAATGCTATACATTTACATCTGGTTTTATTCTTAATATGTTTCTGTGTAGAGATACCGTCTTACCTTAATCTGCTTGGCTGGGGCCACCTCTTTGTCAGAATAAAGGACCTTTTCCTGGGCAGACTTTTCAAATTGCTCTTTTAAAAACTTAGTTGAAACCTTTGGAATCTCTTCATCCTCAGGTGTGTCAATGACTACAGTCAGAAAAGAACACCAGGGATATTATGTAACTAATAAACATGATGTTTAAGAAGAAATTATAATGCTATGGGAAACTTCTCACAATATAAGTAAAAAGATTCAAGGCACAAATGTATACATACGGCACTATTTCATTATGTAAGTTAGTATATGTCAAGAAATATAGGAAGAAAATGGTGGTGGTGATCTCTGGATGAGAAGTCATAAGTGATGGAACTTTTGTTTATTTTAATTGTGTATATTTTCCAAGTTTTCTACAAGTATGTCTTACTTTTATGCTCAGGAAAAATAATAAAAGTTACTAAAAAAAGAAAAGAACAGAAGAAAAGCAAAAGGAAGACCTACTTCCTTAAGCAAAACCAAAATAACAGCTGTAGTCAAGTAGCGTTTGGGTCACAGTTGGCTTAAATCTTCCCTTTTAGCTCTTCAGGACAGCAAAACTTCTCATTCCCCTTTTATAGGCAAGACAGTCTGTTCGCATCTTATGCAAATTAGCACAGATTTGTCTGTAGTCTAATCTCATATCTGTAGGTTGGAGAGCTGGACTTAAAAGTGCTTAAATCTGTTATTAAAAGTAATACAATCCAGATAACATTTCTCTTCTCAGGGAGCTTGATAAATATCAAATTTTATTCTAGGTCCCTGAGGCAAAAAGCAATTCAGAGGTGGCTGGCTTATCACCTTCTAGGCTTTTAGGATGAATACCTCATAGGGTTGATGGGCAATGAACTATTTTTAGAAGCTTATTGCATCTTTTACCACAGACAGAACCTAATTATATACAGAAATACTACCCTGCCCCCTCTGGGACCATGAGTCATAGTTACTAACTTTTCTTAGTGGGAGCGATTGTGCTTTGAAAGTCTTCTGTTCAAACATAGACACGTCAATAGCAGAAAGGTTACTGGGGTCAGATAATACCAGATTCTTACCTGTTTCTTGAACATACTGGTGGAACTGAGAAGCTTGGTTTAGTTCCTCGGTATGCTTTTCAAGATGAGAGACCTGTGTTTAAAGATCATTTTAAATAAATAATTGTTTTTAAGGAGTCAGTTTTTTCAGTATTGCACATCTATTCTTCATTTCACAGTGATTTTCATCTAAGACTTCAGTGCACACTGAGAGATGCGAATTAAACTTCTAGCAGTTATTTTAATGCTTGGGCTCATGCTATAACAGAACTTATATGAATTGACACCTAAAGTGCCCTCATGTTTTTAGAATCCTCATTTTATTTTTCAAAGAATGTCAACTCCAAAGTGGGGAAAGAGACACTGATATGTATTGATATTAAATACATAAATGATAATAAAAGCAATTGGTTACAACAAGGTCAGAATTACAACAACACAGTTCTGGAAACTGTTTGCAAAGGATTGTCTTTCTAAGTAGTTACCATTTCTGTTCCAAGAACATCAATTTTGTGTGCTTTGGAAGCTTCTTGTTCATTTTTTTCCATTCCCTGCTTGCTTCTTGAAATGTCGACCTGGCTGCTACGGGTTACCTCCTGAAAACGAACGAATGAATGAATAAATGAATAGACAATGCCTTAAGAAAAGTCTGGAAATTTTAACATTTTTTATTAATGCAATTTCAGTGACGGAAGCTTCTAAAAAAATTAAGTTTCCTCAGTGCATTCATGGCTGCTATAACGAATGACCTCAAACTTAGTGGCTTAAAACTGCGCAAACTTAACATCTTACTGTTCTGTAGGTTGGAAGCCCTGCCTGGGTCTCCCTGAGTGTTGGCAGTTTCAGAAGATATGCATTCCTTTCTGCAGGCTCTAGGGGAGAATCCAGTCCCTTGCTTTTTGCAGTTCTAGAGGCTGCCCATTGACTTGGCTCATGGCTCCCCTCCTCTATCAAGCTGAGATTTTCTCACACTGCCATCTCTTTGATTCTCTCTTCCCATCCCCTCTTCCACTTTTAGAAACCCTTGTGTGTAGATTGGATCAATCCAGATACTCTAGGATTATCTCGCTGTCTAAAGGTCAGCTGATTAGCAGTAGTATTTCCTGCGATCTTAATTCTGCTTTGCTATGTAACTTAAGTATTCACACATTCTGGGGATTAGGACCTAGACATCTTCAGGAGCCATTATTCTGCCTGCTACTTGTAGTAAGCAACAAATGTTAATGATGCCGTCTTGAATCAATATGAGAAAGATGAACTTCAAAAAGAAAATGGAAATTCTTAATGAACAAGAAATATATTTTTGCTGTTTATAAGCTAAATTTGTGTGTTACAGAAAGACATTTCAGTCTTCAAGCTGGCCATCAAGTTTGATGACGCATCCAGAGTTCAGTTGAAGAATATAACCATGATATATAGCCAGTATAAACAGACCATATTATGCTGGTGTGTGTCTCTCTCTTCACGAACAGGGCTACTTTTGATTTTGGTTAAGTTAGCACAGGTGACCTGGCTGAATTGGAAACTTGAAGCTCCTGTTTACTTTGGTGATCCAACCCTGCTCTTACTACAGAATGCGATCTGACAGAGTAAATGATTGATTAATTGATTGATTGATTGATATGATGAGGCGGTTGGCATAGTGCTAAAAATCTTAACATCAAAAAATAAGGATATGGATAGATGACTCTCTAAGAATACATGTATTTGAATTTGTTTGAAGTTGGAAGTTCACTTTTATCTTTATCTCTACATGACTGAAAAATATTATTTTTGAGATCTGATTTTTAAAAATGTGAGTAGAGGATAGTCAAGTGAGCAAAGGTGCATTATTACTATTAATCAAATAGGAGCACTAAAATTTTTTTTTATGGAGTTAAATAGTTTTAAACTATCAAACTCTAATCCTTTAAACCAAGAATAAGTTTAAAATCCATTCATGAGATCCTGACGTGTGATTTTCTTTTTTGCTAGTGGATTTGTAGTGTGTGGCTCTTTTCCCCCAAGGGCATTTGGTGTACAGGGTTAAAGCTCTAATTAACGAAGTGGCAGTCAGACATTTACTTCGAGATCTGTAGCATGATCTGACCTTATTACACTCTTCTAGAAAGGAAAATTAAGAAAACTAGTTGATACTCTGCCAAAAGTCCTACAGAGAGTTGAAGCCAAAATGTAGTTTACACTTTAAAATGTAGATTCTATTTCATTGGATGTGTTAACTAGATAGGAGTTATCTTTTCACAATATATATATATCAAATCATCACAATATACACTTTAAATATTTTATAATTTTGTCAATTATATTTAAGTAAGGCTGAAAAAAATGTAGATTATATCTCACTATATTGAAGACTAGTGTAATTTTTTCCCCAAGCACAATGGTTTTCTAGCCTGAGTTAATGATCCACATACATCAAATGATATTTAATAAAATGTTTGACACACAGTTTGTGCTAAGGAAAAGCTTAATGAATGAATAACTAAAATAGCAAACTTTGATTAATAAACTAATTTCATTCAACCTTTTAGTTGCCAGAGAACTTCCTAGAAACTGGGGATAGAGCAGTAAACAAAATGTGTACTTTACTTTCTCAAGAGGGAACATCGAAAATAAATAATCCATATTCTTTAAGTTTAAAGATTCATGATTCCATATAATAAGAAGATTTGCATAATCAAGTTTTATTTAAGGCTATCAATAACATTAATCTGGAGGGAACAATAACAATCACTGAAGACTGCAGATAGAAAAACAATGCATAGGCACAAATAACCGCTCTTTGCATGACAGCTGTTTACAACTGTGCAAGTCTTCCCATCAATAGGGACATAATGGGAATATTCTATGGCATTCCTATGACAAACTGAGAAATAGGAAGTACTGATTAAACAGTGAAAGAGCAAAGGACAGCAGGAATCTGACCAATACCAGGGTCCTTCTTGAAGGGCACCATGACCATCACTGTAGAATCATGTGTACCTAGAGGTCCATGTGACAAGCTGTGGCTCAGAGACATGTTTATTTGGCTCACTCAGTGTTTTCAAAGTGTCGAATTAGTTGACACAGAAAAATCAAGACTTCTGCCTGCTTTTGAAAATTTTGAAGATCTGTCAACACTGAGTTCACATTCCAACATGGCAGCGCCTTGCTGGAACAAAGTAGTGGCCAACCTTTTTAGTTGGGGCATGTACTTTTCAGTTGGTCATTGTTCCCCTCACTCACTAATATTTAACACCAGGTTCACATTTTTTAAAAACCTGCCTGGAACCCATAGAAATTTTAGTTTCCGGAACTTGCTATTAATCATCAGGCTGAAAGAATAGGATTAGTGATGTGAATCTGTGTGTTGAGAAAGACAGATGCAAAATATTGGGAGTAGAAAAACAGTAAATAAATGTATTTTTGACACATATTTTAAAAATTATCATTTTCTGGGCAAACACTGGACTTAATGTGTATCTACTTGAATAAGAACAATCCATGCCTTTCATCTCTAAATATATTTTCTTGTCGAAGATGACACAACATAAACAGTACAAGGATACATAAATTTAGTTTAGAGTTGTGAGTTTCTACTTCAGCACTTATGTGCTATTACTAAACAGAGCTGTAATTGCTACACTACTTTGGTATGTTAGTGTCAATGCATCAATTTTACTGCCCCTTGGTTGCTGTAATTTACATAAAATCTATCTTAAAATATTCCAAGATTTTGTTTTCATCACTTACTGTGTTTCATATTTTGCAACTAGTTTAGCTTGGATTTTAAATTTGACTTTCATTCTTCCCAGTTGCTGGTGTCTATAGAGTGTAAGGTTAGGTAAAAAGATGGATCATCATAATGCTCAGGAATAAATCAAATTATACAAGTAAAATGTAACAAAGAATTCTGGCCAGAATGCCATACATAAATTCACACAAAAAAATTCATGAAATTGGTTCTCCAAAATTAAATTCAATATAGATCAGGCTGCAAGAGACAAAATGTGGTTTGGTTCACAGGTAGATTAACCAGAAGTTAAAAGTGGGCGATTAGTCCTAATTCCCTCCTCTGCTAGCTATGTTGTAATCTTGGCTAAGTCATTAAATCACACTTAAACTTTTTTAAAAAACATCTTGTTTATCCATTAAAACAAGAAACACAGGGGGCCGGGATGTGGCCAAGTGGTTAAAGTTCTGCGTACTCTGCTTGGGCGGCCCTGGTTTGTGGGTTCAGATCCTGGGTGCAGACCTGCTTCACTCATCAGCCGTGCTGTGGAGTAGAGGAAGTAGAGGAAGACTGGCATATATGTTAGCCCAGGGCTAATCTTCCTCAAGTTAAAAAAAAAAAAAAGAGGAAGATTGGCAACAGATATTATCTCAGAGCAAATCTTCTTCACCAAAACAAACAAACAAACAAAAAACCCCAAGAAAAACAGATGCTATGTGCTCTAATTTTGGAATCTAAAGTATGAAATTGCGGCACAATTGCAAACAATATCATGATGTTTGCATAACTCACGCCAATCTGATGACAGCTCATATATTGGCCAAATAGATTATAAAAATCTATCCTTGCTATACACTTCTAAGGAGATTTCTCCAGCACAGGAAACAGTTCACATTCTGCTTACGCAACTTGCTATTGTTATTATCATTATAGGAAAAGATATTGTACATTTCTATCAATAAAAATGCAAACTCATTCTAGCACGAGTAAGGAAAGAAAAGGACAGACTTTTTTATGGTGACTCACTGCTGTTGTGACTCTTAGAAGTACACCCAATAGAAAAAAATGTGATGAAAGACTGGCAGAATAGTAAATGACAGCTGCTTCACTAGAGTGGGAAAAAGCTCATGCTCAACGCCAGTAATTCAGCAATTTTACCCATCACTAATCTCATTTTTAATAAAACTAGAAAGGGTTAGGATGCGTTAATGTTATTTGCATCTTTGTCAAACAGACATAAACAATATGAAAAATGTGCTATTTATGTTAGCAAAAATGTCAATGGATTCAAGGTTTGATAGAATAATCAGTTCTTTCTTTTAAATGATGAACATAAAAATTTGTGGTTGAGGGGCCGGCTCCGTGGCCAAGTGGTTAAGTTCGTGCACTCTGCTTTGGCGGCCCAGGGTTTTGCCAGTTTGGATCCTGGGCATGGACATGACACTGCTAGTTAAGCCATGTTGAGGCGGCATCCCACATACCACAACTAGAAGGACCCACAGCTAAAATATACAATTATGTACTGGGGGAATTTGGGGAGAAAAAGCAGAAAAAAAACATTGTGGTTGATATATTGTGTTTGCCTAGATTTGGATATATTCAAATTCAAACATGTTTTCTTTTGCCCTGAGTTTTCTCTCTTGATTTTTCTTTTAATTTACTTTAAAAATTTGTGGTATAAAATTTGACATCCCTAGAGTTGGAGCTTCGAGTTAAGGCTTTTCCATGGTCACTCTACACATTTGAAGTCTTGGCTCAGAAATTATGTTCTCTTTGAAAGTTTTCCCGACTTTTCATACAGAGTTACCTATTCTTGCTTCTTTTTTTGTACTGCCATGCTGCCAGTGCACATCTCTATTATCAGCCTATCACATTTCACAGTCATTATTTGATAATACGACACTTTCCTTCAACTGAATTCATGCATCCTCAAATCTCAACCTTTAGCTTCCTGGTAGACAGCAGATGCCCCCAAAATATCAAGGAGTGAATGCATGGGCAAACAGTCACATTTTTTCCCTAGGAGTGTGAACATTTTATGATTTTATAAAAGTCTAGTTTAAAATTTGAGATTCTAAATTTTTTCCACATAATCTTCTTTTATTCTTTGCTATTTTGGCTGACAGTCTTTGAGACTGAACATTTCGTAATTGGTGGGTGGAGTTACTGAAGCTGATGATTCTAACAATAGCATGTCAATCACTTTACAAACTGTACTCAGAAAAAGGCCTCTTGATAACATTGCAAGTGCTCAGCACATCTATGGAAGAACACGGGGAGTTCTGTGATGCTGTAAAGAGTAGTTGGCATCATCAGACAGAAGAGAAGCCTGTACCAAGAAACCAAAATATACAGAGGCAACAAACGCATGCGCAAAGGTAAAGAACCTTTCCAAATAGGAAAATGTATTTTCAAATAGCCTTTTCATAAAAAGATCTTCCCCGTGGTGCTAGACAAACTAGTTTATATGTTCTTTTTTTAGTGGGTTATTATTTATTGAGTTTATGAATCTGATGTGTCCTCGACTATCATGTAGAAACAGCAGTAGAATGCATTGGGCAGAATTACTATGACATCAAAAAATTGCATTGAGATATTTATGACAATGAAAGACAATACTTTACCTCATTTTAATTTATACAAATGGGGGAAAATATCAAGAGGAAAGAAGACTTAAGGCAATTCCAAGTCCTGATTCTTCGTATAACTCAGTATGCTCAGAAGTGAAGCCTCCAGTCCTACTTGGTTTTCCATAGCAGTCTTGCCTAAAGCTATGAGCAAGTACTAGTTGGATTGTTGGATTGTAAGAGACTGATGATGCAAAACATTTGAAAAAAAATAAAGGCAGCGAATTTTTCCTATGAAATCACTGCATCGCTAAACATGAGTGATCTTATATAGGCTTCACCTATGCATTTATTTATCCAACCAACAGCTATTGAGGACCAAGTATCTCTATAGCATTGTGCTAGGCATTGTCAGTATTATTTTAATGAAAGTTTCTATGATTATATCTTCATCCATCTATCATCTATTTATCTATCTACCTACCTGCCTATCAATCATCTATCTATTTATCTCTATATCCGTGCAATATATAAAAATATCTACACATATACTTGACGGAATAAAAAAGGCTGTTAGTGGGGCTGGCCCCGTGGCCGAGTGGTTAAGTTCGCGCGCTCCGCTGCAGGCGGCCCAGTGTTTCGTCGGTTAATGTCTGCTCGTCAGACCACGCTGAGGCGGCGTCCCACATGCCACAACTAGAGGAACCCACAACGAAGAATACACAACTATGTACCGGGGGGCTTTGGGGAGAAAAAGGAAAAAGTAAAAAAAAAATCTTTATAAAAAAAAAAAAAGGCTGTTAGTTTTGAAATTATCTTGAGAACAGGTTTGTTATCTACACAGATGCATGAGTTATGCAGATTTATTGCATAAATCTCCAAAAGAAGTGTTATTCAATTAATTTCAACTCTTTCTTGACTCAAAACGACTATGCTTTGGTCATATTTAGCTATAAAGAGCAAAACATCATTTTTTAATAAAAATATTTAATTTAAAAATAGAAATATTTGACTTCAAAAAGAAAGGTTTCTGATTAAGCAAAGCCAGTGTTAACTGCTAGAACTCTCACTGTCCTCTTCTTTTCAAAAAGTATTATTTAGAGAGCCTTATCCCAGTGTCCAAAAATGCTGAAGATTCCTAAAAAGAACATATAAAAGAAGGACTCTTATCTGGGCCATCAAACGTATTAGTTATATAAATAACAATATTTATTTGACAAACTAAAAAAGCAGGATCCATAAAAACACTCAATTTGCGGTAAAAGACACTTTCTAGAAGTTTTATGTAGATGTATGGTAAAGACGTATATATGTATACAATATTTCAATCTTAACATAGACATAAAGCATCTTAAAACCAAAGAGTCGCTAGGATATAAATAAACATAAAAGCACAATAAAAGAGGCTAAAACTCAGAATCTCAAGGAGCAGTCAAACTGCAAACAAAAAGCTTGCAAAAAGAATGAAAATATTCTAAAGAAAAAGACAACCGGAGGTAACGTGTATCCTATGTTAATGAATGCAAACTAAAAGAAACAGAGAATTCTACCTCTTCATTACCACCCCTCCCCCACCAATGTCCAATTGATTTATAAGCCTTGCCAGTTCTATCTTTAATTATCTCTTGAGTCAATGTCCTCTTTACCCTAGAACTTCTGACCCAATAAAGCCCTCATGTATTTAATCCGCTATTTCAGTAGTCTCCTAACTTATCTTCTTCCATCTAACGTTGACCCCTCTATATCAATCCTATACAGCCAGAGAAATCTTTCTTAAATGCATGTGTATTCATGTTTAAGTTTTTTCAATGGTTCCTGATTGCATTAGAATAAAGTAAAAATTCTTTAGCATAGTATATCATTTTCTCTATTATCTGGCCTTTGCCTACATCTCCAGCTTCATGCCTCAATTATACCTCACTGTATTCACAAATATATCATGCTATTTTACCTTTTGCATAAGTTGTTCCTTTTGCCTAGAATGCAATTCTATATTCATGAAATTATTTTCGGTTTCAGCTGAAGCATTCTCCACCCTCAGATTTCCTCTTCAACCATCCTTCATCCAGAGTAAGGTTTATCACCTCCTCCTTGTGTCCCAACACACTTCATTTATATTTTCTGTCATAGAATCTACCGTATTGCACTTGTACTTATTTTTCATGTGTCTGTCTCTCTGACAGAGTGAGCTCCTTGAGGGCAAAATAATATCATACTCATCACTGACTCTTTTGTGCCTGACATATGGTGGGTGCTTAATGATTATCCACTGAATAAAAAAAATAAGGCACAGACTCTGGAGTCAGCCTTCCTGAGTTAGGATCACATTTACTCACTTTTTTTGGGCAAGTTACTTAGACCTTCCATGTGTCCATTGCTTGTCAAAAAACAAAAAGGGAGGGGGGTAAATATAGTGCCTATCTCAGAAGGTTATTGTGAGGGGGAAGTAAGTTAATGTATGCGAAAACCTGGCTCATAAGTACTACATTATGGTTTCCTATCTTCACTTCACAAATATCCATTGCACACTTACTTTGTGTCAGCTATTCCCCCAGTAATTCAGGCTGCATAGTAAACAAGGCCAAAAAAAAAAAAAAGGATTGAATGAAGTAGATTGTCTGTGACTATGTCAATGAATCGCACCATTGAATATTGCCAGAAAATTTTCATTAAAGAATTAAGCTCAGAAACTAAAGAAAAGGCAAATTCCAATACTATGGACATTTGTTTTCCACCAGAGAAATAGTGGATTTGGGGGGGGTGTTATTCAAAGAGACATAGGTGAAAAAGAGATAGGTGACTATGCACATTATGACTCTGCCAAATCATTCTGGTGGCTAGGACATGGTAGTCTTCCATAGCGGCGTTGCCAGAGAGTGGCTTTGTGATCACCTATCCAGTTTTTCTTCAGTTCCTCTTTCATGAACTGTTACCTAGTGAACAGTCAGTTCACAGCGATTTAATCTACTATTACACAGTTCTTACCACACTTGGTCTTTCCTGAAAGGTCCTCTTGTATGACTCTCACTTAGACATAAATTGAGAACATTAAGATTTGTAAATTATATATCTTTTTATCAGTCACAGCTTCCAATTTCAAGCCTCAGAGTCTGACTGATTTCAACAGGAAAGGCAATTTGTTAAAGAGACATTGCGTGGCAGAGGTGTGGAGGATATCTCATGGAATCTCCAGGAGTCCGGAGAATAACCCTTGGAGGTCTTGCAGTCAGTAACAGTGCTGGATAATGCCGCAGAACTGTCTGGTGAATGCACCCTTGCAGCTGACACTGGACACCAGACACATTCATTGCCGAAGTCTCTCTTACTATATAACTGATGTGGCTTCCGGAATAGTTTCTTCTTGAAATTGAATGTAGCTAATCTCCTGCCACCAGCCATCACCAAAATTGATTCTGCATAGTCCCTGCTTCCCGTGTCATTTCATTACTTCTTTAGGCAAGCCTGAGTTGGAGGTGTCTGATTGACACAGTCTGGTTCACTGGCCTGCATCCTAGACACCGGCAAGGCTAGGAGAATGAGTGTACGGTATTTGCAGCTTCTCCTAGTGGAGGCTGGTTCTTCCTCAGTGGGTGGTGGAGTGCCTAAGTTAAGAAGGTGGTTCAGATTTAAAAAGAATGAAAAGTGCCCATTACCCCTGCTCGGAGAGTATTCATGAACACTAAGTTCTTCTTAACTAAACGGGAACCAGTTAAAAACACAAGAAAATGAGTACCACTCATTTTTGACAATAGATAACAGTGGAAAACACTATTCATGTCTTATAATGAAACTGATTGGGGTTCATTTCTTGGCAATATTTGTTCCATGTGACATTACAAGCAGATGCAGGAAGACTTTGAGACGGCTACAATTTGCCTGCTAAGAGGATCCTGAAGAGTTCTTGTAATACAAACCTGCCTCCTTTTTTCACTGTCCCTCTGGGTCTTTATGGCCATCAGTCTTGTTCACTGGGAGGAATGACATTTTAACTCCTTATATAAAATCCAAACAAGAAGGGGAAGAGGCACAGTAAAACAGATTTGGCTCTGATATAAGAATTCCAAGACTATCTGGGCAAACAGGGAATTTCATGGTAATTATTAATTGTGACTGCAGATGGATTACTCTGATCATATGGGGTTTCTTCAAAAGAAGATAAAATAGGGGAAAAATAAAAAAGGGTAATTAGCTGCAGTTTCACCGGTGAATATATCTACTAGCAACGTGGGAATGGAAGGAGATTGAAGCAGCAGACAGGCATGTCGGGTTTTGGCTGGAGTTTGTCATCAATTCAAGTGAGAAATCAGGTGAATAAGTCACAGCTAATATCAGTCTCACTTAGAATCCTCATCTGTAATCCGCTGAGACAGAGCAGGGAGTCACTCAGGGAGAGACATAGGAGGGGCTACCACTGACCGAGCGTTGTGTGCGGTAGGAAATGTACAAGGCCCTTTACACTGCTTTAACATCTAATTCTTTAAAATTCTACCGTCCTTGAATTCTACATGTTGATTATATGTGAACTTAATTAGTAAAAGGAGGTAAAGGAAAAATGCTATGCAAGATTTAAAAAATACCAAACATATACTGTGAATATATTGTATCAAGTAGAATTCCATCACTCAGCTATTTTGAACCAAAATGCATATTTTTAACACCTAAATGCAATAAGTGATGTATTTGACATGCATTTATGATGTACTTAGAGTCTGTTTAAAGTAGGGACAAGAAAGAAAGAGAGCCATTATCCTCAAGCAGCTAAATATGCTGAAGAACTACACAGTTCTGAAATGCCTTTCAAGAACCCCAAAATTAATAGTCATGTGTGGCAATTTTTATTGTGTATTAATTCTTAAAAAGTCACTGGGTCTTTCAAAATAATATCATTTTCACAACTGTATCAGGTAACTATACATTTTGCTTTCTTCCTTTCAGCGTTGGTGATTCAGTGAAACACCTTTTCTAGCAATATAATATTGTCATCAAGTACAAAGATTCAACAAATATAAAAATCAATGTCATAAGTTAGAGATGTCTCAAAATTGAAAACACACAGAGGACAGAGAGGGATAAAGAACAAGCACAAGAAAAGGCTGTTAGAAGAAGGTGTAATCTTTCCCCATGTTCTGTGATGTTGAGATTTGCATAGAAGCTGGAAAAAATGAAGAATTTCCCAAACATATCTCTGCAATAGCATGGTGCTAAGGACAGGATATTTTCATGTCTCTTCCTTTTCTTAGGCCTTGTGTTTTTCCAGTTTTTTTTAGCATGATAATTCGTTTGTAATTATGCAAACTAATAAATAAATGCATATCTGAAAGAATAGACAAGCTTGACTCAATCCAATCATTTTCAAAAACCCATGAGGATGGGTTTATTTTAAGAAATACCAGACCCAGAAGAAGCAGAAAGAGCTAATAATATCTTCTTATGTCAAGTGTTTACAGAAACACCCATTTTCATAAAAGTAACTAGATGGAAAAAACATTTTGCCATTTCTGCTAAGTTCTACAAGCATAATGATTCTGTAATGTTAATGGTTTCTTTTGTTATAATTTTCCTTGCTCTTCACAAAGTAGCAAAATCTAAGTTAAAATTCTGTAGCTTGCCATTACATTATAACAAATTAAAAATAAAGTAAATTAAATTAGTATATTATAACATGTTGCACATGTTATACATATATGTATGTATTATACACGTTATAACATATTGAGAATTCTGTTGAGTAATTATACAAAGTGCACATTTGTATTTATAAACTAATACCAGACTTCAGATTGAAAACGGGGCCACACAAATGTCTTCTTCTTCCCAACTTGCCCTAAATGTCTACTCCTTCCAGTAAAAGAAGGTATAGAATTCCATTTTGTCAACATGTCTGTGTTTTACATCTTTATCAACATCAAACAGTTTCTGAGGTCACCTATTCAAGAACCAAGAACATGAAACTGTGCTGTGATTTTGTGTCTTTGTGGAAAGGGTCCAGGTGACACTCTTTCAACAACTCCAGGCCCTGTGATAAGAGCAATACCGCTCCTTTTTTCCTACTGGAATCCTAATTCATTTTACTTTAAAGCAGTGAAGGGTATATCTGTAAGTGCACTTGTCTCCTGTAAATGAAATTGAAAATGGGTTCCATAAGAACAAATAGAAACAGAAACAGAAAACCCACAATACCATTAAGAAGAAGAGAAGATGTGGTAGTGGTGCTGCCGTAATTGGGGTAAACGTTGCTTCTACAAATTCTATTTTGGAGAATGAGTAAGATGAATTGTAGAAAAAAAAGCAACCAATTCAGGATTTTTTGAAAGCGTCGAATCTGTGCTTGTAACTCAGTCTTACTTATGAGTATTTGTACTATCCACTGAGACCCAAATGCATGAGAAACAGTGCCAGGGCACCGTTCATATGGTAATATTTCTAAACCCCCAGGCCACCGGGCAGATTAGTTCATTTCATTATTTTCAGCACAGTAAAGGAACCCAGGCTGAACGCATGCACTGGATGCACTGCACCGTTTCCCCAAGAAGACAGAGTTTCCACAGGAGACCAAGGCTAACATTTTGCCCATGTCTTCACTATGGGGTTGGAATGAATTTCCCTTTATAATGATACACTGGGATGGCCTGCAGTGCTGCCACAGAGAAGGGAGGAGTGAATCCCTCTACGCACTAGAAGGAGAACTCATATACCAACAGATTCTGCAGACAGGAGCTGAAATTGGAAGTTGCAAAGGGACTGTGACTAAGACTTCATGGGCACGCCTCAGGAGATAGCCAGCAATTACCATCAGCTTCATCTGGGGTAGAGGCATCTAGGGACAGCAGAGTTTGAAAATTGTAGTGTGTGGCTCTAAAGTAATGTGATTGATGTCAGTAGAACATAGAAGGCAGTCTTCTTGTCCTTTATGGGCACCCTGTAACCCAGGGGGAGACCACACATTGGTTTAACTTTGTAAAGAGCCAAATGACTATGAGCATGTTTGCTGAATTATTTAATAAGACTTATGACTACATAATTAAGTCCTGTGTCTTTCAGAAAATAATATCTGTATGGAAATATCAAAGGTACAAGCTCGAGAGACATTGGGTGTACAGATTAGATAGTCCAATGAAATTAAAGTTTTTTATTGAAAAATTCCAATAATTAATAAGTTAAATTTCAGTTTTAATTAATTATAGGTGTATCAGTGTGACCTAAGCTAACAAATTCATTAATGTTTTAAATTTTTTTTATTCTAATTGGTTTTATCTTGACATTTTGATGTATCTTTCTTTAGTTCATTTATATCATTCTATTATTTAGTTTATTTTTAATATTTGAATTTATCTTTGTATATGCAAAAATAACACTATTTCAATACTGTCCGCCATTACCAAAGGAATTAAGTGGGTTTGGGGCAACTAGTACCTCGGTTGTTTGGCTGACTGACATTTTATTCGTGATGATTTGTTGAAGCCCTTCCTTTCTCTTTCCTCCACAGTCCCTTGTTCTATTCTTTGACTGCTGTAGGCATCTCGAGAGAAATGCCAAATAAACAGAAGGGTCTTGCTCTCAGAGTAAAGAAGAATGTGGTGGGCAGAGGAGAAGCCTCAGATGAGAAACTACGAAGAGAGTGGTCACCTCTGGGATAACAAATCCTGGCTCGGGTTTGCACTGTCCTGGTCATTGCTGCACATTAGAATCACCTGGAGAGGGGCCAGCCCCATGGTGCAGCGGTTAAATGTGCACGTTCCCCTTTGGTGGCCTGGGGTTCGCCGGTTCTAATCCCAGGTGTGGACATGGCCCTGCTTGGCAAGCCATGCTGTGGTAGGCGTCCCACATATAAAGTAGAGGAAGATGGGCATGGATGATAGCTCAGGGCCAGTCTTCCTGAGCAAAAAGAGGAGGATTGGTAGCAGATGGTAGCTCAGGGCTAATCTTCCTCAAAAAAAAAAAAAAAAGGATCACCTGGAGACTATAAGTTCCCTGATCCCTGATCACACGCCAGAACAATTAGATCAGAATGACCTGGACTGTCTGGGGAGTTCCAGTGTACTATAAGAGTTGAGGAACCCCTCACTGAGAGCCTAGATGACTGAGGTGACCAGAGCCCCCATGGAGATTCCATGTCCCAGCCTAACAGGGAGAGTGATTTGATTCTAAATCTTTATCCAGACAGAGAAGAGGTAGGCAGTGATGTGTCAGGGGCTCTGAAAAGATGTCCTGCATCAGGTCCAGAGTGATGTAGAAACCAGAAGAGAGAGGATTCATTGAAACCCACCACCACTACCTTCCTGTCCCCCAAACCAGGGAAGCCTGAGTAGAGGCAGATCGTAGGGGCTTCATAAGGAGTGTGGGGTGCATTTCTAGACAGATCAGGCCCACGCAGCCCTTCTTGGAAGCAGGGGAAGAATTAGTGGTTTGTTGGGGCTTGTGGAGAAAGCCTCTCTTTCTTTCATCCTGAGAAATACAAGTTCTCATGGAATTTAGTTTGTGTTTGCTTTTGTTTTCCTCATAGCTGACGCAAACAGTACTAAATGCAGTTAATTTACTTCACAACTTGAGCAAGAAATTTTTCACAAAATATAATTTTTTTCGATCCGATTTCTACTGAAAAACGTATGGGAGTCTGCCATGACCCACAGAGCTCTAGAAAGGTAGGCATGGATAGGAAGAGAGGAGACACAGGCAGACAGAGATTTGCAGGAGGTCATCAGCTGCAAAGTGGCAAAGCAGCTGTGGCCAGGACACAGGTGGGAAAAGCAGTAATGACTGAGCAATCATGAGCATAACAGAGATAGCTTTGAATGCAAGAGTAGAGGAAAAAGAGTCAATTCATGAAATATGCATCTACAAACCCACAAGTGGATCAGAGCTTGCATTTCCACCTCTTGCTGAATTGGAAGGAAAACTGAGTTACCAGCGGAGAGCCAAGCTGAATTTGCTGCAGGGCATGGTCAGGAGCTGGGATGTTTTCATTAACAGATACCTCCAGTCAACTGAATTTTGCATAATCCAGTTTGTGCAGGTCTGGCTGCATGTGGATTATAGACCATAATTGGTTGAGGCCATTGTTTTATTGTTTGATTTATTTAGCAAACCCTTGATCTTCTGATTCTGAATCAGCATTCAAAAGTTAATCTTATTGTGCTCTTTACATCACCAAAGTCCACTCGGCCACAGATGCTGAGAAAGAGTTGTAGAGGATAACGAGCTTAAAGGGTCTGGATTTGGAAGAGAAAAGCAGTGAAAGTTCATTGTTTGAACTTCACCTGTTAAGTTGTCTGCCTATTAGCCTCACTCGTGAGCCTCTGGAGGACATGGCACATCATTTCTGGTCTGTGTTTCCCTGAGACCATGCTGGCATCCAGCATGCACTGAGCCCCTACAGTGATCGCTAGGCCCATGGAATGTTCTTGTGTATTCCCTGGCCTGTCTGGAGAAAGGTTGGGCTGATTCCCTGGCCTGTGTCAAAGGAAAAGAAACAGTTCTCTGGCAAATAGGAGCCCTCATTTCTTAGTATTTGTACATATGAGCATTGTAAGTTGAAAAAACCCTTGCTATATTTTATTAAGCCAATTGTAGGAATATATTTATCTTCATTGTTTCAATTGCATGAACCAGAAAACATCATGAGGTTGTTTCTACCTCTTACAGATACTTTTCTTTCTCTTTCATACATCAGCTAAAACATGTTAAGAAACCACAGCACTTGTAGAAATGGGAAAAAAATCAACCCTCTCAACTTTCCCTGTTTTCCTCATTTATTCAGGCAATGTAGCTTTTTCTCTCCTGCCTGATTCAATTTATTTATTAATTATATTATTTTCCTCTCAGTACATTTTGTCACAATACTGAATAAAGCAGTCTTCAAAAGCAAATGCTATGTTATTCATTTGCTCCCACTTACAAAACAAACTTTTATCATTAGTGGCATCCCAGGGCTGCAACGTACCCGCCCAACATACGTTTTGTACCTATTCCTGTCCTCAGCCTTCTGAGAGGTCCCCTCATCTTGTCACCTCCTTGAATTGGGTTTAAGCACTTTTTCCTCAAAAGAAGATATGCTATTATGAGTTTTTAATTATATGCTAAAGTTGCTGAGTTCTCCAGAGCAACATGAGCCCAAAGCATGTACAGGGATGTTCATTTTAAACAAATCTTTACCTACCTAATGAGCTCCTGGGAGATGCTTCTCTCTCCCAGGGCCAAAGAACCAAAAAAAGCTAAGGTATGAGGCACAGAACAATGTCATCCTTCTTTGTCAGTTTACACATACATAAGATGTTTATGAATCATATTGCACATTGAGAATAATTGCCACTTGATTATATGCTCTCTTGGCTTTAGTGGCAATACTACTAATGGTAATGTCTGGCGTTGATTGAACAATGAATATATGCTAGGCATTACAGTAAGAGTTTTACATGGATCATCTCATTTTATTCTTAAAGCACACCTGTTACTTCATCCTCATTTTACAGAAGACATCAGGCGGCTAACTAAAGGGATTATAAACCAGACCGTCTGACTTTGGAGCTGGCAGGCCTAACCAGACCTCTAAACTGTCTCATTTTGAGGGGGGTTACCTTAAGTTATAAGAATCATTTTAAAATAGTACACACAATTAAACTACAATTCAAGACACACTTTTGGTCACAACCTTGTGTGTCGATAGACATCTAGGTTAGGTTGGGGCTGTTAACAGCAAGCCATGACCTTGAAACATTGTGTAATAGAAAGCTAAAGGTAGGTTTAAAGCACTTATATGAGAAATGCTTTGCAATGTGGACATTTAGCTGATAAAAATATGTTTAGTTTGCTAGAAAATAATTGTGGGTCACCTTTAAAGAGCCTAAAACACACAGATGTCAGATTATATCTGTCACAAGCTGTTAGAAATGTTTTCTATCAACCAAAAATTGTCCGAGGATTGTTCCAAATCCACACAATCTTACAGAGTGCTAATGTTTACACTAGGATTTTTGCAATGGCAGATGTATGCAGAAAGATACATACTGTCTTGCAGCTCCCTACTGGTCCACATCAGAGTTGGCAGCAGGGAGTGAAGGTCGGGAATACTTGAGACTCTTGACATGGATTCAGTGCAGCCATTTTCAAATAAAAGCAATTACCTAAGCGCTGTATTGCACCGATGATTTCCAAAATTTTTAGAGCTGCATCTGCTCTTCCCTACTTAAGCCACTCAAAAAGAAAAAAAATAAGCAACTCCAGTAAAGAAGAGGCTTCCAGGACTTCACAATAACACAAAAAGAGCTACTCAGTACTGCGTAAATATGGGAGAAAGAAAACGAAGAAGAAATTCATATGAGAAGATGAAACTCAAACCTTGAGTGTGAGACTATGGCACAAAGAAGGAACATCTTAGACTGCTAATGGGGCTGAGCTTTATGTTTGGGGAGGGTGAGAATGTGCTAAAATGAGGTTGTGGTGACACTGCACAACTTTATAAATATACTAAAAATCCATTGACTTGTACACTTAGGAAGGGCTACTTTCATGGTATGCAAATTATATCTCAATAATTGTTAACAAAGAAAAAGGAACAAAAAGAGGAAGAAAGTCTTAGAAATAAACAAACAAACACCCAGAAACCACAGAATGGGAAAGTTTAAATGAACTCAGAAAAGAGCCAATGGCAGTTCCCCGCCAATGACCCATTTATTCTAATATCTGCTCCAGCATACTTCAAGACACACTTTTAAGGATGAGGGGATGGATTATTCAGACCATTCTTCCCAACTGGAGCCTGTTGTAGTGAGTGGATTGCAAACGTCCCTCTTAAGTGGTCCTTTCCATTCTCACATTAAGGACATACTGATTTTCACTGGTATAGAACGCTGAGAACTTAATCCTAAAACAAAATCAGAAGCAATGCTGATGTGATATTTCTACCCTGAATAGCAACAGGAGGCATGTCAAGTGGCTTATAATCCCTTAAGGAGGGTTCGATTTCATTCATCTCTACTCGAATCAGTCATGGCTGTTTTGAAAAGCAGAATCTAAGTGGGCAGTGCTAAAAAGGGTTAGCACTACCAGAGCCACCTAATAAAGTTTCCCCAACACATTGTTCTAAGAAGCCGAACTCTTGCCCCTCTCTTCCCTCTCCCAGGGCCCTGATTATCCAGAGTGACTCTTTTTTCGAATTTACATAAGGATATTCACAGGCTAGCAGTGATGCTGCTGTTAAACAGGCAGAACCATCAAGTATGACAAGCGTAGAATATATAAATAGGACATCATCCCTTTTAAAATTTCTGGTATAAATGAATGTTCCTGTATTTTATACCTCCTTTCTTCTATTTAAGAACCTCTAGTTCAATAGGTATAAAATAGTCTGATCAATCGCAAACAGAAGGGATAGCTTAATTTTCAAAATTTGTTTAGCTCCATTGCTGATCTCCCAGACAAACTGTTACCAAATAGTCAGCTAATTACCCCAAAACATCTGACTTCAATACATTACGAAGGAAAGAGGCAGATTGGACTTAATTATTACACCTTATGAAATTATTACTAATTGTGACATTAAATATTGTCAGAGATCCAAAATAAATGTTCTTTCTTTTACCTCTAACTAAACTTGATTTCCCAATTGATATTAATTTCTCTAAATTAATTAATTTAAATATTAATTTTCATATGTCAACAAAATAAATATTTTTGGGCCAGAGGCAGACTTAGCAGAGACATAAATCTCAAGTACTTTCAACAAGCAAAGAGACTGAAAACACTCTCAGAGCTGACAACAGTTTGGGTAAGAGAATTAACTGTCCATCTCTACTTGTAAACGTCTTGTCCTCCTCAATCCTTGCTGATGAGAGAAGCGATATTTAGAATGTATTTAGATAGCTTTGAAAGTTTAAATGAATATCTAAGACGTGACTTTTCCACATTTTCCTCTCTATAATCAAATTTGACATGTATCTGAAATTTCCAATAAGGATTATAAATTAGTCATTTAATTTTCTAAAGTGCAGATGATTTCTTCTTTCATTTTCCCACAGACTTCTAAATACAGTTCTATAAATTTTATTTACTAGTTTATTCTTCCATATGTTTCCTTTATATTTTATTTATATCGCATTGCATGATGACTTAGATTTAGTCATTCCGCATGGAATTATGGGGCATTATTAGCATGTCTATAGGTAGATAATAAAACAAGTTCAGAGAGGTCACTACAGGCCCAGAGTCATGCAGATATTCAGACTTCTAGTGGGTGGTTTTTGATTACTCTCACATTAGTATTTTTTGTCCTTAGAGCAGAGACTGAAGCTTATAATAATAAAGTACACTTGCAAGCAGTTTATAGATAGACACTTTTTTTGTTCATTTGCTTGGTTTGGTTGGTTGCTTTTGTTTTTACCAAGTATTCATTTATTCTTTGTTGATAACCATATCCTGAGAACTTCCCCTTAGGTAAACAGGTCCAGAGGCCTCAGGCGATCAGCATCCTCTGGCCACAGCAATTACTTCTAGGAGGAGCATATGTGTTCCATTTAGAGCCAATTAGGTGCATAAGGATTTTTTCCCAGGACTTCTGGAAAAAACATTCATACTCTTTGTCTGCAACTTTTTTACTACTATCTGGGGCAAATCTGAATGAGAATGGGGCCAGCCTGGAGGAAAGGAGGCTGAGAAGTAAAAAAGAAGGAATATGATCAAAGGGATACTTAATTATTTTTTTAACAATCATTTGTGTAGTGCTTACAATGGGCCAGGCACAGTCTTAAGCACTTTACATAAACAACTCGTTTAATTCTCTTAACAAATCTAAGAAGTGGATGCTATTCTAATCTTGACTTTATAACCAAGGAAACTGAGGCACAGAGAAGTTGAGAAACTTGCCTAACATCATACAGCTGATAAGTGAAAGAGCAGGGATTTGGACCCAAGTGATCTGGCTTCAATTTCTGTGCTCTTGGCCGCTATCCTAAACATACTTTGAGCCCTTGTATCAATGGTGAAGTAATACATATTTAACAGTGGGTACTGGAAAGAAGGAAGGAAGGGAGGGAAGAAGGGATGAAGGGAGGAGGGAAAGAAGGAAGGAAGGAAGGGAGAAATGAAGGAAGGACGGAAAGAAAATCCCTGGCATAAATATTCTTGCTATAGCTGATTTCAAGCTATTAACACAATGTCATCTAGTTTGCAAAATTACTAAAAATTTAATAATTGGAGAGTTGGTACAAGCACAGCTGCTCTAAGTACACCACTGGAACTTCCATCAAACCTCCCTTCCGCAAGAATGCATTTTTGTGAATTTATAATGTTCCTTTTTGTTTAAGCCACTTTTGGCTGGGTTTTGTCTTTTGCAATATTAACTAGTCATAACTGATACCAAGTTTCATGGATAAGGAAATATTTTCACAGAAATTGCTCTGTTATATTAGATCTTTACAATAACCTCCTGGGATAGAAAAATCACTCATCAGGTTCCCCATTCTAACACATTAGAAACTGAGGCTTCAGGGAGTTATGAATTTGGTCCATGTAATACTGGCCAAACAACTTGCCAGACCCAATGCAAAATGAAAATGTGGGGTCCCCTGTTCAAAATTATTAAGAATTTCAAGACGATGACAACAGAGCATGAAACCAAGTACAAGGCCTTCTGAGCATGGAACCCTGTGCAATTGCCCAAGCCATACACTCGTGAAGGTGTCCCTGGGTCTATGTTACTCAGCTCTGTAAGTGGCAGAGGTGGCCTGTGAACTCAGATCTACGATTTTCATACCCCTTACACTCTATCACACTGCTTTCCTGTAAAATAAAGGATCTGCAAATACGTTACCTATACCTCTATGTGAAATTTTTTATTTAAATTATTAATAGTAAGTATTTCATGTTGTTGACCGATTTCAAGGAAACACACAATGTTGCAACAGTGATATATTAGATCACAAGTGTATCCAATCTTAATTTCTTGTTTACATTATGTTTCCTTTAGGCAAAATTAAAAGAAATTTTAACATAAATTTATTGAGGTACCTATATTGCACATTTTTTACTTTTCAGACAAAAAGCCAGAAAAAGGAAACAAATACTATTTCACACACCAGATTTTTAATTATTCTATCTGATATACTCCTCCCCCAACAATACGCACCCAATTGCCTTATTTTTTTAAAACTTAGGCATCTCTAAATATCCTAGGGATTTTTCTAAAAAAAACAATCTCTCTTTTCTCTTCCACTACAAAATTTCAGAAATACTCTAGTTACTTTCTTTCTCATGGAAAACCTGGGCCTAAGTACAGCCGTTTACAGTGCAATTACTATTTTTCAAAGTGCCGGACTCAGTCTGATGAGTTTTATTACTTAGATTCTCGCATTTAAATATCATTATATCCCATGACAATGCTTGGTGATATATGATAACGGAGTAATGAAATGAGAAAAAAATCTTTTATATAAGAAAAGATTTAGAAGTTGTGTTACGCAGTTTTGTGTAACATCTGGGTTCTCCTACTCAACTTTTGATGATTTCAAAGAAAACAGAAAACATACCACAATAAACAGCCAAATAATGCTTCAAATTTAATCTATGCAAACAACCAGCAGATACTTTATCATGAATTATAACATAGAAGCAGAGGCTCAATATCAACATTGTTCTCAACGTTTCTATTTACCTGTTGACTAACCCAGGCTATTTAATTTTCATTTATGTTTGAAACATTAGAAGCTGAGAGGAAAGCTATTCCAGCATGGTTCCCTAGAAATGCGGCAAAATGCTCCAAGTGAGTAAAACAATACATTGGTATGCTTTAAACATGATTTTCTAAAAGGTTTGAAATTACGATTTTTGTTAATGAGTAATGAAAATAAATATACCACCAAAGAGGGCAGGTGTGTGTGTTTTACACTGGCATTTCAACTCATACATGAGCATTTCAACTACACACAACGTATCCGTTACCTGTAGTAGCATTACCTGCTCAGATCTGTTCTGGTGCTGGTATTGGTACTGAGAAAAGGTATTACAGGAAGAAGCAATTTTGTCCTTCTCAAACTGTTTCCTCACTCTGGCCAAACCACCAGGCACCGTGCACATTTCTGACTCCTCCATCATCTAAGACAATTTAAGAAAAAGGAAAATTCAGCTTTACATTTACTCAGGTTGGAATTCTCAAACTATTTTTTTAAATAGTTGACAATTATCAATCGGTGGCATATGAAAAAGATATTAATATACGCAATTATCTCAGTAGACCCTTACAGAAAATCTTGATAAAAATAATCACTCCATGTTGTTTTCTCATTTATTAATCTTTTGATATAATGTCAGAAAGATCTTCAAAATAGTGAGTTAATTCTCCTTATCTCAGATAGATTTTGATGCCTAGAGATTAGACCTATTATTAGAATATATTTTTCAAATAATAAAAAGACTACTGGAAATTAGAACAATTGATTCAATTTTAACATAAAATGAGGTTATCATTGAAATCCCAAATGCCTCTATAGGCAACACATTATTAAGAATATCACAAACATTCGACTCATTCCAAAATGTATTTATATCATTAGGGATAAACAAAATTGCCTTGGAGTATCTCTTATACAAAATTATTAACATCAGTAGTAATAACAACTACTTAATACAAAATGCTGGGTGGTTTTCTCTATATTTACATATATTTTGTCATTTGATGCTTCTCTGAATCCTGTGAAATATGGACACCTATTATCCTCATTTTAAAATGAGGAAATCCAGGTTTGGGGAAGTAAGGCAGGTGGTTAAGTTCTCACAGCTGGGGTGTGAGTGTAAGAGCTGGAATCTGAATGATATCTGTCTGTCTTAATCACAGCTGTCTTTCTTAATCACTAGCCTTAAAAAACAGGCAGAAAAACAGTAAATCCCAGATTGGCATACCCCAGGACTCAGCTCTTAGCTTCAGGGTGAGAATCGGGGGGATTTAAGTTTAGAAAGCGTCTATTCTATCACTGGCAGTTTACAGATGAGCAAGTCTATTTGAGTTGGTACCACTTGGAGCAACTTGAACAACATTGCGGAGTCTTTTCACATCTGACGCCCCTGTGGGAAGCACCGTAACTCAGGGGCTTTGGTTTTGATGATTCAGCACACTCCCAGCCCGGCAGGCACTAGAGTCCAGATGGGATAACAACTGTCAAGCAAACAGGCCCCATGCCAACCCGCTCTCCTACAGGGAGGGAGGAGACTCGGCCACACTTCATCCACAGGAGGTCTCCTGAGGTCTAGCCCAGTCCTGACTTAACCCTGGAAGCCTTGAGACTTCAAAGTAACTGGATGCCTGCGAGCTGAGGTTCTCATACCATGCACTGTGGACTCCCTGTGCCCTGTTATCTTTACTCAAACGTGTAGTTTCTCAAATGGATACTAAAAACACAACTACTATCTTGAGGTTTCCCATATTTCAAAATATTGGAGACTGAATTAGTACTGTAGATTATCTGAATTACTGGCAAGTACTCAAGCGGTTGCTTTATACAACTTATAGCCTTTCCCAATCACATGGACTGTCAGATATTTAAGAATATGCACATAGGCCTTCTGGGAAGAAGGGATAAGATTGTATTCTTATATGTACTAGATATATATTCTATCAGATTCTACAGCAAACTTCAAATGTAAATCCTGGTCAGTTACTGCCATTTGATACATGTGAAAGTTGTGCCAAAGTATGGCGCCACTTTGAAATTTAAGATAAAGAAGAGAAAGGGTGAATTAAGGCTACAATATTTCTTTTATCCCCTTTGCCATTTAAATTATACAAAAGGCCTTCCTTAATTGATCATATATAGATAATCTATAAATATTAAATTATAAAAATTGATAATTATTACTTTTGTTTTTGTTTTTTTGAGGAAGATTGGCCATGAGCTAACATCCACTGCCAGTCCTCCTCTTTTTGCTGAGGAAGATTGGCCCTGAGCTAACATCTGTACCTATCTTCCTCTATTTAATATGTGGGACACCTGCCACAGCATTGCTTGATAAGTGGTGCTAGGTCCTCGCACCTGGAATCCGAACCGTTGAACCCCAGGCCACCCAAGCAGAGTGTACAAACTTAACTGCTGTGCCCCCGGGCTGGCCCTGGTAATCATTGTTAAGAAGAACCTTACTCTATATAATCTCCAAACTATACACTATAAACAATGTCCAAATCGTGCAAATTAATCTGGTAAACCTCAGTAATTATGCTAATGAATGGATACTTTCCTAGTATGTGTATTTTCACAAAAATGTCAGTTCTTCTACTGAACAGGTTGCCTCTCATCTACCAAATGGATTAAGAAACAGATACGCCGTTCTTTTCCTTTAGCCTTGTGCTTTGGAATCAGACCATGTCACACGCGCAGAAATGCATCCAGCTGATCATTCTTACTAGCAGTGCTGCCCCTACCCTAACACCCCTGGTACTGTAGTTACACTACTGTCAGCCCTCTAAGTGAGGCAAGTCCTTTGAGCTGTAGTTTAGTGGTAGTGATAGGTTTCCTTGTCCAGCTCAGCTTGTAAATGAAGGTTTAAGATCTGTGAGATGGCAGGACCTACTCAAGGAGCAGTCTGTAGCCATGAGCTGAAGGGATGTTTCCTTGCTTAGATGAAGATTGCTCCCATGACTTTGCCTTGTTTAGCACTGTCTACTGGACATCTCAGCTAACTCATGTTATTGTAAATGACCACATAATTTAGATTGCTTTGTGTTGAACTTTTTCATGTTTATCCTTATTCTGGTTTTCTTATTCTCAGACTCAGAAATAAGATTTGGAGTCTAACAGGTATGCCAAAAATAATTTTATTAACAAATTAATTTAAATATCTAACACAGAACTTCGCTAATACTGTTATTTTAGCAAGTTAATTTAAATATCTAACACTTAAACCCAAGTAAATACATTACATAATTATCAATTTCCTTTACAAAGAACTGGTCTTGAGTTCTAGTGCACAACAGAAATAACATCATTTGGGGAGTTGGACAGACACTGATTCTAATCCCAGTTCTGACACTTAAAATCTTGGACTAGAGTTCCTGAACCTCAGTTTTATTTCTTATAAACTGGGAATAACAGTACATTTCTCACAGATTTCTTGTCAGTGTTAAGAAAGATAAAGGAAATAAAATTGCACAGCACGGAATCTGGCATCTCAATTCGTTTCTTAACAAATGTTGCCTCCCCCTTCTCTTCTGGGCAGCTTCTGCAGACCGCTGCCTTTTCAAGGGCATGACTTTCATTTACGTTCAACCAAATGCCACCTGGCTGAGTCTAGGACAATGAGAAACTCATCGTCAGCTGTCTCAATGTGACTGAAATATAATAGATTCAGTTTGGGGCCGAATCGTTGACTTCTAGATTTTGCACATAAAATATTTGGTTTATTTGTGTAGAGAGAAATTTAGTCACAGCAGTTTCCATGATTTTTTAAAAAATTCAATAAGCGTTTGATGAAACTGACCAAATAAGTATTGGACCAAATAAGGCATTTATTTTTCTTTTCTTTAGATATTTACCAGGATTTCTCTGAGATAATATATTTGCTTTTATTTCTCACAATATTTACTTAGGGCAAAACTAGGTAGTAGGGCATTTGTTGGGTCAAAGATGCTTTCTTGTATGAGAGGAGGTAGTTGAATATAGTTACAAGAGTACTGGAGTCAAGAGACTAGGAATTTAGCATGGCTTTGTCATTATCTAATTACAGCATCTCCCATAAATCACTTCCCCTCAGGTTGTGTTTTTTTTGTCTGTATATGAGCAGGAAAGAGAAGGATTATTAAATTTCTTATATGTAGACTATCTTCAGAATAGCATTACATTTTTTGAAGTTTTGCATTAAATAGTGGGTAATTTTGTTTCCTTACTAGCCCAATTTAAATATTCTCTTTTTAGCACGTTATAAATACAAGTCATGCCTCATACAAATTTGTTTTATGGCATACTCTCCCAGTGCCTGGAAAAATAAACTTCTTCCTAAATAAAAAATTGTTTACTAAACAACCAGTCTTTAACTAGGTCTTTAAATAACCAGTCTTTAACTAGGTATTTTCAAAATCAACTTGTTTCCCCAAGAATCATTTCTCCAATTTAGAACACTATTTTTCAGTAAAGTTCCTTAATGATCCAGCAGGGGGTGCTATCTAAGAAGACTGGCAGAAGGAGCTGGAATGATGCTATTGTTTTGAAAATGATCTAGCTACTTATGTCATTTTTGTACATTCATTCAAAATCTATGCTGTGCCTAAAATGTATTTTAATGACTATGTAAACACCTAAATGCCATTTAGAAGTGAATATTGTTAATGAGTTTGGCACAGTCAGCCTCATCTCTAATTTATAAAGAAGAATGTTAAGACTAGCTATTTTAGAATTCCACCCTTTTCGACTATTCTCTCTCTCTCTTTCTCTTTTGGTTAAATGAACAACTTTGCTAATTTGGAGGTTATAATTATAAAAGAATATCTTTATATTGCATTAAACTATAAAGCTGCTACTAATAAAATGACTCATCAAATCCTGTGGATTGAAGGCCACAGAATATGGAACCCAACAAATTCTTTTGAATATGACTTTATTGTGCGTTGGCTCTAAAAATTGGTGGTCTTACTGAATCCTGCTGTTTCCTGTACTCATAATTGGTTTAGCAGAATGCCTACATTGCTAATCTCCCTCATTTCTATGTTGATTAAGCTACTCCTAATGGATTTAGTGCATCCAGAGACAGGAGAAAAGTTAAAGAAGTTACACTGCCAGTGAATTTAAATGAACTATCCATGAGACCAAGGAGGGCTGCGTGCAGACCCACGTTATTAAAATTTGAAATTAATTCCCAGCCTTCCTAAGGAGAGTAGCTATAGGTTAAATAATAATGATGGCAATAATAACACATTTGTACAGTGCCTTATGGCTTACACGTAAATGATGTCTTTGATTCCTCACTAAGACCCCCTGTGGTAGATGGTTATTCCCGTTTTTCAGTTAAGGAAACTGAAGCTCTGAGAGGGCTTAAGATAGTAGCCCAAGTTTACACAGCTAATAAGTAGCAGAGCTGAAGCTTAAATTCAGAGCCTCTGAATTTGATTCACACTATTTCTGTGCTTTCTCTGCTTATCCCACTGTCCAGTAGTATTTTCATATAGCAACGTAAGGAGGGCATGTGAAGGGCAGACAACAAGCACATTGCCTAATGCAAAACCACCAGGACCAGCTTACATTGGCAGAGAAGCTGCGGCAGTCACCCCTGGAAACAGCTGCCTGGTACATCGCCATCCGCTCCTTCAAGGACACCACCTCCTGGAGGTCTGTCACACTCTCGCCCCGCGCAGCACTGTCTTCTGCAAGTCCACTTGCAGGCTTATTAGGGCCAGCAGTCACTGAAAACAAATGTAGCATGCTCAGATATGTGTCAGGCTTTGAAAAGAAAATAGCATCACCTCATGAACAGTGAAGGCATTTAAAATGTCTGGTTTCATTAAACAGAATGCCACATTTCACAGTATTTTTGATGTTTCATGGTCACTCTTTCTTTCAAGCTTTCAAACTGGCTACAAAATGCCTATATAGGAGCATGTACTTATGCAAACACCAAAAGATAATATTGTCCCTGCTTCTGCAATTATTCTGATGATAAATAGTTACTTATTAAGAGACACATGTTGTTAATAATGAACATTCCTGAAGCACTGACTGTGTGTTGGATTTGTGCTGAATGCTATATGAGCATTATCTCATTTACCTCTCTAAGAACCTCATGAGGTAGGTGCTACTATTTTCTAAAATTTATGCATAAGAAAACAAAGAGTCATGGTGGTTAAAAATTTTTCCCATGATCACACAGTTAATCAGTGGCAGATTTGATGGTTTGACTAAATCTTTAGCAAGTCTAAAAATTAATCTTTTCTTTTCTCCTCACCCCTCAAACCTCAAGGAGATAGATATAGCTAAAATATGTGAATTCCATGAGAATTATAGTCCGTGGGTTTTTTCTTTTATTCACAGAGGCATGTGTTACATAAGAAATAAATAATATTATGAATTCAAGAAGTAATAGTATGATTAGAAAAAGCTTTGTCCGTTGGCCATTCCAAGTAGTCTGATATTTCCCCATTTAAGCCATCTACCTGACAAAAATACAGGGTAGTAGGAATTACATACTTGGAAACAGAGCAAAAGACTGATTGCACAATCACAGAATAACAACTGTCGGATACAGAAAGGTCTTCGGCTCACCTAGTCTAACCAGCTCCTTTTAGGCATCAGGAAACATGTCTGAATTTTTCCTTATGTGAAAGGAACATAAGGGCCCACCATGGTTATGTGACTCTCCATGGTAATAGTTATCTGTGCCAGAGCTGGCCTCAAAACTAGTTTTTCTTATTTAATCTTGTATTCTTTGCTGTTGTCACTCTACTTGATGGTTTACTATTTACTCTTAAAAAAATTGTAATTCCAAAATCATTTCAAGGGCTCTCTCTGGGACCAATCAGTATATGATGTGTGTGTGTGAATACATATATTTATATATATGTATCTATGTGTGTGTGTATATATATACATACGTATTTATGTATATTCATCACTCATTCATGCACCATCTGCCTTTCACCTTAGGGTTGGTTGCTAGTTTCTGGGACTCATAGAGTAGGGCTCTATGATGTACTTGTTATTTGGATTGGTTTGCTTTAATTGCTGTGAAGCAAGGCCCAAACAACGCCAGGTATAAGATAGCCAAGCCATTCCCTCCCTTCCTTGTTCCTCCTACCTCCTTTCCCAGCCCCCACAGTGAACTATGTTATTGAATTGTTTGCTTTTTCTATTAGTTTCTTTAAGGCTTTTGTACACAACAGCCATTGAGAAAACCTTCTGGGACCCAGAAAAAATGAAAAATCATTTGTGTTTTGACTTCCTGAGTATTTGGTTTTCCATAGGGACTTCTAATTCAAATAAACATTTTCATATATTTTAATTAAAGTTATAAATATATTTAATTAAAATTGTAAATATCAAAAAAATACAATATATAAAGGAATAGGAAGTTGTATCATATGAAAGCTGTGATTGTACAACACTGATATGTTCACAACAAATGTCAGTTATTTTTGAAGTTCATCTGTCATCCAAAACCTCATATCCATACAAAAGTACACTCCTCCGGTTGATTCTGATAAAAAGAAATTCCCACAAACCATTGGAAGTCTTTCACATGCTGAAGAAAATATATCTTCATTTTTCCCTGAAGATTATCTATCTGCACAGATGAATTCAGTTTATATTCAACTGTATTCTTCCTACTTTGTTGTGAACGATCACTACATAGATTTTATTGAACATGACCCCCTAAAGTTTTTCCACATTAAAATATAAATTTTATTTTGTATATTATTCATAAAATATATCATTCTTTTATTAATCTTCACAGAAAGTCAGCAGTTCATTTTTGCTAAAATTTACAGATAGTGTTTACTTTTCAAATATATGATTTTTATCATATTTCATCCTACTGGGAAATGAGCAAGATTAATGGTCAGGAAATCAATGGCTTCAGTATTAACAGATTTGGATTCCATTGCCTTGTGGCCTTTTATTCGGATCACAGAGAAGACACCACATTTTAATCTTTCTTTATCTCCCTCTCTCTCTCTCTCTTTCTCTCTTTTCCCCATCAGTAACTTTGCCTATTCAGGTAGGGTTGTGGAGTAGAAAATTTACCTTGAGCTGACAAGCTGTGTCCATACTGTTTCCTAATTTCCTAAGTCAATGTCTGTCAATTTCTTCAACTGACAAACAAGGCATTGCTTCCTGCCCAGTCTACTACAATATAGTGCATCTATCTGCTCCTTTCTTGATGCTGATGGTACCTGATGTAAATTTTTAGGGTTGATAAGACAGCTCCTTTCTTAAGGATGGCATGGGAAAGAAGATAGGAACATTGGTTACCTGACCTAGTAATGTGCTATTTCAAAAGACCTGGATGCCACTGAGATTGGAGAACAGTGTGAAATGAGTTCAGGGTATCTTTAAAGAGAAAGGAGACATAGAAGAAGAGCTAAAGATGCTATTGTCACAAAATCTGCTGGAAAAATAGGAAATGATGGAACCTGCAAGTATGCAAATCAGACAGTGGAGGAACATGCTATAAAGCTGAAGTGGCCTGTGAAAGAGAGGAAGGGAAAAGTAAAATTTTCAGATGACTATTTATGTCAGAAAGCATTATAAATATTAACATTACAACATCATTGTACTAGAAGTTACTTGTCTCTGGGGTTTAGGGGTACTGTTGACCCTCCTTATCAGCTGTTTCCGAGTGCACGGATTCATCCAACTGCAGATGGAAAGACCTATGATGGTTGCGTCTGTATTGAACACATACAGACTTTTCTTTCTTGTCACTATTCCCTAAACAATACAGTATAAGAACTATTTACATAGCATTTACATTGTGCTAGGTATTGTAAGTAATCTAGAAAAGACAAAGTATATGGGAGGATGTGTGTAGCTTATATGCAAATACTATGCCATTTTATGTAAGGGATTTGAGCATCCACAGATTTGGCGTCCATGGAAGAGTCCTGGAACCAATCCCCTGTGGATACTGAGGAACGACTATAATTCACTGTGCTGATGAATAAACAAAAAGCCAAAGAAGTTTGGTGAATTCTCTCAAATTTCCAGAACTCATGGCATAACTGGGCCTAGAATCCATTGCACCCTAAACATTGAATGTTTTATTTGCTGATAAGAAAATAATTGCCAAGCCATATAAACGTTAATTCTTTGTGTAATAGGATAAATCCTGTAAAGCAGAAAGAACATATAGGGAAGCCCTTTGACAGATAATAAAGCACTAAAAGGTACAGGCTGTTATCATGAAAACTATTAGATACACCAAGGACAAGAATGTCTTTTATGAGAATTCTGAGGCTCTTTGGGAAAAGATTTATACTATAATTTTTTTGTAATATAAAAAGTTGTATGCTACAGATAGGTCCAACTTATGTCCACTTTCTATTTTCTTAAATCATGAGAGATTGTGTGACTAGAGATCTATTTCCTCCAGCCCCAAACATGTGCTTTCCTTCTGCAGTTTTTAAAAATGAAGTAACAAACTAAATCAATCAATAAAATTTGCCCAGTTTAAAAAATTCATTATGCTTCCCTGAATTTTACTTTCTCTGGAGGGTCTACGTTCAAAGCATTTTCTAATAAGCAAAGTAATATGATTAAAGGCAGAATACTCTTCTATTCTTGAAGAATTATTCACATGCCTGTAGTCAGTACAGAGGGCACGGCATAGTCACCCTTCTACCTTTAAGAAGTCAGATATAGAAGACAAGGAGGAATCGTCAGTGTAATTAATACAACCTAGAATTTTCTCCTAATTTCACAAATCCTATTATCAGTGAAAGAATTCTTAGAAATATGCAAAGATTAGGATCAAGAGATATTTAAAAAGTGTCATTGCTGAATTTGTTATGAACCATTCTTCTAACTAGTTGTTGAGGAAATTTCAAATATGGAATTCAGTGGTTTATAAAAATGACATGTTCTTACAACACTAAGGAATGACAAATCTATCCTCATTTTCCATTAAACAAGTAATTGTCTAAAAATCTGAAATAACAAGTTATAAATATGATCCCAAGATCTTTATAGAGTAACAATGTAGAGATAAAGGTCAATGGTTTGATAGATAGTCCTAGAATCAGTGCATTGCTCAAAAATACCGTCAAAGTCAGGAAAACGTTTCTTCAGAAGATATCTAATGTGGCAGGGTTCACAAAGTCAAGTGCTTTGTCACGATCTTATTTCTAAGCAAGATTCCATCTCAGCACATTTTCTAAATGTAAATATTTCTTCTTACTTTCAAAATATTGGAGGCACCTTCCCAAACTGTAGTTATGGATAAAGTTTTATGGAAAGGATGACTGTGTAGCAATACAATGGATGTCATTGGATGACAGATAGATATTAAATACCAGGTGCTTTAAAGCTGGCTTACACAAATGTAGTTTAAATTTTTGTGAGTCACCTTATTTCTTTTCCCTTTCCCTAATCAATAGGGATAAGGTGAAAGTCTATAGAATCAAGTCAATGCTTTGACCTCTTTATATCATTAAGAGACCACCTGCTAGGGTCTGGGCTGTGAAGTTGGTATTAGTTGTGTCTGCTTTACAGCAGAGATCTGGCTGAGGCGAAGTCAGAAAAAGAAAGTTGTCAAAGATGAGAAAATAACTAGCGTATTAAGTTTTTTAGAAGAATTAAAATACACATTGAAGGCAGTAAATAGAATAATGTATGCTTCAGAAAAGAAAATCACTAACCTATTAAAAACAGTGTGAAAGATGACAGAAACAGAGAACAGAGAGTAAAATCCAAACTACAAGACAATTAGCATTTCAATGAGAGGATGGGGGAGTGGGCGGAATAAATAAGATATAATACAAGAAAAATTTGCTGAAAATAAAATTTGGGCATAGATTAAAAATATTTACTATAATCTAGATAATCCAGGAATAAAATTAATTTTAAAACCCCAATATATCAGCAAATCCTGGTAAAACATTTCAAGTTCAAGGAAAAAAAATTCTACAATTTCAGACACATGAAGAATTTCTGTGATGAAGAAACAAACTTCAGACATCCTTAAATACCTTCTTTATAACATTGAATATTAAAAGGTATTAGAGAATTGGGTACTGGTTACTGAAATTTTAGCTTTGTGAACTAGTCCAAACGAATCCAAGTTGGTGCTCATGTGAGAAGGCAACAAAAAGTTGAACAGTCTATGTGACAAAAGTCAGACACAAGTATATACCTAAACAAGGTATATTTGCTGAATATATATCTAAAATATACCTAAACAAGAAAGTAGAAATAAAATCAAATGTCAGAGTTGTGAAAATAAGCTCGGGTCGATCTTTACACTTGGAAGACAAAGACAAATAAATCCAACCATATGCCACCTGCAAGAAAAAAGCCTAAAACAAAACACAAAATTTAAAAAGAAAATATCAGGCAAAAAGTTACCAGGCAAATATAAATCAAGAAAATTCATTGTGGCTATACTCCTTTTATGCAAAAGAACATTGAAGACAAAGTCTATTAAATGAGATAGAGGGCTAGTCTATAGATCGAAAATACCATCCCACTAGGAAGTTGCAACAACTGTGGACCTCCACATGCTGACTAGGAAAGGACAGAAATGTATAAAGACCATCACTAACAAGAAAAATGAGACCTCTACAGGAATATAATTGCTGTGGGTGATATTACCATATCTACCTCCATCTTTGCCATAGGAAATTTCAAAAATTAGTGATTTGAATTATATACTCAATAAGGTTTACTTTAGTATATTTTTTCATTATTAAAAAAATACTGATTATCTACAATGAGCGTAAGACACACTCACTACGCTCCTGAGCTTTCAGTCTAGTTGGAAAGAGAGACAAGCAACTATAACTTAGGAGTTAATGGGTTTGCACCGGGTGAGCTGGGAGCCTCCAGGGGAAGACATCATCCACCTGGGTGTGTCAGTGAGACAGTGTCAGGGAAGGCATCGTGAGAAGTAGAACATCTGCACTGAAACATAAGGAGTTGGCCATGTGAGTATGTGGAAGAGAGAAAGATGCAGAAAGAGGGTGAAACAGCAGCATTGCCAACAAATCACGTTCGGAAACTTGGGTAATGATTTTGAGAAAAACATCACCGCCTGTTGCAAATGAAGTCATAGATGGAATAAAAAGTTAAATGTTTTCTAAAATGATGAAAAATATTCAGAGAAAAATAAGTCCTTGATAAAATGATTTCAGTTGGACTTTCTAAGCATAAAAAATTCAAAGAAAAAAATCTTTAAAAAAAAAGTACAAGACAAAAGGAAAACTGGGGGGCAGATCATTATAATAAATAGGCTGAAGTGTTAATTTTCAGTAAAGAATGCTGACAGGTCAGAAAAAAACCCTGCTAACATTATTGAAAAATGGATAAAGGACTCAAAAGAATGATTCATAAGCAAAAAAAAAAGTAAATATGTATAAAGTGTTATCTATGTGTCAGACATTAATCCATTTAATGCTCTCCACCACACTATGAGGTAGAGACTATTTTTATTTTTTATCTCCATTTTACAGATAAGGAAACAGAGACACAGAAAGGTTATAAAACTTGCTCAAGGTCAGGTGGCTGGTGAGCTTCGGAGCTGGAAAGGGAAGACAGGCAGTCTGGCTCCAGGTTCTGTGAACTAACTACAATTCTATGCTACTGATTAAGAAGCACAAGTGTCCAAAAACCAAAAACCAAACCCAATCACCTTCTCCAGTAAACAGATGCAGGAAAATTCAAACAACAAAGACATGCCTTCTTCTGTTGTGAACTGAGTCATATTGCATATGCAATTTTAAAAAATACAAAAATAGTCCTAGATAGCTAATCCAGTGTATGATTATGACTCAAAAGAAATCCTAAGTTTAATAGTAATTTGAATCCTTGAGCAGAAAAACGAGAATTCAGTGATCTTTCTTTGAAATTTTCTAAAATCAATTCAAGAAGCCTTTATTTAGTCTGAGCTAGGAGCTAGGCAGAGAGTGACCTGGCATGTCACATGGAAGCCCACAAAGCTGACACAAACACAGACACCAGCTTCAAGAAGGCAAGCATACTTTTGGTGACACATCATAGCCTCGCTTTTATATTCTGGATGCATTATAAAGAAGTCAACTCCTTAGTCCTTGTAAAATTGATTTGAAAGTAAATTGGGAGAATGATGAACTAAATTCTATGAAATCTAAATATATGATCTATAACCCAGCTCCGATTTGTGTACAAGATGCCATGCCGATGGACGTATCACAGGCTCAGAGCCATTAGCATGAATATATTTTCTATAATTCTTAATATTTGCATATCCCTCAGCTGATAACAAAATTCATCTCTTTTAAACATTCAGAATGCTGCTGCCAAGTCAAATTTGTAATCAATTTGAGTTTTATATATTTTACCCTCATTTGAATATTATAAAACCAAGAAATAAATGGAGAATAAAATGAAAGAGCAAGTGTGTAGCACAATCTTGCATTAATTTGCAGTTCTTAAAAACACGGAGAAAAAGGGCAAAGAGTGAAATGAATGGAAGTGTATGCCATGACAGCACAAATACTATATTGTGGCATTCATGCAGCATATGAACATAGTGAATCATGTACCACTTTTTAAACTAACTTCCCTATAGTCCTTTTCCCCTCCAAACGCATCCTGCTATTGCATGTACACTTGTCACTGTCTCAAAAATCCATTCATTCCTCTGATTACCATACTTTATACATTAACAAAAATGGATTTCTAAATAACAAAAATGGATTTCTAAGTGTAATAAAAAAGATTAGTTCTTGCTCCCTTACCAACTTCTTCCCTAACCAGTATTCTCCTAGTTAACCAGATACTGGCAGAGATCCTGTACATCCAGTTGCCTGTTAGAGGAAGAAGATAAGATTTAGTGTTGTGATAGAAAAAATGTTGGTCTTACAAGGATGTTCACATTCTCATCTCCAGAATCTGTGAATATGCTACTTTACATGGCTTAAGGGACTTTGCAGATGTGATTGAGTTGAGAATCTTGAAATGCGGAGAGTATCTTGGATGATCCAGCTGGGTTCAGTGTAATCACAAGGGTCCTCATAAGTGAAAGAGAGAGGCAGGAGAGCCAGAGTGAGAAAGAAGTGATAACAGATGCAGAAGGAGAGAGAGAATGAGAGAGAAGCAGATTCTACACTGCTAGCTTTGAAAGTGGAGGAAAAGTCCATGAGTCAAAGAATGCAGGTGGTTCTAGAAGCTCAGAAGGACAAAGAAACAGATCCTCCTAGAGCTTCTGGAAGAAGTATGGCCCAGCCAGCATCTTGATTTTGACTCAGTAAAACTCATTTTGGACTTTGGACCTCCAAAACTGTAATGTAATAGATTTGTGCTATTGTAAGCTACTATTGTTTGTGGTAGTTTGTTACAGCAGCGACAGGAAACTAACACAAGCATCCACTGTACACCTACATACACCTGTACGAGTAAGGAATCACTACACAGTAGATTCTCTTTAAAGCATATTTCAGTTCCAGATCCCCTGAATCTCAAAGACTTATATACACAAATCACCCTGTGATGGAAACATCTTTGAAGTTATTCTTCATGCCATTGAAGAAATGTCCACCTACTTATAGATCCGACTCAGCTTAAATGCCCATTTAGATTGTCATCTCTCTGGGTAACAGAATTGCCATTTCTAATTATAATAACTTATTGTAATATAAACTTGAATTCCATTTTCTGCGGCTCCTAGCATCGCACATGAAGTGCTCCTGGTACTAGAGCAGTTATGAATGAACAGAATTTAGTCAGAAATTAGATAATCACCAGTACATTAATATTGCTAGTTTGGGCATATTTGAAATTTAATCATATTGCTGTTAAATGTTTGAATTAATTACTTAGTTTAGTTAAAGAATTGGCCAGTTAAAAAAATCAGTAATAGAATAAAATGACTTAAATTTCTTTGAAATGGTCAAATAAATTAGAACCATTAAATGCCTGTAGATGATGCGTATTTTTACAACATAAGTCTCTTATTAGACATTTTCCGAGCACAGATTTATATTGCTTTATAAGAATGATAACTACTGTTAATGAATGTCAATTATGTGTTAATCATTTTACATGTATTATCGCACTAATTCGTACAACAATCATATCTGATAGGTGGTATTATTTCCATTTACTAATGAAGAAAGTAACATTCTAAAAATAAAGTCAGGGGCCAGCCCAGTGGCGCAGTGGTTAAGTTTGCATGTTTCACTTTGGTGACCCAGGGTTCGCTGGTTCAGATCCTGGGTGCAGACATGGCACCACTTGGCACGCCATGCTGTGGTAGGCATCCCACATATAAAGTAGAGGAAGATGGGCATGGAAGTTAGCTCAGGGCCAGTCTTCCTCAGCAAAAAAAAAAAAAAAAAAAAAACGAGAGGAGGATTGGTAGCAGATGTTAGCTCAGGGCTAATCTTCCTCAAAAAAATTAAAAATAAATAAAAATAAAAATAAAGTCATATAGTAAGTGGCTGAGCCTGGAACTGAGTTTAGGTATTTCTGAATACAAGGCTATTGAACTCTCTACAGTCCCTTATGTAAATATTTTTCATAAAATATAACATTTTATTATAACTTTTAATTAAGGATATGTATCTTCCCTTTTGCTTCTTAAATATCTACACACAAATTCTTTCTAGACATTTATTCAGTGAATTTAGGGATAAATCAAAGGGAAACCAATAAGCTGAATTTCTGCAACTCTAAGGGGCTCCTTTTTCTGCCTTATAAGGCTGAGTTTATAGTTAGGAGTCAAAGTAAATTCTTCAGTTATAGTTCTTCAGTCACCATAGAGATCAAACTTGAGATGGGGTTAGGTATTGATCCAAGCTCACAGGGAGAGGGATGAACTTTACTATAAGGGAAGGAAAATGCAAAGCAAAGACCATTTCTCTTATTTTCTGTTAATCTATTCAGCCCCAGGGCACGGGAGGTGGTGTCATGCTTCCATCAAAGTGTCCTCTTGTTTAAATCTGCATCCCAGGTATACAATGATGGTATTTGATAAACTTTCCTCTCAAAGCTTTAATCGTACATTCAATAAACCTCTACTGTTGGCCAAGCACAGTGCTCAGGGCTGGGCATGAATTAATCACCATTATATTCAGTTCTGCTGTACTTGAAAACAGAAGAAAAGAAAAACATCAGAGAGATCCTCAAGAAATACAGTATTCTAAGAAGTGTTGATCTGGCCTTCTCTCTAAAAACAGAAACACAACAGGTGGCAACATTTCAACATACTGACTTCTGAATAAAACTAGTTCCCAGATGGCTGGGCCCGCTAAGGAAGTGGGCCTGTCTGAAGACACACCAAATGGAGCCCTCCTTAGGTAAGGAGTCTTGAGAAGCTTGGTGGCAGACACACCACATCCCCAACACCAAAACCACGTTTATTTATCCTGAGACAAAATTAGATTAAAATGGATGAAGCCAATCAGACTTGATGAGGCTGAAGAGTCGCTTACATATAGCCTCATAGTAGCTCAATTTCTCTTCAGATTGTTCCCACTTAACCCAGGCAGTGAGTAGCTCCCTCTGCTGTGCTCTCCCAAAATTTTAAAGTTATTCTTCTATTTTTCTTATTACTTTTTATTATATCATTGAGTCCCTCTGTCCTCCCCACTTCTCTCACCCTCCACCAACATGCAAGATCCTCCACCACAGGGCAGAGCTAAACTAATTTTGTAAACCTGTTTTGCACCAGGTTCTGGCTTGGGCACTTTATCCTGGATGAGGAAGACCCCCAAAGAGATTAACCATCAACTTTGGACCCAGAAGCTTCTATCTCTGATAATTACTTTTGACTTTAAGCAAATTGCTTAACCTCTGTAAGCTTCCTTCTTACCTATATAATGAGAATGATAATGTAGCCTATATCCTATGATTGCCTGTGAGCACTGAAGGAGATTTCATAAAAGTAAAGTTTTACATAGTATCTTGCATGTAGTAAATAATGAATACTCACTAGCTTCCAGTCACCCTAGGCATTATTATAGACTCTCGGTATTATCATCCAGATAATCTGAGATGCTAAAAGTCTGAGAATAAGAAAAGTTATGAAATTTTTCCAAATGGTCCACCTGAATCTAAAGCCTTCTGTAAGGAGACTCTTATCAAACCAAGAATCCTCTTTATAAGCCAAGCATCCACCATGTTGCCTGAAACAAGGAGAACACAATAAATCATGAAAGAATAGATGATTACACCATGAGATTGGGGTAAGAAAGGTGGCATCATCCTACTCATATGGGCACAGGGATGGAGAAAGAATATAAGAGAAGAAATTACTAACTCTATGTATATGATATTCAAAGCATTGGTTTATCTGTGTTTTTGACACTAGCTGATGAACCACCAATTGTTCACCAGCCAGCAACATGGCAGTCCTCTGAAAATGTAAAGTTCATGAAAGTCACCCTAGTATCTCCCACTTTAGGGACAGATCTGTTCCTTTTCACCCACTAATGGTTCTTCACATTTTCCCTTGCTGTATATATTTTAGCTAAATCATGAAGCCATCACTCAAAGTTACTCACCTTTTTCATTTCCCTAAGGTGCCTCTGAGCAGTGGACTTGGCACAGTGAACCCTGGCCTGGACCAGCTGCGTGGTGATGACTGGGCCGTTCCCTAAGTCTCTGCTGCCCACCAAAAACAAAGAGAAGGATCCTGGATTCCTCATTTATGATTCATTCCTCTGTTGCTCCACTAAGTACTTATGCACTGCGAAACTACCTTGTGAGGAACATCTCTAGACAAAGAGTTGGTTTGAATATAGGTATTCTTTCTATTTAATTTGAGTATTCCTTCTATTTAAATTGATTTCCATCCCTTTCTTCCTAAAGTCTCTGTTCTAGAAAATCCTCAAATTTCATATCATTTTACATTATTCCACCTCTCCCTGAGTTGCTACCTCTTTGATATAGCTTCTTTTTGTCACCCATTATTTCCTAACGTACTCCTTTTTTCATTCCTTCTGCTTCAATTCTGCTTTTCCTTTTCCCAAACTTCCCTGCAGTTCCCAGCTCTCTCAATCCTCCTTCACATGTGGCTCGGTTTCTAGTGGGCAGTGCCTTTGTCAGAACGTCATCTTCTTCCTGTTTTTCTAGGCTGGAACTTGAGAAATGGCAAGCAAATGTACTCCCTCCTTCAGCTATAGAGAGACAATTGTCAAGCTCAGTCCATGATTAGCAGGAAATGTACACGCCTCTGAAAGGCATTACAGAAACAGACTGGTTAAAATGTCCAACAGGGCCTTCAGAATATGCAGAAAGTGATTTCATTCTGGGGTCAAAGCAATTTGCTGATAGATGGAGATGACTCATGCAAACCAGGTAAGAGTCTGTCTTTCCCTAAAACGATCCACTTTTGTCTCTCGTTGGCTTTGTAAAATCCCATATGAAGCTAGTTCATGTGTACTGAACTGTTTTGTTTAGCTCCAAGTGTGCTGTTGGCACTCAACAGATCAAAAATAAGTAACAGGAACATAATGGAGATGAAGCTTTAATAACTGCAGCTTTGAAAAATAGCTTCCTGGCATGTCCACCTGTAAGTTGTTCAAGCAAAAGCAGAGGTAGGAAAATTAATTTCTTCCCATTACCTTAAACCATTTCTGTGCTAGTGTTCTGGAATAGCCAGAGATTTCTGGATCTGTTTCTCAAGAATTCACTGATTCTTCACCCTGTTTCCGAGATTCACCTCTCTGTTAACGTTAGCATCTGAAATTTATTCTGGCAAAGGAGATTAAAAGAAAGCTAAATCATCAAATTCTGACTGTCACTGACTCAGAGAATTGATGCTGTGGCAGCTTTTCTCCTACTAATCATCTTTTTCCTTTGAATATTAAAATGTATTTAATTCAACCCACCTTTTGTCTTAGAGAAATTCAGTCTCTGAATTTATACAAGTTCTTTTCAACGACCCTAAGAAAGTCTTTGTTTAAATTGCTTTCTCTGCCTAGGTCCACAGACAGCAGCCTACTTTGATATGTTTTCTTTTGAATTTGGTGGCTGATAGACTCAGTCAAAGAAGGGAAACCACGCTAATTCCACATGCTTTCACAGAACGTTATTTGGGAGAGCTAAGCAATCAAGGAGAAAAGTGCGAATGTTTAAATAATGCAACACATCGGCTTGGTGAGTAACCAACTCCTCTGGAAGTAAATTCACTCCTACAGAACAGTGATGGACTAAGAAAGATTCTACCTCAAGAAATGAGCACTTTCAAAACGATGTGTTCTTTACTCATTTAATCTTGGGTGAGAAGATAAAACTGCTAACATTAAGCAGAAATGTTAAGAATCCACGTAGGATACTGTTTTTCTTACCAAAGTACAGGTTCTTCTAACGTGCTCTAAGATGAAAGGTCATTGGCATCTAGTTCAAATGTTTGTATCCTCACACTGCTTTCTGATTACTGTCCCCCACATGGTAGAGGACACTGGATAATGTGAACAGTCTTTTACATTTAGAACAGCGATGTTGATAAATTAAAGCTATAATAATTTTATTGTATCAAAACTTTGAATCTGTCAGGTGCTGTGTTATTTCCCCTGTCACCATTACCATGCCCTAAATGCCCTTGGTGTACAAATGTAGTCTGTAATTTCAAAAGAAAGAGATGATGTCAGATTCATAATGATATGCTGGTACTAGGAAAAGTCCAAAGAGTGCACGTAATCTAATAGTCTCCCCTGCCTAAGATACCCAGTGTACATAGTTAGCCAGTCTCATCGTCCCTTAAGTTATTTATAGCTATTTTTCTTTAAAAATTTGGCATTGGCGTTTGTTTCTTTTCCCTCAGACTCAAAATCTAATCCTGTTAAGTAGAGGAACTCAGTTTATGCTGCTTATTTCACTTCTGTTTTTAAAGAGCAAAGTGTAAAAATCAGCATTTAAATATTATTCAGATTGAAACTTGCCCTTTTCCTTGCACATTGACAGTAACATCTGTGAGCAACAAAGAATTTAATTAAAACTTGGCAACAAAAGTTTTCCTAAACCAACGGTATTTAAAATCTAGTAGAAGGTGAGAGGAGGGAAGGTGGGGGGAATGAAATGTAAAAAGGAATTACAAAATTATGTATTGGGTCTCTTTGTAAAATTACATATGAAGCTAGGCTTTCACAATTTTAAAATAGAATCACTTTCCTAGACTATTCCTTTTGAGCACCAAAAGCATTGGGCAGAGCGACAAGTCATCTCAACTTAGTATGACCTCCCACTGTGTTAGGACGACTCACCTGAAAGGAAACTTAGGCTGTAAAGTTAAGCATTTCCTTGTTTGTCTTTAACGACCATTTTAAAAATTTTACACACTTAACTACTACTACAGGTTATCAACCTCTAGCCAGGACTCAGCATCAGTTTCCACCTCTGAAGTCTTCTAGCAGCCTGCATAACCCTATCTACCGTGATTTCAGTCAAAGAATCTCTTAACTTCATCAGTTTACAAAATGGCAACACATACATTGTGAATGTGGAAGGATGACCGTCACTCAGCAGCCAGAAATGGTCCTTATTGGCCCTTTTGTGGGGGTAGGAGAAATATAAAGCATTTCTAAGAATGAGAGGCTTGTGCTTTCCCTAATAATGAGTGCCAGAGCCTTTCCTAACATTTATGCAGAACTGATTATTAAATTTTTATTATTACCTGAAACTAAAATTCCTAGATTGCCAAAAGGTAAACTGACAGTTGAGATTAACATGGCCAACTTCACAGCTATTTAGCATTTGACATCACGGTTTATACACAGTGGATGCCCATTAAACATTTATTGAATGAATTTGCCTTGAAATAATATTATAAAATTCAATACCCATCTTTTTATGGTTCCTGTTGACAGATTTTGTTACCTTCTCTCTATGACTTCTTTTAAAGAGTAGAAAACAAGTTCTAAATTCTGCAACAGAAGTTATTTAAGCAGCACAGAGAAGTTATGTGAAAATTGGGATTAGAGCTTCCAGGAGGAAGCAAAAATAAACTTCTTGCCTGTGAACCTGTGAGTCTCCCACATTGAAATCCAGCTCATCACCAAAACTGCTCAGTAGGACACCACAGGAGCAGATGAAAATCAGAACTGCACAAAAATGTTTGCTTGGAAAGTGCAACCAGTCAACTTTGGGCTTTCTGCCAAATTAAATTTCTGCCAGAAATTCTCCTGTTATTACATATTTGCAGAAAGCAATTAGAAAAGTGTGATAGCTAAAAAATTCCAAATACATTCATGTCTCCATCACAGTTCTGTCCAGAATAAATAACTAGCCTCCCCAGCCCAGGGACCAAGTACAGAAGTACAGATAGAACATGCAAACACACACACACATGCACACACATTTTTCCTTAGAAGACCATTTAAATACAAGTAGTATCCTATTTGTTTTGTGAAATCTGGGAGGAAGACCTCAGTAGGTTTTCAGGGTGCCCCAGTGCACTTCTGAGTTGGAAGGCTGCCCAGGAAAGCAGATGTGGTAGAAAGCCCTAGGTCCCTTTCACCAGCAGTGCACGGCCTGAGGAGAATGTCATAAACCTCACCAAGCCTGACACTTGCCATTTCAGAAAGTATCTTAGAAGGAAGAATTAAAAATGCTGGTGCTTGGCAGCACTTTCTGCGTTGCTCTTTATAAAATCTCAAACTTGAGTGTGGATTTGGTGGGTGGCTTAGACCAGACACAAATACCACTCCTCTAGCTTGACCAGTCTCCTGAAACATACACAACTCCTGACACCCAGCCATGTATAGTCTCCTGGGCTCCATCCGCAGTCTTCTGTATTTGTCTTACCACACACATTCCATCAGATGTCAGCTTCATTCGTATTACACCCAAAGTATAGCTCTAGTAACTAGTTAAGCCCTAATTTTATGTTGCCAAACCTTTTAAAACCCAACATGGCCTTTAAAAAAAAAAATTACCCATAAACTTGTTCCCATTCTCAAATTTTCCAGCTGTATATTACAATAGAGAACATCTAGGATTGTCAGGAATAATGGTGAATGTGCTAAAGAGTCAATTAAAAGTAAATAAAATGATTGTTGAATATTAGCATATGTGCAAAAGTGTGAATTTTTAACTATATACATTTAATGTTATATATAGTTTATATGTATAAAAGCTGATACCTATATATTAGTGATATATAACTATAACTATATATGTATATTCCACAGCCTGGAATGGGAGCAAAAATAGCAGGTTATGGGGACAATGCTGAATCGGCTTTTGGTGAGGTGGTTAGCTCAAGAATGTGGGGATAAATGAAACGGGGGTCAATGGAAACTGCACTGTTCCAGATGACACTGGGGCCCAGGCTGAGTGAGCATTAGGTCTGGCATGGTTCCTTTAAGCTCTTAGACCTATCCCTGAAGCCTGGAGTCAGGAGCCCTTAATACCAGGCCTCCAACACTCTTGAATTGTTCTTGGTCTTAGTTTTGAAATGTGCCCTGGTCCATTCCAGGCTCCATCCTATCTTGTCTTTAGTCCTCCTTACTTCGGACCTTGTGATTTATTTTACTGTTTATATCTTAGCTTCATCTCTCAAACCTGATGGATTGTACCATTTCACGGACTCATCATCTTTTGCTTTCTCTCCAACTATTGGATTCTTCCGTGCCTTTGCTGCTTTAGGTTCCCTTGATAAACAGCGTAGTCCCCACAGCCCTATCTTTCAGTGCCTCCCTCCCTCCTCAGAGTTCTCTTTCCATCTTTACTCAGACATTGTGAGTGGATCCAAGTTACAGAGAGAGGAGGCAAATAAAGGCAGAGGGGTTGATGGGCAGGATGTGTTGAGAATGGGAAGACTATGCTGAGGGTCAAGATCAGTTTTAGTTGAAAAGAAACAAAATTGTGATCTAAGAGAATATTTTGAGAGTCCAAGAACTAAGTCAAAGTAATGACTAGGTCCAATGCATGGCTGGGAGCAGCTCCATCGGAAAGAAGATGGAATCCTTGGGTTGAGGTCACTGAAGAATTTAGCTTCTTGAAGTAATGTGATGTTGACATGACCAAGGATAACCGAAATGTTTTTAGTTTCAAGTGTCGGGATGATTATAATAGAAAGAGGGCACTTAATAGCTTTCTAAAACTCCAGGGAGGATAGAAATTTAATTTGAGCTCAAGAGTGCATCTCTGAAACTTGAGGATGCCTTTTTCAACAGAACAACCTATTAAATCAGGGAGACAGTTTTCTCCCTTAAACAGTTTTTACTGTGGTGTTATTTTGAATGTTTAGCACCTAGGATAACTTGGTACTTTATAGATCTTGCTCTCTGGGACAAGATAATGGTTATTATGTTACATTACCCTCATGTATTAAATGATAACAATAATGAAAACAATAGAAGAAGCTTATACAGCATAGCACTTACTATGTACCAGATACTATTGCTTTAGTCACTTTACAAATATGAATCTATCTAATACTCAAAACAACTCTTTTAGATAGATACTATTAGTATCTCCAATTTCAGATGAGGAAATAGACACAGAGATAGTAAATAATTTAGCCAAAGTCAACCAGTAGGTAAGCGTAAGATCCAGAATTCAAACCCAGTCTGGTTCCAAAGTCTGTGTTCAAACAATTAGGGTTTACCTGAGAGTATTTTCTGTTTTCCCAGTACAGTATTACGTGAGGTTCATTTGGAACCTCTTCTGGCCCTAGGAGATGATGATTTTCTGATTCTGGTAAATTGAGGACATTCATACATCTTAAGGATAGATAGTTAACATCTAGTGTTAGGCAATATTTTGCAGATATCTTTAATAGAAATGGGACAAAAAGGAAGAAAAGAGAAAGGGAAAGAGAGAACATAGCACACCATTTGTGAAATCTTTCTAATTTCAAGAACTATTCAGATTGATCAAAATGTAAAGATAATATCAATAATAAAATTTTATGTAACAACTCCTGGAATTCCTTTTATAGATCTATTCCTGGAAGAATAATCATGTAGAAAATTATTATGGTTATTAAAATACAGCTTGACATTTTCTCAATACAAATGTTTACAAAATTCCATGTCAGGCTCTCTACACAATGTTACACAAAGGGTACAAAGAGGTGTCATTATGAATGATATTGTGATTATTGGTTATTGCTTGAGGACTGCTCATCTTTCTTTGACCATCTAAATGGACTTTGAGAATATGAAAGAAATAGAAAGCAATATGGAAGGACAGGCAATACCATGCTTTGCAGAAATAATATATACATATACACATACACATATATGTGTATAGATATATGAGCACATTGTGGATAATTAAAAGAAATGGTAATACCATAACATAATAACATAGTCAAGAAGCTGGGGCCATTTGGGTTGAAATGGTGAAATAAATGAAAAGAAATGAAAATTGAAGTTTGAAGTAGGGTATTAGACACTATAAATAGTAGTTTTAAGTTGATAACTGCAATAGCTGGATTAGATCTTTTCAAGAAAAAAAAAGTTGTAACTTAAATACAAACAGATGCCTTCCTTTCAAATTTCATTTCTCTGAAATTTTGCAGAATAAAAGTTGCATCTGTTGGCCCGCTCTGGATGATAGATGAACGACGAATCCCGAAATTATTCCCATTCCAGAATGAGTCAGTGACTGAAGCAGACATGCGCTAATGTAGTTACAGTCCTAAAAATAACTGTTTTTGAGTCCCCTGGGACTCCGAGGGCTAGCATAATTTCTACTACGGAAGTCAGGGCTCTATGGAGCTGTGTCCCCCCTCGGAGGACCCTGCAATGGCACAGAGGATAGAAGGAGCTAATCAAGCTGCTGACTGATTCCAGTCGCTCTTCCTTTGGCACCCCAGCTCTGTCCTCTGCATTCCAACTGGAAACTGCTGCTGGACTTGCCCCTTGTAGGAAAACAGTAGTCTTCTACCCTGTACAGGGCTCAGAAAAATGGCTCAGGATCCAATAGAAGCAGAGGCAGTGAATTTTAAATCAAGCTTGTAGCTGGACCTGACCCTCCTTTAATAACATTGAACAAACTCACTTTATTCTTGTCCCTTTCCTGGAATATTTCAACTTGACAATACAAACCCTGTGTCAATTGTCAAAACTTCTAACATACAAAACAGATCAATTAAAAGGTGATCCTTAGCTTTACACAAAGATTTTTTTTGCTGTTTCCCTGGAGCACTTATGTACTATACTTACCTAAAAACTTGTAATTATTTGACAAAAAGGCTTACTGGTTAGATAAGGTAAAGCTGAATTCTTATTATGACAAAGCTTACTAAAAAACAAAATAAGTGACAACAACAGAGTTATTGCTAAAGACCCATGAAGTTATAGTGCAATTCGACGGGGAAATGTGATGCTACTTACCAAAATTTAATATAATTTTTTAAAAAACCCAGCTACTTTATGTTTGTTCTACCTACAATTTATTTCAATGCAGTTAAGTTCCTATGAATTAAAAAATAAAATGATATAATTGTTATTCAAATGTTATTTTATATTCAGTTCACATTTATTGAACTTTAAGTGAAAACATGTTTTGCAACCATTTATAATGCTGGACTTTGCTTTTAAAATTAATGGTGATGTGGTTTTTTTTTAAGCTTTTCAGTGTTGGTAACTACCAAGTTAACGCATTTAGAAATACACATGCTGATATATTTATATTTTGGAGGAAGATGATATTGGATCTTTGACTAACAGAGAAAATTCTCAAATAAATTCTTTTAGCATTACATTTATTTTAAGCCATATGTATGCCTGGAGCAATTTGGCCATCATTTACTTTTGAACAGTCGGACACATCTAAAGCATTCAGTTCACCAGGCAACGGGACATATCCTGCATACAATTAGGACAATGTGGAAGACAAAAACCTACTTGAAGGCCAGCCAAAAAGAGCAGTGAAAAATGATGTGTCCAATGACAAGACAGTGGGGGCAGCGGAAAGAGCTCATCGAACAGCAGATGAGAAAACTTAAGTGCTTAATACAATTAAAAAATAAAGCAATCATCATTTTTTGGGTTTTCACTGAATATGTGCGTCAAGTCTCTTTTTCCACAATTTATTCTAATTTTGAGAAAAACATGAAGTGCAAATTAAAATGCAGCAAAAAGCTACTGATGAAAAAAAAAGGGTTTTATCAAGGTTTACCTCGAAATGCATCCCAAATCATGGGAGTGGAGTGGGGTTGGCTTGACGTTGTGGCACAAAGATTTGCAGAATGACATACAGTACTGAAATATAAGTTAAGAGAGTTGGCTTCTAGTTTCTCTGCTTAAATCTTATAAGAATTACTACTGAATGTTCCCATGCCTCCAGTTTTCCTATCTAGAATTTAATATAAGTTAAGAGAGTTGGCTTCTAGTTTCTCTGCTTAAATCTTATAAGAATTACTACTGAATGTTCCCATGCCTCCAGTTTTCCTATCTAGAATTTAAAAGTGTTAAAACCAAGTAGTCACTGAGGTTCTTTGCATTGTCCATGTGATAAATTCCTTTTATCTTTGGTGACAGTTTAAGAAGTACAGCTACCCCACCAGGAATTTGGATAAGCTATTGTGCTGCTCCCTGGCAGATTATTTTTATGCCATCATTAAGACCCACAAAGTCCCAAGAATCATTAAATATAGCTACCCCGTCATTTGTAGCATCAAACTCATACAAATAATTCATTGAATTTGCTGATTTTCAACTCTGTTAAGAAAACAAAACCTTTGCTCTTTTCATTGCCCAACTGTCTAATTGTCATTGTTCTTTGTGCTTTTACTGATATATCTTACAAATGGAAAAATACTCGGGTTAGTTAAATTTGCAAGAGAGAGATTTCAGGGGTTAGAAAAGTAAATGGTATGAAGTTTTTATTCTGGAGTTCATGGGTAGCATTTCAAAGGAAAAGAGACATTTTGGGCATATGTGGTATAATAAAAAATATATTTAGTCTTTGTCCCCAGTTCCTGCCACAGAAATTCTTGGAATCTCTGAATCTCCTGAGTGATAGTGTCTTTGGTAGGCTAATGAGAACTCCTGGCCTCCGATGGGGGTCGGGAGGAGCAGAGACACCTTCAGGATGGCGGAAAAACTGAATGATTAGAGGGTCAGAACATTCAGCCCCACTTCCTACCTCTGAGAAGAGGAGAGGGGCTAGAAATTGAATTCAGTCACCAATAGCCAATGATTTAGTAAATCATCCTATGGAAATGAAACCTCCATAAAAACCCCTGAGCAACAGGGTTTGGTGAGTTTCCAGGCTGGTGAATGCATTGATGGGTGGTGAGCCCAGAGAGGACACAGAAGCTCTGTGCCACTCCTTCTCACCCCCACCTCATCTTGCCCTCAGCATCTCTTCCATTTGGCTGTTCCTGAGTTGTACCCTGAGTTAGCTGCTGAAGTGGGGGCTGCTTGTGGGGTCTTCTCTAACTACGGGAGTTAGTGTGAGAATTGAATTGAATTGTTATACACCCGTTGGTACTAGAGGATTGGAGAATTTGTTGGTGTCAGAGAACACCACATATTTGGTGTCAGAAGTAATGTCAGGAAAAAAACAGTATGACATATCACACAGTCATATAAAGGCCATGCACCTATATGGAATAAATAAGTGTTCTATAAGACACATTCCTGAATCAGAAAAGTCTGAAGCTACTCACCACTCTGTAAGAGATGAAGCTGTAATTCTAATTGGAGCAAGGGTTTGTTTCAGAAGCAGGAAAAAACAAATTACAATTTAAATTTCAAAGTGTAACTTAAATGCTTTCATAAAAGGGAAGCCAATAAAAAGGGCAATGTCATGTCAATTAAGTTCTGTCCCCCACAGATTGTTCAATCAACAATCTTGGAATTACACCACCAGCCACTTCAGTGTCTGCTCTGCTCTATAAATTAGTGAATCTAGACACAACTCTTAGCTATCAAACAGGCCTTACAAAATGATCTCTTCATGTCTGCAGTTGTGTTTGTGCATGAGAGAGACAGACAGAGAGAGAACAGAGGAAGTAGCAATTGCCAGTGCCGAGGTTACCAGGGAGTCCAACCCCGTCCTAAGTCATATTTTACCGAACAAGTAAAAAGAATACTGATGCTCAGAAGCTGTTCAACTGTGGTAAATGTAAGTGAGGGGCAGAATTCTGGAACTGATTAGATAGCAGACAGCTATCAATAGTAAAGGTAATAGTATCCACGAACTTTGTGGGCTTTTTACCCAAAGTAAACCTCTCTTCCTCTGTTATCACCGGAGACTTGAGGCCCCAGGCTGACATTTTTACATGAACATTTTCTGAAGGAAAGCCCTCCGTGATCATGACAGAATGTCTACTTTTATTTTCCAGGAGATTGAGGGAAGATGTACCTTAAAGATGCCCAACACCAGATGAAAGCAGAAACATTTGCTCCAAAAGCCAGGTTACATTTTTCCCAAACTGCTGGCACTTCACCATATTGCAGACATCTGAAATGCTGACTGACTTTCAAAAATGGATGTAGTTGTTCATTTATATGTTGATGGCAAGAAGGCAAAATATTCAAATATTAGGCAGAGAAGTTGAGAAATATTTAAGCATAGACTTCAAGACTTTCTCATTTCTCACTCAGTATTTTTGCCACTCGATAGCAATAGCTTCCAAAACTCAAAACAGGTGCTCTTTCATATTAAAATTCATGGCTGTGAAGGTAGCTGAGGTAAATATTTTACTCATCCTTTGGCATCCTCCACATCAAATTTTAAAATAATTCAAACAACCTACAGCTCATCAGTGACCAAACAGAGCTCTGGTAAAAATAAAATATCTTTCAGTTCAGCACCAGCTGGCTAAATTTAAACCCTGAATTATGTAATCTTAAAGTGTCCTTGCTTTTAGTTGGTGTCTTAAGAGATTCTGGTATAATGCCGCTCCCAAATCACTTCAGTCTGTAACATCTAAACACTTAAGGCACAACAGGACCAAATTAAGGTGTTCCCAGGCAATTGAAGACAGAAAAAAATCCATTTGAAAGAGTATATAGGCCATAATACCTTTAAAGTAAAACCTCAGTCTTCTCTCTTTAAGTTTGTAGTTACTATAATTAGGCCTGGCAGATCCAACTGGCAGTGCTTTTCTTAATTCTGCAAAACATGTAAGAACCTGATTCTTTAATCCTTACTCCAGCAATACTCCCAGAGGAGACGAGACTGTGGCTGGCTCAACAAGTACGAAATCAAACTAAGGCTGGGAAAAGATTAATTTTCATACATTTCTCTGACCAAGCTGCAACAGCTGAAAATATTTTAAATTCTTCCTTTCCCTCACAAATTCTAAGAAATATAGTTTATATTTTTTAATGTATTCATTGTATATATTATCAATTTACGCTCATAAAAGATAAACTAATTTTTTTTCAGTTTTCCCTTTTAGCTGTAAGTTGAAGTCTAATTTTCACTCCTGACTGTTTATCAGGTTTGGCTCATTATTCTTCCATACTAAATATGAAAAATGCTAATGATTTTGCAAAGAGATTAATATAGGAAGCCCTAAATTTAATAATATAAAGTAATGCTAAGTATTGTCATTTAAAAAAATCCAACTGAATATTTTTTTATAGCAATTATGATTTGACCCACGGTCTTCATTGATCTTAAGCAAGCAGCAAGAATATATTAAAACTCTGAAAGCAGACACGTATCAACGATTACATTACACATACCTTTCGTAATATTTAGACTTAAGCCCAAGTTCGAGGAAGTATCATATATCTTTGCAGTTCTTCACAGACTAGTTTCCTCCCTTGATTCACGTACAGCAAATTTCCCAGTCCCCTGAAAGCAAGCGGAGTGGAGGCCAGCTCCACTGAAGGGTCTATCAAGCAAGTAGATGGGATGGCTGAATTTATTTTAGCCCTGCGTCTAAAGGATGCAACTTGGCACCTATTTTTAGGAACTGAGCTCTGTATAGGTGGGGCCTGAGTCAACCACTCTTTTCAGAAGTGAGTGTCTGAGGGCACTCTGCCTTGTAGTGTCCTTGGTAATGTATGCATGGCTCTAACACATGTGCAGTCAATCAAACTCCCTTCTCCAGACATGACCATCAAGCCCACTCTTAACTTCTGAACAAAGCCTAAAAAAGTAAACAGCACTGATGAGGAAAAGGAGGGATTAAAGCCTGTGAATTACTTGCATTTGTTTTAATAATTTTAATCTGTAAGAGTCAAGAATATGAATATAAAGCATGTAGAAAAGTCCCAATTTATTCCGGTGGAATTTGGTTTCTCAGAAACAGAAACATTGCTTTTATGCTACAAAGTGTTCTTAGGAATGGAAAACATTAGTTTGCTTTTTGAGGCTTCACATAAAAAGCAAAACATTATTGTAGTGTTTATCTAAGTAAAGGAAGTGCTCTATTGGTTCAAAAAGTGAGGGAAGAAGAGGTGAGAAGGCATTCTTGAGAGAACAGAGCACACCTACCCTATGATTCCTGCACATTAGCATTAGCTTGAAATCACTTGGCACAAGGACGAGCAGGCAGGGGAAAGGAGTCACCTCACACGCTCCTTAGAGAATCATATTAAACGTCCTTTGCTGCCACCCTGCTTAGTCAGCACACCCTGCCTACATGACCCGGAAGGAAGAAGGAGATCTCTCCTAAAATTGCATTTAGCTCGATAATGCCAACCTCTAATACATTCTAAGTAAATATAAAACTACTAGCTTCCCCTGTATTTCCTCCTTTCCGTTATTTTCCTAGTGCGATGTTAAGTGTGTGTCCAAATGGCCTCACAGCAAACTCAAATAAAGAAAGAGGAAATTGCCCTTCGACTTAAGGAAAGCACTTGACATACACTGTTAATTTCATACAAAATGCTTACAAGTAAGCTATTTACCATAAAATTTACTAATAAAGACAAATATGTACATTACATTTTTTTCCATATACGTTATTGAGTTCTATTAAAAGTAAGTCAAGGAGTGATATTCTAGCTGATTAACTCTAAGAAAAGTTCCTAAAATGGTGTTCTTGTATCCTCTACAAGATCTTTCAGTGCCAGAGGCAGGATAGTCTAATTATCTAGAGTTGTGCTGTCCAGTGTGGGATTTACTGGACACATGTGACCATTTTAATTTTAATTGACTAAAATTAAATTAAATTAAAATATCTGTTTCTCAGTTGCACCAGCCATGTTTCAAGCACTCAATCTCCACATGTGGCTAGTGGCTATGTATTAGTCTGTTCGGATATGGAACGCTTCCATGATTGCAGAAAGTTCTGCTGGACAATGCTGATTTGGAGCATAGGCTTTCAACACAGCTTGGACACTAAACTCTGTGACCTGTCAAGTCTCAATGCATTGTCTAAGCTTTACTTTACTCATCTGTGACTAAACAGGACTAGGTTTACCTACTTAAATGATTGTTATGAAGATTAAATGGCATACTATGGATAAAATACTCATTACAGTCTAAATGTAGGACAAAATATCTACGTAAAATTATTATTGTTATTACTTTATCTTGCTATATACTTAAGAAAATGGGCACTAGCTCTAAATTCACAATAGTTTGATTTAAGTGTGAGGAGATTGATCCTACAATGTAAGCACGGTCAACTTTACTCTTGCATTTGCCTATAGATGCTAATAATGCTTATGGTGGTTTTATTCTTTCAAAATATTGTTAATTACTCAAAGATCTGACTTGTAGCTTCTTCATTTTCTCTCTTTATTCAAAACTACCTGCTTTCTCACCCCATTGCAGTGATAGTTTTCTTCACTTGTTTTTTAAATTCCATTCGAGATAACCTTTCTTCAAACGTTCTGTTTTTGCTCCTCAAAAAGAAATGTTTGATTTAAATATGTCTACATAAATTATTTTTTTCATATTTTTCTCATTATAAATTTTCCATTGTTATGATAGTCCCAAAACTCAACAATTATACATCGTTGAAAGAAAAAAATACTGGATTGTAAAATAAATCTTAGGGGAACGTTATAAAATAGTTGGTAATGGATTAAAAGTAATAAATGTCAGATCTATAGTAGTATGCATAAATTAACTAACCTAAGATTAAGCAAAATTTTTCAGTTGTAGAATTAAATAGCTATCATACAATTTGGTTTATTCATTTTAGTCATGAAGACAATGAAAACGTCAGCACCTGGATTCTTACCATTTGTTATTTCATTTGTTTCAGACACTGATTTTCATTCTTCATTCAATAGCAATCTAATTGGTTACCATGAATGCAAGATGGATGGATGGGTGGATAGATGGATGGATGGACGGTGGATGGATAGATGATCGATAAATGGATAGACAGACAGACAGGTAGAAAGATCCATAAGGTGAGTCTTTTTATCAAAATCTTAGAAAGTTCCAATGGAAAATTTTACCCTCTAACCATAAACCAACTCTAAATTGTTTTCACAATGCCTAGGTGACTCTACTTATTAAAACCTGTATTGTACTCAACTGGAATCTACATAAGACTATTGCTTTAGTGAGAGGAAGAACAATGGTCCCACTAAGAACAATTAGAAAACCTGGATCAGTTACAAAAACAATCTGTAAGGCATCAGAAATCAACCAAACAATAACTACTAGAGAGAGTATAATTCAGGAAATGCAAGAACCTTTCGAACATGAGCTGAGGAGTTGAGGCTGTCCCTGGAGGTGATCTGTCAGTTCTGGATGCAGCTAAGGCTGAAATTCTGGGCCCAGCCCAGGAAGGGCACTGCTGCTGGGGGACAGAAAAACATCAAAATTTTGGCAGTTACATGGGACTGAGGTGACAAAATTAGAGAGTAGTGGGACCTCAAATTTGATTTTCTCCCCATGATATTTGCTCAGTTCCAAAATTTCACTGGATGGCGGGCTACAATCATAAACCCAAACACAGAAAAGTAAAGTGGAATAGCCTATGTTTTTCTCCTGACACTTAGGAGACAGAGATCCATGAGGAGGACAGGTAACAGTTAAAAGTCCTCAAAGGAAAGGAGAATTGACTCTAAACTAATCTGCAACGACTGCTTTGTCCCTGGAGGTGCTGGATTGTGTGGAGTGAGTTAGAGACTGAGTAAGGATCCTGTCTTGGCCCCTGGCAGATGGGAGACAGATGAACCAGTGAAAATTTTGGTGAACCAGTGAAAACTTGATCAGCCTTGGGGTGATCTAATTGGTGACTTCAGTAGACTCAAATACGATCAGTCTCCTCATCATTACATTTGCCAAATTCTAAAGCTTAACAGGGTATAAGGCTAAATCTTCAAGCTGAAAACTTCTGAAAATTGGAGTAGAGATTCCTGTAGTCTCAGTGCTGAGGAGAATAGGATCTGGCAGATTCTCCATGAAACCCTAAATTAAGGCGATCACTCTCTCTCCCGCCTCCACTCTGTCTGCCTGGCAGAGGAAAGGTTGAACCTTTCTGATGAAAATAATATCATCTTGAGCTTTTTCACCTTTGTTTTTAAAAACACAATGCCTGACTTTCAATTAAAAAAAATGCTTGGCTTGCAAAGAGACGGAACATTGTCACTGATAACCAAGAGGAAAAAAAAAGGGAAAAGAAGCAAATGTTGTAGATAGTTAAATTAGCAGACACAGACTTTAAAATAATCCTGACTGATATATTTAAGAAAATATAAAAGGTAACAAAGTATACGAAAATATGGAAAATTTCACAAGAAAATTAAGATTACATAATAATAATTAAATAGATATTCCAGAATTGAAAAATACAGCATCAGAAATTAAGAACTCAATGGAAGTTTTAACCATAGATTGGAGGCAGAAAAAGACAAATTAGTAACTTGGAAGACAGGTGGATAAGAAATAGGAAGCTTTGGTTTGGATATTTTATATTGAATATCAAAAAGTGCTTATTAGATTTTCAGCAGGAATATGACATTGTTGAATCATATAGTGACAGTCAATTAAAATCTGTCTTTTTTGCATATGCTACTGACAAGCCACATCTACATTCTCTTATATTCAGTTTATGCCTAAGTGAATGGCAATAGAGCCACCCCATTATTCCAGCTTGTTTCTGCCATCTCGTATAGTTGTTCTCTTAACAAGTTGTAATCTACTTCTTATCTATGATAAAGGATATTTAACAGAACAGAGACACTAACATACGTAATGTCATACTACTGCTAAAGGCGTTCCTCCAAGGTGAAACTCATATATGAATTTGAGTCCACCTATGAATCCGCATTTGTAGGTGTTCTTGATAACCTGAAATAGAGTGTATCTGGTTAGGGGATTTCAAAATTCTATGTGCTTCTTTACTAGGTCATCAGTCATCTTGAATTTATTCCCCTTTCTATTTTTGCTGGTACTACCGTTTGTTGGCTGAAGCCTATTCTCCTTGACATAAAACAGACATATCTAGGAATTCATTTGATCCACTTTTTTTTCTTGTTCATTAATATTAAAAGTTTCCAAGAAAAGCAGTGAATCTTTCTTCTTCCTTTAATTTTCTCTTAATCATAACATCTACACTTTATAGAGAAATTGTGCCAGGGATTTCATTAGGTGATTCACATTTATTTTATCTTATTCTCACAGCAACTCTGAGATTTTGGTGTTATCACAATTTCATAGAAGGAAACCAAGGATGAGTGAAGTTAAGTAACTTCTCCAAAGACAAGAGTCAATAATTAGCAAAACTGAGGATTGGACTCAATTCTGTTGACTCCATACATTTGGATTATTTGAGAAATATTATTTATCCTGATCCTAATCTAAAAGTTCCATCCATCCAATCACTATTACATGTGCTGACTGATATGCTATGTGAAGGATCACCTCTTTCACGTATTAATAAATATTGAGGCTTAGTGAATCACGGTGTAGGCAGGCTCTGGCAAGGCTCGCTTTGTGCATGGTAGCAAAATGTACAATCAGTGACCACTCTAGAGACACGGGAAGTGGATGAGTGAGGACTTTAAAGTTGGGACAACTATATTTCAGTCATCTGATAGGTAATCTCTGGGCCAATGGGGCCTGTCTAAGATCTTTAGAATTGAAGAACCAAAATTCTAGAATTTTTAGACTTAAATAACTTGATTATATAAATACTCAAATTCGACATTGTTATCCAGCATCCATGAAATACTAGCCCACCAATTAAGGTTTAGCAGTCTGCTCCGAACATTGTTGGTGGCATGACCCATTTAGTTGTCATGAGAGCAGGATTAGGGTATTAGTAACTGAATTGTAGCTGAATTTAATTAACTATAATTTTCACCTGTTCAAGTTTAATTCTATTAAAATTACATCACGATACTAGGGAAGCATGAATAAGGCCTTCAGGCATATATGAGTCATATTTAAATTATATTTCATAGTCTTATGTTGGGTGATCACGTAATTTATCATGCAAAACCAGGGTGATTTGAGAGTGAAAGAAACACTATTAATAACTATACTAACACAACAGCACAATCTGGGACAGTCCAGGGTTAAGGACAAATAGGGATGTGTAACCACCTGACTAATAAGCCAAATGAGGACCCTTGACTCACCATTGAGGTGTACACTCAGGGAATTTCTAGTGACTTGGCTCCCAATACAAAAAAAAGGAAAAAAATGTTCTTTGCTACGTACTTCAGTGTATGCATCATCCCTATGCTTTAAATATAATCTGGATTAGACATGTCTCTTATAAGAAAGACTGGAATGAATAAAAGAACTGTAGGGAATCTAAGAAATTCAATCTAGAAAAAAATAAGTAAGTTATAATTAGGAACCTAACTGGTTAAAAAATGACAGACGACTACATGTTCCTGATAGGTTTCTTGTTAACTTTCAATTAAAGTAGTAGGAAAGAAAAAAGAAAAAGCAGCAGAAATTAGCACAAATTGCTAATAATGAGAGAGAGTGTGTCTGTGTGTGTGTGTGTATGTTTGTGTGAGAGAGAAGATGAACACAAAGAAGAAAATAAGGAAGAGACAAGGAAGATGAGAACAGAAGGAGGAAGAGGAGGAGGAGAAAATATGCTGATTTATACAAAATTTTCAGTAGTGGTTATCACTGAGAGCAACAAACATGAATCACGGCTTTGGATGGCACATTGCCCAGAAGACCCTCTGAATCGAGAGACACAAAGTTTTCCCAAATAACAAAGAAACACTTTGATTCAGTCCACAATCACATGTAGCCATGACCAAAACCAGGAGGTCTCCCCCCAAAACCATGTGAAATACCATCTGGACCAACCCAAGCTACAGTCTTGACTCATCTCCAGCCCTACGCCTCTCAGTATATATATCTATCAGTACACTGCATCTCTCAGAACAGAAGGGAGGAGAAGGGAGGGGTTGTTAGTTTCCTAAGGAAACACTTCAGAGGGTACATGTTGGAACTTTGTATAATTTTTCATGCTTTGCACCATACAAAGGAAAGTTTACATATTGTATCTGATAATCTAAATTAATATTGTAATGTATGGAGTAAAAGTTTCAACATGTATTCAGCAAATTTGAATAGGACCAAAAAATAAAGATTTCAGATGTAGTTCAGAGAGAAAAAGGAAAAAGTATGGGAGAAATTATGAGTCAAGTGTTCAGTGATGGTAAAATAAGAAAAATTCACCCACTCTATCCGAAGGAAATGCCAAGCCTGAATCAATCTCAACACAAAGCAAGTAAAGGAAATAAGTCAAGACATCACAAAGAAGTGCTGCTGGAGGATGGTATGCGGCACTGACTTGATGAGGCAAATTGATAACATAGCTCTTAAATTCTGAAATTGCTGAAAAATTTGCAAGTGATATTCTTGATGTGCTTGAAAAAGATTCAGGAGGAGAAGCTTTTACAAAACCGTTAGGTATTATTAAGAAGAGAATAGGATGAAACGAATGAATGGAAAAAGTGAAGGCTAAAACAGGTTGCAAGAAAATGCAAAATTCAATAGAAAAATGAAAATAGCATTTGAGATAGTGAAGAGCACATATGAAACAACCAAAATCAATCAATGAAGTGGGGAAAAATTTGAGAATTTTTTCCATAATGCAGGAGCAAAATCAAAGAGATGAAAATGATGACCTAGATAATGATGGATATGAAGAATAGAGATTTGATCAAAGAAACATAACTATTTCAGAGGAAAAAAGAGAAAAATAGCAAGGATATAAATAATTAAATTTGAAAGAAAAGAAAAAGTTTTTGAGCTGAAGAAAGATCTGAGAGGACAAAACCAAAGGCTCATCAAGACACCTGGGTTATGCCCTTATCAATTTTTGAATTTTAAAGGTGGGAAATGAATAAGGAAAAAGACAAGCTGATCTCAGAGTTCTTCACTAACACATTATATACAATGATAGAGTGGAATAGTGTGTGCAAAATGTTTTGCTTTTGTTTGTTTTTCTGACAGATATAGATTTGAATGAAGAACTCTCTTTACAGACAAGTTTCTATTATTTATGTATAAGGGATATAGAGACAGATATTTTAATATATAAAAAATTTCTCAAGGAAAATGATTAATATATCTTCACTGGGGAAGCAACTAAAATATATTTGCAAGCCTACAAAAGATGACTCAAAATCAAGAATAGAAGAAAGGCAAAATGTACTGTGTAAAAAGACATTATTTGAATTAGAACCAAACAAATATTGCACATGCAGTTATAAAATTGATAGTAAAGACACACAAAAAATTGATTGTAAACACAAAAAAAGTATTCAGAAAAGAATGCATTTGTAGAATGCACAACCTGATTTTATTTGCCTTATCCCAATCTTATCTTACTTTAACAATCTAATCATTCAGGGCTCTAATCACAGATTAAAATAAATTCTGTGACAGTAAATGTCAAGAGTGGAGAAAAGCGGGGGAAACAAAATCAAGTTGGATTTCTTTTGAGTTCGGTGAATTTATTCAGTCACTCATACATTCATTAATTGAGTAAGTCATCAAATATTTATGGAGAGCCTATATGACTAGTGCTATGCTGGATATAGTATTTATAGGATGAACAAAATATGCATGAGCCCTAGTAAATACACAAATAGCTATACATAAAGTGGGATAAGTTTATGAAGGAGAAAACAAGTGGTATGAAAAAGAAAAGCAAACACTTTAATTTGAGTGAGCAAGATAAGCACCTTAAGCTGGTGACCAAATTTTAAATTTCATCAGAAGAATAAAGACAAAAAGAAAAAAAAGAGTGGGGTAAAAAATTTGATAAACCAATATAGTGCACCACCCCAACAAAAGTTATAATTTACAAAGCTACATTAACTCAAATACTTTGAAACTGGCACAGAAACCAACACTCCTTTAGTGAAATAAAAATAACCATTCAGAATCAAACAACAGTGTTTAGTGAATGCAATAAAATGGAAGAAATTTCTCAGAGTCTGGAAACTCAAGTAAGTAATCAGAAAAAAATTATTTCACGGACTCATACTTTACTTCAAAATCTATTCCAAGCTAATAAAAAAAACAAGTCTAAATTCGATAAATAACTATAAGAAATTGAAGTATGCATTTTTTTAAGATTTTATTTTTTTACTTTTTCTCCCCAAAGACCCCACTACATAGCTATATATTCTTAGTTGTGGGTCCTTCTAGTTGTGGCATGCCCACAGCGTCCCAAAGCTGCCTCAGCGTGATCTGATGAGCAGTGCCATGTCTGCACCCAGGATTTGAACCAATGAAACACTGGGCCACCTGCAGTGGAGCACGCGAACTTAACCACTCGTCCACGGGGCCAGCCCTGAAGTTTGCATTTTTTAAAAAGTTACATACAGTCAACACTTCACACAGCACAGGATAGTATGCAGAAAATAAAACATTTCTCCTAGCCCAGATACCCAGTCCTTCTTAATATGGGCAAGTTTTTCATGTATCCTGAAATGTTCTCTGTATACGAAAACATACACATATGTTTACATATGCATAAAGCACAGGTATACATACATGTATATATGTGAAACCATACTTTTCATTTTCATACAAATGGGAGGATTATATACCCAATGGTCTATATTTGCTTTTTCTGTTTTTACTGAACAATGATGCAAATCCATTTCCATCTCCAAAGCAAATAAAGTCATTCACCATAATTATAGATTAAAAATTTTTAAATTTATTTATCATTCCAATAACTGAACAAACATACTTGACAACATTCAATATCCATTCATGATTAAAAACTTTCAACAAACTAAGAATAAAAGGAAACTTTTAAAACTTCATAAACATGTACAGAAGATCCATAGCTAACAACACACTTAATGATGAAAAGTGAATGCTTTGCATTTATTAAGAATGAGATGAGCAAAAAATTAAAAAGAGAAATACCATACAATCCTGCTATCCCACTACTGGATATTTATCCGAAGAGCTTGAAATCAACAATTCAAAGAGATTTATGCACCCCGATGTTCATCACATTATTCACCTTAGCCAAGATGTGGAGGCAACCCAAGTGCCTTTCAACTGATGAATGGATAAAGAAGATGTGATATATATATAAAATGGGATACTACTCAGCCATAAAAGAGGAAAGATGTCCCATTTGCAACAACATAGATGGATCTTGTGGTATCTCTGTTTTCAATTTTTTGAGAGATCTCCATAATGTTTTCCATTGTGACTGCAGTAGTTTGCATTCCCACTAGCGGTGTATGAGGAGTTCTTTTTCTCCACATCGTCTCCAACATTTGTTATTTCTCGTCTTGTTAATTATAGCCATTCTGATGGGTGTAAGGTGAAATCTCATTGTAGTTTTGATTTGCATTTCCCTAATAATTAGTGATGCTAAACATGTTTTCATGTGGCTGTTGGTCATCTGTATATCTTCTTTGGAAAAATGTTCATATCCTCTGTCCATGTTTTGATCAGATTGTTTGTTTTTGTTGTTGAGTTGTATGAATTCTTTATATATTACTTAGAGTTTTCTTTACCCCTTTGTACCCAACCTTCTTACTTCTATCTCCTGTCATAGTTAATGATTCCTTATTTTACACTTTCCCTGTTGAAATTACCATGTTTTGTCTCCTAATTGAAATCTTACTGACAAAACCACTAAGTGTAATAAAATATAAATGGCTATTTTTGTGGTTGAATATCCTGTATATATATTTGTAGTTATCTCTGAACCTCCCAGTTGTAAAATGTCCAAGTTTCAATAATTTCACTTATATGCTAGGAATAATAACACCTTTATCAGAGGATAAGGAGTAGATAACACAAACATTTGTGAAAATGTTTTACGTATTGTGAAAGCACCATAAAAATTAAGTGCTTATTACAATATAATAAACTCTGTGAGGGTGGGCCCATTGCTATTCTGCCCTTCTGGATACTCAGTGCCCTTCACAGGGCTTGGTACATTGTGGGTGCTTGATAAATGTTGGTTTGAGGAAAAGATGAATAAGCACATCTGTATTACTCCATTTCATGCTTGTTAAGTCCATTGAATTGAGTTTCAAAAATGTTGCATAAATAAATATAGTTCTTTCACCTTTGCAAAAGCAAATATTGTACAATAAAAAATTTACTTAGTACTTTCAACTGCATCCCCAAAATCTTCTAGAATCTTGCCTCAAACACATTTGTTGTTATAAACAATGATAGCAAATATGGAGAAAACCATAGTCTCAGAGACTAAAACTTTGGTGCATTGTTTAATTAGCTATTTTCTGCTGCATTTTGTAAGGATATTTACTCTTTGTAACCTGATAAGACTCATGTAATTGACTACAATGCTTCTTTTGTTATCTTTAAGTGAAAATTATAGGTTCTGATGGCAAACTGTTTATGTTACAGAATAACTTGAACACTTTTAAAGAATTTATTAAGTGGATAAATTACTCCATATTTGATGCTCGTTATTTTCATGGAGAAAAGAGACAGATTTCATAGGGTTTTTTTCACTCTTAATAGGCTCTCCTACAATATTTTCACCAAAAAGCCTAGACAGTTATCAAGCTAAATTATATCACTATGGCCAAGACAAAGCTGTACAATGTTTTCTTTCTTGCATCAGTACATGGGCTGTATACACATACACTACTTCTCCTGTTGCAACGTTTTTTATAATTTGTTGAGGAATTTCATTATTTTCTTTCTTAAGAGCCTAGAATAATAACATTTCACAAGCTGCTTTGATTGTAGGGGGGAAAGAAAGGCAAGGATTCTGGATTCCCAGTACTTTTTTCTAAAAGTAATGAAAAATCACTTATTTTCAGTGGACTTCATTCCTTGTGTGTGCATGTGCATGCCTGTTTGGTGTTTCTAACAAAGGTGGAGACCAAGTATAGCCTTTGAGCTATTATACATAGATATTTATACAGCACGTGTATGTGTAGGTTTCTTCCCTTTGCTTCATATAAATGAAGAACAACATCTGTGTAAAGTAGATCCTGACTTGTGATTTGGGAACATCCCAGTGAACATACTAGAATCAAATGCTATCCCAAGCAAGAAAATGAATTAGGTCAAAAGCAAACCCAAAGCATATATTTGCTTTACAAAATACAGAATAAATAAATGAATGAATGAATGTTGAGAGGATTTGAGGGACGGATTTAGAAATACATAACCAGGAACATTGGGCTCTCTCCTGAATCTGTCACTTTTTTCAGGAACGTCATTTCAACGTCTTAAACTGCTTTGTGTGTCTGCTGAGAATGCTCATTTCCATGCCTTCATTGCACTCAATGCATTGTGTTGTTGTTGTAGGTAGCAAAGCAGAGTAAACATTTGTAGGCAATATTTGATTTGTTTACACTGGGAATTGGGAAAATGCATAAGAATGGGTTTAGAATGGGCATTTTTAGACTGTGAATTGAAAAAAATTAAGCAAGAAGAAAGTAAAAATCTAAAAATGATGCTATGGGGCTTGGAAGAGGAAAATCAAGAACAGTCAGTTTCATCATCTTTGAAATTTTAGCTGAAAAGTGTCTTGTTTCCTCATCCGTTTTCATTGACTAACCAAAGAGCCATTCATGTTTTGCTTTAATTGTCGTTTTGGGTTGATAGGACAGTTTCTTGTACTCTTCAAGCCTCAGTCATTAAAAAAGTTCTATTATCAGTTCACAGAAATATGGATATAGTAGACTCTATTCGACACAAAGCTTTTTCCGAGCTTATCATTTAACTTTGTGCCTCAGAAGTGCAATCCATAACCGATCACCTTGTCAAAAACTGAGAACTCACGTGTTCTCACAAATAGCATTCCTTGAATGTCTACTAGGCGCCAAGTACAACTCGCCTTGTACTTGATGCACTTACAGTTTATCTATTCAGAGAACTTGGAAACACCTTACAGAGATTATCTAAAATAGTTCACCATAATTATAAATACATCTTATAGAACTTTTGCAGAATGCACTTTCCCTACCTGGCACAGAAATTCTTTGTTTTAAATTTCAATTAAAACTAGTGCCATCTTCAGTGATGTGCAGCATACTAGGTTACTTTCATGTAATAGTCTAGGTAATACCCATAACATGCCTAAGAGATAGATGTTATTAACTTTACTATTTTAAAGGTAGGAAACTAAAGTTTAGAGTAGTTAAGTAACTTTCTCAAGGTTGCATAATTTGTAAGTGGCAAACACGGGATTTAACCAGGGCTTGCCTATCTCCAAAGTCCGTGTTCAACTATTTTATCACGAGTCTGTATATGAAAAAGCAGACTCTCATATGCTCACAAATGACCTCTGTGTTCAGTGATTCTTAATACTTCAAAACTAATTAATTCATCTATTCATTCAAGAAGCATTTTGAAAATATACTCCACAAAGGGCACACATTGCTATGTATTTATGAATAATACAAATCAATCATAACCCAGTGTAGAATACATCAAAATGATCATATCGATATAGAGAGAGGTTGCCTGTGCAGTTGGTGTTGGGGTTGCATTTGAGGGAGAATCTGAAGACATCCTGGGATCATTTTATCTGTTATTCTGGCTCAGAACACCAACTTCCCCCTAAGCCATCTAAGCATTTTCTATTTTGTAGAATCTTGTACTTCTCAAAGTGATTATATAGTGCGGCATCAAAGTGGTGAAGAATTCTCCACAGGCCTGTTTTCTCTTATTGAAACGGCTATTCACATATCTAGAGCTGACATTTCTGTTATATTGTTTTTCTAGTCCCGATTAACTATAATTTGACTTTTCTTGCTATTCAAGTCCAAGTTATGTTGGGCATAGAAGACATTAAATCTATTGCTGTGAGGAAGTAAACAATTATATATATATATATATATATATATGAAGACTGTAAAAAACATAAACAATAGTGCCTAACTGGTTTAAAAAAGTAAGCTTGAGCTGAATGAAACAATAGTAAATGGTTGGAACATTCCTCTCACAGAAAGAACAGTCAGCCACTGGAACTTACTCCAGGAGTTGTAAGTTGATTTACAAATATGACAACAGGAAAGGAGAGTTGATATCACCTCTATCATCATTTGACTGTCTAACTGCACATAAACAATTCGGAAAATATCTTGCCAAACTCAAGAGCTAATCCTTTTGAAATCTAGTTAGAAATTGAATTTTAAAGATTACATTTAAATGGTTCCTTTATCCCTAGTGATTATTAATCCCATAGTAACTCCATGCACCCAGTTTTCCTCCTTCACTCTCACAATTTGTAATTGCCTATGTTGTTACGAATTTATCTACTTATTGTCTGCCTTCCTTACAAGAATGAAACTCCCATATGGGCAAAAACCACATTTTTGTTCACCATGGTATATCTGGTGCCTGGTACCCTGTAGTCATTCTGTGAATTTGTTGTTTGAATAAATGAAGAGTAATTTCTAGAGCTCTATTAGTATTTATCTCAGTATTTTTGTATCCATATCCATCTTCTCCTCTAAACTGTGTGCTCCTTGAGAGCAAGATTACAGTCTTCATTCATATTTGTGTCTTCTGAGCCTTGTCTATAAGAGTGCTCAACCATTGTTTGTTAAATGAATTAATTCAACCCAGATGTTGCAACATTGCTACACTCACACAAACAACTTCAACATATAATTTCATTTTTTTTTTTGAGGAATATCAGCCATGAGCTAACATCTGCTGCCAATTTTCCTCTTTGCTTGCTGAGGAAGACTGGCCCTGAGCTAACATCCATGCCCATCTTCCTCTACTTTATATGTGGGACTCCTGCCACAGCATGGCTTGACAAGTGGTGTGCAGGTCTGCACCCAGGATCTGAACCAGCAAACCCCAGGCCACTGAAGCAGAACGTGAGAAAACTGCTGTGCCACCAGGCTGGTCCCAACAGATAATTTCCTTGAATGACTATAATGGGGAGAGAGGGGATCCCAGAATCCACTTCAGGATAGTTTTCCCTATTTCTCTCTGTCTAAAGAGATTTTGTGTTAATCTGAAGTTTTACAGTACTTTTTGTTTGTGTTCTTGTGCCTTATATTGTTAGTTATTTCCATATTGACTGAACTGTACCCAAAACTCAAAACTTTGATCCCACTCCAGTCCAACTCCAGCCTCTCTCCTAACACAGGTTAGATCTTGGTACAGATGAGCTGCTAGAATTCAGTGATATTTCCCTTAGCAAACAAAAATCCAAGATAATATAGTTTACCAGACTAGAATGCAAAGAAATCTCTTGGGAAGTTTATTAAAATGCACTGATATTCAGACAGTCTAAATCAATGAGATTAATCTACATTTTGTTTTAAACTGTAGGTTGCATTGAAAAATCTGTGTTTAATAATAATGTTAAGAAGGTGCTTTGAGAAACTCTGGGCCAGATCATAAGACTTGAGAGTTCAAAGAGGATGTTTTGTGCATCCTTGCATTGTCAGTGCCCATGCCTGACACTTAATTGGTGTTAACATCCTTCTTTAAAATGTACATGTCTATGCTCCCTAGAGAATCTGTTTCCTCATGATCTGTCTTCTTTTGTTAACCTTTCTCTGCTCCAGAATTCATTTCCTATTATTTCTTATCCTTTGCTATGGCCTGACCTCAATAGAAATTCAGCTTATGGGTTTGTATTTAATGATAACCTTCTTTATACTACTAACAACTTCCAATATCACTTACGATATCTGAATTGTTTATTAAGAGTCAGTTGAAATGCAAACAATTTAGGCAAATCCTATAGCCACTGGGAGACAATCCAGATTGTTTTGTGATAAATGAGCCAAACATTGAACTCATTCCTTTGTAAACCTGTAAAAGAATTTAGACTTTGTTCTACAGATAATGAAATGTCATAAACTGAAATGTCCAAAAGTAGATTTTATTTCAATTTATATGATTTTATATTAACCTCTTCTAAAATACTTTATTCACTAACATTTTTTTAACTTTCAAATCTCTAAAACCTTCTGCCAAATTGAAAAAAAATTGAAATAACAGTAGTCTCTAAAAAAATGTGGAATCAGATAAACAAAAAAAGACAAGTTTCACTGCCCAAATGACCATATTTTAATATGACAATTTTGTTTATATTGCTATTCTAAATTTAAACTTTAACTTTTTTACAATTCTTAAGCATATAGGTATGCCACTCGTTGTACTATAAAAATTTTAACATCTTTACTTAATCCAAAAGTTGCCATACTCCTATGGATGTTTCCATTTTTTAAGTTATACTAGTAATTCATGAACACTGCTTTCTTGATGTAAAACATTAAAACAGCACAAAAACAACCTAACAATACATCTTAAAAATCTTTCTATGTCAGCACAAACTGAACTATCTCATTTTCACCTGTTCTATGTAATATTCCATGGTGTGGGTGAACCATAATTTATTTAATCATTCTCCTATTGACAGGTATATAAGTTGTATCTAATGTTTCTCTAATAAAATCAGTACTGCAATAAATAGCCTCCATCACTGATGATTGTACTCACGTGCAGTGTTTCTTTTAGATAAATAGATAAAAGTTGACATGGAACTTTTTGAGCAATATTCTGAATTTTAATTAACACTGTTAAGTTGTCTCTCTAAGGGATCATGCCATTTCTGTACTATCACCGACAGTGCATGAGAGGGTCTATTTCTTTATCCATCCTACAAACACAAACTATTACGCAACTGTTTTTCATTCTGATGGAAAATATTATGCCTATATATGATGTTAATTTTTATCTTCCCAATTAATAGTAGTGTTCTTCACATTTTCATCCGATTATTATCCATTTATAGTTTTGCTTTAGTTCATATACCTTGCCCAATTTTATATTAGGTTGACTAGTCCATCTATTTCCAACGAACTTGTATGCTAACTGTGTCACAAACTAAGTTCCCTAGTATAGAGTTCCCTTTCTAGAATCTCTAATTCATACCTGATGTCCACGTAGGGAAAGCTCTGCTTTATTCTACTTATATAATAAAGTCTATATACTTTCCATATAGCCTTGTTTCTTGTCTATATTGTGAGTTTTTATTATGAACTCATGTTCCTTGGAACATTATCTCTGGGACTTTATTGAGGCCCCAGTTGAAGGTGTAATCCTCCAGGGAGGATTTATATTTTGCTTCTACTAGCTATTTACCAACCTGGATCCATTTTAAATTAATATTAAAATTCCTTAATAGTTTCCTGTCTATAACATAATCAAAAGTAATGGGCTCCGTATTCTGACACCATCTTCTCATAAGGCCGTATGTCATTGTTAGGGATGGAGAGGGAAGATATTTAAGTAAGCAATGAATCAAAAGTATTGTGATGTGATGATATAAAATAAGTTTGGAAGTGGTGTATCAAATTCATCCCTGATGTTTATGAAAAGCATTGGTCTTACCAAGTCACTAGAGAATGATTACATAGACCCTAAAATATCTAGAGCTGTCTAGAATGTGAAGTGCTGAAATATTAGACCAAATAAACTATTAAACAGAATCAGTTTCCGATTGTGTTTGGCAAGAATTGGTTGTTTTCATAAACGGATGATCTTCCAAAATGAAACAACTGGCTTTTTGTCTTAGGCAATACAAAGTTATGTGGTATTCTTCAAGAATCCCTGAGACCCTCTGGCTAGGACTTTGTGTACTCTTCTAATTGAGGCCTCATCTACTATTTCACCGGTTTGGAAGTTGCAAATAAAGAATCCTAACTGTGACCTGCAGAATTTATTCATAGAACATTATTTTAGCCCCATTCCCATATTTATAGATGTGGCAAAAGAACCAAATATAGAAGCACATAGCTCTCTGTAAATGTGACTTCACAAAGAAAAAGGTTCATGTGTGAATATTATTTGTGTTTTCACATTTATTATTAAGCTATTATTCTTACAATTCATCACAGATACTATATATTTTAAAGGGGATATGAAGCTGATTAGCCAGATATAGGAAATTATATTTAAAAATCAAATATAATTAATTTTGTTTTCAAATAAGATATTTCTAATATTAAACATCAATAATGAATTCTATGGAGAAAATACGCATGTTTAATAAAAGTATTTAGCTCAAAACCTGAAAATACAAATACATTAAAACTTCATATTACCTTGAAAGCTGAATTTTCAAAAATTGCTAACTAGATAATACACATAGTGGCTGTTTTTCCTCTCCCCATATCTGGGATTTCTAGAGCTTAAGATTGCCCCTAGAAAGTTAGTTTTTCATTGTGGTGAAAAATAGCCAAATACTCCACTCCTTCAATCTTGTAAACGTAATTAAAATATGTCAATGAAAATTGTAATCAACTCTGAAAGCACAAAAATCAAGTCTTCCCTTTTCATTCAAACCAGCCTTCTTAACCTGGCCACTGAGTCTAATTAACCTCAGCCTGAACTGTTTCACCTCCAGCTTAGAATCTAGAACCCACTCTGGCTTCAGCTCATGGGGATATAAGGACATTTATTGAAATGAACTGCTAAACATTAAACACATGGTCACAGCCCTATTCCCTCCAAATTCCTTACTTTCAATAACGCTTCATGATTTTGCTGGATCTACCTAGAATTTTCACCCTTCCTCCTATTCCTCCCTCTCATACATCCTTTCTTTCTCTTCTTGGTCAACTCCCAATAGTACTGCAAAATCAGCTTTAAAAAGGAGAAAAGAATATTAACACTTCTACGAAGCATCCCTGGGTGCAGGGACAGAAGGTGTTGCTTCCTGTTGTCCTTATGCTGTAGCACTGTTCATCTTCTAATGCTGATACTTCTTTATGAACCTGCGTTCTTTCTTCAACTGCAAGCTACTCAGGAGCAGGATCTGTGTCTTCAAAAACCCTGCTTCCTAATACCAAGCACACAAGCAGGTCCATAGCATGTATTCAGTAAATGTTTGCTGAATTTATGGCTGTTGCTACTGCTTACCCTCTGTTTTTGTCTCTAATACCAAAAAACAATTCTTTGATAACTGAATTCAAACTACTTCTCAAAAACTTCATAGAACTGCTTTATTATTTTTTGCCCTTCTCTTCCTGACTTTTGTCCTCCATTCCTGTTTCTGCCTCTCTCTGTCCATTTCTCTTCCTCCCTCTGTCTTCCTCTCTCTCTTCCTTCCTTTCTTCTTTCCTTCTTCCCTTTCATTCCAAATCACTGCCTCAAAGTAATGAATATCCTTAGTCATGCACTAATCTCTAGTGACTGGGTTTTTTCTCCTTAAACTCAGCTAGGATTGCATCACCAACACCTGTCATCAAAGTTATCCCATGTGAATCTACGGCGTTCATGAACCTCTAACGTTACCTTTATTTTGGAACGCTGATGGTCATATGAGCCGTGCCAACCTGGATAAACACATGGAATCGTAAACTCAGTTTAAGATGTGGAGTTCTTATGTTTCACCTTTGTACTGACGTTCTAATTTCAAACCTATTAGGTAATGCAATTCTCATGTCCCTTTCCCTAGAATAACAAATTCCTGGTTTGGCCCCCATGTACGGGCGCCAAGTCTTCGGCCAGTCCTGTGATTCTGCCTGAACTTCTTGCCTCCTCTCTGGGCCTGTCCTCTGGAGACTGAATAGAGCAATAAATACCCCAAATGTACAGGATACATGTTGCGGAACAAGAGGAGGAGCAGTTCCATACACTTTGCACTGATGACAGCTGGAAGATATAAGAGTTTTACTGACATATATCTTTCCTCTGCTTCAAGCACTGCATAGAAATTAGCCATATAGTCACTCCAATCATGGGGCCTGGGATCACCCAGGGAGGATTCCGTCTCAAATATTCCTGGATATATTTGTCTTGAACACATCAAAAATATGACTTTGTATGCTTTTAAGCATGGAGAAAATGTTTTATTCAAGTCTTTGCTTGAATGTCTTCTTGCTGCTGTGGCTGATCATGACCATCCTAATTAAAACTGCAAACCTCCATCATGCCCCATCTCCTCTATCCTTGTCTATATTTTCTAGTGCACTTATTACCATCTGTATGTAATTTACTTCAGTATTTTTATTGTTTATGGTATGTTTCTCCCTGTTAGACTACAAGCCACACAAGAGCAGCGTTTTTCTTTTTTCTCTGTTTTATTCATGGATATCCCCAAGCATCTAGAATAGTGCCTGACACATACAGGCACTCAATAAATATTTGCTGAATGAATGAATAAATAGACAAATAAAAACAGTACATCAAAAATATTCTCTAGGAATAGATATACATTTCTGATTCTGCTATCAGGATATTTAAAAATAATATTTAGTTCTCAATTGCAAGGAGGTAAAATGAATGAATGAAAGGGTTTCAAGAGGGATATTTATATTTGTTGTTCTCTTTCTTTGATGGCATCATGTTTTAAAATTAAGTATGACCATGCACAAGCTCAAAATGAGTTCCTGGGATTTTGATTATTAATCAATGGAAATTTTCCAGCATTCCAAGGTGCTGATTTAGAGCTGCCATGTGAAAGACCTCATGAACAGACCTTTCATTACAATTTCCCCAGAATAGCAAACTCCCAGCTGCCCCTTCCAGGAGAGCCCATGATTTAACTCTGGAATTTGTTTTGACTCACTGACTATAAAAGCAACATGTGAGAGTCATTGAAAAACTGCAGGTGAAACTCACTTTAATAAAGAGAGGAAGAGAATACCTCAAAACTGAGTAAACAGATCAAATACATCAAATCCTTTTGACACGACAAAAGGATTCTTCACTTCGTAAAGGGCGTTCCCTTAGGATTATTTGAAATGATGATTCGTTGACAATATTTTTGCTAATAAAATGTCCCCTATGTGAATTAAAATAACAAGGCTGATATATGAGAGATTGTCTTGGGCATAAAGGAGGTACGAGGAAGGAAGCAAGTGTGGAAGCAGAAGTAGGTGTTGGAAGTCTTGGGCCCCCTTGGCGTGTCCAGAGACTAGGTCTAAAAGCCTGTCCTCCCCATCTCATTAGACTGAACGAATCAGTCAGAGCAGAACAAATGGTGCTGATGGCCTTCACTGGAGCTACTCTGTGACTAAATGTCTGATTGATTTATAAATTTCCAAACAAAGTCCTTTTTTTATTAAAGGAATGGTTCTATTAATTTTGAAGTATCCTGTTATTACATTTCATTTAACCTTGTTGACCTTAGGTATTGAGAGAATGGTTTGCTTCCTGACCTGAGGAGATTTATATTCCCAAGACAGTTAAGCTCTAGAAAAGACGCTACGGAAAAATGCACAGCCTCACAGTAGATATCTCTGTTCCTATGATAAAACCATTGTTTTTTAATGCATTGAAAAGAGAGCACAGGTGAAACTATTTTTTCTTAATTTTATTGCTAGGAAATACTACAGAGAAGAGTGTCACTAGCTCTTGAAAGCAATCTTTTTAATACATGGATTATTCTAGTTATTTATTAATTTTGCTGACATGAATTCTCTTTACACTTATCCACATACATTTCTCTCTTTGTTTGCTTTTTTCTCCCCAAACTCCCAAGTACATAGTTGTGTATTTTTAGTTGTGGGTCCTTCTAATTGTGGCATGTGGGATGCCGCCTCAACATGGCTTGATGTCTGAGCCCAGGATCCGAACTGGCAAAACCCTGGCTGCCGAAGCGGAGCACACAAACCTAAACACTTGGCCATGGGGCTGACCCTTCCACATACATTTCAATAAAGGTAAATTTGCAGAGAAAGGACAACTTAAAATGAATAACTAGCATCTGGATTCCTTCCTGTAAGCTGAGCGGACAATGAGTTCCTGGCGGAAGTGGCATCTGCTAAAACTGTGCTGTCCAAAACAGTGATTATTTACATTTAAATTAATTAAAATTCAATAAAATTAGCAATTAAGTTGCTCAGTTGCACTAGTTAATTTTCAAGTGCTTAATAGCCACTGGTGGTTAGCGGCTAGTGGGTACCACATTGGACAGCACACATGTGGAACACTTGTATATCAAAAAGCATTGCTCTAAAACGTCTGATTTTAAATGAAAAACAAGATATATAAATGATTACTCACACATAAATACATGTACTGCACATACATCAATATTTTAGAAAACTTCATAACTCAAAGGATCCCACCACTTAGAGAGTGGTAGAAAGTTAAAAAGAACAGACACTCAGTTTGTTTTGTAAAATCATTGCAGAAGATGAATGACCATTAAAAGAATAAAGAATGAATTTGGCTTTAAGGGAGCAGAATAAAAAGAGAAATAAAGCAAGGAATTTCTAAGGTTTATTGCAAAAGCCTTGAAAGAGTGACTATGAATGTATATTTTATCTGTCAGCACTTTACATGCTATGACTTAGAAGATTAATATTAAAATTACGGTTTAGAGAATAAAAGTGAAAAGCAGGTAATTGTCATAGGAAAAAATCCCAAGTAATTTAAACTCAAAGAACATTACCCAATAACCCTTGATTCAGAATTTTTCAGCAGAAAAAATAGATTTTTTTACTGTACATTCAGGTAGATCAAGCCTAAGTAGATTGAATCATGTAAATCAATAATACTCCCAGTATTCACTTTCCAACTTCCTGGTTTTAAAATATCTAAAGGAAATTCCACAAATGAAATTTATATATCACTATGATACAGTTAGTCAAAACCATTTATATGGATTTTTTTCTTTCATATCTATTACATCACCCAAATTTGTCATATTATGGATTTGTCACGCTTGACATTTAATTTCAAATGAGCCATGTCTTCCTAGAATCATTGGAACAACTAACCATTAGAGTACGTCCCAAAGAAAATATGAATGGAATGCACCGACATGCACATGCAGCGCTATGATTTATTTGACACCAATACATTGGTGAAGAAAGCAGAGCAAACCTAATGAGTGGTGAGAGCAATTAAACACAACCTGGGTGTAGATCATCAGGCCTAGAAAGGAGTTGGGGTGGATTCCAGTGCCTTTCTGTGTTGCTACCCTAGATGTGCAGTTGAGAATAAGGAGCGGGAGCTGATCCAACAGCCGTGACTCTTCCTGAGTCCTGAGATGGAATTACCAATTTACATTGGTTTTGCTAGATTCTAAAAATGCAGGACTTTAGGCAGCTGCATTTTAATGATCTATTGTAAGTTTATTTTAAAAATTCTACTGTTTATGAAAGAGCTATAAATAAATATTGCCTTCAAGTATGAAACTCTTGAGGCTACTTAAAGTGTTTAACCAGTATGTGAAGCCATCACAGTCACTCATATACAAACTCTGACATCTTTCTCTTATCACATTTTATTCAGACACACATTTTATCTTCTTGGAATAAATTCTATCTTTTGCAGCAGAACAGCAACATCAATATACTGTGGTTGTGTAGGTTTTGTCAAGCTTATATACAAGCTTATAAGCTTTTAAAAACTGTACTTATTAAAAAAGCTTATAAATGTCCCATCACAGATAGAAATTTAGGGCACTATGGAAGAATCAAAGAATCCCACACTAAAAGAAGCTTCTTTCTTTCAAATGTAGTGATACCTAAGAATTAGAGTTCTTGTGCAATGTACAGATAAAATAAAAATAAAGTTAGCTGCTATGTTCATCTTTAGTGTAATTTTCCCACCCTGAGTTTTTTTAGTTTAGCTCTTGATATTTTCAATATACCTGGAAATTTAAATCTGAGTTCACTCTCAAGTCAGATCTTGATACTAAATGTTGGTTACCTTCCAGAATACCTTTTCTAAGCTTGGATAATAAAAAGGCGTTTGAAAATCTTTGCATGGAAACCAAAGAAAACACAGGAGATAAGTAAGGTGAGTTGAGTGGAGTTGTTTATCTCATGTGATTTTGATCAGATCGTTGGCCAACCTCACATTTGTCTCCCTATGCGAAGATCTCTAGGCCAGCGTCATCAGAACATAAATCATTCTCTAAAGATTCCCTTTTGTGGCCTCTGCTAATGTAATTCTTTTTCATTCAGCCAAGTGCACATAAAGTTTAATCACAGGCCAGAAATATGTGAAGTAAATTCCTAAGACTGATACTAATCATATTAGGATATCAATTGGGCATATAAAAATGAATTGAAAATGAAAAATAGAGACTGAGATTCCAATTTACATGTATTTAGAAATTCATGCCCAGGTCCTCATTATCAAACTCCCCTTTATTCTCCCCACACCCACCTCCTATCGTAAATTACACACTTAAACCAATTGGAATCAGAATGAGCTAAATCATAAGTAAATGATCCAGAGGTTCAGTCTGTACTGTCATAGAGCATAGCTTCTTAAACTTTAATGTGCACATGGGTCATCTGAGGATCTTGTGAAAATGCAGGTTTTGATTGGGTAGGACTGGTGTGGGGCCCAACGTTCTGCATTTCTAATACGCTTCCAGGTGATGCTGATGCTCTGATTCACAGACAACACTTTGAATAGCAAAGTTTTAAAGCAGTGCATCATTTGTTTTCCCAAATTGTCAACTGTCTGTCATATTCCATAGACTATTCTGCATTGCTCATGGGGATTGGTAACCTGACAGTTGAATATATATATCAAATAATGTCCTACGAGTTGTACTAATTATAATCTTTAACAAACATTACGAACGCTTGGCTAAAAAAGAAAAATCCAGAAGGTAACTAACCAAAATGATAAATGATATCCATATTTTCCAATAAATTCTTTATATTTTGCACTTGTCATAGTTGAAAATTATATTAATAGTGTAATTTCTAACATATGAGCTATTAACGTTTTAATGACATTTGTAAAACATTAATCAAATTTATGAGGTTTTCCCCTAAATTATGATACTCTCATGTCACTTTTTATTCCAAATTCATTAAGCACATTTAGTTTAATTGTCTGAAAAGAGATGCTGAAGGCATTTTCAATTTTTTTTTTTTTATTTTGCCACTGATAGTTACTTGTATTTTATCCTTTTATTATCCCAAAGACTGAGAGGAAAATATGTTTCCTTTCTTTTCACAAAAGGCAAAGTTAGATAATGGTCAAATGCATTGTTCCAAAACCCTAAGGCTGAAAGTGCTTGCTGTACTGGTTTACAATTACTTAAAGTCTATTTTGTTTAGTTTTAAAAATTAAATATAATAGAGATAGGATTTAAATATACCTCTGTTTTTCCTGAATTGTGTTTCTTGAGCTATATTCTGTCATCTTTTTCCTTACTAATTTTAAAATAAAACCTTATTTATTAACCACTTATGTTGTACAATGTATGATCACAAGATCACATCAAAATATTATGCTAACCTTCAAAGATGTGGCTGTGACCACTTCCAGGTGACATCTTGTCAAAAGATGTTTCCTCGCCTTTCTTGTCTGAATCTTTCACAGAATCTTCGGACTGGCTCCCAGGGTGACTTTTAAATGTTGGTGAACACAAACTTCTCTCAATTTCCACTTCCTGCTAGAAGACATTAAAGGGACGAGTGTTAAAAGCTATCAGTGGGAAACAGATGTGGTTTTCAGGGGGTTTAGAGTCAGGAGTGAAAAAAGGAGGGGGTTTCTACGAGTGATGTTTTCCAATATGCTTCGGGTAAAATTTTGATAATTTAGCCAAGAACTGCAAACACATATCTGACACTTAGTTTACTTTTCTGCCACTAGTTCCACCTCTGAATTAGTTTTTCTTTCATGTGGATTTTTTTGCCCTCATGAAAGAGAGAAAGTGGAAATAAGGGTCACAACACAACATAATATATGTTAATAGATGCAACTTCCTAATGCCTGAGAAATGTCCATGAGGGATTTCAAAAAATAGCAATATATCAACATTATATGCTTAAGACAGAAGAAAATGAGTTTTTTCTTAATGTCATGCTCACCCTATAATGATAATCTTAGTAATTATAGAGCTTTCAAATTATGAACCCATTCAGCCACCATGCAGTAAGTACAGTTTGGCAATTCATAAAGATTGTGAAATTACTTCTTTGAGTTACTAATTCAAAATTGGAGAGATGAAAGTTTCCCAAAGGAAAAAAGTATAAAGGGTATTTAAAACCTAGGGAGTCTAGTGTTCCTTATTTAATTTAATTTATTTATGTATTTATGCTTTTTGGTGAGGAAGATTGCCCCTGAGCTAACATCTGTTGCCAATCTTCCTTTTTGTTTTCTCCCCAAAGCCCCAGTACATAGTTGTATGTCCTAGTTGTAAGTCGTTCTAGTTCTTCTATGTGAGATGCCACCACAGCATGGCTTGATGAGCCATGGGTAGTTCCACACCCAGGATCTGAATCAGCAAACCCTTGGCCACTGAAGTAGAGTGCACAAACTTAACCACTCGGCCATGGGGCTGGCCCCTGGTGTTCCTTATTTTATAGGTTGAGTAATATAATCTAATAAAACAAACCAAGTCAATCAGCCTAATTATTTTGAATAAAAAAGTATAAAAAGTAAGTAAATGAGCCAAAACAGCTTGACAGGCAAGTGTATTTTTTTTTTTTTGAGGAAGTTTAGCCTTGAGCTAACTACTGCCAATCTCCTCTTTTTGCTGAGGAAGACTGGCCCTGAGCTAACATCCATGCTCATCTTCCTCTACTTTATACGTGGGATGCCTACCACAGCATGGTTTTTGCCAAGTGGTGCCATGTCCAAACCTGGGATCCGAATGGGCAAACCCAGGGCCACTGAGAAGCAGAACATGCGAACTTAAATGCTGCACTGCTGGGCCGGCCCCGCAAAAGTGTAATTTTTGAAAAAAAAAATCAAGTGATATGTTGGAAATATTTTCAATAGCTATTCATAAGTTTTAGATTTTTGTACATAAGGCTGTATTTTCTAAACAACAGCCATTCAAATGATGTGATGAATTGCTTTTCACTTTTGTTGCATTTTAAATGCACTGGCATTCGTGAGTCAAGTTTGAGAGATAACTAAAAACTCTAAGACATTTCTTAGAGTAGGTACATTTTCTATGTCTATGATATATTTGTAAAAGTCAAAGATCTTGGAAAAATAATCTCAGTATGTTTGTGTTTTCTAATTTTCACATCCACTTATATATGTGTATATTTATATATACACATACTATAGATATGTATAATACTATATATATATAATTAGAAAATATTGGTATGTTTTTAATCACCTCATCTTTAAATACCTCCCAAGTATATGATATATACTATCTTCATTATTGTGACATTTAACTGGAACTAAAAATATTTATAGGAGAAAAACAGAGGAAAAGAAGTTTCCATTTTTTCAGGGCATTGGTTTGACATTTGTGCTTCCAACTATCAAAAATCAAAAGCCCAAATGTTCATAACAGTAATGGTGTTTTATGTTGTTGAAACACAATGCCACACATGCCATGGCACGTGGGCCTGAGCTCCTTAGCAAGTGCATGAGCATAGCATCCTCGCCGCCGTTCATTCTGGTGTCCTCTCCCACTGTCATGTAAAGTGCCTGCTATGAAATTGGTACAGTATGTTTGTTTTTGTTTCAGCAATTTAATCCAACTCCTATCATTGGCAAAAATAAAATAAGATAAATAAAGAGAAAATGAAGATGTCTACAAAGTAGTGATTCTTGTTCAGAAAATTTTTGTTTTGACAAAGGTGGGATGTTGAACATGGTCCGTGGACTCAGTTGATGATGTGAAAGGATCATCTCTCTCTTTCATATAGAAACATGGAAATGGGATTTGTGAAATTGTTTAAGCAAATATTTCAGCCATGATGACATAAATTTATGCTATACTGGTATTTTCAACTTTGAATTCACAAATATCAAGAGTGCATCATATACTGAAGCAGGAAGAGACCCCACAAGCAGTCCACATATGAATGTAGTAGATCTGTTTCCAAGCCTCCATCACCAGATCCAAGTCATTCTGCAGCAAGTTCCTCAGCACCCTGGCAAGTGGTAAGAGGGGCTTGGGTAGAGATGTAAAAGAACTCCTAAGATGAGGGTGAAATGCACTATCTCTAATCAAAGCAGTGATCTGCTTTAATCTCTTTTAATCTATTTTATGCACTGTGTATCTACAAAAGATTTACTTTGAGTCAAAACCTACAGGTTTAAACAAATGCACAAAACACCAGTTCAGAGGGAAAAAAATGCAGTACTTAATGATGAGAAACTTGGATTCATGCTCTCCCTTCACTACTTATTAGGGGCGGGGCCTTGCTCAGGTCACTTGATATATTGGGACTAAGTTTTCTCACATGTTATGTGAGGATATTTAGTAATCAAACATCTAACAGTCAACAACCAACCCTTTGTAGTGCAATTTTATTTGAAATAAAAGAAAACAAAATAAAGAAATGTTATTCATCTTTTGTAGCTTCCAGTCTAATGAGGGAGACAAAGAGTAATAAAATACATAAATCAACGTAAATATGCAACTATGTACAGATCAGGAAAAGAGATACATAAATTCTAAATGTCTAAAATGGAGCAATTAACCTTGAGAGGGAGATCATGCAAAGATCCCCTGGGGAAAAAACTTCAGTTGATATTTGAAGGATAAATAGGGCTTAACTAAGTGAAGGAGTTTCCAGGTGGAAAGAACACACATGTGCAAATGCTCTGGGTGTGGAGTAAGCACAGTGGATTGAAACCTGTCTAGACCAGGGAGACTGAGAGAGAATATGGTGTTGGATGACTTGCAGAGGTAGATATAAGCTGGATTACAAAGGACCTAGAAGGCCATGTTAACTATTATGGCCTTAGCCAGATGGCATGTTACTGAAGAATTTTAAGCAAGTGTGTATGTGTGCACATGACAGAAACATGTCTGCAGTGTGTAAAGCTCAGTCTATCTCCAGAGTGGGTTTTCTCAACCTTGACATCATTGACATTTTGAACTAGATAATTCTTTGTTGTAGGGGGCATAGGCTGTGCATTGTAGGATGTTTAGCAGCATTCCACATTTCTACCCACTAGACTCCAGTAGCACTCCCCTGAGTCATGACAATCAAAAGTGTGTTCATATATTGCAAAATCTCCTATAGGAAGCAAAGTCACCCTTGATTGAGAGCCACTGGTCTAGAGTAGGCCAGACTGAAGGATGGTTAAAATATACATGAAAAGATCAGTTAGGAGCCTATGGCAGTACTCCAGGCAAGTGATGACCATCTTGGACTAAGGGTGATAATGGAGACAGAGACGTGAACTAAGTTGAAAGCTATTTAGGATGTCGAACTGACAAGACTGGGTAATGGATTAAATCTGAGCTTTGAGAGAGAGAAAAGTTCATTTTTCTTTCTGGAATACACAACTAAATGGATTGTGGCACCATTTAATAACATCAGAGCACTAGAAAGAGGCTAATTTAGGAGAAAAGATAGATTATGAGTTGGACACAAGATGTCCAAAAGGCAGTTGAATGTGTAGCCCTGGAGCCAGAGGAGAAGTCCTAACTGAACAAGTACTTCGTGAGTCATCTGCCTCTAAGCGGTAATTCAAATAGTGGATGTGGTGAACTTGCTTCAAGTGTAAAGAGGAACATTTTTTCAGAACCATGCCTTGAAAAATGCTGACATTTAGTATTATGGCAGAGGAGTTAAAGCAGACAAGAAGAAGGAAGAAAATCAGGAGTGAAAAATATCTTTAACAATATTGAACTCTTACTAAGCTTATAAATAGATAAGGACTTAACTATATCCTTTGAATTTAGCAACATGGATATAAATGATCGAACAAAACTGTTTCAGTGGAAGTAAAAATGTTGGAAGGGCGATTTAAGTGGGTGAATAATTGATTGGAAGATAGTGAATGTAGATAACATCTGGAATAGTTTACTGTTAAAGTGGAGGGGAGAAATAGACCAGTAATTTGAGAAACATGTTTTGTTTAGTTTCATTTTAAAAAGAGAGACTGGTATATGTTGAAAAACCAATTGGAAGGATTTAGTGAGATAGAGAAGTTGGCTGTACAGAAGACAGAAAGAAAAATCAATGATGTAAAATTGCTGACAGGGGCAAGAAGATGGAACCCAAAGCACAGATAGAAATATAACCCAAAGATAGGAGAACATAAAGCATTCCTGTTGTCACTGAGGGGAAGGAAGGTGAAATTAATGTAGACAGAGATGATTTGTATGCTTGGTAGCTTAAAGATAAGTACATCCTAGTTTTAAAATCATCCATTTTGTCTGTTAGGATGTGAGATCTGATGAAAGTGGGAGGAGTACTTGAACAGAATGAAGAAAGTTTCATTTCATTGCTGTGAGGAATGGAGAAGTGAGATGGGCAGACAGATGATCATGGCTAATGAAGCATTGGGAGCCCATTTGAGGTGAGTAATATTAAATTTACAGGGCCTACCAATAGACCTTGCTGAGTGACTTTGTCTCAAAATTCTCTGGAGTTCTACTTCAGGCAATGAGAAAGGAGATAGGTGAGTTCAGCCAGGTGGAAGTTTTGTGAGGAAACCATAAAAAGGAAATGTAGGTTGCAGGGGAGCCTAAGGGGTGGGAGAGGACTGATACAAGGGAATTAGGTTACTGTTAAGAGAACTAAGAGAGTGATTGAAATGATAAACGCTATGGAATCTAAATGGATTAAAAGGGAAAAAAGTAAAGGAAGGGGAGATTAGAAGACAGAAAAAGGATCAAGAGACTGGGATCCTGGTGAGTTTAAAGAACCCTTGTACTATGAGTACTTGGCAAAGCAAATTGAAAAGAGAGGTAAACGAGATGCTTGCTTTGGTGATTTGGGAAGCAGAACAGTCACAATTGCTAGGATGCGGTTGTGATCATGAAAATAGAAGCAAAGGGGAGTATAGGAGAAAGTTGTCAAAGGAACTCAAAGGCTCTGATGGTGTCTCAGGATAAGAGAAGGACCGGGAAGGCAGAGAGAGACTGTTAAGTGTCAACATCCCTGGTAAACGAGGGAACCTTAATTGAAAGGTAATAAATAAGAGTGATGAAGGGGGACAGGGGATACATTTTGATTGGCATGAGCCTCAAATGAGCAGGGTTTTTAACAAGAAAGTAGAAGAGGAGTGGTCAGAAAGAACAATGGCCTCAAAGTACATGCGTGTGTCTTCAGGAGAGATCCATGTTTCTGTTAAGGCAAGAAGGTAGGGGAAGCACTTAGAGACCTCGAAGGTAGAAAGGAAGTTGCTGATTACAGAGAGGTAATTCCAGAAGCACGGGTGGAAGTGCTAGCTTAAATAATATCTAAATAAATAAAATCTCTCCATACTGTCTACAATCTTTTCAGCTTTAAGACACCTTGAAACCAGGAAAACAATGGAAAATAGGGGAAACAAGCTTAAAAGAGAATAAGATAATTTTTCTTTGTTATTTATGAACATTATTTTCTTTCACATAATGTGTAATTGTAATCTTAGAAGATAAATACTTTTAAAAATATGAGACTGGAAAATGCCAACCTTTAATCACCATCAAACATCTACTTCACAAGAGATCATGGGGTTGTATAGGATTACCTAAAATGGTCAGAACATCATAGCAGGCATTTCGAAACAAAGTGGTCTGCTTTATCACTTTATGTCTTTTCCTCTCAGTATGGCTCCATGAGTGAAGAGGTCACTGAGGTGGGAGAGGGGAGAAGATGAGCATGGACTAATAAAATGACAATGTTTGAAATTGCCTATGTTTAAAATGCTGAACTAGCTCATGTACATTCCCACACTCAGTGGGTTCTTGCCTTTAGGGAAATAAAAATATTGAAAAGGGCAAACATAGGGAGTTTTCTGCCAACATAAAAAGAAGGACAAAAAGAAAGGGAAATTATCAAAATATAAGAGACAGGAGAAAAAAATCCCCTTACAATGAATTCTGTGGTATAGAGGGAAAAGGAGAGCTCCAATCATAGCTTGAACAATTCGTGAATGAGCAATTCTCTTGCTCATTCATGCCTTTGAAGTTTTCTAATCCCTTTTACCAACCTGTCTCCTGGAAGGTTTGACCTCCTGCTCTGTGTAATAAAACTCTCGCTTCCCTCATAACGCAACTCAGTGCAGCTCCTCCATTAAAGCCCCCTTCAATGATTTCATTCTACACTCATCTTTCATTCATTCAAAATAGTTTTGAACATTTCACACATTTCAAAGCCAGCCCTGGTAGTTTAGTGGTTAAGATTTGGCGCTCTCACTGCCTAGGCCCAGGATTCACTTCCTGGTCAGGGAACCACGCCACCCATCTGTCGGTTGTCACACTGTGGCGCTGCATGCTGTTGTGATGCTGAAAGCTGTGCTACTGGTATTTCAAATACAAGCAGGGTCACCCATAGTGGACAGGTCTCCGTGGAGCTTCCAGACTAAGGCAGGCTAAGAAGGACCTGGCCACTCATTTCTGAAAAAATTGGCCATGGAAACCTTATGAACAGCAACGGAGCATTGTCTGATATAGCGTTGGAGACAAGAGGATGGTGCAAAAAGACTAGGCAGGGTTCTCCTCACTAGGAGTCAGAATCAACTCGAGAGCACTAACAACAGCTAGATGTGCTTCAAGGTTCTAGGCACTGCAAATACAAAGATGATTAAGATGCAAGTTGGCTCCTCAAGAAGCACATAGTCTACTGGCAGAGAAAGAGACATGAACTGAGCCTTATAACACAAAAAGGAGTGTGTAACAACAAGGAAATGTAGGCATCCTCGAAACACAGAGAGAGGATTGCTGGAAGGTGTGATCAAAGAAAGCTTCCTGAAGAAGGTTATGTCAGAGCTGAATCACGGGCTGGAACCGAACTCCAGGGTAACAGGAATCCTTGAAAGAGAATTAAATAGGGGTGACAAGATTAGATTTGTACTTTGGATAGAAATATCTGTCAGCTACATGAAAAATATATAAGAATAGGATAAGTTGGCAACATCTTACGATAGTAAGTTTAATAACAACTTTATTAAAATTTCCAATTGACAGACACAACAAGCCTACAATAGGATAGTGAGTGGGGGAGTATAGAGCATATTAAAAAATATTTAGGCATAAAATTAGTAATTTATAGGATAAAAGTAGTGGAAAAGTTAAAGAAGTCTAGCATAACTCATAGATATTCTAATGTGGATGGCTCTATGAAATTAATAAAACAGGATGAACCTCTTCCCCAAACCAATCAGTGCCTCAGCGAGGTGAAGTTCAAGTTCAGGTTCCCTTCAGGACCCGCCACAAAGAGTGAGGTGATCTAGGAGGCATCCTGGGAGATCAAGCATATGCCAAACCCTTAGTTTTGAGAAAATACTACTCTGGATGGGAGCCATAGGGTGTCTCCTACAAACATATACTCCTGTGTTTCTCCCAATACATTTCACACATGAAAGCGAAACCGAACTTTCCCATGAAAATGTCGATGAAGAACAACAGAATTATCCTGCTTTAAAAATGATGCCTGGGTTTCATTTCTGAAGGGCTGGGAGATACAGCCTCCTCAATGAATTAAGTTTTTGACATGTTGAATATGAGTTTCTACGAGACATCCACATGACGATATCCAGGAGGCAGCTAGATTTTTCAAAAGAGAAGTCTGTGCTGGAGTGAAAGATTTAGGACTCATTAGCAAGAAGGTGATAGTTACAACAGTAAAAGTCCATTAATTTGCCTAATTAGAGCATGCAGAATAAGTGCAAGTGGCTGAGAAAAGAAGCTCACTGGCATTTAAGGGAACAGGCAAAGGAAGATCATCTGGGGAAGGCAGTGGAGAAGGAACAGTCGGAAGCAGGGCCACTGCCAGTCCATTCGGTGCCATTGTGAGAATAAGTATAAAGGTACCTCGTCCTCAAGACACTTTACTTCATCTCTCAGAAAGTTGTCATAATAGACTGATTTTGTTAGACCAGAACAAGTTACTGCCACCTGCTGGAGAGTTGTCATAATAGATATACTCCTCTACCTGGTTTTTGATGTGCACCTCCTTCCCTCAAATGTGTGACCTTGAGCAGCTTACAACCTGCACAACTATATGTGGCTGCCAGAAGCAGCCAAGGAAAAGTGAAAGCCATGAAAGCCAAGGATGTAGGGCATTTTGAATGCAGCAAGGAGTTTAGAGAAAAATATCCCCTGCTTTGGGCAATTAGGAGGTAAGCTAGGTAAAAACTGTTCTGATAGAAGAGAGTTGGTTTAGGAAGGACTGATAATGAGGAGAAAAAGACAAGGATATAAATTGCTATCCTAATCCTGAAGAATTTTAATTCCAATAGTAATAATAATAACAACAATAGCTAGAAGGTATTGAACATTCGTTATGTATCAGGCACTGTTTTAAGCACTTCACATATATTACACTCATGTAATTGTCATTTCAACTCTATGAGAAGGTGCTATTACCCCCATGTTAAAGTTGATGAAACTGAGGCTCATAGGAGGAGATGTTCAAGGGCACAGATACAGAAGGTGAGCCTGATATGGAGATGTGTAGGGAATCGGAAGACCACTGCTTTGAGCCTTGATGCTCTTTCCCATCTCTGAGGGGAACTCCTGATGAGTTCTGTGAGGAGAGGCAGAGGATAGTTTTCCCAAAAGACTCAATTTGGATTCAGAAGGCCAGAGTTCAATGTCCACGCTCTTCCATTTAATAATGAAGTTACCTTGGCTAACTCTTAACGTCCCTGAGCCTCAGGTTCCTCATCAGAAAAAGGAAGACAGCTATTGCCTACTCTAATTATTTTTACAGTAGTTTTGTAAAGATTGTTCCAAAGCGGCAACAGTATCCTTTATTGACATGCTCACGTGCAATGTCAACTTCCACTCTTCTGTTAAGAAGCTCTATTTCTCTACTTCTTTGAGTCAGGGTAGGCCTTATGGTAGCTTCTCCCCGTGAATATGGCAGGTGTGCTTACCACTGAGACTAATGTGGCATAAGAGGTCCTGGAGAATGAGATGGGAGAGGGAGAGAGAGAGAGAGATCACAAGCAGCACACAGTGCTCAGATATGCGAGTGAATAAGCCTTGAAGCTTCTGGCCAAGTCTCTTAGAATGCTCACGTTTTTGGACACTCACTTTCAGAAACCCTCACTAAGCTTGGAGAAGCTCAAGGCTCTTGGAGAGATCATTCACAGGTGCTATAGCCCCAGATGATTTGTCAGGAGACAGGATCAGTGTGTGCGGTGTGTGTGAGCCATCATGGGTGCTTAGTCCTGTAGTCTTCAGAGAACTAGAGCCCTAGGCCACATCAGACTGAAACCGCACGAAAGAATTCGAGCAAGAACTGCCAAGCTGAGTCAAGTCAATACACAGAACCATGAGAGATGAAAATAAATTGCATTAAGTCGCCAAAGTTTAGAAGTGGTTTGTTACACAGTAACAAATAACCAGAAAATATTATCCTCACATACTACATACCCTAACGTTCAGCATCTGTGGCCCTCATTTTTCAACTCAGTAGAAAGAAAACTGGAGAAAAGAAATGCTCCTTAAAAAAATTATAAAGGCTTGGGGCTGGCTTGATGGCACAGCGGTTAAGTTCACACATTCCACTTCGTCAGCCCGGGGTTTGCCTGTTAGGATCCCGGGTGCAGACATGGCACTGCTTGGCAAGCCATGCTGTGGCAGGCGTCCCACATATAAAGTAGAGGAAGATGGGCATGGATGTTAGCTCAGGGCCAGTCTTCCTCAGCAAAAAGAGGAGGATTGGCAGCAGTTAGCTCAGGGCTAATCTTCCTCAAAAAAAATAAAAAGTTATAAAGGTCAGCATTTCTTGAAGATTACTTTATGCCAAGCACTCTGCAGGCATCCTTTTTATTTAATACTTTTAACAATACTATGGGGTAGTTACCTCTGTTTTACGGTGAAGAAACTAAGGTTAGAGAGCTTAAATAACTTAAGAAACTTGCCCAAGGCCACACAGAAGAAAGAGAGGCCTAGGTCTCAATGCTGGTCTGATTCTAAGCCGATATTTTTTAATTGTTCCAACAGCCTATCTCCCTAGTGTAATTTATTTATCAATCCTAGAAACTGAAGTAATATGGGTTAGGATGTGAGGACAGATGAAATATTACCTCCTTAACAGCATAAACATGTCTTATTCCTCCTTATACTTCTCATCACATTATGCCTTATGCACTGTAGGCATCTGATAAATGTTGAGCTGAATTTTTAAAAGTTCATGTCATTTTACATCCACACAGCACTCAGGAACAGAAGCAAAAAAATAATAGACAAATGTAATAATTAGATGGGGAAATCATGATTGTCACAAGATTAGCACACTCTACTGTACACATCACTCAAGAAGGGCCAAAAGAAACCATGTGGCTTGCTCTCTCATTTAACCACATTTGATAGAGAATTTTGATGTTGGGTTTATCTGCTGGGTTAACTGGGCTGCCTGATTTCCCAGTAACTTCTCAGTAATTTGGCATTTAGAACCTTCTAATATGGCTCCACCAGGTCCCACCAGCCTGTGCTGGGCCATCCCTCTGGCTGTTCTCAAAGGGACTGTACTTGGTGTTTCCTGAATCATCTCTGCTCTTTCTGCTTCTCCATCTGTATTCAGACATGTTTGTCTAAAGAACACTCTCCCCCATGCCCCTACTTGCCATATTTTTCTATAGAAATTCCACCTGTCTTTTCACCTGAGGTTCAAGTGCCACTTACTTTACGAAGCTTTCCGCTAATACCACACGCAGCTAAAAGCAGTCCCTCCCGCATCAGAATTCCTCCAGTATCCGTAGCCTTTTGATGCTTTTTTTCATTTTGCTGTGTACTCTAGTCATTTTCGACACATCTTGTTTCCCTCATTACACTGTCACCTCATTAAGGACATGCTTTATTCATCTTTATAACCCACATGGAATCTAACACTTGAACATTGCAGATACTTACTAAATGTTTGTTGAATGGACTCAAATAATTTTTGAATTTTATATTCACATAAAGCATTCATAAGAAAACACAATCTAAAAATGTCCAAAGATGGTGAAGACATGTCTCATAAAGTGAAAAGGACAGACATAAAGAAAACAGGCTAACTCCCTTGGGGAGAGAAGGGAAAACAAAATTTATACTCTCTGCATGACAAAGCAAAACTTTACTGCAAATGCTTTTTAAATGTTCCTTTAGATAGAACTTAGCATCTAAAATGCAAAAGAAGTTTATCATTATTTTTAAAACTTAAAAAAAAATCCATGATACATGAGAGAAACAATGAGTACTAAAATTATTGTCTATAAGCAAGAAAATATGCATTTTTTAAAGTACTATAAAACAATCTTCTTTTTCTTAAATGGCTCATCAGCTCTCACGGTATTTCTATTACTCCTTCCAGAATGGTTTTAAATGTTAAATAACAAAATAGAAGCTACCATTTTCGAGGGAAGAGAATGCATCAGTAATTTTTATGATTTTCAAATTGGTTTTATCCATCCTTATTGACTGTACAGACGTAAAATCAATACCACACATGTCACTCCTGTAGGTGCTCTTTCTCAGGTGGTTCTTCAGTCTCCTGTTCCACCCTTGTGTACTCAGATTGCACATCCAGCCACGTTAATTAATTCATTTCACTTTACAGGCTGAACTGTGTGCCCGCCCTTAATTCACAGTTTGAAGCCCTAATTTCCAGTACCTAGAATGTGACTGTATTTGGAGATAGGGCCTTTAAAGAAATGGTTAAGTTAAAATGAAGCTACTAAGGTGTGCCTCAACCCAATTTGACTTGTGTCCTTATAAGAAGAGGGAATTCGGACACACAAAGAGATACCAGGGGTGCACAGGCACAGAGGGATGACCACGTGAAGAGGCAGCAAGAGGGCAGCCGTCTGCAAGCCAAGGAGAGATGCCTCAGAGAAAACCAACCCTGCTCGCACGTTGATCTTGGACTTCCAGTCTCCAGAGCGGTCAGAAAATGAATTTCTGTTGTTTAAGCCACCCAGTCTGTGGTATTTTATTACTGCAACCCTAAAAACTAATACACTACACTTAGACCTGGGGAATGAATGATGTAACTGGTCACTGAATACATCTATTAAAGCAAATAAGTTCCTCAGCAGCTTTGAAAACAACAGATTTATTTAATTAGTTGTGTGTCTACAGCTAGCCAGATAACTCCTTACTAACTACAACTGATTCCGCATCACCCTTGTTGGAGAAATTTAACAGAACAACTATTAAAGTAGTTGTGACTCACAATTGTTGAATGTATATTCACCTCACCATGTTTATTCTGCATTGGGTGTAAGGCTCACACGTGGTACAAAAGGCATGTGGGCCCCAGGCAAAAGGTTTCCCAGTTGTTTTATAACCTCCTGATCAAAGCGAGATACATTCTTGAAATGCTGAATTTTTCAGATATGCTCCCACTGCCTCTGCTTGCATTCCAGTCAATTTTATTAAGTTGTGACAGATTTTTAGATCCTCAGGTGAAAGGAATGCAAGCCCTATCTAGCCCTTGACAAGCCAGTACAAATTAAGGCACAAAGTCCCATAGAATTCCCTGGTATAAAGACCCAAAGCAAAAATTTATAAATACATAAGTAGCATTGACCCTCAAGGTCATTCTACATTTTATTTTATGTTATACTTAATTTCTTTTCATTTAATTCTATATTCACCACTTAAGGCCATTCATCACATTGACTTTAGTTCCAGAATGATATAAAGACATTCGGAATTTATCACTCTGGTGTATTATCCCTAAGCCTGAGATGTGCACTGAAATTCTCCCCAACATTTCTTCTTCAGAATTTCTGAAGTGGATGCTATGGTCCTCAGGAACAAGGGTCTCTCTCCTCCATCTCTCACCTTTCCTTTTTAGTGCCCCATATAGTGTAGGAATGGAGAAGAAAGGCATGCATTGTGAAATGCTTTCAATCAAGATAAAAGGCTTTTGAGTTTCTGTAGATTGTCTAATGTGATGCACCTATCTATCCTTACTATATTGTCAAAGAATTGGATAGGTCTATTTATTCAAAAAGGGGCCTTTCACTCCTAAATGCAGCTAGCGGGCAGTCATGTGGCTGCAGGACTCACAAGAGCTCAGCCAGAGACCTCAGGTCTCCCTGTAGGCAGAGCATCCTTTCACATGATGCTCACTGGTACCTGAGCTGCGCCAGAGAGGCCAGGGAGCCTGGACATCCAAGCCAACACTGTCACACAAACTATACTTCTGAGGCTAAAAACAATGTCACAATTAACTGTGGGTAGGCTTTCAAACTTTCTGACGCCTGTTATCTTATTTCTCTGCAGAATGAACCTGTTCCTCCTTGTTTCTCACAGAATGTGCAAATGTGTATAAGACAATTCAGCACATGTTTACCTTCTGGGTGCAAAACATCCTACTGTACCCTATACAGTTAATCAGAAGTTATTTTCCCCATTTTTAGGTGGAGGATATTAAACATAGAGATGCTACAATTATAGTCCTTGTTCATATCCCATTTTTGGTTGGGTCTAAAATTAAGACTTTTATGTCTCAACTTTTTAAAGGAAATATTCCACATATGCATGTGCATCATTACTTAATATTCTTGGAAGAAAGACTCTTCAGGGAGAGGAAATGCTGATTCACGTCTCATGTACATGTTTCCTAATTTCTTTAAATTAACTGATCTCATTTAGAAGCTTGGCATTATGTGATTATTTTGCTATTTGCTACTGACCTAAGAGAAAGAACATTGCTAAACTGAAAGAGGTGTATTTCCTAATTCACTGAAGTTCTCCATGTGCAAAAATAAAACATGTTGCTATTTGAGCTTTGAGTGGCAGAACATATCATTATGTCTCTTTGTTTCCCACCTCCTTAGAGACCTTGTTCATTTGACTTGCTGTGTGCCCTAGAAAGCCCGTGACATTTTATGCTCAGGGAGAACTGAACACAAATTCCCCATGAGATGCAGATTTTTACTGCTATGTACCCTTATTTTCATGCTGGCATCACATTTAGGCAGTTAATTTTCCATATAAAGCAGAAATAATGCCTTCTTTCCCTTCTCAGTCAAGAATAAAATTCTGCAACTTGCCCTAGTCACTCTCATTTTCTTAAATAGGGCCCTAAAGTATTTTATGATTATCTTTATTAGTTGGAGACTATATGTAGGCTTGAAATAATTCTAATGAAAAGAAAACTTCTATTAAAATATTCTAACTAGTTTCAATTGACCATATTACTGGCAATGGAAAATTCCCTAAATGGCTAAACCTTTTAAAGCTAATCTGCTTTAACAGATTTTAAAACTGATGTGCCATTTGAGATTCAAGTGTTAGCGTGCAAAGCATTTTCTTTTCCTATTCTTACATTCGTTTGTTATTTCATTTCCCCTTAACTTTTTGAAAATGAGACAACCTAATGATATTCCCTAGAGTTGCATGAATGAGTTAAAAAGAAATTTCTATATTCAAACTATTACACAAAAAATATGCAAAAGAATAAAGTGAAAAATGTGTATTTGTGTGGATGGTGGTCTAAGAATGCGCAGAGTGAATCAGTTATGTTTACCTCAGGAACACAAGGGTTTCGACAGGTAGAACATTCGCGTAATTGTGTTGAGTTGGGGTGACATGATGGAAAATGGCTGAAAGCTAGTCAGACCTGGGTTTAAATGCCAACAACACCACTTTCCAACTTAGTGAACTTCAGAGAATTACTTCACTTCCATAAGCTTTCATTTCTTCATCTGTAAAATTATGATAATATTGCTCACTTTGGGCGAATACTAAATATGGCATTTAGTAGAGTAGGCATTCAACACCTGGTAGCTCCTCCATAGATATTTCAATACGTAATTTTAACAATCATCAATGAAATGCTAAGAAGGAAACCAAGTTTTCCAAAGTCAAAGAGACACTTAAGAGAAGAGTTCTCAAGGGGTGTATTTGATTTCTGGCTGTGAACTCTCTTCTAGACACTAAATTGAATATTCAGGAAAAATGTGATCCTCATAATGTATTAATATTTATATTCGTGGCCTAATTATGCCATGTTGAGATTTTGTGAAGAAAAGAGCCTGAGATAGATGCTCTTACGAAGTTTCTGGCTGTCCGTGTTTTATAGAAGGTAGATTCTTCTAATTATCAAAAAAAGATGAGCTTTTATCTTTATCTCTTATGAGCTATGGGAACTTAGATGTATCTTAAATTCTCTGGAACTCTTTTTCTTTACCATAAATTGAGGACAACAATAATTCAGACCTGCTGTAGTGAGAATTAGAATAATTACTTAAAACAATGCCTATAAAATGTCTCACACACCTCTGAGGCCGGCTGCTCTCATTCCAAGTTAGAATTGTCCTGAATCAAGAGATAGAAATATTGAGACTCATTGAGGGTGTTGCACACTTTAACACAGTTATTTGCTCTTCCTGGGGAATATAACACTCAACACCACGGAGGAACAGATGGCAGAGAAAGCTTGCTCAAGGCTTTTCCTCCTTGGGGACTGTGCTCTCTGCTAGAAATAACAATGTGGAGCTCTAGGAAGCCAGATATGGCCCCTGAGAGAAGAAGCTCATGGAGTGGCACTGAAGAAATGCAGAAAAGACCTCATCTTTTCTGAAGCTTTTCCCGAGAGAGTTCCCATTTCTGTATTACGGGACTACAGATGGTCAAAAAATGTCAAGCGAAATCAGTCCCACAGCGACTGAGGTAAATCCTTGGAAAGGCTCAGTGAAAAGTGGAAAGCACACTAGCGCTCAATGATTTCTCATCTCTTAGAGACTCATTTTATAAATCCCCATGAACAACGCAACAAGCTATTTTAAATATAGGAGCACAGAAGGGGAGGATCTAAGTGGACTATCCACACAACATCTTTACAATGCTGAAAGGGAAAAGAGTGCTCTTACAAGCCAATTAGATGAGCACTTTGCATGCGTGACAGACTGATGTTTAACATTTACAGCAATGAGGGAGAGAAGCAGAAACAAAATTGTCCTATAAATAAACTGCTGAACTTTAGCATGTGCCATATTAAGAAATTTTCAATCTTCTTAAACTCTGAAACTGTGTGCTTTGAATTGTAATTATTTTGTAGCCTTTGGAACAGTTGTGGGTGTCATAAGCATAGCCTATTCATTCATTCAGCAAACATTATTGAGCACCCATCAAATGCCAGAAATTTGGCCAAATACTGAAATTTTACAAAGATGAACAGTCAAGAGCTTGTCCTTCAAGAGCTCTCAATCTGGTCGAAGCACCCACAGGCTGCTGCAACGGTTCTCAGAGGTGGAGAGTCCTGAGATTGTGCTCAAGTACTGAACTTTGCAAGTGAGACACACACATTCCCACTTTGCTCTGTTTCCTGCTGATCCCTATAGTATTTTATTCTTGTTTCTCTGCATTTCAAAGCATTAGCCTAATTGAGAAAGGGGTGCAAGTCCAACCGCTTCAGTAGAAAACCACGAGTTTACTTAGGAGAAGTTGTCATTCTTATGACTACCGTGTGTCATGTGCACTTAGCAGTTAGGACCCGGAGACTACTCAGTCTCACATCAAAGATCTGAAACAGTCATTTGTCAGTGGACATTTTGCCCTCAAAACTGGCTATTGTTTAAGAAATCACATTTGTAAATGGAGAACACCTAAGAAACTAAATTAAAGAGGGTGAATTTAACAACTAAAATTCTATGAAGACCATTAAATTTACCTTAAAATGTTGTTTCTGCCCATGCACATAAGGAAACTGAAAAGAAAGAGAAGCGAATCTATTCAACTCAATTAAAATATTATTCCATTTCAAAGAAATTGTATCTGCTTTCTCATTGAGTTTTCACAACTAGATGAAGTGGAAAAGGCGGTATATTTTTCTTCCAAATCTATGAACTTGCATCTACAGTCCACCTTGCTCCTTTTCCACAGACCAAGGAGGTACCCTGCTTTTCGCTAAGGCTGTTTCTCTCACCTGTGCCTCTATTACCTCGTCTTCTGCTAGGGTTTTCATCTCTGCCTGTTGCTGGGGCCCCACTCTGCCTTAACTAAGCTGGAATCACTCAGTGTGGGGCCAGGGTTTAAGTACATCTTAGGACTTTTCCAGGAGATTCAAATTTGCAGCCAGCGTGAGAACACTGCCATCCTGTCTTTTTAGGTACCTTACTCTAAGGTTATCCTGTGTCTCTAATATTGCTTGTCAGAAAAATTATCTATAACTTGAAAATAAGGCCAAAATGGTTGGTGGTATATTTCGATATTATATTGGCGTTAAGGCCACATAATGATTGCCTTGGGGAAGGTAATTAATTCACCTCTTATGTTCATTACTGATCAAAATTCCAAAGTCCAAAACTTAGAGAAGACATCTTAAAGTGTATATCTTTGTCCAATAGAAATGCAAATAATTTCTGCCTGGTAGAACTGATAACCTCAGTGATTTACGGTCTGTTGGACATGAAAGAGTTTTATATATAACCCAGTGATTATATCCAAACATATCTTTGTTAGATTGCCTACAAATCTTAGCTTCTCAAATGCTGCAGGAACAGGTCATAATATCACACTGCTTCTTTCATTAATTGAGTTATATAAAATCTTTGACTTTATATTTTCACTTGTCTGTTATGGTTTTACCTTTTTGAAAATTATATTTTAAATACTTGTAACTTCTCCCCAGTTTTTAGGTTCTTCCCCCAAACATTCCAAGATGCCAATGTTTATCTAATGTCAAAAATAAAATAACAAAAACAAAATCCTCTCCTGATTTCCTTTCAGGAGCTCCCTATTTTACTCCTCCTCTTCAAAAACCCTTGAAAGAATTGTCTACTGCCACCTACCTCCACTTCATTACTTCTCACTTGCTCCTCAACCCATGCCAGTCCAGCTTCTGCTTCCACTGATTGACTGCGTTGATCTTACCATGAGGAGAATCGCATCAGTATCCTCCTTGCTGCTTAAATCAATGGACATGTCTCAGTCTTTAACTCATTTAACACTCTAGGCTCCTTCTTTCCCTTGAAATCATCTTCTTCTTTGGGCTTTTATGACACCACACTCTCTTGATTTTCCTTCTATCTCTCTGACCCTCTTTACCTGATTTCTCTCTTGTTCTGTCATAGTCCTTCTCTCTCTCCCTCCATATATATATGTGTATATATACACATGTGTATATGTGTATATATACACACACACACATATTTTCTAGGTAATCTCATCTTCATGACTTCCATCTATATATTTATAACTCTCTACAGACCTTGCAGACATCAGAAGGATAAGAAAGAAATGCCAGGTGTTCGTCTCTCCACACATAATAGTTTGGATGAAAGAGACCAATTCTTTGAGATGCACTAAACATGAAAACTCACCCAATATGAAGCAGATAATTTTCATAACTCCATAACTATTAAGGAAACATCAAAATAATAACCCACAAAAGGAATATTGATAAATTAGACTACAGCAATAGTAAAACCTTTTGCTCAGCTAAAGACCTTCTTAAGAGGGTGAAAAGACAAGCAACAAATTGAGAGAAAGAATTTGGAAATCACATAATCACATATACATCAAGTGCTTGGTATCCAGAATATACAAAGAGCTTTCAAAACTCAACAGCAAAAACAAAATAAAACAAAGGAAAATTCAATTAAAAAGTGGGCAAAATCATGAAAAGACATTTCACCTCAGAAGATATGCCGCAGATGGTAATAAGCACATGAAAATATGTCCAACATCATCAGCCATCAGAGAAATGCCAACTAAAACCCGATAAGATATCATACCTATCAGAATGGCTAAAATAAAAATAGTGACAACACCAAAAATGCTGGCGAGGGTGTGGAGAAACTGGATCATTTATACGTTGTTGATGGGAATGTAAAATGGTTACAGGCACTCTCAAAAACAGTTTGGCAGTTCTTTAAAAAGCTACATATGAAACTTCCATATAACCCAGCAATTGCACTTTTGGACATTTATGTATCCTAGAAAAATTAAAATTCATGTTCACACAAAAACCGGTACGTGGACATTCATAGCCTTATTTGTAATAGCCCAAAACTGAAATCAACACACGTCTTTCACTGGGCGAGCGGTTAAATGAACTGGTGCATCCATATCACGGAATACTTTTCAGCAACAAAAAGAAACAAACTGTTTACACATATATTCAATAACCTGAATGGGTCACCAGAGAATTATGCTGAATAATTCTAAAAAGCCAGTTCTAAAAGGTTACAAACTGCATGATTCCATTAATAGGACATTCTTGAAATGAGAAAATTACAGAAATGGAGAAGAGATCAGTGGTCGCCAAGGGTTCAGGAAGTAGTAGGGCTGGGATGGAAGAGTGTGACTGCCAAAGGGAACAGGAAGGCTCTGTGTGGTGATGGAAATATTCTGTATCTTGTTTCAATATGAATATCCTGGTTGTGATATTGTATTAGAGTTTTGCAAGATGTTACCATTGTGGGAAGCTGGGTAGAGGGTGCACAAAATCTCTATTATTTCTTACAACTATGATTATCTCAAAATAAAGCTTGACTAAAAAAACTAACTAACTCATTTGGTAATTAGTCATTAATCACAAGTAAATTTTGCTACTCAAATATACTAATTCAACACAATTCATAGACCAACTTAGCAGAAAAATTTTTTTGAGGAACTTGGTTTTACTTTTGGTAAACATTTATATTGGATGATTTCATCATCTGGACTAGTGGCTCAGATGACCTAAAGGACAGATAAAGAATAGGGATAATTGAAAGTTATTATACATAGGTATTGTGAGTGATCAAGAAAGCAAATTGAAAGTCGCTTGGATGATATCAATCCATCCTGTCTATTGCTGTGGGTCAACTGATTGGATTCCTCCATATGTCTAACACTACGAATGATGGCAAAACTCAATTTCATGTGGGAAGAAATAAAATAAGCAGCATTAAAATAAAGCTACAAAAATACAATATTTACCCAGAGGTTATTTAGCTGGCAACTACAACTACTAAGAATTCAGACAGGTACATAAAAACAAGTCAATATTTCTAAGAAAAGTCACTAAGTTCATACAGTAAAGCACAGGCATTTGGTTTAGGTCATTACTTTATTCATTTAATTTTAGTTCAGAAAAAAATTTTAAATTGCTTGGCTATTTTATGTATTAGAAGTAGAAAATTAGAATCTGTGAGAGTATATAAATGTAAATTGAGAATATTCTGCATGAGTAGTGGTTATTTGAGGGGGAGAAGGAATTAAACTGTTTTGTAGGGTTGGTGAAAGTGTGAAGGGGAATTTATAATTTTTATTCTATATGCATTTGTATTTTTGAACTTTTCCCCCGTATGCATTTCTTTTTTTATTAACTTTAAAAAAGAATTAAATGGAAAATAAAAATAGAACATGAAAAATACTCAGATAAATTCTTTTGCAAAAAGTAAGATGATTATACCAACCAAATAAAAATACTAAAAGCTTTCATGAGAAAAACAAAGAGGATAAAAGACAATAATTTCCTTTTCAGGAGAATTAATCACAGAAGAGCATCAACTCATATCAAATGGTGTGCTGGTAGCTTAGTTTTTGCTTTCCTACAAAACCCAAGTGAACTCTTTGTAAGAGGAATTCTAAAGGAACCCCGACAATAACTAGAACGTGCAAGGATTCGCTGGGAGTGTCAGTTGACTTCTTTTTCCAACAGGGGGAATACAGATTAGGGCAGAAAACAATTGCTGGTGCTGGTAACAGTGCAGTAACTTAGAGTCTGGTGGTAAGAGTAGCTACATTTAAAATTAGCTGCAGTTTGGCCTTGGCATTTTCCAATATTTTTTTTCTATAAAGTGAAGTCATAAGCAAGAGTTTTACAAAGCTGGGCAAGAACATAGCTAATATTTGACTCCATTTAGCTAAAGTGTTTTCTGACAGATGAATTTCTGTATTTCCTTAGGTATAACTACTTTATGAAAGGTTTCTGTAGAACCAAAATATAGAGAGTAATCTGTTTTTCTAGTCTGTAATAACATCTGGTCAAATAACAGCTTTCCTGTAGCCTAGAGCCTTGCTGTAATATTCGCTAAGTCTGTTTGCTGACTTTGGACAACATAAGTTCCTGGAAGCAATGGTGAGTTCCTCAATTGCAAGATTTGTTGGAAAAGTCTTGTTAGGTAAAAAATGGAGAAAGATTTTATTGTGCAAATCCAGAAGAAGCCAATCTGAAAGGGCGACGACAACAACAAGCTAAATCAAGATCTGTTTGTGATAGACCATTACCCCGTTCACATATCATAGCCAATGATTTTCAATTTGGAGAAGAAAAAAGCCAGCTCTCTGAGAACTGTGCCAAATTAGGATACAATCTTTCTTTGAAAGTAATAATAACAAAAAGTTAATCTGATAGATTGAGTAGGCAAAATTCAAAAGGGTTTATTCTTTTTATTTAGAGGAATTAATCTTTTCTCTGATAAGCTAGTTACATAAAAACTATATTTTAATAAAATGGCCCAAGAAATAAAGAATAAGACCTGAATCTCAAAAGGAAAAATTTGGTTTCATTTGGAAAACAAATAGTGATAGAACAAAAAAATTGCTAGCAAGAAAGTCAGCTATATCCTGTAAAGAGACAGGGAGTCAGGAATAACTGACACTGTGAACTAACACTGCGTTCAAGTGCAGAGGAGGTATGCATTGAAAACCGAAGTGATGCTCTCTTTAGCTTTCTGATCTTTCTGAACATGGTTCTTTTATGGAGATTAAAGGAGAGAATACGTTACAATTTTATTCTATCTAAATACTGTGGTATCATCACCATTTTAAATACTAGATTTACAACGAAACTCTTCATAGCAATATATCTAGCTTAATGATAAAGTGTAGTTTTCACACATAGCATGTTTTCAACCTTTAACTATAATTCTTAACTGTCTTAAAGCTATTTGCTTTTCTACAATGTTTACTTCTATGTTAAGCTGTTTATATGAAGGCCAATATGCATACTTTGCAGGGTTTTTTGACAGAAAGTGGTTCACATGTGGCCATGTGAAGGTATATAAACATGGCCAGTGAGAATAAATGAGCTTTAAAAGCCACAATTTCAAAGGATTTCTCTGCTTTGGGATTCTAATTATTTCATCCTAGCACCTCCACTTTGCAATGCCCCTCCATGTCTTTGGTTCGGATGACTCTGTTTCCACACTCTCTATTTTGCTCCCTATGAATTGATGTCCCAGCTAATCCAAATCAAGCAGTTATCAAAGTTCAATAAGCTTTCTAGAGGCAACTGCTTACTTCCCTACATGGGCAATTAAACCCTTCAGTTGAGACCACTAATCTGTACTAGGGCAACCTGGACACAGAGTGTGAAATTCGTCTTGGCCAGATAAGCATTCATTTTTAACATTCAGCAGTGCTGATACCACCACCTCTATTCCTTGAGCCCTGGAAGCACATTGACTTCTCTACTCCCCACCCTCCTTCCCAACAGTAACTCAAGATTAATAGGCAGCACATTATGGAGGCTAATAAACAGTTGTTGGAGGAAAGAATGAATGAATGCATTACATCCTATATAATCATATTTTGAGAAATCTTGAATTATGTTACTTCAATAATACTTTTGGATTGAAATTATCTTAAGCATTTCATTAAAATTTTGAATGGTCCAAAAGAGTTTATGAGTAGAAAGTAGGTCTCCCTTGCACCGCAGAACTCAGAAACTACTCTCTTAAATATTTTTCCACTCATAGTCAGGGCATATAAAAGTAAATATGTTCATACTCAAATAACTTTCCATTCTTTACAAATGAGATTATACTCTACATATAGCTCTATACCTTAATTTTTATTTACCAGTAAATCTTGTAAATTATTTATAGCATCACATATAGATCATCTTGATCTTTTTAATGACTAGCTAGTATTCCAATTTATGAAATATATCATAATTTTTGAATTGTACTTTTAGATTTAGAATACAGGGAAGAAATGAGTAAGTCAAACATCAGTTTTGCAAAATTAGAAACTCAAAGTGTTCAATAGGTTTTTTTCTTAGTCTTCAAGTGACCTTGAGCATCTGGGTTAGGCTATCAGAAAAAAAAGAATAAAGAATAACAGTAAAAATAAAAAAGAAAGTAGAACAAAATGATTCGTTTTTATTTGAACCCCTAAGAAATAAACTTCTGTTGTATCTTCTCCTTAACTTATTTTTCTGGCAAGAATTGAGATATGTTTGGGGCCTTCTGGTGGCATAGCATGGGTTCTCATGCTCTGCTTCAGCAGCCTGGGACTTGCTTGTTCGGATCCTGGGCGTGGACCTACACACTGCTTATCAAGCCATGCTGTGGGAGGCATCCTACACATAAAGTAGAGGAAGATGGGCTCTATGTTAGCTCTGGGCCAATCTTCCTCAGCAAAAAGAGGAGGATTGGTGGCAGATGTTAGCTCAGGGCTGATCTTCTTCAAAAAAAAAAAGAAAAGAAAAATGAGATGTGTTAAAACATGACTCTATCCAGGACTTGGGAGCAGGAAATTACTGATGATGGCAGGAGTAACGGAGGAGGCAGAGGTCTGAAGATCAAAGTAACACACACAGACCTGACAAGAAGGAGCTCTTTGATTTCATGTCAACCAGTATTTCCTGAGTGATTACTGCAAGCAAGATACTTACTAGCTTTTAATTTAGAAAGACAAATGACAATTCAGCACAACATATTCTCTGTCCCGGGTGAGTGATTACAGATTGTAATTGCTAAAGGAGGCTGCTGGAAATATTAACACTACATGTAGCTCCCTTCTTGGGCCAAGGGTAAGAACTGTAGTGTTTAGTGGTCTGCCTCTATTATGGGAGTTTGGTGCTACTTAATGGGAGAGTGTCTCCTCAGGATAATAATCTAAACAGGCTAATACATCATATATGATTCAATAATTTTCATGCAACTGCTACATTATTTGTTGTTCATATAAATCCTGAGCTTTAGAGGTTTTATGCACCATGATAAAATAAGATTTTAAAAGTTCTAAAAAAGTGAATATCTCTCAAAAGACTTTTTACTAATTAACAATCCTAGCCATAACCAGAAGTCTTCGCACAATATTTCACAAGTTATATATATTCGTAAACAATAATGTCATATCTGATTTTGCAATTTCGTTCTCCTATTTGGCAGTATGGTACAGTGGGAAAAGCATGGTTTGGGGGATCAGATAAGCCTGTGTTCATATCTTAATTCAACTATCACTGGTTATTTCTGCAATTTCTCTTGGTCTCAGGTCTTGGTGATATGAGGAGTAAATGAGATAATCTGTACAAAAGTTTTGTTGAGTTAAAAAAATAAAAGACACATATTGATATATATATTATGGTACATCAATTGTTTATTTAATATTATTCAATATATTAATTTATATTGCATTATAATAATTAATATAACTAATTATATATATTACATGATTATTTTCAAAAGTTTAAATTAAAAAAATTCTGGTAAAAGTTAAAACTAGGATACTATAGAATAAAGAAACATTTTTCACTTTTACAACTATTTGCACAAATATGTTTTGCTTTAACATCCATTGTACAATGATGTTATTATAAGAGATTCATAAAGCATTTAATTCTGGTTACTTTTTTAGGCACTATATGTATCAGTAGATTTTTTTTAAAGTTTGCTGCTATAGAGGAGTGACATCAGCATCACGGCAGAGTGAGCGCTTCCCTTAGTCTCTCCCACTTAAGATACAATGAAAAGGACAGTCACAAACCAACAGAGGACATTCATACAACACAATAGATGTCTGAAAGGTCCACGCAGCCATACATCTGAAGGTGGTGTTGCACCCACCCAGGAGGCAGTGGAAGGAGGTAAGGGGATCTCCTCTGCCTCTTACGTGGCAGCAATCTAGGGTGCTGGACCACTCATGGCAGCTGGCATGTGACTCTGAGAGGAGAAGGGGGAAAGGCAGCCCTCCAGGGGAATGCTTGCACTGTTGGAGATGCCACCCAGCTGTGGGAACACTCCACACCAAGGCAATCAAGCAATTGCAGGGATGTCCACACCAAGCCAAGCAGCCTAGGTGAACAGACAGCAAGTGCAGAGTTCGGGTAAACAGGATTGTGCATGTGAAAGAAAGCATCTCTCCCCCACCCCCACCTGGAACACAAGCACAGCTGGTTGGCCAGAGCAGGGGATTCCCACTCGAACACCTATGCATATGTCTGTAAAGCAGTGGCGGGGAGCAGGCAAACGCAGACGGGCCCTGTTGGCACAACTTCCAGTGGACAGGCATATCTGCCAGGGCTCAGAAACAGCAAAAGTCCACCCCATCAAATAGAATGAAGAAGTATATCAACATTCCAAATCAAAAGGAAAATGACAAGTACCCCGAAATTAATCCTGAAGTCACAGAAATTTACAATCTAAATGACAGAGAATTCAAAAGAGTTACCATAAGGAAACTCAGCAAGTTAGAATGAAATTCAGAAAGACATTTTAATGATCTCAGGAGTAAAATTAACAAAACTAATAGAGGGAATTCTTCACAAAAGAGATAGAAACTATAAAAAAAATTCCAATCAGAAATGTGGGAGATGAAAAACACAATGATTGAGAGTAAAAAATCTAGAATCCTTAAAAAACAGAGCTGATATTATGGGGGACATAAGCAGTAATTTAGAGGACAGAAATATAGAAACTCTGCAGATGGAGGAGGAGCAAGAACTAAGACTTAAAAGAAATGAAGAAATTCTCTGAGAAATATCTGATTCAATTAGGAAATGAAACATGAGTATTATAGGTATTCCAAAGGAAGAAAAGAAGGAGAAGGGAGCAGAGAGCTGATTCAAAGAAATAATCGCTGAGAAATTCCCAAATCTTGGGAAGGAGATGGAATTACATGTGAATGAAGCTAATAAAATTCATAATTACAACAATGTAAAAAGACCTTCTCCAAGGCAGGCATTAGTAAAACTGGTGAAAGAGAATAACAAAGAAAAAAATACTAAGATAGCAAGGCAGAAGAAACCAACCTAAAAAGGAATCCCTATGAGGCTTTCAGCAGATTTCTTGGCAGAAATCTAACAGGTGAGGAGAGAGTGGAATGATATATTCAAAATTCTGAAAGACAAAAACGTTCAGCCAAGAATACTCTATCCAGTGAAATTATCATTCAGAAAATGATGGAGAAATGAAAACTTTCCCAGATAAATAAAAGCTGTGGGAGTTCACTGCCACAAGACCCCTCCCTACAAGAAATAATCAAGAAGACCCACAAAAGTGAAAAAAGAAAAAAGGGTTTACAAAGCCTTGAGCAAGGAGATAAATAGACAAAATCAGAAAATTGCAGCTCTCTATCACAACAGGTTAGCAAACACTTAACTATAAGATTAAAGACAAAGGGAAGGAAAGCATCAAAAATAACTATAATAACTTCATTTTAATCATAAAATCACAGCACAAAATGGAGTAAGTTGTGACAACAATAACTTAGAGAGGAGGAAAGGGATGCGACCTGCTTAGACTAAGGAAAAAAGATGCTATCAAAAAATGGACTACCACATCTATGCAACCTTTTATGCAAACTTCACAGAATCCACTAAACAAAAAATCAGAGCAGAGACACAAATGATAAATAAAGAGAAAACTGAGAAAGCCATCAAAGAGAAATATCAAACTGTATTGGCAGTCAGAAATACATGGGACAGGAAACAAGGGAAATACAGAACAACTGGAAAACAAGTGAGCAATGGCAGTATTAAGCCCTCATATATCAATAATCACTCTAAATGTAAATAGATTGAATTCTGCAATCAAAAGACACAGAGGGGCTGGATGAATTAAAAAGCAAGATCCAACAATATTCTGCCTCCAGGAAACACATCTCAGCTCTAAAGACAAATAGAGGCTCAGAGCGAAGGGATGGAAGATGATACTCCAAGCTAATGTCAAATGAAAGAAAGCAGGTATTGCCATACTTACATCAGACAAAGGAGACTTCAAGATAAAAACGGTAATGAGAGACAAAGAGGGGCAGTATATAATGATAAAAGGGACACTCTACCATGAGGACATAACACTTATGAATATATATGCACCTAACACAGGAACACTAAAGTACACAAAGCAACTATTGACAGACCTAAAAGTAGAAATGACCAGCAATACAATATTAGTAGGGGACCTCAACACCTCATTTACATCAATGGATAGATCATCCAGACAGAACTTCAACAAGGAAATAGTGGAATTAACTGAAAAACTAGACCAGATGGGCTTAATAGACATATATAGAACATTCCATCCCAAATCAGCAGAATACATATTCTTCTCAAGTGTACATAGAACATTCTCAAGGATAGACCATATGTTGGGAAATAAGTCAAGCCTCAATAAATATAAGAAGATGGAAATCATATCAAGCATCTGTTTGAAAGAAAGCAATGAAACTAGAGATCAACTACAAGAAAAAGCTGGGAAAGTGAAAAATATGTGGAGACCAAACAGCATACTACTGAACAACCAATGAATCAATGAAGAAATTAAAGGAGAAATTTAAAAATATCTGGAAACAAATTAAAATGAAAATATATCATACCAACACATATGGGATGCAGCTAAAGCAGTCCTAAGAGGGAAACTGATAGCAATAAAGGCCCACCTTAACAAATAAGAAAAATCTCAGATAAGCAATCTTAAACTACACCTAACAGAACTAGAAAACAAAGAACAAGCAAAGCCCAAAGTCAGCAGAAGAGGGAAATTATAAAAATTAGAGCAGAAATAAATGAAATTGAAACCAAAAAGCAGTAGAAAAGATCAATGAAACTAAGAGTTGTTTCTTTAAGATACACAAAATCGACAAATCCTTAGCCAGACTTTACCAAAAAAAGATAGAAGGCTCAAATAAATAAAATTAGAAATGAAAGAGGAGAAATTACAATGGATACCACAGAAATACAAAGGATTATAAGAGAATACTATGAAAAACTATATGACAACAAATTGGACAATCTAGAAGAAATGGATAAATTTTTAGACTCTTACAACCTCGAAAAACTAAATCAAGAAGAAATAGAGAATCTGAATAGAACAATCACAAGTAAAGAGATTGGAACAGTAATCAAAAATCTTGCAAAAAGTAAAAGTCCAGGACCAGAAGGCTTCCCTGGAGAATTCTACCAAACATTCAAAGAAGATTTAATACCTGTCCTTCTCAAACTATTCCAAAAAATTGAAGAATATGGAACAATTCCTAAGTCATTCTACAAGGCCAACATCACCCTGATCCCAAAGCCAGACAAGGACAACACAAAGAAGGAAAATTACAGCCCAACGATAACAGTGATGAACATAGATGCAAAAATACTCAACAAAATATTGGCAAACCGAATACAGAAATACCTCTAAAGGATTACACACCATGATCTAGTGGTATTTATCCCAGGGATGCTGGGATGGTTCAACATCTGCAAATCAATCAATGTGTCAGACCACATTAACAAAAGGAGGAATAAAAACCATATGAACATCTCAATAGATGCAGAGACAGCATTTGACAAGATCGCACATCCATTTATGATAACAACTCTTAATGAAATGGGTATAGAAGTAACGTACCTCGACATGATAAAGGCCATACATAACAAATGCACAACTGATGTCATACTCAATTGGGAAAAACTGAAAGCCATCCTGCTGAGAACAGGAACAAGACAAGGGTGCCCACTCTCGCCACTCTTATTCAGGGTGGTACTGGAGGTTCGGCCAGAGCAATTAGAAAAGAAACAGAAATAAAAGAAACCCAAATTGGCAAGGAAGAAGTGAAACTCTTTCTGTTTGCAGATGACATGTTTCTATACATAGAAAAATCTAAAGAATCCATTGGAAAAGTATTAGAAATAATCAACAATTACAGCAAAGTTGTAGGGTACAAAATCAACTTACAAAAATCAGTTGCATTTCTATACTCTAATAATGAACCAACAGAAAGAGAACACAAGAATACAATTCCATTTACAATTGCAACAAAAAGAATAAAATATTTAGGAATAAGTTTAACGAAGGATGTGAAAGAACTATACAGTGAAAAGTATAAGACATTATTGAAAGAAACCGATGAGGACATAAAGAAATGGAAAGATATTCCATGCACATGGATTGGAAGACTAACTATAGTTACAATGTCCATAAGACCTAAAGCAATCTACAGATTCAACACAATCCCAATCAGAATCTCAATGACATTCTTCACAGAAATAGAACAAAGAATCCTAAAACTCATATGGTGCAATAAAAGACCCTGAGTAGCTAAAGCAATGCTGAGAAAAAAGAACAAAGCTGGAGGCATAGCAACCCCTGACTTCAAAATATACTACAAAGGTATAGTAATCAAAACAGCATGGTACTGGTTAAAAAAACAGGCACACAGATCAATGGAACCAAACTGAAAGCTCAGAAATAAAACTACACTTCTATGGACAGTTAATCTTTGACAAAGGAGTCAAGAACATACAGTGAAGAAAGGAAGGTCTGTTCAATAAATGATGTTAGGAAAACTGAACAGCCACTTGCAAAAGACTAAAAGTAGACCACTATCTTTTGCCATACACAAACATTAACTCAAAATGGACTAAAGACTTGAAGGTAAGATGTGAAACCATAAAACTCCTAGAAGAGAATATAGGCAGTACACTCTGTGACATCAGTCTTAGCAGCATCCTTTTGAATACCATGTTTACCTGGGCAAAAGAAAACAGAAACAAACAGGACTTCATCAGACTACAGAGCTTCTGCAAGTAAACCAGGAACAAAAAGGAAAGACAACCCAAGAAATGGGAGAGGATATTTGCAAATCAAATATCTGACAAGGGGTTAATCTCAAAAATATATAAAGAACACACACAATTGAACAACAAGCAAACAAACAAACAACTGGATCAAAAAATGGACAGAGGATATCAACAGACATTTTTCCAAAGAAGATATACAGATGGCCAACAGGCGCACGAAAAGATGTTCAACATCACTAATCATTAGGGAAATGCAAATCAAAACTACAATGAGATAACACCTCACACCCATTAGAATGGTTATAGTTAACAAGAAAAAAAATAACAAATGTTGGAGAGGATGTGGTAAAAACAGAACCCTCATACACTGCTGGTGGGAATGCAAACTGGTGCAGCCACTATGGAAAACACTATGGGGATTTCTCAAAAAATTTAAAAGAGAAATACCATAGGTCCCAGCTATCCCATGACTGAGTAGTTATCCAAAGAACTTGAAATCAACAGTTCAAAGAGATTATTCACCCCTAAGTTCACTGCAGCATTATTCACAATAGGCAAGACATGTAAGCAACCTAAGGGCCCATAGACTGATAAGTGGATAAAGAAGATGTGGTGTGTGTATATACACACCATGGAATACTACTCAGCCATAAAAAAGGCAAAATTGCGCCATTTGCAACAACATGGATGGACCTTGAGAGTATTATGTCAAGTATTATGTCAAAAAGCCAGACAGCGACAGACAAATACTGCATGATTTCACTCATATGTGGAAGATAAACAAACACGTGGACAAAGAGAACATGTTAGTGGTTACCAGAGGGCAAGGGGGTTGGGAGTTGGGCATGTAGGTGAAGGGGAGCATATATATAATGACTAACAAATAATAATGTACAACTGAAATTTCACAATGTTATAAACTATTATGACCTCAATAAAATAAAAAAAATTTGCTGCTATTGTCTTTTTATACTCCAATTAAAGGTCACTATTCTTCAGTAGTACACCTTCTCTTTCCAGATCAGTGTCTGGCGTGTAATTTGCTGTATCTCTCTACAACTCACAAATAATCATCAGTTTCTACCGCTATGTATCTTTCATAAAGCCAATCCCTGGAGAAACCACAGTGGAGCCACAGCTTCGGCATATTTAATTGTGTAGTTGGTACATGATATAATCAAGAAGTCAGGAAAGTTATTAAAGATAATAGGCAAGAATTATTATAGTGTCCAAGAAATACTTCCTGGTTTGGAATGTCTTTTAGACTCAACAAGGATATGAAATTCGGAATTCAGTCCAGGAATAGATCATAGTAAACTGCAAAGCTGCATAGGAAAAAATATCTTTCCTCTTAAAAATATATTACTTGCTGGGATTTTGTAAATAAATTATTTTGTTTTCAGTGTTAATATTGTGCAGTTCTGTGCAATTAAGTTCAGAATGTGTTCGTGATATAAAAAGTGAAATTAACAGACTTTCTTCTTAAAGTATGAAAATACCACCTGCAGATGGAAAGATTGAGAAAACTTTGCTATTGTTATTGAAATCCATAATATTAAAAAGTAAACTTATCAAAATATTATGAGATGTGACCTATGTGGTACTCAAAGGCAAAGAATGTATAAACAAAGTGAGATAATGGAGAGTAACATGCAGGATGGGCTGTGACAGAGATGTACCAACTCGGAATTTACTTCCAAAAATGGTAGACTAGATGATTTGGTTCAATCTTCCAAACAATAGCAGTTAGCTGAAAAGCTGGACAAAAAAATATTTAAAAGTTGTTTGAAGGCACTGGAAAGATTTGAAAGTAGTGTAGATTTATAGAGCCAAGATGCAGATGAAGGGAACCCAGAAAGGTGAGCCTCAGCTTTGGGGCTGCTTTACTCCTAGAGTTAACTGTCAATACCATAAAAGGTGGCAGAGAGACAAAAAGGTTGAGCAGGGCTGTTGACAAACTGTGGAGGCTAGAGTGACAAATAATTCGAGTTTGGAATCCCCCAAGGCGGGTTGATGTAGTAAATGTCCTAGGCTTTGAGATTGAACCCTGAGGTACTACAAACTAAAAGGAAGGTTGAAATGACAATTGACTGGCACTAAAAGGGAGGGAGAACCAGTTTCAAATTGTTTCAATCCCTGATTGGCTTGTAATGATCTGGGATGTCTAGCACCCTTAGTAAACTTCCAGACATAATTATTAATTTCTTCTGGAGGAAGAAAACTTCAATAATAATAATCTAAAGGTTTTCATATGCAATGTCTAAACTAATTCAGAAACAACCAGGAACCCGAGAATAGAAAACCACAAAACCAAAGGAACAACAGACAACAGAAACAACAGAAAACGTAGAGTTGTCAGATACAGAATTTAAACTATGACTTAATACATTCAAGGAAACCAAAAGAGAAGTTTAAAAATTTCAGAAGTTTAAGAATTTAAGAACTTCAGGAGAGAAATAGATAGGTTTAAAAAGAGCCTAATGAAAATTCTAGAAGTAGAAAAATGTACTTAAAGTTAAGAATGTAATATAATGGTTTAAATATTAGACACAGTTGAAGAGGGAATTAGTGGACAACTTAGAAAAAATGTGAAAATTGAAATACAGATAAAAGCAAGGATGCAAGACACAGATAAGAGCATAAAGACACAGAGGATACTGTGAAAAGGTTTATTATACATGTAATTGGAGTCTCAGAAGGGGATGGGAGAGGGAATATAGGGAAGCAGAGTTTAAAGAGATAATTGACTAAAAATTACCTGAAACTGGTAAAGGCATCAAATCACAGGTATGAAAATTTCCACAAAGCCATGAATTATAGATATAAGGAAATTACACTAAAGAAACGTCATAGAAAAATAAATGAAAGTCAAAGACAAAGAAAAAGCACTCTGGATCACATTCAAAGGAGCAACAATATGACTACCCATCAACTTCTCATCAGAAACCATGTCAGTCAACCAGCAATGGAATGACGTCTAGTGATCAGTTAGTTCATTCCAGCACACTCAAGACATCATGCCTTATCCAGGAAAATATCCTTCTATTATGAAAGTGTAATAAAGATATTTTGAAACAAACAGAGAGCATATATCACCATCAGTCACAGATGAAATAAAATACCATAAAGTGTTTTTCAGATGGATGGCAAGTGATCCTCGACAGAAGTTTGGAGATCCAGGAAGCAATACTTGAAAAGATATTTGAGTGATATTAAATGCTTAAAATAAAAATAATGTCTTGCAGAGTTTAAATATATAGAGAATTCATATCACAGCAATAGCGTATCAATTGTGATATGGGCAAGTGGAGTTAAAGTATTCTAAACTGCATTGTCTGGGGGAAGGGAAAACTACTAATTTATATTAGATTTTGATAAGAATGCACGTTGTAATCTGGAGATTCTCAGAGTGTGGTCCACAGGTCTAAGGGGTTCCCAAAACACTTTCAGTGGCTCCATAAAGACAATACTATTTTCTTAATAAAACGTTTGCCCTTCTCACTCAGTTGGCATTTAACCTGATTGTGCAGAAGCTACAGTGAGTAAAACTGCTGGTTTCTTAGCCGAAATCAAGGCAATGACACCAAACTCTTCTAATTTTCGTTGTGCTTTGCTATGCTTGGGGTCAGCAATTTTTTTCTGTAAAGGTCCAGTTAGGAAATATTTTATACTTTGCAGGCCATATAGTCTCTGTCTCAATTAGTAAACTCTGCAGTTGAAGAGCAAAAACATCTGTAGACAATATGTAAATAAATGGGCGTGGCTGTATTCCAATAAGATGTTATTTTAAAAGAAGTAGCTGTACGTTAGGTTTGACCTGTGAGCCAAAGTTTGCTGACCTCTGTTCTATGATATGCACACTTGCAATCAAAACAAGTAACACACACACACATCCAGAGGTTTACTTGAAAATGCCCTTGCTGAAGCAGTAGAAATTATTGATTTTATTAAAGCTTAACCCTTGAGTACACAACTTTTTAGTATTCTTTGTAACATAATGGGAAGTAAGCATAGAGCATTTTTGTTTTAAAGATTTTATTCTTTTCCTTTTTCTCCCCAAAGCCCCCTAGTACATAGTTGTATATTCTTCGTTGTGGGTCCTTCTAGTTGTGGCATGTGGGACGCTGCCTCAGTGTGGTTTGATGAGCAGTGCCATGTCCGCGCCCAGGATTCAAACCAACGAAGCACTGGGCCGCCTGCAGCAGAGCACGTGCACTCGGCCACGGGGCCAGGCCCCAAGCTTAGAGCATTTTGTCTGCATGCTGAAGTACGATGATTGTCTTGAGGGAAGGCACTTATGTGATTGTATCATTTGTGAGCTGACTAATTGCTTCTTCATGGAATACCATTGCTACTCGAAAGACCAATTAACAAATGGACTCCAGTTATTTAGATATTGAAATTTGGTAGACCAGCCAATGAGACAGGAAGGGAACTCTTATAAGCAGTTTTGGGAAAAAGTTGTCTTTGTTATTAAAAAGGACACCCTAATGGTTACTCTTCCTCCACTGGACATTATCCTGTCTGCATATAATGCCCAGAACTGTGACAACCGTCTTGTAAGGTAGAAAGCAGCTTACCTGAAGACAAAGCCAACAGCACCCTAAGTGACATACTGTCAGCATACTGAGTTGACAGTATTACAGTACAAGGGTTACTACTCCGCTTTTATCAGGTCATTAATCTATCTATTTATTTACCAAACATTTATTGAATGCTAATTATATGCCAGGTACAGAAAAAAATGGCAGAGTCCCCCACCTTCTAGAAGTTAAATTCTAATAGGGAAGACAGAGAATGAACTTGTAATTAGATGCATGAGGAGAATTCAGAGAGCTATGGAAATGTGACCTCATCTGGGCTACAGTGAATGCTTCTCTGAGAGAATGTAAAGTATAAACTAACACTGAAGGATGAGTAAGGGTTGGCTAGGGTAAAGGATAGGGAAGAGTTTCCAGAAAGGAATCTAAGGCACTTAAAATATGAGAGAGCAGGGACCACACGCTAGCAAGTTAAGGGAGGCCACTATGCCTGGAGCACAAAGAACAAGGGGTGGCGGACATACAGGCTGGAGAAGTGATTGTTGCCCTGCAATCTTAGAATGTTATGGGCCAAATTAGAGATGTTGAAGTTTATCCTAAAAGATACACATTTTTTGAGGTTTTAAAGCTGGGTCTTGACATGTTCAAATTAGCATTTAAAAAAAATCATTTTGGCTGTAAATTGAGAAAGGATTAGATTGGGACTGAACTGAAAGCCAGGACTTCAGTGAAGAGGCCCACAGCAGGGTAGGAGAGAGATGAAATGGCTTTCAGTGTGGCAGCGGGAGTGGTGGCAAAATGGAAACACCACCGAGCTGGAGTTGCAGTGAACGTGAGAATGAAGTTAGAGCAGACACCCAAAGGATGCCTGAGTTGTCTGGGAAGGTGGGGGGAATTTTTGACAGACTCGCTTGTTAGGAGTTGAGGTAGGGAGTGAGCATATGTAAAATGTTGTCAAACAAGTCCCAGATCAAAATTTCTGTACTTTTTATCTAATTTCAAAGTGTTTGATACTTTTATACATCCCAGATTTTGCCCATCTAGAATTCCTATTCTTTCTAACGGAAAAGTTTAAAGTCCTAATTGCCAGAAATGTAATAGTGCCCAATGAAATATTTTCATAGGACATGATTTACAAACATAATATTTTGTGTAATTAAATTTAATTGGTTAAAATACACAGTTGAATGATGTGATTGCATGACTCTACTACTCCTAGCTATCTATGCTTTCTCACATAAAGTATCAAATTGGATATCCCTTGAATTTTTGTTTTGTTTTGTTTTCCTGAGGAAGATTTGCCCTGAGTTAACATCTGTTGTCAATCTTCCTCTTTTTACTTGAGGAAGATTCACCCTGAGCTAACATCTGTGCCTATCTTTCTGTATTTTGCATGTGGGTCACTGCCACAGCATGGCCACTGAGGTGTGGTCTAGGTCTGTGCCTGAGAACTGAACCCAGACCACTGAAGTGGATAATGCCAAACTTAACCAGTAGGCCATGGGACTGGCCCCCTCCCTTGAATATTTTTAAGAAAGTCAAAGGAAATCATACAGCAAAGCCAGCTATACATTTTTGTGTGCTTGCTTCTGTTAATTCTTAAATAGCTTTATTCCAATCATATGTTAAAGGATCCATATCTAAATAATTTCTGCCTTTTGACCCTGTAATCAGAGATCTCTTATTTTATTCATCTTATGTAGCAACAAAAGATAGCATTCAGGTTCTCAGAAACTGAAAACATTTTGTGCAAGAACAGTCTTCAATTCATCTATTTTAAGAACAGAAGACAATTTCTTACTGAAAGTAACCATGTAATATACATTTCAATTCCTTTTAACTGAAAGGAATGAAGCTTCTTTGGGTTGTCTCTGAAGCTACAACAGTATTAAGTTATCTAAATTACATGCAGTTATTTCATTTAGAAACTTACATATTTTTGCCCTATGAAAATTTAAAAAGTAGACTCCAAAGCAAATCCTACATTATTTCTTGGTCAAATTACTTCATTTTATTTTCTTAGAAATATTAATATGGTAAATATTATATACTCAGATCAGAAGTTTATTACATATTTTTGTTTCAAAATTTTCACATCTAATATTTTGGAAATTATAAAATTTCTCCTTAATTCAATCTTAACTGTCATGTTTATTAAAATTTTATATAAATTGGGGTTAAATAAAAAACTGTAATCATTGAAATGGTTATATTTCTCTCCACAAATGGTTCTTTCATGTAGGGAAATGTTCCACTGGAATCATAACTTAGACAGAGAAATTATTCCAGGACTCCCAAGCATAAACTAATATTCATACAGTAAACAAATTCATGAGTTAGTCAATTTAGTCAGAAATGTATATTTGTTTTTCAACCCCTCACACGGGATTGGGAGGTCTCTGCTTTCTTTGCTTCTATCTCTTTGCTCTGTTTAATCCACCATGGGGCAGGGGATTGACTTCTGGGCCATTTTTACCATAACAAGGCTCTTTCCCTTCAGCGTTCTACCTTATTATGCATGATAGCCCACTGGATCCTTGCCCTTTGGTACCCCCTGGCATTACTTTCTGCTCCTCTCCTTGACAATCCATCACAACATCAGCTAGTCTAGCAGTACCAGCAAGTGCCCTCTGGGCAACACAACTTAAGCATCTGTTTTATCCCTTCGTGATTTTGCTTTCTCTGAGGATTTATTCTGAAATTCCTAGCAATCTGGTCAGTTCCTTAAACCTTTCACAGAACAATTCTTTTACTTTTGTTTCTCGCATCTTTATTTCAACGTGGGTCTAAATAACCAAGGTGACCATTATAGAAAACAACACTATAGCCAACATCAAATCAATTTTTGCCATTTTTTCCTCACACTACCACTTTGGTGCAAGCCACCATTATATCTTGCCTGGATTGTTGCAATACCTCCTAACTGATCACTATTTTTATTACCATTGGACACCAACCGTCTATTTTCAACAGGATAACCAAAATAATCCTGCAAAAATTTAAAACAGATTATGTTACGTCTCTCCTCAGAACCTTCCACAGCTTCCCATTTCACTCTGGTAGGAGCCTGACCCTATCAAGCAGCCTACAGTATAGGTCTTTTCTATGAATCTCCAGACATGCTCTTGCCTTCGGGCCTTGGTATTTGCCGCTGCGTGTGGCTGAACCACTCTCTCTCCAGGTATCCTGGCGACTCACTTCTTCACGGCTTTCGGGCATTTATTCAGTTGTATTTCAGTGACTTTCCTGGGTCATATTATTTAAAATTGCAATCCTCCCCTCATCTCTGCAGTTTCTATGTCATTTCCACTCATTATTCTCCCTCAATAGCACTTAGGGCATGCTGTGTATAGATTTACTTATGTAGCCTCACTTGAACATCAGCTGTTAAAGGCAGGAAATTTTGCCTGTTTTTTTTTTTTTTGACTGCTCCATCTTCAGTATCCAGATTAGCACGTGCCACATAATAGGCTCTCAATAATTATTTGTTGAATAAATGATTCAATATTTAAGAAAGAGCAACAATTAGCATAATATCAGAGAAGCATTCGCTTCCATTTAGACGGTTGCAATACCAGTTTTTAAGTGTCATCTGACGAAGCTCACCTAACTACTCCATCACTGTCACAAAGATTTTCCTTCATTGAATAATTATTTTTCTTTGCCCCCCAAATAATTTAGAAAAACAAAGCAAAAACAAATAACTATGGTAGATGTTACTTTAAAATGGAAAAATAGTTTCTTAGCACCCCTCTTCCCCACAAAATGAATCCACATTCAATGCTATGAACACAGTGGATCTTCCATTTCAAAAATAATTTTCACAACTTGAATATGTGATCAATTCCCCTAGACCAGTCTGACAAACAACTGCTAAAAAGCAAAGAATGAATATTTCTAAAGCTTATAAACTGTAATTAAGGAAGAAGATGCGGATCTTGTTTTTCTGTAATAAAATCTCTTCCCTCTCCAGTCTGCATTCATTTTTCTGTATTTTAGCTGTCTTTTATTTCTTGATTCATTCTGCAAGTTCATTTTTTTCTTTTCTGTGGTTTTTCTCTTGCACATAATAGGCAATGTTTTCTGAACATTCATCATGTGTTTTATAACAGTTTATTCACCTCCCTCCATTGTGTTATTTTAACTTCAACAGTAACTGAAAGACTTTCAGCTTGAGGTGTCAGCATTAAAATAAAAGATTGAGCATACTCTAGGGCAGAAATTGCTTGGATGCCAAATAAATCGCTTCTAAATTTCTTTGGAAATGTTACTTTAACTTTCACTTATCATTTGAACACCTAATAATTTAAGATCATTTACACTTCAGAAAAATGGAAGCTAGAGAAGCGAGCCACCTTTTTCTTTTCTAATTAGTAAACATCTGTTGCCCACTGTTGTGATCGCATCCTCTGCATATTGTGAAGTTACACTCTGGGAACCCATGTCCCTTCAAAGAGAACTCCAGTAAAGACGTGCCTATCCTGCGGGTTTGGTGAAGTGAGTACTCACTAGGTCTTGTGCAAAGATAAGAGTATTCTTAAATCTCTTTTAAAATATTGGTCCTGGATGTAAATGATAATGTTTAAAAAAAATGGGCAGAGAAAATAAAATCCAGAGACACTAAGAAGCAAAACCTTTAACAATCTAATAAAATTGGCTCTTGCTAAGAAATGATGGCGATACCCAGATCAAGCAGCTATGAGACTGTTAGAAAGGATGTGCCTCAGTGTGAATGAGCTCTTGTTCCAGATGTGGGGAAAACAGGCAAGACTGTGAAAAGCAAATAACTCCCCAAATCTTTCTTTGATATGGCTTGCCCAGTTGAAAAGTCTACTAACTAGGCAATGCTTTTTTTTATGCCACAGTTATAAATTTCTTCCTTCCTTCCTTCCTTTTTTCCCTCCTCCCTTCTTCCTTCTCTCCCTCCTTTTCTCTCTCTCTTCCCACCTCCTTTCTATCTTTTGCCCCTTCCTTCTTTTAGAGAAAAAAAAAAAACAAACAGATAGAGTACCACTAGAGAGCAGACAATGTTCTTGGTGCTAGGGATACAAGAATGTTTATCAAGACTTATATTGAGTGGAAAACAAAAAGAAAGAAAAGAAAAAAAAATACACACACATGTGAACAAACAAATTGTAGATGTTGAAGCTGGGAACAAGCAAAGATAATTCACCCAATCGCCATGTTACAGCCCATGATTTTGAGCCTCTTAAAATTAGATGTCTGAGAGCACTCCTTTAACTAACTGGAAAATGTGGTACCAGAAGCTGGAACTTCTGATGCCGGGTCTGGTTCATTTTCTCCTAAAGCGTGTTTGTTGACTTTCAGTGGGAACAAAGCTTTTAACCAAAGAACCAAATGAAAGTTTAAAGTGAAGAAAAGGTTTTTAAAATTCTAAGCTGCACTATATGATTAAAAACTTAAACTTGTTGTGATGATCATTTCACAGTGTATACACATATTGAATCATTATGTTGTACACCTGAAACTAATATAATACTAGATGTCAATTATACCTCAATATAAAAAAGGACAATAATAAGAGAAAAATTATAGGTTTAAAAAAATCAGAAACTTGGGCCCGGCCTGGTGGCATAGTGGTTTTGAATCCCAGCATGGACCTACGCACTGCTTATCAAGCCATGCTGTGGCAGACATCCCATATACAAGTAGAAGAAGATGGTCAGAGATGTTAGCTCAGGCCTAGTCTTCCTCAAAAAAAAAAAAAAAAACCAGAAACTTAAACTTGCTTTGGCGTTCAAAGATACAGTTCTAACTCTAAGATGTTTACTGTTTAAGCTTTTGTGATTTTTTCTGTTTAACACAAAGGATATTATTTAATTTCAGAAATGGGAAATGGAAAACTGGCCCCTCTAGTTAAGGGCCACATATGCATCAAAGTACTCTAGATGTAAGAGAATAGAGAGTTTTGACTGCTGCAATCAAGGAAACTCTTTTCTGAATTTGTCTGTTTGTTTCTTACTCAGCCCTCTAATTTCACTCAAGCCTCTTCTTTTCACTTGTAAAGTAGGTGGAAAGGACAGCATAGCTTATTGGTTGTACCAATAATCCACTGTAGGGTCATCCTACTAAACAGGAAAATGGATCCTACATGAACAAGAGTTTATTTGTTTAATAGTGCTTTCACTATTTAATAAAGGAAAAAATAAATAATTATTTTCATTACAAAGGAATTTGTTCAAACTTTAAAAAATAGGTGTCTTCTATAGGGCATTTAAGTATTAGTTTACTGAGTAGATACTTGTTAGAAAACATGTAGCCTAGAAAAAAAATGAACAATCAAAGTTCACAGATAATTGAAGACGATTCAGAGAAAAAGATAAACCATTTTTGAAATAATAATTCAAATCTGGGAGGTTCAATTAATGATTATTTGAAGTGTGTTTAAAATGAATTGTTATAGTGGTCAATTCACCTTCAAAATCACTATTTTGGCTTACTTAATGAATCATGTTTTTGTTTTTTTTTTCTGTTTTTCTTTTAATAATCTTGTTTTTTTTGCAGGGGAAGATTCATGCTAAGCTAACATCTGCTGCCAATCTCCCTCCTTTCCTTTTTCCCTTCCTTTATCCCCCCCCACCCCTGCCAAAATCCCAGTACACAGTTGTGTATAGTTGTAAGTTCTGTTTCTTCTGTGTGAGTTGCCACCACAGCATGGCTACTGACAGACCAGTGGTGTGATTCTGTGCCCAGAAACAACCTGGGCTGCCAAGGTGGTGCATGTTGAACTTTAACCACCATACTATCAGAGCTGGCTCTGAATCACGTTTTTGTGAAGTTTTTCTTTGATCTTATTTTTTCTTAACCAATAGAATAAGACTAAACTGGAAAATACAGAATGTTTCAGAAAATCCATGCTTAAAACTATGCTATGAAGTGTTATAGACACACTTTATGCAGAGTTTGTGGTCCTCTACGTGGTTTGATGTAGAAGGCTAAAGAAGGCTCTCCTGGCCCTGTAAGTGTTTGCTATCTGCTTTGTAGCATGGAAAAATTCAACTCGAGTGTAAGTGTTTTTATATAAACAACAGCATTCACAATGCAAATATTGATTGTAAAGGTGATCCAATAATAAACTAGTTAGTACATAAGTCATTTTTAAATACTCCTCTGAAGGAAGCTTTTGCTTTGGGAGAACACGTAGTTCAAATGAAGTATTTATTGAGTGTTTCCTACTCTACTTGGGTTGAGGATATAAAGTAATATATGATTACTCTGTATATGTTAATAATATGACATGGGTATTGTGATATTAAAGAAGTGTAATCAGTGCTATGACAAAGGAAATCAGAGTATGAAAGGATCCTATAGCAAAGGTATCTGACCTAGTCTGAAGAGCGAAGGCCACCTTATCACGTGAATAAAAAATAGAGTCCTCAGACAGAAAGTGGGGGAAAGGGCAATACAGTTAGGGATTACATATTTACTAATTAAATATTGTCAATTTTTTGCTTGGTATTATACAAAACATGAAATATATAAATCACTATTTTCTATACACTTTCTCATCTAATAACCCATACATAAAACAATCGTCTGAGAGGTAAAACGATAGTTTCTATAAACAGGACAATATGTATGTATGTGTCTATGTATTCAGACATATCCAGAGACAGTCATACCACACATACATGCACATACCCACCTATGTACATATACCTATATACATATGTGTATATATATCCCTATATTTATAGCCCCATATATACATATATCCATATTACATATATTTAAAATATTTACCCCATTGTGCTGCTATATTAAATTATTTTGGTCATTCAATAACCATTATTTAATGGTCATTATTCATTCTGTATGTGGCATATCACTGCTAAGTTCCTGTTCATTATTTCTGAGTACAATGCCTCACACATATTTATGAGCAGTCTCTCACGAAATGCATGATGTTCCTAATGGCTGGATGTGTAGACTCTTGATCCTCCACCTGTGTATTCATCCCCACTGACAATGGCTGATGCTTCATTTTCTCATGGTTTTTGTTGTGCTGCCTTACACAGTTTAATAACTATTTTTATTTTTTTCTTACAAATAAGAATAAAGTGAAGAAATGGGACAGGAGCTGACTCTGGGTAAGAAGTCCCACCCTATATTCAGCATACATTTCCTTTCAGAAAATGATGGGTTTAACATGAGACCAAACTTCTCCCACAAGTTTGCTCCCATAAGACATTTTAGTTCCTAAACAAAATAGACTTCTGACAACAATCTTCTCCAGTTCACCAGGGATGGGTGCTCAGATATGTTGGGAGCACAGAAGTATATGTACTTTAGGCTTCATTTGGAATTCCTATATTTGTAACTCATATTACTTCCTGATGATAGACATTTTTTTGTGGCAATAGTTTCAGGAAAATGTTTCAATTTTATTTGTTCATAAACTTTTCTAGGTAAAACGTTGCCATTCACATTATTTTATAGTCAAAATTAATTTACATTCTGTTCACTCAATCCAGGTCAACACTCTAAATCCCATATGTTAATGCTATATTATTTTAATCTGATTCCTTCCCTAATAAATTATTATTGATGACTTCCCATGTCTTGGTAGAGAGCTAATAACTCATACTGTTAAGTGCACAGGCTTTCAAATTCAGACAAAATTTGGTAAAACCCTCATCCTGGCACTTGCTAGCTGTTTGATCTTGCACAAACTACTTAATTTTTCGAAGCTTAGCAACAAAATAAGGATGATAAAGGTACCCACCTCATGATGTTGTGAATTTTAAGGGAGATGTGATCTGGACAAATGCTTAGTGAACTGATGCAAACATAGTAAACTTCCAAGAAGCAATAGTTGTTCCTATTGCATATTGTTGTTTCTTTAAGATATTTTTTCCTTCTGAATCATTTTAGCAAAAAGGCATCAAGATGAATTGGCTCCTTAAAAGAAAACGTCAAAATAATGGTATGGATAAAACAATTTTTTTGAACCTAGTTTGCTCCAACTTAAATCTTTAAAAGTCTTAATGGTAAACTTTCCGCCAGTAGACATATTGCCTGTCCTCATAATAAAAGCTCATAAAAGAAAGGAACAGATAAAAATGATAAGAATGGCTGTTTTTATTGACTGATAAGAAACAGCCATCTGGGGTTCTATGGACATTTTAAAGAACAATGTATCTGAATGTTAAATTCCAAACTGTATTCAGTCATTACATTCAGAATATGTCCAAAGATAAAGATTTCAATTTCACTAGCTTGTTCAGTTACTAATATTCATTTAGATATTAAGTTTCATGTTTATCTGATTCTATGTGGCTAACCTGAAGGTCAGTGAGCTCAAAATTTGATGTTTTCACCAGAAAAAAACCTAGCTAATTAAACGCTTTTCTGGAACTGAACTTTCCCAGATTAGAACATAGGAAGAAAGGGGAAAGGGTGTCAAAATGATAAATGAAGTCTTCTCAATGAAGATCATCAAATATTTATTGGGTCCCTGCTATGTGTAAAGCTCTGAGCTATGAGACATGGGGAAATCCAAATATAAGCAAGACTCAGTCCCTAACTTCAAGGATTATATGACTATGCAGAAGAGTTAAGTAGATCTGAAAGAGATCCAGAGAAGTTAGATTAAAAAAATGATAGTCAGGAATGTTAAGAGAATATTTGGGACACTCAGCAAGTTAGGACTGGACCATTATGTACACTCAGGCATGTAGTCGAGATGTGATTGGAGTATAGGTTGAGGTCAGACTGTGGAAGGTTAAGCTGGTGATATTTTACTTGAATAGTAAACCATCTTAAAGAGCTCTGCTTCCAGTGGGATAGGGTAGCTCACGGAAGGGCAGCTCGCCTTCCTAGAAAAACCAGGAAAGCCAGATAAAATACAGAAATCATCTGTTTGAAGGCAGTGAAGAATTACAAAAGCAATGAGAAATAGAAAGGCTAAGATGACAAAGAGGGAATCAACCCAGAGAAGCGAGTTGGCTTTTGCCAGCTTATCCTGGGGAGATATGCCAATTCTGGGCCTGGGCAGGAAACTGAGAATCCAGATCCAAGCTTGGTGGGAATCCCGGGAGAAGGCCTCTGTGGTGTGGAGAGGGGGCTGGACAGCAGAGGCTTGAGAGGCTTCAAGCAGAGGGCTAGTTTTCCCCTGAGGACTTTTCCCAAATCCTGAGGATGCGTGGGGTGGGAGACTGAAAATCTGAGCAGAAAGCCTCAGGAAAGCAGAGTGGAAATTTTGGAATTCTGACAAGATAATGATTAGAGTACAGGACTCTCTAGAGAGAGAGACCTGCATATTACTCCACGTTCTTAATCAAAATTGCTGGAGGCCCATGGTTACAGCAGAGATAGACAGAACATTATCAGGGCTTCCACCAAGCTCCAACTGAGCACAGGCCCTGCTTCTATTAAGGTGATCAACCACCATTCTATCTGCTAATGAGAAGGAAGGGTAAATGCTCTATAACAGAAGAGAAGACTCTCTAACAGAAGGCAATAAAAAAATGTTTTACAACAATAGTATTCAACGCCAAGATGTTTTACAAACAATTGCTAAATATTAATCACAACTTCTACATAAGAAAAGTAAATACTTTTTTCTACATATATTCAGAATTAGGTTTAAGAAATATCTACTTAAGCTGTTACAGATATTGGTTACAGGACCATAGTTGAGAAGTTGCACTATTTAATCTATTGAAGGTGACGTCTGTGTATTACATGATAATTATGGACTTTTGAGCATTATTGCTTACTAACTAATCTATGACTTTGAGTAGTCCACTATGTAAGTAAATATTTAGTCATTTCAAAAAATGTGTAGAATTAGTTAATTGACTTTTTACCGAAGCATGACAAAAGAAGTGGTGTTTTCTCAGTACGAATCTGAGGCTATGCCAGGTATTCGCAAGTGAAGCTCTAACGTTTTATTTACCAGTACTATTTGTTTGAAAATTTGTTTACAAAATACGCACTGCTGCCCCAGTTTAACCTCTGTTTAGAGTTCAGAGGTGTTTATCCAGGAAATAAAAAAACGTGATTCCTGTGTTGCTCAACCCTACCGTTACCTTTGACCTTGCCCTAGACTGTCTTCTTGAAATAAGTCTTATCTCGACAGTAGTCTATTACTTAATTACCGCCTCATCACCTGTTTCCCCTCTAACTCTTCTCTCAGGAAGATGTCTAGACCTGTACCACTGGCATCCTGTTTCCTAGTTCACAGTTCCCATCTCCTAAAGTCCAGCCTTTCAAGATCTCACAGCACTGAACTAGCTACCAATATAGTGCCTATCACCACGGGCTTGGCGAACTATGGCTACTGAGACAAATCTGCTGTGGACTGTTCTTATATGGCCCACAAGCTAAAACGTTTTTCACTCATCAACAGTTGTTACCAAAAAGAAAGAGAAAGAAAAAATAAAAATATGAGACAGAGACCGTATGTGGTCTATGAAACCTAAAATATTTGCCATTCCTTTCTCTAGAGCTTCTACAATTATTTATATACACTGATTGTTATTTAATTAAAGAAAAGTATTCTTGTGAAAGAAAGGGCCACATGAGTAAAAACCAAGAGTCAAAACAATCATAACAGATATGAAAGTGACTCTGATACTGATGTTAGCTGAGGAAGATTTTAAAATCACTATGATTAATACAGTTAAGAAATTGTAGAAAAAGATGAAAACACAGAAGGTGAGCTGGAGATTTTCACCAGAGAAAAGACTCTAAAGAAAATTCCAGGATGAAAATCTGTAAAGAAAATTTTTGACAAACAACATATTAAGGCAGGATTAGTGAAATACATACAGGTCATTAGAAAGTATGTATACTGAGTGCACCCTTCGAGAGCTCAGCTGGTAGAGCAGAGGACTTTGGACAGGATTCATGTGAAAATACGCATAGTGAGTCATAAACAGAAAAAAGTGAAAAATGTAGACAAGTGTTTAAGATACATAGATCAGAATTAATAGCATTAAGTTAACTTAAATTGGAATCCCAGACAGAATAGAGAAAGTGGGCAGAAGGAAATTTCAAAAAATAATTGCTGAGAATTTTCCAAAACTCATGAAAGATGTGGAGCTCTGCAGACCAGATAACAAGAGAGTTCCAGAGATGTGCTGAGAGGTCGCTTAAGTCTTTGGCTGAGTTATGATCTATACATGAATAAAGAAAACTAAAAACTATATAAGGCCTGAGAAAGAACTCTTGGAAAGCAGTAGAAAAAACAATTCTCAGATGTTAAAACAATAATTACAAATATCTTCACAGCTTCAAAATATCCATTGTAAGTTCTACATTTTTAAGAAGGTAGAGAAAAACATGAGCACAAGAAAGAGAGAAATGGAAGAAAAATTAGATTCCAGATATAAAAAATAAAAAATATGGAATCAAAAATACACAAGCCATCAGGAAACTGGGGTACCCCATCAAGTGTTCAAAGACATGGGTTATTAAAAGTAAGTCCCAGAAAAAGAGCATACAGAAGGGAGGCAAAAACGTATATTTGAAGAAATAACTGAAAAATATCCAAATTTATGAAAATTATAAACACATAGATTTAATTCAAGGAGTTCAATGACTTCTAGCAGAATAAAGAAAATAAACCTACTACCCTAGAGTATATCTTAATCAAATCACTTAAAACTAGTAATTAAGAAAAAAAAAAGCCAGAGGAAAAAAGACACTATATGTATGGTGAAAAAAGATAAGAATTATCACTGAGTTCTCATCAGAAACTACGCATGTGAAAGGACAGTGGAGAGACATTATGAAGAAACTGAAAGAAAACAAACACATAACACACACACGCCCACACACACGCGCACACAAACACACACACACACACAAGACTCTGTTGGCCCTGAATTCTTTAACTAGTGACAAAATCTTTCAAAACTGAAGAGAAATTGGGTTGGCCTGGTGGTGCAGTGCTTAAGTTCCCACATTCTGCTTTGACAGCCCAGGGTTTGTCTGTTCGGATCCCTGGTGCGGACATGGTACCGCTTGGCAGGCTATGCTGTGGTAGGCATCTCACGTATAAAGTAGAGGAAGATGGGCACAGATGTTAGCTCAGGGCCAGTCTTCCTCAGCAAAAAGAGGAGGATTGGCAGCAGATATTAGCTCAGGGCTAATCTTCCTCAAAAAAAAAAAAAAGAAAAGAGAAATAAAGACTTTTTGAGCCAAACAAAAGCTGAGAAAATGTGTCACTTGGAGATATGCATGATAAAGATTGTTACAGAAAGTTCTTTAGACAGAAAAAAAAAGCACATAGAAATTTGAATCTATACAAAAAAAATAAAATGATAAATATGTAGGTAAACATGAAAACATTTTTTCCTTAAAGAACTTTTTAAAAGATAGTTTGCATGACATTGGATTTGGCAATGATTTCCTGGATATGACACCAAAAGCAAAAGCAAAAACAAAAAATTGGTAAACTGAACTACAGTAGAATACAAAACTTCACTGCATCAAAGGACACAATCAATGGAGTGAAAACGCAACCCACAGAATGGGATAAAATATTTGGAAATCATAAATCTGATAAGGAGTTAATATCTAGGATTATTATATTATATTATTATATTATTGTTATATATGGAATTTCTAAAACTCAACAACAACAAAATAAACAACTCAATTAAAAAATGGGCAAAAGACTTGAATAGACATTTCTCTAAAGAAAATATACAAATGGCCAATGAGTACATGAAAAGATGTTCAAGACCACTAATCACTAGGAAAATCTAAATTGACACCACCATGAGACGCCACCTCACACTCATCAAATTAGCTACTATAAAAAAAAAAAACAGAAAATAACAAGTGTTGGTGATAATGTGGAGAAATTAAAACTTTTGTACACTCTTGGTAGAAAGGTAAAATGGTGCAGTTGCTGTGAAAAACAGTATAGTGATTCCTAGAAAAAATTAAAATAAAATTACCATATAATCCAGCAACTCCCCTTCAGGGTATATATCCCCAAAATTGAAATGAGGGTCTCAAACAGACACTTGTACACCCAGGTTCATAGCAGTGTTATTTAGTGGAGCCAAAAGGTTGAAGCAACCCAAATGACCATTAACAGGTGAATGGATAAGCAAAATGTAGAAAATGCATACCATGGAATATTATTCAGCCTTAAAAGGAAAGGGAATTCTGGCACACGCTACAACATAGACAACCCTTCAGAACATTATGCTAAGTCGAAAAAGCCAGTCATAAAAACACAAATACTGTATGATCCCATTTACATGAGGTACCTAGAGTAGTCACATTCATAGAGATAGAAAGTAGAATGGTGGTTTCCAGGACTGGGGAGAGAGAAAATGGAGATTTGTTGTTTAATAGGTACAGAATTTTATTTTTGCAAGATGAAAAGAGTTTTGGAGATTGGTTACACGACAATGTGAATGCATTTAACACTACTGAACTATATGCTTAAAAAATGACTAAGGTGGTACATTTTATATGTATTATACCACATTCAGAAATAAAATTAAAAGATAATGAGTTTAAAACAAAAATAAAGACAACGTATTTGTAGTTTAGATTATATACAGAAGTAATATGCATAACAATCACAGAAAGGACAAGAAGAAGTGAATAGAAGTATATGGCTATAAGGGTCTTATGTTACATAAAATGTGGTATAACCATTTGAAATCAAAGTGTGATAAGGTGGAGATATTTATTGTAAATCCCAGAGGAATCACTATAAAATAAAACAGAGGAATGGCAGATGTGGAACTAAAATAGAATCTTTAAAAACATCAAATAGCCTTTTAAAAGGCTTTAAAAAAAGCAAATAGGAAAAATTAAAAGTAATAAGTTGATTATAGATTTAAATCTAACCATGTCAATAGTTACACTAAATATAAATATAAGCATTAATTGCTCCAAATTTCCCTCTAAGAACTGCTTTAGCTACATCCTTCGAATATTGTTTTTATTTTCAGCCTTCAAAATATTTTCTAATTTTTATTGTGAATTCTTCTTTATCTAGAAGTTGCTAGTTTCCAAATATTTGGGTATTTGACAGAGAAATCTTTCTGTTATTGATTTCCAGTTTAGTTTCATTGAGTTCAGAGACTACATTTTGTGTAATTCCAATTCTCTTATGTTTATTGCAACTTGGTTAATGATCCATGATATGATCTATCTTGGAGAATGTTGTGTATGCACTTGAAAAGAATGTATATTCTTCTGGTTTGAGAAGGAGTGCACTATAAATGTCAGATTGAATTAAAAAATCAAGACCCAGCTATGTATTATCTACCATAAGCCAACTTAAAATATACACACAGAGATTAAGAGTGGAATGATGAAAAATATAAACCTACAAAATACAAACTAACAAAAAGCTGAAGTAGCTATATTAATATCAGGCAAAGTCAATTTTAAAACAAGGAATATTACTAGGAATAAAGTGAGACATTTCATAATGAAAAGGTGTCAGTTTATCAAGATGTAACAACCATACTTTCTTTGTAGCCTCTAAGAGAAACTCTTCCTTGCTTCTTAGCTTTTGATGATTGCCAGCAATTCTTGGTATTCCTTGCCTTGTTGATACATCACGATTATCGTTGCCTCTATCTTTAACGGACTTCCCTGTGTGTCTTCTCTTCTTGTAGGGCCACTAGCCATATTGGATTAGGGCCCACCCTAACCCAGTATGACCTCATCTTAAATTAATTATTTCTGTAAAGACCCTACTTCTAAATAAAGTCACATCCACAGGTCTTCAGGGTTACAATTGCAACATATCTTTTTGGGGGACATAGTTCAATCTACTATACTGAGGAAACTTGGCCAAATGCCATCTACAAAAATTCTACACTATCATCACACTGAAAAGAGCTAATGCTTTCTGTCTAAGATCAGAAAAAAGGCAAAGTTTTCTGGCCACACCAATTTTATTCAATATTTTACTGAAGTTCCAAACTTGAGCAATAAGGCAAAACAAAGAAACAAAAGATAGAAAGATTGGAAAAAAAAATAAAATTGTGTTTATTCACAGACAACCTGATTGTCCATGTAGAAAATCTTAAGTAATGTATAAACTAGCTATTAAAATGATTTATGAGTTTAATATTGTCATAAGATAAAAGATCAGTATACAAAAGTCAATTGCATTTCTTTATACTGGCAACAAACAATTGGAATTTGACATAAAAGAATTCCATTTTCAATTACATTAAACATGAAATAATTGGGGTTAAATTTAATAATATATGTTCAATACTGTATGCTTAAAAAATGCAAAATATAGCTGTGATGAATTGAAGAACACCCCAATAAATGGAGAGAATGCACGAACATAGATTAGAAAGTTTAATATAGTTTAGATGCAAATTCTTCTCAAAGTGGTCTAAAAATTCAATGCAATCCCAATCAAAATTCTTTCAAGTTTTCTGTAGAAATTGATAAGCTAATTCCAAGATTTATTTGAAAATGGGTAGAATATAGATAACCAAGGTAAGTTAGAAAAAGAAGAAAAATTAAATTTTGAAAAAGGACTTACACTATCTGATTTCAAGAATTACTATAACTCTAGAGTAATTAAGATAGTATTATAGTAACACGAAGATTAACATATAGATCAACGAAACGTGAAAGATTCCATAATAGACCCACACATGTATTATCAAAGATTTCTGAAAAGTTCCAAGGAAATTATCTGGGGAATTCCAAAAAATGGTCCTGGGTCAATTGAATACTTACATGCAAAAGAGTGAAGCTCAATGCTTACTTTATACTATATATACCAAAAGTATCTCAAAATAAATCGCAAACATAAGTATGAGCTAAAAAAATAAAACATAGAAGAAAACTTAGGGGAAAATACTTTCCCTTTCTGTAGGCTTATTTGTGAGTGGGAAGGACATATTTACAGGAAGAATTTTCTCTAGTTGTGGAATAGAGAGGCATCAAGATACCACACCACCACCAAATTGCCATACTAAGGAGGGGTAGTGGGGGTTTTAGTGTTTTTCCCTAGTGGATGTAAGTTGCCTTTCTTTTTCCTTTAGACCTCACTTCATGAATGTTCCATACATATGGAGTTACATCCATTTCTGATTTTTTGTTCCCCAGTCATCTATTTTTGTGTTCACTTATCTATTGCTACATAACAAATCATCTGAAAATTTAGTGGTTTATAAAACAAGCATCTATTTACTCAAAGCTCTGCAATTTGGGCAGAATTTGTTAAGATCTGGTTGTCTCAACTCCATGTGACATCAGCTGGGATCACTTATGTGGGTACATGCAGCTGGCAGCACAGCTGGGATGGAAATGTCCAAGACGTCCACTAGTTCTTCAAGGCTTCTCTCCACGTGTTCTCTTATCATTTGATACTTATAACCAGAGCTCCTTATAAGGCTGGAGAACGCTAACAAAAGCTTCCCATGTGGATACACCTTACTGGGTAAGCTGTTGTAATGCCTCTCTTAGTACCATGTTTGCTGATGTCTCATGACAAAAGCAAGTCACACAGCCGTGGCCAGATTCAGCGTTGGAGGAGAGGACACAGGTGTGTATCCTAGAGATGTGCTTCATTGCGGGTATCCAATGTAATAGTCTGCCACTGGGAGCCTTGTCTAAGTAGGTAGTTCTCTTTTATCAGACTGCCACGGCTGCCTACTGCTTATTATATTTGGGTTTTGTGTAGGTGGTAAGGGAGATATTTCCCTAAAAACTTCCTCAAAAGTTGATTCTGCTAATTCTATTTGTTCTCTCTTTGATTCTAGTTTTTCTGGAATAATTGTTTCCTTTGTAGAGATATTTTGCAAGCCTCCTTTGAGCACAGTTTTCACTGTAAGTCAATCTAATCCTACTTATAGCTAAATCTTCTAGCCATATCTATCAACTTTTAGATTTACAGGTATTTTTCCTCTTTGTGATGAATTTATTGCTACTTTTTTTTCAAATATCTTTTCCATCCTTTTTCTGGGTTTTATGGTTGAGAGTAAAGTAGAAAAATAGGCTCTGTCCACCATAAGATTCTGTGGTGATGAGATAAACTACTCTAGTTGTTTCCGTCTTTGAATCCTTTCTATTGGAACTGTTAACTTCCCCCATTCTCAATATACCCACAAGTCACATCTCCCAGTATTCGCACCTTTCTGTATCTCTCACATTAACCCCAGAGGCTTGTTCATATGACTTGCTTTAGTCAATGAAGTTTAACAACCATGATTCAAGTAGAGGCATATATGCGTTTTCACATTGGGAGTGATCTTGAAATCTTCCTTAGTGGAACCCAGCAGCCATGCTGTAGTCTAGCCTATTCCGCTGGACAGAGGTCACATGGAGAGGCCCTGGTGGATGAGACTTCACGTACTGAGAGAAAGGACATTTCAAGGAAAACTGAGCCAATCCAGTCGGACTCCCACTGAATTCAGCCATGTGAGTGACACCAGCCAAGACTATGTGGATCAGAAGATCTGAACAGTCAACCTCAGATTCACAAGAAATGAAAAATCACTGTTTTGAGCCACTAAGTTTTGGAATGTTTTGCTATGCAGCTGTAAATAACCAAAATATGCATGAAGGGAAGCCCTGTCCCCAGGCAAGTTGGACTACTCACATTTTCCATAAATTCTTTTTCATTTTGCCTCCTTTATGGTTTTCCAATGGTTTTACTTCCTTCTAGAAGGTGTATGCCTCTCTACCTTTTGAAATCCTACACATCCCTCAAGATGTGGAGATGTTAAGTATTGAGCAAAGTGATGAAGGTATCCTGTATTGATAATATGTTTTGGCTTATCTTTCTTTAGTTCTCACCAAGCAAAAAATCCCCCAAGATTTATGGCTGTCTCTATTTTCATTAACCAGGCAGAACTACAATACTGTATCATTATTTTAAACCCAAGAGATTGTAAACTGTCGACATGCCAAGAAAACTGCTATTGTAGATGATTGACGCTATTTCAGGAGTTCATTTTCTTCTTTAGCTATCTAGCTTTTGCAATAAGTGGAAAATGGACTCAATGATAATAATTATAGCAATTATTTTTTGAATGCTTGCTGCACTGTGTTACGGCCTTTACACATGTAATCCAGATGTCCCAGACCTCAGCTTTCTGTGCTTACTAAAGAAGGTCAACATCTAGAAGCTGCCATGCTATTCTTCTCCTGTTCTGGCTCGATTTATTTATGCTTCTCACAATTGATGCCTCTTTCACAAATCCACCTGATGAAATCTCATAATGTGATTTCCCACCATGAAAATTCCAATCTACACTGGGAGTGCAGTCTCCTTATGTTCCCAAAGCTTGGGACTCCTTGATTTGTGATGTAAGAACATGACTGGGACAAACAGCATCCTACCCAATTCTTCCCGTGCTTGTTATCTGGGTCCTGAAACAGGTCAGCTTGTACTCTCAGAGAGAGATGAGAGATTCTCATAGATGATAAAAGTAATAATAATAGATATTTATTAATCATTGCCCAAGCACTTCACTTTTTATCCACAGTTTCATTTAATACACCCAGTGCCTCTACAAAATAGTACTATTATCATCAGTAATTCACAGATAGGAACAAAGACTTAGAGAGGTTAAACTGCCCAAGATTAAACAAGTTTCACAAGAAATTGCATCAGTTTTTGTCTGTCACTCCTCTAATCATAGGAGCACAAATCTGGTTCAAGGAGCTTAATGGGTGTCATGTCCATTTAATTTGCTCGCCCAGGTCTGATCGCTACCAGGCACTTTCAACTCATCCCCAATTCCATCTCCTTGATTTTGCAATCAAACCTTCTCCCTTAGAATGAAAACAGATATGGAGGGCAGGAGGATATGGAGGAGCTGCCTGCATTAACTGGTGTGTCTGGCTCAGTCAGCCAAAAACAACCCACTACACCTGCATTATCTAGCTATTCTAAATAAACAAATAAAATATATGTAATAGTTAGCTTTGTTCCTATTTTATAGCTGAGGAAACTAATGCTCGGCAACGTTAAGCAATCTGCCCAAGCTCATAAGAGTATCATGTGAGTACGAGCAGAGTGATTAGGAGCTGAGACTGAGCTCCTGATCTGTCTGTCGTAATATCGCCTGGAGAAGGCCTTAAGGAAGTGGAAATATAAAGAAAACAGAGTTTATATAAACTGGGAATTTCCAATATTTATTTAGAAGGAAATTCACATTTCTTGCTATCAATTTGAACAGAGGAATTTTCAGTAACTAGAGATATGTGTTGAGACTTTCAATATAGAGAGAGATAACGTGCAGAAATGAACAAGTAACCACTTAAATCAATCAGCAGAAATGTACCTATAAAAAAGTAATTTCACATTTATGTTCCAACATTGATTTTATAACTTCAGGCTTCTAGCAGGAAATGAGAGGAGTGCCCTCTCTTATTTTCCCCCATGGAGTTAGAAGTCCATGCCTAGCAACAAACCCTGAATGTACCCAGTTTCCTCAGGAAATGCCAGCCTAGCTGTTGTTTACTTTTCATATTAAAATATTTCTAATCCAGGTAAAGTTTGTGTTCTCTCTAAGGAGAACTGGCTTGATTTTTATTATATACTTATTAAGGAACATCTTAACTTTCCAGAAGAAAAATTAGTGAGGAAGGAAATGAATTAAGATGAAACAGAAGGTATTTACTAAACCTATTATATTAATGAAGAAAGCCTTGTAGTATGCCATGTAATTATAAAATTAGGTCTTATTTAAATTTGAAAATGTTTGCTACATTAATGCATTTCATATAAAACCGAATCCTAGAGTGTATAGTTAAAGGCAGCAGATAAAATCTTATTCAAGCCCCCTAAAAATACATAAATTCAACAATCTAGTCTGAAATCAAGTTGCAGTTTTTAGATTATATCAATTAACCACTTTTTTGTCCCTTTTATGAAAAGCATTCCTTCTCCCAATATATTTTCTGTAATATACTAGGCTAGTTTCATAAATCTGTTCATTTACCTGGGTTTGTTATTATTTGGTAAATTAAGCATATTCTGAGATGAGGCTATGTTATCATTTCCTATTTTTAGCCAGGAGGGGTGCAATGGACTGAATGTTTGTGTCTCTCCCAAAATTCGTACGTTGAAATCCTAACCCCAATGTGACGGTATTAGGAGTTGGGGCCTTTGGGAGGTGGGTAGGTCATGAGAGTTGAGCCTTATTGAATGGGATTAATGTCCTTATAAAAGGGACGCCTGAGAGTTGTCTTGCCCCCTTTCCCCATGTGAGGATACAAGGTACAGTTGGCAATTTGAAACCAGAAGAGGGCTCTCATCAGAACTCAATCATGCTGGCACCCTTATCTCGGACTTCTAGCCTCCAGAACTGTGTGAAATAAATTTCTGTAGTTTCTAAGCCACCTAGTCTATGGTACATTGTTATAGCAGCCCGAACTGATTAAGACAAGGGGTATATTTTATAGTGTTATAAAAGAAATAACAGGCCCAAAATGGAGTCATTTGCCCCTAGAGAGTAAATCAAACTTAATTGCAGTTTCATCCTCTTCCGGGATTGTGACCTCTAAACGGTCAGTCTGAAATTTCCTGATTAGTGTAGTGAGGGAATCTGCATGATAAGGTCTCTGCCATTGTCTTTCCCCAAAAGGAGATGACCTGGCCTAAAACAATCATCTCTTTTCTCTTGCTGATAACTTCCTTTCCCGACTCTTCTGTGAATAAAACCTTCTACTCGTACAGCTCTTTCGGGTATCTCTCTACTTGCTAGATAGGATGCTGCCTGATTCATGAATCAATTAATAAAGCCAATTAGAGCTTCAAATTTACTGGGTTTAATTTTGTTTTTTTAACAACAATCACTGGTTGAGAAAGGCTTATATTTCTGATAATATGTGGCAAATGGAGCATAATTCTCTCATATCTATTCCTACAGCAAAAAATTTGCAAATTATAATTTTATTATATAAAGTGATCCACACAATATCCTCAATGAGAAACGTCTTCTGGAAAAGAATTGCATCCTTCATTAGAATAGATACATACAGCTTCAATGTTTTACCACTAGAAGGATAGTCACCAGGTGGGGAGAAGCAGTTGGACTGAGTTACTCCACATCTGTTGCTTTTGAATTGTATTTTCTCTACCTCAGTCTCCAGAAGTACACTGCCCTTTTCTTTGTTTTTACAATTCTTTTTCAAGCATGAACACAGAGTTTTTCTCTTTGTTATCCTTAGCATGGCTGAAAAAGGAAGAAATTTTTGAAGTTTTTACAAAATACTGATGTACAATAAAAAGGACATAAAAATAGAAAGTATCTGAAGCTTAAATAGGTTTCTGATTCTACCCTAACTAGTTTACCTTCAGGACTGCAGATGCATGAGTGAGTCCAGCTGACCTCAGACATCAAAAGGATCCTACAGCAAGCTCAGATAAAAATTCTGATCCATAAAATTGTGAGCTAAATAAATGATCATTGTTTTAAGAACTAATTTTTGGAGTGGCTTTTTATGTAACAAAACTAACTAATATGTAATGGTTTGTGGGGACCTGGAATTGGCCACCCCAAGATATGTCTCTTTGGCATCAGGATTATTTGAGGCTGATTGCTTTTGATAAACTGGGACAGGGAAGGAGGCTCTGAGGAATGGAACTTGCCCTTTGTTAGGACACTTACATTTGTAAGGTAAATCTCTATCTGTAAAAGGTACCTCCCTCTCTGTACCAGGAAGAAGGAGATGACCTTCTCTCTAAAAACTCTTAATCAGTACCAAAGGCAAGGACTTAAAATCTGCATTTTATTGTGCTTGTCTGGTAACTTCCTGTAACTGACTTCCCTCCCCCTCCCAACTCTGGCATTTCTTTAAGGATTAAGCATCTTTCCTTAGGCTAGGAACTGATTGCTGCGCTCACCTGTGACCGCCCAGCTCCAGATGATAGACTCCCCTCCTGCTACGCCCACGGAAATAGCCGACCACTACCTGCTGTGTCCATCAAGCACTGTGCAGACAGGGCAATCTTGTGACTATTGTGGGAGGGACATTTCAATCACATGTGAAACACCCTGTTTGGGGGTATATAACCACTCTGTGCACCCCACTTCTTCGGTGCCCTTTCTTCCTTCGGGAAGAAAGGCCCCGGGCCGTGGTTCCTCATAAAGCTTTGTTTAATTTTCTTTTGCTATTCCGTCTCATGTGAATTTAATTCGTTCTCCGGCCAGACGAACCCACATTTGGGAAGAGGAAATGTCTTCCTCCCCTACAGGTTCAAAATAATCTATTTTAATAGGGGAAGATAAGTTCAAATAGCAGTATCATCTTTGAGGTTTTATGAGCACACAGATGAGAGAGAAAGTGAGAGAGAGAGAGAGAGGCAAAGACAGAGAAACAGACAGAATTTTCAGTTGGCTTTAGAAAATCATATATCTATCCTGCCAATTCAAATATAGTAAGTAAATAAATTTTAGGATAATACCTGATCCTGATCCCTTTTGACCTCAGGACACATGATAATCACTAGTGAGTCAGTTTTATTATCTAATAACTGTTTTTGCTAAAGCATTAAGCAAAGATGTTAAGTGTCTTCTATCAAAGAACAAATCATTAACAATCAAAAACTGCAAAGCAACTATTGTAGTTGGCGTGAAAAATCAACTCTGTTGAAAACAGAGGTGTAGCAAGGATAGTTTTCCAGATATTTTTCATTTTTTAGTTGAAATGGTGATAAAAACAATGCTAATAAATTTTTGAAAGCAGTCAATGCAAAATATTATGCTGACCATCTGGTCAAATACTAGGAGATCATACTATTATTGAATTTTAGTCTCTCAACTTTAATTGTGGCAACTACTGCAACTATATTCTTAATATGTTTAGGAAAATTTCTAGAGCAAAAACAAGGAAATTCTTGAGCCATAATCATTTCCCTGAAGTATAATTTCAGGAAACTATCCAAAATGTCAAAATTGTTAGTGTCTCTCCATTCAGCCTACTCCTTACCAAAAACATTTGACTCCCCCAAATTGTTATTGTCACGAACATGTCTTGAGCAATGTGCTTTTGTTGCTTGGTATTTTGAGAACTAAGAGGAATATAAGATGTCAAAGGTCAGTAATTGGAAGTTTCAAATTGGATGTTTAATGACCCCTATTGCCAAATAGAACTACTTAGAGTAACACATGATAAATTATCAAAATTTGTATGAAATAATGAAACAAGAAAGTGCTTGGGTACAAAATTCTTTTTTCTTCCCACATTGCATGTAACAATAGTTGGATTTATATCTAAGGACAGAATCTAGCACTTGGTTTTCCGATGCAAGAAGTCATCGTCCCACTTTTATTAGATACTCGTGTCATAGTTTGCTGTGTGCAAGATGCTTACATAGAGAGATTAATGAAACAATTCACTGGACCCTGTCCTCATAAAGACTGGATTTTTAAAAACATACCAACAAGGAAAGACTCAAATGTTAAATGATAGATTGAAACACAATTAAACTTCATATTTTGTCAAATGAAGAAAATTTAAGCTTATAGCAAATATATAACATATACATATACATACACATATATACATAAACATAAACAAACACACCTGTAAACATAGACATGCAAGTAAATAACCACCAGAGTTTTTGATCTTTCAATATGCCGCATATCACATTACGGACATGGATTCCCTTGGTTATATCTATAGAGTAGGAGGCAGGTTTTGGAAAAAATTTAGAAAATAAAACAGAGAATTCATGCATTTGCATGAAAAAACAGTGATAATATAAACACAGTAATGATTGATGGAGATAGGACATAGAGGAATGGGTGAAGGAGAAAGCCACTAAAGAAGACCACGGGCAGCATCATTCTGAGCCATTAATTAACTACCCTGCTTGGCCTGGGTGATCCACATAGGATCTCAATGTCTAAATATAAGGGCCATTCCATTACCAAAAGAAAGCTTTACTCATTCTTGGATGCCTAGACCAACATGTAATTTAATAAGCTAGAATTAAAAGAAGAAATTTTAGATCGAATTTTTTAAGACTAGCTCCACTCAATACTTTATCTCTGGTAATCAAGTTATTTGTGTGTCAAAGGAGAAACAATGATTTTGTCTTTTAAGTCTCCCAAAACAATGACCCTATTGTTTCTGCTGTCAATTATTTAAGAATGGCTTTTTGATAGGAGTGTTTATTTTGTTCTGAAGTGGTATATGTGCCTTCTTTGCCCCTGTCCCAATTTATTCTAATTTCCTGTCTTGTTCTATTATTCATAAATAAATGAATCGTAATTTCAAATTTAAAAGTACTATTATGTAGATTCACTGAAGAAAATCCTAAGTATTTTATACCCAATGTGCTCTCATAGGCTAACTGGTTCAAGTTAATCCTTTGTTTTTTTTGGATAGGATCAGACATTGAGTGAACCACTTATGTAACACAGCTAATTAATAGTATAAACACTGTCTTCATTCCTACCTCATCACAGGGCAAGGGCAATGCATTAAATAAAATGAAACATCAGAAACTAATAGATTTTAATTAGATTAGATGGAGTTTAGGTATCATTTTTCCCCTGCTTAAAAATTATTCATATACATTTCTATATAATAACAACAATTTAAGACAAAACAAACTCTAAAGATTAGTAATTTCATTGTAGAGTATCAGCAGTAGTCACTTTGGGTTTCAATTTTCTTATCTATATAAAAGAAGAATAAAAGCATTTACTTTCCAAGGCTATTTTGAGGATGAATGATGTTATCACATTATACTGTAATTTTTGTTTTCCTACTAGAAAGTAATATCCTTGAGGGTGGGGTTTATGTCTTGCTTGTCTTTTTTTTTTTCTGAAGTGACTTTATATCGTTAGCTTGCAGTAGTCCTTCTAGTTTTCAATTCTTAGCAGTGAAATAACAACTCCAAAGTTTTCATCTTAAAGAGAAAAAAATCGAATAGATCAAATCTTCTCATAGTAAGAAGCTGCAGTGGCAACTTCTTAGAAATGGATTCTAACCTGACAGTTCAGTTTCGTCTTTAATGTCACCATTTGCTTACTAGGCAAGTTCACACTTAGAGAAAGACTATGTAATTTACTTAATGATTCAGATGGTCATCACTGAAAATGTCTTCAGAGGTGCTTCCCAAAGTTTCTTAAGTAGACCATCTTTGCGTATATTTTTAAAAATATTTTATTGCAGAATATTTTGATCAAATAGGTAAATATGGATCACAAAATAACATACCCATGTACCACGATGATTTATCCAGATCTTAACATTTTGCTATATTGTCTTAAGGTTTGTTTTAAAAATGGATACATTTCAAAAATGTGAAGTGAAAGAAAAAAGCTGTCAGAGCAACAGTAAAGTATGGTACGCTCTGCCATATGTAATAGCTGAAAGGGAGCTTCTACCTCAAAGTGACAGTCCAGGTTTCTGGCAGTTACTCCATCACTAGTCACATTGGGAAATATAAAAAAGCAAAAATCAAGTAAATTGGCAACTGGCTTTCAGAGGAAATAGTATACTCTTCTGCATGGATAAGACAGATGCAGTTAAAATTTCGAATATTGAAGAGGGAAAATGTTTGTATAATCATAATGTGTGGCAACTCAGTCAGCATCTAAAACTCATTCCTGAGGTAATTTCTTCAAAATCAAGCCTAAAGGAATCTGAAATCTTAGGTCCTTCATCTTGTAAATAGCAGTGTAGCTGAAATAAAATAAAGACTAATATGCTCATTGGGAGCTCCCAGCAGGAAACTTTCTGCCACATAGTTTCTACTGCTGCTTGTACTTTATCTCACACCATCATTTTTCATTTGTCTTCTAATTCTGGTTCCCTCTTCTTTTACAATGATAGCTACTTTGAAAAGAATCAGTGTTTCCAAAAAAATTGTCCAGCATAAATATCAGATAAAAAAGCAAAAGTTAATTCAAACGTTCTAACTTTCTTTATTGTGGATGTGAAAAGATAATTCCTGTGCTAAGTATTTTCAATAGATGGACACAGAAGTTTGTAAATTTAGGATTCTTGAAAGGGTTTTGGTAGACTATGAATTGAGGAAAGAGTAAGTTAAATTGTGCATTTCTAAATAATGTGAATTTTTATGGGTAGAGTCTCCATTATTTGTAAAATATATCTGTGAAACAAACAAACAAAAAGTAGTGAAGAAATACAAACTATGGCATTCTGTCCTGTTAATGTTTCATTTTTATCACACATAGGCAAAGGATATCTAATATTTTTCTTCAGTTAAATATAATGCTTTCATTTGCTAGTAAATTAAATATAGACAAAATTTTAAAATAAAAACAAATTTAAAAATCAAAAGGCACTTAAATTTCTGGCCAAGATGGCAAAGCTTTCACCAAACCAATAATGAAATTGAGAAGAACTAACAATGACTAACAAAAAATGAGCCTGTTTGAAGACATCTTAGAACTTCCAAAGAGCCAAAAATAAAGAAGAAAATTCCAAGACAGAGAGAAAGAGAAAAAAATAACTCATTGAGGTAAGCTAAAAACTTTGCATATTACTTTTCCCCTGCAGGCATTTGTCTACTCTTAGTTTGGGACAACAGGCCAAGAGGCTGGACAGAGGGAAACAGCTACGAGGCTGAGGGACCAGTAGGGCTTTTAGCAATCCCACAATTCTAGGGAGGGAAAAAATAGAATTGAGGGCTATGAAAGCAGCCAGAATTTCATTCCAAGTTCATGGGAACAAAGGGAGGCACACAGAAGTAAGACTTTTTTCTAATTTTCCTATCAATATAGACAAGTAGACTATAATCTGAATGGCGCATGGAAAATAAAAATAACAAAAATGCAAAAAAAGTCATAAGAGACATATTGTCCACAGTAAATATCTATATCACTTGTATAATTGAGGCCCAGTAAGGGAGGAGAGAAGAAATGGCAAAGAAACAATATTTGAAGAGAAAATAGTTGAAAATTTTTCTAAGATTGATGAAAGATATAAAATCACAGATTTAAGAAACCTAGAACCTCAAGTGGTATTAATACAAATAAAACCATACTTAGGGTATCAGAGTAACACTACTTAAAAACAAAGGCAAAGTTTTAAAATAAACTAGAAAAATAAAAGATTAATTATAAAGGATCATTATTTAGTTTACAGCTGACGTCTCAATAGAACAATGGAACCCAGATGGCAATGGAATAGTATCTTTAACACACTGAAAGGAAATAATTACCATCTAGAACTCAATATGCAGGGAAAATATTATTCAATAATAAAAGCAAATGAAAAATATCTCCAATCACACCCACTCCCCCTGAGAAGCCCTAAGAATTTGTCATCATCAATCAACACCAAAAGTGGTACTAACAAGAATTCTTTGCAAAGAAGAAAAACTGTTATACACAGAAACATGAGAATGCAGGAAGGTATAAAGAACAAAGAAAAAGGTAAATGTCTGAGATGAAACAAAAAAGTATTGAATGTTTAAATCAATAAAAATAGTGACTTGTGGTGTTAAAATACATGTGTACTAAAAAACATAATGTATTAAAAATAATAAATACTTCATGAATAAAGGTTTATTCCAGGAATTAAAAGGTAGTTTAACACTCAAATATTAATCAATGTAGTTAACTAAATTAAAAAGGAAAATTGTATGATTGAAAAAAAGTCAACCCCCATTTACCATAAAAAGTCTTAACAAGATTGAATGACCAAACAGCATAAACTAATCACGAGTATTTACCAAAAACCTATAGCAAACATCACACTTAATGGTGATATATTTAAAGCCTTCCTCCTGAGATCAGAATAAGTAATGTGTTATCACTATTTCTGTACAATGTTGTGCTAGAGGTTCTAGCTGGTGCCTTAAGGCAAGAAAAAATGTATAAGGATGGGAAACAAAGAAAATTGTAATTTTCATAGGCAACATAATTGTATATGTAGAAAATTTTAAAAAATCTATAAATGAATTATTAAAATTTAGCAAGTTTCCTGGATATGCAAAGTATACAAAAGATCAATATACTACATCATCTCAATTTCTAAACAATTAGAAGAGAAAATTTAAATAAATTTATAACTTAGAATAAAATTAAAAACGTTAAGTACATAGAAGTAATTCTACCAAAAGATGTGTGAGACAGAGAAAACTGCATAGAATGATTGCAGGAAAGTATAGAAGATCCAAATGAAAGGAGATATACACCAAGTTCATAATATGGAAGATTCAACACTGTAAAGATGTACATTCTCACCAAATTGATATAGATTTAAGGCAATACCCAAAACACTCCAAGCAGGTCATGTGTGTGTGTGTGTGTGTGAAACAGAGAGAGAGAGAGAGAGAATAAGTATTTGTTTTTTATAATCACCATGTATTTAGGTTGTTATACAGCAATAAATGACTAATATAGGAATCTAATTCATGTTTTACCACTTAATACTTGTGTGAATTTGGGAAAATCATGTAAATTCTCTGATCCTTCATCATCTACAAAAGGAGATGTCTGAAGTCTCTTTCAGTTCTAAAAATGCTGCATTCTTTTAGGCAAATATTTCAATATTATGAGGAATCAGTTGAATTTATGGTCCCTCTGTATCACTGAGACATCTTTCTTTCTCTCTAAGCTTTTTCTTTTTTAAAACATCTTGAAATGAATGCCTTTGCAGGCAGGTAGATCATATCAGAAGTTATTCTGCTTCAATACCTATTCACGTATTCTTGATAAGCTTAATTCTGTCAGTGATAAAGCAAGGGTCTCAGTGTTTAAAGTGTTCTATCTTCACAGTAAGTATATCACACAGCACAGTGTCCTCACTGAAATGATTCAAGGGGTTTTCTAAGGTAATGTACTTATCATAATGATCAAAGTTTTCCTTTGTTTCATCTATCCTCCAACCCTTTGGCTTACAAAGAATCTGTCTCCAGTAAATTCACAGAATTTAATATCTGGATCATTCAATGGAGACTTTACCACATTCTGCCTCATTCAACCCTTCAAATGTACATGTCTTGTCTCAAATCATATGATCTTTGAGAGTAAAGACCAAACCTTATATGACTTAGTATCTTTCCTAACACCTAGCAGAGAGCTACTTACATAGAAGTTGCCCAATAAAAATATTTCACGAGGAATTAATTTTCCATTAGTGCTTAGTAGTAACTTTGAAAGTTTACTATTATTATCGGTACCGGCTTCACAATTTCAGTTGCATTTGCTCCATTAAAATCAAATCATCAGAAGATGAAAGCTAAGTAAATGTGCTTTTTTTTTGCAAGGAGATAGTGCAAAGGTATTTGGTATCACTAACTGTAACAAAACAATTCTATTTCTAGAACTTATGTTTAATCAGAGCTCAAGATCTACTAATTTTGTATTTTAAAAAGGGTAAGTTGATGTCTTTCAGAAATTTTAGCATTCAGAGTCATAATATTAAGCAAAATTATAGTTCTGAATCTATCATTATGGTAAAATCATATTAAGGTGAGTTTCATTTGGTTTGGTTATCTAGAGATAGGAAAGCTAAAGTTACCTAAAAACTATTAAACAAAAGAACACTTCTAGTCATGATGAATTTTTAAGTTTCTACTTCTACACCCCTCTAAATTCACCCTGCTCCACTGCCTTGATTAGTGGACTTTGTAAGAGTAATCATATTCACAATAGTTCAAAACTGCCTTGGCATGGCCATAAACCTATCAAAATAAATGCTTGGCAAATCAGAACTGACGTTAGCCATAAAAAAGCGGTACAACTATACTGCTGATTGCTACTGTCAGCTCTGTTTGTAACAAATATTAATGTCTGATAAGGCAGATCTTCCCTTTTAAAAGAAAATTGTTTATATATATGAACTTTTAATCCTCCATATTTCTGAGTAATTTTATTGGCCCTCAAAATCATATCTGAAATTTTTATCTGCATTGCATTGAATCTATTAATTAATTGAAACAGGATTGACCTGGGTACCATTCCAAAGCTGAGCATGTCTCTCCATTCGTTCAAGTTATATTTTCATCCTTTGTTAGAGTTTTAAATTTATTCCCACATAAGTATTGTGTAATATGATCCTGGAGAAGTGAATTATTAAATACTTTATAGATTTCTCTTCATATCGTGAATATCTTTTTATTATATATTTTCTTATTGATTATAACTTATGTAGAGAAATGCTACTGATTTTTGTAAGTTGATACTGTACACAGAAATTTTGCAGAACTCTTTTATTAGTTATGTTAGTTTGTTGATTCTATTGATGTTTTTAGATAGATGAACATATCATCAGGATATAATCATTTTTCATTTCCTTTCTAATTCTTACTCTCTGATTTACTTTTCATTCTTTAAAAGAGCATTCATCTAAATCTCTAATACTATGTTGAATACTAACTGAGGCAGTGGATGTCCTTATCTTTTCCTAGTCTTATAGGGATTTCATTTAATATTCATTAAGTATTGAGTTTCTTCATTAACTGGAAAATTCCTTTCTGTTCAGAGTTTGCTGAACTTTTAGAATATTAAATAGTTGTTGAACATTGCAAAATGCTTTTAAAAAATTTATTGAGATAATCATATGATTATCTCCTTTCAGTGTATTTCATTGCTATACATAGCAATCCATTTCATAGCACATACCATACTTTATCATTCACTTACTACTAAATATTTAGATTGTTTCCATTGTTACATTACAAAGGTTGCTGTGGTTAACATGCGTGTATATGTCTTTTTTTGGTTCATTTGTGAGTGTTTTTAGTGCATATTTACCTGTACAAGAAATTGTTTAGTTACAAGTTACTAGCTTCCTCAAATTGAATAGATAGTATGAAATTGTCCTCCAATATGTTCATTATAGTTTAAAATTAGCAGGCATGCAAGCATATAAATTAGAATACAATATAAGTGTTTACACTTTTCTGGTAGCTCCCATCACCTACAGGCAAAAGGACAAATAATCAGGCGTGACATTGCACAAGGCCCTTGTCTATCGACCTTGACTTTGATCATTTCTGCTCCTCTCCTTCCCCACATTCTTTCAGTACCACAGTTTTTGTGTATTCTTTCGTTTGCTTTATCTTCTTGGAATCTCCTTCCCTCAACCATTTAGCTATAGGAATGAGAAGTCGCCTTTGACTCCCTCCCTCTAGACAGACTTGATTGTTCTTTTCAGTGTAATTTACTCTTGACCTTGCTTCATAATTATTTTTCTTGACATTTTTACCTTGTCAGCCTTCATTCCAAGGTTCTACATCTTTTTAATGTGTGCATTCATAGCAATGACTAGCGGTGTCTGGCATATAACAAACATTGTTGAATGAGTGGGTGAATAATTGAATAAATGAATAGAGAAATAAAGGAAAATTAAACAGCTTTATAAACAAGGAAAGTAGAACCACTGAGATAAATGTATTTTTCTCACAAAGGTTGTGACTTGTCAAAGTTATATTCTTTGTGGCTGTTTAGAATTGTCTTTGTTTCGTGACAAGCCTCTCTTCTGTAGCGTGTAGGTGGACATGTTTATATGTGTATCTTCCAAATTGCGTTTTTGTCAAGATCAGATCAAATAATACAGTGAATGGCTCTTAGAAAATATTACACAAAAGTTATTCATGGAATTAATGTTTTTATATTGAAAAGTTTTGTTAGAAAAACAAGTTGTTGTGTTCAGCTTTTTTTTTTTTTTTTTTGAGGAAGATTACCCCTGAGCTAACTGCTGCCAATCTTCCTCTTGTTTCTGAGGAAGACTGGCCCTGAGCTAACATCTGTGCCCATCTTCCTCTGCTTTATATGTTCATCTGTCTTGATCTCACTATGAATAGAAATTTGACAGTATACATCAGTACATTTTTCGGTTTTGTTTTGTTTTTAGTGATTTGATTAAAATAGTCATTTAAGTAGCTCCACATAGATTTATTGTGTGCCTACACACAACTATACACACAATTCTCAAATGCTTGTCAGTGCTTTAATCTTCTGGGTTTTGCAACAAGACTTGTCAAAGTCAAAGCATTTAGACTCATGAGGATCAGGCCATTAACAATCATCTATAAATCACTGAGATTACATTTCAGGATATCAGTATAAATATAGTGAGCACTCTATGTTTAAAATTTTATTAAATATTAGCATTTATTATTCTAGGTTTACTATTTGTACAATGGAAAATGAAAGAAAAGCAAAAAGGGGATTTTCCCCACTAATTATTATATTCTATTTCAATAGTGAAGATAAAAATTCCAAAACTACGATCGTCATGAGTAGAATTTCTGGGTCAAGAGCTTAGTCTCAATATGTAGGGTAATGTTTACATACATTATTGATGGACTTTAATGACTATTTAAAGAATTATAACCTTAAGGATATTGTTTGGAACAAGATACAAATGAGGTATATTCTGAAAAGCTTGTACTTAGACTTAAGTGAGACATTACTGATTTTTATGGATTTTTATGGATTCATTAACAATTGGAGAAATGATATAAACGAGAAAGTTACTAAATTTGCATATTCCCAAATCAAGAAATTTATAAATAATAGCAACTTTGAACTATGGCAAAGCAAGAAATTTAAATCTTTCATTTAAAAATTCGTATAACTCCAAAGAAAAATACTGTCAAACATTACATAGCTGCTTCATCAATTATTTGAGATTTATTAAATAAAGAAAAAAAAATTTTTATTGAAAAATACTTCTATACATAAATTCAAATAGTTTGGCAAACTACTTTTTTCTATATGTTGCCAAACATTAGGTTTCATTCAATTTGCTATTTTAATTTATCTTGCTATTTCTTCTGTCGTAAAAAAGGTAAAGCTGTTTGAAGAAAATTGTAATATATAAAAAAATACGAAAAAAGACAAATCATCAATGAGATAAACATTTAGGAAAAGCAATGCTTGCTTTTTTTATATAATTGCAAATTTGAAATATTGCTATTATATATTTTATTGTATTTTCATAGATTTAAGAAAGTTCTCTACATACAGTCTTGCATCCTGATTCTTTACTTAATAACAAAATTTTCCTATGTCACTAACACATTTTAAAGGTTATGCAATACATAGTATTTTGAGGTTTTAGGTTTTTCATCTTCAGTTGTGGTCAGCAGGTCATATGTTTATTGTGAGAAATAAAGGAGATCTTGCAAACAAAGCACTTAATAAAATGCTTGGCATAGAGTAAATATTATCATAATTTAAATCAACAATTTTCTTATTGTAGGACATTTGTGATTTTTTTTAAATTAACATTTTAAGTAAAATTACATTCAATAGGTTTTATCATAATGTTAAATATGTTTATAGACGTAGTGTTAATGTAAGAAAAAATAAAACGTTTTTTAAAGTTTCAAATCAGTTTCCAGAAAAGTTGTACTGGTTTATTCTACCACCAGCAGTGTGTGAGGTCTCATTTCAAAGTACACTTGTGATCATTGTTTTCTTCTGGAGGTAATATTGGTTTATAACATTACATAAATTTCAGGTGTACATTATTATATTTCAATTTCTGTATAGACTACATCATGTTCACCACCCAAAGCCTGATACCAAATCTCACTATACACGGGTGCCCTTTTACACCTTCCCCCCATTCTCTCCTTCTCTTTTGGTAATCACCAATCTATTCTCTGTCTATATGTTTGTTGTTGTTCTTATCTTCAACACATGAGTGTAATCTATGTTTCTGCCAGTACCATGCTGTTTTAATCACTATAGCTTTGTAGTATATTTTGAAATTAGAGTATGATACCTCCTGCTTTGTTCTTTTTTCTCAGGAGTGCTTTGGCTATTTGGGTTCTTTTGCTGTTCCATAAAAATTTTAGGGTTCTTTGTTCTATTTCCATGAAAAATGTCATTGGGACTTTGATAGAGATTGCATTGAATCTCTAGAGTGCTTTAGGAAGTATGGACATTTTAACTATGTTAATTTTTCCAATCCATGAGCATGGAGTATGTTTCCATTTTTTGCATCTTTTTCCATTTCTTTTAACAATATTTTATAGTTTTCAATGTACAGTTCTTTCACCACTTTAGTCTAATTTATTCCTAAGTATTTTATTCTTTTTCTTGTGAATGTAAATAGGATTGTGCTCTTGCCTTCTCTTTCTATTATTTCATTGTTAGCATATGGAAACGCAAGTGATTTTTGTATGTTGATTTTGTACTCTTCAAATTTACAGTATTTGTTTATTATTTCTAAAATTTTTCAGTGGATTATTTAAGGTTTTCTATATATAAAATCATGTCATCTGCAATAGTGACAGTTTTACTTCTTCCTTTCCAATTTGAATCCCTTTAATTTCTTTTTCTTGTATAATGTCTTGGGCTAGGACTTCCAATACTATGGAAAGTGGGCTTCCTTGTCTTGCTTTTGGAGGGACAGCTTCAGTTTTTCACCATTTGAGTACGAGGTTAGCTGTGGGTTTGTCATATATGCCCTGTATTATGTTGACATACTTTCCTTCTATATCCGTTATATCCAGAGTTTTTATCATAAGTGGGTGCTGTATCTTGTCAAATGCTTTCTCTGCATATATTGAGATGATCATGTGATTTTTATTCTTCATTTTGCTAACGTGGCATATTGCATTGATTTATGGATGTTGAAATATCCTTGCAGCCCTGGAATAAATCCCACTTGATCATGGTGCATAATCTTTTTAATGTATTGCCGTATTCTATTTGCTAATAATTTTGTTGAGGATTTTTGAATCTATGTTCATTAGTGATATTGGCCTGTAATTTTGTGTGTGTGTGTGTGTGTTGTCCTTGTCTGGTTTTGGCATCAGGATAATGTTGGTTTTGTAGAATGAGTTAGGAAGTGTCCCTTCTTCTTCAATTTTCTGGAAGAATTTGAGAATGACAGGCATTGAATCTTCTTTGAATGTTTTGTAGAATTCACCAGGGAAGCCATCTGGTCCTCAACTTTTATTTTGGGGAGGTTTTTTATTACCATTTCAATCTCCTCACTAGTGATCAGTCTATTCAGATTCTCTATTTCTTCTTGATTCACTTTTGGAAGGTTGTATGATTCTAAGAATTTATCCATTTCCTCTACATTATCTAATTTTTTGGCATAGTTTTTTATAGTGTTCTCTTCTAATTCTTTGTATTTCTGTGTTTCTACCACAGTAAATTTCTCCTCTTTTGTTTCTGATTTTATTTATTTGAGCCTTCTCTCTTATTTTCTTAGTGATTCAATTTTGTTTATTTTTTCAAAGAACAGCTCTTAGTTTCATCAATCTTTTCTAGTGTCTTTTTAGCCTTCATTTCATTTATTTCTGCTCTGATTTTTATTATTACCTTCCATCTACTGATTTGGGGCCTCATTTGTTTTTCTTTTTCTAGTTCCCTTAGGTGTACTGTCAGTTAGCTTATTTGTGCTTTTTCTTGTTTTCTGAGGTAGGCCTGTATCACTATAAAATTCCCTCTTAGTACCATATTTGCTGTATTCCATAAATTTTGGTATGCTGTATTTTCATTTGTCTTCAGTTAGGTTTTGTGTGTGTGTGTGTGTGTAAGGAAGATTCGCCCTGAGCTTACATCCATTGCCAATTCTCTTCTTTTCTTTTGGTGAGGAAGATTAGCCCTGAGCTAACATCTGTGCCAATCTTCCTCTAATTTGTATGTGGGTCACCGCCACAGTGTGGCTAATGAGTGGAGCAGGTGTGCACCAGAGATCTGAACCTGCAAACCCAGGCCACCAAAGCAGAGCACACAGAACTTTAATCACTCAGCCATGGGGCCAGCCCCTGTCTTCAGTTAGTTTTTGATTTCTTCTTTGACTTCTTTGCTGACCCAGTAGTTGTTCAGTAGCATTTTGTTTAATATCCATATATTTGTGATTTTTCCAGTTTTCTTCTTGCAGCTGATTTCTAGTTTCATACTGTTGTGGTCAGAAAAGATGCCTGATATTCTTTCAATCTTCTTAAATTTATTGAGACTTGTTTTGTGGCCTGATACGTGATCTATCCTGGAGAATGTTCCACGTGCATTTGAAAGGAATGTGTATTTTTCAGTTTTTGGTGGAAAGTTCTGTACATATCTATTAATTTCATCTGGCATAATGTGTCTTTTAAGGCCAATGTTTCCTTATTGATCTTCTGTCTGGAAAAGCTATCCATTAATGTAAGTGGAGTGTTAAAGTCCCCTGTCATTATCATGGTACCATCAATTTCTCCTTTTATGTTTGCTAATACTTGCTTTATATATTTAGATGTTCCTATGTTGGGTGCATAGATATTTAAAAGCGTTGTATCCTCTTGTTGGATTGTTCCCTTTATCACTATGTAGTGCTCTTCTTTGTCTCTTGTTAGTTTTTGTTTTAAAGTCTATTTTGTCTGATATATGTATTGCTGCCCCAGCTTTCTTTTTGTGTCCATTTGCATGGAGTATCTTTTTGCATCCCTTCACTTTCAGTTTGTGAGTGTCTTTAGATCTGAAGTGTGTCTCTTGTATGCAGCATATGTATGGGCTTTTTTTTGTATCTGTTTAGCCACCCTATGTCTTTTCAATGGAGCATTTAGTTGATTGACATTTAAAGTAGCTACAGATAAGTATGTACTTACTTCCATTTTGTTACTTTTTTCTGGATGTTTTCGTAGTTCTTCACTATTCCTTTCTTCTTCTTTTGCTTTCTTCCCTTGTGATTTGATGGCTTTCTTCAGTGTTATTTTTGTGTTCCTTTCTCTTTATTTTTTGTGCATTTATTATAGGTTTTTGGTTTGTGATTACCATGAGGTTCATATATAATAACATATGTAAATAGCAAACTATAACAAGTTGATGGTCTCTTAAGTTTAACCTCTTATTAAAAGCTCTACACTTTTACTCCCCTCCCCATGTTCTCTCTTCTTTTTGGTTTTTGGGGTTTTTGCTGGGAAAGATTTTCCCTGAGCTAACGTCTGTTGTCAATCTCCCTCTCTTTTTTTTCTTTCCTCCCCAAAGTCCCTGTACATAGTTGTATATTCTGGTTGTAAGTTCTTCTAGTTCTTCTATGTGACCCAATGCCACAACATGGCTACTGACAGACAAGTTGTGTGGTTCTGTGACCAGGAACTGAACCCGGGTAGCTGAAGCAATGCATGCTGAAATGTAACCACTAGGCCATTAGGGCTGGCTCACATTTTATGTTTTTGATGTCATATTTTACCTCTTTTATTTTATTTATTTATTTATTTTTTTTATTTTTTTCCTTTTTCTCCCCAAAGCCCCCTGGTACATAGTTGTATATTCTTTGTTGTGAGTCCTTCTAGTTGTGGCATGCGGGACGCTGCCTCAGCGTGGTTTGATGAGCAGTGCCATGTCCGTGCCCAGGATTCGAACCAACGAAACACTGGGCCGCCTGCAGCGGAGTGCGCGAACTTAACCACTCGGCCACGGGGCCAGCCCCTTACCTCTTTTATTTTTGTGTATCCCTTAACCTCTTATCATAGGTGTAGATGATTTTAGTCCTTTTGTCATTTGACCTTCATACTATCTTTATAGGTGGTTGATCCACTATCTTTACTTTATATTTGCCTTTACCAGTGATTTTTTAAATAATTTTCTTATTCCTATTTGTGGCCCTTTTTTCCCACTTAAATAAGTTCCTTTAACATTTCTTATAAGGCCAGTTTAGTGGTGATGAACTCCTTTAGTTTCAGCTTTTTTGGAAAATTCTTTCTCTCTCCTTCCAGTCTGAATGATAACCTTGTGGGGTAGAGTATTCTTGGCTGTAGATTTTTTCCTTTCAGCACTTTGAGTATGTCATACCACTCCCTTCCAGCTTGTAAGGTTTCTGCTGAGAAGTCAGCTGATAGCCTTATGGGGTTTCCTTTGTATGTAACTTGTTGTTTTTCTCTTGCTGCTTTTAGGATTTTCTCTTTATTTTAATTATAATGTGTCTTGGTGTGGGCGTCTTTGGGTTATCTTATTTGATACTCTCTGGGTTTCCTGTATCTGGATGTCTATTTCCTTCCCCAGGTTAGGGAAATTTTCAGCTATTATTTCTTCAAAGAAGTTCTCTGCCCTGTTGTCTCTCTCTTCTCCTTCTGGGGTACCTATAATGCAAATGTTAGTGTGCTTGATGTTGTCCCAGAGGTCCCTTAGACTGTCCTCATTCTTTTTTCTTTTTTCTGTTCAGCTTGGGTTATTTCCTCTATTCTTGCATTCAGCTTGCTGATCTGTTCTTCTGTGTCATCTACTCTGCTGTTGATTCCGCCTAGTGAATTTTTCATCTCCATTTTTGTGTTCCTCAGCTCTGATTAGTTCTTTTTTTTATTTTCCAATTCTTTGTTGAAGCTCTCACTGTCTTCATCTGTTGTACCCATATCAGTGAGCATCCTTATGACCATTATTTGTACTCTTTATCAGGTAGATTGTTTATCTCTGTTTCATTTAGTTCTTTTTCTGTGGATTTATCCTGTCACCTTATTTGGAACATATTCCTTTGTCTCCTCATTTTGCTTACTTCTCTGTATTTATTTCTATATATTTGGTAGATCAGCTACATCTCCTAACCTTGAAAATGTGGTCTTTTGTAAGAAATGCCCTCTGTGTCCCAGCAGTATGTTCCCCTCTTGTCACCTGCGCCAAATGCTCCAGGAGTGTCCCCTGTGTGGGTTGTGTGTGCCTTCTGTTGTGGTGGGGTTGCTATTGTTGTGAGTGCATGGGTAGGCTAGGCTGGCCCCCGAGCTGGCTGGTTGTAAGGCTCAGCCATATGTGGCTACCATGCTGACTTTATTGGGTAAGGCAAGCCCCTAGTACTGCGGGCTGTAAGGTCTAACAGCACACAACTACTGCAGTTTTGCTAGTAAGCAAGCCAGGTCCCCAGCGTGGCTGGTTGCCAAGCAGACCTCTGGCAAGGTCTGGCTCTGCTGCTCTGTGGTACATAGCTGCCTCAAGAGTGTAGATGGATGCAGCAGGCCCCAAGTATGGTAGTGCACAATCATTTTCGGTGTTGGAAAGCAGAGCAGATCTCCTGTGTGTCTGATTTTAATGGCCAGTAACACAAGTCTGCTGCGAGCTCCAAAGCCCACCTTAGGCCTCCAAGCCCACTGAGGGCCCACAAGACTGCCATGGGCCCACAAGTCCACAGTGGGCTTGCTGGTGGATGGGGCTTGTCCCTGAGTTAGGCTGCCTACTGCCTGGCTGTGCTCCATTGCCTCAGGCCCTCTTGTGGGCAGGGCAGGCGCCAGCACTAACAGGCTAGAGGAAGGGCTCCAATGACACCTGCCAGTGTCTGTGCCAGCATGACTGAACTAGATCACAATCATGGCTGTCACCAATGTCTCAGTGCCTTGTAGGGGTAGGCCCAGCTGCCTCCTGGCTCTCCAGGATGTGCTCCAAGCTTAGTAAGTGAGTCTCTTTTACTAACAGATTATGCACTTTTCTATCCAATGTTTTGGGGCTAGTTTCCAGGTCAAGTGAGTCTGTGCATGGGCCCTTCAAGAGCAGGTGTTTCTTTCCCTGAAGTTCTATAATTTTCCTTGGCATATTCTCCATTGCTTTTCAAAGCCAGCAAAGCCAGATATTATGAAATCTTGTCTCTTGTGTGCTGGTTCTAAGGGTTGGGGTGCCTAATGTGGAGCTCAAATCACCTGCCCTGTGGGAAAACCTCTGTACTTTTGAGATTGCTCCTTGCCAGCGAGTACAATAGCTAGTGTGTGCTTTTTTGCTTTGTGGGGTTATACCTCTGCCTCTTCCACCCCTGTCTGTGTTGTTCCTTGTTGTGGAGGTTCTTTTTATCCAGTTTCCAGATCTCTCTCAGAGGAAATTGTTCCACAGGGAGTTATAGATTTGTTGTGTCCATGGGAGGAGGCAAGTTCAGGATCCTCCTACACCATCATCTTCCGAACTCCACCATCATTTTTTAATATTTGCTAGATCACTTTGCTATTACAAGAAAGAGAACTTGGTGTTTTAACTTGTAATTATTTGACTATGAGTGAAATTGGGATTTTTTTTTAAAATTTAATAGTCATTAGATCTTTACTCAAGATTTATCAGTTTATAGGTTTTTATACTTGTCTCTGGAGGACTGTCTGTGACCCCTGAGTGGTAGGATTGTGGTATGGTCATGAACCCAATGACTGAAACAAATATATATATTGGTTCAAATTCCAATTCTGTCACTAACTAGCTGAATATTCTGGGTTGTTGTTGTTGTTGATTTAAAATTTTCAGACTTCAGTTTTCTTGCCTATAAGAATGGACACATAATATTATGTGATTGATATATTGTAGTGAAATTAAATGAATTAATAATTAGAACAATACCCAGCAACAACAAACTCAAGAAATACAAGGTGATATTGATTAAATGAACTACTTATGTCTTTTACATATTTTGCAAAAATTATTCTCAGGTTATCTGCCTTTACATTTTCTATATGTTGACTGCTCATTCTACTTGGAAAGTTCTGATGTTTCATAGGTTTTAGTGCTGTCTCAGGAACCTCAAATACTGCTACCCTCACAATTTCATATATTACTATTCTGTTATCTGTATGAATATCCTCCCTTAATTTATTTATGTGTATGTGTGTGTGTTCTCAGAAAAAAAATTAAAGGGTTCTATTAAAATTTTGACTATGACATTTTATCTTTTTTGTTTGGTTTTTATTTTGTTTTGTTTTGTTTTCTGAGGAAGATTGTCACTGAGCTACCATCCGTGCCAGTCTTCCTTTATTTTATGTGGGTTGCTGTCACAGTGTGGCTTGACAAGCAGTGCTAGGTCCACGCCAGGATCCCTACCTGCAACCCTGGGCTGCCAAAGCAGAGTGCACGAACCCAACCACCATGCCACTGGGCCAGCTCCTTGACTATGGGATTTTAGAACTCCTTTGAAAAGTTCTTCAAGCATTGCAAACTACTGTGGTGATCATTAATATATTAGATGTGAATAAATTATTGACATTTTATTTTTATCCTGTACTTTGTATCTTTACTTTTGTAGGCATAATAACTTTTAAAATTAAAAGGAATGAATACGGTGAAATACAGAAAATAAGTCTAAAAAATAAGTAAGAAAGATGACACTAATTTTACAGATTTATTCAAATAATTAATTATTCTTATAATGGCAATTTTTTAAAGAAAAATTTCCAGTGAAATTTAGAAACTACTCATTAAAAAAAATGGAGCTTGAAAGTAGTATTCCCAAAGTAAGAGCTTTAATAAAGTTCAATACTACTAATAATAAATTTTTCAGGTACAGCAATATAATTAAAATAATAGCATCCTTTGGGAGTAGAGATATCAGAATATAATTAATAAATAGTCATATCACATTAAGCTTTTCCAGCAAAAATTATTAAAGTTATTGACAAAGGAACTACATTGAAAGTAGAGCAATAAAGCTTAACATTCAACTTTCATTGCAGAAGGACCATTTATTCAAACAAAATCGTATAACTAAACACACACATATCTGAAAGCATAGCTTCTCTAGAATGATAGGTACCAAAATGATTGCATGTGAGAATCATCTAGGAAGTTTTAAAAGCATGCAAATTAGACCTCCTTGCAGAAAATTAAAAATAATAATCCTCTGCATTCTAACATGCAGCCAGGGTGAGAACCAGGGCTCTGGAAGAGGGCAACCTAGCAACCCATTCACATGGACCACCCTTGTCAACTTAAGAATCCAAGGCATAGATTTTGTAGACTACTGAAATACCAAATGGTCTATAAGTGACAATTCATAAATTATATTTTGAAATAAGTAAGATTTTAACAAATTAAGTTCAGGTATAAAAATAAGACATTACTTCGTCCTTTGAGCAGAGGAGAGTATGATGACATTAAATGTATGAGACAGGGATACAAGAAATAATTATGAAATAGAAAAGAAAGCCACCTGATACTGAGAAAAATTTCTTCATCTGAGGCAGTTAGACAGAGATACAAATAAAGCGTCAGCCAACGAATGAACAATTTGTATCATCCAGTATGAGACGCTTAGAGCTATACATTTCAGAGTAGATTCCTACTTTCAAAAAGTCATAATAAGAAGAACTTCCCACTTTGAAATACACATACACAATCTATATAATACACGCTGCTATATATTGTATATAACATACTATATATATAATAGCATAAATTATATACTCTACACATATACATATACACATAGGTTCATTTTAAAAAGATTAGGTAATGACCTGTGGCCATTGTCGATGGTAGAAGGATATAGATTTAGAATACACTTTTTGAATCTACTAATTGGTTGTTATTTATTTTTCATTATTATATTATGTTCAAATATAATACAAACATATTTTAGGTACTTGTAAATAACTGAAAAATCCATTAATGAACTTTGGCTTGAAAGATCTAAATAGATGAGATAAAAGTGAAGATTTTAGTATTAATTTTTAGGATCACCTACACATTCCTTCATGACTCATTCACTTTTGATTTTGGCTATACACAATCTCCATGAAAATCAAAATAAATGCTCTAAAATAGATGGAAACAAGTTGATCAGTGAACATTTTTTGATTATGGTCTTGACTATGCCTGAAAGCATGAGTATTAACTTCTATCCTCTAAAAGCTAGTAATGCATTTGTGAGCCACACTAAAAGTTTACTGAAAATTAGAAAATAAACATATAAGCCTCTAAAAAATCGTCTTGCTACAAATAGAAGCACTTAGACTGGCAATACAGATGACTGCTATAAAATGTATCTAAGTTTTAACGTATTAGTAAAAATGTGATATTTTTCTCAGATGGGAAAATGTAATAACTTTAGGAATTCATAACTCCTAAAGCATATAACTCATTTCCTGATAGTTTTGCCAAATGTCTTATTAATAAAAATTCAAGGTTATGGAAATCTGTTTAAAATTAAATTTGCTTTAATCAATGAGAAAATCTTCTGACCACATTGCCACTTCTCAGTAAAAAAATGAATGCAAACACTGCAAATCTGAGTTTAAATTTGAGACTGGAGGTCTTAACCCTCGCTGGCTAATTGGGCATATTTGACATTTGCTTTATGGCCTTGTTCTTTTTCTCTTTGAATCTCTTCCTTAATAAAGATAAAATTCTTGACAACTACACTGCCCCAGAGATTAGATTTGTAGCAAAGAGGTCAAGTCCCTCTATTTTTATATTTCTCCTAAATTCTCATCCTTTTTAATAACATTATCCATTCCTCACCTTCTCTGTGATAACTTAGTCCACCTGCTAACCTTTCTCTTATTATTGGGGTCACTATTCCCTGTAATCAGAGTATACATCTTGTTATTAGTTTAAAGTACAACTGGTTTTTTTTCAAGGTTGATTCTCAGATTTTGATAATAGCAGGGACTGAATGGCACCTTGAGAAGTCATTTACTGCTTAAATCACTTCAAGCTTTTAAGTCTCTAAACCATCCCAGGAAGGTGAAAATATTTCATTCTGTACAGAGAGATTTTAGAGTTTTCTTGGCCCTTTGTTTTCATCACTGTGGTTTTCAGGTTTTTCAACATCTAATTTAAGTAGACCTCTTTTGGTCTCTTGTGCATGCATTTATTTATTCAGTAAACACTTGTTCAGTGTTTACAACATCCTAAGAACTGGGCTAGGCAGTAAGAACTCAAAGATTAAAAAAGAAAAATAATCCCTGCCTTCCAGGTGCTCACATCAAAGATCAAAGCAAGCAGACATTTGGTGTACATTGGGATCCTGGGGGATGGATTAAAGTTCTGCATATTATAAGGGTACAGAGAAAGGGAAGGGAAGTGGGAAGGTAAGTTTTCCCAGTGGAAATAAACATGAAGTTGAATTGTGAATTATCGGTAAATGTCAGCTAGTGGTGGGGAATGATGCTTTGAGTCTCTGCGGGTCAAGAAAATGCACCGCTCAGGTCTTCTGCTGCCGGGAGCGCAGTTGACTGACAGCCCCAGCTGGACCCATCACTGCATTCACGTGGAGGCCATGCTTCTCTTGGCCTGCTGGGAGCCAAAATCTGAGAACCATGAGGGCACTTGTTCAGGCCCATTCCTGTAGGATGTGGGACCTTTCTAATGGATGACTGGTTTGACTCCTCTTGGTCTGGCTGAAACTTTCTTAGAATTGTGCTGCAGTCTGAGAACCTTACTTCCAAGTCCTCCTTTCTTTCTCCTCCCTTTTCTCGGGTGTCAGACCTCTTATCATGGACTGAATGGTTTCTCTCTTTATTTCTTCTTCCTTCCCTTTATCCTTCATATTTGTTTCCCCCAAAATATCTCCTTAATGACTAACCTTTTTGGAGGCTGCTTCTCGGAAAACTTAAATAAACACGGGTGGTACCAAGAGTGGTTCAAGAAAAATGGGGTTTGCGGAATGGCTCCCTTGTTGGCCAGCAAGCAAAAAGGACACTATTCTGAGTGTATTTGGGTATGGATAGCCCGCGGCAGAGGTGGTGGCCTAATTGCTGAAGATTTCACTGGAGGTAATCTGGGAAAATTGTCCCAGTACAGGGGAAGCTCCATGCAGATGCAAAGATTTAGGCATTTTTAAGATATGGGAGCAACAACTCCTACAAGGACCTCAGAGTTGGCTGTTTATTGCTACATTAAATCGACTTCTTCCAGAGGGATAATGAGAAACTAAGGGATGTTAGCAAACAGTAAAAGGGTAAGTGTGAGAGTCTTTCAAAGAGGTTCTCTTTGGTAGCTTACAGTGTTTTTTGTCCTGCAGTGGAATTGTGGACCCAGCTGAAACCATAACTCATGGCTGGATATTTAGATTCATAGAGCTCCAGATATGTCCAAATGTTCAGACAAAGCAGGTCCCTTATGCTGAAGTCAAGGCTCTGGTTAGGATTGGATGGGGGCATCTGGATGAATGCCCCTGAGGAAGAACCCTCTGAATTGTGAGAGCTTGCAGAGGAGTCTCTCCTCTTCTTAGTAAGAGGTAGGACACCTGCTGTGCTAGAAGATGCTGTAGAGGCTTCTCCCCCTTTAGGAACAGATACATCCTTCAGAAACTGAGCCTACTTCCTCCCTTGACTATCAGGCTGATAATGAGGGTTAGATCCCAATATTATCCAGGTGAGGAAATGCTTAAAGGAAAGAAAGGTAGAATGTACTGAAGGAGATAGGAGCATTAGTTAGCATACACTAAATCTGGGATTGAGAGGAGCAAGGGGAGTAAATCCGGGATTGAATTTTGAAAGCATCTAATCAATGGGGTGAGACATAAGGTTGGGTAATCAAGAGTTCATTCACTTGGGGGCACATTTTGGGGGCACAGGATTCAATGCCCTGGCACTTCCCTAGGGTATGAGGCAAATTTGCTGCTAGGGTGGCTCCTACAGGCCTGAAGAAGAAATTTCCTATACTGAGAAAAATAGAAATGCTTGAGTTGCACTGGCAGATGGTAGAGGAATAAGTAAAGAGGTGAGGGAATTGAACAAGTTAGAATAAATATATTACGTGAGGCCAGAAGACCCAACAGGGGATTATGTTCCACAGGAAAGCCCAGAAGACACAGAAATCACCAAGATCATCAGAAATGCACTGCGGAGAGAGGCACTTCCACCAAGGACACCAAGGAGTTTAGTGGTACCTCTCCTCTGCAGGCCAGGGATGATGCTAGGAGAAACAGCCACAGAGCTATGATCATTAACTTCTACAGAGATAACTCCACCCTCCCAGTATTAGGGGCAAGGTGGCAGTGCTTACCCGCCAGAATTCAGGAGACTGCAATTAATGTCATAACTAAAAGATCAAACAGGAAACCAGGGGGCCTTGACTTAAAGGGAGTCGTGAAAATGTTTAATAGAGCAAGATGTCTTTGGGACAATTAGACAGGCAAGCTAAAAAGGATGCTGAATACCTACAACAAGAAAAAAGAGAGAATGGAAGAACACAGGTTAACGGTGATCACTCCCAAGGAAATATCACAATACTTTGCTCAGTTCCAGAATGAGTGGGCCTTACAGAGCACTGTAATAGCCTTCTAAACAGACAGGTGAAGCAACAGCTTGGAGGTAATACTCTGAAAAGATGGGATGCCATCTTTAAATGATGATTTAGAATGTGATGCAGGAATTAAGTCAGAGGCCTCTATATGCATTTCATGCCCAATAAGACTTGTACATGGGTTCAGAACCAAGAGGTAGAAGCAGGAGTAGCCTCACTTAACATCACTCCCAGTGACGGGTCCTTTGTGCTTCTCCTACTCATAACTCTCAACTCTTCAGGGTTGGAGAACTATTTTTCCAGCAAGTTTCCTGTTGACCTACAAGATACGATGCTTTCAGGGCACTTTGGAGTCCTTGGATCTAGGCACAAACAAGTGAGAAGACGAGTAAGTGTTTTGGCAGCGGTGACTGACCTCTGTGGAACATACGGAACCCATGTGCTCTACCTGGACCCTCTTGGTTCAGAACCTCAGGAATAAAAATTCGTGTCACACAACCATGTAAACCACCAAGACTTCCTCCAATGATAGGTGAAGAGTGAGGGGAATTTAAAATATACAGTAAGGGAAGGAGCAGATCAATACCAGTTGAAGGCTTCAGATAAACTTCAGCAATGGGGGCTGCAGTGTTTTCCACTCACTTCCCATTTCAAAGTTCTCATGAAAGTCCATGGTAACAATAGAGGAGCAATGGAGAAGCCAATCCCTGAACCACTTGGTGAAGTAAACCTGTCCAGCATAAGGCATGGACTGTGGCAGCATGAGAATGTGCTGCTCGCATCTCCCACTGTGGAGAGTATAGCTGAACGACAGCTGGGATTGCCAGCCTGCTGGATCCACTATCATGTTTATGCCAATGCCACATTTCCCCTGTCTTACTCCCAGCCAATGACTGAGTATGATAGGGGCACCAGTGCAGTTTCATTCCAGAAAGTCACTGGATTCTTTTAATGAGTGACATTGGCCCAAGGACTCTTCATCAGCTTAACTGAAACTTGCTTGAACTGTGTTACAGGCTGAGAATGCTTCTGTGCAATTCTCCTTCCTTACGTCTTTCCCTTCGTAGATGCCAGATCTGAATGCTCACTCTGCCTACTACATCTGCTTCCTTCCCTTCATCCTTCACAGACGTTTCCTCAAATAAATATCTTTTCATCTAATTCCACCTTGGAGGCTGCTTGTCAGAAGACCAAAGCAGCAAAAGCACAACCTGTCTGAATAAGTCAATGTTTTATAACTATAACACTGGGCACAAGTAGATATGCAGGAGAGGATGAATTGTAAAAAGACATAACAAAATGGATGGGAAGTGGCTGAATTATGAGATTTTGTTTTGTTCTGCCACACTGAGGAGTTATGTCTTTGTTTAGGGGGCTGGAAAGCCATCAAAGGAGACTGCTAGAGATTTGTATTTTAGAAAGTTCACTCAGCTTTGACAAGAAAGGAACATAGGTATGTTAGATTTAGCACAGAGGATAGTCTACATCTAGTGAAACCCACTGTTAGGATGGAGAGAAATGGACAAATTTAAGACGTATTATGTAATAATCAACAAACGTTGATTTGATAATTATAGAATATGAGTTGGATGAGGAGAAAATTGACAAGGATAAATCAAGGATACACTTGAGCAAAGTGTCACAAAGACAGTGAATATGGAGGCTTGGAAAAGGGGATAAAGGGCACCAGATAGGATGAGTTTGGGTACATGGGGAAAATGTAAGAAGTAGTATTTAAGAGGCAGTTGGATACATGGATTGAAGGTGAGGAGAGAATGAGTTGCTAGAAATAAAGATAAGGTAATATTAAATTATATACAATAAATGATCTCAAAGTGCTTAAGTTTACCCAGGGAGGATGTACAGAGTGGCAAGAGAAGACAGCTGAGAAAGTAACAAGTTATATCATCGCCTCCTTTAAAAATACCTGCAAATGAGCATCTGCCTTCCCAAGGATAAATATCATACCCTAGAATCTCTTCTCAAAGTTACTCTTTCTAGCCTTCCACTTCATGTTAGGATATTGATATAACCATCCATAAGGAAATCATTTTATTGGAGGCAATATCAACTAGTGCTTAAAAAGTAGTATTTGCAGTAGGAATATTTGGGTTTCAATCCTAGTTTTAACATTTACGTGACTTTAGGAAATTTGTTTAAGCTATCTGTCTCAGTTCCTTCATCTGTAAAATGGGGATGAGATGGGACCTACATCCCAAAGGCTGATATATATATATATATATCAGCTCAGATATATAGAGATATATATAGATATCTCAGCATGGTTTCTGGGATAGTAAGCACTCATTAGAGGGAAATGGCATTCTTTATTGATTTATATTAACTGAGTAGCAATAATATGGACTTTTAAAATTTCTACAAAGTCTAGTAAATTCCATAATTGTCATAGGTATCAACTGAAAGAAAAAGGAGAAAATTATTTGAATTTAGATTATGTGGTGATGTTTGTTGGGCTGTCTATGACCAACTTGTGTGTGGACTAAGGAAGGTCCTGTGAAAGAACTCAGTTTTACAGAAAAAGAAGACAGGCATGTTGTGCTTAAACCAGCAGGAATGTTTTAGACCTCGGAGGAGACTGGCAGATGTGCAAAATAATGGTCGACTGGACAATCTACACAAGTAGGTGAGATCAAGACCTATGACCTGTTGCTGTGGTATTGAAGAGCATGAGGTTTTGAGTGATGTCTCAACCCAGCTCTGTAACTTACTAGCCATGTAACATTGAGCAAACGATTTAACCTCTATAAACCTCAGTTTTCCTAACTATAAAAGAGAGCTAAACGTTTAACATGGCACAGAAAATGGCACAATAAATAGCTAAGGAATGTTAGTTATTATTGTTACTATTACACCATTCAGTCTATTCAACATCTTATGGGTCCTTTTATTCTGAAGACATTCCTTGTCTTTGGCTTCGGGAATTAATTTCTCTAATGTTCTTCCTTTGTTTCACTCTTTCCTTTCTGATTTTCTGTTGGTCTGACGGTCTATTGGATTGTTCTGTGGTTCTTTCCTTCTATATTTTGTACCTCTTTATACTTTTGCTCTTTGTTCTGAAAGATTTAATCAAGTTTTATCCTCCAGTCCTTTTACAGACTTTTAAAGCATGTAATCATATTCCAAATTTCTAAGAGTTTTCTTCTTCTGTAATCTTTTCTCTTTCTAGAATTGTAGTCTTGTTTTGTGGAAGCAATACATTCTTGATTTTCTCTAGTGTTAAATCTAGATCTTTTAATAACTACCTATCTAGCTTACTAACTATTGTCATATTCCCTGAAACATCAGTTTTCTGGCGGTTTAGATGTTCTTTTGTTTATTTTGGTCTTTTATTTTATTCTGTAGATTTTCCTCATATGTCTGGTGATCCTTGACTGTCCCTTTTATTTTCCTTTTCCTGATAGGGGTTGGTCTGCTTCTTCTCTGAAATGAGAAGCTTGACTGGACCAGCAGTGGACACGGAATGGTTAGCCAATTTAAGAAAGAGGGTGAAAGAGAGTTATTGTTTCTATGTAAATCTCAATAACAGATAATTACTAAAAATTGTTACTACTGGATTAATTGCAAGCAAGGCAATGATAGAAATGCTTAAATGCTGAATGTCTATAACAATTTGCATTGAGTTTATTTCAGGAGTATCTTTTTTTATTTTTTAAAATTTTATTGAGGTCATAATAGTTTATAACATTGTTAAATTTCAGTTGTACATTATTACTTGTCAGTCACCATATATATGTGCATCTTTACCCCTTACACCCATTCCTCAACCCCCTTCCCCTCTGGCAACCACTAACGTGTTCTCTTTGTCCGTGTGTTTGTTTATCTTCCACATATGAGTGAAATCATGCAGTATTCATCTTTCTCTATCTGGCTTATTTCACTTAACATAATACCCTCAAGGTCCATCCACGTTGTTGCAAAAGGGATGATTTTGTCTTTTTTATGGCTAAGTAGTATTCCATTGTATATAGACACCACATCTTCTTTATCCATTCATCAGTTGATGTGCAGTTGGGTTGCTTCCACTTCTTGGCTGTTGTGAATAATGCTGTGATGAACACAGGGGTGCATAAGTCTTTTTGAATTGTTGACTTCAAGTTCTTTAGATAAATACCCAGCAGTGGGATAGCTGGGTCATATGGCATTTGGATTTTTAACTTTTTGAAAAATTTTCATGCTGTTTTCCATTGTGGCTGCACCAGTTTGCATTCCCACCAGCAAGGCATGACAGTTTCCTTTTCTCCACATTCTCTCCAACATTTGTTTTTTTTCGTCATCGTAATTGTAGCCATTCTACTAGGTGTAAGGTAATATCTCATTGTACTTTTGACTGGCATTTCCCTACTGATTAGTGATGTAGAGCATCTTTTCATGTGTCCGTTAGCCATCTGTATATCTTTGGAAAATATATCTTCTTCTGTTCATATCCTCTGCCCATTTTTTGATCAGATTGTTTGTTTTTTTGTTGTTGAATTTTATGTGTTCTTTATGTATTTTGGAGATCAATCACTTGTCAGATACATGATTTAAAATATTTTCTACCAGTAGGTGGGTTGTCTTTTTGTTTTGTTCCTGATTTCCTTTGTCTTGCATAAGCTCTTTAGTCTGATGAAGTCCCATTTGTTTCCTTTTTCTTTTGTTTCCCTTGCCCAAGTAGACATGATATTCAAAAAGATGCTTCTCAGACTGATGTCACAGAATGTACTGCCTATATTTTCTTCTAGGATTTTTATGGTTTCACATCTTAGCTTCAAGTCTTTGATCCACTTTGAGTTAATTTTTGTGTATGGTGGAAGATACTGGTCTACTTTCATTCTTTTGCATGTGGCTGTCTAGTCTTTCCAACACTATTTATTGAAGAGATTTTCCTTTCTGCAAAGTATGTTCTTGGCTCCTTTGTCTAAGCTTAGCTGACTGTAGATGTATGGCTTTAATTCTGGGCTTTCAGTTCTGTTCCATTGATCTGCATGTCCGTTTTTGTACCCATACCATGACCACTATGGCTTTGTAGTATATCTTGAAGTCAGGGATTGTGACGCCTCCAGCTTTGTTCTTTTTTCTCAGTATTGCTTTAGCTATTGGGGTATTTTCTTGCCCCATACGAATTTCAGGATTCTTTGTTGTATTTCTGTGAAGAATGTCCTTGAGATTCTGTTAGAGATTGCCTTGAACCTGTAGATTTCTTTAGGTAGTACGGACACGTTCACTGTAGTTAGTTCTTTAATCCATGTGCATGGAATATCTTTCATTTCTTTCAGTAATGTCTTATAGTTTCTGTGGTATAGATCTTTCTCCTCCTTGGTTAAATTTATTCCTGGATGTTTTATTCTTTTTATTGCAATTGTAAATGGGATCTGTGTTCTTGAGTTCTCTTTCTGTTAGTTCGTTATTAGAGTATAGAAATGCAACTGATTTTTGCCAGTTGATTTTGTACCCTGCAACTTTGCTGCAGTTGTTGATTATTTCTAATAGTTTTCTGATGGATTCCCTAGGGTTTTCTATATATAAAATCATGTCATCTACAAACAGTAAGAGTTTCCCTTCTTCACTGCCAATTTGGATACCTTTTACATATTTTTCTTGCCTAATTGCTCTGGCCGAAACCTGCAGTACTATGTTGAATAAGACTGGGGAGAGTGGGCAACCTTGTCCTCTTCCTGTACTCAGAGGGTTGGCTTTCAGTCCTTCCCTGTTGAGTATGATGTTGACTATGGGTTTGTCATATATGGCATTTATTATGCCGAGGTACTTTCCTTTTATACCCATTTTATTGAGAGTTGTTATCATAAATGGATGTTGGATCTTGTCAAATCCTTTTGCTGCATCTTTGGGATGAACATGTGGTTTTTATTCCTCATTTTGTTAGTGTGGTGTATCACATTGATTGATTTGCAGATGTTGAACCATCCCTGCCACCCTGGTATAAATCTCACTTGATCTTGGTGTATGATCCTTTTAATGTATTGTGTATTCAGTTTGCTAATATTTTGTTGAGGATTTTTATGTCAATGTTCATCAATGATTTTGGCCTACAATTTTCCTTCTTTGTATTGTCAATGTCTGGCTTTGGGATCAGGGTAATGTTGGTCTCGTAGAATGTGTTAGGAAGTTTTCAGACTTCTTCAATTTTTTGGAATAGTTTGAGAAAGATAAGTTTTCAGTTTTCTTTGTTTGGTAAAATTCTCCAGGGAAGCCGTCTGGGCCTGGGCTTTTATTTCTTGGGAGATTTTTGATTATTATTTCAATGTCTTTAGTTGAGATCCGCCTATTCTGATTCTCTATTTCTTCTTGATTCAGTTCATGGAAGTTGCATGAGTCTAAGAATTTATCCATTTCTTCTAGAGTGTCCAGTTTGTTGGCATATAGTTTTTCACAGTATTCCCTTAAAATCCTTTGTATTTCTGTGGTATCTGTTAAAATTTCTCCTCTTTCATTTCTAATTTTATTTATTTGAGCCTTCTCTCTTCTTTTCTTAGTGAGTCTGGCTAATGGTTTGTCGATATGGTTTATCTTCTCAAAGAACCAGCTTTTAGTTTCATTAATCTTTTCTACCGTTTTTTTGGTTTCAATTTCATTTATTTCTGCTCTAATTTTTATTATTTTGCTCCTTCTGCTGACTTTGGGCTTCATTTGTCCTTCTTTTTCTAGTTCTGTTAGATGTAGCGTAAGATTACTTATTTGAGATTTTTCTTGTTTTCTAAGGTGGGCCTGTATTGCTATGAGTGCCCCTCTTAGGACCACTTTTTCTGCATCCCATATGACTTGGTATGGTGTATTTTCATTTTCATTTGTCTCCAGGTATTTGTTGATTTCTCCTGTAATTTCTTCAATGACCCATTTGTTGTTCAGTAGTACGTTGTTTAGTCGCCACGTATCTGTGACTTTCCCAGCTTTTTCTTGTAGTTGATTTCTAGTTTCATTGCATTATGGCTGGAAAAGATGCCCAATATGATTTCAATCTTCTTAAATTTATTGAGGCTTGCCTTATTTCCCAACATATGGTCTATCTTTGAGAAAGTTCCATGTGCAATTTAGAAGAGTGTGTATTCTGCTGTTTTTGGATGGAGTGTTCTATCTATAGCTATTAAGTCCATCTGGTCAGTTTTTCACTTAATTCCACTATTTCCTTGTTGACTTTCTGTCTGGATGATCTATCCATTGATGTAATTGGAGTGTTATGATTCCCTACTATCATTGTGTTGCTGTTCATATCTCCTTTCAGGTCTGTTAATAGTTGCTTTATGTACTTTGGTGTTTCTGTTTTAGGTGCATATATATTTATAAGTGTTATGTCCTCTTTTATCTGTATATACTGCCCCTCTTTTTCTCTCACTGCCTTTTTTATCTTGAAGTCTCCTTTGTCTGATATAAGTATGGCAACATCTGCTTTGTTTTGTTTGCCATTAGCTTGGAGAATTGTCTTCCATCCTTCACTCTGAGCCTGTGTTTACCTTAGACCTAAGATGTGTTTCCTGAAGGCAGCGTATTGTTGGGTCTTGTTTTATTTTTTATTTTTTATTTTTTATTTTAAAAGATTTTATTTTTTCCTTTTTCTCCCCAAAGCCCCCCGGTACATAGTTGTATATTCTTCGTTGTGGGTTCCTCTAGTTGTGGCATGTGGGACGCTGCCTCAGCGTGGTCTGACGAGCAGTGCCATGTCCGCGCCCAGGATTCGAACCGACGAAACACTGGGCCGCCTGCAGCGGAGCGCGCGAACTTAACCACTTGGCCACGGGGCCAGCCCCGGGTCTTGTTTTTTAATCTATCCAGTCACACTGTGTCTTTTGATTGGAGAGGTCAATCCATTTACATTTAGAGCGATTATTGATATATGAAGGCTTAATGCTGTCATTTTATCGCTTGTTTTCTGGTTGTTCTATATTTCCCTTGTTTCTTGTCCCATTTATTTCCAACTGCCAGTGTAGTTTGGTGTTTTTCTATGATGGTTTTCTCCATTTTCTCTTTATTTATCATTTGTGTCTCTGTTCTGATTTTTTGTTAAGTCATTACCATGAGGTTCATATAAAAGATCTTGTAGATGAGATAGTCCATTTTCTGATAGCCTCTTATTTCCTTAGTCTAAGCAGGTTGCAACCATTTCCTCTTCCCCATCTAAGTTATTGTTGTCACAACTTATTCTGTTTTGTGTTGTGAACTTGTAATTAAAATGAAGTGGTTATAGCTATTTTTGATGCTTTCCTTCCCTTTGTGTTTACAATTACAGTTAAGTGTTTGCTGACCTGTTCTGATGGAGAGCTTCAATTTTCTGTTTTGTCTGTCTGTTTGTCTCCTTGCTCAAGGCTTTGTAAACCCTTTCTTTTTTTTTTTTTTCAGGTATGAGGGCCTTCTTGATCATTTCTTGTAGAGGGGGTCTTGTGGCAATGGACTCCCTCAGCTTTTGTTTATTTGTGAAAATTTTTATTTCTCCTTCATATCTGAAGGAAAGTTTTGCTAGATAGAGTATGCTTGGCTGAAAGTTTTTGCCTTTCATAATTTTGACAATATCATTCCACTCTCTCCTAGCCTGTAAGGTTTCTGCTGATAAATCCACTGAAAGCCTCATAGGGGTTACTTTGTAGGTTATTTTCTTCTGCCTTGCTTCCCTTAATATTTTTCTTTGTTATTGATTTTTGCCAATTTTACTAATATATGCCTTGGAGAAGGTCTTTCTATATTGATGTAATTGGGAGTTCTATTAGCTTCATGTACGGGTAGTTCCAGCTCCTTCCCCAAGTTTGGGAATTTTCAGCTATTATTTCTTTGAACCAGTTCTCTGCTCCTTTCTCCCTTTCTTCTTCCTCTTGAATACCTGCAATCCTCATGTTGCATTTCCTACTTGAGTCAGATATTCCTCAGAGAATTTCTTCCTTTCTTTTTAGTCTTGGTTCTCTCTCCTCCTCCATCTGATGCATTTCTTTATTTCTGCCCTCTACAATTGTGTCTCCATAATATCAGATCTATTGTTTAAAGACTCAAGATTTTTCTTTATCTCATTCATTGTGTTTTTTATCTCCAACATTTCTGATTTTTTTTTAAGGTTTCAATCTCTTTCATGATGAATTCCCTTTGTTCATTAACTTTATTCCTAATTTCACTGAATCATCTTTCTGAGTTTTCTTGTAAGTCGCTGAGGTTTTTTAATAATATTTTGAATTCTCTGTCATTTAGATTGTAACTTTCTGTGCCCTTAGGATTGATTTCTGGGTGCCTGTCATTTTCCTTCTGGTCTGGAGTCTTAATATACCTATTCATACTACTTTTGGGGCTGGATTTGTGCCTTCAGATGGTGGTAATATCTGTTTTCAGATTCCACCTGCTAACACTCGCAGGGTGGGTGGTAGGAGTTGTATATTCTGGGCCTGCTGTGACCTCTGGCAGTTGTACCTGTCCTTTGGAAGCTATGCTGACAGGGCCTGCCTGTGTTTGCATGTTTGCTGCCACTGCTTTACAAACATATGCACAGGCACTCTGGTCAGGGTTCCTTGCTCGGGCCTACCGGCCAAACTGTTGCAGCAGGTAGGGGCACTTAGTTTCGTGTGCGTGATTGCAGGGGTGCTCCTGCTCTGCACTCACTCTCTGCTCTATTTGGGTGCTCACTTTGGTGAAGATGCCCCCACAATTACTTAGCCTCCTTGTGTGAAGCTTTCTCATGGGCTCAGAGGCAAGTTTGAGAGCAAATGCATTCCCTCAGACAGCAGCCCCCTACCCCTCTCCTCTCAGAGCCATGTGCAGTCCTACACCTTAGGTCCCCCTGCCATTGGAGGAGGGAGAGGAAATCCCTTTACCTCCCTCCACTGCCTCCCAGGAGGTCCAGCACTTTCACCTTCAGACGTATGGCTGCATGGATCTCTCAGACATCTATCGTGTTGGGTGAATGTCCTCTGTTGGTTTATGAGTGCCCTTTTCCTTGTATCTTAGGGGGAAGAGACTAAAGGAAGAGCTCACTCTGCCATGAGGCTCACATTGCTCCTATTTCTGGAGTGTTTTTAAATCTTTTGCCCCTTTAAAGACACCACATATTTAGTTAATATCTTAGTGTGTGGTGGGGTAAGAAAGAGGAAAGAAGACTTTAGCTAATTTACTCAAAAGAAAAGCTTTGGACCTATTTGAAAAGATTGTGTCTGGGTGTACATTCATAAGTTTAAAACTAAAATGAAATATTTAAGATATCTAGGTGTCATTTCTGGGATTTATGGCTACAAGTAATTTTTTGATCAATTGACTATATACTAATAGTATCACATTAGAAGTGTATACTAACATGGCAGACAAATTTATCTTTAATAAATATAAAAACAATAATGTTGTAGTTAATATATTCATCCATATTTTCACATGTGTAGTCTATATATTACCTTAGAGTTCCTTGAATAATAAATGTATTTAGTATATCCCTTTTAATATGAGGAAGAGCTTTCCTATACAAAAAGAACTCCACTAACTGGAAGGATGATTATCACCTGGAAGCTTATTGTAAATGCAGAACCTCAGCCCCTCCCAGACCTCCTGAATCAGAATATGCATTTTAAAAAGCTCCCCAGCTGATTCTTACATTCATTTAAGTCTGAACCAGTAGATAGGAAACATCAAATTGAGAGTCATTATTCCTTAATCTAGAACTAGTCTTTCCTTAGGATGTGTTTTATGTTGAAAGTCATGCTTCAAAATCTTGGAAGGTTTGGTATACCATATTCAGGAAAAAAAAAAGCTTATAGAAGAACAATGAATAGCATTTCATGTTATATATTTTCATGAAAAATCTTTAGAACAAAGATGTACTGGAAAACTTTGGGGAAAATAAAGACAAAGAGAAAATAACTGGTGTGGTCATATTCTAGATGAAGATGACTAAACTGAATCAGAGATATATAGAGTAATGGGGGACCTTTTTAACTAGGTGGACAGTTTCTGGATGATTCAGTGCAAAAGCAGGCTGGCTGATAAATTTTTCACTTTAATTGATGACAATGTCGATTTTACCACTGAGAAGGAAGAACAAGTGATAAGAAGTTTTACTACTGTTGTCATAATTTTTACCATCATGGAAGAGCCAACTGATGAATTGGAAATAATAGGACATCGGAGAATCACAGTTAGTTGCTTTAGAGTCTATGATAACAAAGGAAATCTAGGCATAGGCAGATTGACAGGCTAGATTATGGGACATCAAATTTCAAAAAATCAAAAGAATGTTGGATATAATCCCACAGCCTGAGTCTCTAAAAGAAAAGTGGTCAAAGGAGAGGCAGTCAAAAAATAAGTCACTTACGATTCCAGCAAAGAAAGAAGAGAGCTGTAACTGAAAGAATCACTGGAGTTGACCAGTAAGCTTTACAAGGACATAGAAAGATGGAGATGAGGAGACATAAAGAATGAACATATGGCTTAGTTATGTTAGAATAGTGACAGGAAAGTTCAAATCTAGAAAGACCTAGGCCCATAAATGTAAATTATTATGTGGAGATTGTGGTGTAATCTTAATATCCATCAGAGGGAAGCTGGATTACTCAACTCTTACTTTGTTTCTCACTTTTTACTTGCATTGTAATTATTTACTCACATCTGTCTCCCTGACTAAATTGAGAACAGAAATCTAGTCTGATTCATTTTGATATTACCAGATTATAGTATAAAGTAGAAACTCATTAAATCAAAGTAAAAGCTCATTCAACTCTGTTGAATGCATGAAAAGATGAATAAATATTGATAACAGGAAGTTACAACAACTGCTATAATAAAAGAAGTTATCTCTTAGAAAATATTATTATATAAGGGTTGGCCCTGGGGTCTAGTGGTTAAGTTTGACGTACTCCACTTTGGCACCTGGGTTTGGTTCCCAGGAGTGGACCTTCACCATTTGGTGGCGACCATGCTGTGGCAGTGACCCACATACCAAATACCAAATAGAGGAAGACTGCTACAGATGTTGGCTCAGGGCCAATCTTTCTCAAGCAAAAAGAAGAAGATTAGCAACAGTTGTTAACTCAGGGCAAATCTTCCTCAGCAAAAACATATATATATATATATATATTTATTATTATATATTTTTTTAAACTGCCATTATGACAACTAGATAATCTTTTTAGAATTTTATAAAGTTTTAAATTAGGTGAAAAACAAGTTCTACTGAGCTCAGAGAGCAGGGACATTAAGTACAGTACCCTGTTCTTGATTAAATGGATCCAAAGTGATTGAGAAAAACATGAATAAAACTCCAAATTGCCATTTTTCTATACATTTTACTTATATTTGAATAGATATTACTAGAACATGGTTAAAAATGTTAGAATGTACAAAGGTACGTAATTAAATGTGTACTTCAATTTCATGTTGATGATCGTTTAACTAGTTTTCAGTTTTCACAACTATATATAATAAATCATTGTTTACTTTTGCTTATTTGTGTAATCTAAATAAAATTCATATGCTGTTTAAGTTACTATCTTGCTCCCTTCCACAGCTAACTACTTCTATTATTTTTTTATGTAACCTTCCATAGCTTTTCTATGTATCACTATACAAATACAAATCTACGTTTTGATTCCTCTTTCACTTTTTTTTTTAATACAAATGGTTGCATAGTATACACAATATTTTCCAATTTGGTATCTCCCAACTTCATTGTGTTTTGATAATCTTCCCACATACATACATAAAGAGATTTCTTGTTCTATACTGCTTTTACTTCTTATTATGGAAACTTTCACAACAAATAAAGGTAGAAAGAATAATATAATTAAGTTTCAGCAATAATTATCAATATTCTGCCCCTCTTAATATAATTAAGTTCCAGCAATAATTATCAATATTCTGCCCCTCTTGCTTCTTCTATGCCCTATTCCTATTTTTTCTTGGAGTATTTTAAAATAAATCTCAGGTATTTTATTTCATTAATGAATATTTTGGTATGTATCTCTAATAGATAAGAATATTTATTTACTTACTTGCATAACCACAATCCCACTATCACATCCAGCTAAATGAATAATAATTCATTTATATAATCTAAAACTCAGATTATGTTGAAGTCCCTCTCAATCTTTTCTCAAAATTAATTTTTACAATTTGTTTACTTGAATCGTTATTCAAACAAGTCTATACATTGCATTTGGTTGATATGTCTCTTAAGTCTCTTTTAATCTATAACATATCTCTCTCTCCTTTTTTCCTAAGCCTTTTCTTTATTTTAATCTAAGGATCATTTGTAGAATTTTCCACATTCAGATTTCATTGTTTCCACATTCAGATTTGGTTGACTGTATCTTCCTGGTATTTAACATGGTCCTCTTCCCATTCTACTTCCTGTAAAGGAATGGTTAGAACTACAGGCTTTATTAGAGTCAGTTGCTTTATTAGATTCAGGTGTAATTCTCTACAAGCATCCTTCATAAGTGATTCTCTCTTCTTCCTGATGCATCTCAGCAGGATGCACATATCATGGGATACTTACACTTGCAGTGATTAATCAGTGGGTTTAGGTGGTATCAGTCTGGTTCATTCAGTACAAAATTCCCCTTCAATGCTCCCCTGATACTTTTCGCAGCCATTGATGATTGTTGCCTAGATCCATTATTTCATAAGGAGTCACAAAATGATGATTTTATAATTCTATCATCCCTCTTGCTTTGAATTTGCAGTAATTCTTTGATATAGAACTTTTACTCACCAACTTTTTGGGTACTGTGAAATACATACAGAAAAGAGAGAAGATTTATCACTTTTTGGAACAAGGAATTGGTGTTACAGCATTCTGCAAAAGTGACTGATGGGGTATCTTTCGTCATTTTGAACTCATAAATTTTTATATATTTAATATATTTTAATTTGCTGTAATCATAATTCCTTTGACGATTTAATTGCCCTGTATTTCAACATTCAACTACATTGTCTCTTTTTAACAGATGCATACTATTCTGTTGCGTGGAAGCACCATAATTTATTTAACCAGTCCTCTACTCATGGGCATGTAGGTTATTTCTGATCTTTTGCTATAATATGTAATACTGTAATAAATAACCTTATATATGTTGATTCACACATGTAAAAATATATACAAGGATAAATTCCCCAAAGATGAAATGGTCAAATGATATGCACAGTTGTAATTTTGTTAAACATTGCCCAATTGCCATCTACAGGGGTTGTAACAACTTGAAGTCCTGTGAGCAATTCATGAGAGTGCATATTGTCCTTATAGCTAAGCGAAGAGAATATATCATCAAACTTTAGGTGTTTTGCCACCCTGATTTAATAGGTAAAAGTAGTTATCAAAATATAATAAAATGTAATATACAAATTTAATTATCTTATTATGAATGAGTTTGAGAATTTTTTTTCATAGATTTGAGCTGACTGAAAATACTTGTATTTCCTTTTCTGTGAACTGTTTATATGTTTTCTTCATTTCTTATTATTAGTTTTTTATTATCTATATTTCTGAAACTCTTTAAAACTTAAAAGATAATCTTTCAATCTTTGATGTGTGTTAAAAATATTTTTAAATTTATATTTGCACTTTGCTTAGGTGTTTTATGCAATGTAGAGTTTTTTGGTTTTCATCTATTTGATTTTATAACTTCTGAATTTTTAGCTATAGTTATAAAAATTTTCCCACTCCATGTTTATGAAGAAATTCTCCATATTTTCTTCTAGAACTTTTATGATTTTACTTTTTTGACATTTAAGCCTTTAATTCATTTGGGCTTCATCCTGTGTATAGTACGAGGTAAGGATCCAATTCACTTTTTTTCTATAGCTATGGAGATATCCAAATACTATTTCCCTAACAGTTCATTTTCTCCTCATAAACTTATTTTTACAATAAATCCCTGGATGTTTTGACATGTATTTCTATGCTTTTACTCAGGTCCATTTTCCTGTTTGTCTCTTCATTCATGAACTTTACATTCAAGAGTTTTCGAGACTGTATTATATGTTTTAATATGTGTAGAACAGACATTTTAATTGCTCTCTTTTTAGAGTTTTCATGGATTTTTTTGCGTTTATTTTTATGTGAACTTTAGAATAAGCTTATCTAGTTACAAAAAACGTTAGTGTTTTACAGTAATTAGGTTAATTTTTAAATTAACTCGTTAAATTGATATCTTTATCATGTGGAGCCTTCCTTTCCAAAACACATGCTATGCCATTCTTTTTCCAATCCACTTTTGGAATACTTAAAGTTTTCTTCATATAAGACTTGCATAGTGTTAGCTATTCCTAAACATTCTACCTTGTTTCTATTCTAAAAGAGAAGTTTTTTCCTATTATTCCTTCACCTGGATGTCATGTGTATGTGCATAACAATACTTATATTAATTTTGAACCATGTTACCTTATCATGTTATTATATTTTGTTGCTCTTTCTTACATTTACATCACTACCTGAGCTGTATTTTCTTACGTGTATGTGTGTGAGGGAGGAGGGGTGGTGCAGCCTTCCAGTTTTGTTCCTCTTCACAATTTAGTGATTTTCTTCTCTACTGCCACGTAGACAGGAGCTTCCTGAATATATTACCTTTTGGGATGATCTTTTGGTATCTCCACCTTCTCAAGACCAGACTTGATTCACACAGGCTTCTGTCACCATACCAGCTCATCCCCACATTTTTGCACCAGTTTTCAAAGAATAAGATGCATAATTTTTACTAATTGTGCCTCGCCTTTCCCATTCAGCAAGTGTATTTTGCTGTGGCGTACTCCTGCTGGGCTCTCTCACCACTCTCTGTGACTTCATTTCTTCCCATAAGACTTCTTAGTCTTAGCTGATTTGGGCAGTTTTTACATGTATTTTGGAGACTGCAATTACCTGTGTTGCTCACTTTTATCCAAATGAAAATTAAAGCTTTATTTATTTTTTATTTTTCTTGTTGCATTTGGATGATTTCCAAGAAAAACAGAAAGTGTTGGCTAACACACCATTTTATATCAGCAGTCTACCAATTGCCATTATTAACCTCTTTGAGAAATTGTGAAATGAGGATAAAGAGAAAAGGAACATAATGAAATGTGTCTGTCACAGACTTTAAAGGGTCTGAGATTTGACCTGTTGACAAGCGAGTAGGTTAACCTGCCATAGTGTGATGTCTGGTTACGGAAGATGTGAGTTTCCTAGGTCACAGAGAAGACTTTATTACTGACAGCAAAAGGTGTATCCAGGTGCATGTTTGTGTTAGTTTCCCAAACCCCATTTCCAACAGGGAGGAGACAGATGGGCCTAGATGGATAACTGTGCACACACTGTGTTGCATTGCTCTAGAGGAACAGTGAGTCTAGAGAACCACTGCTTTACAGCACCAGCAAGCAAGCCTGCTCTTTGTCCGAGGAGAAGACATTATTTCATCCTTAAAGTTGTTTGCTGCAAACACAATCCTGAGAAATGACCTGAGTAAAGAGCAGTTAGGACCTTATGTTCTTACATGATCAGCCTCAGTAAGATGTGTCGGAGCAGGAGAGATCCACGGAAAAGTGTGTCCCAACAATCTCATCTTGATATTCACAATGTGGAGAAAGCAAATTCCGTTAAATATCTCAAAAAAATGTGAACAATGCCATTCTTAGGTAAAGTTATGTATTGTATTATCAAAACATATTTTGTGAGTACTTGACAAAAAAAAGACTACTGAAAATAAAAATGAGTTCACTAAGATTAGCTATACGGAGTTAAGAGTTTCCTCTTAGAAAGGTTTTTATTATTTTGCAGAGTAGAGATAGTTGGCAGGCATGGTGTATCTGAATTTTAGAAGAGTTTCTTATGCAAAGTTGAACAGTACTTAATGGTAGATTTATACTCGACTTAATGAGAATAAGATAATTATCAAAAAAGGATGTTGCTTAATTAGTCAATTTAACTTGGGAGAGAGGTTAATTGAGAGGCTATCTTCCCCAACAAAAGATAATTTTTTTCAGTTATATTATGAGTAGTATCTAAAATGGAGTGGCAGAAATATTATTGTATTATAATAGTATTTTATGACTTTATTATAAATTCGTCATATCACATCGTGCTTATTAAAGTTTTAATCAACATGCTTTAAGAATGACATGAAGCATAGACAGAAAAGGGAGACCAGTTTAATATTTCCATATGAAAAACAATACAAGGAACTGGGGATACTTTCCAGCAAAAATAAGACAGAGATTAAAGGGAATGATGGATCTACTTTGTAAGAAAAATTAAAGTTGTTGTTTGTCCTCTAAAGAACAGGCCTGGGTCTATAAGTAAAAGATATAGGTTGACCAGTTTGAGTTCAACATAAGGAAAAAAATTCTAGCAACATGCCGTATGTTGGAATGGTGTCTGAGATAAATTCAATCTAAGGATGGCTCCTGGCTTTGTGAAGCCCGAAGCTTTTGTAATTTGGGGGGTCATCTTTAAGAAAACAAACAAAAACACACAACTGCGATGTAAAACGAGGTACAGAAGTAAGTATTTATTTAGAATGAGAAAATATCCGACAAAGATATCAAATACTACAAATATTATAAAATCCAAAAAAGAACCAAGTATTTTAATGACTTAAGTGACTGATAGACTTCTACAATACTTTCCTCTCTGTATTTTTGACTCCATACACTTTGAACACATCTTTTTGGATAATAATCTGGTAATATCATTTTCTTTAAGGAATTGGAATCATAGTTTTTTCCTCTGTCAAGGTTGATTAATGTATGTATTTTCAAATTATAACTTGGAAATGTTTCTTTCAGCGTCACAACTCCTTGCTGGTAATGCCATTATTTTCTAACTCTGACATTTCTGAATCTGTGACAACATCCCTTCTAATCTCATTTCAGCTCCCAGTCTTGAGTGTGGTTTCCAGGTGTATCTTTAACTTTGGTTTAAAAAAATCAGTCTTTTTTGGATGTAATTAGGTACTTCTTATAGTAACACAAAAATTCCTGCCAACATGTTTGAAGAATCAAAAGCTCCGTAAAGTAGAGAAATAAAGCTATTTTTAACAAAACAGTGCTGCTCATTATAAGTGAAGTTGTTATGGGAGATTTTCTTTTGGTATATTACATCCATTGTTTTAATTCTGTAATCCATTGTTCTGTAATCTTCATTCTTCCTATAGATTTTCTTATTACTTTTCTAGATTAGTGAAATGAACAGCTTTAAAGCAAACACCTTAAAGAAGAAGGGAAAAGGTGAGACTACGAGAAGGATGAGGAAGATAAGGCACACAAGACTTAAATATTTGTGATGGTCAGAATATTATTCAAAGATGAAAAAATATTACAAACAGAAGGAAATTTACTGATGTGATGGAATTTTAACAGTATTTTCAATTCACCCAAAGGATTCCGCATCCAGCTACCGACAGGAAAGCCATGTGAATTTTTCTGTGATGCTTGGCATCCTCTGCACCCAAAGCATTGTACATATTGGGCTTTGGCTGTGAATAACACGATACCATTTTCAGTCTCAGAAGGGACTGCCTTGCCCATCAGCTAGCTGAACACCGCCATGGAATATCATGCAGTACAGCTTAAAAGTAGAAATAACACAAACATATTCTATTTCCAGAGAAGAATATTACTCTTCTGTAAATAGATGACAAGATTCTTTAAAAAAATAATGTGGAAGTTCTGCATGTATAAGACTTTAGCTTTTTTAACTCTTACTTTTTCCACTTGGGCAATACCAGACTTTTTCCTCCCTCCTTTTTTCAAAGAATTTGAATCTTCTACGCACTCCATTCATTTTTTCATGGAATAGTGCATTTCTTTGCCTTCTACACTGTCCCTTATAACTTCCAGAAAAAAAAAAAAAATACCCTTGACAGCTTCTAACATCATATTTAGTTTGTTGAAAGCAAAAGTAGCAAGCTTCTCAACATTTTTACTTCCAGATATCTTACAAAGATGTCGTCAAAGTGTTTTTTGTCACTCTTGTTTCAACCTCATCTTGATTGATTGATTGATTCATTCATTCAAAAATAACACTGAACATCTAAAACATGTCAGGCACAGTGCTAGGTTCTGGAATACAGTGAGGAATAAAATTAACACAGTACATAAGCTCATGAATTTTACATTTTAAAGGAAGGACAGATGTTATGGGCAGAATTGTGTTCCCCCTAATTTATTGGTTGAAGTCCCCACCCCCAGTAACTCAAAACGTTACCATATTTGGACACAGGGACTTTAAAGAGGTGATTAAGTTAAAATGAGGCCATGAGGGAGTGTTAATTCAATCTGACTGGTGTCCTTAGGAGAAGAGGAAATTTGGGCACACAGAGAGATACCAAGATTCTGCCCACACAGAGGAAAGACGATTTGAGAACACAGCAAGAAGGTCAAGAAGAGAGGTCTCAGAAGAAACGAAAGCTGCCCACACCTTGATCTTGGACTTCTAGCCACCAGAACTGTGATAAAATAAATTTCTGTTGTTTAAATCACCTAGTTTGTGGTATTTTGTTGTGTTAGCCCTAGCAAACTAATTCAAGAGACATTAAATTATGAGATAAATACTTCTAAAGTTACAGTTGAGACAAGAATTACGATTCTGACGTGGCATGCACCAGACCAAATAGATGTGGAACAGCACTACCAACCCCCCCGCCCCCCCCCCACACACACTAAATCAAAGGTAGAGAGATGTCGAGAATTTTTAAGCTGATTCTAGTCTTGGCTCAGCAAATAGTCAGTTGTATAACTGGTCAGTTCTTTCAATAAAGAGATTCTCCCTGCCATCCATAAAACTTGGCCAGTATTTTCCAGATGCTCTTCTTTGTCTTTTTTTCCCCATCAAAGAACTTAAATTCATCCTGCTCTCTGCTAACCTCTGGGTAAATTGATAACAGCTATATAACTTCTACTGAGGAATCCCGCTAACTAGAAGTTACTAATGGGGTCATTCATTCTACAATCTTCTCTACTGTACTTTGAATAATCCAAAAATCTTTATAATTGTTCTAGAAGGTGTTGATTATTCTAAATATTTCTCAACATTTTCATCACACACAAACTCACTGGATGACCTTAACGTCGTTACATCTCAGTTCCTTCATCTGTGCATGATGGGCTTGAACTATAGGACTATCCTGAAGGTTCCCTTCAGCTGCACCATCCCATGATTCACCACCTGTGATGACTGCATTGCCAAACAAGACAGAGTAAAGATGCTACCTATGCCCTAGGCTAATCTAGTCTCAACAATGCTGTAAAATTCACTCTTGTTTTTTATAAAGAATAAGTGGGCAGAGTATGTGTACCTAGGATGGAAAGTAACTCACTTGCTTACCATATTACATATAGAATGATTCTCAGAAAAATTGGAAAAGCTTCAAAATTGGTTCTATATTGTTTTCTGCAAATGTATGATACCAAAGAGTTATGATAAACAGAACTTTACCCCCAATGGTAGTTTTAATTTTAAAATATTTTAGTAGCCTTCTTTTTTGAATCTATTGTTTCTTGCCAACAGACACTTGGATTGTCAGCTACCTAGAAATCCCATCAATGCCAGGTAATATAATAAGAACCCCCTCAGTTCGCTTGAGAAACCTGTTGGTACATTGTATAGATGTCTGTTATAAGTGGAGATTAAACATGGAGAGCTCATGTCAGGACTTTCAATTCTCCTACTTCTGTGAGAATCTATCTACATATTTTATTTTAGATAGAGGACATTTTTCTTTTACAAATGGTACTGTGTTTCTATCCAGTTTGTGGTCTAATATGTTGCAGTTATAAATGTTTTTGCAGCATTTACATGTAGCAGGTAAAATTCACTAATAGAATTTCATGAAAATAGCTGTTATTTAAAATTTATTTATTGACTTTTTTGGAAGTCAAATGGCTCTGCCACTATTGTGATGAACTCAGGGAATGTGCTAAAGTTCTCTTGCCCTCAGATTCCACATCTACACACATCACAGGGTTAAAAGAAAATCAATGGACTCATGTGCATAAATGCAACCCAAAAATGTGACTGACACATTACATGTACTTAATAAATGATGGTGGCCTCTGCCTTCGTACATTGCTCAGAATATCTTCGTAGATAAAAGATTTGGTTTTCCTTATCATGATCCACAAACAAAAATAGCCCATGGACTTTTTTCTTTTTTTATTTAACCTTCGAAATGGAGAGATTTAATAAGTTTATTAGAATTAAACAACATAGAAATTATTTCCTGGTCCTTACTAGAGAAGCATAATTAAAAACCTTCTAATAACAAAAAGGGACATCCTAATTTAGGCTCTGCTATCCTAGTAATCAAATGTTTCGAAATTTATTTGATTTCAGTTTTCCAGTCTGGATGAAGGTATTATCAGAAACACAATTTAAGACAAAGGCCAAAAAATATGCTTAAATATATTCTTCTTTTTTCACTTTTAATTGTAACATCAACTGGAATTATTGGTTTAAATACAAATTCCACTATTTATTTATCACCTAAAAACCTCCAACAGCTTTCTATTGCCTTGAGTATAAAGTCTAACATTTAGAAACCCTTTTAAAGTCTTTTTTTCTGATGCCATTCTAAGTCCCTTTCTTTAGAAGCAAACTCTCCAACTACTCCAAAATATTCATTCGTAATCAATACCCCAACCATACTGAATTACATCCTCTTCCCTAAATCTTTCATACTTCTTCATCTTTCCATCAATTTGTACTTCTGCTCTCTGTGTCTGGAATATCTCACTGCCTCTCTCCACAGAGACACTTGACAGATAAAATGTATTGTCTACTTTAACAATCAGCTCAAATGCTGCCTCTTCTTTGAAGTTTCCTGACCTCCTCCCGATTGATTTTTAGTAGCCTCTGTCCTTCCCAGCGTGCCCTCTGCAGCTTTCAGTTGTCTCTTTTTGGAACTTATTTAATTCACCACATTGAACTTAGGTTTTTATATTTCTACCTTATAACTTAGTGATGAGACTTCCTCAAGGGAAGTATTCTCTTTTTTTCATCATTTCTTTCTACCTATGCTAGTCCTGCACAAGTATTTGTTGACTGTTGATTGAATAAGTGAGACTCATTTGTATGTAATGTTCACCTGCAACTAATGAATATTACATGTTTTTGATTGTCAAATTACATCTATATTTTCTTCTCTTTCTAATGTAGACATATTTTATTCTCTCTTGGTATTTCTACTTTAAAACTAAGTATCTGTTTATTTTATGAATTATTCAATAGGAGAGATATAAGAAATAACGGTTTTGAGAAATATGCAAATACACTAGTGACTTTTCTTTTTCAAATTTCATAAGCTACAGGGTTAATAAACCATGAGCATCTGACAATCCAAGCATCAAATGGGATGCACAATATGTTCTAAAACACATTAAAACTACATTTACTGCATTTGAATATTTAAAGATCTATTTACCAGATAAAGACAACATTATCATTTTTTGTTTTACTGACACAATTCCAGTAATTAATTTTTCATTCATTCAACAATATTTATTGAAAATTAACTAAATGCAAGACATTAGACCTGATGCTTTGGTAAATATTTCTTACTCTCAAAGAACTTAAAATCTAAGAGGTAAGATAAGGCATGTGTATAAAATAAGCCAAACATTGATAAAAGACATTAGTTCATAATGAAATATAGTAAAAATTCAAAGTAAGGAAAGATAATTCCCTTTTAGAAATAAAGAAGAAAATGTTTGAAGTATACCTTAAGACATCAATAGTATCTGGCCTAGGATAATAGAAAATCACCAGCCTTTCCGTTTTTCAATATTTGCCCTTTTTTAATTCTTGACAAAGGAAAGTGCATAGATATAAAAAACCTACTACAATCACCTTAGACATGCTTAAATTACAATAAGAACAACATTAAGACACAATGACAGCAACTGTGTGAATACTAGTTGTGGAGCGAAAGCCTAATTGATTTATTTAATGAAGGATTATTAAAATTAGATTTTTAAGAGATTTGTCCCACTTAGACCAACTCCCCTCTCTAATTCGAGTTATTCAGTTATTTTTGTCTAGATATTTTGGATAACTGGAATCTGATAAAAACCCCAGGAAAATAACACTGTCCTATGGTCATCCAATTATATTTGGGCTACATTCAACCTGAAACAAATCATGTAAATTTAGAAATTCTTCTGAGAATTATTTTTATTGCTGTCTAAGAAATCATGTCATTTTTCAAAGAATTACAGCATTTCTTTAGTGAGCAAGTTTAGTAATAATTATCAAATAATATTTCAATTCAAGTGAAAATAAAATATTTCAAACAAAGTAGTTGGAATTAAAAAATAATTTTTACTATGCTTGGTCGACATAAACATAAAATGAAGAATATAAGAACCTCAATTAAAGTGTTGCACAACATTTTAGGAATATCAGAAAGAACGGACACGTTCTCCACCGAGCTCTCATTTGTGGTTCTTTTAGCTAGTGTTACGTTTTGGGAATTTAAAGTCTCGAAGAAGATAATTATCACAAACATAAATCAAAACCGAGTAAGCATAGAGATATCTGAAAATCAAAAGATATATTTCTACACGAGTGGCTCTTACCAAATATTAGGTTTTACAAAATGTATTTCATTTCTATTTTAAACAGTTGACTAATAACAGGCTATTTTCAATAGGAAAAATTTGTATTGGTAAGGATTTCATTGATGTAATGATTAGGAGACCAGCGGATGATGGTATTATTTCCAATATCATATTTTTTTGTTTTATAGTTTATCTTATACAAATAATAATTTTATGTTCTGAGCTTATGATTTACTTATGTATAAAAATGGTAAGAAAAGATGTATTGAGAATATTATTTATTATAGACATCATTGAATTGAAACAAGGTAACTGCTTATTAAATATGATCCCTAACCCTTAGCTCGGTGGCTGGAATCTCTCTGAATCAGTGAAACTTCCTGTCATTGCAGCCTTGCAGAAATAACTCAGGAAGGTGAGGTGGGGGTGTGTGCTCTTGGCGGATGGAGACTATCATATTCGGGGAGGGCATATGGAGTCGACACAGCTATTGATGATACTGTTTTGGCACTTACAGTGTTTGTGCTGGAGTTATTTACCCAACAGGCACAGAAAGCAACATTTAGGGTATTCGTAAAACTAACTCATCCACCTCACTAAAATATTTTTGAAGGAATTCAATACACAGTTTTTAGAAAACATTGAAGTAATCATTATAGAAAACAGAACTTGTCTAGGTTATTTTATATCCATTTCATTCTTTACTACTTCTCTTATTTGAATAAGATATGGAGGTGAACTCATAAACTTTTGAGTGCTAGACTATCAAAGATCATTAGGATTATGTCAAAAGGACATAGTAATCAAGATGAAGATGTTCTCAATGTCTAACTTTGAGACAACTGGAACTTAACTCAAGAAAATAACTGCAAATAATTGAAACATAATATGTGTTAAAATTCACAAGTCCTTAAGGGTACTTAAAAAAACTACAGATAAGCTTAGCTGTTGCCACAAAAATACTACATAAAAATCATACGTAAACTCAATGGATTAAACCAATAAGTGTTTATTCTTTCTTGCGTAAACACAGGCTGGAGAGGGTTGACTGATCTGGGCTGAGTTTGGCGGGGTTTATCCCCAAGCTGCAGGTTGGGTTAGGGTTTTTCACATCTGTCTCAGCCTCTTTGGATTAGCAGGTTTCTTGGGGCATGTTCTCATAGTAGTGACAAATGTGAAAAAGAAAGCCCAACTGTGCAAATATACCTCATGCCTCAGCTTGTTTCGTTGTTGCTAACATCCCACTGGCCAAAAGAAATCACATGGTTAAAGCCAAAGTCAAGGGGTTGGAGTATACACGTTGCTTTTATTGGGAGAAACTGCAGTCATATGGCAAAAAGCATGGGTAACTGGAGGCAGAAAAATTGGGGCCAATAATTATATCCATTATAGTCAAAATTAAAGGGTGCTAAGAAAACTATTTTTTTAGAAAATGACAAATATGGAGAAAGAAACAAGTTTTATTCAGCTTTCTTATAGATATTATACCTCTCTGTGGACAAATGGATGAGGGGATGTGTCTCTATAACCAATTTTCAACCCCTAATGAATTCATGAATCTCAACATCCATGGCCACTGATATAATAAAAAGAGACATATATTTCTCTCTTGGGAAAACACATATCATATATAAAGTAGTCTTGGCCATAAAACAAACAAATAAACAAAAAAAATCAAACTTGACCCATCAAACTCTAGATCCAACTACTAATTCAAAGGTCTTCTAGAGGTCAGAGGATCTCACGGACACAACTGCAAAAAGGAACAGCTAGGGAAAATCCGTGGAAAAATTGTCTAAGTTTCTTCAACAAATAAATAATGAACATACAAACAACAAATAAAAGAAGTTAAAGAGTCTTATGAAACCCATTCAATAATCACAACCTGTGGGCTTTTTTGGATCTTGAGTCAAGAAGAAACTGAAATCATTTCCTTTTTTCTGAAAGACAGCATAAATTAGCAAAGGCACAAAAGTAATACTTCCAGTTTCACCAGTGATGTTTCTCTAATACGTTCTCTAATGTTTCCCAGCAAGTATTAATTTTACCCTTCCATAGACGAGCACTTTCATATTTATGACAGGAAACCCAGTGGGCAATGTAAGTTTTACATTATTATCAAGGTTGGGTATTTTGTGATCACATGTTTCAAATAGGAATTAATTATCCAGACATTTGCCTACCTTATACCAAACATTCTGATATGAAATTATTTATAGCTCTACTTGAATTCTCTATACAATAAATAGGTTTTCTTAAAATAATTTCCTTCTAATTACCAAGAAGGAAATAACAATTTTAAGAATAGCACTAAATTCTAAGAAAATAGTTACTTTTCCATATAGAATTACACCAGCGTTGAAATGCCCCTGAATTTTTAGTTACTTATATTTGAAAGAGAAAACACTGTTGACAACTTAATTATCCCATACTAAAGTTTTCCAATGCTCTATGTTTCCCTATAAGACTGTAGTTGAAATTAAGTCATTTATTTTAAGTTAGAACCAAATCTGGGGTAAATGATTGACAGTCTAAAATGCTGGGTTAGACAGAAACAGAAGGGGCACTTGAATGAATTGTGAAAGGGTATAAAAATGTACATTCAGTAGCTCTTACAACATTAAATTTACAAGTAGACTTTGATATAAGAACTTGGATATACATTGCACATACATTGTCAATGGTGCATTGACCATGTCAATGGTGTATTGCTTTTGACCACAATTAAAAGAAGCCAGCACATACATGGGCCACCACACTTTTTCCTTTTTAAAACCTTTTCTTCATTTCTTAAATTAAAAAAGTAATACATATTCAACTAAAAAAATCCAGAAAAATATACAGAAGAAAATAAAAATTACTCATAGCCATTTTCCTCAAAGACTGCCATGGTTTACACCAGGATATGTATTTTCATGTTTTTCATATTCACAAGGGATGTATATATTACATGGGATCAACATAAAGCTATTTCTTTCTTTCTTCCTTCCTTCCTTCCTTCCTTCCTCCCTTCCTCCCTCCCTCCCTCTCTCTCTCTCTCTCTCTTTCTTTCTTTTTGTGAGGAAGATTGACCCTGAGCTAACATCTGTTGCCAATCTTCTTCTATTTCATACTCGGGATGCTGCCACAGCATGGCTTGATGAGCAGTATGTAGGCACGCCCAGTATCTGAACCTACTACTGTGGGCCACTGAAGCAGAGGGCACAAACTACTACACCACTGGGCCAGCACCTAAAGCTATTTCTTAAAGATTTTTCTTGTTATATAATTACATAAAACATATTTCCATTTAAATAAATATGCATCTACATAATTTTTAATAGCTCACACATCCCACTGTATTGTGCTACAATGTATTTTGCACATTTAGGTAGTTTACAGTTTTTCCATCTTATTGAAAAGCATTGATGAGTATCCTTACACACACATACTTCCACATATGTCTATCAATACTTAGAAGCAGAATTTCTGGATCACAAGTTACATTTTAAAAAACAATTTCCATAATATATTGCCAAATTTTCCTCCAATATTTTCCCCCGATTTATACTTCTTTCCACAAGGTATGCAAATATTCATTTCTTCTTTTTAATAATGATACACTGGATGTTTCTATTTTTATTTGTTTTTCTTCCTTTATGAAACAGCTGTTCATATCCTTCATCAATTTTTCTATTTATATCTCATTTTTCATATTTATTTAAATAGGTTATTTATTGCAAACTTTTTTCTGAGTATGCTAGTTGCCTTTCAATTTTAATTTTTTGACAGGAAAATAAATGAAATTTTTATATAATCAAACTTCTTGGTCATTTTTTCATCGTTTCTGCCTTGGGTATCATGGTTAGAAACACCTTTTCCTTCTCTGTGGCTATGTCAATATTCAAATATTTTTATTGCTCATATTGTTTCATTTTTCATTTAAATCTTTAATAAGTGTAATGATTGGTGAACTAAGCACCACTTATTGAAGATTCCTTCTTTAAATATATTTGAAACGTTCCCTTTATCATTTAGTAAATTCTCATACATGCTTTGGTGTGTTTATGAACTTTATATTACTCCTTTAATCTGTCTGCTTGTTCTGGTAAAAATCCCTCTGTGTTTTAGTTATCTTGGACTTATAATGCATTTTATAACCTCTTGTGCATCATTCTTTTTTTCTTTCAATATTTTCCTGATTTCTTCCTTATTCTTCTCCCAAATTAAATTGAGGTTTACTAGATTAATTGTTAAGAATTTCTTTAAGGTCTTAATTTGATATTGATAATTTATGGATTAATTTGCAGAGAAATGACACTATTGCACTGTTAGGACATCTCACCCAGGGCCATGGCTGTTACACTCCGTATATTCAAGCTTTTCTGTGTTATTCTTCATTTAGTTCAATAACATTCATCACATATATACTATGTATTTATTTTCATGTTTATTTCTACATATTTAAATTTTTTCTTTCATTTGGGGAGAGGATTTTCCAATTACATTTTCTCTTTAAAAATTAACCTTAGTTTCCATAAAATTTCTGTGTGTGTGTGTGTGTGTGTGTGCGCACTGTGGCTCCAAGCATCATGTGACAATGATTGCTATAATAAATACTGTCTGGGCCCTTGAGGAGCTCTAATGATAGGCTTCCCTTGTGGGCATGAGTATGAATTTATATTATTGAGTGGTCTGTAAGCAACAAAGCAGAGAATAATAATAATAAATATAGAGAATCCCAGTTGATAGCATCCTTATGTGCATTAAAAAAAAGAAAAGGCAAAGTATCTTTGGAGGAAAAAATTCCCAATCTAAATGCCTCAGGATTCCCCAGATTTCATTCAGTGAAATATATTAGCTTACTATAAAAATTACTAAGAACAAAATGAAACGAGCTACCAGAAGTTTGAGTCAACCAAAAAAGAATCAATAAATCTATACCTCCACTGATTTCAAATATGGAATTGGGTATAGAATATAAAACAACTATGTCTATACCATATTGAATATCATTGGCATATAGGATAACATTTGATTTATGTTCCTATACTGATCTCTCATATTTGTTCTAATATTTTCACTTGCTTCTCTTGTGATTCCAACTATATAGTCTATTAATAACAGCACTATTTATTGCTATGAATTGTCTTACGAGTTTTCCAAAACCTGTTAGGATAAACGCCTATTATCATAAAAATATAAATTATACATTATTTTAGCTCTGATCCAAGAGTTATTTAGGAGAGGTTATCTTTTAAGAAAAAGAAATTGCTTAGCTTTTTAGGAAACATCATTTCTAGTTTTAGTGCTTGATATGATTTCTCATTTATTGTTGGGAGTATATATGGGAGCTAACACATTATCAATTTTTAAAAAACATTTGCTTAGGTGATTGAAAAGAAGACATAGTACCTATTTTTAGGGCACAGAGTTCAACATTTATTAGTTTGATTGCCATTATATATTTCAACTTTTGCTGTTCTTTTGTTTTTGTTAGCTTGCTCTCCCTTGAACTGATAGAGATATATTAAATTACTTTGATGTTATGATTTTGTCATTTTTCCTTAATGTTTTGTATATTCTGATGCTAATTCATCATGTTGAGAATGATGCACTTCACTGATAAATGATTGTTCTCGTTCCATTAACTTTTGATTAAAACAGATTTGCTAATCTTAATATTGTACTCCTTACTTGATATTATTTTAATTTGGCTGAGCTACATTTTATTTAAAAGCATTCTGAGTTGCTTGATGCTATGTTTTTAAAATAGCATACAGTTGAATTTTGCATTTTTTTCTTTCTCCATCTTAGATTATCTATTTAATTTTACTTTTGTGACACATTTTATTCATTCTTGCCAATTCTTTTTTTCAGTTAGCTTTTGCTCTGCTTATTATACTTTTATTTATATTTTTTAGATTTTTGGAAAAAATTTTTTTATTCTAGCTGTTGATTCACTTCATTTTTTTCAAAAAATATGTGTATATATACATTATATATGATTATCTATTTCTCTATTTTCCTCTTCAAAAATAACTGAATTCCATCTATTCTTATCTGAGGATAAATTAGTATACATCTTCCTTCATGCCTCCCAAATTCTATCCTTTTTATAATTTGATACATTTAAAGTTATTCTGTTATTTTACCTGATTTGTGTTGTCTTTAAATAACTATCAATGTGACCATGTTTGAAGCTATATTTATGATAATTAGGATGGTAATTCCATGCTTAGTATGAGTTTCAGTACTGAAACCACTTCTTTATGTTGCTTAATCTCCTGCTAGGCTGGAGTACTTCCTTAAGTAGTTTCTCCATGAAGGGTGAAGAGTTATATAGTTTCTAGCTAGGTTTGGACTTTAAAACGCATTTCTGTTCTCTTCTTCTCTGAACGACAACCTGACTGAGCATAAAAATCTTAGGTCTCAAGCTTTCACCTTAAAGCTCTATATACTTTCCCTTCTATTGCATGTTTTAGAGAATTCTGAAGCCACTTGATTTTTCTCTCTTTTTTTACCTAACCTGTTTTTATCCCCGCATGGATGCTGTAGAGACCTTGGTAGTCTAGGAGCTCTTTACTTCCTAACATTCTTCCTACTTGGGTGGAAACCCACCTCTTACGGTCTTAGTGGGAGAGAAGACTTCACCTCTCCCTGTGGAAGCTGCACATCCAGATCTTCCCTCTCGCTTCTCCTTGGAAGGGAGAAGCCCTCCCTATTTTCCAAGACAGGGTCTGCACTGTTACGAGTTCTATAGACTACATAATAGCCTCCAAAACACCCTAAGCTTTTTCTCAGTTAGCCGGAGAAAGTTTGTGTTGCATACAACTGAGAGATGGACATATCAAGAAATTCATTCCTTTTCCTTTTTATAGTATATATTTCTATGTTAAATATACATATTTATATTTATTTATTTATTTTTGTTTTCAGATACCTCATCCTAAAATGAGGAGATTTTTAAAGGCATAGCTACATTATAGATATTGGGCATCCCTCTGCATCCCCCTGACCTGCTCAGGGGTTTAAATTGGTTTAGAGACCTTCTCTTAGCATTCAAGACTCGTGAATATTTACTAGTTCTGAGATCTAGTTCTCAAACTGGAGTATGCATAAGGCAGGGCATAAGTAACCCTTAGGAGTCAATTCATCTCTGTGCAATTTCATCTCTTCTTTAGGTGAAGCCATTCTCCAAAGTGCCAAATGCAATAAGACATATTTTTCATGCCTGAAAAGTAAAAATTTTCTATATTTTGTCCAATGTAGCCAGATTCAAAGCAACAAATAACTTCAATGCTTCCGGAGACTGCTCATTGAGAGAGCAGCTGCTAAGTCTTGACCTAAGCAAAGACAGGGCCCACTGCAGATATAGACAGGGTGACAACACATCCTGGTGAGTCCAGGAGACCCCGTTTATGCCTGCTAACATTAACAGCACCCACTGTCACTCTCAAAAGTGCCCTGGTTTAGATGATGCAATCATTACAGAGCCTGGATGCACAGTGTTCAAGCCCAGTTTCACAAGGAAGTTGATAACAGCATCACCAAGAGCGAGCAATTCCAGAAGGTGGTGTTCCTCCAAAGCTTCTGCCATCACAGCAGCCAACTAAACCTCCCATGGCTGTGAAGACTGTGTTCTGTCTTGGTTTCTGCAATCAGTATCAGTTTCTGGCCAATTGGAACTTTTAAATCAAAGCCAATTGAATGATCAAAGATAACTTCACTATTTCAGGGAAAAATCCCCCCAACCACTATAATGGCCACTAGGGGTTTTGCTCATTAGTGTTTTCTGATTCCTGACTCTACCGTTGTCCTGTGACTAAAAGGATTTACGGTGATGAAAACGACTTAAATTGAGCTTTCTCAGCCCGCTTCATGAACCACTCCCCATCCCAACTCTAGTTATTGTGTTTCAAGTTCAACATTGTTCAAGGGGTCCATGATTTCACTGATTCCTTTCTGATATAACAGTGGTCTGATAAGTGATTTATAAATTGGCTATGACCTTCTATAATCTAGTGTAATCTACAGTGTATCAAAGAGAAATGCTTGAAATTTGTGGATATTTTTATGGCTGTCTTCCTTAGTTTAAAGAGAAGATTGGAATTTTCCCCTGTAGGTACATATTCTGCAGCAGTTCTATAGTAATTGTGGAGGTGGTGGCAAGGGGGGAGAGTTGTATTTTGAAAGCAATATGTGTTTGCAAACTACATTAACTTTAAAACATTTTAAATGTTTAAAACTTATAATTAAATATTTTCAAAACACTTTTCTCTGTCTAACTCCTTCCAATTCTGCAAAGCATATGACTTTGCCTGAGCAAGCAAATATAGCACTTGAGTAGGACTCACATATATTTAGAGCAGCTATTACAAAGCTGCTATGTCCAGAGTTTAGTGAAATAATTCATAGGTTTTTACTTTGAGTTTCTAATAAAAAATAACCATGCTTTACTTTTTTTTTGGTGTGTTTGTGTATGTGTAGGTTTAGTTAGGTACATTTTTATACCATGAAATCAGTTAAATATTTACCTTAAAATCTAGAATAAGTTGACCATTTTCTCAAACATTCACTGAAAGATAAAAACCAATTTTAAAATTAATTTTGAAGAAAAAATTGAGATTTTTAAGTTTGTTTTCTAGAAATTGCCTATAAGATATTTTAAGCTTTGAGTTGATTCTAGAGGATAGAGTTCAGAGTCACCTGCATTCGGTGTCTGTGATGAAGGAATTATAAGAACGCATGAAGACATTTATGAATATCATAATGAAACACATTTTCTCTTTCCCTATTTCTCAAGTTGAAACTCTTTTATGTGACCTACAAAAATCAACATCTAAACTAAAAACTCTCCCAATAATCCTTAGTCAACTGAATTTCATACAGAAATTCATTTTACACAAAGTCAAAGCATGCATTTTCTGCAAAAGTCACCTTAAAATGTAATTTCTGAGTAATTTACGTTTATGAAGAAACAAAGACTGGAAGAAAATAAGTAGTTAAATGGAGCCCACTCCCTCTGTGAACAGCATATTGAATCAGATTTCCTTAGCAACTAACCTACTTTCTGACTTAAACTTTTTGTATAGTTTTTTAAGCTACACAAGTTATTAATTTGCTCTCAAGGAATAAGTTGGGATCCGGAAAATATTACATAATTATAAACTGAGGATCTTTAAATAAACAAAAAATAAAAATGCCTATAAGGAGCAAGACACAATTCAAAGAGTTATGAAGGAAAAAAGGTTAAGAATGTGGTAAAGAATAAAAGGCATTTTGGAAAACTTGAAATTATTTAAAATTCTGTGAAAATAACTTCTCATGTTCTTGAAATATATCAGGGCTAAATGTGTTCTGATATCACCAACGTTGTAGAGACAAACCCATATTTAGGTCAAGTGGACATCCTCTTTCCTAGTACAAGCAAAGCAAAGCAAACCTACCTTCACTCTTTTTTCTGTCATATCTAAGAATTTTCATTTTAGTATATATTTGTTTAAGTCTTCTCTATTACAGTGTAAATGTTATCTAGAAAGGATAAATGTTACCCTTCCTTGAAATAACGTAATTAGACTTTTGGAAATGGGGGCAGGTAAGGTTAATTTTGAAATGGAGATGGAACCTGGACAGAATTGCTGATTGGACAAGTTCCTAAGTTTGAAAGGAGAGTTTATGTGTGTGTGTGTGTGTGTGTGAGTGTGTGTCTTCCTGTGAATTGGGGCGGTGGTAAGAAGGGGTGTCAAACTGAAAACAACACATCATTATGACTTAGGTTGACTATAATCGTACTGCATTACACTAGGTACCTGGAATTCTGAAATTTACTCAAAAATATGCTCAAGGAGATATTTAGCATTTTGCTTAAGTTGACAAATTTTGTGAGTTTGTAACCTGGGCTTGGTTTACTCTTTTCTGAATTTGAATCGTTTTCTGTCTTTTCTTCTTGTTTTTTGTTATTGCTTATATAAAGCAGAAGAGATTTTATTTTTTCCAGCTTTCATGAGGTATAATTGACAAAAGTTGTATATATTTAAGATGTACAATGCGATGATTTGATATACACATATATTGTGAAATGATTACCACAATCAAGCTTATTAACACATCCACCACCCCACAGTTATCTAATCATTTCTCCCAGGTCTTTCACTCATTCACTCATTTCTCTGACAAACAATTCCTGTATATCTGCTATGTACCAGGCACTCTCCTAAGGACTGGCGATATGAAAAGAATAAGACTCAGACTTTGAATAAGTCTCAAGGAGCTTACAACTTAGTGTAGGAGGCTGAGACACGAAGTAATTATAAATCATTGATTGGTCCCTTGGTCATACTACTCAAGGGGCATATAAAAGGAGGAAAGTAGGAGAGAAGGAGAGGAGGGGAGACATCAAGAAGAGTTAATATAGGTATGAAATGAAAAGTAAAGGATGATTCAGATTAGGCTGGTAAAGACAGAGGAAAGCCAACTCACGACAGTGGAAGCATGGGTTCTGAGATAAACAGTGGCATTGATGGCTTGGCATGAGAACTAATGCCAATTCTCTTCAAGGAAGCAGCCGAGGGAAGAAACTTTCCTAAATTCTCAATCTGCTACAAATTTCATACCAGCCTAAAAGGTCAGTAATGTGCTATACCTGCAAAAAAAATTTGTATTTGAAAATGCCTTTCACAACAAAACTGCTCTATGGTAATTGCTTTTATTGCTTCTTTTATTTCCATATTACAAAAGAGAGAGAAACTAAATAGTCTTTCTTTAATTTTATAGTCTACTCAGAAGTGACTTGTGATCAATTTCTTTAAGGTTAACAGCAATAGAATAAATATCAAGAATCTGATAGATGAAGTGACACATTTCACAGAAAAGCTTCTTATTGATCATGCATCTTTAAAGCTACATCACAACTGATTATCAACCCTAACTGATTCTGGCCAAGATTTCCTGAGAGTGCAGCCAGCAATTTAGAGAGCAGCACTTGTAGTAAAGCATCACTTACAGAAAGGAGGTCACTAATGATTTTCCCTTAAAAATGAAATTATAGGTATTTATCCAAAGAACTTGAAAATGCAAAGGCATAAAGATACATGCACCCCTATGTTCATTGCAGCATTATTCACAATAGCTAAGACTTGGAAGCAACCTAGATGCCCATCAAGGGACGAATGGATAAAGAAGATGTGGTATACACACAATGGAATATTACTCAGTCATAAGAAATGATGAAATCCAGCCATTTGTGGCAACATGGATAGTCCTTGAGGGTATTATGCTGAGTGAAAGAAGTCAGAGGGAGAAAGCCAAACTGTATGAACTCGCTCATAAGTAGAAGATAAAAACAACGACAAACAAACACAAAGCAATGGAGATAGGATTGGTGGTTACCACAGGGGAAGGGTGGGGAGTGCAAACGGGGTGATTAGGCTCACATATGAGGGGATGGACTATAGTTAGTTTTTGGGTGGTGAACATGATGCAGAATTCGAAATATATTACGAAGTGCATCTGAAAACTATATAATGTTATAATCCAATGTTACTGCAATTAAAAAAAGAAAAAAAATGAAACTATATAACTTAACCATACAAAAGCCATATTCCAAATACCAGATGGTCATTTCTACCATCGTACATATACTAACCATTTTCCAGATTCAATAAATAGATTTTTCACTAAAATAGAAAAAAATCAAAGAACGCATTTTTCTCATTTTTTAACTTTTTATTTTGTAATATTTATAGACTTAGAGAAAGTTGTAAAAATAGCACAAAATTTTTATAAATGCTTCAATTGGTTTCCCCCAGAGCCAGCATCATTCACGTAACCACAGTACAATGATTGAAATCAGAAAATTAACACTGATATGATACTAGTAACTAATCTACAGATTTTGTTCAAATTTTAACAATTTTCTGATTAATATTCTTTGTCTGATCCAGGATCCAATCTAGGATTCCACATTGCCCTTAATTGTCACGTCTCCTTTGTCTCCTCCAATCTGTGACAGTTCCTCAGTCTTTCCTTGTCTTTTGTGTCTTGACACTTTTGAAGAATAATGGCAGTTATTTTGTAGAATGTCCCTCAAATTGGGTTTGTCTGATGTTTTCTCATTATTAGATTGAGTTTATGTATATTCAGCAAGAATATGACAGAGGTGACGCTGTGTGGCAGGAGGCACATAATATCTATGTGTCTTATTACTGCTGATGCAAAGTTATTCTTTTTCCCTTTGTAATTAAAGAGTATCTTGTGGGAAGATGCTTTGAGACTAAGCAAACTAATATTCTCATCATACTTTTGCTTACTAGCTTCAGAATCCATCTAGCGTTTCTTGCCTGCCACAATTGCTGTGGAGTTTGCCTAATGGTTGTTTTATATTTCCACCATGCATTCTATATTGATAATTAATTGGAATTCTTCTGTATGGAAGAACGTATTCCTCCCCATTTTTTATGTATTCAATTCTTTATTTACATGAATATGGAATCATGCATGGATTTTACTTTATTCTATTGGCTGTAATCTGTTACCATTGTTACTTATTTTGTTGTTCAAGTTGTCCTTTATTTGGTGATCAGGAGGTCCTTCAGATAGGGCCCTACATCCTTTATATTTGCCCTCATCATTTTTGAGCACTTCCTTACTTTTCAGTACATCAAAATGTTCCAGGTACATCTTGTATTTTCCCTTCCCTATCGCCGGAACCAACCATTTCTATAAGAAGCCCTGGTTCCTTTAATTGGAGAATGGGTTTTAGAAATCAAGATCAGGGTGCTAGTTAAATGCATACTTTTAAAATATTTTTAGAATAAAAATATGTTATTTTTAAAGTCTATTATATTATTCACTGGTGAGGTTGTCATTATTCACTGATGCTATGCACGACCTGACCTTAATGAACAAGTCATTATTAATACTATATTGTTAATATTTACCCTAGATACCTCATTCTTTCTATAGATATTGGCAATCCAAGACTTCCATGAAAAAATGTCCCTTGGGTAGATGTTGGTGGTTCCCAGGTTCTTGCTGTTGTCTTGATCTTCCTGTTCCAGTTTAGACAATCTTCCTGTTGTTGTCATCTATCTTCCGAGTCGTTTTTATCAAGAGTGGTCTATCTTCGGGCCTTATTTCTTAACTTACTCCATACCAAGTCCCACCCCTTAGATAGACGCTGCCCTTGTGCTGCCTTCTGACTACTCAGAGCTAACATAGAGGTGACTTGGGTTAGCTTGCTTTGCCTCACAGGGGCCTGTACTACACTATTTTTTTTTTTCTTTCCCCATCTGACCAAGTCAAAATTCCTGAATTCTCAGAATTGCTGACGTGGGCTAGATATTGAGAGGAAAGCGATGGGTTTAAATATGGTCATACTAGGTTGCATATCATTCATTGGCACTCTCCGTTAGATTTTCAAGTTTTAGTTGATGTCAAAATGAGACAATTAATTCAGTGAATTCCATGCCTGGTGATAAAGTGAAGTAAAACGTTTTGGGAAGCATGGAAAGTATTTTGGATAATACTATAATTTCTGTTAAATGCCCAAAATGCTAATACTAATTTTAGACAATCCCACTTCTTCCTCAGTATGTGAAAAGAGAGAAAGTCAGAATCTCAATACAACATATTTGCACAGTGCAGCCTCTGGTATAACATTTATCTAAATCTATGCTGTATGATGCCATTGCACGGTACAAAAAAGTTAAAGTAATTCCATACAAAGAGCTCAGATGAACATTTAACAGGACGATCTCTCACGACCAGTCTTATAAATTTACATTCAGAATATCATAAAGTACCTTTTTTTTACTGATTGCAAAATTTGTAGTTCCCTGCTGACACGAGCTTCTCAAGAGGAAGCAGACACTAAAGGCAGATGTGACCGGTTTGGTACTGTTTACGCTGTGATGCTTTCCCCACTTCTGACTTGTACCCATCCATCACAGATAAGTGACTGGCAGCAAAATAAATGTCCACAAGGTGTGAATATTTGATATTGAAGGTTTCAGTTGAAATGAGCATTGATATTTTATGCGGTCTTGAGGGAACTGAAAACATTTTACAAAAGTCCTCTATCAGTTACACTGGGATTTTGAGATATTGGCTGTTGATCCCCATCTTATGTTAATAAAGGTCTGAGGATACTGGGAGAATACCTTCAAAACCACAGGGTCAGTGTGAATATCCCACTATGGGAGGAATCTCAAAGCACTCCTCTGATCATTCCAGAGCCGGTCATAAAATAAATTAGTCAATTCAAACATATAAAGTTGTGTTTCTTATTCTTCAAATCTCTTCTATCAGATGTAGACATGACTGGTACTCTGGGTGGCCTTGCAGGACACGCGTCTCTCGCTCGTGTAGTCTGGTACCTCACCCCTCTCCTCCTGCCCTCATAGGAAAGGTGAGTGTGACTTCCTAGCTCCATCAGTGCCTTTCTCTCAATTTAGAGCCCTGCTCTGCCAATCTTGACCATGTTTCTTCTCCTCCCAGATGCCTAGATCACTTGATCTTAGAAATAAGATGCTTCCCCCTGGTGGAGACTGAACCCTGAGAGTATCATCACTGTTGTTCTCAGAGTCGAGTCATCAGAAATTCATAACATCACTCCATACTCAGACTAATACTAAAAGAAACTGTTAGAAAAGATTTTTAGGTAAAGATACTAAAGTAAGTATGCAATTAAGACTAGTACTCATAAATAAAACATTTTAGCAATGTTAACCAGTCGGTGAAAAAACAACTACATGTTTGGGCAGATACACAATGGTACGAGCTCTTGTAAAGATATAGATTACTTTTCCTTTTTCTTATCTCTCTCTCTCTGACCTGCCTGTTAGCTGGGGATACTTAGCTGTACTTGTAATTGCTTTAATTGCTATTCTAATTGATTTCCATTTTTAATGAAGACAAAAGGGGAAAAAGAGTTGTAGCATGTGTTTAGTATCAATCCAACCACTGTTAAGGACCAAACTTTGTGCAAAATGTTGTGAAAACAAAGAATTATATAACACATCCTGCAATAGGAGTTCTGAAGGGTACATGGCACATAAGCAGATAATTACAACTCAGTGAAGTAAGCAGTGAATCAGAAGTAAGATTACATGAGAACACTTGGTTTGTGGGTGGAGGTAAAGGAATACCAGTGGGAACTGATTTCAAAGAGAAAGTGAAGTTTGAGTTGAGTCTTAAAATGTAAATAGCTCACCAGCCTATAATCACAGGAATGACTTGTCCTTGGCCTAATTCTCTAACCTCAATGTCAGGACTTCTGTTTAAGTGACAGAAACCCAACTCTGACACTTCATGAGACAATTTTATTCAAATCCTTTACATGCATCTTTGACTCCAGTGTCTTCATAATCATAGTACCACATTTTGCCTCATTTAAAACAGAATTCCCTAACACATCATCCTCAGAACCTTCTGAATTCTCTCAGACAGAATACATTTAAAAAAAAATACATTTCTGATGCTCAAGTACTCAGAAAAAAACTTTAGGATAACATTTGTCTTAAATGAAAATATCATTTTCCCTGTAAAGATGTATTTGTGATCCCTATATTGTATTTTATAATACTATTTTTATAGTAATATTTAATAAGTTTATTTCCAAATATTGAAAAATTAATCTTATAAGAGAATATCTCCAGAAATAATTACTATAATAATATAATTAATAATTGTGTTTACTTTTTATTCATTTTTAACTGAATTTTCTCATATGACCCCAGGAGCCCCCAAAACTAGCATTGATTAGAGTTATCTCAGGCTGATGTGTCTTCTTCAAAAAGAATGTTTTTGTGTAAATAAAACAAATCAGAGAATTCCTCAAAATGTGAGAGACCTTGTAAAGTTTCAAATATGTCAAATCTCTCTTTCTTATGATTTGGGGGGATGGTTCCCCTCTTATGTAATGACAAAGAAGTAATTGATAACCATAAAATGTCCCCTTGCAGTCTCATGATGAAGCTAGAAGCCGGATTATGGTATTATAATGAATGAACAGAAACTGAGAGAGTTTAGGTGACCATATTGGACAAAATTTTAATAAGATTGGCCATGGAGGAATCAAAAACATCCCAAAGAATAAAACCCCAGGACCAGATGGCTTTCCTGGGGAATTCTACCAAACTTTCAGAGAGGATTTAATACCTATCCTTTTCAAGCTATTCCAAAAAATTAGGGAAGATGGAACACTTCCTAACACATTCTATGAGGCCAACATCACGCTGATACCAAAACCTGACAAGGACACCATGAAAAAAGAGAACTACAGGCCAATATCACTGATGAACATAGATGCAAAAATTCTAAATAAAATTTTGGCAACCAGAATTCAGCAATTCATCAAAAGGATCATACATCATGATCAGGTGGGATTCATACCAGGGACACAGGGATGGTTCAACATCCGCAAATCAATCAACGTGATACACCACATCAACAAACTGAGGAATAAAAAACCACATGATCATCTCAATAGATGCAGAGAAGGCATTTGACAAGATCCAACAGCCATTTATGATAAAAACTTTGAACAAAATGGGCATAGAAGGAAACTACCTCAACATAATAAAGGCCATATATGACAAACCCATAGCCAACATCATACTCAATGGGCAAAAACTGAAAGCCATCCCCCTCAAAACAGGAATGAGACAAGGATGCCCTCTATCACCACTCTTATTTAACATAGTACTGGAGGTCCTGGCCAGAGCAATCAGGCAAGAAAAAGGAATAAAAGGAATCCAAATAGGGAGGGAAGAAGTGAAACTCTCGCTGTTTGCAGATGACACGATCTTATATATAGAAAACCCCAAAGAATCCATTGCAAAACTCTTAGAAGTAATCAACAACTACAGCAAAGTTGCAGGGTACAAAATCAATTTGCATAAATCAGTAGCATTTCTATACTCCAATAACGAACTAACAGAAAAAGAACTCAAGAACACAATACCATTCACAATCTCAACAAAAAGAATAAAATACCTTGGGGTAAATTTAACTAAGGAAGTGAAGGACCTATATAATGAAAATTACAAGGCCTTTCTGAGAGAATTGGATGACGACATAAGGAGATGGAAAGACATTCCATGTACATGGATTGGAAGAATAAACATAGTTAAAATGTCCGTTCTACCTAAAGCAATCTACAGATTCAATGCCATCCCAATCAGAATCCCAATGACATTCTTTACAGAATTAGAACAAAGAATCCTAAAATTCATATGGGGCAACAAAAGACCCCGAATTGCTAAAGCAATCCTGAGAAAAAAGAACAAAACGGGAGGCATCACAATCCCTGACTTCAAAACATACTACAAAGCTACAGTAATCAAAACAGCATGATACTGGTACAAAAACAGGTGCACAGATCAATGGAACAGAATTGAAAGCCCAGAAATAAAACCACACATCTATGGACAGCTTATCTTTGACAAAGGAGCTGAGGGCATACAATGGAGAAAAGAAAGTCTTTTCAACAAATGGTGCTGGGAAAACTGGAAAGCCACATGTAAAAGAATGAAAATTGACCATTCTTTTTACCATTCACCAAAATAAACTTAAAATGGATCAAAGACCTAAAGGTGAGACCTGAAACCATAAGGCTTCTGGAAGAAAACGTAGGCAGTACACTATTTAACATCAGTATTAAAAGGATCTTTTCGGACACCATGCCTTCTCAGAGAAGGGAAACAATAGAAAGAATAAACAAATGGGACTTCATCAGACTAAAGAGCTTCTTCAAGGCAAATGAAAACAGGATTGAAACAAAAAAACAACCCACTAACTGGGAAAAAATATTTGCAAGTCATATATCTGACAAAGGCTTAATATCCTTAATATATAAAGAACTCTCACAACTCAACAACAAAAAATCAGACAACCCAAACAAAAAATGGGCTGGAGACATGAACAGACATTTCTCCAAAGAAGATATACTGATGGCCAACAGGCACATGAAAAAATGCTCATTATCGCTGATCATCAGGGAAATGCAAATCAAAACTACACTAAGATATCAGCTTATGCCCATTAGAATGACAAAAATATCTAAAACTAATAGTAACAAATGTTGGAGAGGTTGTGGAGAAAAAGGAACCCTCATACACTGCTGGTGGGAATGCAAACTGCTGCAGCCACTATGGAAAACAGTATGGAGATTCCTCAAAAAATTAAAAATAGAACTACCATACGATCCAGCCATCCCACTACTGGGTATTTATCCAAAGAGCTTGAAATCAGCAATCCCAAAAGTCCTATGCACCCCAATGTTCATTGCAGCATTATTTACAGCAGCCAAGACATGGAAGCAACCTAAGTGCCCATCAACAGACGAATGGATAAAGAAGATGTGGTACATATATACAATGGAATACTACTCAGCTGCAAAACAGAACAAAATCATTCCATTTGCGATAACATGGATGGACCTTGAGGGAATTATGTTAAGAGAAATAAGCCAGTGAGAGAAGGCTAATCTGTGTATGACTCCACTCATATGGGGAATTTAAAAATGTGGACTAAGAACAGTTTGGTGGATACCAGGGGAAAGGTGGGGTAGGGGGTGGGCACAAAGGGTGAAGTGGTGCACCTACAACACGAATGACAAACATTAATGTACAACTGAAATTTCACAAGATTGTAACCTATCATTAACTCAATAAAAAAAAAAATAAAAAAAATAAAAAATAAAAAGATTGGCCATGGAGGAAAGTGGAGAACGTGGTGGTATGTAGAAGGAGACTCGTGATCTTAAGGGCTGTGTTCGTTAATTTTTGGAAGAGATGTAACAATATTTAAATGTTGACAGAAGAAACTGGTAAAGTTGTTTTTACTTTAATTATTGATTTACAAAAGTCTTTTTATATTCTTTATGCAAATCCTACGTCAGTTTAATGTATTTATGTCTGTTATTTGACTTTTATTTCATCTACACCAAGGTAAAGAAAAAAATTGAACTTAATCAAAATTAAGAACTTTTGCTTTTCAAAAGACACAATTTAGGGAACAAAAAAGCAAGCCACAGACTGAGGAAAATATTGGCAAGTCACTTATCTGAGAAAAGATCTTCTGCAGAAAAACAAAGAACTTTCAAAATTCAATAAGGAAACAATTCAACTTAAAAATGGGCAAATGGGGCTTGCCTGGTGGTGTAGCAGTTAACTTCACGCCCTCTGCTTCAGGGGTCTGGGGTTCACAGGTTCAGATCCCAGGCGCGGACGTGCGCATTGTATCAAGCCATGCTGTGGCAGGTGTCCCACATATAAAGTAGAGGATGATGGTCAAAGATGTTAGCTCAGGGCCAGTCTTCCTCAAAATAAATAAATAAAAATAAAAATGGGCAAATGACTTGCAAGATTTGTAATAATATCTATTCCGCCATTCCTGATAGTGTGTATTCTCTCCTTTTTTCTTGATTAATCTCCTGAAAGGTTCATCACCTTTATTAATATTTTCAAAAAAATACTCTGCTTTTTAATTTCTTCCTGTTTGTATGTTTTCTCTGTCATTGATATCCTAGCTTTAGAATTTCCTACCTGCTACTTATTTTTGTTTTAATTTGTTCGTCTTTTTCTGGCTTTTTAGGGTGGAACATTAGGTAATTTACTTTAAATGGCTCTTCTTTTCTAACACGAATTTAAAGCTGTAAAGTTCCCTCTAAAAACTATATCATCTATATCTCACAATTTTTCATATGTATGTTTCTGTTTTCATTCTGTTTGAAATAATTTCTATTTTCTCTTGTGACTTCTTTCATACATCTGTTATTCAGAGGTATGTGGTTTAATTTCTAAATACTTGGCGTTACTTTGAAATTCTAATTTGCATTGTTCTCTAACTTAAATCAGCTGGGGTCATAGACTAGATTCTATTAGATTTCAATCTTACAGCCAAATACTCTATCCCTACTCCAGCAGGAGCTGTTCCCCCTCACCTTAGATTTCAATTTTGAAAATTATTTAGATTTACATTTTGTCCCTCTATGAGGTATATCTTGGAGAATATACCACGTGCACTCCATAAGAGTGTTTATTCTGTACTAGTTTGATGTATTGTTCCACAAATGTCAATTAGGTTGAATTGTCCATCAGTGTTGTCAAATCTTGATATGTTCTAACTGATTTTTTTCTAGTTTTTCTATCATTCTTTGAGGAAATGTGTTAAAATCTGCGGCTATTGTGGATCAATTTCTTACTTTAATTCTGTCAGTCTCTGCTTCACGTACTTTGAAGCTCCTTTATTAGGTACAGATAAATTTATGATTACTGTGTCTTACTTATGTGTTGACCTTTTATCATTATGAAAACATACTTTTGATCTCTGGAAACACTTTCTATCTTGAAGACTTGCTCGATATTAACGTACTTATACCAGCTTTCTTATGTCTACTGTTTGCATGGTGAATCTTTTCAGTACTTTTACTTTCAGTCTATGTTATTTTTCATTTTAAAATGTGATTCAATTGGATAGTATGTTGTTGGAGTTTGCTTGTTTATTTACCTATTTTGACTCCCTGTCTTTTGGAGTATTTAGTCCATTTACATTTGATGTTATTATTGATATGTTTGGATTTAGGTGTATCATATTTGCAATATTTTTATATTTGTCCAATCTGTTCCTCTGGTCTTCCTTTGTTATTCTTATCTTGCTTTCTTTTGATATAATCAATCTTAGGCAGTATATTTCAATTCCTTTTAGCTTTACCTCTTTAATTATTACTTCTGTACTGAATGATAGTGCTATTGTTTACCGTATTTACCTTTATCTATTATAATTATCTTACAATATTTATCTAGTCTATTAAGAGTTAATATTGTACCACTTCATATATAATGTAGGAAGCTTGGACAGCATAATTCTATATATATCTACATAACTCTGTATATTTATTTTTTTAAACCCCATAGTATAAGGGTTTATTTTTGCTTAAATAGTTCATTATCTTTTAAAGAAAAGAAAAGAAAAAGAAAAAATGATAGTATCCTGTATTTAATCCATATCATTTCTGAGGCTCTTCATTCCTCTCTCTGGAGCAGAGTTTCCACTTCGTGTCATTTTTCTTCATCCTGAAGGATCTCCTTTATTATTTCTTGCAGTATGTGTCTGCTACAAACTCTGCCCTTGAAACCTCAAGCCAGTAAGATTGCAGAGTTTTGCTTGCATCTAGCCAACTTGCACTGAGCTGACTACGGAATAATCTCAGAGTAAAAGCCATATAAACACAGATTGCACCCAGCACATATTCCATCTTTCAGTGGAACAATATCTCCTACTTCCTGCCTACATTTTTGCTCTGATCGTCCTTTACATAGCAATCATTTGTAATTTATCCTAAGTGCATAAGTTTTATCTGTGACAGATTTGTCTGCTATGAAGTTCTCTGCCGTTACTGACACTAGACCTCTTCACTTGCTCAATTTTAAAATTCAGTTTTATATCATTATAAATAACCACTACCAATAAATATATCCACAACTTAATGGAAAATTAATGGAGTCATCTATCTGTATATAAAAATACATTTTCAAGAGTATTTATTGAGAAATGAACATGGAGCTGTATGATTCATCTTTGGTTAAATGTTCATGGATTATAGGGCAAACCATTTTCTCTCTCAGTCTTTGCTTCTTCTCTGTATAATAAAAGGTTTAGACCAAATGATTTCATGTCTGAATATAAGGCTAGGCATATTGTGGAATTTTTGTACTTTTTCCCTACTCCATACTTGAAAATAACTGAGACACTGTGTTATTTGAGCCAAGGTTTGTCTTCAACAACACAAATGACCTAAAGCACTACTTCCCAAACTTTAATGGAAAGTTATTAGAATGCAGAGTCTTTTCAGTTTTCTTAAGTGGAGACTGAGATTCCGTAGTGCTCTGAAGGGCCCACTTGATACTGAAACTACTGATCTGTGGAACACACGTCGGTGAGAATCTGCAGCAGAGAGGGGCATTGCACAGATTTTGGATCTTTTGGCCAGAGACACCTGGATTTGGCACTCTGTTCTGTGATTTTGTAGCTATGTGACTTTGGGCAAATAAGTTTACTATCTTAGTTTTATACACTCATCTGGGAAGAGGGAACAATTACATCTACCTGGCAAACTGTTGTCACACTTATATCTTCAGAGGACTTGGAACAAAACCTAAAGTTAGAAGATAATAATAGAAGCTCTTTCTGGTTGAACAGAAAATCTTGTTATGCTTAGAGAAAATATATTTCCTGAAATTTTCTAATAAAGAAACATCAAATTTCCATACAAGCTGTTACTTCTCACTTAATACTTCTTTCTTAAAATATTATATTCCCTGTCAAACTTATAATCACTTCTCCCTTTTCTAAAGAAGTTTTTCATTTGCCAAACTGTGGCAAACTTATAGAAAAGGAAAATGGCCTACGAAATGCAAGTGGTGTGATATGAAGCAATAAGTCAAGCCAGATTCATTCAGCCCTTTAAAGACTTTGCCAGGAAAAGGTAAGCTAAACCAAATAAAGCTGTGCAAAATCTTTTGGGAACATGAGATGGGCTTTCAAAATTCGCATCATATCGGATAAGTGATGATAAATTTAGAAAGCATTATTAAGATATCTGGAACATGAAAGATTTGATTACTGAAATTGCCACTCTTCTTTTGACAAGTCCCCTTTTAGTCTGGAATTTATCTCTCTCCTTTATCACTAGCTACACCTTAAGATTGAATGACAACACAGTGGAATAACGATTAAAACAGTCCCCTGGAGACGGCTGTTCCTACGCCTCCCACTCCCTATAAAGGCGCTGGAATTTTACATGGGAAAACCTCTTCTGATTATATAAATTCCTGTTCTCGGCCAGGGAATAACTGTTTGCTTTAATAGTTAAATAAGTTTTGTGTTGCCTTCATTTTCCTACAATCTGTAAGTATATTTTTTATTCAAAGGGATATCTGGTGAGAGGGGTTGCAGAATATGAACTATGTTTTAGTGCACACTATCCAGTGCCCGACCAGAAGCCATGTTTTTCCTTTTCCTTCCTAACAGAATCTTTTCCCCAGCAAAGCTGGGAAGATGCTCTACTAAGAGACATAGACCCTGGTTAGTCTAAGCCAGTCAGTAGCTGGTAGCTGCTTTGCTGTTGACATCCTTGAGCTGCTGATTATTCGTATGCATATGAAGATCATTCTATTGACATGTAGTATATGCGAAAATAAGTGTTGCATAAGTCAGTTTAGGCAGCTATAACAAAATGCCATAGACTGGGCGGCTTAAAAAGCAAATACTTATCTCACCTAGAGGCTGAGAAGTCCAAGATCAAGGTGCTGGCCGTTTAGCGTCTGGTGAGAACCTTCTTCCTTGTTTTCAGAAAGCAACCTTCTTGCCGCATCCTCACAAGGCAGAGACAGAGAGGGCTCTGACTCTTCCTCTTCTTATAAGAACGCTAATCCCATCATGAGGGCTCCACCCTCAGGACCTCATCTGAAACTAATCACCTGTCAAAGGCCCCACCTCCAAATACATCACATTGGAGGTTAGATTTTCAATATACGAATTTGGGGAGAACACAAACATTCAGTCCATAGCAAGTGTCCTTTATTTTTATATCCATTTATGTTGTAGATGTTTCTATTACTTGTATTTAAAAGTGGCATGCTAATGTTAAGCTAATTATGGGCACTACGTTATACAAAAGTGATGCCCTTCACCCAAGTTAACTACTTTTGCAATACTACGTATACCATGCTGCTCAAATATCCCCCTTCAGAGTTTGATAACTAAAAATAATTTTCTTGAGGATATCTAAGATACTAACAAATATTTTTCGTTAGATTTTCTGACATAGTCCTATATTCAGTCTTGTATGTCAATGTCTGATTTTATAGAATGACTTAGTGAAGCCACTTGCAAAATGGCCACCTTGGAAAAAAGTCGTGATATCAATATAATGTTGTACATTCAAAGGGAACTAATTATGTTCAGCAAGCAAAATTTTTTTTCCTTTATTACCAAAAATCACAAGCTTGTGGAAGAGAGTGGCTGACTAGGGAGTCCAAAATACCAGAGGTAATTAATCCATGGTGTGCTCTAATGAACCAAAATATTTGAGTTTTAAAAAGCTCCCCAAATTAATATCATCAGAGACCAATAAATTACTTAAATTTACACACTTTATTTTTCCTTTCTTCAAATTATCTCCTAGAAGCAGGAAGTAAGAGTAAAAGAAATGCATATTATATCCCACTCCTAAAAGGTAAGTCAAATTATTTTAGATTATTCATATCTCCCTCATCAAGAGTTTTTCAGGTCCTAAAGGCTGTTATCAAAAAGTAAGGATGAAAAAGTTAAGCCTGGAAATATACACAGTAGGCAAAAGATTTTATGTAAAATACAGATGCTTTTCAAAACAGAAGTTTCTAAAATCTGCCATTTACAGACGTCCATAATATTCAGGTTCATGTTATCCATGAACATTTCACAGTATGTGGGCAGACTGTATCCTTTTCGGTTACCTAGGACCAAAACCAAAAAGCGATAATGATCCAAATGCTAACAACTCATGAAACTGACCTATAGATTTTTTTAGTTGTCTCTGATTTTAATTTGCTGCCCTAAATGTGTACAAATGTTTCTTGGAAGAGTTTTTAAGGATACAGGGGGAGTTGCTGCTTATTTAAACAATTTTAATGAAGGACTAACCTTTTACACTTAACATTTATTCCCTTTATTTGCTTTCTGGCAGCAGTTCACACTTTTTTTCCTTCCAAAGGACATAGCATAATGAACATACACGAGATTATTTAAATGAATGGTTTTAATGAGTTCTTGGAATAGATTCTTTAAAAAGCAAGCATGAAATTGCTTTCCCAGTTGGGATGCTTTAAAATATTTTTAGAAAATTCATATATAAAGCTTTAAAATGCTAACCGTTTTTAAGGGAACAATGATTAAAAAGAAGCTTTTTATTGCAATATGATTTATCTTCACTCATACTGCAGGAGACATTAGAAATCCTAGCAGGATTTTTGAAATATTTTGATAGACTGTCACATTTCATGTTAATAAGTAGTTATTTATCAACTTGAAAGGCTGCAGCTCTTATATACTACTTTCACACATGGAAACACATAACCATTATAACTGGGGAATATTGACCAGGCTTAAGTAAATTTACTTTATATAGTGAACATTGTGCTGTCTCCTCAACCCCTTGGACTTCCTGCTCAGTGTCATAGTCTTGTGGTTGGGTGGAATTACTCCCAGCCCATTGCTACTGTGATTGTTTCAGAAGTAGGCATATGCTTCATTTGTTCTTATCAAAGCTATGTTCAAGACTTCTGTTCAATGACTTTTTTCAATTCCTGGATGGGAATGAGGAAAAGTATAGGCCCAAGACTTCTGGGAACCCTTATGCCACCATGAGGACTACAGAGAAAGTGAACATGTGGAGCAGGTTGCAGTTGTGAGCATTGTGGACAAGAGGAACCAAAACTCGATACAACTCTTCTTGACACTTGCTGTGGCCTCAGGCTTTTCTGTTCTGTGAGGAAATAAATTTTCTTTATCATTTAAGCTTCTCTGAAATTAAGAATACGGAATCCAAGAGTGACATGAACTGCCTTTGGCAAATATCATTGCCCTAATTTTGAAACCATTTATCCATTTGAAAGCATAAATTGTTTAATTGCCTCTGCTTAGATTCAAATGAACTATTCAGATAGCTCAGACTCTTAAAGCTGACATTTAAAAAAATTAAACCACCTAGTTAACAGCTAAAAGTTGGATGTTGATCAGTCTTGTAAATATTATTATAACACTTTGTGTGTTTTGTTTCTATGAGCAAAAATATTCACACATGCTATTGTACTAGCTTCTCTGGGAAAAAATAGAAAATATTAAAATCAAATTTCTTGCCTTTAAGAGTTAACCGCCTCATGTGATTTACACATACTTTTGAAAACGGAAAACATTCAATACAAAGGAACATTGTGGCACAATAGAGAAGCTTCCAGATATTTCCTCATACGTAAAAAGACTTTTCAACAAATGGTTGTTCATGAGTTTCCTTCCAGCTTTACCATCCTATAGCAAATGAAACGTTAAGACTTTGAGGGGAAAGCAGTTGAGGCATGTGACACTTGGAGATTATCAGGAAAGCTGGAATCCTCTTTCCTTTATAAATTGGTTTATTATTTTTCCACTTTAAGTCTTAAGAGATAAATTCTGTGTCTGTTCCCTGCATGGTTTTCACAACACACTCTTTGATGATGATATTTAAATTTTTTGTGAACAGATATTCTTCATTAAGTGTCTTTACATATCTAACTATATGCATAAGACAACATGGACTTGATGTTGAAGTTTTTAAAAACTTGGAATCTGAAAGGTTCAGAACTGGAAAGCTTTCCTCATATTGGTTGAACCCTTAAAGCGCGTCTTCCAAGTCATTGCTGAGCCTTGGAATTCTTTTGTTGGTGAAGGACTCATTAGATGCTAAGAATTTCATTCCATTTTCATACAATTCTAATGGTTAGGCTGCCATTTTTATACTTATCCAATGTATACTCCTTGGAATTCTTGAAACTCATCTGACATACTATTATAACTGAGGCTAAATACATTCTTTGGGAGAAATCTGCTGTATTCAGTCATCAACTGTGCTTATTTTTGCCAGACTTTCTTAAAACATGCAGTCATGTACAGAGACGTTTAATAGCTTACAACCAAATAAGTATTTCACCAGTAAAGATGCAATGACTTAAAAATCAGCACTGTCACCTTTTAGAATCATATAAATGAAATTCTTTGCTACTTACTATTATATACTTCTGCGGCACATGATTGGAATGGTGACACTATTCTTTTCAGAAATGAAATGTTCCACTGATAATAGTCACAGTCCTGGTAAGACTATGTAATATGATTATTAGTAGAAAATTGCATGCTTAAACATGCTTGTGTGTGGGCATAAGACCTCTGTCCTCCTTGTATAGGATAAAGGAGTCTTCCTTTACCATATATTCTTCACTTTCTGATCATGTAGTGCCCAACGTGCTAAAGAAAGTGAGAAAAGTGTCTCAAGTACTCCTTCAGTGGACCCTACACTACTTTATGCTGAAAAACAGAATGACTATCGGAATCGCTACGATTTAGCAATATGCCATTCCTCCTTTATGGGCTTTACATGGAATAAATGATTTATCAAAGTTGTTCTGAACTAATTTCATATAATTTAAGAAACTTTAGCTTCTCAACCAAAGGAGACTTCAAATACGTGAAAGTAATCTGTTCTTCTTCAACTTGGGGAAAGTTTGACTCTTAACAGTGGGTCTGTCTTTTATAAAAACTTGCTACAGAGTTTCTACAAATATTTACTTATTTACTTATTTTTAATGGTTCCTTAACTAGAGTGATAGAATGAGTTTTTTTCTTCCCACTACCCTAATTATTAAGATTCTGATAACTATCAGGGGGAAGGCAATGGAAAGTGACATTTTGTAATGTAACTCGAAGCAGGAAAGGAGGGAGACATATGGCATAGTAATAAACTGACTATAAACAACATTTCTCACACTTTGGAGAACATACAAATCACCCTTGAACTTTGTCAAAAGGCAGAATCAGATTTAGTAGATTTGAGATGGGCCTGAGTTTCTAACAGGGCTCTAGGTGATGTTGAAGCTGCTGATCCAACACTACACATTGAGTAGCAAGGTGCTAGAATATATGCGGACTAGAACACTGTATGTTCAAACTGGATATTGACTTCTGTTTGCAAATGGTCTGATGATCTATAATTTACCCTGACATCAAAACATTATGAGAGCTTTTATTCTCTTCCATCACCCACTTTCATGATCCAAAGCTCCACATTTGTCTTTTTATAGTAGCAGAATTAGATGGAGCAAATAAGACCAATAACCCACTCAAGTAGTTGGTCAAAAGTGGAGTGGAACTATGAAATGGAGGGAAAACAAAGGGTTAAAAGTACCACAAGCAAGATGGGGGAAGAAAAGAAAAGTAAAAAGGATTAGACAGAGGCCCTTGAGGAACGTCATGACTGTTGCTGTCTGCTAACTGAGTGTATGGCCAAAAGGTACACCTTGAGATTGAGGAATTAATGTACCACTTTTATGAGTAGCTCTGGGGTCAAGGATACAACCCTGAACCTCTGCTATGCTGTATAAACTATAATATCTGACTTACAAGTAAAGGACTGACTGAACTATTCTCAACAGCCGGGAGAAGGATCTTTCTCTTGCAGAATATACCTTATCTTCCCTGCTTGAGTATCATACTCCTGAGATTATGCCAGTTTTAAAATGTATATTAAAAAAACACACTCGAATATGTAAATACCAAATATTAGTAAATCAGAGATCTTCAAAGCATTAACCTGTGATGCTAAATTAAATAGTTTTGTGTAGAATTCAAAATGATGCAATTTCTGGGGACATAGCATTTTTACAAATCTATTATTCTTGAGGATCCATGAAGCCCTGTATTGCCTTTTATTTTTGCTGTGGGTATTTTCTAGAAATTATAACCTGTTCATTTAACCTGTGTGAAGTTATAAAGTAAATACACTACTAGAGCACAAGTGAGGGACATTCAATGACAAGCAAGGATCAGGCATATCCTGGTATAATCATTGTGCAATAATAAGTTAATATATAATATAAAGTATTGTGGCTCTCTCGCTTGCTCTCTCTAGATAGGGAGATAGGTAGATACATACATACACACATAGATGTATCTCTCTAGATAGATAGATATAGATATAGATTCAGACCTCTCTATATATCTATGCCTATATCTATATTTGCCTATGTTGATATTGGTGATGCAGGTCAGGAGGTGTGTGGGTCATCCACTAAATATTACTGACTCTGTCTTCTAAGCACATCTTAGAATTGCCTCTCATGACTTTGTTGGGCCACATGACTAGTTCTGTTTACTGAGTTATAAGTAGAAGTGATATGTATCACCTTTGGGTTATAGTACTTAATGACTTACACAGGATTCTCCCTCTTTATACAGACTTACAAGGTCTTTCCCTCTGGTGGTCAGCTGGCAATGTTCGGGTGGTTACTGCTCTAATAGACAGTGTCTCTTAATGACTAAGATGAGCAGAACCTCCCAGGTGACCAAGGGTGGCTATATAGCATGTGCATGAGCCTGAACAAAAACCAAACCTTCTGATTACAGGCATTATTTGTTGCTGTGTGCCATAACTAAGTCTACCCTGAATGATTTGGGTGAGCAAGATCTGAATCATTGAGGGCTACTAGAAGAAAGAAGAGGCATATTCATGAGGTCATGATGGCTGCCTGAGACACACTTCACTTAGTTTAAAATATTGTCCAAAATCCCTGAAATGTATATGAAGGCTAAATATATATACAAACACAGCTAAATCAGAAATGGCCAAAAGATCCACTCTGTCAGGTTGGCTTATGAAGGTGGACATGTGAGCAGCAGGCTGATAGTTCTATAACTGCAGGTCTGCAGTCTTTTTGGTGGACAAATGGTTAAATGAGATCAGAACCAAACTTACTCTCAACTGAATGTCAATGCATTTTAGTAGACATGTAAGTTTTAATATTTATTAAAAGTCATTTAAAACCTTCTATTGATGGTCATCAAATTTAAAATATTTTAAAGTGTTAGTATTAATATCAGATATTCATATTTAAACTTACAGCACTGACATTTAAAAAGAGTATAGCTTAGATGGTGTTAACATTATGTCAAACAGAATTTTAACTTTTCAGCTTTCACTGTAACATCCTTCTACATTACTTTATAAGAAACACAATTTGCCTATACATTAACAGAATGACAATGTGATTAATATAATTAAATACTTAAAAATGTTAACAGGGGCCGGCCCGGTGGCCGAGTGGTTAAGTACACGTGCTCCGCTTCGGCGGCCCAGGGTTTTGCTGGTTCAGATCCTGGGCGCGGTCATGGCACTGCTCATCAGGCCATGTTGAGGTGGCATCCCACATGCCACAACTGGAAGGACCCACAACTAAAATGTCCAACTATGTACTGGGGGGATTTGGGGAGAAAAAGTAAAAAAAAAAAAAGATTCACAACAGTTGTTAGCCCAGGTGCCGATCTTTAAAAAAAAAAATAGTTAATATAATTTTAAGTGATATTGATTTAAAACAGCTGTTGTAGTAAAAAGTCAAGTCCCAAATAATTTTTATCCATATGTTTACAGTTAGCATATGTGTAGAATCAAGTGACAATGCCTAACACAATGACCACTCCTACCCCAACCTGCTTCTGTCTTCTGAACACCATCATATCAGTCATCTGTACTTCCTCTCCTTTGCTTCCCTCATCCACCTCATCTGCAAGTCTTGCCAGAGGTCCTTTAAAAACATATCCTGACTCCAACTACTTATCTCTACTCTTGCACCCCTCACTTTGGAAGACACAAGCTCTTCCCCTGGACAATTATAATTGCCTTCCATCATTGCTGCTTCCATTTTCCTTAGAATCGCCAGAGTCATCCCAAACTTCCTCTGCTTAAAAGTTCTCAAGGACCTTCCATTGATTTAAAAATAAACTCAAAACTTCTTACCATTATTTACAAAATCCTACATGACATAGATCTTGCTTACCTCTCTGACTTCCGTCTTGTTCCGTGCATACTTTCCTTTGCTCTGCTTTAGCCAGGCTGGCCTTGTTTCCATTAGGTTCCTAAATCCATCCCCCATTTGCCTTAGAGCCTTTGTTATAACTTATTCCTCTACCTGGAATTCTCTGAATCTTTGCGTTGATGAGTCATTTATCTCTGAGGCATCTGTTTAAATATATCTGTCTTAGACATGCCATGCCTGACCATCCCTTATATCACATTCTCTCCTCCTCCATATCTTTATTCTTCATTAACACTTTTTTTATTGCCTTCATTAACACTTGTTGCTATCTAACTAAAATTATTTTAGTTATTTATTTGTTTTAGTCTACCCTTCCCTGAACATATAACCCTATGGGAGTGATAGACTTATCATCTATGAATCTCCAGCAGCTTGAATAAATGAATGAATGAGAGGATGAATGGAAAAACTGTCAAAATGAAATATAAATAACCAAATAGGTATTCAGTGCTAGTTTGGATCCAGTTGCTTATAAATTACTCAACATATTTTATCTTTTTCTCTCTTTTTTTTTTTTTAATTTTTATTTTTGAGTGCTTGGTGTTGTGTTAAGATGTTAAGATGTAGGAGAGAAAATTGACCTAAACTGGTCCTAAGACAGGAATGTTGGGGTTGTTTTGAGTTACAACCCCTTCCAGAAAGTAACAAATATTCCTGATAAAATGTTTGAGCAAGTTTTAGTGGAATTTCGTGATATTAATAACCCCATTTGGGAAGTTAGAATTACCCTCCCACCCATAAATTACTGACTTTGGATCATCCCTGTGGCAAATTAATAAATTTTATCAAGGCATTCCTATAACATATCATCTTTTGTCTTTTTATCTCATCCAAGAAAAATCTCTGAATTTCTTCTGCCTGGATTTTTTTTTAACTTTTGAAGCAAGTCTGAAATAAATTTTGGACATACAATTAGAACCAGTTGCTTTACGAATTTTCTATTATAGATGTATAAAGCGTTCTTTCTGCCTCCCCAAATAATTTAGATTTCGTATAACAAATCAGTCCTAATGAGGTAAATTTGTCCTCAGTGTATCCTAGAGCAATACAATGTTACCTTCCTATAAGCTTTCGTATGGACCACTCGCTGTTTCATACATATAGTTTCTGTGTTTTTGCTTATGCAGTCCCCTGGAAGGATTTTCCATCCCATTTTTGCATGCTTAGAACATCTTTAGTATTATAGGCACAGTCCAAGATCTCTCTTCTAAAAAATCTGTTTTAAATCCTCTAGAAATATCTGATTTTCAACAAAGCCCAACTCAGGCTGTTTAGAAGGCTTTTCAAAATGTATGGATATTTTAACTTTTTAAGTTGTTATAAAACGGGTGGGTGACAGCGAGTCAGGGATTCTAAATATAATATTATTTAACCCATGATGCTGATAGCATCCCCATAGAGAAACTGAAAAAATATCTCTTCCTCTTCAAAACTCCTATGACCCTTCACTGTCCCTATTTTAGCCTCCAAGTGCCATTCAGGTCATATTACAATCCTACTATTCAAAAGATTCTTTGACTCTTGAGTTTATGCCTAATTTACCCTTATCTTCCCTACTGGGCAAGTGTTCAATGAAAGTTTTTTTGAAAAAGTAGATAATTATATGTACTTTAATGTGTTCCATTAGCCACACTACTTTTACATTTGTTAACTAATCCAAAAATAGTGAGATTAATGGTAGAAGTTTCAGGTGCATTGAATTAGAGTTATGCTCCATGGGAGTGCAGGGGAGGAAGAATTATTCCTCTACCCTCTACGTCCTTCTTGCCGATCTAAGAATTAAATTGACATGAGACGGAATAACAGGAGAAAATCAAAGTTTAATAACATGTGTACATGGGAAAAACCCAAGAAAACTGAGTAACTCACCAAAATGGTGGAAGCTACCACCTTAAATACCGTTTTCAGCTAAGGGCAAAGGAGGATCTTGGGGGTAGTGGTTTTGGCCTTCCAAGGGGAGGAAGGCAATTTACATGGAGATGGAAAAGCAAATGTTTGATAAACAAATGTTGACCATTCTTTGTAAAGACAATGAAAGACGGAGAGGACTTTGATGAAAAAGCCCTTGCTAGGTTCCTCCCTATCTATCACACCTAGTTTATATTATACTATTGTTATCTTATGGTATTAGCTCCTTCCTGGAACAGGCCTTCTATCTCAAATTCTTTTAAGCAGTTAGGGGGAAGGTCAAAGTTTTTTCAGAGTCTCATGTTCTCAAAAATAATCAAGCCAAGGAGACACACTTAGGGGTGGCAAATTCTGATCCCTCACAGGAGAAAAGAAGGAAAAATACTTTTAGGGAGATAGGGAATGAAGATGAACTTCTGGTGCATCTATAAATAGAGATATTTCTAGGTAGATGCAATGTTCCTTTTCCAAGCCATTAATTCTTAAACTTGGACAGTAAAATGCTCACATCTGTTCCTGACAAAATAGAGAAAAAAAAGGAAACATATTTGATCAAAATTATTGTTACAGTCCCTTGTTGCATATAATATGTTTTCATTCTTTGTTTTCTAAATAGAATAGAAAATAGTGAACAGATGTATTAGCTGTTTGAAGGCTAATTCAGCTATCAGATTTGAAGTTATTCTTATCTGACTTTTTTCCTCTTTTTTAAGTAACTTGATAATGCAAACTCAGAGTGATTAAGACAATTTAAAGTAACCCTATTGCCCTGAAATTTACTGAATATCAATTCTGAACCTCTAAGAAATGTTCAGAGGCTTTAATTTGATGTCATTCTGATGAATTTAGATGAGGCATATTTCGATGCTCTCTGGCATAGCTCTTTTTGATGCTGGGCAGGTTACTTTCTGACCAAGGGAAGAAACAAGCTCTAAATGACAATTAATACAAAATGACACAATCATTCGTTGTTAATGGCTCTGATCCTCTCACCCAGAAGTGAGGGTTAACTCTGCTTTCTGCAAAATGTTCTCCTAGCTGTCAGTTTGCCAGCAAATCCATGGAATATCTCATAGAGCCCCAGAGAGGGGGACTGTGCATGGCACTTTACATTAACAGCACTCTTCACATTCATATTATGCTAATTAAGCAAGTACATTGCAATCTGATGTAATGATGGTACTTAAACTGAGCTTTGTAATGGCAATAATGTGCCTCAAAGGGCACAAGTCAGTGTCCTGTCAATGAGTTTAATCCACGCCTGGAGAAGTTAAAGGTCGGGAATGGTTACAATGTGCCAGAAAGTGCTTTGAAGTAGGAGGCTTGGAATAAACCCAATTCTAGATTCTCTAATAAAGTCCTTATAAAAACTCGTGACTTGACTTTCATTATGAAGTATTTTTCAAATATTAATTATACTCATGTCTGCTTCCACTGAGATAAGTGATATTAATCCCAATTATCAGGTTTATAGGTGTGAACAAATGAACTTAGTCCCAAAGGAAGCTATGATCCCATGCTAAATTTACCCCCAATATGTTTAACATTACATGCTGTTTTCAATCTGAGATTCATAAGGATATATGAAGCAAATTTTCATAAATTTGTCCTCTCAAGAATAGTGTAAAGATTCCAAACGAAGGTGGCTCATCCCTTTCCAAGATTCCTTGCATTTGTGAAAACATCCAGTAATATGATCACCAAAGCAGGGGGTTGCCAAAGTGGGTCCAATATAATCTTGGCGGGAGACCCAGGATCCTTATTTTTGAAATATTCATATGCCCTTTTCATAAGTACAACTGTTCTAGCTAAATTGACACATACACAAATTTGACCTTTTCTCCCCTCTTTTACCCTTGTTTTGCTACTTGCTCTATATAAGAAGGATTTTGTTATTGGCATTTTCTTTTCTACCCAGTTTTCATTTCTTTCCTCTCATCATTCAACTAACAAATCCCCTTTCCACCAACTGCTGAATCCTCCAAGGTTGTGATATCCTTAGTTAAAAAACAACTCCACTTTTAGTCCAGTGTTCTCACAATGAACAGATATTCTGCGGAACAAAATGGACTTTCTTGTTAATAACCTCATTTTTTAAACAGTAAGTCTAGCTCTGCTGAAACATTCTCAAATTACAGAAAATACAACATGAAACTGGCAGGGTAAAAATAAACGAAGCGATATGATAAGTGTGATTTTAAATTATTTCTAATTTACTCAATTATGCTTTCCTATTTTCCTAAACCTCAGCTACCATTCATCTCCATTTCCTTAAAGTGATTGTGTTTATCAGTTCCACTAGGTCAGCTTTGTGTTTAATAGACCTTGTTTGGAATCACAAAGACAGTCGCTGGGATTGTATCCTCTGAAATAGAAGATGTTTAACCTAGGAGCCTAATTCTCTTTAATGCAATAATTTGTGGAGAAACTCTCAAAATCCCAATAAGGGTGTCAAAGTCCAACCGCAAGGAATGAACAACAGGGAAATGAGCCCTCCTGCACCGAAATTTCAGTGCAGTCAGGAAGATTTCTATATCCAAAAGCATACCTAATCATCATAAATAGTGTCTTCAAAAAATCCTGCCAGCATCACTCCATAACTAGCCGTCTATGCACTGTTTTCCTTGCCTTCCGGTCTCCCAGCCAGAATGAAGGAAACATTGCATCGCCTTCCCTTTCCCCTGCATTTGTAAAACCAGACACATACTGTAAGTACACAGCTTCTGAGAAGCAATTAGAGTTAATTGGATTAAAAATCTAATCACACTACTGCTCTTGGCTTGTATCTGCAGAGCTGCATAGTGAAGCCTAGCGTTGCAAATGCCCGAAAATGAGTTATTACACTAGTCCATGGAAGGTCTCTGTAGCCCTTGTTTTATCTGCCTCTCTCTAGGGGCAACTTTTCATGGTTTCCTCAGAGAAAATGGCTCAGGTTTATTTCTTACAAAAGGGACATTTACACTTTCTTGCTTTTAAATTGCTTTTGAAATATGTTAAAGACGACAGCAAGAGAAGAAACGGGTACAAGCAGGACAGAAATACATTTAAAAATAGATTCTTCTGAGTCCAGACTGATGAGGATCACCACAGAGACTCTCCTCTTTCTTTCAGGAATGTTTCTAGTTTAAGCACTTGGAAGAAACAGAGATGTTCCTGCCAAAGCATTATGGGAAGTGGAGCAGTCCCTGTAAAAGGCAGAGGGGCCTGTGCTGGGGTCCTCCTGACCCTTTGCGACAAAGGGGATTGGAACAGATATCCTCTAAAACCCCTTTGCCTTTAAAATTCCATGAGCGTATGAGGTGAATGAAAGGCTGGTAACACATTATGGTGAAGACTGTTTAATTTTTAAGATACCAGGAGAAGATATACATTGAAAGAGAAAGACACGCCACGAAGCAGTTCCACCATAGAAAGATGTATGCTTATTCTTGATGTTCTTTTATCCAATAAAATAAAAATTAGTAATAATAATAATGATAATAGTAATAATAATCTAACACTTGAGCACTTCCAACTCCAGGGCACTGTCCTAAGCATTTTCTACATTTTCTCATTTAATTTTACAACCTCATGAAGGCGCTACTATTATTAATCTTTAATTGGCACAGAGAGAAACTAAGGCACAAAATGGTTTAGTAATTCACCAAGGTCAACACAGCAGTGCCAGAGCCCAGACTGGCATGTAGGTAGTATGGCTCCAGACTTCAGCTGCTAACTACTATGTATTGGTGAGAATATGTGCTTGAAAATCACCAGTCTGATTCTGTTCATATGGAGAGAATCCTGAAATGTCCTTCATAAACAGTTAAAAATCTCTTAGCAAAGAAAAATAAAACCTGCCCTTGATTTCCCTTTCTATTAAATCTAGCTCCTTTCCCTGTGCAATTGAGTCAGCTTAGTTATCGCTGCATATATATCTAACTTATACAATTTGTCAAGCACTTTTAATGACCATCCCCAACAACTGTCTGGCGCGCCTTTAGCCACCTTACCTATAGTCAGCTGATCTTGCTTGTCAGTGCATCTCTGGGGAGCGCCCAGGCTGCAAACTAAAATTCATCATTATTTTAATCTAAGAAAAACACAATTTGCAAAGTCTCTCATATTTCAAGGGCAATATAAATGACTCTTAGATTCCAAGATCACCAATCATATTGGATTCTTAAGACTTTCCCCGTTCATTAGTTTGCAATTATACTCAACTATCATCAACACTCAGCAAGCAGCTAGAAATCACATCAAGAGAAGGATGTAAGATATCACAGGAAGCTCCTGAAACAGTTTCAAAATAAAATCAGCTGTATATAATGCAGAATATTTTTCAGTGCAGCCATCTCTTACATGGGGTTAGGTTATAAAGACAATGATTAACATAAAAATCAGCTGAAAAAAATGATCCCAGGAGAGATTCTAAATCACTCATATGGGTTTATCTACATGGCTTGTTTTAAACAGAGCTGTCTCTTGATAGAGTCTACATGCTTAGTGTTTCTTCCATGTAGGAACAGACCACCATTTCTTCTGCTAAGCATGAGATACAACTCTTGGCTTATGTTGAGGCGCCATATTGTGTAAAAAATTCCCACCCGCCCCAGCCTTGGAAAGTATGTATGGTTAAATTTGCATGCACAAAATATGCATTTTATGAAGCATTTATAAAATCCATTGAAATAAAAATAATTATTAGTGTTAGGCCCTAGGTTAGTCCATTTATTGAATTATAAATGTAAATTAATGTATATTTCCCTAGGAAAATGTATGAAGTGAAATTTTACAAGTTCTGGCAAATAAAAACTACAAAATAAAAATGGAATAAAATGATATTTTTTATCTTGAATGTTGATGTTTGCAGAAAATTGTTTTAATCAAGGGATAAGAAAAGATAGATATAAATTTTGGAAGGGACATCTTCCTACATTTTTCCCTTGTACAATTTAATTTTAATAAAGAATGACTTTTCTAAATTGAAAATTTTAAGAAAAACATAAAATGCTAATATCCTTTGATCAGTAATTAAGGAAAATCTCCAAATAAAGGAAAAAATCAACAAAAAATAAGGGGTACTCAACAAAATGAAAATAGATATTATTAATGACACCTACTTTTGATGGAATATTATAAAATATTTGACCACAATGCTTTTAAAGATGGATGACACTGTGTAAAATGCTTATGCTATAATAAAGTGAGATTACGAAATGCTTAGTGCGGCATATACTTTTAGTTACCTAGTCAGCATCCATTTTAACCTTCTTTTTCTTAATTAACAGAACTCCAATTTCTGAAGAGTAACAATATAACTAGTTTTGAAATAAACAACTATTTGCAAGACTTCTGTGCAGCCAGAGCCAGGTATGACACGTTTTCGGCTATTGAGATGTAAGTGGAAGTCAATGGGAGGATCTTGTAAGGAAGCTCTTTTAAAAAAGGACAGAATCTGTTTGCATATATTCTGCCCTTGGCCTTTCTCCTTCCTCTTGTCTAATACTCCAGTGGCATGCTACACTCAGAGCAGCCATCTTGAAACCATGAGACAATGTGTGAGAATAACAGTTACCTAGTAAGGAGAGCTGCCTATAAAGAGAAGGAGCCTGGGTACCTGATAACTATTTACCTTGGACTTTCTTTTTATGTGAGAAAAAATAAACAACTAATATACTTAAACCTCTCTTTCTCAGGCTTTTGGGTCTGAATGCAATCTACAATTGATATAACAAATTATATGAAAGAGTGATCTCACATCACACACACACACACACACAGAGCAATGCAGACAGTCCTTGCTTTGCATCATCTCAATCTGAATATATTTCAGTTACAATAATTTAGTTAAATACACCAGTTCCCCAAAGCCACAATTCAAATCTCAGTTAGTACAGAATATCAGCAGTGAGTTACTGCATTAAGTAAAAACTCCACCGCTAGCTGTTCAGTTTACAAATCACTACACAAAGAAACAGATGCTCATTGTGATCAATGACCAACCTGGTCACTTCTTCAAAAGTCTGTTGGTGATTGGTCACTGAATATCTGTTGTTTATGTCACACACAGACAGCAAAACGTAAAGTTGTGTTGTCTTCCAGTGATAAATCCATGTGACATTTTTCAAAAGTGGATAATGGAAAGAGGATGTTGGCCAACAAAGATGAAAATGCAGCACAGAAATGAAATGGGATAATGCTGGAAGTAAATTTCCAGTCAAATATAATGAAGTTACAGGAAAAATAGCTGAGCATGGGAATGTTGGCACTGTGGCCATTTGAGGCACTCCAGATATGCAGCCAAAGGATCTTAGTGACATAAATGAGGAAATTTGTTGTGATGAAAAGGATGAAGATCCCAAGGGAAATGATGCTAGCAACTCTCCTCCAGAAAAAGAAAAACTTCACATTCAATGAATATTCAGAAATATTTCACAATATTATTAGTGCAATGGATAAAATCCTGGAAGCCCACTCAAACTTAGAAAGGAGAACGACAATTTACCAAGGTGTAGAAAAGATGATTTTACTCCATATCATAAGTTATATGGATGAAAAGAAGGCAGTCACTCTTCAAACTACTCTTAATAGGTTTTTTAAATACATAACTTTACTGAGGCATATTTTACACATCATATAATTCACTCATTTCAAAAGTACAATTCAATGACTTTTTTTGGTAAATTTACCAAGTTGTGTAAACACCACCATTTAGAGTTTTAAGAAGATTTCCCTTATCCTAATAAAATCCTTCATGTGCATTTATTGTTAATCCCGTTCCCCTCAACCTCAACACTAGACAACAAAAATCTTCTTTCTGTCTCCATAGATTTGCTTTTCTGAACATTTTATGTAAATAGAATCATATACTGCCATGCAGTAAGGCCTGCCTATACACACACACACACACACAGACACACACACACACAGACACACACACACACACACACACACAAGATTAATACAGTCATGCACAAATACATTAGTTACCTAGGTGTTGGGTTATAAAGGTGTTATAAAGCATTTTTCTAAACTTCTTAATATTTTATTACTTTTACAATTAAAAAATAAAATGCAAAAATAAATTATGTGGGAGAAATTCTTATGATTTCTTTATATCTCAATATAGGGATATCATTCATAGTACTTTTATACACATCAGCATGATTAAAATCATGTTTTGTTCTTTTTGAAAATGAAGGCAGGATAAGAGAGAGACTGATTGGACAGAGGAAGGCAGGAAGATGGATGTTAGAGAGACTATAAGAATGCCGTAAGAATGTCCTGTAGTGGAATGAGGCCGTGTGTGGAATAAGGGTCTTTTGAGAAGGTGGTGCACTAGAAGCAGTGATCCTAAATCCTCGCCCTCAGAACCTATACTGATTTCAGAGCTGATGGAACATTCCACTTCCTTTCCAAAGGCAAAGAAAACCTGAGTGTGACAATTGCAATCTGTTCTTGCTACTTTAATTTGATCAAATTCAAAAATTCAGACATGTTTATACGCCTCATAACATCCTAGGAATCACCAATATGAATACGTCTCCAAGGGATCTCCTAGATCCGTGCTGATATGGCATTGAATTGTCTCTCTTGAAGAGGCAGTAGGATGAGCCCAGGCTCTGCATGTGGCAACGTGATGTACACAGTGTGCTGGCCATTGAGAACATGCAACACGTTACATTTGCATGACAGGACAGGAGCACTACAATATGGGCTAGGGGTACCCTAGCTACTCCCAGAGGCAGTAGGAAATTTTAAGGAACAAAAAAAGTTATTTCCTCTAAAATCATGTAAACGTTGCTTGACATATCTCTATCAACATCTGCAATGATGTTTATGAAAATATTTAAACAATTTTTAAATTGAATTTGACATTATCCATATCTGTACAATATAAGTGAGGTACCACGATGAAACTAGAGAATTTCTTAATCATTTGTTTTACTACGTTCTACACTGGCTGTGAAGACAGTTGAGAGTACAAAACTATAGTCCTTTACAATATTTCTTGAAACACTGCTAATGTCTAAAATTCAAGTGTTATTGGAAGTGAACCTTTTAAAACCAAAATCGTGGATAGTCTGAATAAAATACACAGAGTAAAGTTGAATATAATTTGTTCTTTTACAATTTAACATACAATGAACTGAACAAAGTTTCTCTAGTAAGAAACTAAACCTTTGGAAGACTAATAACAATTTATTATTTCAGGATTCATGTGGGAATATTAACATTAATCACCAGAGAGAATTGGTGTTCATGGTGATAAAAAGCTACTCTCTGGATGTGGAGAGGTGTGAAATTTGTATAATTAGAGACATGTTTGTCCTAATTGCAAAAGTGCCAGAAGAATGGATTTTCTCATGTCTCCATAGGGTGTTTCTTAAATCTATTACTTTAAGAAGTTAAATACTGGGGGGCTGGCCCCGTGGCCGAGTGGTTAAGTTCGAGCGCTCCACTGCAGGTGGCCCAGTGTTTCGTTGGTTCGAATCCTGGGCGCGGACATGGCACTGCTCATCAGACCACGCTGAGGCAGCGTCCCACATGCCACAACTAGAAGGACACACAACGAAGAATATACAACTATGTACCGGGGGGCTTTGGGGAGAAAAAGGAAAAATAAAATCTTAAAAAAAAAAAAAAAAAAAGAAGTTAAATACTGGCATATGAAAACCTCAGCAGTGCAGATACTACCTAAATTAAAATGTGTTATAATTTTAATTTTGTTCATTTTAAATTGAGTGAACATTAACAGTGTAAAAGAGGTTTGGTATGGAAGAGAAGAATGTAAAATGATAAGGGGTTGTCAGGAAATGGAGACTTTGTAAATAGTTTAGCAGTTTAGTCTTTTTGTATAAGAGTGAAGTATAAATGGCAAACGATACTTAACCGTTTTTTACAATAAGGTCTCCAAAAAATTAGGTCTAGAATCCCACCCACTTGACACTGTGTCCCACTTCAGAAACAGCTTAGGTTCAAAACTTCATTTTTCCAAGTCAGGCAGAAAAAAAAACAATCCCAAACTAGAAAGTGTAAGTTTTCAACTCAGCCAGTAAATGCCAAAAACATGTTTCCATTCAAGTTCTAGAGAACATCATCAGCATTTTTGTTTCTATTGGAGACATTGTTTCATAAAATTTCTTTTCCAAATACAGGTCTCCCTCCTATGCTTCTCTCTTTACCACTCTACCAACTGGCAGAAAGATTCAGGACAACTTGTGGCTTGGAACATTCTGAAGGCCCAGGCAGGAAAGGAGTAGAGGGGGTCTCTTGTTGCTGCAGTGCCCAAGGCCTGGGAGTCACATGCTCAGATGATTCAGATCCAGCAGAATCTCAGGGCTCCAGCTTCCAAAAATAGAGTTGAGGTGAGACTTTTTTTACAAGTAGCCATCATTAGTAACAATGCCAATGACAACAATGGCAGTGCAGTGCCTCATATCTTTTTATTTTTCCATTTAATCCTCATAACAGTCTGAGAGGGTAGAAAGCATTAACTCCATTTTATAAATAATAATAACTAAACTTTAGCATGTGCTGTGCTATTTTGTCTGCATATGTGGCTGCCCACAATTTCTCCCATCCTTGTATGCGCATGACATTCCTCTTATCAAGAGGCCAAGTCCATTTCCCTTTTCCTCAGTGACTTGCACTGATTGATTGAATGCAGCAGAAGTGAAGCTGTGGTAGTTCAGGCTGAGTCCTTACAATGTCTGGATGTTTTTTCTTTTACTCTCTCAGAACCTGCCTTTCATGCTGTTGGCAGTCCAGAATATCTTGACAGAGAGAGAGAGGTCTTGTGGAAGAGAAGTGCAGGATAAGACATCACATGAAGGAGAGGCAATATGGAGGAGAGGTAAGATGGAGAAGAGTCAGGCAAGCCCCCTGACTGTCGGTACTAACACTCCAGACATGTGAAAGAGGGCTTCTGGAATCTTCTAGCCTAGCTCATTCACCAGCTGATTGCAGCTGCATGGGTGACCTCACACGACACATGTAGGGTAGAAGAATTGCCCAGCCAACCTCAGGATCATGAAAACTCCTAAATCATTGTTGTTTTAAGCCATTAAATTTTGGAGTGTTTTGTTACACAGCAATAAAATAACTGACAAATGTGCTTATACATTTGGAGTTTCCTGTATTAACTGATTTATCCACACAATTCAATGGAGCAGGTAATGTTATTGTCCTCCTGTTATAGATGAGGAACTAAGTACACAGAGGCTAAGTGACTTCCCCAAAGTCACACTGCTATGGTGGAGCCTGAGTACAAACCATGATCGTATGATCATGTCCTGCCACTCATAGGAGGACACCAAGGCTCAGGGAAGTGAAGTAGCTCACGGTGCGATGAGATTGCAAGTCTGTGCATTCCAAAGTGTGTGCTCTTTTGGTGTAACAAGTGGTTCAGTGTAGCTGAAGCTTAGAATTCATCGGTAAAATTGGCAAAAGCTGAGAGTAGAAAGGTAGGTTGGAGCTACACTGTGAAAGACCCACACATCATACTTTAATCTCTGGTCCAGTGATTCCTAAACCTTAGTCAGCAATGGAATTTTGACCAACCCATGACAAATGACAAATAATATCAAAAAGTATTCTATATTCAGTACCTTACATGTTCAGATCGCCAACTCATTTTTCCCCTTTAGAAGGAAGGACTCTCCCTTCATTTGCAACAATGTCCTTCCTAAATTTAAAAAATACCCTTTATTTTGTAAAACACTGGAGAGAATAGAGTTGTAGTTTTCTTAATGCTACTACTTGGCAAAATAATATATACACATATATGTATGTATGCATGTGGATCTACATACATGTGTCTATATATACATAATATACATATATAGATTTACTGCCTTATGAAATCTAAAAATCTAGGAACCACTACAGACAAGGAACTCTGGAAACTAACATGGTAATTTTTTTAAAAAAATAAAGCCTAATTAATCATGATGTTATGAATGCTTAAATATATGGATATTTGCATTTAAAATTGTATGGTAATAATAACTCACAATTTTTAGTTATCTTCTATTCTCTACTCTTTCCTTTATTATCATATCGCTTTTTACTCATGCCTCTTTGAAGACTGTTTGGGACCAAAGAAAGGAGAGAAAAAAAAGAAAATTAAGCATCTTCTTTAGCTCTTCCTAGTATCCCTGGTTATACCATGAGTGATGCTGAGTGCCTATTCTGTGCTGTGAATGTATATAAGAATCGCTCAGTTATTGATCAAAGGATTGACTGACTTCTTAAGGAGGGAGCTTTGTATTATCTATACATTGTAATAATTGTTGATATTCCTGGCCTTGAAAATGAGGGGACAGCTTTCACCATATACAACAGGCAGGAACAATATTAATACTCTAAAAATATCTTAGGCAAGCATTCCAAACTGAACTAAACAAAAAGAACGGTGGCAACAAGCTTTTATTTTAGCACTCAATTTTAATTTATCAAATTCAATGATGGGCAGTAATTTTGAGAAATTGCTTGTAGTGTAAAACATGCTTTTCCAATCTTCAAATAAGTAGAAAAAATATTTTAATACAATTTAGATTTTATTCCACAATAGCTCCTTGTAATTATGCTTCCACTAATTAAGGTTTTTATAGTTTGGGTTTAATTCAGGCTTCAACCTATTCTCCATCATTTTTTTTTATCTGTGAGCTGTCAAAAGTAACAACTCTACTCTCATTTTTGCCTTGTATAAAAGTCAGAAACTACTCCCAAGACCGCACCACAATTAAATACATGCATAGAAAGGCAGATATTATAATGGGAAGCAAATTAGTTTTTGCCTCAGTGACAACAAGTACTTGAGATTCTAGGAAGATTCTTCAAATAGCAAAACAACCAGGGAAGGCGCTTCAGTTGCCGCATAAACAAATACTACACGCAGCTATTCTAATCAAGCACATTGCCAAATGCTACCTTTAGCATTTGGTTTGCATTTCTAATTTAAATTATTCAGTGTAGAGTCATACGTTGGAATTTTAAGGGACTGCTAGCCATCTCATTTGTAGAACTATTTGTATATAATTAACTCTCATTTGCACCGATGACATATCCTTTTATATCCAACGTGAAGTCTGCTGTTCAGTTTCTACTCCTAAGAAGACAGCAAGTTGGAAAAGCTGAGTAAAATGAAAAAGAAAGGTAGCATGGATTCGAGACTGAGTAATCCAGATTTTTAAAGTACACATTTGAGATGAAGTAATTTTATAGTTTTAAGGTCAATAAAGAAACTATAGAAATGCCATAGGTATAAACACAATGTGTAATATATTTTTATATGAAATTCAAGGGACTTTACATTATGTTAATGCATTGAATCTGGAATTGGTCTTGTGTAATCATTGATTGATGACCTGGTCCTGGAATCCTGAATATGCTTATCCTATTTGTAGTGATATTAAATTAATCACACTTGCTGACTGACTGACATGAACAAAACTACGTATAAATTTAACCAACTGGAAACATAGTTCATAAAATTTAGTAGTGTTAAGTGCAAGGTGGTATTGACACGGAGAAATAAAACAAGGCAATGAAAGAATGTCCAGAAACCAGTGAGGAAGAAAACAAAACAAAGCAAAAACCCCAAAAGTTGTAACTGCGGAAGCCCCACCTTGTGGCCGCAAGGAAAAAGAACAAACTGAAGTCAACCTTGAATCAACGACCTTGACAGGGCAGTTATTGGCCACGTGCAAGGCTCCCTTTACTCCTATGACACTCTATAAGGTAATTCCATTAGTATGTTTCTCATTTTAAGGATTAGGAAACGAAGGCACAGAGAATTTAAGTAGGTTGCTTTAGGACAGAGACGGTGGGAGGAGACAGCATTTGAGCCAAAGCAGTTAGTTTCAGAGCCTGCACTCTCAAATCACTGTCATCTGTAAAATAATAATTCATTTCAAAGTTGGGAATGAAGCAAAATAAGTCTTGGATTTTTAAAATATTGTGCTAGACCACTTGCCAATCAACCTGTTTAACTCTGTTCTAACTCTCCTGGAGGACATAACTTATGTTCCTGTTCAGTTAGAGGTTGGTACGCAGACAAAAAAAACTGATGCGGATGCTTGTTAAGGTGGAGGACTGGTAGAAACGGTAAGGCTGAAAGTTATAATTTTATTCCCTAGTAGGACAATAACCAGATTTGCATTTAATTTAACAATCTTACATTGGTATTTCTTTCTTAAACCCACTACACAAAACTGTGTTTTTCAAACACTCTTGGAAACAGCTCTCAGTCTTTTGGTTGGTTTCTTAATTAATTAATTAAATGAGTCTTTGACATGTGGCCACTATTCATTTCTTATGTTTTTTAAACGTTTTTTACAACGTTCTCTTGGCAGATTAAAGTATGGAAAGTTTGAAATAAAGAAGCATCACGATGTCATAGTAAAAGTGTACAGATATTAAGCGACCTGGGTAACAAGTACAGATCAGGCACACGTGTAACCCCTCTAAGCCTCAACATCATTATTTATAAAATGAGCATAATAATTCTCAGCACAAAAAGATTGCTGAAAGGATTATAAAAAATAACAGTCCTGAGGTACCTAAACTGGGGTGGATACATCCTCTCTAAAATTCTTAGCTCATTTCCTCTCATTTTTTTAACCTGAGGTAGTCAGATGAATATTAGAAAGTTCTGCCACCACACCATAGACCTTGAACACCACACTTAAGTAAGCGTGTGTTGGGGGCAGCAGATTTGAAAAACCCAAAAATAAGAGAAAAGTAACCAAAATGAACACAAGTGTCTAGAGTAAATAATGTGAGAAAATATTAAAAGAAATTTTCCTTCTTCTTTCTTTTTGAAAATAAGATTCTGTTTTCAAGTATCTGAAGAAATTTTAGACCAAGGAAGTGGAACTCATGTGTATTCTACATTTGAGGAAGTACTTGAATAAATGAGTTCATACCCCAGAATTTTCTTCCAAAGTGCCCCCTAAAGGATTGGTTTCAAATCATGTGTGTCAAACACTGTTTTAGACTTTGATGAAAACAAATGATTTCTTCCCATGGAAGTGTCATAAATGCTGCTCAGGCATCCCTCTGTTTTAAAGGAACTGTCAAAAATGAGGCAATAATCATGGCCAAAAGTCAGAAATGCTTTAGACGTTAGCTATTTTGTAATTAAATTAATGTGACATTGGCACTTCACATTTTATTTTAAAATATACCCATTCCTTTATCTATATTATTTATTGATGTTATTTTTTCAATAAAAATTATGAAAGATTTGAAAGGGTCTGATGGAAACAAGGCATTTAGCAAACACTTCAGTGTTCCCAGACTCCATGGGGATCTGTGCCTTTCATTGTTTTTGAGCTTTTTCACAACTCTGTAAGTTTTAGACAAGTGACAGCAATGAAATGATATTTTTCCATAGAGATCCAAATTTTATTCATTAGAATCCGGTTATTGTCCCTTGGATCTTGACCAGGTTTGCAGTTTTGCATCTATTTGTAAATTAATTTAAGTACTTTTTATGTATCAGTATGTGGTACTTTGAATTCTTTAAGCTGGTTGTAACAGTTTACTGATTCTCTCATTAGTTAATCAGTTAAAGAATACAGTTGGCACATAATCCTTTTATATTTGTATGAGAACCATGCTTTTACCCTTTGTACAAAATCATCCTTTATCAATCAATCTCCATAAATATTTATGAGTCTGTATATTTATAAAAATCTCCTTGAATCTTTGGGTCCAATGATGTTATATGAAAACGGGCCACACACACCATGTCACGTCATATATCCTTGCTGCATATCTGGTTGTATTCATAACTCCATTGGGAATTAGAAGCCTAAGTTAAAATATGAGCCATCCATGCTACACATAAAACTTTGCAACAATCAGACTAACAAAATAAAGCATCACAGTAAAAGGAAAAGGATATTCTCCCTGTCTAGGTGAAATATGGAAAAGGACAAGCAAATGGATGGTTTGTCCGGTTAGTGGCCTAAGGACAGAGTATTCTTAGAACTTATATCCAACAACTAAGGAACGATTCATCATTTTCACTGTTAGGTTTTACTTAAACAGTACAGACCATCTATAACTCTAAGTTTAACCATAATCATTAGGACGCTTTGTTTTCAGTTCAAGATCTTTCATGCAAAAAGCATAAATATATTTAATAGCTTTAGAAATCATAATCATCTTCTTACACCCTGTGAGCAAGCACAGGATGAAGAGTTTCATTTGTGAGAGCTTTGGCAGAAACCTTAGAAAAGATAGCCAAAGTTTAAATAGCTCTATTTGTTTTGAGGTGACGTGGACAAAGGTGGAAAATGAAACTCACAGGATAGTGACAACAGTCACTTTTTGTCTGACCCCGTTGGGTCTCTGGTCCTCCAAGAGATATGTTAGTGGAGCAGTACCCTTTGAATCCTCCAGAGGCTCCAGACCCTCAGACTTCCGGAGAACTTAGTCCTCTTTATACCAAACCTATTAATATTCATCTGTATATGAGTTCAGTTGGGTTACAGCTGTCTTTTCGATATGTTACTTTTCTAAACATTTAGTTATATATTTACATATTTTGATTTTTTGTTTGTTTTTTTGAGCCAATTTTTTTTCAAGCTCTCAGAACTTTTCATGGGCCTTGAAAAGCTCGTAGAACCTAAACCACATTCCTTGAATAACTAATTCTTAATGTGTCCTATTATCGAAATCCATGTAAAACACGCAGTCCTATTCTAATGCTTTCTTAGGAATGACAATGTTGACTGAATTCTCTTTTGCAGGCGGGAACTACAGAGGAATACAGAGCTGTTTTTGTCTGTCCAGGAGGCTTTCCAATAGCCCTTCCTTGGGCAACTTAGTTTATTCCAAGTCATCGAAGTGAGCAGATGAACTAGGTCCAATCTTTTCCCGCCTGAGGTCAGTAACCTGAGCCTGCTGGAGGACAGGGTCCTTGCTAGATTGAAAGGCCAGTCTAAGTAGAAGAGAATATGGTCAACATAGGGAACAGAGCAGAGACACACAGAGTTGACGAGGGAGTCCTGCTGTCAAGTCTGTGGCTGCAGTTCCCCCAGCATTTCCCAGGAGCTACCACAGGAACCAGCTGCATTTGAGTTCCTCTCGCCTGATAATACATGATCTCTGGGGCCAAGCTGCGTGCAATCAAATCCCAGCTCTGCCACTTATTAGCTGTTGTGCCCATTCATGTTACCTAATGTCTCTACGGCTTGATTTCTTCAAAACTAAGAGGGGGATGATGATGATAATAGTAATAACACATGGGTCATGGGGATCTTTGTGAAGATAAAATGAGTTAAATTATATAAAGCACTTAGAACCATGCCTAGCATATACTGACTGATATGTGTTAATATTATTTTTTATCTCAGTTAAATGAACAAATGCCCTCTGCTTTTCTTAAGCTAGTTTGAGTTAGGCTCCTGTAACTTGCAAATGACATAGCCATGGTTATTAAAGGCACCTCTTGGTCCCTTCTCTCCTACGACATGGATATTAACTCCCACTATATCTCACGCAATCATCTATTTCTGAGAAGGAATGCAACGTAGTGACTACCCAGATTTCAGAATGGCTATGGTGCTGACAGCTCTTTTCACTTATCCAGGCGTGAAGTACTCTTTTTTTTTCTTTTGAGAAAGATTGTCTCTGAGCTAACATCTGCTGTCAATCCTCCTTTTTTTGCTGAGGAAGACTGGCCCTGAGCTAACATCTGTGCCCATCCTCCTCTACTTTATATGTGGGATGCCTACCACAGCATGGCCTGGCAAGCAGTGTGTAGGTCTGCGACCAGGATCCAAACTGGCAAACCTTAGGCTGCCGAAGCAGAACGTGCAAACTTAACCGCTGTGCCACCAGCCCGGACCCATGTACTCTTTTTCTGATTCCCAGAGGACCACCTCAAATTGACTTCTTCTAGGTAACTAATGACCAAGAGGTACAATTATTTGCTTTGGAGATCTGAGCAAATACATACCAGATCATAATTTTTCTTTCTTTTTTTAAGGAAATACGGATGGACTATTGACAGTTTTCAAAAATAAATATACTTTAAATAAAATAATCATTACTAGTACACATTAATTTAAACCAAAGGAGAAAATAAAAACTCATTAAAAATCAATGAACTGGAAGAGCCCAGTAAAGAAAAATTAAGGATTAAAACACAATTTTTAAAAAATATTAGTAAGTTTCATGCCAAGCTTAATTGTACCAAGAATTCATTGTTTGGCTGGAAAAAATTCAGAGAGTCAAAGAAAAAAGGCTGCCATCTTCTATATTTCACTTCTCATTATTTACATTTTACCCAATTATATGCATCAGGACATTTAGTGTGTGAAGATCCTGCTAAGGGGTAATTTTAAACTGGAAATAATGGAACTGGACATGAAATCAAACCCACCATGGAACAGGAGACTGTACTCCAGAGGAAAATCATCTTGATAGAAAAGTCTAGGCTAAAGATCACGTCAATGACCCAGCTCATCTCTTGGAGCAGCAGCTGAAGAAAAGGTGACAAGGAAGAGACTCGAATGAAAGACTTTCAAAAATTCTAATTTGGGTTGCTTCTATACATATATCATTCTATCACCAGCCAGTCACTGTGATATGGGACAACCAGGCTCTTTTTTGGCCAGACTGAGTCGTCTGCCCCACTGCACAGGTGGGTTGGCATTCCATTCACCTCAGCGAGAAGTGAAGTAGAAGGGTGTTGTTTGCCACAGGAAGTCAAGTCTATATAAGAACAAATGGTTACATGATGACCTAAATCTCTAAATGTCCACTATTATTAAAGAATCAATACTTTGCCTGATCCTATCAAGGCAATAATATTTCCAAAGAGGCTTTAGAGTGGAGACCAAAAAAATCCTCTAATCAGAACAAGGACAGAGTGAAGAGAAAGCAGAGCCATTTTATGACAGTCCCCCAAAAATGTTTCACCTTTGAACGCTTTGGCTAGCTTTTAAATTTTTATGTATTGAGTTACTATATTTAAAATTAAAAATGAATTATGTGTTATCTGAATTTTTTCTTTTGATTTTTTAAAATAAATTAAGATAAAATGATACAAATATATCTAGATTATATTATTAGTCCTACGGGACAGATCTGTAGTCAGTACGTTTTTGTTACTCTTCTCTTGTGAATCCTGAAGAAAAGATATTTTTATTCTGAATAACAAAAGACAAAAAGTTTCTTATAGAAATGCTTCAATGAAAAATATGTAATTGTTCTGATAACCATTTATTTGTATTTAATGACATTGAATTCAAATTTAAGTGATTTGATTTTATTCATCTTTCCCTAGATATTAATCCTGATGATTTGTGTATATTTTGATGTTTTCGTTATTAACACAAGAGATGCCATTTGAGAATTTCAATTTAATTGGCAATATTTTGATGTTGTTAATTATTTTTAACACTTATGTCAGCAATTTGGTTGACGCTGTAGAGCTTAACATTCACAACAAACCCTCTTCAAGGCATTTATTTTGCATTTTAAAAATACCTGACACTGACACATCTTTTCTAATACAAGTGAAAAATAGAACTTTTCAATGAACAGATCATATTTTGAAAGTAATGGTTTTAACATTTCCTGCCTTCTCTTAGGAACTGTTTATCAGTACCAGTTTATGAAATATGCATAATCACAATGGTCTTTAAATAATACATAGAATTTGATGCTTGTGGTTAGATTGTAGAATATTTTAATGCAAAGAGCATAATGAACAATCTCTCACTTGGCAGCTTATTCCAGTTCTGGCTCCACCACTTACTAGGTATGTGTCCTTGAACTGACTACAGTTGCAAAGGGCCTCGTTTTGCTAGTATATGAGACAGAAAGAATAATATTAGGCAATGCATTTTTGCGCCTATTGAAGTTTTTCATAAAAATAGGGTGAGATAGTATCTGTGAAAGCATGCTGTGTATTTTCAAGCTATACAAATTTAAGGCAATGTCGTTGCAGGGGTCTTTGCATGACCTCTAAAGCTATGTTTGTCCTAGGATTCCAGAAAGACCATAGGGTCAAGGGGTTTTTAAAGCTTGAACTGAGTCAGGGCAATTTTATGTAGAACAGAAGCAATATGATGAGGGATTTGGCTCTGCCACCTCCATGGGCCTTCTGGCAGCTTTAGAAGCTTTGCTAGGACATGGGTGTTTGTGACAGTTTTGTAGCAGCATTGGTCGCCTCATTTGCTGACATAGACAAAGCAAACTGAAGACAGTAGTGCCTACTGACTACTGAAGAGGATAAACGTATTTTCCTAGAAAATTTCAGAATTACCTGGGAGGAACTTGAAGGGTTTGAATGTTCACAGAAAAGACAGAGCAGAACCAGAACAATATGCTTTATTACTGTTCGTTTATTATATCTTTATCACCAGGCTAGTGCCATGTAATTAGCAGTATCTTCTAGTAAAGACTGGTATCAAAAGGGGAAAGTATTTGGGATAATTCCCTACTTAAAGTAAGATATATAATTGTCCTGAAACAACTTAAACTAACGTATTTTCATAATTTCCTTTTCTTCTTATAGAATATGTATTCTGTTGATCATTTCTTTTTCAAATATTTTTTTATTTCAAGATACAAGAAAAACATGTATAAAATTTTGAATAGATAGGCATAAAGATATATAAGAAAAGATAATCTTAAATTTATTAAAAAATCACAACATCCAAAGACTCAGCCATAAGTATTGTTAACGTTTTGATACTATCTTTCTAGTCCATATCTCTTTCTAGCTGTCTGTACTTCTACCTGGTATTTATCTACTTATCTATTGGCATATTAATCTATTTTGCACAGTTGAAAGTATGTTTTAGGTGTGATTTTAGATATTGCATTTTTTATAATATTATATAATCACCATTTTCCCACATAGTAACAGATTCACTTCCTGAACAGAGTAGTTGCTATTACCACCTATTAGACATTTCCTAACATTTCATAATAAATTTTAAAAACATAATTTATACAATCATAGTTTCAGGGTCATTCTTGTCCTCAATTATAATGGAACTCTGGATGTGTCTTAAGTGAACACTTCATTACATAGGGAAAATGTCTCTAAATACAAGTTCTAAGGAACTTGTGGCAAGATAATTAAGTATCCCAAGGGTGATTCCTCTATGGACCCTCTGCTTCATGCTAACCATCCAGAGCAGTGCAGCTCTCATTCATTGCAGCCTTACTGACCTGTAATCATATTTGCTGGAAGATGAGAGGTGAGGAATGTTCACTAGCATTCTATTGCATCAGCTGTTTCTTTCTTTTTTTTTTTTTTGAAGATTTTATTGTTCCTTTTTCTCCCAAAGCCCCCCTGGTACACAGTTGTGTATTTTTGGACATGGGTCCTTCTAGTTGTGGCATTTGGGATGCCGCCTCAGCATGGCTTGACGAGCGGTGCCATGTTCGTGCCCCAGACTCGAACTGGTGAAACCCCAGGCCACTGAAGCAGAGCACACGAACTCAACCACTCGGCCATGGGGCCAGCCCCCAACATCAGCTGTTTCTATTTCTTGTGTAAATAGGATATAGGATTAAACATTTGGGGAGAGCAAAATTTTCAGAAGGTCATTTTAATTCCATCAGGTGAACAGGACCAAGGGCACCCAGATTCTTAAATGATGGCAATGATCTTGGGTTAGCTTTTCTTATAACGGTTTCCTCTTCTCTGAGAATGGCTTCACATTAAAGAGGAATGGATCCCTGGTAGCTATGCTCTTATCTGACCATCCCCCTAGCCATATTTGATTAGTCCTGTAGTGGACATTTAATCAAAGTCAGATAGGTAGATATTTTCCAGATTTTTAAATGGATCAGTGAATCACTCGTTGTATGCTGGAAGATGTTATAAAAGGTAAAACTCAGATGTTGAGTGAAGGGGGCTGTGTTTCCCAGCATTATGATCGTGAGGAACAGGATGGATGGCATATTCCTGAGCATGTGGTGGAAGATGGTTCACGCTGATAAAGAATTGAACTGACATTATTGGGAAAGAAAAATATATGGATAGGGAGGGAGAGAAAATGAAAGAGAAGGAGACCATTGAAGGAGATCATTGAAGCAGAGTTCAATGATCTATTTCGAGTAGTTCATGGTGTTCAACTGCATACTTGCCCAGCCTATTAGCTGATCATTTAACCTTTCTCTAAGCACCCAGTTCGCTTAGGTTTTTTGCCTTGGTTGCTATTACTTGCGATTTAATTCAAGAGATTCTTCTTATTAAGCTTAAGTCAAGAGGATGCTGCTTGAAGAAGGAAAGCTACTTATGTTAAAGCTCTTGGCGACAGTGGGGAAAAGAAGAAAGGTAACAAAAAGAGGAAAATGGAATAGCAGGTGTGTGCTCCTATTTCCTCTATCTAGGATAAAACCTGTGGGTGAGTGTGAGATAAGTGAGGGAAAACCCAAGAGCAGAGGGCTCTTTCCTGCTTCATATTTAGGACTTTGGAGAAGACTTCTGTATAGTGCATTGTGCACCAACTTGGTGCATATCAAAGAAATTAAGGAGCAGAACAGTTTGGCTAGGGATAGAAGGGCTTTAGTTAGCACTCCAGAACTCCCCTTAGTTCCTGTGGGATATGGATATTTAGTTGACAGCCAGTTGACTTGCCATGGCCTACTGTAATGAGAAAAACATGACCCTGTGATAGACACTGGGGTTCTGGCCACAGGGCTTAGATGGAAGATAGGGAGAGACTCAGGTATCTGCAGTCAGTAGAATCTGAGGGTGTAGCAGACTCAAAAAGAGAGTGTTTTTTGCTTCCCTTGAGTGTTATTTTAACCAAATGTATGGACTGCAAAGTGACCAAGCATAGACCATGGCATCAGAGGCCAGTAGGGCACCCTGCAATCAGGGGAGATAGGCTGTTCTCCTGGAGAGCAGAGAAGAAAGCACGGTAAATTGTTCCTCTGCCTCTAGTACACATAAATCTTGAAAAGGATCCGGAAGAGGATTGGAGGATTAAGAAATGAGAACCCAGAGAGGCTAAATTTTATTCCCCAGGGAGAAATTGTTTACATTAGCAAAGCAAGATAAGTTTTAACAAATAGGCCTAAAATTAAATTGTTCTCTCCTCTGCCTACTTCTCTTCCCAATAACCAGTAGATAGGGACTTGGGATAAAGATTACATCAGTTATAGAAAATTAAAGGAGATGCATTTTTCTCTGCATATCTGAATGTAGTGTGACCAGAAATCTAGTTGTTCTTGTTGTTTCATCCCCACTCATTTCACGTTTTGTGATGAGCTCCACATGCTCTTTAGCAATGTTTAATTTAAAACACAGTCTGTTATGACAATCCAATGAATCCTTTTGTATAATGCTCAGTCTCCTCTGGATAAAATTTTACATTTCTTTGGCCTCCTCTTCCCCTAGTCTCTTCCACTTTGATGGTGTTAAGTGTTTCGGGAGGGATGTGTCTCCCGAAGTTTCCTGTCAGAGCAGAATCTTTAGGCACAGTGTGCTCTGGCTGCTCTTGTCACGAGGTCACATCTCCTGACAACCAGGGGTTGGTGTGATCCAAATTCTTGTCCTCCTCAAAGCTTTGTCAGATTTCAGTGGTGCTGCTGGCTGACAACATTTGACCTGGCTCCCTATCATTGCCTCTGTGACTTCCATGCCACCTTCTCTCCACATTTTTGCATCTTATCTTTTCCTTTCTTCTTTCAAACCTCATCTGAGTCTGGGCATTGGCCAACTTTTCTTTAACTCCCATCATTTTATATACTTCTACTCTATAGCAACAAACCTCATGACTTTTCTGCCATAGGGTGAAGGAGTCTCTTGTTGTAATATGAAAGAACTCTTTGAGCTGGTTCTTCTAGGCTTGGACATTGATATACTAAAGGCAGAGCGAAAATTTTTAAAAATTCTTTTCAACAGTTCCACTTTTGAATGTTAGAAACTGGGTTTTTAAAAAGCCTTTCTTTAACATTCTTTAAAATTTCTAATCTCCTCTATAGCTAGATGACTGCTAGGGGACAACTAGTGAAAAGATAATATATTAGAAAAGATAAAAGTAAACAAGCACATTCATGAATTGGCGTATGATCTTTATTATACTATTGTGGGAGATAGAATAATGGACTCCAAGAATGTCCATGTCCCAATCCCCAGAACTTAGAAATTTGTTAGGCTATGTGGCAAAGGGAAATCAAGGTTGCAGAAGTTAAAGTTGCTAATCAGATGACCATAAAATACGGAAATCATCTTGGATTATCTGGGTTGTCCCAAAGTAATCAAAAATTCCTAAAAGTGGAAGAGTGGGGCAGAAAAGGAAGTCAGAATGATGCTATGTGAGGACTCAACCCATTGTTGCTAACTTTAAAGATGGAGGAAGGGGCCATAAGCCACAGAATATGGGCTGCCTCTAGAGGCTGGAAAAGGCAAAGAAATGCAGGCTCCCCTAAAGCCTCCAGTAAGGAATGTAATGCTGCCAACACTTTGATTATATCCCAATGACACTCATGTAGGACTTCTGACCTCTAGAACTGTAAGATAATAAATTTGTGTTGTTTAAGCCACTAAGTTTGAGGTAATCTTTTACAACAGCAAAAGGGAACTAATTCTATTATTTAAATTGGAAATTGGCCTGATAAACCTAATGTGATGCTCATCTTACCCCTCAGTTGCCATTTTTCCCCCTGCTGTTTCTACTCTGATCATTTCTTTAATTATTAATTGTAAGCCCTACATTTAAAGTCCATACCACTGAAGAGGAACACAGACACTAAAATATTAGTTTTCCTATTTGAAAATAACTCCAGAAAAATAATATTGAGTAGGAACACATTTCAAACTAATGGTAAACATGAGTCTTTAAAATTATATTCTCAACTCAATGAGCCACGCTTATCTTTGCCTCCCATTACCAGGAACAACTGAGAGCTGACTATTTAAAATAAACAATGTTCTCAGGGTTTTGAGCTATTGCTGACTATATTATGACTGGTGTACTGTGCCTGCTGGGTCAGTGGACAGCTGCTGTTTTATTTATTTGTAGACTCCCGTGATACATTCTAAGCATGAAAAACATTGTGCAAGGCTGATGTTTCCTCTTCTCTATAGTCTGTCCACTGAGTAAATTCTTAGACAATGAGACTGTATCTTTTTTGGTAGGAAGTAAACCTTCCAGATAACTCATGTCAGGAAAAAATTCTGCACAAAGCTTGAATAGTAAAATGACGCCCACTGAAAATGTGATTCTGTCTGGTCAAATACAACACCCGTGTCACTGTGGAGCTGGAAGACAAACAGTTGCCACTGAGTAAGAGGATTTTGTTACATAGGCAGATCCATCTGGATATTTGTTATAAAAGCAGAGATTATTCCCACTGACCTCCTGCTCCTTTTGAATACCACAATAAAATAGACATTGGTGCTCAAAGATTCTTTTTAATGGCAATAATGAAAATGATAGGTGGCAGCAGATTAGAATGGTAGCTATTTTAAATCAAGACAGATAGCTTTCTACATTTTAGGTGGGAATGGATGTATAGAATATTGTTCTAGCCAGATTTCAATAATGATAGATTATTTACCATTGCAATAATGGAGGAAGTTTGAAGATTATGTTTCAATATGAAATGAGCAAACATATAACCCCTCAAATAAATGGGCTAACAGAAGAATGCTTCAGCAAACCAAATAAGCTCAGGCAATTGTCCCGCAAATCTTATATGTGTAATTGTCAAGGGCACAGGATTGCTTCAAAATAGATTTGTTTATTCAGCAAATACTGATTGCATGCTTGCCCTTTGTCTATCACCCTGCTAGGCACTGGGGGCCCTGAGATGAATTTTGACATAGATTTTCCCTCGATGAAAACAATGGGGGGGGATCAGACATATTCGTAAATTTTTTTGGTATGAACACTGGGATACGCATTTGCTTAGATAGTTGCAACAAGTGGGCTGAGCTGCCATGGTGCTTGGAGCATCTATTAAATCACAATAGATGAGAAATTAAAGTTAAGCTATAAGCTCAAAAGCAATGTAAATTTGGTGTCCTTTCTGATCACAATTCCAAGAACATACCTAGCAATGGGAAAGATAATGCATGTCCAGTCCTTCAGCAATTACAGGATCTTGAAGAATTTGTGATCTAAAAAAGTGAAATTCTAACTTAGAAACTGAATCAAAAGCCTCAATGAAAACTGTATAAATCTTTTATACTGAGTATTAATATTGAGCCCTCCCTCAGATGTTTCACAGAAAAATACTGAATGTGGGCTGACAGTTGTCTGACTGCAGAGTTGACAAGATTTTTGATAAACATAGCTAGTACCTATTATAAGTGAAAGTATAGACTGTAATCCTTTCAAAGTAGAGAAAAACATGCGTAGTACAGCAGGCCTAGCACAAGGTATTGGGGAGTGGGAAAGAGGAGAGAAAAGTCCACATGCTATTCAAGTTGTAGTAATCCTTAATATTAAAAATCAGGCTGAACAATACATTTTCTGATCAAGAGACAAAATACAAACTCTCTTCTTGCCTTTTCTTTAAAAGAGACATTTAAACATTAGTTCTCTGGAACCCTCAATAATATCTGAATTTAAATGTTTCATTTAAATCTGGCAGTGATTTTATTCTCCCATCACTCTTAAACTTTAATCATAAACCACAATTAAGGTCAAAAGTGATTTACAAATTCAATGCAATCTCTATCAAAATTCCAATGGCATTTTTCACAGAAAAAACAATCCTAAAATTTGTATGGAACCACAAAAGACCCCAAATAGGCAAAGCAGTCTTGAGAAAGAAGAACAAAACTGGAGGCACCATTCCTGATTTCAAACTGTATTACAAAGCTATAGTAATCAAAACAATATGGTGTTGGCATAAAAATAGACAAATAGATCAATGAAACAGACTAGAGAGCCCAGAAATAATCCCACATATATATGGTCAATTAATTTTCCACAAAGGAGCGAAGACTATGCAGTGGGGAAAGGACACTATCTTCAATAAACGATGTTGGAAAAATTGGATTCCCACATGCAAAAGAATGAAACCGGACCCTTATCTCACACCATTCAAATCATCTCAAAATGGATTAAAGAATTGAACATAAGATCTAAAATCATAAAACATCTTAAAGAAAATCTAGGGAGTGAGCTCCTTGATACTAGTCTTGGCAATGATTTTTTGGATTTGAAATCAAAGCAAAGGCAACAAAAGCAAAAGTAAACAAGCTGGACTACATCAAACTGAAAAGCTCTGCTCTGCAAAGGAAACTGTCAACAAAATGAAAAGGCAACTTACCTAATGGGAGAAAATATTTGCAAACCATATATCCAATAAGGGTTAATATCCAAAATATACAAGGGACTCATACAACTTAATAGCAAACAACAAATAGTCCAATTAAAACATAGGCAAAGGACCTGAATAGATTATTCTTCCAAAGAAGATATACAAATGGCCAAAGGGTACATGAAAAGATGGTCATCATCAATAAACATCAGGGGAACTGCAAAGCGAAACCACGAGACATCACCTGACATCTGTTCGGATGGCTATTATCAAAAAGATAAGAGGGCGGCCGACCCAGTAGCATAGTGGTTAACTTTGTGTGCTTCGCTTTGGTGGCCCAGAGTTCACATGTTCAGATCCTGGGCATGGACCTACACACTGCTCATCAAGCCATGCTGTGGTGACATCCCTCATACAAAACAGAGGAAGATTGGCACAGATGTTAGCTCTGGGACAATCTTCTTCACCAAAAAAAAAAAAAGAAGAAGAAGAAGACAAGAGATAACAAATGCTGGTGAGGATGTGGAGAAAAGTGAAGCTTTGTTCACTGTTGGTGGGAATGTAAACCAGTACAGCTACTGTGAAAAACAGTATGGAGTTTCCTCAAGAAATTAAAAATAGACTTACCATATGATCTAGGCATCACACTTCTGGGTATATATCCAAGGAAATGAAACCATTATCTCAAATAGATATCTGTACTCCCATGTTTATTGTGGCAATATTCACAATAGCCAAGACAAGGAAACAACCTGAATGTCCATCAACAGATGAAAGAATCAAGAAAATGTGGCACATATATGTGATGGAAAATTATTCAGCTTTAACAAAGCAGGAAATCCTGTCATCTGTGACAACATGGGTGAACCTAGAGGACATTATGCTAAGTGAAATAAGCCAGACAGAGATAGACACATACTCCATGGTATCACTTATATGTGTAATCTAAAAAACAGTCGAACTCATAGATACAGAGAATAGAAAAGTAGTCACCAGGGGCAGGGGGGCAGAGAAAATAGGGAAAGATTGGTAAAGGGGACAAAGTTTCAGTAATAAAATGAATAAGGTCTGAGGCTTTAATATATGACATGGTGACTATAGGTGACTATTGTCTAATTGAAATTTGCTAAGAGAGTAGAACTTACACATTCTCACCAAAAAAGGGGGCGAGGGGCGGTAAATATGTGAGACCATGGAAGAGTCAATTAACTTTATGGGGAGAATCCTTTCACAAAGTGTATGTATATCAAATCATCACGTTGTACATTGCAAATATCTTAGCACTCTTATTTGTCAATTATACCTCCATAAAGCTGGAAAAAAAGTCTCACAGAGCTGGATGCTGAGAGACAAGAGTTGGGTGTGTGGGGGCTGGTGGGGTGGCTGGGAGGAAAGGTTATGTTCTGTTATTTGGCATCTTACAAAAGAAGGCTCAGGCAGGAGAAGCCCTTAGGAAGCCTCTTCTCCGTCAACCCTGGTCCTTAACCGCCTTGTAATGACAGAGGAAATTATTATCATAGGAGAAAGAGGCGGTGTACAAGCATAATCAGTCAAAAAAAGAATTAGTATGCATATGTTTGTGACTGGAGTTGTAATTGAAGAAATTTTTTTCCCAAAAGCTTAGCAGTGAAAAAGATGAGAATTTGGTATCTATCTATGCAAATAAAGCTGCTACATGCCCTTGGTTTGAAGCCTAGCCAGAAAAAGCAAAGTCTCAAAAGGAACGTACTATGTCAGCACCACAGGGTGCTAACAGTTCTGAAGAGTATGAACTGCGCTCAAGAAAGATGATAAAAACGCTGGATGGAACTCTCAGAAATCAAACCCTCTACCATCCTACCCCAAGTGCCTATTACAACACTTGGACGAAACATAGCCAATGGCATCTGTCTCTGTCATAGTAGCTGGCACTCCCAAGTGGGTCTATCAAAGTACTTCTGATATGTCTACCAGAAAAGCAAAGCATAAAACCCCAAAACAAAGATTTTTAAAACATCTACACAGGAAGCTACTCAAATATGTTTGCCGAACTCTCCAGCATAGACTCCTTAATGAATGTCCAGCATTGTTTTGTTTGTTTTCAGGGCATCTGTCTTTCCCTCGCTTGAACCTGCTGAGTCATATGATGCCCCTGTCAGGCATGGGCTTGGCCCTGACTCTCCCTAAGTCACTCAGCAGTATCTCAGCCTCACCTCCTACTGCTAAGCTGTGTCCTGAGCCCTCAAGGTTAGACACAGCCTGTCATCTCCTACAGTGACAAATGGAGAATATTCTGTGTGCCTTCAAAGGGCAAAACTTTACTAAAAGTGTGGGTATTCCCAGGAGACACATTCTACTAACATGAGGATTAACCTTCTGAGAAAGAGAGTCATCTGACAAGAGAAAACTGCTTTGCAAAAGCATGAACTCATTGAAACTGGAAGTATTTAAAGAGAAGCTGGGCTGCCATCTGTCCAGGATATAATATGGATTCCAACCTTGGGAGGGAGTTTGACTCAATGACATCTGAGGGTAGTTTTCTCCTTTAAGATTCTTATCATTCTACTTCAGTCACTTTAAATGCCCTATCTTTATGGAAACTGGATTGTCTGTTGTTTTTAATGATTATCTATTTTGGAACTGCATTTGCTAGTTAAAAGTGAGTATAATCTTCTCACATGCTGGGAAGGACTTATTACTAATGTTTATATTGGAATTGGAATAATTTCTTTGGAAGAATTTATAGTTTTTAATTTCTACATTTGGAAAAGCATCTCTCAGTAGAAAATGATAAATGGAAAAGATCTCATTAAAATATATTCTATTGAGGCATCTCTGAGCAATGTGCCAAAAACTCCAGGGAGAACTCTGGCAAAATACATTTCTATGGAGGTGTTTATAGTAAACCGAATTTAACTTTGCAGTTACTTTTACCTTTCAAACATTAAAAACCATTTACTTTTGCTTATACAGCATCTATACTTTAGCCACTGCTCCAAAGTTATTATTAGTGGTAATATAAGAAAACAGGATCTGTGCTTCTCAGCAGCACATTCTTCTTTCATTTCCACCCCCTCATTCTCTTTGAAATGATAGGAATGCCATCTACAATTTTTTTCTTTTAGCAGCAAAGAAACTTAGATGCTGAACATCCTTGGGGACCAAAACCTTGTTTTTATTCACTGATGAAGAGTAAGAAAGAAAATGTGATGATTCATCTCAACTGTATCTATGAACGTTTCGCTTTGAGTATCAGAAACCATTTCACATAGGTACATGTGCTACAGACTCCTGGTTTCCTTTGTTCAAAAAACTAGAAAGAAAGTAAATGGTTTTCTAGTTGGCTTATTTTCAATGTTGTGTATGTATATGTACATGTGTGGGGCGGTGTATATTTATTATTTATTCTGAGTCCTGCATCTGATGAGTTTATTTTCTTCTCTTTTATATGGAAATCTTCAAATACAATGGAAAAAGGAAATTCGGACATTAGCATAAGATACAGCTTTTTACTAGCCAAAAATATCTTTCAACTCCATGGTGGCGTATCCGTAAAGGACCTCAATACCAGAGAGCCTTTGGAGTGAACCACTGCACTTTTGATGCAGAGCTGTAAGAAGATGCAGAATGTATTTTCATACTTTTCTCTGTGGTTGAAATCCTTCACAATTTAAAAAGAGTATGTAGTAACTGATCATTACTTGACATTTTCAAGAGTAGGAAAAACAGGTCAAACAACAAGTCGCAGTGCAGTATGAAGGAGCTTCCTAAGCCGGCAGTGGCAGTAGATTGGATGTAGTCAGCAGTTCAAGGGGTAGACTCTACCAAGACAGTCTATGCCCTGAAGAAATGGAAGCTCTTTCTGAAACTAGCTGCATATTCAGGCCACTGTCTAATCATGCACTGAGAAAAATATAGAATAAATATGAATCACGAAAGCAGTTTGTCCTTTGGGAGGCTGATAGACATAGCTTGATCTCAAAGTAACATCAGATTTCAGACATCAAAAAAGGTCAGCAAATTGGGGCTGGCCCTGTGGCTGAGCGGTTAAGTTCACACGCTCCACTGCAGGTGGCCCGGTGTTTTGCTGGTTCGAATCCTGGGCTCGGACATGGCACTGCTCATCAAACCACGCTGAGGCAGCATCCCACATACCACAACTAGAAGGACCCACAATGAAGAACATACAACTATGTACCGGGGGACTTTGGGGAGAAAAAGGGAAAAATAAAATCTTTAAAAAAAAAAGGTCAGCAAATGGAGCACTAACGCCTTTATCTCTATTTCTTGCACAATTTCACCAGTGTCATATAGAAGGCATATAAAGTGGTAAGACAGAGTGTCCAACCCAGAGAAGCTGGCACATAGCCATTAAAAAGATTGCTTAGGCCTGTTGACCATATGCAAGGGACACATGACATCAGGTTATCACCTACTGTCAAATGAGCAGACGGAATGCAACTCGAGGCAGCGCAGGCTGAAGAACTGCTTTAAGGTTACCTTGAAGCTGAGTCCTAAGATGGATTGCTAGTGCTCATGACCTGGAGAGTAGGCAATGAAATAGCCAGTTCATTTTAACATGCTCTTCCATCCACCCGTTCGTTGCCACGGTACTCAATGAACACCACCCCATGCTTAGCACATTGTTAAAAACCCCATGATTTTTGATGTGTTCCTGTCTCATAATTCAGGTGGATATTCAATCAGGGTAATGAAATAATTTATCACTCAAACTGGGACACTTTTGAGAGTGAAAAGGATACTCTTAAGAATTATATTGGGGCAACATGCGTAAACCAGGACTCTTCCCACAAAGTGAGACATATGGCTGCCATATATGTGAGACGTGTAATCCATGCTTAAATAATAAAAACTCTGGGAATTGAATTTGAAATGATACAGAGTAAATAAAATATAAAACAGGACTAAAAGAGTAATTGTCACATGCAAAGGAAAACAAGCTTATGCCTCCAAATTAAAAACACCCAAGAATAGCGTAAAATTAAACAAGTCAATTTAGCACCAACTTACATAAATGCAAGACATAATAAACAGAAAAGGAACATCAAACCACTATACACTTATTAGAGCGGCTAAAATTCAAAACACCGAGAACTCTGAATGCTGGTGAGGAGGTAAAGGAACAGGAACCCTCATCCATTGCTGATGGGAATGCAAAATCCTACAACCACATTGCAAGACAGTTTGGCAGTCTCTTAAAAAGCTAAACATGCTCTTACCATACGATCCAGCAACTACACTCCTTAGTATATATCCAAATGAGTTGAAAACTTATGTTGACACAAAATCCTGTGCACAAATGTTTATAGCAACTTTATTTATAACTGCAAAAACTTGAAAACAACCAAGATTTTCTTCAATAGATGAATGGATAAACAAACTGTGGTAATCCATACAATGAAATATTATTCAGCAATAAAAAGAAATGAGCTATCAAGCAACAAAAAGACATGCATATTGCTCAGTGAAAAAAGCCAATCTGAAAAGGCTACATACTGTATGATTCCAGCTGTATGACATTCTGGAAATGGCAAAACTATGGAGACAGTACAAAGATTAGTGGTTGCCAGGGGGTCAGGGGAGTGAAGAAGAGATGAATACGGAGAGCACAGAGGATTTTTAGGGCAATGAAACTCTTCTGCATGATACTGTAATGGTGGATACATGTCATTAGGCATTTGTCAAAACCCATAAAATGTACAACACAAAGAGTGAACCGCAATGAAAACTATGGACTTTAGTTAGCAATAAGGTATCAATAATGGCTCATCAATTTTAACAAAGGGACCACACTAATGCAAGATGTTAGTAATGGGGATATTGGGGATTGGAGGGAGAGGGCATATGGGAACTCTGTACTTTCCATGCAATTTTTCTCTAAACCTAAAACTTCTCTAACAAGAAAGTCTATTAAGTTTTGAAAAGGGAATATCAAGCTCTAGAGTATTATCTTGACACAATAGTTGGAAGAAACCAAAGAACCTGCTTATAGGCCTAAAGGGGACCAAGGTAGCACCACTGGACAGGTGTCTGCATGGAATCAAGAGCTGGAAGGAGGGAAGCAGATTTTTTTAAAAATTTATTTATTAAATAAGAAAATCTAACCAATGCTCAAGAAGCTTCTTTTGGGCCATATACAGGCTTACAATTAGTCCCAAAAACATGCTCGGCATTCGTGACAAATAGGGTACTGTAAGCAGGTTCACACTGCATTACCTTCTCCCTCCCTTGGCATTGCTGCTTGGATAGATTTCAATAACACAGTATGTCTGAGTATTCAGGGGAAAATGAAAAACGGAAAGTTAGGCATAGTCCATCCGAGGCACTAGATACTAGATAGATACTAGAAAGGAAGGTCTCCTGGGTTCCGGGACACAATTCCAATGTGGGAGGGTGTTCCCCACACCAATGAGAAATTTCAGGATACTAGCTGGGTGTCCTGAATTCCTGGATTAACTGGGTCAACTCAATTTTGACACATTTTACCTAGAGATAGCAGCAGACCCCAAAGGTTAAGTCTACAAGGCTGCCTGCTCCCCCACCCTCTTCAAATGTCAGTTGCAAGACCAGGTTATTACCTGTACCTCTGACTGACTGGCTAAAAATCAGAGGTTCCCATAACCCTCTTGTCTGGGTTCAATTAATTTGCGAGAGCAGCTCACAGAACTCAGGAAACATTTTATTTACTAGATGACTGGTTTATTATAAAAAGATATAACTCAGGAAGGGCCAGATGCACAGGGCAAGGTATGGGGAAAGGGCATGGAGCTTCTGTGCTCTCTCTGGGTGAGCCATACTCCCCAAATATCAATGTGTTCACCAACCCAGAAGCTCTCAAAACCCCATCCTTCTGAGTTTTTATGGAGGCTTCATTACATGGTCATGATGGGTGAAATCATTGGCCATTGGAGATTGATTCAACCTCCAGCCTCTCTCCTCTCCCCAGAGGTCAGAGGGGTGGGACTGAAAGTTCCAACTCTCCAATCACATACTTGGTTCCCCATGGTACCCAGCCCCCAAACTTAGGTTACCTAAGGGCTTTCCAAAAGTCACTTATTAACATAACAAAAGACAGTTTTTCCCCTCTTTTTTTTTTCCTGCTTTTTCTCCCCAAGTCCCTCCAATACATAGGTGTTTATTTTAGTTGTGGGTCCTTCTAGTTGTGGCATGTGGGACGCCACCTCAGCATGGCCTGACGAGCGGTGCCATGTCTGCCCCCAGGAGCCGAACCAGGGAAACCTTGGGCCACCAAAGTGGAGTGCGGGCACTTAACCACTCGGCCACAGGGCCGGCCCCAGTTTTTCCCCTCTTATCACTGGAAATTTCAAGCGTTTTAGGAGCTTTGTGCCAGGAATATGGTACATGATCGAAGACCAGATATATATTTCTTATTATAAATCACACTATCACAGAAGGTATTGCAGTACCCAGGTAGGAAGTCACAAAGGCTAGGTGGTAAAGGAAAAGTGAAAAGAGAAATTGAGAAATGCAGAGCAGAAGGTGAATGAGAGGATAAACTAAACTATCGGAGAGACTCTTGGTCGCTGCACACAAGGTGCTGCCACTGGAAAAACATGAGCTTTGGGTAAGAAGTTGACTTAGGTGGAGAATAATAAGCTCAGACTTGGGCATTTTGAGGTAGTTGAAGAACATCTAGGTGGAAGTTTTCAGAACGAATGGAAAATTTGGGGAGAGAATTTAGGTAAAAGTGTAAGATTTAAGATAAATATCAGCATTATCTACATAGAGTCGAAAAATTGAAATCACAGAATGGGAAGACTGAATCTGAGTAACTGTCTACAGGGAGAAATTCAGAGGATTCAAATACAAGCACCAAAAACAGAAAAAGCAGACTACATGCTTGTTTATTAAATTTTAAATTTTTTATTCGGTCTTGACCTATTGTTTCTCTCTTCTCGGGTTACCTTCTCTAGCAACTTTTAAGTTTAAAAAATTCTCATAGTTGGACTTTTTCTCTGGATTTTGGTTTTATCAATTAGAGGATTAACTTTGCCTTCTGATGGGCATTAAAATAAACTTCAAAGCTTTTTTCTCTCTTTTTTTTTAAAAAACAATCTTTTTCTCCCTCTTTTCCTTCTAATAGCTCTAAATACCTTTCTTTGGATCAAGTTGCACTAAATTCACCTCTGCTCCCACTCCCAGTTCCTAAGAGAAGAAAGAAGTAAGTTAAATATAACACTTAAATTTGTCCTACCAAATAAGCCTCCATTGATTGCTTTCACTTTTCTATAAAGCTCCTTGTTAGTGTGAAAGTTGTTTTGCACATAGTTACTTGTTCACTAGACTAGAAAATTTCAGCTTATTATGAAGTCTATTAACCAAATAGGCATAATACAAAAGACAGCTTCCTCAGCATTCAAGAGTAAGGCCTCTGGACTCAGCTTGTTGGGTTAGATTCCTTTTTCAGCCACTTCTTCATAGGGAGACCTTAGACAAGAAGGATTGACTAAGCTTCTATTTTCTCATCTGCATAATGGTGGTGTTGACATAGCTTAACTAGTTATGAAAATTAAAAGAGAAAATATATTTAAAGTGCTTAGTACATTCCTGGCACACAATGAATGTTCTACAATTCTTTATTGTATTTATTCAAAATATTCATTTTATATATGCTACATTTTATCAAAAGTAAGATGACATCATTATTTTATGTACCTCTAAGAAAGGGAGAAAATTCTGCCAAACTATGAAGTGCCACTGTCAATTTCAAAGATATTAACATGTGAAAAAATATGTATATTAGAATCAAGGATACATGGTAGTGTTTGTGCACTCAAAGTTCAAGAGTTGCTCTGATGTCTATGACTGTTTAGGATCCATTCATACCAGAAACATGGCTGTGAGATCCTGAATGAAAATGGACAGCATGAATCCAGACAGCACTCAGAGCAGTGTCTTAATATTGTGGGTTCTGGACTGAGATAGACTTGGGTTGAAATCCCTCTCTATTACTTGGACAAGTTATTTAACTTATCCATCCTGTAGCCATAAAATGGGAATAATGATACTTCTTACCTCCTAGGCTGGCTGTGCATATTAAACGGCAGCAGTGCCCATGAAAGCCCTCAGCACCCTGCCTGGCAAATACTCAGTGCTCAGTAATTACTACTTGCAAGCTTTTAGCAGTAGCACTGTGCCTCTCCCTTTAGTGGTCTAGGGGCAGACCAAAGTTAGGATGAGCTGAAGCATTCAGGCGTAACCTAAAAGAATGTATGGGCCCTGCACAAAAGGCTACAGCTATAAACCAAAGAGCAAACTTGAAACATACCTCACTGAAAACACAATTGCTGGTCCTGGATAAATAAGCTTTTAGAGACATTGACATATGTCCTGCAACCTCTCAAATTTACTTTTAAACATGAAATATTTTAAAAAGTCTATGTATTAATGTTTGTGTGTGTATGAGAGAGAGAGACACAGAGAGAGAATTTGTCCGTGGAACTCCTAGTTTTTGGTTTGTTGTTGTTTTTCGTAGCTTAAATTTCCTTTCCTATGAGAATTTCAAATATATTTCAAGACACAAGGTAAAAACTACTCCTAACACTCAAAAACAAAAGTAAGTGGAAGAGATTAGATCTTAAATTATAAAATCATTATGATCAGAAATGGAAATTTTCATATCATCTTTATCATTAACAAAAAACTTTGACATCTAGCCAAGGTTAAAATCAGAACATTTTGATTAATTTAAATCTATGCTCCTGACATGTTTCCACAAATGGGTGTGTGGAGAGAACTGCACGCATTATGATGCATTACCACGCTTTAGAGCGATTTGTCTCATGGCATCCCATAAATGACTTACATTGACATAAAATAAGTTAGTACACTATTAAGTACCATCAATCATCATATTTGGTAGTTGGTGTAGATGGGAAACATTAATGGAGCTTGAATTTGTTTCAGGTGTTTGGAACTCATTGCACTCACTCACCACTACACATTAAACAGATAAAGAAATATCTTTCCAAGTAGGAAAATGTGTTAACCATTTGTTGTCCACATACAATATAGAGGGTGCTGAGCAGGTACTAAAATAAGTGTACATTTCAGTATCTAAAGATTGGTTGATGTCCAAGAAGAGGGTACCAGGATGGCTGTACCTGTTGTTATAGCCACATCCATCATCCATTCTGAATTGTCAGGGCCTGCACTGCACGCCATGCTAAATATCCTGAATTTCAACCCTGACAAAAGATTCCAGACTTCTAAGTTCAGATATGGGTCTTTGTTTGTGGAATAAAAAAGGGCAACGTACTATATCAACCCTGGGGATTGGTTCTCAGTGAGAAAGACCAGACAGGGGAAGCTATGGAGTTAAGAAAGTTGGCCATGTGAAGACCTAGCCCCAGACAGAAGAGAAAAACTATAGGAGCAATAGAAAATCCATCAAAAGATAATATATTATATCACCTGAAAAGAAGGTGAGCATTTTGGAGGAGCTGGCAATGTGTTATAGAGACTGAAGCTTGTGTCAAATTAGCATCAGAAGGGCAATGGTTAGTTATAGAGCTTAGAGTTTGAGTTTGAGACAAGAGATAATTTCAGTTTCTTGAATTTGAGGCAATGACTTGGAAGGACTGCAATCAAGACAGAACCAAGGGTCTAAACAACAACACTACAACTACAATGAAAACAAGACAAGGACTCCACTCCCGAAAATGTAGTGAAACGCAGGGAGTGGAAATGGGATAGGAATTTAAAGCAGATCTAACCATAAGTTGTCCATATACTCAGCTTCTGAGCTACTGATTAGGCTTCTTAAATTCTCTTTGCCAAAAAAACAACTAAGTGCAGATCAATTAATTAATTGCAGAATTAATCTTGAGATATAGGCAAAGATGAAATGGCTGCAACTTCCGTGGTTTCAGAAGTATGTTTACGGGTGTGGAGCTAAGGATCACATTCTACAAGAGGATATAAGAATAATAAATCTGTTAGGTTTGTAAAAATCAAAAGAGACCATAATCCTTCACTCCACAGTGCTAAAGCCTCAACAAGAATCATAACAATTATTTAACTTTTTATTTTGAAATAACCTTGGACCTTTATAAAAGTTGCAAAAGTAATAAAGAGAATTCCATATACCATTTGTCCAGCTTTCCCTAATCTTGACATTTTATTTAACTATAGTATGATTTTGAAACAGGAAATAATCAGACCTTATTATAATTTTACCAACTTTGCCATTTATGCTCTCTTTTCTGGTTCAAGATTCGATAGAAGATCCCATCCTCACTTCAGTTGTCATGTTTCTTTAGTCACCTCCAATCTATGGCAGTTTCTCAGTATTTGTCCAACATGGCCTTACCACTTTTGAAAAGCAATGGCCAGTGGTTTTATAGAATGTCCCTCTACATAGATTTATCTGGTGTGTTTTCATGATTAAATTGAGATTACATAATTTTGTCAAGAATACCACAGGAGTGATGCTTTGCCCTTCACAGTATATCAGGAGATACATGATATCAACATGTTATTACTGGTGATACTAAATTTGATCACTTAGTTAAGTTGGTTTCTTCCAGGTTTCTCCACAGTAAATAGAAGTTTATCTGTCAGGGTGTTGTCAAAGGAATTCTTATGTTGACTTCTTTCAGGGCGGCCTTTGGATTGCTAGTGGACTTTCGGTCATTGAAACATCATCTCCACAGCCCTTGGTGGAGTCAAAGTACTGAACAAAGATCAAAATTCTCCCTATTTAATGACCTTTCTCCATGTATTTTACCACCTTTTTTTCTTTATTTTCCCCTTTAGCTTATCCTGATGGTGAGAGGCTTCTCCAAAAGAACTTGGTTAAGTATTAAAATCAGAATGGAAGGACAGGGCAGAGGACAAACAGTCACCCATGAGACTCACTGAAGTAATTCAGTTAGTAAGCAGAAATGTTGGATAAAGATCTGGGGAAGATAGGACAGGTAAAAGAAAGCAGCTTCCCTACAGAGGCAGCAGAGCTCGTATCGATATTCTTATAACACAAGGATGAAAATCCTCACTAGTCTTCCACGTAAAATCTCAAAGAATACCAATCCATGAACTGACAGCAGTTTTCCCAGTTGAAGGTGAGTCAATATTGCTTAACATCTTTCTGTGGATACTGGCACTACATCCTTTAACAATGTCATATTGTGACTGCATATATCACCGTGAGACACAAACGACAGTTTCCCCTGAAAGTCTTGAAGGCCATGCAAATGTGTTCAGTTGGGAATTTCACCATCAGATCACAGAGCTCTTTTTTTCCAGCTAACATAAAACACTGGACAAGAGGCAGTAAAATAACTCATAATTGAGTGAAAAGAACAACCAAAGAACATTATTTTAAAAAAACAAATTATGCCACTAAGAAAAAGCTGCATAAAATGAAACAAAACCTTACTGTCCATCCTTGCAATGTCTTGAAAGTCTAAGTTTAATTTGTTCTTTGCGTGTATGTAAGTAAATACAACAAACACATTTATACCATATAAGTCTCACCTCTTTTGAGTTTGGATTGAGTCCCTAAAGGCCAATGACTTTTTCTATTAATTGGAAAGGACAATGAAGGTGGCAATATGTCTCTCTTTAGAGTTTTAATAAAGCTTTGAAAACTGTAATTTAACAAATTGTAGTTCTTTGTCTCATCATCTCAAAATGGGTTGTAACTCATGTTGCAAAATTTTGTTAGCATTTGCTCCATTGAATATTCAATGAGAGCTGATCGAAGTGAGGCCTTTGCAAAACACACGTTGTCAGACATGAAATAAAAGCTGCTTTGCCCAAAGCACCTTTCCACTTTTAGAAACCATGGAGTGTAAGCCTCTGCCTTTATAGGTGAGAAAACAGAAGTCCACTGAGACGAAATGTTTTCCCCAAGGACCTGTACTGAGTTACAGAAGTGATATCGGAGAAGAGAAAATAGAAGAAAGATTCATTTGGTGCTACTTTGTTGCTATTTCTTCAGTTTCATTTGGTGCTGCCTCTTAAATATCTCTTCTCCTTCAGGTGCTGTATAATTTTATCTTCACAAAAATCCTGTGCTGTATTAATTTCCTCATTTTGTAGATGTGAAAATTAAAGATTAATGAGGTGAAATAACTCTTTCACGTTTATACATTGAGGAAGTAGCTGAGCCAAGGTTTCCAATGGACGCTTTGTCACAAAATATGCTCTTATATGCTATGCTAAAATGAAAATTATGATTCCGTGTATGTCCTCTAAAAAAAAAAGTAGTACTCTTTCACATTAAACTACTTACTTCATCTCTGCAAAAAACTACTTGCCCATTTTTCAGGCAAAGAAAAATCATTTCTTCAAAGATTCTTAAAATTCTTCCCATAGGAAAAAAAATATTTAGTTCTATATTTTTTAGTTTGGTGGACAGATTTTCCAGTAGTAATTTTCCAGATTGTAATAACCTCTGTCCTGTTAAATGCTTTTACAAAATACATCATGCTTGACAGAAATTATCTTAGAAACATTGATGAGAGAGGAGGGTGGGAGAGGGGGAGTCAGAAGGCTGTGACAGAGGCAACTGCCTGAAAAGATGTAGTGCTTTCTGCCCTGAGATTAGAGATAAATGAATCCCTGAGTCCCCACGTTCCTGGGTTTAAGGAGCAAATGTGACTTCAAGCACCTAATGGAGTGATTTTCCAGTGGAAGCCAAACTGCAAATCATGATTCAGCTGTGCTTTTAAAGGCCTGATTTTATGTAGGACTAAAAAGCAGGCGATGACGAATTGGTCATTAAATGAAAAACCAGAGGCTTTGATTATTGGAGGGGAAAAAAATAACATTCTGCAAACTATATCATATTTAATTATTTATGTCCTGCTGAATCATTGATGCATGTGTAGGTCCGTAGTCCCTTAGCCTTGTGTGTTCATGTTTTCTTCCAAGCCTCGAATCACACAATAGATCGAATCAACGCATTCTGAGACAGCACAAGCAGAATATGGTGACTATGTTTCCTTTTTTAAATTAAGTCTAGCTCATGTCTGAATGGTCTTTGTCACCTACAGCCTAAGTAAATGATAGAAACAGTCTCTATTGAGGCATTAGGTAAATTGCCTAATTTACCTGATTGCACAGGTGAGTGGCGTTTTTGAGAAAGATAATAACTGCATTAAAAACATGTAAGTCATTAAGTAAGCTACGGTGAAAATAAGATCATTTACCATTTAGAGTCTAAATATATGAATGGAATAAAAGCAAAATTAAGTAATTGAATCAAAAACTCCCTATGAACAGTGGAATCACAATGAAGGCTGAAGTTATCCTTTAGGGGGTCTTGCTCAGTGCTCTCACTGTCTCTGCTCTGTGAACAGCAACTGGGAGCTTTAAAGAAGAAAGAGGAACTGATACCATCTTATTCTGCTCCAAATTCGTCCTATTCTGCTCCTATTCTGGAACTGACTAGCCAGAGTCAAGCTGGTTTTTATTTAAAAATTGCATATATATTCCACATAAACTATTCGCCCATAGAAGAAACGTGAATTGAAGCAAGTGTGTCCCATAAGCTTTTTGTGTTTATTTATTCCTTTATAATATTCTTTCTTCTTTTTTTTGTTTTGGCAAACTTCTCCTTCAGATAAATCCACCCTTTCAGGTGACTATGTGTTGCATCTCAAACACATATCATCCAAAACTAAGATTAGTGTTGCTTGATTACTTAATATTGCAAGCATTCATATCATCAACTACAAATAGAAGAAAGTCAAAGATCCGATTTTGAAATATGAGAATATGTTCACCAGGGAAGAACAGAGGGAAACTCCAAACCATATACTACCCAACCATTTTTAAACAATGTTTAAAGAGCCTACAATATAACTGTATTAGTATCCTATTGCTGCTGTATAAATTACCACCAATTTAGTGGCTTAAGACAATACAAATTTATTATCTTACAGTTGTGGAATCAAGCCTAAAATTACTTTCACTGGGCTAAAGTCAAGCCATCTGTAGAGCTACATTCCACCTGGATGCTCTAGGGGGTAATTGGTTTCCTTGCCTTTTCCAGTTTCTATAGGCTGCCACGTTTCTTGGGTCATAGCCCTGCACCACTCCCATCTCTGCTTCTGTCATCCTATCTCCTTCTCTGACTCTCTCTTACTCTGACATTCCTGCCTCCCTCTTATAAAGACCCTGTTTTCACTTGGGATAATTCAGGAAAATCTTTGCATCTCAAGATCCTTAACTTAATCACATTTGCAAAGTCCCTTTTGCCATGTCAGGTAACACGTTCACACTTCTGGGGACTAGGATGTGAACATCTTTGGGAGGCCATTATTCTGCCTTCCACAATAACTATCATCAGTATAGTCAATTAATTTAACCTAAGAGAGGAAAAAGACTGAGTTTTGTCCACAAATAGTTGCCAACATGGATCCTTTTGTGTAAGGTCCTCCTCCTGAGGTCTGCATTAACTCATAATGTATTCAACCATTTTGATTCTTTAATGTATTTAAGTAAACTTGTCTGTGGTAGATTGTCTGCAAAGTAGCAACAATTAATCCTCTCCTTGTATCTCTTTACCTTTGCAATTCTTCCCAAATAGAGGTGGAGTCTATTTCAGCACCTTATTAATCTGGCTTGTTTTGTGACTATTTTGACAAATAGAATATGGAGATTCAGTGTGCAAGTTCTGAGCATAGGCCTCCAGAGGACTCATGCAGTTCCACTTTCTTTCTTGGAACTCTCATGACCTGTGCACAAATATGGGAAACCTGTGGAGGAGGAGAGATCACATGGGGCAGAGCTGAGCTGTCCCAGCTCTGCGGGCATCTTAGGATAGTCAGACCCCAGCTGACTTGGCAGCTGACCATAGATGCACAAGTGAGACCAGAAAAGACTAGACAAACTTCCCAGCTCACCAGAGACTTGTAAGCAATAATAAATGCTTGTTATTTGAAGCTGCTAATTTTGGGGTGGTTTGTTACACAGCAAATGCTAACTAATACATTGCCTTATACAATAACAATTTATTTCTTGGTGTTGCAAGTGGATGTGTCATTCTTGCAAAGATTTACAATCTTTGGTTCTTGTAAGTTCTTAAAAACCCTTTTAAACTCATGTTCCACACCATTTATTTGGAATAATGCCTCTGTGAATTTATGTCTTTGAATTACAGTCTGCCTCATAGGCATAAAAATCTTCAGTTTAAAAGTTCATTCTAAGTTGCTTTTACAGGGTATTTTAGAAATAAAAATAAGCTGTATCACTCTTTGGAAATTATAAAACGTCAGCAGGTAAAATTATGTTAATTTATCATTAATTTTCTATTGTAATTATATTAAGATAAATTATTTTAACAAAAGCTCTGGAATATAGTGAATATGTTTTAGGGGTTGATATCATCTCCCTTTAATGAGCTTGCATACTTATTGAAAATAATATTGACTCTTGTAGTTCCTTCTTCCAATTAACAAATAATTTTCTAAACCAAACGATCCTTAAATGGACACTTTTTAATAAATAAAGACATATTTCTCTTATGTTTGCTGAAAATGCTTTAAACATAATTATGTATGTGTGTATCTGTAAATACATATACATATATAAAATATTCTATACCTTTAAAAATTCTACAAAGTCTAGATTGAACTTCAATAATTTTATAAATTTGTTCTAAATAAGTGCCTATTACCAGTTTCCCTCTATAGCAACATGAAAATGCAGTTCCTTGTTTATTATTGTTGAGATGATTTGCTAATTACAAGAACTTTCTGTCCTTGCTTTAAGTATCTTAAATATTGAATATCTTTCCCCACATCACCAATATCTCAATAGTCTCCATAAATATGTGTCATAGTTATAAAGTAGCTGGAATATCTTTGTATGATTTATGCAAATAAATATTATCTCATTACTTTATAATAATAACATAAAGCATTGATATGAGAAAGAAGAAAAAGATCCATAGAAACAAAGGGTTAATGGTTAAGTTGTATATAATTACTATGTTTTGGCATGAAATATATAATTTCAAATTAAGTTGAATGAGAATTCTTTTCACAAGCGTCATAACATAAAATACTTCACAAGGAGAAAGAAAGCTAATCCCTCATTGGCTTCTCATTTTTCTTTCCATTTTTTTCTCCTTGTTCTAAAAGTCATATGAAATTTAGAAAGAGAGTTTTGCAAACATTATTGATACTCATTCAAGTAAACTGATTATAAAAATCAAGCGTGTCTCCTATAAATGAGAAATTTCTAAATACACAATCCATGTTTCATACATTTAGGGAAATACCATATTATGACATAGTACCTTGGAATACCTAAAGAACAATGGATAGAATATGCTAATCAAATTTCATTTTTGCAAACCAAATAGTGGTTTTCATATATCTGCTTCTTTCTGTAATTATTTTCATGAGTATAAGATACAAAAATCACATACCATACCAATAGCAGTAATCTCACATTTCAACCAGAAACCATGATTAACGCTTCATTTTCTTACTATTACCTTTAAGCAGCTACATCTGCTCCAGATGAGGATAGGTTATATTACATAATTTATAAGGATGATTTTTTTCTACCTTTGGCCATTTCTTTTGTCAATTATCTTGAGTAAGTGTCCAAAATTGTGACACTAAAGTCAACAGAGATTGAATGGAAACTCTTTTCTGTGGCTTTACTTTTCTTAATTTATTAAGATGAAAACTAAATGGCATCGTAAATATCTATGTTAAGTGTACCCCAATCCTTAGACATGCAACTAACAGATATTTTAAAGCTACAAACAAAAAGGATTGCACCTGTAGAATAAAAGTAGTTTTAATCCTCCCTTATTCTCATTAAACCAAGTCAAGTTATTTGATGAGTAAGAATGATCTCATTGTAACTACTATACATGTCCCAACAGGAAAACTGGGAGCAAGTATTAGCAAAACAATTTATTTTGAAAAATTTTCTATTTCTGTGAATCCTTCTGTAAAGGTTAATTATCCATTAATAACAGTAGGACTATACCCTCCTGATAACTGTCACTAGGTAAAAAAATTAACAAAGCATGGAGTTTGCTTCCCAATGGAAAACCTGAGATCATTTATTCTTTATGAAATTCAACTATAATCTCTTTATGTAGGGGCCCTAATGAGTGTAATAAATTCAAGCAATCCCAATTTCAACAGTAGTTGCTTTTAATTGACAACAGAAGTATAAATGTGGTCTTCATTAATAATATTACTAATTCTGCTTCCTGCATTTGATTAAACATTCCCTTTAGCTAATAGAACTATTTTATATGTGACATTATAGCACACCATAATCACTGAGGCATGATCATCTACCACAAAATATTCCAGACTCTGTGCTTGCTCCTTTAAACGTACTATCAATAATCCTCACAAGATCCCTGTTAAGTAGCAGATTAAGACGTCTTTATTCGAAAAGTGAAGTGTCATGCAGCTGGAAAAGTAAATGGCAGGTTTTAGGATTAAAATCTAGGTCACCGTGGTTCCAGAGCCTTCACTTGTTCCATTTCACGATCATTACCGATAAATCCTCACTGAGCTCCAGTTAAGTGCAACACCATTTGTTAGAGATTTGAAGTATAAATAGTGATAAGAAATTGTCCCTGCCTCTGAGGAACTTATAACCTAGTTGTGGAAACAAGACATGTGCGTAAAGAAACATCAACAGAAGAGGGACTATCGGAGCTGTTTCTGAGGGAGTGAAAGGAGGTCAAGTTCCCTTTGGAACAGATCACAGAGGAAGTCAATAATAGAGGATGCCACATTCACACCATAGTACATGGTTGCTTCAGGACATCTGTCTAGAGCACAGGTGAGGGAAAAAACATTACATGCTTAGAAATAAATGGCAGGCTAGACAAACTACCTAGCTTGTCAACTATAAACCTCAACTCTTAATCAATGGCTCCTTACCTTTTGGCTGTACTCAGCTGGTCCAGCTGGTCTGTTTTCACTCCTGGGAGCCTCAAACACACTCCTGAGCTCATCAAGGGCAATGGAGAAGCGCTCAATCCTGCGATGACCCCTCAAGGAATCCCCCTTCAGCACTTCAGGCCGGCCATATTCCCTGGAGATGTCACTCTTGTCCTCAGGACCCTTCTCTTCAGGCTCTGAGCTCAACATTTCTTCCCCCACACTGTGGGGCAGACTTGGATCTGGAGGTCTAGGTGCTGACACTTCCTCGCCTTCAGGTTCAAGCAATTTGGTTTCTCGAGGCTGGAAAAACCTGCAACGGCTGCCCCTGGGACAGCACTCGCTTTTCTGGTAATCGCTGGATTCCCACTTCTGCCTCAGGAGATTCAGGGATCCCTTCTGCATCGGGAACATAGGTGGCTCCAGGCTGTCCTGCAATATCAAAAGACCTGTCATCACAGATACGTTAAACGTGTGGATCATTTCCAAAATACTGTGTTTAGGAGCGCTAGCTCTAGGGGTTTGTGTTTCAGTGTAGAAATCCAGCTTTGCTATATAATTTCTGGCTCTTGACTTGACCCTACAAAGTTATGTCAGTTAACCCAGAATTAGACAGATTACGGAAAGGACTGATTTGTACAGCTACAGTGTTGTAAGAGGTCACTGAGAGGACTTGACCGCCAGTTGACCCTCGAGCTGAACAGAGCAATAGAAGGCTCCTCACTCCCTCCTCTGTCTTTGGAATGTACATTTTGCCCACTCTTCCCACACTAGGAGCTATTTCAAGGACACAACCTTGAGAGAGTAATGTCTTGTTGAGACCATCTGGATTGTATACGTGACTGAACATTGTTAAGGCCTCTATATAAACTTGGCGGGCAGGTACAGAGATCTACTCATCTTGCAGCCACCCAAGAGAAGCCTCATGTGTAAGTTCCCTTGCTTGTTAAACCTGCTACTTACCAATCTGGAGTGATCTGTCTGTCTTTGGTCTCTCTTTGCTCTCCATGTTGTAGGGGGTTGGGGGGGAGTCAGTTTCAAATTTCACTCAGGCAAGTCATGAGGTTGCAAACTAACATATGGACATATGAACATAAAGAGACAAAAACTAGGAAAACATGATTTTCTTCCCTTTTCCTCCTTTGTTAAATCAGCCAAGCATTATTTACAGCATAAAACTTGGACAATGTTCATTCATTGTTTAGTATATTCTGAGAAAAGAGCAATTTAACAAGTAACACTAAAGAACAGAATTCATTTCCTGCCTGTAACAGTTCAGAATTTCCTTTGAAATTATTGGTTTCTGCAAATGTCTTACTTCAGAAGTAAAAGATTAATAGCTAATAGTTATTGTTTTTGCTACAAGGCAAACCCTTTGATAATAACTTTAGATGTTATCTCATTTTAATCCTAAAATTATCACAATGAATTAGTTGCTCTTATTATTACTATTTCCAGGTAAGGAAATTGAGAAGTAATTTTCTCAGGGTCCTGAGTGGCTGAACCTGGATTTGAAGTACATCTGTGTTACTGCAGAATCTGCCCTCAACGACTGTAGTGTAATGTCTATTTTGTACTTTGTGTCCAATTCACATCTCATTGTGAAACTGATTAGAATTTCACTTTGTTTTAGAGTTTTGTAGCGAGCAGAAAAAAAATCAAATGGCAAAACGTACTCATATCAGAAACACATACATACACAAATCATAGGCAGCAAGAGTTACGTGCTAGCATGAATTTTTGTTATAGAAATAGCTATTTTCTGTTTTAACCCAGAGATACTATGCTGCAAATTTGGGGCTTTAAAAAACAAATTTTGCTTTTGAGAGATGATGCATTTTCCTGGAAAAGTGTTAGCACAGTGGGTATGATAAACAATCTTACTTAGATGAAGGCCTGGAAGGATCTCAAAAGGTCACCCAACACAATAGCTCCAGACATCTTTGACTACAAACCACATTATAAGAAACATTTTGTGCATTGGGACTCAGTGCACATACAACGTTAATAAATATATATGTGTGTGTGTGTGTGTTTGTATAAAAGAAATAAACTTTTGTTTTCATTTAACGATACTTTTCCTTACTATGTGAAATGTCTGGTCTTATTTTCTACTGTGATATTCTTCACTTTTTAAAAAATGTTTGCTGTCCACTAAATTGATTTAATGGTCTACTAATGGTTCATGGACTGCTGGCTAGCTCTATACTTACAGCAGGAGTTCAGTTACAGGTTGGGTTTTACTAACTGTGTGATTTTTTTTTTTTTTTTTTGAGGAAGATTAGCCCTGAGCTAACTACTGCCAGTCCTCCTCTTTTTTGCTGAGGAAGACTGGCCCTGAGCTAACATCCGTGCCCATCTTCCTCTACTTTATACGCGGGATGCCTACCACAGCATGGCTTTTGCCAAGCGGTGCCATGTCCGCACCCGGGATTCGAACCAGCAAACCCCAGGCTGCTGAGAGGCGGAACGTGCGAATTTAACTGCTGCACCACCAGACTGGCCCCCTAACTGTGTGATCTTGCAAAAGCTTCATTGGTAAAATGGATTTATATACATCATGGCTTTATTTTGAGGAATACATTAGATAATGCATATAAAACTTCTAGTGTGTATTAGATCAGCCAAAGCTGTTAATTCCACTACCAGCCCCATCTCTGGCTAAAACAACATCATTTTAATCGCTCAAATATTTCTTCTATACAAGAGCCTCCTAGATAGCTGTGCTTGGGAGAAGGAGGGTATTTTAAGCCACAAATCCATAGAGTGAACAGACTGGAAAATTTGGCTTTAGGAATATTGCTAATTAATAAGTTTGGATTAGTAGCTTATTACAGAAAGTCTCAATAAAACAGTAGCACAAAGCAAGACTTGAATTTCTATTTGGGAAACTGATCAGCATATGCTGAGAATTTAATCAACATACACTAGAAATGTCTGTGTCTCATGTGTAATGGACTACAGAAAAGATCTTATTAACAAGGGAATGGTTGAGACATTTTCACAGCTGGTAATAGTGACCTCATAAGGTTATTTAATGAAAGAATTGTTTCTGAACCAACCTTGCATAGTTAGGAATGGAGAACTAAGAGGAAGAAAAACTGACAGGTGGGGGAGGAAAATCACTTTTCTCCCACAGAAAAGGAGATCCTGATATTTAAAATTGACTTGGAACTTCTAGAAAAAGATGGAATAGACATACTTTTCCCCATTCCTCGTAATAAATACAGCTAAAAACCCTGGAAATTATATGTAAAACAAACATAAGAGGACTTTGAAAGGTAGAGAGAAGGCAGACTGCCTGGGTGGGGTCTTTGGACCTTGAGGGACAACATGGTGGTGAATTCCCTGGGATTTTGGGGGGTTCTTATATATCTAGAAACTGTTGCTGGAAGAGCCAATAACCCAAAGACTCTAATGAGAACAAAGAAAATTCTCTAAGAAAAGCCTGCTCTCTCCAGCCAAAGATGCAGGAAAGGGGCAACTTAGCAAGATCGAAAACTTTTAGAACATAATTGCCATACCCCAGGAAAATACTGAAATTTACCCACAATACGTGTGGGTTTTCCTCCCACATCAACGAATTCTCTAACTCTCTGGATTCCAGCTAGGTGTCCTACAATTTAATTCAATTCTGATACTAACTATCTGGCATTAGCAGGGATTCGAAAAGTTAAGATGTCAGTCCCAGAAGACTGCCCCCACTTCAGAGGCCAGTCAGAAGTCCCAGGTTGCCACCTGTACTTCTGAACAACTGGCTATAAATAGGGAGCATCCTATGCTCCTCCCACTCAGCTTCAATAATTTGCTAGAATTGCTCACAGGACTCAGGAAGGCACTTCACTTCCGTTTTTGTTGTTAGTGCCTATGAATCAATTCTGACTCCTAGGGACCCTGTGTACAGCAGAGCAGAACCCTGCCTGGTATTTTTGTACCAACCTCTTGACTTCCTGCATTATATCGGACAATGCTCTGCTGCTATTCATAGAATTTTCATGGCCAATTTTTTGGAAGTGGCCTGTGAGAGCCTTCTTCCTAGTCTGTGTTAGTCTGGAAGCTCCACAGAGACCTGTCCACCATGGGTGACACTGCTGATATTTGAAATACTGGTGGCATAGCTTTCAGCATCACAACAACATGCAGCCAACACAATATGACAGTCAACAGATGGTTATGGTTCCCTGACTAGGAAACAAACCCGGGTGCTGTGGTGAGAGCACCCAATCTTGCTTACATTTACCTGGTTATTATAAAGGATGCAAATCAGGAACAGCCAAATGGAAGAGATGCAGAGAGCAAGGTATGGGGCTGTGCAGAACTTCCACCCCTCTCCAGGTGTGCCACCCTCTCAGCACCTTGATGTATTCACCAACCCAGAAGCTCTCCAAACCCTGAATTGTTTAGGGGGTTTTAAGGAGGTTTCCTCACATAGGGGTGATTGAGTAAATCCTTGGCAATTGGTGACTAACTCAATCTCTATCCTCTCTCCCCTCTGAGGAGGTCAGGGGATGGGGTTAAAAGTCTCAAACCTCTAATCATGTTTTGATCTTTCTGGTGACCAATCTCTACATACCGTATGATTGCATTTTCATAACATTCTTGAAATGACAAAAATAAAGACATGCAGGATAGTGGTTGTCAGGTGTTATGAATGTGGAGGAGACTGTTGACTGTGAAGGGGTAGCACAAAGAAGGGAGATCTGTGTCGGGGTAGAAAAGTTCTCATCTCGATTGCTATGGTTATAAGAATTAACAACTACGATAAAAGTATGACAATCTACACATGTGATAAAATGTCATGGAACTATATATACATATTGTGCTAATGTCAATTTCCTGATTCTGATAATGTATTGTAGTTAAGTCACTATGAAAGGAAACTGGGTAAAGTGTAAATGAAATCTCTCTGCACTATGTTTGCCACTTCCTGTGAATCCAGAATTATTTCAAAATAAAATGTTAAAAAGCAAACAAATAAACAAGTGATTTGCTAGTCACTCCTCCAGGTTTTATTTCACCTGACTGAGAAACATAGACAGTAGTACTAGCATTCATGCTGTGCAGTGGCATCGGGTGGTAAAGCACTGCTGCATAGGCCACTGTCATGAATGATAAGTGACATACCTGTGTCACTTGTCAATTTATTGCCTCTCAGCTCCAAGTGCACTCTTCAATAAATGCTACATGATAAACGACTGAACCTTGAGCATTTCTTCTTTAAGGTGAGCACAGTGTTTAGTTTTCTCAGCAGAGGGCACTGGAGGGACACTGCAGGTGGAAGAGTCTTCCAGAAATTACCTGCATGGGTGGGGTGTCAGAGGTTATATATGTGAGAACATCCAGTGGAGCCTGCCAAGCCACAGGCATAGAATGCCACCCTTCTATAATCTTACAGCCTTGGCCTGTGGATAATCTTTCCACAGCCCTCTCAACATGGAAATAAATCCCATAGCTGCCTGTGGCCTGGAGGGTCACACAGGGAGCAGCTGCTGATTCTGCGAGCCCCTGAGCAGCCTGTATACATCCTGCCTGTGCCCCAGGAGATAATCACAGACCTGCTGCCTCCTCTGCCAGCCCGTGCATAGGCTGTGTGCTCTGAAGGCCTCTTGCCCAGACAGGCAGTCTGATTCTCATTTCGTGTCCTTGCCACCAGGTGCTGATCACCTGCTCAGTCTGCACCCCAGAGAGTGGCCTCTTGCTTACCTAGATACTGCAGAACACTCCAGCCTGGCTAAAGGAGCGAGCTTCTTTGCTCTTCGGGGGTCGAACCACACTTCCTCCAAGGAGGTCTGAAGCCCTTGCAAGTTTGTCCCTCCTCGGTTACTCTTCCTTACCCCAAGGGGACTATGTAGTATTTCCTTACCTATTATGGTCATACTTTTATTGCAGTTATTAATTCTTTATATTAACTTCTCTTGTTTAACCTATTGTTTGATTTCTATTTCTTGATTGGACACAGACTACTATAACACTTTTACTCAATAAGAGATGTTTATTCTCTAATTCCAACTATAAGTCATACAGACACATGTTTTCCATATTGTCATGATGATGCATGCCACTGTTCTCCTGATTACCAAGTGTGCTGGGGTTGATGTGTGGTTGGGAACAACTCTTCTCCCCATACTCCCTGCTCAGAGAATGACAGCCAACATGGGCAGAGGGCAGCATTTCCCCAAAAGTGTCCCAATGAACTCTAGTCTTCTATGATGTTCTCCAGAAAATACAGAAGAATTATCTAGACAAATAAATTACAGAAACTTAATATTCATCCCATTCTGAGAGAACTACAATGTGCACTTCCATATTAACGTCTTTCAGGTGAAAAGAACCCTAAGTAATTCAGCTAAGTAATTTACCTAAGTAATTTAAACCTAAGTAATTTACCTAAGTAATTCTCTATTTAACAAGAGAATCTTTTATCATAAATTGCCTGTACCATTCTCAGGTGTTGTCTTCCATCAAAGTCATTTTGATAAATGTTGACATGAGGCAAAAATCACTAATTATAAAAGGCAAGCCTTAGATTCATCAATACTATATACGTATAGTAGAAATGTATTAATTAATCTCAGTCATGACTTCAAGTTTTTAAAAAGTATTTATGTTAATAATTGTTATATTTAACAAATAACTTTTTTGCATTTTTATTTTATTAAAAAGTAGCTGATATCTATTAAAGACCACATGATAAGCTGTAGCATTTATGTATAAAATGAGAAGACCTTCACAACATTAAGAAAATTGCATAATAAGTCAGAATCTGGATATGTATGAACTGAGGAAGATAATCATATATTTTATAATAACAAAAGTCATTTAAATTTAAAAAACTGAGTTGAAAGGCAGATCCCAAGGGGCTATGTAGGTGATCTCCTGGGGACCATGCTGCAAAGGTGGCCAATTGGTTATAGCATCCCCTTCTGTTACGCTCACTGAGACAAACTTTGATTCACTTCACTTGGGATTTACTTCTGTTGACATGTCCAGTGGCCTGTTGCTGGGTGTGGTGGGGCCTGCCTGCCACCTGATCTAGCCACCCAGGTGAGGAACGCTCAAGCACAACCTGAGTTCAGGAATTCTGGACTTTGGTTTTCTCCATCACGTGAGTGTCTTCACTGTTAGGCATCAATATGTTGAGTCATTGAGACTGAGGTTGTAAGAAGGTAGACCAAGGTAGGATAAAACTGAAAAATGTCCACAGAAACTACAGGATTGACTGATAACCTTAAAAAAAGCTTTGGGGCACAACATAACCAATGTCAGCATTTCCATAGAAAGGCGTGCTGTTTTTCACTGTCACACAAAAGACAAATAAACGTTTTGGTTCTAATCTAAGTAAATGATCTCTGTTCATTTTTCCTTGTTTAGGGGATGGCTTTGATAATTTAAGAGATTTTCAACCAAGATGGCCTCTCTCTCTAGGATTTAATCACTCTGTCCTGCTTTCAGTCTTATATATTCCTTATTTTCTCTTCTCCCACAGGACTTTTGCAAATTCTATTCCTACTGTCTCAGTACTCTTCCCTCTCCAGTTCTCCTGGTATCTCATAATTATGCTTCTGGTCTCAACTTAAGGCATGAGCCCCTTGGAGAATCATCCCTGACTTATCAAAGACATTATAGTTCACTATTTAGTAAGCATTCGAGATAATTTTAAACAAGGTGATTGGAAATCCATACTTTGAGAAACAATAATAAAGATAATAATTGTTTGCATGAACTGACAAAGATAAAATTTTCCAAGATTTAGTATATACACATGAACTGACATTCTCATTAGGATTTAATTCATGTTGTTGCCAGGTGATTTGCCCTCTCATGTGAAAGAGTATCAGGTGAGTAGAGTGAGAATCTTTAAGCAAGGAAAAGAAAGCCTTATCAAAATTAAGTTGTCAATGTATTAAGAACTGGATTCTTAAAAAGTATTCCTATATCTTGTGATCTCTGTAATTGTAAGCATTATCTCCTGCCTATATTATTGTAACATTGAGCTTATTGCTAATTATAGCAATAATATAAGGTTTGCAGCCCCTTTCATAAAACAACAAGAACGGTAACGATTTTGCCTGTCAAGCATGTCAATCTACTCAAAGAAAATTTAAGTCTTTGAGTAACTGCTGGTGAAAAGAAAAATCATCAAATGCTTTCCCATTCCACTGAAATTCCCTGAAGTCAAATTTTAAACAAGCTTTGTAAATAGTCTCATATGGTTGATTTACTAAGACTTCTTGTAAATCATAACTCTTATTTCCTGTATTTGAAGGAATTTCTTATTTCTTCTAAGAGTGTTTCAAGTTTAAAGCAGAGTTATTTATCAACTTGAAACATATTTCCAAATCTAATAAACATATGATTATTACAGAATGATAGCAAGTGAAAAATTTGAAACAGCCTGATATATGACAAGAATGACAAAAGTCCTGACACCTTTGACCTATATTTCCAAACAGGAAAATTTACCCTAAAGTAAAAATTTAAAAGAAGAACATTCTCTATATGCAAATGTCCCTTGCAACATTTTTATAGTCATTAAAAAAAAGAAAACCTTAAAGTTCAAAGCAAGAGGAATCTTTTAATAAATTATACTCTAGCCACACAATGAAATTATGCAGCCATCTGAACTAGTACATATGAAGACAACATAGAAATATTGAAATAAACTTACAGTATAACATCAAGCAAAGAAATATATAGAAGTGAATGTATTTCATTATTTCAAAATACATGTATATGTTCAAGAACCGAAGGCATTTTAAGAAATGAAAATAATTGTGTTAGTGTTTTGAGATTTAAAGCAGTTGGCTCCTCCACACATTTAAAGAAAAAATGAACATTGTCTCTAACAGCATTAGTTTAAACTGTCTACCTCCTTCCATGAAAGAAAAAAATAGTGGCTTTGAACAATTATGGATTTTTCTGGAATATTTTTAAATTTCCCACGCATTACTCTAATATTTATAGCATAAAATTCCAATATTCTCAGTTTTCACTAAGCAGGGAATGACTACTGAAGGTAATATAAACCCAAGAGTCAGTTTACTGCAGTCATCTCTGTTTTAAATTACAGCACCACAAAACCCTCCCCAGAATCAGCATGTGATCCCTCTTTTTTTTCTCTCTGGTAGTTATATATATATATATATATTTATTTATTTATTTATTCATTTATATTGCCTCTATGAAATGATACGTGAGCCTGACTGCAAGTGATGTCATTTCCACTGTTCTAAAATCATGGCGCTCTATGTCAAGTAACCAGCCAAAAGTTATTTGGGAAAAGAATACAAAGTCAGCTCCATGAACTTGAGAAGCCTCCTTGATATATTTCCTTTGGGGACCTGGAAGGAAAGCCTTGTGCCAGAGGCAGGCAGGTGGAGTTCTTCAGCGCTGTATCTAACCCTGTTTCACTCTATCCAATCATTTAACATTTATTTTGAAGTTCTGAAAACATGGCATGTTGCAGAGAGTCTGGATCGCATGACAAAGCTGTTTTGTGCAATAATTTCATTATAAATCAATTCACTTTTTTATGAAAAATCACCAAATGCCTGTTTCCATTCTCATTATTTTTTCTGGTTTCAACATGTTCTCTCTTTTTCAACACCCACCATCCTCTTAAACATTGCGTTTCAGAGATCAGAGCATCTCCTGAAACCCTTTAAACATGACTCTAATATACATCTGTTTTCAGATACGGTTTAGCAATTTTAATACCCACTAAAGTTAGGAAAATTCTTCTGTTAATCAAAATGAATGCTCTCCCAACTTAAGAATTAAAAAAAAAAGACATCACAGTGGAATAAAAATGCATTGTGGGTGGAACTTTTTTTAGTGGACTTCTCATCTTTGGTAACTACAGTTATATGCCTGGAAGGCAAAAATATTTTGCAATATAATGCTAGCTTCCTTTAAAACACAAGTTAAAGATCCCAACAAAATGACAGAACATGTAAAGATGGGGAGGTGTGTCAGCATCAGCAAGCTGCAGTTTCAAACTACAAAACAAAAGGTTTCTAAGAACCTGCCAAATTCGTGTTGTCACTGAGCCAGATTCGCTGCCAAGGAAGTACTCAGCCTCAGGACTGAAGAAAGCAAGCTAAGGTTAGGGAAATACGTCAAATTACCACCTTCCAAAAAGGCTAAGAATCCCAAGTATTAGTTTTATAACACTAATATTAGTGCAATTTATTTTTCTGTTTTGGTTACCTTTACTATTCCCAAGCATTCAGTATATTTGTTGTGACTGAGAAATGTTCTCAGACAACACACTTTTTTTTTTTTTTCAGAGAAAACAATCCTAAAGCAATGACTAAAAATGTTTGTCAAAGACAATTAATTGATCTTTTTTGGGATGGAAATTTTAATTAGTTTTGGCAGATAGTTGCTGAATATCTACCTGATAAGAATGTGAAAGAAATTATTTAAGAGTTTCAAAGAATTTGCATTTTAAATATTAAAAAAAAAAATCTAACTAAAGCTTTAATATTAGATGTTGCCAATTTCATTAATTTTTCTGGCTATTCCAACATCATCAAAACAGATTTTCAATTAGTTTTCCTTCTGAAAATGTACCTAAAATTAGTACGTTACTTAATTTGCCACTAATAAGATGCATGCATAACTCATTTACATGAAGAAAAAGATAGGAATAATACATTTGCTTATTTTCTTTCTTTTATCTCCTCATTCACATTTATTAAGCGAACTAGCAAAGCACCTTGCTAAAACAAGTTCTTAAAAGAATTTATGAAGTTGTATATTTGCAATAAGCTTATCTTACCGCCATGTCCTTTTCTGTCAAGTTCCTGTCCTGTGACTCAGCTACCAGTTACATAGCCATTAAAGGAAAACACAAATTTAACAGTTCTTTAACTCACTGATCTCATCTGACTAATGAACATCAAGCATGATGGACATACGTTGCAAGATAGCGGTTACAAGACACCAAATCTTTCATAGCTGTCTCTGGGAGCTACATTATTTAATAAGTCATGGAAGAGAGAAGTGCACTTTCGACCATAACCCCTGCTTGTGCTGGGTACTCAGCTTACAAGGTTTACCAGGTAAAGGCTGACTGAAGCAGCTTTTGTTTCCCAATTCTATAGAACAAAAACCCATCTCCAGTCAAAGGAGCGACTCACAACATCCCAGGAAACTGTCTGCAGGATAATTAGCTTTTAATAAAGGAGGGCATTCATTAAATGTTTTATGGATTATTCCAAGAAGGCTGGGTACCAGACAATACTTGTTATTTAGCACAAAGCTGATGTTCTGTCACATAGGCAAGCTTCTACACTTTCACATACAGAATACATCTGTAGGAAAACAACCCCCCAAAATTTGCCCGTGTGAGGTTTAAAATATGAATCCCAATGTTAATAATGAAAAGAAAAACAAAGTTTTAGAGTTTACTGTGGGAAGCTGCCAAAGGATTAGAAAAGATAAGACCTGCCTTCAGGGGTTGCTGGTCTGGTCAAGTGCACTGCCTCTTATCATTTTTGTGTGCTAACATCACCTGAGATGCTGCAAACACTGCAGATTCCCAAAGCCCCAAGTGGGGAGCTCTGGATTCAATAGGTCTGAAATGTGGCCTGGGAATCTGCCTTCTTACAGAGCACCACAAGCGATTCTGATGCCAATGTCCATGGACCCCAAATTTTAAAAACACTTTACTACATCGACAGAAATATCTTTAAATTGGAGAAATTACAACAGCATTCATTAATTCAATAAGTGCTTGTGGATAGCTTACTATGGGAAAGATACTTTACTAAGTACTTATAAAGCATTTATAAAACAATGTATAAAAACAGAAAATAGCAAATGTAAGTGAGGGTGTGGAGAAACTGGAACCTTTGTGCATTGCTGGAGGGTATGTAAAATGGTGCAGCTGCTCTGGAAGACAGTTTGGCGGTTCTTCCAAAAAATTAAATGTGGGGCCAGCCCAGTGGCGCAGATGGTTAAGTGTGCACATTCTGCTTTGGCAGTTAAGTTCACAGGTCCTGTTTCAGCGGCCTGGGGTTCACCAATTGGATGCCTGGTGCAGACCTACGTACTGCTTGTCAATCCATGCTGTGGCAGGTATCCCACATATAAAGTAGAGGAAGTTGGGCACGGAAGTTAGCTCAGGGCCAGTGTTCCTTGGCAAAAAGAGGAGGATTGGCAGCAAATGTTAGCTCAGGGCTAATCTTCCTCAAAAAAAAGAAAAAAAATTAAATGTACAATCGCCATGTCATCCAACAATTCCATTTCCAAAAAAATGGCAAGGAGGAACTAAAACAGATATTTGCCCACGTATGTTCATAACATTATATTCACAATAGCCAGAATGTGGAAGCAAACCAAATGTCCATCAACAGATGAATGGATAAACAAAAGGTAGTATATACATACAATGGAATACTATTCAGCCTTAAAAAGGAAGGAAATTCTGGTACATGCAATTACAGAGGAAACTTGAAGACATACTAAGTGGAAGAAGCCATTTACAAAAGGATAAATATTGTACAATTCCACTTATATGAGGTACCTGGAATAGTCAAATTCATAGAGACAGAATAGTGGTCACCAGGGGTTGAGAGGAGAGGAGAATGGAGAGTTAATATTTAACAGAGACAGAGTTTGTTTGGGACGATGAAAAAATTCTGGAGATGATGGTGGTGATCGTTGCACAATAACATGAACGTACTTAATGCCACTGAACTGTACACTTAAAAATGGTTAAAACGGTAAATTTTATGTTACAGGCATATTTTTCCACAATGAAAAATCCAGAAAAGCATGTCATTGAAAATTATGCAAATAGTAATCAGAAAGCGTAGAAAGTACACTGGTAAATGAGTGTGGTGATAAAATGAATTAAAATAGGCTTCTCGGTGAAGAGAACTGTATGATCCAATCCCTGGTGACTCCACCCTCCACATTCTCCGCTCTCCCCCAAAACACCCAAATCAAGGGGAAATGAAAACTCAGTAATTCATTATATAACGAAACTATCAGCCCATCTGAGACATGAAGATAGAATCAGATGTTGCTGAAATTCTGTAAGTAAGGAGGCAAATGAATATATAAAGTCTTTTTTCTTAAGCAATGAATAATAATAACACAGAAAAATTTTAAATCACTTTCTTGTTCAGTCAGCGAATGCGATGAAGACTGAGAGCAGTGCAGTAAGCATGGGTGTGATAATGCGCACATGCTGCTTATATTGCAGGAGCAAAGAACACAGAACAGGCACTCCGTGCATGGAGACAGTGGCCCTAGATTTTCTATTCTGCCACCACATGGCCTTGAGCCTGTTTCCTCGGGGTTAAAACGGGATTCATCATGCCTTGCCTGACCTGTGATAGTTGTATAGATCACTTCCTAGAGGAAATACGTGGAACTTTGAAAGTGTTTCACAATATCAGAATAATCTCTTCATGTGGTACCAGAAACGACATCCAATAGAGCCTTATTTGAATACTACACTAAAATTAGTTAAAACATATTTAAAACTTTCCTCAAAGCCTGTAAGTTAATTTTGAATTTACAAAATTGAATTGATTTTTAATTTTTAGTGAAGATAAATTATCTGTTAAGGATAGATTTGCTTTTCAGAAATAGAGTCAGCCTAAGTCAAAGCAATTGAAAGAATTAGATGGTTGGTCACGCTTTTAGAAAACTTCCTGAAATGCTGAGACGAAGGCCCGCCGTCCAGAGGGGCAAATGTGCACCTAAAGATATTCAGTCAGGTTGCTTGGTCTCTCAGGGTCTGGGTTTGTTTACAGTTACATAAATTGGGTGGTCCTTTACAGGGTCGTAGGTTTAAAGAATATGCCCCAGTCCATTCCCTGAATGCCATGGCGAGAGTAGAAAGTTTACAAATTCTTCACCTTTACGTTTTCAGGAAACCCTCAGCGTGAGCGGTGAGTCCGAATCCTCTAGGTCCCACTTTGGGGAACTGACGCAGGTAATGAGGGTCCACAGTCAAGTATCCCTGATAGAAGTCACAGAGCTGCCCAGCAGCAGGCTGCGGAGAGCCCTCGGGGAAAAGATGTACTTGTCAGGAAAGTGCATCTGTCTGTTGCTGTGGGCAAAGCTGCCCACAATGGTTGGGTCCAGAACTCAATGACAGATACTGAGTCCTCTGCTCTGGTCCAAATGAGGACCAGGCTCATGCCTAGTCACATATCTCACTTAAAAACTGGGATGATAATATCTCCCAACAGAACCCTTATGAGATGAATAAAGTAAATGAAATAAGGTTTACTAAGAACTTAACATAGTGCCTGGTATGGAGTTAGCGTTCAGTGAATGTTAGCTTTTATTAACAGTATTTAAGTGCAGTGATTGGCACACAAAAAGTGATTAAAAATAACAGTTATCTTCCAGAAACTGTAGAAGATCACAGTTTTTGAGATAATTTTATTTTATTTTATGCATTTCAAACTATATATTATTTCAATTGAGCCTATTAAAAATCTTTCTCCTCAGAGACTGTAATCACAAAGTCTAATTAACCATCTGATTTTTATTTGGTCTCTGTAATAGATGTTACTCCGGTCTGGAGGTTTTCATATATAATTGTTACAGTGATAAATTATTCAGGACAATGTTGCCTATATTTTTGGATAAATGAATCCAATGGCAGAAATACATTTTAGTGTTGTCTTAAATCTTACATGTTTAACAAATGAATTTTCTCTTATAAAAAGGACTATAAACCATATAAATAGCTGCAGAGTTCAGCCAGTCTTCAAATTATGTTTCATAAGTCTTACCTGAAAGCTTAAAATATAGGACAGCTATGATGTGATATTTGGAAAAGATACTGGGTGTGATATAAAGATTCTATTATAAGACTAATTTTATAAACTGATTACACTCTGAACTGCAAATTCTGGTGACTTAAAACATTTTTTCAGGAGTTTGCCAACGTTAATGAAGAGCAATTATCCCAACGTCTTTTAATTTAAAAAGGACTTGGGCATTCAACTGTATTGGAAAGACTAAAGGCAATACTTTATTAGTGTGTTTCTTTTTCCCACCTTGAGAAGAATTAAAACTAAAAAGAAGATAACCTTAAAAATTATAGACCTGTCATCATCTCTACTTAGTTTGAAACTTACTGAGAGATATCATCAAAAAATCAATTTGCAAGCACCTAGAAAATCATGGGGTACTGGGTAAAATCTACTTGACATTGTGAAAAATAAATCTTGTCAAATCAAGTTGATTTCCGTTTATGACAGAATGACGGGAACAGTAGACACAGAGAACTTGATAGACTAAATATATCCTGACTTTGGTCAGAATGTAAAGGTAGTTCCACACGTTATTGAGAAAAAATGGTTTGAGTGTCACTATCTTTACTAAGATCTCCTATTAATGACTGTGCTTCATATATCTGGAAATGATACTCAACTGGAATAATGGACAAGCAAGGTGACTAGTTAGATGCAAACACGATAAAACCCAAGACCAAGTGGTAGCAAGGCTGATTCTGATAATTTTTGTACACACACACACACACACAAAATTAGAAGGTATTAGTAGAATTAAAACCAAGTAGGAACCATCATCATTTTGCTGCTTCTTTTAAAGAATCATCACACCTTTGGCAACCTCCACGCCTGTCCTCTTGACATCATTCGTACCTTTGTTAATTAAAGCTGGAAAGGGTATAGAAAACCACAGTGTCCATATAATGTTGCGCTGGGTTCATTCTCTGAGCTTCTGGGCTTTGGGGGCCCAGAAGAGTAGAGTAGATTAATGGCATGAAACCAGATGTGTCATTGAGTTACTGCTTCTGTCCAGTGAGGGATCAATTTTTATTTGTGACCCTAAGTGTTTCTTTCCACAAGAAGAATATAATGCGTACCTCTCATCTCCAAAGACTCAGGACATCTAACAAAATGAAAACAGTGTGCTTAAAGCAGAGAAAGGGTGAAAACACTTTGTCAATCATTAGTAATTCCTAAGCAGGAAGTCAGAAATCTGAGTACGAATTAAAATATCAAACCACTTGGTAAGAAAAAATTAAATTTAAATTGAATTTTGATGCATATTAATTCTAAAGTGAATTTTGAGGAATCATTTTAGCAGATATTATTTGGAAACAACGCTCAGGGACCTGATTTCAGTACATTATCATCTCAGCCTAGACAATAGAAGTTCATAAGAGTGGGAAGCAGATGAACATAGCAAGCCTTGAAAGAGTAGTGCACGCTAGACCACCAACACAGCGTTCCTTAGACCAAGACTTGAAGATAATTTTCATCCCATATGCCAACTCTGACTTATTTGTAGCAGCTGGGCTTACTCTAAAGTGTGATATGATCAGTAAGTGAACCGGAAGTGCACCGACTATTCAATTTAATTGGGGTAGAAGACGTTCTTCTCTTCCCATAATGAAAAAGACTGCAAGTTTATTTCAGAGCCTATAGTTTTTATATTTGACTGTACAGTAAGTCCAGAGGGAGTAATCATTCTTAAATATCCACCTATTCATTTGCAAGTAGGCGCTGGTGTCTTCATTAGGACCTAAGGACTTTCTCCAGGTGTCTTATCCATAGGTGATCTGGTAAACCTACCTGGCTGCCGAAGTCCAGATTCTAATGTGCAGAATGTGCAACCAGGACCTGTTACAGAATTGTGTTTTAACATGATTTGGTTCTGTTGGGCTGTTCTAATTCATCTTGTCTAAACAATTATTTGATGCCTAGACTTCTCCTACAATACATCCATGAATGGGCCCTTCAGACTGGGCGGGAACATTGTAAAACTAGACCCACATTTATTTATTAATTTATTCACTTGACACACACTAACTGAGATCCAATAGATGCTGGAAAAAATCACCAGACATTGGATTAAAGCCCATGCTCTCTTTGTCCAACAGTTTATAGTCTGGTGAGAGATTCCAATGAATTAATCTCTGACTTAATCCGTTGTTGAAAGTGTTCTGGTAGTAGTGCTGTGGAAGTACAGAGCAGCGTATTTGCATTAGCTCTGATTTTAAAAATCATTTCTTGCATTAGTTCCAAATATCCCTGTAACTTTCCCCATTGAGCCTGTTCGAAGCCTTGGAGCCATACAGAAGAAGTCGAATCCTTCTTCTACATGAAAAACCTTAAACAATTTGGAGAAAATTCTAATAGGTCCCCTAAAACATCTTCCATCCAAAAAACCCATCCCCAAGTGTACCTTACTAGAAATGGTCTTAACTCTCCCAATCATCTCAGCTCTAATCCGTCTATCGCCTACAATCAGAATTAATCATGCATTCTCTCTGCACTTTATAGATAAATCATTTCTCTCTCTCCCTTTAGTAGACTGAGAAATCGTAAAATAAAGTTAATATTCTGATTCATTCCTGGTCTCCTGCACAGTTTGCACAGGGCCAAAATCAACATATCCTAATTGAATACAAAGGGAAAAAAATTAATGCCTAGAAAACAATATTATAGAATATCAGAGACTTTTTGAAAGTATAGAGCAATTACAGTGGCTAGTACAGATTCTTAGAGAAATACGACATTGAAATCTTAGGAATTCCTTTTTTGCTAATGCCATGTTTTTACTAGACTCATTTTCTGGCTAACTGTAAAGTAGATTGTAACACACAGAAGTGATATTCAAAATGTTTAACAACTTATATCAGATGGACATGACCCTAGTGTCGAGGCAGGGTCCTGGAAGCACTGACTACATATTGGGAAGGTCTGGGAGCCTCAGGAAGGACCAGAGGCTATTTTAAAACAATTTCAAAATTACTTCAATAGTTTAAAAATCACTAAGGCATAGTGGCTAAATAATAGCCTTTGAAACACAGATTTTTAGCGCTAGAGGTTTTAATAGAAGCCCTATCATCAAACACCCTCATTGTCCTTGTCATAAGAGAGAAAATGGCCTGTTTGAATTCACACAGTGACAGAGATGGTGGTAGAAGTGACCAAGAACTGCCTTAATGTTTCCCTTGGCTGGACTAAACTTCAGACAGATTTCTTGTTGACTCTGGGTCCCTAACCTTCCATTTCACTTTGGAAGGTCCCTAACCTTCCAAAGCACTTACTTTGGAAAACTTGCAATTGTACATTATTTCTCAGCCCCTGTGAGCTGTAAATCTTCTCCCAGTCTCTTGCCAGTTTTACAACCTAGGAATGTTGTTTTGTCAAGGACCTGGGAGCCATTCCTTCAAAATGTCGTCATCAAGAAAGATAGGGCCCCTATTTCCCAGTCTCGGTGGGAGGATAGGAGCTTAAATTCAACAATGGCCAGGCAGTAAACACATATGGCCTAATCACATTGATGAGCTTCCCCTCAGTGTCCTCCAGAAATTTTCAACCAGCTCATGCCAGCACCTAAAACTCTCCCACCTTTTGTTTCAGTGGAGTGGAGTCCAATCTCTCTCCCCTATTGCAATAGTCTTGAATAAAGTTTTCCTTGATTGTTTAACTTGCCCAAGGCAATATTTCTTTGACAGAACCCATTCTTCAGGATCTTGACCTCTTGCTATGATGTCATACTTCTTCTAGTTGGTAACTGAAGTTACCACCCAGTCAACAGGGGAGAGAAAGACAACCACCACTTTCTTGATCCACTATAATAGAAATCATACTCCCTGGAAACTCCTTTGAAAATTATGGAGTATTGATATCAAACTATTGTGTATCTAAGAATTTCTCAGGATGCTTTTTGAAAATGTAGATTTCCATATTCCATTATCAGAGATTCTGATTTAGTAAATCTGAGGTGAGGCCAGAAATATATATTTTAACATACACCAAATGTCCTACAGATTCTGCTTTAGATTATAGGCTTGATAAGGGAAAGGGTCGTTTCTATCTTGTTCACCATTCTATCCCCAGCATAGCACCCAGCTTTCCATAAATGCTTATTGAGTAGATGATTAATTGTTTTTGCTTAAATCTGTTCCAAAATACATGTTTTTCCTTCATGGAAGTCTGATGCTTAGGACCAGCATTTCACATACAATTAGCTTTATAAATTTGTAAATGCTTCAAGAAATTTTCTTTTTTTTTTTAATTCTGGAAGAAAATAATAAATGCCCTGGTAACAGTAGTAACTTATGCTTCAATTGCAGTTTGCAAATGAGTTTTCTTCACATTTTCTCATTAGATCCTCACAGCAATCCTTTTAAGGAAACATGTGATCTTCCCATTCTGCAGATGAGAACATTGAGTTTCATGGAGAATTAGTGATTTGCAATTATAATACAAATAACAGATGACAGACAAGAATAGAATACAGTTCTCTTGGCTCTGAGCATAGGGCCATGGAGAAAGTTTGGCAAAGAACTCTTTTAAGTTATGTATTCAAACATAGTGTGAATGTTTAAAAATCAAAAACATGTATTTTAGATGATTTATTAATAGGGTCATATTTTGCATCTTAATCTTTAAATGAATGCTATAAATTTAAAATGTTTTTGAAAATAAGCTTTGCCTAAATACAATAAATGTATTTATTTTATGTGCTTTTCTAAATTTGCCAATGTCCTTAGAGGTTTGAGCAACTCTTACTTTCTAAAATTTTATTTTTGTTGGTATCTCCTTGGCATCCATTAAACCAGACATCAAAGGGAAAATATGAAAAAAATCACCTTCTATTACCCTGTGTACTGTAAAAAAGTTGTAAGGCTTAAAAAAATACATAGTTGAATCTAATTGATGCTGTAGGTTGAGTAAAGTAAAAGAATCTACTTTCTGCTAATTTAGAAGCTAAAAGATTTTTGGAAACTCTCAAGTTATACTTTATCGCTCCTTTGGTTTTTGTAGGTCCATTAGGGATTTTTTAAAAATATATATTTAATAACAATTTCATTTTCTAATAACCATCCCATTATGTTGTACAAAATTTAAATTTGGACACAAAGTTGATCGATAAAGCAGTTCCATACTTTAATGGAGGAAAGAATACTAGGGGTGTACGTGACACTTTGATGTTTAACTCTTATTCCAGAGAATCGTCAAATATATTTCTAAGATTCCAACATGAACATTTTGTGGAGGGCTTGGATATCTTCTCTATCCACTCCTGAATGAAGCCACATTATTTATAAAATATTTTTTCATAATTACCAAAGCTCAAGAATATTTCACCTAACATTGTTGGAATACATGTAAATACAGGCCTCAGGGAAAGCATGAAAGCTGTATATGAAGGCAAAAACAAGTCCTTCTCCAAAATGTAACCAAGGATGGTGTTCTCAGTATCTTAGTCACAACTAATATAGAGTTAGATTTGTTTCACTAATAATTGGTCCCCTTTTTATGGCTCATTTTACCAAAAAATATACTAAAATTTGATTCCAAAGATTTTGGAATCTTTTCTCTCTCTTTTCCTGCCATTTCTAGCTAAGCTCACTGAAAAGGCAGTGTGGTTCACTGTCTACACTTATTTGTTGGCATTTTCTCATTAGTCCTCCACAATTTGGATTGCAGCCCTGCCACATTGCTGAACTGATTCTCACAAATTCAAACTAACCTCTATATTACAGTATTCTATGGACACTTTGCAGTCTTTACCTTATTGAAGCTCACATTCCTTAATTTTTTTTACTTCTTTGCTTCTCTTAGAACCATGAGAACTGTTTTGTGATAAGATCTAATTGCTTTTATTTTGAAAATCATTTTGAAAAATGATCTTTAAATTGCCAAACATTTGAATCATTCGTACTAATTACTAAGAAATGCAAAGTATCCATGCTTAAAATAAATGCATTAACATATAGTCTTGATGTAAAAGAACAAGACAGACTCTACTGACTTCTCTATGAACTCTTTGCATTGGAAGGCTCAACATCTAGTTGGTATAGCTTTGTGATAGATCAGCATTCTCCCAAAAATTTTTGGCAGTTTGCTCAACTTTACTTTGTTATTATATTCACACTGTATCTCCTCTGTAAAACCTGCTTTTGATTGGCTTGGAGGAGGGTACAAGGCTTTGCTTAAAATATTTTGTAGAACAACCACCAGATATTTTTCCAGTCTCTGAATGTATTGGATGATGTCTGTCAATAAATACATGCTTAACATAAGAAAATGCAATTTTAAAAAGTACATGGTAAAAGAGATTAATATCCAGTACCAACAAATCAGCCAATCCTTGAAGAATGCTCTCTAATCTTCTGTTCTATGTCCTTGGCATTTGCATATAAAATCACTGTGCTTTGTAATCATTCTAGGATATAGAACAAACTCCAATAAGGAATTTATATCACTCATCCAATCCTGGGGAATTCATTTTCTGTCCCAGAGGCTCTTCCCACCAGTGTTAAGTTTATTATAGACTCTTGAACTTTCCAGGGTCCCTGGCAAGTAAATGGCACTGTGTCTTTTGAGGGTAAAACTGAAGGGTTGAGGGGTAATCTGCAGTTCCGGTATAATTGAATATCAACAATTTTGGCCCCAAATCGCCATGTTTTAAAAATTTTTCGTAAAGGAGTTATACTCATCTGAATCTGATTTTCTTAAGTTAATCATATCAAGGAAATAATTAAAAGAAAATAGAAATCATAAATCATAATGTGTTCTATTTTCCAAAATAATATGTTTGAAGATTTTTCCTCCTTTGTTAGTAGACATTTAAGTTACTCCCTTCCAAGTTACTTTATGTCATAACTTGCCAGTTCATTAAGCTTCCCTGAATTTACGGCCATCTGTTGTTCTATTTTTGCTTGAGCAGAAAAATGCAAAAATGCATTAAACTACATGGTGATTCATTCTGCACCTTACTCGACTGGCAGTTTCACAATTAAAATGAAATTGTTATTTTGGTGGATGGAATGATGGTCAATGGAGCATCATTCCATCTTCTGTTGACTCCAGAAGATTTGAAATTAACCTTACTAGACTGCCTGTTTCGGCCAATTATGGAGTGTTGCTTGTGGAAGTTGTGGGTGCCACTTTTTCTCCCATTAAGTAGAAAGGAAAAGAGGAGAACAGAAGACAAAGAAAAGAAGACAAGGGAAAGAGGAAATGAAGGAAACTGAGTCTTTCTTCAGAGCCTGCATTACAAAATTCCTGAATTACAAAATTAAGTTCAACGGCTGCCTTGTTCCAAATAAAATGCAAAGATACTGGGAGAAGTAACACAGTCTGCTTAAAGGTTTGCATAAAGGGAACCATCAAAATGCTTAAGTCCTTTGTGCTCCCAAGACACAGATGATAAGACTAGGACCATGAAACACCAACATTACAGCTCACAATCTTGACTGAGTCAAGCCCTAAAGTTCATTAGCAACAAAAGTAATGACTAGTCTATAAGAGACCCTGCCTGAAGGAAATATGTCAAACCATCAGGTGTGGAATTTATAAAATTAAGAAGCCTGAAAACTATCTGTTGCCTAAATGGAAGGAATCATAAAGGGGAAAAATACAGATTTAACTCATTTCTTTCTTCTCATCTGCCTTTCCTTACCCTATGAAATCTGATATACGTGTAGGCTGTCAGAGTGAAGTAGAAATCAGACAACTGGAAGCTTTTCTGCTATAAGTGATATTCCCCAAGCTATTCTTTATCTTTAGTTCATTCTCTCACCTCTCGCCTTCTGCATTAACTTTTTAACCTTTGTTTGTCTCTTTATTCTCTCTAAGACAGCTCATCTGTGCCAGGGCTTCAATTGCGCAGACAGATCCATCTGTAGCCTTAATTTATTCATCAAAATAGCGATTTCAGATTTCTCAGTTTCTACTAGACCTTTCCATGTGGAATGCAAAACTGAACTCATGGCTCAATTGGTCTTCCCTACATAACATGTTTTGTTCCCCTGGTTATTACTAATTCTGCCAATAGCACTATCCTTCTCATCTCCCATTTTCAACATTGTTGAGTCATTTTCAACTTTTTATCCTTATGCTCAGTTACTCAACCCACGAGTTGCCATCATGATAACTCCTACTTTGGAGAATTCCCTCAACCGTGTCTTTTTTCCTTTCATGTTTTCTCTACTACTATCTAAAGCTTTATCAAGTCACACATGGATTCACCCAGCTATCCGCCAAAACTTCCGTGCCCATTCTCTTTTTCCTTCTGCTATCAGAAAAATATGTCCTAGAACACTCTTTGGCCAGTTAATTTTCCATGTCAAACTATTAGTGTTCCTTTATAACTCACTCCCGGCATAGGACCCAGACTCCTTAGGCTATCAAAGTTCTAGATGAGTGCTACTCAAACAATCCAAAACATTCCGCATAGTCAGTCACATCTTGTTTTAAGTCTTCCACAGTGCGAATCCCTATACCAGGAAGGTGGGGATATCAGTATTGCTGCTGGAACAAATTACCATAAATTTAGTGGCCTAAAATAATGGAAACTTGTTATTTTATAGTCCAGAGAACAGAAGTACAAAATGAATGTAAAAGACCTAAAACTAAGGTGTCAGCAGACTTGCTCTCTCTTCAGATTCTCAGGGAGAATCTGTTTCCTTGACTTCCAGCTTCTAGAGCTGCATTCCTTGCATTCCTCCGTCTTCATGGCCAGCAGCACATCTTCAAATCTCTCTTTTCTCCATCTTCACTTTGCCTTATCCTCTCTGGTAAAGTCTCCTCTTGCCGCCTTCTTACAAGACACTTTGTGGTCGCGTTTATGGCCCACCCAGGTAACCTAAAAGAATCTTACCATCTCAAGATTCTTAATTTAATTGCATTGGCAAAGTCCCACATAGGTAACGCTAACAGATTCTGGGAATTGGGATGTAGATATCTTTAGAGGCCATCATTCAGCCTCCCACAGCAGGTAATAGTCTCTACACTGTTTTCAAAGCAAATGATCTGTGTCTTGTACCGGTTCCCCAACCCCACCCTTACCCAAACCTTCAAATGCCTTCCTCTCCACCAATTGGCATTACGATTCGTTCTTCTGGGTAAAAATCATAGAACGTTTTATTTAACAAATATTGAATAGTACCTATACTGTTCAAATGAATACATTAGGCATTGTGTGGGATGTAAACATATGGTCCTACCCTCCATAAAAATTTACTGAAGAAAAACATGCATTGAATAAATACCAGAGGGAAAGCAGTTATTCAAAGTTACCGTCTCCGTTTACTCACCTTCGTTTTTTTTCTTCAACTCCCTCTAATCAGGCTTTTGTCCCTAACACCCCACCAATATTGCTCTTACCAAGGACCACAATGACATCTATGTCAGGCTAAGTCCATATGGTCACTTTTGTGTTTTTATTCTACTTGATTTTTCTCAACAGCACTCAAGAATGTCCTTTTTCGATCAAGATATTAGTACTAGTATTAGCATTAGTCAGAGAGTTCTCCAGAGAAACAGAATCAATATGATATTAGGTTTATATAAATATATATACACACACACATATATAAAAAGAGAGATAACTATCGACATATCTATATGTATCTAACTGTATATAAGTATATGGTTGTGCTACATATATATGTGTAATTTCTTGAGGCATTGTAATATTGTTCTCTTATTTCAAAAATCTCTGTTGTATACATAGTTCTTTTGGGTTCTCAGAACCAATTCCAATATGTGGAGGGAGGTAATTTCCCCTACACTAACAAGCAATTCTCTGACATCAGCTGGGTGTCTTGGAATTCAACTCAATTCTAATAGTATCTACCAGGAGATAGCATCAGATTCCACAGGTTAAGGGGTCAGTTGTACAAGACTGCCCCACCCCCACCACCCTACACACACACACACACACACACACACACACACACACACATACACTCTTTGGATGCCAATCACAAGCCCAGGTTATCACCATTGCTTCTGACCTACCAGCTATAGATTGGAGGTTCCCACAACCTCCTCCTTGGACTTCAGGCATTAGTTGCAAGTCCAGGTTGTTACCTGTACTTCTGACTGACGGGCTATAAATCAGAGGTTCCCATGACCCCTTCCTCTGGTTTGATTAATTTGCAAAAGCAGCTCACAGAACTCAGAGAAACATTTTACTTACTAGATGACTGGTTTATTATAAAAGGATATAACTCAGGAACAGCCAAATGCACAGGGCAAGGTACGGCAAAAGGGCATGGAGCTTCTATGCTTTCTTCAATTGTGCCACTCTCTCCAAATTTCCACGTGTTCATCAACCCAGAAGCTTTCCGAACAACATCCTTTGGGTTTTTATGGAGGTTTCGTTACACAAGCATGATTAATTAAATCACTGGCCATGGGGAATTGATTGAAACTCCAGCCCCTCTCCCCTCCCAGGAGATCTGGGGATCAAGCATAAAGTTCCAACCCTCTAATGACATGGTTGGTTCTCCTGGCAACCAACTCCTTACCTTAGATGAGTTCCACTTACCATAACATAAGAGACACAGTTAAGTTCTCATCACTTTGGAAATTCCAAGGGTTTTGGGAGCTGTGAGTCAGGAACCCTGAATAGGTCAAATAATTATTTCCTGTAAATCACAGTAATTACTTTCTCTTTTTCATTAGTAATATTATTTATTTCTGACATCTCCATTTTATTATTTTCCTATCTTGCCAGAAGGTGGCCTATTTTTAAGTTTGTCTTTATTATCTCCTTCCTTCTACTTTATTTGTTTTTATTGTCTTCTTTATAAAAATTTCTATTAGAATAAAATATCTTCATCTTTCTACTTTCAATTTTCATGTGCTGTCACGCTTTCGGGGTATTTTATACTACTGTTTTGTTTCCTTTTGCTCCTATAATAAATTGCCACAAACTTAGTGGCTAAGACAACAAAAATTCATTGTCATAGCCGTTGAGGTCAGCAGTCCTAAAATCAAGGTGTCAACTGAGTTGTACCACTTCTGGAAGCTCTAGGAGAGAATCTGTTTCCTTATATTCTCTAGCTTCTAGAGGCTGCCTTCCTTCCTTGCCTGTGGCCCCTTCCTCCATCTTCAAAGCCAGCAGTGCAGCATCTTCAAATTTCCCTCTCTTTCTTCTTCTCACCTCTGCTTCCTTTGTCATCTCTCCTTCTCCGTCTTTGACCCTGCTGACTCCCTCTTTAAGGATCCTTGTGATTACACTGGGCCCACTGGATAATGCAAGATTATCTCCCTACCATTCATAACTCATCTTGCATGGCTACAAAAGTATTTACTTGATGTATGATTTGTTGTAGTTCATATTAAATTCCAGGTGTTATCATCCCAACAGATGACAGTTCCATCGTCTTCAAAAGTCTCATTTTTAGGGGTTGATATTTAGATTCTGGTGGAGAGTGGTGGAAATCAGCTCTATCAGTCTACTTTATAAGATGTGGGAAGAAAAGAAAATTCAGCAATTTAATCTCCAAAGCCCTGCATAAGTGTTTCATTTAGCCACCGTCTGGTCTATCTGCCACGGTTAAATACATGGTCATATGCATAAGATTCACATGTATAACTTCAGGCTGGGCAAAACAATTCTGTCTTCTATGTTCACTTGCAAACAATATTAAAATCTACATATTTTCACATATTCAATTAAAATTTAACTTTGCAAAATCCTCTTCTGATATTTTATTTATCTTTCTCACTTTAATAAGCTTAAAGTCACTTTCTTTTTATAAAACATAATATTCTCTTATGACTTGAATATATTTTGCCGTGCACTGTTATGCCAAGGCTTGCAGATGTATGCATTCAATTCTCAGTTACTATTCTCATTTAGAACCATTCAATTCTTTGTTTTGTTCCAGGGGGATTTTGAGGAAGATATCTACTATCTAGGAATGCCATATTTTCGCTGTTAGTATATATAGAAAAAAGTTTTTTGAAAGTTTTTCTGAGATCCTCTCATATCTCAAAATTCTGAATACATCAAACTGGAATCTTTTTTGAATTATAGAAAGCCTAATAAAGAATTCCAATATATATATTACTAAAATAAGAATTTAAAATTCTTAAAGTCAATTAAAATATTAGAGAAATATAAACAAATTTATCAAGAACAAAGTAAATTACTAAAACATTGTCACAAAAAAACTATAAAGTTATTATCTTTAAAATTAATGTTAAATATCACGTTTCTTGGTTTCATTACATAATACTTAATGTCTTTTTTAAGACTTTATACAAATTTTCTGCTTTAAATCTTTAATAAAAACTCCACATTTTTAGGAAAAAATTGACAAATATTGAAATTTAAATAATTTTTTAAGACACCTAGCTATAGACAACTAAGATTCATTTCCTACCTATGGTCTATCATGAATACAAAAGTTGAATTTCTTTATGAGCTTGACATTAAAAAGAAATAATTACTAATTTACAATGGATAATTCTCAGGATTTTTACTTATACTTACATATAAATATGTTCACAGAGTCATTCTGTCCTTTTGCTGGGAACATACATTGCAGCAAATTATTCAGATACAACTTTTTTTACCCTTTTATCATAAAATCAGTGTTTACAATCAAGTATTTTATGTTTTTGTTTGCTTGCAGGTCCCATCCTCCCAAAAATTTTTGAGACCCTAAGATAGCTGAATGCATTTCAAGATTCAATAAGTTTATATAATGTAGTTTTATGAGATATAGTAGCCCAAGCTCCTTTTCAAGGGAACAGATCTTTTATCTACAAAACAAAGCTTATCTAACACATAGAAACAGAGTTGCTTACATGTACGGGTATTGAAATCTCAGTGTTCACTCAATGTTTGTAGACCAGGGTTCATAATTTAAAGTATGTGTTCTCTGCCTTGTCGTGCAGCCTTGGCTTACTCTGAGCAGAAAATTATTCTATTTTGATCAATTTCCAATTACTTGAATGTCTTGTCACTAACAGCTAAATTCTCTCCTGGGTCTTCTGCGTATTCATTTTTAGAGATGGCCTATCACGAAGCTCAAGGCCTTTGGTGATGATGCCTCAAAGCCTCAGTCTTACTCTAGGGCAGTCTGAGGGGTTCCTGGCACTCCCAAAAGCAGGAATCCCAGAAGCACGTGAAAACTTGATACAAATGTGGACACAGGTAACCTGAGAAGGAGAGGAAGAGGAGGAATTCGGCCATCTAGAAGATTATTGTCTCCTGATAGGAGGAGAGGGCAACACATAGCTTCAGAAGTGCATACTCAGAGCAGTGACGAATGAATCATCAAGAGGGCTTTTTACACATATATAAAAATGTCACTCCTCTTGTTTTATTTCAACACCTTTATGTAGTTTTGTAATTTCTTCTGAGTATTTGAGTGGTAAAATTCATTTTCTCACACATACCATTAAGCCATTGGGTTAGAATAGGTTTCTTCCAGGTCTCAGGATTTCTTAGATGTCTCAGGGTATCATGGTCCCTGGAACCATCAAGAGGGAACAATAATTTTGAATCATCTCTGTTATGTCAATATAAAACTTTATAGCTTGGGAACAACTGTCTACTATTTTCTGAATAGGAATAGAGTGTTTCTGCAGTTCCTAGAACAGGGAAACACTTACAGTAGATTGATCTGAACCTGAGACAAAAACAGGGCACCTGATATTTTCATGGCATCCAATAGGAAGGATTACGAGCTGTGGCGGTATGAGACAGAAGCTAAACAAAGATTCAGTTATGATTCCTAACTAAAACAGTGGAGTCTTTCGAACTGAAACAGTTTGGGGCCATGGCCTACAATGTCAGTCCCAGACAGCGGAGAGGCAGAGAGGAGAAACCAAAAGAAAAACATCAATGATTTACCCACATTTCATCCTCATCTTGCTGACTCATTCTACCATTTTGGGATTCCATGCCAAGTTAATACTAAATTGCTGCTAAATGCTAAATACCAGAGTGTTGTAGAAAATAAAACCAGAGATTCAGAATTTAAAATGAGATTTTTGTCATTAATTATTTTTAAAAATTTAATGCAAAAAGAAAAACAAAGTTGGCTACATTAATTATCTATTGCTGTATAACAATATTACCACAAACTGAGCAACTTAAACAACACACATTTATGATCCCACAGTTTTTGTGGGCACAGTTTAGCTGAGTCCTCTGTCATAGGGTCCCACAAAGCTACAATGGATGTATCAGCTGGGGTTGCTGGTGGCAAGAATCATGCTAGGTACAAATATGAAAAAGCATGGATTTTATAATACAGTGGGAAAGTTTCACTCATGGTTAGGTGATTTAAATATAGTATGTTACTTAGGATATAGACAAGCTGGGATTTGGTGATTGGATGTGTGGGGTAAGTTAAGGGGGCCAATCAAGAAGGACCCCTGGGTTTTGACTTAAGGAATTGTGTGGCTTGTGTGCTTGGCATTGATGTTGAATACACAAGAGTAAGAACTGTCCAATTCACCCATAAATATACTTTCTTAGAATAAGATAATTACATTTTATTAATATCCATTATAATCTGTTTTCTATTATACATTTACATAAAAATAAACATGTACAAGCATTGTAAATATTCCTACTACAGAAAGATCTCTTTTCCTCTTGCTTATTCTTAATTAGCACTGTCATTCCCTTGACATGGCTGATAGAGCCAAGAGTAGCTATCCAACCCCAGAGGAACCAATCCATAAACTAATCTGAATTAATCAAATTCCCTTTTGAGAATTTGAACTAAGATACGCGGAAACCTAATAAGTTGCTAGCTGAGGTAATGGTAGATAATTAGAGTAAAGGTCCGTGAACTCTTCTAGCTCAGCTCCCTGGAGCTTCATATTTCCCAGCCTTGCTGAAATCTAGTTCTGTTTTTCTTTAAATTTTTAAAATATGCGTTTTTACAATAAATCTCTCTATCTTGGGCGTTAATTGCCTTCAGACAATTTTTCCTGCCTAAAATATTTTGAAGACTGTTGAAGTCTATTGAAAAATCAAGGAACAAACCTTAGATTCCATCCCAGTACTATGGGATGAATTGTTTCCACCTGAATTTAAAAACAGAAAAACCATCTAGATTAAGGAACCATATTTGCTGTACCTGATTTCTTCTTGTATGGGTCTTTTGTTTATTACTTCATGCATATCCCCATATTTTCATTAAAATGTACACTTGTATGTCTTGGTTTTCCAATCATATTGCAGAATCCTAAAGGAGGAGTCTTGAGGTTCTTTTGTAGCCCCGGAGCTCCTAGAGTAGGAGTTTAATTAATAGTTGTTGGTTTTTAAATTATTTTTTAGTATTATTTTCATAAAGAAAAAATGTGTCCCATTAAATGTAGAAGAAACCAAATCTTCTCTCAGAACATAAAGCAAGCACCATCATTATAATCAGATATCACTCAAGGAGGCATGTGATTGCCTTATGAACATGGTATTTCAAATTATTATGAGGGGCATTGAAGAAGCCAAGACTATCCATTTTTTATCTCACCCTTTCCTCAGGGGTTATACAAAATTAAGGTGATTTTTCTCCACTAAATGTGATGTATCTGTCACTTGAACTGTATTGAAATTTTAAGGAATGTCTTAGAAAAGCCAATTAATTACTGTATGGACCATGTCTATACCTCTTCATGTCTAGATACAATAATAGAATCTGGACTTTGGTCACTTATAAAATCATGCATGCATTGATCCAAAATTCATGTCTTCTACAAAATATAATTATTACTTTAGTTAGGACATATTTATGGACACATCCTAACTCCTAGGCACTTGCTAGGCCCAGGTCTGCTGTTGAAGACAAGATGCAAGACTTCAAGGAGCTTACAATCTTTATACATAGATTTATAATAAATTAAAAGTACAAAACAATCCACGTGGGAATTGTTTTAAATTACTTGTGTCAAATCACTGAGCCCATATCTTCTGACATTTTTATGATGGACTATGGTGTCCAGAACAAGCAAATCTCCCCTCTTTCCCTTAAAAATGTATTTTCTTGCTCTCAGCACTAACGTTAACAATTAAGAAGTCATTTGACTTAATTATAATATTTGAAAGTATAAATATATTGTAGAAAGTTTAAACCCATTGATAACTGATTTCATAATTTAGAATTTGATTACTTTCTCAGTAGTGAAAATATTACTTTCACCCCAGAAATGTGCAGGAAGAAGATCCATGGGAACGTGCCTGGGAGGATGAGAGACGGGTAAGAATTTTTCCCTGTGCTACCCCCACAGGTGACTGTGTTCAGCTAAAGGGGAAGAGAGAACTTGGATTGGTAGATTAAGGAATCAATCCAGCAGATTAACAGAAAAGAGTTGCCATTGAAAATTCATCTTTGTCATGCAATTATTACCAGAAATCAAAAATAGCAGTAAGCCTAAGTTCAAGTGGAGCATCTGGTGTCAGAATTTCTCTAAAGGTCACAATTTTCTCCCAGTTTTGCATTGCTTGACGTCACTTTCATCACTTTAAAATAAGTTGTTTTCAGTTTATATTCATACATTGAATACATTAAAGTTGCTTTTCTCTTCATTATTCATAGTATCAAGTGCCTTCAGAAGCTCTTAAAATCTTTGAATTTTAGGTCAGCTCCCTGGCAGTTTACTTCTGAGACACATCCATTTGCCTCTTTTCTCCTCGGAACCACCTTCCAAAGGAGACGTGAGAATATGACTTATGATTTCAGCTCCGCGTAATTCCTTCAGTCTGAACTCTTTCCTTCATCCGAAAGATTCTCTTCATCTGAAACATTTCTTCCTTAATTAGTTAAATCATGTAAACTATACCTGCCATCCTGACCCCCTTTACCCAGCTTTGTAACGAAACCCACTACATTCATTTTCTTCAATTTTATATTAAAAAAAACAAGAGTTCCCAATTTTAAATGTCTCTTCATTCATACATAATGAATCTGCCTCCAGGAAGTTTCTTTTTACAATCTCAGATGTGAAACAGGGTTTCCTGCCTGCTTTTTCAGTCAATAAAACGATTTTTATAGGACAACTAGAAACACGTCGTTCAGAACATCTAGAGTTAAAAATCACAAGCTTGAAAACTCCAGCCAAATGTCATCTGTCCAAAATATTTTACACATTTTTAGTTGCTGTAGCACTACACTGGCCAAAAGAGTGAATTATTTTTAAAGCAGCAAAGGGAATCTGTTTAAAAAAAAAGGTTTCCTAAGAGGTTCCTTAGCTCTTAGTGAAACACAGACCTTGAAAACAACACTATATAAAACAACTTATTTTATTAATACTTTTTCCTTTTTACGAAATACGAGAATTGGGATAACCACACCAGAAGAGCTAACATGTATGAAATCATCCTATGAGTGTAAATATATATTGAATTCCCAGGATCACTGCTCTTTTTTCAAATCTTGCCCGCCTGAGCTCACATGCTCAAGTCTACCACTTCTCCTTCTTCCCAGGAAACAGAAAATTCATATAAATGATGTGTTTTCCCCTGCATCTCCAAATAATTTTCACTGTTTATAATAATTTATACAAACATCTTATGATTCTTTTCCAAATCTTAAGCAACATGCAATGTACAGATATATACTCTGCCAGTTTCATTTGCACATAGTTTCTGCATAGCAGGTTGAAAATGCCTACTATTAAGCCTAAGACTTTAGGCTTAAAACCAAGATAGAGAGAAACAAAGACCCTATTTATCAGTCCATCTCAAGTTCCTGCCAGCTTATGTGGTCTCCTTATACAGTTACTGCTTCTGCCTCAATTAGTTGAATCATCTAAACCACACCTGCTTACCTGGCCACCCTTATAAATTTACTTGTTTTCTAATAGGTACTCATTTTGCTTATTAATATACTCTGCACTCTGATTCCTGCTGTTTGCTTCTTTACCTAAATCCAATGCCAGCCTTTCTCCTCCACTAATAGGCATGTTCCCATCCTCTTTCGGGTCGCAATTATGAATATGTGTAATTGCTCTCAAGTAAAGAGACTGCTGGCATAGTTTTTCAGGCACTATATTAGGGATCCAGAATGAATTTGGTAGTTATTTAAGTTGTTTCGTTCATTGGCTATTTTTTGACTCATAAATGGGAGAGGCAGATGTTATAAAATGAGAGAGGTAGGCAAGATCAGGTTAAAAAATTGGTAAAACTTTAGGGCAAATTCCATCCACAGACACTTGATAGATAGGTTTGTGTGACTTATATATTTTTTCTTAATGCTAATTTTCACTCCTTAAAATAAGGAATCTTTTTCTTTAGGTTATCATAGAACCCAACCTGAACATCAAGTTCGGTTCAAACATTCATAGCCTTGCCTGATCCCTGTAGGCACCTAAGTTTTCAACTCTGAGCTAGAAGAGATGTAAGGTTCTATAGAGCCATAGAAAGGTAATAAACTGAAGAATTATTTTTTTACAGTACCTTCAATTTCATTACTGATCCGTTATTAAACATTAGACCATGAAACTGAGATATTAGGACAGTAAATGTGGACAAACAATATAATTCCATTAGCCTACAGGGGAAGCAATGAATGATCTCATTTAATTTGTGCAAAGTTGGATAGCAGAAACTCTGCAAATGAAATTAAGTACTATGCCTCATTGAATGAGCTCAGAGCTCTCCGAGGGGAGATCTGAGTTCCAGTATACAGCAAATAACAGGCAGTGTCTTTAATTTAGCTGTAATTTTGAAATGGTTAGTTGGCAAAAGACGTTGAGAAGAAGGATGTAAATGATCTAACCCTGCAGGAAGCTGAGAAGTGCCTGTGTCAATGAAGCTCTCAAGGTTTTAAACTGAAATAAAAATATGCGAGATTTTTATTTTTAATGTGCATTGACAGAATAATTTCAAACTTTCCCACTCACTCCCATATCCCCTCCAAAGAAGCTGAATCTAAATTTTACTGAGATTCTTAATCCGATCTCTCTTCTCAATAGGTTCAATGATCATTTTGTACAACTACTTTAATCATTATTTGACATTTTCTGCTCTACCCTCACTTTGGCACATTTGCTGATTTCTGTGAATTATAAATTCTGGGACACACCGAAGTATCTACCACCTTCACTTAGCTTATTTTAAAAATCTATCTGAAAAATGTGTGCAGGTGAAAGGAAGGCTGTGATGTAGAGGCTGTAACTGGAGCAAAGTGGAGACAGCTCATGGCTGTGCGGGTGAAAACTGCAGCATACAGCACACACCCTTCAGCACAATTACCCTCTGTCTAATGCAACCACTATAGACAGCAGGTGTTTCAACAATTTTAGTTTGCATAGACTTTTTATTAAAGTCATCTAAAATTGTCTTCAAATATTTTGTTAGTCTGTAATTTAAGATGCGGCAACCATCTCAACCCTCCAGCAGCAGTGATTTTTCTCATTTCTCTTCGTTTTTATGAATTTGTCAAGAAATAACCTTGTTTTCATACACTAATCAGATCTGCTGTTTTGCATAGAGCACTAAGCGTGAAAACAGAAGACCTGAGTTAGAATTTTGACTCTGATACTTCATTGTTTAATATTTTCTTAGAAAGTCCTCTTAACCTCTATGATTGCCCATTTTTACATCAGGTCAATGGGGGTGAAAGTGCCTATCCCATCAAATTGTTAAAAGCACTAAATAAAATAACAGGTGCGAAAGAATTTTGTACATGGTTGATCACTGTGTTAGGTACTACCACTAATAATTCCTGATAGAAATTAAATTGAGATTTATCAAATGTTTAAATGGCAATTGACTCTATGTAAATTGGGCTCATTCATATTGGCTTAAATGCCCTAATTCATTAAAAGGCGATAAATAAAGTTATTCTGCTAGATTCAAATAACTACAAAATAACTAGTCTAGACAAGCTAATGGTGGGACCATTTAAAATTCTTCCAGAAACTTCATTGTGTCCACCTCCCAGAGAAATGGCTATTGTCCACTTTTAAAACAAATTGAAGATTAACAGTATTCTGATAAAGATTTTCTATATGTAATTTTAAGGTAAGCTTTATAAAAAATTTATAAACAACATGACAACAAAGTAAAGTGATGTAAATTCAACCTTCCTAGAAACTCCCAAAGAATATGATGTTTTTAATTAAAATATAATTCATATGCAATAAATTATAGAGATCTAAAGTGTCGAATTTGATGAGACTTACAAATGCATATAATCATGTAACCCACATCTTATATAAATACAGAATATTTCCATTTCTGTTACTTCAGAAAGTTTCTCCATGCCTTCTTCCAATCACTAGCCCCAAATGCAACCACTGTGATTATTCTTATTATAATAGATGATTTTACTTAATGGGTTTTTTTGTTTTTTTTTTTTTTGGTGAGGGAGATTCACCTTGAGGTAACATCCGTTGCCAATCTTATTCTTTTCTTTTTTTGGCTTGAGGAAGATTAGCCCTGAGCTAACATCTGTGGCAATCCTTCTCTATTTTGTATGTGGGTGACCGCCTCAGCATGGCCACCAACAGGTGCTGTAGGTCCACACCCAGATGTGAACACAGGCCACTGAAGTGGAGTGTGCCAAACTTAACCACGATGCCATGGGACTGGCCTCTGACTTTACTTATTGGAATCATACAATCTGTACATTTTTGTGTCTGGCTTCTTCTCCTTAACAAAATGTTTCTATGATTCATCAATATAGTTTTATAAACCTATTGTTTATTCATTTCTGTTCATTGCTGAGTAATATTTTACTGACGGAATATATCATAATTTGTTTATTCATTTTCATGTTAATTGGACATTTGTGTTGTTTCCAGTTTGAGGGCAGTAAGAATAAAACTGTCTTTTAATGGATATATATTTTGTTTCTCTCTAGAAGTGGTATTGGTGGGCCATAGGATAAGTACATATTTAATTTTAAAAGAAATTGCCAAAATAGTATTCAAATAGTTGGACAGAGGCTGGCCCGGTGGTGCAGTGGTTAAGTGCGCACGTTCCACGTCGGCGGCCTGGGGTTTGCAGGTCAGATCCCAGGTGCGGACATGGCACCGCTTGGCAAGCCATGCTGTGGTAGGCATCCCATGTATAAAGTAGAGGAAGATGGGCACCGATGTTAGCTCAGGGCCAGTCTTCCTCAGTCAAAAGAGGAGGATTGGCAGCAGATGTTAGCTCAGGGCTAATCTTCCTTAAAAAAAAAGAAAAAAGTTGGACAGTTTTGCACTCCACCAGCAACAAATGTTTCAGATGCTCTTAACCTTCGTTAAAATTTGACATAGTCTTAGTTATTTTCATTTTAGCCATTTTAGTACATGTGATAAATATCTCATTTTGGTTTTATTCTGATGTTTACTGATGATTAATGGTTTTGAACACATATTTAAATGATTATTTAGCCATGCTTGCTTCTCCTTCTGTGAAGTTTGCTCATTTGCCCATTTTTACGGTTGATTTGTTTGCCTTTTTTAAATTATTAATTTGTAGAAATTCTTTATATATTCTAAAAACAAGGCCTTTGTCAAATATATGTACTGAGAATACTTTCTTCCAGTCTGTACTGCTCTTTCATTCTCTTAATGATGTATTTTAATAAGCTGAATTTTTAATTGTGATGGAATCCTGCTTATCGTATTTCATGTTATGATTGGTGCTTTTTGTGCCCCCTCTGAAAAAGTTTTGCCTGTCTCAGGTCATAAATATATTCCCTGATATATATGTTTTTAACAAGCATTAAGGTTTCAGTGTTTACCTTTAGGTCTATGCTCTATCTCAAATTAATTTTCTGTGAGGTGAGATTCATTTTTCTCTTGTTTACCCAGTTTATCCAGCATTATTTGTTGAAAGACTCTCCTCTCCTACTGAATTGTCTTGACATCTTTGTCGAAAGTCATCTACGTCTGGTCTGTTTCTAGATCCTCTTTTCCCTCCACTGATCTATTTTTTTATACTTATGCCTATGCCACATTATTTTAAACACTACGTAGTGTATTTTAAATACATTAGTCTCAGTCCTTTGCAGATCAATGTAAATTTAAAATAAACCTGTCAAATTCTACAGAAGGAAATTCTATTGAGATTTTGATCAAGGTCACATTGAAACTATAGACTAGTTCAGAGGGGATTGACATCTTAATATTAATTCTCAAAATTCATGAACATGATATAGATAGTGCCATTAATTTAGTCTTTACTTTCTCTCAGCAATATTTTTCTATTATTAGTACAGAGGTCTCTTAACTTTATTTCCAACTATTTGTTGATACTGTTACAAAATGGGATTTTTTTCCCTTAATTTTATTCTCCCATTGTTTGGTTCTAGTATTTAGGATCATGGTATATTTTTTTGTATTGTATTAATCTTCTATTATGGTGTAACAAATTACTACAAACTTACTGGTTTAAAGCAACACCCATTTATTCTCTCTCAGTTCTGTAGGTAAGAAGCCTGGGCATGGCATAGCTGACTCCTCTTCCTAAGGTTTTCTAAGGTTGAAATCATGGTGCCAGCTATCTTGAGTTTTTGTTGGAGCCTTGAGGGAAGAATCCATTTCCGGAACCACTTAGGTTGCTAGTATAATTCAGTTCCTTGCATTGGTAAGACTGCAGTTCTGCTTCCCTGCTGGCTTTCCACTGGACGTGGCTCCAAGCTCTTAGAGGATGTTCACATTCCTTGCTATGTGACCCCATCCATTCCTGAAAGGGAGACTCTCCCTCATGTCAAATCACTCTCCTGCCACAAATCTCTCTCACTAGCGTTGAGTCCTGTCCCATTTAAAGGCTCACTAGACCCACCAGGGATAATCTCTCTATGTGAAGGACAACTAATCTGGGGTCTGAAGGACATCTGTGAAATTCCTTCCCAGCAGTACTGAGACCAGGGATTCATTTAATGACTGGGAGGTAGTGTGTATACATCGATGGATAGGAATCTTAGGATCAGCTTAGAATTCTGCCTACTACGTAAATTGACCTCATATTCAGCAATGTCAGCATCTCCACTTACTGGTTCTAATATTTGCCTTGTGGATTTCTTAGAATTCTTTTTGTGAACAACCAAATAGTGACAATTTTACTTCTTGCCAATCTTTATATCTTTTAATTCTTTTCCTTGTTTTATTGAACTGGTTAAGACTTCAGTTCATTAATGATAAAAAGGATGAAACAGATATCCTTGACTTATCTATTCTTAACTTGCTGAGTGTTTTTATCATGAAGGCATGTAATATATCACCAAATTCTTTTTGAATGATAGTTTATAATTACATATTCAATTTTTTAAATAGCTATAGATTTTCTATTTCATATTTTGTTAGTTCTGGTTGTCATTAGATAAATACCCTTAACATTTCATTTTTTTTGAAATGTGTTGAGACTTATTTTATGACCTACTATTTCTTTTATTTTGATGACTAGTCTATATGCCTTTTAAAAGAATGTCTATTCTTTTCTGCAGGATGTCTATCATTGGTGATAGTGTTTTATAAACACCAAACAGATCAAAGAGGTCAAAGTAGTTGATAAGGTCGTTGAAATCTTGTGTGCATTTATTGATGTTTTGCCTAGTCATTTTATTGATTACTAGAGATAAATGAGCATAAATATCTTCAACTATTATTATGAATTTTTCTATTTCTACTTTTAAAGCTGTCAGTTTTTTGCCTCACATATTTTTATTTTTTTTATTCAGGTATATAAATATTTATGATTGTAAAGTCTTTCTGATTAATTTAATCTTTTATCATTCCCAATGATCTTTTATCTTTTATCATTTATCTTTAATTAACTTTATTTATTTATAAATAAAAATACAATAAATTAATGTAATTAATTTACCTTTAATCTTTTATCATTCTCTTTATCATTGAGAATACCACTTATATCTTAAAGTCTACTTTATTTGATATTAATATAGCCCACACTGACTTTCTTATGCCATTTGCATGGTATATCTCTTTTCATACTTGTATTTCAACCTTTTTAAATCTTTAAATTTAAAGCGAATTTCATGTAAACACATATATTTAGGTCTTGTTTTTCATATACTTCTCTCTCTATATTTCTATAACCCCCCCACCTTTCCATTTTTTGTACTACTGGTTTCAGATATTTTACGTCTACCCAAGTTATAAACCCCATAGTCCAATGTTATAATTTTTTCATAAGCAACAGCATCCCGTTTTACTATTTTTTTTGAAAATCACTGCTTTTGCTCTGCTTATTATTTTAACAATTAGACATCATTTTAAAATAAATTTGCTGTTTGTCCTTTTAAAAAATTTATATGGACTTTATTTTTCTTTTTAAAACATTTGCCTTTTCCTTTAGCCAGTAGGATACTCTTAACTTCTGATGGCATTTTAATCACAGGTGAAAAAAAGAACCTGGAAAAAATCTGGTTCTATTTAAGTAGAGGGAAAATTTAAAAAGTTGATCGTAATTGAGGACCAATATGTCCGGCAAAGGAAGTCTTAAAAATTTCAAAGTGTTCAGTAAGACAGAAAAAGAAAAGGTGAATAGGCATGTTTTATAATCCATGAAAAATATGTCATAATTAATAACTGTAAGTGCTTTTTAAAAATCATAGGGACTAGATATTGGAATACAGCTTTTCTAGTTAGTAGTTATAACTCATATATAACTTCACCTAACCTCATAGATTATGTTCAAAGATGTGAATAATGATTCTATCCACTTAGGAAAAATATATTTTCCTAATCCGCATAACACTACAATTTCATTTTAAGTCAATACTATTAGTTCTGGTTGACTGCAGTGCACAGTGTTTATTTATTATTAGAAAGAATTATAATAAGCCTTTCTAATCTAAAAGATAGTCTTGGGCGTACTTTTAGGCATACAGGCTGATCTCAGGGAAAATAGTTTTCCTCATTTTTCCTACAAATTGAGAATCCTAGAGGATTATGTCTGTGATTTTTAAAACAACAATAAAACTCTTGAGGTTCTCTCTCATCTACAGAGAGAGAATTGTTGGGAAAGGTATAAATATATACCATTAATTCATTCCTTATGTGAAGAGAAGATCTTATTGCTCCTCTCAGACATACTCAGAACTGCTCTGGAATCATGCATCCCCTGCCCACATTAGGATGCCATTGGCTCCATCTTTGTATGTAAGTGACAGTGGACTAACGTGTCAGGGAATATATATATCAAGATTAGCCAGGTCTTCATGGTCAATGGTTCACCCAAGCTCCTCCTGATTGCTATTCAATAATTCATTTACTACTGCCAAAGTTGTACAAGATTCCATTTAGAAGCCTTTTCTACACTAAGGCAAGTAGAAGCCACCTCCACACATGCATGCACACACGCATCCACAAAAAGTTTGCATCTCTATGCTAGTCAATCCGAAAAGTACAAATTACAACTGTCTAAGAAATAAATATTATCTCTATAAAACTTAGATAAGTTAGATCAAAATCCAAAGTTTGAAAATCTAATTGTCTTTCTGATTCCAAGAGTAGACAAAAGTTATGTTTTTGACATACGCATAGACACTGAATAATAAGTATTGGTCAGTAATTGGTATACTTTTTTTTCCTTATCATCGCATTATTCCTTTAAAATAAATATTATTTTCCCTGTTTTATAAGCAAAGAAATTGCAGCCTAGAGTATTTAAGTAACTCAGCCAAAATCACAAAGCTAACAAGTGCCTAATCTGAGAAGTACTATCGTAAACATGATTTAATGAGGTAGTGGTTTGAAAGCATATTTTGTGGGGCAAAGTCTTTCTTAACCACATGGGCCTCACAGACAGGTTAGGATGCTTTATTGTTTACCCTTTTCTGACTATTCTTCTTCAATGGCTCATCACAATTCTAATTTAATAATTACTCGTTATTGTCCCCTCCCTTGCTGGATTATAAATTTCCTGAAAGTGGAGTTGTGTGCATCTTGCTGCTGCTGCATTTCAGCTTTTAGAATGGTGCCTGGCATACAGTAAATCTTCAAGACATTTTTTTAGGGGCCGGCCCAGTGGTGCAGCAGTTAAGTTTGCACATTCCGCTTCAGCCGCCTGGGGTTCACCGATTCGGATCCCATGTGCAGACATGGCACCACTTGGCAAGCCATGCTGTGGTAGGTGTCCCACATATAAAGTAGAGGAAGATGGGCATGGGTGTTAGCTCAGGGCCAGTCTTCCTCAGCAAAAAGAGGAGGATTGACAGCAGATGTTAGCTCAGGGCTAATCTTCCTCAAAAAAATTATATACTTTTTAATAAATAATTAAATGATTACGTAGCAAGTCTCTAATAAATGGGCAGATTTCCCAGGATGTATCATAATTTTCATAGTTCAGATAATGGTAGATTACAATTGTGTAAATTCGACCTTGCATAAAAGAGTGTGCGTGATCACAATAAATCCTCAGCTTATGATCACACTGCTTACTGAAGTTCTTGGGAAATTATGACAGTTGTTATTTACTGCTTAGCATTTGTAGAACAGAGATGAATGCCTTTAATTAGCACATTATCACAGGAGATAGTTTCATTATGTCTTTCAAGCACGAGTAGGCAAATGTTATGTGCCATTATGATGATATAAAAATTATTTTAGCTAAAGATTATGTTTATGCGTATGGTGTACTTGAAACTGTGTTCAACATATCTCATTTAATTCTCACAACAAATGCAATACTATTATGATATGTTCTATTAATTCCTCCATTTTGCAGATCAAGATACTAAAGCTTACAGAGGATATTAACATGATGGTGACCGGGAAGCTGATCTTTAAATCTAGGCAGCCTGCCTCTAGAGAGGGCCCCCTGCCACCACACTGTACCATTATGAACTAGCGTGAAATTCCATAGTGTGTTAGATTCTGCCAATTATTCCTTACTGGTAATGTCAAAAGAAATGGATTGCTTCAGAAGGAGAGAATTAATTTAAAAAAAAAGTAAGATTAAAATTTTCCCCTTAGCTTACAGGAAGAGATGGGATTTATGCTGATATATTCTAGCTGTCTCTTTCCAAAAAGGCAGTGCAAATTATTGTGATGGATAATTTAGACATTTTATGTTTGACCTAGAAAGGATCAGACAGTAGTGTTGGCATCTTAGTGATATACAATGAGAAATCACATTGAGAAATGGTGCTACAGAGAAAACTCCTTGTTTTATTAAATTTATCTTCTTTATGAACTTTCCCGTGAGTGGTGGATTCCCTTTCTCTACAGAACTCTAAACTTAGCGGTGAGTTGAAGATTTGAGTAGGATAGCGGGCTATAGGCATCTCTTTGTATCATCTCATAGAGTGACCATAGGGTAGAGCAGCATGCACCAACGACATTCAAAAGGTGGTAAGTAAGAGAAAAGTCTTAGACCTAACTCCGAGTGCTGGGAACAATGATGATTTTTCCTCTGTACTATGCAACCCGTATTTGATAAAACCAGAACTGGGAAAACATTGATAGATATTTTTTGCACCATCAATATCTCAGTGGTATATGGTCTGGGAAGAGCAGGAAATATAGGAAAGAACAAGGGTAGGGAGGGAAGGCAGAGAAAGGTGTACTTTACTGAGATATCATTGATGTACAGTAAGCTGCACATATTTAAAGTAGACAATTTGATATACTTATATGTATATACATGTTCATGAAATCTTCACAGCAATCTAAATAATGAACATATCCATCACCACCAGAAGATTCCTCACCTGCTTCCTAACCCCTCTGTCTATTTCGTCTGGTATCTTTTACTTCACATAGTTATTCTGAGATTCATCTGATAGTTTATTTCTTTTTATTGCTAAGGAGTATTCCATTACATGTATTTTCCACGATTAGTTTATCCACTCATCTGTTGATGGACATTTGAGTTGTTTCTAGTTTGAGCTATTGGGAAAAAAAAAAAAAAACTATAAACATTCATGTGTAAGTCTTTGTACAGACATATGCTTTCATTTCTCTTGGGTGAACATCTAGAAGTACAATAGCTGGGTCATTTTGGTGGATATTTAACTTTTTTTTAAATTAATAGTTTTTTTGGAGAAGTTTTAGGCTTACAGAAAAAATTAAGTGAAATGTACAGAGTTTCCATACATCCCCTCAGCCCCTCCAATTCCCCCTATTTTTAAACATCTTGTATTAGTGTAGTGCATTTGTTACAATTGATGAGCCAATGTTGAGGCATTATTATTAATTAAAGTCCATGGTTTACATTACGGTTCACTTTTTGTATTGTACAGTCTACGGATTTTGACTAATGTATGATGATGTGTATCCACCATTACAGAATAACAATTTCACTGCCCTAAAAAATCCCCTGTGCTCTACCTATCCATCTCTTTTGGAGGCATTCTTAAAAGAAAATTGAGAGCCAGCCCTGATGGTCTAGTGCTTAATGTCCAGTGCTCTCACACCACCTTGGTGGCCCAGGTTCATTTCCCAGGTGTAGAACTGTACCACCCGTCTGTCAGTTGCCATGCTGTGGTGGTAGCTCACATAGAAGAACTAGAAGGACTTACAACTAGGATATACAACTATGTCCTGGGGCTTTGGGGAGGGAAAAAAAAGAGGAAGATTGGCAACAGATGTTAGCTCAGGGCAAATCTTTCTCTCCAAAAAAAAAAAAAAAAAAAAAAAAGAAAGAAAGGAAATTGACTGATAGAGAAATAGTCCAGACAAAACAGATGCAATATTCTCTCTCTGGATGAGAAATAGGAGGTGAGCAAGAAATTGGCAGAGGTAGGGGAGACAGAGTCAAAGTAATTTCAGATGCCATAGCTCCCTGAAAGAACTGCAAATTGCAAAGTGAGTAATGTCCCTTTTCATAAGAGAGTGGAAAATTGAAGGTAAATTACTGACCAGTATGCACACTATGCTGACTAGGCAAACTCAACCACAGAATTTGTTATTCCTCTTAGGAACTACCCTATCAGGCACACTGGGACAGAGATAGATCTTCTTCTTCTTCTTCTTCTTTTTTTTTTTTGGTGAGGAAGATTGGCCCTGAGCTAACATCTATTGCCAATCTTCCTCTTTCTGCTTGAGGAAGATGGTCGTTGAGTTAACATCTGTGCCAATCTTCCTCTATTTTATGTGGGATGCCACCACAGCATGGCTTGACAAGCAGTGCCATGTCCTCGCCTGGGATCTGAATCTGTGAACTGTGGGCCACCAAAGCAGAGTACTGTCTTAACCACTATGCCACTGGGCAGCCCCCATAGGGGTCACTTTTAAAAGAACAATTAACATGCTAAAATCCTAGTTTCACCAGGGTGCACTCCTGGAATATAGTAATATTTTACCAAAAATAAACTAGCTACAAGGGTCTTTAAGAGACTGTTCTAGAATGGAGAGACCAGAACCTGCATTTTACTCCCTGAAATTCTAGCCTAGGCCATTTTCAAAGACCAGCTTAGGGGACTAAACAGAATCAGCTTTGAGTGTATGAGTTACAGCTTCATGGCATGTTTTGAGAGGTGCTGGAACAACTTCTCTTCCCCAAAACATCTCCTCCCTTGGCTTTTCACTGCTCGCACACAGTCTGAGAGGGGAATTGCTTTGGGTCATTTTGCAGATATTTAGAGTTAATGTAGGTGCCTCTTTTTGTGCACTTCAGTACCGCTCAGTTTGTTTCTTGTTTCTTAGCTGAGGACACCGACTGAATAGGAGACTGGAGATGAGGGAAGACGGCATGAAACAGCAGAATTTTAGAACACTTGGAATATCTGGGAGGATCAGGTGAGCAAAAAATACTTTATGGCAACCAGAGAGCAGTATGAGGGCATTAAGTAGCCAGGGGTCAGGTGAAAAGGATCTCCAGCAGAGGAAGAAGACAGCCAAAGGGAAATGAGAAAGCAGTAAACCACACGCTGCATCTGTCAGAGGATTACAGAAGACCTGCTCCAGGCAGGTGACTCACACTAGGTTCAGTTTTCATCTGCCAAGAAGACAGACCAAAAAGGTAGGATGGGTACATTTGTCAACAATCTTCCAATGCATCAGCCCATTAGCATTCATCTCTGTTTCCCCCACACTTTCCCCTTCCAAATGTATCACAAATTTTCAGGAAAGGGGAAAAAGTACAAGAAGCTGATAGAGTAGGATATAATTAAAAGGCATTTGTAGTTGATACTGACCATGCCTTGCCCACGCCTCTCAGATCTTTCAAGCTGATTGACAACTGTCAATATTTTCATTGTGCCTGAGGTTTTTTTGTTGTTGTTTTTTATTCCTGAAACTGCAAGTATTAAGGAATTAACACTCGTCTCCCTCTTCCCTAATGCTCCTCAGCTAATGACTCCCTGGCTGCTGGGATGGAGTAATTTTGAGGCTGGTGATTTGCACCTTTCCTAGGATTTTCCCGTGAGTTTAAGCTCTGGTCACCTTCTGTAGTAGGTGGCTCAACAGAGTACCCTTCATTGACTGCCTTCCTTCCCAGGACCACTTCCACACCTTCCTACCAGCTACCTGAATTTCCCAAATAGCTTACTGTTCACCAGAATCCATGTCTCCAATTCTGTCCCTGGGACAGAAGTCAGATAGTAAATAAAAAGAATTTATTGTATTACTAACACCTGGGGGATAATTATGGGTAAACATTTTTTTTTCCTGATAAAATTTATTAGGAGTACCTTCTTCAAGAAACATGGAACCTGAAGCTTTAGTTAGATTTGATAGACAATTAAGGAGTAGTTATTATAAGGCAGACATTTTTATAGATTCATTATCATGTATTCTCTTCTTATAGCCTAATTACAGTCTAATTTCATCAACAGCTAACTATGATTTTCATCCATTCAATTCATAACCTTTGTTTCCCTAGGTTTCAACAGTCATGAGATAAATCACAACAGCAGCCAAAAGAATATTTTTTTGGTTATGCTTAGATTATTGGGCAGACTTCCAAATCTTCCTATTGAAAATCCTGACACCGAAGCAAAAATATAGGGGTGGGGGTGGGGATGTCTTGATTGCGTTCACAGTCCTCTCCTTTATTAGGTAGCAGCTGCCATTTTACATCCCCCCCACCCTAGCTTTGCTTCCTGAAACATCTGCTTGAAATATCTGTTGTTCAGCGCATCGAGGGCTGTGAGAGCGCTTGAAGGTGCCTTATTTCTGCTGCCATGTATCAGATAGGAGTGCTTTGACCGCAAGTAACAGAATGTTTCAATCACAGTGGCTATAACAATAAAGACACTGGATTGTCTCATGTAACGGAAAGTCTGGAAGTTAACCATTTCAGAATTGGTGTAGGAACTCAATGCTATCTTCAAGGGTCTTTTGCTGTTGTTGTTGTTGTTGTTGTTTGTTTATTTTTTTCTGCTTTTCCCAACTCAGTGTGTTGAAAATACTGCTCCTCATGGTTACAGCCATGGTTAGGCCAATCATGATTTATTGTCCCAGCTTGATCATAGTTCCAATAAAAAATTTATAGGCATTCTGCAGACAAGAATAACAGGATGGCTGCTAGATGTAATGAGCAGTCACCTGCCATCCTGCAGTGCCTACTGATATCCACCACAGAGCTTCTCTGCAGAACCCCTGCACCATGGTCTTGCTTCATGAGAATTCCTCTCCCTTTACTTTGCTTTTAAACCATTTTTTCAAGGCATGATTGACATATTGTATGATTGACATTTAAAATGCCATACCTATTTAATGTATACAACTTGATGAGTTTGGAAATAATTATACTTCTGTAAAACTGTAAACACAATCTATGCCATAAACATATCCATTACCTCCAAAAGTTTCCTCCTACTTTCTTTATCATTATTATTATTTTGTGATAAGAAAATATAGCATGAGAACTACCCCTTTAGCAAATTTTTAAGTAGACAATACAGTATTATTAACTATAGACTTTATGCTGTAGAGTAGATCTCTAGGACTTACTCATCTTGCATAACTGAATCTTTGTACCCTTTGACCAATATCTCCCATTTTACCCTCCTCCCAGCCCCTGGCATTCACCATTTTACTCTCTGTTCTAGGATTTTGATTATTTTAGTTTCCTCATACAAGTGGTATCATGCACTACATATCCTTTACTTTCGGATTGCTCTTTTTATTCATTTAAAAACTGTGCTTCCTGTATTTCTAATATTTTATAAATTTTCTATAAACGTCTCTTGTTCACAGTCCCCTTCCCTTATTAAACAAAGTGAAGTCCTTGGTGATGATGGGAAGGATAAAGAATGAGAAGCTGTATGTTATGATCTTCCCTGTTATCAGGACCAAGACACTGTTATTGTGCCAAGCCTGTAGGTCTGACTCCTTCTACACTTGGATTTCTTTCTTTCTCCCAACCCTCCCCAATCCTATATGAAACAGACTCCTCACAGTTCTGTAGTCTCCGCAGAAATCTCTGAATCCTAGTGTGAATACAACTCCATGGGAGACCCTCATAGACAGACACCCACCTGGATTCCACTCTTCTCTTCTTCTTATGGCTCTGTCTCTTCTCTTTCAGTCTTTTGAATCTACTCATATAACTTTATTTCTTATCAGAGTTGGAAAGAGAAGAACAAGTTGAAAAAAGTAAAACTTTCAGTCTCTGCTTTCTTGGAATCAATTATCTTTAATTTTTCCTAATATCCATAATAACTTTCTAAGTGAAAGGTAGAAAAAAAATAAGATGAAACACAATTTAAATGCTAAGTTTCCCAAGTAACCAAATTCAGCCTTTAAGCTCAGGGAGGCATAATTTAGCCTGAACCGATAATATGATATTTAAGTCCAAGTCATCTTATAATTTATATTTATTTCTGTTCTAGACTCGTTATAATTGAATAGATAAAAATAAAAATTGCATGACCTGTTAAAAAGTTATCTACAAGGTGATTAAAGGTCTATAAAAAAACCATAATGACATCTTCCAGATTGACTTGAGTATTAATTCTAGAAATCTTTTCCAGTGGCCCATTTTTGCCTCCCAACAGTTGATCTTATCTGCAGAACTCTTTTCTTATTCCACACTGTCTTCCTTACAATCATATTTACATCAGAGCCATTTACATGCTGATAACTACCAAATCTTTCTCTCCAAACTAGATCTCTTTTGAGTACTAACTGTCTGTGAGACATCTTTCCTTACCTTTACTTATCCTATTGGTAGTTCAATCACAGATCCAAAATTGAACACATTGTCTTCTCCGCTAAACTTATTCCTATTATTATCTCTATTTCAAGGCATTGAACCATGAGCCACCCAGTCTTTCAAGTCAAGAATCTTATAAATTATGTCTGATTTCCTCCTTTCCTTACCCTCCCACATTTGACCAATCAATATTAGTCCTATCGATATTAATTCCTAATTATGTTTTGATCCTGTCCACCTACCTCCAAATTTTTCCCCTAGTTAAAATCACTGTCTCCTTTCACTTTGCAATTTTTGTATCATCTTAAGAGTGATATTTTAGCTAACAATAAAATCTAATCTCGTATGTGTCAAAGTATGTTTCATAATGCAGCCAGAGATTTTCCCAAGACATAATTCTATCCTGCTTGCTTAAAATTATCAAATCTTCCCATTACTCACAAGATAAATCCCCAACTTTTGGTGTGCTTACAAGGTCCTTTATTACTCGGCCCTGACAACACCTCAGTCTTATCTCACTTCACACCCCACTCTCATTCTGCTTTCCAGAAACACTAAAATACTCAAGATTTTATAAATTGTCCATGACTTTGTTCCTTTTTCAGGTGTTTGAGTAAAAAAAATTCTGTAATTTCTTTTTCCTTTTTCTCTACCTCCCCATTCCCATATAATGTCTACCATGAGAACTTTAATGAGACTTTTGTAGGGGAGGAAGACATTTCCTCTACCCACTCTGTGTTCTTCTGGCCAGAGAATGAATTAAATTCACACGAGACAGAATAACATGAGAAAATTAAAGAAAGCTTTATAACGTGTATACATGGGAGAGGCTCAGGCAACCTGAGCAATTCACCAAAACGGCTGAAGCCACCACCTTGAATATCATCTTCAGCTAAAGACAAAGGAGGATGTTGGGGGTGGGGGCAGTCAGTTACAGGAGGTTACCAGACAAGTACAGTAAACAAGATGCAGATTTAAGTCCTTGCCTTTGGCATTGATTAAGAGTTTTTAGAGATAAGGTCATCACTCCTTCTTCCTGGTACAGAGAGGGAGAGACCTTTACAGATGGAGATTTCCCTTACAAATGTAAATGTCTCTTAACAAAGGGTAAGTAAATTCCACTTTTCAGAGTCTGTCTCCTGTCTGCAGTTTTCAAAAGTAACCAGCCCAAAATAATCCTCTTGCCAAAGAGACAAATCTTGGGGTGGCCAATTCCAGTCCCCCACACTCTCTCTGATCTACTTAAGAAAATTTTATTTGCTTTATAATTATTTCTTAATTGTAAGAAAAAATATGAAAAAAAGAGAGAAAACGTCATCTCTCCTCATTGCCATCACTATAATTAGCACATCCCTCTATTATAGACAGTGGTTATCTGAGCCTCTCTTCCTTTTAGACTGCACATAGTTCTTGGGGCAAGGGACAATGCATTATTTACCTTGGGATGCTCAGGGCACTGTACAAGGTCTAGCACAAATAAGACCTCAGTAAAATAGTTGTTGAATGGATGCATAAGCACGGATTGTATTTCTCCACCTACCTTTTGTTTTCTGGTTTCATCTCAAATCATTAAGGATAAGTTCTTACCTCTTCTGAGTTTTATATACTCAGATTCTCATGCTTAATCAAAACAAACTTTGGAAAAAAATTACCTTGAAAACAGACCTGTAAACTATTTGAAGAAGAAAACAAGGATAGAAAGAAAAGAAGAAAGAAAAAATGAATAAAGGAAAATTGTCCTGCACCCCTCATATCGTGTTCTTTACATTGCTGTGGAAGAATTGAGCTCATGGAAAGAGCAGTGACATGGTGCTTTCTCTCCCTCAGGTTCACTATCCTGATTTGTGTGTCCTCTTCTAGAGCCATATTCATTCCATGTATATGTGGTCTCTTGAGATTTTCCTTTGACCTTACCTCACTTCTCTGAGCATTTCACCACTGTCTCTAAACTCTTTTATACTTTTATGAATCTCCACATATTGAGGTTGACATTTTTCTTACTCTGCAGTATTCACTGATATTGTTTTATGTTAAAACAGATACACTTTCCAGGAAATGGAAGTTATAAATTTGGGTTCATAAACTTGATTCCAAAATTACTATATTCTTCGTGGAAATGGAATCAGTAAATATTTTAACTCCCTTTATTGTATGTATTACTTGAATGCACACTCAACTGAAAAAACAAGAGCTCCAAAGATATTTAATTAATAGTTCAGATTTGTGAACCTCCAAATTATTCTAGGCATGATTATGAGCATCTTGAATTTGTTGGGGATGACTGGTGCTGAAGCCAAGGGAAACAGAGACAGAGTAGTTTCTGAAGAAAGCTGAGACCACCCAAATAGCTTCTTCTAGAAGGGACTAAACCAACCAGTTGTATTACTTGGAATAAGGGCTGGGAAGGGAAGTTTCTCATATGGGATTTGGAGATTCAAAATCAGAAGTACATGAAGTAGAGCTGAACGGTAAGCACTTTTTATTAATTAAAAAAGGAACTTAAACTTGTTGCCAATATTTAAGGCATCAAAAGCAGTTACAGAGAATCAGGATACAAAATGAAGAAATTGAAATCCAGAAAGACAAGAACAAGAACAACTGATGTCAAGTTAGTCTCAATTTAGGATAATTGCCTGTAAATAGTTTGGTGTCTACAGTTGCACTGAGCATGTCAGTTGTGATACTATATGGGAATAAAACATTCATACTTAAAGGCAAGAGATAAGATAAACAGGAATTTGCATTCCCTCATTCTTCATTCCTCTTCAGGCCTGGGTCATTTGTTAGCAAACTGTTCAAAAATATAGCCAGGCCTGGAAGGAAAGGTCTGTGATTGACAATAATAAAATATAGATGCCTTACTTTCCAGGCTCTTTGGAGTAGATCTTTCAGCATTCTGAGAAACAAAATGCCAAGATCTTACCTGATACAACAATAGTTTACCAAGCTTATTCTTGTAGTCACTATTCAAAATGACCTTGGGCCAATAATGTCACTCAGGTCTCACAGTTGGTGAGGAAACCTTTAATAATTTTAAATCTCTCAGGGTATTCTGGAACCTTTCATGAGGTCTTGGAAAGTTTTCTTTTTTGTGACCTCTTCATAGACAGACTCCGAGCATTCCCACATAAGCACTGAAGACTGTTTATAAAAGAATGCCTGGAGCTGGGAACGCATGGAGACCTCAAGAAAACTGATATCGAGAGGGATTACATTTCCTATAAAAACATAGTCTTGGGGCTTGGCAAATATTAGGTAATAAAGGTTTTTGAAGCAAGTTAAATCATTCAGATTTATGAGGAAGTGAATTTTACATAATCTGTGGGCTAAGTTTATGTACCATTTTGACAATAGGACAAAGTTTTTGGAATAATAAAACTAAGAGACAAGTGTAGGATTAGAATGAGCTGATATCAGTATGCCAACAAGGGAATTAACAGGGAGCAAACACAATTTCTTAGGATTTGTAGACAAGCTTTACCATCAGCAGTCAAAGGTCTACTGTGGAGGAGCTCGATATTTCACATGTTGTGAGAACTGCTGTAGAAGCAGAATAAATTGACAGTTTTCCTTTAGAAGAAAAAAGATAAAAAGCAGATTTTAAAAAGCAATACAGGCAAGCAATAGCCCAGAAGCTTCAGTTTGAATACTATCAATTCATCTCAGACAATAATGTACAATTGGACGTAACCGGGACCACATGTTCTGATCTAGACCTGCCACCAATGAGCTGTATAACCCGGGCCAAGTCTCTTGACTGCTCTGTCTCAGCATTCACATTTCTAAAAGGAGGAGGCTCCATTCTATGAGGGCTGCAGTTGCTTCTTGTTCTGTGATTCTGTGAAATGCTAAAGGACAGAAACTTTATATTTCAAACTGCCTCTAACTTTGTACATGTAAACCAAATAAGTCAATAGTTTAGACAATATAATAGAGACAATATTCATCACCATGCTGTGTCAGTCTCACCCCCAAGACTGCGTATAGTCTAAGCTAGAAAGCAGTTGAAAAGTAACAGAGGCTACACTCAGTGTTCAGCTGCCAACATGGACCGCATATTGGTTGACAAAGTCATCTTATTTCTATTTCGAATGAGAAAATTTGACAGGGTCACAAAAGAAATCTAGTAGAAGGACAAGGAAAGGCTGAGCACATTACTACTTTAAATATGGCTTAAAATATGGCCACAATGATACTCTTTCTAGTAGAATGTTTATGTATGCCCTAAAACATTTCTGAGCAGATATAATCCAAACAGCTTCCTTTGGGTATAAAGGACAGAAAAGGAAATATGGGTGATTTTCACTCTTTTCACATATCTTAACTAGTTGACTTTTTTAAATTGGTGAGCAATCTTTCTATAGTTCCCCACAAACAACATAAAGATACATACTTAAGAATTCATTTGTGGTCCTTGTTGTGGCCATGACTTGTCAGTATTTGTGGTGAATATCCTCAACCTAACCAACAGATGCAAACAAAAAAGAGATGGGGCCCCTACCTCACTCCAATCCATATTATTGATTACTTTATAGAACAATCCCTAGTTTAAGCTGGCCTTTTCTGATGTGTTCCCCATATCTCCAAGATGAAGAGGAAAAGACTTTGGGAAAGCTGAGCGTCCATAGGCAAGCAACTTTCAAGGTCAAGACTGTTGACAAACTCCCAGATGTTTTGTATTCCGCCTCCACAGATTGATTTACTAATAGGACCTTGTGAAGTGTTTCTGTCAGAAACTGGGAAACTGTACAGTTTCGAGAAGTAACATCCCCCATGACCAAATTGCACTGGTAAGCCATGTTTACCTATGATATATTTTGGTTTGTTTCTTTACGATATGTTTTTCATATCCGTCGTCTTTTCCAGTAAGTCAGTGTAGATGATCTGACCCAAAATGTGGATGCGAATACTGAAAGGAACTTGTTTACATTTGCTAGTTTTGGCAATTTGGGGAAAGGACAAAGCCCCCTGCTTTGCTGAACCATCTGCAACAGTAAAGTTCAGGAGGAAAGGCACTGAGTGAAGAAAAAGAAGTTGGAATAGACTGATCTTTGATTATTCATTTTCTAAATCTATTGCGCCAAAAACAATGCTGTGGAAAAGCTGGCTGTCTAACAGACTGTGTTTAAAAGCATGGAGGTGACTTAACAGAAAATAATGGAAAACAATATTGTAGTAAAATGAAGAATTACACACCTGTAAAAGTCCCCAAGCTTCATTAACATCATTTATCAAAATAAAACATAGTAGCTTCAGTTTGCTTAGAAAAATTGTGCGCTGCTTCGGTGCTTTGTTCTATTTCTTTCCCCCCATTGAAAAATATTAGGCTATTTGCAAACACTGTTTCTTTTTGTTATTGCAAAACTGCACAAATCCACATCCGTAGGAAGATGAAATTTCACGACGGTGAGTGACAAACATTCCCTGATTGAGTATGACAGCCAACACAAAGTAACAGCCTGCCCCACAGAGAGCTGCAAAAACAAGTCAACTAGGAGAAGCAGCCAAGGGTGTCTGTTCCCTAGTTTTACTCCATTCCCTTACATGGCCCAATGTAAAGGGCCAATTATTCCAGTGCTTTATACAGGCTACATAAACGCCCTAATTGGATGGTCCAGTTATCTGCGGGCTTCTGAGTTCACAGTTGGCTAGGTTAGATAAAGAAAGGAAACGTGGAGTCATCAGATCCTAAAACAAACAAACAAAAAACAGGTCTATACAAACACAAGTAATAATACCTCTGTTTGACTAACTTCAGGTTCCTCTGTTTGGTGGGTTACTGAGTCACAAAACGAAACACACAATTTGCAAATCTTTAACCATAATATAAATGATGTCATGTTCTAAGAGCGATTCCTTGGAGTATTCGAATAGAGTTCCCTCTCTAACTCAACGCGTTTCAAATGATGGGACTTGCATTGTATTCCTTAGAGCATGAATCCACCAACACGGAGATCTCATTACAGCATCACATAATGTTTTCTGATATCCAATGCCTCTTTTTTTTTTAAAGCTCCCTGGACTACCTTAAATATACCTGCTCTCCCACTGGAGTTCAGGTTTCCCTGGAGCCAAGGTCATTCTGTTACCTGATGCCCTCCTCCCTGCCTTCTGCTCCCCATGACCTGATTCCTCCCTGCACTCTGCTCAGGCTGCAACTGACCATGTCAGACACACCTTTGTTTTCCTGGGTCCCTTTCTTGTCTTACTGTCCTTATTTGTCCCCTCCTCAAGCGTCTTCTCCCCTTCCTTTTTGACCACCTTTTTGAGGATATACTTCACCTCTTCTCCCCATTGCTTTTCAAGAAAGATGAGCTTTTCAAGATGTTCCTGACTATATACTTTCTTTACCATGTGTCAGGAATGATGAATTAAATTTCCCCTGCTGTTCTAACCATATCAAACTGTAGTTTTAAATTTTAATCTGTTGATATTTCCATTAAAAAAAAGCTCTGAGAATTTCAAGCTTAAACATAATAATAATTTAGCTTCAAAATTTACGAGGTTAGGCATGAAATATTAAAAGAAAATAGAAAGACCCTGAATGTTTTCAACAGTCAACGTCTTTTTGGTTTTAGGTGCAATTATTAAGGCCAAATGATATGTGACTTAATTGACTTGAGGATGAAAAGCTTCATTGTCCTTTGTTTTGTAAGCTTGTTCTGAAATCTCTGACCTAGCTCCCAAACAATTATTCTAATACCTTTCTGCTGTTAGAAATACTGCATAGGGGATTTTTTAAAGAGATAAATAGCCTGAACATGAAATCCTGATCCATCCCCTAACCTCCCAGAAACAGACTTATTCACAGCTTTCCTTTATAGAGTATAAAATTGTGTTAACTGCTCAATCACCCAATATCCCCGTGTGTGAGTAAGGAAACTGCCACTTATTACTCTCCCACCCCCGTCTTCTATCTGTCAGCTTCGTGGCTAAAAGCTTTCACATGCTTGATCTTGTTTAATCATCACAAGTCCTACAACGGAAATGCAATTATGCCCATTTTCACAAATGAGGAAACCAAAGTTGAGAGAGCTAAACTTATTTGCCTAAGGTCACACCAATTGTGTGTGACGGAAGTGTCATGTTATATGGTGACTAATAAATATTAACCTGAATGGAAGTATTTGTTTTTTAAGGACCAAGACGTGCATTAACAATATATATTATTAGATTTGAGGAATATGACTATTACTCAAAAACCTTGTCCAATTCTGCTCCCTTTTTTCTTCTATATTAACCAGGTAATAGGTGCATACTTTTATTCTTCTCTGTTGCTAACCACATAAGTTATCTGACTTCAATAATTTGTGAGACTTCCATCCTTTGCATATGTTAAAATAGTTAGGGAAACTTCTCTTGTTTAAGAATCAATATTATGAAAGATTCTTTTATCTACTGATTAAAAAGACAAATTGGATTAAATTTTTATCCACTCACAGTGGTTCAACAGTTTATGACATGTTCTCTTGGGTTGAAAGAACTATTTCATTCCAAGGGACATTTTTCATTTCTTCACTACTGAAGATTCTGTTCCAATAATTTTATTGAGTTTGGTTCATTAATTGAATAAAGAAGAGAAGAGTTTCCTTTTTCTAACTTCTTAGTTACCATTTGACTGTTTTTCTCTTCATTTATGCGCATATTTTTGCAAATGACACGTCCTTTGCAAATTATTTTGCACATAACAAGGTATGAAAGAAATATGCATTCCCAAATAATTTGCACATTTTATAAAAGGAAAATTTTACTCCTCAAAGAGTATTCTGACACAATATGACTCATTACATAATTGTAAAATAATTGCTTCAAATCATTTTAAAAGAATATAGTTTGGCAGAATAAATTGACTATTAAATAACCTTGAAAACCACTGCTAAGGTGGTTATTAGTTTTTTTTATTTTTTTATTTTATTTTTTTATTTTTTTTAAAAATTTTATTTTTCCTTTTTCTCCCCAAAGCCCCCCGGTACATAGTTGTATATTCTTCGCTGTGGCTCCTGCTAGTTGTGGCATGTGGGACGCTGCCTCAGCGTGGCCTGATGAGCAGTGCCATGTCCGAGCCCAGGATTCGAACCAACGAAACACTGGGCCGCCTGCAGCGGAGCGCGCGAACTTAACCACTCGGCCACGGGGCCAGCCTCATAAGGAGGTTATTAGTTTTGTTTTGCTTTGCTTTACAAACAAAATGCCTTGGAAGAAATTTAAATCAGATCTTTAAAACTACATATGAAAATACACACAAACATATATGTATTCAATTTCTAAAGTTTTAAGTGTAATATTGAGTGGAATTGATAATGTATTTTTTACTTCAAATATAAGACTTTCTTAGAAATAACGCACCCAATGCTTGCTAAAATCTATAAATGCTATTTCCAATAGTTACATTGAAAGTCTAGAGGAATTTTTAGAATTTTTTATTTAAGTAATATTGAGTTCTGCATTTAAATTTATACCTCTATTTCATAGAAATATGTGGCTTTTATTCTTTAGGTGTTTCTGAAGCTAGAACAATTGAACTAAGAGTTAGTGCAATAAAATTTAGCACTGAAATAAAAGGCAAAGTGAGAAACAATGGAAATTACCACCATTACATTATGTTCCCTTAAGCGAGGTAATGTGCTTGGGTGTATATATCTATTAACCAAAATACTTTTAAGACCATGACTTTGCAGCATTTTGATTAATATATTATATTAATCAAATATAATAGATATTTTAGTATAGATCACTATAACATAGACCCCTTTATTTGAGGCAATTCCAGTCCTTTATTCACAAACAAATCAAAGAAATTTTCATTTAACTTTATTTTTTCTTGGGCAATTGATACCATTTTAAGTCTGTTATGGGAATGGGAAGACCTATACAGACAGATAACTATTCTTGTCTCTTTCTTTTTTTATACTATTTTATATTTTTCCTTGTAATAGCTGAACATTTCCCACAAATGTGTTTTAAATATCTAAATTATTGATTTGGAAGAGACTATAAAGATGACACCAATAATTGCAGCAAAAATATTAACTATTTTTGTAGTTTGGGAACATGCGTATTGGCAAATGGCACGTGAATCTGCATTTTTGAGGAGCTGTAGAGGGCAGTTTAAGAAGCAGCACTCTCGTTTCTCCTTTTTCACGCGGGCAAGTGATACTTATTTGCATTGTGTTAAAAAATGTTAACTTGGTAAAAACATAATTAAAATCTATGACATTCTTTTATCAAAAATTTGATGCCCTGAGAAAAGTAAAATGAGCAGTAGTAGTTGCATTTTAAGTAACAAAATATCATGGACATTTGATAAGTGTGTACATAAAAATAAATCTTTTTGAAAGGTACATTGACATTTTGGCTATATGGCTCATATGTGTAAATAATATACTTTAAATTTTTCTTTGCTATATTTTTAAAAGCCATATTAGTTTTTAACCTGTCACTTTACTGTATTCTCTTATTATTTTCAGATTCCTTTAGGCGATTCTTCTGGATTTTTAGCCATACAATTATATCATATGTAAAAATAACAACTTTCCCATCTTTGGATATTTATACTATTTTTTCTCATGCGTATTGCATTGGCTATTATTTATAGAGCAAAGTTAAGTTAACTTTCATCAGAAATCCTAATTCAGTCCTGATTTTAATAAGAACAATCTATATTTTCGCTATTAACAATAGAGTGGTTTCGGTTTAAGGTGATCTCTTGCCCTAACCTTAAATTTCACCCTGACCTTGATCCTAACTCTTACCTTAAACCTTAATTATGTTCAGAATTTTTCTTTCTAGTTCTAGTTCCACAAGTTTCTTGCTTCTTTGTTTTAAAATCAAGAGTACATCCTATATATCATCTTTAAAACAATTTTTTTAATTGAAATTATTTTTGTAGAGTTTCTAAGTCATTCATTTGTGGTTCACTCTTATTGCTAGAATAGCTCTGCCAAACTTCCTATTTGTTTAACCATAGAGTGGGTCCTCCCTGACACCTTTCTACTTTATGTGGTCCCTGTTTCTTCCATTGTACAATGATTTTTTTTCCCCAAAGAAACCACTTTATAAAGGTGGATAGGTTCCCAGACTAGCTAACAGAATTCCAATTTACCAGTGATTCAATGCTTTAACTAAACTAGATTACTAATAGCATGACTTAAACTCTGTAGTATAGTTAGGGCTCATAAATTTCAGTCCCAGACAGATCTCAGCTGTTCTCTAGGCACATGTCGGCGTTGGCAACATGGAGGGCCAAAATATTTCCATCATTTCTTAGATCTCAGCAGGATTTAAAATTAATTATACATATCTTCTAAACAGTCACCAAAGCTGTAGCTGTCCAGCCTGCCAAACAGGCCCCTGTCATTTCTGGTCCCATCAGTCTGAGGGCTTCCTTAATGCTTTCAGCATACTGACATACCACAGAATCTATTCACCAACAGTTCTCATTGACACTGCCCTCATCCTCGCCCTATCAAGTTGAGTTTAGACAAATGCTATTGCATTTCCACTCCCGACCTTTTAATACCCCTTCCACTCATTTCTTTACAGCAACCAGAAGGATATCAATAAAACATACATCAGATCACATCACTTTCTCTCTCAACACTTCGAATGGTTTTTACTTGCACAGAGGATAAAATGTAACATTTTACCATGATCTACAAAGCCCTTCAGGACCAACCTACCTCACATTCTCACCTTGTATTACTCTCTTATTCACAACACTGAAGCCTAGCTGCACTTCCCTTGTTTCTGACAACCTTGCGAGCCTTTTCCTGACTCAGGGGCTTTTGAACCTGTTATTCTCTTTACCAGGGAGACTATTCTCCCCACTCATGCTGGGTAATCCCATCTCCAGATCTCAGTTTCAATGACACTTCCTCAAAGAAACTCTCCCTGATATCTTAATCTAAATTCGTATCCCCTATTATAGTATCTCAGAGCTCACAATTATTTTCTTTCCTGTTACACACGATAATAAGTACTTACTTATTTGTATATTTCTACTGATTTCCTTCTTCAAGCTCATATGTGCTTTTATCCATCTCTGTATTTTCAGGATCCATGCACAGAAAGGTAGGGTATTCAATACATATTGTTATCAAATCTAGTGAATGCTGAGTAAATTAATAGATAGATGAAATAGACAAATTTGCTTCACTAGCCCAAAAGAAATCATTATATTGAATTGCAATAATAGATTTCATTTATTTGAATGTTATTTATCAAGCTCTGCATTTCATCATCCCAAAAGAGTGAGTTCCATCTTTTAACACCTTGCACCTATTCACTTCCCCATTCTCCACCTTGCTCTTTGTCGTGAACCAAGTCCCCAGGGTCATCCATTATCAGCTTACTACTTTGGACTGTAGGGAAGCAGAATTTGCCACCCCAAAATGTGTCTCTTTGGCTTGTTTTTAAGAAGAAAAGACCCAGGAAGAAACTTTGAGCTTCCCTCTAACTGCTTAAAAGGATTTAAGATGGAAGGGCTATTTCAGGAAGGAGCTGTTTTTATAGATAACTAGAGCATAATATGATTTAGTTGTGGTAGACGAGGAGAAACCTAGTAACGCCCATTTGATCAAAATTGTCTCCATGTCCCATTGTCTCTGCAAGTCATGGCAAACATTTGCTACCAAACATTTGTTTTTCCATCTCCTTATGAATTCCTTTCCTCCCCTTCAAAGTCCCAAACTACTACCTCCCATATCCTTTTTTGTCTTTAGCTGAAGATGGTATTTAAGGTGGTAGCTTCTGCCAATTTGATGAGTTACTCACTTTTCCTAGGTTTCTATCATGTATACGTGTTATTAAACTTTGCTTGATTTTATTCTGTTATTCTGTCTCATGTCAATTTAATTTTCAGACCAGCCAGATGAAACTATAAGGGTAGTGGAAAATTTCTTCCTTCCCTACGGGACTTTCCATCATATTTGAGACAAGGCTGACACACATCGACCAACCTTTTAAGTTTATGGCCTATTGAATTTTTCACACCTGCCTTTACCTTTATCCAACCAAGATTCAGATCCAGAGATTCCTACTCAACACTGACTTTTGTTACCAGTCTATGTTTTGATTATATGGTATTATATTGACAATCTAGGTCATTCTTTCCCCCAACAATTCTTCATATCCTTTCTGTATGCTTTATTGTACATAGAAGTAAAGGAAAGCATTTTAGAAATTCTTGCACATGTGATATCATAGACTTTTTAAAGGTAAATAAGCATCCTACCCAGGCTGTTCACCTCTAAATAAAGTATGGCAGCTATGTCATTGTGGAGAGATGATTATTCCTTCATATTTAAAATGTTCTCCATCAGTGATCCAATCAGAAGATCCTAATAGCATACTGGGACCTTTACACAGAAGACCAATATTAATAAGAGCAACAAAATGTGAAAAAGCACATTTTACCTGGTCTTCCTAACAAGAATTAGCAATAATTAAATCTAGCAAATAGGTGGGGTTTGGAAGGTAGGCTATGCATTCTTAATACATTCTGAATTGATTTTTTTCCCTACTGACCAGAGCTTTTATCTTTGAAATTGATGATACAGATGATGCCTGGGACAGGCCATATAATCCAGATTTGAGTTAGTCAGCCCCAAAGCCAGAAAAAACATCCATTCTTGCTTAAAAATCACTGAGTCCTTTCTTTCTTTTGAATTGATTTCAAGGGAGGAAATGTTATATTTTAATTTAAATGAATACTGAGAACCATCAGCTATAAAGTATCAAGGTGACTCACTTGTCTGGACAATTGGCACATCAAGAGAAAGTGAGAGAATAACTTCAATGACAATAATCCCACCTGCCTTAAATATTTCCTTAACTACATATGATGTCATATTATAAATCTATTCCAGCAATTATTTCTTTCTTTAGAGGCTCATCTAGATGAACATTTATAAACTTTCTTTGGTCTGTGTATTTTCTCAAGAAGCTATTATCTCATACAAAGTTCATTCTTCCTGTTTCCTCACATGCTTTCATCAGCTGATATATACATACATAACACATGGTCATTATATATACATATATATGTGTGTATATATACACACACATAATATTAAAATACAATACACAGAAAAAATTCTGGAAGAATTTTCATTCTTTTACTCTTCCTTTTTTAGCTTTCTGTTATGTTTGAAAAAACCACGTGAATATCTTCATAAATACATATTCCTTTTAAAAAATGAAAAATCAGAACTAGCTTAAAAATCCAGAATTGCAGTAGACTCTTAAAATAAATGAATTTAACATCTGTGTTTATGACAACAACCTCCTGTTTCTGAAGGTGACACGTATGAATAGGTCATTTTCTGGCAGCATGCATTTGAATTGCATATGCTCTGAGGCCAGGGAGCGGAGCAGGCTTCTCAGCTGGTAACTAAGACCAGCAGACCTCATAGAATACCCATTTCAATAGGGCTTTGTTGCTCTCTACTTGATGTTGCGTATCCAGTGAACAATTTTAAAGTGATAAGCCTTTGGTGAGAAATAGTCCCTAAAAGAAGTTGACTAGTAGTGCTACTTGTGGAAATGGAGAGAAAGCAAAGAGGTCTAAAGCAGTGATTGCTCTTAGCCAGAAAATGGGAAATTTGTGAGAAAGCTAAGAATATAATATTTAATTTGTACCTGAAATATATTCAATCTGTTACTTTTTCTTGAATGTCAACTCCATGCCAGGTACTGTTCAAGAAAAGGGGATTTAATGATAACCAAAATGGACATGAAGGCCAGCCTTGTGGAGTAATGAATTGTGTGTCTTAAACTGTTATGTATTTAAGTACGTATATATGTAGGCATTTCTTTACTTATTCCAACAAGCTAACATTTATATAACTTTTACTACATGACAGATACTCTCTAACACTTGATAAATCTTAACTCATTGAATCCTTCTTCAACCCCATGCGGTATGTTCTGTCATCATATTCGTTTTCCAGATGAGGAAAATGAGGAGTGTGGCTGAGCAACTTGCTCAAGATCACACAACTAATCAGTGGCAGAGCCCGGCTGGGAACATCAGCAGTCCAGCCATACCCGTTTACTCTGCTCTCTAGGAAAAAGGGGAAAAGGTGAGAGAGGGAAATGTTTCCGCAATGGCTCCAGACAGGGAGAGCAAAAGGTTTAGTCAAAATGGAAAAGATAATTAACATTTTTCATAAATATGTGTAAAAAGAAATGTGATTCAACTGAATATTGACTTGCACAAAATTTTTCACTAAGAAACAGAAGAAAAGGCAATAGTTTTATAATTGACTGCCTTTATGGTAAGTAAAATTTTGTCTGAAACTATTAAGAAGGAGTTTTCTTTTATAAGTCTGAGTTACAGATTGGATCACTTCCGCTGACCATGTTATCGCAGAAACTTTTCCTCTCAAGCTCAACAAGAATATGAAGAAGATTTATAAGCTAGGCTATGTATACAGTACAGACGAAACAGGCTTATAATAGAAGAAAATGCCTTTGTGAAAAATTTCCAAGGAGGCGCAAACGTGAAAGATGGGTGAGCGGGAGATGATTGGCTGTTCTACTTCACAGCGATGCTGCACGATCAGTGCCTATGCCAGGCTGCCTCCACTGTTTTATAAAACAGTGAATGAAGGAATAAATGAATGAAGAAGCAAGAACAAGAACTTCTGGTTTATATGCTAACTACCCAATAAAAGATTTGAGTCGTGGTTCAACTCTATAGTGTTGCAGAACCTCTTTGAAAGAAGAAATGTCTTCTTTCCCAGAAACTTGAATCATTATGAAGAACATCCTAGACCTTGCATAAAGCCTGCTTTTGTGTATCTGAATATTTATTTTGTACACCTTCCTTCGATATTACTGTAGCTCTGATCTTTTCAATGAGGCAGCTATAAACCATTTCATAGCATATGAGATATATTGTATATGTACTTCCACCAGCAAAATCAAGATAAAGATCTCAACATTAATATCAGCTCATGCTGGAGTGAGTAAAACCTTGATGACTGTGCAATGAGCACTAACATAAGAATAAGAGAAAAAAATTCAGAAATGACAAATACTTCCATAAGATCACTAAAGAAGGAGGAAATTGCATTCTTCTCCAGATGACTTATTTCCACAGAAAACAAAGCAAAGCTTGTTGTGTTTCACAGAAAATAGGTGGCAAATGTGGCTAAATTGATGTGGAAAGCTGATGGAAGAGATTTGCAGCAATGACATAGCTCCCATTTATTGATTTATATTTGTGTATCCGTCAGGGATCAGCCAGAACAATAGAAGCTATTCTACATCTTTTGAGCAGAAATTATTAAAATGTTTAGCTGAAGTATAATGTGCACAGCTCAATGAATTTTCCTAGTGCAAACATACTCATGACACAGCACCCAGATTTTAAAATAGAACATTACCAGTACCTCAAAAGCCCACATCATGCTCTGTTCCTGTCACTTTTTTACCTAAGGATATCTATATAGGACTTCTAGAATAATTGGAAGGGTTGAGGAACAAGGTCATTGGGGCCACCTCTAGCCTCTAGGAAATCTGTATATTTGGAAAACAGAGGGCTGTCACCATAAATGATCTAAGCTTCCTGCAGCACTAAATTGATTGTCTCAGAAAGAAAACTGGCTTGCCATTTGCCTTTGCCCAAGCCTCTGCCCACTATTGCCACTAGAGAATAATGGCTTCTTCTTTTCTTTCTTTTCTTTTTAATGCTTTATCTCCCCAAATCTCCCCGGGTACATAGTTGTATATCTTAGTTGCAGGTCCTTCTAGCTGTGGCATGTGGGACGCCGCCTCAATGTGGCCTGACAAGCGGTGCCACGTCTGAGCACAGGATCCAAACCAGAGAAACCCTGGGCCGCCGCATCGCGCGCATTTAAACACTCGGCCATGGGTCCGGCCCCTCTTTTCGTTTGTTTGTTTGCTTGTTTTTCTTTTTTTTTTTTAAGGAAGATTAGCCCTGAGCTAACTACTGCCAGTCCTCCTCTTTTTGCTGAGGAAGCCTGGCCCTGAGCTAACATCCGTGCCCATCTGCCTCTACTTTATATGTGGGACGCCTACATGGCCAAGCAGAGTCATGTCCACACCCGGGATCCCAACCATCAAACCCTGGGCCACCGAGAAGTGGAATGTGTGAACTTAACCGCCACACCACCGGGCCGGACCCTCTTTTTTTTTTTATGTATGCTTTTTGATGAGGAAGATTGGCCCTGAGCTAACATCTGCTGCCAATCTTCCTCTTTTTTTTTTCTCTCCAAAGCCCCAGTACATATTTGTGCATCCTAGTTGTAAGCCATTCTAGTTCTTCTATGTGGGATGCCACTACAGCATGTCTTGATGAGTGGTGCATAAGTTCGTGCCCAGGATCCTAACTGGCAAACCATGGGCCACCGAAGTAGAGTGTGCATACTGAACTACTTGGCCATAGGGCCAGCCCCAGCTTCTTCTTTTCCTGCCTTCAAAATATTTTGTTACTGGGGCCAGCCCAGTGGTGTAGTGGTTAAGTTTGTGTGCTCTGCTTTGGCAGCCCAGGGATCATGGGTTCGGATCCCGGGCACAGACCTACACACACTCATCAAGACATTCTGTGGCGCTGTCCCACGTACAAAATAGAGGAAGATTGGCACCGATTTTAGCTCAGCAACAATCTTCCTCAAGCAAAAGGAGAAAGATTGGCAACAGATGTTACCTCAAGGCCAATCTTCCTCACCACAAAAAATATATATGTATTTTGTTACTGACTTTCACTGGTTGAACATTTCTTCAAGAGAATCTTAGAATTTTAATATCCGTAGCAATCCCTATAGCTGATGGAAAATCTTAGAAAGGTAGAGATGGAACTCAGTGTCAACAGAAAATGTCTGGTCTAGTCTGTTCCATCACTGTAGCTTCTTAGCTTCCATACACACACTTCTGTGTATATCTAAGTTACCAAATCACAACAGGGTGCAAATATCCATCATATAAATGGAGATTTAAAAAATGGGGAAAATAAGTTTCATAAATAATTCCATCCACTTTTGGCTGATACTTACTTCTTTACTTGATGAGTCACAATCATCCATTGATACTTTGTAACTTAAATACCAATACAACACCTTGTATAAACTATTAAAGTAAAGAGAGAAAGAAAAGTCTGTGTGTGTGTGTGTGTGTGTAGACAGATGGATAGATGATAGATAGATATGTCTAGCTACTGCAGTTCTTGTTTTGGCAAATACCCAGTGCCACCATAAACACCTTACAAATGCCTTCCTTCTGTGACTACTCCTTCCACGTTCCTTTCCTTCAGTAGGAATCTACTTATTGATGGTTCTTCACTTGTTCGGTGAACAAAATCTTCATTCATGAAAGTCTGAGATGCCTGCGTCCCTGCCTGTATGAGATTGCTATAGTCCTCCATTAACTTTACCACTGGAAATAGAAGCAATAATAGGTGCTTGAAAGAATCTCTTGGGTTCTAGACACGCTTTTCTTTCTCCCTATTGTGTAGTAGAAACCATAATTCTCCTTGATGGTTGGGATCCATCACCCCAGGCAATACAGTAGTCCGTCTTTGCCTACTGGTTCAGGATCAGAAGGTGCTTAATGCGGCCAGATGGAAGTCTCAATTTTCAGTTCAATTTGGTGATAGTTGTGTCCCTCATAAACTAAGATTCACAACCAACCAAGTCCAAAGATGTGCATAGAAGAATCACAAATTATGCAAGCCACTTTCATTTCCACACTTGTTTCCAGGCCACATGCTTTCTTCTGGCCATGGGTTAAATGTCTTTATATGTTTATACAAGACATATACTAAATTTTTATAGCACCACAGACACCTTAAGGCTTTGTTATCACCCAGCTTTGTCATAACTGAATATGCAGTAATCATTTCACCATTCTCTCAGCCTTGTTGCTTCTGTGTGATGGGTACGTAGTAAGATCAATGAATCGGATGGATGTACGCACTTTACCTCACTTATTTTGCTTTCAAATTGCTTGTAACAAAATCGTAATCAAATTAGCAGTAGATTATTTTAAAGAAATTGACAAATTGATTCTAAAATATATATGGACATGCAAAGAATGTAGAAGAGCCAGACCATTTTTTAAAATTATTTTATTGAGGTCACAATACTTTATAACATTGTGAGATTTCAGTTGTACATTATTATTTGTCAGTCACCATATATATGTGCCCCTTTATCCCTTATGCCCACTCCCAACCCCCTTCGCCTCTGGTAACCACTAATCTGTTCTCTTTCTACATGTGTTTTTTTATCTTCCACACATCAGTGAAATCATGCAGTGTTTGTCTTTCTCTGTCTGGCTTATTTCACTTAGCATCATACCCTCAAGGTCCATCCATGTTGTTGCAAATGGGACAATTTGGTCTTTATTATGGCTGAGTAGTATTCCATTGTATATATATACACTGCATCTTCTTTATCCATTCATCAGCTGATGGGTACTTGGGTTGCTTCCACATCTTGACTATTGTGAATAACGCTGCAAAGAACAGAGGGATGCATAAGTCTTTTTGAATTGTTGATTTCAATTTCTTTGGATAAATATCCAGCAGAGGGATAGCTGGGTTGTACGGTATTTCTATTTTTAATTTTTTGAGAAATCTCCATAGTGTTTTCCATAGTGGCTGCACCAGTTTGCATGCCCACCAACAGTGTAAGAGGGTTCCCTTTTCTCCACATCCTCTCCAAAATTTGTTATTTTTTGTGTTGGTGATTATAGCCATTCTAACAGATATAAGGTGATATCTTAGTGTAGGTTTGATTTGCATTTCCCGATTAGTGATGCTGAACATCTTTTCATTTGGCTGTTGGCCATCTGTGTATCTTCTTTGGAAAAATGTCTGTTCATATCTTCTGCCTATTTTTTGATTGAGATGTTTGTTTTTTTGTTGTTGAATAATGTGAGTTCTTCATGTATTTTGGAGATTAACTCCTTGTCGGATATATGATTTGCAAATATTTTCTCCCAGTTCACAGGTGATCTTTTCACTTTGTTCCTGGTTTCCTTTGCATTGGAGAAGCTCTTTAGTGTGATGTCATCTCATTTGTCTATTTTTTCTTTTGTTTCCCTTGCCTGAGTAGACATAGTTTTTGAAAAGATGCTTGTAAGACCAATGTCAAAGAGTATACTGCCTACATTTTCTTATAGGAGTTTTATGGTTTCACATCTTACTTTCAAGTCTTTAATCCATTTTGAGCTAATTTTTGTGTATGGTGAAAGATAATGGACTACTTTCATTCTTTTGCATGTGGCTGTCCAACACCATTTATTGAAGAGACTTTCCTTTCTCCATTTTATGTTCTCAGCTCCTTTGTTGAAGATTAGCTGTCCATAGATGTGTGATTTTATTTCTGGGCTTTCAATTCTGTTCCATTGATCTGTGTGCCTGTTTTTGTGTCAGTACCATGCTTTTTTGATCACTATAGCTTTGTAGTATATTTTGAAGTCAAGGATTGTGATGCCTCCAGCTTTGTTCTTGTTTTTCAGGATTGCTTTAGCTATTCAGGGTCTTTGGTTGCCTCATATGAATCTTAGGATTCTTTGTTCTATTTCTATGAAGAATGTCACTGGGATCTGATTGGGACTAGATTGAATCTGTAGATTGCTTTGGGTAGTGTGGACATTTTAACTATATTTATTCTTCCAATCCATGTGCATGGAATATCTTTCCATTTCTTTATGTTGTCATTGATTTCTTTCAACAATGTCTTATAGTTTTCATTTTACAGGTGTTTCACCTCCTTGGTTAAATTTATTCCTTGATATTTTATTCTTTTTGTTGCAATTGTAAATGAGATTGTATTCATGAGTTCTCTTTCTGTTAGTTCATTATTAGAGTATAGAAATACAACTGATTTTGTAAGCTGATTTTGTACCCTGCAACTTTGCTGTAGTTGTTGATTACTTCTAATAGTTTTCCAATGTATTCTTTAGGGTTTAGAACAGCCAAACCATTTTTTAAAAAGAACAAATTTGTATTTCAAGGTTTACTATAAAGCTATAGTTATCAAGATAGTGTGGCTTTGACAAAAAGACACATAGATCAATGAAAAAGAGTAGAGAATTCAGAAATAGCCTAGGACTATGTGGTAAATTAGTTTTTGAGAAAGATGTGAAGTTAATTCAAAGAGGAAAAAAGTATTTTCAATAAAAGATGGTAAAACAATTGAATATTCATGTGAAAAGGAAATGAAATTCCACTCCTTATCTCTCACTATAAACAAAAACTAACTCAAAGCAAACAATAGGTCTAAACATGATGGCTATAATTATAAAATATATTTTATATGAGAAACATGAGATCTTTGCAACATTGGAGTAGGCGAAAATTTCTTAGGTACAAAGCAAAAACTATAAAAATAGATAAAATGAGCATCATAAAAATTACAAACTATTTTCTGAAAGACATTATTAAACATTATAAAAATGAGAATGCAAGCCATAGATTGGAAGAAAATATTTGCAATACATATATCTGTCAATGAAACTCTATTCAGAATATACAAAGAACTCTTACAACTGAAGACTAACAACTCAATTTTAAAATGGGCAAAAGACATGAATAGACACTTCACAAAAGAAGATGTAAGAATGGCCAATAAACACATGAAAAGATGCTCAGTATCATCCCTCATTAGGGAAGTGCTAATGAACAACATGATGAGATATTATTTCATATCTACCAGAACGGCTAATATTAAACATGCCGACGAAGTCAATTGTTGATGAGAATTCAGAACAGCTGAAACTCTCATGCTTTATATGTGGAAGTGTAAAAATGGTACCACCACTTTGGAAAAAGTTTTGGCAGTTTCCTGTAACTTAAACATGCTCTTTTCTTTGACCTAACAACACCAAGTCTATGTATTACACAAAAGAAATAAAAACATACGTCTACAAAATGCACAAAAATGTTTATTGCAATTGTCTCCATAAGAACCAAGCAATTATCAGTCATTTGGGGAATGGATAAACAAATTGCGGAATATGCACACGATGGAAGCCTACTCAGCAATATAAAATAATAAACCACTGACACTTTTCACAATGTGGATGAATCTCAAAAAACCCCCTATGTTAAATGTAAAAACCAAGACGCAAAAGACTACAAAGTGTATAATTCCATTTATATGAAACTCTAGAAAAGACAAATCTAATCTTTAGAAAGTAAAGCAACGTTTGCCTGGAGCCAGGGCATAGGGTAGGGATTGGGAGGGGCGTACTGGTAGCTTTTGGGGGTGATGGAAGTCATCTTTATGTTAATTGTAGTGGTTAAAAGGCAAACGCAGTTGTCTAAACTCATTAAATTGTACATCTAAAATGTGTGTGTTTTATTGTATACCATGTAAAACAATATAGTTGATTTCTAAAAATTGCTTCTTGATCACAAGCTATATTTGAGCTGTGGCATATACATGTACACATGGAACCCTTGTGCAAGCTGGTGAGACTTTAAACCGGTACAGCCATTATGAAAAATAGTATGGAGGTTCCTCAAATAATTAAAAAGAGAACTACCAAATGATCCAGAAATTCCACTACTGGATATTTATCTGAAGGAAAAAAACCCCACAAACTCAAAAAGATATATGCACCCCTACATTCATTGCAGCATTATTTGCAATAGCCAAGATATGGAAACAACCTAAATGTCCACTGATGGATGGATGGATAAAGGAGATGTGGTATACATAAACAATGGACTACTATTCAGTCATAAATAAAAAGAATGAAATCTTGCTGTTTGCGACAACATGGATGGAACTTGCTTGAGGGCATTATGCTAGGTGAAGTAAGTCACACAAAGACAAATACCATATGATTGCACTTACTTGTGGAATAAAAAAACAAAACAAAAAACCATGCTCATAGATACAGAGAACAGGTTGGGGGTTGCCAGAGGCTGGGGATGGTGAGCAGGTGAAATGGGTGAGGGAGTCAAGGGGTACAAACTTCCAGTTATATTATAAAATAATTCAGAGGATGTCATGTACTGCGTGGTGACTATAGTTAATATTACTATATTGCATATTTGAAAGTTGCCAAGAGAGTAGATCTTCAAAGTCTTCATCAAGGATCTTTTCGGACACCATGTCTTCTCAGACAAGGGAAACAGTAGAAAGAATAAACAAATTGGACCTCATCAAACTAAAGAGCTTCTTCAAGGCAAAGGAAAACAGGATTGAAACCAAAAAACAACCCACTAATTGGGAAAAAATATTTGCAAGTCATATATCAAACAAAGGGTTAATCTCCATAATATATAAAGAACTCACACAACTCAACAACAAAAAATCAAACAACCCGATCAAAGAATGGGCAGGAGACATGAACAGACATTTCTCCAAAGAAGACATATGGATGGCCAATAGGCACATGAAAAGATGTTCATCATCACTGATCATCAGGGAAATGCAAATCAAAACTACACTAAGATATCCCCTTACACCCATTAGATGGCAAAAATAACCAAAACAAAAAGTAACAAGTGTTGGAGAGGTTGTGGAGAAAAAGGATCCCTCATACACTGCTGGTGGGAGTGAAAACTGGTGCAGCCACTATGGAAAACAGATGGAGATTTCTCAAAAAATTAAAAATAGAAATACCATATGACCCAGCCATCCCACTACTGAATATCTATCCAAAGAACTTGAAGTCAGCGATTCCAAAAGACCCATGCACCCCTATGATGATTGCAGCATTATTTACAATAGCCAAGACGTGGAAGCAACCTAAGTGCAAACCAACTGATGATTAGATAAAGAAGATGTAGTATATATATACACAATGGAATATTATGCAGCCATAAAAAGAATAAACATGGATGGGCCTTGAGGGAATTATGTTAAGTGAAATAAGCCAGACAGAGAAGGACAATCTCTATATGGCTCCACTCATATGAGGAATTTAAACATGTGGACAAAGAGAACAGATTAGTGGCTACCAGGGGAAAGGGGGGATGGGGGTGCGCACAATGGGTGAAGGGGTGCACCTACAACACAACTGACAAACAATAATGTACAGCTGAAATTTCACAAGCTTGTAAACTATCATAAACTCAATTAAAAAAAAGTCTTCATTACAAGAAAAAAAGTTGTTTTTGTAACTACGTATGGTGATGGATGTTAACTAGACTTATCATAATTATCATTTTATAATATACACAAATATCAAAGCACTATGTTCTACACCTGAAAGTATTATGATATGTGTCAATTATCCATCAATAAAAAAATTGAAAATAAATAAAATGTGTGTGGTTTATGGTATGCAAAGTAAAACTTAATATAGCGACTTTTAAAAAATTGGTCCTTGATGACAAGCAATATTTGAGCTGTGGTGCGTACATGATGAGATTCAACACGATGGTGGACAAGGCAGTTAAGAAATCCATGAATATGGTACTGGTAGAAGCACTGTGGGAAGGAGAAGAAAATCCACATCCTGAATAAGTATCAAGTGGGTTGGGAGAAGGAGGTAAGCAGAAAGATTCAGAACTACAGATGATCCTGTAAGAACAGAATTCAGTATGTTGCTTAAGAAAGAGCCTATCATTTACAAGTTCACCCGTTATTCCTCGTCTTATTCAACATCTGGACTTTTGTGAGGTTTTACTGAGGGATCCCAAAAATATAAGAAGCAACTTTCTCAATTGTTGTAAACTGATTTCATCCTACTGAACAGAATATTTCCTCACCATTGTCATGCATAAAGTGCATCTTATTGCTCAAAGACTGCAGCATCATTTATTATCATCATCACTTTAATTTGACAGATTCAGTTAAGCTCTAAGTTAATATTAATAAAGAAAAAAATGATTGTCACATTGTGTGGACTCAGTAAAAAATTATTTTAATAGTTTTATAAATGCATTTATTACTATGCATAGAAATTAATGAAGGCAGAAAATGTCACTTAAAATTGTCAATTATATTTTATTGAATGTTATGCAGAAAGTATGTTAAAATTGTATTATTGATTTGGGAATTCACGAATATCTTCGTATGTATCCCTTGTGAATATAATGGGTGGTCTGTTATACTTTGGCATTGAGTCTCATTGCAGCGAAAAAATGTAGCTAAACATTACTTTTTGCACCCACGGCTCAAGGTGAATATATGGAAACTGATTCTGTATTCAGCCACTTTTAATTCTCACTGACATACCTACAAAATGTATTTTGTTTTCCTTATTTCTTCATTAAGCAAAACCTTATTTTCTACCAAAGCATCACATGACTTTTCACTACTTTGTTTGTGAACTATATTTTATACTAATGTTTATTTTAATGTTGCAATATTGTATCCTATACAGAAATATAATAAAAAAGGGAGCTTGAAAAGGAGTTAAACGCCATGTTTATATATGATGTGCTCAAATTACATTAGTAGATTCAGAACAGAAGGCAATTTTTAAACTATAAGTATCCATCAAGCAAATTAGAATATAAAATATTAGAATTTTGGATGATTTCATAAGTGAACTATTTCACTGTCTCAGAGCATTGAGGACCAGATGAATTACAATAATCTATAAAAGCTTGTGTGATCCCCAGGACTGAAACCTTGATTGAACCCAATGCCAGCTTTTCACTCACAATTTGCATCTAACATATTGGAAATGGGGAGTAAATATAAAATAAATACATAAAATCCTGCCAACATGTGTAATTCCGGATATAAATGCTTTTCTTTCATGCATCTTCTGCAATGCCTAAATGGATTTTTCTGGCCTTTTACTTGTCTTCAGGCTCACATTTTTATTGTAGCCTACTTTAGGAAGCCTTTTTTTTTTTTTTTTATAAAAGACTTTTTCAGAACACTTTTAGATTTACAGAAAAAATTGAGAAGATAGTACAGAGAGCTATCATACACCTTCACATCTAGTTTCCCCTATTATCAAGATCTTATATTAGTATGATACATTGCTTATCATTAATGGACCAGTATTGATAAATTATTATTAACTAAAGTCCATAGTTTATTCAGATTTCCTTTTTGTCCTTCTTCTATTCCAGGATTTCATCCAAGATACCATATTACATTTAGTTGTCATATCTCTGGGCTCCTCTTGGCTGTGACAGTTTCTCAGACTTTCCTTGTTTTTGATGACCTTGACAGTTTTGAGGTGTACTGGTTAGGTATTGAATGTCCCTCAAATGTGGTTTGTTTGATGTTTTTCTCAGGATTACACTGGGGTTATGGGTTTTGGAGAAAGATCAAAGATGTAAAATGACATTTTCATACATCTTATCAAAGGTACATGATATCATTATTTATGACAGTTGGTATTGACCTTAATCACTTGGCTGAGGTAGTGATTGTCTGAATTCTCCCCTGTAAAGTTACTCTTTATTCCCCCTTTCTGTACCATCTCTTTTGGAAGGAAGTCACTAGGCACAGCCCAGGCTTACGGAGTAGAATGTTGTTCCCCCTCATTTATGGCAAAGCAGCTACATAAATTATTTGGAATTCTTGTGCATGAGATATTTATGTCTTTTACTCTCATTTATTAATTTATTCAATAATTTATACACTAAGTATAGACACATGGATATTCATTCTATACTTTGGGTTATAATTTAACGTTATTCTGTTGCTCAAATTGTTCCAGATCTGGCCACCGGGAGCATTTTCAGTTGGCTGTTGTGCCCCGTTGACATACTCCCAGCAGTGAGGGTTTCTTTTCTTTGACAATTCCTTACTTCTTGGGGCTATAAAATGCTCCAGGCTCATCTTGCAATTTTCCTGCCCCAGTCCTAGAGTCAGCTAGTTCTCTAAGGAACTCTGGTTCCTTTTCTTGGAGAACGGTATTAGAAACCAAGATCTGGGTGCTGGTTGAGCCCAGAGGCCTACTTGAAATTAGGAGTTCAGTGTATTTTGTCCCGACACAATGATATTTGTGAAGCAGTGCAAATATATTACCAAAAATAATCATTAGTGATTTTCTAATAATATGTTGTTCCATGCAAATTGAATGTTTTTCCTTATATTTGCTGAGTTGAGAGGTGATACTTGCTATCATAGTTTATGTGGAAGTTGTGTATTATATGTATCAAAAGCAATCTTGTGATTCCCTAGTGATATACCCCATTTGTTTTGTCTTGTTAATAAACCTTTGTTGACTTGAGTTACTCAAACTCTCCCTTCACTTCCAGGCCCCAGACAAACAGGATGTTTGACAAACAGAATGTACAGAAAGATCAAACAGCCTCTTGACTGAATTCAGGCCTTTGGGCACCCTACTCAATGGAAGCTAATCACCAATTTGTAGCTCTTATTTCTTCTTCTAGATATTCCAGAATATTTTTATCTGAAAAATTCACTTTCAGATTTTGTGAAATTAATCCTCATCAGAAAGATTTTAAGAAAGAGCAAATTAGTTTTCTAGGATAAGAAAGAGGCTGGGAAAATGACATACTATGCCCTGACTCCAAGGGGAGTTTGTCATCCATGCCAAAATTAGAACAGTAGAGCTTTCTGTTCCCAAGTGGAAGCTACAGAAATGCTCTCTAAGTGCTAGATTATGGATTTTCGCCACAGAGATTTCCTACTTGGAGAATAACAATAACAATCTCTAAAGAGAGTTCACTATTGACTTTCACAATATTGGAGATACAAATATTTTCATCTTTACTATGGAAAGGTGAATAGTATTGAATATTAACATATTTGTTCTTCATCTTTATGTGAAATTATTCATGTTTATTATCTACTCTATATTATCCTGGACTATCATGTCTCTTTTGTATCCCGTTCTTTAGGGGTTAAATCAAAAGAGAAGATAGTTGCAAAAAATGTTTCAACACAGATATGTTAATTTTGTTCTTTTAAGCTAAAGTCTTATAAGGAGGACACTATTTTTAATCTAAATAATTCACAATTGATATTTTTATTTTAAGATAGTATTTTCTAAATGCCAATTTAAATGCTATAGGTTATTTAAATATAGCATGACTAATATCATTTTCAAGGAATTTAATTCCTAAAAAGAAATAATATCCATAGTGTTAGTTTTTACTTAACTATATGTATACGTATATGTAGGTAAGTATGGACATATGTACATGTATGTCTATCCATATATCTATCCATTTATCATTTGTCAATTAACTACTACATACATTACTGCAAAAAATATAAGCACATGCATTACAAATTTAACTCCTTTTTTTTAACAATCTTCCAAAACACAATTGACTAGGATATTTTATGTTTTTATTAATCCTGATGGTGTCACAGGATGCAGTTACTTAATAGGATAAACTAAGTTTTTCAGAATTTTTTTCACAATGAATTTTGTGATATAATGTAGCTCAATTCTGACTCATCACTATTTACTTGGTTGTCCTTAGCCAGTAACTAACTATAATTTTGTCTTAGTATCCTCAATTCTGATGTCAGAGAATTGATCTAGGTGATGTTTGAGTCCCTTATAGCATAAGCATTCTATATCAGATTTAATTCTTTGATTCTACTCTTTCCACGGATATAATCAATGAACAGGAAAAATGATCCTTTAGTAAATAATTCTTCCAAGTCCTTACCACTCATGCTTTGTTTCATGTGCAATTTTCTTCACAAATAGGCACAAGCAGGCATGCCCAAGAAGTAGAACCAGCTGAAAAATCATGGCTTTCAGATGAAAGGTTTAGGTTTTTCCCTCAGTGTATGCAGCAACTTAGCAAACAGTTATCATCTTTGCCAGGAAAAATGATTCTATCCTTTGCCTAACTTTATTCCATTCAGGTACTCTGGGAATAGGGTTCCTTAATATTTTAGAAGCAATCAATAGCAGATGATATCTCTTAGCTACTGTACTCAAGAGAGCCAACTTCATCTTCATTTTATGCAGAGTCAATGTTCTATTTAACTCTAAATTATTTATTATGCACCATTCGGAATGTAGAGGAAGCCATGTTTTAGAAAATGAGGGTTATGTGAAATAAATTAATTCTAAACCATTATTCATGGACGTCTCATGTAGGCCTTGGATTTACTCTGTAGTACCACTGAGCAGCAAACAAGAACAAAGTGCTTCTCCTGGAGTCAAATTTCTACTCAGGTTTTTGAACCTAAGAGTGTTCTCTTAAGAGTGTGACTACATTAGCCTCTGTTTGTTGCTTGTGGATGTATTTACACAAGGAGTATTTGTGTCTGATCAGGGTAGAACAGACCACTGAGTATATTCTGATTGTGATCACGAAAACCTAACATGGTGCTTAGAGCATAGCAGCTATTCAGAACATTTTTGTTGAGTGAATGAATACACACAGAATGAATAAATGATTGAATCACTCCATTCACCCTCCTTGGTTAGAAATTGCTTTCTAGTATTATCTCTCTTGATAGATGGAAAAGGCAAATTAATATCTATACAGAATCCAATGCTTCGTTATTGTGATTGCCATTTTATTTGGTAGTAGTCGTGTTCTTAACTACATTGGCAAAATTATTTGAACTTCCTCAAGGCAAGGTGCTATGTAGTCATTCACTTTAATTTTAAAACGATCTCTTCAGCAAGATAGACTATTATTAATTTTCTTAGAATTTCTCTGAAACTCTCTGTCTAAAAACTCCCTTTAGAATTTTCCTTCTACATTCTATAAACAAAGTTATAAAAATTATGTATGCTGGAGGAAGTCATAATTAGAACCCTGCTTTTTCAAAGTCACCCATGGATCGTGAAGCCCGCTGGCTATTTGTTGCAAGAAGGAAGTCCTCTCTTTCAAAAAATAGGAGAATTTGATTTTCAGCTACAAAATAACCATAGTGTGTAAAAAAAAGCAATCTTTATCAAGTTTCCCATAATATTAACATAGAAAACTAAGAAATAAGCATTCGTATGATACTATTATCTCAAGACTTATTTGAATTTCAGCAGTTTTTCCTCTAACATTCTTCCAGGATCTCTTCCAAGATACTAGATTGCATTTTGTCATCATCTTGTCATAGTATCCTCCAATTTGTTATGGTTTCTCAGTTTTTCCTGGTTTTTATAACCTTGACAGTTCTGAAGACCACTGGTCAGATATTTTGTAGGATGTCTATCAGTTGGAATGTGTCTGATATTTTCTCTCATTTAGGCTGTGGTAATTGATTTGGGGGAAGAATACCACAGGTGAAGTGCTCTTCTCATCACATCAGAGGATATCTGACGTTAACGTGACTTTTCCCTGGTGATCTTAACCTTTTGAACTTGGCTAAGGTGATATCTGCCAGGTTTACCCACTATACACTGATTGTTTGTCTTGCCTATACTCTCTTCTTTGGAAGTAAGTCTCTAAATCTACCTCACACTCAGAAGGAAGTTCATTGCCTCTTCTTGGAAAAAAGAGTATCTATTTATCTTATTTGGAACTATTCTGTAAGGAATATGTGTCTCCTCCCCATTTATACTTACTTATTCATTCATTTATTTATCTAGCATGTACTCATGAATATTTCTTTTATTTTTTGAGTAATTTCAATACTATCATTATTTAATTTGTTGAATACTCCCTTAAATTCTGTCACTACAAGATGCTCCAGGCTCATCTTGTATTTTCCTTGCCTCAGTCCTAGAATCAGCCATTCCTCCCAGGAGCTCTGTTTCCTTTACTTATTTATTTTCGGAGGCAGATTAGCCCTGAGCTAATATCTGCTGTCAATCCTCCTCTTTCTTTCTGAGGAAGATTGACCCTGAGCTAACATCTGTGCTCATCTTCGTCTACTTTATATGTGGATGCCTGCCACAGCATGGCTTGACAAGCAGTGTGTAGGTCCACGCCTGGGATCTGAACTGGCAAACCCTGGGCCACCAAAGTGGAAGGTGCAAACTTAACCGCTGTGCCACTGGGCCAGCCCCTCTGTTTCCTTTTATTGAAGAATGATATTTAGAATCCAAACATTGGGTTCTGTGTATACTCAATGCTACTAGGTATCGCTGATTCTAAGCTAAGAGAATTGGATATAGTAAGAATGTACATAGTGACAAAATTTTCAGGAAAGAATATGGAATTCTTGTTAGTAAAAATTAAAAATTCAGGGCTGGCCCAGTGGTGCAGCAGTTAAGTGCGCAGTTCCACTTTGGCAGCCCGAGGTTCGCCAGTTCGGATCCCGGGTGAGGACATGGCACTGCTTGGCAAGCCATGCTATGGCAGGCGTCCCACATATAAAGTAGAGGAAGACGGGCATGGATGTTAGCTCAGGGCTAGTCTTCCTCAGCAAAAATAGGAGGATTGACAGCAGATATTAGCTCAGGGTTAATCTTCCCCCCCAAAAAATTAAAAATTCATAACAATAATAACCAGCATACGAGTATAGTTCTATACTTTATAGAGTGTTAATTTCTTGGTCCCATTGCCCCAGTGGGTTCATTTTGGATTTACTTTGACCTAACCTACAGACAATGTTCAAATCTCCAGAACTGACATCTACACTGAGATTCAGACTCAATCGCGCAGCTATTTTCTGATTTAAAAAAAATTTCTTTTTTATGATCTCTGCTCATCTCAAGGTGGTCTAGTGGTTAAGATTTGACACTCTCATCACTGTGGCCCAGATTTGTTTCCCAGTCAGGGAACCACACCACCCATCTGTTGGTTGTGGTACTGCGGCAGCTGCATGTTGCTGGGATGCTGAAAGTTATGCCACTGCTATTGCAAATCCCTGCAGGGCCACCCATGGAGGATAGGTTTCAGCAGACCTTCCAGACTAAAACAGACTAGGAAGAAGGACCTGGCCACCCACTTCCAAAAAATTGGCCATGAAAACCCTATGAATAGCAGCGTAGCATTGTCTGATATAGCGCAGGAAGATGAGAGCACGGCAAAAAAGACTGGACAGGGTTCTGCTCTGCTGTACACCAGGTCACTAGGAGTTGGAGTTGACTTGACAGCACTAACAACAAATTCCTCTCAAAATTAGCTGGTTAAAAATAACCCATTATGTACCACCATCTGTACCCTCTTCACTAATGGCATTCAAGACAGAAATCTAAAATTCATTCTCCCCCACCTGCCTTTTCAAACATTTATATGTATTTACTTTCCAAGCTCTGTAGAGTTTACCCCCTAAACATTTTTAATGCATTATGTCTTTCTATTCTTACACTTACTGCCTTATTCCACATCTTTCCCATTTCCTGGAGTGACTATTGCTATAATGTCCCCCTGACCACCACCACCAAATGGCCTGCTTTCATTGAGACTTGAAACCTTTAAATACCCTCTTCACACCGTGGCTAGAGTGATCAATACAAGCCAAAGGTGTAACCTTGACATTCCTCTGCTGTCATTCTTTCATAGACGCCCATCACAGTCAGAATTGGGCACAAAAGTCCCTTAATCATCTAGCCCTGCCTACTTTTCTAGTTCCATCCCTCCATACTCTTTGCTTTATCTGCTTTACCCTTTATATTGTGGTAGTGTAAGTTGTTTTTCCCCTAAATGCATTATCTTTTTTATGGTTACATAAATCGGTTAATACAGAAACACTCCTGTTTTTCTTTATCTGGACTATACTCACTCAGACACGAGCTTAATTTCAGCCTCTTTTCCTTCCAGAAGGCTTCCTCAAGTCCTTAGATCCAGCAAGTATCCTTCCTTCTAGGCTCCCCTAACACTCAAGCCATGTGTCTATTCTAGCAATTACCATATTTTGTTAAGATGATCTGTTCATGTGTCTGCCTCTCTTACCAGACTGTGAGCTCCCTTAAGGCAGAGGACATGTCCCTATTCTTCATCCTTCTAAAGTTACTGCCTGGCATAGCCCTTGCCAACTGAAGGCATTCAGCAAGTGTTGAGAAAAGGGAAAGTGGAATTCCAAATCTACTTTCTGACCCTAAAACCACACTACCCCCATTATGCCATTTCTCTCTTCTGTCAGTAAGATTATATTACAGGATTTGTTTAAAAAAAAAAACTAAAAATTATTACTGAAATAATTACAGAAGTTGTACAATGTTTCACTGCTTGATATACTAACTTTCTATCTGTTTGTAAACAGCAGCCACCCATTCTGCTCAGTAGAATAGCTATAGCTGAGTTGTTTGTGAATATAAATAGAGATTAGGTTTGAGTCATTCATTTTCAGCCTGTGTAACTTTGACCAGATCTCTTATTCTCCTTTATAGTATATGTAGTTGAAGATCTGTCCTGGATAACAAATAAAGTAAATAATGGGAAAGTCCAACAGAAACTATATAGTTTTTCATTGGTAAAAGAAGTTATCATTTATATTATTAGTACTCATATCACTCATATAGTGACATGAAGTAATTGTTTATTTCAGCTAAAGTGTTAGATACCTGTCATAGAACACTATATTCTCAAGAAAATAAATACTATGCAAATGAATCTTTCTGGAGAAAACCATTGCCTTTTTTACGGAAGAGCTGTGAGAATCTCAAAATATTTTATTTTTGTTCTGCTTTGGTTTTTTTACTTTTGGCAGGACCTTATAGATCCATTGTGGAGATTCACTAAGAGAAAATATTTTATAGATGAAATTACTGTACCACTACAGGGTTCCTTCCAGACTGTCAACCATTTACATTTCCCATAAGTTATAAAGTATAGTCCTTTAGGGACTTAATGCTTAGAACATTATGAGTTTAACTGTACTAACATAAATCTAACACAAATTGAAATGAGCAGGAGAATAATGATATGATGCCATTGATCACACTTGAATAAATTAGTCCAAATAAATGTGATAATAGTTAAAATGTATTGAACACACATTATGGTAAATACTTCATGTTGTTTCATTTAAAGCTTAAATTAACCTTTGAGAAATTTCTATTATTCCCCCCTTTTTTTTTTTTGAGGAAGATTAGCCCTGAGCTAACTGCTGCCAATCCTCCTCTTTTTGCTGAGGAAGACTGGCCGTGAGCTAACATCCATGCCCATCTTCCTCTACTTTACATGTGGGATGCCTACACAGCATGGCTTTCCAAGTAGCGCCATGTCCTCACCCAGGATCTGAACCCACGAACCCCGGGCCACGGAAGTGGAACATGGGCACCCAACCACTGTGCCACCCACTGGCCCCTATTATTCCCCTTTTATAGATACAAAAATTAGGCTTAGAGAGCTCAGGTAACTTGACTAAAGTCATACTGCAGATGGTAAATAGTAGTGGGGCCAGGATTTGATTCTGTCTCCAATCTCTATGTTCTCAAATCACTATGTTTTTGTGCTCTATCGGACATCAGGATTACAATGAAATTTGCACATTTCTGCACATTTCTCTATTGAATATGAGGGTTGGGAGTGGCACTATATTCTTAAATATCTATTAAAGTGATTACATTATTTAATTATGGGCAAAAGGGCCTTTCCCAACATTTTGTTGACACCCAACTAAAACCTGTTTATTTTGCATGTGATTATAGTGTTAACATGAAACTACTGGAGACCTTACTTTCCTTTGCTCCTTCACAACTTTAATGTCCATCTGCACTTCAAACCCAGAAGATTATAAATATCAAATTCTCCTAAGTTACACTCCGATGGACAATATATACTTTATGAGGATGACAACATTATTTAACAGCACTGCATTCCCATAGTTATGTGTCCCACGTGACTATAAATTTAAGCCATATACCATACTCCATGTATAATATTGTAAAAGTTGTCTTCGTTAAAAGTTTCTAAACAGTGCCCTTGATTTACTGACAACTTCAAGAAAAGCAAATCTGTGTCCTGAACAATTCCATGATGTAACCATTAATTTATAACTGAACCATGAACAAAGTCTATGTTAAGAAAGTGTGATTATGTAATTAGAAATAAATCTAGAGTCTAATTCAACTTAAGACAGAAAATGGAAGATTTCTAGGCTCTGAAAATTCTCTAGTGAAACATTTATTTTTTATTTTCTATTTTTTTTATTGCGGTAATGTTGGTTTATAACATTATATAAACTTCAGGTGTAGATCATTATATTTCAATTTCTGTGTAGATTACATCATGTTCGCCACCCAAAGACTAATTACCATCCATCACCACACACGTGTGCCTAATCACCCCTTTCACCCTCTTCCCTCCCCTCTTCCCCTCTGGTAAACACTAATCCAATCTCTCTTTCTATGTGTTTGTTTGTCATTGTTTTTATTTTCTACTTGTGAGTGAGATCATACGGTATTTGATTTCCTCCTTCTGACTTATTCCTCTGGTGAAACATTTAGAAATTAGAGCATAAAGACATTGTAGAGCCATAGAGGAAATTCACAAGGAGAGGACAATAGAAAAATAAAGTTAAAAAGTGAACTTAAATCTTCATAGTTACCATTGCACAAAATATATGTATTTTTAAATTGCACTACACTATCACAATTCATCTAAACAATGTGTACACAAATACTACCTTTTGTCATCATTCATCTGCTGTTTTTTCCAAGCAATGACTGATCATCTTCTCTTAAAGCAACATATGATTGTATACACCTGATATCAACATTCTCTTACAAAGGAAGAAAAATAATAAAAGTATGTATAATTCCTGTGGGGTTTGGTGACAATTGGATGTTGGAGAATAAATATCTATTCTAACTTTTTAAATCAACTTTGAAATTGGGGAAATCAATTAATTCTATTTACAGGAAGGGTAATGGTGCTATGTCCACTTAGTTGAATGTGGCCCCACAGACTATTGCTAACATATTCTTCCTCAGACTGAGCCTTTTAATGGTATCTGGATAATAAGTGGCTTCTGATATAACACTTTAAATATGGCAGAGCCCAGAATAAACCAAAGCTACACTCAGGTCCAGATTGGCAAGGGGGGAAGAAGGGTTTCTGTGGTGGGTCAGGGAGGCCGAACAACATGGTTCTGTCTATTTAATTCAAAGCAGTCTGACCGCTATGTAGACAGCCAATCAAGATAATTGTGCTAATTAGATATTAATTGGAATTTAGTCTTATGATTGGGCTAATTATCTAGCTAATTTGCAGAAATGGAATAAGACATTGACAAAAGGCACTAACTCATTCAATGGACTTGCTTCATACTTTATTTATTAAGAAGCTCCTTCTCTTTTTTTAAAGAAATTCCTTTTTTCTGAAGTATAAATGCTTGAGGCAGCACAGTGTCCTAGAAAGTGTTTGTGATGAGTCAAGAGATAGGATTCTACTTCTTCCTAATTAGTTTTGTGGCCTTGGGCTAGCCACTTCACCCTTTGAGCCGCAGTTTCTTCATTTATGAAATTATGGATGACAAGGGTTAGACAACATCTTGGGTCACTTCTAACTCTAACATTTTATAGGCCTGTATTACTCATTCTGTATATGATGGTTATTTGCAGATATCATGTCCCTTCCAGTTTAGAATTTATAGCAAATATTATATCAACGTCTTCATAGTATTAAATGAGATGCTTATATATGAAAATATATAGGCATCTGATTTAATATATATTATAATTTATAATATATTATCCATATATTATAATGTATATTATTTAATATATATGTATTTAAGATTAAATGAGCAGAAACATTAAATGACAGGGTAAAGTTTTAGAATTCATCCAAATTCCTAGAGGCATATGGTATGAAGAGTATGGTAAACAACTGTTTCCTATTTCTATGGTTGACAGAGAACAAATACATCCATTTCCTAGAAAAACATATATAGGTCTCCTACCAAGAAAACTGCACTGAATTCAAGGCCATATAACTAAGGAACACGGTTCATTTTATCAGGGGAAGCTAAGGAGCCCCTTTGGGTTTTTTTGTTTTTTGTTTTGTTTTCTTTGAGGAAGATCAGCCCTGAGCTAACATCTGCTGCCAATCTTCCTCTTTTTGCTGAGGAAGCCTGACCCTGAGCTAACATCCGTGCCCATCTTCCTCTACTTTATATATGGGACACCTACCACAGCATGGCGTGCCAAGAGGTGCCATGTCTGCACCCTGGATCCGAACTGGCGAATCCCAGGCAGCCGAAGTGGAATGTGCAAACTTAACCACTGCACCACCAGGCCGGACCCTAAGAAGCCCCTTTTACTGAGAGTCAGCAATTTGGAACCTATGAGTTTCCAGCAGTGTCAGAAGACACAGCTGAAGAATAAGAGAGAAAACTATCAATCTAGAATGCCTTAGACACAGCTTCTCCAGAAGCCAGTGGGACAGACTAGATAATGTCTTGACAAAATGGATGAGTTGTTGGCTCTCTTTGTCCTATAACTCATGGGTTTTCTGAGAACTGACAGACATATAACTTCAATCTTCTTCATCCTGTCTGTTGTTGATACAATTCCAGCTGTGTGAAACTCATCCATAAATGTTTCTGTATCTTCTTGTGTTCGAGTATCTAGAATGCAGCTGTTGGGATACCAAATACTGTAAATGATTGCTTCGTGGATTTCTGTGTGCACTCGTAGTCTACTGAGATGAAAAATTTCATGGCAAATTTCAAATAGAAATCAAATCTAGTGCTCAAAACCATTATATTTTACTAGTAAGAAAGAAGTAATCATCCGAGACTGCACAGAGGGCATTAGCTTCCAAAGGAAATCTCTTCGTTTTATGGGGAAAACACATACAAAGAAACAAAAAACTCCATTCTTTTGGCTGACATGTAAAAGGGCTTCCAATGGTAATTATATATTTTACTATCTAGTAAATCTAGATCTAGTTTACTGCAGCCTATTAGCTTTCCTTTTATGGTAGATTAATTATTCTCATCATTAGATTTCAGAAACTTAAGAGTAAACCAGAATCAACTAAGATAAATTAGAGTTAGGAAGAAAAAATAGGGGATAGACACAGTAGCAGGTATGACCTGGAAGAACACTAACAGAGGCAGGTGGTAAGAGCAGTGTATATAATCAAGAAAGAGGTTAAAATTAATTAATTTGAAGAATAGTTATTGCAAGGGACGCCACTTGTAATAGAACAGCAACCACTAGCACACACTGACAAGCAGTGGTTTTCAGGATCTTCGTATTTATAACACATTTACTCCAAGCCAGTCCCAGAACGTGGCCATTCTAGTCTAAAGGTGGACGTCAACAGAACATAGGTTAATGTGGGTGGTGGTAAGAAAGCCATATACTAGTAGGTCATAAGGAAAGACAGTCTGAACTTATTATAGGGTTCTAAACTTACGGAGAATTTCCTTTAGGTAGAACTTCTGTATATTTGGAGTAAAATGTGAGAGAACTTAACGATCATGAATTATCCTATAAGGTGCCCATAGTAGACTGATATGTACTGTACGTTACCAAAATTTTTGAAAATCAGTGCTCTCTGAGTGATGTATGAAATCCTTTGTTGAAATCAGTGTGTAATGGTTAATTTTATGTGTCAATTTGACCAGGCCACTGGGAGCCCAGATATTTGATCAAACATTATTCTGGGTGTTTCTGTGGGGGTATTTTTGGATGAGTTTGATTTTCAAATCAATAGACTGAGTAAAAGCAGATTGCCCTCCCTAAAGTGGTTAGGTCTGTCCAACCAGTTGAAAGACTGAAAAACAAAAAGCCTGACCTCTCCCCAAGTAAGAGAGAATTCCTCCTGCGTGACTGCCTTCAAGCTAGGATATTGTTTCTTTCTACCCTCAGACTCAAAGTGAAATGTAGGCTCTTTCTGGGTCTGCTGGCCTTTGGACTAGAAGTACACCATTGGCTCTCCTAGTTCTCTGGCCTTTGGACTCAGATTGGAACTACACCATCAGCTCTCCCGGGACGCCAGCTTGTTGACTACAGATCTTGGGACTTGTAAGCCCCCATAAGCATGTAAGCCAATTCCTTATAATTCTCTTTCTGTTCATATTTAATTGTTTTGGTACTGTTTCTCTGTAGAACCCTGAGTAATACACAGGTGTTGAGTCAACCAGAATAGATGGCCATGTTAGGTAATTGTGCACTAATTTTAAGAAAAGATAAAAGTTATGAGCAATTCTTGGAAATATAGTGGCATCTTTGGCTGTGACAGTTTCTCAGATTTTTTCATAATTTTGATGACTTTGACAGTTTTGGAAAATTCTGGTCAGATGTATAGTAGGAAGCTCCCATATTTGTATTGTCTGATACATTTCTCTTGATAAGCCTGGAGTTATGGGTTCTGAGGAAGAAGATCACATAAGCAAAGTACCATTCTCATCACATCATCTCAAGGGTACATACTATCTACAAAATTTGACTGTTGAACTGATCATTTGGCTGAGGTGGTGTTTGTCAAAATTCTGCACTGTAAAGTTACTCTTTTACCCTCTTTCCATGCTGCACTGTTTGAAAGGAAGTCACCATGCTCCCCTCCCTTCAGGGTAAAGTATCTACATAAGTTACTTGGAATTTTCTGCATGGAATATTTGTCTCTTCTCCCCAACTTGGTTATTTAGTCAGTCATCTATTTATATCGGTATGGGCTCATGGGTACTTATTTTGTACTTTGGGTAATTATTCAATACTGTTTTATTTATTTTGTGAAGTTTTTGTTTTGTTTGCTTGTGTTTAGCATTTCCTTAATTTCTGGTATTACAAGACGATCCAGGCTCATCTTGTATGTTCCTGCCCTGGTCCTAGAATCAGTCATTTCACCAAGGAGCCTTTAAATATTATTTTATCTGATGTTTATAGTGCTAGTCCCAGTTGTTTTTTGGGGGGGGGGGAGGACTAAAGCATGGGATTTTATTGGTATCATATTAATTTTCTATCTTCTAAGTTTTACCTTTCCTGGATCATTAGGTTTAGGTATGTCTAATGAAAATAACACTTAGGTAGAATTGCTTTACTTCAGGTAATTGAGAATGCCTCTAGTACGTTGGGTGAAAATAATTAATGAGTATTCTATTAATTTATTTATATGCCTGCACTTATTTCTACAATTTTAATTTGCTTTTTAAAACCATATTTTCTTCTATATTTCATGCCTAAATTTTATGAATTAGAAGAATTTTATTTATATCCTTTCCCCACTCCTCTTTAGAGACTAAACTATATTTGAATTTTTTAATGGTTACTCTCAAATTTTTAACATGCATGCTTGTCTTAATGCAATCTAAAATAAATATCTCTCCCTTCTTTCTACATAATTACAGAACACTAAAATAATTATTTAAGTTTGATCACCCTTCCACTTTCTACATTATATTGTTATGTTTATATTTACTTAATTTAGAAATTTGGCTTGAATTGGCAATAATTTCTTGTTCTTTTTAAAAATTATGGTTACACTAGTGGTGAACATATTGACAATAATAACCACAAATACCATCCAAACCATTATTTGAGAGACCAGTGTCAGTTGGAGAAGGAGGAAAAAATTTGAAGCGCACACACACACACACACACACAAATATATTATGAATATGAAAAAATGAGCTCATTGAAAGGATGCAAGCAGTTTGAATAATCATTCATCATATTAAAACTGGTATCTCTTCTACCTTTCTTAATCCTAGTAGAGTAGTCACCCCTTGCTGCGGCTTCACTTTCCACAGTTTCCATCACCTGTAGTCAACTGTGGTCTGAAAATGTTAAACGAAAAATTCCAGAAATAAACAATTCATAAGTTTTAAATTGTGTGTGCTGTTCTGAGTAGCATGATGAAATCTCATGCTGTCTCACCCCATAGACTATTACATCTATCATTCTGCTAAAGAAATGAATAGGTGTGATTCTCATTATTTTTTGAAAGGAAAGTATAGCTAAAGTGGGTGTCCAGAGGACTTACACTATTTCTACAGATATGGAAGATGTTTAATTGTACAACATATGGAAAATGTGCATCTTTGGAATAGGAAAATTTGAAATTCTTCCCTTTCAATGGACACAGATACCTCATAGCTTACTATCAACTCTTTAGAAACAATCAGAAGAATGTGAGAAAAATAAAACTACTGAGGTGAAAAAAAAAAAGTATGAGAATTACATGAAGTTGCCAACCAGCTTTAAATTTTCAGGTTAGCAAACAACTTGATTATTGATTAATGTTAGCAGAAATAAAAAGCACATTTGAAGACTCAAGTCAGAAAGATAAAAATACCCATCTGCCAGGCAAGCAGTGTTTTCTTATGAAATAGGGGAGTCATCTCTATAGAGAAAATTTGGTTTATTCAGAGCTACCTAGTCCAACTGCAGGGACTTAAAGAGAAGGAAATATAATTGAGAAAATCTCCAGGCCACTAATGTGAATCTCAAATTGAAAAAGTTTAATTTTTAAAATAAATTAGAAAATTAACAACAGCGAAAACAAACAAAAATTTTAACGATAGTTTTTGTGGTGGACAGACTTTCTGGGGGCACCCACAATCCCCACCTTCTTGCAACCACAGCTTTTTGTAATCCCCTCCCATTTTGTCTGAGCAATACCTGTGACTTGCTTCTAACCAAATGGATGCAAAAAGGTAATGGAATGTACATAATTAAGTGTCTGTGAATACACAAGAGTGTTGCATCTGTCTTACCAGTGACTCTCTCTCCATTACTAGCTTGGAAGAAGCAAGCTGCCATAAATCACACAACTGCAAGAAAATGAGGTCTGTCAACAACTTGAGAGAGCTTGGAAGCAGATTTGTCCCCACTTGAGTCTCCAGATGAGAACACAGCCTTGGCCAATGCCTTGATTGCAGCCTTGTAGGGGATTTCACTAAGCCATGCCTGGACTCCTGACCCATGAAAACCATAAGATAATAAGCATGTGTTGTGTAAAGCTGCTAAGTTTGTGGTAATTTTGCTATTTAGCAATAGAAAACAAATATACGTTTTTATATTAAGTTATTCATTTGTATATTTGATCAATTTGTGCTCAGGCACTGTGCTGGGTTCTGGCTCCAGTGCTAAACCAGAGATTATAGCCTAATGGATCAGATACTCACTATATTGTACAAGAATCTAGAGGAAATACAAGATCGTGTTGGTGCTACATAAGGCTTTCTAGAAGTAATGATATCTAATATGAAATTTGAAACATAAATATAAATTTTCTAGGTGAAAGAAGAATGTTTCAGAAAGAGACAACTCATGCATTGCTCAAGATGAAACTGAAAATAGATCAGCCTAGGGGCTGCCCCAGTGGTGTAGTTGTTGAGTTAGCGCACTCTGCTTTGGTGGCCTGGGGTTCACTGGTTTGGATCCCGGGCGCGGACCTACACACCACTTACCAAGGCATGCTTTGGCAGGCATCCCACATATAAAAAGTAGAGGAAGATGGGCACGGATGTTAGCTCAGGGCTAGTCTTCCTCAAAAAAAACAAAAAAAGATCAGCCTAGCAGTTTAGGGGTGTGTGTGTGTGTGTGTGTGTGTGCATGTGCATTTAGTAGACGTGGGAAGTAGCAAAAGATAAAGTTGAAAAAGGAAGTAGGTTTATGCAGATTTGTTTTTGTAAACCATTTTACAGAGTTTGGACCATCCTAATAAACTGCTGTTTTCCTTTAGGGGTATGTATCATATGGTATTTTGTCTTCATTTAACATTTTTGGATCGTGGAAGACCTGGCAGTTTTTTATCATTCTGGCCTCAGTCCATTCCTTCTGTAACTTTCTTATATGAAGTAAGTACTGTGATGGTTGGTTGGAGTGAATGACAAGGCTAGCATTGCCCAAGTTGCCTCATGTATCAGGGGTGTTGTGTACAGCCATGCAAGGTGAAATATTAAGAACTCCAGAGGATTTCAGTCACATAGAGCAATGTTTCTCGAACACCAGTATGCAGAGGAATTACTTGGAGATCTTTTTAAAGTGCAAGTTGGAATTCAATAAGTCTAGGAAGGGCCTGAGATTCTGAATTTCTAACAGGTTCTCAGGTGATGCTGATGCTGCTTATCTGAAAAGCACACCTGCAATAACACAGAAGTAAATCATAATGTGACCACGGTCCTCCGGAGTTGGTTAGTGGATGGCTCACTGTTAGAGTAGCTGGGGCATTATGAAGTTGAGAAATCTCAGGTGTGGTCACAGAAATGTGACAGAACTCAGTAAATTGTGGCTAGGGATTTTTGAAATACGAAGGAACGCTTTTGAGCCCTTTTGAATAAAAATAGTTTTAGTGCACCCAATTCCAGTTCCTTAGATTATATACTGTGATTAAAATGGAGTTTAGGGGCCGGCCCAGTGGTGCAGTGGTTAAGTTCGCACATGCCGCTTTGGCGGCCCGGGGTTGGCCAGTTCGGATCCCGGGTACGGACATGGCACTGCTTGACACGCCATGCTGTGGTAGGCGTCCCACATATAAAGTAGAGGAAGATGGGCACTGATGTTAGCTCAGGGCGGATCTTCCTCAGCAAAAAGAGGAGGATTGGCAGTAGTTAGCTCAGGGCCAATCTTCCTCAAAAAAAAAAAAAAAAAAATGGAGTTTAGTGCTTTGTGAGCACTCAGTCTTCTGTTCCATATTGGGTCACTCCCAGCTCTGAAATCCCAAACAGAAACTATGATGGGAAGATTGAGTTCTGGTTAAATTTGTGATTTTATAGAAAGGATAAGTTATCCCTAGCAGTGACAAAGGAATATGTATGTCCTTAGTATCCTTTCCTATACAAACTAAGGACCTGTGCCTTTCTGCTACTGCCCCGTCCCAACTCCTGCTCCAAGTGACCTGGGCTCTCAGTTCCAGCTCCCACAGCTACCAGACAGCCCAACATTCTCAAAATCACTCTCCAGACTCAGTTTCCTATTATTCCATGCCCTTATTTTCTATTATGACTATCCTGATGAAAGAAACCAAAATGAAAATCTCTCTCAATGAATCATTGTGATACTTCTGGTCACAGATTGGTTTCACTAGAGAGCAGATTCTGAGGTGGAAATTTGCATGCAGGAAGATTTTTGGGAAATACTATTGAGATCAACAGCTGTGGGAATGTGAAGGCTACAAGATTGAGCCGAAGGAAAGGCTAAGCTGTGATGCAGTCACAGCAAAGGATTCAGTGAACGCCATAGGGAACTCTGGAGCTGGGATGGCCTGAAGAGTTGCCTCCAGTTGAGGCAACGGGGCCAGCCTGTTACATCCCCACATAAAAGTCACTGTATTCAGACTGCCTCTGGAAAGAGGGCATGTCATTAGGTGAGGCAGCTCTTTTTAGCCAAGAACAAACATCCGGACGGAATACTCAGCTGCCAGCCATCAGCTATCAACACTCAGGAGCTGGGGGAATAAATCTTTTAATCCTGAAGGAAGGGTTTTACAAACTTCACAAGGGAGTATCTACTATGACCCCTTCCATATATTGTATTTTTAAAGCCCTAAATGCCTTATCACAAGAATGCAAAAAAAAATAAACGTAGCCATTTCATACTCTGTAGTAGACACATAGTTTGGAGTACAAAAGTCTCTCATACCATCCAGATCAGTGCTTCTAATCTACCTTGGTGAGAGACTAGGGTTTTTTTCTTTCTATTATTTCTAATCTGTCATGAACAGATACGTGGTTTGATCACACATGAGCAGCACACAGCTTGCACCAGGAGAGTTGAACATCTGAAATGTGCTACACCTTATTCAATGAGATATGTCCACTCATCCCCAACTTAAGCGGTGCAGCAATGTCAAATCTCTATAACCATTTGTAAACGTGTACTCTCGATTTCCATACTTACTGCAGACGGTAACAGTTCGCTGAGGGGCACTGGTTTTGTCTGCTATTCAGATGCACACTGTTGTTTGTGAAACCCTGTTTCAAGTGGTCACCTGGTTCCTGTCTTTAAAGAAATTAAAAAACCATCTAAAAAAACAATTGCAACAACAACAATAAAAACTGCAGGACTAACACCATCAGTTACTGTTCTGCCTGGGAAAAGAGATGCATAGGATTTTTCTCATTTCTTACCACAGTTTTAGGGCTCAAGTGAATTGAAGCTCTCCTGCTTTACGTATGCCTTTTCTAGGTTATTTTAACCTCAATCTCTCTCAAGAAAGGATATTTGTCAGTCAATGCCCCTGTTTCATTCAGGTAATATTCCTTTAGCTGCTTTTTAAACTCTATATCCCCCTTCAGACTACACTGTGGGACATTTTCAGACCTATACTGTGCTGTTTCTGAATTAAACACTGTCAGAAAAGGTCTGTTTTCAAAGCCTACTCCTGCTGAATTTGAGTCAGCCTCCTGTCACAGAGTGTCATTCTAAAGTTTAAGCTGCTGCAAGTTCAAAAAGATGTGAAAAAATAGCTAGACAGGACCCTGAGCTGTGTAGTGCAGCCCCTCTTAGGTCTTCTGAACACCAGGGCTGCTTTGACAATCCACTTGGACTTGAGCTGAACGGCAATATTGGTCTTACTTGCAGGAAAGCAGATGCCCACTGCAGACAGAACTTATAAGGTGCAGCTTTTACTTTTGCCATTAGATTCCAAAAATAACATGTCTTTTATAGATATTCTTTGTTTGCCTTGGAGCCACAAACACAAAGAAAACACAATTCCGTTTCCGCTTTGAACTCTGATTATCATGACACCAAGACAGAGCCTCTGCAATAACTAATCAATCTTGGAAACAAAAGGCTTTCTGGATTAGAGAACAAGAGTACTGGAAATTTCCACCATGTCAAAGCTCTACTCTAGACCATGGAGAGTGGCTTCTGATGGAAAATAAGGAATGCGTCCACCCTAACACCGAATAGGATTCCCCTAAATTGGGGAGGATAGTGGTAGGGCTGCATTCATATGTAAAGTGGTCAAATATTTTCTTATATCATGAACTAGTGATCACTGTTGTGGCTTCTAACATTTTAATAGACTAGAATTTGATCTTGAAGAAAACAAGAAATGATAGAAATCAACTAAAAAATTATATCTCAAAGCATCATCATCATCATAATAACCATCATTGTCTGAGCTTTTACCATGTGCCAATTACTGTCCAAGTCTTAAATTTAACTCATCTGATCTTCCTAACAAACTATGATATAGAGAGATAGAGGTACCATTATCACACATCTCATAAACACACATATATCTATCTCATTAGAAAGAATGACTGTTACTGAGAACTGTATTGATTTCCCATTAGAAAACCAACTACTTAGATGATTAAGTGATTCAGCATTAAAAAAAAGAATCAGCTTATATTGAGATAATTTGAAAGAAAGCAGGCTGTCTTTTAAGGCCATGCTGCAGTGTAAGATGTACTGATGGCATTTGCTTTGAGCTTCAGCACCAGCCAGATAGTAATGTATGATGAATTTTGTTTAAATCCTGCACATACAGTCATAGGCATTAAGGAAAAACATCATTAAACTGCCTGTTGTGAGTGTCTCACTATAATTTTCAGGTGTGCTTGGAAATATTTAGCAAACCATTGTTAAAAATACGTTTTCTGAAGTTGATCAAAGAATATTCACTTACGCTTCTAAAATATACAACCATTCTATAGGAATTATTGATATAGGTTTGCTCATTCTAAATATAGACCAAGGTAAAAAAAGAGCGGTATAGAGGTTTTATTATTTAGGTACCCGAAGCACAGAAGAGAGAATATAATGACCCTTTTTTGACCTCTCCCTTCATTCTTCTCTCTTTGATCTCTTTTTCTTCAGTCCTATATCTAAGTAATTCTCAATAAATCCACTCCTAACAACTCAATTTCAGGCTTTAGAGAGATGTGTTCAGTTTCATTCTACAGTGATCAAAAATGGACAAGGTAGAGCTTCCTTTTCAATCCACTTGACCTAATTTTTTTCAGGTTTATAAGGGTCAAAGTGTTTCTAGAGCCATGCTCAAATGCTGCAATTCTGGGGCTGCTACACTTTTTTTCTTATGCATGCCCAGCACCATCTGAAGAAGCAGGGATCCTCATGTGCTTCCCTTTGGAGTACCAGAGCCACTGCAACTAAACCTATGGAGCAGTGTCAGGGTTAAGCGTGAATCAAACTGGAGCCCCATTCATTGGAAGGTGATGGAGGTTGCATCAGTGTGCTGAAATCCTTAATAGAGAATATGATCATAAGAAAAGGAAAAAAAATCAACTTGCTTCTATATTTACTTCAGAGATTGCACCTGCCATTCCTCTTCATCTTTAGAAATGTAATAGAAATGCAGTAAAAGATAGTAGTGATTTTCAAACTGAAAATCATCTTTAGGAATGGATTTATCTGGCTATGTTACATGTGCCAACAGGGGCTCTAGTGGCTGAGTGGATTCACTGATTTAATTGTAAGTTGTATAGAGGAGGAAGACATTTCCTCTACCTGCCCTGGGTTCTTCTGGCCAAAGAATGAATTAAATTTACATGAGACTGAATAACAGGAGAAAATTAAACAAAGCTTTATAACATGTATACATGGGAGAGGCTCAGGCAAACTGAGCAACTCGCCAAAATGGCTGAAGCCACCACCTTAAATATCATCTTCAGCTAAAGACAAAGGAGGATGTTGGGGGCGGGGGGAGTCAGTTACAGGAGGTTACCAGACAAGTACAGTAAACAGGAGTAAGATTATTATGCAGATTTAAGTCCTTGCCTTCCACATTGATTAAGAGTTTCTAGAGATAAGGTCATCCCCCCTTCTTCCTGGTACAGAGAGGGAGAGACCTTTACAGATGGAGATTTCCTTTACAATGTAAATGTCTCTTAACAAAGGGTAAGTAAATTCTACTTTTCAGAGTTTCTTTCCTGTCTGAAGTTTTTTAAAAGTAACCAGCCCAAAATAATCCTTATGTTAAAGAGGCATATCTTGGGGTGGCCAATTCCAGTCCCTCACATTTGCTTCCTTGATCCTTGGATGTTTATTAATCTCTGGGCTAGCCAATAATATTCAAGGTACTCTTATAAATATGAAAGCTAAGAAAATAATCTATGGTATCATTATTCATTGTTATGTGCTAAATTAGATGATACGTCTGTATGTCTGTAAAATGCAAGATGACAACAGACAAAGAAGAGGGATTATGGCCCTAATGATAAATTCATTGAGGGATTAGTATTTGGGTTAGTCCTTAGCAATGGGATTTTATTAAACAAGGATAAAGGGAAGAGAGAAGTATGAGAATACAGAACAAGTTATATGACAAGTTAGTTAGTTTTGAAGCTAGAATCTAAACCCCTCTTCTGATTCCAAAATCTATGATCTATTCAATATTCCATGAATTTGGGAGTTACACACCCTCTAGTTAAAAAACATGACAGATTGAGTTAACTGAAATCTGGACATATCATGATATCCATTCGAGACCTTTTAGAAAATCTTCACTAAATATTTACATGGTTATACCTATGTATTTATATATATGCATGTGTGTGTGTGTGTGTACAGAGAAAGAGAGGGAAATTCATTTGAACATACCCATAGAGATACAAAGTTTTCTTAGAGCATGACCAGTAAAAGCAAAGTACATGAGTCCATTTAGCATGGTTGGATCAATATAAAATTATTTATACAAACAAAAACACACGTTTGTATATACATAAACCTTCTCAGTAAAGATGCAAAAAAAAAAAAAAATCCAAAACCCTGATAACAGCCATTATCTTTGGTGAAAGAAACTAGTAATCATAGGAATGAAAAGATAAATTTTCAATTTTATACTCTTCTGTACTATTTGATTTTTTGATGTGTTTGTATATTGCTTTTATAATTAAAAATCTAGTTTATAATTAGATGCTAACATTTGCACAATTACAAAAATATGTAGATTTTAAAGGTCACATAACACATTTTAAAGGGTTGGTGGAAATCATTTTCAGTTAATTTGCTGTGCAATTTGAAAATGATCTAGTCCCAATTTGAAAATGATGCAATCGTGAGAGTTCTGAAATGATCTAGTTGAGAGTCTTTCTCATCTTGTCTAATTCCTTCTTCTCTGGGAACATTTGCTGCATGCCTGTGACTGATAGTAATGTGACTTCTGGACTTCAGCAGGACGGAACAATTCCATTTTCTTTCTCTTATCATTATTAGTTGGTGGAGAGTTACAAAGTGGAGAATGAAGGGGAAATATTCTGTTTGACAGGAGTTAGTAGTAATAAGCTGTCATCCTTTATAAGGAATCCAGTAAATATTTCTTTAAAGCAGCTTCTCTAATAACTTACACAGTAGTGGAAAGCACCATGATGCCTCAACTTATTGCTATCTTTCACCCGGGTGACAATAGGTCTGACAGTTAAAGATAGGGCTTCTCCACTAGCCCAGAGAATTAAAGAAATTGTTCATCGATTTCTTCTATTCTATTCTACAGAAGGCTTTAACTCCCCGACTATTGTGCTTATATATATCATCTGTAGAGCACTCAATGTGCAAAGGCATTTGGATGAAATCTTGGTTTATAAATATTAGTGCTTTCAAGTATCCTTTTCATCTTCTCCCTCTGCCATAATATTGGACAATGTGAATATTTTCTTTGAGTTTAGAGCAAGTGATAAATTTATGGGACTGATTAGTGCCCCGAAGTTGGGACATATTTCATTAAAGTCAAACTCAAGGAGAGCAATTAATAAGGTAAAACTGTGAAATTTGACCTGAATGATGCAAATTATTTATAATCAATTTCAGTTGGACTTATATAAGAGAAGAGCAGATACTATTTAGAAAGATGACTCATATTCCCAGTTTTCATCCAAAGAAATAAAATAAAATAAAGGCCTGGAGACATTTAACTTCCTTGTCTAAATTAGAAAGAGATTGGAATAAAAAATGTATTATATATACATCCTATCATTTTGATCTAAGCAAATATAAGGAAGTGATTCCTCTGCCTTTAATTATTGGTTGAAATAATTAACACTGTATAGAGGACAGAGTAATTTATTTCATTACATTCATTCAGCATCACCCTACTCTTCAGATTTTACTTGTTTGGCAGGCTTTATATCTGTCAGCTGCGGGATCAGGGAAGAGGGTTAAAAGCATTTCTAAATGCCATAAGATTGAATGACCTCCAGGCCAAAAAATGACTAATTGCCCTTAGCTAGATGTCCAAAGTCGCACTTGAAGGGAAAAATGTACTAATTCTGAAAAAGGAAAGTTATGGGAAAATCTAAGCAGTAAAGCTCCTTTACCAGGAATGCTACGTCACTGAGCAGTCAACTATGTCTGCTTTGAATAAAAGTCATCATTTCTTCTACTATTTATAGTGGCTTTTTTTTAATCAAGAGCATATCAGAATTTATAAAATCCATATGAGTCAGCTTTCCCTTCTTATATCAGGGACTATTTTGAAGAACAAAATTGAACATTTTTTAAAAATAGTTAATGTGTTTTAAATAACACTGATCACTTAAAATTATCCATCAGGTTGATGCTTTCAAGTAGAAGGGGTTACGGTATATGAAACTGTCTCAAGTTCATAACTGTCAAAGTAGCACAAACTTTTGAAAATCCTCTAAAAGAAAAGGAATGAGCCTAAAGTTGAGCTAATTCAGCCCTATTAGACATATATCCATTTATGCACCCGTTGCAGTTACTTACAGTATATACAGAAAACCCACATTTCACAGAGGAAGATTATGCCTGTTTTCTTCATGCCATAAGCTAAAGAAAATTTGAGCAATCATTTTTTTTTTTCTCCCTTATATGAAAAAATTATTTTGGGGATGCTCAAATAAATCAAAAGTAGCCAAATCAATTTCACTCAAACTTTTAAAAGATAGAAAATGCCCTTTTCACAGAGGCCAGGCATAGAAGAATTTTGCTCAAAAGCACATTTTTCTTTAATGTTATAAAGGGTGCAAGTTAGAAGCAGTAGTTTAGAATATAACAACTTCCTGATGCTGTCTTTTGGATAAATAAGTACCACTTTCCTATTGATTTGAGAGCAAATTTATAGATAGATATACTAATGATATAGACCTTAGTAATTTAGAAAAAGAGCCAGTTCAAATGAGTGAACTTGCATCCTAGGTAGTTCAGTTTGGAACTTTAACAGCAGTGAACAGACACCCTAGGAAGTTACTGGAAATTTATTTTCAGATTAAAAGAAACAAATGAGCACATAGCTGCATATCAATGGCAAATACTATAGTGTCCTTGCATTAAAATATAAAGACACATTGACACAATTTAAGGTAAAGCTTTGTTTTAAAGGTTCCAATCTATAATGTTGGAACAGGAAGAAATGGACTAAAGCTACTGGCTATTACCTTCATCGCATAATGAGGAAATTCCAGTCCTCAGAGGTAATGTGACCTGTCTATGGCCACTGAGAGGCAATCAGTGGTAAACCTGAGAGTACAGAGTTTCTAATCATTACACTGTCATTCTTGCCACTTAAACTAGTAAGAGTAATGCTAATAACTGTGTCAAAAAGATTCGAAAATGTAAGGCTCAAATACAACAGAAGTGAACTTGTGGTTCATGTAACAGGCCCAGGTGGACACACCTTGTCACTGGGAGGTCTCTGGTTAACAACGTTGTTCTGGTAGCTAGGTTTTCTGCAGCTCTGAAGCTCGTCAATACTGGGACCCCAAAGTTGCCTTGGGGAGTCATTTCCTTCCCAATTGCCTGAAGAGGAAAGTAGCATGGAGGAGAACATGTGGAAGGAAGGTTTTGTGGGACATGGCCAGAAATGACAATCATTACTTTTGATAGCATTCCACTGGCTAGTACCTAGTCCCTTAACAACAAGAGAGGGTCAGAAATGTAGTCTGGCTATTTGCCAAGAAGAAAGAAAAAAAAAATTGGTGAATATCTAGCAGTCTTTACCTGATGGTACATAACACTAATCTACATAGATACTTAGAAAAGTGTCTTGCCTCCCAGCCCTGAGTTCTGTAAATCAAAGAGATAATTGGGTAAATAAATTTGCATTAACATTGAGTAACCTTGACTACACCACTTTACCACTGGATGTCGCATGGCCCTAATCTGCCAGAATGCTCTAGTAAAATGTACCCTCATCCCAGCCCTGAAATCTGTGTCAAAGAGATTCTTGGGTGGCTTCTCCAGGGTTATCAGCTCCAACCTTCAAATCACTGGTGATGTCACTAAGAGTGGCTTCTGCTGCTGCCCAACCTGGATGCGGGAGCTGAGTCTCCCATTCTGTCCTGACCTTTACCTACAACTCTGCTTTCAGTTTAACACATAGGTACCAGGGGAAAAAGGTCATATAGCCACTTTAAAAATGAATTAACTATTTTACTCACAGCAGATATCTATTTATATGCTTTGCAGACTTTCTACAAATGTGAAATATACATTGGAGAATCATTTGACCTAGGATCACCGGGCCATTTAATTTGAATTTCAAAGATAAAAGCTTTCTCGTGAATAGTTTTTTTTTTTTTTTCAAATGGTCAATTTATGTAGACAAAATGCATAAACTCTTTAATTCTTATATATTAGGATACACGCTTTTAAAAATATACATATTTTCTTATATCTCATGGCCTTTACCCCATTCAGAAAATCCCAGGTATTTCTTTTGTTTAGTGAGGGGTGTGAGAGAAAACAAAGAAAATAAGGCTTAGTCTCTGAATTTTTAAATGCCAGAACTTAAAAAAAATAAAAGCACTCAAAGCATAAGCAATAGATTTAGAAGAAAAATACACAAGTAAGCAAAGAATTATCACTTGGAGAGTACAGACTGAATCCCCTGTCCGAAGCAAGAGAGCGAGTAGGAGGAGAAGCCATGAGTGTCCCTGATTGAAGGGCCCTGGACTCTACTCCCTGGGTCAAGCACAAGGGTAAGGCAGGAAAAGACAGAAACTGGCTGCAAGTCGTCTTTAGGAATAGAGGGTCTTAGGTAGCCTGTCAGAGTTTCCCACATCTCTGGACAGGAATGATTCACATGTACCCCAGTAAAAAAGAGAACAGGGTTTCTAGATACTAAAGGGACCTTATGGACAATAATAAAGGCTCATTAATGTCCTATGTGATCAATCAAAGACCAAGCAACTTAATGGAGGGAATTTATGATGAGTCTGTATATATCTATATACCTGTGTACTCACCACTCAAATCATAATATTAATCATTTCCAACACAATATCCTGCTTTCTTCCAGCTGATATCCCATTCCCTCTCCCCAAAAGGTGACCCACATTCTGAGCTCTATTACCATGGATCAGGTTTGTGTATTTTTGAATTTCGCAAAAATGGAATCAGATAATATGTACTCTTTTGGTGTCTGATTTCTTTCTGAAAATATTATGGCTATGAGATTCATCCATGTTGTTGTGTATAGCAGTTGGTCAGTGATATAAAACATGGCTCTTCACTGCTCCGAAGAGATTTTGATCATTGTGTCATGTCCTCTTGTATGTCTATACCACAATTTATTTTTACATTTTCCTATGGATGATCATATGAGTTATTTTCACTTTGGGCTACTATGCAGAAAGCTGCTATAAATGTTATTGTAGATATCTTCTGGTGGACATAAGCATTCACTTTCCTTGACTATATACTCACAAGTGGAATTGTTGGATCAAAAGGTAGTATTACATACATTTACTTTTAATTCTGCTAAACAGTTTCCCAAAGTGCTTTCAAGTTACATCAGCAATGTATGAACTTTCCAGCTGTTCCACGTACCTTGTTGACACTTGTTATTGTCTGTTTTTCATTTTAGCCATTCTATTTGGGGTGTAATTGTATCTCATTGTCATTGTAATTTGCATCTCACTAATGAAATGAAATGATGTTGCATTTCATAATGCGTGTTGACCTCAATTTCAAATATTTAGTGGCAATTTAGATATCCTATTTTGGGAAATTCCTATTAAAGTCTTTTGCCCATTTAAAAACCTCTTTGGGGGCTGGCCCAGTGGTGCAGCAGTTAAGTTCACACGTTCCACTTCTCAGTGGCCCAGGGTTTGCCAGTTTGGATTCCGGATGCATACATGGCACTGCTTGGCATGCCATGCTGTGGTAGGTGTCCATGTATAAAGTAGAGGAAGATGGTCATGGATGTTAGCTCAGGGCCAATCTTCCTCAGCAAAATGAGGGGGATTGGCAGTAGTTAGCTCAGGGCTAATCTTCCTCAAAATAAATAAACAAATAAAAATAAAAATCTTTTTGGCTATTTCCTTTTAATTTGTAGGAGTTTTCATATATTCTGGATAAGAGTTCTTTATCAATATGTATCATGACCATTTTCCCATATCTGTAGCTTGCCTTTTTACTCAAAATGTTGTCTTTTGATGAACACAAGTTCATAATTCTATTTGCGCCAATACCACACTTAAAATTATTGTAGTTTTATATTGTCTTGCTATCTAGCAGGCAAGTTCTCCAGCTATCACTTCCTTTTCCTCCCCCTCCTCCTACTTTTTTAAGATTCCTTAGCTATTCCATACAAATTTCCATATAAATATATTCTATGATATTATGGGATAATATTCTATAATAAATTTCCATTTATATACCATTTAAAATGTCATATAAATTTTAGAACAAACTTGCCAATTCCAACGATGACAAAAATCCTGTGATTTTGATTGCAATTGCCTGATTCCCTGAAACCACAAACTCTGGTAACACTGTTCTCTTGTCTTAAAGGGCAGATCGACTGCATCTCAGGTAGGAACCTCCCTCATGGGGCTTTCCCTCTTAAACACCATGAAATAATGGGACCCCTTTAGGAACCCTCAGCAAAAGGTCCCTCTTTTCTTCCAGTAGAGTCTCTCTAGTCAAGTACAAACTTTGGTCTGTACCCGGAACTGGCAAATATCCACATGGAAGAAAATGGCCAGCAATCATCAGCTCACCTCAAAAAGGTCCTCGTTCAGAATTCAGCTTCACCGTTGCTTCCACAGCTCCCATGACTTTACAAATATTATTTTGGGGGGCCGGCCCTGTGGCCGAGTGGTTAAGTTCATGAGCTCCACTTCAGCGGCCCGGGGTTTCACTGGTTCCGATCCTGGGTGTGAACATGGCACTACTCATCAGGCCATGTTGAGGCGGCACCCCACATGCCACAACTAGGAGGCCCCACAAGTAAAAATATACAACTATATGTTGGGGAGGTTTGGGGAGAAAAATGGGAAAAAAAATATTATTTTTTTAATATATCTGGCCTCTTTTACTTTTGCAGCAGGAACATTGGCTTGAAATCTACTTCATTCAACTAAAAAATTAAGGCCATTTTTTTATGATTCTTGTGGACAAGATGCTATTTTGGAAAAGATCCCCATTCTATCCTTATTTCCCATCCCTATAGACTTAACATTATATAAGTAATAAACTGTGGGTAAGAACGCACCTCAAACCGATGTATAACAGCTTTCTGTTACCCAACTGAGAGAGATATTTGAGGTAAAAATTAAGCTGAATTATAGAAAAGAATAAAGTTATATTTGTTTACCTGAAATTTTGGGACAAATATAGGTACTCATTACTTTAAATTTGGGGACCAATTTGAGTCAAATTTTTTTTTTTAATTTTTTTTTTTTTTAGGAAGATTAGCCCTGAGCTAATATCTGCTGCCAATCCTCCTCTTTTTGCTGAGGAAGACTGGCCCTGAGCTAACATCCGTGGCCGTCTTCCTCTACTTTATATGTGGGACACCTACCACAGCATGGTGTGCCAAGCGGTGCCATGTCTGCACCCAGGATCCGAACCGGTGAACCCTGGGCTGCTGAAGCGGAATGTGTGCACTTAACTAACTGCTGTGCCACCTGGCCGGCCCATTGAGTCAAATTTTTTAAACAAAAGCTTTGAAAATCTTTCAAAACCATATTTCTTCCTTATAAGAGAAATTGGCCTCAGATAACTCCTTCAGAGACTGAGATGGGTAACTGGATCACGGCATCAGCTAGCAGATTTGTATCTATTTATATACTTTACCGATCTGATGAAAATTTTATTACTTTAGAATCACACATAGTAAAACTCAATGAGCTGATAAGTATGCCCCAGGCACAACAAAAAGAAATAATAGAAGAAGATGAAAATAAAGGAGATAAAATAGATTTGAAATCAATCTCTGGGCAAAAAACAGACTGTCATGTTTTGAACTCATACCCTTGATTCTCAAGCATAGCTCCAATATTTCTCATACAAATTTACTTACATTTCAGAAGTCTCACTTATGAAAAGCCAAGCTTGGAATATGACAAATTAAGGGGAACCTTATAGGACTAACTCACAGAACGATGTTTAATAAATATTTGAGAGCCTACTACACTTAAGACACTATTGTATAAACTTTGAAAGATAAGAAAAGTATATAATGCCCAGTCTCTGATATAGTTGGTTTACAGTTTAGGTGAGGAGACAAGAGAAACGTACATGAAAAGCAAACTTACAATTCAACCGTGTCATAAAGTAGTACATGCTATTGATAATGGTACTTTTTTATTGCTGTTTTGCACTGCCAGATTATGATCAGGTGACTATCACTACATCAGCTTTCATCTCAAGGAAATCATAGCTACTATGAGGGCTCTTTTTTCCTGGTAATTATTTGGTAGATTCTCAAGATAAATATCCACATAGTCTCAGAAAATTGGACCTTTCTTATTTATTAGCCTCTTTTAAGCATCAAGAGTCAAAATAAGCAAATAAAGAAAATGAACACAAAAAGGATCTTAGATAAAACCATAGGATCTCACAAACTCCAGATATGACTTCTAGAGGCCCACTTACCAATTTCCCTTCCATTCTTCTTGTGACATAGAAGCAGAGCCACCGTAGACTGATGTGGTTTGCGATGGACAGACTCTAAGCTGGACCCCAGTGGTCCTCACCTCCAGGTTTTCATGCTCTTGTGTAATCCCCTTCCTTTGAGTGTGGGCTGGCCTAGTAATATTCTTTTAACTAAGAAAATATGGCAGAGTTGATGAGATGTCACTTCCATTATTGTGGTATATAAAGATTTTAACATCTGTCTCAGTAGCAGACTCTCTCACTTAGACTTTAATGAAGCAATGTAATATATGGAGAGACCCATGTGGCGGGGAACGTAGGATGGGGTCCAGTTAACAGCCAGGGAGGAAATGAGACCCCCAGTCCAACAACACACAAGTTACTGAGTCATGGCAACAATCACATGAGCTTAGTAATGCTTCTTTCCCAGTCAAATATTCAGATGAGACCCCAGTCCTGGTTGACAAATTTACCTATATTTGATTAAACTTGCTTGATTACTGCTTTGTTAAGAGCCCTGAATCAGGGGACCCAACTAAGCCATACTCAGATTTCTGACCCACAAAAACTATGAGGTAATAAATGCGTCTTCTTTCAAATTTCAGCTCTAAATTTGTGGGAATTTCTTACATAGTAATAGATGAGTAATACAACTTCTATTTTTTAAATAACTTTGAGATATAATTCATATAAGATATAATTCACCAATTTAAAGTGTACAATTCAACACTTTTTAGTATATTCTCAGATACATACAACCATCACGACATCAATTTTACATTTTCATCACCTCAAAAAAAAAATACTCGTGCAATTCAACTATAACTCCCCGAGCCCCTCCCCCAAGCCCTACGTAATCACAATTCCACTTCCTGACTCTACAAATTTTCGAGCCTAGACTTTCATAAAATATGTGATCTTTTGCGGCTGGCTTCTTTCACTTAGCAATGTTTTCAAGGGTAACACACACTGTAGCATTTATCAGTTCTTCATTCTTTCTTATGGCTGAATAATATTCCATTGCATGGATATACCACAGTTTACTTATCCATTCATCAGGTGATGGACATCTGGGATATTTCCACCATTTGGCTATTATTGGTTGTTATAAGCATTTGTGTATGAGTTTTTTTGTGAACATATGTTTTAATTTCTCTTGGGTGTATATCTAGAAGTAGAATTGCTGAGTTATAAGAATTCTATGTTTAATCATTTGAGGAATTGCCAGACTGCTTTACAAAGTGGCAGCACCATTTTGAGTTCCCATCAGTGTATGAGTGTTCCAGTTTTTCCATATCTTCAGAAACACTTGTTATTATCTGACTTTTTTTTATTCTAGCCATCACACTGTGTGTAAAGAAGTACTGCATTCTATTTTTGACTTGCATTCCCCTGATGACTAATGATGATGAGCATCTTTACGTGTGCTCATTGGCCATTTGCACATTTTCTTTAGAAAAATCTCTATTCAGGTCCTTTGCCCATTTATAGTTGAGTTGTCTTTTTATTATTGAGTGGTAAGAGTTCTCTATATATTCTAGACACAAATTCCTTATCAGATAAATGATTCACTAATTTTTTCCCCCATTTTGTGAGCTATCTTTTCACTCTCTTGATATCATGAAAGGGTGTTGGATTTTTGTCAAATGCATTTTCTGAGTCTATTGAGATGAACATGTGCTTTGTTTTTTATTTTATTGATATGGTACATTATATTAACTGATCTTTGGATGTTAAACTAACTTTGCATTCCTGGGATAAATACCATTTGGTCATCGCGTATAATTTTTTTTTTAATAAATAGCTGTATTTAATTTGCTAGTATTTTGTTGAGGATTTTTGCATCCATATTCATAATAGATTTTGTTATGTAGTTTTCTTGTGATATTTTGCCTAGCTTTGATATCAGGGTAACACAGTGCTCATAGAATGAGTTGGGATATGTTCCCACTTCTAGTTTTTGGAAGAATTATTAGTATTAATTCTTCTCTAAGTGTTTGGTAGAAATTACCCCTGAAGCCATCTGAGCTTACATTTTTCATTGTGGGTAGTTTTTTGATTATTGATTCTATCTCTTGTTATATAATAAATCTATTCATGTTATTTATTTTTGAGTCTGTGGTTTGTGTCTTTCTAGAAATGTGTCCATTTCATCTAATTCATCTACTCCTTTGGCATATTCATTGTATTCATTTATAATCATTTTGATTTCTGTAAGGTTAGTGGTAGCGTCTTTTTTTCTTTCTTAATCTAGCTAAACGTTTGTCACATTTGTTAATCATTTCAAAGAACCATATCGGGTTTCTTCAATTTTCCCTACATTTTTTTGTTCTGTATTTCATTAATTTCCTCTCCTATCTCTGTAAATCCTTCCTACAGCTTGATTTGGGCTTAACTTGTTCTTCTTTTCTAGCTTTCAAGGTAGATGATTAGATTATTGATTTTAGAATTTTTAGTTGTAATATAAGCATTTACAGCAGTAAATTTTCCTTGAGACACTGTTAGCTGCATCCCATAAGTTTTAGTATGTTGTGTCTTCATTTTCAATCATCTCAAAGAATTCTCTCATTTCCCTTTTGATTTCTACTTTGACTCATTGGTTATTTAGGAAAATGTCATCCAATTTTCACATTTTTATGATTTTCCCAAATTTCTTTCTATTGTTGATTTCTAATTTCATCTCACTATGGTCAGAGAAAATAGTTTGTATTATTTTGATCCTTTAAAATTTATTGGGATTAGATTTATGGCCTATCAAGTGTTTTATCTGGATAACGTTCCATGTGCTCTTGAGAAGAATGTATACTCTGCTGTTGTTGTCTATCTCTTATTGAAAGTAGGGTATTGAAGTCTCTGGCTATTGTTGTTAAACTGAGTATTTCTCTATTTCCGTCAGTTTTTGCTTTATTCATTTAGTGCTCTGTTATTAGATCAAAATATGTTTGTTTATAATTTTTATACCTTCCCTGCTGGATTAACCTTTTTATCATTATAAAATGTTCCTCTTTACTAACTTTTTTTGTTTTAAGTCTACAGTCTCACATTTCTATGTGGATGTTCTCATTTATCTTTATTCTTTTTGGTCTCTTCTTCACTCTGCATAAGTTCAATCAATCATTCTTCAAGTTCTTAAAGTTTGTTAATTCTTTTTTCTCTTGATTGAAATCTACTGTTGAGATGCTCTAGTGAATTTTTTATTTTAGTTTTTAGACTTTTCAACTCTGGTATTTCCATTTGGTTCTTTTTTTATAATTTTTATCTCTTTATCAACATTCTCTCTTTCTGGCATTGCCATCCTACTTTTCTTTACTTCTTAATCATGGTTTCTTTTAGTTCTTTGAAGTCTTTTTCTGTTCACCGAACATCTGTTTGCTGTCACAAGCAGTTTTTGTTGCCAGCTTTTTTCCTCCAGTGTATGAGTTATACTCTCTTGTTTCTTTGGATGTCTTCTAAATTTTTTGTTGGAAATTGGATATGTTAGATAACATATTGTAGCAAGTCTGGTTCCTGGTTCCCTGCACTCTGAGGTTTATTATTCTTATTTTTTTGTGTACTTATTTAGTGACTGGCTGGATTATTTTACTGAACTCTATTTCCCCCATGATGAGGGAGCTAGTGTAAAGGCTCTAATCTTATTTCTCAGGGAGTGCAGCCTTAAGTACACTCACAGTCACCTTGGGGTGGAAATAATTAGGGCAGAGCTCTCTGACTTTCTCAGTTCCCTGACTACATGCAATTGTTAAGCTCCACTAATTTCTGATTGTTCTATTGTTTTCAAAAATACCTTCAGGTATAAATTGCTTCACAGATTTATCCAATCAAATTCAGACTCCTTTGAACTGTCCTTAGGGACAGTTCCCTAAGTTAGAGATTTGTTCTGACCCCCAAACGGTTCTTCCCAATTGTTTCTTTTTTTGTTTCTCTCTGAGAACTACTTGTCCTATAGTAGCCTATGTTGCCAATATCAGTGTCCTCTCGATGGCCTTTCACCACAATTTCCAATGTTTTTGAGACTGCCCTTAAGTTTGCACTTCTCCACACTCTGCTGCAAAACAAGTCAGTTGTTAGTTCCATTGGAGAGGGATTTGGAGCTCTCAATTTTATGGTCTGCTTCTCCCCCTAGATGAAATCTCTAAGTCAAGGCTCTTGTGCGAGGGGAAGGGACAATAGCATGCTCCTGTCTGCGACACCCCTACTTTAGAAGCTGAGTGCTTGGTAGATGGGAGTACCCCCAGGTCTCCTTAGCCCGCTTCTCTCACCATTGAACCTCCCACCCATGAGCTGGAGCCAGGGTGACTGGGGCCCAGTATTTTCAGTGGTGCTGTGCCTAAGATAGTTTCTCCGTACTATTAGTGGGAGCTGACTAGAAGAAGGGAGCCCCCACCTGTCAGTTGTATTCACCTAGAATGTAGTCTCAGCAACAAGTAGCTTGGGCAGGATGAGAAATGCTGACATCTTCCACTTCTTGGGGACATTGCACTCTGGATGAAAGCTGGTGGAAGCGTGAGCCCTGTGTTTTTCACTGTACCAGTCTGGAGTGATAGCTGAGTTGCAAGAGAGAAGGCGTGGTTCAAATACTACAGACTCTGGCAGTTCTTATTGAATTTTAGTTGATTCACTTGAATCTACTGTTTTTTTCGTTTGCTTTATGCTCTTAAGGTCATTTCCAGACATTCTTAATGATTGAGTTTTTAGCTTTTTTTTAAGATCAGTTTCACTGGAGAGCAGGTCTGTGGAGTTCCTCAGTGTTACGTTGAAACTGGCACTCTGTACACACTCTATTTTTAACACTTAAGAATTTGGGGCTCTGCTTAAGTCAGGCCAAAAAAGAAAAAATACATTATGAAGGTCATTTCTTCACTTACCACAAGCAAAGGGAATTAAAGATTCAATATTCTCTATAAAATGGAGATTTTTTTTTGTCATTTTCTGGTAGCAGCAGTTATTTTTCTAAATAAATGTACTTTGCATTTCCCATCTTGGCTCTAGCTCAGGACACAGCTGATAAAGCAATGGTGATGCGGGAGCTAGTGAGAGCCAACACTCCATGCTTCCCCCGATTCATAATTTTTTAAGTAACAAAATAAAATTTCCCTGGAATATTTATATGTTATACTTCAGGCTCATGAAGACATGTTGTCAGTTCCCATTTTTAATTACTCTTCTAATTGCTTTTCATTTTAAATCCTACTATAAACCTCCTTCGTACCACCTGCTTATTCTCAGTAGAACTGAGAGGGAGTAGGGAGAGAAAGAGAGAGAACAGAAATTATGGCTTAAATAAACTCTCTTTAATCTTAGGCATTCAAGAATATGCTACATACAAGAACACTGCCTCCACTACTGGAAGGCATGAAGTAAAATAATCGAGAGACAGCTCGAACGCTTTGTTATCTAAATCGGTTAGCGTTTTACATATGAAAGTCTACACACAGAGGCAGAAAACTTACCCAGTGTGTCTCTGTTAGGCTCAAGTACCATAGATTCTGGTCTGAGCTGTTTCGAAAACCACTAAAGATTTGTGCACCTTTTAAAATCAAAATTTCACATAGTGTGAATTTCTGTCCACTTGTCACAGAATACCCACAAGTGCCTATTTAAAATGTCAATTCTAGTTCCAATTCAAGTCTTCTTAAGTCATTATCATCAGGGACTGAGAGCATAATGATGCATTTTTAACAAGCCCTCCAGGTGATTTCAATGCACACTGAGCTTTGCGAGCCAGTCTCTCCGTACTTGGTTTCATGTGAGGGGTTCATTGACAAGCTTTGCTGGAGGAGCTAATGCTGTGTGACAGAAAGAATGTTGGGATGAACATCAGGAAGGGGCTACTCTGCCACTCAGGAGCTGATGATGGCTGAGCAACTTGTTCTTTCTGAGCATTGGTACCTTCATTTATAAAATGAGAATAATATTTCAGTTTGCTCCTTAGGGCTGATGTAACTATCAAATGAGACAGATCAATTCAGCAAAACCACTTTGCAAAATGGGACACCCTTTACAAACACAGAGAACTTTAGATAAAGGTTTTATTTTATCTTCACAATGACTAAGATATAGTTTACAACTTTGATGGTATATAAAGTAAAAAACTATTGTAGAAGGTTATCATTACAGAATAAAATGAAGTAGGTAGGAGAAAGCCTGCTTTCTGTTTATTTCAACAGGTGACCCAGGAGCTAGAAAATGTACATACATCAAAATATGTCCAAAGCTTACATTCTGATGGGCACCTTAAATAAATTTAGTCAGACTAAGTTACGGGTGACTGACAGTGATTGATAATAAGGCTATTAATTATATTCTTGAATTGTGGCACCTATATTTAGTCTCCAAAGAATAGAATGATTGTCACAGCCAGCAATATTTATCAAAGTGACACCAAAGTCACAATATATGGATTTACTCTTCACCTACTAAAATTTACAGAGTTTGATTAAGTCATGTGATAATATGTGCAGGACATCCTGGAGCTACTGTATATCAAAAGGACAACTCTGCTGACGGCTTCCCCTTGAAACATCTGCAAGTCGCCACTTTCCAGAGAGCATATGTCTGGAAATGGTATCAATGACATACTGCTAATGGGTGAATCACTTCTCTGCCAAAGTCCTCCACCTCTCTACTAACAGTCTGTTGCCATTAGAAGTCACTGATTATTTTCATTCAAGGAGAAAGACATTTACATTAGCTGGAATTTTTCTTGTAGGACCCCTAAAGACTACATTAAGGACAATCAATCTAGAAATTTACAGGGAAAACTACCATCACGACCATAATTAGGCAAGGAGTGAGAGAGGGGATGTATATCCTTAGTAATACGTATAGGACAAGCCTCAAGTTTCAGGCAACCAGAATCATGTTTCTTCCAGGTATGCTTCTTGATGTGTCAACTTAATCACATTGATGCATGCGTGGCATTTAAAATCATAAAATTCCACCTTAGAAAGAGACTATTGAAATAATCTACCTAAAGGAGGCAAACTCAAATATCTTCAGGATAATCAGCAAAGGTAAGTAAATGATAGCGGCTCAACACAAGGTTGACATAAGGGAAGCCATATTGTAGAAAAGAAACTATATTGTAACTTTAAATGACCTCTGACTAACTAGCCCAGACATGCTCTGTAGATTTTGTGGCCCCTCCCTGCTGCTTTAAGATGATAACTTTTGTCCTTTTGAGGTCCCTAGGAATGTGATGACCTCCTGGGCAGAGAGCCTATGCTGATAGCCGTCATCATCAGACAACTGAAAGATCAGGTTATAGGGCAGCTGCTCTATTCTCTGATGCATATCCAGTAAAACTAAGGACTCTCAGGAACTGGGACCAGATGTCTGCCCCACCCACAGACCAGCCACCTCCCCCACCTGGAGACCAGCCCATATGTAACTGGCCTGTAGTCTTTGTTCTGTGAGATGGCCCTTTCGGACATGAGTCGGCCATCTTCCTTCTTGCTAGCAAGCTGTGATAAAGTCCTTTCTCTTCTACCACCTAGCCTCCTGACTATTGGCATGTCTTGCAGCGGGCAGATGAGCCCACTTGGGCGGTAACATACATGGAGACTGACATTTTCTGCGTAAAGACTCATTTAGAGTCACATACTAGAAAAACAGAGACCACTGTTCTATGAACTCTGATTCACCCAATCCTCTCATTTCTGAACGAGGAAAGAAACTGAGACCCATAAAAATCATGCAGCTGTTTAGTAGCAGTGTCCAGATTATAACCCAATTCTACTAACGCATTCAATTTTGGTTTGATTTACAATCAAAGCTAAGGATATTTTAATATGCCTGAAATAATTTATACATATTCTAAACTCAAATTTGCAAGACAGAAGATTTATATATTTTATTTTAAAGCATCCAACTTATGACTTTCATTCATTTAGATATCTTGGCAGAATAATTACCAAACATCCTAAAGTTCTTTGGATGCTTGATTTATACTACTAATTTATACAATACTTTCTCTCCTTTTCTTAACTGTGCTTATCATGATATGATGTATTTTATGTCTACAAGTACACTCCCTTTCAAGAAGTATATATCTACATACTTGTGCAGACACTTAAATTGTTTTCTGATACATCCAGGGCCTAGGTGGCCAATAGATAAACTTTATATATGGTCTACTTGTCTAAAAAGTTAGCCAGTGAAATTATTTCTTCAGTAACATGATGCTTAATGGATTATTAACCAACTAAATTGTGGAATTTTATTTAAATGAATTCTTGAACAGCAACTAGGATTCCAGATGGCTGGTATATTTAATAGGCAATATGGGAAAATGTAGTAGGTGAGGAGAGCTGCCTCAAAAAATATTAAACAACTTTTAAAGATTTTTGACATACTGGCAGTACTGTTCAAACATTGCAAAATGCTTTTATATGTTAAATACCATGAACAAATGGGTGAAACTCATAAGCATGTGTTCTCACCTTTAAACAGGGGACACAACACACATAAATGCAAGGTCTTAAATAAATTATAAATTTATAACCAGATGCTGTAAGGGTAGATAAAAATATGCTCTCACGAAGCTAATAGCCAGCTCATTAAGGACAGAGTCACCTTCTGCTCTTCTAATAGTCATGCTGTAAATGAACACCATACAAAACAGACATTGCAGAGAAAGCAGCCACAAGTCAACAGAAGGAAATTAACAAAGGAAAAGAAAGTGGACGGTTTGAGAACGTACTCTCAAAGACTTCAGTCTATGTATTAGATGCCAGAAATAAAAATGCATACTTATTAAACCACAACCAAAGCCCACATTTTATTTTATAAAATAAAAAAGTTAAAGTATCTTCCCTTCAGGGACACTTAATTGCCGTTAATATTTAGCCCTTGATAATAAAAAAAATTTATATTTCTTTAGAGTACACATGCCTTTAAAAGTTTCTATTTCTAGGGAAGGATTTAGATATCAGTGAGTAATGAAATAAAGAGAAGAAAAGGAAAGGAAATGCTGAATGTGTTGAGTGCCAAGTGCCAGTGGAAATGTTGGGCCATTGGTTGGAAGGGAAGAATAAATACTTTGGCGGCATGCTATGGCTAGACATTCAATTTGTAAAATACCTGCTGAGAATGATAGCTAACACCATGAAGGTGAAGAGATAACTAAGGAAAAAAATGTATAAAGAAGTGAGGACTAAAGCTCTAACTTTGCCTAAGTTTTGGACTCAAAATAGGAGACACTGAGGAAGAGAAAAGAGCATGGAGCTAAGAAGCAAGAAAATTACAGGGACAATGCTGTTTTGTTAAAACCACAACATAGTTTGATTTTAAGAAGAACCAAAGATGCAAACATGATGTACTATACACACTCTTGAGCCACGGTTTTCTTATCCACTTAGAGAGATGACATAGAAATGGCCGAAGATTGCTTTCAGCTCAAGCAAAATCCTGTTGGTTGGCAATTAGATGATTGTTTGCTGTACAGCAATTTGAGTGGACGGAAGGAAACAAAACTCAGATTTCAAGGACTTATTTAAAGATCAGGTAGCTAAGCAATACTTTATCTCTGATGGCATCATTTTTGTCAATGCCTTTCAAAATATTCTAGGCAGATTAAAAAGTCACAAACATTTGTACATACATTTATTTAGTCTGTAGAATTGGCTATTCCAGATATAATTACTGCTATCTTTTTTATTTTCATGAAGTTCTTATAGCAAACTTTAAGGGTAAAAATGTTATATTAGTCACTAAGACATTCCTGAAACCAGCTTTGATCTTAATATTAACCTGGAAAGGGCAGTGAAGACATAAAGAATGAGCTCCAATCATAGCAACAAAGTCGACCATGATAACTAGAAAAAGGCAGAGTCACATCCTTCCAGGCAAGAGGGTCCTGTCTCCGCTCTCTTTATATGATGACACATTTATTTTTAAAAGAGAGATATTTAAAGTAAATACTAACTAAAGAAAGTGTTTGGGCTGATATTACCAAGAGGACAGAGTATTATTTTGCGCAAAATATTACAAAAGATAAAGAGGGAATCAACCCACAAAGAAGATACAATATTTATGAACTTGTATGTGCTAATAAATTTCCTAGAAATAGATAGACCTCATACTAATTGAATAACAGAGAAAAACACAACTATATGCATAGTGGATGAATGTAACATATTTTTATCTGAAACCGATAAATAGCTATAAACTTAATATGATTAGAAATGTAAACAACATAATGAATTGACTGTATGTGATATATACCCATATATCTATATTCATGGAATGTTATATCTTAAAAAGAGAAAATACATATATTTTAGAACATATAGAGTAGCATATACGGAACACTTACAAAATTTTATCAGGTACTGGGTCTCAAAAGAAATTTTTTTTAAAAAAGTCATATTAGACTTCATTTTGTAATCAAAATGAAATGTTTTCTTGCAGCTATGTGTGCTTATGTGTCTGAATTCTTACCAATAAAATGGAGTGCAAGTGATGAGGGCAACTTCTCAATCCCTTGTTACAAGTCAGTTATTTGCCTTAGGTTTGCTTGCTTTCTTCTTTTCTCTAAGCTGGACTTCAGGTAGGCACCAGCCAGCTTCTACTCTGCAAACAAAGAAAACATCTGGGAGAGAGCAGAGCGACTAAGATGGAAGGAGTTTAGTTACCTGAACAACCTTGTGGAGCAGAGCTGTCCCACTGAAGAACAGGGCAGACTGCTGTGTGAGAGAGAAGTACACCTCTATCCTATTTAAGCCACTCTGTCTTTGTTAGAGCAACTTAGAATTGATGCTAAAAATATTTTTCCAAGGATTTCAAACCTCTGGGAAGATGCAGATCTTTCCCCGTTAATGTAGACATTACTATAAGTGATTTCAATGACGCTGGTATTATAAAACATCCCACGCTCACTCACTAACACACGTATTCTATTGCCAGCAAGTTGATGTCAGGACTATCTAGATCCTTTTATCCACACTACATTGTTCTCTATTTTCAGCACTCAAGATTGCACTCAAATGTTTAATGAGAAAACTACTGTTTCAAACAAAGGCTAACATTTTGCATATCATATAAACTATTTGTATGTACGATAAAACTGCCAAAAGGATCAAAGATTCTACAAGGCACTTAGATTAGCAGACAGCTTTCTGCATTTCTACCTAAAATAGATTAAGAGTTTTCTTCTAAGCAGAGAGATAATGCACTGCAATTTACTTATAAAAAGTAGTTGATAGGTTGAACATACGCTTGAGCAAAAATGTGTTGATTTTTGAGCCTCAACTTATATGCCTGCACGTAGCTAATAATCTCTATGTGTTTGTTGAATTGAATTTGTAGTATTTCATCTTATCTTTTAAAAAATTCCTATAAAGAAATTATTGTTAAATGTGTTTGTCAGATGAGGGAGATTAAATCATTGGCTGGAGTTCAGAGTTTTGAAGAAGCTCCTTTGAACAAGGCTTTGAACAAGCCTATCTCTCTAATGACTGGAGTGTTCTAGCAAGAAACTGAGTAACTTCGGAAGATCAGAAATAATTTTTTAAATCCTCAAACTTTTTTCCAGTGTAAAAATTACAAGATAAACTTTTCATTTGTCTAGGTATTGAGGCTTAGATAGGCCATTCATAAGAAACTTTTACAATGTTTGTGTTCTCAGCTTTCTTGTTGACTAGCTATGTGAACTGGGGAAAATTTTCTTCTTTGTAAAATAGAAATATTAATTTTTAGTGGATTAAAATAAGTAATCTTTTAATTTATTTTATTTTATTTAAAGTAACTTTGAAACATTATATAAATATAACAAAAATATAAGCATTCTTTCAATAATTCATCAAATATCTACAAATTTGTCATTCACTGAAGATTCATCAAATGCTAAATTTTGTAATTAACAAATATTTAGCAATATATTTTTATTAATAATAATTCAGCAAAGTTTTATTAAATTAGGTCAACAAATTGTAATCTATCAATATTTATTAGCTCTTTCCTTTCTTTTTTTCCTCTGCCATTACTGTGGCTTTTTCTTGACCTCTTTAAAGAAACTTTTCGCGCTGGCCCAGTGGCACTGCCGCACATTCACCTTCTCGGCGGCCCAGGGTTCGCCGGTTCAGATCGCGGGTGCGAACGTGGCAGGGCTTGGCAAAAAGCCATGCTGTGGTAAGGTGTCCCACGTATAAAAAAGTAGAGGGAGATAAAAAAGTAGAGAGAGATGGTCCTGGATGTTAGCTCAGGGCCGGTCTTCCTCAGCAAAAAGAGGAGGATTGGCAGTGGTTAGCTCAGGGCTGATCTTCCTCAAATAAAGAAAAGAAAAGAAACCTTTCTTTATAAATACAAAAGTAGAGCATTGTGGAAAAATGTATTAGCAAATGATTGTCAAAAAATGCTATATTTCAAAAAAGTTGTACTAGACATACTGGGAGATAAAAGAGAAGGAAAAGGATTCATTATCAACAAGGAGCATGCAATCCTGTTTGGGAGAAAAAATGATATAGCAGAAATATTACAATATTTAAGAATTGTCAAATTGGGGAGCAGAGTAGGTAAAGCAAATATACATTTAGAGAAAGGGGTAATTAGTGAAGGTAAGAAGTCTTCTGTGAATCGGACAGGACTTGAAGGAATTTCTCATTCTATCTTATTTACTAACCCTATTTATGCAGTTCTTTCAAAAGAGCTTGTCATTAAAGACGTCTGTGTGCTAAAAGCAGTACAGTAGTCCTCCTTTAGCTGCAGTTTTGCTTTCTGTGTTTCAGTTCCCACAGTCAACTGTGATCCAGAAAAACTAAATGAAAAATTCCAGAAATAACCAATTCATAAGTTTTAAGTTGCACACTGCTGAGTAGTGGGATGAAATCTCGTACTGTCCTGCTCTGTCCCACTGGGCATGTCAACCATCCCTTTGTCCAGCACATCCACGCTATATACACTATCCACCCATTAGTCATTTAGTAGCTCTCTCTGTTATCAGATCAACTGTCATGGTGTTGCAGTGCTTGTGCTCAAGTCACCCTTATTTTACTCAATAATGGCCCCAAAGCACAAGAGTAGTGATGCCGGCAATTCAGATATGGCCAAAAGAAACCGTAAAGTGCTTCCTTTAAGCAAAAAGGTGAAAGTTCTTGATTTAATAAGGAAAGGAAAAAAATCATATACTGAGGTTGCTAGGATCTACAGTAAGAACAAATCTTCTATCCATGAAATTGGGGAGAAGGAACAAGAAATTCTGGCTAGTTTTGCTGAAGCACTTCAAACTACAAAAGTTATGATCACACTGAGTGATAAGTGCTAAGTTAAGATGGAAAAGGCATTAAATTTGTGGGTAGAAGACACAAACAGAAAACGTGTTCCAAAAGATGGCAATGTATTTTTCAGAAAACAGTGAGGGTATACCAAGAATTTAGCAAGGGATCCCCTGAAGGGAGTGACACCAAGCCATTTACCGTGAGTAAGAGATGATTACACAGATTCAGGAAAAGGTTTGGACCGAAAGAGAGGGAGACTGTCTTTACCTAACGTATATTACAGTATATTTTTATAATTGTTTTATTTATTATTAGCTGTTGTTAATCTCTTACTGTGCCTAGTTTATAAATTAAACTTTATCACAGGTACATATTTATAGGAAAAAACATAGTATATACGGTGTAGAGTTTGATATTATCCACAGTTTCAGACATCCACTAGGAGTCTTGGAACATATCCCCCATGGATAAGGGAGGACTCTGTACTTAATACTCCAAACAATCAACCTATAACATAAAGTTAATAGGACCTATCTTTTGGCCCTATGTACTATTTTATTATGAATTTGAAATCCTCCCCACAGAAATTCTTTTATTATTGTACTGTGTACCAGTCACAATCAAGGTAGGAAAATAGAAACCAAAGTAGTTATTTTATTTTATTTTATTTATTTTTTATTTAAATTTTTTGAAGAAGAAGAAGATTAGCCCTGAGCTAACATCTGCTGCCAATCCTCCTCTTTTTGCTGAGGAAGACTGGCCCTAAGCTAACATCTGTGTCCATCATCCTCTTACTTTTTTATATGTGGGACGCCTACCACAGCATGGCTTGCCAAGTGGTGCCATGTCCGCACCAGGGATCCAAACCGGCGACCCGGGGCCGCCAAAGCGGAACGTGCGCACTTAACCGCTGCACCATGGGGCTGGCCCCCAAAGTAGTTATTTTAAAAAAGAGAATTATATACAGAGAATTAGTTAAGCTGATGTTAGAAAATCAAGAAAAAAACCAGGAATACACAGATGGAAAGAAATAATAATTGCAAGAAGTAACTAATACCCCTAAGGCTCAAGGACCAAGAGGTGCGGTTTCCAGGGCTAGCAGTTTGGAGGAAAGAACTTGCACATCTAGAACCAAGGACTCTGAGGAGCAGACACTGTAGGGATAATGTTAATATTTCTGGAATCTGAAAAAAGACCCTTGTGTAGCTGGGCCAAGACTCTGAGAGAGGGATGCCAGCTGGTTGGTGCTGGCATTGCTACCAAGGCTGCTTTTGAGAGTGGCAAAGAAGCTGAGAACTAAAAACAATGGCTGCTGCCCAAGGTGAAAGGCCAACAGTGGAGCAATGCCAACAAGAACAGCAAGCAAATAGGAAGGGAAAATCCCTTTCTCTCTGCTCCTGTCTTCTGCACTTGCTCTAGTGTCCCTATTGGCAAAACCTAATGGGGAGTCCGTTGGCAAAGAAGAAACATGGTTGGTAGAGTACCAACCCCAGCATCAAAAAGCCAACTATGGAGGGTGAGTTCATAGCTGAGAAACAATCGCTTAATAACTACCACAGTTATGTTCTACGATGAGGACTAAAATGTAAACATTTCATAATAAATTTACCATTTTACTTTGAAATTGAAATCCTTCCCACATAATTTTCTTGTACTGCGTTTAGCTTTTGTTACTGCTAAACGTGCATCTCTCAGTAGGAAAAAGAAAGAAAAAAATTCTTGAAAGGTGAGTGAATGTAACATAATAATCAACTATTTAAAGACCATCACTGAAAGGAAGAAAAATATTTTAGTTTCATTACAATTGTGTTTCGTGCAAGCAAAGTTTTAACAGACAAATTCATGTAGATGAGAAGGAATTAGAGACTAAAGGATATTCATAGGTGTGCTAATGAACAATCACTACATACCAAACGAGAAAGACAGAGTAAAGGAAGACTAAGTGGTGAATGATGACACTAATGAGCAGCAGCTGTATAGAATTTTTCATGGTTTTCCCACTCGGATACGTGAAGCAGAAAATTCCCGGCTGTAATCAAGGTGTTGTCTGGATAGTAGTCATCTTAAGGCTCTGCTGGGGAGGATCTGCTTTTAGGCTCAGTCATGTAAGTGTTAGGAAGTGCTCGGGTCTTTGCTGGCCATTGGCCAGAAACATAAGCTCCTAGTTACGTGGTCATCCCTTAGGGCAGTTGTGAAATGTAAGAAATCTATATATTGGTCTCTGCTCCATGGTTCCTGACACAGAGCTCCTAACACCTTTGTAAATAGAGGTACTGGGAGAATCTTTTGTTCTAACGTTTAGTCTTTGACCCCAGTTCCTGACTCAGGGCTCCTAAGACCTTTGTAATTACCTGAGTGATAGAAGCATCTGACACTGAACTTCCAAATCCCTTGGAATTTCTTGGGCAATGAAATGTCTTTTGTTCTAATGAAGTGACTCTTGGTGAGCTCGTGGATAGGAGATGACCACCAGAAAGACTATGCTATGAGTAGAAGCTTGAGACCTTCAGCCTCATCCCCCCATTCTCCAGAGAGGGGAGAGGGGCTAGAAATGGAGTTAACGATCATGCCTATGTAATGAAGCCTCCAGAAAAAAAAAAAAACCCAATAGTACAGGGTTTGGGGAGGTTCTGGGTTGGTGAACACATCTGTGTACCAGGAGGGTGGCATACCCCAACTCCACATGGACGCAAGTTCCTGCACTAGGGACCCGTCCAGAGGTCGCCCTATGTATCTCTTCATCTAATTGTTCACCCATATCCTTTATCATATCCTTTACTGTATAATCAACTGTTAAACTTAAGTGTTTCTCTGAGTTCTGTGAGCTCTTCTAGCAAATGATCAAATCCAAGGAGAGAGTCACGGAAAGCCCCAATTTGTACCAAGTCAGACAGAAGTTGTGTGTAACCTGGGGCCTACTACTTGTGACTGGAGTCTGAAGTGGGCAGGGAGCCGAGGGTTGGGGGCACTCTTGTGGAACTAAGCCCTTAACCTGTAGGGTCTGTGCTAATTTCAGTTAGTGTCAGAATTGAACTGAATTGGAGGACACCCAGCTGATGTTGCAGATAATTGCTGGGTATGGGAAAATCCCCACACATCTGGTGTCAGAAGTATGAGTGAGGTAGTAGTACGAGAGTAAAGGAGAAACACAGGGAGTGTTTTTCCTATACAGCAGCTCACAGCACAGAATAGGGAGTGAAAAGAGAGCCAGAGAAATCACCCAACATACATGGCACAGTCTTTCTGTAAGTTGATTCAGAAATGAAAACCCATCAGCTCCACTGCATTCTATTCTCTAGAAGCAAGTCACTAAATCCAGCCCACAATCAAGAGGAGGCAAGTATACACGGGCATGAACACCAGGAGGCAAGTATACATGGGCATGAACACCAGGAGGCAGGGATCATTGGGGACCATGATAGAGGCTGCCACACACGCTTAAATACTGAAAACAGCAGGGTGGTTTGTGTTCTGTGCTCTGACAGAATCATACAAAAAGGGTTGACATCAAATTTTGAAGACCATGGAATCCACATTTGAAATAATTTTGTAATAGCCCTGCCAGTATTGTATGTTTAAATAAGTCAATACATCAAATCAGGAAGAAACACAAGTGTATGCCTGGGAGTCATTTTCTGTTGCGTAATGGTTCTTCCCCCAAAGACATAGTTTCCTGCAGCATATAGTGATTGCTTCAGTAGATCCATAATGTTATCTCTGTGACAATAATGACCATTATGTGATCTTTAAGGCTTTTCCCTGAGAGTACAAGTTGACTGTCACATCTCCAGGCATCTCACCTTTGCTAGGAGAAGAAGTGAGAAGAGATGGCACAAGCAAACACTCTTCTCTCATGGGAGAAGAAATCTCAGAAGCTCTCTAGCTGATTCTGCTCACAGTACAGTGGTCCTCCCCAGGCAGAAGGAAGAGACTGAGATAACATTGACAGGTTTAGACTGATCATGATTGGACCCCTGCGGCTGGAAAAAGGAGTACTCTCCATCTGTTGAAAACTCAGGTCTTAGCAAATCAGGTGGAGAGAAAAGGGTTTGAATATATAATGAGCAATCTGCCACACTTAGAATCAAAGTTTCTGAATGTTAGAAGTGTCTCCCCCTGTCTTGCATATTTTAAATTCAAAGAAACTGTTAGTATTCTAATTTATTTCTACCTTCTATTTTATCACATTAAATTATTAGCTGCAGAAAATAAATGAAGCCACATGAAGTTAGATTAATCAGGGGCCTTACGGCAATAAACTTAAGCTTTAATTTTTGAGTTGTTAACTTGTCTTACTTTTAGACAAAAATACATTAGAACAAAAAATAAGTTATGCAGTGGTAGAAACTGATGTGGGCTTGGTGAGCCGAGGAGTCGAAAGAAAGATTTCTTGGACTCTCAAGGTCTGGTAGTAGTGCTCCTTTATTCAGAGAGAAGCATGGAGGAGCATGGGGACAGGACCCATGGGCAGTGAAGAGCTGCATTGGGTTGAGGGCAATGCCAAATTTATAAGGCATAGGTATGTGAGTTATTTGTTTACAAAACAAAAGAAAGATCATGTAAAAAAGCCATTAAAATGATATCAGTGCAGGTGGGGTCTGGTTATCAGGTGGTCCTATAACTTTGGATAGGAATCAGGTCGGATCAGGTCAGGACATCCTCCATGCTTCCTCAGAGGATGATATAGATCACTATGTCGGGCAGGATGCCTTGGGCTTTTCTCCCTGGGGCAGCCTTGATCCTCATCAGAAACCACAAGGGCTTTAGATATAAGATGTCAATAACAAAACTTCTTTTTATAAAGAAATCTTTACCCTCTAGAATCCCTGTTAATTTGGCTTATTTCTCTAGTCTTTTTTATTAAAAAGTATGTACCTAATATTTTAAAATCTGATTTAATTATAGATGACGAGAAGAATGTAAAGTTGTTGTATACATCTGTGCTTTAAAACCTGTGCATTGAATGCTTAAGGTTACTTAATAAATCTGTAATGCATAGTGAATTTAAACTTTTTTAAACTTAAAAATGGCATTGTATAGACAGGCTATTAGAACAGACTATTAAATCCAAAATGACAAAAACTACATTTAGAAACATATAATATGATACCAATTATATTTCAAATTCACAGTCAAAATATAAATTTTAAATAATGGTATTAGGATAATTTGATAGACATCCTATTTTACACGAAAAGAAATATTTATATAATAAATATGTAGAAATAAAAATAATAAAAGAAAACATGGGAGGACTTCTTTAAGCCATGAAACGAATAAACTTTTTTAAGACTGGGAAGAAAAGATCAGTAAATTCAAAAATAGATAAAGGAAGCATTCATCATTGCAAAACACACACACAAAGGAAAATATAGGTAATTACATAAAGCAAGGCTAATTTATTTAATATAGAAAGTACTCCTAACAATTAAAAAAAACAGACCAAGAAAAAGTTGAAAATATACAGAGGACATGAGAATGACAGAGAAATAAATTCAAGTAGTTTGTAAATGTCTGAAAAGACGGGCTGCCTTACTCATAAAAAGACAAATGACAATGCTATTTTCTCCTATCACATCGGCAAAGAACAAAGTGATTGAAAACAGAACTATAAAATGCATATGAATGCATTTATGCCTGTAAACATTAACAACTGTCAGGAAAAAACTGATAATGATTGTATATAGAGAGTTGAGTACAATGGCTGCTGGGAAACATTTTGTTGCAAGATCTTTTGTTATTTATAACTTGAACTGGGATAACCTATTCCTGTTTAAAAAACTAAAGTATTTAGGGGTCGGCCTGGTGGCGCATCGGTTAATTACACACGTTCTGCTTCTGGTGGCCCGGGGTTCTCTGGTTTGGATCCCAGGTGCAGACATGGCACCGCTTGGCACACGATGCTGTGGTAGGTGTCCCACGTGTAGGGTGGAGGAAGATGGGCATGGATGTTGGCTTGGGGCCGGCCATCCTCAGAAAAGGGAGGAGAATTGGCAGCAGTTAGCTCATCTTCCTCATAAAAAAAAAACAAAACTAAAGTATTTAAAATTTAGAGGGACTGGCCTGGTGGCGTGGTGGTTAAGTCTGCACACTCTAGTTTGGCGGCCAGGTATTCTCAGGTTTCGATCCCTGGCTTGGAACTATGCACTGCTCGTCAAGCCATGCTGTGGCAGCATCCCATATACAGAATGGAGTAATGTTGGAAGAGACGTTAGCTCTGGGACAATCTTTCTCAAGCAAAAAGAGGAAGATTGGCAAGAAATTTTAGTTCAGCACTGATCTTCCTCACCAAAAAAATAAAATAAAAATTAAAGTACTCTAAAATTTTGCAACCGATTTCAATCTAGCTGAAAATCTATCACTATTAGTAATTATATAAACTATTACTTAACATCTCTTTCTCATTCACACCAGACCAAATGCCAACTTCTAACTGCCTGAGAGCTTTCTCTGAATACTGTAACCTGCTTTGTCTACCTGTGCAATAGGCCAAAAGTACCTGCAAATTAGCACCCCATAAAATCAGCCTCTAACCAATGACTGACAGGAGCTTGTATATAAATAAGTTTGACCTTCCCTTGGGTGGGATATCTCTGAGATATGTGTCCTACACTGGCTCACAGAGTTTCCCCAAATGGCTTAAGCTCAAAATATATGATGGAAATTATTTGGGATTGGGCCCAAGCAGGTGCAAAGTGCACAGGTAAGTTTCAACAACCCAGTGGCCAAGAAACCCAAGTGATAAACCTCTGTTGCCCCACATATCCACAGGTCTCCTTCAGGACACACCTCTGGCCTATTGGGAGTTCCCTATGACTAGCTGACCAAGGAAAAAATTACCCAGGTATCGTTCGAGACAGGTTGTCTCCTCATGCTGGAGAGACTAAAAAATGGATTGCTGTTGATCTCCAGCTGTACTCAGGAGTAGCCCTGAAATAAGAAAATGAGGAAAACTCCTCCTAGTAGTCAGATATGTGAGCTACACACCTGATTGTTGACTTGGTATAGAGGGAGAAGTGGATAGAATATGGATGGCCATGAAATCTTGAGCAGTATTAAATCAATTGACTAGTTGGTCAAGGTTCTGGAAAACATAAGATTGGAAAACAAGAGAAAAACATTTTGAGAACTAAGCATATGTTGGATTTATCAGAGTGGGCACAAAGTGTGCAAATCTTTGTTTTACTTCTTAGAGTCCACCGGAGGCATCCACCTCCATCACAGGGGAAACTCATAGTAACCAAATAGAAAGAGTCCTGTGAAGAGCAGCCAGCCTTTTCCCCAGCCCTCCCTTTCTGATGTTGTGTGATAGGCCTATGACAGGCCTCTGAGTGGAGTAGTAATAAGGGCAGGAATGGACACTATGCATGGGCTCTAAACATGGGCACCTTCTCAATTGTAACATATGAGGACTGGCTCCAAGTATCTTTGCTAGGATATTAAATGATGAGTCATGGTAGAATTCCACATAACAATAAAGTTTCTTTTATATAGCCTGTATTCTGCACCCCTTAACATCCCAGTCTACTTTACCCCCACACCAGGCTAGCACTTCTCAATTTCTTTTGAAACCTATTGATCTGATCTTCAGGTCTTTTGGTAAAACAAACAAAAACTTTTATTCCCATAGCAGGAATAGTAATTTTCTGCTAGTGACATGCTGATACTTGACCCAGTTATTAATTTAAAGGCAATTAAAAAAATCCATTGATAAAAAAAGGTTATGAGAAATCAAGAAATATCTGTAGAAAATGATAATGAAAACACAAATTGAAAAATGTGTGGGATGCAGTTAAAGCAGAACTTAGAGGGAAATATATAACTTTAGATGTCTATATCTGAACTGAAAGAAAGATTTACAATAAATTATCAAAGTTTACAACTTACAAAACTAGATAAAGAAAAACAAACTGAATCCAGAGTAAGTAGGAATAAAGAAATAACAAATATAAAAGGAAAAAACTCAATGAAATACAAACAAATATTAGAATGAACCAAGCCAAAATCTGGTTCTCTGGAAGGATTAATAAAATTGATAAGCATCCAGTAAGGCAAATCAAGAAATAAGATAAATAAAACAAAATATTCATAACAGGAGTAAAGAACGTGATATCACTATAGAACCTACAATCATTATAAGGGAATATTATAAATAGCATTAGGCCAATGCACCTGGAAACTTAAAAGAAAGGGAAAATTTCTTGAAAAATAAGATATCAAAACTGACTTAGAATGAAATAATCAAAATAGCATTTTACCTATAAAGGTAATCAAATTCATAATTAAAAACCCAATCTCAATGAAAGCTCCAGAGGCACTGGTTTGCATTGGTAAATTTGTCAGATATTTAAGGAAAAAATAATATCAATCTCACAAAACCCCTTCCAGAAAATAGATAAGAGGAGGATATCTCCCAACTTACTGTAGGATGCCAGCACAGTCCTGACACCAAAATCTGATGAAGACATTGCAAGAAAATTATAGATCAACAACCCTCATAAACATGCAAAGATCCTTAACAAAATACTAGAAAATCAAACACAGAGCTATATAAAAATACATTGTGATTAACTGAGAATTATCGCAGGAATGCAAAATTAGTTCAATAAGTGAAAATCAATAATGTAATTCACCACATTAACAGAATAAAAACTCATAATCAGCTCAAAAGATACAGAGAAAGCCTTGAACAAAATTCAACATACATGCATTAAAAAAAAAAGTTCTCAGCGCACTTGGAAAATAAGAGAATTTCCTTAATTTGAAAGAGGGCATCTAAAAAAACCTACAGCTGATATTACACTTTGTGGTGAAACATTGAGTGATTATTTTCTAAGATCAGGAACTATGTAAGGTTGTCCACTCCGAATTCTTATAGAAATTGTACTGAAGGTTTAAGGCAGTGAAATCTAAGAACAACATTGGGAAAGAAGGAATAAATTTGTCTCATTTACAGACAGCACGTTTGCTTACATAGAAAGTTCTAAAGACTCTACAAAAGAAAATCCTAGAGTTAATACATAAAATTAGCATGCTCTCAGGATATGAAGTCAATATACAATAATTTATTCATTTCTTTTAAGTAGGAAATTGAAATTTTGAAAAGATACTATTTACTTAGTCTCATAAAAATTGACATTTCTAGAAATAAATTTAACAAAAGATGTTCAAGATCTTGAGTCTATATATCGCAAAATATTACTGAGAGAAATTAAAGACAATTTACATAAATAGATAACTATACCACATTCATAAACTAGAAGATTCAATATCATTAAGATGTTTACTCTTCCCAACTGATCTATAGTTTCATTGTAATACTAACCAAAATCCAAATAGGCATTTTTGTACAAATTTACAGGCTGATTTGAAAATTTTACATAAAAATCCAAAGTACCTAGAATAGCCTAAACGATCTTTAATTTTTTTAATTAATTTTTACTTTTTCTTAATTTAAAGATGTTTATAGACAAAGGAGTCAAATTGTGAGGTCAGTCACTCATGTATAAATGGGGGACGATGTATAGAACGTTTCCAAAACTGTTTCGTGCAACACCAATGCCTCCAAGATGCCAATATGAGTTCTATGATCTAATCAAATTGGTGAAATATTGCAAACAAAATGTTCATCTTGAAGGTTTTAACATTTTATAGGCTGTGAGTAATTCTAAAACAAATAGAGCTATTTAGTTTTACTTAATATATTGTTGCCCAAACTTTTGAACCACGGGCCCTTCTCTCTAAAAATCCCTACTCTTGGGGCCAGCCCGGTGGTGCAGCAAAGTTCACAAGTTCTGCTTCGGTGGCCTGGGGTTGCTGGTTCAGATCCCAGGTGCGCACACGGCACTGCTTGGCAAGCCATGCTGTGATAGGTGTCCCACGTATAAAGTAGAGGAAGGTGGGCACAGATGTTAGATCAGGGCCAGTCTTCCTCAGCAAAAAGAGGAGGATTGGCAGCAGATGTTAGCTCAGGGCTAATCTTCCTCAGAAAAAAAAGAAAAATCCCTACTCTTCAATTTAATATATTTTAACATCTTTACTCCCGTGTAGGAACACACACTAGCAATTTCTCCTCAGTACCCTTTGTAATAGGGAAACAAAAGCAGAGGTGTTGACATCACAAAAGGAGACAGAAAACTTATTTCATTACAGCAAATATAATAACTGATAGAAAATTGCACAGAATATTATCTGTTTAGAAATGATGTCCTCTTTTATATATGGTTTTCATTTAAATGATTACATTAAACATAATTGCCATATCAATATTTCAGTTAACTAAAAATTCTTTTAGGTGAAAGAGCTTATACCAATAATTCAAGATAACGTAGAGAATTCACAGTTTCCACAATATCAATGTATGCCTGTTAAGTACGTCCTTTGTGTTAGTTCATTTTATGCTCATACTTAATTATAGACTTCTTCCAGGTCCAGAATGCGTCTCCTATTTTTTTGTATTTTCCCACTAAATGTAATTAAGTGCTACGCATGTATTCAGTGGGAGTTCAATAAATATTTTTAATCAACATTCAGCATCTTCAGATTTCTCATTTCTTTTACCCAGGATTTATATTAACCAATTTGTCCATTTGTTACTTAACATATTTAGTTTAAAATATACATACATCTGCACTTAAGTTTAAGTTTTTGGAACTGTTCGTGGCTAGTTGGTTATATTGCTAGATGTCATATTGCTACTTAACAATTACTCTTATTTGCTCATTTGATTATATATAATTTTACATTCTGAGTGGAATATCTGTTTATATGTGTCAACAAGACGACTTTATTCAAACAAATGTCTTGAACTAAAACTGTCTGACAAAATGGGTGATAGTCTTAGCCAGAAGGACATGCCACCTCAAATCCCTTTAAATATGCTCAGTCAAGTGATTGAGACAGATGACTTGGAATGAAAATACAATAGACTACACTGGATCAATAAACCAGGCATTGAATGTAAACAATGGAAAGCATTCATGAAATAATGGAATATTCATATAAATAAGTGGAAAATGTCATTGATCAAAATCAAAAATATTACACAAGAAGGTGGTGAGGTTCCTGAACAATTTATAGACCTAAAAGCATTCTAATATCCTCAAATCATTTTATTTAAAAAGCTGTCAAAATCTGTTACTGTAAGAGTGCCCAATTTTCAGTTACATAGTCTATCTGATACTAAACAGGAGACTGGCTAAATAAAGGCTACCAAAATAGATAGACAAACATTCATAACACAGATACACATTTTATATATACTAGTTTCCGGTAAGAGATAGATAATGACATACATCATTTTGAAAAAAGCAGCTATTAAATCAAATAATCTAGCTAGATCTACATGTATCAACATAAATGCATTTCCAAAGCATCATGAGTAGAAAAAGAAAGGATAGGTTTATTGAAAAAGATAGGTTTATGATTTTATTATTTATATAAATACAAAAAAATGCCATGTCTTTTTCTGAGAGAGGGGAGAAATACATGATGAGTTTAGCTATATCTGTAATGTCTACTTTATTTGAAAGAGATATATAAGGGAGGGAGGGAGCGGGGGAGGGGCGAGAGAGAGTTTTAAAGCAAAAATAAGCAAACAAAACCAGTATTTAATATCATTCACAACCAAATAATCCATAATCTCAGTGTATATTTTTCATATTTCCTCTGTGTATTTGGGGACAAGAGGAGGAAATGAAGAGATGAGATTCTAGAATTTACAACTAGCAATCCACCTTGTGCTTGGGTACTCCGGAGAAAGTGGCTTCAGAGAAGCACACCTATGCACAGTGATGCTCTGTCATCTCAGTGCCACAGCACTAACTCATGCTCAAAGATACATACCTGGTAATGCTCCCCTGGGAACAGTGCTTGAATAACAAATTTTAGAAATTTTAAGTGTTCCCTTTACTGCATGATGGAAGATGAGTGTGAGTTAATTAAATCGAAGGAGTGAAATCATACCTGCTCTACACCTTAAATTTTCAATATCCAATCACCAATAACAATAACTATTCCCCTCTTGATCATCTTTAAAAGGAGTGTAAACCAAATAAACACCCACAGGGACAGGCTTATTGGAGGCATCTTCTCAAACTCAGGACAGCCATAGCATGTATTGTCGGTGACCATCCATAACTCCCTGGCCGTCAGCATTCGCACTGACAGCTTCTTGCTCCAAGCCCCAGCAACTCTGAAAACTTTGGAACGTGTGGTAGGTGGCCTTATTATCTACAATTTATAGGTGAAATATTGCTGACAAGATTGGGCTATCAATTTTTTTTAAAGACAAATTTAATACTTTTATTTTGAAGTATAAGGGAATTTTTTTAAATATAAAAAATATTTAAAAAAAAATTAGCCAACCATATCCCCCAACTCAAATTTACCTGCTACTCACTTTTGCATGTCTCTCTCTTTCTATCTTTAACTAAGAATCCAAATTGCTTTCCTATACCCATTCTCTCCTTATGTTTTACCTGAACAAGCTAGAAAGCCACATGTCTCAGGATCCCTGGCATCAAGGGGTACTGTGCAACTAAACCTGGCTGCTGAGATGGAAACGAAGCTTAGTCTGTATTCCTAAAAAGGATGGAGATATGTCTTTATGAACCCCATCTCCTGCTGCTGGTTTAGAATGCAAAAATGATAACTAAAGCTCCAACAATCATTTTGGATCATGAGTTAAAAGAAGAATTCTGAGAAAGCAGAGAAGAAAATTAGGTGGCTGAGTGCCTGATGACACCATGATGCTACCATTCAAACCCTGGTAACTTAACCTCTTTCCTGTGATACAGATATCAGCTTCTACCTTCTTTAAACCACAACAATTTCTGATGTTTATATCACATGCAGTTGAATATAACTCTATTTGATATATATTAAAATTATATAAAGACTATATGAATACGTAGCCAGTAGAAATTGCTAGCAGACAACAGAATGTAAAGCTCACTTGACTATCTCTTTCAATTGCAATCTACTTGACTCCTGTTTAGAAGTTTCCATTGCTATGTGTTTATGGTTTATTCTCCCATTCCCTTTCTTAAAACTTTACATATTTACCCAGGGTAAATGTACAGTTTTATTTTGTGTGTTTTTGTTAATTTACATAAAGGATAGCATGCTTTTTCTGTAACTCAGTTTTTTCACCCTATAATGTTTGAAAGATGTTTCTACACTAATCTCTACAGACATAGATAGTTAATTTTTATGAATGTGTACATTTGTAAAACATTTTTATGTATACAGATAAATTTTATTGGTTTATTTCTTTATTGATGGACATATGTATTGTTTGTTTCTAATATTTCAGTATTACTCAGCAGTCTGAAATGAGCATCTTTGAATCTGTCTCTTTCAGTATATGATAAGTATATTCTAGAGTAGATTCCTAGAAGCAGAAGTGTGGGTCATAACAATTGCACATTTTCAATTCCTGTAGATGTTTTAGGTGGTCTCCTAAAGAAAGATATAGTTAACACCATTTTTACACAGCTAGGCCAACCTTGACAGTCTTTACAGATTCACCGTTACGAGGAATTTCTAGATAGGTCTGGATTTTTATTCACATCCATACACATTTATTCCTATAACCAATATCGTAAAATTTTTAAATAATAAATTTAGTCCTTTGTGGTTTCCTACATTGTATTTACTTGGGGAGAAAGATGATGGAAGGAAATAAAAAAGATTAAGAGGCCCAATAGCCAAGAGAAACTTAACACCAATAAAATAAAATCATCAGTATGCTGAAAACAACATTTTCCCTGCTTTCTAGTACTTATCAATTGATGGGCAGAGAAAGATAAATGGCAGTACGAAAAAGACAAGATTTTCTCGGAATAATAATTCTTTTCCATCCCATGGCACCTTCTATTTGACTTCTGCTCAAAGGTCTTAGAGTTTTATATCTGCAGATAAGCTTGAGTTTATAAATTCAGTAAATAAGGCATAGTGAGACTGTGGAGGTGAGCGGATCCCACGACTATAAATCTTCCACCATGTCTATTCACCTTAATAAATCCGCCCCCCCATCTTAGACATTGTGGCCTTGTGCCCTTAAAAAGTCAGTGATGCTAAAATGCCTATTTTCTTCAAAGTTACATTATAAATGTTAATTTATGGGAAGCAGAGCTGTGCTGAATTATCACTTACAATATGTCAATCTCTTACTTTGAAGTCCAGGGAATGATGTTTGTAAACAGTGAAAACTCGGCTTTTTTTCTTTTTGCAATCATTTAGCTTTCAAAATACATCAAAATATACCTCAATGACAGAAAAATCAAATTATAATCTTTGACATGTTTTTCAAACATGAGTGCTTTCTCATGTTTATAACACATTTTGGCATAGCTTCCTCTAGGTTTTGATCACATAATTTAAAATTACAATACATTTCCCAATATAGGGAAGGCTCATTTTTAATATGAAATCAACTTAAAAGTACTTTCACAGTGTTTATTAGAGAAATAATAAGCAATTATTCAATAATATAACCAAATATTTTGTTTATAATTTAAACATATATATGCACCCCAAACTTAATACTTTATTTTATGATTTTCTTTTTAATTATCAAAATAACTTACCAGCCTAATGTCACATAGTGATTGTCATGAGATTAAAAGTCCTACGTAGAAAACTGAGTCTTTCTTTTATAAAAACATCCACTATTTTCCTTTAACATTACCTAATTCAAAAATAAGTGGAATTATTGACAAATTTCAGAAAATATGTTTAGACACTTAACAAGATCTCCTCAATGGTCAAACAAAAACAGACTGTTAACGTCTTATCTTCTGAGAAGGTCAATACTAGTCTTATGTAAATGGAAGGCGTATTTGTACAGCTGCATGAAAAGTGCTTCCATACTAGCTGTGACTTTGTATTAAAGGTAGGTGTGCGGACGAATTTTGAACTAGATTCTAACAATTCAATTTCTCCACATAATATTTGTATTTGAAATTAATCAGCATCCTCAAAAAAATAGCCTCTCAGAAAAATACATTAACTGGGGCTTTGATTACTACCATGGGGAGTTAGCAGTCACCTGGGTGCAAAGAAACTAGTGTGGTTTTTCCTGCCTTTAGACACAATATCATGTGTCACATACAAAATGTTAATTCAGATTCTCTCAGCTAATGATTAAACGTGTAAGTGATTATGTATATTAATCCATTTATCTAACTTGTTTGCCATTACGTGTTTCACCCTCATACATAACACATTTTGACGAGCAACCCTGTTCTGATTCGCTGGAAAGAAATTTGAGAAGCTAGATGAGTTTTATTTTAATAACAGCAGAAACAAATGTGAAGGATTCCATGTCCTTTCCGAGTTCTGTGAAACCAAAAGGGCTGGTGTGCTAAACTTGATGATTTGGCACCATCAAATCATGCATAATAAATTACATTTGAGCACAGCACATCCCCAAACATTTTTCATAGTCCCTTCTAACCTTTCCTCTGTTGGGACTCTGTTTTCATTGAGATAAAATATTCTCTTACAAAATATTCCAAAGCTACTTTTTAAAGCACAGTTTCAGGTACCTTTTAATAGTTCTCGTTTTCATAATAGCAGATGTACAAATATTCAGTGAAACGTATGTTCAAGGTTGGTGTTTTCTCTTTTTCAAAGAAAAAGGCAAGAAAAGAAGAAGCTTCAATGAGAAAATGCTGCATTTTGAAGTTATCTTTATTCGCTATCCAGCATCCTACAGTTTTTCCTAAAGGACTATTCTGAAAATCGTTTTTAGATGTAATCAAAATAACTTCATGCAGACCTCTCCAGCCAGTACTTTGACAAGACTAGTCAAGAAATAGATGTGAGCATCTGTCAATTGCCTGCACTGTATCAGAACTCTGGAGAATACAGAGAACTAGAAGTCACTGCACTGGCACTATATTATTTCTTTTTATTGACAATTACCTCCCCAAGCAAGTCTAGAAGATTGACAATTATTTGTTCCATCTGGATTATTTTAGTTTCCACAACTAAAACACTTTACGGAGATATGTCATTTATATTTCTTATAAGACTGGAAGGAAATTAAATTAATTGTAATGGTGCCCTGTTTACAGCACATTAAAGGAAACTTATTCTTATCAGTTGAGTCATTAAATGAAAAATTATAGTTTTCACAGTTTACGGGATAGTAGTATTATGTATCTACAAACTACCTGTGTTTCCTAATCCTCACTTTTGCAAAGAGGTATTGGCTGCAATATTGACTGCTACTTATTAAAATTATACTGTATGTGGTTTCTTTCTTTGCCATGTCAGCAAGATGAAGGGATAGTTGTGGGTTTTTTTCCTTCTAAGTACAACTTGATAACTTAAAGCATTTTCCTTATATTCATCTTTATGCTATCTGCCTCCTCCTAGAGCCTGCAATGAGATATATTCTGTACAGGATAAATTACTATGTTTACAGGGGCTCATGCACAAGTTAGAATGGCTAGCACAATCCAAACCTCTATCAGTGAGATGCATTCTACTGGCTTAACAATCTACCTGTACTTTCTAGGTAGTGCCAAATAGGTAGGTGGAAGCAGAACTAAATTTTCTCAGATTTTTTTTTCCCTATTCTACTTTTTCCCCACAGAAAAGTAAACACTAAAAGGAAGAAAAGGGGATGGGGCTGGCCTGGTGGCATAGTGGTTAAGTTCACAGGCTCCACTTTGGCAGCCGCAGGTTCACAGGTTCGCATCCCAGGCGTGGACGTACAGCGACAATCTTCCTCAAGCAAAAAGAAAAAGATTGGCAACAGATGTTAGCTCAGGGCCAATTTTCCTCACAAAAAATTTAATTAGTTAATTAATTTAAAAAATAAAATGGAAGAAAAGGGGAGATGGACAGTATAGTAAAGCTCGGGTAGAAATTAGGTCTGAATTTCTAAACCTTTATTTATGTTTTTGTGTGTTATTGCTTACACTTCTTTTATTTATGCATTTATAAATTAGAAGAAATAAAATTGATATCACATGCCCAACTGATTAATGTTGTAAATAGTAGGTCAAGTATATATCTATAAGCTAGAGATAAATTCGATTTTCATTTAAAAGTAATTATTGTATCAAGTTCCTCCTTTGGAGGCTAGCAACAGAATCCAACTCTGGCTGATTTACTAAAAATGAAATACATGGGAAAGGTAAGGAGTGGTTCACGGAGGAAGGAGTGGCTGAAGGACTAGAACTTAGAAACAACAGGAAAAAGAACTGTCTAGGCTGAGGACTCAAGAGCAGGAAATAAGGGCCAGTCTTTTCAGGGCAGAATTTTGGAAACAGAAATTCCAATTATTTTCAGGTTTGGTTTCAGGTTTGGTCACTGTTCAATGTCAAAGTTCCTGGAAGCATGTCCCATTGGCCAATCTTAGGTCACGTGTCTAACCCTTGGCCAAGAGGATATGGAGTCTCATAGATGGTGTCATCAATGCTACATTCAATGAGGAAGAGAGAATTTCCCAAAACAAATCCAGGATCTGCTACTAAAAGATGGGAATGGATGTTCAGATGGCAGAACAGATTTCTGCTACGGTAGTTATCAACATATTTATGAGTAAAATTCATACTTTTACAGTTATTGTCAATAAAAAAAATTGATTGACTTGTGTTTTTATTATAGAGGTGACTCTTGTCAGTAAATTAATTTAGTTTAACAAATAAGAGTCAAGATATATATATATTTATACATATGTTGCAGCTTATAAACCTTATATATAAATTATCTTATTTGCTCTACCCTGTAAACCAGATATTATTTTGCATATTTTATATAGAGAAAAAGTAGATTCAAAGGGAGTAAGGGACATAGTCATGGTTAAACAGATAAAAAGGGACAGAAACAGAAACTCAAGCCATTTTTGATTTTGGTTTTGTTTTAAATTTTAAAGCAATGGGTTTTTTTATGGTTTATCAGTCACATTTTGTATTATAAGAATGAGAAGAACTCAACTTCAATTAATATTTTTAAACTATAATGATTTCTATATTTTTCTATAAAAGCAAGTGTTTTAAATAAGAAATAATTTTACTTTCCTAAATAATGATTATTTTGCATAATTTGCTAGCCTCCTTATGAATATTTACTTAAAGTTGGTTTGTGACATCTATAACCCTGTTATCATAACATCCCAAACTTATATTTTGTTTTCTAATAAAGTAAAAGACTCTTTTCCATTCACTTGTATTGTGACACCCAGATTTACCATTATTTTCTTTTTATAATTTAGCTTCTCTCTCCTTCCATGTTGTATCCCTGTAAATTATTATTATTGCTATTATTATTATTGGTGAGGAAGATTGGCCCTGAGCTAATAATATCTGCTCCAATATTCCTCTATTTTCTATGTAGGACACCGCCACAGCATGGTTTGACGAGTGGTGTGTAGGTCCGCTCCCGGGATCCAAACCTATGAGCCCCAGGTTACCAAAGTGGAGAACACAAACTTAACCACTATGCCACTGGGCTGGCCCCTTACTCCTGTAAATTTTAATCAAACGTATTATTACTGACTATGTTGAAATTAATTTTGATTTTTTTATGATTGACAATTTTTCCAGTGTCTATATTTATCTTCCCATAATTTAGTTTAGTTGTATGTGTGTGTGAAAACATGTTCTTGTGTTTATAACCCTGACACAAATCATAGGATTTGCGTACACTCTTCCTGTTGTTTATGCTTTCTTTCACTTGTTCTTTCTCTTGCTCTCAAACTCTGTTTTTTCTTCATTTCTTTTAGTCTTATTTCAGGCAGGGGGTTTGAGAGTGCTTTCACAGATTTAACCTAAACAAGCGCTTAACTGATACGAGAACATGTTGAAGTTGGGAGCTACGCTCAGAAGTACTGATATCCCAAACGGCATGGATGAGAAGAGAACAGGCAGGAGCTACCACGATTCTGGAATCTGGGAGATGCTTCCTCTCTTCTTGACTTCTCACTGCACTATTTGTGAGAATAATGTTCGTCTTTTTCTGGAAATGATAGTTACCGTTGCTTTTATTTGTTTGTTTGTTCATATATTGTGTTGCTTGTATTTACTTAAATAGTTTTCAAACACACAAGAACACATAGAAATCGATATAAAAGTCACCTATATAAACATGCTAAGACAACTGATGCCAAAATTTACATGTTTTCCTTGGGTCTCTTTTAAAAAATTAATACAATGTTCTATACACTGCAAATAACTGTCCCACTCGATTCCTGTATGTGCATGTATGTATGTGTGATGTGTGTGTATATATATATATATATATTTCTGTACTTATATATTTCTGTATGCTACATTTTACATATATTATTCATAATATATGTGTATATCTGTGTGTATACATGCATACATGCTCTTTCCTTTTAGGAATATGGTATACATATTTGAGCCTTCTGGAGGCATTAATTAAGGTAGTAAAGAAACATCCCTCTGTTCAATGACAATACGGCATCTATATCAAATTTCCCAAATGCGTCAGTGAGAAACTCACAGTAGGGACAAAGTCCAAAGTTCAGATAGACTATCTACAGTTTACTTTCATAAGTCAGTAGCTGGGTTTCTTGTTACAGAATGAAATCAGATTACAAGTTCCTTTTCTACAATGCAAGTTTCATAGAGATAATATAATAGCTACACATTTGTGTAGCCCTTTGTGTCTGGCATGTGGACTTGAATATTTTAATCAAAGAAGTAAATAGTGATAACACGACTGCTTAGTGAAAATGATCCATTTTGGTTTTGTCTTCACAGAGTTAAGCTTTTACTATCTGGGGATCTTCGTTCTTCTTAGTTTAAATCTAATAAGTGGAGACAGATTTTTTCTTTATAAAATATTGCAATAAATCCTTCTTTCTCAGTCTTTATGATGTCCATGAAAAACTGCAGCACATTCAGTCCCTAAATACACTAGCTGTTCTTTAAGCATATCATCAAACTCTGCTTATAGCGTTCAGTCATTTTTTGCCTGTTTGACCGTCTTCCACTCTTTGATTAGAATTGTCATTCATTCTACAAACCTGATTAAACACAAATTCACTATAAAAACCAAACTAAAAAGTACTAAAATCCTAAACGTAAATCAGCTTTCTCTGCCTAAAATTTCAAAAGAGAGGAAACCTTTTCCCTGCTCTTCCTGCCTTCATTACTTTGAAGATGTTTCCTTTCATCTTTAATTTTGCACAAGAATTGTGCTATTAGCCACAAGGTAGCTTTATTATTCTTTTTTCCCCATTTTTTTTGTTATTAACACATCTATGTCCTTTTTAAGCTACTAAGTGGTTAATATTTCCATTTCAGAGTTCCATGGCAGTTCAGACCTAGAGATAGTAGCATCTTGCTATTTTAATTTCTTTCCTGTGTTTTTGATGCTGAGAATTAAAGTAAATATTGGAGAAAGTGAGTGGGATGATAGAATGTGGGAAGGGGTAAGGAGCAGGTAGGAGTTATAGGTGGTGAATTGTGACATAATTATGCAGACTCTTTGGCCTGAGATTTAAAGAGGGCCTACCCCTGAGGTGTCTTACAATGAATGTTCTTCAAATTTATTTTTAAAAAATCTTAACTGATTGATTTCCTGACCCCCATTTTTGTAGGATTCTTAATAGTATGATATTGAAATTGGTTAGGTGAAATTCCCACAGCTTCAAGTGTTAAAAATTATTCCCCTCTTCAGAAAAGATTATGCCTACTCCCGATCCCACCAAAATTTAAGGTTAAGGAAATGCTTTGATAACTTTATAACGATCTATTCAATTTTCCATTGGTTTTCCAGAAATTCATGTATAATTTTTCCTTGTAACTTTTTTTTTACTTTTGCATTCACCTGCAATATTGGGAGTATCTGTGAAGTGTTTACTTGTAACAATAATTGAATGGATTCTGATTTTCTTCTTTCTGAGGCTTTCCCTCTACTCCATACAAAAATGTAGAGCTAAATGATGATTATAGTTAATAACACTGTATTATATACTTGAAAGTTGCTAAGAGAATAAATCTCAAATGTTCTCACCACAGAAAAGAAATAATAATTATGTAACATGATGGAGGCATTAGCTAATGCTATGGTGGTAATCATTTTACAATGTATAAGTGTACATCTTAAATATACATATTGTTATATGTCAATTATATCTCATTACAACTGGAAAAAATATGTAATTAAATATAGAGCAAAAATGTATAGCTAAGAACAAAGATAAATGGTAGCAAAGGATCGCATTCAATGATGAACTAGTCAGGTTTGGGAATGGGCAGGAAAGCAACTGGGAAAGATACGGGAACGAGAACACCCAGTATGTCAAGTATTCTCAACCAGAGGTGTTAGCTGTCTCTAGAGGGATTGAAAGTTTGGAGGGAATAGGTGGTGCTCTTGGTATTTAGTACCCAGGGTCCAGTGATGAAACACCTGCTGTAATACCTGGAACCGTTTTACAAAATGAAGAACTGTCCAGCCCCAAATAGGCCTGAATGCTTCTAAGGCATTTGATCTAAGAGCATGGTTGCAAGGAGTGATGAAAGGAGTTTGTATTGTGTTCGGCATCAAAATGCATAGTCACCTATCCCTCCCCAGGTGTTTGAGGAGGGGAAAGAAAATGCTCATTAATGTTTGCAGATCATTCTAACCCAAAGGTACATAGTGTATTCTTAATTTGATGAATGATAGAAAATATATGAAGATCCTGCCTCTGTAAAAAGGTAGCATAGTGACATAGCCAGGACAGAGAGGGTGAAAGTCTCCAGCTTCTCACGAATTCAGGTTTCAAGAATTCTCAGTTAGCAAGTACCTTGGTGCGTAAGCCAGTTTGTTTTCTAGATTCTTTCCTCCTTGTCACTTCTGAGTAATAGTACAAGGGAGCCCTGTGAAATGAGAAGTGAGAGGTGGACATAGGGAAGGAATAATGGTTAAGAAGAGGAAAGTAATCAAAAAGGGAATTGTGATTGCTGATTAAACAAAAATACTTGAAATTGATTGAATGTTTACCCCAAAGAAACTACATGAAAGCACATTTTAAGTGATCTGCTGCTATAGAGGAAGAGGAGGAACTCATAAAGAAAATTAAGATTAAGTCGTGTTGGAAAAATGAGATTACTTATTTCCTGTCTTGTTTTTTTGTGGTTAAGTAATGGATAAAGTATTTACTAAACAGCCACGATGTTCAAGGTCCTATTCTAGATCCTTAAAAATGGCACTGAGAGAAACGCACAAAGATTCTCACAGCAGTGACACCTTAAAGGAAAAGCCCTGGATGTGGGGCCAATTTCTATCCCTGTCCTGCCCCTTATTAGCCATATGGCTTTGAAATGATCCTTGTGCTCTTGTGCGCATTTTCTCCCATTATAATCTGAAGAAGAACAGGGTTTGGCTGCCTCCTAACTGGGTTGTTGTGAGAATCTAATGAGATGCAGTAAACTACAAAGTGGTGTAAACATGTAAGGGATTATTGTTCCTGCCGCTCTTGAGGAGCTGACCGCATAGTAGTAGCAGTAGCTTAGCACAGGAAGGAATCTTAGAAAAGTTCTGAGCCAATTCCATTTAAGAAAAGAGAAAAAAGTCAGTGGTAAATCTTAGACCACATGTACTAGATCTATTACATATATTAGATAATACTACATTATAGCATTTTTTAATGTTCATCATTTGTGGTTATAAATTATGTCCATTTCTAAGGAATTTTTTTCTTTTAGGGGAAAGAATAATTGAAAAATTTACCCCTAGGATACTTTAGAATTTTTTACCTTTCAAATTAGTATATTCCCAAAATAAATTTGTGGTCAATTGTGCTAACATAATGCAATATGCATATATTGTTTCCCCATATTAAAGTTAAATATACAATGGGGCAAATAAACATACCTTTTGTTATTCTCTTTTAAATCCACCATCTGCACATAATAATAATTGCTACCGTACACTGACCTATTAGTAATTTGTATACATTATCTTACTCCTTACATTGACCCTATAAGGCAGGATATTCTTTATTTTGTTAATATTAATGCTATAATTCTCATCTTACAAAGAGAAAACTGAAGCTTAGTGATGTTTATTATCTGATTGCAGCTTATAAAGTTCATAAGTGAAAGGGCCAGGTTTAGAATTCAGCTCCAATGTCCCTCCTTCTAATCATTATGCAATCCTCTCTCTCTTTGATTCTCCAGCAGTTTTAATCTAGTCTGCTTTTAAATATATAAAAACATCCCACTTTCTGTCTGACAAACTGGGGGAGATGTAAAAGTAACTGAAAATATGAATATACAATTCAAAGAGAGTAACAGAAACCTGATAAATCAGTGCCAATGTCACCAAATTCTGAATGCTGCCATTTCCACCAAGAAGTCATAATATAGATGGCGATCCATTATAACAAGAGAAAACCACTGAAATATTCAAATAAGAGATGTTAACATTGTGTTTGTCACATTTATGGATATGAATCATAAAATGCTAGTGTCCAAAACACAGAAAATGTAAGGAACATACAATCCATATACTATTATCCCATTTTAGTTGTGCATATTGTATATTACCAGAACCTTGCTTCATTTAACTGTAATTTATACTTAAAATAAGGTAGTTAGGATTCAGTTTCTGTCAGTTACCGCACCATTTCCTTTATTTTTCCCCGTCAGAGACTGAAAGCATTATACAAAATAAAGTTATCTTCAGATTGTGCTAGAACTTATATAGGATTGCAGGTGGCAAGACAATATATAATTCATCAAGTTCTTAAATAATTACTCTTTTACACTGATCTTTACACAATTCTCTTCAATATCTCTTTTGGAATTATAGGGGATGGTTTGAAAATGTTTTCTGGAGAGCCAAGATCAACAATTTCTAGTTACAAAATAGATGTACGTATACTGTTCTCTGGGAATAAGTTTTGTAATGCATTCAATTTTATGAATAATTTAAAACTTTCATTCTTTTTGTTTCTCTTTGCAGAGATTTTTTTCTCCTTTGCATAGACACAAAGATGACCTTGATTTGCTTTCCATAAATCCTCAGTACATTTCAGGGATTGTCTTTGAAACGTATGTTTCATCTTGCTTCTCTACATAATATTTTTACAAATTGAACAATGTTCCACCCTGAAAACCCGGAACAAAGCACCCGGTATGACTTACTGGTGCTCGTTCTTGGAACTTTAGTACAACCAGCCAAAATCAAAGACTAGTGGGTTTTATTCTAACTCAGACAATGAACAAATGCCATCTAATAATTCATGTATTCTTTCTGGAGCATCTATTAAAGTTTACTGCAATAAGATACTTTTAGAGTTATATTCTTTTCCTAGGACTATTGTTTCTTGAATTTTGGTTCCTCCCGTAAGCCCAACAAAAGGTAGCTCTCTCATGAAAAGAAATTAAATCTAAACACGCTGCTTTGCTTTAGATACTAATTTGGTCCTGAATCATTTTCTCAAAGCTTACTTATTTCCTCTCTGCTGTAATTAACATAATTTATTAGTATGCAAATTACATTTTGTCATATTTTTCATAATCTAAACTTCACAACTTTGTTGTATATGAGTACTTTCAAATGTTTCCATAAGCCTGAGCTTCTTTGTGAAATTTTAAGACTTGTTCAGTTCTTCATTTCATCATAATTATGACTTACAGAATTGTATAGATGGTAAGTCTTCATTTTGGGATAGGGAATAATGAGTTTGAGAGACGATTTTATCTATAAACTGTAGCAATTGCATTATTTTGCTTTTTTCTCTAGAGGTTAATTTATCTGATACTCTGAGTTCTTGGTAGTATTGTTTTACAGTGGTGTTTCAATGAGATAAATATATTTGGTTATTACAGAAATTGCAAATATTACTTTATTGAATTACTTCGTAACAGCAACAGAATGGAAGACATTCCTGAAATTTGAGAAGACAGCAAACCTACTCTGCTCTCTAGTGAGTTTCAACGTGGTAACAAATAGCAAGATGAATCAATTAGAAAAAAAGATGTGAGGATAATAGGTTTCAGGTAAAATATGCTGCAGATGAAGAATCCCAATATCATTTAAACTGAGCTAAATAATCTGAAACTAAATTAAAAACTGATCTGGTTGTTACTACAAATCTTAAATTCAGCTTAGCATGATACCCTGTACATAGGGAATATTAAACATATTTATTAAGTAAATTTTGCAATAGCTAGAAAAATCTGCTTAGAAACCAATTCTCTAACTGCACATTTATAGAAGCTGTGTATTAAAGTCTATTTTTCATAATTTTTGAGTACTCAGATCTTAACTTTCTTAACTTTACTTCACAAACCTTTTTTTTCCTACTTTGAACTGGTTATTTGTGTAAAATAAATTTTTTAGAAAATTTTTTAGAAATTTTTTAGAAAAATGAGTACTTATTGTACTCATTGTGAGTTATAAATAACAATTTATCATTTAGAATTCCAGTATCTCTGCCTATATACTTCCTCGTAACTCTCAAAGCATTAAAGAATTAGTGCAAACATAATGGCAAAAATTGAAAACTAAGATATTTCATTGAAAAATGAGATAAAGTTTTAAGACTCATCAAATAAGTCAAGAAATTAGGCTTCCATTTTTTAAATAAACATTTAATTTCATAATTGTTTTAGATTTACATAAAAGTTAAAAAGATAGCACAGAGTTCCCATATATCCCTCACCCACTTTCTCATCTTGTCAATGTCTTATATTACCATAGTGCTTTTGCCACAACCGGGAAACCAGTATTGGTACATTATTAACTAATCTCCGTATGTAATTGAATTCCACTAGTTTTTCCACTGATGTCCTTTTTTCCCCCTAGAATTCCCTTTGATATGAAAATTCTCATCCAGAATACCACATTCTATTTAGTCATCATGTCTCCTTAGCCTCATCCACTCTGAGAAGTTTCTCAGTCTTTGTTAGTTAGGTTTTTTTATGACTCTGACAGTTTTAAGGAGTACAAGTCAATTAGTTTGTAGAATGCCCCCCAATTTGGGTTTTGTGATGTTTTCCTCATGGTTAGACTGGTGATATGGATTTTAAGGAAGAATATCACAGAGGTGAAATGCCTTCATCATCCTATCATAGCAGTGGTGCACGGTTTCAACACGAGTTATCACTGGTAATGTTAACCTTGATCACTTGGTTAACAGTGTTTGCCAGGTTTCTCTACTGTAAAATTACTTTTTGCCTCATTTCCATACTCTATTTCTTGGAAGCAAGCTACCAACTAAAGCCTACACTTAAGGAGGCAGGTGGCGGTTTAAGTTCTAAATACTACCAGAGGCAGTATCCAAATAAATTATTTGGAATTCTTCCATAAGGAAGATTTATTTCTTCTCCACTATTTACTTAGAGTCCTAGTTTTCATGGGGCAAAATGCTAATCTGGCAAAGTAAGAAGAAAGAGTGGAACATTTTCAGATAGCTTGCCTTGGAGGCAGGAAAAGACCTTAAAAGATGTGCATCTTCTTTCCTTTGAGATTCTCAACAGGTACAAAAAAGATTTAGAAACTGGTCTCCAGTGTTTTGTAATAATAGCTCATAGGAGAAGAAGAAAAGAGGAGAACAGGACATCAAGATCAGCATCACAGTTCTTAAACATTCATACGTATACCAACCATGGCCTTTAAGTATTTTTTATAGGAGGATAAAAGACCTTACATGTCAAAATACTTCAAAAATATTGTATTTTCAGGTCAATTTCTCTATGAAAAATGTCAACATTCACTCATCCATCAGTTTCTAGTAACATCTGGCGTGCACCCTAATGCACACTGTTGAGTACTTCATCTTTCCTCTACAAACCTTTGCCAAGACAGACTGCCTTAGTATCCTTATCTCTTCCAACCTCCGCATCCCTTGGAAGATTTATTGCATTCCGAATTCTATCTCAAACTCCAAATGTCATCTGACATTATCTCAAAATCAAGGGCTACACACATAAGACAGAGGCTATCAAACACTTCATTTACAGTAGGTTTATTTTCATACTTCTAGGTCCGTTGTGGAAGCAAATAAGGTAAAGCTTTTTGTTTCTTTGTTACCTATATTTTTAAAGGAAAAATGATCAGAGATAATTAGTGGTGGAAGACAAAGCATCAATTGTGCAGTGCAAGTCCCTTATTCTATAAACGGGGAGCTGCGTTTCAGAAAGGGATTGTGACGAGGAAAGATTCAGTGGAACTGAGATTAAAAAACAGCTCCGACTTCTTACGACCCACAATTCTTAAGCAAAATAAGTGTGTCAAAAAGAAGACTTTTATTATATCAAACAATTTGAGCAAAGGCAATATTTTATCGGCCACCATGAGAATGTGCCCAATTTGTGAAGTAGGACAAAAACCATAAAGTACTTTGGTGATGCTTACAAGTATTTTCAATTGTCTTTTAGTTCAAAAGAAATAAGGATTAAATAAAATGGTGGCTAGCAGCCTGAAAGTGTTTCACACTCTCTACAAAGCAAGAAAATCTGATAGATTCACGATACCTGCCTGGAGAGGAAGAAATTCAGTATAATAATGATTATTATACTCAGCTCTTTGCTTCAAGTCAGGTTCAGCTGTTTTGGCTTTGTTTTTGCACAACATTTTTATTTGTAATAAAATAAATTTTCATTTGCAGATTTTCCTTAAATTTCCTCGTGGAGTGAATGCTCTTTTCCCTTTTTCCTATGAAGTATTCATATTTACTTAACAGCAAAGACAGCAGAAAATCCAACTTCTCAATCTCAAAGAACTTCAGCAAGAATTAAAGGTAATGCATTAATTCCAGGAGAGGCAAATTGATTTTAAGGTCCTTATTAAGCAGGTGAAATAGGAAATGCATTATTCTTGGTGATAAATGCTTAATGGTTTAGGCTTGCATGCTATGCTATGCTTTGGGCATTCTTCCACAGAATTACGCAAAATGAAAATTTTACTCCTATTTATTCAACAGCCACAAAAATCATTGCTCAACCAAATGAGAATTTTAAACTTGCAATTTAGGTTTAATCTTTACACTCTCTCCTGACTTCTTCCTCCCAATCATGTTTTTAAGTTATGGAGTTTTTTGTAAGTACTTAGCTCTAGGAGGGTCTTCAGTTCCTTATGGGCATTGTATAGATTTCAATGTCAGGAATTCTAAGCAAAATTTGGTACATGCGGAAAACAAATTGGCCCATCCAGGTGCAATTGAATGAGCCGAGGGACCTGCCATAGCATGCATCAGTTCCCAGTTTAAGGTCAGAGGACTGTTTCTCTCCAGAAGAGAGAAAGCATTACACAGAAGAATTAAGGGATGAGGACAAAGCAGCAATCCTTGCAAGATTACCATGGCTGTAGCCAGCTCAGCTTAAACCCCATGCTATTGTTGAATTTTCCACCCTTGCCTGGAGTGGGGCTGGAGAAAGCAAAAGGGATTGAGGAGGAGTTGAGGGAATGGGTTCCAGTCAGAAAATGCCGGAGAAGCAATTTGGCATAGTGTTCTGTTCTTGTCTTAGCTGATCTAATCAAAATTAATGGAAGAGTCAAAAAAGGCAACATGTGTTCCACTGGATAGGCATGGGTGTTAACAGACACTTAATCATCAAAGACCTGGTCCGCCAGCCCCACTAGGCTTGCAGACTGCGCCTACTATTCCTTTAGTCCTTTGTCTGAAAGAAACCACACCCTACACTAACGGGGGAAGGTGATGAGTACTCTCTGGGCATTATTCATGTAACAAAGCATTTCCTAGCTTCTTTGCATTTTAGGTAGGTGGCAATGAGGGCATAATCATAACAGTGCCCACCACTCACTCTGGTCAGCAGCTCAGAGCTTCATCTTGGCACCATCAAATAAACTGAAACAAAAAGCCAAGTGAATCATCTGACGGCATTTTAAATCCACTGTGCTATCGTAAGTGGAAACTGTTTTGGTTAAACTGCTCTCCCAATGTTATCTTCAAAGAATGCATAAATCTATTTTCCTCCTATGCTTGAAATTGATTAATGTTGAAATACAGTCATTCATCTTCAACTGAGTATACGTAGAAATGGAAAGCTTTTTAAGTTAAGATTCAAAACTTAATAGGGGGTGTTTTCTGCTCTAAGGGTGTATCCAATTTTCCTAGCTATAGCTCTATCATCATCAAAACTGTCTGTACTTGAGCAGATATTGTACAAAGAAAGTTAGCCACTTGCATAGTTTCTACCTTCCAGAGGTGATAAAATATAAACAACAGAAATTGTGCATGTAAACAAATTACTATGGTATTCCAAACAACACACTATGTATTAGTTATCATTTCAAAATGAGTCTTAAGAATATACATGTGTGGGGCCGGCCCGGCAGCGCACCTGTTAAGTGTGCACGTTCCGCTTCTCAGCGGCCCAGGGTTCACTGGTTCAGATCCCAGGTGCAGACATGGCACCGCTTGTCAAGCCATGCTGTGATAGGTGTCCCACATATAAACTAGAGGAAGATGGCATGGATGTTAGCTCAGGGCCAGTCTTCCTCAGCAAAAAGAGGACGATTGGCAGCAGATGTTAGCTCAGGGCTAATCTTCCTCAAAAATAAAAAAAGAATATACATGTGTGTCATTCACAGACTTTTCTGAAGCTTGGCATATTTTCTTCCATTTTAGTTATCACACTTTTTTCCACTGAGCCACTCACACTAGAAGACTGAGAATAATTCAGGACTTTCCTTCACTCTCATCTCTTATACTCAATCATTAACTCTGCCCTATTGATTCTACTGCCTAAAAACATTTTCAACCAATCTTCTCTTCTCAGCTTCCACTTCCATTGCTTTAGCTCATGCCCTTATCATTTCTCTCCTGGAGTTCAATTTCTTTCCACTTTCTCTAGCTCCCTATATTCAATCCATTCACAATACAACCAGAGCAAAATTTCTAAATTAAGGACATAATTACTTGACTTCTCAGCTTAAAATCCTCAAATGGATTTTGCATGCAGGCATACCATTACCTAGACAGTCAAGCCCTAACGCCTTCGTATAGAAAGTAATCCTCGTTCCTTTCCAGCTTCCTTCTCCTGCCATCTTTCCACATGCACCAACAACCCCTAAGTATACTAAACTTTCTGCTGTTTCAGTGTCCCACACATTTTTTCTCCCTCTCTTCTTTAACTACACCTTTTCTGTTGCCTAAATTATCTTCTCTCTCATTTCCCACTTCTCCAGTAAATGCATGACCAGCCACACACTCTTTCATATTCATGAAGGACCTTTACTCTTTGTTCAGTACTGAATTCAAGTGCTTCCTCTTCCAGAAGCATTCCATGACAACTGCAGGAGACACTTTCCATGCTCCCTTAATGAATTGCTCCTACCTCTGCTTCATCACGTGCTACACTGTGCTAATTAGATGTTCTCATGGCTGTCTCCTGCTTTGTTCTATTTATCTTTGTGTCTTCAGCACATAATTGGTACCTAATTAATGTTTGATGGATGAATGGATGGATGAATGTTGCCTGGCTATTTAATAGGAAATACTTACTGGTTAAATAATCTGATTAACATGATTTTTGATAAGTGGTAGAATATAATGTAACACAAAATATTACTTATTTACAAATCGATTAGCATGCAATTATTAAATAATGATTAATAACTATTAATTGAATAAACACTAGTAAATAACCAAAGAACTCTCTATCACACTTGCACAGCATCTGGTTGTAAATACTTACTCTACTTAAAAGTCTATTTAATTCCAATATTGGACCATAAACTTCACTAAAGGTAATGCTTTCCTGTAAAAAAAGTCCTTCTCACATAAAAATGTGTCCTTTTTATTTTGTAGTGACATATAATCCCACCTCATAAACCTACTTAACCTTGTCCATCTGCAAATCCTTTTCTAGTAAAAATTCCTCTCTCTACTGGGAAAACCAAAGCTTTACTTGTACAGCATTTTAACTTCTAATTAAGGATGGAAGGTTGCAAAAGTATACTTGGTCAGAGAGGGATTAGACAGAGGGTGGTAGGTGTCTGAAAGCCAGATCAGGCCCCATGTGAGGAAGAGAGGTGATGGAAACATTGGATAAGAACCCATAATAAAGAGATTTCCTTAACACAATTCCTGGGCACCACCGAATTATTGCAAATGATTTGCATGCAGATCAGGAAGGGCTGGTCTGGTTATGCTTTCCTGTCTAGTGTCTCCACATTTTAAATATTCTCACACAAAGTTTCTTTACTTCCAGATGTCAAGGTCAAAAAAAATCCTAAATTTCTAGAATTTACAAGCCAGTACTATTTTTAATTGTGATAGAATGGTACCAGATAGAATGGTACTGACTTTTAAATTTTCAAAGTAAAAGCATTAAGAAAACAACTTCCATCTACTATCATCATCGATTCCTAAAATGTATTTTAATGCATGAAAGGACTTACTGCAAAATGTCTTAGTGAGGATGACCGCACTGAACTTAGCTTTGTGAAAAACCAAATACATTTCTTGTGGATGAATGAGGACCTCATCACGGGCTGACCCTAGACTAAAGGCTGCTGTCTGGGTACCATGCCTCTAACGATGGAAGCAGGTAGATTCCTGTCTTTAAGGAAGGACAAGTTACAAACAAATGAATTACCCAAGATGACAGAGGGAAATAAAAGAAGATCCAAATACGGAAGTCATGTTCCTGGGTCTATTAATGGTGATAATTTTGTTAATTGTCAGGAAGATCTTTTCTGATAGTGTCCAAAGAAGATATATTAATAAACAAATTAATACCATAAGGTCAACATTTATGAATATCCATTTTGCTTTTAAGAATTCCATAATCAGCACTCCTACTTAGTTTTATCAGTTACACTTTCCCAGTTCATTCTTGCTCACTGCCCACAGAGGACATTTATTTCAAATCCTACCCTGAAGCCTGTGTGAAACTCTACCTTCCAGCTGGCACTTAACTTCATCATCTCTCTTTTCTTAAAAATGAAATCAAAGCTACCTCTCTTCTCCTCTCAGACACCCAAACCAACCACCAACATTATGACAATTTAAGACTCAAATAATGCAGTAATTTAGAAATAACAACTTCTCTGAACTCTGCAATTCAATCTGATTTGCAATCCAAATTGCTTATAATGGTGAAGGTAGAATCTTCTTAATGCTACATATATGACATCTTAGAATAATGCCTATAATCTTAATACATATATAGATAGAGAGAGAGAAAGATGGAAACTACTAGCATGGTGCTAAATAAAAACATTACCTATTAAAACTATAGTTTAAATATCTACCTACCATTTTGTTATAGAATTTCACATTGACTAAGCACTAACATGTTTGTGACGTGTTTACTATTTCTTGCTCTGAACATTATCACAAAGTGAAGAAAATGGAGGCTGCTTCATTAAGGTCACATGCCTGAGGCATTCACTCAGTAGATACCATACTACCAAAAGATTTCACCTGTTCACTTGAGCTTTGCTCTTGAATTTACCCACCTCCACCATCTCACACTTACTTGAATTAATCCTTCTAGGTCTAAAGGAAAAAACAAACAAACAAACAGACAAATAAAGCTTTGAAATCAGAATGAGTAGCTTGAAAACTTGGATCAGTCATCTAATTGGGTGAGCCTCAGTCTTCTTACTTGGGAATATCACCTATTTCTCTAAAGGACTGGTTGCAGCTTAAAGAAGGTTGTGTCAATATCAGCATCATAGAACATTTCTTTCCCTCTTTCATCCAACTTTGGGGATTTCAAATCCTTTTTATGGAGATGTCTGATTCACTGGAAAGCAAAAGCTTGAGGGCTAAACATCATTCATAACATCACCCATTGTCTGAATATTGTGCAGTATAAAAATTCAATCATAACAAAAATAATTGGATCATTGAAATAAACGGGTTCATTGTAAGTAGTTCTGAGCAGTATTTCCAAGTAATGGTAGCAACAGAGTATGAGCAGTCCAAGGGAGAGCTTGCTGCTTGGTGAAGTAGCAAGAGACAGGGTGACATGAGCTTACTGAACGTTTGCATTCAGGATGCCTTAGCCTTCCAGGCTAACAAACTTGATTTTATTTAAATCCATCTTTAGGAACAGAGTCACATTAACTGAACTCAAGAGACTTGAGTTTAAAAATCAGAATGCCAAATTTCTCTATTTCAGAGAAGAATTATTCTCACTGAGATAAAAGACACTAGGGTCTTGTCTTTGACATGTACTGACTGCCCCTGTAGGCAACTCTCGAGAATGTCAAGTTGGATATCAGTTTGTTAATTTAATACGAAAGCTTTAATCTACAACTGCCAAAGGCACTGGACAGGTGGAATTCTGCAGTCAATACGTCATCTCTCAGTAAGCAAGCTTCATGGAGAGCCAAATCATGATTGGAAGATTGCCTGTAAGAGTATGTGATCAGAATAAGTGGAGTGTGTGACTCAATGTCATTAAACCTTTGAACCACATAAAGAAAGTTTATACTTTTTTGCTCCATCCCAGATTATAGCTGCTGCTTGGACCAGACAGATGGTGTGTTCTTGAGCAATGTGTTCTTGCCCTATAGGTGGTTACAGCTGCTGTTTGTTTGCCTCTTCCTACGAGTCCATGACTGATCAACCTCCCTGCTGTCTGTTACAGCCCTGCAGTAATGTACGTTAACACCTTTAATCAGAGTGTGGGCAAATCTTAAAGGCCTGGGACCTGTTGTCTCTATACTGTGACAATACTGCCCTGCTTTTAAATGTTGATTTTAAAGTTTAACTCTTACAAGACAATTCTCTTTCTTTCACTTTCAATTCTTGGAGAAAGTCTGGAACTCTCATCTTCTGAAAAGAGCAGATTGAAAAGGTGTGATATGATGAGCATGATGAGTCAGGAAAATATCTTTATATTTAGATAGAAAGTCTCAACAGAAAAGAGAAGCAGGGGAAAATGGAAACAAAGAAGAGAGCAACAGAAAGTTCTAATCATGGAGGCTGTTAGATTTCAGTCTGTAATTTTCTACAGTACAGAAAACAGACAACAATTTCCAGCTCATACTAACATACTAACTCCTGATTAACTTGGCTCTCAGTCTTTCTGCTGTAAGGTTACACCTGCAGGGACATGAAATATTCGAATTTCCTCGACATTGGTCAAATGTGTCATCCTTCATGGTCAGCTTATGGACCAAAATTCCATCATGGCAATTCAATAGGACAAATTTGAGAAGCAGCACGAATAGTATTGCTCCTTCTTTCTGCACCTTTTCATGGAAAAAATTGAATGTGTGCAGGAGAACTCACAACACAGGAAATCCCCCAATTACAGAATTCAATAAAAGGATTTGCCTGTAGGACCTCCTGAACATAGTAAGTCATCTTGATGACTTGTCTGAATTCTCTTTTCATTTGTAACTCTTATGGCTCTTTTGATCACCGCTGTCTACTTCTGCAGTGGTTCAGTACTTGCAAGATGCCAGAGGAATAGAAATCTTAAAGTCCTGCAGTGTATTTACTTAAAAGATATGAGTTCTCAGATTGCCTAGAAAAATGATCCCACCTCTCCACTATTAATAGTAAAAAATTCAATCAAAAATATACTTCAATGATGCAATATAATGCCTTCTGTGGACATATAATAAGGCTATCACCGTTTCCCAACCTGACCAACTTTCTGAGCCATCAATACAATGACGTCATGTTAGGTATTCAGTAACTTTGCTTCAGTGTCCCCATACTCCCTCTGACCTTTTCCATCACTATTCTGAAAGTGAAGAATGTCAACAGTCTTCAGGGAAAGGAGATACGTATTTATTTTCTGAGAGCTCCTGCTCACCATTTTCTTTCTTTCTTTTCTTTTTTTTTAAATAAATTTCTATGGCCATGGTATTAGTCATTCCAAAGGAGGATAATAACCTTCTTCCCAAAATACGTTTTTCTCTGCTATCCTGGTTACTTCTGTCTGTCTTTGTTTATAGTAGTCAATATCACTATCATGGCACCTCCAGCTGGGCTGATTCGGGTCTGGAGCCTTGTCTATTGGACACCCCAATTTAACAGAGAGATACTAAACATCCTTCCAAAATCTATTACTGGGTCAAGTCTCAACTCTACTACTTTAAAAATCATTTCCTCAAGGTTTACTTTGAAGTTTTCTTTCTCTCAATGTCAGCCAGTTGGCTGTGAATTTCTTACTGAATTTCAGCAGGCCTTTCTTTCTTTGAGTAGTGGTGGCTCAGTAAGAGAGATTTTCATGTACGCTTTCAGAATCTTTACGTCAAAGGTTTAAACTTTCTCTCATTAATCTAGCTGGGAAAGGGACTCTTTTTTTTGCTCAGTTTCTATAATTGTCATTATTGCCTTGACTAATGCCAATTTTAAAGCCTAGGTCTGACCATACAAGAAAGACCTAACTAAACAGAGAATTTCATGGCAACATAAAAAACTGCATTTCTTTTTAAATTATTTTCTTGCTAAGGAACCATTTTTAGTACCATTTTCATTAGTTTACACCCCATTCTGCCTGTGTAAGAAGCACCTCTTGTGATTTGAATTTCACCAAAAATATTTTGCAAACTTCATTATCTTCTTCAGGAGGTTGCTTGAAATCCTAACCCTGGACCATCTTCCTATGGTTACTGTCCAAGCCTTTCTGGAGCTGCCTCTTGGGGTGGTTGGTAGAATAAAAAGAACCAAAAGGAACTGCTTGATTCTACTATCTTTATCCTACCCATGTAGAGAGGGATCTGAAATATGAATATATATACATATAAAGTATAAAACATATTTTAAAAATCTGAGTATAAAAATAAATGAAAATTTATACATATATATAGAAATATATCTAGAGAAGGCAGGAAGGGAACCCATAAGATTTGGAATAAGGAATATATTCCTATATGTCATCAAACCAAGAGAAGAGGATGTCCAGGGCAACAGTTCCCCTACCTTAACCCATTCCAGGGATAAAGGTCACATATATGATTCTCTCCAGGCTGCTGCATAAGCTTGGAGTTCAGCTCAATGCTCTCACCTCGTTGTAATTCCAGCCCTTTCTCTCTCACTCTGAAAAGCAAACACAAGTCAGTGAACATGACATTATTATAGGGATAACCTTGAATCCACTATAATTTATAAGACAGCTAATCTTTCAAACACTTGAACACCTGATACCTTACAAGTGATCTCCATGTGCCCCTATACCATAGTTAAACTTTATGAGTTAAATCTATAATAAGAATTATTATTCACAAAGCATATAATAGAGATTGCATGACATAAAAAGTCTGACTCATAACTTAAGAAGGCTTCAGGGTGTGTAGTGAGTTTTGCTTTTGCTTTTTTTGGTTGGGTCGCAGGGTGGGAACTAGAGAACAATTATATAGGAACAGAGAAGGAAAGAGGTGAGAGAGAAAGAACTTTTCATCTGTCTATAACACAGAATGATGGATTTATGCATTTGGGAAAGAGCAGGAGGAAGGGGAGAAAAAAATTATTCAGTAATCAAACATTTCCTTTTCAATTGTTTGATGAGTTTGCATTGGTTGTCATTTTTTGCCTGCACTGGGATAATGCTTCATGGATATTATCCCCTTGGGTTTCTCTACAAATGCAAGATGTATTTCTTATGAGATTATTCCCCATAGCCTCATTCGAAATAAACACTTCATTGCTTATAGGGTTTTTATAGAGCAAGTTCTCTTTCAACAGATATATGACTCAAAAAATAGGACTTTATAAAAATGATTCCTACACCTTCATTTCACAAACCATGAGATTTCTAACTTTTTCCTTTTTCTCAGATGAATCCTGAGGCCCCCATTCTTTTCAGAAAGTAGCATACTATCAGTATGCAAATTGTTTGGCTCCCAAATGCAAATGGCTGCCAATCTATAATATTTTATAGTCTTTTCTCAACAGTGCATAATAAAGTAACACAGCACATAAATCATATAGCAAAGCCCTATGTGCCATAGGTAAGTTCTTAGACTTTCTAACTACCTAGGAAATTGACTATAATACATGGTATCTCCAAATTTGGCCTTTAAGTTCAGTTTTTAAACTCTGTTTTTGAAGCTTTCACTGTAAAAGTTAAATAGATGCCTTAAAGGATAAAGCAAGAAATACAGATTCCTAATATTTATGTTTATGAGCAATGTGTTCAGTAATGTTCTCTTCACTATGCTATTCACCTTTTAAGTGCTTTGCTAATATGATGTAGAAACCAATTAAAAGTCCCAAGACTCCAGCAACCAAGTATTATTAACCACTTTCTCAGACATTCAAAATGATTTAAAGGGGTTAAAACTTGCTTCCAGCATTGAAAAGGGAGAAAATAGTAAACCTAGTTTAAGAATAACAAACTTCTGCCCCCACCCATAGCCCCAACTTAAACACATAAATAAGTTATACACTCAAAAAATACTCTTTGTCAACTATGTCCAGAGCCAAAGCTGACAACTGTATCATGCAAACAGCCAAGATATAAATTTAAAAACTGGCCAAAATAAAAGGTCAATTGGTCATGTACCTTGACCATCTAAAATCTGCTCAGTTGCTCCAGAGCAGAATTCCTCAGGAATTTATGAGAAACTTATGCAGCCATGATCAATAGCAGGAATGTGAGTCCTTCCTTGCTCAAGCATATTCTGGCATAGCACACAGAAATGTGATAGCGCTGAACATCACACTCTAGGACCAGGTCTCCTTGGGTTGTGGGGATTTTTAAGCTGCATGATTAGGGAAGCATTGGTCCTTCCCTGTTAGGATTAGGAACCAGAATTCGATAGCAACATGATGTATTAATAATATGGCTCCAACCCTCTCTTGCCAGCACAACATTCACAGCTTGGGCAGGCGGCCACCTGTGTGACACAGCAAGCTGGCAGCACGATTTACCAAATGAGCACTCTTGACTGGCAAACCTCACTCTGGCATGATCTTGCAGTTAACCAGGTTTGATTTCCTTAAGCATTAGACTGTAGCCTGCTTCCACTGAAATTCAGAGAGGACCACTTATTTTTCTGGTGAGGCCAACCTATAGAGTCAGACTTGGATTCTCTCAATTCACCCTCCTAATCCCAAATGATGGACTCCAAATGTCATACCCTATCTGTCAGAAATCTGTATCATCTAAACCCGTAAGAGCTGTGAGGCCAGTCATTGAAATCAATGCAGGTGACCCAGAAGATGATTAGGAATAGCTAGGTGACCAACCCCAGGAAGTAAGTCGTGTTCTCTCAAAGCAAACAGGGAGGTCCTTTGATAAGAATAACCAAGAGATGTACAATGTCCAGTCCAGAAAGTGCAACCAAGCTGCCATTCACAGCTGCAGCACGGAGGCTGAGAAATGACATGCTCCCAAGTCTCCTCCAAAGACTGGAGAAAGAAGAGCCATAAGCCCTGCCCAGCTTCTGGCCTTAGATCCATTATTAATAGGTTATTTGGCAGATATTGGGTTCTATAATTCGATGATATTTACCAGGAGTCTGAGAGGGCCCAGAAGCAAAATAGTATTATTAGCAGACTCCGGAATGGCTGCCAGCTTTCCCCTTGACGTATCAGTACTGGATGGCAAGCCCAACACTATAACACAGTAGCTGAGAGGGCCACCATTTGTCAGAGCTGTATATACTAAATTCAGTGCAGCCTAGGTAAGTTATCTTGGAGAGCAAGACAATTTAGTACGCATTCCCTTCTCACCTCTCACAATCTCAGGTGTTTCCTTCTGCGCAGGGGAGGTTTAATTCCACAGGCTCAGGTTGCTCAAATCCTGCAAATTCCAAAGACAGGCTTGTCTGCAGGCCTGGCCCTTGGCTGGCTCCTGAGAAAAGACCTCTGAGACTCAGGAATATTCTGTATGACAAAAGTGTTTTTGTGTGCCTGAGGCCTTGAGGCCGTACTGTACCAGCTTGACCAAGTAAGTTTATCCTAACAGTATGCTTTATGGCAAATGTGTTTTTGCTTTGGGGTGTGTACGTGTTGTGTACTGGAGTTGAGTAGCTGAAATCAGTCATGCAGCCTAGATGACTAATCCCCAGTAAAAACCCTAACCCCAAAGGCTTGGATGAGCTTCCCTGGTGCTAATGTTTTGAATGTGTTGTCAAACATATTGTTGCTGAGAAAGTTGTATGTCCTTATGTGACTCAATTGGGAGGAGACATCTAGAAGCTTGCACCTGGTTTCTCCTGGACTTCATCTCATGTCCTTGTTATCTCTGTTGGTTTTAATCTATACTTTTTTCACTGTAATAAACTATAACTATGAGTGTAACAGCTTTTCTGAGTCCAGTGAGTCCTTCCAAAGAATCATTGAGCCTGAGAGTGGTGTTGGGGAGCCCTGATACACCTTCCTAGGCAAAGGCTACTTTACTTTACTCAGTGGTCATCCCATCACTGTCACACATTATATACCCACGACCTTGTGGCAGGTGAGTGCACTGATCTGCAGCTATAACCCAAGTGAGGATGGCGAGCATAGAATGTTCAACATATGATGTTTAGACTTGGAACTGCTACATCACGTGAGTGGGGTATAAGATAATGGGTGCAGTCTTGCTTGGGTGGGTCAACAACAGCCAGCCAGTCAATAGCAGAGCCTTCTAGGTTGGCATTTATTCATTCTTTAGCATAGGGTGCTGTTCAGAGTTGCCAATCACCTGAGGAAGTTTGGGTACAGAAAAAAATGAAGATGTATAGAACAATTTATATGGATCAGATTCCGACACAAATTTGTGGCACTCCAAGAATTTCCTATCATTCTCCAGTTCTTGGCAAAGAGACAGGTCAGAGGAGTCGAACTCTTGCCAAAGAAGGCCATCCTTAGACAACACTAGCAAGAAGTCCAGCCAGCCTCCTGGTGAAAGCAGGGGCAGTGCAGTTTGTCTTTGATTCAACTGTTCTAGAGCTGTCTCTCTCTCTCTCCCTCTCTCTTTCTCCTTGGGACTGCCCACTCTTGGGACTTCCCAGTGTTGTAATGCCTAAATCATGAAAAGTTATCTGAGGGAATGAATCTGCATATCCCAATAGGAAAGGGCCATCCCTCCCAATCGATTCAATACTTGAATCATTGTGTAGAAGCATCTGCATTTGGACAGCAAAAGCTTCTGCTTAGCTTCCAAGATACTAGGTGATCCTGAGGTTTGAGGTTTGAGGGATCAGTTGCCTAGTGACCCACCCAGGAACCACACCATCAGACTGACAACTTTGCTATCTTAAACTCATAAGGAGCAGATGATCTTCATCCCTTTCTTCTGAGTGGACAGCGTCCTTCTCTAATATTCCCCCTATCTTATGTACTGAGGAGTTGTAACTACCCTTCAGTGTTCTAAGGGTACCCCCCCCATTTTCTCACACTGTAGGGTTACCAAGCTGAATTACTAGAAAAGCAATGGCTTCTCTCCTGCTGTGATAAAGGACTATGATATAATATCAATTGATGAGGAAGAACTTTGGCTCCAGTCCTATCCTGCCGGGTCAGCTCTGGGGTGCTCAGGGGTTGGGGTCCAAACTTTGTGGCTGCAGTTTATGATATTGCAGGTAGAAGGAGAATTAGGAACATCACCAATCATGGGTGGTAAAGAAACAGCCCTTTCTCTTGTCATTATCTGGAAACCAGAGTCTAAGTCTTGTCCTTGACCTTGATTGCTTTAAGCACCAGCTATAGCCAGCTTCATGGAGCTTTGCAGGGAGGTCAACTCCTTTCCTGGGAGGCCAGCCTACAAATGATCAGTGTTGGACAGTATTTCCTCTTAGTAAGCAATAACAATGTATAACGTATCAAGAGTTTTGTAAGACACTATCCCCGTCCTAAAAAAGCTTCCAGATCCACAGAGTGGAAATTAGCAGCATTGAGATATTTTTAGTACCTGTGAAGAATACACACTGCAGGGAGGGATTGCTTGGAATCGCTCAGTTTCAAATTTGATAGTTCCATCATTTCATTTCAGCGTAGGCACAGCGCATGAAGAACCTAGTCTGCTTTTATCATTCTCTGGCTTTTCTTTAACATAGCATCCTTAATATGAAAGACTTCTTAAATTAGCTGAAATGACCTAATATATTTTAGTTGATATTTAATGAAACTATTAATATAGTTATTACTGAAGGTTTGCTCAATAGCTCCCACAACCCTGGGTTGGGCAAGAGACAAAAAATTAAAGGAATGTATATTTAAATACTATCCCTAACTCCTAATGCTTTTGACCCTAGACTAATTGCTTAATCTCCCAACATTCTGATTGCCTTATTTATGAAATGAGAAAAGTAAAAGAGCTTACTCACCAGAATGCTAGAATGTGTATACAGTGATGAGTATTTTTATTTAGCCAACTTGAGATATGTAAATTTTAACAGGCAGCAAGTTAGAGTGTTTTCCAATATGTATCTTTGCCTGCGGAATTTTCTTTTCTATCTTAGACATGAAGCAGAATCATTTAATGTCTAAATCACACTTCTTTTCTGACAGGAGTCCCTTCAACCTAGCATTTAAATTGTGTTGCATTTCTGTGCTTGTAGAAACCTCCTCTCCACAATAAGGCTGTAAGCTTCCAAAGGGCAAGCGACACGCCTAATGCTTCCCTGGATCCCTGTAATGCCTAACGCCTTTCTAAGACCACGGCGGAAACTCATCAGGAATTTGTTGAGTTGGGTAACATCACCAGCAGACAGGCAGGAGGATAGCACAACATGGCTTCCTCACACTTAGTTCTTGCAGTTACATTATCAGGTACAAAACCTCCAAGTCTTCAGCCTCTCACTGCCTGAGCCAAAACATTGTTCCTTTATTTTAGATGGGTGGCTGATGTCAGCAGGATCATAATCACAACCCTCTGAGCCAAACATCAGGAGGCTAATAGAAGTCTGTTGTTGGAGAGAAAAACATCCTGTTGTTCTTTGTCTCCAAAATTTCCCAGCAGGCATAAGGACCTCCTACTAGATGAAGAGCTTAAAAGAAGGTCTCCATTTGCAAAACAATTATCTCATAACCATACTTTTTGTTACCCCCAGTGGTTTGATGAATGGACCGAGAGAACAGAACACTCTTAAGAATGTTTTTATTTGCTTCTCAGCTCTAAAAACATAATATCCCTGTTGATACCAATGGCAGAAGAAAGTAGTTATACCTCCTGCGGCCATTAGCTTTTTTAGCTCTTATTTAACTGTTAAATAAAACTCCTTGAGATAATGAACATTTATCAAGGTTAGAGGTGTAGAAATAGCTAGTGCACTACTTATTCCATAGAATATTCAATGTGGTAATGGATTTTTTTCCATTAAAACAATAGTACTAACTTTCCCAATTATACTTTACTCATCAATTGTCCTGTTCTCGTAGAGCAAACTTACACACCTTCACCTGAAAATTCCCGAGTGTTTTGAGATCCTTAGCTAAAGAGGCAAAATGACAGGCTTTAGATTGGTTAGTATCTGTGAGAGGGAGATGGATGACGGCAAAGGACAAGTAAGAGCAGTGAAGTCCCCAAAAGAGGGAAAAGTCAAGCCTATCCATTGCTCATATTGTCCCATTCGTTATGCTCAGGGTTTCTTTCTATCTTTCTGATCCTTCTTAATCTATTTACTCAATTTAAATCTTAGACGGTTTAATCAATAGTTTAGATGTTCACTGACAGAACAGCCTGAGTGGCCTTATTCTTTATACACTCAAGGAGCTTTCGGTTTGGGTTGAATAGATAGAGTTATCTAGTGTCTTGAGGTTCTAAGACCCTCTCTATTTGATCTTAAACATCCTGTCCAAAGAACTGTCATCTGCTACACACATTCCACTCAAGCCAAATCAGATGACGGGCTGTTTTCCATGGCTCTTCAAGTCATAGTGTTAGCGTTAATGTCTAGGCTTTGCTGCCCTCTGCTGGCCTTTTCGGAATGAGCTACTCTTTAAACAAAAATTAAGTGGTTCGCTCACTTATTGGGTCTTGGATTCCAGCTAAAAGGAAGAAATAAGTTTACATGTAGTCTGATATTAAAAACAAACATTCAAAACCAAAACTTCAAAACAAAGAAAAAAACAGGACCACAACAAACAAGATTTTGTTTCTCCTTCAGCATAAGTGGAATTCTGTAATCTGCATTTAATAACTAATTTGTTTTGCTGAAATATTGCAGTAATTTGCAATAGCAATAGTGAGGGGAAGTTCTGCTTCCGTTTATACACCAATTAACATTCAGTTGACAATGAACATGTTTCTCAAACATGAGAGCAAATATAAAAAAATTGGTTCCTGTTCCCACTTCTGTTTACCCTCTCTCTTCTCAGACTGTTAAATTCTGGAAATATAAGACAGAGAAGAGGGGCTGGCCCCGTGGCTGAGAGGTTAAGTTCACACGCTCCTGTTCAGCAGCCCAGGGTTTCGCCGGTTTGGATCCTGGGCACAGACATGGCATTGCTCATCAAGTCATCAAGCCATGCTGAGGTGGCGTCCCACATGCCACAGTTAGAAGGACCCACAACTAAAAATACACAACCATGTACTGAGGGGCTTTTGGGAGAAAAAGGAAAAATAAAATCTTTTAAAAAAAAGAGAGAGAAGATATTGTATACTTCTAACTTTTCCAAAATGTACGGACATGTTGCATTTATTTCTAAGCATAATACTGCAGTAAAAATGCTATATTTAAGTTATTTAGAATCCTCCTAGAACCCTATAGGATTTAGGTGCACAAAAAAACAACATTTTATTTGATATTCCACATATACTCAGATCAAAATACTTTCCACTCTATAGTTTTCATATTGTCCAGAACATTCTTCATAAAGTTTAAGAATCACAATTATGAAATATCATTAGATGAATTTCCCTATACTCCATGCTACTTAAATAATTAGAATAGAACGTGTAACATTCATTTTTACATGAAGAATACAAAATGATAGAAAATCACAGCAATCTCTGAAAGGTGATTTTTAGTCACCGTAATACACTGAATTGTTTGATATAAAAAAGAGACTAAGTCATAAAATTCCTAACAGATTGAGTTATCAAACTAGCGAAAATTATTTCCATCATGTGCAGGCTACGAAAGCAACGAAAAAAGTTCAATAGGTCGGAACTGATACTAAATGCAGAGAAGCAGTTGTTGCTGTGTTCTGTACATCAGCTCAGACGTACGATTGTAAGTGGGAGTGAGGTTCCTGATGGCTTTCCCCAAGAGAAGCTAATATGGAAAGAGAACATCTTTATTAGCATCACCACCATCAATGTAGTTATCATTTATTGAGCATATCCTAGATATCAAATAGAAGCCTTGATGCTTTGCCTTTATAATTTCATTTAATTCTCACAACAACACTAAAAGGTAGTTAGTATTACCTCCACTTTACTGATGAGAAATGCACAGCTCAGAAAATGTACGTTCTTTGCCTGAGACTACACCCTAAGAGTTAGAACAGAACAAGAGTCTCGGTCCAAATCTGGCTCTGAGGCTCCTGTTTTTCTCAATTAGGTGTTAATGCTATATGTCTAAAATGTTTTATTTTCACCAATACAAATTATCAAATATTGAAAAGAAGCGGAATCAGTAATACTTTTAAAAAAGACTCCTTTTTTCTTTGTGTGTGTAAATCTTGAAGAGTGAACACGTACAAGGTCAAGTTTGATCATTAATTTTAATTATATTATTCTTGTGCACTTTACCAAATAGCTCCAATAAATATGAAAAAACTCTTTGTTGCTTTGGGAACAAAGTGCTGTCTAAGCAACAACCAAAGCCATCCTTCAGTTCAGCTGGGCCACTCGGTTCAAAGGATCTTTGACCCTTCAGGGCCCCATTTTGGGGGTCATTAGTTCTATGTAAAAAGAAATCAGTCTTGAAGAGACTTCAAAACCCTGAAGTATGGATCCTTTCGCTAAAAAGGACACTAGTTAGGATTCGTTTAAAAATCTACTCTATTCTCAAAGAAAGATTCAAAACAAACTTAACCACATCATATACACATATTCAAATTAAGTTCTTGCATTTTTCTTCTGGTTAAGCAAGCACATAAAATAGAATGAGAAGCATCAGCTGGAGCTCAAATCTATAAAATCCCATGTTCTCTGAGATTTCTTGAAAAAAGGATTAACGCAGTTCGTCATTGAACTGTGTCAAGAGAAAAAACACAATTTATAAAGAGTTTGCTTGATGGGACCTGAACTCCTGAGAACTTATTAAGTCTGAAAATATAATTGAAATCAAGTGGGCTTTCCATCGCAGCTTGTGTCGGAAGGCATCTTCTAATCGCACGCAGTGTGTTCTCTTTGCTCTGGTAAACTACATGAACAAATGATCTACACTGTAGCTAATCAACATGCCTTGCTTCACCTCCTTTTTGTCAGCATACGAAAGCTTATGTCAGGAAAGCTTTCAGAGGTAATCCATCCTAAGGAAAGAAATGGATCGGGAAGAGAATATCATGAATAAATACTTTATCGGACTATTTAAATTCACTGCTTTTAACATTGCTGTATCCACAAAGGCAACATTTCCCCCATCCTGTTTTATAGTAATTGATTTTTAATTACAAAACAACTATGATTAAATCAATCCATCATACAAAATTCTGTTTTACTATCTGCTCCATCACTGTTTAACCTACTTATTACCAGTATCCCATGGCCTGTAATTAACCACAATTTTTCTATGTCCCCATTAACTTCAGCTAATCAAGGTTATCTTCTGCTTATTATTCACTTTTAAAAAGTCATTTCTAAGCCATGAATCATGTTGAGAGAGAACGTGATGGCTGAAATGTATCTTTTTGGCAGATACACAGTGATGACAGTGATCCTTACCTACAATACAGAAGTGTTGCTTCATAAAACACAAGACTTGGATAGAAATACCTTCTAGCCTTATGCTAATAATGAGCACTAACTTTTATTTAGTGCCCACTGTATTTTCAGACAGGCTTTTTGCTAAGCACTACACGTGCATGGATACATTCCTCACAAGATTGCATCATGAAGAGCCAACTTATGTAATGTGTTTTAAATCACCTAGCTAACAACAGACAATGCCAGAACTTGAATGTGATATGGTGACTCCAGAGTTTAATCACTCTGTTCCTCTACTACAGAAACTTATTCCCAGATTCTCCCTTGCAGCTATATCTTCTCAGTGGATGGAATGGTCTGGAATAGGTGATGTGTGTGTGTGTGTGTGTGTGTGTGTGTGTGCGTGTGCACCTGCTTAACTTAGGATTTCTGTAGTTCACTTTCATTCTAAATAAGACCTCACATTTACCATAATATAATTCACTTTTTAAATTTCAAATTTTCTAATTTATCTTTCCGACTGCAGTGACACAGTGATAGGTGTAAATTCATCTGTGAAGGACCATGATTTATTCAGGCCTATTAGGTGGCAAACAGAAATCCACTTCAAACTGGCATAAGGAAAATGGGAAATATATTTGTGTGCATAACCAAACCACAGGAGTGACAGAGACAGAATACAAGAAACCCAGAATTTAAACTCTGTAAAAGTTTCCTCTCAACATCTGTCATCTCATTTCTCTCTAGTTTCTCCTGCTGAGATCACCTTCTTGGTGAGGTAGAATTGGGAGTCAGAACCTCTGGGCCCCAAAGCATACATCTTTGTAATCAGAAAGAAAGAAACTGTTCACCACCAGCTCTAAGTCTAAAAGTCCTGTGAGAGATTCCTCATTGGTCCATTGTGGGCCCCATGCTCAACCAGAGGGACACAGTGATATGATCAGTAAGGTTTAGGTCATCACTCACTGCTCTTGCTAAGGAGGCAAGTTGAACTCAGGGCATGGGATTTAAAACAATAAATTTGCTTAAGTGGCTTTCAACAACAACAAAAATTGTATAAATCATTTGCTATGACCTTAATCACTCTACCATTTGTACTTAGAATTAAATGGTTTCTAACTAAACTTTTGTCTCTATATTACTTCTTGAAGTGTCAAAGTCTCATATGGGAGCATCTGATTGGCTGAAAGAGGTCACTTGTTTTCGTGTTGGTTTTAAAGAGAGGAGGGAGTGGGAGGATCTCCCGCTAAGGATTTCCTAGTGGGAGATGTGGATTATTGGCCCAATAATTCTGTATGACGACCTAGTCTCCTCAAACAGAAATGGGGTTTGCATAACGATGGGGAAATAAATGAAGAAATGCCAACTACTTCTTGTGATTAAGACTATGTTATTTCATTAGTCACTAACATTAGTTCTTCAATGTTTTCAATTTCTTTATTTTGGTATTAAGTTCAACATATGTACAACTAACAGTTACAATTGATTTACTCCATTCTGATGGCTGGCATAACAAACAACCCTTGCTGTGTGATGTCGGCATAATTAAATCTGTTGGAGTGAACTCCTCTTGTCAAACAATGATACACACTCACAATAGAGTAATTTGTAGTGACTGCTTTCACAGTGAAGAATTTTTTTATATTTTACATGGAAAATTACAAAAAATAATGTGCAATAACCAGTGTTATTATTCTTGAACTCTTCAAAGATGGTGGCTATAAAAAGAGGTCTCAGTTGAGAGTACACAGAAAATTATAAACAGAGAATTTCTGGGGAGAATCTCTTTGTAGAAGTAAGTGTTATGCGTCGCGCTGCCTAAAGGCTCATCCTTAGATGAGGAGAAGCAGTTGGGGACCCATGAACTTAGTCGGTCGGGCCTTCAATGAGATTATGTAGGAGAGGCCTCTGGTGTTTCCAGACATAGAAGGTTGCAATTGAGGAAAAATCATTACACTAGCCTCTGCCTGAACTCTAAGAATTTATCAGAGTCGAGGATGCTTGAATGCTTCCCATGGGAGAAATGTGGGCAACATAGGAAAGCGAGCTGCGTACTCTTGGTTCAAGAAGACAGGGATGGGACTTCAACAAAGAGAGAATCTGTGAAATCAGAGACTGAGGGGCTGTGGCCATCAGAAGACAGTCCACACTCAAGATACTGGAACTGTGCACAGAGAAGCCCAGCTGTCTGAGGAGACTGTCTGAGGAGACTGTCTGAGGAGAGCACAAGTGACCTACAAGAAAAAGAATTGGCTCTACCCTTCTGTCAGGCACAGAGAGCCAAAGCCTCTGGAGCAGACAGATCTGTTGCTAAAAGTCAACAGTCAACAAATGGTTATTTTCAATTCATCTAAACACAGGCCACTGGGTAACTCAGTTGGCTAGGAAGGGAATAGTTCAATGGGCCTGGCTTCAATAGATTGTGAACAAATGCCAAATTCTTGCTATTTTTGAAATGGGCACTAGAAATTGGATTGTGTGATGACAATTCTAATTTGTGTTCAGGGAACTTATTTCAGCTTCAGAATCAAATTACCAGAGAGGATGTGATAGAACATGATGCTTGCATTTCCCCAATCTATGCAGAAACCCCTTAGGTTTACACTCCAGACTGCCAGTATCTAGGATTTCATTTTCATAATTTTGTTTCCTTTTCTCAGACTGAATTGTTTGCAAAAAGCAAGAAAACTTGTACTCTCACATCCACAAGTCTCTCCTTTTTGATCTACCTGGCTCTCTTTGAGTCTCTCTTCACACAGAAAATTAGGACTGTTGAATGAACCATCTCCTTCTAAAGACCAGGGCCAAGCATGACCCCATGAGCCCAGAGATATTTGAGCTGTCTCACCACGATTCCACAAAAGAATTAAGCCCCAATGTCCTTATATATAATAAATTACCATCTCTCCTCTAAATCTAGAATAGTACTAGTCACATATAACCTCTGGGAGAACTGAGAAAATTTATTCAAGCATTTCTATGTTCTGTGGTTTAGATGAGGAACCCAGAGTGAAAAATGCTAACTTCTCCATGTGATGGGCATCTCAAGATGTCTTTTCTCTTGAGTAAGAAGATTGTTTGAATAATCTTATTTCTTTATATCATTATCTAGCCCTCCTCTGCCTCCAATAGCATTTTATGCTGAGGTGTTTTTTTTTTTTTTTTTTTTGAGGAAGATTAGCCCTGAGCTAACTGCTGCCAATCCTCCTCTTTTTGCTGAGGAAGACTAGCCCTGAGCTAACATCTGTGCCCATCTTCCTCTACTTTATATGTGGGACGCCTGCCACAGCATGGCATGCCAAGTGGTACCATGTCCGCACCCAGCATCCCAACTGGCGAACCCCAGGCAGTTGAAGCAGCATGCGTGCACTTAACTGCTGCACCACCAGGCCCACCCCATGCTGAGTTTTTAACTCCCCTACTAGGTCATGAGCTCCATCAGAGCAGGAACTGCTTCTTAATTCTTCAATATTTAGCAATATCTAGTAAATAACTCATCATTGTTGGCTAAAACAGGGACAGTTCACTTTGAATTTATCCAACTCACATTTAAGAATATCAAAAAAAAAATGACACAATGAGGATGATGCTTTCTCACTCCCTGATTTATAAGTTTTTTCTGCTTTTATAAACATGGCCTATCATAGAGAATCTAGTACCCCCAACAGAAAAAGGAGCATTTAATGAGGCTGACAAGAAGGAGCAATATGAATTCCACAGAAATATGGAAGTTCTGAGGTAAAAGATAGGTTAACATTTGCAGATCTGCATTTACAACACATAAGCATTTATAAATTACCACAATTTTTAGTATCTTGACTTTGGTTGTCTCTTTCAAGTGAGAAGAAGGATGGAAACATCAAGGCTTGGTTACCAATTGACTGAGAACACAAGATAAAAGAGAAGATGCAGCAGGTAAAACCTCTGATCTTGTGATTTATGTTCCTAAACCTTCTAGGATGAACAAGCAACCTTTCTCCTATATATCAGAAAATTCAAGAGGTAGGGATATAGGTTCACAGAAGGAAGTCCCTATCCTTTTATTTATGTTGATGGTTAGTAGATATGCTACAAGACAAAAGCAACTTTCTCCTATGAAGAGAGCTAATTTCTAAACAAGTAAAACTGTATTGTAAATAATGCTATTATATGATGATCAAAATTTATTCAAAATATTAATGTGGGATTATTTTTTAATTTACTCTAGGAATAAGGACAATCTTCCCGCTATCAAAAAAGTCCTCTAATACATTTGATTTGTAAGATTGAATTTATAAGATACGTATTTACACATGGCTTACAGAAGGAATCTTACATCTATAATTGGGATCTACCGAACATAGTAATTTATGTACTACATAATCATATTTTAAATTCCTGATTCCTTCCCTATTTTTTCTTATTTCTCTTCTTCTCCAACATTATTTCTTAAGTTTCACAAACATAGGTATTCTTAAGTTCCCGCATTCATTCATTTCTTTGTTCCTTTATTCCATCATTCATCCATTCAATACTGAGCATCCACTACATACCAAGATACCGGAAAAAGAAGGAAGAGGAGGAGGAGGAGACGAGGAATAAAGAGTCAGAGGAACAAGAGGAGGACGTGGGATGAGAAGACCCCCAATCCTCAAGGAGCTTGTAGCAATCCCTTAGTGCCTCTCTACCCTCCTCTCTCTCTGACCTGTGCTAGCTTTCTCCAAACTTAGACCTTTGCTTTCTATGCAGATCATTCCTAAGACTATCTCCCCAGTCTTGAATGTTCTCTGAGCTCTTGTCAACATTTCTCAAGGCCTAAAGGCCTCCCACTGAATGTCCCCATTAACTTCTTAAATTTTCCCCTGATAGAACATTTTTACCTTTTCTTCCATTTCAATGTCACCTTTGTTTTCTCTGGCATCATTATTCTCTCAATTACCCAGGTTTCAAATCTAAGATTTGTCAGTGATTTTTCACTATCTCTTCTTCTTATAATAATTAATCGCCACATAATAGCTATTCTACTGTATAATATATAATACAATATATTAATTTCTTCTTATCTTCTACAACTTCCATTACCCTAAATTTAAACCTTCATTTCTCTTTCCTGGATTATTTAAACACCTTTATAACCTCTCCTACCTCTTTTCTTCTCTTACCCCTCCACATTGATCCATTATACAACTTGCCAGATATTTTCCCAAAACAATACATTAATGTTTTGGTAACTTTTCATTACTTTGTCTCTAAAATCTTCAGTACCCTAGTTTTTAGGGATATGTAATGATTAAAATCAGATAATGCAATATGAAGTGCTTAGTGGGGTACTTACCACATAGTAACTACTCCATTATAATTAACTATTTTTATATGTCATTGCCTGCAAAAAATGTGTCAAATTATTCAGCTCTCCACTTAGCCATTCTTTTAGAATGCCTGTATTGCACAATAATTAAGAACTCTGCAGCCAAACAGACATTGTCTCAAAACTACTATATCTCCCATTATTCTCCTAAAGGACCATTTTCTAAAAAGTCATTTGGTTTCCAGCTAAGTGCCCTTTCTCCTCACCCCTTCTAGGAAATCATTTCCTTTCCCGTAAGCGATCATCTCCCTCCTCTTCACCTGTTAAGATGGTATATAAGCCTCACATTATAACCACCCATTTGAGTCACGTTTCTTTATAAACTCCCATATATACGTACACATATGTGAGTAAATCTATTTTTTCTTTTGCTAACCTGTCTTTTGTTAGTTTAATTTGCAGCCCTCTCAAAATTGAACCTAAAAGGGTAGAGGAAAAGTTTTTCCTCTCTGACATACCTGCGAACTCAATTTATGCTTAATGAAGAGATCCGTGGAATTTGGCATAGGTCTGTGACCGCGGAGTTGGAGGATTACTAAGAGGTCCACGGTCTAAGGAAAGACCTCTTCAGTGCTGCTAGAAATGCCTTCTCCCTGCATACCTGCCTCTACCCTGCCCCAGGACATCTCTAAAGCTAAGACCACGGCAGAGTGGTAGTGCCAACACTTTAGTCTACATGAGATTGAGATGAGCCTGGTAAGAAGTGGAGATTATTTGGTAATTTTTAAAAGATTAGACATTTCTAGTTTGTACTGGCGAACAGAACACTAGAGAAAACAGGTGACGAATGTAGTCACACAAAATCTGGGAATGCCATATCATCATTTAGGAGTCAAGGGTTGTGCAGGGCTAGTTCAGACACCCTGATTGTCTTAGTACATGAATTAAACCTAATTTCTTTAATCCCTATCCTAAAATATTTCCAAGAAAATAAGAAAAATTCTTTTTAGGTATTTAGATTCACCATTACTCCTTCAGGATAATTTAGAGCCAGCTGGAATCCCAGAATAGCTCTCCATTTCTGGTCTGATTCCTTGGAATAGCCCCATGGTAATGAGAGGCAACACATTAGTCTGCTGGTCTTTACATTAAGCTGGTAGAAGAGGTGAAAGGAGGAGAGGAGAAGGAAGACATGGTATATCAGTGGCATTCAGAGAACACTCACAACCACTATTTTCTTTGTTATAGTACTAATATAGATCTATTCAATCTAAGAACATGCAGGTTTCCCTGATCATGACCCTTTGCAAATATCCCACTAAAACTACAACAGATCAGTTGCATTTAAACTCCGAAAATGGACATAGCTGTAAGATAAACATCAGACCTTCTAGCTTCTACTTTATTAACATTTGGAAGCTACATTCAAACAAAGTCCACTTGGATCAGTGTCATCTGTAAATCTAAAACCAAAGAAGGGTGCATTCTAAGCATCCTTCCAGTAGTGAGTGCACTGGTTTCCACCAGAAACAGCCCAGGTGCATCCTAAGGGGAAGGTTGTCACTGTGTTTGAGACTATCCATTGCATTAAATGTGTCAGGAGAGTTGATAGTATAGTGAAGAATAACTGTTTTCCATTCATCTTATCATATTTTTTGTTTCAACAAATTCCTCTTGACAATATTTCTCTGCCTCTAACTACTAGTGCAGAATGAAGCCTCCTATGGAAGCATCCAGTGAACTAATTACCCATTTGTGTTTAAATCCTACATCACCGTATGCCAGAGAATGGACATCAGTCAGGGCCATACTGCACTGCTGTATTTCTTCTCAGATTCTCCCTTCAGTGCCAGAAATATGTATTCCTTAAACTTGAAAAGAAGCAGGTTTAGAGTATGGTACTTTGTAGGATCAGGATAGAGGCAGGGATTGGGTTCCTGAGTCTGATTCAGTCTTTCTGATTCATTGTGTATCCTTGTTCAGAACCACTTGACGTTGCTTCATTAATTTACTTTAAATAAATGTCCTAGTATTTTTCTGAGAAATTATTTGAATTTGAATCTTCATTGAGGTTCTCAAATGAAATTTCTAGAACAAGAAATATTAAGTGGATTAATTTCATTCTTATTGCAAGGGAAATCATAACACCTCAGAGCAGGGAGGCCTCTTACTTATCAATTACTTATTGTTTGTACTGGCTGCTTAACATGCATTGTTTTCACAGTCCCTACTGAATGCCATAAGGATAGGTATTTTTTTCATCTGCATTTTAAAGATAAGGAGACTGAGGTATACAGGCAAAGAAAAGTTAAATATTTTGTCCAACGTTACACAGGTAGGACATAGAAAAACTTGGGTTGAATCCAGGTGTGTTTGATTTCCAAACTTGATTATGCTGTGGTGCCTCAGAAAGCAGTGGTTCCCAAACCTGCTCGGCTGTGACAAAACCATCAGATTGTCAGCTCTGACCCAAGTCATACATCCATCACGTAAACAATCCCTAGTACGGAACTTGGAAATCTGTATTTCTAAAAATCTCCTGGTTAGTTTTAGGGTTCACTGTTTTAGAGGATATAAGAGATACTGTGGTTATCCACATCACTGTAACTTATCTTTTTAAATACTATTAAGTACTATTTGAATGTTGAAAGAAGTATAGTTTTAAGGCAGTTTGATTTCTATTATAAAAGGCTAATCTATATCAAGATTAATCTATATCAAGAAAGTAGAGTCAATTATTCCTCAACTGAAAAAATAAACAAAAGGAGAGACAGGTAACCTGACTTGCGATGGTTGCTAAGGAAGACATTCCATATATACTACAAGAATTAGCAACCAGATTTTGATAATTTTAGAGAGGAGGAAGGACAGTCTATGTTATATAACACAAGCAAATCAACAAATATCTTGATTAACTACTCATAACAGTTATTGTGCTAGCATATAATTTGTAATCTGTAAATATGTGTTGAAATCCATAAAATGAAAACTAAATTTCTGCCATGCTTTTGCAGCATAATTCACTTCACAGCTAGACCATATGGCCCAGGTGTGTAGTAATTCTTTTAGTTGTGAAGTAAATTATGCTGCAAACGATTGACAGAAACTTCATTTTTATTTTATGAATTTAATTATTTACCTGAAAATGACTTGTGAGAGATGTCTGCTATATCTATACATTGTCTATGGAAACCACAACTAGTAGTTGTTGGTATATGTTGTAATGGAACCCTCATTTGGAACTCAATCTTCCTCGAGTTGTGACGGTCTTCCTAGGATGTAAAATAATCCATCATCTTCCATGTCATGCCGAGTCAATAGAAATTGACCAATATTCACCTCCTGATTTTTGCAGTCCCCACAGGGTAAATTCTGAATCAAATCTAACAACCTTAAACTATACTTTGGAGAATAAGCAATTATTTATGCAATTTCTCTTAATCTCTTTGGTTGTCAGAGAACAACTTTTTAAAAAGTAAGTTGTTTGCTCTTATTTGTTAAATAAAGTGGTATTGTTAACATGTATAGGTGCTTTAATGAATCCTTATTTAAACTGATCAGAAATTCAAATCATTAAGCTATATCTTAACACGAACTGAATGATTCTGTGAGAACCAGAAATCCCTACAAATTGTTGTTGTACAAATTTGTGGCATTTGTCTCTTCTTGATGATTTAGTTTGTAAATTCTACCATCTCTGTTTGATGTCACCTTTATTTTGCATTTTTAAAAAATTATTTGATACCACGGCAATATAGAATGGTGGTTAAGAATGTGACCTCGTGATTGAGGATTAAAATCCCGGCTCTACTATTTATAAATGTTGGACAATTCCTTTAACTTATAGACCTTGATTTTCTCATATGTAAAGTGGAAATACGTAAGGAACTATGTTAAAGTGTGGTTTGAGTATTAAATTAAGAAAGTATGAAGTATTCGGAATGGGGTCTGGCACATGAATAAGCATTCAATAAACATTCAATAAAAATTGTCCATAAAAAGGTATAAACTTTCGCTATAAGCTTTGGGTTCTTCTCTAAATTACAGCATATGTGAGAAGGTCTAATGAAATTTACATTAATTGGCTTAAATTTGAAAGGTATTAATTTATTTGTTCAGGACATAGCTTATTCTTTTGATTTTGAATTAGAAGTATAGTCATGTGTCACTTAATGATAAGGATACGTTCTGAGAAAGGCATCGTTAGGCAATTTCATCATTGTGCGAACATCGTGGAGTGCACTTACACAAACCTAGATGGTATAGCCTACCACACACCTAGGCTACGTGGTATAGCCTATTGCTCCTAGGCCACAAACCTGTACAGCATGTTACTGTACTGAATACTGTAGGTAATTGTAACATAACAGTAAGTATTTGTGAATCTAAACATAGAAAAGGCACAGTAAAAATACAGTATAAATAAGATAAAAAATGGTAACCTGTATGGGGCATTACCATGAATGGAGCTTGCAGGACTGGAATTGCTCTGGGTGAGTCAGTGGGTGAGTGGTGAGTGAATGTGAAGGCCAGGGCATCGCTGTGCACTGCTGTAGACTCTGTAAGCACTGTATACTTAGGCTACACTGTTTATTTTAAAAATTTTTCTTTCTTCAAAATAAATTAACTTTAGCTTACTCTAACTTTTTTACTTCATAAACTTTTAAAATTCTTTTTAACTTTTTGACTCCTTTGCAATAACAGTTAGCTTAAAACACACATTGTACGGGCCAGCCCAGTGGCATAGTGGTTAAGTTCACGCACCTGCTTCAGCAGCCTGGGGTTTGCAGGTTCAGATCGAGGGCGTGGACCTGCACACCCCTCATCAAGCCACACTGTGGGGGCGTCCCAAATACAAAATGGAGGAAGACTGGCACATTTGTTACCTCAGAGACAACCTTCCTCAAGCAAAAAGGGGAAGATTGGCAAAAGATGTTAACTCAGGGCCAATCTTCCTCAGTAACAACAAAACACATACACACACACACACACACTGTACAGCTGTACAAAAATGTTTTCTTTCTATATATTCTTATTCTGTAAGCTTTTTTCCATTTAAAAATTTTTTTTATCTTTTTTTACTTTCTAAACGTTTTTGTTAAAAACTAAGACACAAACTTACACATTAGCCTCAGCCTACACAGGGTCAGGATTATCAATATCACTGTCTTCCACTTCCACATCTTGTCCCACTGGAAGGCCTTCAGGGGCAATATCAGGCATGGAGCCGTCAGCTCCCATAACAACGCCTTCTTCTGGAACACTCCTGAAAGACTTGCCTGAAGCTCTTCTTGAGGAAGTGTCCCTCTTTTCAGAAGTATGTCCATGGTGACTTGCTTGGTTTATTTCTTCATTTCATCATAGATTTGCTTGTAAGCAGATAATGCACCATGAACACTCCCCCCTATTAATGAAAACCTTTCGGTGTTGGGGTCCATGTTTTCAAACTTTTTAAGGAGCTTGTTGAGGTCTGCAAAATCTTCTGCTAAACCTTTCACTGTGAGTTTTCTTGAGGGTTCTTCCTTTTCTTCTCCTACAGTTTCCTTTTCTCTTGCCTCTTCTTCAGTTGTGCATTCCTGTTCCAGTTCCGACAACTCACTAGTTAATGCCTCAAGAATCTCCTTTGGGAGCTCCTCAATGTCATCCTGATCCACACCCAGGGTAAAGGTGTTTGCCATCTCAGCCACAGCCTGGTTGGTTTTTGCAACCTCCTCATCCTTGGCAAATCTTTTGAAGTCATGGAAGAATCTCTATAGCATCTTCTTTCAGAGAGCATTCATACACTCCTTGGTGACATCACTTCAAGCCCAAATAAGAAGTTTTTTGGTTTTTTATTTTTAAGATTGGCATTTGAGCTAACATCTGTTGCCAACCTTTTTTTCTTCCTCTTCTTCTTCTTTTTCTCCCCAATTGCCCCCAGTACATAGTTGTATGTTCCAGTTGCAGGTCCTTCTAGTTGTGCTGTGTGGGACACCGCCTCAGCATGGGCTGATGAGCAGTACTAGGTCCATGCCCAGGATCCAAACCAGTGAAACCCAGGGCCACTGAAGTGCAGCCTACGAACCTGACCATTCGGCCTCAGGGCTGGACCCCTAAACAAGGTTCTTGATGCAGTCACGATGTTGTAATCCTTCTAGAATTGTATTGATGTCTTTTTCAGTTGCAACAATAGCCTAGGCAAAGATCCTCCTCAGGTAACAGACCTTAAAAGCTGCTATAACTCCTTGACCCATGGGTTGGATCAAAGAGTTGGTGTTTGGAGGGAGAAACATCACTCTGATATTGGGATGAAGATCAGCAATAAAAGGAGGGTGTCCAGGAGCATTATCAACAATAAGCAAAATCTTGAAAGGTACATTATCCTCCGAATAGTACTCCTCCATTTTGCTGGCATAGCAATTCAGGAGGGCATCTTGGAAAAGGAGATGGGTCATCCATGACTTATTGCTCCTGTAGTACACTGGCCATGTGTCCTTACTGATATGCTTGAAGGCCCTGGAGTTCTCATTGTCCCAGACCACAAAGGGTTTCAATTTGTAGCCTGCAACATTGTCCCCAAGCAAGACTATTATCCTGTCCTTAAAAGCCTTGAAAACTGGCTGACTTGGCCTCCTTTTAGATGAAAGTCCTTTTAGGCATATGTTTCCAGAATAGGGCAGTTTCATCCATATTGAATATTTGTTCTGGCAAGTAATTTTCCTCCACAATCAGGTTATCTGAAGTTTCCAAAAATTCTTCAGCTGCCTTCACATCAGCACTCTCACTACTCACTACTCACTTTCACATTATGCAGTGCATAACAATTCTTGAATCGTTTAAACCATCAGAGCTAGCAGTAAACTCAACATGTAGTCAGGTCCAGCTTTTTCTTTCAACATCACAAACAAACTTTTTGACTTGGCTGTGATCGTCATGGTTCTGAGAGGGTTATGCTTCTGTGTCTGGTCTTCAGTCCACATCATTAGAAGTTTCTCCAAGTCTGAAATAGGTCCAACTACTAGGGAAAACAATACGGAGTTTCCTCAAAAAATTGAAAATAGATCTAGCATACAATCCAGCAATTCCACTTCTGGGTACTATATACTCAAAGGAAACGAAAACAAGGTTTCAATGATATATATGCACTCCCACGTTTATTGCGGCATTATTTACAATAGCAAATATATGAAAACAATCCAAATGTCCATCAACAGATAAATGGATAAAAAAGATGTTGGTACATATACTCAGTGGAATATTATTCAGCCATGAGAAAGGAAGATATCTTCCCATTTGCAACAACATCGATGGACCTTGAGCACGTTATGCTAAGTGAGATAAGTCAGACAGAGAAAGACAATTACTGTATGATTTCACTTATACGTGGAATCTAAAAAAATAAACCTGTAAAAAGCAAACAGTAAAATGATGGTTACCAGGGGATGGAGGGGAGAATAAGAGTGACGGTGCTTAAAGGGCACAAATTTATAACAAGTAGTAACTAAGCCATAAAGATCTAATGCGCAGTATAATGAATATAGACAAGAAGATTATACCATATTATGCAATGTGATAAATATTGCTACATTGGCCATCATATTACACTATATATCAAAGTAACATGCAGTATATCTTAAACTTACACAATGTTACATGTCAAATTTATTCAATTAAAAAAAAGCTAGATAAAATTTCAAACCAAATAAACAAATAAAATAGGGTCAAAGATATCAGATAACCACCAAGGCATCAAGGACCTGAGAGCCCAAAATCCAAGAAAAGGGAAACATAGAGGTGAGCACAACATTTGAGACATATTTTCACCTATTTACAGCTGGAGGCTGAAAAGCCAAGAAATCAAGTAAAAAAGGGTGGTTAAGAAGCTGAGAAGGTTCATGGAGCTTTTGTTAATACAGGGCTGGGGAAACTAAGTTTGTAGTTCACAGACACCAAACAGATGGGCCACAGGTAAACACTGAAAGCTTTCAGTTTGAACACTAACCACTAAGAGTAAGTGTAAACTAGAAATAAACCTGTACATCTGTCCTTAGAAAGATTGAAACCCAGTTGCAAATCAGCAGAATCCCTAATTACATTAGGCATTACCCTCTACTCCAACTCCTGGCCAAAAGCAAAACTAATCCTCTTTGTAAGAAGATAACATCTTGGACTCTAGATGATTGTGTCATTGTCATGCCTTAAGCTTTGAGGAATTTTCTGATATAAGGTTACTGGGATTAATTTAAAGACAGACTTCAAAAGTTGTCTTGATGCTTATTCTAGAGCTATTCATATAGTGTTATGGAAAAAAGGAGCAAATAAACACAGAAAGTTCTTAAAGAAAAAAATGAATAAAATCAACTGTTGTTCGGACAAGTAAGGGTTTCTACATTGACTTCACTATTTGTATTAACTTTACCAGTGATAATAACTGCCCTCATGGTAAGGAAGGGCCATGAGATACTTAGGGACATCCACTCTTCCATTTTGAGGGATTTTTATCATCACAGCTTTCATAATCAACTGCACAGAGTCCCAAGGAAAGCAGAGCCATTCCAAAAAGAAAGCTTAACAGTTGACATTTTCATTGTCAAAGCTTCTTGATATGGGAGGTTTTTTTCCTAAGTTGATACTGAGTTAACCAGATAAAATAACAGTAAGCAACAACCAGAACCCCAAGGCCTGGAGTAAAAGGAAATAAATGCGATAAAGTTACAGGCTATCAAAGGAAGGAAGGTCGCACAGAGCTGATGCCAAGAGCTTTAAGGAGCCAGAGGCTCTGAGCTGCTCCTGGTACCTCTGAGGGGACCCTGCAGGGCTGGCTGAAGGAAGCTGGAGGCTAGGACAACCACGGCGGCAGACACAATGTTGGCAGAGACAGTACAACAGAAAAGAAATATTTTCTTCCATCCTCTCTCTTTCAAATATCGCTCCAATTCTTCCGTTTCCTCAATCCAATAGAAAAGCAGTGGACAAGGGAGTGTGGAAAATGTAGTTTACAGGATCCCAGCCCCAGAATCACAGAACAAACCAGATGAGTAGAACTGGAGCTGAGAAAAAATAGATAAATAGCTAGTAAACAAATCAACCTAGATAGGGAGAGCTGGCCTTTTTCACTGTGTATTTATCACATACAGAGAAGAAAACACAAACAAAACAAGTTCAACTGCTTGGATTATATGTGGTTCTAGTTCCTGGCACACTCTTCTCTGATTGCTGGATCAGTGAGCCAGCACATATACTCACTTGAATTAATCTAACAGTTTAAGATCCAAGTGAAATAATGTGCAGACAAAGAGTGTGGACACCTCAGGAGTATATCTATGTCATATATGGATTGATCTCTTATCAATGAAAACGAGTGAAAGAAAAAAAGAGATAAATAAAACATAAGCAAACAAGGAGATAATATGGCATAAATAAATGGAAGAACAATAATTTGGGGGAAAATATTTACTACAGGGGAAATAATTTCCAACAAAATCTACTTTGGCCTTCTAAAATTTTTAAATGGATGGCAGTGAAAAACATCAGAAGTCACGGAGGAGTTAACAGATTAATTGAACATGTAATTGTCTGAGAGGCATTTGGGATGCTTCCAGGGCTAGCAGAGTAAGAATAACTTGCAAACGTCTCCTTTTTTTAAGTGACATTAATATTTCAGTAGGTTATCAAAAGCTTTGTTACAATAGATATCTCTTTGCACAAAAAAGAAAACAAAAGAGAGAGAATCATGTTCCCACAATTATCTAACTTACTTCAAACTCTACTAGGCTACAAGTTACTTTTAGCACAACAAAAATTTGTGACAAATCTTGATTTTTTGTTGTTCAGCTTGAATCTTAGATCAATAACAAGTCAATATTCTTAAGAAGTAATTTGAGGAAAAAAAGAAACAAACATTAGATAATAATAAAAACAGCTAGTATTTATTGAGCTTGACATAATTCTAATCCTTTTGTATGTATTAACTCATTTAACTCTGACAACAGTGGTTTGTGGGGACTATTAATAATTCTTATTTTACAGATGATGAAACTGAGGCACAAATCGCTTAAGCAAGCTGACCGATATCACTTTGCTAGTGTTAAAAAAAAAGAAATAATAGGCCTCAAATGGAGTCATTTTGCCCTCATGACAGCAAAACCAAGACTCAGTTACAGTTTCAGCCAGTCTCAGGAATGTAACCATTAAACAGTCAACTGGAAATTTCCTGACCAGCACTTGTGAGGTAATCTGCGTGATAAAATTTCTGCCATTCCCTTTTCCCCTAAAGAAGATGTCCTGGCCTGAAACAATCCCTTTTTTCCTAATACCTTCTCTCCCCACCTTCCTTCTGCTTATAAAACTTCCATTTGGTACAGTTCCTTGGAGCGCCCTTCCAGTTGCTAGATGGGATACTGCCAAACTCACGAATCATTAATTAAAGCCAATTAGATCTTCAAATTTACTCTGTTAAATTTTGTTTTTTAACACTAGTAAGATGCAGAGTCAAGATTGAACCAAAGCAATCTGAGCCTGGGAAGACAGGCACAAACGGACAGGGGTTTGGGTTTTCCAGATCCTGACTCCATTGGTAAATTCATTTCTCTAGTGTCCTTCTCTCTTCTCCTTCATAATCCAATAGTGGAAGTTGCCCACACCATACACACAGACTGTCAAATGCATACAGATCCTCATTTTATGTCTGTGTCCCATAAACACACATTTTTGACTTATTAAATCTAAAGAATAAATTAAAAATCCTCTGCTTGTATGGAGAGAAAAATGTTTATCTAGCAATTTCAACCATGGCAGGTGTGCCATAATCAATGAGAAGCAACTAGAAAAGCACAGTCCAAAGGCAGCCTAGATTTCAGAAGGTCAATAGACCCCTCTCCCATGGAGCTACTTAATGTCGGTTTTTCAAACTACATGGAACACAAAAAACACATTGATAATTCAGTACTTTTTTTAAATGACAGGATACGTTTTTATTTCCTAAGAAATCATTTCTAGACTCAGAATATTCTTTATGTATCATTAAAAACACAGTTCAGTGTTGACACGGAGACTTTAAAATTAGAGTGGATTAAAACGTATTCTAAACAGGTCCCTATCACACATTATTAATGGATAAGACAAAGAAAGTTGACATGTTTCTATCACTTAGTAAACCAGGCACAAATAGGCCATCAGTAAAAACTGGTAAACAAATAGATAAGTAAGGCTGACAACCGTTTTTCACTGTTTCATAGCCTAAATATTTTTCAGAAATATATGAAATTTGCAACAGTCATTAAAGATTTAAATTCATGACTGTCTTTTTTAAAGTTATAAGAGTAAGATTTTCCTCTTTATTAAAAATTAACATTAGCCAGAAAAGTCAAGTGTTAAATAATAAATAAACGTAATTTTTAAAAATCAGAGCAATATGAAGTTTAAGATAGAAAAAAAATACTTATTTTCTAGAATCATTTTTTATCCTAGGTACCTTGTTAAGTAAAAAACTAAAAAGATATCTTTATCACAGAAGAAACTTTAGTAGGGCTGGCATCTTGGCCAAAGATAAAAACTACACGAAAGTGCTTTAGAAAACAACTTGAGGAAGATGGGACCGAAAGGAGAAGCTTCCTCTTACCACACATCATTTAGCACCAGGAATTACAGGTAGTTAAGCTGCCCTTTTAGAAGATGCAGAGACTCAGGAGCTGTTCCAACCTTGGCAGGGTGTGCAAGCTGTCAGAGTAGAGATGTTAAGGCAATCTAGGCAGGAGTTTGAGGCAGAAACACACCAGAGCCGATATTTGCATCTATACAAAAATGAATCACAGAGAATTTGCATCCAGTCTGTGCAACCACCACTCTCCCACTTCCTTAATTGGAATCTTAGAAAATAAGATCAGTTATTAGACTTGATGGGAATAAATGATAGACACACACACACACACACACATACACACGGCAATTGGAAGCAATAATGAGAGACAGAAAATATTTAGTATTACCGACAATCAAAGCTTACTGACAAAGGTATAATAAAAGCCAGATTTTCAGAGATAAAGAGACACTGGGGTTCCTTTTGTTCAACTGTTTCCTTTACAGATGAGTACATTAAACTTAGGCTTTACATGGCTAGCTCACATTCATGAAGTGATTTTATAGATAAAAACAAGCACTAAATGCAGTTTTTGCTGTTGTTGTTTATAGTGAGGAAGATTTGCCCTGAGTTAACATTGTTGCCAATCTTCCTTTTTTTTTGCTTGAGGAAGATTAGCCCTGAGCTAACATCTGTGCCCATCCCCCTCTCCTTTGTATGTGGGATGCTTCTGCAGCATGGCTGATGAGTGGAGTAGGTCTGCGCCCGGGATCTGAACCTGCAAACCCAGGCCGCTAAAGCGAAGCACACAGTACTGTAACCACTTGACAACCGGGCTGGCCCCAATATACGCAGTTTTTAACTACTAGTCTTGTATTAATAATTTTATTTTTTTAAATCAATCTTGGATTTACCATGGTACTGGTGAGGGTTCTCCAGAGAAACAGAACCAATAGTAAATATAGATGTAGATATAGATATACAGATATATAGATAAGTATAGATAAAAGGCTATGGAGCCTGAGAAGTCCCACAACTGGCTGTCTGCAAGCAGGAAAACCAGTGGTGTAATTCAGTCTGAATCTGAAGACCTGAGAACCAGGGGCACCAAGGTGTAAGTTCAAGTCCAAAGGCTTGAGAATTGGGGCCTATGGTGTAAGTCCAGGTCCGAGTCAGAAGGCTGGAGAAGCAGGCGTGCCCGTGTCTGAGGGCAGAAGATGAATGTCTCAGCTGAAGCAGAGCGAGTGAATTTACACTTTCTCCATCTTCTTGTTCTATCTAAGCCCTCAGCAGATAATGCCCTCAGCAGTGGATAATGCCCACCTGCACTGGCAAAGGCAATCTTCTTACTCAGTCTACCAATTTAAACACTAATCTCTTCCTAAGACATCCCTCCAGACGCGTCCAGAAATAATGTTTCTATCTGGGCATCCCTTAGCCCAGTCAAGCTGACATACAAAATTAACCATCACAACCATCAGATCCTCCTTTTTACTTATAATATGCAAATAACTAAACCATCTATCCCACCTATTCTAGAACTTTTCCTCCTAACATAGCCATTCATTAAGATGACGGAATCAGAATGCGAATTGTTCACATATTCTAGGAAAACGTAAATAAAACAAACCAAAATAAAGTGGGTTATTCAAAATAGTTTTGAGTGTAGTTGCCTGTACTCCAAAAAGAAAAGACAAATTTAAATATTCTTTATTATAAAATATTTTGGTGGGAGGAACATTTACTCACTTTATAGAAAAGTAACTGTGGCATAAAATCATTGGACACAGTCATAGTCCAAACTGAGTTCCAAGAATCATGGGGAACATGGAAAAAAAGGGTACTCAAAAACAGAGAAGTCACTGAAAGCTTTAGGGTATCTTTCTGGAGAAGAACCATGAAATATTTTTTTCTTTAGTTTTGCCTAGGAGAGAGCCTATTAGAATCTTCAGAGTGGATTGTAAAGAAGGGCTGGCTAGTCCTGTTTGAAAAAGCTCCGAGTGAATCTGATAGGCTGAATTGGATGGCAGCCACAGTGGGGATGGAATGTTATGTCTTTCATCCTGACAGATGTCCAGACTTTGCTTTGATCAAATTACACAAAGGCCTGTAGAGAAGGGATCGAAAGTGTCAGATACCACATTAGACTCCTTACATCATTATCTCATTTAACCTCCTTGTATCCACTTCTCACAAAAAATTCAGAAATAAGCAAATTTCATTCAGAGAAGTCATTCATTTGCTCTCCCTTAAACTGCTTCTACAGTAGTTTAAAAATATTTAATTTTTTTCGTTTTGAAGATGAGAATGTCATCTTCCTAAAACATATTTTCAAAAGTTGTTTACTGTATTTAAACCAATAATACATATGTATATTTGTATTAGTGAAATACATATGTATATTTCTCTAATGTCACATCAGAGACATAAAACCATATACATTTCCTTAAATGTGACAGCTTAGCCCCCAAACTATCCTGATGGTTGTAATTCAAGGAAACATGAGTGATACAAATTGTGTGGAGCCAATAAGTTGCTCACAGTAACAGTCTGTGGTGCTGCTGGCAGAGCTTTTACCAGGGGAACCCTGTCTGTGGTCTCAAAACTCTGGTTATATGCTTTATTCCAGTTACTAAAAGGAAAACAAAATAAAACAAAACAATTCTGCGCTACTACAACTCGCCCAGGGTTAATTAGAATGTTCTCCTTTGGCCTTCTGAGGCTTCAGGTTGTGACAAACGGAATGCATCCCAAGCAGCAAACAGCGAATATTAATATGCCCTCTGCAGAGGGCTTAGTTTTAAATGAAGTCAACCATAATCAGGTGTTTGCTGCAAATCATCCGCCTATAAATGTTATTAACATTGCAACCTGCTTGACACATCAAGTCATTGTGTTTACAACCTAAAGAAAATAAAACATAAAATGAAAACAGTTTCTTGTCAGGGTCAGGCCACTGTCATTAATTTTATTCTTCTCCACGGTGTTTTTTAAATTTTGTTTTGTTTTGTTGCAGATTATTTTCCGCAGGAGGCTGTCATTAGCTGACTCTCCACTTGCTTTATTGATACGTAGAGAACAAGAGAACTTCGAACCAAAGAGTTATTTCGATAATGACAAACAAAAAGACATTAGAAAGATGTGTTGGTGTTATTGGAATCAAAATACTCCATAGAACAAACAAAAGGAAACAGAAACCCTAGTGTCTTGGAGTTCCTAAAAAGAGTACCCATTCTTTTGGAAAATCCATCCAAACCAGTATTTCTAAAGGTGAACAAACAGTTCTGTGAGAGGCATTTCTAAGAGACTGCTATGTGGGAGGCAGATCTAATAATTTTAAAATACAGAAAGAGGTAATTTAAATTCTCAGATGGAGAACAACCTTAAACATTTATAAGAACATTTTGTATCATTAATTATTTAATGGGTAAATGTGTGTCAAATCTCTTCTTCAATTTCATTTAAATTTTAAAAATAAAACTACTTTATCAAGACAAAGACTCACCTGAATAATAAAATGTTGAACTATTCAGGCAACTCTTCATCTGTGTCTTAGATGGCCTTCTGCAGGGGGTTAATAAATAAATACACAGTAACAGAAGGAGATCCCTGCTGGTGGAGCAGAGAATTGGAGAGGATGCTTGCAGACTACTGTCCAAACAGCAGTATGGGACACACAGCAAGTTGTCTAGAAGGAGCTAATCCCAGTCAAAAGGGTTCAGGAAACAAAACCACAGCAGAGATGAAGGCAGCTGAGTGGGGAACAGCAAGGGGATTCAGACTAAGAGGAGAGTGGGGATTCCCTGGCAGTATTTTGTATGGTCTATCTGTGGCTGGGGGCCATGTCCGAAATTCTGCGAATATGTAAAATTGGTAGCGTGTGTGTGTCTGTGTATGTATATGTGTGTATATGTATACACGCACACATATATACACACTCACACACACATTCTTTTTCCTTTTTTGTAGTGAGAAAGGAATAAAAAATCACCTTGGAATCACTGAAAACAGCCCCTCTGAGAGGGTTTGTTTGGGCCCTTTGATATAACTCAGGAAGAACAAGTTATATGCAGCCACAGCAGCTTCCCAGCAGGGTGGGTGCAGGGTAAATACGAGCATATCCTCAGAAGTTGTCGGAGAACTAGAGATCCTTGAAGGAGGAAGGAGGACAGCAGTTCTGGGTGTGTGAAAGGGCTATTCCAGAAGAAATCCTTGTCTCTGGTTAGACTTGGTCCTTAGGAGGCTTTATATGAGAATGGACATGGGGCTCTGTAATTTTGGGAGTGTGGGTATAGTGCAGGCCTAGTCAGAGGACATTGGATCATCCTGCCCCACAGGACAACGTGGCCTGTGCAGTTCTGGACTGGCAAGGGGGGCTGTTATTGCCACAGGGGACCAGCATCTTCTCTCAGACTGCAGTCTTCTCAAATTGGTTTTCAGGAGCGATAGTATGTGGCAGAGACAAAAGCAACAACAGAAGAATCAGACTCCAGGTATTTCATGTGTGTCTAGACAGTTAGGAGAAGGAATCCTTAAAGGGATTTCCTGATGGCAGATCAGGTAGCACCTAATTGGGAAAGGACAGTGTTGAACTTACTTGCACCTTGAGTTTTAAAAGCAGTTCCTACTAGTCATATTGCCCACATCCATGGCCATTCAAAAGCAAGTGGCTTCTCAGAATCCAGCTGCACAGGCTATCCTTAACCTGAAAAAAGATGTTAAATCTGAGTTCTGATGTGACAAGTAGTTCTATGATATTCTGGGGGCCTGTTTAAGGAGATTATATCTGAAGGAGCATTGAGTTTCTTCCTTAGTCTTTGCTCCCTAAACCGAGGCAGAAGGTTTTTCTTCAAGAACAACCATTGAACAGTAAGGTTCCAGCTCTGGTGTTCAGCTTGTATTTGTAAGAATCAAAGATGCTGATAAACTCAAGGTTTCCTCTCACCCACGTCATGAAGGAACAAGTTCTTACCATGATGTCCAATTTATTTTTTATTTCAAGAAAGCATGAATGAGTCAGTTTTCAAAAACTGAACAGTCCCAGGGAGTGTCCCATTAAGAATGGTATTATTTTATTAACTACATATTTCAAATGCATTAAATAGTAAAAATATAACAGAATCCATGTACACAGCACCAAGATTTTTTAAAAATTGCACTTTTCTATTCTTGTTTTAATTATTTCTCTTCCCAGGCATAACCATTATCATGAAAGGGGTATATGTCCTCCTCCCATATGTAACTATTCTGAAGTTGTCACATGTTTATTTGCACTTTCACTGCATATATATATTTTATTATAACTCACTTTTTTAATACAAAATTATATTTTCTAGTCTTAATCATATTCATACATGTAGAATTAGTTCATAACTTTAGCTATTTAATAGTCTGTTGCACAAATATACTACCTTTCTCTACCCATTCTCCTATTAATGGATATTGTATTTCTAATTTTGACTATAAATAATACTGTAAAGAACATCCTTTTATTTATTTCTGTATGTACAAATGCAAGAGTTTTGTAGCGTTTTACAATCACAAGCCTTGACTCATTAGGAGATGTAAAATCAATTTAGTGAGTTGTAAATAACATTTGAAATACATATGATGAAATGATATATGATATGACGTGATATCATGCGATGTGATAAAAGCAGAATAAAAAGAAATGTCAGTGCATTACAAGGTGAAATGTAAGAATTGTTTCTTGAAACTTCTGTATTAATTTGTATATATGTCTATACACAGATGATCAAAAAGTGAGAAAAACGCTGCTCTGCTTTATATACTGAGAAGCAGAATTGCTGGGTCACACAGGGCATTTGCACATTCAGCTCTGCTACATAACACCAAATTGTTTCTCAAAGCTGTTATGTTGCCTTATAGCTCCTTCCCGCATCTGTGCTGCTCAAGAGATTAGATTTCCCCACTTCCCTGCTTACACTTGAAATTATCAGATTTCTTTAGATTTGCCACTCTTAATGGTCTCACTTTCTAGCTGTTTTGTGTTTTTGTGATTTCCAAAATGGTTAAGTAGTTTTCCATATCAATACTGACAATATGCAATTTTTCTTTGTGAATTTCTTGCTTACATTCTTTGCCCATTTTTATATCATATTGGTTTTTTATCCTTAATGATATGTAGAAGTTTTTAAAGTAGATATTCTTGATACTAATCTTCTATCATTTATTTGCACTGGAAATACTTTCTCTCAATCTGGTCTTTTCAAAGTCTTTCACTCTGTTTATAGTGTCTTGTCACACAGATCTTATTAATTTAATGTGGTAATCCATCTTTTATAGTTTGCTTATATCATGTCACTCTATCTGGGTATTAAAATCAACAACAAAACAATCTCTATGTTCTTTTAAGCATTTTAATTGTTAATTTCCAAATTTAAGTTTTTATCTAGCATTTATTTTGTGCATGATTTGAGGTTGAGATCTGATTTTAGTTTTTCTGTGGATACATAGCCAATTGTCACAGCAACATGTATTGAATAACCCATCCTATCTCCAACATATATTGCCACTTCCACCATTGACTAAGTTATATGTATGTGGGCCTTTTCCTGGATTCAGTGTGAACATGTGGCATTAAAAAGAATGATCTTTTGGGACTGGCCCTGTGGCGTAGTGGTTAAGTTCGGTGTGCTCTGCTTCGGCAGCCTGGGTTCATGGGTTTGGATCTTGGTCGCAGACCTACACCACTCATCAAGCCATGCTGTGGCAGTGTCCCACATACAAAATAGAGGAAAATTGACAACAGATGTTAGCTCAGGGCCAATATTCCCCACCAAAAAAAGAAAAAAAAAAGTGTTATCCTCAACCTGGCTAATAGCACCAACAAGACTCAACCCACCATCAACAGTCTGGTAAAGCCCAGGTTTCCACATTTGGGCTTCTTTCTAACTGAAAGAGGTGGGGGATCATCAGAGTCTAGCTGATGCCATGATGTCATGCTTCAGACTTGGGAGAATTCTGAATGGTCCTAGAATATCTTATCATTGTCAGACAACAAAGATACTTTTAGGAATGATGGGGTGGTAGTGAGGAAAAAACACAAAAGAGAGCTTGATGGGGCTAACACTTTTCCAGTTGTGATAATTTGAGCCACTACAATAATAATCTTCATTAATATTATGAATAATGGAAATAAATTGAGCTTGTAAAATGCTATTCAATCATTATTATATTGAAAGGAGCTAACAATATAAGTTGTACAAAAGGTTTTAGCCATGCAAAACATGGATCTATATTAAAGGATATGTTTTTGATTTTAGTCATTTCAATAAACACAGTCAATGCTAATACACATTATTATTCAATAATAGTTAACATTAGTTAATTAATAATGTTGGTTAATAACATTAGTCAATGTTACTACACACAGGCATTTTGCATCTTCTACTAAGTGTATGTCTTTGTATAAGTTGTGTACTGTTTTCTGTGTGTGTTAGTAGAAAAGAGTAAACACAATAAACTATATGTAAGGCAAAGCATCTTGCAAAAATTGGAACTGGCCATCACCTGTGGTCTCTCCTTATAGCTAGGTGGAAAGAGGGCTCAATATTGTATTCTAAAATGATGAATTAGACAAATGTTTTAAAGAGATAAGTTAACTTCTCTGAATCATTCCCTCATTTTCTAAGACATTAATTCTGTGGATGACCACCAATTTATAATAACACTAATAAGGAATACCTAAGATTCTAATAATGCTAAGAAAACAAACTAATATTATACAATAATATTCCATCGTTAAAGTAATTCTGGGCAATCAAATCATATGTATACAATGTACACTTTAAAAGGAAGATGTTAAGCTAAGAAGACATATGTAATAATTCTCAACTGAAAATAAAGAAGTCCTACTAATATAAACAGGAAGCCAAATCTGTGGAAAAAGTGAAGATTTGACTCACTCTCAAAGAAGCAGCCAGATGCCAGGACTCAGCAAAGAATCCATCTGTTGATAACCCAAATACTATAATTGGATGGACCTGAGACAGTGTTTTCTCCTTTTTGGTCCAGAAAGATTATTTGAACACATGAAATGTATCAAAATATTTCTGCTCTGAAGCCATAAAACAATACTAAAACAAATATAACCTTCTCCCTAGGAAACTATAAAGACCAAGTATAGAAATAACAATGTGTTAAACATACATTGCAAAGGATTTTGAATAGATTAAGTACAAGTACATTAATGTTTGGTAATCACCATATTTGTATATGTATTGTCTGCTGTTTAAAAGGTTTAAAATACTGGGATCAGTAACAAACAAGTAGCAATTATAGTTTTAGTAGTTCAAGAAATTCAATTCATTACATTTTTACCCATGTTCAAATGCTTAAAAAAATTATTTTCAAAGTTTTACGAAAACAAGATGTTTTATAAATTGAGTGTTAAGCTGAAATGCACACAGATGCAGTAGAGCAGATTCATCAATGTATAGTCCTTCATATATTACACAGAAATGAACAAATACTACCAGTTTGCATTTATGCATCTAATTTGATGTTTTTCAAATTACAAAAGGAAAGTATGCATTAAGTCAAATGAAAAAATTCAGAGTTGAGTAGAGCAAGATATCATCTTCTCATCCCACCCACCCACCAAACCGTACTTGCCTTGGATAATCCATATTAGTGGCCTGGTACACGCACTTTCACAACTTTCTCCCTGCTCATCCAAACCCACACCCAAAAGTGTACCCCCACTCAGGTATTTATTTTCAGAATTGACTCACACCATGTACCATATACCTTGATTTGTAATCTGCCTTTTCATGTTTCATTTTAAATAGCTATTTCCATATATCAGTAGATAGATATCAAACACTGATTTAAAACATAAGCTTTTCTACTTATGCATGTACACACACATGAATGTTTTATATAAATGCAAGGATACCATCACGGTACTTCTTTTTTTAGGTTGGCATTACTTGTTCCTTTTTCTTTTTTGCTTCTTCCACTCATCTCTTCCCTTGACCCAAATTACTCTCCCTGCCCTTCCATCCACCCTAGGGTGACACATATTAGCAGTCTGATATAGATCAGAAAATGACCTGATGCTTTGGAAATGGCAGGGAGAGATGGAATTGCAATGAAGTACAAGGTATTACAAAAACATGTTGCCGTTATTAGTAGAGATTTTAATTATAATAATTTATTTAAAAAAATAGTTCTTATATATTAAGGCTATGGAATGTGTTAATCTGAGCTATAAAATAAAATATGTTAATTGAAAATATATTCCCTAAATGATTAAAAAGCAAGATGTAAAAAACATTTGAGTAAAAGTGTTTTTTAACCTTGTTTGAGATGTAAAAACTTAAACTCGTGTGAGGGAGATGCCAAACAGCACCTGTTTCTGGAGGGAGAAAAGCAGTTTACTTTCAGTTCTTAGCAGGCACAGAGAGAACACCAGGATTTGTTCCTCTGGCCACTCAAGTTTGAAACTCTGACCTCAGTTTGGAAGCTAAGTTTTGAAGCTACTTGCACATCACCTCATTTTAAAGCCACATGGAGACTAAGAAATAATCTAGTTCAACTGTTTTCATTTTTTTTAAATAGGGAAATTAAGGCCCAGAGAGGTTAAAATAGCTTGCCTAAGCTTTCAGAACTAATTAAAAGCAAATCTGGGACTCAAATTGAGGTCTCTGCTTTCAGTTCAAAAATTTTTGTTTGTTTTCTCTGTTTTCTTTACAATACTACTCAAAATCTCAGGCACAATGAAGAACGTATAAGAATCTGTACACAAACCTGTAGTCCCTTAGCAATGATCTGTTCCTTCAGACGTGTGATTAATAAGGACAGAAGCCTTTGGCGATGGCGTGAATACCCGCTAGCTCCACAGTTGTGAAAGCAAGCGATGGCTGCTGTGTCAGCTCTTAGCCATCTAGATTCTTGAATGGCAATTTCCAGTGATGTGTGGGTCCGTTATAGCTCCCAATTCTGTACCCCACTATTCTTGAAAGTCTGTAAAAGAGACTACATTAAAACGTGTTAGTTTCAGACATAGGTTCATCACACTCCTTTGAGTTTCTGAAGTCAACACAGGTGAATGAGCAAATAGTCAGGACACAGAAACCACATATCCAAACATATATATAAGCATACACAGAAAGATGCCAGAATTTTTGTTCACTAATTTTACTTTTTACACTTCAGTTCACTGTAGAATGGTTTATAGCAAAAATGATAGCACGAACTTTTCCTATTTAGGAAAATAAACTTGTAAGACCTTTAGCCAACTGTACAGTTAGAGGAAACAATCCTCACAAAAGACTGCCTTCATTTCTGACACCAAGTGCAAATTTGAAGGTCTCCAAGATTATCTTTAGTTTCTGTAATTCACTAGAAGGACCCACGGAACTTGCTGAAAGTTTCTATTCTTATATTTGTGGTTTATTACAGGGAAAGGATAAAATTATAATCAGCAAGGGGAAGAAGCACGTAGGGCAGAGCTCAGGAAAGGCATCAGTGCACACCTTCTGTTGTCCTCCTCTGATGCAGTCATGGACATGTTACTTTCCTGGCATCGAAGCGTGACAATACACACAGCATATTGCCAACCAAGAAAGTCAAACCAAGCCTCAGTGTTCAGAGATGTTGTCAGGGCTCCATTATGTAGCCATGATTGATTGATTGTCCAGGAGGATAATCCGAGTCAGCCGTCCCTCAGGAGGTCCACTGAGATGGTGTGACTCAAAAACCCCACCCTAAAGCACATTGTTGGTCTTTCTGATGTGGCCATCAGTGACCCAAGGTTCCAAGGCAGACAAAGACATTCCCACCATGCATCACAGCCCAAGAGCTTAGTGATTACCTCCTAGAAGCCCCAGGCAAAGGCCAGTCCTCTTTTTGGGGAAGTTAAATTCTTTATTACACAGAACTTCTTCTGTTGACAATGACCTAAGGAAAAGCTAATTTCAGAATTCTCAATGCTTTGCCCATCAGAGAGAGTTTCTGTCTATCTGTATGATTATAGACTAAAATTTGCATAGGGAAAATTAAGGGGAAAAAACACCTTTCTTACTTTTTCAAAAAAAAGAAAGGATTTTCATGTTGATATGATATGGTACAATTAGATCATTGGATTTCCATCATTTCACTCAGAGATGTCAAAGGAAGAAGACATTCTGACAAGGAGGCTGAGGGGGTTACTATGGAAAGTACTAAAACAAAAACTGTAAGTGACAGTACTTTTCACTAATAATGTTATTTATAATAGTAGTTTACCTTTTGAAAATAAGTAAAAGTAAAAACTGTCTGTTTTCCAGGGAGTAAGGAGGGGAGAAGGAACAAGCAGTAACTGGAAGATCAATATTTTTCTCACTTGGGGGTCAAAATTGCTAATACTGATCTGTAGACAAAGGAGACAACAGCAGATTGTCTAAAACCATAACCATACCCTTGTCTCTATACTCCCTTTTGAACAGTAATGTACACTAGAACCAGAATTAGAGTTTTAAAATATTATAACAATGTTATTTTCTTTGGGTAATAGACATTATACACAAAAGAACGAAAAACAACTAGATATATTTTCTCTTTTCTGTATTTAACTTTTCAGTGAAGACTTTGTAATAACATAGTCTATTGAATCTGATATGTTCTTGTATTTGAGGAAGCACAAGAAAAATGAGAAATGTAACATCAAAAAAAGAAAAAAAATAGATATTGTGCAAAACATCTGAATAGTGACAATTTCTCTTATATAATTTTCAAATGATTATTATATTTTTCTCCAAAGAGATTTAGAAAACTTGTTCAGGAAATGTCCTCCAAATGTTCCCCTAAAACTGTAAGAAAGATGCCAAAATTACATGCGGCTCACCCTAACAAAATGACATTTTAACTAAGAATGTATTTTTAGAAATTGCAAGAAAAATACTTCGTGTTGTGGCCCCTGAACTTGAAGGAGGCTAGCTATGCACATAATCCCATAGATCCAGCGCATAGCAATAGAAAAGTTCGTTTCTTATTAACTACATGTTAGGGCTGATCTGATTCAGAAAAAAAAAAAAAAAATCTAAGATTAATTCTCAAAATAAATGAGAAACATAGATGAATTTTTAATTTAATTTTGAATGCTAATGGCATCTTAGTTATATTAAAGTGTTAAAGTCTCAGGGAATGTTTTGCTTTCAATCAAATCCTTTGGGTCTGTTCCTTGCTTAGGCCTGACTGGCAAAAAAGCATAATGCATAGTTTTGGTTTTTTCACCAGATTGTTAACTTACTGAAGGGAGTAGGAAAAGGGAAAAGGAGAGTGAGAATGGATTTATCAGTAGACAGCGGGGATTGTCTGTCGCCCAGAAAGCCCCAAACCCACATTTTTCTTAGAGTGGACTAGTCTCTGTCTAGGTTTTCAAAACTTCTCATATGTCCCCAGACCTAGCTATTTCTTATTTCCCAGCTGTGACCTAATGACTTTTTTTCTGAGATATTCAACCCTCTTGCTCAACAAAAAATATAGACAGCAAAGAAGTACTGTCGTTGTTTTTAAGACTTTAAGTCTCTGTAGTAAGAATCTTTTCCTGTTTGCATATTTACTTCACTCCTTGAGGGCAGGCAGGGTCACTTAGAGGATAGAGCATGGGATTCAGATTCAAATCCAGGCCCAAAATTTACTGCTTTAATCTTGAAAGTTAATGTAAATTCTCAAAGTCCATCTTCTCCTCTCTAAAATAAGGATACTAATAACCTCCTTGCAAGTTCACGATTAGGATTAAAATGAAACAACATATGCCCCCTTTGTGTTACAATGCTCTCATACTAGAATGAAAGCCATAGCCTAAAGAAAGGCAACATGGAAGAGAATCTGCTTTGTTTCTTGACTAGGATGCTTCCTTCACTCAGACATAATTCCAACGGATACTGGAGCAGGAGACAAATATGAATGATCGATACTTGTCTGTACTCAGAACTGCCACTTCCCTTTGTCCACTAAGCCTTTAATACAAAACACTATCCATGCTTCCTGTTATCTGTAGGCTAAGTTCTTTCTGAACTCTCTCCTCAGAACTCTACAGAGAGCCCATTCAAGCTATATCACCTCAGCCCTGCTCTGGTAGGTCTGAGTTCTAATAGTGGAGGTAGTTCTTTCCTTCTGAAGCTCAGTGGCCCCAGGTAAATAGGCCTCTAGCTTTCCTGCCCCACCAGTTTGCCAGGCATATCTTGACACACCAAAATCTCTAAAACTCAACCTAGATTTTATGTTATTGTCATTTGTCTTAAATCTTGAAGATGTCAGCAGAGTCAGAACTATTTCTTACTTTATCTTTATCTCCAACTTCTTTTAGTGAATTGCTTTGTTCAATGTAGCTTCTTAATAATCTTTGTTAGAAAGACAAAGGGAAAGTAGTAAGCCATCCTTACCACTTGACTGCTCCTTTAACTTATTCAAATATAGCACATCCCAGCCTTATTTTAGGTCTGTGGCTCTCATCTGAATTTTCGTTTCTCACTTGGATCCTAGTAGTTCATGTTACTCACCCACAGAGACCCCTTGAGAGTTTACTTTTAGATTCAAGGGACTTGGTCAATATCATTGCTTGATAAGATGAAGGCAATTTGCAATGCAGTAGAGCTCAGGAAGGTAGGAATATTTGAGACTTGAACCAAGGAATTCCTTTGAGGGGAGGGTCAGGGAAGGTCACCACTTGGGGTCAGTGGTATCACATGGCCCAGGAAAGTTCCAACACCAGTGACTCCTTCCTTGGAGCCAGCAAACACCTCTAAGGGAAGAAGTAGATTTCTGCAGGACCCCAATTCACTCATAGCCTCCAGAAGTCCTACTCTACTTGCAAATCCTAAAGTCTGAGTTTCACTCTTGTTTCCTCAATCAACATCACCAGCAATATGATGCAGATATAATTCTTATAGTTAATGTATAGATTTTTTTTGAAAAAAGCAGGATACTTAGAAGTTAAGCCTATTTCCAACATAAAAGTCAGCCTATATTAGAAGCTGTCTTGAGCAACTGCTCCTCCCTGCCCTTTGTATCCCTCTGTAATGAAAGAATCTCTCTTACCATTACTCATAGCTTCCTCATTTCATCAACCCCAGTTTGACTATATCTCCTACAAGTCAATAACTACAGGCATTTTCTTCTATTAATCCTCATATTTGCCTTTGATTTCCAAGTTATTATAGCTATGAGGCAAAGGATATGAAGAACCTAAAATTCAAGTTGTTTCTTTTCTCTTTTTTCTGTCCTACTCAGTGTGAGGAGAATAAAATAACACACAAAAGGTATTAAATACAAATGTTTTAATAGTAGCATTAATTTCCACTTAAAATTACATTTATGTCCCAATCAAATTATGATTAAAGCAACAAAGAATTATACTCACTTTTAACTTAAAAACCAAGAAGAACAGATTTTTTTTCATTAGGAAATGATATTGACAATGCTTATTAAAATGAAATCAGCTGCCTTTGAATTTTATGAATATGATTATATGAATATCTCTAATCAGAATAAATAGTATGTGGGCTTCAGAGTCCTCATAAAATGGTGTTTAATAGTAATTAAATTTAAATTAGATAAATAAAATGTGTAAAGGGTGGGGCCAGCCCAGTGGCATAGTGGTTGAGTTCAGCATGACTTGCTTCAGCAGCCTGGGGTTCATGGGTTCAGATCCCAGGTGTGGACCTCCACCACTCATCAGCCATGCTGAGGTGGCAACCCACATACAAAATAGAGGAAGATTGGCACTGATGTCAGCTCAGGGCAACTCTTCCTCACCAAAGGAAACAAACAAACAAAAAGGTATAAAGAGAGATTTAGTACACTGAAAACTATAAAAGATTGTTGAAAGAAATCAAAGAAGACACAAAGAAATGGAACTATATTCCATGCTCATGGATTGGCAGAATTAACAGTTAAGATGTCCATACTTCCTAAAGCAATCTACAGATTTAATGTGATCCCTATAAAGGCCCAATGATAGTTTTCACAGAAATAGGACAAAGAATCCTAAAATTTATATGGAGCAAAAAAGACCCCAAATAACCAAAGCAACCCTGAGAAAAGAAGAGCAAGGCTGGAGCTATCACACTCCCTGATTTCAAAATACACTACAAAGCTATAGTTATCAAAACAGCATGGTACTGGCACAAAAACAGACACACAGATAAATGGAGCAGAACTGAGAACCAAAAATAAACCCGCACATCTATGGACAGGTAATTTTCAACAAAAGAGCCAAAAACATACAGTGGAGAAGGGAAAGTCTCTTCAATAAATGGTGATAGGAAAACTAGACAACCACATGCAAAAAAATGAAATTAGAACCTTATCTTACACCATACACAAAAATTAACTCAAAATTGGGTAAAGACCTGAAATCCTAAAAGTCCTAGAAGAAAACATAGGCAGTATGCTCTTCACCATAGGTCTTAGCAATATCTTTTTGAATATCATGTCTCCTCAGGCAAGAGAAACAAATAAATAAATAAATAAATGGGATTACATTAAACTAAAAAGGTTCTGCATGGCCAAGGAAACCATCAACAAAATGAAAAGAAAATTTAACAATTGGGAGAAGGTATTTGCAGATCACATATCTGATAAGGGGTTAATACCCAATTCAACAACAAAAAACCATACAACCCAATTAAAAAATGAGCAGAGAATATAATCAGACATTTTTCCAAAGAAGGTATACAAATGGCCAACAGGCACATCACAAAATGTTCAACATCATTAATTATTAGGAAAATGCAAATTAAAACCACAATGAGATATCACTTCACACCCATCAGAATGGCTACTACTCGGCCATAAAAGATGAAATCTTGCCATTTACAACAACATGGATGGACCTTGAGGGTATTATGCCAAGCAAAATAAGTCAAATGGAGAAAGCCAAATACTGTATGAGTTCACTCATGTGGAATATTTTTTTAAAAAGCAACAACAAACCCATAGACACAGAGAATATATTGGTGTTTACCAGAGAGGAAGGAGGAGTAGGAAGGGAAAAGGGGTAAAAGAACATATTTATATAGTGATGGATGGTAACTAGATTTTGGGTGGTGAACATGATGGAGTCTACACAGAAGTCAAAATATGATGATGTGTACCTGAAAGTTATATAATATTACAAGCCAATATTACCTCAATAAAAATTAATTAAATAAAAAAGTGGAAATAATACTAAATCAAAGAGATATAATGTCACAGAGCATTACTGGGAGGATTGAATATGACATACGTAAAGCAATTAACATTAATAAATATTAGAGTTTTTTTATTTCATTAGCTTTCTCCACATATGTGTAATCACTCCAAAAAGAATGTAGATTCCCTCCAAAAGATATCTTTCCCTCAACAAAAGGGACATACCTCAACATAATAAAAGTCATATATGACTAGCCCACAACTAATATCACACTTAACTGTGAAACAGTGAAAGCTTTTCCTCTAAGATCAGGAATAAGACAAGGGTGCCCACTCTCACCACTTCCATTCAACATAGTACTGGAAGTTATAGCCAAAGCAATTAGGCAAGAAAAAGAAAAAAAGCATCCAAATTGGAAGAGAAGAAGTAAAATTGTCTCTGTTTGCAGATGCCATGATGTTATATATAGAAAATCCTAAAGACTCCACCAAAAAAAGTTCAAACTAATCAATCAATGAATTTAGGAAAGTTGCAGGATATTAAATCAACACACAGAAATCAGTTGTGTTTCTATACACTAACAATGAATTACATGAAAAAGAAATTTAAAAGAAATGCCATTCACAATGGCATCAAAACCAATGAAATACTTAGGAATAAATTTACCCAAGGAGGTGAAATATCTGCACACCAAAAATTATAGGACATTAATGAAAGAAACTGAAGAAGACACAAATAAATGGAAAGATATCCCATGTTCATGGATCAGAAGAGTTAATATTGTTAAAATGTCTACACAACATAAAGCTATCTAAAGATCCAATCCCTATCAAAATTCCAATGGCCTTTTCACAGAAATGGAACAAACAATTCTAAAATTTGTATGGAACATAAAAGACTTTGAATAGCCAAAGCAATTTTGAGAAAGAACAAAGCAAGAGGCATCATGCTTCCTGATTTCAAACTATATAATCAAAACAGTATGGTAGTGGCATAAAAACAGACACATAGACCAATGGAGCAGAATCAAGATCCCAGAAATAAACCAACACATATATGGTCAACTAATATTTGACAAGGGAGCCAACTGAATACCCAATGGAGAAATGATACCCTCTTCAATAAGTGGTGTTGAAGAAATTAGATATTCACATGCAAAAGAATGAAATTGGACCTCAACCTTACACTATTTACAAAAATTAACCTGAAATAGATTATTAACGACTTAAATGTAAGATCTGAAACTGTAAAAGTCCTAGAAGAAAACATAGGGAAAAAGCTCCTTGACATTGGTCTTGGCAATGATTTTTTAGATATGACACCAAAAGCATAGGAACAAAAGCAAAAACCCGCAAGTGGGACTACATCAAACTAAAAGCTTCTGCACAACAAATGAAAAAAAAAACCCACAAACATACATAACCAACAAAATGAAAAGGCAAACTATGGAGGGGGAGAAAATATTGAAAATCATATATCTGATAATGGGTTAATAGTCAAAATACATATGGAAGTGATACAACTCAACAGCAAAAACAAAAAACACATAATCCAATTTAAAAATGAGCAAAGGACCTAAATAGATATTTTTCCAAAGAAGACATGCAAATGGCAGCAAGCACATGAAAAGGTGCTCAACATCACTAATCATCAGGGAGAAGCAAATCATAACCACAGTGAGATATCACTTCATACCTGTTAGGATGGCTATTATTCAAAGGACAAGCGATAAAAAGTGCCGCTGAGGACTGAAGAAAAGAGAAACTCTTATAGACTGTTGGTGGGAATGTAAATTGGTTCAGCCACCACCGAAAACATTATGGAGGTTCCCCAAAAAGTTAAAGTTAAAAATAGAGGCACCATATGATCCAGAAATCCTACTTCTGCACATATATCCAAAGAAATACCATATGATTCAGCAATCCTACTTCTAGGTATATGTCCAACAGAACTGAAAACAGGATCTCAAAGAGATACCTGCACTCTCATGTTCATTGCAGCATTATTCATAATGGTCAAGACATGGAAACAACCTAAGTGGACACTGACAGATAAATGGACAAGGAAAATGTGATATATATATATATATATATATATATATATATATATATAAAAGTAGAATTTTGTATCTACATTCTATATAAATAGAAGATAATAAAATATATACGTATGAAATAGAATATAATTCTGCCATGAGAAAGAAGGAAATCCTGCCATTTGCAACAACATGGACGAAACCTGAGGGCACTATGCTAAGTGAAATAAGCCAGACAGGAAAAGACAAATATGGTATGATCTCACGTATATATGTAATCTAAAAATCCCAACTCACAGAAATAGAGAGATGTTGGTTAAAAAAGTACAAACTTTCAGACATAAGAAATAAGTTCTGGGGATCTAACATATAGCATGGTGACTACAGTTAAGAACACTGTATTGCACACCTGAAAGTTGATAAGAGAGTTTATCTTAAGTGTTCTCACTACAAAAACAAACAAGCAAACAAATAAACAAAACCATCAAGTCCTGATTTCTTGGCCACAAAACTGAAGCATGCCAACATGGCAAAAACAACATCTCCATGAGTGGTAAGCTCATCCTCATTATAGACATGAACACGTACCTTCCTCAAAGTTCAAGATATTATTCTTGCTGAAACTATAAGGACCAGTGAAGTTATTTCCCTCCAAGTCTTCTGTTTCCCATCTGCCTAGTTCTGTGCTACATCCAGGTCCTATGAGAGTATATACTATCCGTGTTAAATTGCATTCCCTCCCCACAGCTCATCACCTCTAATTTTGTATTTGCTATTTTCTTTAAGGCCCTCAATCTTAGATTTCTGTGCCCTTTTCCTCTTAGATTCTGACCTCTGCTCCTTTCCTCTAGGCACAAATTCAAACTTTTCTACTCTCTTACCACCTTTATCAACCCTGCTTTTGGAAACAGAGTTGATAAAAAAATCAATCCATTGAATTTTAAGCACTTTATCTGATAAGATTTTATAGGTCACCTCTCTTAGGTACCTTCACACAATAACTGTTCAAACAGAGCCAAATAAATACATTTCTGTACTCTCTGCAATGGGGTCTTGTAAGGTCACAATTCTTCCCAAAATGATCTATAGTTCAATAAAACCGTATCAGAACCCCAGCAGCCATTTTTGAAGAAATTGGTAAACTGATTCTAAAATTTATTCACACCTATGAAAGACCCAGAATAGCCAAAACAATTTTGAAAACAGAAGAACAAAGTGGGAGACTTTACATTTTCCAAATTCAAAACTTACTCTAAAGTTGCATTACTGAGAATTGTGTGATACTGGCGTAAAGATAGATATATAGATCAGTGCAATATAATTGAGGTCTAAAAACAAACTCTAACAGCACAAAGCAATTACATAGAAAGGGGAAAAGTGATAGAAAAATATCAATGAAACCAATAGAATTGTTTTACAAACCTCAATAAAACTGGTAAACCTCTGGCCAGATTGATGAGAGAAAAAGGTACAAATTAACAACATAAGACATGAAAGAAGGCACATCAATACAGAACCCACCAACTTTAAAACGATCTAAGAAATATTATATAAAAAGACTCTATGCCAAAAGTATGACAGCTAACATGAAGTGGACAAATTTATCAAAATACACAAATTACCCAAACTGATGCAAAAGAAGAGAAAATCTCAATAGCCATATATATTAAAGAATCTGAATTTATAATTTAAACCTTTTTTTATAATCAACTTCATGAAAACTCTAGTATAAACCTAAGGCTTGCAACAGTCCAAGGAATGTTTATTCAAGAAAAATGGCTGAATATCAGTAAGAGTGGCAAGCTTTGTGGCATTTTACTTGTTCTATCCAATCCTATTCTCCCCAAATCCACAGTAAATTTAAAAGTGAAAAACGTCAGTCCAGCAGCCATTAGAAAGGGAAGTTGCAGTGCTCCAAGAAGCTCCATCCCAAGAAAAGACTTACTTACGTGAGAGCTTCCTGGAAAAGTCCCATTCACAGGATTTGTTATTATTTGTAGTTTGTCAATGCTTGCTCAATAGGAAAATCCCTATCCTAAGGACATTTATGGAAAAAAATCAACACCAATTGATTACAGTGCAGCTGTCTGAAGCAGCAACAGCAGTTGGGGTAAACAAGAACTGGCAAAAAAAAAAAAAAAAAGGAAAATTTGGGGAATGAGATGTCCATAGGCAATTTTATAAAACTCTGACATATTCCTGAGGATTTAGAAGCCCACACACATGTACAAGGCTGTGAACATGCTCAGAAAAGAACTCAGAAGACCCCAATCTCACCTCTGGTTGACCTTGAGGCTTTGGACAAGCAGAAAGTGAAATTAAGAAAGAATTGTAAGAGCACTGAAGACACATACCAACACAATACAGAGCACCTCAGCAAAGGGTGAAAGACTGACTGGTTCAAGGTACTTAAAGAAATCTCTGTCCAATAATTGGCTGACTTCTAAGCTAACTGAGTAGAGGCTTCAGTGGCCAAATAGATTTTTCAGAACTAGCCTGGGAAAGTTAAGAAACAAGTAGCAGCAACAAGAACAACAATGGCAAACCCTAGGGAGGTGGGGTGGAGGCCAGCAATGAGGAAGCTGATCTTAGAATTGTGGTATTATTTTAAATGCCCAGTTTTAGACAAAATTTTATGAGACAAGCAAAGAAATAAGATAGTGTATCCCATACACAGGAAACAAAGCAGTCAGTAGAAGCTGTCGCTGAGGAAGCCCAGATGTGGACTGATAAGATGAAGACTTTGAAACAATTATTATAAATATGTTCAAAGAACTAAAGAAAACTACGTCTAAAAAATTAAAGGAAATGTGAGAATGATGCCTTACCATACAGTGAATATCAATTAAGAGGCAAAAATTGTATAAAAGAACTAAGTAGGAATCCTATAGTTAAAAACTACAATAACTGAAATAAAAACTTCACTAGAGTGGCTTGACAGTAAATCTAAATGGCAGAAAAGCAATCAGTGAAGCTGAGAATATCCTGTCAGAGGTGCACTAAGAAAAAATAATTAAGAAATATAAACAGAGCCTATGGATCCACAGGATACTATAAAATGTACCAAATACTCACAATGGGCGTTCCAGAAGGAGAGGAGAGAAAAGAAGACCTAAAGAAAAAAATGGTTGAAAATTTACCAAATTTAATGTAAAACATTATTCTACATGAATAGGGGCTCAATGAACTCCTGGTAAGATAAATTCAAAGACATTCTAACTAGACATACACAATCAAACTGTCAAAAGACAAAGAGGGAATCCTAAAATTAGCAAGAGACAAATATCTCATCACATGTAAGAGATTCTTAATAAGGTTAACAACTAACTTCTTATCAGAAACCATGGAGGCCCAGAGAGCAGTGGGATGACATATTGAAAGGGCCGAAAGAAAAAGAATGTCAGCCATGAATTCTTATTTCATCAAAATTATACTTAAAAAATAAAACAGAAATCAAGACATTCCTGGATTTAAAAAAAAACACTATAAAATCTGATACTAGCGGATCTATCTTACAAGAAAAATTACAGAATCCTTCAGGCTAAAATGCAAGGACACTAGGCAGTAGTTAGAATCTGCATAAAGAATAAAGAACATGAGTAAAGGTAGCTCCATAGATAAGTATAAAAGACAATATGCATGTATTTTTGTTTGTGACCCATTTCTTCCTCTGATTTAAAATACAACTGCATAAAGCCATAATTTTAAATCTGTTTTTGAAGGGCTTATGAGGTTTAAAGATATAATTTGTAATGACAATAATAACCCAAAGGAGAAGAGAGAGAATAGAGCTAGATAGTAACAAAGTTTCTGTATAATTTAGAAATTAAGTTGGCATTAATTCAAATTAGATTCTCTTGAGTTAAGATGTTAATTTTAATCCTGAGGGCAACCACTAAGAAAACTGAAATAAACATAAATATACACACACACACATATGCACACACAAATGAATTAAATGGTAGATTATAAAATACCTATGTAACACAAAAGAAAGCAATAATGGAGTATAAGAGGGGAAAAAAGAAAAAAATCATGTAGAAAACAAGGTTCAAATTGACAGATATAAAACTTACATTATTAGTAATTAGATTAAGAATAAATAAATTTTTAAAAATCTCCAGTCAAAAGCAGAGATTGGTAGAATGGATAAAACATGATCCAAATATGTGTTGCATATAAGAGATAAACTTCACCTGCAAAGAAAAAGATGTTGACAATAAAAGGATAGATATATATATATGATGAAAACAGTAAATAAAAGAGAGAAATAGTGGCTATTCTAAGATCAGGCAAAATAGACATTAAGACAAAAATTTTTATCACAGACAAAGAACATTTTATAATGATAAGATTAATCCATCAAGAAGACATAACAATTATAAACATATATATACACCTAATAATAAAACACCAAAATACACGAAGCAAAAACTGACAAAATTAAAGAGGAAACAGACAGCTGAAAATAATAGTTGGCGATGTCAATAGCCCACTTGCAGTAACACAGAAAAATTAAAAAGAAGATCAACCTGGAAACAGAAGAGTTGAATAGCACTATAAAGTAACTAGACCAACAAACATATATAGAACATTACAACCAACAACAGCAGAATACACATTCTTCACATATGCATATGTAATATTCTCCAGGATAAATCATATGTCGGCCATAAAAGAAGCCTCAATAAATTTAAAATTTAAAATGATTTAAATCACACAAATTATTTTGTTCAACCACCATGAAATTAAATTAGATATAAAATACAGAGAGTTAGGAAACTCACAAATATGAGAAAATTAACAAAAACATTTGTAAATAACATATGAGTTAAAGAATATATTACAAGGAAGGTAAATTAAAAAATGCTTTGAGATGAAAACAAAACAGAACATACGAAAATATAGGGTAGACAGCTAAATCAAGGCTTAGAGTAAAATTCATAGCTGTCTATGCCTATCTTAGAAAAGAATGATCTCAAATCAATTACCTAACCTTCCATCTCAAGAAACTAGAAAAAGAAGAGCAGACTAAACCCAAAAGAAGCAGAAGGAAGAAAATTAAAATGTTAAGAATGGAAATAAATGAAATAGAGAATAGAAAACAATGGTAAAAACTATTTTCAAATCATACATCTGATGAGGACTTATGTTCTGAATATATAATGAAACTTTAAAATTCTATGACAAGACAAATAACACACAGTTTAAAAAGGGAGACAAGAATCTGAATAGATACTTCTCTGCAGAAGATATACAAATGGTTGGTAAGTACGTGAAAAGATGTTCAAAATCATCAGTCTTTAGGGAAATGCAAACCAAAACCACAATAACATACCACTCACATCTACGAGGATGCCTAAAATAAAAATGACAGACAGCAACAAATGTTGATGAGAATCTGGAGAAACTGGAACCCTCATTCCTTGCCAGTAAAAATGTAAAATAGTACAACCACTTTGGAAAACATTTTGGCACTTTCTTAAAATGTTAAAGTCACTACATGATTCACAATTATACTCCTAGGTATATACCTCAAGGAAACTAAAGCATATGTCTGCACAAAAACTTATACACAAATGTTCATAACAGCATTACTCATAATAGCCAAAAAGTGGGAAAAACCCAAATGTTTATCAACTGGTGAATGCATAAATCAAATTTAATATATCTATATTATTTGTTAATAAAAAGGAATGAAGTACTAATATATACCACAATAAATATGAACCTTGAAAACATGGTAAGTGTGAGAATCAGTCACAGAACACCATGTGTTGTATGAATCTATTTATATAAAATGTCCAGAATAGGCAAATCCTTAGAGATGGAAAGTGGATTGGCAGTTTCCAGACACTGTGGGTAGAGAGAAATGGGAAGTGATGGGCATAAGAATAGGCAGGCAAAGAATGAGTGGGGTTTTTGGGGGGAGTGATGAAAATGTTCTAAAATTAGATAGATGTAATGATGCAGAACTCAGAATATACGAAATGACCCACCAGTATACTTTAAAAGGGTGAATTTTATGGTATCAGAGTTATATCTCAATAAAGCTGTTCTAAAAGGTATATTGACAAATAGAATACAGAAGTATATATGAAAGGACAATACGCCTTGACCAAGTAGATTTTATCCTAGAGTTTTCCTCTTTGCAAGTCCAGAACCTCAATTTTATCAGTATACTCAGATCTAATGGTATTTTTACTTTAGCACAGTTGAGATATATTCACAAAAGAGCATACATAAAACCATAGCATTAATTTATCATCTAAAGTGAGAGAACCCCATTCGTAAATATTTACCCAAGAGACATGAAAATTTACATAAACGCAAACATTTGTTTGTGAATGTCTACAGTGACTTTGCCTGTAATCACCAAAAACTAGGAACAGTCCAGATATCCTTTAATAAATGAATATATATGCAAACAATAATACATCCACATATGAGATATTGCACAGAGATAAAAAGAAACAAACTGCTAATACACATTTCAAAATGGATGAACCTGAAACACACTATAATAATGAAAGTAGTCATAATACTGGATGTTTTCATTTATATGGCTATCTGGAAAGAGCAAAAATAAGAGAAGAGAAAACATGGTGGTCACCAGTGGCTAGGGGTGGAGGCAGTGATTAAGTACAACAGAGTAGAAGGGAAATTTTTCAAGTGGTAGAACTGTTTTCTATCTTGATTTTGGTGGTGGTTACATAATTGCATATGTCAAAACTCAGAGAACTTTACACGAAAAAGAGTGAATTTTACTGTATGTAAACTATACTATATAAAAATGAATAAACGGAGGAGGTAGATACATAGACACAGAGGCAGAGACAGACATAGGATAAGATAGATAGCATAGATAGATAGGATGGATGGATGGATGGATGGATGGATGGACAAATGGACAGATAAGGTAGAGTTTTCCATGCTTCTTCACTTTTTCATGTCCTGTATCCATATATATGTGTCTATGTATATATATTCTTACATATATGTATATATATATATGTATATATATCCTGTGTTGATATTTGTAAAAGACACTAAAAAATGCAATCAACCTAAACCTATGTCCCTATATTCCTAATTGCATTCATCTGTCAAAAGACAAGTACCTCTGAGGGGAGTACACTGCACCTGTGTTTCTGGAGAATAGATACCCTTAGGGAGAATGGGAAGAATGGGTTGGATGGATCACCGTCAACAAATGGAGGAAGCTATACACAGGAGAAACGCTAAAGACACACCTGGTTGCATCATAACCCTCTCTGAAAACTTGCTTTTTGTAACTAATGTAAGTACCTACATGATGCCGCACCCTGGGGATGGAGAGAAGGAAGCTGAAGTTTTCTACTTTTTATGTCCTCTATGCTGGACTTCTTCTTGAGGCTATCATTTCTGCCTCTCCTCATCCATATTTTTAGAACTTCCTTCCTAATCAGTAATTTGTAGCCACAAACTGAAATTAACACCACCTCCATGTCTTATCTTTGGAAGTGGGCAAGCACAAGGTACCCATCTGTCTCATTCTCCAATTCTATTTACTAAAAATAACCTCCACACCTGAAAGGAACAAGAGGAATTTGCAGGTCTTAATAACTGATAAGGAAAAGAATGTAATTTCCAGAAAGCTCTGCAAAGCAATGGAGAGTAAAATAAAACTAAAATAAAGATAATTTCAAAACAACAACATTCTTCTAAAGAGTCCACTTGGAGCAGACCATGGGATGAAGGCTCATTCATCACTCTGGTACTCATCAGCTTATGAAAAATTATAGTATTAAAAAGGCCTACTGTCTCTTACAGATATAAAGCCAGAAAATCAATTTATGAATCACGAGAAGTAATGGTAAGTACTAGCAAAGAGGCAATTTGCAAGCCTTTAAGCTTCCTTTTACCCATTCTTAATGGCATGGGGGAAGCAGGGTGTTTTGGATCAAAATAACATTTTTATTTAGAGTGGTTTAGAATGAGTTTTCCAATCTACAAAATCTAGGAATTCTTTTAGTCCTTAGTAGGGAAGAATTTTCTTTTAAGTAGATGAGCTTGTCTTAGGCAAAATTTGGAAGCTGAAATTAGTCATTTTTACTTGGCTCCAAATTGTGCCTTTTAGGATCCTTGGTAAGGGCCAAAGCATACATAAAACTTAGTGGCAATTTTTCGCCAGAGATAAAAGATTTCTAGTTAACTGGGTTTTCAAAAACTACTAATTTTGATTCAACATTTCCAAATACCGTCTCTTTTGAAACTTTTATATATCCTTATACATTTTTCAATTTAAGTTCTTTTTCTTTCATCCTTTTCATTTCTGAATAGATTTTAGGCATTTTTTTTGCCAGTTCTGTATTACGAAGAGTAGAGAAAGCACTGTATACATAAAAATGATAACACAATAAAGTATTTATTGGCTTTAAGTGAAAAAAGCCAGTTACTAACCACTAATTCAGAGACTACTTTAATTTTTAAATTTTTTTTCCAATTTTTCTTATTGTAAAATACTGTAAGATAAAATTCGCCACCTTAGCCATTTCTAAGTGTATAGTTCAGCGATATTAAATACATTCATAAGGTTGTGCAACCATCGCCAACATTCATCTCTGTACCTCTCTTTATCTTGCAAAACAAACTCTGTACCCATTAAATAATAACTCTCCATTCTCCTCTGCCCCTAGCCCCTGGAAATCACCATTCTACTTTCTGTCTCTATGATTTTGTCTACCCTAAAACCTCACATACGTGGAATCATATAGTATTTGTCTTTTTGTGACTGGCCTATTTCGCTTAGCATAATGTCCTCAAGGTTCATCCATGCTGAAGCACATGTTAGAATTTCCTTCCTTTTGAAGGCTGAATAATATTCCATTGTATGTAATACCACATTTTGTTTATCCACTCATCGATGGACACTTGGGTTACTTCCATATTTTAGCTATTGTGAATAACGCTGCTATGAACTTGAATGTACAAATATCTCTTCAAGATTCTGCTTTCCATTCTTTTGGGTCTATATCCAGAAGTGCAATAGCTGGATCACATGGTAATTCTATTTTGAATTTTTTGAGGAACTACCATACCATTTTCCTCAGCAGCTATACCATTTTACATTCCCACTAACAGTGCACAAGTGTTCCAATTTCTCCACATTCTCACCAACACTTGCTGTTTTCTCTTTTTTTGATAGTAGTCATGTAAATAGGCATGAGATAGTATCTTATTGCGCTTTTGATTTGCATTTCCCTAATGATTAGTGATGTTGAGCATCTTTTCATCTGCTTGTTGGCTATTTGTTTATCTTCTTTGGAGAAATGTCTATCAAATCTTTTGCCCATTTTTTAATAAGGCTACATAACAACATTTTGGTCAGTGACAGACCGCATATATGATGATGGTCCCATAAGATTAGTATCATACAGCTTAGGGGTGTAGTAGGCTATACTATTAGGTTTGTGTATGTACACTGGATGATGTTTGCACAACAATGAAATCACCTAATGACACATTTCTCAGAACTATCCCTGTTGTTAAGCAATGTATGACTGTGTTTGTTTTATCGTTGCTGAGATTTAGGAGTTCTTTATACATTCTGGACATTGATCCCTTATCAGGTATATGATTTGCCAATGTTTTCTCTCATTCTGTAGGTTGTCTTTTATTCTACTGATATTGTCTTTTGATGCACCATTTTTAATTTTCATGAAGTCCAATTTGTCTATTTTTTCTTTTGTTGCCTGTGCCTTTGGTGTCATATCTGAGGAATGATTGCCAAGTCCAACACTGTGAAATTTTTGTCCTATGTTTTCTTCTGAGTTTTATAGTTTTAGGTCTTACATTTAGGTCTTTGACTTATTTTGAGTTAATTTTTGTATACAGTGTTAGGGAAGGACCCAATTTCATTCTTTCGTATGTGGATATCAGTTTTCCCAGCACCATTTGTTGAAAAGACTGTACTTGTCAAAAATCCTTTGAGCATATATGCAAGAGTTTATTTCTGGGCTTTCTATTCTGTTCTGTTGGTCTATATGTCTATTTTTATGCCAGTACCACTCTGTTTTGATTACTGTAGCAATGTAGTAAGTTTTGAAATCAGGAAGTGTGAGTCCTCTAGCTTTGTTTTTCTTTTTCAAAATTGTTTTGGCTACTGGCGTACTCTTGAGATGCCATATGTATTTTAAGATGGGTTTTTCTATTTCTGCAAAAAAAAAAATCATTGGGATTTTGATAGGAATTGCATTGAATCTGTAGATTTCTTTGGGTAGTTTTGATATATTAACAATATTAAGTCATGCAATTCATGAACATGGGATGTGTTTCCATTTCTTTATGTCTTCTTTAATTTCATTCAGCAATGTTTTGTACTTTTCAGTGTACAAATCTTTCACCTCCTGGGTTAAGTTAATTCATTAGTATTTTATTCTTTTTGAGGCTATTGTAAATGGAATTGCTTTTGTAATTACCTTTTCAGATTATTCGTTGTTAGTATATAAAAAGGAAACTGATTTTTGTGTGTTGACTTTGTATCCAGCTACTTTGCTGAATTCATTTATTAATTCTATCAGATATTTTGTGGAATCTTTAGGATTTTCTATATATAAGATCCTATCATCTGTGAACAGAGATACTTTACCTCTTCCTTTCCAATTTAGATGCCTTTAATTTATGTTTAATGCCTAACTGCTCTGGCTAGAACTTCAAGTACTATGTTTAACAGAAGTAGTGAAAGCAGGTATCCCTGCCTTGTTTCTTATCTTAGAGGGAAAGCTTCCAGTCTTTCACTACTGAATATAATGTTTGCTGTGGGTTTTTCATATAAAGCTTTTATTATATTGAGGTAGTTTCCTTCTATTCCTACTTAGTTAAATGCTTTTTATCATAAAATGTGTTGATTTTGTCAAATGCTTTTTCTGCACCAATTAATATGACCACGTGGTTTTTCTTCCTTAATTCTGTTAATGTGGTGTATTACACTGATTGATTTTCATATGTTAAATAATCCTTATATTCCATAAAATGATTTATTGCAAGAATAAATCCCATTTGGTCATGATGTATAATATCTTTAATATGCTCCTCAATTCAGTTTGCTAGTATTTTGTTGAGGATTTTTGCATCAATGTTCACGAGGCATAGTGATCTGTAGTTTTCTTTCCCTTTAGTGTCTTTGTCTGTCTTTGGTATCAGAGTAATGTAGTATATATCAGAACTTCATTCCTTTTTATTAACAAATAATATGGATATATTACATTTTATTTATGCATTCATCAGCTGATGAACATTTGGGTTTTTTCCACTTTGTGGCTATTATGAGTAATGCTGTTACGAACATTTGTGTATAAGTTTTTGTACAAACAAAAATGAATGAGTTGGGAAGTGATCCTTCCTCTTCAGCTTTTTGGAAAAGTTTGAGAAGTGTTGGTAGTAGTTCTTAAGCGTTCAGTGGAATTCACCAGTGAAGCCATCAGGTCCAGGGCTTTCTTTTTGGGGAGGTTTTTGATTACTGATCAATCTTTTTACTATTTACAGGTCTATTCAGATTTTCTATTTGTTTCTGATTTAGTCGTAGTAAGTTTTTTGATGCTAGGAATTTGTCCATTTCATCTAAGTCATCCAGTTTATTGGCATTCAATTGTTCGTAATATTCTCTTATAACCTCTTCATTTCTTTAGAATCATTAGTAATGTCCCCACTTTCATTTCTGTGTTTAGTAATGAGTCTTCTTTCTTTTCCTCTTAGTCCATCTAGCTTAAAATTTGTCAATTTTGTTGATCTTTTCAAAGAACCATCTTTTAGTTTCGTTGATTTTCTCTATTGTTTTTCTATTTTACTTATCTCTGCTGTGATCTTTATTATTTTCTTCCTTTTGCTAGCTTTGGGTTTAGTTTGTTCTTTTTCTAGTTCCTTACAGTGGAAAGTTAAGCTGTTGATTTGAGATCTTTCTCGTTTTTTTAATGTAAGCATTTATAGCTGTAAATTTCCCCTTTAGCACTACTTTTGTGTATCCCATAAGTTTTGGCATGTTGTGTTTTCATTTTCATTCACCTCTCTGTTTTGTAACTTCACTTGTGATTTCTTCTTTGAACTATTAGTTGCGTAAAAGTGTGTTTAATTTCCACGAATTTTTGAATTTCCCAGTTTTACTTGAGTTATTGATTTCTAACTTCATCTGTTATGGTCAGAGAAGCTACTTTGTACGATATCTATCTTTTAAAATCTATTGCGATTTAACTTGTTCCCTAACATATGGTCTATTCTGGAAAATGTCCCATGAGCATTTGAGAGGAGTGTGTATGCTGTTGTTGTTGGATAGAGAGTTCTGCATATGTCAATTATATCTAGTTGATTTACTGTGTTGTTTAAGTCCTTTGCTTCTTGCTTATCTTCTGTCTGGGTGTTCTATCCACTATTGAGTGTGGGCTACTATAGTCTCCAATTATTACTGTAAAACTGTCTATTTCACCCTTCAATTCTGTCAGTTTTTGCTACATATATTTTGATTGTCTGTTATTAGGTGCATAAATATTTATAATTGTTATAGCTTCTTATTGTATTGAAATTTTTATTAACATAATTTCCTTCTTTGTCTCTCGTAACATTTTTCGATTTAAAGTCTGTCTTCTCTGGGGCTGGCCCCATGGCTGAGTGTTTAAGTTCGCACGCTCCACTGCAGGCGGCCCAGTGTTTCGTTGGTTCGAACCCTGGGCGCGGACAGGGCACTGCTCATCAAACCATACTGAGGCAGCGCCCCACATGCCACAACTAGAAGGACCCACAACGAAGAATATACAACTATGTACCGGGGGGCTTTGGGGAGAAAAAGGAAAAAAATAAAATCTTTAAAAAAATAAAGTCTGTCTTCTCTGATATTAGTATAGCCATACCTGATTTATTTTGGTTACTATTTATGTGGAATACCTTTATCATCTAGTCACTTTCAATCTGTTTGTGTCTTTGGATCTAAAATGGGTCTCCTATAGACAGTATATGGTTGGATCATATTTTTTACCCATTCTGTAAATATCTGTCCTTTATTGGAAAGTTTAACATATTTACCATTAAAGTAATTTCTGATAAGGAGGGACTTCTGTCATTTTGCTATTTGTTTTCTATACGCCTTATAGTTTTTTGTCCCTCATTTCTTGCATTAGGGTCTTCTTTTGTATTTAGATGATATTTTGTAGCAAAACATTTGAATTCCTTTCTCATTTCCTTTTATATATATTCTCTAGCTATTTTCTTTGTGATTATCATGAGGATTACATTTAACATCCTACAGTCATAACACTCAAATTTAAATTTATACCAGCTTAACTACAGTAACATAAAAAATCTCTGCTCCTTTAACAGCTCTATCTACACCTCTTTTGGAGGTTGTTGTCGCAAAATTACATCTTTATACATTGTGTATCCCAAAACATGAATTAATAATTCTTTTAAATGTCTCTTAAATTATGTAGAGAACAAAATGTGGAGTTACAAACTAAAGTTACAGTAAAAGTAGCTTTTAAACTAATATATTTTTTAATGTATTAGTCTCTTAAATGACGTAAAAAATAAAAAGAGGACTTATAACCCATTGTTACAATAATAATAGCTTTTATAGTTGCCCATGTCTTTACCTTTATTGAGATCCATATTTCTTTATATGGCTCTGAGTTACTATCTAGTGTCCTTTCATCATTTCATCTTGCAGGACATCCTTGAGCATTTCTTTGCATGCGAAGATTTTTTTCGTGAAAACTGGACATTCGAATCTAATAACGCGGTAACTCTATGAACAGATATGAACCACCTAATTGTTCATAATGGCCTCCTAACCCCTCCCTTTCCTTCTATATTTGCCTCACCACTCCGACCCATGTCACCAACCCATAATCTGTTCTTTACACAGCATGAAAACCTATCCTTTAAAAATCATTATCCTTCTAAGCCATATATAATGAACTCTTGTCTGTATTTATTGCAGACTGATGGGAGGGAGGGTGTAGTAGTGCTCAACTATGGTAAAGGTACAACAAGTATGTAGACATCCTCATCCATCCACCAAGCCTAAATTATTGCTGATTGCCACCCCTGCACCTCCACCACCACCTGTGCCCTGCAGGAAAGGTACAATCTTTGGGACTGAGCTTCGCAAAAGAGTCTGAGCAAGAGATCAAGTACGTAAGGCACTAACATCCCCATCTCCACTTTAACTGAAGCAAATTTCTGGAATATGTACTAACTTCTTTTTCTTTTCTTTTCTTTTTTTTTTTTTTTTTGAGGAAGATTAGCCCTGAGCTAACATCCGTGCCCATCTTCCTCTACTTTATATGTGGGACACTTCATTCCTTTTTATTAACAAATAATGTGGATATATTACATTTTATTTGTGGATCCATCAGTTGATAAACATTTCGGTTTTTCCCACTTTTTGGCTATTATGAGTAATGCTATTATGAAGATGTGTGTATAAGTTTTTGTGCAGACATATGCTTTGGTTTCCTTGAAGTATATACCTAGGAGTGCAATTGCAAATCATATAGTAACTTTAACCTTTTAAGAAAGTGCCACAGTACAGCTTGATAACCGGTGTGTAGGTCCACACCCGGGATCAGAACTGGCGAACCCTGAGCCGCCAAAGCAGAACGTGTGAACTTAACTGCCACGCTACTGGTTGGCCCCTGTACTAACTTCTTAATTCACCTCAGCTACGATCAATCATATCTTTCAGCTCTACTCTGAGTTTGTGCCATTCTAAACTGTTACGTATTTTTATATTATGAGGTGAGACTAAGATCCAACTGAAAATGAGATTGGAAAATAGAGAAGATCTGTCAAATTGAATTATATGTAGTATGAAAATGTATGTAACAGGTCAATAAAGCTCTGTTCCTAAGCTGCCCTGCCAGGGCTTTTAGGGATTTGTGTGTGTGTGTGCGCACGTGTGTGCGTGTGTGTGGTGTGTATGTCTGAGCAATCACATGAAGACCAATATTCATTGCAATGAGGTTTAACCTTAAATTCATTGCTCATTGGATATGTATACAAAAAAACTGAATTTGACACCAAATTCTATTAGGTAAATTTGATGACAAAACTCTTAAGGTATTGACATAATACATCAGCTCAACTTAAAATAATAATTATATTTTCTACCTATTTTTATAAAGGTAAAGCATTTCTATTTTATTATTGTATTACTTTACCTTCTATAATTAAATGACCTATCTTTTTTGGTTATTAAAATAGAGAAAATATGACCATCCATTTTTCTTGTATATTTTCTTTAATAATAAAAAATCAACTGAGATTTTTAAATAAAATATCCATATAGCTTCTCCTGAAGAACACGTAATCAAATTTTAAGACTTAAAAGTATTAAAGTTTATTAAGTCCATCCATTTAGAGTTGCTAACTAACTAGCTATTGCGTACATCTTTATACCTCAGATTCTAGATTCATGCATTTTTCTTTCAGACTTTATATCTTATTTAAACCAATAATAAAATTCAACCATTAAATGCCTAGTCAGAAATTTCAAAGCCTGTGGAGAAATGCCTTGCTTAAAACCATTTCATATTAATATTTTTACTATATAGTATAACTCTGCAATAAAGTTAATGCTCCAGGTACTTCTAAAATGTTATAACTTTTTCCAGCACAGGGTTCCTTGTTCTTCCCCTGGGTACACCCAAAGCTTAGATAAGAGTCAGAAGTTCCCCCAAAAGTGATAAGCCAACCAAGAAGAAATGTTCTGTGCCTACAAAGTACCTGTTTCTGTGCTGGGCACTCTATGGAAGAAAATACAGGATAGTTTTCATTGGTCCTATTTATTCTCCTACTTAATTCTCCATAACGGCCTCTAACCCCTCTCCTTCCTTCTATATTTGCCTCACCTCCCTCACCCATGTCACCACCCCATAAGCTGTTCTTTACACAGAATGAAAAGCTGTCCTTTACAAACCATTTGTAATGTAACAGCATATGGAATATATTTTGATGACAGTAATTTGATGCCTGCATTTCTTTCCTGTGAAAATTCCTAGCTTAGTTTTCAGCAAAAAAAGAAGGAAAATGGCTAAGCTGGATTTAGATATTGTCTATTGTAAGACAGAGGTAGTTGATGAAATCAAAAAAAAAAAATAGGAATATTTTGGTCCTCTCCTACCTGCAGGAGGAGATGATTAAAAGAATTTGGGCAAAATAGAAGGTTTTTCTAGGGAGAAAGAGTCTTTCTGGAACATTAGAATATTTTGCATTTTCCCCTGGGGGAAGGTTGCATTGTTAGTACTTATTTTTTTCTTGATGCTCTGCTCTTTTCATTAGGAGGTACGGTTTGTAAATGAATCTTCCATTGAAGATATTCTCCCAACCACTAGAGAATTTTTCTTGAATTGGAGTCAGGGAATGGTTCTAAAGATAAGGACTAGCACTGGTTTGCCACCATAGGTCACTGAGCACAGGGTAGGCTGCTCACCCTAGAAGACAGGCATAGAAGGAAGGCAAACATTAAAGCTAACAGGACGAAGCTTGCCCTCAGTTTCCTGTAGAGCAGCTGTTGGTTTTACAGGAATTCCTAGGTTTCCAGGAAGATAGTGTAGGCCATGGATGATGGTAACTTTGCAAGGCCTCCGTTTCCACCATCCCTTCCCCACTATTCCTTCCTACTCTCCTACCCTGCCCACCAAAAAGCACTCATGGAGCCAATGGGTCTTATCAGCTGAGAATGAGTAGACCTATTGCTGAAGGACGTGTAGTTGAAGAAAGGGCATGCCTCCTAGATTTTCCAACAGCAGGGAACTGTAGAGGGGGTTCATGGGAGATGCAGAATAGAGCAAGGAGAGCTACAGGGAGGACATCAGTAGATAGGGCTGGCAGTGAACTGATCACACGCCAGCTAGAAAACTTTCCCATTTCCTCTTACTTTCCTATGCTCTGTATAAACAATTCTGATTCTCCAGGTGATGCGTGAAAAACAAACCCTTTGGAGCTCTCTGATGAGGTGGAGATTTGGAGACAAAGTATTAAACTGTGAACAACAACTGAGATACTGATAACACCTTAATTTTTCTGAAAGGTTTGAAATGGTAGAGAAACTAAATTTTAAATTGGCAGTGACTGGAAAACCACCATCTCAACAGAGTTGACTTACATGGGATACACCTGGATGGGTCATCTACTCCAGGCAGATGAGGGTTCTGGGCCAAGAGGCAGAAGTGTAGTCATTAAACTGTCCCAATGATCTTCACTGCTCAAAAATCATAGCGTTCACCCTCTTGCTTAAAACTCTCCAATGGCTTCCCTTTGTATTTGCAATAACCTTCAAATACTACCACGGCATGCAAGGCTCCAAAGGTCTGACCTCTTCTGATCTCGCACTATTCATCATTTCTTAGCAATCTGAACTGCTTCCTGATATTCCAATGATCTAAGGTTGTCTTCATCTCAGGCTTTGGCACTTTTTACTCTCTCCACCTAGAATACTCTTTCCCTGTATCTCAGCCATTTCCCTATGTTTCAGGCATTGTAGGGAAAATTAGTATGGATTATACAGACTTTTGTCACTTCAAGACTATTATTTTTCCACTTTGATATAGAAACTCCTCTGTTTTCAAGGTTCATCTATCCAACCTACCATGTGCAGACCTCCTAGCCATACAGCCTTGCTCTTTAAGGTCTTTAACACCAGGCCTCCAATTGTTCCTTCTGTCTTCACAGAAACATCTAAGGTCAGGCGTAAACCATTTAGCAGTTTGATTGTTGACTTTCTTCCCCCTCTTATCTCAGAAGTCTTTACCTGTCCTCTACCATAGGGATCTACTCTCATGGTGATATTCTGGACCTCGCCATTAATCTAACAAGCACACACTAAGAATTGACTCTGTGCTAAGCACTTCTGAGTATTCAGCAATGTTCCAAACAGATGAAAAACCCTGCTCTCATGGAATTTGCTTTCACAAAGGGCTACTCTAACCACAGTGTTCTCACACCCTTTTCCAAGTATTTGTGCTTGCTGTCCTCTCTGATATCTCTGCATACTTAATAAAGCCTTAATTTTCTCCCAAGGCTAATGCCTTTACTTCCTTCTTTAGACTCTATATTGTATCATTGCTTTAATCATTGTCTTATCTTATCAATGTTCCCTATACTTGGTGACTTCCAATCCACTAATCCACTACTTTAGTTCAATTTAAGTACGTGATTCCTTTCCCGTAAGTTGCAGGGTCCTGCTAGAGAAAATCATAGAACCAAACTTACCATTGCAAAATTAAAGTGTCCAGCTTCAGACAGGGTTTCGATGGAGCAGGCCAGATAATTTTCCGTTCACGGCTTTAGGTTCTTAAGGTCTTATTAACTTCATCCTTCTACTCAAAGACCCTGCTACTCCTTGAAATCCTTATCTCTGAACAGATGGCCCTTCTTCCTGTTTTGCAAGAATATGAAATTACTCAACAGTAAATTTATTTGCTACCTGAAATTATCCATACCTGTGACCACTTACATTTTCATTTACTCAATAAATACTTATTGAGAGACTACCATGTTTCAAGATCTATTCTAGGACCTTGGGATACATCAGAGGATAAAAATGACAAAGATGTCTACCGTCATCTACTTGCAACCTAGCAAGGAAAATGGACAGTAAGCAATGACCATCGTATACAGCATACATATGATGTTTATTGCTTATTGTTATATAATGTTAGTGTTATGGAGAAAGGAAAAGTAGAGCAAGGTTAAAGGGATCAGGAGTGCCAGAGCGCCTGCAAAATTAAATTGGCTGGTCACAGGAGGCCTCATTGAGATTAGTTTTGAGTAGGGGCTTGAGAGATGAGAAGTTCACTGAATCTCAGAGTTAGGCTTCAGGCTCAGAAGAGAATCTACCTCCCTACTTTATATAAAGTTGAATTCTCCGTCTCCACAGGTTTCCTCCAGGTTTGGCACCTGTTCAATTCATTCTTTTTATTCTCCTTATAATTTATAATATTTCTCCCCATAAACATGGTCCAATCTTCCTGAATCGAATAAAGATTAAGAAATTCTACCTTACCCTGGACTACATCTGGTTATTTCTTCTTCTTTTTACCAGATGAATTATTTGAAAAAAATAAACAGGCAGATGTTGCAATCTAGCAGTCCATAACCCCAGCATGGCTCACAAACATATTCATTTTGCCACAATCGTGTTTTAAGAAATGTAATTTTTAATTTGGACAATTTTAGACATGGCACCTATTTTCAACTTGACCCTGGTTCCCTTCACTCCCTACCATATTATACTCTGCCTTTTACACTCATTTATGTTATCTGTTTGGTGCTTAAACCATTCAAGTTTGTAAATTTGGACCCATCCTTCTGAGTATATCTGATAGGAGACTAAGAGGGACTTTTGGAAAATGACTAGCATTTAATTACACTACCTATAAATATTCCCAAAATTAAAAAATTATCTGGCAATAGCAGTGTAAGTTAATAATGAAGAAATTCCACATAACAACATCTGGGGAATTACATCTGGGGAATTTACCTTCATCATTATTGGGAATAGATTAATTATTACAGGTAATCTACCTTGTAGCCAGAATAATATTGTTTTTCTTAGTGAATTAAAAAAATACTTGAATCATCCTAATATCTGAACCTTTGAGATTCAAGAGCAACTTAAATCTAAAATCACACGTCCACAAACCCACTACATGGGAATCATCCTCTAAGTGAGAAAGAGTCATGCTCCTCACTTTGCCCAACACTAATAGTGTAATGATTTCTACCTCCAGTCAGAGAATATGCCTCCAGCGTACAACACAGTAGGAAGTAAATGAGGATGAACAGTGCTATATGGTTTCCTCAGCAATCTAGCTATTCTTTGAGAAATGGCACAAACAGGAAAACTTCTATGGGCAGGGCAATCTTGGGAGAGAGAGGGAGAGAGACAGAGAGTGTGTGTGTGTGTGTGTAAGATTATTCTGAACATAAAACCCTGAAGTTCCTTCTATGCTAACAGCCTTATTTTGAACAAGAGTCTGAAAGTGATTTTGTACACTTAGGTTGTAGTGCTTTGTACCATTTTCTCCTGTTCCCTTGGTATAACAATTTAGATCAGGGCATGGTGTACAAGCTAAATTGGTTATCTATGAGATCATCAGTGACCCCAGAGAGACTAGTATAAAAGCTTTGTCTATAGCTAACTCAGAAAGATAGTCTCTTAGAGATCTGAAGTTCAAGAGATAAAAAACAGAAATAGGGAGCTGGCCCTGGGGCCGAGTGGTTAAGTTCGTGCACTCCACTTTGGTGGCCCAGGGTTTTGCTGGTTCAGATCCAGGGTGCAGACATGACATCACTCATTAAGCCATGCTGAGGCAGTGTCCCACATAGCACAACCAGAAGGACCTACAACTACAATATGCAACTAGTTACTGGGGGGCTTTGGGGAGAAGAAGGAAAAGAAAGAAGATTGGCAACAGATGTTAGCTCAGATGCCAATCTTTAAAAAAAGAGAGAAATAGAGATGAAGATAGAGGTAAGGGATGGGGAGAGAAAGAAAAAGAGATAGAGACAGAGAGAAAAAGACAAGGACAGAATACTATTTGGCAGCAGCAGGAAAAGGCAAACGAGTGAGAGGGAGCATTTTATTGGTAGGGTGTAGAGTGCTGGAGAGGGAAGAAAGAGATCCCTGCTGCTACAGGGTCTGTAAGACTGCTGGGTCACTGCAGCTGCTTGGACCCTCAAACCCATTCTAACTCTCCATGAGGAGTGTATATCTGGCTGGGCTACATTCTCTAATGAAAAGTTGCAGGCTTCCATTGACAGAACAATATGAGCCTAACAAAACTCCAGCTCCATCCCCTAGCCATGCTTTAGACAAACATCTGCTGGAGAACACATGGGGGCTTTCCAAATTTAGATCTGAAAGGAAAACAGAGAGAGAATAAGAACATTCCATGCACTCTAGATATTAAGAAATACCTATCCTGAACACTTGGACACCATTCAACAAGGAGAAAACAGAAAGTAAAAAACAAAGAATCTATGAAAATATATTGGAACATAAAGGAAAGGGGCATTTATTTGAAGATTCTGAGGAAAAATCCACTTCTAAAAATACTTCTTTTTACCAAAAACAAATTCTCAAATGGTTGGTATTCTACCCCTACCCCAGGCTGTGATAAATATGAAGTTAAGTTTGTTTCAATTGCGTCTAGCTAAGGAAGCATCATGGTGTGCCCTTAAAGGCAGAACCTTTGTTGTCATATTTGCTGTTGTCATTGGTTATTATTAGCAAAAGAAACTGCCATTGAAAATTTGCCACTGTATCTAGAGTTCCAGAAAGCAAGTCAACTTAAAACAAACAAGCTTTATTCAATTATCTGGGCTCTTCATGGGCTTCCCATCTCAGAACACAACCCTCTCTTACCCAATGAGCCTCATTTATCCCTCGACACTCTGCCATAAGTGAAAAGTGCTCACATTAATTTTTAAAATCATTGATTTTAATGGAAACTTTTATGATGCATTCTATCTCAACCCAAGATACCCAAACAATTTTCAGTTAGAAAAATATATTAATTGAATAATGAGAACAAATTAATATAAACAATAAATAATTGAAAGTAAGTAAATATAATATATACAACTAGATACAAATGATTTTTAGAGAGGTACTTGCCAAAGGAAGAAGAGAGTCTTGATAGTGGATGGTGGATGATGGACGAGGTTGCAAAGGAGTCATCTTTTGTAGGTGAATTATTTTCTCTGTGCCATATTCTTCAAAATTTTTTAACCTTTTTAGGGCTCATGGTTACTTTGTAATCAAACTTCACTTAAAAATTAAGGTATAACACAGAAAAACAACTTTTGAGCCAAATTAAAACTAAACAGGAGGGTGCTTTGAAACACATGGATAGAGCACATGCATTCAACAATAGAAGATTGTCGAAGATGCCACCCTTCCACTCCTCTTGCTTGGTGTAGTTACACAAAGCTAAACATGGTGGGCTCATCCCAACATGGTGCACAGTTCAAATTCGTCCTACATACTATTCTCTGAATAAAAACCATGTGCCAAGTAAGTTGGTGAGTGTGTCTACTTGAAATTATAATTTAAAAAATCACATTTCATGTCACATTTATTAAGTATAGCATTTTGGGGAAAAGTTGTTATGTTAAATGAGTGGCAAAAAATCATTAATCTAAGAGTTTTATGTGCACCAAGCCTATAAAATTCAATGTCCCCACCTTGGTCTCAACTCCGACACATCATCTGGTCCTGCCTACTTCACCATCTTCATTTATATGACTCTTCCTTTTGCTCACTCTGCTCCAGCCACCCTGACCTCCTTTTTGTTTTCCCAATATGCCGACTATGCATGTGTCAAGGTCTTTGCAATGGCTGTTATCTCTGCTGAGAACACTCTTTACTCCACACATTAGCATGGCTCATCCTTTACTTCTATCTTCATCAACAGAATGCAAGCTACATAAAGACAAAGACTTGTCTGCTTTTATCACTGCCCTGGCACATAGTAGACGCTCAAGAAATATCTGATGTTGTTGAATAAATGAATGGCACGTCTCTGTTTATAAAGATAGTAAGCAAAAGAGCAGTCATGGCCCTAAAAGAAGGGTATAATATGAAATTTTTTGCTTTTTGGTTTTGGTTTTGTTTTGTTTAGATCTGCTTGAAGACAATCACACTGCCCAAACCACCTTGAATAATGATGCTTGAGGATAGCTGGGAAGATGTGAGCAAATCTGAGTAATTAATCAAGGAGTTTTAAAAAGGTACAAGCCTCAGAAATAACATAAATCATTCACAAATATTTTCCTATGTTCCTATGAGGATCATCTGGTTTTCAAAAAATTCTCTACCAAGAATTGCAGTTGTGCATTAAAACTTTGCAAACTTAACTACAGAGAAACCATCACTCATCTCTTATAAATAGGCCAATTTTTTAAAAAAATAAATTTTAGGGGCCAGCCCGTGAGCACAGTGTAACCACTCCACTTTCCCACACTCCACTTCAGTGGCCAGGGGTTCTCAGGTTCAGATCCTGGCGCAGACCTAGCACCACTCATCAAGCCATGCTGTGATGGCATCCCACATACAAAATAGAGGAAGACTGGCACAGATATTAGCCCAATGACAATCTTCCTCAAGCAAAAAAAGGAAGATTGGCAATGGATGTTAGCTCAGGGCCAATCTTCCTCACGAAAAAGAAAAAGATAAAATAAATTTTAAAGCTATCTTTTGGAAATCTATCACTTTTTAAAATATTCACTTGACTTTTCATTAAATATTAAAATATTTCCATTTGGTTTATGTGAGTCCAGGAAATTAAAGATGAAGTAAATTGTAATAACATCTGTATAACTATACTACATGCAAGTTTCTATGTTATCCATGTATTTTCTCAGTTGATCCTCACAACCACACTGCATCAGGAAGGCCAGCCACTATATCCCTATTGCACATACAGGGAAACTGAAGCTAAAGGAGATTGTGCAATTTAATAAGAGAATGAGCCATGAGCAGAAGATGTATACATGACATCTGGCCCAGTGCTTGCTCTTCCACTCATAAAACCATTCCTTAAAATGCTCTTAGAAAATCAGTGGTATTTCCAGAAAAGAATCCTAAAGCTTGAAGCTAGTAATCACATCCTCATCAGAGAACCCATTTTCGGATAATCAGGCTCTGTGGTCGTGGCCTTCTCCCTTACAGCTTTTCAAAGCAAGCCCTTGCAAATAACTTGTTTGCTCTGTATTTCATACAGTGTAAGAGAAAATATCAGCAACTCCATGCATATATCATACAACATGCGAAATTACAGAGCTCAATATAAGTCTCTAGGTACCTACAACAGAAGTGAGTTAGGAGAAAAATCTATGAGTAGAAACAAAATGAAACACAATCTTTTCTCATTCTGTGATTTTTTTTTTCTCTTTAAAGTATAATAGTCTCTAACATGATAAAACCCACAAAGTGTGGGTTTTAAAAATTATTCATCATTCTAGCAGGTCTGGCTTTCACGGAAAGTCAAACTTAAACTTTACAGAATCATTATTCTCTTCAGTCAGTGTGGTTCATAAATCTCATACTTCCTGCTATTTATGCATGAAAGTTGCCAACACTGTCAACAAGAAAGAATATCAGCCAGAGTTCTGCACAGGGGTTTCTGCAGCATCAAGTTCAAATGTAGGGATGTGTGTCTCTATCTGGTGGTGAATTTTTGCTCATATTTTCCAGAATAAAAATAAATTAAAGGCATTGTAACATGTCAATTTTATTTCTGTAGGAATTTGGTAACCAAGGTGATATCTAACCAATGACTGTTAGGTTAATTCGTATGCAGATGATTCTGATGCAGGGCAAACATGTTTCATCAGCTCTACACTAGCACACAGTTTCCTAAAAATTGCAAACTGGTTCAGAACTGTAATCCATACGGCCCAGGATTTTGCCTTTGATAATGCGGCCAACCCAAAGCAGGACAAGAGCTGTCTTCTCAAATGGTAAAATAAAAAGATAAAAATCCATTCAATATGAACTTTCAATGTCCTTTTAAATTAAAAAAAGAGTTTTGTTTGTTTTTGAAATCCTTCTCAGACACACGAGGGAATTGAACAGGAAAGCTTTGTGATGTAACAGCGCTCTAAGGAAACTGAGGCAAGCTCATCATTGGGTCAGATGCATGTATTACTCAGTCCTGCAGGTGCACAGGCAAGGATGACTTGTCTCAAATGGGACAGACGTCTTCAGACCCTCCACCTATGACTAATAAGGGTAACTAACCTCAGGAGCTCATGACTTGAGATGGAGCCAGAAAACTCCCTGGAGTTTGACAGCAACACTTAGGCTGTTCTCAGGCTACTGGTCAATCTAGTTTCTGAGCCTCTGTAGGTTACCCTGCCTTGGCCATCTTGTGCTCTATGTGGATAACAAACATTAACTGACTCATAGGAGTATTTGTGAGGGTTAAATGTCATTTTGACTAATATAAAATATTTGAAAATGTGCCTGGTACATAGTAAGCATTTAAAAATATTACCTTTTCTTTAAATTGTTCAACAGTGACTTCCCAAAAGGATATGGTCTTTATCTACTTTCTTTCAGAAATATGGATAATTATATTCAATAAATATTTATACAATATAAATAATCATCTTCTCCCTATTTCCTAACTCCTATATGAGCCCCAGTTTTTTATTTCAGTGCTCACCACTTCTCTGAGCTTCATATTTGTGTATCCAACTTCCACCTAACATCTCTACTTGAGTATCTACTAGATAGCTCAGTCTTAATACAACTCAAACAAAATTGCTAATTTCTTTACACCCTCTACTCCTCCCCAAGTCTCTCCATCACAGTAAACGACATTCACTGGTTACTCGAGCTGAAAACACAGGAGTCATCCTGGATCCCTCTCTTTAATCTACAGACCACATTTCATCCACTGGCAGGTACTGTTGGCCCTACACTTAAAATTTATCCTAGATCTGACACTTCCCATACCCTCGACCAGCAACATCTAGTCCAAACCATCATTTCTCACTTTAAATATAGCAAAAATCTCAGTAATGTTTTCCCTGATTCTTCCTTGACTCTCTACACTCTGTTTTTCACAAAAGAAACATTTACTCTGCTTTATGTTAAATGAAAAAAAGCAGAATAAAAATTCACATATTCACAACAATAACTTAACAATAACGTCACAATAAATAGACTGGAGTAAAATAATTCAAAATGTGCATAATGGGTAAGTTATTTTTCATAATTTGTAGTATTTTTCAAAGTTTTGATGATAGTTTTACATTACTTCTACAATTAGAAAAATATTTATAAAAATAATTTAATTGAAATCAAACTGAAAAAATATAAGAACAATTAGAAACTTTTGTTGCAGCTCTTGGAAGCACATAAGAATACTATTCTATTCTGTCTCTATTATTCTATTCTCTTTGAGTCAATTAACTTTTATGAATTTTTATTTTATGCTTCTGTGTGTCCACCTCTAAACTGACAATAATGAACATAAACGTAAATTAGGATATTTCTCTGATCTCAAGACATAGTAAAAGAAGAACCACCATTTAAAAAATATGCATCTATCTAACTTTCATTCCATATGTTAATTTTACAAATGCTACTATGTTGTGGTGATTGTAAAGATTCATTGTAATTTATAAGTTCTCCAAAGATTTGGATTCAAATTATTCTTAGACCTATAACCTACATTTAAAAAATACATCTTTATGAATTATAGATATGACATAATTCTTTTAGGGACTTATTCTATATAAATATGAATATTCCCCCCAAACATCATATCTCTTGAAACTTCTTTTCTAACCTCCTTTGTAATTTTTATCCTTGCTAGATCTTTTCCATTAACAATGAACTGGAGGTAATGAATTTATTTTATTTTCTCTACTCTGAAGAGTTAAATTTCTATAATTATTAAATTCTTATTGTGATATGCCCAGTGTTACAAAATTTAATCTTATGTACACCTCCATATTCCAATTTATAAGCATATCTACAAAAAAGATGACATTTAAAGAACAGCGGCGTTGATATTAACAATGCTGTTTGATATTTATATGTAAGAGGTTACCTAAGGGGAATGAAAGTGTCATTCATATGCTGAGCCACAGTCTTGCTCTTCTAAAAGAATTAGTCTACTGTTCTTTTGCATTACAAGTCATCTTGTAATTTCATAGCCCTGTTAATAAAAGCTTTTGCTTTTGCCTTATTTGCAAATGCTTTTAACTGGTATCCTGGGAATGTTCTGTTCTGAATGGTTATGTCTGACATTTTCATTATAGATTAAGCTTGTTTAAAGGAGCCTCATAAAATGGTGATTTAAATGTGGATTATTTAAAATTATGATTCTGAGTAAGGTTTAAAGTCTACATTTATAAATAAGATTAACAAATGCATAAGGCAAATACTATCTACTTGTCACAGGTATTACAGTGTCCCACTTGGGAAGTATGATGCTGTTTATGTAGATATCATCAGTTACTTCCACATCATTTTATTTTTAAATTGTTTGAGTTTTTACTTAAATCTGTTCTATGCTTATTATTAGAAAGTAATCCAGTCATCCAGGAATCTATGCAAGACAAATAGTATTAGCCCTACCTTATAATTCTTTTGTAGTTCTATTTTTTACGTTTATATCTTCAACCCATTTGTGTCTTTAACTCATCTTTGTTTGGTATGGTGTGAGGCAGGGATGTGAATTTACAGCACTCCAAATGGATAGTCTATCAGGCGACCCTGTTGTTTCTGGATTGTGGTCCTTTTCCTGTATGTCACTCACTCTGATTTTCGGGAAGTGAATCCAGATTTCCAAGTATTGCATGGCACACCATGTTGGGCTATTTTCTTCCTCAGTATTATTTATGGCATTATTTAGTTATGGCAAATTCACAGGCTAATTCTTCTGCCCTCTTGGCTTGCAGTAGCTTTGAATCAATTCACTGTTCTGCCACATCTTGGCTTTGCTGCTGTCATAGCATTTCTTTAGATGTTCAACAGAGGAATCAAAAATGAAAGAAGATTAAAATGCTTCTTGCCCCCTACCACTTATTTTCTGAATCCCAAAGACATAGAGACAGAGAGGAGACGGGTATGGTAGAAAATAAACAGAGTTCGGAAGTCCTACTCTTGCTTAAGATATTTGCTTAATGAGGAACTTTCCTGCACAGATTATTCTAAAGCACCATGTCTCAAATATTTTCCCATCACAACAGACGGTGTTTACTTTGTTATGGATAATATCTACTCAATTTCTTCCATGTTAACTATAAATCTCCCTCTTTTTCTCTGTCATTCAAATATATGCAAATAAGTAAGAATTATTTTATTACCAGATTAAACTTGAAATCACTATGATTTAATTTAATAAAATCAATTTATTGACAAATTCAGGTACCGGATTATTTATTAAAAAATATTACCTATTACAAATCGTATATTAATTTGTCTAGATTATCTCTCAGGTCTCTTCTATCTCTAATATTAAAGATTATATAAAACACATCAGCTTTAGCCATAAGATGATACAAAGCAGCTATTCTCTGAAGATTGCTCAGGCTTAAGCTGTTAAACCAGTTACCTTGACAAGTTTAACTAGTCCATGAAAAGTGAGTGTGCTGTCCTAATCAGGATCCTCACTTATGTGCTCAGATCTTGCATAAATGATCCTGCACACATGATCCTACACAAATTTTTCTAAATTTCCTATTGATCATTTATTTGGTTAATACAAAAAACCTGTTCATCTTTGAGAGGTCTGCTACATAGCGCAAATTCAAAGAAACATATCAAACAAAGTAAAGATCTTTTTTGCATTTCTGCAAGGATTTTAAACCATGGAAGTATTTTACTGGCCTTTGTTTCCATGGTGGACAGTCATGCTTACCCATTATCTTGATTATTTGTGAGTCTGCAATATGAATGGTAGGATCATGCATAAGTTAAGGTAGATATTAAATAATCTTTTTTTCCCCCACAATCATTCATAACCAAACATGCTGAATATACATCCTTTATTTTCTTATGCTCAGCATCCTCAGAAGAAAGTAAGCTTTGGAATTGTAGTGATTAAAGATTCTGCCTTTTCCCTTAGTATCCTTCATAGTAACCATTCACTATTTTGGTGGACAGATATTATTTTTGCATCAAGAGGCAGCAAACCTGTAGAAAATTTATACATCATCTTATATAAGTTCCAGACACATGGCACAACCATTAGAATTTCAGTATATCTTCAGGTTCCACTTGAAAGGCTTTGGTCTTTGCAATAAAAATAAAAAACAATGATGAATCTTTCCTATTTCAATAGCTCTTTCAGTTATGAAAGCATCAACTTCAAGAACTAGGCGCTAGAGCCAGCCCTGATGGCCTAGCAGTTAAAGTCTCATATGCTCCACTTTGGCAGCCAGGGCCTGGTTCCCAGGCATGGAGCCACACCACTGGTCTGTCAGTAGCCATGCTATGGCAGCCGTTCACATAGAAGAACTAGAAGGACTTTCAACTGAAATATACAGCTATCTACTGAGGCTTTGGGGGGAATGAAAAAGAGAGGAAGATTGGCAACAGATATTAGTTCAGAGTGCATCTTTCCCAACAAAAAGAAATATTAAAAAAAAAAAAAAAAGAGCTAGGCACTAGTATCTCTAAAAATCAACTTTCATGGTTAATACATTAAAGATCTACCAATTAAACTAAAGCTTATACAACATTGGTCTTTTCTCTGTCCTCTCATACATTCATGTGACTGTCTGGTTGTTGTTCTTTGTAGCATCTTTCATCTAAAACAATTTGACTCTTTCACCTCTCCTTTTAGACCCTCCAACTCTTTTAAAATTCTGTCTCTAAATAGATTTATTCTCCTTTGGTACTAGCTCTAGCTCTTATTTTCCTTCTTTTACTTCATATATCAGATCTTGATATTGATAGCCCTGATTTATTCACTGTATGTTATCTTTATACGCCGCTTAAGCTACACATGTGTGTTGTTTTTAAATTTAAGACCTCATTCAGTTGCTGTGAAGCTAGTCCATGATAAGCGATGCAGTACTTAAAAAGTTCTCCATTTTCCATTTAGTATTGAACAAAAACTATTTGAGTCTATTTTTATAAAATTAACAAATGTTAAGAATATGTAACTATTACTGCTGATCTGGACAATACATCCTGGCATTTAGCATCTCAGGTAAAATTCCTATTCTCATAATTAAACACTACAACATTTTACAGATGAATTGCAATGGAAAACAATATGAAAATTTCTAAAGGTGCCTATCCATCTAATTTATCACAAAAAACAGAACTATTAAATAACTGTTAAACATTAGATTTTGTGGTCATGACAAAATCAGTGTCTAGAAGGTACTCAGTGTCTTGAAATTTGATCTCCTTTCTCATAATTCTCTAGAGAGACAGCCATTTTCTGACAGCCTTGTAATGACTTTATTACCTCAGAACAAATTAACCCAGATGGCATCACAATTCTTGGAATATATTCAGAACACATTGTGATCAGAGCAAACAGCTATAAATTTAACTTTATCTCTTTATAAATCATTTCCAAATTCACTTATCAACCAATAATACTCAACATAGTGGAAAAATTTCCTTTGAAACAAATATTTTGTCATTTAGAACGTGAATAGATTTAGTCATGACAGTCCTTTGTCTAACAAGTGCACGTGTCCACATATATACAGTTGTATTAATAACACCATTCCCTTCATGGAGAAAGATGAATCTATATAGCCATCATCATTATAATGCTCACTTGGAAATATCTGGATGGTAGATTGATGAGGAAAAATACGCACTGAACTGAGACTCAAAATAATTAGTTTTTAGTTGTGAGCTCTGCTGATAAATACCTATAGGACATTCAAAAAGATTCTTGACATTTATGGACCACTGTTTTCCAGCATGCAAAATAATGTCATCCAGGGTGATTGCACACATGCCCAAGGCTGCTTCCTCCGGGGAGTGACTTCAGAGATAAGTATGGTATGCAGAATAATGGCTCCCCAAAGAGGACCTTATCCTAATTGCTGGAAACTGTGAATATGTTAGTTTACATTGCAGAAAAACATTAAGTTTGCAGATAGAATTAAGGTCGCTGATCAGTTGATTTGAGATGGGGAGAGTCTCCTAGATTATCCAGGTGGGCCCAATGAAATAACAAGGGTCCTTATTATATGGGAGAAAGGCAGTAAAGTTGGTGTTAGAGTGATGCAATATGAGAAAGACTTGACTAGTTATTGTTGGCTTTGAAGATAGAAGGGGAACACAAGTCAAAAACTGTGGCCAAATCTAGAAGCTGGAAAAAGAAAGGAAATAGGTTCTCTTCTTGAAGCTCCAGAAGGAAAGCACCCAGCTCTCACCCTTATTTTAGCCCATGGAAAATCATTTTGGACTTCTGTTCTCCAAACATAAGATAATAAATTTGTTTTGTTTTAATCCACCAGGTTTGTGATTGTGTAAAACAATGTGTTCATAATTGTATTGTTGGAACTATAACATATAGAAATGTAATGAATTTTAAAATAACACCACAAAGGAGGTAAGCGGGAAGAAAGCTGTATTGGAGTAAGTAAATGACACCAGATGGTAATGCGAATCTACAGGAGCAAATGAAGAGAACCCAAAATGGTAAATAAGAAGTTTAATACAAAAAACTCTATAAATATATACTTGCTTTCCCTTCTTTTCTCAGCTTTCTTAATAGACATGAAATTATACAAAGTAGTGATTAAAACCATGTGCTGTTAGGAAATAAATACATCAAGACATTAAATAAATAAACAAACAGCAACATAACAAATATCAAAGATGAAAGAGGGGAATCAGTTTCCAAATTACTGTAATATATTAATAAAATGCCTACTTTCAGGAAAAAATTGGGAAACATGCAAAAAAACAGGAAAGTGTGACCCAAACACAGGAAAAACAGCAGGCAACAGAAACTGTGAGAGGGCCCAGATGTCACATTTAATTGACCCAGGCTTCAAAGAAGCCATTATAAACATGTTTAAAGAACCAAAAGGAACCAGACTTAAAGAAGAAAAGGAAGACATGAAGACAATGTCACATCAAATAGCAAATAAAGAACTAAATGGAAATATTGCACTTGAAAAGCACATTAACGCAAAGGAAAAAAATCAGTATCTATCCCACAATAGAGAGAATCTATTGATTTGAAAGAGCGTAAGAAAGAATCAAAGAAAATGACTTACCAAGATAAATCAATAGAGATTATACAATCTGAAGAACAGAGAGAAAAAAGGATGGGAAAAAAAAACGAACAGAGCCTCAGAGAAATATAGGACACCATTAAATGCACCAACACGTACATAATGGAAATACCAGCAGCAGAGTCGAAAGAAAAAGGAGAAGAAAAAATATTAGAAGAATAATGACTGAAAATGTCCCAATTAGTGGAAAACATTAATCTAAACATCCAAGAAGCTCAATGAACTCCAAGTAATTGTTTTGTGTTGGTCTCAGCCTATCACAGTGATGCTATCAGCTGGGAATGCCTGGGGGCACTCACCTGGGCCTGTAATACTTGCAGCAGTCCCCACAGACATTTCCCTGACTGGAGACAATGTTGTGTCTGGACTGGCCCTTGTGGTTCTTATTATAACTGCAAGACACAGCTCAGCAACAACTATCAGGGAACTTTGAAAAAACAAGGTTTATTACTTACAGGTTCAAGAAGATACATGGTATATGCGGGGCCACACAGTGAGGTTGCGGGTAGAGAGAGAGAAAGAACAAGCATAGAATTGGGGTTCTGCCTTTATTGTGATAGACAGGGCAGTATTTGGAGTTTCATAGGTTCACTCTTTATTAGTGAATTTAAAACATAAAAGCAGGAATTGAACTGGGAAGGGAGACATAGGATCACTCCAGCAGTCAGTTATCTAGGTCACCCAGGGCTTTCTAAAAGGTGAACGTGATGTTTATCTAGTTGTGTAGCTGGCAATTTGTTTATTCAAGATGTACATCTCTGAAATGGATGCCTCAGTAATCAAAAGCTTAATGTTAAGCATTTTTGTTACAATCAAAAAAACATTGTCAGGCACCTATACTAGAGTAACACAAACACAAAAAGAACCACACCCAGGCACATCATAGAAAACATACTGAAAGACAAAGACAAAGAGAAACTTTTCACAGCACAAGAGGAAATAACTTGTCACCTACAAAGAAACCCAAATATGATTAACATCTGACTTGTAATCAGAAACAGTGAAGGTCAGAAGACTGGGGTGGCATATTCAAAGAACTGAAAACAGCAAAACTGTCAACCAAGAATCTTATAGCCAAAAAAACCATCCTCAAACTATAGATGCAGAAAATAGATTAGTAACTGCTTACGGCTGCACGATTTGGGGTGAAATGGGGAATGACTGCTGATGGGTATGGAATTTCTTTTTGGAGTGATGAAAACGTTCTCAAATTGGTGTGGTGATGGTTACATGACTCTGTGAATATACTGAAAACTTTTTTAAAAAACTTAAAAAGGAAACTTTGGTATAAAGTTTATGGACAAAGTAGTACATAATATAAGATATTTAAATGTGAGCCTGTGTTTTTACAACTGTATATGAAGATGCAATTTTATGAAAAGTGTCGCTCCCTTTCCAAATAAGAAAAAAGTTATGGTAATGTCACTGGCACACGTCACACTTCAAGAACCAGTAAGCTGAATTGTTCCAATTCTTTAAAATCAACATTCTAAGTTGACTGTTAGTCATTTTTTTCTATAGATAATAGATTTTCCCTAATGTAATCAAGTAGATTTCCTGTACTTCAAAAGGTAAACGGCAGTACGTAAAGAATAAATAATGCTGATTTCCTGAAAATCTCTTGGTTTTGGTACAAGCCTAAATGATTCTAAGAACAATTCTTCACTGGTTTTGTTAAAATGATTTTTTCTTTACTGTTTCTCACCTTCCCTAAATGACATACAAACCTCTGCCTGGAGACTTTAAGTGACAAGATAAGCCAGATTGACAAATATGGTATAACTGTAAATCCAGATTTAAACATTGCATCTGATATTCTATACAAATAACAATTTTACAGTAGCTACAAAACAGCAATGTCTTACCATTAAAAGCCACATGGGTTTTCTTTCTTATTTGTTTGTTTTTAATTTCCATGCATGGAACCCACAGGGGATGTGAAAACTTCCCAGATCGTGTGTCAAGAATTCCCAGGATAGATGTGTTCCTATGGCTATAACGTCAGTTCACAATTTAAAGCACCAGAGAGCCCTCACTACCTTGAGGAGTCTCCTGAACTTTTAAAATCCACTCATGGATATTAATTTAGACCAGGGTATGCCAGAATGGATACATTGCAGTATAAGGTAGTTCCCTTTATCGGCTTTTCTGTTGGGAGCGCTAGATATGCTGGATACACAATGGGTTTCAGGGATTTTTAAGTCAATTGTAGAGTCAGAGACTAAGACAAAACACTTTAGGAGTAGGTCTTAAAATTTAGTGACCCATGGAAATCAGACGCCTTCTCACACATTCTGTGAACTAATTTCAACCCACACTTGCCTCTTGGACAAATGGTTCTGTGTGGTGCACAACCTACACAGCCATAGGGGTGGTGCTGAATTTGTGGTCAGAGGAATGGAAATATAGTAGGGCAAGAGTTCCTTTAAATATTGGCAACACCATTTTAACCTGAAAATACCAACTCCACCGAAAAAAAATTAGTACTTGTAAATTCAGAATCTTTCTTTTAGCATCTAAGCAGAACTAAGATTTAGAGAATACCTCATATACATCAAAGGAATGCTATCTTGTGGCTGGAGTGCATAAATTTCAACCTGAACTCTCTTGGTCATTTCCAAATAAGAGTTTTCACTTAGAGAAATAAAGACAACTAAAAACATTTATAAAGTCCTCTGGAATTCTCGAATAAAAGTATCAAAGGACTTCTACAATTTTCACCTTTTGTATTATTACTGGTCTTTATATCTTATTTTACATCTGAAGACGATATGGCTGATATTTTTAATACACAACTCTAGCTGGAACTGAGGCAAGATTCGAAATTGTATTTCTTAGTTTATGTAGCTGTGTAGTTAAATAGCAAATACAAAAGGGTGAAATAGATTTATTCAGAGGCAGGTAAACAATAAGACAAAACCAATCTTTCATGTAAAATACGAATATCAATTATTTGTGCACTCACTCAGTCATTCATTAATTCAACAAATAGTCACTGAGCTCCTACCAGGCACTCTATGGCAAGTGAAAACATAATGGTGAAAAAAGTCAGATATGGTCTCTGCTTTTGAGGCACTTATGTTACAATGGAGGGGAAAGAATATCACAAATAATTACATCATAAATGTAATAGTCACAGCTGAAATAAGCTTCAGTTTCTTCCACTATGCTCCAAGCACCATAACAAGATGTGGCCAGTCTTATAATTCTGTGTGCCTCCAGTGCTTATAATAGTGTCTTTCAAACACTCAAAGTTCAATAAACCTTGGATGGATGAGTGAATATGTAAATATTGAACTCCATGGAGAGATATGGGCTGGAAAAATGAATTCTGGAGTAATTGCCTCTAGTCACATTGCCTACAAAGAGGATATAGCCTGAAGAGAGAAACAGCTGAAGGTTGAGTCTTGAGGAATTCTAACATTTAATTGACGGGTAGAGGAGGAGAAACCTGGAAAGGAAGCAGAGGAGTTCCCTCTAGAGGTGAGGATGATAACAAGGACAGTGTTTTGACAGTCAAAGGAGGAGAATGTCTCAAGAGAGAGTGATCATTAGCATTGATCCCTGCTGGGCAAGACTAAGTAAGACAAGACTGAACAAAGTGTCCTTTGTATCATTTAAAAAAATAATTATTGACATATTTTCTAAAAGTTTAATAGAGTGTTAGGGATGGGTTTTTAGTGGGTTGTAAAGGTAGTGAAAGGTAAGTACATGACATCAGCAGTTGGCTATGAATGGATGGGAGAGATGGTGCAACAGCTTGGGTCAAAGAAATATGTCGATTTCAAATGCTAATGGAAGAGAGAAATTTCTGAGACTAAGGCGGCAATGAGATACAAAGCACATTCATTCATTCAAAACATATTTATTAGATCCAAATCCACCCAAATACTTGGGATATATGAGTGAAACAAAGAAACAGAACCAAAAGCAAACAACATAAGAAACACTCCTTTTCCTCATGTACCTTACATTATAAAAATTGGCAGACTGCTCTTGGAGATAAGAAAGGCACTCTATTATAAGGGAGGTAAAGAAAACAAAGTTGGAGGAAGAGGGTCATGGACACCTGGAGCCATGTGTGTCAGAGAGAAGGCTAGGTTATGTTGCATTAATTAGCAAACAGCACAAAAATCTCAGTGGTTTAACATCGCGAAGGTTCATTTCTCTTTCGTGCAAAGGCAGACAGACAGTTAACATTCATGAGGTAATTCTGAAATCTAGGCATTCTTATGGCACCTCTTTTTTAACACAATGCTTCAGGGTTCATGTAAGCAGGGGAAAAGAAGCATGGAGACTCATAATTTGAAGTGCCACCACTCTTATTTTATTGACTGAAGCAAGTCAGACGGCTTTGACCAAGTCCAACAGATAATCCGTCTATCTGTCCAAGAATAGGAAAAGATCTAGAAATACCGGCAAGTACCAGTAATATTTATCAAACTATAAGTTACAGATCTCTACATATCTGTGCCCCTACATATCCTGTCATCTACATATCCTAGGCCGATTTGTCAATTCTATCTTTAGAATCAACTTGACAGACTTCAAAAAAATCAGTGTATGGACCAAGCTCAGAGGGTCTGGTTGAATTTTTCTTGCATAGAGCACTTGTGACTGAGAATCACTTTCTTGGAGAATACTCAAATTTTTTCTTGTAGGTGGATATTAACCATGTTTACAGCATAATTCCAATCACTTGGTTTGTAGTGACAGGATTTTCATCTCTGCGTTATTAATTTTATGTGACAGATTAACAATAGGTTGTTAAACAAAAGGATAACGGAACGACTTTATGCAATTAAACGTTAATAATAAAAAAGAGGAAAAAATCTTCATTCTTATCATTCCATAAAGCCACTTCCTTAAAATTAAACTACAGTTCTATTTCCTTGCAATCAGTTCTTATCTTCCTTCACTGATGCTAATGAAAACGGTGTTCTTTTGCTGTTCAACTTTTGGTTCATGTGTCAGATAGACCTACAGGTTAATGTCCTTATTGATTATATCTTTCAACATACTGCTATTACAAATACATATTTAAATATAAAGTTTAACCTTATGATTGTTATTTTCTTTAACATATTGTGATTTTAATGATTTTTTTCCATCGCTTGCTTTGGAAATAATATTGTATGTTAGATTTATTTGACATTAATTTTCTTTCTTGTTGTTAGTGCTGTTGAGTCAATTCTGACTCCTAGCGATGCTGTGTACAGCACAACGGCACCCTGTCCCAGTCTTTCATGCCATCCTCTCACCTTCTGGTGCTATATCAGACAATGCTCCAGTGTTATTCATAGGGTTTTCATGGCCAATTTTTCAGAAGTGGGTGGCCAGGTCCTTCTTCCTAGTGTGTCTTAGTCTAGAAGCTCCAATGAAACTATCCACTATGGATGACCTTACTGATATTTGAAATACTGGTGGCATAGCTTTCAGCATCACAGAAACACACAGCCACCACACTTTGACAACCAACAGACAGATGGTGTGGTTCCCTGCCAGAAAACAAACCCAGGCTGTGGTGGTGAGAGCGCCAAATCTTAACTACTGGACCACAAGGGCTAGTGTCAATTATCTTATTAGTATTTTTTTAAAAACAAAAAACAAGTTAGCTTTCCTTGCAAATGCAGTCAGATTTAAGGTATCTGACAAATGTTTCGTCTCCCCCCAAATCTCTCCCTTAAATGCTTGCTATGGTCTCATAGATCCCATCCTTAAAGGGTTACATCATTTTTAAAATAACTTTGTAACTCTCCTGTTAAAATGCATATGCCTTTGGAAAGGACACAGCCCTTAAAGCTGTAACAGTTATTAGCCCTTGTATGAGGAGTAATTTGTCAACTGTCATTTTAGAAATTAGAGTCAATCTCCATAGTCTCCTGTCATGAAAAAGGTAAAGTTTAATAAGGGAGCAATGGTTTTGGAGAGAAAAAAGGGAAATACTAAACATTATTGCCAAGAGACGGCACTTTGATGGCACCCAGAAGTCAAGGAACCTGGGTCACCAGAGCCCCCATGCAGGCCCAGGATGTCTAGAGAAGGAGGAAGATGCAGAATAATGTGGCATGATATGGCCATAGAAGGTAGAGATGGAAAATATAAAGTAAAAGTTTGCCTTCCTCCCAGTTTTGCTTACCTTCAAACTCTCCTTTAGATAACACTGCTATCTAAGTGGAAACATGGAAAAACTCTAACGTGAAAAAATGACCGAGCACTATTTACCTTTCATTCCAACGACAGCACCATGAGAAGGGCCATTGTGGTGTGGTAGAATGAGCTGATGTGAGTCACATGGGCCCAAGTTCAAACATGCCGGCTCAGATATTAAATGGCTATGTGAACTTGGGCAAGTTAATAAACTTGCTTGTTTCTTTCAGTTTGCTCTCAAAAATCAGAAAATTGAATGTGAAGCAACCAAAATATAATGAATACTCAAAAAAAGGTAGCTTATTGTAGTTGTTATAATCAATGTTAAGGTGTGTATTCTGGTTTAAAACACAGTTTTGCCATCTCATGTGTAAAATAAGAAAAACAGATAACATGAATTCTAAAGACATATTCAATGCTCAAATTCGGGGACCCTGAGATGACTATTCTTTTGTGTTTTTTTGAGGAAGATAAGCCCTGAGCTAACTACTGCCAGTCCTCCTCTTTTTTGGCTGAGGAAGCCTGGCCCTGAGCTAACATCCGTGCCCATCTTCCTCTACTTTATATGTGGGATGCCTACCATGGCATGGTGTGCCAAGAGGTGCCATGTCCGCACCAAGGATCCGAACCGGTGAACCCTGGGCCGCCGAGAAGTGGAACGTGCACACTTAACCGCTGCGCCACCGGGCCAGCCCTGAGATGACTATTCTTATAAGATTGCATATAAGGGTGTATACATACAGGCTTACATTGTCAATAGTTATGGATATGAATATGGCAACATATTCAGAAGTGGATATAAAATAAATGGGGACTCCTGAGATTTAACCTGATTTTCTTTAAAAAAAGAACATAATGTGACTAATTTAGACTTTCAACAAAAGCTATCTTTATTAATTGCTCCATTCCTCCATGCTTCCACACAAATAACAAAAAGTATTTCATCAAATGCCCTTGGAGGTCTCAACATCTACATAGAATTTTGTGAAATGTGATCTAAAATGCCTTCTCATCTTAAAACACATAAGCATAACTAACTGTAGAAAACGTCATTCAAGGTTTCGGCTATTTTGTTTTCCACTTGCAGATGATTTGACTAGAGTAAATATAAACTATTTCACATAAGTGTCAAATCTACCTACTGAAATGCTGTCATCTTGTCATTTATTTTTACTGCTTATGGCCACATATACATTTCTTAAACAAGTTATTTTTTGTGCAAATCAAAGAACATTCTGTTCTAAAACACACTGAAATTATTTCTTCACAAAGTACATCTTAATTTTCTTATGATTGGGTCTCATTAGATGCGATGGATAGCATCAGTGGTAAAATCCCCCTCTGAAGCACGTTATGGAGAGTGGATGTTACTGGGAACGATCTGGTACAAGGTAAAAAGCATCTGGTGACTCTCTAATAGACGAGATAGATTTTATGCCATATATTCATGATGCACTCCAACTATATTTGGGTTACATAAAAAAATTTGAAATACAAGAGATATTTTGCCCTCCACATGTTGGATCATGATCCTGTGTTTGGGGACCACTCTATGATTTGCCACTTTCTTCTATGAAGAGTCAAGTTGACTGATACTAATCCATTCCATAAAAGCACTGAGAAACCTTGGGAAACAGGCCAAGTGCCCTCACAATTTTAATTCAGGCACATAACACTTGTTAAATCTGCTTCATTTCACAAAAGGCTAAACATCTGCCAACATCTGTTCTTCATAGCAGTAGGTCTGTAGTGTACCATTAACCAGAATCTAGCTAATGGGGGAATGTTAAATCACTGCTATGCTATCTGTTTCAAGAAGAAATGTGGTTGCAGTTTTCTCAGTGCCTTAGAATTTTCAGCTCATCAGCTATAGGATTTTCATTGTTCTCATATGTAATTTTGGCAAAATCACAAGTAACGGAAAAAAGAAAATGTCAAGGTAAAAATCAGTCTTTTAATATGTAGTGAAGTTATGTACATTTTAGAGTAAATGTTGAGAAGAAAAATTTCACTCATTTTTCAAAAAGGATTATTTTTACATTTTCTGATTAAATTTCACTGTAACACTTTTTTTATTCACTGTTATTCTTGCTTGATCATGAGTTGGTCTTTTCAGCTATATCCTTGTATGTGAATAACAATGACGCCAGCAGTGGCAGCAGTTGCTGCTACTGTGAAAAGAAAAAGCAAGGCTCTTCTTAGAGTAACTTACCTGCTTCTTACATTATTCAAGAACTGAAAATAAGAGATTGCATTATAAATCTAGAAAACAAGCTGTGCCGTCCAGAGGCAAGGACCCTCAAAATAGAAACAAAGGTCTTTAAGAAACTTCACTATGTGTTGTTGAGATTTTTTTAAATGTTAATTTCACAGAAATAAAGCACCTTATTTCCGCACCCCAGAAAGTGTACCAAACCAAACACATGATCTTAAAAACCGGTCTACTCTCCTGGGTCTCCTCCTTCATAACATCGTGCCAACGCTGTACTGGATGACAATCTCCAAGGAAACCACACTCACCAGTTTAAAAGCAGACCACTAAGTGACAAGCAAGTGAATCCATTAATGAAAAGGAATGGACACTTTCCATTCTTACTCCCAGAATAAATTCCAGTAAATAATATTTTGTATCAAAAAGACTTACTAACATTCTGGATCAAATCAGCTTTTTAGAGTGATAATACCAAAAAAACCCTATTAACAGAAACCTATAATCCTAGTGACCTGGGTGTCAGATTGAGGAACAGGAGAGTTCTTTTTCTTTAATTTTGCCGTCCACTTTAACTTAAAATAAAAGTGCGTGCAATCCTCACTTGGGTACCAGTAAAACAAGTGGTTCTAGCCACTGGAAGAAGTTCTCCGTTTGTATATTTGCCTCTCCAAGGCCTTTTAAACAAGTCAAAACCTAACTACAGGAGCAAAGCTACCCCCACTCACCGGGAGAAAAGAAAAGAATCTGCAGCACAAATGCCTTACCCTCAGCCTCATTCGTACTTACTACACTAATGAGAAATTACTGCACTTAAAAACTCTTTTGGTGTTCCAGCTTTCATTTTTGACCTTTTCATGTTCACGTTCCATGACTCGGCATGTTTTATCTCCTTTCAAGTTCTTTTTTTGTGTGTGTGTTTCCTCAGATCGTTTACACAAAGCCAGCTTAAGATGTCAGAAGGCCTTAGCACCTAAAATTATGATGGCCCACAAAAATGTAAAAACAATTGTACCATAAAATACAAAATCATTAAAATGGAAGTATAGTAATTAGTTAGTAACCCTACTGCTCTTGTTTCTTCCTTTTTTTTTTAAAATATTTTAATTTTACTTCTTCCTGGACCTCTATCCAGGTACTTCACTTTAAGGATGATAAACTAGTTAGAGAATGAGGAGGAGAATGGATGAAGGGAAAGAAAAAGAAAAGGAGAGGAAGAGAGAAGAAAAGAGGGACACAAATCAATTAGGAATATACGCCACAGCACAATGTATTCATTTTGTATCTTTACTAAAATATAACTAAATTGAGTCAATAATTTTGTTACTGCTGCTTTTGTCTCATGTAGTTGGTGCCTGGTTGATGGATTTTATTGCTTTCACATTAACTAATTGGTCTTGATATTGTGCCTGCTCTTTATTTAGGCCACTCATCCTCTACATCAGTGATTTTTAAACTGTGATCCTCAGACCAGCTGTGTCACTATCACCTGGGAGCTGGTTAGAAATGCAAATTCTTAGTCCCCACCCCAGACTTAGAAACAGAAACTCTAAGGATTTTGCGCCTAGAGATATGGTTTCAACAAGCTCTCCAGGATATTCTGACACATGCTGAGTTTTGAGAATCGCTGCTCTATTAGCATGGTTTTTCTAAAGCACATTTCTCACCATGCCCCTGTTCCTTGGCTAAAAATACTTCAACATTCCCTATTTCATCTTCAAAATACAAGCCAGCCTCATTTTAACATAAAAACCATCAGGCGGTCTGATTCATAAATGTCTCCTCTACCTTCATCTCCCGCCAACACAGCATGCCAGTCACACTGAAATTGATTGACTTCCCCTTGCTACCTGCGTATATGGTTTCTGATTATTGGAAAAGCCTACATGTCCTTTTAGATCCAGACCATTTCTAGTTACTCTTGAAGTTTCCTCTTAATTCTCGCCTTCTCTATTCAGTTTTCCCTTGGCCATCCCCCACAACGTTCACCCCAATAAGGTAGATTTAGACATTCCCTCTTCACCATGCTTTCTTATCACTCCGTAAATGTACCTCTACCACTTTGCTTTTCTGGACATGCTTTTAACTAGTCTCTTTCTTTTGAAGGGGAGCAGAATATACCACCCAAAGATATGCCATTTTCACATACTGATTACTTTGAATTTGTTACCTGAGAAAGAGCCACTGCAAGAAGGCCTGACACTCTGTTGTCCCTCTGAAAGCAGGAAATAAATTTCCCATGTGAAAGGTACCCTCTCTGTACCAGGAGGGTAGAAGGCATTAGAAGGCATCTTTATCGCCAGAGATAGGGAATTTAGGGCCGAGAAGGCTGTATAAACAAACCTTGATACTTCTTCACTAATTTACTACCCCAAGCCCAAAACTCTTTGTCTTGTCAGTTCTTCAGAAATTTATTATCTCTTTGTCTAAAGTTATAAGAGCTTCCTGCTTTGGTCACTTCTTTGAGTCTCATTTTTTTATTGGGTTCCTGTATGTACAATGTTAAATCTGTTTTCCCCCTGTTAATCTGTTTTATGTCAGTTTAATAATTGGACCAGCCAAAGAACCTATAAGGGAAGAAGAAAAATGTTTTCTTCCCCAACACTTTCCTTAGACAGAAACATCTCAGAGGAAATGGGGTTTATCTAATGATGTTTTGCTCATTCTTAGATTCTGTATGCCTGGCACATAAAGGGTGAATAACCTGCTTCCATTAATGGATGATTGCCACAACATCTCAGTGATCCAAGGGTCACTTATTTTGATCTGAACTTTCCAGAATACAATTGTGAACCAGAAAGTAATGAGATTTTAGACTAGATATCCAAAACAATTCAACAAATAAAATGAAACTTGTAAAAAAATATATATATATGGATGCTTTGGATTAAAAATAATGAAACAAATAACCTTTGAATTTGCACCTGAACTTGCAACTATGTTCAAGAGTGAAGCAGGATTGGGAAGGCAGAGTGGTAAATTGGTTCAGAAGCCGTGGCTGACTAAGGGCTTCTGCTGATCTCAGTAACTTCTAGAGGATAAAGATAAGGCTTTGGGCTAGAACATAAGACATTGGAATTGAGAACTCTGAAGAAAATAGGGATTGTAAAAGACAACACACTTAAGGAACAAAGGACTAGAAAATATGTTACGGCCAAGAAAGGGAGACTGAAAAAAATCTTCTCTATCTCATCTTGGACTTAGAGTGAAAAAAGAATCTCAAGAATTTGTACAAACAGGCTTCATCACATACATTTATATTTTGAATATACAGTGTTAGTGTTGTCAGGGAGGCCACAAAGCAAAAAACTAATGAAAAGTGTGATCAGGACTTACGGTTTCACTTCTGACCTGTAAAGAGCTTGGAAGTCATCACTGAACAAGCTGAAAGTCAACAATTCTTAGATCCATCAGAGAACTGAGGTCACAGGGCAGACTGCCACCTTGAAAACTGGAGAGACAGGTGAGTATAAAGACACACAGCTGAGATCAGGTTACCAACTGGAGCCAGTAACTTGCAGGAACTGTCGATGAAAATAATCAATACTCACTCTAGAGTAAAGAAGGAAGAAAGCTTTATTTGAGCCAAAACTGAGGACTACAGCCCAGGAGCTGCAGCATTCACAACAGAAGAAAGAGCTCCAGAGAGGAATGATGTTCCACAGTCATGTACCATTTCCAAACAAAGAGACATACATCCAGCATGACAGGGTACATTCTTTCAAGGGTTACGGAGATATTTTGGTTACAGATCAGCACATACACCGCACTTCAAGATGATCTTGGTGCCATGGGAAAGGAGACCTGTCTGGTGTCAAAAGGGAGGTATTAATTCTTATCTTTGAAGAGAACATTTTTTACCTTAGGATAAGGATTAAAGCAGATTTACAATGTACGTTTGACAAGCTGCAAGTCAGGTCTTCTGGTTCAAATAAAATTTCAAGTTTAAACCAGAATGGCATCCCTCATACATCTCAGTATATCAATTTTTTCTTATATCAGAACACTTAAATGGTAATTGACTAATTCCTGGAGGCTGAGTGTGGACTGGCTGGGGAATGAAAGACTCCTGGGGGCCTAGTCTTAGATGGAGTCCCCACAGTTTCACGGGTTTCACCTTCAAGAAACTCCAGGTTCTTATGGTGAAGGTTGGAGAAAACTTTACTCCCACTTCAGACAGGGAGAGGAGAAAGTAACCATTTTGAAACAGGCCCAGAGCATTATCAGTCTAAGAGAACTGCTTTAAGGAAAACTGCTTTACCAGAGCCTTACCTTAAAACAGAAAACTCCATACCTCTCCAGCCTTCTTAGTTTAGTTAAGACGAGAAAAAAAGTCTAAGAAATTCTTTTGAATATCAGAGTCCAGGGACTCAGGCCTTCCAAAAAAAAAAGTATAAGATTACAGAATGCTTCTCATTCCCATTTAAGTATCTCCCGCATTTCTTTTATGCTCTGTACTGGTTTTACTTCCAATCTTTTTTTTTCTTTATTTTCCTTTAGTTTGCATATTTTCTATTGACCTAGTCTTCAGATAATTAACCCTGCCTTCTGCTGTGTTGAATCATCTAATTCAGATATTATATCTTTAGTTCTAGAATGCCATTTTTTGTACAGATTTGAATTTTCTAGTTAAACATCTCAATGTTTTGTTCATATTTTAATCTATTTTTGTTAACATATCTATAATATAATTTTAGTCTTCGCCCTGCTAAGTCCAATATATAAACCAGCTGTGGCTCTCACTCTATTGTCTCTTTCTTCTCAAGATTTTTAAACACACTTTTCTGCCAGTTTTCATGGCTCATGATTTCTAGTTTGCATTAAATATTGTGTATGAAAAAAACCCAAAAACTACAGCGATTGTAGATGATATTATTTTCCTCCAAGGAGGGTTTCCTCTTGGCTCTGACAGACAGACAGGGTGAACTACTAATTCCATCTATTCACTTAGGGATTGAGCTGGGTGGGGAGTGAGGGCTCATTTTGGGGAGATTTAGTTTACTTCTGGTTCTTCCTTATTCCTTTGCCATGCCCCACACAATCTTTTAATTCAGAGCCTAGCAAATCTCTGTTGCCTCAGCCCTAAAATACAGTGGAACGTTCAGTCCTGCACATCAGAGGTTTTGAGCATACCCCTTTAGGTTCTTGCTACATGCAGATTCAAAATCTCTCATACCATACTTTGTGGGTAAACCCAGCCATGTGTATAGGGCCTCTGCAGATTCTCATCCATCATACCAACTAGAATGATCTTCAAAATCTCTGCTGGTTTATCTTCCCCTCAGCACAGCCCCTAAGAAAAAGCCAAGGTAATCTGCAGCTTGTACTCAGAACTGGAAAATGCCCAAGAAAGAAAAGACCTGGCTGTTGTCACCTCACCTGAGGAAAGCTCTTTTCTCTCTAAAATGTTAGTTCAAGTTCTTTTTGTTTTCACAGCTACCCTATATATTTTTAAATATTACTGTTATAGTTTATCCCATTTTTCTAGTCATTACAGCAGGAACACTGGTTTCCTGTCACCCACAAATTCTACTCGGAAGGGAATTCTCTGTCATTTATAGTTTAATTTTGTATTCAAAGTATTTTGCCATTCAGAAAAAAAAGAATTCATAGTCAAATTTACTGATGATTATACATGGCCTCTTGGTTTGCATTATTTTTAAAAAGTAGCCTGTTTTCCATAGTATTACAATTTTTTTTCTTAGTTTCTCAAAACAATTAACATGTTTACATCCTTGAGCTATTTAATGATCTAGAATTTTGTTTATTGTGTATTTGTATATTGTTTATTGTGTAGTGTTCAATTTTCTAAAATGATATAGAAATATTTTCCATTATCCTTTCTTGATAAAATGCCACCTTCTTCATATTGGTTGCTATTGGTCAGGTTCTCTGTACCACATTTCAGGATCTAGTCTCCATAGGGAGATAAAAATCTAGATGATAACTCAGACAGTTTATTTGAATTTAATGAGGGAAATGCATGTAAAGTATAGTCCTTACAAACAATAAATGCTCGATAAATGATAGTTATCATCTTATTTTTTTGATGATGCAATTATGTCATCTCTTTAACTGTTTGAATGTAGCCTAAAGTCAGGAATCATATCTGACACAAGCTCTTTTAACCTACTTAATTACTTAAATAGTATTTTGCCAGTAGTATTTATTCATTAAATATGCATTGTTTGATTTCTATAATGTCTTACATACTTGGCTTCATTATGCAATTTTATTATATTTTTGAGCAGTTTTCACTTTGGAATTTTATTTACTTCTCTCACAACAGACAAAGTTATTCTGCTATTCTTCTTTACTTGAAAAAAAACAGAAGTTGTTTACAAACATGAGCATTAGGAATTTACTTGGGAAAATAGGTTTAGCCTTCAAATGACATCTGAAATCAATACAGATGATGATGTAATCACAATGATGATAACTACTTCAAATGAGAATGAAGGAAATTTCATATTAAAGTAGTTAAAGGTATTTTGGTTTCTTCAAAGCCATATGTCAGCTAAATGCATCAGAGAATGGAAATTTCAACTATTCTTACCTGTACAGTAAACCCAAAAATTATATATGATCATTCTAGCTGAATGTTTTGTATATGATATATAAACTGTATGTTAACATTATTTTATTAATGCATTATCATCATTTATGGCCGTACTTTACCTTCAAATCATGTACCAACTATTCTGAAGCAAATATGTGTATCCTCACTTATTTAATATCTATTTCCAATTGACTAGATGTCATAAAAATTGATATATATCTTCATCATATCGTTGTATCCCCAGTAACTTCCACTGCTCAGCACAAAACCAGCCTTCAATAAAGACTTGCTGAATGCATGCTTGAGCTATTGAGCTGAAAATGCATTGGTTTAGAGGGGATCTCACTAATTTTGGAAAACATGGAATATCTTTAGTGAGATGACTTATCTTAATTTCCCAAACACATTTGTGCTCGTGAGAAAAAACAAGCCAGTCTGACCATATGTGGAGTCAAATTTCTCTTTACAAATGCATGTAATCAATGGACTCATACTGGTTCAGCATTGAATTCTCCAAATCACAAGGAAGAATGCTGAAGTTCACATTGAAGTTAAAAGCCTCACAAGGTCTGCTTTTTAAGCACTCAGGCCCCCATTTTCTCTTCTGCTCTCACTTTTCCTTTCTTTGACAAATATATATTGAGGGCTCTACTATACTCCAAGGTCCAGGGTAAAACAATACGCAAAAGTAGGCATTGTCATGCAATGGATAATACAGGGAGAGCAAAAATATTAGGCAAATAGATATACCAATAAATGTGCATCATCACAAACTAAAAATTAGGCAGTTTTCCTAAGACAGTGACATTTGAATTAGAATCCAAGAGGTGGATGATGGAAGGTGTTCCAGGACACTTCCTACGACAAGAGGGAAGATAACATATTTGCAAGACTAAAAGGACACTGTTAGTTCTCTGTCCACATCCCCTGGTGAATTTCTGAGCACCTCTCTCCTGGTGTCTTTCTGTGTTTGCTTCTAAAGGTCAGCACTGGTGGACTCTCTTCAGGGAAAACCCTTATGGTACTGATATAGCTTTGCCATCAGCCATAGAGAAGTTCTTGAGAGTTTACAGCCCCCACCAGTTCCCTCTTAGACAATAAATGACTGGTGTGATAGTGCTACCGGTATGTAACACCACTCACTAACATACACAAGAATGGAATTACAAGAATAGGCCAAGAGCTGTAGTTTGGAGAAAAGGAATCAGAGACATTTAATAATTGTAAGCTTTACATTTTGAATTGCTTACTATGTGCTAAGCACTGTGCTGATAGATAAATTATTTCAATTGACTCATTCACTAGCCTAGTATGGTAATTACTATTATTTCTCTATTTTATATGAAAAATCAGAGAATAAAAAAGCCTATTTGTCCACAGATGACATAGACGGTACATGAAGAAGATGGATTCAATCCCAGCTTTGATTCTGAAACCTGTGTGTTAAGCAGTCTGCCTCCCAAATCCTGTAATGGCAGAAATTGAGGCTCTTACAAAAAACTCCCTGTGACTTTGACCTCAGAAAAGTTCTTCCTACATCTTTTTGAAATATGAGTCTAATTGGTCTTAAGTTGGATCAACCACCTTCAGAAGGCTTAGAATACTCTGTTTTAAATTCTTCTCAGTCTAAAGTATTCTTATCAAGAAATTTCAGAGGAAACAATAAATCTTATTAAACTTATTTTAAGAGTCCTTTTCCAGACAAAACTTACATCAAAAAATTGTTCAAGGGCTCTTCTAGGAAGATATCTTAGCTAAATCAGGGCAGTTATGTGGGATATAAAAAGTGCACAATAAATGAAGATATTAAGAAGTTGGGAAATAATCCAGTTTCTTTAATAGCAGATGTAATAGCGCAACTTATCTTGGGGTATAAAAGCATTGTCTGGTTTACACAGATACAGATAAATAAATATACAAAGATATATATAAATACATTTTTGCGAGGTTGTATGCCCTTGAAATTCTAAAATATTACTTTATGATGAATTACTGTATCCTTTGTATCCACACCCAGGATCTGAACCTGTGAACCCCAGGCTGCCGAAGCGGAGCAGGTAAACTTAATCACTATGCCACTGGGCCAGTGGCTACAGCAGTTTTAGATATATAGAAAAGTTGTAATAATAGTACAGTCATGTGTACAGCAAGAATATGTTCTGAGAAATGTGTTGTTAGGCAATTTCATCATGTGAACATCACAGAGTACCTACACAAACCTAGATGGTACAGCCTACTGCACGCCTAGGCTATGGGGTATAGCCTATTGCTCGTAGGCCACAGACCTGTACAGCATGTTACTGTACTGAATACTGCAGGAAACTGTAACACAACGGTATTTGTGTATTTAAACATATCTAAACATAGAAAAGGTACAGTAAAAGTACAGTATAAATAAGATAAAAAATGGTAAACTGTATGGGGCATTACCATGAATGGAGCTTGCAGGACTGGAATTTCTCTGGGTGAGTCAGTGGGTGAGTGGTGAGTGAATGTGACGGCCCAGGGCATCACTGTACACTGCTGTAGACTCTATAAACACTGTACACTTAGGATACACTAAATATGTTTAAAATTTTTTTCTTTATTCAATAATAAACTTAGCTTACAGTAACTTTTTACTTTATAAGCTTTTTAATTTTTTTAACTTTTTGACTCTTTTGTAATAATATTTAGCTTAAAACACACATTGTACAGCTGTACAAAAATATTTTCTTTCTCTATATCCTTATTCTATAGGCTTTTTTGTATTTTCAAAAAATTTTGTTTTAACTTTTAAACTTTTTTTAAAAAACTAAGACAGAAACCCAGACATTAGCCTAGGCCTACACAGGGTCAGGATCATCAATATCACTGTCCTCTACCTGCACATCTTGTCCTACTGGATGACCTTCAGGGGTAATAACACACATGGAGCTGTCATTTCCTATGACAACAATGCCTTCTTCTGGAATACCCCTGAAAGGCCTGCCTGAGGCTCTTCTTGAGGAAGTGTTGTGCTTTTCAGAAACATGTCTATGGTGGTTTGCTTGGTTTGCTTCTTTTCTTTCATCATAGATTTGCTTGTAAGCAAATAACACACCATGAACACTCCTCTCTGATAATGAAAACCTTTTGGTGTTGGCATCCATGTTGTCAAACTTTTTAAGGAGCTTGTTGAGATCTGCAAAATCTTATGCTAAACCTTTCACTGTGAATTTTCTTGGGGGTTCTTCTTTTCTTCTACAGTTTCCTTTTCTCTTGCCTCTTCCCAGCTGTGCACTCCTGTTCCAATTCCACCAACTGCTCATTAGTTAATGTCTCAGGAACCACTCCAGAAGCTCCTCAGTGTCATCGTCATCCACACCCAGGTTAAAGTTGTTTGCCATCTCAACCACAGCCATGTTTATTTTTGCAACCTTCTCATCCTTGGCAAATCCTCTGACATCATGAACAAGTCTCTTGAGTGTCTTCTTCCTGATGGCTTTCATACACTCCTTGGTGACATAACCTCAAGCCAAACAAGGTTCTTGATGCATTTGCAGATGTTTTAACCTCTCAGAATTGCATTAGTGTCTTCCTCAGTTGCAGCAATAGCCTGAACAAAGATCCTCCTCAGGTAATAGACCTTAAAAGCTGCTATAACTCCTTGACCCATGGGTTGGATCAAAGAGTTGGTGTTTGGAGGGAGAAACATCACTCTGATATTGGGATGAAGATCACCAATAAAGGAGGATGTCTAGGAGCATTATCAACAATAAGCAAAATCTTGAAAGTTACATTATTCTCCATTTCATTCGCTTAGCAATTCAGGAGGGCATCTTGGAAAAGGAGATGGGTCTTCCATGACTTATTGCTCCTGTAGTACACAGGCAGTGTTTGCTTACCGATATGCTTGAAGGCCCGGGAGTTCTCACTGACCCAGACCACAAAGGGTTTCAATTTGTAGCCTGCAACATTGTCCCCAAGCAAGACTATTATCCTGTCCTTAAAAGCCTTGAAACCTGGCATTGACTTGGCCTCCTTATGGATGAAAGTCCTTTTAGGCATGTTTCCAGAATAGGGAGGTTTCATCCATACTGAATATTTGGTCTGGCAAGTAATTTTATCCACGATCAGATTATCTAGCATTTTCAAAAATTCTTCAGCTGCCTTCATATCAGCACTCGCAGACTCGCCACTCACTTTCACATTATGTAATGAATAATGATTCCTGAATTGTTCAAAGCACCCAGAGCTAGCATTAAATTCAACATTGTAGTCAGGTCCAGCCTTTTCTTTTAACATCACGAACAAACTTTTTGCGTTGGCTGTGACCATCTTTGTGCTGAGAGGGTTATGCTTCTGTGTCTGGTCTTCAATCCAGGTCATTAGAAGTTTCTCCATGTCTGATATAGGCCCTTCTTGAATTTTTGTTAGTCTCTCTGTCTTAAATGAAGCAGATCCTTTAAGAGCTTCTGTCAATTTGTTCTTATTCTTCAGGATCATAGCTATGGTGGAATGGGACATGTCTGACTGGTGAGCAAAAACTATCACTGATTTTCCAACTTTGTAGTCCTTAATGACTTTTAATTTTGTTTCCAGGTCAAACATTCAATGTGGCCTCTTATTGGCAACATCAGTAGTGGATTTTGTATGTGTAGGGGTCGTGAGGAACAAAACAACATGAGATTAAATCAAGTACAACAGAAAATGGTGCAAACAAGAGACATGGTAGGGGCCGGCCCTGTGGGTGAGTGGTTAAGTTCGCGTGCTCTGCTTTGGCAGCCTAGGGTTTCACTGGTTCAAATCCTGGGCACAGACCTAGCACCAGTCATCAGGCCATGCTGAGGCGGTGTCCCACGTACCACAACTAGAAGGACTCACAACTAAAATATATACAACTATGTACTGGGGAGCTTTGGGGAGAAGAAGGAAAAATAAAATGTTTAAAAAAAAAAAAAAGAGAGGCATGGTAAACACGAGATGTATAAGGCTGCTGCCGGGGTAACCTGGTATATTGTTTTACAGTAAATTTTTTTATAAGTAGAAAGATTACACTCTAAAATAATGATAAAAAGTATAGTAAAGTACATATATAAACCAGTAACACAGTTATTCATTATCATTATCAAGTACTATGTACTGTATATATTTCTATGTGCCATATTTTAACATAACTGACAGTGCAACAGGTTTGTTTACACTAGCATCACCACAAATACCTAAGTAATGTGTTGCACTACGACATTAAGATGGCTATGACATCACTAGGCGATAGGAATTTTTCAGCTCCATTATAATCTCACGGGACCACCATTATATATGTGGTCCATCACTGACTGAAACATCATTATGCAGTGCATTACTGTAGAGTTCGTTCCCATATATCTCTCATCCACTTTCCTCCATTGCTAAGACTCTACATTGCCATACTACATTTGTCACAACTAAGAAACCAACATTGGTACATTATTATTAACTAAACTCTATCCTTTATTCAGATTTCAATAGTCTTTTCACTAATGTCGTTTTTCTGTCCAGGATCCCATCCATCAGGTCAGATTAAGCTTAGGCATCATGTCTCCTTAGTGTCATCTGATGTGTCACCATTTTTCAGACATTCCTTGTTTTATAAGTCCTTGACAGTGTTGGGGTCAGGTATTTTGTAGAATGTTCCTCAGCTGAGTTTGTTTGATGCTTTTCTCCTAGTTAGTCTGGGATTACTGTTTTTTGGAAGGAAGACCACAGAATTGAAATGTCACTCTCATCATATCACATCAAAGGTACATGCCATCAACATGATTTGTCACTGATGATATGAAGCTTGCTCATCTGGCCAAGGTGGAGTTTGTCATGCTTCTCCAAAGTAGAGTTACTTTTCCTCTTTTTTTTATTTCACTCTCTGGAAGCAGGTCACTAAGTGCAGCCAACACTTGGGGAGGGGAGGAGAGGACAGGATCAACCTCTATGTCCTAGAGGGGAAGTATCTATGTAAATTCTTTGAAATTCTTCTATAAGGTTAGTCTCTTCACCTCCACTTATTTATTCACGTCAGGATGTACTCATGGGTATTTATTTTATACTTTGGATTATAATCTTATTTATTTTGTTGCTGAAGTTTTGCCAGCTTTGGTCATTGGGAACTCTTCAAGTTGGTTTCTGGGTCCCTCTGAGCTGCCCCATCCCACCCCCGCCCCTTTTTGTGAGCACTTCTTTACTTTCTGGTACTACAAGATGCTCTAGCTTTATTTTAGATTTTCTCGACTCCTTGCCTAGAATCAGTCATTTCTCCAAGGAGCCCTGATTCCCTATGTCAGAGAAAACCACAATCTGGGAACCTGGTGTGCTCACTACCACTGTGCTGTCACTGCTTCTAGGTCCTCTGAACAGACAGAGCTAGGAAATATATACACACAGATCTGTAATTATTCCTGTATCTGTCCATCGATATTAAGTCAAACATGAGTTCATACTGTCTCTGCCTCTAATCCAGTTCACAGGGCTCATTCTAGCCTGTGCTTTCCCTTTCCAAGAGTGAGAAACTTGGCTATCACCCTCCACCTTACATTTACTTATTTGTTCAATCCCCCTATACCCATTCTTTCCCTTCCAAAATAGAATTTACCTTATCTTTACAAAACCTCATAGAATCTACAACACTATTTTTTAAAAGGTACAGATAATTGCTAAGTCAATAAAAGAATTAGAACTTTTAAAGCTAAATAAAAATAAAGTTTTAGTTATACTGTTATACTAAAACTATATAAGATCCTCAAATATTATTTTCTTTAAGTATAATGTTTCATTAGGTGACGTTAATAGCTATATGAAAGAAAGATAACTTCCATTCAGACTGGCCAACTTCCTATCCCAAGGTTTTTTACACACTGTGGATATAGAGAAAATAAAAAGAAGAAAGACACATTTGGGTAAAATCATATATAAAGGGTTTTATTCTACTTCCTGAAAACACCCCCAAGACACTTAACAGTGGACAAGCAGGTTTCTTGCTCCTGAGTTTCTCTGCTGCGCAGGCAAATTTTCCTCAGGGTCTCTGCAGACGCAAATGCTGCAGAATTAGGACTCTCATCTGTTAAGGAGAAATGGATTTAAGAATACCTGCCTGTACCTCACTCTCACTTCCATCCCTACCCCCAACACCAGCTGAACTCCAGTGACACCACCTCACTGTGTCTGAGATGAGGTGAGTGCATTTGAACGGATTTTACTAAAGGAAGTTGAACTTAATCAGACTGAACAACTAATCAAGTATCATCAGAACCTTATTAGTTGAAACACAAAGAATACACATTTCTTCCAATTCATTTCACAAGGAATTAAATTCCAAAATTTCATTTTAGATGCTTTCCATGAAACATAATAAAAAAAATAAAAGAGGAAAATTATTAATTCAACACCCAGCCTCTCTTGGACGGCTTACTCTAAAATCTTTCAATTCTAACTAAGAGTCTGTGATTTGACCTACATGTCTTCTTTTCAAAAATCTCTTAGCCGTCTGACTTTCCAAAGATCGCCTGGAAACAGACTTACAAGCTGCTCAGCAGCAGCTCTGTGTGAATTTTTCCAACCCCTATCTCACCTTCCTAGAGATAGTATGTAAAAATGTTCCAGGGTTTTGTGCAAGAGAAAGCAAACTCTGGCTAGAAGGCGTAGCCTACACAGTCTAAGTCCAAGGAAGAGGTCCCAGGGCTGAGAGCCAGATCTTGCTAGAGGGGCATAGCTCTGTCTCACAGGACGGTAGAGAAAGTAACAATGGCAGTGGGTCAGCAGAATGTGCCAGAAATCCACGCTCTAGAAAGGCAGTGAAAGCTGTTCAAGGGAAGCTATTTTGGTGCAAGCACTCTGTTATAAACCTGTCTGAGAGAGATCCTAATTAAGGTGACTGCTGGCTGCTGGTGCAGTGCACTGCAGGAGCTGGGCCCCAGAGAAGCCACTCACGTTGCAGGAGCTGGAGGGAGCTTGAGAAGCTGCATAAGCTGCAAGAGGCTACTCAGCAGCACACCAGAAACAGGAAGCACACTGCTCCATCCGTCAATGTCTATCCAGTGCCCTCTACTATTAATGCTTACTGTCAGCTGAAAATGGAAAAATGTATTCATAGGGTCCACATGCATTTTGGTAGGGCAGGCAATAAATGGTGAATCTGGAGCTGAGAGGCAATAAAGGGGTAACTGGCACAACTTCCCTGTGCATGTGTAGTTTATATTATATTAAGATCTGGGAGGTTGCCCTTATGTGGCTCTGTTGGTTCCAGGATTTTCCGCCCAAATTTCCAGATATTCTGACAACTTTGAACTTTATCCACTGTTACTTTAAGCTGATAAAGCTATGTATTTTTGCTACTGGAGCTAAGAAGTGTGTAGGGAGGGGTGGTATTCTCAGACAAAAAAACAAAAGCCACATAGTTATAATTCTTACTTATCACAGTTGTCTTTCAAAGGCAACACCTCCTGTAGTTTCTGCTTGTTTTTTTTTAATGTCTTGCTATTTTCAACAGTTGAATTTTTTAAAATATTTTTTGCAATTTTTATAATCATTGCTTGTGGGAGGTTTCACTGTACTACTTCACACTGCCAGCATCATTAGAAATCTAAGTGTTTTTAAAAAGTAGATTTTCAAGTAAAATAGATCTTCCCGTCATCTTTTTGTTCTTTGGTTGGCAACAGAAGCTGAAGAGTCCAAGTGCTTGAAGCTCCAAATCACACTTCTGCAGGGTTATGAAGTATTTTCCAAGATGAGTGTTTGTTCATATTTTCCTAGAAGGATTATTAAGACCATCTCTCAGATTAATAAGATCACTGTTTTGGGCCAGTGGCTATTGGTCCTCTAAGAGTTTGTGTTCCCCTTTCATAGGATAAACTGGTTCCTGGAAAGGGGCTGTCACAGCAGGAACTACATTTTCAAGCTTCCTTTTCTCCTGCGACTGTATTCTTCCCAAAGAATGTAAGCAGAAGCAATTTGTGTCACATTTTGGCTAAAAAGGATAAGAAACAGGTGGATATTATGGACTCTTTCCTTCTCCAGCTTCAAGAGAAAACATCCATAGCCATACATGAATGGCAGCACAATAAAATGGAAGGAGCCAGGATCTTTGAATTGCCTCATGCAAGGCTGCCCACTGGACACGTGGTTTGGGATGTAACATGAGCAAGAAATAAACTTCTAGAGGAGGAACTATTAAATTTGAGGGTTTATTTGAATAGTAGCTGGCAACACTCTAACAAATAAACCAAACTGAAAGTAACACTAAAGCTCTTGTCGAATGTTAATATACTAATAAGATCACATTTGTGGTTTGGAGGAAAAAAATATGGAAATTCTTAGAGCTGTATGTGACTTTATCCAGTTTATAACTGGATAAGTTAGACCTAGTACATATTAAATACCCTACAGATGCATAATACTATTTTAAATAATATAACCTCAGCCACAAAATATTCTGTGACTTAAACACTGGACCAGAAAGGAAGGGGGTAGAATTGAGAATAGATGTTTACAGAGGAACTACTCTATCTTTAGGTTTGACATCATCTGACATTTACAATTTCAAGAATCTAAAAGTATGAGGAAATTTTGCCCTGCTTTATGATGTCTGTATCTAAAATTTTCTCTATAATTACTAGGGGCATAAAAGAGGATCTTAGGGCATGGGAAACATGGTGATAGGGTTTGATTCCCACAAACTTAAGTGGCATTATCTCTCCAGCGTAAAGCAAGACCACAGTTCGCCAACATAGTCACTATGACTCTTACGGATAAGATAGCCTCCCAGTAAGAAGGAATCAGGCAAGGGCTAGGCAGATGGAACCCTAAGCAATCTGGAGGGACCTGGAGCAGAAATCACAGGTCATTACAGAAAAAGAATCACCAGGAGCAGGAACAGTATGGTTTTAACCAGTATGATGGAGGCAGAGCATGAGACTGGAGTACAGTACTCTGGTCTAAGAACCATATAGGATTTCTTCTCCTTCCAGAACAAACATAATAGCTCCAACTTACCTGTCCTTAAAAAAAAAAATAGGAATAGGGGCTGGCCTGGTGGCTAGTGGTTAAGTCCAGCACACTCCACTTTGGTGGCCCAGGTTCTCAGGTTCAGATCCGTGGTGTAGACCTACACCACTTGTCAAACCATGCTGTGGTGGTGACCCATATACAAAATAGAGAAGGACTGGCACAGATGTTAGCTCAGGGCTAATCTTCCTCAAGAAAATAAAACAAGGAATTAATAATTAACTTTAATAATGTGATACTGAAAAATAAAAATATATTAATTATAAGCAAGGGACTCATTCTTAGCTTCCCTACTCTCCCTAGGCATTTCTTCTCTGCCATTGCCAAGTGGCTATTGACAGGTCTAAACTTTTCTTATAAACAGGGATGCAATTTGAAGAGCAATAATGGAGATGTAGATTTAGCCCCCAAAATAAGTGGCTAAATGTTTGAGAATTCAAAAAATGACTGCTGCCCCTTAAACATTAAGTAGTAGGGACAAATCAGCAAGAAATGCATAGCAAATAGTATCAAGAGAGGTGGAAGTCTGGGATCACCTATAGCCAAAACTCTGGTAGAATTACCACTGGAGAAATTTTTTTTAATTAACCAAAGAAGCAATTTTTTCAAAAACTTATTACAACTGGGCAAAGAAGGCACCAGAGGGCAACAGTATATCACATTTTACATTAAAAATCACCATCTTTTTTATCTTTAACTGGAAACACATGGCCAGCAGACCTGTGTTCTCTTCAGAAGAAATGGCAAAGTGTACGGTGTGCTGAGGTGGAGGTGGCAGAGCTGGACTTTATGGACCCAAATACGCCTCCAATCGCTATAGCACGTGACTCCAAATACAATACATACTTTACACGGAGCGTTCATCTAACATTCCAAATCTCACTTGCTAGAAGGGATGGGCTTCTGATTTATTAATGGATTTGGAACTGAGAAAAGTCTGCAGGATGAAGAACTTTAATCTTCAATGCTAAATGAATCTGAATTAGGAATGCACCTGGGTGGATATGCACTTAATCTTGGGGGGCTGTGTGGAACTTCATTATGTACGAAGAACCCAAAATAAGATATTAAGTTTCAATTAATTATTTTATAGGCTAGCTTAATTATGTTTTTGCCATCTTTCTTTTTTGTTTGGAATAATAGAAAATTTTGTGACCTTTATAACAATCTGATTCTTTAATGAGAATAAAATTATTGACTACAAAACTCAATATTAGATATAAGCTGAAACTTTATCAATAAAGCTTAGTTCTCAAAAAATATATATTGATCTATTTGCATCAGGAATATGAAGATGTATTTTCTTTATAGATTAGCATTAAAAAATATATAACTATAGTATACATTATCATGTGTTTGACTTTAATATCTCAAAACTTGAAAGCAGAAATTTTATCCCATTCCTCCCTTTCATCTCATCTGTAGCAGAGTTCCCTTTTTTTTATATAGGTATCAGCTTTTTCTTCATCCGTTCCCTGTGTGCCAGAAGTCAACCTTACCTCCAACTACTAAATTGGGCCAATTGAACTAATAGGAACCCCACCCTCCTTCGTCAGTGATTGGTTTAAGAAAGGACATGTAGGGGCCAGCCCAGTGGCATAGTGGTTAAGTTCACACACTCTGCTTCAGCAGCCCAGGGTTCATGGGTTCAGATCCTGAGCATGGACCTACACATCCCTCATCAAGTCATGCTGTGGCAGCGACCCACATACAAAATAGAGGAAGGTTGGCACAGATATTAGCTCAGGGACAATCTTCCTCAAGAAAAAAGAGGAAGACTGGCAACAGATAGTAGCTCAAGGCCAATCTTCCTCACCAAAAAAAAAAAGAAAGAAAGGACGTGGGACTCAATTTGGACCAATGGGATCTGAGAAGAGATTTTCGGGGAAACTATGATACAATTATTCCTTTATCTTCTGGAAATAATTATTTAAATGATCTTTTGTCCATTCTCTTTTCTTGATATGAATTGATCTGAAACCTGGGACTGACTCCATGATCTTAGTAACAACCTTACGATGAAACCAACACATGGCAAATGGCAGAGCCAAAAGAGTTACTGGGGAAAAGAGTGAGAGACATTGAGCTTGCTGTTAGTTATTTTAGCCAACAGTTAACATCAAGTTTATTGTTTTAAAACAGTTTTATATTAACTGTTCCTCAAGGCATCAAAATGATGGAGTGGAAGTCAGTTTTCTAAATATGACAGGGTTTTCCAAATAGGTATTTCTCTCCATTTTTTTTCCTGTCAAGTATTTGGGAGATCAGAGAGCTGGTCTTTTAAATTACTCTAGAGCTTGCCTTTGTCTAGAGGCTTTCCCTCTAACCACAGATAGATATCAAGATTGTGCGTATTCTTGATGCCAGTAAGTGAAAAATTAATTTTTTCTGTTGAAAATTGAACTTTAGACTTTTATATCTCAAAGCTTGAAAAGAGAAATTTTATCACTTCTGCTTAAGAAAATTTCTAATAGCTTTTTACCACTTATGTTGATGTCTCTTAAACAGGTCCTTTGTCACAAAAAAGGTAATATGATTCTGTTTTTTCTTCCAGGTGTCACGTATTTTATTTATATTAGTCACTCGAATTTGAGAACTCAAAGGCTTCTAAATATTATCTTCACTGTAAAATGAAATTCCTGTTTATAAGAAGATGAAGTGCTATTGGAAAACCAATATATCATGGTCTATTTTGGTATTAATTTGAGTTAATCTATTTAGCTGTCATGAGGCTATTGATATATTGTTCATTCTGAGACAGTCTTTTATTGGCTTCATCATACATCAACTCTATGGACCACAGAAATCTATTTGTGGATTTAAAAATAAAATTATCTGTTTATTGAAATATTAAAATGCAAAATACTCTTCTAGTAGTGAGGAATAAGAAAGCTGACACTTGGGGATTTGTATCCAGAAATGAGAATAAGACAAAGTCCTTGTCAACAAAAAAGGTAATAGATTAGTGAAGATGAGGAGAAAATGTGGACAAAAAATCATTCAAAATAAGAGACAAAACTGTGTGTGCTCTTTCTATTTTTATTCGTGCTTAGTTTCACTTTTTTGCTTTTTTCTGGATGGCTGAGTATAGAAGCAGCTAGATTCAACTTTTTGAATAGGAAAAATAATCTTATTATATGTTATATCCACTTTAATTCACATCACATTGGAATGTTTAATGTGGAGTGTCCTCCTAGTTTTGACATATAAATACCTCTAAGCTTCAGAATCTACTGTGAAAAGTCATAGAAAATAAAGGAAACATTTTTAGTTGATGTAACATTTTTTTCCCTTTAAAGAGATTTAACTGTAATTACAGAAAAAGGCTTCATTAAATTTTCTCTTATTACATGAACTTCAGCTCTCCAAGGTGATTCTTGAAACTTATTTTGAAGGAAGCATTAAGCAAAATTTCTTTTGTTTATTTTTGCTTTAAATTGTATTGTTCCTAGCCAAGAATTTTCTCTTTCCAATCGCAAGAAATTTTTGAGACGTTCTTTCAGAAATGTTGCATATTGCAAATGCAATGTTTATGTAAAATTATTGCTCTAGTTTTTACCAAAGAAAAGGCAGCAATATTTAGACTTGTTTGTAAAATTTCACAACAATAAAACCCATATATAAGGTAGCAACTGTGTTTATACTAAGATTCTAGGGTTGCTGTTACTGATTCATTATTCGTAGCCAGAAAAATCTGGTTTCTTTGTGTCCAAGCAGTCTCATACATGAGGCTAGATCTTTTCATATATCTGGATGGTTTGTGGTTCTTCTAAATTTTGTTTATTATCTTGAGTATATTCACCAATTTTATGATTCTTGTTTCAATCACTGGTTCATGTTCATGGTTGCAAGCATAAGGGCAAAGGAAAAAAAACTCATACAAAAATTTAGATAATTCACTGTGGTAAGGAATGGATCTAAAGGTTGTCCTATGATTTAGGACCAAAGATTAAATTTAGTGTAACTTGTGGGAGCACAAAAACCTACTATGTTAAAGTAGATTTTGATTCTTCTATTGGCTAGTTCACTAAACACAGTATCCAACAGATCTACTCATTATTTAGGAAATCACAATAGCCAGCTTGACATTTGTCAGCCCTTCAGTATCTGCAGGCCAGTACTATAAGCAAAATTAATTTATTCACTCAAAAATTATCATCATTCAATAACATATACTGAACACCCTCTCTATACCAGGCATTATTCTAAGCACTAGGTATACAGCAGTAAACAAAATACCATCCCTACTATCACACAACCTACAATCTAGTTGGGGGCAGATAAATAGTAAAAAAATAACTAGAAATAAACCAAGACAGGGAGTAAATACGAAAAAGCAGAAAACAAAAAGAAGCAAACAGGGTTAAATAAATAGAGAATAGTATGTTCCATATTGGGTGGTTAGACATGGCCTGTCAGGTGAGGAAGCAATTAAACAAACATAAATGTGATGATCCAGCAAGTCATGTAGATATTTGAGCAAAAAGTATTCCAGGGAGAAGTAATAGCAAACACAAAGACCTTGAAATGGAAGTGTTAATGTCATATTGAACAAACAAAAATAAGGCTATTGTAACTCTTCCGTGTTCGATTCTCATAAGGCATATAGTTGGGTTTGACCATTCAGTTAAAATAAAATATTTATTTTATTTATTTGTTTTTATTCTTATTGCAAAGACCAAAAAACAAAAGAATAAAAGAAAGAAAGAAGAAAGAAAGAAAGAAAGAAAGAAAGAAAATTATAAATGAAGAAGTAAAAATGCTTTTATGTGCAGATGACCTAAGCATTTTTGTAGCAAATCAAATGGAATCTACAAGAAAGTTACTAGAATAAGTGAATTTAGAAAAAATTAGCAATCAATACCACTTTCAACAGCATCAAAAATATGAAACACAGGAATCAATCTGACAAAAGATGTACAGACTTGTACACCAAAATCTGCATAACATTGCTGGGAAGAAATTAAGGACAGCGTAAGTAAATGAAGAGGAATGTCACATCATGAGTCAAAAAGACTCAATATTATTAAGATATGTATTCTCCCCAAATTGACCTATAAATTAAACATAATCCTAATCAAAATCCCAGCAGATATTTTTGTAGAAATTTACAAGCCAATTTTAAAATGAATATGAAAATGCAAATAACCTAGAATAATCAAAGCAACATTGAAAAAGGAGAAGATTTTTTAGGGCAGTAAAATGACTCTGTGATACTGGATACATGTCATTATAAATTTGTCTAAAATCATAGAATGTATAACACCAAGAGTGAATCCTAATATAAACTATGGACTTTTGGTGATAATGATCTGTCAATGTAGGTTTATCAACTGTAATAAATGTATCACTCTTATAGGAGATGTTGCTAATGCGGGAGGCTATGCTTGTATTGGGTCACGGTGCATATGGGAAATCTCTGTACCTTCCATTCAATTTTGCTGTGAACCTAAAACTGATCTAAAAAATAAAATCTATTAAAAAAAGTAAGAGGAGAATTTGATGACTAAAACTACTTGATTTCAAGTCTTATGATAAAGTTATGGCAATCAAGACAATGTGGTATTGGCATAAAGAGAGACAAATAGGTCAATGAAAGAGAATAGAGTACAGAAACAGACACACAAATACTCAATAGAGAAAGGATGGTCTTTTCAACAAATGGTGCTGGAACAATAGGATATCCATATGCAAAAGATCAAACTTTGAACCATACTTTGCACCACATATAAAAAGTAAGTCAAATGGATCATAAGACAAAAATGTAATACATAAAACAAAAAAACTTCTAGAATAATATCCTTAATCATTAGGATAATATAAACTAAAATGTGAAGAGTAATGTTAGCAAAATAGTGCAGTAGGAAGCTCTAAGCTCCTGTCCCTCAGGAGACCAAAAAAGAAGCAGAAACTATTAGAAGCAACTTTGTCAGAACTCTTGAAAATGATCAAAGATTTTACAGCAGCCAAGCAAATGCTAAATCAAGAAACTTTAAAATGGTAGGAAAACTTTGTGGTGTTTTACCCTCCTTTGCCCTAACCCCTCCCTGGCTCAGCAGCAGTCTGGAAGAAGGAAGCCTTGCATTTCCAGTGTGGGACCCTAGTCCCTGATTGTGGAGGGAGCAAGCAGACCAGACAAATTATTGCATACATCTGTTCTAACCTGTCAGGGGGCTATCTGAAGGACTGACACAAGACACCAGTCTCTGTGTCACCTAAATCAGAGCTCACTCAGGCCTGGAAAGTGGGGGGATTGCTCAAAAACATTCTAAAATGGACCCAAACTGCAGCAAAAGATTACAGCGGAGACAAACAATAGAGCACCTGGGGCCTGGGAGGAAAAGCAGGGGACAGAGTTTCTTTGGGAAATTAGGTCATTCAGAAGCACAATAATATGGGGAATTCAGAAAGCCATGTGCATGCCCAGCGCAAGATGCATGCTCAGAAACATCTGAGATAACCCTAAGCTCTTACCCTGAACTGATCCCTGGGCTCAGTGCAAACCTGGCTAGGTGCTGACGGAGTACCCAGCACAGAGCCAATCTGCAAAGACTGGAAGAGCTGGGGGCTTTTTGTTTTCTTGTTTTAGCTCCTGTCATTCAAGGAAATCTCTGTCAAAGCACTAGCTGAACATAAGCTAAGAATAGAGACTTCAGAGACCACAACACAAGGAATACAAGCTTTGTGAAAACAGTAAAAGTCACTAAGCAAACGGACTGCTACAGCTTTCAATAAGCCCAGAGACACTGGACTTAAGAGTCAAGGACTTTAAACAACTATCTTATACATGCTCTCGCCAGCAGTGCTAACATCAGTATTTCCACCAACAGTCTGTTTATGATGGTTGAGGTGTTCTCTAAGCGACATGGGCTCTCTGCCATGCTCTCACTTTATTCTCAGTCCTCACTGACAGAGCGCTTAACACGCATGATTCTGCTACCATAGTTCAAGGCTATAAGGGCTTTTTCTATCATACTCTTCAAAAATCCTTCTAGCCTTTGCTCAAAGGCCAATTCCAAAGCCACTTCCACATGTTTAGGTATTTGTTACAACAACACCTCACTTCCAGGTACCAATATCTGTACTAGGTTTCTATTAGTGCTATAACCAATTACCAAAAACTTAATGGCTTATAAAACAAATTTCTCTCTTAAAGTTCTAGAGGTCAAAAGTCTAAAATCACGGTGGTGGCAGGGCTGCATTTCTTCTGGAGGCTTCATGAGAGAAATCTTTTTTTTTTGACTTTCCAGCGTCTTGGGCCCACCTGCATTTCTTGGTTCACGGCCCCTTCATCCATCTTCCAAGTGCATCAGTTTAACCTCTGGTTTTGTTGACACATCTTCTTTTGCTGACTTTGACCCTTTTGCTTTCTCATGTAAGATCCCTTGTAATTTCATTGCTCCTACACAGATAACCCAGGAAAGTTTCCCCATCTCAAGAATCTTAACTTACATCTGTAAAGTCCCTTTTGCCAGGTAAAGCAACATCTACACAAGGTCTAGGCATTAGGACATATATCTCTTTTGGGGACCATTATTCAGCCTACCACAATTAGCCATCAAGGAAATGCAAATCAAAACCATAATGAGATACCACTTCACATCCGTTAGGATGCCTATAATCAAAAAAACCCAGATAATAACAATGTTGACAAGGAAGTGGTGAAATTAGAACACTTATACACTGTTGGTGGGAATGTAAAATGGTGCAGGCCTTTTGGACTATAGTCTGGAAGTTCCTCAAAAGGTTAAACATAAAGTTACAATACAACCTGGCATTTCACTCCTAGGTGTACACCCAAGAGAAATGAAAATCTATATCCACAAAAAAACCTGCACACAAATGTTCATAACAGCATTATTCTTAATGCTTAAAAGGTAGAAACAACCCAAATGTCCATCAACTGATGAATGGATAAACAAAATGTGATATATCCATACAATGAAATATTATTCAGCAATAAAAGTAATGAAGTATTGATACATGCTATAACCTGGATGAATCTGGAAAAGATTATGCTAATTAAAAGAAGTTAGTCACAAATGACCACATATCGTATGATTCCATGCATATGACTGTCCAGAATAGGCAAATCTATAGAGATAGAAAGATTTGTGGTTGCCTAGGTCTGGGTCGGGGTGGAATGGGGAATTATTGCCAATGGGTCTGGGGTTTCTTTTCGGGAGCATTAAAATGTTTCAAACTTATGGGGGCCGGCCTGGTGGCACAGAGGTTAAGTTCACATGTTCCGCTTCGCCTGCCAGGGGTTCACCAGTTCGGATCCCGGGTGCAGATGTGGCACCGCTTGGCACGCCATGCTGTGGTGGGCGTCCCACATATAAAGTAGAGGAAGATGGGCATGGATGTTAGCTCAAGGCCAGTCTTCCTCAACAAAAAGGGGAGGATCAGCAGCAGATGTTAGCTCAGGGCTAATCTTCCTCAAAAAATAAAATAAATTAAAAAAAATGTTTTAAACTTAGATTGTGGTGATGGTTGCACAGCTCTGTAAATACTAAAAACCACTGAATTGTTCACTTTAAATGGGAGATTGCATGGTATGTGAATTTTATCTCAATGAAACTTTTACAAAAATATAAATAAAAAAGACTTCATTAAGATATTCATTAAAACTATTTCAGGCTTATCCCACTCAATGGAGTAACATAAACAATGTGGCCTAATTAAATGGTGTGCAAACCTGGATGCATCATTTAGTAGATTCATAAAAACAGAGGGCCCTGAGCTTTTAATTTCATTAATGATAATAAGGCTAACTTGAAAGAAATCTATCATTTAAGAAACCCTCCATTTCCTCCAAAATCAGAACAAGTTGTCATTCACCAACAGCTGGTTAAATTATATTAGTCTAATATTTTACTATTGCTATTCTACTAGATGCATAATAGAGCTATATATGATTAATATAGACACACGCTGTTTTAAAATTCTTAAGCAAATGAAAACTCATCATTAACATACAAGGCAATTAATGCTACCTCATATCAACTTTTCCCAATTGAAATTCTGGGTTTAATTGAGATAATGAGATCTTCAAGTGAATATGCCAAGTAAATGGATCATTTTGTAGTAACACTAGTACGGAAGTAGAAAAATCAGGATTATTACATTTTATTTCACATAAAAGATATCTTTCTGCTCCTTATCTCATTTTGTGTCCCACAGGAAGCTACCTATTAGCAATAAAATGAAATTGAATTATTAGTTATTCATGTCTTTTCCTTCTCATACTTACGTATTGTATCCATTGTTTCAACTCTATGTTCCTAAAGTAATATCTAGTGTTTAAGTCCCATTAAAACCTGCTATTCCTTCATCCCTATATCCATTCACTCATTTAAAACACATTCAGCCTTTCTATAGAGTTGTCAGGCACTATCCTTTTTTGCATACAGTATGAACAAGGTATGACCCCTTCCATAAAAGAACTTAAAATCTAGTACGAAAGACAGCGGTTTTGACAAGGAGTTAAAGTAAACTGTGGTGTGCTCACATAGTGATATATATGGTGCAGCTGTCGAAAAGGCGACTGCACTCAGAGAAATGGAGGTTAGAGAATGTTTAACAAAATAGAAATTCTTGAGCTCTGTCATGAAGAATGATGAGGAGTTTGCCACTTTGCCAGAGAGGCATGGCTGGGTCTGGATCTCAGGCAGAAAAAACAGCATAGATAAAGGAGAGAAATAATAAGTTGTTTAGAACAGTTATATTAAAATAGGATTGCATTTTCCCTTCTGCTCCCAGGAAGACAGAGTAGAAGTCCTTTACCTAGTGCTCATTCTATGTACAACTAAAATCCTGAAATTGTGTATAAAATACACATAGGAAGGCACTGAAAGGTGGGGAGAAGGCAGACTGCTTAGGGACCCTGGGACCTGAGGAATGACACGATGATAAGTTTCTTGGGTTTTCTTTTTGCCTCATATACCCCAAACACAGAGTTAGAGAAGTCAGAAACCTGAAAATGAAAACATGAGCAGTCCAAAAACAAAGACAAACAAAACACGAAAGGGGCAGAAGAGCAAGACAGAAAACTTTTAGGCAATAACCTGTCCATACCAGCTAAACACCACAGCAAAGGACCCAGCTCTAATCTTGCCAACAAAGGCCAGGTAGGGAGCTCAGACTTCTGCCCTCACCAGACTATAATCATGTACCCCAACCCCATTACAGGCATCAGAAGGTGGAGGCTTAGCTCCCCATGAGCACTAACGAGCCCCCAAAGAACTCCTGTGATATCAGTGGAGACTCTGTGGGGAACGTGAGCTTCCACTCTCGTCCAGCATTACAGGGGCTGCCTTCCTTTTCCTTCGACGTGGTGTAAAAGGAGGTCTACTGCAGACACAGAAGTTTTGCCACCCAGCATTAACAAAGCTTCCTGTCCCACACCCCATTTCAGTGGAGGCTGGAAGTAGATCAGTAAAGGGGTACGTCTGCCCCTCCCAGGCAGGGTGGTATCAATCAGGGGTCCAACGGAGTGCTGGCACTTTCATATAAAAAGAACCAAATGTAAGTTTTAGAACTGAAAAATACAATAACCAAAATAAAAAGCTCAGCTGATAAGCTCAACAGGAGAATGGAGGGAACAGACAAAAGAACCAGTGCACTTGAAAATAGAACAATAGTCATTACAAAATACGAACAGAGAGCAAAACGAATGGAAAAAGATTAACAAAGCCCCACTGACTCATGGCACTATAACAAGAGAGCTAACATCTGTACCATCAGAGTTCCAGAAGGAAAAGAGAGAGTGAAACTGAAAAATATCTGAGTTTATATAATGGCTGAAAACCTCCCAAATCTGTCAATGACATATACCTACAGATTCAAGAAGCTGAGCTAAACTCAAACAGGATAAATCCAAAGAAATTCAGGCCAAGAAATATCACAGTTAACCATCTGAAAACAAAGTCATACATAGTGTGTCCTCCAACCATAATGGACAAAAATAGACATAAATAACAGGAAAATATCCAAGCACTTGGAAACTAAACAATACACTTCTAAAAAGTCAATGGATCAAAGAAGGCATCTCAAGGGAAATAAAATTACATCGAACTGAATAAAAATGAAAGTACAACATATCAAAATTTATGACAAACAGCTAAAGCAGTCCTGAGAGGGGAAGTTATAATACTAATGCTTATATTAGAAAAGAAGAAAAGTATCAAATTAATAGTCTACGCTCTCACCTCAATAAACTAGAAAAAGAACAAAATAAATCTAAACTAAGTGGAAGGAAGTAAATCATTAAGATAAGAACATGCCAATGCAATTGAAAACAGAAAAACATTAGAGAAAATTAATAGAACCAAAAGCTGGCACTTTAAAAAGATCAAGAAAATTGGCAAATATCTACCAAGAATGACCAAAAAAAAAATCACGAATTACCAGTATTAGAAACGAAAGAGATGCTACCACTATAGATGCTGCAGACGTCGAAAGCATTTTAAGGGAATACTATGAACAATTACATACACATAATTTTGGCAACTTAGAAGAAATGAACTGATTCCTCAAAAAAAGCACAAACTACCACAACTCACCCAAGATGAAATTTATCATTTCAATAGCTCAATAGCTATTAAGCAAACTCAATTTATAATTTTAACTCCCCCCCCCCCAAAAATTATACAGGCCCAGATGAATTCACTGGAGAATTCTACCAAAGTTTTAAAGAACAATTAACCCAATTCTGCATAGTCTCTTCAAAATATAAAAGCCAAGGAACACTTCTCAATTTTATGATGCAAGTATTACCCTAATACCAAAACCAGACAACTACAGTGCAAAATTTTAAAACTACAGACCAATATCTCTAACGAACATAAATGCAATATCCTCAACAAAACATTAGCAAATAAAATTGATCATATAGAAAAATAATTATATACCATGACCAAATAGGGTTTAATCTGAGGATGAAAGGCAGTTCAATAGTCAAAAATCATGCACTGTAATCTATCATAATAACAGGCTAAAGAAGAAAAATCACATGATCACAATTGATGCAGAAAAAGCATTTGGTAAAATTCAATGTCAATTCATGATAAAAACTCTCAGAAAACTAGGAATAAGAGAGCACTTTCCCAAATTGATAAAGAACATCCACAAAAAGTCTATAGATAACATTATTCTTTATGGTAAAAGACTGAAATGCTTTCTCTCTAAAATTGATAAGAGGGCAAGGATGCCTATTCTCAACACTTTTATTCAACATGGCACTAGTTCTACCCACCTCAATAAGGCAAGAAATGTTTGTTTTTTTTTTAAAAAAGGTATATGGACCAGAAATAAAAGTGTCCCTATTTGCAGATATCATAACTGTCTATATAGAAAATCCCAAGAAATAAACCAAAAAAAAAAAAAAAATCTGCAACCAAAAGGTGAGTTCAGGCGTATCACAGGATACAAACAAGTGCAAAAAAACTTGCATTTCTATAAACTAACAATGAACACTTGGATATCAAAATTAAATATACAATATCTTTCATATGTGCTCAAAAAATAAAGAAATACTTTGGTGTAAATCTAGCAAAACACTACAGAAATTGTAGGCTGAAAACTACAAAACACTGATAAAAGAAATCAAAGAAATCTAAATAAATGGAGCACATACTGAGTTCATGGACAGAAAGACTCAATGGTAAATATATTAATTTTTCTCAAAGTGATATATAGGTTCAATGACATTCCTATCAAAATCTTAGGAAGGTTTTTAAAATATATTGATGATTGTCCTAAAATTTATTTAGATTTTAATTCTAAAATCTATATAGCAAGGCATGAGAAGTAGAAGAGGAAAAACAATTTTGAAAAGGAAATTAAAATGGAAGGAATCTTTGCACTTAATTTTAAGGTCACCTTTAATTTCTTTCAGCAACGTTTTGTAGTTTTCAGTGTGCAAGTCTTTTATTCCCTTGGTTATTTATTCCTAGGTATTTTATTCATTTAAATGCTTTTATAAATGGAATTACTTTCTTAATTACCTTTTTGGATTGTTCATTTCTGGGGTATAGAAACAACTGATATTTGTGTGTTGATCTTGTAGCCTGAAACTTTGTTGGATTATTTCTTAGCTTTAGCGGTCTTCTTGTAGGTTTTCCTTCAGCACTTGCTTTTAGTGTAGCTCAGAATCACTGGCTTTCCTGGGATGACTTACCCTAAATTAGGACACAGCCCTGACGCAGAGCCCACGGGTGTAGTAGCTGTTCCCACTTAGGAAGCTTATACTCTGGGTTTACTTTTTCACATAGTTCAATAAAAACCAGTCCTTGTATGCTTCAGCTTAATTTGTTTTAAATGACAATTATTTTTATATGGATTCTTTCTCAAAACTTCTCCCCAGGATTACCTCACAGACTTCCCAGGAGGTGAAGATGAAAAAAATTGAGCAATGGATGTGCTTATGACTGTCCTCCCCATACATATACTGTTCACTAGTGTTAGAAGATATTCCTACAAGTGGACAAATACTATATATTTTCTAAAATTCTATTTTTTCTGCTTGCATATTACCCCATTGTATATGTAACATTAAAAATGTCATATAAATTACTATTTAATTTTATAGAGTTTTCCTCAGCATTTTGCTAGTATGTACAAAACTACAATGAACATTGTGTATTGTAATTAAAGTGAACATTCATAATTATTTCATGAGTCTCATTTCAAATGTCAGTCAACAGCCATGCAAAATTCTAGAATTGTGATCAGCATTGTCATAAGTTTTTCTAGTAAGTTACTACCATTGGCACTGGATAAGAGTAGCCACCTCAAACACTCATTAACACTGGTGATTGTCACTCATTAACATATGATGAATATGATTTATCTATTTCTGGTTTTTGTCATGAGCATAATTATCCTATTTTATCTTTAAAATATAAGTATTATACATATAGTGATGTCTGTTCTGTATGTGTGGTACCTATGTTCACCCAACTAAAAGACCTATTTTAAAGGACAGAGGGAATATGTTTTCTCATAGCGGGCTACAACTATAGTCTATTTCCATATATCAACAGTCCACGTGGAGCAAAACCTCAGTTACCTTTTGTTGAGGGTTTGGGCACATTTTAAACATTTTTTGCAGTTTTCTTGAGATATAATTGATGTACAATAAACTGTACATATTTAATTGTACAATTTCATAAGTTGTGACATTTGTAGAAACATAAGTAACTATCACTTAAATCAAAATAATAAACATTTCTGGGCTGGCCCGATGGCCATGTGGTTAAGTTCTTGCACTCTAATTGGCGGCCCAGAGTTTCGCCAGTTCAGTGGTGTCCCACATAGCAGAGTCACAAGGACCTACAACTAGAATAAACAACTACATACTGGGCTGCTTTGGGGAGAAGAAGGGAAAAAAAAGAGAAGACTGGCAACAGATGTTAGCTCAGGTGCCAGTCTTTAAAAAAAAAGAAAAAGAAAAAAATAAACATTTCTATTATCCTCAAAGTTTCTTTTGACCCTCTCATAATCCAACCCTCATCACATCTCCTCACTTACTCCCGAGGAAAATATTTATTTGCTTTCTGTCACTCTAAATTTGTTTCCAATTTCTAGAATTTTATATAAATTGAACAATATACTATCCACGCTTTTTTGTCTGATGTCTTTCATTCCTCATAATTATTTTGAGACTCATTCAAGTGGTTGAATGTATGAATAATTTGTTCCTTTTTCTTGTTAAATATAAGTATATCACAATTTGTTTGTCCATTCATTGATTAATGGACATTTGGATTGTTTTCAGCCTCAGTTATTATTACAAATAATATTGCTATGAATACTCAAGTATAAATATTTTTGTAGTTGTATTTTTCATTTATTCAGAGTAAATATCTAATGGTTGGGTTGGGTGGTATGATGGCTACCTGTTGAACTTTTTAAAAAACTGCCAAACTGTTTTTCAAATTGGTTGCTTCATTTTACGTGCCCACCAGCAGCCTTATCTTCTGCCCCAACCTCAGCTTTGGAGGTATCTTAACTTGTCATGGCAGCCCCACTGCACTAAAGTCACAATTCACACTACATGGGGATTGAGAGCCAATTAGGAAAGAGAAACATCAACGTCAGCTTCAGCCCCAGCTGAGATCTACCAAGTTCATTTTATCATGACTATGATTCTAGGTGGTCTAGGCAACTTTTGAGAGAGTCGTCTACCTGGGAACTGAAAGATTAACCTGGAATAGTAGAATACCCCTGACCTTACTTATCTAACACTCCTAGATGCTACACACAACAAACAATGGAAATCTGAAGATCAAAATTCAGGAAACATAGATCTGGTGGGTTTTTTCTCTCCTCCCTTTCTCTTCTTTCCTTTCCCCAAATCACTCATAGGGAGGAAAGGAGATATTTCATTGCATTTTACCCTGTCCTTCTAAAATAACAGGCTGCCTTAAGGCTCTGCTGTATAAAAGGAAGCACTCTCCTTAAGCCGCATACCATCTCCTTCTGATTGTACCCCCATCATAGACAACTACTCTCACGAGTTTGGTGTGTATGCTTCCTAACAATATTTTATACTTTAGCATACACATATATATACATATACATGAACAATATACTAAAAAATGTTTTATTAAGATATATTTCAAACACGCACAAAGGTATAGAAGTTAGGTGTCCTTTTTCTGTTCTTTTAACGGTTACCAATAACAACTAATACCCATATTATATTAACATTTTGGTATCACATTCTAAAGGAAATCAGCATATCAATCCTCTTCCGGAAGAAAAGGACCTTAAGAAGCTTTAACCTTTCTTTGAGCTCCCACTTCCCATCCCAAACCATGTGAAGTATGCATGTATTCATCATTATTTTATTTTAGAGTCCTTTAATTTTTTTCAATATGTTTTATGACATTTTGCTCACCTTTGTTTCTAGAATCCCACTCCTTCTGCCTGGGGTTATTTTTCTTCTTGGTATAATATCTTATCAGTGACAGTCTTCTGGGAGATTGAAGAACAAACACTTCAGAAACATGTTCATTTTATTTGTTTGTTTTAAACTTCTGCAAAAGAACAAAAAATTCCGAGCTATTGCTCCAAATAATAGAAATCATATTGGAATCTTCATAATGTGAGCTGAAAAGGACAGTTCTGATTTTTAAAATTTTCAGTACACAAATATTTTATTATTTATTTATTTGACTTTTTTTATTGAGGTAACATTGGTTTATAACATTATATAAATTTCAGGTGTACATCATTATACTTCATTTTCTGTGTAGATTACATCATGTTCACCACCCAAAGACTAATCACCATCCATCAACATACACATGTGCCTACTCACCCCTTTCACCTTCCTCCCTTCCTCCTTCCCCTCTGGTAACCACCAATCTGATCTCTGTATCTATGTGTTTTTTTGTTGTTGTCATTGTTAAATACACATATATTTTAAACTCCAGTATTTGGCTTTAATTTGAAATTCAGTTAAATCTGAAATATTTACAATAAACCTAATGAATGAACCAATTAATCTTAAAAACTAGCCACACATTGTGACTGCTCATACTTTCCCAAACATTTCATGATTAACAAATAAAGAAGTTTATGTTTATATAACTAATAAAAAAATGTAGAGAGTTCTTATCATGGACATTAAATGGCAAGAATACCTCCCACAGGATGGTTCAACATCCGCAAATCAATCAACGTGATACACCACATCAACAAACTGAGGAATAAAAACCACATGATCATCTCAATAGATGCAGAGAAGGCATTTGACAAGATCCAACAGCCATTTATGATAAAAACTCGGAACAAAATGGGCATAGAAGGAAACTACCTCAACATAATAAAGGCCATATACGACAAACCCATAGCCAACATCATACTCAATGGGCAAAAACTGAACCCCATCCCCCTGAAAACAGGAACGAGACAAGGATGCCCTCTATCACCACTCTTATTTAACATAGTACTGGAGGTCCTGGCCAGAGCAATCAGGCAAGAAAAAGGAATAAAAGGAATCCAAATAGGGAGGGAAGAAGTGAAACTCTCGCTGTTTGCAGACGACATGATCTTATATATAGAAAACCCCAAAGAATCCATTGGAAAACTGTTAGAAGTAATCAACAACTACAGCAAAGTTGCAGGGTATAAAATCAATTTGCATAAATCAGTAGCATTTCTATACTCCAGTAATGAACCAACAGAAAAAGAACTCAAGAATACAATACCATTCACAATCTCAACAAAAAGAATAAAATACCTTGGGGTAAATTTAACTAAGGAAGTGAAGGACCTATATAATGAAAATTACAAGGCCTTTCTGAGAGAATTGGATGACGACATAAGGAGATGGAAAGACATTCCATGTACATGGATTGGAAGAATAAACATAGTCAAAATGTCCATTCTACCTAAAGCAATCTACAGATTCAACGGCAACCCAATCAGAATCCCAGTGACATTCTTTACAGAATTAGAACAAAGAATCCTAAAATTCATATGGGGCAACAAAAGACCCCGAATTTCTAAAGCAATCCTGAGAAAAAAGAACAAAACGGGAGGCATCACAATCCCTGACTTCAAAACATACTACAAAGCTACAGTAATCAAAACAGCATGGTACTGGTACAAAAACAGGTGCACAGATCAATGGAACAGAATTGAAAACCCAGAAATAAAACCACACATCTATGGACAGCTTATCTTTGACAAAGGAGCTGAGGGCATTCAATGGAGAAAAGAAAGTCTTTTCAACAAATGGTGCTGGGAAAACTGGAAAGCCACATGTAAAAGAATGAAAATTGACCATTCTTTTTCACCATTCACTAAAATAAACTCAAAATGGATTAAAGACCTAAAGGTGAGACCTGAAACCATAAGGCTTCTGGAAGAAAACGTACGCAATACACTCTTTGACATCAGTATTAAAAGGATCTTTTCGGACACCATGCCTTCTCAGAGAAGGGAAACAATAGAAAGAATAAACAAATGGGACTTCATCAGATTAAAGAGCTTCTTCAAGGCAAATGAAAACAGGATTGAAACAAAAAAACAACCCACTAACTGGGAAAAAATATTTGCAAGTCATATATCTGACAAAGGCTTAATATCCATAATATATAAAGAACTCTCGCAACTCAACCACAAAACATCAAACAACCCAATCAAAAAATGGGCTGGAGACATGAACAGACATTTCTCCAAAGAAGATATACTGATGGCCAATAGGCACATGAAAAGATGCTCATCATCGCTGATCATCAGGGAAATGCAAATCAAAACTACACTAAGATATCACCTTACACCCGTTAGAATGACAAAAATATCTAAAACTAATAGCAACAAATGTTGGAGAGGTTGCGGAGAAAAAGGAACCCTCATACATTGCTGGTGGGAATGCAAACTGGTGCAGCCACTATGGAAAACAGTATGGAGATTCCTCAAAAAACTAAAAATAGAACTACCATACGATCCAGCCATCCCACTACTGGGTATTTATCCAAAGAGCTTGAAGTCAGCAATCCCAAAAGTCCTGTGCACCCCAATGTTTATTGCAGCACTGTTTACAATAGCCAAGACGTGGAAGCAACCTAAGTGTTCAGTAACAGACGAATGGATAAAGATGTGGTACATATATACAATGGAATACTACTCAGCTGCAAAACATAACAAAAGCATTCCATTTGCAATAACATGGATGGACCTTGAGAGAATTATGTTAAGTGAAATAAGCCAGTGAGAGAAAGATAACCTGTGTATGACTCTACTCATATGAGGAATTTAAAATTATGGACCAAGAACAGTTTAGTGGATACCAGGGGAAAGGTGGGGTGGGGGGTGGGCACAAAGGGTGAAGTAGTGCACCTACAACATGACTGACAAACATTAATGTACAATTGAAATTTCACAAGATTGTAACCTATCAATAATTCAATAAAAAAAATTGAAAAAAAAAAAAAAAGAATACCTCCCACAGGAAATTTGTTACTTTAATCAATCACACAGAAAAATTTCTTTGTCTTAAGACTCCTTTTAACTTGCCTAGTGGGAAGACAGGATTCTGTTTAAATCCCTGTGTTGTAAATATTTTGAATGCCCAGCTTCTCTTAGGAATGAAGGGAAGTATTTCACAGCATGGTGCCCAGACAAACAAAAATGCCTTAGATCCTAGTGACTTACATCATAGCTTTCTTTTCGTTTAGAGGTGATTCTATGTTTGAATGATACTAACAGCTGTCACTTTGTTTCCTTTCTAAAAGAAGTCGTATTTTATTCTGTCTTGATGGTGGTAAGCTGTTTTATTATTGTGTGCATATGTGAAATACCATAAATATAGTTTGGACATAGAAATCCAAGCTCAAAGATATTTTCCCTCAGCACTTTGAAGATATTATTTCATTGTCTTCTAACATAAATTGTTGCTGAGGTAAACCCGACTTTTAACATGATTGCCATTTCTGCACAGGAAAGCTGTATTTTCACTTTGAATGTTTTAAATACTTTTCCTTCTTAATATTATGCAGTTTTACTACTGTATTGTGATTGTAGATTTATTCTTAATATTGCTTACCACAAAATGGGTTTTGTCAATTTGCAGACAGTGAGAAAGCTCAATACTGGAAAATTCTTGGTCATTATCTGTTTATCACCTCCACCTCCTCATTGTCTCTATTACCTCATTCTTTAAAGTTTTTTTAAATATATATTACACCTTCTTAAATACCTTAATTTCTCTTTTATATGTCCTATCTTTTGTTGCAGTATAGAAATTTACCTAATTTTATTATCAAATTCACTTACTCTTCAGTTATGTCCACTTTATTATTTAATTTATGTATTGTTTTTAAAGTTAATAGTTAATTTTTAAAGTTACTTTTTTTATTTTAAAGTTCTTAGTTGATTTCCAAAAAGTATTCTTAGTTTTTTTTTCACAGTCATCTGTTCTTTCACAATCTCTTGCCCATTTCATGGATGCTTTCTGAAGATTTTAAACAAATTGATTGTAAAACTCCTTCAAATTACTTTAGTCATCTGAATGTTTTTTCTCAGATATGATTTTTCCACTCAAGGGTACGCAGATTCTTTCTCATGGCAATGGATTTTTTCATTAGCTTTGCTATTTTTGTTAGATAGCTAATTTTACATTGTTTTCTAGCATATTCATCTGTTCTTGTTGGAAGCTTTACTGATGGATTCAGATCAGGCTCCATGGAGTGCACAAATCCAAATCAGGCCTTAAATTATTAGTGAGGAGCAGCATAGACTATCCCAGAACCTACATCCTGCATAGCGCAGGCTCAGTTACGGGCTTCTTCTGCCCTAACCGAGAGAATGCCACCTAGAGTTCCAATTTGAACTTCAGGTATGTAGAAGAACCTACTTCATCTCCTGTGCAGGGGTAGAGAATACAATTCCGCATCTTGGCTTGGTTTCAGCCCCTGACTTTACAGAGGTTTCAGTCTTCCATCATTTGTCCAGTTTTGCTCTTGCCTCTCTGGTTTCTCAAGCCTCTTCAGGGTTTCCTCTTCATGTCCCTGACTTTTAAATACTGAATCATCCCAGAGTTCTGTCTTTGATTCTCAATTCTATTTTAACTACTCTCTGTGCCTTTATGATCTAATAAAATTTCATGGAATTAAATAGTGTCTACATTTTGATAACTCCCAAATGCATATCTCCAGCACGGATCAGTTCCCTGAACTCTCAACTCATATATTCATCTTGCTACCTAATAACTTCAGATGGATGTCTAACAAACATCTTAAGCTTAACATTTCCAAATCTGAGCTCTCACTTTCCCCTCAAACCTGCTGCTCTTACACTCTTCTTCATCTCAGTATGGCAACTCCATTTTTTCAATTGTTCAAATAACATAATGTGGAGATATCCTTAAGTATTTTATTTCTAACACAAATACACCTTAAGCCCCCAGTAAGTCCTCTTGACTATACACCCTCCACTTGTATCCAGAAGAGACCAATATCCTCCACCTTCTATCTGCCAAAGTAACTGTGACAGCATTATCTTTCACCCAGATTACTGAAAAGGTTTTCTAATTGGCTGCCTTCTTCTGGCCTTGCCTCACTAAGTCTCTTTTCAACACAGCTTCCAATTTATTTCAAAGCATAAGTCATATCATATCATTTCCATGCTTAAAACCCCCCAATGACTTTCCACCTAATTCAGATTAAAAGCAAATGACTTATGCTAATTTATGTTTTTAATCTAGTATCCCATTTCTACTCTGAAATTTTCTGCTATTATTCTTCTCCTTGACAATTCCTTTCACGCCCATCTGTTGCTGTTCCTCAAGCACAACAATTAACCTTGAACTGCAGGCCTTTATCCTTCATTTTTCCTTTCACTAGAAGGTTTCTTTCACCTCCAATAATGTGATTAACATGGCTTATTCCCTTGCTTTGTTTTTTGATATTTCCTCAAATGTCACTTTCTCAGTGAAGCTTTTTCATTGCAACCTCCCTGACTCTGATACTTCTTATCCCTTTTCCATGTATTATTCCTCTCCTTCACACTTACCTCTATGTAAAACACTACATGTTTGACTTGATTCTCTTGTTTCATTTTTCTCTCCTTTGTTACTATGTAAACCACATGAGAATGGGGGGGGGGGAGGGGGGGTTGTTTACTTTATTTACTTCTGTATCCCAGAACCTAAAATAGTCCCTGGCCAAAAAAATAAAAATAAAACAAAAACAAAATGCCCAATAAATATTTGTTGTGTTATGGTGTGATTTTCAAAAGATTTCCATTTGGAGTGATGAAAAAGTTCTGGAACTAGATACTAGAATTGCTATACAACATTTTGAATGTATTTAATACTACTGAATTGTACACTATAAAATGGTTAAAATGGTAAATGTTACATGTATTTTACCACAATAAACAAAATGCATATTAAAAAGAAACCATGGGTGTTGGCCAATGGCCCAGTGGTTAAGTTCAGCATGCTCCACTTTGGTGGCCCAGATTTGCAGGTTTGGATCCATGGCACAGACCTACATCATTCATCAGCAATACTGTGGCAGTGACCCACATATAAAATAGAGGGAGATTGGCAACAGATGTTAGCTCAGGCCTAATTTTCCTCAGCAAAAAACAAAAACCATGACTCTTCTACAAATATGAAAAAAATCATATGTCAAAAATTTTATTTAACTCATTGATTAGTGAGAGAAATTGTAAGAAGTTATGATTGGTTAAAAAAGTATTTGAGAATATGTGTACATAATAAAGAAAGAAATGTTTAACATTTCCAGGTGAAATATAAAATTATTTAATACCCAACAGGATCCAAAAATCATAACCTTTGAGGTTATTTGTTCTATTACTTGGAAATTATGTTTATCTTTGTAGAAAGAAAATCTACAAGTTATCTCCACTCCTACAGAGTTAAATGTTGTACAGATAGCAAGGGCATTGACAAAAACCCAGGATCCTTCATACGACATTCACACTCTCTAAAATGTTTATGTCAACTGCATTTTACCTATAGGAACCTAGGAAAGGTTGAACAATTCTTCTGTTTTGACAATTTCTCTCATGTTAACCACTGAAGGCTGTTTGTCTCATTGGACTTGACAACAGTTTTGAGCTAAGTGAGAAATATGGAGCATATGAATCAAACCTAATTATTTCTAGCATCTCCCTTTTTATAAGACAAAAAACAAATTTATGATTTTCCAGGAGCTCTCTGGGAAATTTCAAAGATAATTTTAGCTGTGAAAGATATTGTGAAAATTTTACTTTCTCTTTTCTAAATTTAGGATTGAAACTTGGAAGTCAAAAATCAGGAGTTATCAGAGAAGATTTGTAACAGGATTAATATTGGATTATGGTTGACAGGGTAACAATATTCCATCACCTATTTAATCAAAAGGACAATAAAATATTTTAAGATAAACACAGAAGAAGGCAACACAATTTTAAGAAAACAGCACGTTCAAAAGCAAAGAAAAAAGTTTTTTAATAATTGAGGATATGATAAAGTCAACATAAAAAACAAATAATTATACTGGAAAGATATAAAACCTTTGCTAATAGACACATTACGTAGAAGATAAAGAGTAACTTTTTACTATCCCTTGTTAAGACTTCAAGGCAAATGTAACATTTTAACAGAGAGAAAGCATTAATATAATACTTACATTAGCATAATAATTGACAGTAAAAATTTCAAATTCCTTTTTTTAAAAAATATAAGTAGGTTACATTTCTCTGTCATTATTGCTCCTAGAATAATTTCACCCAGCCATATTAATTGTAATTTTTCACCAAACTAGTAACTTCTATTCTTAGAGAAAACTGAGAGGCAGAGAAGTGAAAACTGTCCTTTACAAGAATGTTAGCAGATTCGCAAAGCTTATAAGTACACATAACACAACTTTCTACAGCCACAGCTTCTCATTCTCCTTAAAGCAGCAAAAAATAATGAACACAATCATAAAAATTCTTCAACAGTATTGCCATTCTATAGTATAAAACCAAGAAGCAAAAATATATAATCTTAAATTTATCCTTAATACTCCATGTTTCATGATTCAATGATAAGTAATTATTATCTAGATATGGAAAGATTATCCAGTAATTAACTTTTTAAAATATTAGCCAAAGATTTTAAATTACCAAAGAACTTAGAAATTGTGTTCAAGCTAAGAAATGCAAAACATAATAACTGTCATATAAAAGCATCTGTCAGTATTGTGATTCAATTTAGTTGAATACAAATTCACATTTTTCATAAGCTTAAATATCATGTAGAAATGTCAGCTTATTTGATCAGTAAACCAGTAAAAGTAGTGTAGATTCACTTACTAGTCACCGCATGAGGAAACAAACCTAAATCTTATAAGAAATAATTTGTATCTTTGTATTGTAGTTAATACTGATAAATCATAGGAAAAATACATACAGCTTTTTTTTCCTAAATCAAAATTATAAATCAGTGTGATTTGTTAAAGATTAATTTTGATTTTATGACTTAGATTCTTCAAGTTTTTTTGAACTAGTAATATCTGTAAGGAGGATTATTATTTTTGTGGGAGAGGGGATTAGAACTTCTAAAGTATTAGAAGACAGGTTTATTTTCTGTGAATTTAAAAAATACGTAATTTATGTAGGTGATCTTTGTTCTTAAAAAGCCAATCAGAACAGAACTCCATTAATTTGAGACGTTATAATGTAAACCTATTTACATTTGCCACAGATAGGAAAATACTTCACATATGTCAGAGATATAAATACTTTTCTGAATTACAGAAACACAAAAACACAGATATAAAGAGAACTTATAGCTTCAGTCCTGCAACTTCAACTATAGATCAAAAGTAAAAAGAGAAACATAAAACTCACCAGTGCAGGAATCAGAGTTGTTCTCCTTCCCAATGGGCACAAAATTTTAATCGTTTTGAGCTCACAAAAAGAGAAACAAATAACAAAAGACTAACAAACCAAGTTTTCTGTCATATATCACCTAACAGAGAACAGATCATCATCCATAGAACAGTCATTTCACCAAACGGTCAAACCACAAAACTAAATTTCTATCCATTGCTACCACCAATGGAGAATCAATTACCAACTATGCTTGAACCAGAAACAACAATGACAACAAAACTAGAGAGTCAGAAAAGTTAAAATTGATTGCCACTTGAGATTCACTCTAGAAGCCAAGACGTGCCTGAACTTAAACAGCCCATGGGGCACGCATCGCCAACAATACGGTTTATTTGTCTCTATCGTGAGTCCACTTGGGCATCTCAGTGGACGACCTCAAAAACAAACAGAGTATATGATGAAAAACATGAATCTCATACAATATAAAATGAACACGTTAAAGATTTTATTTAAATCATTAGTTAATAAGGAAACCAGTAAGCATTATGACTGGTTCATAGATCATTTAAGAAGCTAAGAGTATACAAGGAATTAAACAAAGAAATGTTACAATAAGATTTCCGGGTTAGATATGAAATTGGTTATATCCAATAGGTCCAAAGATGATAATCTTTGGTGTTATCTGTTCTACTGAACAGACATTATTTGCTTCTCTTTCCAGACAAAAGTCTACAAGCTAACCATTTGTCCCTTCAGAGATGAAAACTGCCTTGTCAATAGATAGTCAAGCCCAGCACTGCACAAAAAGAATATCAATAATCTTTCTTGGCTATTTCAAGTTTGAAACACCCTTCTGGCAGGAGTATATAATAAATCTCTGGATCTTATCAGGCTTTCATTTACTTACAGTAGCTCCAGCTATCTGTATATTTACTTCTGGTTTGTCATTCACATAGCTTTAGCTCTTACTTAGCACTGCGAACTTATATCAAAGAAAAAAATCAAATGAGAATTAAAGTATCTTTCAAGTTCTATGGTAGTGGAAAAGACTGACATTTTTAATAATATTATCAGTTTGTTAAACCATCAAAAAGTTTGGGTTCCAAAGCCAATTAAGCTTGTATTTAGGAAAGCCTTAATAGTTTGCTAGATTACCACATGGTCTTTTTCAGCATTTGGATCATAACAAACCAAATCTATGTGCTAAAAAATTGTTTCACAAAGCAGATGAAAATGATAGTTACGAGTCCTGTTATACTCAAATTGTAAAATTTCATTTCTAGAGTAGCTTTTTCCTATAGTAATTTAACTTCGGGGCTTTTGCTTAAATGGCTACAGCTGCCGTAAAAACTCAGTAAAGCTTTACGCAAGGATTAGATAAAATAGAAGAAATTAATCCAGATGATCACAGCTTTCAAATGGTCCATTCTTAGCATACGAATATAATCTTTATCACCATATCATTTGTACTGATATTATCACTATATTACATGGTAAGTAATAATTTAGTTCAATTTATTGGACGCTAATTACTTTCATTAATGGTCTCAAGCCTACATTTTATTCTAACACCAGCAAATACTGAGCATTATAATGCTTAAAGACCTCTCTTCCTATTCCATGTAACAAATTTCTTTATCTTTGTCCAATTTCCTCTTACCCTTGGTGTTAATGTGAACATCATAGAAAATTTTGATGTTTCTGCCCTCATCCTCAATACAGTGTGGAGTTCTGTGGGTTCTTCCAACACCCTGATTGCTACCCAATCCACAATGTTTTTTTTTTCTTTCCAGGTAACAGGCTCTCAACTCTACCTGGTGAATAAATAGAGAATACAGTAGTAAACCCCCAGTGGTATCACTCTCTTTTGGATAGGTTGCCATACTTTGTAACTTTCCTTATCCTCATCAAAAATGTATCCAATTTTGTCTCACTTCTTCAGAGAATCTATTCTCTTTTCAAGAAATGTATATATTTTAATAAAGGTCTCCTTTGTCTCAAGGGACAGCAGTGCCTTTCATAGAAATTTAGGTTTCTTAGTTTCAGGGCTGCTGCAACAAATTATCACTACCTGGGTGGCTGAAAACAATAGAAATTTATTCCCTCTCAGTTCTGGAGGCTAGATGGTGTCGGCAAAGCCATATTCTCTCTGGAGGCTCTAAGGAAGATGTTCCATGCCTTTCTTTAGCTTCTGGTGTTGCCAGCAATTCTTGGTGCTCCTTGGCTTCTTGATGCATCATTCTAAGCTCAGCTTCCATCACCACATGGCATTCTCCCTGTGTCTTCTGTCTGTGACTTTTCTCCTCTTCTTATAAGGACACCACCAGTCTTAAGGGATTAGGGCCCACCCTAATTTGGTGTGACCTTATCTTAACTTGATTACATCCGCAACGATTCTATTTCCAAATAAGATCACATTCTCAGGTACCAGGGGTTAAGACTTAGACATGTCTTTTGGGGGGACATAAATTCAACCCACAATACCGCAATCTTCCAATTCTTCCCAGATAGAGAGGATTCTGCCCAAAACACTGGGCGACGTGTAGTTTACATTGTCCATCAACCGCACTTTTCACGCTGTAAGGTGATTATTCCTTCACATCCTTCTTGTTTGAACACAGACACACTCAGATTTCGTTCTCCATATTAAAGGCATAATTGTGAAGGAAAATTAAGCGAGGTATGCTACTCTGCCTCATCCATCACCTGCAAAATTGTCAGGTAAATTCTGACTCCAAAATTTTTGTTTCAGTGTTAGTGACCAGAAGCAGAATAAACATGGTTTGATTTGCAGTCAGCCTTCTCTGTGACGTTAGAGCATTAGAAAAAATATTGTTGGAAGCATAAACTAAGAAAATTTAATGCGGAAGTCATTGACGCAGACTTAGAAACACTTTTTCAAACAACAGATGCGTTTTCTTGCTGCTTTTAACATTCACTACATTTTTCAGCAGTCTTTCCGGATAAATATTAAAGATATCTTAAAGAGTAATTTATATGCAAATATATGGATATTAAATATCACAAGATTGTAAAGTAATTAAATACTGTTTTTAAGGCTACAGGAAAAACTAATTTGGGCCTGACTAACTCACATTTTTGATATTTCAGTAAAGGTTCAGCTTAATTTTACCTTTGCTTTATGAGAAAATAATTTGCTAAGCGTATTTATCTTGTGAAGAAATTGCCCCGCTTATGTGAATTCTATACATATTCCTTGTAGCCTGGAAACATTTACATATGAATAATTGATATACCAATTATAAATCACTCTTAGTTCTTAGTTAAATCAAGTTTTCTAAGTTGACTGACTAGTTCAAGGCTGAATATAGCATGGTGGAGGGTGTTATAAAAAGGCATTTCTGCAGGAGAAAAAGTTTCTCTTTTTTTTTGAGGAAGATTAGCCCTGAGCTAACATCCGCCACCAATCCTCCTCTTTTTGCTAAGGAAGATTGGCCCTGAGCTAACATCCGTGCTCATCTTCCTCCATATGGGACACCTGCCACAGCATGACTTGATGAGCAGTGCGTAGATCCACTCCTGGGATCCGAACTGGCGAACCTGGGCTGCCAAAGCAAAACATGCAAACTTAACCTCCACGCCATTTGGCGGGCCCCAAAGAAAAGCTTTTTAATTCATAATTTTACTAGTTCAAATAGACCTGTCCTTTTCTAGACGAAGCAACTTAGAACATAATATTTCTTCTATTAGATATTATTCCTGATAGCTAATTCATTCAAATTCTGAGATAGAAAGGAAAAATTTGAGGTGATGTTAAGGTTGATGATTTCTACAAATGAGTGAAGATGGCACCTAGAACACTGAGGAGTTTTTCTTGTACAGTGTGGAACGAATTACAGTTTCATTTGTTATTATAAAAGTAACCAAATAATTGCACCAGACTGTATTCTGCTAGCACAATGAGGGTACTGAAGACGCGTATGTCTAACATTACTCAGGAGGATTTAGGAGACGTGGGGAGTCTGCCTGAATCTATTACAGAAACTTGCACAGGAGAAATCTTAAAACACTCCAATTTCGTAACATAAGTCCTCAAGGAGTCAAACAGCTAGTGGTGGTTACTGAGAATAATGGAGAGAACTCATGACCCAGAGTGCTGGGAGGAAAACTGAATTTGTGGTTCAGGCATTTGAGAGAGAAGCAGAGCAGATCACAGACCTGAGGCTCCCACAAATTCTGCTGAATACATGTCACTATTTCACCCAACTCTTGCTTATTTCCTCACTTGTGCAGTCAGTAGCTTCAAGCGTCAGGATCGTCACAGGGCTTAAAAGACTCCAAAAAACTGGAGAAAATACTGACAGCTATCACCATATTAGATCAGTCATGGATCAGTGTGTCATTTTATGTCCCTCTCACATGATTATATGAGATGATGCATTTTAATATGGTTATGATGTCACCAGTTCCTCAGATTATACATTAGGACGTTGATTAAATGTCTGTTATCTGTACTTTGGACTTGGCTCTTCTGATTGAGTGAAGTTCTTATTTAGACTTAGGGTTAATTAGTGAGGAGGGACGACTCTCATAGGAAGAGAAAGCTCATTGCTATTAGGCCATATTTGATTTATCATAGATTTTTGTGGCCCCAAGTGATCCATTTAATTTATGAGAACAATTCTCCTGAAAGATTGAACTATTATATATATTGAGGGAAAATACTATATATTTTTGGTATATTTATATTGCTATTTGAATAACAAGTGCCTGTTCCATTAGTGGTGATGTCAGAATAAGGATTACAAACATTATGGCATGGATGGCTACTTCTGAAAACCCTAGATGGTACTACGGAAAACGATAAGTGAAAGTTCTTGAATGCCCGGCTCAGAACATGGGAAAAGAGAAAAAGAAGTAGAAAATCTCTCTGAAAGCTTTAAAAGCTTCCTTATCTTCTACAGCCTCAAGAAAGATAACACTGAGCCTGATTGTAAGGGTTACAAAGTTGTACTGCCAATTAAACGTGGAACTCCAGGCCTCTTCACTAAATTAAGGCATGATGTGGAAGTGGTTGAAACCTAAAGTACAGGGTCATTTTGGTAAAAACAGATAAGACCGGGAAATCCCTAAATCACTCTAAATCTTCCTTACTTATAGAAGCAGCCCAATCCATATCTGAGAGAACCAGCATTACTGTCCATAAAATCTTTCACTTCAGGCAGTTGCCCCAAGGAGGCCTGATTTTCATCAAGACCCAACCTCATCACCTCTCGTTGCCCCCAGGCCCATAACAAGAGGTTTTTATCCTATCATAGCCCAAAAGGAGAACTAAAAGACCTACTCGGGGAAAAGTTAGCCTTTACCCAAAGATTGCAGAAACTTGCTAATGTAAATATTAGCAAGGTGGACATGTCTGGAGAAAGGGAAATTAACAGGCCTTCCAGGAATCATTAGAGGCTGGCTCTGAACTGTGGCTAATTCTTATAGACCCAAAACTACACTGTGATGCACCGGTCAGAATGAATGGCATTGGAGGTCAGTTAAAAGATGAAGATGTGTTCTGAATCATCTCACAAGATGCCCAGTGGAATCACCGCCACATGTTGTGGTTCTTTCCTTTGTCCTAGAATATATACTTAGTAACTGGAAGAATCCCTAGATTTGTTCCTGTGGATTGAAGGTCATTATGGTAGGTGTGTCAAATGGAAGCCCTTATGTCTCAGCTGCAACAAGATAGTAAATTAAAGGCAATACTTTATCACAGGAGATTGGCAGAAATCAATGCTATCATCAAATACTTGAAAATTCAGTGATGATAATTACTACTGTATCCCCATTAATTTACCTTTTTGGTCAATACAAAAGCCAGACAGGCCTTGCAAAATGAATGATTGCATATTATTGCAAACTTAATCAGATACTTTTACCAATCACAACTGTGGTGGAGAAATGGAATTTTTAGTGGTTATAACCAATATATCCCAACATACCTATGTTGTTTTCTTTAGACTTTCTATCAATAAGATAATCATGCTCAAAAACAGCAGAACACCTTGACTGTCTTTCTTCAGGATAAGTCCACTCTTCTCCTGGTCATTATGTAATCTAGAAGGACCTTGACTGTCCTGTTAGTCCTCAGAATATTAGGCAGGTCATTATATTGATGACATATGCTAATCGGACTTGGTGGCAGGAGGTGACAAACTCTCAAGCTGCCCTGGGAAGACATAAGTATGCAAGAGAATATGAGATGAATCTTGTAAAAGTTATGGAGTCTGACACATCTGCAATTTCCAGGAAAAAGGGGTATGTTGGAATACTCCTTCTAAGTAAGAGGCAATTTGCACCATATCCTATGAGGAAAGAAGCACAGTGTTTGTTTGGATTCTTAGGATAATTGGAGAAAACACAAGCCTACTCTTCTCATCCACTTACCAGCCAGCTGAGCATGGGATCTGGATTAAGAAAGGACTCCACAGGAGACCCAAGACTACAATAAAAGTTGCCCCCACCATTCAGGCCTTAGTACCTGCCATACCCAATAGCAATGAAAATGGCAGTGAAAAAGATGCTATATGAACCAGCTGGCAAGTTATAAGGGAATCAGAATATAGGGTTTTGGATTAAAGACATGTCCTATTCTGCACAGCTGTCAGGTTGCTACTGCAATCTACTAGAGACTGGCCCTGGGCATTAAGTGATTAATTCAAGTTAACTGTCCTTCATGACCTGGGTATTATCTGATCACTGAAAGGTAAAGTTGACATGAGCAGCAGGATCCCATGCTTAAATAAAAATATCTGTTAAAAGAATGAATGCATGCTACTTTTTATCATTTTCAAACATTTCATTTCCTTTTTACAGTATTTTGTTCTGATTGATATATTTCTTTAATTGAAATGAAATAAGGCAGAAGGAAATCATTAAAAATATTTAACTTTCTGAAGAGTGCAGAGACATTCTTAAACATTAACTCATATGGCACTGAAACAAAGAAATAGTCTAATGGCCCACCAAATAGCAGATGGTAATCCCGAAAATAACTGTAGATTCCTTCAAATGCCCTTTGCCATGCATTCTCTTCTGTTTGGTAATAATTGCATATATAGAATTATTATATCAGGCGTATTTATCCATTCATTCATTATTTAGATAGATAGAGAGACAGACAACAGAGATAGAGATAATCTGAATCATAAACAGTGCAGTAGATTTTAAACAAGTCTCTATGACATTGGATGTATAGGTTAATAAAGGAAATGCTTGAAATTTCACTGATTGAGTGTCTTCATCTCTAAATAGGGGTAGCTCAACAATTCTAAAAGAAGACAAGAAATATTGTTAGTTACTCATAAACCTAGCGAGTTTGGTCCAAACTAAACAAGAATTTTTTTCTTAAAAATTGAACAAAAGTTTAAGTGTTTACTGTCTTTATGATGATTAATTGGATTAATGATGCTTAACAAATTTTAACAATATTTAAAACTATTCAATGGAATCCAAATTGAATTAACAACCTAAGTGTTCTGTCAACCATGAAGAAAAGATATTAAATGCTCCCAGGTTAATTAGCTTTTGATACTTAACCATTCTTATCTAGTCTTTTGAGCCTAAAAGCATAGCAAGAATTTTTAACAGTTTTGTTATTCTCAGCTTGGTTTAAGAGGACTAAAGACACTAAGTCTCACTTAATGAGGCTTAACTAAGTTTAATGGAGCTTGGTTATTTTAATGAAGTTTAAGTTTTAATGAGACATAAGACCCTCCTTCTATTTAAGATTATGAAGATTCTTCTTAATATCTGGAAAGTACCTTAACTCCTTAGGTAATTATGAATACAATGAAAATCCATTGATAAATAAAGATGACTTCTAAAGGATGTAATATACTTTTTGAAGTGGAAGGGAAAGGCAAATTGGGGCACTAAAATTGTGAGTATTCCAATAAAACAGCAGATAATATACTAGATTATTAGAATTTGAAGCAGTCTTTTCTTCCATTTAATTTGATCTTCTACCCAAAGCAAGATCCCTGAAATACCTTCATTTAGTTGTAAACCTGAACAACTGCTGTGATAAGCTTATTACTCTACAAAGCATCACAACGGACTTTTGATCAACCATTTATGAACAACTAATTATTTTACATTGAGATGTAAAGTGGTATTATGAAGCCAACTCGACTTTCATTGAATATTGACACCATCAGTTACCAATTGCATTTATACACATAACTAGCAATAAAACATAATATTTAAGAAGATGTGTTCTGGCCTTAGACTCCCTGAGTTTAAATTGCAGCAGTAATGTTTACTAGCTGTGAAGGCTTAGGGAAGTCATTTAAACTTCTCTGAACCTTAATGACTCAAGAGGATTTAAACGACTTCATGGAGTTGTTTGTATGGCAAAGTGTGGATGACTGGTGAATCTGGATAAAAGATATTCAGAAATTCTCTGTACTATTTTCATATATTCTAATTATTAGAAATTATTTCTAAATAAAAAAGCAAAGCAAATATAATAAAAATAAAATGCAGCTCTTATGAACTGCATCAGATAGTTGAACCGCGTTTTTATTTTGTTTCTATTCTGTCAATCTCTACTTTTTAATTAGAGTGTTTGATCCATTTAAATTTAATGTAATTATATGATTGATTTTGCCAGCACTCTTACTATATACTTTCTATTTTCTCCTCTGTTCTTGGTTCTTTTGATCCTGTTTAGATTAATTATTTTCAAAAAAATATTTTTGGCATTTTATTTTACTTCTTCCATTGTTTTTATGGACACCTCTTTGTTTTACTGTTTTAATGGTTGCTCTAAGAACTAAAATAGTATCTTTAATTTATCACAGTCTTTCTTGAATTAATATTATACCAATTTAGGTATAACGTAAGATGTTTATAAGAGTAATCTTCCATGTTGCTCCCTTGCTATCCTTCGTGCTATTCTTATGATGCAATTTATCACTACGTGTGTTATAAACCCCACAAGAAAACGTTACTGTTTATGCTTTAAACAGACGACTGTATTTTGAAGAAATTAGGAAAGAAAAAGTCTTCTATATGTACTAATTTACCATTTATAGTGCTCTTAAATACTTCTTGTAGATCTGTCTTTCCAACTTGTACTATTTCTATTTAGACTGAAGAACTGCCTCTAGCATTTCTTACAGTGCAAAACTGTTGGCCTTGAGTTCTATCATCTTTTGTTTATCTGAAAATGCTTTTATTTCACCTTTAGAAGGATATTTATGCTGGATACAGAAATCTATGTTTATAGTTACCATTTTGCTTTTTGTTTGGGGGGGGATTTTTTTTGTTGTTTTTAACCACCTTAAAGATGCCGTTCCCTAACTTCTGGCATGCTTGGTTCATAATGAGAAGTCAGCCGCCATATTTAACCTTGTTTCCTGGTACATCATGTGACTTTTTTTTCTGGATGCTTTTAGGATTTATCATGGATTTTCAGCAGTATTATTATGACCTATTTATGTGTGATTTTCTTGCATTATTTTGTTTGGGATTTGCCAGACATCTTAGATTTGTGGATTAATGTCTTTCATGAAATTTGGAACCTGTCAAACCATTATTTCTTTACACATTTTCTGTCCTGTTTTGTTGTTTCTCTCCTCAGGGATTCTGATATTAGACTGCTCAACATTAGACTGATTGATTTGGTTTGCTTTGTTTTGTTCTTTTGCTTTTCAGCCTTACATTTACTGCACTTCTCTCAGCAAAACCGATAGTGGTGGTGAGCAGTAGAGATAACTGTTGGGCCAAGCAAACTATTCTCTCATTTGAATATCTTCAAGATTACAATCATTGCTGGCTGCCCCTACCTGGATGGATGGTTTAGCTGGCTTCTCCTTAGTAAGTCAATTTCTTATGGTTTTTGGAAGACTTTCTCTTGTCTGTCTGAACCGGACCCATCATACCTGTTCTGGGGCTTATTGCTCACATATGCACCATTCCTCTCTCTGGGAATCATTCATCAAGACTTTCTTGCACTCACTGCTCTTCAATAGTCCCATAGATAAGTATGATTTTATATTTTATCTAGGTTTTCCTTTGTGTTGCCACAGGAGTGAAGGCTATCCATGTCTTTTTCCATCAAAACAAAAAGTGAAATCTCCGGTCACCTAGTTCTAATGAAGTTGTAATCGAGGTGGTTTTCCTTTTGCTATCTTTGTTCTTCTTTTTGATTCTTTGTTGCTGCTACAATCAAGTTGATAGAAATTCTTTATGTTACTTTTAAGTTATGCTATCTTGGTTCATATTAAATTTGTACTTAACCACTCATTTAGATAAGGTTAATCTACTGCAACTGAGACCAAGAAATCATGTTTTGGCTTACTGTTACTGTTATAGTGCTAGTAACCAAATAAAAAATTTTTTTTAAGAAAATATATTTTTCAGAGAAATATTCTTAATAAAGTCAGAGATTAATTTTCTTCTAAATAACTTGAAAATAATATTAATAACTCATTCACACATACTGCCAAGAAGTAAACTCATGATCTTCAATCTACTTTTTCCTTTTTTTAAAAACAATGTCAACATTCACTAATATTCAATTTTCTAGTATATTGTGCAATGGCTACTATATCTAAAAGATTACCAACAATTATATTACATTCACACCTTCAATGTCTAATATTTTTCAGTGTTCTTTTGTAATTATCTTAATAATCTGTACATATTTCTTTCTAAGGAAGCAAATAACCAACCCCTCCCCCTCAAAGAAAAAGTAGTAGTTGAGTATTCTTTCTGTCTTGGTCTGTCTCTCTCTTTCTTTCTCTCCCCCTCTTTCTTTTCTTATTTGATAATTTTATATCATTTGTTCCAAATAGGAATTCTTCCTTGTTCTTCTTCTGAATACAGCCTTAGAAGTATTCACCATTTTTTAACATCTTCTTTAAGGATCTATAGCTTTTCACTCTATTCTTGCATAATATTTTTGCTTTATTATAATTTGATAATACTTTTTACATCATTTATAAATGCGCATTTAAAACCTGAACACATCAAAAAGCCCTGCATGTAGCCACAGATATTTTTCCTTTTCTTAGTTGAAATCTCCTGGATTTGAAAGACAGAAATTTTATTTTTAAAATTTATTATTGATTTGAATTGTATTAACATTTGGAAATGACCATATGATCTTATCTACATTTTTTATTAAATGTAAGGCTTTTCTGATCAAGTTATCAATTCTCCTACCAAACATATTATTTGTCTTTTCTAGGAGCAAATAATTCTGGAGTCCCAAGCCAAAGTTCTGAAAATCAAATCCTGTTCTTCAGCTATTTAATTTACATACTTGCTTAATCTCCATAAAGTCACACCTTTCTCCATAAAAGAGATGAAAATATCATTAATTGTATCCCTTTTGTCCCTGATTATTAACTATGAAAATGTAAATGATGGTAATTAGCTCTAATTTGCAACAGCTCTTTATTAAGCACAATTTCCTTAGGCAAATGTAGTAGCTCACTCAGACTCTGGCCAATTATACCAAAAATATTTCACTCACCTCTGCTTTTTTGCTGCACTGGTATCCTAGTCACAATTACCAAAATAAAATATTGTTATCAAAACATAAATAAATTTTACTTTCTACTCACACTTTCAAGGGGAGTACCAAGAGATGATAGATTTAGAACAGAGAAAGAGAGAAGAAATGAGAGAAAGATCAGAAAAATCTATCAAATAGCCATTTGACCAAATGATCTGGTCTAAGCTCAGAGTCCACAAACCAGTACCCAAATCTATGCCTGACACCTTCATCTTAATCACTTGAGCAGAATTATATTTCAAATAATTAATGCTTATTTTCTCCATAATTCCTTACTCTTGTGCTCTTCATATACTCTTAAGAACCCTGTCGGCCATGGAAGACTACACATGAAGTAGGTGCTTGCAGAATTAGTTTTTCCATTTCAAAATTTAGGATAAAATCAGAGCTAGAGGAAAGTGGGTGAGATTAGAATGGGAAAGTAATTTATAGATCAGAGTTCTTGAAGTCAGAAATGAAAGGAAGTCTTTCTATTACGAGGACTACAGAGCTCATCAGAAAAGATTCAACATCCATCATGCCCCAAAATGTGGAATCCCAACTAACACTTTATTCTTGAGCTACCCATTATCCAGCAGTCTTTTTGAAAACTTTCTCAACTGAATTGAGGGTTAATGTGAGAATAGTGATTTAAAAGATTTTTTTTTCCCTTGACTAAGACAGCCTTGAAGTATCCCAACAGGTAATTTCCTAATAATCCAAAGCAATATTGAACATTGATTATACTGTTATCTTAATGTAATTTTCTTAAGCTTTCTTATACCTAGATTTCATTGAGCTTCTTGGATTCGTTGGTTTAAAATTCTCATCAATTTAGAAAAATTTTGAACAAATGTCTTCAAGTATTTTTTCTACTCTCTTCCCTTCCTTGGAGATTTAATTGCACGTTAAGCCACTTAAATTTGTCCCACAGCTATTACTTCATTTGTTAACTTTTTTCTTTTTTTTTGGTGAGGAAGATTGGCCCTGAGCTAACATCTGTGCCAATCTTCCTGTATGTTGTGTGGGGGATGCCACCACAGCATGGTTTGATGAGTGGTATGTAGGTCCACACCCAGGATCCAAACCCATGAACCCCGGGCTGCCAAAGCAGTGCATGTGAACTTAACCAATACACCACCAGGCCAGCTCCAGAAATTATCTACTTTTAAGGGAGATGAACATAGATCGCATTATAATGTTTGTTTACAAGATTATATATTAATCAATTAATTTATATTCTAAAGCTCAACTCTCAGTCTCATTCAATTTGTTGTACAACGCGTTCTTAAATTTCTCTCCTATGCCTCTTTTTTCAAGGTATTAAGTCTCAAAGGTAAATCAAATTAAGTTCTCTATGCTTTTTAACACCCTAATTTGTGAGCTGTTATCTTGTGGTATTGTATACAAATAATACACTAGAAATAGAAGAAAAAATGTTAACTGTGAACATGAACAAAATTAATTTTTCTAAGCCATAGAAACAAAGACCAATAAATCTACAACAAAAGTATTAAAACTGGTCAGAAACCATTGCTCTGTTATTCTCCATCACTTTGTGACTTTCTGGAGAGTGTTCACACCATTTCAGCAAGACCATTTCCTCAGGCTCAGCTTTCCAAACCACCTTTGAAAATCACAAACACGACATGGCCCTAGAAGCCGTCCAACACTCTCAGCTGAGCAGTGTAATATATTCTAACTGTCTAGATTTAAAGTAATGTTTCTTCCATCCCCTTTAGCATACCAAATTCACATAAGTAAAACAAATTGATTTGTCCCATATATCTCAGGTTCAGATCGCATAGGTAAAATGAAATTCAGATTTTTGTGCATTTTTTGTTGTGTCCTACTTTTAAAATGTCCTTGTAACTATGCCATGGAAAATACGACATTTAAGAAAATTACTTTATGAATAATTCACACATAAATTTTTCTGAAATACAGAAGAACAAATAATGAGTTTAAGAATGGCATTGTCCTGGAATGAAATAGTTAATTGCCTACCATACCTGATTACAGATGCATTGCAAGTTCCTGCTGTTTAAGAGAAAAAGAAAAGAAAACTCCTTTAACAGTGGACTGATTCTTGGTATTTCCACATTTAATAGCAGTCATCTGGCTTAAAGCTTTGACTGCTTAAATGCAAATATTCTTGAAAGGAGTAAGAAATTTAACTTCTACTACGTATTTATGACTTATTATATACAACTTGTAAACCCTTGAGTAGAAGTGAGGAAACTCAGAATTTGAGAGCACAGAATGACTGAAAATTTGAGGAGAGACTATCTCTGAGAATGGATAGAATATGAAACAGAAGAACTGAAGGTATTCAAGGCCACTAATGCATACACTTGCCGATTGTGTATTTTTGCACTGTATGTTTCTTACTAATATCTCATATTAAAAACGATATTTAAATACAAGTAACCCCTAGACCTCAAAAGTGTTTACGATATTTCTGATGTTCTATATCTTACTTTTTTCCATTTTACAATTTATAAATTACTATCGCTTCAGTGGAATTTTTAAAGCAATAAAAATATTTGTATTTTCAATTAAAAATAATCTAAAACAAAGAATGAAGCCCTAATACCCATGCTAAAAGTTTGCACATGGTGAGCAAAGGACCTTCAAGTATCAAATCTAATTTCTCTTATTTTCAAAAGAAAACATGGAGATTCAATGGTTTGCCAATTATAGTCAGAGGCGAATTTCAGATTAGGACAGAGATCTCCTAATTGCCAGTCCCAGTAATTAGTGTATGCAGTAGCATTAAAATCCTTCCATTCACTTCCCTCTAACACTGCCTCCCATCTTTCCGTGTCTTTGTCCTGTATTTCACATACATCCTCAATGGAAATGTCAATAAAATACTACTAAGGTATATACTTATAATTGAGATTGTGTCAAATAATTCTTAAGGAATTATTCTCCTAAATAATACCTATATTGTTAAAGTCAAACATCTGAGCACAGAAGATTACACTGCAATGAGAGGAGAGCCTGGTACTAAGGAACCCACTCTGTGGCTTCCACCCTCTACCCCACCATTCCCTTGAATTACTGTTGGGAGTGTTTCCTGAGCATGTTCCATGTTAAGCTTTGGATCAAAGATTTAACCAAGCTGCTTCAGACTGAAACTGAGAGAAGGAGGGGAGTAAGTTTGATGGGATCTGCAGATACAGTGAGAATAAAAATAAATAAATCCTTTGCTTAAAGTTTGCAAAACCTTGATGTGATAAGCAAATATAAGTCAGATTTTGAGCAATCAGGAGAAGTATTACATATCCTTAACGTAATCCCGAAGTTTTTATAGCAAGTTGAAAGGAGAAAAGAACAGAATCTGGGCCAGGTAATCAAGGCTTGAAAAATTATATGTCACAATTGATACACAATAATGTAGACAGACATGAATCTACTGGAAAAAATTTAGGCAGAGCTTAGGTCATTGGGATAGAACAAAGACAACATCATGAATGCCAAGTCTGAGTAGACAAATGAGGGATAGATTTGAAATGTATCTAGAGCAGGAGTTCACAAGAAGAAGACTATAAAATGTCACAGGGAGGAGTAAACTCGGGTTATGGAATGGAAGGGGAAATAAGAAAGCCAGGAACATTGTTTGAGATTTGTCACAAACAGGGGTCCCAAGTGGAGTCATGTTGAAAGGGAACTCATTCTATGTGCAAGGCACGAAGTAGGTAATTAGTTGTCTACTAAGCTTGATTTCAGATGCATGGGAAGGTCCTACTATATGAAACAGTAAGAAAAAAAACTCCTTTATCCATTGACTAATTGTCGATTTAATATTTAACAACACTAACAGCACAAGCATTTGACTTAAAGCTTTGATACTCCATAGAAAAGAAATCTGTTGTTGATTTTTTTTTTTACCTCAGCAAGGTGATGTTAGGATTTATGTTAAATCTCTAGTCTTCGTAAGTCTGGAATACATAAGACTGATGAACCACACCGTGGTTTACACACTGGTAGTTTCAACATGCCTTTCTTCATATTATTTTTGTACTGTATATGTGCTTCTATCATTCTGGAAGTAACAGTGAATTAATAATTATGTGTACTCATGTCTTCCTCATCTAATATCCTCACTGAAAATCCCTAAAGGAAGGCATTGTAACTCTTACTAATTCGTTAGTCCCAAAACCTAATGTGGAATTTTATATATGATGGGCATTCACTATTGGTTGATCTGAACTTTATTAAAGATAGTTGTGCTCAAGAAAAAGAATAATTTTCAGCCATGTAAATCATATATTATTAATTCTTCTTACTGGCACACGGCCTGAGATATGCTTTTCTTTTTTCAACTTAAGCTCTCCTTTCTAAACTGGGCGTCATATTTTAATTTCCACTGTCTTCACTATAAAATTAATTGGTGTTAAGAATGCAAATTATGTTTCTACTTCTATCTGACTTACTATTTGTCCTTGGATGCCACAACTTCTTTTTTCCTAGATCTAAATTCCAGATAATAATACTGATTGTTTGTGTAATGTAGAGTGGTGCCCTTTATTCACTTTTAGTAGGCTGTGCTGTTTGAAATACTCTTCTAGTACAGTAATATTTTTCGATGCAATATTGAACAAGCTACCAAAAATCCTTTCTCAAATATTGTTGTATAAACATATATTTAAAAATATAGAGAGAGTCTTACCTGTTCATCTTTCAGACCAATAGACCAGTAGATTCTATTTGGCTGGAGTTTGGGGAACAATTTGTATCACTGGAACAGAGTCAAGCCAAATGTTTCATGTCCTTGTTCACATCAGCAAGGTGATTGAAGCAAATGAGCTCGAAAATAAATGTGGTCTATAAAGGTGTCCAAAGAAGGTTTTGTACAATTATAGCATTTTATCAAGACACCAAAAGTCTTTGCTAGGAAATTCTTGGCTTCATGTTACAGTTGCTTCAACTCTCATAAATATTTCTCTTTTTGTAACTGTGTTGCACTAAGATATTTTGATGTGCGAAAATTTAGATGAAGTCAGATATGACATGGTTGATCTTATTTCAATCGGCTTATGCTAGCTTTTCTTAAAGTTCCTTTTCTCTGAATAATATACTTTCCCTTCTTAAGAATATTTACTAGTAGCTAGAAACTAACCCACTCCAGCTTGCAGAGACCACATCCTTAGATCCTTAGACCTCCTCAGCTTCTTCTGAGTAAGCAACAGACTTCAGGATCTTGCCACCTGCCACAGCCAATTGCACTAGGTGGACAGCCAACTAAAACTGTGTCAATTGGATTGTCTCCAAAGATTGTGTAGTCATTACCCAGAGAGATTAGAAGATGCAGTCTCTGCACCAAAAGAGTCCTATGTGGCTGTCACTGGGCTGCCATGATCAACTGGAACAAAGAAATCTGATGTGCAAGGAGAAAATTGAACGAAGCTGACTCACAGAGACAGAGAGTAAGAAATAGGGATAAGAGCTTTTTTAGCATCTGATTATTTTACAGTTGTTGGTTCTTGTTCCCATGACTAAATTCATCTGCCCTTTTACTGGAAATTAGGAATATTTTCTTTTCTTTTTTTAAAGATTTTATTTTTCCTTCTTCTCCCCAAAGCCCCCTGGTACATAGTTGCATATTTCAGTTGTGGGTCCTTCTAGTTGCGGCATGTGGGACGCCACCTCAGCATGGCCTGATGAGTGGTGCCTAGGTCTGTACCTAGGATCCGAACCGGTGAAACCCTGGGCTGCCAAAGCAGAGCACACAAACTTAACTCCTCGGCCACGAGGCTGGCCCGGAAAATTTTCTAATTATAAATGTTCTTTTTCACCAGAGTAGAATTCAAGCTCATGTTTGCATGTCCAACAACTAGGACTATATAGGCCTCACAGTACATATTAAAAAAAATGATTATTGATTAAAATATAACACATTTTTAAAATATTAGTTTGTTTAGATACTTTGATTCTAAGGAATCAAATAGGTAATTTAGAACTCCTATATCTGATAGAAGCATTACTGAGAGAGTCCCTGATATGGTATAGGTATCGGACCAATGGTTTTACATTATCTCATTTTATCCTCCAACAAAGCTAGGAGTTATGTGTTATTTCCAGCATTTGACAGACGATGAAACTGAGATTTAAATAACTTTCCTAAGGTCTTAGAGGCAATAGTGGTGAAGCCAGAATACAAATTCAGGTCTCTGAAACTCCAGAGCCCATGTTTTTTCGTATTTAATTCACGTTAAGCTGGTCAGGTTCATTTCTATGAATCCAGTTTATGACTAGGCTGTTCTTCCAGTAGAACAGCAGCTTAAAACACGAAGCTAAAGACTACTGAAGATGGTTTAGAACATGTGTAAGTAAAAGCTTGCTAAATTAATAAAGTGAATGAATTTGGAATTAAAGGACAGAATAAACAATGTTCTGGATGGATGGTTTAGAATATGTGCAAATATAAACTTGTTAAATTAATAAAGTGAATGAATTTGGAATTAAAGGACAGAATAAACAATGTTCTGGATGGATGGTTTAGAATAGGTGTAAATATAAACTTGTTAAATTAATAAAGTGAATGAATTTGGAATTAAAGGACAGAATAAACAATGTTCTGGATGGATGGTTTAGAATAGGTGTAAATATAAACTTGTTAAATTAATAAAGTGAATGAATTTGGAAATAAAGGACAGAATAAAGGACCTATGAAGTCAGAACTTTAGCTAATTGCTAAAGACTGAAAGAGAACTAAAATCTTTCAAACGTGATTTAACATAGGAATTTCTTCCGATTGTACCTTATAGAGATTAAGATGATATCTTTTCAATATCTTTAATTTCAACACTATTATCTTTTATGAAGATAAAGTTGGCAACTTCTTTGTTGAAAAAAATATTACTTAGCAGTCTCTAAGCATGTCATCACAAATGAATGGATAAATACTTTTATGACAAATATCTGAAAAAGATGATTCATAGAAATGAATATTTTTACAGTATTGTTGTAAAAACCCACACTACAATAGCTGCTACACATTTGACTAGATGTTTCCTATTAATGTTAAAATAGATTTATCTCTCAAAATATTCTGATTTATCTGATCAAAATATTCATGAAAAATTATAAGTACCACTTATTTTTAATGCATTTTCAAAATGTTACCTTTTGCCAAGGGTTGCTGTGAAATTGCGCTTTCCACTGAAGAGATTGGCCCAAATTAATGACTCACATAAAGCACATTCAATCCCGAAGTTCTATTTTTACAAAATAAATCCATGAAAATAAGTTTGACTAAGCTACTTAAATACATCTGTCTATTAAGCAATGTTATTTGCATTTGGGTTTTGCTAATATGTCATCAAAAGACAAAAAAGTGACTTAACTCTTCTAAAAGCTATAATTATGTCCTTTTAAACTTTAAAAAAATTTTGACTAGCAACCAGTAGATTAAAAGTAATTTGCACAAATTTAGGAAAACAATTTTTTTTTTTTTAAAGATTGGCACCTGGGCTAACAACTGCAGCCAATCTTTTTTTTTTTTTTCTGCTTTATCTCCCCAAACCCCCCCTGTACACAGTTGTATATCTTAGTTGCACGTCCTTCTAGTTGTGGGATGTGGGACGCCACCTCAACGTGGCCTGACGAGCGGTGCCATGTCTGCGCCCAGGATACAAACCCTGGGCCGCCGCAGCGGAGTGCGCGAACTTAACCACTCGGCCACGGAGCCAGCCCCGGAAAATAATTTTTGAAACATCACTCTCATGAAAGATTTTAGAATAGAGACTAGAATAGGCATTTTAACATTTTAAGGAAATAATTTATTTTCGATGACTTTAAAAGAATCTCTTGCCTTAAGAGTTATTTATTTTTTGTTTTGTTTTTAATGAAAAAGAAGACTAAGAGACCAGTTCATTCTTCGAGACAGCCTCTGTACATTAAACAAATATCAATCATAGAAAAAAATCTGCAAAGGAAGCATTTTTTAAAGTATAGCAATCCTCAAAAATAGGATAAATATCCACGGAAAGAGAAATAGAATCAGATATGAAAAACAGAAAACAGAGCTGAAACTTCAGATCTATTGGGCTTTGCCTCCAGCAGCAGCAGAGTAGATAGGGAGCAGCAGAGACAAAAAATACCTCATAGAGGTGGACACTGAATCCAGCTCACTATTTGAATCCAGGCCTACAAACGGGCAAAGAAAAGCTGTAACTCTTTCCAAGGAATTGAATCATATAAATAGGCATGCCTAAAGACGTGGGGGAAAGATAGAGAAATCTTCCCACTGAGGACAGGTACCAAGCTTCTTGCTAGGCCATGACCCGATCTGAGGTTTCCCCAGTATCTCCAGAAGATTAAAGTGCTGAGCAGACAATATAAGATCAATTATATGCACAGGATTGTAAGGGCCAAATCAAGACACCCAAAACTACAAACAAGGGAAATATGAGCACAGAGTGGGGATGTGGGGGAGACAAATGCCTTCATAGATAGGCCTACAAACCAAAATTCCAAAACAAGTGAGGGAAAAAATGCTAAGAGCAATAGCTTAAAGAATCAAAATTCAAAAGATTTTCACTTCACATACAATACAAAACAATAAATCTAAGACAACTTTAAAATAAGTATGTTGCAGATTTTCAAAGGCATAGGAGAAAGGAAACCATGAAACACAAGAGCTGCCCAATAGGAAAGACAATTCATTCTAAATATCAGGTATTAAAACTGTAATCACTGAAATTAAAAAGTTAGGAGATTCCTTAGGTTGAAAAGGGACATAGTCAAAGAAAGGATTCAAGTATTTGCTCATTATTATTAAGAATGCATACCAAACATAGAAGACTTAACAAAATAAAAAGTAAAAACAGAAAAAAGAAGTTCAGAGACAGATGTCAAATGACAGATTTAGTGAGAGGATCTAATTGATCTCTAATAAGAATGCACAAGAAAGACAACCGAGGACGTATTGCAGAAATAACACTCCAAGATGTAAAGCTTCTACAGTTGGAGGACTCGAATCTTCAGAGGGAAAGTACACATGGAGTGACAAGCAGGAGGAACAAGAATTAATCACTGCATCAATGCATTGTAGTGAAATAATGGTAGTAGTGTACTAATAAATAATAGTAAAAGTAAATAATTGGTGTAAGAATAAGTAATGAAAAAGAATTTCCCATTTAGAAATATATCGGGGGGACTCCCTTCTTACTACCAGGCCCAAGAAATTAGAGTGTTCCATATGTTCCTTTTAAAAATAAAGTATTAAATAAAACACCCAGAACCCCAAGGAGCAAATATCAAACACTCGAGGTGGGGAGGGGGGATTCCTTGCTTTCTTTCTTCCCCCATTTTTCATTGGAGCTCGATTTGAAACAATTGAATTCATCACACTTTTAAATTAAAAAGTACATTGCCATCATCTATCTCTGCCAGTCATCTTTCTTATTTTATTTTTGTCTTTCTTTCATGGCCAATATTCTTATTCCCTTCATACCATAGCTAATTTGCTTGATCTATGCCCTTAAACATAACTTTATAAGATACACAGTGCGTTTGGTGGATATTTCCAATTTGCCTATATGGTGTAAATTTCATTCTGTTTTCTCCTTTTCTTATCCAAACTTCTGATTAGAGGTCCTTCAGTGTTGCTGGAACATGTTCACTTATTCTTAATATTTCATATTGAACCTTAGTAAACATCCACCAAATTTAAACATCCATCACATCTCATAGTGATGGACACAAGGTTGCCATCAACTCTGTCACCATAAACAACACCACAATCGATATTCTTGTCCTCATCTATGTATGGATTTTTCTGAGAATTTCTGTAAGATATATATACAGGATCATAAAATCATAGGCATATTAATATTTACTTTAGAAAAAATTACTTTCCACTGCAAGTGCATGAAAGTTAGCGCTCCATACATATTCACCAACACTTGATATTTTTATCCTTTTTAATTATCGTCCTTCTGATGAGAGTACAGTTATCTTTCACTGTTTTAATTTGCATTTATATGATAATGAGTATGAGAGTTTCCTTGTGTACTATATAGCTGTGTAGAAGACTGATCTATGGTATTTTGTCTCTTTCATTGGTTCATTTTTTTCCATTGGAGTTTTAGTCTTTTCCTTGATTAAGAGAAATTATTTCTATATAACAGATAACAATCCCTTATTAGTTTTAAATTTAGTCAATAGCTTATCCATTTATCAGTGGTATCCTTCATTGGACATAAACCCTTACTGTTGATAACATCACAACAATTGGCTTATTCATATCATAGTTTGTGCTTTGGAGGTCTTGCATAAGTCTCTTCCTGCCTATGGTCCACAAAGCTATTATCCTAATTTTCTTCTAAGAATAATTCTGTAGACTATGGTGCTTATGGTGCAAATTTCTCATTGTCTATAACATGTTTGTACTCCTCCTTTTTATTGGGAATAAGGAAAGCCCAAGCTTATTTTTCTCCAATTAGAGAGTCTGTTTTCCCCAATATCTTCTAACCATTGATTTTTAGCGCCATTTCATAATATATCATGTCTCCATATATGCATTTACCTATTTCTAAATTTTCTATTCTGTGTCATTTACCTACTTGTCTCTTCTTGCATAAAGATGATATTGGTTTTGTAACCATAGCTTTGCAGGATATCTCGATATCTGGTCAGTATTCTCATTCATCTTCTTATAGTGAACCTAGCACCCTATAGGTGTCTAGTCTTCAACATAAATTTTTGAATGAATTTGTTCAGTTACACCACAGATTCAGAATAATTTTTTTGAGATGGTATTAAAAGCTAACTTGGAGAAAACTGATAATATTTAACACATTTACTGTGTTATGCCATTCCACCATGAATACCCATATAGCTTTTTATTTATTCAAATTTTTTTAATAAACTTAATACAGCCATTTTCTTAAAGATTGTACATTATTGCTAAGTTGGTTCACGTTTTTATAGCTTTTATTTTTAGTTGATTTAGTTAGTATTTCTGGATTAAATATATATTAAATATGATATATATTTATATGTTATATATTATATATTTACATGCATAAATATATATTATGTGTAATATATCCTATGCAATAAAATATATCATATATGAGGGTGGGGCCTTCATGATGGGGACTAATGCTTCTATAAGAGACACCAGAGAACTTGCTTCCTCTCACTCTTTCTGCTATATAAGGACACAGTGAGAAGGTGGTCATCTTCAAGCCAGGAAGAGAGTCCTCAATGGGGAACTGAATTGGCCAGCACCTTCATCTTAGACTTCCCAGCCTCCAGAACTGTGAGAAATAAATTCCTGTTGTTTAAGTCGCTCAGCCTATGGTATTTTGTCATGGTAGCCTGAGATGACTAATTCAGATTTTGTTACCAAGAAGTGGGGTGCTGCTATAACAAATATCTAAAAATGTGGAAGCGGCTTTGGAACTAGGTAAAGACTGGAGGAGTTTTGAGGTACATGCTAGAATTATGGAAATTAAGGGTGAAGAGAATTCAAAAAAGAATACCGAGGGTGTGGCTTGACTATTGCTTGATAAAGAGATCACGGGATTATATAAGAAGAAACACTGTTTAAAGGGGATCAGGACAGGCTGAAATAAAGAAAGGGTATTGGACCTAGATTCGACAGGACATAACAATAAAGCTATTTGACTGCGAACATGCACCATTTTTTAAGAAAATGGAAGAATCACCCTAGAAAAAAACCAAGCTTACAGATGTAGAGAACAGACTAGTGGTTGCCAGAGATGGGGTGTGGGCGAAATGGGTGAAGAGAGTCCAAGGTAAAACTTAATTTTAAAATATATAAGTCCTGGGGACATAATGTACAGCATGAGACTATAGTTAATACTACTGTATGGCATATTTAAAAGTTGCTAAGAGAGTAAATCTTAAAAGTTCTCAAGGAAAAAAAAAGCATCACAAGAAAAAAATTTTGTAACTATATATAGCGACAGATGTTAACTAGCCTTATTGTGGTGATCATTTTGCAATATATGGTATAAAATATTGAATCGTTATTTTGTACACCAGAATCTGTTTTATGTAAATTATACCTCAATCAAAAAAAATAAAAAGATTGACCTTGAAGATAATTCAGAGATCATTAAAGCCATCACTTCAGTTTCAACAGGCCGGATGGCCTCCAATTGAAGCTATGGGGCTGGGGTTACTCAGAACCTTTCGAAACCTCACCTGGAAGAGCCTTGGGGAAATGACCTCCACCTGCCAGAGTTTTGAGGCCACAACTCCTGGCCTGCAGAGCAAAGGGGCAGGACTATTGCCTCAGTGGTTCCAGAAGGCAGAGTATGGAACAAAAGTAGATTATTCTGGAGCCTTACAATCTGATGGAATTCACCTTGCTAGGTTTTGACCTACTTGTGATTTATTCTTACCTTGCTTCCTATTCCTCCCTTTTGGCATGGAGATGTCTATACTATGCCTGTCCCATCATTGTATTTGGGAAGCATGCAGCTCATTTGGTTTCACAGGTTCACAGCTAGAGAGGAATTTTGCCACCCACTCATACCTCAAGTCTCACTCACAAGTGATTTTGATATTTAGATGAGACTTTGGACTTAAAATTTTGAAATGATGCTGAAAAGAGTTATGACATTTGGGGCTGCTGGAGCAGCATGACTGTATTTTGTATATGAGAAGGATGCTTGTGGGACCAGGAGTGGAATGCTATGGGCTGAATTGTGTCCCCCCGGAATTCATATATTGAAGGCTTAACCACCAATGTGATGGCAACTGGAGATGGAGATAATTAGATTTCAATGAAGTCATGAAGGTATGACCCTCATTATGGAATTAGTGACCTCATAAGAAGAGACACCAGAGAGCTCACTTCCTCTCTCCCCACCATGTGAAGACTCAGTGAGAAGGTAGCCTTCTGCAAGCCAGAAAAAGAGCCCTTCCCAGGAAACCAAATATTGATCTTGGACTTCCCAGCCTCTAGAATTGTGAGAAATAAACCACTGTTGTCTAAGTCACCCAGTCCATGGTGTCTTGTTATGACAGCCAGAGCTGACTAATACAAGTATTTTTCCAAGCTTCTCTTTATTTCACGTATAATAACTTTCGTTTTTCATTTTTCCCTTCCTGTCCAGCCCTTGACAGAACACATTTCCTTTGATGGTTTTAAATTCATACATTTTTCAACTTTTTTCTGGTTGCTACCTGTTCCTTCATTTCTTTTTTTTTTCTTTCCTAATTTACCAATATCTCCATCTTCCTGAAAGACAGGATAGCTACTTTAATATATTCTATCTCCTTGCACCCCCAAGCCCTTCCAGGGTCTTCTTCCCCAGCAAGTTCTTTCGTTTTCCCTAGACTTAACAAAAATGCATTTCAAACTAATAAAGACCTATTTATGAAAAGTAAACCTTACATTTTTAAAGAAAATATAGGAGAATATATTTATGGTCTTAGGATAGGGAAAAACATTCTTCAACTAGATCCTCTCCAAAAAATGTGAATCATGCTAACTTTCTGCATTGTTCTAGATAGGCAATGTATGGGAGAGTCAAGTACCAATTGACAGGTATCTTTTTGTCACTGTTTTGAAATTTAGATTACTAGTTCTGAAAGAATCAAATGAAGTTTTACCCAGAGAGAAAGCATGTCTTACTTTCGCAAATTTCTAAACCTCTTTGGCCATAAAGATTTGGAGACTAATAAGCAAACTCTGAACTCCATCTGCAGTTAATTCATTCTCTCTGGAGCTCAGACTTCTGGCAGCAGTTACACCTAAGCAGTGCGGGCAAATAAGCACGATACTTAGCATTCTGTTTCGACTTCCTTCTCTTTCTCAGGGATTCACAGGGTTTTGCACCAAGCAACTTGGAGTGTATTAAAAACCACACTGAGAGCTTCTGGGTTGGTGACTATATGGAGGTCCGGGAAGAGCGGGGCGCCTGGAGAGGGCATGGAAACTCAGCGCCCCTTCCCTCACACCTTGCCCTACTGCCTCTTCATCTGGCTGTTGATTCTCAACACGCTCATGTGCTCACCTTTCCACAGAAGATCTTTTTCCTGGAATAGGCGGGGCCTCCTTCTGTCCATCTGAGCAATGGGCCTAGCAACGGAGCCCAGGAGCGCCTCCCGCCGCCAGGCCAACCCCTAAGTGGGAACTACAATTCCCGGCGGCCCCTGCAGACAGTGGGCCATGGCCACGCAGCGCCTGCGCAGTGGCCAAGGCTCCAGATGTGCTGTGCTAGCCAATTCTTGCGGTAATCCTGCCGGGGGGAGTTCCGCGCTCTGCAGAGAAGTTTTGACCCGATGAGCTGCTCAAGTTGCGTAAGCTTTATTACCAGAGGATCTTTCCTCATGTCCATTACTATCGCTGGCTCAACCATGGCGGAGTGATAAAGTATCACTTTCAACACTGGGAATTTTCATTAACATTGACAGATGATATTTACAGTTGCTACCAATCCTTCAACAACCAGAGTGATTCGGAAAAGGAGATGCAGAAAATGAATCCACACAAGATTGATATAAGCGCAGTATATTCCCACAGGCTCAATCAACACAATACAGTGAAGCTGGGAACTTTCCAGGCTCAGGAAAAAGAATTAGTGTTTGACATGGACATGACAGACTAGACGATGTGAGGAGATGTTGTAGTTCTGCAGGCATATATTCTGAGTGCTGGACCCTCATGAAGATGGCCATACTTATCATCCACCAGACATTGACAGAGGACAGGAGATTTAAGCGTCATCTCTGGGTATATTCTAGAAGGAGAGGCGTTCATCGTTGAGTCTGTGATGAATCAGTTAGAAAATTGTTCCCAGTACGTTCTGGGATAGATGAGTATTTGAGTCTTGTAAAGGGTGGTCAAGAGGTCAAAAAGACAGTTTGTCTAAGTGAAAAAATTTACCCTTTTGTTAGGAAATATAAACATAATAAAAGACTGCTTTGAAGAATATGCCTTGGTTGATCAAGATATTCTTGAAAATAAAGAAAGATGGGATAGGATGTTAGCCCTTCTTCCTAGAGTAATTCATGATTGCTTCCAAAAACTTCAACAAGGATTCCAAAAGCATTACAATCCACTTCAGGATTGGCAGCATTTGAAGAGGGTAGCCAGCAGATGTGAGAATAACATCAAAAAAGACAAATGTCGATCCTGGCTTGAGTGGGAGATCATGCTCTGGTACTGTTTTCCACAGCTGGATATTAATGTTAGCAAAGGAATCAGTCATTTACTGAAAAGTCCTTTTAGTGTTCGTCCTAAAACAGGTTGCATTTTTGTGCCTATTGATTTACAGAGAGTAGATCGATTTGATCCATTTACTGTTCCAGCCATAGGTTCCATCTACCATGAAGTGGATAGCATTTCCACTAATGAAGAGAAAAAAGAGGAGAACGAAGTTGAATCTGATATCAAACATAGAATCAGAGACTATAAGAAGACCAATCTAACTCCTTATGTAAAAGCTTTTGAACAGTTTCTTGAAAACCTGGATAAATCCCAAAAAAAGGAGTTCTCAAGAAGTGATTTACAAAACGATTTCTGAAGATAACTCCCCTCAAACCAATATGAATATCTTCTACCTTCAATCAAGAATCAAATACTTCAAGATCCACGTAATAAATATGGCAGAACTGTGTATGCCTCTTAACGATCAAAGCAAAATTTTCTTTTCTTCAGAAATAATTATTTTGAAAAGATTCCTGAGACCACCAAGGGAGAATGTCAAATTTCCTGGAAGAAGCAATAATGGGAAGAATAAGTGATTGCAGATAAATTTGTAAAATTTAATGTTGTACAAAAATAATTCTAAGATTTCTGATATGAATACTCAGTTCTACCAGTTGCCATATGTAGAGGTAAGTGAGCAACAATATGCCCAAGACTTTAATCTCAGCTCACTGGATACAGACTCCATATTTCTGGAGTGGATATTCTGGGTGAATGAGGGCTTTGTCCTTAAGTCTTAGATACTTAAGTCAATTATACCTGGAGTGTGTATTCAGTCACTTCCTAATTTTGCTTACTGATATTTTGTTAATCAAGCCACACCCCAGTGCTAATCTTTTAAAAATCATGTTAAATGGAGCATCTAAACCTACCAAAACTTCAATTCAAAAGATATAAGTTACTAGATTACAGTATTAGGGACAAGAAGAGTATTTTTTACAACTATTGCAATTGTACCTCCTAACTTCTTGCCTGAGAGAACAATTGGATTAGTCTACCATAAAGAAGCAGCTTAAAAAAAATAACCAACTTCACCAATATAAAACCTGTTGCACTTGTCAAAACACTTGAACTTTCTATATATCCAGATACTTAAATTTAATTTTAAAAGTTTCGTTTCTTTCGTGTTTCATTTTGTTTGATAGACTTTGAAGTGTCGGATTTCTTTTGCCTTGTTTTACAACCAATCTAAGCAAAACAGTTGTTCTGGTTTATATTCTATCTTCCGAGAAGCATAGAGAAGCAAGCGATTAAGCTAGTTCTTTCCGTGACTTATGAAAATTTTCCTTCTTTTGCATTTCCTTTAACACTGTTTTCTCTATAGCCACACAGTCTTTTTTTTTTTTTTTTTAATCTTTTGGGTTATATGGAACAGATTCTATAATGCAGTCAACACACTGAAATGCGGTGCTTTTCTTTCTCTTTTCTAATTTAAAAAAATATATTAAAGACTGCAAAAAAAAAGGAAAACATTCTGGATTGTGGTTTGTATATGAGGATCAAGAATGGTACAGTAAAAACCTACATCAGCGTTGATTTGAAGAAAACCCAGATCAGCGGTCCTTTCTAGAAGCATTAAGAGAGATCGTAGCCCCACCTAGTGTCCTGTGGTGGGATCACATCTTGGAAATGAAAATATCATGGGCAAGATCGTAGATCAGGCAGTTAGCATAAGGCTGGATGCTGACAGGTACAGTAAAAGGGATATTGCTATGTGTTTCTTAGTTACTGTCCTAAAAAACAGGCATGCAAAAGAAACCGTTCTTAGACCTGAGGAATTTGCCAGATGTTTACAGGGCCAATCAATAGAAGCACTCATTCATATATCAGCTTTAAAAACGGGAAGGTTTGAGATGATATGAACTCTGATTGGGTGGAAATAAGAATGGTATGGTGATGGAAGTCAGGGTGGCTGTAACACTTGGGAATAAGAAAGTTCACACACTTCTAAGGATAGTTGTACCTATGCATAAATGGGGTCATATTGTGCTTTTATTTTTTTCTTTTAGGCAAGTGGAAGATTTAAATACACCCATTTTGGAATTGGATTGAAATAGTAAACAAAAACAAGTAAAGACATAGAAGGTATGAATAATGCAATCAGTATATTTGATTACATAACTATGGCTATACAAGGGGCAGAGGGCTTAAATTCATCAAAAAGAGAATAATCTTTATTGTCTATCTATTGAATATTTACAAAAATTAACCATGTACTTAGCTAAAATGAATAGCTTAAATCCAAGAAGTAAAGTGTTTATATATCACATTCTCATAATATCATAAAACTAGAAAAAGGGAATTTAAAATGTATCATAATTACTTGGGAATTAAGAAGCCACTCAACTCTTAAATCAAAGGAAACAGAAAAATAAAAATTATAAACTAAAAAAGGAGAATGCAACAGAACCTAGGAGATACAGAATAAAACAGGATCCAGAAAAACAATGTGCCCTCACAATACTTCATTATCAATAAAGAACATGAAAAATAATGGAGTTAGTATTTACCTTAAACTGTTAGAAAAAGAATGACGATCTCAAATGAAGAAAGAGAATTAATAAAGATGAAAAAGACTAATTTGCTTAAAAACATTTTATTAAGAAACAATAGTATAAGACAGAAGCATACCTATTTGTGTCTGGTTGGAGTAGCCAAACACAGTATTATTTCAGTCATTCCAGTAGAGTTTTCAAAGCCTGACTGCCTCATAAATCCAAATCGGAAGCAATATAACGTTTTTAATCATTACCTTTTTCAAAGTGTATCAATGCTCCGTCTAATTTAGAATTGCTGTAAGTGTTTCTTACCACCCAAATTGGGCCCATTTTGGTGTTTCACATGTTCCTGCACAGAGGCTAGAAGTGACTGCCAAGCTTTGTCCGTATAAGGCCACAAAATAATGATCTTATGCTTTGTGACCTGGATGGTGTCTGGTGTCTGCCTCAACTAAACTCTCCGCTTGTTGCTCAAAAGCAGCCATAAACACTATGTAAATGAATAAGTGTAGCTGTGTTCCAATGTGAATTTGTTTATAAGAAAAAAAAAGAACTTGGGCATGAATTTGGCTTATGGGCTATGTTTGCTGACCCTGGGTTAGAGTTAAATACTGATTCCAATAAGTGAACAGGCACCATTGATCTATATGTGAATGTATAAGCAAGTCCAGTTCAAAATGAAGAACATACTCATTTTAGAATAATAATGATAATAAAATAACAATAATTATAATTACCATTATAGCTATCATTTTGGTGGGGCCTTTCTATAGGTCAAACACCTTATATAGTATTTTACATGTAATTTCTTATTTAATATCCTCATCAACCCTGTGAAGCAGGTACTGACATCATTGCCCTTTTCAGATGAAGAAACTGGGCTCTAGACACTTAAAATATTTATCCAGTGTTCTAATTGAAATGTCGCAGTTTAGGATTTAAAGTCATGTCTGCTGATTCCAAGTTCTAAACAGCAACATAGAAATATTTGGAAGTCAGGGTGTCACATACCTGGAACGTGAGGGTCTTTTTCCTGCATTCAGGGAGCTGTTTCTCCATGTCCATTTTTCTATGAAGCAACTTCCACCCTATTTCCCAGGAAGGAACGCTTCATCTCATCCTCCTGTGCCGCTTTGCTCCAGCATTGGGTTCTCCCCAGGGTGGAAGTGAGCATTCTGCCATTCTCTGAATCACATAGTTGTGAGGTTAGAACCCAAGTATTATAACTTGGGGAGCATGGACCCAACTGTCTTTTGTCCTTTTGGAGAGAACTGAGTCCCAGACACGGCAAACCCTTGGTCTTGTAAATTCCATGGAATAAGCTGAAGAAACAGGGCTTCTTTTAGGCCCAGCTGGTCCACCTGCAATGTGATAGACAGGCCAGAGACTTGAGGGTCTCAACTTCTAGGCTCAAAATAAAGGTAGAAAGACCCTGCTATATGCCTCAATCCAGCTTTACTAGTAAAAATTCTGAGCCTATTTTAATACTTACTGGCTCCTTTTCTGGCTTCAATTGGTTAAATTCCCAAAGATGGAAAGAGTGATTAATGAGGCTCACTCAAACCTCCTTTCTATAGGAACCACAGAAATTACAATACATGCCTGGGACTACTTGAGAGCAAGTCCAGATTGTTTCCTGAATGTTATCATCTGCCTAGAGTATACCCAAAGGCAGAATAATTCTAAAATCTGCTGAACTTCCCTGCATTTGACAACTCTTTAAGAGAACTTCTTAAATGATTGCCTGTAATGAAGTTAATGGAAGACTGAAAAATTACAGTCTGATCATGAAACAGGCTGGAACTGAACCTAGTGAGACAATGTGAAATTGCAAAAAACTGTGGAATGAATTAAAAAGGTGAATGGTAGTCACCACTTAAAGGAACTGTTTCACAGGATGAAGTTCAACTACAAAGTGATGATTGATGCAAGAACAAGTACATAAAAGAAGGGATAGTTACCAATTTTTCTCTGTTTTCATAGAGTTCAAATATTCATCCTTATGCAGAAAACTTAATTCAGGCACAAAGATACATTCTTTAACTCAAAAAATGGTGACAGGTCAATAAGTTACTGAGATGAGGAAAAAACTCATTCGTCTACAACACTTTAAATGGCTCCTTCTTTTAGATTCTAGATTTTAGAAGTCTTGCCTAAGCCTAGACTCAGGACACTCATCAAAACTGTGCTTTCATGTGATCAGGCAGAAGTAACAGATTCTCTTGGCATCATCTAGTGAGATCACAGCCTGTCAGTTTGCACCCTGCAACTGCTGGGAAAGCAAAACTTTGTTTGGCTTGTGAGAATTCTCCCTGAGTAAGTGCAACAGAAGTGAGAGGGATGTCTGGCAGGTAGAAGGTTTTTTCTTAAATTTCTTTGAGGACTAAAACTTGCTAATCACATATTATTTAACAAGCACCATTAGAAGATACTTTGGAATTATTCCTGGTTTATCTACATGACATCAGTAATTCTATGTAAAGAGTACAGGGTTTTTCCCCAAGCTGTTGTATTTAAATATAAGATTATACCAAGACATGAATTCTTTCCACTATTATTTAAATACATATTCAGTCAGCCTTGGAAATGTTCTGACCAGTAGATAGATGGATTAGATGTACAAGAAGTGGGAAAAGATAAACATCTATTAATTGGATACAAAGAGAAACCAAGTTTTAGATTACGGATAAATAAGTGAAAGACTATACAGTAGCAGAAAATATACGCTTTGCAATGTAAATTACAGTTTAGAATATGGATAGAAGAGAGTAAATAAGACAGAGGAAAATGTAAACATTGCTTCTAATTTTCTGGAAAAGTTTAGTTTGAACAATATAATTGCAGAATGCCTTTTATGTAGTAAAGTTTGTATATCAAATTGATATATGCTTGGATATATCATTAACTCTCAGGAGCTATTGTCTTTTTCCTCTGATAATCTTAAACAATGGAATAAAAACAATGGTACTTTATAAGTTAAGCACATGTCTAAATCAATGTCTTCATGTATTTACATCAACATTGCCTCTTCTCCCTTCTCCCACTATCAGTCTCTTTCTCTTCCAGGGGTCATCCAATTTGGAAAAACTAAGCTATATTGAAGCCTATGAAAGCGTCTCTGAAAACAAAACAAAATGAAACTGGATTTCTTTAACTTTAGAATGTCCTAAGAATTGCTTTCATTGTTTCTGTCCCCAGCAATGGCAAAATAATTGACTCTGAGGTGAATCAATACTAGTTCTTTGCTCCTTTGCCAACCTTAAAACAAAAAATAAAGTTATGGGCATACCGTAGGAGTATTAGATTCCTATTTCTGTCTTAGCAAGATACCATGAACACAATGGTTTAAAAAAACACAAATTCATTATCTTATAGTATGGAGGTCAAAAGTCCCAAAATTGAAGTGTCAGAGGGGGTGCATTCTTTCTGGAGACTCTACAGAGGAATCCGTTTCCTTGCCTTTTCCAGCTTCTAGAGGGCTCCCAGTATTCTCCTTCCTGCATCCTGAAAACTCTCTCTGACTCTGACATCCCTGCCTCCCTCTTTTTGGGACCCTTTTGATTACAGTGGACCCACTCAGATAATCCAGGATAGTCTCCTCATCACAAGATCCTTAACTTAATTACATCTGCAAAGTCCCTTTTGCCAGGTAAGGTAACACACTGACAGGTTCTGAGGGTTGGGATGAGGACATCTTTAGCAGGACGAAGGGGAGGACATTATTCTGTCTACTACAGTAGCATTTAGAAACTTGAGTCTAAATTTAATGTGGTCTAAGGAGGAGAAAGAAATAGAGGAGAAGAGAAAAGAAAGTAATAGAGAAAAAGAAAAGAAAAGAAAGCAAGTAAGAGAGAAGAAGAGAAAGAAAGAAATAGAGAAGAAAAAAGGAAGAAAAAAGGAAGAGTTTTGCAAAAAGTTTAAGTTCCTTCCTTATCACCAAAACTACAATGAAAGATGTTAATGTAATTCCTATGGGATATTAAAAGGGAAATAAGTTCTGTTAGAGCAGAAGCCAGCCTTTTTTTGGAGAGTAATTTTTTAATCTGGACCATGAGATATTTAAACAATTTACAGATGTAAATTGCCTTCCCTTTCCCATTATCTGCCTATCTGTCCTTCTACAGATGTGTAAATGCAAGTCAGGAAAAATACAGAAAGAATTTCACATTTAGGAAATTTTTTAAAGGTATCTATCTGACCAGCTTCATGATTATATTCTAGTCCAAGCCCCACTTCATATGTAAATTATTATAAGTGTCTAGTTACTAGAGTTTTTCCAAGGCTGCCACCACAAGCTATCCTGTGGATTATTCTTCTTAACACATGCTGCTTATCAATCACTTGATTGCTTCAACCCCTTAAATTATACTACTTGGCGGACTGATTCATTGGTTAATCAATTCTTTCATTCATTTGTTCATTCTACTGATATTTTATTGGCCATTTTCTAGAGTTTGTGCTGGATACTGGGGAGGGTGGGAAGGGTGACAAGCACAGAAAAATATAAATGCATGTAGTTTCACAGCCTTTCCAGGCTCACCACCACTGAGAATTATTTTGTTGCTTTAGGGAGACAATAGCATACTGCTTAGTGAAGATCACAGACAGTGGACTCAGACTTTCTAGGTTCAGACAGGGGCTCAACCATTTATCATCCTTCTGATCTTGTGCCTCACATTTTTCCTAAATAAAATTAGAATTGTTTTAGCCCTTATCTAATGGATTTTTGTTTGGAGTGTAAATAAGCCAATCCACGTAAAGTGCAGAAACCAGTGTCTGACGCATCAAGAATTCCCCAGTAGACGTTAACTGTTATTATTTCCCAGTCCTCACTTATTTCTCTAAGGATTGTCTTCTAACCAAAGAGCCCATATTTATCCTGATAGTACATAAAAGGGAAGACTGGAGAAGAAGAGAGACTAGTGGGATTAGCTTTGTCTAGAGTACAGGATTTCTCTTGGGAGAGAATAAAGGAAAGAGAGAAAAGAAACAGAGATGACCAAGAGATATAAGAAATATTGAAAGTGGAAATAAAATATGGAAATGATTTTTAAGAACATGACTTAGCCTTTAGGATTTTTAAGAAAATATAGTAGAGACTAAAATTGCTTTTATTTATTTTAAGGTTGCCAGATCATTTTTTCATTCATTCATTCAACAAATTATTAATAAACTAAAACCGTGTGTCATATCCTGTGCTAGGTGCTTGTGGTAGTCATGAAGAAAAAGACAAACTAGGTTCCTGTCTGCGTTTAGTTTTTGTTTAGGGAGAATGACAAACATTGAGTGAATAATCAGATATATAAATGTTAAATTATTAATGTTGCAATTGCTATAATTGTAAAAGTTGAGGAATTTGATCTGCTCAGGATAGTCAACAAAGCTGTCCCTGGGACCTGAAGGATGATTAAGGGAGCTAGCGTAGCCTGTTCTAGGAACTGAAGGAAGGAGTGTGGCTGGGGTGCATTCAGTGAGGTGGTCCTTGGAATGAAAGGAGACTGGAGAGGTAGAAAATTGTCAGACCATGTAGGGCCATGGGAGCCTTAATAATGATTTTGGTCTTTGTCTTGAGGAGAAATGGGTTGATATAATCGATTTTATATTGTGAAAGGATTTTTCTTCAAACAGAGACTGCTTGGAATAGAAGAGGATATGTGGATGGACCAGTAGGAGGAGGTTGCATTAGTACTGATGAGAGCTCATAGTGGCTAGGAGTAGGGTAATGATACAATAAATGTGGATGATGATATGGATTTAAAAGCTGTTTAAGAGTGAAGCAACAGGTTCTACTAATAATGATGGAATAGACGTGAGGATCAAGGAGAAGAAAGTGCCATGGATAACTCCTAAGTTTCTGGCTTGACTAACTAGTTGGATAGATAGCAGCTGTATTCCTGGGAAGACTGGAAAGGGCTAGAAGTTGTGTTTGATTTATTTTTGACTCTGAAAAATCTGTCCTCAAATTGAAAGCAGAGTTTATCTAGAATTAAAATCATCATGCCAAGAGTACTGATTAATTATGAGCATATGACATTAGAATTTACTGTTAAAAGGCATGCAGGTTGACCAGATTTGAGTTGTGATTTGAGGGAAAAGCTTGTGTATCAAGACAGAAGATATAAAATATTCTGTGCAATTTCTTTCTTTTTTATTTGTTTGTTTTCATTACATAAAGAAAGGGAAACTTCTCTGTATAATTGCAGACTAGACAATGTTTTCAACGCAGCCTGCGTGGAAACCCAGTATGCGAAGCAGTAGGAGTTTCCTTTCCTGGGAAGAGATGGTCAATATTAGACATGCCTGGGTGAATGTAAAGCCATTGCACTGCCCTGCTGGCTGAGGCTGGAGACTGGGCTGCTGCTATAAAAATGGAAGATCGTAGGTCTCTTCTGCCAGAGACTGGAGAAATTTGTAGGTAATTCTGTGCAAAAAAAGAGGAGAAAAGGAATTTAGGTTAAAAGAAAAATAAGCTCTTGTTATGGAAGAGAGAGAAAAACCATTGGAGAAGCAAAAAAAAAAATTCCGCCAGTTGTGTGAAGGTCTACAGGGCCAGGCGTTGGTAGACACCATTTCAGCAGACAATGCCTCATCACACTGGAGGCAGTACAGTAACTCGGACTCATGTGCAGAATTTATAACGACTCTTTAAACAAGAAGGGTAGAAATAATCTGCCTATGAGTTTAAAGACAAGAAGCTTCTTTTCTGAGTGAGAAGTCAAGGAGCCAGTGTCTTGGAAGATCAATACAAGTTGAACCAAGACATGAAAGAATCTTCAAGAAAAAAATCTGTCTTAATCGCTCAACTAGCACACACCTTGATTACTTGATAAAGTCAGTGAAGAATGAAGAAAAAGAGAATTGTGGCAAGATTCTAAGACTAAGAAAAAAGAAGCAGACCGATGTGAGGAACTAGTTATCATGCAGGTAAGCGTCATCTTTTTGACTAAAGATACCCCAAGTCCCTGGTGTGCTGTGTTGCCAATGCCTATCTCGCCACAGCAAGCCTAGGGCTGAAGAGAACAGTACTCACAATTCCTTTTTTTCTGAAATCAAGGTTGATTACAAGATGGATTACTATGAGCACTTAGGGACCCATGCCCTTGCATTTCACAGAAGCCTCCTTGAAGAATCAGTGATTTAATTATGAATCCATTGAGTAAACTGGCACATTTCAATATACCTACACGAGAGCTCAAAAAGATATAACGTGCTTTGAGCACAGAGAGAGTTATTCACCAGTCTAGACAACTTACAGGAGTTAGGCTAGAGGAGTATTATTAAAACTAGATTTTTATTTTAAATATATTAAAGGTTGACATATATTAATATAACACATATATCATATATAGACAAGTACATGTGTACGTGTACACCTCAGTGAATTTTTATAACATGGATATAGCACAACCATGGAATCAACACATAGATAAAAGTATAGAAAATATCCAGCACTCAAGAAATTCCCTCTGTGCCCTCTCTCTACCACTTTCCCCAAAAGAAACCACTATCCTGACTTTTATCACCCTAATTAGTTTTGTTGATTTCAGTGTTTTGTAAAAATAGAATCCTAAAGCATGTGCTCTTTTGTATGTATCTTCTTTAGCTGAATATTATGATTTTGAAATTCATCCAAATTCTTGTATGTAGCAGAATTTGAGTATACCATAATTTATGCAACCATTTGAACTACCTTGAAAGAGGAAAGAATTACTTTGTGGTAGGCTCAATAAATCAAGGATTCATTGTGTACTCTCTAGGAAATCCATCCTTCTTTCTGCCAAAATAACAATACAATCTATAGTTAAGTGAATATAAAGGAAAATAGAAATATTAAAAAATGCATTTGATTAATTCATAATAAGTTAAGAAAAGAGAAAAAAGAAACAAGAACGAAATGGAAAAATGGAGAAAAAAAGAGTAAGCTGATAGATCTAGATCCCAAAATACCAATGATAACATTAAGAGATGAAGCCTTTCAGTCTGGATGAAAATAGACCTAACTATTTTCTGATTGCAGTAAACATACCTTAAATATAAGAAAGGTTGAAATTAAAAGGATACAGAAGGATATGTCATGAAATATCAATCAAAAGAAAGAATGTGTAGCTTTACTAAAAGTCATACGAAAATATTTTAAAACAAGAAGAATCACTAGAAACAAAAATGATATTTCATAATGATAAAAGGTTGAACTTCCTGGGAAGATATCACAATATTACATCTTTGTGTACCCAAAATATGGTTTTAAAATATAGAGAGAAAGTATGGACTAAATTATGTGAATAAAAAGCAAAACCGCAATCATAGTAGGATATTTCCCATATCTCTTTCAGTAGCTGATAAAAGAAGGCAATGAAAAATCAGAAGCATAAAAAATATTTGAACACCACCATTAACAAAAATGACTAACCGACATATAGAACATCCTACCCATTAACAACAAAATACACTTTTTCTCCCCAACGGCACATGGAACATTTAACAAAATAGACTGTGTCTTGGACCATAAAGCTCAAGGTTTAAAAATCATCCAGAATACTTATCTGACCACAGTAGAATTAAGCTCGTAGTAAATAACACACACACACACACACGAAGTCTCTAACTGTTTAGCAATTAAAATAACACACTTCTAAATAGCCCATTGGACAAACAAATTGTCAAGGAGATAAGATAATATTTTAAGCTAAATGAAAATGAAAGCAAAACAAACAGAAACTTATAGAATGCAGCTAAAGCAGTGCTAAGTGAAATTCGTAGATTTAAATGCATATTGTGGAAAAGAAGAAAGCCAAATATCAGTAATTGAAGAATCCATCTAAAGAAGAGAGGAAAATATCAGCAAATAAAACCAAAATAAAAAGGAAGAAAATAAAAAAGATAAGATGCACAAACAATGAAATGGAAAACAAAGAAACAGTAGAGGACTCAATAAAACCAAATTTAGTTCTTTAAAAAGACTAAGAAAATTGGAAAAAACTAGCAAAGCTGATCAAGAAAAAAAAGAAATTACCAAATCAAGAATTTAAAACTGGAACATCATTACGTATTCTACAAGTATACAAAGATAAGAGAGAGTGTAATAGACGACTCTATTCCAATGAGTTAAACATTTAGATGAAATGGAGAAATTTCTTAAAAATGTAATTTTCCCAATTTGGCATGGGAAGAAACGGAAAATGTGAACAGCTCTATACCTATTTAAGAAATTAAATGAAACATTAAACCCATGGTTTCACGTGTGAACTTTCCTAGATATACACAAAATTCAGAAAATAGAAAAACTACTTGAATCCTTTTATGAGGTCAGCATAACCACAGATCCAGTATCTGACAAGGATATTATAAAAAAGACAAATTGCATGCCATGTCTCTCATGATTATAGATGCAAAAACCCTAAACAAAATATTAGTAAATCAAACCTGATAATACATAAAAAGGATAATATACCATGATCAAATTGATGTATCTGCAAGAAAGTAAAGCTGGTGTGACACTGGTAAAGCAGTTTATTCTAGACTGCCTTTTCCGAGCCAGGATTCCTTCACTCTGCATAATTCTGAACCATTTGCCTCTTTTGCTTCTTGATTTTTCAACTTCATTTTTTATATTATCATGTCGTCCTTTCCCTTGCCTTTCAGAAGACTTCCTAGTCTTACATTGGGGTGCCTGTCAACCACAATTACAAATCTCCTTCTAGCAATACTCAGGCAGCCTTGAACAGTGTTTGGGCCTACAGCCTTCCCTGTTGGAGAAGTTTCTGAGTCCCTAACTTAGGTTTCTCTGGGGAAGTGTATTTCTGTATGGTTTTCCATGTTCTCTCCAGTGGTAGCTGAACAAACTCCTGTACTCGTTGAAACATGAATTAGGACTGAAATTATGTTCTTAAACATTGCCCAGTCAGCTACATTGTCTTAGATAGGATTTCATAGAAAATAGAATATGAAGTAAAAACTTCTGTGCCTGATTTTCATTTCTAATTGCAACCCTATGGGAGCTGAGGTCTGAGGGACAGCAATCACCAAAAAAGCATAAGCAAACAGCTTTTGCTTCAGATTCTGATCTCTATAAAAGGGAGAACAGATATACGGGAGTGCATTATTGAGGCAGCCCCAGCTTTGCAGCAGGGATGAGTTTTTGCTTTGTCTTGCTGGATGCTTTCATAGAAGTGGTATAGAACTGCTGCATCTCAAACAGTCCAAATGAGGAAGGTGGTGAGAGGGAATTTATTCTGGTTCCTCGGAACTCCTATCCCTCATTGGTCAAAGTTTTCCCCGGGGAGGAGTAATTTGCCTTCCCTTCTAGTAGTCTTCCCTTTTTCAGCTCCAGTCAGGAAGCCAAATCTCTCCACCTGCTGCGTGGAACTTTCCTTGAGTCAGAAGTGGTGGGAGGAGCAAGCGTCACAAAATTTAGCATTAGGTTGTGCTGCAATAGTTGGGACTAGGGCCATGTAAAGTTGGTATATTGACAGCAACTGAGACCAAAGACTTGGTCTAGGAAACCTAGATGAGTTCGAGATCTGTGGCGACAGTAAGTGCTACCAGATACACTTATATAGCCCGAGACTGCCTGTTAGACTCTAGAAATATATTCCATGCATCTAGTTTTGCCTCTTTAATGAATAAAATTATTTTCTAGTTTTCAATTTGATACTCAAGAACACTGTTGGTTTAACACTCTGATTTTTTGCAAATTCTGTACTACTACATTTTTAAGATCTGGGACACACATCATGGCAGGGCATGCCAGGTTAATATCCTCGAGTAATTTATCATTCAAAAAATAAATCATACACTGAAATTCAGAATATATTAATAAGACCAATGCTAATAGCAAGCTTTATCAAAACTAATAATTTTACTCCAACACATTTTTGTTTCATATTTTTATAGCGCTTCTTGGTGTACACTCATTCATTGTGTTAACATTTCTTGAGTGCACTATGCACTTCTCAGACATTATAAGACTTGGGGTGATAACTAAAACTGGACCCTGTTTATATGGTTATAAATAATAGTCACTGTAAAATAAATTTAGAAATACATTTATGAAAGGATCAAAGTGGAGAATGAGTGGTTGGAAGTAAGGAATAAAAATGACCAATATGCTAATCAGTTTTACAAGTTACTTAACACTTCACTTTTACATCCAAGTCATAACGAAAGTGGAAATTATGTTATTACCATAAGAGATGGCTACTTCCATCCTTCCATTCCTTTTAGCATTTCCATTTAATCGTGTTTAGAAGATGGATTAGAATTTAACTTGTCACTTACAGCTCTTAGTAAAGCTTGGAAAGAGTTGCTTTTCAACGCTCTCCACTCAGCAGTCCCAGTGGGCCTGTGAGGAGTATTATGTTCTCCAGCTCTTGGCATAATGTGCTAAAAGGATGCCAGTGCTTAGCCAAAGCAGTTACATTAGGAAAAGTGAATCTTTGGAAGAAGCCCGTGCCACTTATCTTGAGCAAACAGAGCAGTCATAAGAGGGAGCTTGGCTGGTGCTGGGCAGTGATGCAAGGAGGCAGCTCTTGGGGGATGAAGGGTACTGACTGAAGAAGCTGGCTCCTCCAACTGGTAGAAAACAAACACCTGATGCTCAGATGTACAAAATAACTCATTATTATACTCATGATCACTGCCATACCAGTATAGCACAGTACTTTATTCTGTCTGCACTTATGATCTGGGCTGCAGTTAAAATGTAGATCCCTGGACTCCACTCTATATCTACTAGATTTGCAATAAGTTCTTCAAGCTATTTTTATGCAAAACGAAGTATGGGGACTATGAGTTGGGTTAGAATTTAAAGATTAAGAGGTTACCCACTAGGGGTTAAGAACATGGACCCTAGAAAAAGTCTGCCTAGACTCAGTACTTATGTTGAGATGATAATCTTACTTCCCTATGAGCCTTGAGCTCAACATGTACTATGTGCTCGATGAAGTCTGGCTGTAATGACAATTGTCAAGGACAAAGAGCCATATTGTCAATGCCTTTGCTCCTGTGTGCTGTCCTTTAATAAATTCATTTCCTCTTTAGGAATATTCTGAATGATCATTTTAAGTGGATTTCAAACCTACAGAATTAGGCATTTTTTTCATTGAAAAAAATTGGTATTCTCCATTTTTGAGGGGTCAGGGTCTAGTTATTATGGTCTAGTTACTTTCCTACACATGGGAAAGCCTAGACTTATTTAAGGAGAAGCATCATTGTTCAACTGTGTTAAATGTCAGAGGAACATAGGCTGAGTTGCCCTTAAATAACTGGGACCCAGGTAAACAATTCAGGATTCTTCGTAGTTTCAAAACAAAGAATAACTTGATCTTAGTTGTACAGACAGTGAAGGAACTGGATAAGGAGTGAGAAGCCCTGTTAAAAAGAGAATCTAGGCTATTTTCAAGGAAACAAATTAGTGGAGAGTACAATATACTGCATATTCATATGTTCCATTATGCCTCTGACTTCAGTAAATACTTAACTCTCCTTGAAATGAATATCTACCACAAGTTTGAGTTTGAGCTGAAGAGTATATTGTATGTGATGTTATCAATAAAATTTTTGAGTATAAATAATATTTTTTAAACAACTAATTTTAAGTAAAATGAAGCCATCATGTTTCGGATGTAGCTGTGAGTTCTCAGACAATCACAATCTTCTTTAGTCTCAAGGTCTCCAAGACTCAGAAAATCACCAAAGCAGTCATAAATTTCTTACATTATCTTCACTCTCTAAAAGCATTTTCAGTTTTCCCTCCCTGCTCTTGGACTGTTGAAAATCATTACCATTGCAGCAAGACTAATTTTTGTGCCATTACAAGTACTGACATTTATTCTTAATGACCATGAGGGTGGAAGCCAAAAAGCAATTGCAATCGATTTTTTGCAGAAAGTTCTTTTAGTCGCAATTATAGCATTTGTATAAATTTAAAAATCTGCAATTGTAGATGTTTCAGCTGACAAATTCTCAATTATTAAAATACAAAATATAATTTTCTAAAACAAATGTTTCTCTAAAGCAAGATCTGGAACTTGCCACTAATTTTGACCCTCAAAATGTTGTTCTCTTTTCCTAGATTCCAAAGTAAATGGTCACTTTTTTGCAACTACCCTCCCCTACAATGTAGCAAAAATGTCCTTGCATTCTGAGTTCTTGAAACAAATTATCTTATCAGAGTAAGGTTTGGGCACTGATTTCATGTAAATTCCCTATGGTCTGCCTAGAATTTCAAGGGTGGTTCTTTCTCTGAAGCACTTTAGTGCTATTATTTTTTACTGAAGTGATTTTGAAACCTTCTAATGTCCTTCCTGCCAGCTTGCTTGTTTCTCTCTTCTTTTCTTACCTTTTCCTATGCTTACGTTATGGGAGGCTCAGATATTGAATCAAGAAGAGAATAGGTTCTAAGTTTGTTTTTGTTTTCTCTTTACACATCAATCCCTATATCTAGACAAATATGGCATCTAGAAATATAACCTCCTTACTCTTATACCTTGTGGCCAAGATTCTTATAGCTACAACCAAGCTGACTGTTATGGAGTTGTTGAAATTGCTGCACTGGTCTTAGTCATTCTGATGGGAAATTTTTTTGATCCCTGCTGTCTAGATAATCCAAACAATTTTTCTTGATCCTCTATAGTATCTTCTATTTGTTCTTGTAATGCATTTATCACATTGTACTGTAAGTCCTATTTATTTGTCTGTATCCTTTATTAGACTATAATTTTCATGAGGGCAAGAAGGGGTCTGCCTTGTGCCTAACACAGTATCTGGCATATAGTAGGTATCCTAAACATATTTGTGTATAAAATTAACAATGAAAACTCCCTTTCTGCTTTCTTTTGGGAACTAAGAAGGACAAGGCCTGGGTTGTAGGCAGGACATCTACCACTCTATCATTGACACTCTGTTGCCTTAAATGTCCCTTTTGAGATACATCTTCAATTCTACAATGAGAGAGTTGAACTAGGAGCTATCTAGAGATCATTGGCAGCTCTGAATGTCTAATAATACCTGATGTTTGCTGTTCCTTACCATTAATTTGAACCAGAGGGGCAAAAGGCAAGGTAAGTGAATGTGCATCCTTGCAAATGTGTGTAAATGTATACATAAACTGAGTAATTAATGAGAAGGAGAGGAGGAAAGGAGCCAGGGAGAGGAGGATGGGAGAGAAAGACACACACAGACTGAAATTTAGATTTTAGACAGGAATTATTTCAGATATACTAATTGAATCAACTCAAACATATCAGTTACAATTATTAACCTCACCAAAGCGCAGCTGAAATGAAAACAGATCTATCTGAACCAAAATTTTGCACGAAACCCTCCTCCAAGAAGAAAAAGCTGAATAAAACGATAGGGATGTAAGGTAGAGGGAGGTAGACTTTGTAACATATAAGGCTTAATTTGAACACCAGAGGGCAGTAGGGTATTTTCTTATTGAAAATATAATGTATCTAAAGGAAAAACTTAATTTGAAACATTTTTCAATCAGCCACATTTACTCAATGCCCACTGTGTGCAGACCCTTGAAAAATATGTTGAGGAAATTCCTTAAGAAACCATGTACTCAGCTCGTAGGCATTTAAAATGGAATAATTTTTAAACCCATCATTGGTCCTATGTTACCTTATTTAAATCAACGCTTCCTAATTTAATTAAAACCAAAGTAGCTAATACATATGCCTCTTAATAACATGGAACTGTAATTTTTTTATTGCAAAATAATTGACACATAGCATTATATCAATTTCAGGTGTACAACATAATGATTGGATACAGGTATATGTGGCAAAATGATAAGTCTAGTTAACATTCATCGCTATGTATAGTTACAATTTCTTTTCCTTGATGAGAACTTTTAAGATCTACTCTCTTAGAAGCTAAACTATAATTTCTTGAGTGGCATTCTACTTCCTTTGTGCAAGTGCTCTCTGAATAAATGCCAATAACCAACTGAGTGCTAATTCTCTTCTCCAGTATTCAAACTGCTTCAAATCATAGAAAGGAAAATATTTGGGGTTTTTGTTTTCAGGAAACCATGATTTTTTTCATGTGAAGGAACACAATCAAGATTTTAGACCCAGAAGGGAAAAAGAATCATTGAAATCAACTGTTCTGATCCCTTAATTTTTGCAAATAAAACAACTGAAAAGAAAAATATCTTCTCCAAGATCACACTGTTTTCTAATGCTACCCTGTCCAGTATGGTAGCCCCTAGCCACATGTCCATATTTGAGCTTATATCAATTACAATAAAATACAATTTTTCAGTGCAGTTGTTCAATTTCATTAGCTATGATTTAAATGCTCAAAAGTTACATATGGCTAATAACTACTGTATTAGACAGGCAGGCATGAAACATTGCCATCACTGCAGAAGGTTCTTTTGGATAGCAGTGGACTAAAGAAAGAGCTGGAATAAGACCAGACCTCTTGAGATGATGTACCAGAGAAAGTGAATCAGAAAAGCGTGGCGTCAGCAAACACAAACAAAACGACTGTTTCAAGAAGGAAGTAATAATACCACAGAGGTGTTAGGCAGATGGAAACTGAAAAGGATCCATTAATTCTGGCATTTAGTAAATCTTTTTCCGTATCTTTATGCAGCGCCTGCCCACTTCCCAGTATCCTAACATAACATCATAATTTTCCAGAGAGGGAAAATAATTGTAACAAAATGAAATTACTGAATTATAAGACATGATAACATATAGTGTCAGTTAATCAGCATTGAAACCTGTTCAGTTTAAATTTTTGTAGTGTAAACTATGCAAAATATTTGTGAAAGTACAAACTGAAGAAAAGATAAACTAATATGGCATCTTATAGAACATCAGCTATTACCTTTTTGGCTTCTGCAAGGTATTTTATTCACGTAAGATGCTCTTATTGGTGACCATGGCAAGAGCATTTTGGTGCGAGAGAAAGAGCCTCAAACAAATTCCAGAGGAGAATGAAAGAACGATTGTATAAGTATAAGCTGTCCTTTTAAGAAGTTGGCAGAGAAAAGAAAGAGGATAGTAGCCCACAGAAGACCAGGAGCTTGTTTCACTGCCCTGTCTGCTTTAAGATCAATAAATGAGCTTCAGACTGGTTCACGAATCTTGTGATACTAAGTGAAGAACTTTCTACGTTTGTGCATTTGTATCTTTTTCTGTAAATAGAGTGTGTAGCATATCTATAGGTTAGTTGATTGGGAGAATTATGAAGACAAAGAAAAAGAGGTGAAAACTGAGCAAGGTCCCAGAGGAAGAAGGTAAGAAAAGGAATCAAGAAGGCAGAGGAGAAGTATATCTTAGGAAAGAGTACAGAAGCCTCAGTTTGGGTCACCATAGGGAAGAAGGGCTGGATAGGCAGAGAGAGAGTTTTTGAATAATCAGATCAGGAAGTGCTGCAACACTGTTTACAGAGCTTCAGATTTCTTCCTGGTTTCATCCAGGACTTCTCCAAATATTTTGGCAAATAAGACCTCTACATAGAAGATTCTTTCTGTTAAACGATATGTTTCATTTTGTGGAAAATATCCAAAAACACTGATTATAAACTAATTTATCAGCAAATACTAATTAAGCACTTAATATAAGCTGATTATATTCAATACCATGTTTTAATATTCTTAGATATGTTTACTTGCACCAAGACCAGAACTATGCAAAGAGAGACCCAGCACAGGACAACTTCAATAATTTGAATACATTTAGTACGTTTGGGAGTCTTACTTTTCTTTCCTACTCATCATGCATAGTGTATTTTCCACCTTTCTCCTTCTTGACCAAAATCTTCGTTGTACTTTACATTAAGTACTCAGTTCCTAGGACACCTGTCTACTTATAATATGGCACTATTTCCTTCAACTTGTCTGTATTTTATTCTAATGTAGATGTTTGGAAATTGCACTGTTGTTCTGTTATTGTTCTGATTGTTCCTTAGTAATCTGTAGTAAAAAGCCCAATAACAATAAAATATAACATTTATTAAGTAATTACTATGTCAAAGAGCCTTATATTCATTGCATCATTTAATCATCCCAATGACTTTGGACATAGGTACATTATTATCTTGTTTTACAAATAACATATGCAACCATTCTTAAATCTCCAGAGCTCACACAGAGACATAGTGGTAAGGCCAATACGTTCTATGATTCCTTGGGTGTTACATCCTGGGAAGAAGACATAAATTAACAAATAGTGACACAATTAATAATTTAATTACAGAAGGAATGTGAAACCCCATAGCTGGAGTAGTTAACTCTGGTAGGAGGCAGCAAAGGATTCCCTAAGGATTTTAAAAATGATGGATAAACAGTTGAAGAGAAAATAAAATAGGAGGCAAAATGGTTTAACATACTGTCATAGAAGCAGCTGACTTACAATAAAATGATAGTTAATTCTTTCTGTTTTGTATAACATGCTGAAGAAAAAAAAAAAACCTGATTTCTTTGCCATTTATAAACATTTCAGAAAGCTGGATTTACACAATCAGCTATTTACCTTAGCTGATGTTTGTTGTGCTTACCGAGACATAGTAGGCAGGATATGAACCCTCCTGGAGCATTTCATTCCACGTTGACTGCTGGTACATTCAAGATTTCTTACTTCCATCCACTGTAATGTTGGAGGCAGTAGCGGGTGGGGGTCCTGAAAGACCATTACATTCTGTTTCTGCAAGGGATGAAATTACTTCTGGGAGAGCGTTACCAACAGAGAGGAGGTTACAAGACGGAGTCTGCAGACTGGCTTCAGTGAATGTGGGCCTGGAGTTTGGAATGATGTGGAGGTGAATTTCTTAGGTTCTGGCTATAAACGCAATATTCACTTACCAAGAGAAGAGCCAATTTAACTTTGGTGGTTTTCTGGAAATTCCTCTCATTTTTGGTGAGGTGAAAAGATGGGGATTCCATCTCTTTGAAGAGTCATCTCTCGAATAGTTGTTTTGTGAAATTATCGCTCCAAGTCTGCTTTTCCTTCAGGTGGAAAAAGGAGACAAAGTAGCAATCGGGGGGAGGGGGGAGGTGGGACATTGTTCATATCTTCATGTTGGTGTGATAACTTCCTGGGAAATTGTGTATTAACTTTATTTTTAATTTATTTTTATATTTTATTAAGGTAAAACATAAATATAGTTTAAAAAGTTAAATAGTGTTAGAAGACATATCAAAATCCTCTTATCTTCTTGACTTTTCTTCCCAATAGGCAACTCTGTAAATCACTTTAGCTGTCTCATCAGTAATCTTCTACCAAGTTTACAAATAATATATGGACACCGCTTTCTTTTGATTCATCAGTTTTAGATATTATCATATTTCTACTGTGGAAAATGAGCATTTTCCTTCTTTTTTACCACCTTTCCATGTAAACATCCTGCCAATGGGGCTGTATGACACTGATTAAACACACATTGGTTGTTTTCACATTATGACTCTGCTAAGTCAAGGAGAATACAGTAATCATAGTTTCTTACATATTTGTGTTTTTGTTTTTCCTAGAGTTAATACTTGGATAACTTTTTAAATTCCTTATTTTTTTAATTGTTGGCCAAGTACTCTCACACTCTTCAAAATTTCTATAAAATACCACCTGTACCTCCACTGCCAGTGTAGACTGGGTGCTCTTGGAGCCTGCTGTGCATCTCTCATTATGGCACATCCATTCACATCGTTAGGAAATACCTCTTTGCATTTCTCATGTGTGAAATCCTGTTTATTGGATATCAGAGACATTTCTGTATTGCTCTCTCCTTGGATCGATCACATTTTCCAATAACTTCTTAAGTGAGAATGCACCCGAAATTATGTGCATGGAAAATAAATTTTTGAGAACATCCATGTCTGAAAATTATTTATATTCTTCTATATTGACTGATGGCTTGGTTGTGTATAGAATACTAGATTGGAGATCATTTTTTTCTAGAAATTTGAGCATCCATTGTCTTCTGGATTCCAATGATGCTACTGATAAACTGTGTCCTATCATGGCCAATCTCTTACTGTTGGTTTTGGGGTTTTTTTGGTGAGGAAGATTGCCTCTGAGCTAACATCTCTTGCCAATGTCCCTCTTTTGTTCTCCCCAGAGCCCCAGTACATAGTTGTAGATCCTAGTTGTAGGTCCTTCTAGTTCTTCTAGGTGGGATGCTGCCTCAGCATGGCTTGATGAGTGGTGCTAGGTCCACACCCAGGATCCAAACCAGCGAACCTTGGGCCACTGAAGCGGAGCAAGCAACTTAACCACTACATCATGAAGTTGGCCCCCCTTGTTGTTGTTTTCACTCAACAGACTTTATTAGAATTCACTAATTTTCCCTCTTCTGTCATTTTTCTGCTTCAGAGTCTAATACAGAATTCCACATTATGTCTACTTGTCGTGTCTCCTTAGTCTCCTACAATCTGTGACAGTTCCTTGATCTTTCCTTGCCTTTAATGAATTTGACACCTTTGAAGAGTATTGACTGGTTATTTTGTAGAGTATCCCTCTTTTTGGGTTTGTCTTATGTGTTTTCCTGATTAAATTAAGTTTATGCATATTTGGCAAGATGCTACAGAAGTGGGATTGATGCCTTCTCAGTGCATTATATCAAAAGGAACATAATGTCTACATGTCTATTATTAGTGATGTTAATTTTGATCACTTCAATATGTTGGCCTATGCCAGGGTACTCCACTGGTAAAGTTGCTATTTTCCCCTTTGTAATTAACACCGATTTTGTGACTAGATTCTTTGAAATTATGGGAATATTCTGATCTTATCATACTTTTGTCCTAAATAATACACTTCATTTTTTTTAAGCTGTTTTAGATTTACCAAAAAAATTGAGAAGATAATACAGAGAGTTCCCATATACCCCACTCCTCCCTGAACACACACACAATTTCCCCTATTATTAACATCCTACATTTTTGGTACATTTGTTACAATTAAGCAATATTGAGGCATAATTATTGACTAAAGTCCACAGTTAATTCATATTTCTTTAGTTTTTACCCTAATGTCCTTTATTCTGTTTGAGTATCTCATCCAGCTTACCGTGTTTACATTTAGCTGTTGTATCCTTAGTCTCCTTTTGGATGTGACAGTTTCTTAGACTTTTTCTTGTTTTGATGTCCTCAGTTTTCAAGAGTAGTGGTCAAGTATAGTGTTGGTTGTTCCTGTATTGGAATTGTCTGATGTTTTACTACTAGTCTGGGGATATGGGTTTTGGCAGTAAGATCACAGCCGTGAAGGCCATTTTCATCAAGTCACGTCAAAATGCATGCTATCAATACGATTTATGAGTGTTGATGTTACCCTTGATCACCTGGCTGAGGTAGTGTTTGTCAGGTTTCTACACTGTAAAGTTACTCTTTTTTCCCCATTTCCATACTGTACATTTTGGAAGGACATCTCTATTCATGGCCCACACTTAGAGAGTGAGGAGTTATGCTCCCTTTTCTTTAATGTGGAGTATCTTCATGAATTATTTAGAATTCTTCTGCATGGAAGATTTGTCTCTTCTCCCACATTTATTAATTTATTCAATCATTTATTTATATAAGTATGGACTCATGGATATTTTATACTTTGGGTTATAATCCAACGCTACTTTATTTATTTTATTGTTCAAATCGTTCCAGCTTTGGTCATTAGTAGCTCTTTCTGTTGGCTACCATGTCCCTTTCCTTTGATGTACCCCCATTAAGGTGAGTTTTTTTGAGCACTTCCTTATTTTCTGGCACTACAAGATGCTCCAGACTCACCTTGTATATTTCCTACTGCATTCCTGGAATCAGCCATTTCCCAAAGGAGTCCTGGTTGATTTTACTGGAGAATGATATTAGACCCAAGATTTAGGCAATAGGTACACTGATCATCCCTTGTTTTTAACTCAAATTTTTTTTTTTATCTGTCTGGGAGCTTTAAAATCTTATCTTTATCCAAAGATTCTATTATTTCATGGTTATTTGGTCAAGGAACTATTTCCATTTAAACTGATTGGTCCTCTGTGGGCCCATTCACTTGGGAGACTTTGGTCCTTAAATCCTGAGAAATTTTCTTATGTTATTTATTTGACCATTCACTCTCACTTGTTCTCTGTTCTATCTATCTGAAATTCTTGTCAACTGAAGGCTGAACATTTGGTATTTATCCCCTGATTTTATCTTTAATATCCTGTTATCCATCTCTTTGTACATTCTTGGTGATTTCCATAATTTTATTATCCAAACTCTTTCGTCATCATCATCACCATAATCTATCATAGACTAAGACTCCTAGAGCTCTTTCATGTGCTTTCCCTTTAAAATAGGGCATCCTATCCTTGTTCCATGGATATATCACTCTTATTTCCCACATTGATTATATTGTCCTTGAATTTTGTTGTATGCCTTGCTCTAGCTTTCCCTCCACAGAGTTACTTCTTTCAATAGATTTGTTTCAGTTCCTCTCTGGTATGCTGAAGGCATTCCTCAAGTATCCAGTCATTCTTGTTTAGTAATCACTAAGTACCCAGTTTGATACTCTATGCATTTATGCATGTGTTTGAGGTTTTGGGAAGTAAATCCTGTGGACTAGAAGGCTTTATTCTGGGGATGATCCAATAATCAGTTAACTTTTTTGAAGACACCAAAATGCCAATATCAGTGAGTCTATCCTGTGTGGCAGGTCAGGTTTTAACCAGAGGAAAATCCTACAATTTTCCTTCTGAAATATAAAATGTGACTACCAGAATTCTGGGTGCTGGTTAAATGAAAGAACCTGGAGCAAAGAGGAGAGCTCAACATTTAGAACACAAACCGTTATTATTGTTCCTCTTCTCAGTCCAGCACTTCTCTTCCTTCTCCTCTGTGTCTGATATTCTAGATTTCAAACCTCTATGATCCCAATTTTCTAGAGAAGTACTTCCACCATGAGTTGAGGAAGAGGAAAGTTAGTAACATGGGCTGGAGTTGGACCTCAGGTGGCCTCAAGATTTTCACACAACTTCCTGCTTTCAGACCCAAACTTGCCCAGTTGCAGGAAGACCAGGTCTCTTCAATTCCTGAGATTTTCTAGCTGTCTGCAGAGAGGAGTAGCTTGACTCTCACCAGTATCACTTCTTATAGGTGATTAGGTCAGATTTTCTTTGCTTCGTTTTACTAAATCATCTACTTAAAATTTTCCATCTACATTCCACTTCATATATTGTGTTTTGATGCTACAAATGTTTCATAGTTTCACTGAAGAGGTAGTTAGCAATTTCTGGGTTTTGTACTCCTTGTCTTGAAAAATTTGGGAAAGGAAAAGTAAGAAAACTTTTAGACCTGACATCTTATTATCAAAACAAAAACAAAGTGGCAGAAATGAATGAAATAATATAACTGTGAAACCTAATGCATTTGAGGAAACAAACTAGAATCTATCACTGTTACTGTTCAATTGGTTGTTTTTCTTTCTTTTTTTATTTTTAAAGATTGGTACCTGAGCTAACAATGGTTGCCAGTCTTCTTTTTTTTTTTCCTGCTTTTTCTCCTCAAATCCCCCCAAGTACATAGTTGTGTATTTTAGTTGTGGGTCCCTCTAGTTGTGGTATGTGGGACGCTGCTTCAACATGGCCTGATGAACAGTACCATGTCCGCACCCAGGATCCGAACCAGTGAGACCCTGGACCACAGAAGTGAAGCACACCAACTTAACCACTAGGCCTTGGGGCCGGCCCCAATTGGTTGTTTTCAATATTCAGTTCAATCAATCAAATTTCTTGCCTGATAATTCTAATTTAGGTAGGGAGAAATGTTTATTGATAAATTTGGTTATGTTTTTGTATGTTCTTAAATCTTTAGAAGTTACAACATTTTTTCTAATATGCTGTTTGGTTGGGGCATCCAATCTAAATAGAATGCCAATTGCAGATGCAGACATGGCATAGCAGAAGTTTCTGGTCATTCCCAATATTTATTCTTACCTTTCTCTACATTAGTAGAAACCTCAACTCTTGGCTCACTGAATAGACATCAGAATAAATATGACATTCCCTAGCCTGCCTTCCAACCAGTGTGCCTATAGGGTTAAGCTCTGGCCAACATGATATGAACTCAAGAATGTGTAAAATGAACTTTTGGATTGTAATCTTTAGTGGAATGGGCATGAATTCCATTTCATCTGTTCTCTTTTCCTACTGCCTGGAATACAAACGTGTTGGTGAGCCATCCTGAGTCATGCAGATGAGGGTATAATACACCAGAGATGGCAAATCAACAAAGTTGAAAGAGCCTGATTGGTGATATTTTGTAGCCCTGGACTGCTTATACCTTGATTATTAGATTTGAGAGAAATAAACTTCTGCCATGTTTAAGCCACAGTTATTTTAGGTTTTTGTTACAGAAGTCAAATCTGACTTTTACATTTACATGCATATATTGAACTATTTCACATATGTGAACATAAGTTATAATGGACTTCCAGATAAATGACAACAAATTGCATTTTTGTAATTATCTTTGTTTTCTATTTTATGTTTTCACTTGAAAATATTCTGGACTTCTGCCAAGCCTAGCTAGGAGTTATTGGATAGATGATTGTTGGATACAAAATTGCAAAATGGAATGCATTGTGATCAGGAACATTTTGAACACAAACTCCAGATGTGTCTGTGATTTTTGTAATCTGATTCTTGGGACCAAGGCAAACTATGAGATAAACATAGGCACAAAATGGTTTACCTTAAACTATATGAGTGTGTATTTTCCAAATGAGATGTTTGACACATTTTTCTCTGCTGATTTCCAATATATAATTTGACTCTTTGCCGATATTTTTTATTGACTATGCCTATCTTTGGAAGATTTTTAGAAAGAATCAAACTGGAGTAATGTGTTTGTCTTGCTCTATATATATGCCCCAGGGAATCTGAGAAATTGGAACGAGTTTAGAAATTTATCAACTGATAATTAATACTCTCGAGGAGTTTTTGTCCACTTTTTGTAAAGGAGTCCAGCTGGCTCTTATCATCTATAGTCTGTCCTTTCATTTCTGAGAATCTCTAAGAAGCAAGCTGTTTATTTTGTTCCTCTGTGACCGTTAAACAACTCTTTACTGTTTTATTCACTGTCCAAATTCTTATAGTTCTGGATCTTGGGATAGAGTTGAAGATGGTGGCAAGGTTTTCTTGGAACAGTTCTAAGGAACTCAAGCATATAAATAGTCAGAATCATAAGTAGAATACTATACTCATAAAAATAATGATAAGGAACTGATTCTGGCTTTGCAGTACTGTATTTATATAGGTAGTGAGAATGATAAAAACTGAAAAGAAAGTATTATGGATGGAATGTTTGTGTCCCCTCCCCCACCACATTCATATGTTGAAACCCTACTCCCCAGTGTGATTGTACTAGGACATGGGGCCTTTAGGAAGTGATTAGGATTAGATGAGATCATAAGGGCGAAGCCCGCATGAGTGGGTTTGGTTCCCTTCTAAGAATCAAAAGATAGCTTGCTTCCTCTCTCAGCTCTTTACCATATGAGGATACAAAGAGAAACTTACAGTCTGCAACCCAGAAGAGGGCTCTCACCAGAACCTGACTATGCTGGCACCCTGATCTCAGACTTTCAGCCTCCAAAACTGTGAAAAATAAATCTTTGTTGTTTATAAACCACCAAGTTGTTGTATTTTGTTATAGTGATACGTTAACACTGTTAAGTGATACTCAAGTTCATGTACTCAATGTGCAATAAGCCGATCACTGAGGCACTGTGCTTGGAGAAGGAGAAAGTTTTATTTGAATTGGCCAAAACAAGAAGGCAGGAGGATAGATTCTCTCAAATCCACCTTAACAAAATAAGAAAATAGGGGCCAGCTTGGTGGTGCATCGGTTAAGTGCGAAAGTTCTGCTTCTCGCCGGCCCAGGGTTTGCCGGTTCAGATCCTGGGTGCGGAGATGGCACTGCTTGGCAAACGCCATGCTGTGGTAGGTGTCCCATGTATAAAATAGAGGAAGATGGGCATAGATGTTAGCTCAGGGCCAGTCTTCCTCAGCAAAAAGAGGAAGATTGGCAGTAGTAGCTCAGGGCTAATCTTCCTCAAAAAAAAAGAAAAGAAGAAAATAGGGGGGGTTTATAGAGCTAAGGAGCTTGGGAGGAGGAGTTTCTGAGAAACAAAGGGGAAACCCATATTCCTTTCACTCCAGATAAGCCCTTGGGCAACCAGACTTCTGAGGAGCAGCAGCAGCTGGGGGCTGGTTATCTGGTGGTGGTAACTTCCTTAAAGGCATTCTTTTTCTTCTGTAAAACAAGCTCATAAATCCTTGTGACCCTTGAGTCACCCCTCAGGTTAAACAAGAAAAGAGCAAATTAATAAGATTAACTTGTTTTCATCTGGGTCTGTTTTGGGAAGACGGTTGAAGAGTAATCACGCTCTCATTGAATATTTTCAGTAACCCTCAGGTACCCAACTTCAACAGCATCCTTAACAGACTAAGACAAAAAGGAGTACAGGTATTTGCCTGTGATTTTACAGATGATTGATGTAAAGTTAACTGGCATTTGCTAAACAAAATATGAAGTCTTAGAATCATAAAATTCAAATGATTCAGAGAGATATGTTTCTACAATATAATTTATATTATAGTCATCCTAAAAAAATCTAGACCTGGATTTTGACAATACTTCCAAATCAAAGTTTATTCCTTATTGTACTAGAATAAGGGAAAGGGAAGTATCTCTTTGACGCTGAATGCTTTATTTCTCTGAGTGCTTTGGCATTCCCCATAGACAAAGTTGGACTTCCTTCTTTTTACCATTTCTTCTCAGGCAGGCCCGTGCTTTGTATCAAAATTCTGCAGCTATAGGAAATTTTCATACCTATATATTACAGAAACATTAAAGTATTTAAGTACCAGAGATTTAGCAGAATGCAAGCAGATCAACAAACAATTCTCATGTTCTTCTTACTACATGTGCTCTATGATCTATTTCTATGGTGAATCACCACATTCTTCTGGGAAGCACATACTGGATTGGGGCATGACTGGTGTTCATTCCTTTAGGAAATTTACTGGGTGTCTACTATATTACATTCTCTGTTCTAACCACTACCTTACAGCAGGGGATAAACAAGTCCCTATTGTCATGCAGCATGCAGTCTGGTGGAACAAGACAGAAAATAAGCAATTGATATTTAGCATGCCAGATGAGTGTTAAGGAGAAAAACAAACCAGTTGCTGGCTATGACAAGCTTTAAAGTGTGAGTGTAGAAATTAATAGCTGAGGTGCAGTGGAGAAAAAGATCATCTGTAAGGGAAGAAATGAGAAGCTAGGCCATTGGCTGTTTCATCCAAAAGATTGTTGGCATCCAAATGGATGAGAAAGTTGATAAGAATAATAGTAAGAGTCTGAACAAAAGGGAAGACTGTCAATCAGAAATTAAATCCTTAATAAATCAGAATATCCATAAACTCAGAAGATGAACACTGGACTAGAAGAAAAAAAGGATGAGACAGCTAGAGAACATATCTTCAAAGGAAGGGTTTTGATTTCTTTGTATTTTGGGAGAATTGTTTAAGGTTTTACCAACCCTGGATCTGGTTATGTTGAGTGAGAATAAAAACCCCAGGCCCATCCCAACTCCTGACAGTGACATCCTTGAGGTTAGAAGAAACAGTCCCCATTTAAGCAGGCTGCAAGAGAAATAATTTCCTCAAGGGACTATCAGGCTCGAGCGTAGTGTGATAGAACAAGGCAGAGCATGTGGATTTAGAGCTTGCACCTTCTGAATACGTACTTAGGAAACACGGCTTAGAATACATGATTATAAGGTTCTTAATGCAGAAGTGTGAAAAACGAACAGCAACTGAACTTCCCACCACACATACTTCCCCCTGCTGAGCAACTCAGAGGATCTTCTTAGCTCATTATTAGGAGCATGATAATTGCCCACATTTGTCAGATCAACTTAGTAAAGTTATCTAACAGTAATGGCAAAATATTTGCTCCAGAACAACAACAAAAAATGGTTGTCCAACTCAGAAGACAAAGCCAATATCGTTGGTTTCCCTTTCTATTTGCGTCTTGTTTCTGTTATTGGTTTGCACAACATTTTGGGATTAGTTGCCTGTTCATTACACATTAAACAAACAGTTTATGTCAAGTATCTTCTTTAAGCTTTAAAATATTTGTCATTAAGTTTGTCAAGTTTATATTATGTTTGAACATACTGAAAGATTCCTAGAATTTTACTGGGTGAGAAGGGAAGCATCAACTGGATTGCTCCAAGGAAAAGTTCTATGCACTAGAAAATTCATTTGTATTGTCATCACAAAATGTGGGGAAGAGAAGCTGGTAATCCATACATTGTCTATTAAAAAGAAGTCAAGTGGATGTTTGATGCTATAAAGTAATTATTGTTAATTTTTACATATGATAATGGTATTGGGTTTTTTTTTAAGTCATCATTCAGAGACATATGGTGATATATTTTTGGAGAAAATGATATGATGTCTACTTTTAAATTAATCCAAGATGGGAGGGCGAGTATAGATAAAACAAGCTTGGCTGCGTGTTGACAATTGAGCTGCTACATGTTGGGGCTGTGTGATGAGTACATAGAAGTCTATTATACTTTCTTTGTATTTTTCTATATGTTTGAAATTTTTCATAACCAATGTGTAACAAACAAACAAAATACATGTTTTTCTGTGAATCCTGGATGAAACATGCTGTTCTTGACATGGTTTGCACAGAACCAATGTTAGCTTAGTTCCACTTTACTCCTCTGTCCTATGCCTTGGAACATAAAATTTGAGCCTCTTATAAATATACATGATTTCTTTTCCCTTTTCCTCATTTTTATCTTTTCTTGGTGTGTGGTAAGAATCTTATTTTAAGGAAACTTCACCATTCTTGAACAAGATAGGGTTATAAAATGAATAGTCTATGGTACAGCAAAATTTTCCAAACCCCCTTTGGGAAAAAAGTCTACCACCTCTTCCATTCACCCCCAAACTACGCTGTTGCACCAGTTTGCCAAAATATGCATAATTTTTCCTCTCTCCGTTGTATCTCAAATCGCCAGAGTAGGAAAGAAATCTAGAGTGAGAAGATTATAGTTGCTCCAACCCATTCTTTCCTAAACAGCTGCACACCTACCAACACGTGCATACACATACCCCGCTACAGCAGTGTCCAGATTTGAACGCTGCAGGCTGACGATTGGCCCTGACAAGCTCCCACTGGGGCAGCTAGGACAGGGGAGAGAGAAAGCAGCTGGAGGTAAACACCTGAGTTTGCTGCGTTCCTCTCCTCCTTTTCTACCTCCTGTTCCCAGCCTGCCCTTCCCCGCCTTCTCTCCCTTCCTTCAGGCCCTCGCAGTCCTCTCCCGGCTCCCCCTCCTCACCATTCTGCTCCTCTCGCCCCCTCCTTTTCCAGGCAGCTGGTAGAGGAGGCTCCGCAGCAGCTGCTGTTCCTGCGGCTGCAGCCGGGGCTGCAGGTCTCTGTCAACATCACCCCGCCCACGCCTGGTCTGGATGCTCGAGCCGCGCACTGGGCCGGGCATGAGGGCGGGGGAGAAGGTGGCGTGGCTGGGAGAGTGGAAGGAGGAGTGGGAAGGGCACAAAACCAGCTTCCCAGAGGCGGCTCGACTCCACTGCGCATCTGGGCAGGAGGGGTCTCTGGGTCAGTAGCTGGGAGGCCGCCCCAGAGACTTAGTTTCCAGCTGGCAATTCAGTGGGACCTGTTTACTGGCGCGCTGTCGTGGCCTGGGTGGCATCAGTTGGTGAGGGCAGACGCCAGCCTAGCGACACCTCCTAAGCAACCAGAGCTCAGGAAGCCAGAGAGATCCGGGAAGAAAGAGAAGCCCAGGAGGAGAAAGGGGCTCTAGGGAGCCCAGCTTCTCAGAGTTCCCTCAGGTGCTGGTGGAGACCCGTTACATGGTCGCAAGTAAGTGCCTTTTTCTTGCTGTGTGCCCAGCCCAGGATGGTGATAGGCACCATCTGCTGCCAGCCTTTCCCACCCACCCTCGCTGGCCCCACTCCATACGCACCCTTAGGGTGTCCAGCAGGAGGTTAAGATTCTAGACCTGAATTAAGAGAGCTGCTTCAAGAGCTGCAGTGGTTTGTGGATGTTTGCTCTGCACTGTACGCGTGGTCAGTTTTCTCATCCCACCAGGTAAGCTTCTGAAACCTAAATGCCCTGTTAGTGTAAAATTTCTAGAAATCCTATATGGCAATGACTGTTAGGTTACATGACACAATGATAGACTAGAAAGGAATAAAAGTTCATGGAGGGTGGAGTATATTTCTTCTAAGGAATCCTGTCTTTTATTCTAAGTTAACTTAGAGATTTGAAAATTGGTGCTTTTCATGTAAGAATCAATGGTATGAAATTAGAGGCATAGATGTGATGGGCAATGGTGTGCCCAGTTTAAATGTATGGACACTTAGGGATTGTTTGGATCAAGAAGTTTTTTGTTTTTGTGTTTGTTTTGCATTGTTTAGCTCTGTTAAGTGCATACCTTCTGGAGGTTTTCTTTTAGACGCGGTGATGTGTTCATTGTGACTCTGGTTATGTGTTGCCTGCGTTACTTAGGATCTCTCTTGAAGTAGGCTAAATGATGAATACATGTGGAATGACGCACTGATGAGCTCCCTTCATTAATGAAAATGATAGAGTCAAGTTGGATATTGGCCAGAAAAATCTCTTGAAATGTGGACGAGTTTAGGTGGTCTTTTTGTGGATATTTTTCTTCCTGGCTATTATTCAGGAGAGTAGTTTATGGCAAAATAGACGGAAGCTGGGCCCTGTAATAAACAGTCCTGGGCATGATATCTGCTATGACCAGCCCTAATTAAAGTTTTTATAATCCAGCTGCAAGGCCCATAAGGAGTAATTTGATGAGGTTACCTGGCTCATCAATGATGAGCTGGAAGTCCAATGGAGAAGATTTTGGGATTAGAATGATACAACTTGATTCCCATTTCTGTGAAAATGAAGCAAGTTATTTAACTTTTGATGAAGCTTTATTTTTCTTATTTGTAAATGACACATCAAAAAGTTACGTATCCTGGTAAGGACTAAAGGACGGAGATTACTTGAAGAGTTTTGTGAAGGTAATATCGTGTGTAACTGTTGCTTGTATAAGGAATTGTTCTGTGTTTTTATCCACTTCACTATTCTAATTCTTATTTTAAGTCTAGTTCAATATAAGAATAAAAGGACTTTGACAGCCCTCGCTAGAATGCACTAGAGGAGGTGAAATTCAAGTCCAGATCATGATCTCTTGCCACCTGTACAGTTTAAAGTATATTCTAACCTGTGAGCCTCCATCCTTGAAAAATTGTGTGCTTTGGCTAACCATTTATATTTAAAGACCTTTGAATATTCTCAAAATATGCTTTACCCTCTTTCTCTTTTTAGCTTTGAATTTTGTTTTAGGTATGTGGTCTTACTTCCTTGGGCTGGAACCATCAAATATATTGGACATTGCTGAATTTATTTGGTCCATTAATTAATAAAGGAGAAATCAAAATTTAGGCATAAATACTCTACTCTTGACTGCTGGGATTCATTAAAATCCAGCACTGGGCGAGAGGTACTGTGAGCTCCTTCTTTCCCATTGATGTATTTAAAACAATAGGAGAAAAACCTGAAATTGGACGCAGGCTCAAGAAAAGAGACCAATGGATCCCAGATATCATGGGTAGGCCCCAGGACCTGCTGCCACATATCAGTCTCCCCTGGAGAGCGGGAGGTAGAGCCAGGCACTTCGGAACTGGGCATTCTGTCTCTAGCCTCTTGTGAGAGGCTCCGGGAGGGTAGTGCTGTAGGCTCCCACTAATTTTGTCCAGGTAGGATGAATACAGATCTAAAGCACCCTGGAAATGGAAATAACAGGATTTTGCTCCATCCTTCACTTAGGGAAGAAGAACCCTAATACACCCCAGCCCTAGATCTCATTCCGACAGGATCTGTGCCACAGCTGGGAGAGTCAGAGACTGAACCACAACCCTATACCTACCACCAAAGACTCTTTCTTGAAATCTTATCATGGGAGCATTAGCATAAAAGAGATATTCTTGATTTCTGGAAGTCTGGTTCCATTATTCCTGCTAACCAGTATCAGGATTCAACAGTTGTGAGAGGACATCTGTAAACCCTGCCCACCCTGACTAGCTGTTAGCAATGCACAGTCACCCACTGTCCTATGACACCAACTTGGACAGACAGATCTCATTTTTCCCTGAGTTGGTCTCCTTCTCTTCTTTTAGCGTGGGCTAACCTAGACCAGACAAGCAAGGTCTCACCTCTGCAACACTAAAAGATGCAGCTTTTAGGGCTGGCCCGGTGCCTGAGTGGTTAGGTTCGCACGCTCCATGTTGGCAGCCCAGGGTTTTGCCAATTCAGATCCTGGGTGCAGACATGGCATCGCTTATCAGGCCATGCTGAGGCGGCATCCCACATAGCACAACCAGAAGGACCTACAACTAGAATATACAACTATGTACTGAGGGGCTTTGGGGGGGAAGAAGGAAAAAAAAAGAAGTTTGGCAACAGTTGTTAGCCCAGGTGCCAATCTTTAAAAAAAAAGATGGAACTTTTAAGGCTGAAGAGAAAGTTCTCATCCGAAGGCTTCAAGGGATGTTTTTTAGCTGGTCCATATCTCTTGGCTCACCTGGAATTATGATTTCCATGTATTTGTTCAATCACTGCTATTTATAAACCAGGCTTATTCTGGTTATACTCCACGCTGGCGGGGGAGCCTCATTGGTCCAGCAAACAGATATTCTAATTCTATACACAGTATTTGTGACTGGATGGACTGGGCCTGTTGTTGGCTGAGGATAACCTGCTCTGTGGACACCTTTGATTGTGGCAGCAGCCAGGTGCCAGACTGACTGCATCAGCATCAAACAAGAGCTTGACAAAGATGCTGAAGCTGGGCCCCCACCCAGGGAAATTCTGATTTTTAAAGTCTGAGATTAGGGCAACACGTTTCGTTTTAAACTAGAACATCAGAGGATGCCGATTTGGAGGCCATAATCCCTGGTTGAATATATGGTGTTGAGTAGAATATTCCTTTCCTTCTGCTTTACAGGCCAGAGTGAGGCTCCCAGTCCACCAGCCTCTCATTCTCTGAATTCTTACAGAGGCTGCACGGTATAAGCACCTGGTCACAGGCTGTAACTTTGGCTCAGGTCCATATCTAGTCTCGCCCTAATATGTTTCAAGGCTCCTCTCTAGTTGCTCTCCAATGTGAGAAGGGATTGGGTATCTATGTGTTGGTTCCACGTTTGAAAAGCTAGAGTAGTTTTGCGGGGTGGGTGTAGATCCTGGAAAAGCAGACCAACTCTTAAAGAGTGCTCAGGAGCAGAGGTAAATAGCCAGTTCTAAGAGACCTCCAGGGTTCCAGTGAACGTGCCAGTTCTGGAATTCTTTAAAAATTTTGTGTTCCACGGATCCAGTGGCATATAAAACCATGGGCCAAAGGTCTCACAATTGCTGATGAGTATAGAAGTTTCGTGCATAACAAGCTCGCCTTTGTATTTCTGTAGCAGGGGCAAGAATACATTCCTCCCTCTTGAGCTCTTAAATGGCCTCTGGCCAGATTCTTCTGGTCAGGGGTCTGACTGACTAGGCTGACAAGAACAGTTAGTTCTGGAAAGATTGTGGCCTTTCCCCAACATCGTTGTTTTGGTGAGCTGGACAGGCATAGCTTCGAAGTTGTTCTTATATCCATAGAAACAAGGGACCCTGCTAGTGAACCTTGAGGTTGCCATAGAGAAGCTCAAGCAGGCATACTTAAAACTGAGGCAGCTTTCCTTCAGTTTTCTGGAACCCTTCCCTGCCATCATTGCCTAACCAGCCATAGTGGGTCACCCTGGTGAGACTCCACTCCCACAGAGACATACTGTCCTGCATCCCCTCAAGGTGTTCAGACATCCCCTGGGCTTTCCTTGGGCTCATTCTTGTAAATGAATTTGAGGCCAGGTGCTAAGGCTTTGTCATATGACATTTTTGTCCAGATTTCTTCTCCTCAGTTTAAGTGGTACCTCTCTGAATGTGTGTGACCTGCACCCCTCTTCCCTGGAAAGAAGATACTTGCAAAGACCAGAGCTCCTGATTACTTTGATGAACCAGCCCCAGAATCCAAGTTTACCAGATTTGGGAAGGAGTTCGGTTCTCAAAAGAGAAGAGATAGTACCTGTCCCTTTGAATTTTTGCTGGTGCTCATTTATTTACAAGGCTGTGTTTCTAGTTTTTGAATCCAGAAGAAGGCCTGGATTAAAATTTTAAGAAATATAATCAAAACAAAACAACAATGCATATTTATGTTTTTGAGAAAGTTACTTATTTACATTTTTCCTCTGCAAGATGCCATACTAGGAATGTGGTGTCTGAAATTGTCAGAGTGAGGGAGTTAAGTCCAAAATTAAGTGGCTATATTGAAGCCCAAATAGGCTGACCTGAGAGCAGAACACGGCTACAGGCAGAATTCAGATAGAGGGACAAAGGAGAAGAAGTCAGTTAAGCCAGGCGAGATAACTGTATGCCAGGGAGAAGTAAAAGAGTGGGAGTCAGATAACCAAAGCTGAACAGGAGGCGAGCAGCTTAAGTGGGAAAATCATCCAAAAGCAGAAAGCCAAGTAGGCTGAAGTCAAGGGGAACAGACAGCTGCAAAATTCCAGGTGGATTGGTGTCATTCTGGTTGATATGTCCTTCATTCCCAAGACTTCAGTGTATAAAGCTTCCATTTCTAGATTTTAGTAATACATGTACATGGTAAATTATGGTCAAGTAGCATAGAAATATTAACCAGAAAGCGACAGAATCGCCTGACTCCTCTTCAGTCCCTCGCCATAAATGTAGCAGTTTACTTCCTTCCACAGGGGAATCATTATGCATGCGCTGGCATATATAGCGTTATGTATATAATGCTTACAAAACATTTTATTGAAAGGTAAACAATGCAAGCCATTCTCACCATTACATTTTTCACTAAATAATTTATTTTTGGAATCTTTCCACATGAACACAGACATCTCTGTCTCCTTCCTCATTATTAGTAAGTAGTGTTCCATGATAGCAACATACTGGAATTTATGGTACGTATGGTGGACACTGATTGTTTCCAGTCTTTGAAATTGAAAATATGTTGTGATTAACATCTTTGCAAACATGACTTCTCAAACTTCAGCAAGAATATTCGTAGGGCAGTTTAATTGCTGGGTCAAAGAGCACGTGCAACTTTATTTTAGGAACTATTGCCAAGCAGTTCTTCAGAAAAAAAATGTGCTTATTTACACTCTCAATTGAATTATGTGAGGGCTCCCATTGCTTCCATATCCCGGCCTGCCAAAAGTGGCATCCATTAAGAAGAATCTGAATTATGTCTTTAGAGCTTTACTATTAAAATTATTGACTGTTTTACTCTTATCCATATCTCTCAGAATTTCATGAGTTTCAGTCATCTTTTCTAATAGCCTTCTGCTTCCTGAAAGACAATGACTATATTTTCATATCCTTGATAAGAAAAAAAGCAATGCAGCTAATATTTGAGTTGTAAACCCTGGAGGTAAAAAAGATGATAGTCAGAGAGCTCTAGGGGAAAAGGCTCTGCATCAGAGAATTCAGCTGTGAGTCATCGCAGAATGTGGGAAAGACGAACTAAAGCCGTAATGTATCCATGAAGTGCAGTCAAGGGACCCCGGTAAACAAAAATGTCAGTCTAAATTGGTCCTTTCACTAAAGCAGGTGTGGGTCCTACATTCTCAACAACATGGTCCCGTTTAATGATCATGTTAACTCTTCCTCCTTCATCTATGCGTGCAGCACCTTCTAGTCCCAAGTTAACTTGTTTACCAGTCTTGTCAGTACCATCACTACTTTTCTTGTTTGTTTTATCTGAATATGATTGGTGCAATAGGCTTGATGCATTGTCCATGTATGATAGACAGTATAATTGTTTCAAAATAGCTTAGAAACTGAGAAGTCATTTTACCCCTTATTTCTTATTCCATGTCAGAGTGAAATTGACATTTGAGATAATATCCTTATTCTATGGATCCACTTTCCTATATTTTTTTGCTTCATTTTTCTTAATTGATATTGTCTTGCTCTATGATCTGCAGTCTTTTAAGCTACCCTGAATATTTTGGTAAATTCATTAGGAGAACAAATAAATATATATTATCTGATACAGAGTAGAACATTTCAAAATTCTCTTTGGCAAATAAATCTGTCATCTGATTCCCATGCCTAGGATCGACTCCAGCTTCCCAGAAAGCAGAGAAGTTGATTGTTTAGATGCTGTAGTTTCAGTTCCCTAAGGTGGGAAAAAATGAAAGTGGGGAGGCTAGAGCCAGCTTGGTGGCATAGTGGTTAAGTTTGTGCACTCCACTTCGGTGACCCCGGGTTCACGGGTTCGGATCCTGAGCACAGACCTACACACCGATCATCAAGCCATTCTGAGATGGCATCCCACATACAAAATAGAGGCAGATTGGCACGGATGTTAGCTCAGGACAACTCTTCCTCAAGCAAGAAAAGGAAGATTGGCATGGGCGTTAGCTCAGGACCACTCTTCCTCAAGCAAGAAGAGGAAGATTGGCTACAGATGTTAGCTCAGGGCCACTCTTCCTCACCAAAAGAGAAAGAAAGAAAGTGAGGAGGCTCCTATGTGTGCAAAATCTGTCTCCACAGCCTGACTGCATTATTGGCAGGCTCTGCTCTGGGAATCAAACTGAGGGACAAGGGAAGCAATACAGAGTGGGAAAAGGAGAGAGGAAAAACATTGACTTCTGACATCCTGTTTCTTCCCTGCCCTTCATTATCACTAAGAAGATGCAGCTGCAGTTGCTGATACAGAATACTGTCCACACAACCTCTTCCCTGGGAGCTAGGCTACAGAGAGGCCAAGCATTGGCTGGCTGATTGGGTGGCTATGTCATCCAATGCAGGATGCTTTTGAAAAAGGAAAGAGAATGCTATTAATAATTAGTTCTCAACAACAAACATAAACTCAAACTGTCCTCAGAACCTGTGACTTCTACTCATACTACTTATAGGATATTGGATGGGTTGGAAATAAGAGGAAATAGTGGAAGGAAAAAGATAGATTCATTGTCTTGGAGGGAACTGGGAGCAACAGGATAAGGTGCATGTCCCAGTTGCGTTTCTTTGATTTCAAACTTTAGAGCTGTTTTGCACCAGGGCCTCTGTGGCAGAATGGCAACATCTGTAAGGTCATTGCCAAACAGGCACCCAGAGAATGAGGAAAATTCTGGAGCTGAGAGAGAGAGGGTGCCCGAAGAGGTGAAAAGAATGTGGATCTTCTGGATAAGTGATGTTCTAAAGCAGATATTGCCTCAGCCATTCCAGTATATGCTTCATCTCTCATACTAAGCATATCGGACAAGAAAAAAGCAACCAAAGAGGGGCCGGCTCCGTGGCCGAGTGGTTAAGTTCATGCACTCCGCTGCGGTGGCCCAGGGTTCAGATCCTGGGCGCTGACATGGCACTGCTCATCAGGCCACGTTGAGGTGGTGTCCCACATCCCACAACTAGAAGGGCCTGCAACTAAGATATACAACTATATACAGGGGGGTTTGGGGAGATAAAGCACAAAAAAAAAAAAAAAGATTAGCATCAGTTGTTAGCCCAGGTGCCAATCTTAAAAAAAAAAAAAAGCAACCAAAGAAAATATAATGGTTTCTCTACTTGCTTTATAGAGGTGGTTGGATGAAGCTTGGCTATCAGCCAAAGGAATCTTTCTGTCTGGCAGGCTGCATTAGGTTCATCTCAAGGGGCTCAAGATACTCTGAAAATTATCTGTCTGGGTTGGGCTGCTGGCTCCTAGATTTTCAATATTAGCACCAGGAGAGTCCTAATATGCAGTCAAGAGCTGGTATAATTCCAATCAGCTGCACTGAGAGGATTTTCTTTCCCTGCAGCTCTCAGTACCAGGTTGTTGATCAGAAGCCACCATCCTCTCACCTTCTCTATCTTCTCAGAAGCCCAGGATTCATGAACTGCACGTTTAACACTGTCATATCTGGTCAGCCACCTAGAGTCTGGTACACTATTGAAGCTCTTGTGCCCAGCTCAAGCTAACCCAGAGTCAGACTAGGTGCTACAGGTTTAGAGCTGGCCTAATATGATAACTGGTCCAGCACTCTGTCAACTGGTCACAGATTTAGGGATTGGTTTGCGGATCTTTGAGCTTAGTTCTGCTGCTCAGAGGCTGGGCAACAGTGAAGGGTCCAAGGAAATCCAACAGTCTCACTGCTGGTTAAGAGGATGCTCAGGGCGGTCAGGTGGTTGTGAATGGTCCCTGAGAGCTCCAGGGAGAGTATCAGTTCGGGATGTTTTTAAACATATATTGAGATCAGGTCTTGCTTCTCAGGGGAGCCAGTTGCATCAGGGACGTCACAATTGAAGGCAAGTTACAGAGTCTGGTTGCCTGACAGAGCCCGCTTGCATTCCCCTGGGAAGGGGCAAGGGTACTTTTCTTTCACTTGTTGAGCCCTAACATGGCCACTAGCCAGCAATTTTTGGTCAAGGATCTGACAGACTGGGTTCACCAGAAATACAAGTCTAGGAAGATCTTGGATCCTTTACAATTTGCTCATTTTGTTGGAGTAACAAGGGGTAATTCAGAAATTCTAGAGGCCAACTTCACAAAGCAGTAGAAGTTTTGAGAACATCTGGAGAAATTGAGGACACTGAGTGGTTTAGAATGTTGGGTGAGACCACTTTCCCAGATTCACTGGTAGGGAACCAAGTCCTTTGTTGGCTTAGAAGGTCTAGTAGGAATATTTAAGGCAGAATCAGTTTTACTTTTGTGTTCCTGGCAACGTCACTTTCTGTTGGCTTTATCACTGTCATAATGGCATTTGTTAGTGAGGCAGGTGACCCTCATGGGGTTCCTGTCCTCAATGACCTGCATCCCTTCCTCGTGTTTCAGCTGCCACTCAGCTTTCCTTCTGTTCGTTGTTCTTCATAAATTTGCAATCAGAGGCGGATAGGGAGACTGCTATCTGACACTGGTTGTGAACTTCTAATCCTATTGCATATATTGACTGTGTCATTCTGAAGCTTAATGTTCTAGACTGCTCTCTCTCCTTAAGAAGAGAGACATTAATGTTTTCAGGTTATTGACAAATTTGACAAACACTCTGTAGAGTCCAGGTTCACCAGTATTGGAGATGATTTTAAGTTCAGTCTCTGTTGCTCTTGAAACAATAATTTTCAGAAAGGGCCAAGATGTCTTGGTTCTTATTTGTTTACAAATCTGTCTCCTATTGTCCTTAAATTCAGTGGCTATATTTTATTAACATTTCCAGCACTGCTGCCTGGCACAGTGCTTGGCACTTAATAAGTTTATGTTCCAGAAATAATTGCTAAATAGATGAATGCCCAAAGTAAACACTGTGGTTAAACTCATTACCAAAATGCCATTCAAACTGCAGGAATGATCTTTTAAGAAAAATACTTGTAGCGCACTTTTTAAAATATATCCAGAATTAAATGTTAAAATATAGAAGTATAAATAAAAATAAGTACATATGATTATATATGTATTTTGGAGAGTCTTACTTGTTTCCAACTCTTCCTGCCAGATAGCAATTCCAATAATGTGTTCCTAGGTGTGTGAAGTGGTTAGGACAAGGGAACTAAGGAAGAACAGAGTTGACCAATCAGATAATCTGAAGCCACCAAACAGCCCTGAACTGGGACTCAGATTAAGTCAACCCTATGTTAGGGACATATATTGAGGAGCCTTAGCCGAAATTGGCTAAACTCTGGACAGAACACAATTGCAGAGAATGGAAAGACAAGAGCCATAAATCAAAAGTATTTAAGTCAGGAGAGAGTAAAACAGGGGGCCGGCGCCATGGCTGAGTGGTAAGTTCGTGAGCTCTGCTTCGGCAGCCCAGGGTTTCACCAGTTCGAATCCTGGGTGCGGACACGGCACCGCTCATCAAGCCATGCTCAGGCAGCGTCCCACATGCCACAACTAGAAGGACCTACAACTAAAAATACACAACTATATACCAGGGGGCTTTTTGGAGAAAAAAGAAAAATAAAATCTTAAAAAAAAAGAGTAAAACAAACTCAGGAGCAAGAAAAAGAGTTGGAATATAGAAAGTGATAGCCGCACTTAGACTAAAGAGATGCAAGAAAAGCAGAATCCAGGAATATAAATTAGCTATGCAGTAAATAGAGCGAAGCCTGAGCCACTTTTGGAGACTAGAGCTTGTATGCTCATAGGCGCACCTGGCTGTTTTCTATCTGATGTTAGATCTGTCCACGCAGCTGCCTTTCAATCAGTCCTCCCATCCAGAAATAGTTCTACCGTATTGGGGCTTTAAGTCGTCAAGTAATAATTGTGACATATTTTGAATTATACTTATAATAAAAAGAAATATCATCAGCGTCTTCCAAACCTGACTGGAATCTGGGAATCTAAAGAATGGTATATTCTGCCTTATTTATCCAGGAGTCATCATTCATCGATCTCAACCCTTCAAAGTCTATCTCAGGATAAGAAAATAATGGGACTTGGGGAGAGGGAGGAGGGAGAAGGTTTACGAAGAGCCAAAGCTTTCATAGTATGGTGGATTTTTTTTTCCATTGGAGATCTTGGGCTGCCGCTCATGGCCTTTTGTTATGGCGTTTACACCTAGCAAGTTAGACACAATTTTTAGAAGAGGAAGCAGATAGAAGCAAGCAACTTAAAAACAGCAAGAATAAAATCCAAAAGTCTGGTGATAAAAGAGATACAAATAAATAAAACAGAACAAAATGTAAATAAAAAACAGAACTCTGAGCTTAAAAAATTATTTAAGGATGTCACAGTCTTGCAGTTGATTGTTGTAGTTGGATATTATTACTTTGATTTATCAGTGAGAAATTAAATTATATCCTGCATATTCTCTTTGTAAATTCTGAGAAATAAGGCAGTAATCTCAATTAAAAAGATGGCTAAACATAATAATACCATGTTTTAAAGGATTAAACATAGTAACAGCTAGCATTTCTTGAGTGTGTAGTAGCTGGGAGACACTGTTCTAGGGGCTTTCTATATATTAACTCACTCAATGCTCATATTACTCTATGAGATAAGTGCTCTTATCATTCCCATTTTATAGTTGAAGAAAGTGAGGTGTAGAGAGAGTAAGTGCCTTGCTCAGCATCACCTGTAGGAAGTGCAAAAGCTTGGATTTGAATCCAGACAGTCTAGCTCCAAAACCAAACTCTTTGTCAAATATTTATTATAACATATTTCAAATTATAGAAAAGTTGACAGAACTGTACAATGAACACTCATACACTCAACGCCTAGAGCCTTCAATTGTCATTTTATAATATTTACTTTATCACATCTCTTTGCATTCTTCAAACCATCCATCATTGTTTTCTTATTTTTTGATGCCTTTCAAAAGAAGTTGCACACACCAGTAAGCCTCACCCATAAACACTTCATAATGCATATAGTTAACTAGAGTTCAGTTTTGTTTTTGTGCTTTTTAAAGGTAAAACAAAGTAAAACGCACAAACCACATGGGTACCAATCTGTTTTCATAAATGGACACAGTTGTGTGATCCAAACCCCTACCAGGGGTTCAGAACGTTCCATTATCCCTCCCAGTCAATTCCTGCTCTGCTGCTAGAGATTAGTTTTGTCTGTTCTAGCAAGCACTTCATTTAAAGTAGATCGGATAGTTGGTAATGTTTCGTGTAAGGCTTCTTTCACTTAGCATAAGGTTTTTGGACTCGGTCATTTTTATGTGTATCAGTAGTTCATTCACTTTTATTGCTGAATTGTCTTCTATTGTATAAATATACCACAGCTTTTACTTTGCTATCTCTTTTCTTGATGGGCACCTGAACTTCTTCCAGTTTTTTGGGAATTTTGCTTTATGTGATTTTTACATTTTCCCACATGTTTATCATTTCTCTTTCCTTTCATTACTTCTTTAAGATCTAAATTTCCATCTGAAAATAGCTTAATTTTCTCTGCATTCTTGAAGTATACTTTTGCTGTATGTGGAATTCTAGCTTAACATTGTTTTGTTTCTTTCAACACTTTAAAGACATTGTTACACTGTCTTCTGGTTTCTGGGTTTTTTTGCGATGAGAAGCCACTGATCATTCTTATTGTTGTTCCCTAATATATAATATAGTATTTTTCTTTAAGTGCTTTCAATATTTTGCCTATAGTATGCCTTATTAATATTTGACCTATGTGATTTAAACCATCTATTAGTAGTTATATGTAAAATTTCTTGCTTTCTAAACTATTTTTTTTATCACCAATGCTAAATGATAGGTGGGCTATCTTTCAGTGGACTGTCTTTGAAATCATTCTATAAAGAATTTCGCACATTTTGCAAATACACATGATCTTCTGCACTCCCTTGGTTTCAGCCATTTATATATCCATATAACTATATAACCATGTACAATATGTATATACATATATATACGCACACACTCATATATACACATACCTTTCTGTATATATAAAACATATACACATACATATAGAGTTTAATTATCTTTATTAAGCTCCAGATCCATATTTCCAATTAATTTCTGAATTTTTACTCTTGGTTATTTCAGATGCACCTCAAACCTGAAAAATACAAAACATTATCTTTCCCTCCCCTAATCTCTAAACTGGCACTTCTCCCATATTCCATATTCTCTATATGGTATAACAGTCAGTCATACAATCCAGATCTTATAGACGTCACTGACAGAACCCGTGATCTGTGTACAAGGTTAGGAATCAAGTACTAGGTGTTTTCTTAATTTATAAAGATATTGAGAAGCACATCATTTCCTAGCTAACACTTATTTCTATTTTAAAATCATTCTACACGCATGTACTTTTAAAAGGCCATAGGATTACAGAAGCATAAAAAATTAACAGCCGTTCCTTGTATACATGCCATATATATTTTTTCAGCGGCTGCACCTGAGATACGTGTTGACTGCTTCTATTCTTAGCTATGAAAATACTGCTCTGAACAAACTTGTGTATATAAATTGTTTTGATGTGTACCCATGGGGTAAGTTCTTGTTGCTCAAATTGCTAGGGTAAGAGATACACATTTTCATTTAGAGAACTAATGCCAGATTTCCATCTAGAATAGTTGTACCAGTTTATACTACCAAAAATGTTTATGAATGCTTATTTTCTGACCTCCTAGCCAGGAATATGCTTCATTAAACTAGGACTTTCATTTTAAATTATGATAAATAAATTCACTTATGCTTTCCTTTATAAGTTTTATTGTTTCTTTAATTTTAATTTTATTTTGCGTATAAGTCATTGAGCTATCTAAAATTTATTTGGATACAGAAAGTATATGGAGCCAAGGATAACAAGAGCTGCCCAATTCTGAACCTCCCACATATGCTCTACAAACATTACAGTACAAAAAGAAAACTATTGAAACCACACAAAACCCACACCATCACCATAACTAGAAGGCAGAGAATGCCCAAACTTCAAAATGCCTGAAAAGGAAAAGTAAAACCAAATCTCTTTGCACTCTCTCTCGCACTTCAAAGACTTTATGGAAAATGGGGCCTAAATTTGATTTAAAATGATGGACAGAAAAAGAATGCTCACCCTAATGGTGAAAATACTGAAGAAACAAGCATTTTCCATAAACTTCCTTGTATCCATTATTGAATAGCTTCTATCTTTCCACTCTGATTTGAAATAAACTACTAATTTTTTACGTAGATTCTATATCATAATAATGCTTCAAATTATGCTTAATGACGGTAACAAATCAACCTGAGAGAAATGAAACCATGTGATAAAATTCATCTCTTAATAATCCTAAATCTGGGCATCTACAGAAAAAAAGAGGAGGAGAGACAACTAAGTCGCAGCCAAGATCACAGCCAATATCACACGGCTGAATTACTCCAGCAGATGTCAATAATATCTCCTCAAACCACCAAAAGTATAGCACTGGACACTGTTACTGGCTCTGTTGCTACCATCACTCCCCAAACTGTTGAAAGTTGTTGCAGAAGCTTCTGCTTCCCTTGCAAAAATGGATTCGCCACTGCCCCTCTTATTTTGTGTCATTAAATCCAAATTGGAAATCTTGAGCTAATGCATTTGATTGGCTTGGCCAAGGTTGTGTGGTCACTTCTTAGATCCATGAGATCCTGGAAAAGTCATTATCTGAATTATCTGGTCCTTTCCACTGCTGTTGCAGGAGTTATCCCACCATGATTCATACAATAACAAATTCCCTGAATCTATATAGAGGATCACTGTGCTAGGCAGCACTTCCTCCATTCCGAATTAATGTCCACTATGCTTGCTCACCTTCAATTTTACAAGATATTTGACTTTGACAACATTGATATAAAGAAATTTTCCAGACAGCCCCACCTGACATCAACGTGTCAGCTACTCAGTGATGCAAACTGGCGGATAACTTTTCCCAGGAAGCCCGTTGGTTTTTGAATATCTCTAAAGTAGCCATGCTGAGGTATCAGTTGTTTACAGTTGTAGAAAATTTAAAGCTTGTAAGCACTTTTGTGGTGTAGTTTAAAGGAACTCAAATTTAGACAAACCTGGTTAGCATTTATCTTCACCACTTAACTAGGTATACAATGATGGAGAAGTCATGAAACTCAGCAATCTCTGTTTCCTGGTTTGTAAAATGGTGATCACAAGGATGATATGTGAGAATATGAGATAATAGAATTAGAAACATCTAGTCCAGTGCCTTGCAAATGATAGTCACTCAGTAAGTGTGCCCATAATTATAATTGCCATAATTATGATAAATATTGGCGGCTTGTGCTCAAATGCTTGAAATTTGTTTTAAAGAAAATATTTTTCCTATAAAAATGCACCTCTTTTCCCCATACTGATGCTGGTTCTGCTACTTTCAACTTATGTCCAAGAGAAATGGCTTGGACTTTAATCAACAATATAAAATATTAGTATAACTGGAACTTGTTAGAGTATGACTTTGACTTTGATACTATTCTTGCCAAAAACTTACTTTAGCTATTCGATTTTTTAGAAAGGCATTCTAATGGACAGATTAACTATTAATCTTTCTATATTTTTCAGTCTTTAGCGCTGTATTAAGATCACTCACCGGAAAGCATAGTGCCTGAACTATATTATATAAATTCCCCACAGAAATGCATTTATTGAATTATGATTTAATGATTAATAATTTACAATCTGCACTCAGCCATCTAGAAATCTGATGCAAGCCAGTTCCATTTGATAAGTGCTTGCATTTCTTTTTCATATCATAGAAGACAACACCCACTATCCATTCATTCACCTAGTCAACAACCTAGAGTGGTTTCATTCAACATCAGATTTATCACTAAAGAAGTCTTCTGGGATAACTGATGGGTTAGGAGAAAGAATTAGCACTGACAAAGTCAGTACTATTGTCTAGGCTTTTTGTGTATGATCTGTTTTAATCTTTATGACCTTGAAAGATACATGAGGGATTCCAAAGTTTACATATGAGGAAAGATGACTCATGCTATGCTATTTAGGTCTCATAGCTAGTAGGTGGCAAAATGAAGAATCAAAGATCATTGTGCTATGGAGTGATGAAAAAAAAAAGCAAGATTATTTTTGGACTATGCAGTAAGGAGACTGGCTGGCAAATTGAATTTTGAGGTTTCACTGGAAAGTATCCAGGAATATTTTAATTAATGGCAGCACTTTTGTAATAAGTTTGCAACATCCCTTGGTATCTACTTCTAAGGATAATATTTTTTACATACATAAGCTTAATAATGTTTGTTAGTATTTAGAATCAATCCCTAAAAATACAAGATATAAGAAATACTTTTATTGCAATCTGAAAAGGTAGATGTAAATTGCTTTTGGTTGTGTTATCAATGCTGCATAGGTTTAGTTTAGCTAATATTTAGCCCAAATTTTTAGGTCATGTGATACTCTGTGAAAATTCAATCCATAGATTTTAAGATGGGAAAGTTCTAAAATTACAGGGTTGCAACCAATCAATGTTTGGATCCATATAAATCATTCTACCCAACTGTCAACAAGTCCATGCTTCCACGTTGCTAGTTACGGGGAAGAATTACTGTCCAAATCAACTTATTCTATTTTTTGACAGCTATTTAGAAAGTCGCTTATTATCTTGAGCCAAATCTATTCTGGCTTTAGCTCCCTGATCCTAGTTCCTCTTTTTTTTTAAATAAATAATATATAAGTCTAATTTCTCTTCCACATGAGAATAGTTCAGATACTTGGAAACGATAATGTTCTACTTCAATCTTTTCTGCTTCAACTAATATATCCTCCATTCCTTTAACTGATCTATAGATGGTGTGATTTGAGTCTAATCAACATTCTGCTCCTATCTGAAGACCCTCCAGTTTACATACATGCACATACATGTCTTTTGGATATGGTCGTGAGTTACAGCAGAACAGGAAAAGACTGCCTCCTTCATCTTCCTTCAATACAGACAAAGGTTATATTAGCTTTCTTGGCAGTCTCAAACCAGTATTGGTTTATATTGCAATTACTATTAAGTAAAACCCCTTGGCAATTTTCTCTGCTGCAAAAACATAACTCCTTTTTTACCACACTTGTTCAGTTGGGTTGTTTTGGTCCAAATTTCAAAACCTTACATGAACGCCTATTATATATTATTTTATTAGATTTGACCCATCACTCTAAGATATAAAAATATATTTATTTCCCACGTATTATGTGTCAATCACTGTACCAGGCATTTTTATCCATATTATTTATTTTATCCTTATTTAACCTGAAGAAAAAATCCCAGTTTTATGAATGAGAGTTTCAAGAATATTAAGTAATTTGACTGAAACCTCTCAGAACATTAGTAACAGAATTTAGAATTTGAATGTAAGTCTATCTAATTCCATAATTCGTGATTTAATTTGTTTACACTAGCCTATAATGAGTCATTAAGAAACTATTTAATGTATATTGAAGGAATCCTATGTAAGGAATACAATTTTGAAAGCTCACTAAATATTTTACAAGGAGGAGATTTCATATGTAAGTGCAAACTTCAGTTATCTGTAGCTTATATTTATAAATTGCACATATTAAAAGCATTTTGACTCCACTCAATGAAGTTTGATATGTGAGGTATTACTGTATATGTGTTTGTATGTGCATATGGAATATATAAGTAATTCTTAAACTTTTAGTAAGTGTTAGTTTTGTGCATGATATTGAGCAAGATATTTGGAAAATAAGTAAATTTTAAGATGAGCAATTGTTAGTTTTTGTACCATTAGTCTGGAAGGAGAGATCCAAGTAGATATGTGCTAATCTTCCTATTCCATATTTTTCTCTTTAAAATTGCTTTGCACCCAACCTCTGCAAAATTTTTTGAGGGATTTGTGCATAAGCAGCCAGTGCTGTTGTGAAAATGTCCCTCTCTCTGGTCAGAAAGGACTGAGCCAAGGGGAAATGAATCCATAGGCTTGGCTAGAACAATTAAAGAATCTTTTTATTTACATTTTTGAGATAGAGGTTATAGGTATATGGTGAGAACTTAAAATGAAAAATCAAAGTTGAGGCTGGGATGGCATTTTGTTTTATGTTCATTCATAGAAGTAAGCAAAGGAAGTCATTCTTCAGATAGAATGCAGTAGAAATGAAAAGCCAGAAAAACTTTGATCCCATGAAAGGCATAAAGAGTCATTCCAGTACTTGATTTTCCATATGTATTAGCCCAGAACACAGAAATAAACTATGCATCCTCTCTTAAACGTCTATGAGATTGCCATTTGTGTATTTAAAATATCCTCCACCCACCATCTATTTAAGCTAGTGGTTGGAATGTGATTCTTGCAATGATTGGTACTCTATTAAGATTAATTAACTTATCTTTTCTTACTTTTCATTAATAGACAAGTAATGGATTAAACTATTCAACAACTCAATTTCACTCAACAGTGGAAAATTCTTGAGTAAAATATATGTGTGTGCATATAAGTGTGTTATTTCTGTCTTAGGAAAATATTAGAGAAGGAATTCGGCTAAGGCCAGCACTATAACAGACAAAATATACACATTCAGAATGCCACAATATCAATCACAAAATGTCTTATCCTTAATCACAATAATAAAATCACAAAGAGGGTTAAGGGAAATGAATAAAGAATAATCCGTCAGTTGTCCATAAGTCGAATCACTTGAAGAGTCAGTTTTACCAGGAATTGGGCTGGAGAAAATCAGGAGAAGAATCTATTTTTATGTGAGAGGAAAGAATAAGGTTCATGAATGGGGAATTGATGAATGAAATTATATTTAATGAAGACAAATTTGAGTGGCTTGTAGGATGATTTGAAATAGGTAAAGACTAGAATCGAGAGAAACTTGTAAAGGCTACTACAGAAATCCAGATATAGAATTTTGAAGATTACTTACGTTGATGTAGATACCTGAACAATGGATAACATTTTAGTACGTAATAGAAATTAATTGTAAGAAAATAATTTTGTTCAGAGGAATTGATGAGAAAGAGAAAAGTTTCATAAACAATTTTTAAAGTAATGAGTTTGTACTTGAGTTTTTGCTTTTATAATGGCTAGACGGTTAAAAAGTGATGCTAGTCACTGGGAAAAACAATTAGTTTTATTTTTACTTCTTAAATTGCTGTCATTAGTGGGAATGCCACATAGATGATGAGGGAAGAGGGTGTTTAGGGAAATGTACTTGGTAAACATCCATATACAATAATAGAAACTCTGTTTTTGCCTGTGCATTCACCAAAAAGATGGATATAACAGAGAAAGGCTGAACTATAAGGGATATCAAAGTCAAAAGTTGAGAAGAAGAATTGAGTCAAGGGAAGTAATGAGAGCTATAAGAAGAGATACAGAAGAGTGGGACACAGAGCCAATGAAGACCAAGTTTAGGGAAGAAAAGTCTAGTCAGTGGTTAAATACAGCTTGGACTGAAATGATTGGATTTGGCCCCCAAAAATCTTTAATGACTTTAGAACTCTTTCATTACAAGAAACTGAAAAGCAGATTTCAGTAAAGGAAAGAGGATTCAATGAATGAGTAAATGAAGCAGAATAAGTTACTCATGAAATTACAAGTCATATCTAACATTAAGTATAACGAAACCTAGTTTAACAACTCGAATTTCTGCAAAACTCAGGAATGATCTTTAAATGCATGTAGTTTTCTGTTCTCTTTTTATTCCTATCCTAATCTTCTGTAATTTTAAATTTTTCTTTATATACCCAAATTTTGTCGAACTGAAGAAAATATATTTCTTACAGGTGCAAAATTGGAAATGGCTTCCCCAGAACCTAAAAGCCTTGTTCCCTTCACAAGAGAGTCTCTTGAACTTATGAAACAGCATATTGCTAAAAAGGACAGTGATGAACACCAAGATTTAAAGCCAAACGCTGACTTGGAAGTAGGAAAAGAGCTTCCATTTGTTTATGGAAATCTTCCTCGAGGAATGGTGTCAGAGCCCTTGGAAGATGTGGACCCATACTACAGGAATAAAAATGTAAGGATTAGTTGAAGTTACCGTGACTACATCTTTATTATTTTATTTTCTGGACATGCAAAAAACGTAATTGAGATAGAATGAAAAAAGAGAATGAAGAATAAATTAGGAGATAATTTTAAGTTATCAAAAACTGCATAAGAAATTTCACACATATTTGAGATTTTTATCAAAACTCATTGCTTGCCTGGTTGGTTAGTTTGTTTGGTGTTGCTTTGCTTTGTAATAGGCTACACAGCTATGCCTTAATGCTTAATGTAAACGATTTGTTTTGTGGGAGTATGAGTACTGGCTACTTAAGGTTATTGATTTAAAAATAACTATAGTATAAAATTTATATAATATATACAACAATTTAAAATGTTTAACTTGATGAGCTTATTCAGGTTAGGAAAATAGAGCCAATCTATATTTTATTTATCATTTTTATTCATTCATACATTCACATCCTATCTTAACCCCAGAATGATTTGAGGAACCTAATAAATATTTGAACAATCCTAGAACAAGCACAAAATGATAAAAATAAGAATAATTATTTTTAGAAAAGGCATAGATCTGTGTGGACTGACAAAGCTGGAAAAGTTTTCATTAAGGAAATAGAATTTGAGTTATAGCTTGGAGAACACTTCAAATTTTAACAAGGGAAAGAGAAGATCTTCTATGAACAGGCAAGAGCAGAGATTAATTCTGGAATAGGGAAGAGACAGGGTGATGACAGAACTAGAACCTTTGTAACTGTGTTGCAAATTGTGGGAAATAAGATGAGGTAATGAAGATGTCAACATGGATTTAATGTGGTGACCAAAAGACTGATGCTATAAATGCAATGTTTAAGCAAGGTTTAATCTGTAGATTTCTAAATTATTATTGCATGGAATAGATAGGGTCAGAAAAATGCAATAGGAGGCAGTAATCCAGACCTGATGTCAAGAGGCCTGGATTGTAGGAGTATCTTGGAGGAGAGAGAGAGGTAACAAACAAACAGAGAAGAAATAACAGGATTTGAAGCTTGGCTAATAATGCCAAGGTTTCCAGCCTGGAAGAATGGTGGTGGTACTGACAAAAATGAAATAACTATAAAAAAAGATCAAGTTTGGGGGAGATGAGAATTAGGTTTGTTGTGGAAAAATGTAATTTGATGTTCTTGTGGAGCATTCAAGAGTATTAACAAATGGGTGAAAAGAAATTGAACCAAAGTCTCTGGACGGAAGGCAAAGTGATCATTTTGTACAGCCACAACTCTTTGGAATGCCTTGTATGGCAATTTACGATGTAAATACGTACATTAACAAAAAGACTCCAGTATCTCTGGTAGCCTCCATGGGCATTATGCGACACTAACTATAAAACCCTTGTAAAATCTTGAGAACATTGTAGTGAAAATATTAGTCGTCATCTCAGTTATCTCTGCTTTCAGTGTTTGCTATGCTTGTCATAATAATTGATATAACACAGTAAGCATAGAGGTAAGTCTACTATAGCAGAATTCTGAGTTCTCTGTAGTGTATACAGACGTGGTAGGCAACTCTAGGTTTGTTAGACAAACCTAGACAAAACCAAGCATTTTGAAAAATGAAACAAGCCTCAAACTGCAAGGATGACTTAGTATAAAAAGTAGTTATTCATGATGACACAAAGATGTTAAAATTTTGAATTATATTCAGTTTATTCTGTTAAAGATGGCATACAAATAAACAATTCTAAAATTAAATAAACAATTTCAGCACTTAAACATTAACTGGAAAATTGTTATATCTGGTATTACTCATTTCTTCACAATGACGTATAAGCTCATTGGTTGCACATACATCTTGGGTGAAGTTTGAGATTGTTCTAGAAAATATATGGAAAGTATATCCTAAATAATCAGATTTATTTTCTTTGGCCCTTTTGATTTTCTCTTTGCATTTAAAATGGAGTGAAGGAAAATAACTACAGTACAGGCCAAAATGTCTGCAAATTGTATGTTGGAAAAATGTTTTATTGAGGAGAATTATAGCACAGTTCGTTTTCCACTTAGGAAAGATGTTCATACATGCCACAACTAGAAGGACCCACAACTAAAATATACAACTATGTACTGGGGGGATTTGGGGAGGAAAAAAGCAGGAAAAAAAAAAGAAGTAAAAAAAAAAAGAAAAGATGTTCATAAAATATTGATGAATATATATTTGCATTCATTAATATATTTGTACTGTACGTACATTTAAATACAACATATAGTAACTACATACCCTCTGTATAATTACATATTATATAATATATAATACTACAGTATATGTATAATTACATATTATATAATATATAATACTACAGTATATAATAGATTATATTTAATACATATTTTAGTATAATATATGAATCACATTGCATTATATACTATATATCATACACTATGTTATATTATAATCCACATAATATTCACTATATATGATATATTTATGCACACACCACAATAAATGAATTTTCCAAATGGATATGTATATATAGTAAAGGTGTATATATGTGTTTATGTAACACACACACAGACATACATACATACACACTTTTGCTGTGTATATTTCTATATGTTATAGATACTCACATATACACAAATATACGTATATAGACTCATTTTTAGGATATTTCTGATCTTTCATTGTTTTTGTTTTTAATGCTTCTATACCCCAACATATTCACTTTACATGATGTAAATTTTTGTTTTAGGTTTGTTTATGTCAGTGATAACATACAAGTTGGGTTTTATATCATACCTAATTACTAACGATTAATGCAGTATTTCAGTGCATTGGGTGATTTTTACCATTGTAATTCCACACCTTATTTGCTTTGAAATAAAATTAACTATTTTTACATTCATTGAGCTCTGGTGTTTAAATGCATCTCCATGAGCCATCAGGATATAGTTCTCTTCCTACTACGTTAGCTCTACAGGAAGACTTGAGGATTGGTGTGTGGCAAATGGCTTTTTAAGGTAGAACATTGGTCACAAAAAAGAAAAAAAGTAGTAAATAAGCCTAAATAGCAATGGAAAAAGTTTAAAGAAAACTATTCCATTTGATTTAGTCTGTAAAAGAATATCAAAATATAAGAAAAGTGTAAGTGTTAGAATTCATGCTTGAAACGATCATTGGCAATATGTTGCATAATTGATGAGATTATAGTTTCTAGTTCTAATTTCACTTGATGCTCTTTTTTCCTCTTGTAGACTTTCATGGTGTTAAATAGAAAGAGAACAATCTTCAGATTCAATGCCACCTGGTGTACATTGTCTCCTTTCAGTTCAATTAGAGGAACAACTATTAAGATTTTGGTACATCCATATCCTTTTCTATTGACTTTAGACTGTACTAATATCAAAGGCAACTTTTCTATTCAACATGGCTGCAGTCTTTTTCTCTTTTGAATTGATATTTCTTTTTAGGTCATATTGAAATCTAGACTATAACTGCACTAAGTGTTCCATGTTTAAAATATATTTTCTAGTACACACAGCAGTAGTAAATATTAAAAAATCTTAATGCTCATTGTTTTTCAATGTGAATGGTATATACTTTTTCAACATTTAAGAAACTATCTTATCTCATACGTGTATATACATGTAAACAGATTATAGAAACATAATTTCCAATATTATTTATTATCCATTATTCCTTGACCATAACCTACCTTTTTCCGACTGCTAATTTTAACTAGTGTCCTGATTGACTGCGTATTTATGACCATGATTAATTTGCCAAAATGGTGGCCAGCATTACAGTAAGTTATATAATTTTATTATACATAATCTCATATATGATTATATTTTATATTTAACGTATTACAGTACTTTATATACTACATATTAAAACATTGTACAATTTAATACTTATATTTCATATATAATTTAATATTCATTGTACATAGTAAAATATTTATACACATACCACAATTAATGAATTTTCCAAGTAAAAACAAATATGCATATATGTTAATTAATCAATTTTAATGTTTTTCTACCTCTTCATTATTCTTAATTGGATTTTAAATGTCTCTATTTCCCAACGTGTTGTTACCATGACATAAATGTGCGAGTCGTTAGCTGTGTCTATGTCTATGGTATCATACAAGTGAGGTTTTATTTTAAAGTTAATTATTAATAATTAATACAGTATTTCAGTGCCTTGGATTTTCCTTACTATTGCACTCCCACATCTGATTTGCTTCAAACTCAAATAACGTTTATTTCTTTCCATTCTTTAAAAAAGTTATTTCTCTTTCTTCCTCTCTGTTCTACTTCTCTTCTCTTTCCTAAGAGATGTGAGTAGTTTGACTTACATGAGACTACAATGTGGGAAAGGCCAATTACATTTTCTAGGAAGAAGGCTTTGTTGATGCTACCTCTCGAGCTTTAATTCTGTTCTTAAAATTAATTGTCTTTGGAAGGTAAATATAATACTGATTCACCATAAAAATCCTTGTGTACACATACAATAAAATTAGTTCTTTCATACTCCTTTACAATTTAGTTAATTATTGTATAGTTTCCAATGTGGAATAAATTTGGTATTTGATATTTTCATCATTTATCTAAATATATATGAAGACTATAACCCTGAGCTAGGACTTGAAAAAATTGATAGTCAAATTTCATAGTTAATGCAGTAAGACATAGCCCATTCTAGAAGCCTTATCTAAAGGCCTATCTTATGGTTCAGGGGACACGTGCTTTTTTGATTGTTGTCTGGTTGGTTGATTTGTTGGTTGGTTGATTGGTTGTAAGATATTTATCATATACAGTGTATTTCAGAGCTGACAAAGCATTATTCTCACTTTTAATGTGTATATGAAAATTTTCCTGCAGGGATACTTTGCTTGGAATTTACACATTTGAAATACTTGTAAAACTCATTGCAAGAGGCATCTGGGCAGGATCTTTTTATTTCTTTGGTGATCCATGGAACTGGCTGGATTTCAGCGTAACCTTGTTTGAGTGAGTATTTCCTTAAGTTGCAAACATCGTAATACTATCTTGTTAAGCAAATGCTTTTCATAAAGAAACATTGAGGTTGACAAAGTTTTCTGCCTGCAAAATTCTGTGAATAAAAGATATTTCATAAATCATAATCACAGTGAGTTCTCTCAGGCAGCTCAAACTCCTCAGAATAAGCAATGAAAATGAAAGGAATGGATATTATCTCTGTTTACTATCTGAAGCGAAAACAATAGAGATTGAATTTTTACATTTTAAATGATTGTTTCAGTGAACGGAAAACCTGCTGGAGACTTAGAAGAGGATCCTAGAATATTCGATTCTGTCTCCAGTCTATATTTTATTTACCTACATTGCTTAAGACCAGTAAATATACCAGCTATCAGAATAAGATGTTTTAAACAAACACATACATTTTCTAGAGTGTTATATTAAATTCTAACGATTTACATGTGTGTTTATTTTTTTTAATGCTTCTATTTTGTGTACTCTGTTTTATGGCTAAGGAAATAATCACTGGCATCAAACTCCTGTTAAAATAGTTTAAAATAATGTTCTATTGTAGATTTTGGGTCAATTTTTTAAAAAAGAAATAACCTTTATAAACAGCATAATCAGTGCCTGCCATGTTGTAAGCAATCCAAAAATAGTAGCTAATATCATTGAAATTATTATCTATTACTACCATTGTACCATTATTTCTGCTGTTGCCGTTGCTGTTAGCAAACACTTAGCTAACACTTAGTCCTTAGTGTGTGACACGGGCCCTTCTATGCGCTTTACATATATTAACCTATTTAATCCCCACAAAAAGCCTCAGAATTGGAAAGTATTATTATTCCTTCTTTACTTTTGAGGAAATTGAGGCAAGAAAGGATTAAGCAATTTTTCCATGTCACACAGCTAGAAAATAGTGGGGACAATCTGGATTTCTACACAGGCAATCTGGCTACAGATTCTGGGCCCTTAACCACTACACACCCTGCCTTCTGCTATCATCACCATCACCATTATCATCGTCATCATCATTATCATCATCATCACTATCATCATCATCGTCATCATCAGTTTAAATGCTTAAAAATGAAGCTCATTCCTTTAAGAAACTATGGATTTTTCTTATTTTTAACTATTTTTTCATTAATTAGGTAAAATATTTGTGAACATAATATAAAGTATTTGATATGGATCTAAGAGTACTCACAGTGTCAAAATTTCATGAACTCTCCTGATTTGTTTGTGGGTTAATATTTACTTGGCTATCCTGCACTTTGTAGGAATCTTTGTCTTCTGATCAATAATGAAACTATTTGCAAAATGGAATATTGAGAAAAGGGAAACTTTGGATATCCAGTTTTAAAATAAGTTTCAAAGCATCTAAAAAGCTGAAGATAAGTAGCCTAGACTCAATATGATTTCTAAATAACTCTAATCTAATTCCACAGGCATATAACAAGATACTCTCCTCTAAAATTCATTCTAATATTTAGAATTACAAGAAATTTGAGAATTTTGAAAATCATTCCTTTAAACCAAGGTAAGAAATAACATTGAGTTCCTTTTCTTAATTTTGTTTTACGTGCTTCCATATAGTCATTCGAACTCCTCTATTATTCCTTGGAGAAATATTAAATTGGACAGTGTTTCAGCTTTGAAATCAATGAACTTTTTGATTTTTAAATATATTTCACTCCTGGAAAGGTAAGAAAAAATATCACATTTGACTGTCAATTATTTGAGGTGGGTGTAGAGATCGTAAAGTGTAGAGATCAATCAAAATAAATTATTTTTCTATTTTTTCTTATTTATTTATTCTTACTTCTTAAATATGAACTTACGAAATTGTCCTTAGACTTCTGAGAGAAATAGCAGTCTAGACAGATATCTAGTCTACCTTCTTCTTTTCCTTATTGCGTTGAAACACCAGTTGCACTGAAAATAATATAAGATAAATTCTCCTTAGCTCTGAGTGCTTGGAGAGGGTGCATCCGCAGCCACAATGGAGGTTCTCCTATATAAGATAAAGCTGTGACCACATTGACCGAAGATGCTGAGGACTAATTTACAACTCCCATTCCTGAAGATAGCCTAGAGAATCCCACCAGCAACTTCTAATTTGTTGTTCAGAATGTATAAAAACAATCAGATAGGAACAACTCCACTCAAGAGTTTTTTAGCTGCTATGAGTCAGAAGTATCATGAAAGAGTTGGATCAATAAACCTAGGTGCAAATGTAGTAATACCAACAATAAGACCTACAGGCAGGTTTTGTCCACTGGCATACCATGAAGAATGCCAGACATACGCATGCTTTGTACCTGGAGTCCAGGCTGGGAAAAACAGCAAAAAGATTGAGGAGTGTGGTGATGGATGCATAACCTTGTGGATATACAAAAATGTTGAATTATACACATTAAATGGGTGAGTTGTATGGTTTATGAATTATATCTCAATAAAACTGTTTAATAAAAATGGTCTGTGGCATGGCAGCTTCACCAAACCCGGTAAAGAAACCAGCAGTGAGAGTTGCCCTTGTAGGAATTTCCACAGTCCTAACTCCCTTACTACTCTCCACAAATTACTAGAACATAAAATTGCATCACCTGCATCTTCATCTCAGCATCAAAGGTAAGGATTATTTCTATAAATCAGGAAATCAGGAAATCCCAGTTAATACAAGAAAATTACACTCACTAGAATAGAGAGCACACAGGCTCGTTGGAACTCCTCTTTTTTTCAAGGAAGAAAATAAGGCACATACCAGCAATATAAAGTGTATGACAATATTTTACAGGACAGAAAGAGAAACATGTTATTTAAGAGAATGAAAATAACCCTCTCTTTTTCTTTAAAAGTAATGTGTTCTAAGAAAGAGAAGCAAACATTAGAAATCATCTGTTTTGTAGTCCCAATAGAGGAAAACCTAGACTCTCTCAAGTAGAAGATGAAAATGAGATAATAAAATAGACAAATAAAAATACCTTTAAGACAAAGAAGTGATAAAAATTATAGTACCCATGGTGAATATTCGATGGTAATAGAAGCAGTAAAGTATAGTTTTATCTGCATAGTATTATGTCAGAGTAAAACAAAACCACATGTGTAAAGAAAAACTAGAGAAATTCTCTATCACTACAGCAGAAACATGAATGGGATGGATTCGTGAAAGAGAAAACTAAGTTCCATCTTATGAATAAGTAGTGATCCTAAAAAAGAGACCAGACTAATATAAAAGACAAATTATTCAAAAATACTCTAGAAAAAAATTTTTAAATCCGTTAACTTGAGAAAGACCTTAGCCACAAATGGAAAAGGCTCATCTTAGACTAGATAAAGAAAACTAAAATATACACTTAGACATATGAAATTTTGTAAATTTAAAAGATTAGAGAATAAAAGTCTTTTGAAAACCCTGTAAGCAAAAAAGCAAAGAAAAGAGCCTTTGGAAAGATCCTCCTTAGAGCTCTTGATAATATTAAACATGAGTTGCTGGGGGGAAGTGTAGGCAGGAAGGTTGTGCCACCAGAATTCTATACCTGTCTGTCATTCACGCATGAAGTCAGCAGAGAGGTATTCTCAGCTCTGGCAAGGGTTCTGAAATTTCACATGTGTATCTTCCCTGAATGTCTACCGACAAACAAAAGTATGAAAGTAAAATATTCAACAGTGGGAAGATTTAGTACCCAAACTAATCACAATGAACTCTGAAATCATTTCAACAGAGAATGAATTCCAAATGAATGTTGTTAGTGGGTTGCAAAACAGAATGCAAATATTACAAATCAGAAGTTATAACATGAACATCTGTGGATCATTTTTGAACTAGAGTCCTATTTTGTTTGTGTTTTAGAAAACTTTGGAATAGATGCCAACATTATAAAAATCTGGTGATTTTAACATTAAAATCTAAGTTAACTTGGATGAATTGTCAGCATTGATCCACCCACAGACCTGCCTGGCCGCTACCAGCTGTAGCTGAGGAGCAGCTGCCCCTTTACGCTGGGCGTAGTCATCTAAGTCCCCTCCACTCCCTATTTGCATGAATTCATGTTTCCTGACAAGCCTGTGTAAGAATTTGAATGTTACCTTTCCTATAAATCATGAAAGAGAATATACAGTGCAAAATAGATAAAATTCAACAATTATAACTAGATCAAAAGTCCTAAATTATATTAAAAACTGAGTAGTGGGAATGGAGAAATATAAGAACGTACATACGGTTATTTCCTTATATGGTGAGGCTATAGTGGGCAGTTTTGTTTTTGATGTAGAGAGTACATGTTTGTTCAAAATAAGAACTTGTTTGATACAGGTTCTCAAAATGGATATATTTTATCTAAAATACTAGAGAAAAAAAGAAATTTAAAGTTTACTTAGAAAGGATAGGATACATAGTAAATCATAAAGAGAATATAAAAAAATCAAAAAACAAAATGGTGAAGGCCAATCCAAAAATAATGCCAATTTATGAAAATAAATGCAATTCACTTAAATTTTTCTGTCAAGATTCAGAGACTTTAATATTAAATTAGAGATAAACTCCACAAGAGCTACACCTAAACTAAAACAAAATGAAAGTTTAAAAGAAAAAAGAATGGGAAAGTTATACCAGGAAATCAAAATAAAAATTGGCATGCGGCAGATAACAGTGAAAATTATTAATAAACTTGATTCTGTGAAACTTGATGGTGACTTGTTTTGCTTTCAAACAAATTGTCACCACTAAAATTAAAGCTCCACAGGAAACTTCACACACATACTCTTATGTAAGAGTTGCTATTCTTAAAAATAATTCTAACAAAACAATTTGAAAAAGCATTTTTCAGTAGAAAAATATACCAAGGGCTCGTGACAGTTACCAAATAAAAAGTACATAGTGCAAATATGCATATTTTAAAAGTTCATTATGGTAATCACAGAAATTACATCAAAGTAAAGTTATCCCATTTTTCTTCTAATAAATTGGCAATAATGTTTTGTCAAATGTCTCAGTTTAGTGAAGGCTTAACTATATGTTTATAGTCTTTTGTTTATACATTGGTTCAACATCTCTTGAAAACAATCTGAACGTTTGTATCACTACTTAAGTGTGGTCATATATTTTGACGTGGAAATTCCATTTCTAATTTAACACTTAAAAAAGACTGCATATGGCAAAAAAAAAAAAAAAGAAAACTAAACTAATAATATAATTCCAAGTGGCAACAAAAGTAAGCTATAAACATGTATTTCAGTATGTTAGCAATTAAAATTGTACACTTCATCTAGATATCACATTTCTTTAATCATAAGAATGACTTTTTTCCAGCCCTATTCTGCTACGTTCAAGAGGCCCAATCATCTGAGGAAGTGACTTTAAAAAAATAGACTTTCAGTTCTCACAATAATATATGAAATAGGTGTTATTATCCCCCGTTTTAAAGCTAATGAAATGGAGGCGTAGAAATGTTGATAACTTGCTCAGCGTCACAGAGCTGGTTTATTCTCATCCATTGTTGAGCTGAGCAGTTATTAAGATCCTAAATACAAACAGACCAACAAATAAGAAGAGAGCCAGGGCAAAGGAGAAGGAAGGAAGGAAGGAGGGGAGGGAGGGCAGCAAAGTTAGTTTCATCTATGACGTACAATTATGTTATTTCTGTTTTTTGTTTCTTCTTGCTTTCTATGTGTTCAGAATTGAGCAGGTATTATTTAATAATTAGAAAAATGAATGTTCTTAAATAAAGCCAGCTTTAAGGTTGAATTCCCAATTAGTAAGTATTCTGATATAAATACAGCCCATATATCATGGTTGTGTGTTATTCTCATTTCTAATAATTAAAACTTTTTCATGTTTTACTTAATCAGGTCCAAAAATTAAATTCTTAAAAAGTTAGTGAAAGAATAGTGTAGAATACTTCTATTTCAAGCTAATCTTGTTTTTACAACATTTCAACTCATTTTGATTTATCTATACCTTTACGATTAGACATGATGGTGATTTATGCAAAAAGCAGTAACTAAGAAAGAAAGCCTATTCTTTATGTAGAAAAGAGAAATAGATAAATAGCTAATTTTAAAATATTGCGTCTGAATTATTTTGTCAGGTGTAATAAATTAGCATAGTACAGAAACCTCAACATTTGGATTTTTATTTATTTTACTTATTAGACCTAGATAATGATGAATTAGATTATAAAACACAAAGCTATTGATTTCAATGGAGTACATATTTGCCATGGGAGAAGTTTGCGAATGCTGCTTTACTCAGATATTTTATTTTATCAAAAACAAAACTTTCTCTTTTCAGGTCTGAAGTCTTCTGTAGGGATCCTGATCTGTTGCTTGAAGAAACTTACTGGTGTCATTATCCTAACTCTGTTTTTTCTGAGCATATTTTCTTTAATTGGGATGGGGCTTTTCATGGGCAACCTGAAGCATAAATGTTTGCGATGGCCCCAAGAAAATGAAACTGAAACCCTGCACAACAGAACTGGAAACCCATATTATATTCGAGGTAAGAATCACTTGCCATCTATGTCAAAAAAATAGCATTTTTCTTAATGGCAGAGTAATCTTCACAGAAATGTTGAACACTCAACTTCAGAACAAATTCAACTTCAAAATACATTCCTGTCAATGCTGTAATGATGGTCAAATACTAATTTGGATCAGTTTCATTTATCAGGATCACAAAGTTCCAATCTTCAGATAGTTAAATCAGGAAAACTTAAGTTTGGAATTGCTAAATTTTGCAAATTTTTCCTTTAAAAAATAATTAAATATAACCAAAGTCTTATTTGCTATTTCATCAGAGTAGAATCCTCATAATACTACCTTTCTTTCATAAAGTTATTTAAAATATAAATGTAAGTTTACTCGTTAGAAATTTTGAGGTGACCTTATAAATCAAAAAATGGCCTACGTCATAGAAATTCTTACTATTGTTGGATTTCAATTACTGCTGTTAATTTTAAATGCTTTGAGTTATACTTTGGTAAATACTGAAAATATTTAGGCTAATAGAAATAATGCCAGATCTGTATTGCTTATCTCTTATGCATAAGTAATTCACATGCCTGACCACATATCCTCACCATAATCCTGCAGAGGAGATATAAACAACCCCCGTTACAAACAAGGAAACGGAAGTTCAGAGAAATTCAGTGAATCTTCCAATGTACTGTAACTGCTCTGTGGTAAAACTAGGATTCTGACTAAGCTCAGTGTGGTTTTAAAACCTATTCCCAGGGTCAGCCAGGTGGCATAGTGGTTAAGTTTGCACGCTCTGCTCTGGCAGCAGCACATTTGCAGGTTCGCATGCTGGGCGCAGACCTAGCACTGCTCGTCAAGCCACACTGTGGTGCCACCCCACGTAAAATAGAGGAAGATTAGCACAGATGTTAGCTCAGGGCCAATCTTCCTCATACATACACACATACACACAAAAACACCTATTCCCTTCTCACCAGGCCATACTCTCCTGTTGGATTTTTCTCTCATATTAAAATTATCAGGTCCTTTCTGACAGTATTTAGAAAAAGTAAATGCATTTATATTCTTTTAAGGTGTACAGCATGATAGTTTGATTTACAAATATCGTGAAATGATTACCACAGTAGGTTCAGCTAACATCCATCTTCTCATATAGATACAATAAAAAGAAAAGAAAGGAGAAAAGAATAAAAGAAAAAAATTTTCTCCTTGTGATGAGAACTTTTAAGATTTGCTTTAACTTTCCTGTGTATCTACAGGACTGTTAGCTATAGTCCTCACTTTGTACATTACACCCCTAGTCTTATTTATCTTATAACTGGAAGTTTGTACCTTTTGACCACCTTCCTCCAATTCCCCATCCTCCTAACCCCTACCTCTGCTAACCACAAGTCTGATCTCTTTTTCTATGAGTTTGCTTTTTTTTTAAGATTATACATATAAGTGAGATCAAATACTATTTATCTTTGTCTGACTCATTTCACTTAGCATAATGCCTTCAAGGTCCATCCATGTTGTCAGAAATGGTAGGATTTCTTCATTTCTTATGGCTGAATAATATTCCATTGTATACATATACCACAATTTCTTTATCCACTCATCCATCAGTGGACGCTTAGGTTGTTTTCATGTTTTGGCTATTGTAGATAATGCTGCTATAAACATGAGAGTGCAGATTTTTTTTTTTGAGTTAGTGTTTCTGTTACCTTTGGATATATTCCCAGAAGTGGAATCATGGATCATGTAGTAGTTCTATTTTTTTAATTTTTTGAGGATCCTCTATACTCTTTTCCATAGTGGCTGTACCAGTTTACCATCCCACCAGTAGTGCATAAGAGCTCCCTTTTCTCCACATCCACACCAGCATTTGTTATCTCTTGTCTTTTTGATGATAGCTGTTCTAACAGGCATGAGGCAATACCTCATTGTGGTTTTAATTTGCATTTCTCTAATGACTAGTGATATTGAGCATAAAAGCATATTTTTCAACTAATAAAAATAAAGTATTGATAAATCTTATATAGTCCTTCTACATTAATTTTATTTATACTTTGGATTTAATAAGTTCTAAAACAAATCTTGATTAATTTTGCTCATTGGTTTACTCGTAATATGATTATAATGCAAGTAACACAAAACTATTAGTATATGAGTATGTGAAATGTTTCCTTATTATATGTATCTATTTCATGGTCCTAGTTCTGGTGATGAGGACACCAGGAGAGGCCCGTTAGATCTTAGATTCCCTTTGGTTTCTTTGATGTTGTAACAAAATATGCTAGTTATCTAAAAAATAAATGAATTTTGCTACTTCACTGATTATTGCTAAGAAAATAGAATCCAGGTTCTTTTCATCTTTGTTAAAGTACAATATTATATTATAAAGAAATAGCTTTTTAAAGATTGACACTTTAAAATTTTTCCAGTTCTAGTCATTCCATTTCCTCAAAGAACATGCTAGAAATTGCTGAAAATATTAGATTTGTAAAACATTATTTAACCTAATTACCATGTCATAGTCCTTGGATTTAGAAAGTGCTTCAGACTGCCCAGTTCTACTAATGTCAAATTTCGTTTTTTTTTTTACTGCCATTTTAAAGGTTTGATCAATGGTTCCTATTTATGATTTAAAAATTTTTCTAAAATTACTTTAGGTGACAAATTAAAGTGACTTTATTTAAGATTAGAACACTTCAATTTTGTGTATATGATTATACATTGTTGCATATATATATTTGTATGTGTGTGTATATATATATATGTATGCTATGTATATGTGTATATATACACATACACACCCTCAGGACTGATGGGTTTGATCTCTGTGATTTGAATTCAAAACCTGAAAAAACCAATGTTTTTGCATGTATGTTCCCAACTCTGGTGACTGATATCTATAAATACACAACTTACATTTTGATTGACAACAGATAAGGATACCTGGATAAATTCTACGGCTATCACTCAGATTAGCTTGGGTTGTGTTGGACATTAGATGACATCAGGGAAAGTAATTGGCACGGGATGCTCCATGGAGAAAAATAAGCTTCAATATGGGAAGAGAATGGAAATTAAGCCTACAGACAGAAAAATCTGGTCTTCTGCTCAGGAAGGTCATCAGGAGTAAGCCCTGGAAGAAGAGGACCTCAGCTTTCAAACAGATTAGTCTTGGGAATTTTTCCTTCCAGTGTCTAGTCATACCTGGCTGGTTATATTCATTTTTCTGAATTCTGATTTTGAAAGAGATTCTCCTCCTTCTGTGCTGAGCTTTGTCCCTTTCAGTGCAGTGAAACAGGTGAATTGCCTGAGGTCTTCTGGCCCGTGCATCAGATGCTAGGATAGCCTCCTAGATAAAAAAGGCTGGGCTATATGCTCCTTCCTTCTCACACTAGAGAGCACTGTTCATCTGTGCAGATTTAAATAGCTTTCAGATATGTTATTTACTCAATATTAGATATAGAATATCATTTCTTTCTTATTTTTCAGAAACAGAAAACTTTTACTATTTGGAAGGAGAAAGGTATGCTCTCCTTTGTGGCAACGGAACAGATGCTGGGTAAGTGGTGTTAAAATTTTCTTCTATCAAGTCAGTATCACCAATCAGTAGTATTTATTGAATGATTATTGCTTTACTAGTGATTCCTATTTGATTGCATTATCTCATTTTATCATCAAAACTATGCTGAGAAGTGTACAATATGGAATACTGTTAATCCAATTTCACAGGAAAACGCAATAGGCAGACTAGCTAAATGATTTATTCGAGGTCAAGAAGTTAGTAAATGGCAGAGCTGGGACCTAAACAAGGATCTGATTTTCTGCATTCAGTGTTCCTGAGAGCTAGTGACAATTATCAAGAAAAACAATATAATCTTTTCTTTGGCCAGAAACCTTTGAAGAAAAGAAATAGTGAAGATATGCTGTTATTTCACTTATTTATGGCTTGTATATCTTTTATGATTATAATATACATTAACAAAGAGCCTATTGTTCTTAAAAATGGTGCTTATAAATAATTCTTCAGTGAGATGACAAAGTTCTTAAGTATTATTGTCTTATAATTTCAGATGAAGAGATAAGAAAATTATGTAAAGTGCTTCTCAGCAGTACTATGACTCATGTAATTTCTTATGTTACTTTCTCAGCTGGGATGACTTGACACCCATTTGTAGGCTCAGCTCTTTCATAGGCCCTGGGGCCCAGATTGACGAAAGGCACATGGTGGGAGGGGAGCATGAGTTATGTAGTTTACTTTTATTCAGATGATTTAGCCATTTTGTCACTTGCTCAACTCTTTTTGCCCAGCTACCGCTGGGATTCCATTCTATTCTCAAGTCTAAATTTCGCCTCCATCACATGATGTCTACCCAGTCTCACTCTAGCTACCTGTTTTTATGGACATCCCAAACTCAAATATGACCTGAAATGCTTGTTGAAATTATCTGGTCATGGATAGTCAGAATCGCAATGATGCATTTTAAGGCCAGAAGAGAAAGTCATGCAATGTTGCACCTGTACCCATCATACTTTACTGTGTGGTAAAATATCCCAAAAGCTCATGCTTTAAGACAAGAACAAAAATTCATTTGTTCAGATTCTGTGGGTCAGCAATTTAGCAACCTCAATGCACAAATACTTTTTAAACCTATGTTTACATCACATTTGTTAACTGCTAACAAATGTCCAAAACAAGTCTCATGGCCAAAGCCAGAATAATGTGGAAGCTAGCTATACAAGGGTGTGGATAGGGGAAAGTATGATAATACGAGGCCACTGCTGTAATAATTGACCACAACACCCAAGCCCCCAGTAGAAAAAAGTATGAAGACTCCATGAAAGGAAATGAAATAAATGTTTAATCTGATCTTTCTACTGAAATGCAAGTACTGCTCCCGAATTATTGATGTGATAAATGTTTTCTCACCTTTAAATAATGGGATCTCAGGGAGTGAGGTGAGATCATTTGAAAATTAAGCCCTCCCCTACTGCGGTTGTATTTTTATCAGTGTTATTTTCCATCAATTATTCTTTCTCTTTGATATTGGGTTGTAAAGAAATCTTTAACAAAGGCTTGGCAAAAACTGTTCGTGAGGCCCTTTTTTCTGTTAGCTTAATTAACAACTGCTCACTTATATCAATTTAAAATCTAACTCATTTGCAGCCTTTTTGCTGGGAATTGTTTGGGAGAAGACCAGTTACTCCCTGTGGAAAAGGGAGCCCTCTATGATTCATGGGCAGGTTTCTATATTTAGGATTTGGCCATAATCTAAAAGTCCCGTAAGAGTAAACAGTTTTTCCTTTCTTTGTCTTCTTAGTCAGTGTCCTGAAGGATATGTGTGTGTAAAAGCTGGCATAAACCCCGATGATGGCTACACAAATTTTGACAGTTTTGGCTGGGCCTTACTTGCCCTATTTCGGCTAATGACACAGGATTACCCTGAAGCACTTTATCACCAGGTAAGAACAGAGAGAATCCGCACTGCATGTAAGAATGGTGCCATGCTCTTCCCTTCTAAAATAATGGTCAAGTGTAATGGAGTTTATTAAATTTTTATGTGGAAAAGAAGTTGAGGATAGAAGAAAAGAGAACTGGAGTTGTTGAATGTCCAGCTATATGTTAACACTGTGCCCAAGTCTGTGCCCTTATGTATGATATCTCATTTAATCTTTGAAGTAATCCTACAAGATCAGTGTGTATATATATATATGTATGTATATATATCAGTATATATATATATGATATATACTGCAAGATCAGTATATATATATGTATGTATATATGTATATATATATATATCTGTATATATACATGAAGACAGTAAGATCAGAGTGGTTGAATAACCTCCCCAAAGTTACAACACTAATATCTGCCAGAGATCACTGTTATGCTCTGTAATATCATACATTCGATATTAACTAAGTAAAGAGCATTTCTAGGTACTAATTCTTTAGTCAAAAATTTTGAACCTATGAGATTACCATGTATTAAGCAATTATTTATTGAATGCCTACAATGTATTCTTTCTCCTCAATTCTTCTATTTCTTCTTATTCCCCTTTAAAATTCAGAGCCAGCCTTTAGGGTCTAGTGGTTAAAGTTCAGCATTTTCACCACTTTGCCTGCGCAGGTTCACTTATTGGTCACGGAACCACACCACCTGTCTGTCAGTTGCCATGCCGTGGTGGCGGCTCACACAGAAGAGCTAGAAGGACTTAAACTGGGATATGCAACCATGCACTAGGACTTTGGGGAGAAAAAAAGAGGAGTATTGGCAACAGACATTAGCTCAGGGCAAATCCTTCTCTGCCAAAAAAAAAAAGAAAAGAAAAAGAAAAAAACATATATAACAAACAGTTGCTAAAAAAAATAAATATATTCAACCGTGCTCCAGTTATAACAGACTTGCTGTTGAGACTTGAAATCCAAATTCTGAGTGTCTTTCTTCATAACTCATTATTTGTGTGCCGTAGTTTCTCAGAAAGATAATAATACTCGTTAAAATGGAGATCCAGTTTTCCTTTAAGAGTTTTATCACAGTAGACTATGCAGTGTTATTTTAGCAGTGTAGTTACTATCAAAGGATATTGGATAAAATAAATAAATTACTTTAAATTCCAAAAATATTTGTAGTTGAAGGAGAACATTCTTTTTTTAAACACACACACCATACTTTTTATAATTGGGTACATAAATTATGGTGTGTGTGGGTGTGTGTACAGGCCAGTAAAAATGATAGGTTTATGTGATATATTTTTGGCACAAAGGTTCATGATATATTATTAAATTAAAATCAAGTAAACTAAACATACATGTAGCACAAGTATATTTCTAGTAAAAGAAGTATATGAAAATATTACAAGTTGCATTTTTCTTTATGCAAACTATATTTTTCTAGTTTTGTAAGATTAACATTTATACTATTTCCCAAACTGTTTGCCTCCTCCACAACACTAGGAACTTATTTCTAAAATAATCTTATCTTGTTATCCTCCTTCTAAAAATCCTTCAGTGGTTTCCAGATTCCTATGGGATGAGGTTCCCATAGGAACTGAGAGATGCTCTCCAGATTTATTTCTTACCAATGTCCCAATATAAACTCTCTGCTTTATTTGATTTCCTAAATGAGCTTTTCCCATAATTTCTTGTTTCAGAGTATGTTGTACCCTCTGCCTAAATTCACATTTCTTTCTGTCTTCAGTCTCATGCCTCAAATTCATGCCTCAAAGCCAGGTTTCTTCTCTGAGCTTTTCCCCAAGCCCTTCTCTCAGAGTTAGGCATATCCTACACCAGAATTCCACAGTACCCTATAATTGCCTCTGATAGCAGTTATTTTAATTGCCTGTTCAGCTCTTCCTCCCACTAGGAGATGAACTACCTAAGAAGGAATATTTTGTCTTCTTTAAAGTTTTGTGTTCTCAGCATCTAACACATAGAAATGCCTAATGAAATTTTAATAAACAAAAACATAAATGAATATTTATGGATTGTGCCACTTTATACAATAGTAAATGTCTTGCTTTTTTTTTCTTTACTGCCCTCAAAGTATGTTAGCTACTTTTCTTCTTAGCATTGGTTTAAGGGAGATGCTTTTTCACTACCAGTGAAATGAGCAGTCAGTCTGGAAGTGCCCTGGTGCTGGAGTCCATTCAGGACCTTCATCATTATTGCGCTCTAAGGTTTCTTTTTGTTATTTTTAAGATTGGCACCTGAGCTAACAACCGTTGCCAATCTTCTTTTTTTTCCCTGCTTTTTCTCCCTAAATCCTCCCACTACATAGTTGTATATTCTAGTTGTGGGTCCCTCTAGTTGTGGCATGTGGGATGCCACCTCAACGTGGCCTGATGAGCAGTGCCATGTCCGCGCCCGGGATCCGAACCAGGGAAACCCTGGGCCACTGAAGTGGAGCGCACGAACTTAACCACTCAACCATGGGGCCGGCCCCACACTCTAAGTTTTTATTAACTAGAGTAGATAAGGCTTGCTTTGATTTGGACTGAATTTATACTGTAAGCATTGCCCTAAACTAAACTGATTATGGCTAGGGAAATTCAGGAATTATCCCCAAAGAGTACAGCTCATGTTTTGGAGAATATCATTCTTCATTCATTCAACAAATATTTATTTGACCCAAGTACTGTTTGGTGCACCATGGGTACAGAAAGGAACAAAACCAAGTATCAGTCTTCATGGAATGGAGTTAAGCTTAACAATAGTTAATGTGTATTGAATCCTTACCATGGGCTACGATCTTTGCATGTATCATTTCATTTGATTTTTTAACAAATCTATTATATGGGGGCTATAATTAGCTCCGATTTTATAGTAAAATATAATAGAACTAGAATTTGTCTTCTTCTCCATCCTAATAAGAGTGTATACTTTTATCCTCTGCCAGCTTCATATGGTGGAAAGAAAAAAAGTTGTAGATTTGGGCATTCCCCCATAGCTGTGAGATCTTTGGCAAGTCATTTTGCCTATCTCATTTTCATCTCTCTTCTGCATATTGGAAATAATAGTACAGTAAATACCACACAAAGGTACTGCACAGAATTAATGAGGTAATAAACATAAATGTTTATTAATGTTCGTGGCCTGGGATATACTCCATAGTATCTATTACTGACTCTTGAATGTACCAATGTATATGACAGCTAGTTCAATGGGAAAAATATTTAACCAAATCATAAATAGCTGACTCACTGGGATAATAGGGTTTGTTAAAAATACTTTTAAAGACAAATATACTATGGATTAATCAGAAATTATTTCTGGTTGAATGTTAGAACTCCTACTAATCTGTAAACATTAGTAACTGTTATATCAACACAATATTTTCTGTAAATAATACTTATCTATTAATTCAAATGGATGCTTAAAAATTAAAACTATTCTCATTTGTTTTCTTGAATTTTGTTCAATTTAGTCAATGAGGATAAAGCAGTGGACTGTATTTTGGATTTGTAGTGTCTACTCATAATTTTCTAAATTTTTAAATTTTTTGATCTCTTAGTTAATTATTATGAAATAAAATCTAGTCCATGCTCAGTTTGGAAATCTAAAATCTTGTATTTTTCTATTCATTAGTTGACTTCATATAAGTGAATTATATGACTTTCGCATGTAGTTTGCCTAAAGGTTCTTCACCAAAGCAGTTATTCTGACAGAAATATTCCTGTTCCCCACACTTTGAGTAGACCTGACCTTGTACCTTGTTATGGTGTTTCCATAGAGTAATGGTCAGAAGAAAATAATCTCCAAACATTCATTCTCTGACTTCATTGAATTTTATATATTTAAAGATTCTACTGCTAAGGAAACAATCTTCCATATTCAGACTGCCCAGCTTTCTTTATTGAGAGATGAAAATTTTTTACTTTCAGTATGTTTTCTCTATTAATGAAGATATAAAAGTCAAATACTCTAAGTTAAATAAATTACTAAATTATTCCTTAGGTATTACCATGTATTTTGTATCTTACATCTATACCTTCAAGTTGAAGAGCTTTTTGCTTAATTTTTCAGGTAGAGCCGGAACTTAAACTGTTCTGTGATTACTTTCTACTTATAGCTAAATTATTTTCATAACAAAATTACATTTCTCATTTTAAAATAGGTGATTACAGGAAGACAAATAACGTCTTTGTCTTATTGTCCACCTCTTCTTAGATCCTCTATGCTTCTGGGAAAGTCTACATGATATTTTTTGTTGTGATAAGTTTTTGGTTTGCTTTTTATATGGCGAGTTTATTCTTGGGCATACTTGCTATGTCCTATGAAGAAGAAAAGCAGACAGCTGCTGAGAAAGCTAAGAAGATTGAACCAGAATTTCAGCAGACTCTAAAAGAATTTCAAGAAGGAAATGAAGCAGCTGAGGTAAAAATTTTTTTCAATGTTTCGTAGAATCACAGAGTTTGAGTTATCTTCTCAAGGTCTTGGGGTAGATTGCCTTCTACCAGATGGTCAAAATCTGTGTGTGGTTCTTGATAAGAAGATCAAAAGTGATTTTGATAAGAACACTTTTGCTATATAACGTTCTTTCCTGGCTGCACTGTGGCAATAGTGACCAACATCTTTAAAGATTTCTTTAATATACACAAATTTTTTGTTCCCAAACGTGTATTACTGCTGCTGATAAACTATAAGTATATTATAGCTTTTTCAAATCTGACTTTTCTTAATGTAGATATAGTTTATTAATTCAAACTTGCTTCAGACAGCACATCAGAATTAACTTGGAAAATTGCAGCATTCAACTCAAAAGGGGTAGTGCCTTCCACAATTCAGCAATCATGAAATACTAAAAGCATGCAGAAAAGGACAGTACTGAAGTTGTAGAAAGAGAAAAAAGTCATTTTTTGGCTTTCTAGCTCCTTCAAGAAGAAATGCACCATGCATCATGACATAGGGTATTATTTTATCCATGGAATAATTAAATCCGTGGTTAGTAAAACTTGATAAGGTTTTAACCTAATTTTCAATAGCTTTAGTGTTATGTTTGAATATATTTTCAGACTTTTAGCCTCATAGTAAAAGATTTGTTCTATGACTCTAAAAGTTTCCATGACAGAAGTAGCATTAAAGAAGTTGTAGAAAATTATCTTTAAAAATCTAAATTGTGATGTAAGTGTGCTAAAAGTAAGAACAGGACCCAGGAAGCAACCAGAAGTAGCTTTCTTGTATTCCGTAGGACCTGGCAACCTCAAACCTCTTCCTTGGTTTGGAGAGGGATAGGTTTAGCCCTGTCTTCTAACACCCCTACCTGGAGCTGTTAAGGTATGCAGTGGACAGAAGCCAAGCCACCTGGCTCATGACTCTTCCAGGGGGTGTTACTTCCCCCACTCCCCATGTTGGGTGGAGCCTTCCTGCCTGGGAGCTTGTTCTTTGGAGGGTGCTGGGCCCAAAGTGTCCACAGTCAAGTCAAAGCGGTCCTACTCCACTGGTCTAGTTACAGGGCCCTCACTTTGGGGAGGGGAGCCATGCCCTGCCTCTTTTTTCATCCCTCTGGATTTGTTACAATTCTGTACTCTTAACACCTGCTAATAAAGATTGCCTACCCTGGAAAAAGAAAAAACTAGAAATACATTTTCTGCTAGATGGAACAAGTGTAGATTGAGGGAGCACACAAAGAATAGAAAGGAGCTATACCCAGGACTCTCTCCTTTAAAGAGGATAAAAAGAGATGGGGAAAAGTAAAGGGCCAAGATACACTCTGGCACTAAGTAGAATGTGTAGTAAGCCTGGCTAGGAGGTTCATTAATACCAAGGGTACCTTCTGGGTCAAAAGGGGGAAAATGTTAACTCTCCTACATAGGTAACTCTTTAAAAGTCATCATCAACGAACAAGCTCTAGAAAAGTCATTCTACTAAAAAGTGGGGCCTGAATGACATCATGTAGGGTCATAATAAATGGCAAGTTATTGATAGATACTTGTGTCTGAGATCCATAATCTACATACTGTTGAAAAAGGAGCAATTATAGACCATATGAAGAAAACATGTATAAAACGAGGCTATTGAGTATAGCCGTTATTCTACCCATGAGGAAGTCACAGAAAAATAAATTACAAAAGCTTTCTGTCCCTAGAAATGAGTCTGGGGTCCTTCAGATTGAATGATTACAGCCTGAATGATATGTTGAATGTGTAATTTGTTTTGAAGTGGCATTTCAAATGTCAATGGCTACACACAAATGTATCCAAGAGCATAATACTTCTCTTATCCTAAGATGAGACGCCCTATTAACTATGCTTACGAAGAACTTGGATTATTTCCCAATTTCCCAATATCTCCATTCATTTGACTGCTCTGGGTCACATAAAGCCTTTCTGATTTTAATTAAAATCTTTCAATTATAAAGGATTTCTTTTCCTGGAAGAGTACTAGAACAGTTTGTCACGCAGAAGTTTTCTGGGAAGTCAGAGTGAAAGTCATTTTCACAAAATTTATTTTCTTTTCCTTTTTTATTGATACATAAGAAAACGCTGGAGAGAGAAGAATTTAAAATGGAACATACTGAGGACCCTTTAGGTGACTGATCTGATTTAAAACTATGCAGATTCTAATTCCAATGTTGGAATTACCAGGAGATTGCTTAAATGCTCATAGGAAGGCGGTGGATCGTATTAGCTAAAAGCAGTTTTATGGTCAGATAAATATAGATTTCGGTCCATTTTAGTCACCTAATAGATGTATGATATTGCCAAATCTGTTAACCTTTCTAAACTTCAGCTTACATCTGTAAGATGTATATAATTATAGTAACTGTTTCATAGGTTATTGTGAGATTCAAATGAAATAAATGCTGTAAAGCACTTGTCCATGCTTAGAATATACTAAGCAACTGAAAAAATGTTAATGGCTAATTATAGGGAACACAGAAGACAAACACAGAAGGCACGGCACTCCATATGGAGAATATTCCATCAACACAAAATTCTTAAGTCTTTGACTATATCCCCGTTTAATGATAATTAAAATAATAATAATAATGTGCAATATTTATTGAGTGTCAGCTATGTACCAGAAGTATGAAAGGTGTCTTCATGAATTCTCAAATTTAATCCTAATTGAGGAATTCCAGTTGCAGAGTTTGATCTATATTTATTGATTATCTAATTTCTCAACACTGAGGAAGAGAACCCATTTTTCACCACTTTGTTGTTCTGGAGGCGCAAGGCTGAAACAATATTATTACATCAATTACACAGTTTGCAGGTGAAACTTTCCTATGATTTGCCAGTTACTGGTAAAACCTCAGGAAGAGAATCAGATATGTAAACTGTAGGAATACAAATATTTTCAAAAATATTTGCCCATCTAAACTGACATCCTTAAAGCTCATCTATCTAATTAAATAAAACATTATTGATTATCTGCTATATGCTAGGCATTGTACTAAGCATTAGAGCTAAAACAATTAATAAATACAAATATAGTGGCTATCTTCATGAAACTAATGGTCTAATGGGGAGATAGACTGTAAAATTATCACAAACACAAAATTATAAATCTAGGACCACCAGACATTACCTATTTCCTGATGTTATGAAATAGGAAACATAAAACACCATGTACCATATATTCTTGCCAAAATATGAGCTAAGTCTAATAAACCTCTAGATCTAACTATCTTTTTCCACAGACTACTGTATAGGAGAGAAAAGAATGCATTAAATTACACTAATAGGACACAATCTTCCAAATCAAGAAAGAAGTAAATTCTACAGTATAGGCAACCCGATATCTTCAACAAATAAATCACATAGAAAAAAGTAAACTAAATATAATATGTGGATCTCTTTTGTATTTTGATTGAAGCAAATCAACTATAATAGAATGTTTGTGATCAATGAGAGAAAATTGAGCATGGTCTGGATATTGAATAATAGTAAGGAATTACTAATTTTACTGACTGTGGTAATGATTTTTTAAAAGCTTATTCTGGTAATTATTTAATATCTTAAATTTGATTTAAAATGTTTCAGAAAAAAGTAGGGTGAGTAGTACGTGAAAAATGAAGAGTATAAAGTTATTAATTGTTGAAGCTAGATGTTGAGTATCTGTATTATGGGATATTGGGTTCACTGTGTTATTCTCTACTAAAAAAAATTAAATGAAACTGTGCAAGTGCTGTAAAAGAGAGAAACATGCTGCTTTGAGAGCCTATAATAAAGGATTTCTCTGAGTGAGAAAAGGTTTTCATGAGGAAGTGACACTTGAGCTCGTGTCTGAAGAATGAGTTCATGCTATATAGGGAGAAGGAACAGAGTGAGTCAGAGGATTAAAAAGGCCAGAGTGGCTGCAGTAGAGAGAGCAAGTCTGAGTCCGAGACGAACTCTTCAGGCATTCACTGCTAAATGCTAGAAATAGGACTGGCTTCTTCCTTCTTCACACCTCCTCTCCAGGGAAAATTTAACCAGTCGGGAGAAGAAGAATCCCAGCCCCGTTTTTCAGTCAAATTTTAACTGGATTGTCTAAAATTGAGGCATATGCCCTTATTAGCTCTTAAACTTCAGAAAAGAAGAGTTATTGAGTTATGATCCTCCCAATTTGCATGGTAAGATAGCTATGTTCTTTGTCATTGGCCAACCTGTGAGCATTCATTCAATATTTTTGAGAAGCGCAGTCAAGGTAAATATATTACTAGACCGATACATGGTTCGTTCATTTTATATTCTAAAATACACCCATAGTTCAAGCCATATTAACAGAGAATTGAGCATTGACTATATCAACAGTAACATTGTTACTCTCCCATTCCTCCCCGCTCAGTCCTCCCAACACGGACAATTATCTTTACTGAATTGCTCCTTGATGATTCCATCAAACACTGTCACTATCAGAAATAGATCTATGAGAAGTAGTTCTTCTGTGTTGAGTACAGTGGAGGGTATTAGCCACTATATCACAAAGTATCATCTTTGTGAAGATACACCTAGGAAATCCCTGTCAGATCTTAATAACAGAAAAATTATATTTCTGTTGGTTAAGTCATGGAAATTTGGGATTATATAAATTATAACATATTTTCTGTAACTTTGCAGGTCAGCTAAAAAGTACTTTCTGGAATAAGCATGGCTTAAGTAAATAAATTAACCTCAGGTCCTGAGTTTTTAGCCTACTTTTTCAATCAAAAAAAGAAAGGTGAGAGGACGGAAATCTGTAGACCCGCAGAATCCATCATTTTCCTGATGGAACGCAGTGCGTAGTACAGTTGGTTTTCACCTCCTCTAGCCCCAGTATTTGTGAAATTAGAGACGACTTGACTGACTCTGAGTGAGATGAACATAATTCCCTTAATATCTATCGTGCCACTTCAGATAGACCGCAGCAGAACTTGCCACCCAGAGAGCGCCAAGTAGGGCTTATGGGTGAGCCTCAACCACGAGTTCCCTCAGTGTTAGGGCAGCGGCAGCCCCTGCCAGTTAACTCTACTCAAGAGCAGCTTCATCTATTTAAACTTATTTACTATTTATTTCACCTCTTTAGCTTCACCTACTTAACAAGTTAACAAACATACAAATATTATCATTCTTTGTGTGTGCCAAATGTAAAAACTATTGGAAACTCTATGGTGTAATATCACCTGCCCATTGTCAGTTTCTTAGAGTGTAAATTCAAATACGCATTTCACACATGGTCACTAGAAACATCTGGGGCTATACTTGTAATAATTATGAATGTTTAGAACTTGTAGCATCTACATCAAAGCCTAGGAGTTTGAGTGCCTTTCCAATGCAAGGGTTCTTTAACTCTATGTAAGCACATCAGCGAAACAGAGGGTATCTTAAAACCATTACCCGAAAGACATGAGAGACGGAAAGGCGAGATTCTTTTATGGAATTATCATATATGTTCTAACAAAAGCAATCCTTTTAAATCCATTCTATTGTCTGATATTCGTCAAAACTTATTTCATCATCACAACACTAAATCATTTTGACTTTACCAAGAGTTTACAAAGTTAAGATATCCTCAAGGAAAAAAATTTAAGGTGTTAGATAAATGCTTTTATTATTCAGTGCATGTTTGACAACTGGATATTTACAATAATCCTAAACTATACATTGAATTCTTTGTCAGATATGGGTAATACCACTAATATTCCCATCTTATGCTACTTTTTAGTTGACTTCATAGTATAAAATTATTTTGTTGAGTTGTGAGTTACACACATTTGTTTTCCAAATAATCTCAAATCAGTTTAATACTGCCTATAGTGTAGAGTAGCAAATGGTAGAAAACAGAGAGGCTCCTGGAGGTAAGACTCAGCATTTTTAATAAGGCTATAAACCTTCCTCTAGCTATAATCTTGGATCTACAAAAGGGAGAAGCCATTATTAGATTCATCAATTTTCTTTTTAGACCAACACCACTCAAATAGAAATGAAGAAAAGATCACCAACTTCTATGATCACTTCTTTGGATATGTTGGATGATGCTGCCATCAGACGTAAAGAAGGTAAGGTAAAAAGTATTTAGACACTATGGAAGGTACTATTCATAAGATTCACTTGTAAAGAAATCATTGCAATTTCTTCAGAATTTTAGGTGATAATAACTAAAATTTAAGGAACAATCTGAGAATATTAGGATGAACAATGCATAAAAATTCCGTAAGTGTAGTGTTTTAAACATTGGAAAGGGTCACCAAAGAGTGCCAAGGAATTTTCTTTAACATTGAAAATGACATAGAAGTATTAACATGGCTAAAAAAGAGGTTGAAGTATATAGCATTAATATATTAATGCCCTTTCTATATTTGTCTCTGCTTTTTCTACTTATAACTAGTAACTCATTATATGGACAATATTGAAGGGCATTATTTTGTAAAGCATAGAAATCTATAAATTATAAATCATAGTACTCTCAACTATATTCCATAATTGTTTTCTTGAACACAATTCTAACACACAGAACCGGTTCTAATATACAGTTCTTCTCATTTTCATTTGTCTTACTCAGCAAGCGTGAAAAAAATAGAGAAAATGTACTTTGCTCTCATTTTTATTAGTATGAAATATTTCAGTTTGCTAATTCCAAATCGTAAGTCTGATTTCAAACCTCTCTTTGCATGCAAAAGTCAGAGTTGTCTGTTAGGTAGAACTTAACCAATTTGCTAATGTTTAACTTTTCTATTCTTTTGTTTCAGAACTTAAAAAATCCAGGAAAGGATGTTCATTGTGTTGGTATAGATTTGCTCAAACTTTTTTGATCTGGAATTGTTCTCCCTGTTGGTTAAAATTGAAAGAGTTTGTCCATATGATTATAATGGACCCATTTACTGATCTTATCCTTACCATATGCATAATTCTAAACATGTATTTTTTGGCCTTGGAACATTATCCAATGAGTGAAGAAACCATCAGTGTTCTCAGCATTGGAAACCTGGTAAGGCTATTATTGTACATTATGTTCATTTTCAATTTCAACTTTTCTTTAGTTGTCACATCTGCATTATTTTACTTTGTAACTCCAGGATGTTTCAAATGCATTGTGAGAGTATTGAATGAAGTATTGTGTTCATGCTTCCCCGCTCCACTGCCCCCAGCCCTGCTTGTAAACCTTCTTATGACTGAATAGGTTTATAGCTAGAGTTTAAAATTCTGCTATTTAAATTTGGGATTCCTCAGGTTTCTTGGCAGTCAGTTTAAGTGGAATTATTTATTTCCTCTCCCTTCCCAAATCTACCCTCTCTTGGTACCACAGCCCCTGGATCAGAGTAGGGCAGAGGTGAAATAAGAGACATAAGTTCTTCACTGACACCTGAATTCTGAATCCCAACTACAGCTGCACCTGACCCCATCTCTCTAACCACGTGTCTTTGCCTTAGATTGGAGTTTATCATTTTGGCAAGGTATTTTTGAGAGTTGCCTATCCTTTTTTCATGTACAGTGCAGAAGACAGAACAGATTTCTGGAGCTTAAAAATAAGTCACATTCAAGCAAATCTATATTGTTTAACTTTATTTGCTTTTATTGTTGTTGTTGTTTGGTTGCTTAGTATGAATATAAACAGCCAAACTGCTAACCAGTTTTGAATTATACATTTACTTGATACCAAAACAGTAATTTAGTTATTTCTGATAATTTTACGGTTTTTAAAAGACAGTTTTCATAGGTTTACTTTGCTTTTTTTTTCCGGATCTTATAAGTACTTAAAAAATTTTTTTATAGTTAAAAAAATTAAATGTTGTAACATGTACTCCATATCCCAAAAGGAACTTCAAAATGGAAAGATTTTCACCCTCCAATATTCTTTCGTTTTCTTCCAGGATGGCTTTGATTAAAATAATTGAAGATTCTGTGTAGAGAGTTTGACATTGGATTGTTATATAACGTGTATGAGTCTTTCCTTGTAATACAGACGCCAGAACTAATCCGATCTTGACAGAAGAACTGTGAAGAATGTGGCAGTGAGAAGTTTCAGTTTCTGTGTATGAGGTTCTGAAGGAGCTACTGGAATCATATTCTCATCCACATGTTTTGTTTTTATTTAGGTTTTTCTTGGAATTTTCACAGCAGAAATGATTTTTAAAATAATTGCCATGCATCCATATGGGTTTTTCCAAGTAGGTTGGAACATTTATGATTGCCTAATTGTGTTTCATGGTTTAGCAGAACTTTATCTAACGAATATTCATGGAATGGCTCTTTTGCGATCATTCAGGGTGGTAAGTAGAATCCAAGACCTAAATTTTATTTGATGAAATTTTATCTTAGTTTCTTCAGACATAAAATGGAAAGAATAGTAATACCTACCCCTATGGGACATTGGGAGTATTAAATGAATTAATTTGTATATAGAGAGCTTAGAAAGTGCCCCCAGCAAAGAGTAAGCAGTCACCAGTGCTGTTATTTGACCCAAGCATTAAAGGAAATGGCCATATATGCAGCACCCTTGAGATATAGTTCTAGGAAGCAGGGCCAGGGTTACTGGGTAAGTTTTGAGAGGCAGGATAATGGAGAGTGTCAGAAGCTGAATACCAGTGTGTAACTGAGGAACTGGAATCAGGCGAGTATTTCTACATGTAGGGTAGAAAACTTTGTAAAAGAATAATCAGGCCATCAGAATATTATTATGAAAATTATTGTCAGAATCAGTATATATCTGCAATGTAGGGTGATGATAAATATCAGAAAACTAGGCAAAGAAATATTGTTATTAGAATGGTATTTATGGAAATGTTAAACATTTGATATATAATATATTGCCACATTCTAGTAACAAGTTGAAGGAATGTAGCAGGAATCAAGAACAGTTAAGTAGATTTGATCTTATGTAAATAATCCTTCAGAACCCTGTCTTAAATCCTCATCCATAAACATTTTTAATGAGTAAGAGAAATATATGCAAGATGTAGTTATCAAATTTATGAATGAAACAGACTGGGAAATACAGAAAGTGTGATAAAAGAGAGTATAAAAGAATATTTGAAAAGCTAGTAATGGCCTGAGTCTAAGATGATTAAGTTTTACCTGACTAAATGTAAGGTCCTACTCATGAGTCCAGAAAGCCAACTAAGTATTATAAAAAACTGGGAAAGGTATAGCACATATAAAAACAATGTATGGGTTTTAAATGACTAAGTTCACTGAGATATGGTAGCCAAATATGTTAAGGTAATCTTATGCTATGTCAATAGAAATAAAAAATCTAATGAAAAGAAGGGAAATATTCAGACTACACCTAGAATGTTGTGTTTGGTCTTTAATATGTTACTTTAAAAGGGAAATACACAATAGGACCTTCAATGGAATTCAGTGGAACCTCACACAATTTTTCAATATCATCTCTATGTCAGAATGTGGGAGAACAGCCCATGTATTGTGACAAGCAAAGGAAAGAATGGATAGTTGCCCTACAAGATGTTAAAACATAAAACTAGAGTAATTATAATAGTATAATATTGAATGGAAATTGACAGATCAATAGAAGAGGCTATGTATGGATTTAGTATAAAATGCTATAGAATATGCATGATGTATTAAGAATTTTTTTGTACCTAAAATGAATTTTCAGAGGTTACTATTAATAATGCTAAAAACTGAATACTACGTAAAAGACTATATATGTGTATCTGTATAATGCTGATAAAAATTTTAAATGTGCATCATGATAAATAGTGACCAGGTTTTTTCTTGTTTGTTTCTTATTCTTGTTTTTTACATTGCTCTATTAGTTGCGAATTTTCAAATTGGGGAAATATTGGACGACATTTAACATTCTGATGTTGACTCTTAGTAACTCACTGGAGGCCCTGAAAGACTTGGTCCTGCTGTTGTTCACATTTATGTTCTTTTCTGCTGTGGTTGGCCTGGAGCTGTTTGGTTTAAGCTACAAAGAATGTGTCTGCAAAATAGACAAAGACTGTCAACTCCCACGATGGCACATGCATGACTTCTTCCACTCCTTCTTGAATGTGTTCCGAATTCTCTGTGGAGAGTGGATAGAGACTTTATGGGATTGTTTTAAGGTAGCAGGCCAATTCAGCTGTATTCCTTTTTACATGATGGTCATATTAATTGGAAACTTATTGGTAAGTAATACATGCTTTCAAATTTTCCTTGAAAAATTGGTGTAATGTAGTCTGGTATTTTCACGATGTAGATTTATGGAATCCAGTGGCCTATAACTCTGCTGTCCAATATGGTGGCCTCTGGCCACATGTGGCTATCGATCAGTTGAAACATGAGTGGTCAAATTTGAGATATGTTATAAGTGTAAAATAACCACTGGATTTGAAGTCTTACCCAAAAAAAGAATGTAAATTATTTCATTAATAATTTTATATTGAATGCATTATAAAATGATAATATTGTTGATAAATTTAGTTAAATAAAATACATTAGTAAAATTAATTTCAACTGTTTTGTTTTATGCTTTTAATGTGGCTACTGGAAAATTGCACATGTGACATGCCTTGTATTTCTTTGGATAGCACTGGTTTATAACCTTGCTACTCAAAGTAGCACTGGCATCATGTGTGAGATAGTTATCAGTGCGGGCTCTCAGACCCCATCCCAGACCAATGGAAGCAGAATTTACATTTTAACAATATCCCCAGGTGATTTGTATGCACATCAAATTTTAAGAAGCACTTAGGTGTAATATTGGTTGTCAAACTTGGCTGCACATTGCAATTACCTGGAGAATTCATAAAAATATACTAATGCCTTGGATCCATTCCCAGAAATTATGATTTTATTGGTATCTGGACATAGCTTGATCATCAGGATTTTTTAAAAATCCTAATTTGATTAAATTATGCAGCAAAATTTGAAAACCACTTATCTATAAAACTATTATGCATTAACTAAGAGGGAAAGCTTTCACTTTTAAATTTTCAGTAATTGAAGTGGTGTTACATGAATTGAGTAAAAAGCTTTCACTTCTTCTAAGGAAAAAGAATTGCTTATAAAAGAAAATTGTTCTTACGGGAAAAAAAAGATACTCAATATTTGCTTTTCACTCATAAGTCGTAGAGATCAAGCACATTTCCCAAAGACTGAAAAAAAAAATCACAGGTTAGGCTCCATTGTATCAGTGCCCTGCCTCATTACTTCTATTTACCTGAGGCATAGCCCTATCTTACACTTAGCACATTGGCATTATGTTTAATTGTTGATGTACTTGTCTGTTTTCCTTATTAAACTGTAAGCTCCATTGGCATTATGTTTAATTGTTGATGTACTTGTCTATTTTCCTTGTTAAACTGTAAGCTCCATGAAGGAAGGGATCATGACCCCTCTATATCATCAAAGCCTACGACAGTGCTCGACGTGTAAAAATACTTCAATATCCTCTGCCTTTGTAACTATTGGTATGCTTTCAGCTCCCAGTGAAAATATTTCAATACACTCCTCCTTTTTAGCTATTAGTACACTTTCAATTCCCAGTGACATGAAACATTATTCTAACTGGCTGACACAAAAATGAGCATATGTATCGGCGTACATAACTCCAAAATATCAGAGAGATTTCACTTCAGTGTGGTGTGGCAGTGATGTTCAAGCAGGATCATTACAGACAAGTCTTTATATATCTCAGATCTGTCTTTCTCTATGTCCCTTACTGGCTAGTAGCCTCTGTTTTATCAAGATAGCTGCTGCAGTCTAAACCTTCTCATTTTCATATCACATCAAGTCCAATAGAAGAGAAAATTCCTGTTTCTTTCCTAAGAGCCACAGCAAATTTCTCCTATTATTACATTAGCTCTGAGTCATGTGTCCATTTCTGAACCAATGTCTATTTCCCAGAGTGTGGAACATATTTATTACTTATTACCCAGGGTGTGGAATATTTTAACATATATTATTATGTTAAGCCACTCAGAGCACTCCCTTGGAGATGCAGATGGCATCAATCCAAACCCAAATCATATGACTAATGATGGGATAAGGGTGATTTCCCAAATGAAATGTAGGTTTCTCTTCCCAAAAAGAAGCGCCATGGCTGATGGCTATTGAGGTAAACAACACACCCACATACATACACACACAGGTCAAAAGCAAAGAAACAGATATGCTTAGGCAATTACATAATTGCATTTCTCTTTCTTTGTTTTTGGACTCCAATCTATTTCTCATTTTTATTATTTCAGAATATCAGAAACTTTGAGTCAATGGGCAGAGAGATTTCAGGATAAAATGGAGTTACATGAACCTCCATTTCCAATTGATTTGCCATCATATTGCTTGGTTTACCAAATATTTTAAGCTTTATTCCCCTCAACAGTCATCCAGCTGCAGGGCATCATGATAATAACACTGGAGTAAGTACCAGGGAAAAAATGCAAGGAGAGAATTTGTGAGGGATTTTTCCCTCACAAATTCCAGATCTTTTTCCCCTCATACTTCCAACTCGTTGCATACAGCATTGTAATTTCACACCAAAACTACAGCATTGGTGTAAAAGGAAGGTATTCCACATTTTTTCTTATTTTATTTTTCTAATTGAGTTCATAATAGTTTACATCATTGTGAAATTTCAGTGGTACATTATTTCTTCTCTGTCACCACGTAAGTGCTCCTCTTCACCCCTTGTGCTCATCCCCTACCCCCCTTCCCCTGGTAACCACTGAACTGTTCTCTTTGTCCGTGTGTTTGTTTATATTCCACATATGAGTGAAATCATGTGGTGTTTGTCTTTCTTAGTCTAGCTTATTTCACTTAGTATAATTCCCTCTAGGTCCATCCATGTTGTTGCAAGTAGGATGATTTTTCTTTTTTTATGGCTGAGTAGTATTCCATTGTATATATGTACCACATCTCCTTTATCCAATCATCAGTTGATGGGCACTTGGATTGTTTCCGTGTCTTAGCTATTGTGAATAGTGATGCAATGAACATAAGGGTACATATGTTACTTTGGATTGTTGATGATTTTAAGTTGTTTGGGTAGATACCCAGCAGCGGGATAGCTGGGTCATATGGTAGTTCTATTTTTAGTTTTTTGAGGAATCTCCATCCTGTTTTCCATAGTGGCTGCACCAGTTTGCATTCCCACCAGCAGTGTATGAGGGTTCCCTTTCTGCACACCCTCTCCAACATTTGTTATTTTTAGTCTTAGTGATAATAGCCGTTTTAATAGGCATAAGGTGATATCTTAGTGTAGTTTTGATTTTCAGTTTCCTGATGAGTAGTGATGTCGCACATCTTTTCATGTGTTTATAGGCATCTGTATATCTTTTTTGCAAAAATGTTCATATCCTCTGCCCATTTTCTGCTGGGCTGTTTGTTTTTTTGTTATTCAGTTATGTGAGTTCCTTATATATTATGGAGGTTAACCACCCCGTATCAGATATATGATTTGCAATTATTTTCTCCCAGTTGGTGGGTTGTCTTTTTGTTTTGATCCTAGTTTCTTTTGCCTTGCAGAAGCTCTTTAGTCTGATGGAGTCCCACTTGTTTATTTTTTCTTTTGTTTCCCTTGTCTGAGAAGACATGATATTTGAAAAGATCATTTTAATTTCAATGTCAGAGTGTACTACCTATATTATCTTCCAGGTGTTTTATGGTTTCAGGACTTATCTTCAAGTCTTTGATCAATTTTGAGTTTATTTTTGTATATGGCATGTGATAATGGTTTATTTTCATTCTTTGCGTGTGGCTGTTCAGTTTTTCCAACACCATTTATTGAAGAGACTGTCTTTTCTCCCTTGTATGTTCTTGGCACCTTTGTCAAAGATTAGCTGTCCGTAGATGTGTGGTTTTATTTCTGGGCTTTCAGTTCTGTTACATTGATCTTTGTGTCTGTTTTTGTACCAGTACCATGCTGTTTTGATCACTATGGCTTTGTAGTACATTTAGAAGTCAGGGATTGTGATGCCTCCCTCCAACTTTGTTCTTTTTTTTCAGTGTTGCTTTAGGAATTTGAGGTCTTTGATTGGCCCATATGAATTTTAGGATTCTTTGTTCTATATCCATGAAGAATGTCATTGGAATTCTGATTGGGATTGCATTGAATCTGTAGATTGCTTTGGGTAGTATGGAATTTTAACTGTGTTTATTCTTCCAATCCATGTGCATGGAATCACCTTCCATCTCTTCATGTCATTACCTATTTCTTTCAATAATGTCTTATAGTTTTCATTGTATTATCCTTTTTTTGTGATTGTAAGTGGAATCATATTCTTGAGTTCTCTTTCTGTAAGTTTGTTATTAGAGTATAGAAATGCAACTGATTTTTGTAAGTTGATTCTGTACCCTGCAACTTTACTGTAGTTGTTAATTATTTCTAATCATTTTCTGATGGATTTTTTAGGGTTTTCTATATATAAGATCATGTCATCTGCAAACAGCAAGAGTTTCACTTCTTCGCTCCCTATTTGGATTCCTTTTATTCCTTTCTCTTGCCTAATTGCTCTGGCCAAAACCTCCAGTATTATGTTGATTAAGAGTGGTGGTAATTGGCCTCCTTGTCTTGTTCCTGTTCTCGGAGGGATGGCATTCAGTTTTTCCCCTTTGAGTATGATGTTGGCTATGGGTTTGTCATCAATGGCCTTTTTTGTGTTGAGGTAATTTCCTTCTATCCCAATTTTCTTAAGAGTTTTTATCATAAATGGCTGTTGGATCTTGTCAAATGCTTTCTCTGCATCTACTGAGATGATCATGTGGTTTTTATTCCTCATTTTGTTAATGTGGTGCATTGCATTGATTGATTTGCGGATGTTGAACCATCCCTGTGTCCCTGGGATAAATCTCGCTTGATCATGACATATGATCTTTTTGATGTATTGCTTTTTTCAGGTTGCCAATATTTTGTTGAGGATGTTTGCATCTATGTTCATCAGTGATATTGGCCTGTAGTTTTCCTTTTTTGTATTGCCTTGTCAGGCTTTGGTATCAGAGTGACGTTGACCTCATAAAATGTGTTAGGAACATTCCATCTTTTCTAATTTTTTGGAATAGCTTGAGAAGGATAGTATTAAGTCCTCTATGAAAGTTTGGTAGAATTCCCCTGGGAAGCCATCTGGTCCTGGGCTTTTATTCTTTGGGATGTTTTTGATTACTGTTTCAATCTCTTTACTTGTGATTGGTCTATTCAGATTATCTGTTTCTTCTTGACTCAGTTTTGGGAGGTTGTAAGAGTCTAAGAATTTATCCATTTCCTCTAGATTGTCCATTTTGTTGGCATATAGTTTTCATAGTATTCTCTTGTAATCTGTTGTATTTCTGTGGTATCCCTTGCTATTTCCCCTCTTTCATTTCTAATTTTATTTATCTGAGCTTTCTCTGTTTTGTTCTTTGTAAGTCTGGCTAGGGGTTTGTCAATTTTATTTATCTCCTCAAAGAACCAACTCTGTTTCATTGATCCTTTCTACTGCCTTTTTTATTTCGATAGCATTTATTTCTCCTCAGATTTTTGTTATTTCTCTCCTTCTGCTGACTTTGGGCTTTGTTTGTTCTTCTTTTTCTAATTCTCTTAGTTTGAGATTACTTATTTGGGATCTTTCTTGTTTGTTAAGGTAACCCTGCATTGTGATGAATTTCCCTCTTAATATGACTTTTGCTGCATTCCATATGAGTTGGTATGGTATGTTTTCATTTTCATTTTTCTCCAGATTTTTTTATTTCTCCTTTAATGCCTTCAATTATCCATTGTTTGTTCAATAGCATGTTGTTTAGTCTCCACGTGTTTGTTCCTTTCTCAGCTTTTTTCTTGTAACTAATTTCTAGCTTTATAGCATTGTGATCAGAAAAGATGCTTGTTATTATGCCAATCTTCTTAAATTTATTGAGGCTTGCCTTGTTTCCCAACATATAGTCTATCCTTGAGAATGTTCCATGCACACTTGAGAAAAATGTGTATTCTGCTGTTTTGGGATGGAGTGCTCTATATATATCCATTAAGTTCAACTGGTCTAGGTTTTCATTTAAGTCCACTATCTCCTTGTTAACATTTTGTCTGGATGATCTATCCATTGATTTAAGTTGGGTGTTGAGGTCCCTGACTATTATTGTGTTGTCATTGATATCTCCTTTTAGGTTTGTTAATAGTTGCTTTATGTATTTTGGTGCTCCTGTGTTTGGTGCATAGATATTTATGTGTTATTTCTTCTTGATGGAGTTTCCCTTTGATCATTATATACTGCCCCTCTTTGTCTCTCTTTACCTGTCTTATCTTGAAGTCTACTTTATCTGATATAAGTGTTGCAAAACCTGCTTTCTTTTGTTTGCCATTAGCTTGGAGTATCATCTTCCATCCCTTCACTCTGAGCCTCTGTTTGTCATTGGAGCTGAGATGTGTTTCCTGGAGGCAGCATATTGTTGAGTATTCTTTAATCCATCTCGTCACTCCATGTCTTTTTATTGGAGAATTCAATCCATTTACATTTAGGGTGATTATTGATATATGAGGGCTTGATGCTGCCATTTTATCATTCGTTTTCTGGTTCTCCCACATTTACTTTGTTTCTTGGCCTGTGTATTTTGGTCTACCAGTTGGATTATGTAATTTTTTGTGATGTGTTCTTTGTTTTTTCCTTATTTATTATTTTGTTCTCTGTTCTGATCTTTTGTTCAGTGGTTACCAAGAGATTTGTATTCAAAATCTCGTGGATAAGGTAGTCCATTTTCTGATGGCCTCTGATTTCCTTAGTCTAAATTGATTCAGTCCCTTTCCTCTTCCCCTCCTAAGTTATTTTTGTCACATCTTATTCCATCTTATGTTATGAGTTTGTGGTTAAAATGACAAGATTATCTTTGGTTTTTGTGTTTTCCTTTCCTTTATCTTTAATGTTATACTTGAGTATTTGCTAACCTGTTCTGATTCTATCTACGTATTTAACTCCTTACTCCATGCTTTGTAACCCCTTTCTTCCCTTTTTTTTTCAGGTATGAGGGCCTGCATGAGGATTTCTTGTGGGGGGTTGGGTCTCGTGGCTATGAACTCCCTTATCTTTTGTTTGTCTGGGAAAGATTTTATTTCTCCATCATATCTGAAGGGTATTTTCGCTGGATAGAGTATTCTTGGCTGAAAGTTTTTGTTCGCCAAAGATTTGAATATGTCATTCCATTCCTAGCCTCTAGGGTTTGTGCAGAGAAATCCACTGAAAACCTGATAGGGGTTCCTTTGTAGGTTATTTTCTCTGGCCTTGCTGCCCTTAGTATTCTCTCTTTGTCATTCACTTTTACCAGTTTCACTACTATATGCCTTGCCTTAGGTCTTTTCACATTGACATATTTAGGAGATTTGATAGTCTCTTCCACATGGATTTCCATCTCCTTCCCTAGGTTTGGAAAGTTCTCTGCTGTTAATTCTTTGAACAGGCTTTCTGCTCCTTTCTCCTCTTCTCCTTCTTGAATACCTATAATTCTTATGTTGCGTTTCTTAATTGAGTCGGATATTTCTTGGAGGCTTTCTTCATTTCTTTTTAGTCTTAGTTCTCTCTTCTCTATCTGGAGCATTTCAACTTGTCTGTCTTCAATTATGCTGATACACTCCTCCATGATGTGTCCACTCAAGCATTCAGGGAATCCATATTTTATTTCTTCCATTGTGTCTTTCATCTCTAATATTTCTGATTGATTCCTCTTTATAGTTCAGTCTCTTTTGTGAAGTAGCTCCTCAACTCATTGAATTGTTTCTCTACATTCTCTTTTAACTTGTTGAGTTTTTTGAATTCTTTGTCATTTAGATAGCTATTTTGAATTCTTTGTCATTTAGATTACATATTTCTGTCTCCTCAGGACTGATTTCTGGGTACTTGTCATTTTCTCTCTGGTCTGGAGATTTAATATAGTGTTTGATATTGCTAGTGGGAGTTTTGTTCTTTCACATCCTGGCATTATTTGGTCGCTATTTTTAATTCAGAGCACACTTGAACAAAGCAGTAGCATTTTATAGTGTTATAAAGTTCTTTCTTTATATCACATTTCCAGAGCATTTAGCACTTTATTTTCAGCCTTTTAACATTCTCATTATATAAATATACATATATTTGTATATATAATATATATTCTTACTATATAGCATTCATAGTATATATTCTTACTCTATAGGTATGTATGCATGTATATGTGTGTGAGGAAGGGGTGTACATATATCTAAGATATAAGAAATCTTAGATTGTAAGCTCTTAAAACTACAATTGTTTACCATAAATTTTCATTGTCCAAATCCTGACACAAAACCTATTCTTCCATTCATTCTACAATTAATTTTTTCAACAAATACTTATTTATCACCTACTTTGTGCCTAGCACTGTGCTAGTTATCCACTTAAGAGAAAACATGGTTCCTGCTCATATGAAGCTCATAGTCATGAAATTCTTAACTAACACCTTTTCTTATTTCTCACCATGCCTAATACTTAACCAAACAAAGGAGGGAAAAGAAACAACCAACTACCTTAAATTATATCTGGTCTTGCCCTTTTACATCTTGAACTCATTGTCCTTTGATAATGATAGAGATGCTGATAGTGTAGTTCTCACAAGGGCTGTGGAGCCCCTGCCTAGATTATCTGTAAGTAAACCTTATTGTTAAAATGAGACACTAGTAAAAGAATAATCAAACTAATCTCTGAGGGTCTTGGCACCTGATCATTGTCTTTTCAGTTTTTATTTTTTATCCTTTGAGATGCTGTCATTGTAGGTTATGAAAAATATATGTCAGTTGTTCAGATAATCTCACTTGTAGAAATTTCCAGTGTTGAGCCATCTTGAACCCTGCATTTTATTGCTACAGCAAAAATATGGTTATGATTATCTATTCGATGACTTCATTATCTGCAATAATTTTGATTTTTCCATATGATTAAGTCTTATTTGAGTTTTATCTATTCCTAAGAGATATAAAGACCTAAGTATAGACAAGTAAAAGTACTCCATTAGAATTGAACATTATTTGGTGGCACTTCATATTATTTTAGGTGTTTATGTGCATGAGAAAGACAGTGATTATCAGAGAGTTTGAGAACTTAATCTCTTCACATAGACCCAAAATTCTGAAAGAAATTTTAAGAAATGAGTGTTTAGAGATCTTCATATACTTATTTTATTTTATGTGCATATACATTGTCAGTATAATGATTTTTAAGAGTAGATCTTAATATGTGAAGAAATCAGAAACATAGGCAGGAAAATGTTAGTTATGGAAGTTATATACATATTCTTAAACATAATGTATGCCATTTGAATTTTTCTCTTTGAGCCAATATGTAAAGCATAAAGTAAATTAGATCTTTGAGAACTCAAATAGCTGGGGGTCGGCCCGGTGGCATACTGGTTAAGCTCACGCACTCCGCTTCAGCGGCCCAAAGTTTACTGGTTCATATCCCAGATGTGGACCTAGGCACTGCTTGTCAAGCCTTGCTGTGGCAGGTGTCTCACATATAAAGTAGAGGAAGATGGGCATGGATGTTAGCTCAGAGCCAATCTTCCTCAGCAAAAAGAGGAGGATTGGTGGCCAATGTTAGCTCAGGGCTAATCTTCTTCTTCAAAAAAAAGAAAGCCCAAATATCTGAAGAGAGGGGAAAACCTGCCAGACTAGGCAAAATGCTCAAATTATTATTTTAAGTCTAAGAGAGTAATCCACATGAATCTTCTACACTAGAGTCCAAAATTAAAATCTATACCTTATAATTACCAACAAGATAAAAATCTGATTCTCTGAAACTGAACGTGCCTTGATCATATTTCTCAGTGATAGTAAAGGTCAAAATATACACTCTCTTTGAGTTCAAAGTAACTTGAAAATGTTAGGAATGATTCTTCCATCACTTATCTCTTTCTTAGTTGACCAAATTTATTACCACAGAGAATCAATTAACCTACCCAACCCCTGTCCTTGTGTGTCATAAAGCAAATTAGATGTGAGCTTCAGAGCCAGGCATGGCTCTCTCCCCATGAGATTCCTCATGGCTTTGCAGAACCCATGGAGATGCCAGTCATCACGCATCTTCCTAGGGTAGGGCTAAAGTAAAGTTAGCCACCTGGACGAGCAATTCATTTTCTCACCTTGGCAGAGGCAGCCTGACTCAGTGGGGAAAAAAAAGCTTTGGAATAAGACAGACGAGTTCAACCTGTGTGACCTTTAATCTTTGGCATCTGTAAGCCTTGCCTTTTTCATCTGTAAAAGAGAAACAAATGATATTGTATAGAATGTTGTGACCTTAAGATGAGTTCTGGCTATACAAACTCCTAGCTCAGCATCTGACCCATTGTAGATGAGTAGAAACTGAATGGCCTAAATAATATTGTAGTTCATATGCTGCTTTCAAATCTCAGGTCAGCTTTTTTAAAAGGTTTTTTAATTGTTTAAAAGGAAACAAAAAATGAAATACATTTAACCTCATTTGCATCCTCGTTTAGATACTTTACCTGTTTCTGGCATTGGTGAGCTCATTTAGTTCATACAAGGCTGCAACAACTGAAGAGAACAATGAAGCAAAAAATCTCCAGCATGCAGTGGCAAGGATTAAGAAAGGAATAAACTATTTGCTTTCTAGAATACTATGCAAAAAACAGAATGTTCTAAAGGAGACTGTGGACAATGTAAATGATATATATGTTAAAGAGAATATTTCTGACCATACTCTTTCTGAATTGAGCAACACCCAAGATTTCCTCAAGGATAAGGAAAAAAGCAGTGGCACAGAGAAAAACACACTGATGGAAAATGAGAGTCAGTCACTTATCCCCAGTCCTACTGTCTCAGAAACTGTACCAATTGCTTCAGGAGAATCTGATATAGAAAATCTGGATAATAAGGAGATACAGAGCAAGTCAGGTGATGGAAGCAGCAAAGAGGTAAGATGTTTCAATATCCTGATTGCTTATTGTTATTTACGGCATTGTTGATAAGAAAGTGACTTGGTGCTAAAGTTCCAGGTAAGATTACTCATTCAATCCTAGCTATAGCACTCCTTGCTCCTGATTCTATGCTCCTGATCAAGTTACTTAAACTTTCTAAGCTTCAGTTTCCTTGTCTATACATAAAATTGTATCTATTTCTTAGGGAGGATGGAAGGATTAAAAAAAATAGTTCAATAGTGCATTGAGCAATGCCTAGAATACAGTGAACACTTAGTAAACATTAGATAATATAATTATAAAATTTTATAAATTAAGAAGTAGGCAGTGTGGGATGATGGAAAACATACTGAAGAAACCCAAGATTTCAAAATTAATGTGTATTATTGGAGAAATCACTAAACTTTTCTGGGCTTTATCACCTTTAATATGTGAGATTGGGCTAGAAGAATGCTAAGATACTTTCTTGCTTGCTAAAATTCTAAGATTCTTGTCAGTTCATTTCTGCAACATATGTTATAACCTACATAATTAAGTTGGACTAAAATAATAAAGGAAAACCACCAGTTTGAGCTGTGAATAGTTTGTAGCTTTATAAACTCTTGGACGAAAAAAAAGGACACATTCAAAGAAGGGTAGATACTGCTATTCACTTAGCTTCTAAAATGTGCTCCCTACTGGATACAGTCTTATTGCCTTCATTTGCAAGCAGCATAATGTCTTAGTCAAAGGTGTAATTTAATAGAAGGCTACATCTACAGGGATCACATCTGCACCGTGGGCTTCTTGAATGGGACCTCACTAGGAATCATCTCAGATCTCTCTCAGGCACTGGGGAGGGACAGAGAATGTCTCTTGCCGGGTCCCCAAAGTCTCGGGCACCATCTTGGCTCCCAGATGTCTTTCCTCTTGGCAGCTGCTCTCTGCAGTAACTTCTCAAATTGGCCTTCTAACAGGAGTTGTTTCAATTGTTCAAAGTCCTTCTAGCTCCTAGTGAAGACATCTTTGTTTTAGAGAAACACTTTCACTCCTTAGCAAGCATAATATTCTCAAGTTCGTTTTCCTCTCATTAATACCATTATTAGAAAGTAGGGGAAAATTCCTCTCCAGCACACTTCTATATTTTCACCTAAAACTTTGACTACCATCTACCATCCATTTCTGGATAAAATTGTTATTTATCACAGTACATCATGTCGAGATGTGCTGGAAAACTTCTCGCCAATCTCGTTAGAAAGTCTGAGATATGGAAATATATAGGAAAAATAGAACTAAATATAATTGTAAATGTTGAGGTTTTAGAAGTTGTAATTTATGCTTGCTGCATAATTATTTGGTCCTGTTGATTGGTTGACTACTCACAGAAGATGTGTTCACTTATTTGTATATTTAGTTACATATTTAATTTAATTAGGTACTTTCCAGATTACATAGCCCATGAGTACTAAGGATGTTGATATGCCCAAAACCAAAGAAAATAATATAAAAATCACATGTCATCTGATAATTCAGAGATACGTACTCTTGGTATTTAAACTTTCACCCTTTTTTTATTACAAATCTGTAACTATATAAATTTTATAAAAATCACATCAAACTTTATGTTTGGTTTTGTAACTTTTTTCATAATGTAGCAATATATCATAGTCACTTTCTCATGCCATTAAGTGATCTTCTACTAAAATAAATTATTTAAAATTTTGAATCTTAGTTGATTTATTTGCAAATTTACAATAATACACACTAAAAGGGGCTTGAAAAACTCACATCAAAGAGTTTATGTGAAGGGATTTTAAAAACTCTAAAAAGGCATATGACTATAAGGTCTATAATTTTCAATTATTGAATGCCCAAGTATTATATAATATTCACTTATTTATTGTCTACTCCCAAATCAGTGCATCACTATAGCCCTTATTTCATCAGAAATAAAGAAAATATAAGAGGATTGAAATAATAAAAATGATTCATTTATTTAAGAGTAATAACCTGCTGGATATATATTTTTTCAATTGAGCACCATAACGTCTTACTGACAATTGACTGTGGAAGGTCTAAAGCAAACAAAGCTTCCTAATTACATTTCCTTGACACTTGTTGTGCATAAGACCAAGAGGTATGACAAAATATTTATAATTTCCTTTTTCTTTTTGAGGAAGATTAACCCTGAGCTAACTGCTGCCAATCCTCCTCTTTTTTCTGAGGAAGACTGGCCCAGAGCTAACATCCATGCCATCTTCCTCTACTTTATATGTGGGACGCCTACCACAGCATGGCGTGCCAAGTGGTGCCATGTCTGCACCTGGGATCCAAACCAGCGAACCCCGGGCCACCGAAGTGGAATGTGCACAATTAACTGGTGTGCAACTGGGTGGCCTCAATAATTTCCATTTTTATATACTCTACTTTACCTAGATCTTTCCTTAATTTTTAAGGAATAAGACTGATTTTCTTCTAAATGTTACAATACACATCATAATTTTTTAAATTAGAAAATAATTTTAGGGGGCTCCCCCTGGCCGAGTGGTTAAAGTTCCATGCACTCTGCTTCCGCAGCTCAAGTTTGAGGGTTTGGATCCCAGGCGTGGACCTTCACCACTCTTCAAGCCATGCTGTGGCGGTGACCCACATACAAAATAGAGGAAGATTGGCACATATGTTAGTTCAGGGATAATTTTCCTCAAGCAAAAAAAGAGGAAGATTGGCAATGGATGTTAGCTCAGGGCAAATCTTTCTCAGAAAAAAAAAGAAAGAATTTTATATGCTGTTAACTTTAGGATACTGTTCATTTTAAAGGATAATATATTGCATATTCATTTTTAAATAAGGCAAAATAAAGCATTATGAGAAAATCATTTCAAGTAAAGGTCAAATGTGTGACTTTCAGTATTATCACATGTGCAAATCATGAGTACCTTGTTCTAGCCAGTCTTGAACTTCAGTCAAGAGCAGAGTGGGAAAGAACATCAATCCTGGAACTAGCCTCTTTCTGTAGGGCTGGTATCACTTTCCAAGTTCTAGTCTTGACCCTATTCCTTGTGTCATTCCTTCACTTCACTTCAGGATAACCTCACATCAATCCTGTCCAATGATGACATGCACAAGAATGCCTAGACTGAATTTTAAGATGAAAACTAAGTGCACACTTGTCTGTCCATCTTTAGCAACAAGAGGTGATCTATTCTGATGCTACTCACCTAAGTGAAATAGCATATATGGGAACCTTGTAAATAACTTCAAGACAGCTTTGGAGCTCAAATCCCTTTGGAAAGTGGAGCTAGCCTACACATCTTTTAGGAGAACAGTGTTATTAACTAAATGTTACTTTTAAAATAAAAATTATTTTAGCTTAAATTAACTTTTAAAAGTAATTTCTAAAACCGACTCAAAGATATGTATGCATTTTAATATCAGTCATGAAATTGACCTAAAGTCTTTTAAACCTGATAATAGTCTTTCTGTAAAATAAACTTTAACTTCAGTGAGTAAATGAAACTTTAATCATCATATTTTTGGTGGCACTTGACTTTTCAGAAGGTGAAGCAATCTAGCTCATCTGAATGCAGTACAGTTGATATTGCTATCTCTGAAGAAGAAGAAATGGTCTATGAACGTGAAAAACCAAAGCATCTTAAAAATGGTAAGAAAATAATAAGTTCCTTTGATCATTGAAATTAGACTAAATTGCTCTCTTTTTTTTTTTTTTTTGCTGTGAGATTCAGTAGGACAGTTTTTGGGGGTTTTTTTAAAGATTTTATTTTTTTCCTTTTTCTCCCCAAAGCCCCCCGGTACATAGTTGTATATTCTTAGTTGTGGGTCCTTCTAGTTGTGGCATGTGGGACGCTGCCTCAGCATGGCTTGATGAGCAGTGCCATGTCCACACCCAGGATTCGAACCAACGAAACACTGGGCCGCCTGCAGCAGAGCGTGTGAACTTAACCACTCGGCCACAGGGCCAGACCCTAGACTAAATTGCTCTTAAGCTAAATAATGCTATTGGAGATACTTTTAATTTTAGAGAATTTATTAGCTTGACTGAGGAATACACACACACAAACATGTGAGTGTGTTCACACGTGCACATGCCCATATGAATCCTGATAGAAACTTATAATAAATGTCAAGAAAAAAAGTCAACATTTGGAAAAGGGGGAAAAGGCCTATTAGTGAGTCTACTGCTGTAGGTAAGGATGTTGGCTCTGGACTCACACAGCCTGAATTCAAATCCCAGTCCAGCATTCACTAGCTTTTACCTACTCTCTTTCTGACTCATTTCCTAATGTATAAAATGAGGAGATAATAAAACTTACCTCACAGGATTTTTAAAAAGATTAGTGTATATGTGTGCCAGTATATATTTTTAGGCCTCATAGACTGGAGTCAATATTTAAAATACTCACGTGAAAACATCCTATGACTTTCATAGGAAAACAAATCATGTAATGGTGATTCTTTTTATATTCCACATGAATATAAAATGGCTCCACCTTGGAAATCAAAGAAAGGACAACTTTCAGATCATTATATCAGAAGAACAAGAATGCTTCTTGAATGTTTATAATCTGTGTTTTGACCAAGGATCATACAGTGGATTTTGAAATGCTTTATTTAGACTCTGTGTGACTTAATATATTTTAACTAATAAAACTGAATGGTTGGGAAAAAAGAAAGTATAAGGCTTCAGTCAGTTGACTGACTCACTGGATATGTAACATATACCTCTTGATGACATAATTCAGTGAGTTTCCAAGCAAGATTAACAAATGGCTACAGGTTCTAGACATTTGAAATCACTGGAAATCATCAAAATGGTTATTGTTAAATGCTCAAATTCCTGTATTCAAAATAAGAATCTGCTCTCAGTAGCTTGAGTTTTAGGACTTGTAACATCCAAGGCAAGGGAAGCAATATTTCCTAATTTTTTTGGTCAAAGATGTATAAATTTGGTCAAAGACACTAGGTAAAATTCTAAAATGAAATGTATTGACTTTAAACTCCACCCATCTCCATTTATTCATTTTCTCACCTGTTAGTCACTCTCTTTTCACGCCTCTGGTTTTCCTTATATTAATTCTCTTGACCAGAAGGTAGAGTGCAACCCCATGCAAATGTACTGTACCCACAAAGTGCTCCAGAATCCAGGTTAGCTCCTTAAATAGCCTCAGTCAAAATTCCCATTCCCATGCCACCTAAGAACTGAAATCAACTTAATTGACTTACCTGATATTAAACCTCTTAACATTTCATAAATATTTGTGTATTTAAATGGGAATGCTGATTATGCCATACGAATCTTCAGAGAATGAGTTTTCAGGCATTATACCAAAATGTGATATTCAGAGGATGTTGTATGTGTGTGTATTTTTTTTGTAAGAGTAGGGCATAAATTCTACTCTCAGACACAGGGTTAGTGGATGTTCTAAGTCATCTCTACCTTTCACAATTTGTTTCCTCCTACTATTACCAAACTCACTAGTTAAGTTTTTCTTTTCTTCCTCTGTAATGGCAGTGGTCATTACAGCAGGGGTAAAAGTCAAAAGTTTATAAGTCAGAGACCACCTATATTAGATTCTATAAATAAATAATTACAAAAGCATATGGTAGAAAGTTTGAGATGTTTACTTCTTTGTGAGTTTTCAAGATGTTTGTTCTTAATAGCTTCATTCTTGACAGGTTATGGACGAAGATCTTCATCTGGTCAAATCAGCAGAGAATCCAAGAAAGGGAAAATTTGGCAGAACATAAGGCAAACCTGCTGCAAGATAGTAGAAAACAGTTTTTTTCAATGTTTCATTGGCTTTGTCACTCTGCTCAGCACAGGTGCTCTGGTAAGTGAGAGTCTGTGCAACTTTTATGGGAGAAAATGCACCCGAAACCTGTTAATTCATAAGTCACTGTGCCAAATTAGATTTCTTCAGAATACTTATTATAACACCAAAATCCATATTTCTGTGATTTTAGTTTTGGAAGACATATAATACAGTTTCTTAAAAGTCTGCATATGCCTCATTCACTATCAAATAAATAATACAATTTCAAAATATATGAATGACAGTGGGAAAAAAGAATGTTAATAGATACCTAATTCTTCTTATTTTAATGATGTTTCATGTATGAAACAAAGTTTAATAATAGGCACATACAAAACTGTTGTATTGTGTAATACTTTGGTATTCAATAAGAAAGAGAAGTGTTGCATATATTTTTAAGGACTTTTGAACTACAAATATATTTACCCATTGACCCAACAATCTTATTCTGGGAAAGTATCCCACAAATATCTGAACATGTATTAAATGCATTTACACAGCTATTCACTGAAGAATTTTTTGGAATAGTACAAGACTGAAAAGCAAAAATAGTCTACATTAGGTGACTATTTAAATATCTGATGGTACAATCACCCAACAGGATATTGAGCAGCTATTTAAAAAATACAGAAGCTGTAAGCATATTGATATTGCAAGAAATGTAATTAGTGAAAAAACCAAAGATCTAGAATAAAATGTATGGCATGCTACATTTTATGTAGGAAAAGAAGAAAAACAGGTTGTATATTATTTGCTTGTCTCTGAGTGAAGAAGATCAGAGAAGGATACACAAGAAATAGTTAATTGTGAGATGCACAGAACAGAGAAGATGGAGTCATGGTTGGGAGCTAGACTTTGCACTGCATATATTTTTTGAAGTAAGTTTTATGTTGACATTTAGCACACATACTGAAAACCATACAAATCGTAAGTGTATCGCATAAAGGATCTTCACAAGGTGAATGCACCAGTGTAACTGTCACTTGGCCCGAGAAATAGAATATTACCAGGACTCCAGAAACACACTCTGCCCGCTCACAGTTACTTCCACACTCCATGTGGGTAAACAGACTGTGGACTTCGACTGCCATAGATTAGTTTTGCCCAATTTTAAAATTTCTTTAACTAAAGTGGAGACTTTTGTGTATCTTTTGTTTTATTTTGCATTATGTACCTATTCCATAAATAAATACATATAATAAAATAAAGTCCTTTAAAATAACTCCAGACGTTATTTATAATTTTATATATTTTATATATATAATATATATTTTATTATATATATTATTTATATATTTATATATAATATTTATTATTATATATAAAATATATATATTTATTATATTATATATATATTTATATATTTTTTATATATTTATATATTTTGCTCATATATACTTTTAGTCCATAACTGGTTCAATTAAAAGTCAGTAACTCTATTGTTATTTTATATTTACTTTTGTTTAACAGTAGTTTTACAAGAATCACACCATTCTTCACATAAGATTATTTTAATCTTTGTTTACTTTTTGGCCTTGAATGCACTTTGGTACAAGTCTGCCTGAAGTTACTGGTCCTTTTTGCCTTTTTTCAGTGCTTATAAAATAAAAGCACTATGAAATTGCTTCGAATGACATTACCATACCTTGTATCCTCCACAGTAAAATTAAGGTTGACTTATTAAAACTGAGAAGCTTTGAAGAAACGATTATAGTTTTATTTCGTATTCATGTGTTTCCACTAGTTTGCCTGATTATTTCTGCAGCGGAACAAGCTTGTGACTTTTTCTTGTAATAGAAGTGTGGGTTTCTGAAGACACATTTGTTTTTTCAATCTCTGCTCCTTTATTAGCAATTGGCCTGTATCTGTGAGTTGGCTACATGGAGTCAGAGATAAGAACCATGTCAGATGTGACTAAAGCTTCCATCTCTTGTATTAAGTTTCATTAACCAATTTGAGAGAGCCTTTTGGATCACTCTTCAGAACAATTATGAGGCCAAGTTCAGTCTCCATAAGAAGTTCTGGGATCAATTACCGAGGTCTGCTACAGGCATGGGATCAGAAAATGTCAGCTGGGGATTATGTGGCTAAATCCAGGCAAAGTGAACCAGCCCTTGAGACTACAGTCTATAACTTTGCTCACCCTCTGCTTGCTAGAGATGGCATTTTATTCCCGTTTATCCCAAAAGATTTTTTAGAAATTAAATGTAAACTAATCCTTAAACTTTTTACCCACAGGCTTTTGAAGATATATATATCGATCAGAGAAAGACTATTAGGATCTTATTAGAATATGCTGACATGATATTCACTTATGTCTTCGTTCTGGAAATGCTTCTAAAGTGGATGGCATATGGTCTTAAAGCCTATTTCAGTAGTGGCTGGTACAAGCTAGACTTCGTGGTTGTTATCGTACGTATTTGAAAGAAAAATTTTAAAGGCTATTTGGTTTGCTCTTCCTTCTTTATTCTCACTCTTCCGTTTACTTATATCTTCCTTTTTCCTCTCTCTGTGCATTTTTAGTCACTAACATCCCATGTTTATTCATTTGTAATGTTCAACATTTATCTCTTTCTTCTCATTCTAAAATTTTTAAAGTTCAGCACTTCATTCTGAATTATTCTAAGGGTCACCTATGAAGCCACTGCTAACAGAATAGCTTTATTGAACAATGTCTTAAAAGTATCAGCATCCTAAAATATATAGATTCTGTTGGCTCAACTTTTAAATCATATATTCAGAGTTAGACTACTTATCATAACCTTCACTAGTACCACACTGAGCCAAGCTACCAAAAATTCTCATTTGGATCATTGCAATAGATTCCAAACCAATGTCCCTGCTTCCAACACTGCACACCTTCACTCTGTTCTCCTCAGAGCAACTGGAGTTACTATTGTAAAATAGAAGTCGGCCCAATCCCTTCTCTTCTTGAAACCCTCCAATAAACACCCCATCTCACTCGGAGTAAAAGCTAGTCTTTGCAATCAAAGGCCTACCAGTCTCTACATGATCCAGTCTTATCCCCTACTGCTCTCCCTTTCCCCCATCCTGGTCCATAAACTGCTCCACCAGCACTGGACACCTTGAAACTCGGCAAACACACCAAGATTACTTCCATCTTAGTGCCTTTGCACGTATTCTTCCTTCCAACTGGAACTTTGCCTGGCTCACCTCATTTATGTCTGTTTAAATGAAACTGTTGAAGTTAAGTCCTTCTGCACTACCCTATTCAAAACTGCAGCCACTCCAGTACTCCCTTTTCGTTTCTCTGCTTTCCTCATCTCCATTGCACCTGTTAATATTATATAATTTACCCATTTATTTTGCTTATTGTCTGTCTTCTCCACTAAAAGATAAGCTCCATTACGGCAGAATTTTTTCTTGGCTTGGTTCCCTCATTTTGCCCTGTGCCTAGAGCAATCTTTGTCACATAGTAGGTGCTCAATAATTTTTGTCAAATGAACAAATGGCTCCCTATTCAATAAGCAATGATTGAAGCTTCTCAGTCTGTAAATAATGACTTACAGTATCTGACCTCTGCTTCTAAATTAATACTTGCAATTTAATCTTCTACTCCAACCAAACCATGCTCCACCTGCAATCCACTTTCCTGTTTCCTGCTCATTGCTCTTATGTGTCCACATCCCTCCATGCTGACATAATTGATACCCTTACTCAAAGTCCAGTTCAAGAGCATCTCTTTAGGGTAACAAGAATAAATTTTATATTGACGTTGCCTTGAAAATACAGAAAATATGAAGATACAATAAAAGTTAACCGTAACTCTACCACTTGCTCAATCTCCATTAAACTTGAATCATTTTTATGCATATATGATTGCTTTAAAAAATAACCTTAGTGTCTTCCCATACTTTTATGTAATTTGTACTAGAATTTAACAATATTCATATCCTCCTTGATGCCTCTCTTTTGAAATCCCATTCTGTATATTGTCTTAACCGTATTTATAGATGAATGAATATATAAATGTATTCTAATTTTGTTTTAATGAAAACACTGTGTATTATTACTATATTGCAAATAATCATGAAATTGATTCTTAATCTAATCAAATTAAAACATGGATATAAATATTAATCCTTTATCATAATGTCAAATATACAAATTTTTGATTATTTCAATAACATACATCCGTATTACCAGAAAATATTTTTATCTTTTTTAAGTGATTTGAGAACAAACTGATTTTCTTATACCTTTCTGTAAGTCATTGTTAAGATATATTGAAATATATATTAAATTTTTTGCATAATTCTTGGCAGACTTTGTGCATCTTTTGTGTAACAAATGCCAAGTTCATTTTACAAATTGTTTTGATTAAAGTTAAAATTAAATCCTATTTGCTCTTTTTTTTTTTAAATATATCTAGGTGTTTTGTCTTAGCTTAATAGGCAAATCTCGAGAAGAACTAAAACCACTTATTTCCATTAAATTCCTTCGGGCACTCAGAGTTCTATCTCAGTTTGAAAGAATGAAGGTAAGAGAAAAGTTTCTAAACTAATTTATAGGTTTTTATTTCGGATTACTAAATTTCCACAAATTAAAAGCTTTGTAGTCTTCTCATTTGTATCTTTAACAAATACAAAACCTTATATTCTACTACATAAAAGTATAGACAAAAGGTATATTAGCTATACTTAGTAAGATTTTAGGTCTTTATTACTCATAAGATATGAAAACTAATAAAGATAAGCAAAAATAACCCAATAGTTGACAGAGAAAATATAGTCTCCAAAAGTAATACCATTCTAACCCACTTGGATATGTCTAAGTATTAATGAAATTATCTCAATGCTAAAAATATAACTGACAGAAAATGAAACTTTGATCAGTTAGCTAACTTTTAAAATTATAAGAACATTGTACATACTAAGTAGTTATTCACCGAATGAAATAACAGCTTGAATTTTAAAGTAAATTTACTTTTTTTAAAGTCACACATCACAAATTATGAATTCTTACCCTCACTTCCATGTTAAAACCTCTTCTGAACAATGTGAGGGAAACCAACAGGTTGAACCACATAAAATGGTGAATGTTTAGTCTTTTGGGCCTATAATGGAAATCCCATATGGCTCAACTTAATAGAAAAAACAGAGTCTATGACCACCACAAGTAAGTATGAAAATATTCAGTTACCAATTACATGCAGAAATAGTCTAATTTTATCTTTTATTTCATAATCTTCCACTTATGTTTTCTTACATTTTTAATTTACCTAGGTTATCTAACATTAGCCTACCTATTTGATATATCATGGAATATCACATATTCAATGTAGATAGGATCCAATAAAAAAATTATTTGTGTTTAAACTGTATTATTTTTATAGTTTATACATGATATGTTACATTTAAACTGCCATTCATTAAGAAACCATAACACAAATTCTTTCCACTTGGTTAAAAAACGGACACTTGTTTTTATCTCAAAATTTGAGTGATCATTATAAATCCAAACAGAAATGTAAGTAATTTAAAATATGTATTTAACCAAAAGCAAATTTCAGGAATTTTAATAGTATCAGCTTTATATGATAGATGTGTATACATATATACATACATAAGAACATGTATTAAGTAGATTAATTACTTTTAATATGTATGCAAGCATATGATTAATAATAATGTTTGTATAATTCATATGAATCTGTGATTGACTCATTATAACAGGATTTAGGCCTGATTAACCTATTCTCCAAATGCATTCGATTTGCTGGTGTTAGGCAAGAAATATTTTATTATGTAGCAAATACAGCAAAATTCCAATTATCATACACCCAGAATACAAAGATCTAAAATATTAATTGTAATTATTATAACTTATGAAACATTTTATTAACAACATCATGGAGGTCCACAAGGTGGTAATATCCCCACTGCTTTGATCTTAAACCAAAATAAGGAGTAAAAAAGCTGAAAAGGAGAAAGTGGTTGAAGAGGTCTGTAAGATTGAGGTTAAAATGACAAGACAACCAAATTTCCAAAACAAATACATATTAGTGATAGGAAAATTTCATAGAATATTCTAGGGCTATATAAACTACACATGGCCTGTTAACTCAAAGCACAGGGGCTGGCGTGGGGGTGGGGATAGGGAGATGTTGGTCAAAGGGTACGAACTTTCATTTATAAGATGAATAAGTTCTCAGAAAATAATGCACAGCATAGTAACTGTAGTTTTGATACTGTATTGTATACTTGAAATTTTCTAAGACAGTAGATCTTAAGTGTTTTCACCACCACCATAACAAAAGGTAACTAAGTGAGATAATGGATGTATTAATTAGCTTGATGGTGGTAATCATTTCACAATGTATACATATATCAAATTATCATATTGTACACCTTAAATATGTACAATTTTTTTGTCATTTATACCTCAATAAAGCTGGGAGACACACATGCACATACACAGGTATAAACTAGATAATGAATGTAACTAAAATAAATTCTTCTTTATTGTAAAAAACATGGGATAATACTAAGGGTTTTTTCTTAATTTATATACATGGGAGGGTTGCCCAAATAGCAAATTGTCTGCCTCCAATTTAGAGAAAAGTTGGAAGAGATTTGCTAGGGAAGCTGCTTCTGTTTGTCAGAAATGAAGCGCTGTACCATCTGGTGCCATACTTTCATTAGAACAGCAACAGGATGATAGCCATGGTTAGGTCAAGGTCAGATCCAGATCTTAAGCTTCATCTCACCCTCTGGAAGTTCTGTAGTTGAATGATCCCTGGAGATATCTTATTGAGTATATAACGAAGCTACATGGTTACAAAATTAATGTTTTATGTATTTAATAAGCTTCATGTCTTGGGTGCTCTTACTGCTGAAGTATTTGTGTCAACCATACCTATTGCTTTTATTCTTACATAGGTGTATTTTCTAGGAGGCATAGCATTTTTCATCAGAGACACGAGTGGCTCTCTCAAATATCTACAATGTCAACAAAGGATCTGTGACCTAGTTTTAGAAATAAAATCAAGTGTTATTGAAAGCACAATTAAAAGTCAAAATATTAATTCAAGGACATAAAAATAAGGAATATAAGCAAGAAAGTACAGGTAAAAGGGTGTGAATCCAGTAATGGCTGAGGGAAGGAAAGATTAGAGTGGTAGAAAGAGAATCAATGGGAGCTCAGGAAAAAAAGAGGAGGAAGTGAGGATGGAGGAAGGGAGTCAAAAGTGTAAATGCTAAGAGAAAGATAAAGAAATATCAAAGATTGAAAATATTCTATTGGATATAGCAACTGGTTTACCTTTGCCATAACAGCTTTATTGGAGTGATAAGAATAACATTCTGCTTATAATATTAAAGAGTTACGAGAGTTGAGGAAAGGAGACAGTGATTATGGACTATTGCGGTTATTCAAGTTTAGGTGGTAGATTCATTTTCCAAACTCCCACTCTGGAGTGGCTCACCAGTGACACAGAGGTGTTCATGAGGAGGTTTGTGATGTTACGAGGTGCAGCTGCCCATTCAGTGTTTCTTGAAACAGTTTCTTGCCTCGACTTCATTGGTCTACAATCTCTTGGTCTTCCTCTTATTTCCCCCACCGCTTCGTCACTCTCTCCACTGTAGACTAATCCTCCCTGAAGCTGGAATCCCCAAGATGTAGAGCTAGGCCTATTTTGCTCTCATTTTATATGCTTTGTAGATAATCTCATACAGACCCACAGGTTCAGCTGTCTTGCTTATTTCTGGCACAATATAGGAAGTTGATAAACGTGTTAAATCAGTGAAATAATTATTTATTCTACTATTTTCACTAATTAGCTCTGTTGTCTTTTAATGGTTTTTTAGTACAAAAATTTTGAGAATACCTGGATTTTTTTTTTTTTTTTTTGAGGAAGATTAACCCTAAGCTAACATTGGCTGCCAATCCTCCTCTTTTTGCTGAGGAAGATTGGCCTTGAGCTAACATCTGTGCCCATCTTCCTCTACTTTTTATGTAGGATGCCTGCCACAGCATGGCTTGATAAAGAGTGCCTAAGTCTACATCCTGGATCTGAACCTGCAAACCCTAGGGCCCCAAAGGAGAGTGCACAAACTTAACTACTATGCCACTGGGCCAGCCCCAAGAATATCTGGATTTTTAATGTGCATTTTTTAATTGAAATTTGTTATTTAGGTTATTCAAATACTGGCATGTAGCCTATTAAATCTATAGAGATGGTCTTTTTTTATTATTTGAAAATGACATTACATTAATCAGTATTTCCAATTTAATTAAAATAGTTTCACATTTCTTACCTAAAGTTTACATGTTTATTTTTTATACGCCAGGTGGTTGTGAGAACTTTGATAAAAACTACTTTACCCGCTTTGAATGTGTTTCTGGTCTGCCTTATGATCTGGCTGGCTTTTAGCATCATAGGAGTACATTTATTTGCTGGCACGTTCTATGAATGCATCGACCCAACAAGTGGAGAAAGGTTTCCTATATCTGAAGTCATGAATAAGAGCCAATGTGAAAACCTCGTGTTTAATGAATCCATGCCATGGGAGAATGCAAAACTGAACTTTGATAATGTTGGAAATGGTTTCCTTTCACTGCTTCAAGTAGTAAGTACACTTTTGATTTTACTTAATTATATCCATATCGTTGGTGAACATAAAGGACAAACGTGGACAATTAATAGAGTTGGTTATAAATTATTTTAGCAATTATTAGTTAGTAGAAAAATGTTCTGAGACATACTATACTAGGCTCATTTGGAGAGACAAAAGTGAAATACAGTCCCTGCTCTGTTGGGAGAAGGAAGCGGAGGTGCAGGTAGGACTGACAGAGGAAATGGCAGGTACTGGCCAAACCTATTTCCACCATTACTGATCAGGTATTGAGATCACAATCCTTGGTTCAACTCAGGTTTGGTTCAACTGTTTTGTTTCTACCTAGTGCTTTGAGGAATGGCTTCTCAGTCACCCAAAATCTAGCAGCTCTGAGGAGGTGAATCATTTCTGTCTCACTTCTGCCATAGAAAAAGCACATAGATAGCAGTTACAAGTAACTATGACACTTGGGCAGTATGTATTTATTTACCATTTATCTATCTATTCATCTATCGCTCTCTCCATTTATACTATCTTAAAATATTTTAAGTTATTAACTACAATTAAACTAACTAGTTTTAAATAATTGTTAACAGACAACACAAATGTAATTAATGAAAAGGGTAAAGATCTCAATTACACAATATATTGAAGTCTGGTCAGCCTTACTAATCAAACGTTTTACTGGATTAAAAACAGATGGAGTTTTACTAGTTATTTGCTATGAAGCATAAGATTTCCATAAAAATTAAATACGTGCCGTTTTTGCAGGCAACATTTAATGGATGGATCACTATTATGAACTCAGCAGTCGATTCTATGGGTGTAAGTACAATATAATCTTAGAGCCATTGTTAAGGTGAAAGCAAAGTCATTTTTGCCATTCAGGAGCAGGGCACCAGCAATCACTGAATAATTAACACACTAAAAGCAAATGCTTATGCTAGACAGAAATTAAATACGTTTCAGATTGAGTATTTCATGGACAATGAAATCCTTCCAGGATTATATCCAATAGTTGAGGCCCCATAGGCCCATTTGAAGGATTATCCAACTCATAACAATAGTTAAACCAATGCAAGAAACTTTAAAATCCAAATAAACAAAGCAATGATACCCCTTCACCAGAGAGCCAAGAGGAAACATTACCTCGAGTAGCATTGTTGGATTTTCTTGTCATAAATAGCTCTATAAATCTTATGTTAAAAAAAAAATCAATATTTTGCTTATTTTCTTACATTTTTATTTATTTTTATTTTTAAAGACAATTTTTTTAGACAAGTTTTAGGTTTACAACAAAATTGAGAGGGAAATACAGAGATTTCCCATATACCCCCTGCCCCCTCACATGCATAACCTACCCCATTATCAACATCACTCGCCAGAATTTTTTATCAAGGATGAACCTACATTGACACATCATTATCACCCAAAGTCCTTTGTTTACCTTAGGGTTCACTCAGTGTTGTACGTTCTATGGGTTTGGACAAGTGTATAATAACACATAGCCATCATTATATTATCACACAGAGTACTTTCACTGCCCTAAAAATCCTCCATGCTCTGCCTTATTTTGTTTATTTTTTAACTTAACTTTTAGGTAGATATGCAGCCTAATTTTGAAGGCAATATCTACATGTATTCCTACTTTATCAGCTTCATTATCATCGGATTATTTCTTCCACTGAGTATGCTGATTGGCGTTATTATTGTTAATTTCAACAAGCATAAAATAAAGATAAGTATAAATATCTTTGTTCATCAATGCCTGAGAAAATCACACACGTTGATAAAAACGTCCTGCTTCAAATAATTGGTTTAGGGTTCAGCTTAATGTCATTTTTACTTGGTACTTATCTAAAAAAAACGATTGATGCTCCTGTCTATTGATGAATATTGCTAAAATGTTCATCTATACATTGTTTTCTATATTCAAATGTATACACACAAATTTAAAAGTTAAAAATTACAAACATTTCTGTGCCTATGTTTATAAATAATGACGTGCTGAAAAATAAATAATATTTGATGCATCTGCACAAGTATGTGAAGAAGTGCAAGAAAAACAAACCATACTTTTTTATTCTTTCATATATTCAAAGCCTTCAGAGTCATAACCAGCATTGACATCTTGGTCAATTGGAGCAGGTTTTTCTGCTAGAAGTAGAGAGAGCCATAAATCCTAATTGGATGGCCTAAATAGGCGTGCTTGGAAGGAACAGGAGAGAATTCAGAGGCAGAATTGAACAACCTCTGTTTGGTGCCATCTCCACACAAAGACTCCCTTCTGGGCTTCTACAAATGTAAAGGGCTCAAAGGTCATAGAAGTCCACTTATTTTAATCATAGAGACCTACTTTCTATTAGGAGAAGGAAAGCCTTCTAAAAAAAATCAAAGAAAAAAATAGTTTAACTTTGAAATTCCATCTTTAGCCATGTCATCAAAGTTTAACCATGTGCAGAATCTGATAAACCACATCAAGTCTCTACTATCAGATGAGATTAGAGAGATCAGTGATCAAATATGCATTTCCTTGGATGCTTCAGCTTCCTGGGACTTTAACCTGAGGGGATAACATCCCAGGATTTGCTTCTCAGCTTCAAATTGATGAGCCCTGTCAATTTTAAGTGACTAAGTCCTGATTTAGAGCAGTAACAAGTCCTAATTCTTAGATTAACACATCATTAAATGTTCACTTCTTATTCACTTTGTATATTTTGTGTAAGGTACTGAAATTCACACTAGAAACACAGAGAAGAATAAGCCCTAGAAGGTGCTATGAAGAAGTAAGCCCAGGGGCTCTTGGAATAATAGTAAAAAATATCTTCTGATGGTATTTGGAAACTTAAGTAGTAGTGAACATATAAAAACACACATATGACCAACTCTTTTTTTCCAGCTTGTTAAAAGTTACAAACCAATGTTACCTTTAGCTTTTGAGTTCAGTCTCTCTTAGTAAACCTTTCCAGATATCCCTTGCTGTTTCTCCTTTGTCTCTGTCTAATAAAAGGTAGTCCTCAGAAGACTGGAAAATAGGGTTGACTACACAGAGGAAAGTGCACCAAAAGATAAGTGCATATCAACCATTACCAGGGTATATTCTGCATGTGTTTTATATAGATTTTTGTACAGAAAATCAGACATGTTTAAACATGATTTAGTTCATTGCAGTTAAGCCTTTTTAAAAGGATCGTCAATAATTGCCAAGCTTTGTAAAATACATATTAATTTTAGATGAAATTTGGATTAAATGTGATTTTAATATCTTTTTCTCTCATTTCTTTACCAGGGAGGCTCAAATCTCTTTATAACAGTAAAACAGAAGAAACAACACCATGCACTGAAGAGGCTGATGTCTGAGGACTCGCGAAAACCAGTACCTCGCCCAGGAGTAAGAAAACATCTAGACTGTTTTGAGGCCTCTAAAAAACTTTCCTTTATGTATCCTCTTTTAAAAATAAAAATGTGTTTTTAAAATTCTTAACAAATACTTTTGACAAAATTTTTAAAATACTTTCCCTAACAAAGCTTTTGATTTTCTTTTTGGTTTGTGTTTTTTTTTGACTATATGCTATAATTATAGTTTGGTAAAAACATAGGCCCTCACTTATTCTCCTATTTAGGCTGGGAGGGAAGTTGTAAGGCTAAACACTATGTGTGTGTATTTATATCCTATTAATAAGACTATTACATCTTTTTTATTGACCCACAGAACAAGTTCCAAGGATTCATCTTTGACTTGGTGACAAATCAAGTTTTTAATATCATCATTATGGTGCTTATCTGTTTCCAAGCGATAACAATTATGATAGAAAGTGACGAACAGAGTCCAAAAATGGACACTGCTCTCCACTGGATTAATGCAGTTTTTGTTATGCTATACACTGGAGAATGTATACTGAAGCTCATCTCTTTCCACTGTAACTATTTCACCGTCGGATGGAACATTTTTGATTTTATGGTGGTTGTTTTCTCTATTACAGGTAAGATTTTGTTTAGTCAGATTTTCATTTGTAATAACTTTAATTCAGGCAAGCCCTTACAGTAAATGTCTTCTGAGATATAGTCTCTTAATGAGCAAAGCAAGTATGGACTTTTTATTTCCAAACAGAATACCTTACATTTTTGCATACATCCATGTACACGTGCCTGATAGATACAAGATATTCAGAAATACTTCTTGAATTAATACATAGACTTTACTTCACAGACCACCAGGTAAAGGCTTAATTACCCCTTCAGTATATCACATACTTTATTTTTCTAGGATGACGCTCGAAGGATCTTTATGTCTTAGGTTGATATACTCTTTCAAGGTCACTATTGTTCCTTTTCCTCTAATCTCTAAAACTTTTTACAACTTTCACAACACTAGAGTTTTAGACTTTAATGAATTTGTCTCTAGTATTCTCCTACTCTGGAGATCTCAGTCTTTTATTTAACAAATGTATTTGATTATCCTCTTTGTGAATAGATACTATGCTACATTCAAAGAATTCAGTAGTAAACAAGGTAGGCATAATTCCTATATGCACACAGTATATAATCTATGAAGGGATACAGATAATTAAATAGTATATTTTAATGCGATGCTGTTAAGGTTATGATAAGAGAAGAAACACGAGATGCTACAGCAGCACAACAAAGTGAGGAGCACCTGATCAGTAAGTCGAGGTCAGAGAAAACTTCATGGAAGAAGCAAAAATCTAAATAGAGACTTATTAGATAGGAGGTAGCCAAGAAAGAATCTAGGATAAAAGTATTTTAGGCAGAGAAAGGTTTGTTTATTGTCTGCCTCCCGTAAGACACAAACTAGTATATAAGCTTTATGAGAGTAGGGACAATATTTAAGTGTTTCTTGTCAAGTTCTATTCTATGTAGTCAGTAGTGAAAAATGCAGATAAACTGCCCAATGTGCGTCCAGAAAATTCACTCATTCAGTTGGTAGTGGAAGCAGCACAACTATTATAGACAAGTACAAGAAGCTTGACTGAAAGACAGAAGAGGCCGCCTGAGAAGAAAGCAGAGGGATATGGAATTAAAGATCCCTATGAGACTGAAGGAAGAGTTGCTGAATCACAGATCTGGAAGGAGAGGAAATTGCAGTCAGAGAGAAAGTTGTTTGAATTTGAGAACTCAGAGGGTCAGATATCCTGTGTTTGGAATGTGGCCATAGATGTCTATAAGCAAAGTAAAATGATGAATGACTGAGAGACTGGCCTTTGAATGGGTGGTTGATGGTAGATGCTGGGATGGAAAGGGTGGCAGTGAGCCAAGTGCTAAAGTCTCCAATGAATATGAATGAGGGGGAATGAATAAATCATAGAACCAAGGAATGGTGGGAGATGGCATCGTTGAATGGCATGATCCGCAGTGTCAGAAACCTCCTTTCTTTCCTTGTAAAAATGATGGGAAGGAAAAGTGTCTGAAATCACATTGGAGAGAAAGACAGATGCTTGCTTATTCCATCCTTCTACCCTGAGAAATATGGAGTGGGGAAGAATAAGCTGTCTGTACTCGAGAGTGTTGCAAAGGAAATAGTGTCCTCAAGATAGAGTTAGATTTTAGATAAGAAAAGAGGTGAAGAAAATTTAGTGATGAGGATGTAGAAAAATTTGCTTACAATTAAATGGCGATACATCCTGCATAACAGAAGAGTTTGGAAGAGGAGGAGAAATAAAAATTTGAGTAAGAGCAGAAGGTTCACTAAAGCACTGTGGAGATTAGGGTACAGCCAAGATAGAATATCAGAGAAAATGCTGCCATTGGCCGTGACCAAGTTTAACAGATGAGACATGAGCCTTCCTTATTCAGCAAACATACCATCTTATTTAGAAGCTTCCTGGGATTCTCCCCTGCCCCACCTTCTCAACTCAAAATGAACCACACTCTCTCCAGTACTTCTACAGAACATCCTTTATGCTTTTGAGGGTAATTATAATTTCACCTTGGGGCCAGCCCGGTGGCGCAGCTGTTAAGTGCTCACGTTCTGCTTCGGCAGCCCGGGGTTCAACAGTGGGGACATGGCACCACTTGGTCAAGCCATGCTGTGGCAGGCGTCCCACATATAAAGTAGAGAAAGACGGGCACAAATGTTAGCTCAGGGCCAGTCTTCCTCAGCAAAAAGAGGAGGATTGGCAGCAGATGTTAGCTCAGGGCTAATCTTCCTCAAAAAAAAAAAAAGGGAGTATAATTTCACCTTGTTTTATAGTTATAGCTCTCACTACCATACTTCTTTCATCTACCCACCACCACCAGAAAAAAGTTCTAGGCAAAGATTCATTTACTCAATTCATATGTAAAGCTCCTAAGGACCCAAATACTATTTATGAAATTAATTAATTAAATTATAATCTGTGAATCACCAAATGTCAGATATTTTGTAATTATATTTACCAAGTAGGACTTTCTGCCTTGCATTATAATTAGTTTAAATGTCTACCTCTACTCTCTAGATTATAAAGTCTTCAAGGACAGAAGTCATGTCATTCATCTTTACATATTTGTATAACACCTTTATTAGGTATCCAATAAAGGTTGGACTGAACTAAATTTCTCGGTCCAAATGCAATCAGAAAAAGGTATGACTACTGTCTTATATTATGGATTCATGCCATCTGTGATTCCAGAAGTGCTTGATCTATAGTACTCTTAAGATGATAATACAAAGAATTCTCTTCCAAATTTGGCTAGATACTTTGAGCATTTCCACAGTTAGTATTTGGGTAACCCAAACTTTCAATATGTGCTAACTGTTATGTGAGAAGGATTAATAAATGATCTTAATATATAGAAAAAATGAAATGTAAATAACTTATGTTCTGCTGAGTACAATCATATTTGAATAATTTTATTGCCTGCTTTATCTTTTCCTACACCAAGGACTACTTCTGCCTCTGATGGTAGGACCCTACCTTGTGCCTCCTTCCCTTGTGCAACTGATACTTCTCTCAAGGATCATCCACATCCTGCATCCTGGGAAAGGACCAAAGGTGTTCAATGATCTGCTGCTTCCTTTGATGCTGTCTCTCCCAGCATTGTTGAACATTGGTCTTCTCATCTTCCTGGTCATGTTTATCTATGCCATCTTTGGGATGTACAATTTTGCCTATGTTAAAAAGGAAGCTGGAATTAATGATGTGTCCAACTTTGAAACCTTTGGCAGCAGTATGCTCTGTCTTTTTCAAGTTACGATATTTGCTGGTTGGGATGGGATGCTCAATGCAATTTTCAACAGTAAATGGTCTGACTGTGATCCTGATAAAATTAACCCTGGGACTCAGGTTAGAGGAGATTGTGGTAACCCCTTTGTTGGGATTATTTATTTTGTCAGTTACATCCTCATATCGTGGCTGATCATTGTAAACATGTACATTGTTGTTGTCATGGAGTTTTTAAATATTGCTTCTAAAAAAAAGGCCAAGACGTTGAGTGAAGATGATTTTAGGAAATTCTTTCAGGTATGGAAGAGGTTTGATCCTGAAATGACCCAGTACATAGACTCCAGCAAGCTTTCAGATTTGGCAGCTGCTCTTGATCCTCCTCTTTTCATGGCAAAACCAAACAAGAGCCAGCTCATTGCCATGGATCTTCCCATGGCTGTTGGGGACAGAATTCATTGCCTTGACATCTTACTTGCTTTAGCAAAGCGAGTTATGGGTACAGATGAGAGGGTGGAGAAAGTTCTTTCAGAGATGGAATCAGGGTTTCTGTTAGCCAACCCTTTTAAGATCACATATGAACCAATTACAACTACTCTGAAACGAAAACAAGAGGCAGTCTCAGCAACCATCATTCAGCGTGCTTATAAAAGTTACCGTTTGAGGCAAAATGACAAAACTACATCAGATATTCATATGATAGACGGTAACAGGGAAGTTCAAGCTACCAAAGAAGATGCCTATTTTGACAAGGCTGAGGGAAAGTCAGCTATTCAAAGCCAGATCTAATCCCACTTCCTACCTTTTCACCTTCTTCACATTTCCCCAAAACATGAGAAGTTTAAATCAGAAATAAAAGCAAAGATCAGAGAAAGTAAAGATTTCACTTAATATTCAATTGTTTACAACCCGGGGAATTTAAGCTTTGTTCTCAAGACTCCAAGTCAAATTCACTTTTTACCCCTATATATTCAGTCTAACCAAGACAACCCCTTAATATCACTGCAGAGTTAAAGTGGGTTAAAATTCCCTTTTGATAATCCAACGCTTGTTTTCTCTATACGGCTTCTATGGTGTGTGCTTCTTCTGGAGGATGGGGGAGATGGTAGTAGAGATTAGTTGCAAGGGCTTCTTCATATAGCTTATGTCTACTTCAACTTAGTTACAAATAAACGACCACTGTCTTAATGTGGGGTCGTGTTAGAAAAAAAACAGCACAATGCTACAGGCCATTAAATCATAAACTTGCCTAGACAGATGCCAACTGGAGGAAGAGGAAGGGCGATTCTCGGAGTGCCTTTGAGATCCATTACAGAGACTCTTGGGCTGATTCAAACCACGTTTGAAAAAGATTGATTGTAGCCCCATCTTTGTTTTTGTTTTCATTTATTTTTGGTACTAGGAGCTAATGTTTCCTAGTTCTCAGATTCCTGGTCTCTCATCTCTCTGGTTAGTTCCCCCCAATCTCCAGCTCTTTAACAGAATGCATTCACAGAACAAGAAGCACAAGGGGAACTACAGTTATTGCCGACCTTTTCCTAATTTTTTTCATGTACACTTTTTTAAAAAGCATACATTTACTAAAATGATATAACAGAGAATATTACAATAGACTCGAGTCTTACTTTAGCATAAAACTGGCGTATTTTTTACCATTTATCCATAATGTAACATTGAGTATGTAAGAGCTGGCAAAGGCATGTCATAAATAAGAACTAGAAAAGTCAAGGGCTACCATTTTGTCTAGGGATTTTCACAGTGTCTTGATCCCTAGTTGGAAACTGGCCACTTTGAAGTACTTTTCATTGCACTTTATGACTCTTTATAACTTAGAGAAAGAAAATGATTGCTCAAACTGTGAGGACTCTGAATTAGGAGATCAAAGTGTAAGTTTGTTGTTGGTGGTGGTGTACAACATTTGTGTATGCAAGTTAGTTGTCACTTTCTCATTTATCTTTCCAAGTATTTTTGTTGTTTTTAATCTCATCACATCCATAATTACTCTGTAAATTGTTTTATGTTTGAAAACTTTAAAATCCTAAACATTAATTTTCACTGTTGAAATTATTTTTAAAAGATAGGCACAAGTAGTGTTTTTCTGACATAGTCATAAAAATGCAGTCCCTTACACCCATGTAGTTTGAGATTCTGATATTTATCTCATTTGTAAGAAGATTGATTTCAATGTGCCTACAAAGTTCTAAGGGGTTCATAAAGAAAATATGTATACTGTTGACTTAAATGACAAGTTTTAACTATGTTGTATGACATTCAATATCACTTAAATTCAGTAATTGTGTTTTGTTATGCATGCATGATCTTGAGCCTTAACTATTGTAATCTATTTCTGCTCCTCGGAATTGTATCAACTGACCAAGATGCCTTTGGGGGATCCCCTAAGCAAATGTAATTTCAGGGTTCTGTTTCTCTCTCTAAGTGTTCCTTCTCTTTCTCCTCCTGTTCTCCATCAAGCAATGGGGACCAGTGAGGAATCAGTGTTAACTGGGTGACATGGTGACAGCTGGTGCTTTATCTAAGCTTCTCCCCTTTCTATTTCTTGGAAATGCTTTAATGTGGAAACTGCTTCAGATATTTAAACGAAATCTTCTCTTGCTTCTGTAAATTTCGTGAAGACCACGGACTGATTTTAGTTTGAAAATTGTGTCTTTTACTTGTAAACCATGTTTGCCACTAACTTTCCAAAAACTATGTAAATAATTATTTTTAACAAAGTGTTTACAATATATTCTACGTTTTAGATACTATAGAAAATAGTAAAAACAACTTGTTAACCACAGTAAGCTTTGCTTTTTTTTCTTCGATAACTCAGGTTGTCAACTTTGTATAATAAGAACTTTTTAAAATGAGACTGACATTAAAGCTTATTCATTCAGGCTCAAAATTCGAAACTGGAAACTCTTGCGCCTGCTTTGGATTCACTTAATTTTGTAAAATAAATATTAGTAAGCTTACCAGAGACCTCCTACACGTTGAAAAAAATGTAAAAATCACTCCTCTTATCAAAATCATCATTACAAGCTTACTAGATATATATGAGTATTATTAGAATACGCTTTATGAAAGATAATGCTGAAATTAAATTTACTCATATGCTACTACATGTCAAAATATGCTTCCTTTAAAAATTTTCTTTCTGCTTCTTTAATAAATATAATGCATTTTAAAATGGTGTTTACAGATGGTGTTTACAGCTACCATTGATTACGCAGACTGTTATGCTCAGCTTTGTGCTGAGTATTTATCATGCATGAACTGAGCACTCACAACTCATGAAACAATGATAATTCTCATTTTATAGATGGAAAAAACCAGGCTTAGAAGGGTAATGAGATCTTTTATATGGCCTAGAACTTGTCATTGACAAGGCCAGGACTCCAAACCAGGTCTGTTTCAGAGCCTTATTATTTAACCACTCTGTGCAATAGCTTTCTAGTAATAAATGACTGAAGTGGAGACAGAGGAAGCTTAAGATGAATTAAATTGTTGTATAAAAATAAGAAGTCTCTCTCTCTCTCCCTTTTTCCCAATCTTCCCCTTGGTGGGGGGAATTTTAACAGTAGAGACAAACCCTAGAAGAATGAATGGCACAAGGGATAAAATTGTAGAAGTTTTCTTATTCAACATTTGTAGAATGGTAGATACTAGAGGTAAACCCAGAGCCTGGGTAGATATGCATACATACATACATACATACATACATACATCCAAAGCTAAATCTGAGACCAAACGACTAGGGGAAAATATATGACACAGCTGATTATAATAAATGGTAATTTTTATACCACTAATGTAAATTATAATATGTATATAGGAAAGAACAATGGGTTCTTCATTAGAAATTACAGGTGAAGTTGGTAAAGTAGACCTCTGAAGAAAAAGAAAGATTTTATCAATTAGAGAAAAGGTAACCATATTCAACACAAAGACACTTTTATGGAGAGGAGTCCATCATGGAGATGAGACCTAAGGTTTCAACTTACCCTTCTTCAGCTTAGACAATAAAGAAGCGAGGTGAGGGGCCAGCCCCGTGGCCAAGTGGTTAAGTTCGCGTGCTCTGCTTTGGCAGACCAAGGTTTCACCAGTTCGGATCCTGGGCGCGGACATGGCACCACTCATCAGGCCATGCTGAGGTGGCATCCCACGTGCCACAACTAGAAGGATCCACAACTAAAATATACAACTATGTACTGGGGGGAATTTGGGCAGAAAAAAAAGAAGATTGGCAACAGTTGTTAGCTCAGGTGGCAATCTTTAAAAAAAAAAAAAGACGAGAGGAGAATTAAAGACGATAAAATTTTCACTGTAGAGATTGGGTAGAAAATTGGAGTAGAATGAGTCTGGGCACTCTGAATCCCTCCCCAGGCATGCTTTATTTTGCCCTTTGATTCTTGAACTCTCTCCTTTCTTAACTGTTCCTTTTTGTGAATTTCAGATCTTCATTTTCGACTCCAACAGTGAATAAAGAGCTCCAGTGAATGAATGAGTTTTCCCTTCCCGGGGGGGATTTTTATCTTTATGTTAGGATAAACTAAATCTGTCAGGGTCAGAAACTTAGACAACTCCTCTCTGTAAGTAAACCTCTTATCTTCATTGACTTCAAAATCACAAATTAGCTCACAGGATTTTCTCTCAACTCCAGCTCGTTAGTCTATTAACCATCCAGGTGGCACAACACCCCTATTCCTGGGTTCTAGTGTAGACCACATGAAAGTAATATCTTCAAAAGATCCATATGTTCAGAGTTCCCATTAATGCAAAATGTCATCACCATTTTTCCCTTCTTTTCTCCCTCCCATCTTTCCTTTCATAAAAATCTATTTAGCACCTCCTAGGTATTAGGCACAGCAATTTAGAAATAAATAAGATTGTCCTTATCCTTAAAAGGGTATTAGTCAGAGTTCTCCAGAGAATAGAACTGATAGGATATAGATATATAGGAGGAGATTTATTATTATGGGAATTGGCATATGTGGTTATAGCAGCTGAGAGATATGGTGCAATATGCCATCGGCAAACTGGAAAACCAGGGAGGCCGGTGCTATAAATCAGTCCAAATGCAAAGGCCTGAGAACCAGAGGAGCCATGATATAGCTCCCTGTCCAAAGCCAAAGACCTACAAGGTGGGGAGCGGTACTGGTGTAAGTCTTGGAACCTGAATCTAAAGGCCTAAGAACCAAGAGCTCCAATGTCCAAGGGCAGGAGAAGACAGATGTCCCAGCTCAAGGACAGAGAGAGAATTCACCCTTCCTCCACATTTTTTGTTCTCTATGGGCCCTCAATGAATTGGATGATGTCTGCCCACATTGGTGAGGGCAATCTTCTATTTTTATCCTTTTACTTTCAACAGACATATGTCATTGAATTTGAAGTAAGTTTTTTGTACGCAGTTTATAGCTGGGTGACATCTTTTAATCCACTTTTTATTGGTATATTGAGACCGTTTATATTTAAGGTAAATATTGATATGTTAGCACTTAAGGTTGTCATTTATTATTCTTCCATTTGTTTCCACCAGTCTCATTTCTCTGTTTCTCTTTTCTTGCCTTCCTTCTCAATATTCGAACACATTTTAGGATTTCATCTTGATTGTATATTTATCTATTTGTATCTCTGTATATTTTTGGTAGCGATTGTTCTGAGTGTTACTATATCTATCTATCTATCTATCAATGAATTATATAGTCTACTGGGATCAACATTTTACCACTTCGGGTGAAGTGTGGAAACCTCACTCTCATTTAGGTCTTTGTTTTCCCCATTTTTAAATACCATTGTCATGGGAATCAGGTGGTGCTAGATTTTTGTTCCAATCATCAAATATGGTTTTAAAACTCATGAGGAAAAGAATAGTCCTTTGTATGAACTCATATTTCTGCCCTTTGCATTATTCCTTCTTCCTTCCCAATGCTCCATCATTCCTTCTTTTATCAATTCCCTTCTGTCTGAAGAGTTTTGTTTGGCAAATCTTTAAGAGTAAGGGATTTTATTTCTTTTTAATGTTTTTATATTTATTACAGGCCGAAATATAACATTATTTATAAATTAGGTTAAAGGAAATATATTACTAAAATTTTAAGAAGATTATGTCGAGCCAGTCCTGATGGCCTAGTAGTTGAAGTTCAGCATGCTCCACTCTGGCGGCCTGGGTTCGGTTCCCAGGCATGGAACCACACCACTCGTCTGTCAGCAGCCATGCTGTGGTGGCAGCTCACGTAGAAGAACTAGAAGGACTTACAATTAGAATATGGAACTATGTAGTGGGACTTTTGGAAGAAAAAAAAAGAGAGAGGAAGACTGGCAACAGATGTTAGTTCAGGGTGAATCTTTCCCAGAAATAAATAAATAAATAAGAATGTGTCCGTTAGTAACAAATTCTTTTAGCTTTTCTTCCTCTGAGAATGTCTTTTTTTCTCTTTCATTCCTAAAGGATGAATTCACAGGATACAGAATTTGTGACTGACAGTTCTTTTCTTTCAGCTTTTGAAAAATATTGTGCCAATTCCTTCTGGTTTCCATGACTTTAGATGAGAACTCCATTGTCATTTGAATTGGCATTCCCCTATAAATAATATGTCATTTCCTTCTAGCTGCTTTCAAGATTTTTTTCTTTGTCTTTAGTTTTCAAACTTTTTAATTGTGATGTATCTTTCAGATGGATTTCTTTGTGTTTACCCTGTTTAGCATTCACTCAGCTTCTTGGAACTGTAGGTTTGTGTCTTTTACCAAATTCAGAACATTTTCAGCCAGTGCTTCTTCAAACAACTTTTCAGCCCTACTCTTTTCTACTTTCCTTCTGAGATTGTGATGACATGAATGATGACTCTTTTGTTACTGTGTCACAGGTCCCTGAGGCTCTGTTTATTATTTTTCATTCTGTTTTTTTCTCTCTGTTGTTCAGATTCTGTGAATTCTATTGTTCTGTACTCAAGTTCACTGATTTTCTCCTTTGTCATCTTCATGCTACTATTGAGCCAATCTATTAAGTTTTTTATTTCTGTTATTGTATTTTTCAGTTCTGTAATTCTGTTTATTTTTCTTATAAAATCTATTTCTTTACAGAGATTTTCTACTTTTTTTTGTTTTTTTCCTTTTTCTCCCCAAAGCCCCCCAGTACATAGTTGTATATTCTTCGTTGTGGGTCCTTCTAGTTGTGGCATGTGGGACACTGCCTCAGCGTGGTTTGATGAGCAGTGCCATGTCTGCGCCCAGGATTCAAACCAACGAAACACTGGGCCGCCTGCAGCGGAGTGCATGAACTTAACCACTCAGCCACGGAGCCAGCCCAGAGATTTTCTACTTTTTAATTTATTTCAAGAGAATTACTAATTGGTTGTTGAACCACTGTTATAATGGATGCTTTAAAATATTTCTTAGATAATTCCAACATCTGATTCACCTCAGTATTAGTGTCAGCTAATTGTTTTTTTCCCTTTCAAAGTGTGATTTTCTTAGTTCTTGGTGTTCTGGGTGATTTTTTTAAATGCTGCTCTGGATATTCTGTCCATCATGGTAGGAGATACTGGGTCCTATTTAAGTCTTTCAGTTTAGCAGGCAGTCACACTGTTTAGGTTTAACACATAGATCTTGGTCTATTTTTGTGAACTGTGGTTCCCATGGTAGCTTAATTTTCAGAAGCTTTGTCATGTTATTTTGGTCTCCTTGGTTTATCTGGTATGGCTTGGGCTCCCACTGGTCCCTGCTGGTGCTCCATGAGGGACTGGAAGAGGTTTCCACAGGCCAGGAAACCTGGTTTCTCTCAGTTGCAGGGGAGGTGAATTCCTCTACCCATAGCTCATAATAACAGAAAGGCTGTCTGGAGTGGGCCACGTGTGGTTGCATCCTCCTCGCTGGTTTCACCCACCCATTCTGGTGTCTCTGGGTGGGAAACGAGAATCTCTGGATTAAATAGGCTTTCTGGATTAGGCCAACTGTTGCAGCTGAGTCTCTCTTGTCAGTTTCACCCACCTGCTTCACCAGAAAAGAGACTTCTCAGGCCTACCAAAGAAGGAAAGCTCTTCCCTAGCCACCTTATTTTTGGTAGGGCCCTCAATAAATCCTCCTTGTCAGAAATGCAGACTGGTCTAATGTTACCAGAGGCACTCCCTTTAGACCCAGGGGAAGAATGAGCCTACCTGGGATGCCTTCTGTTTTTAAATCAAGAGCAGGTGGCCTTCCGCTCCTGGGTGTTTGGATGCAAGATGCATTTCACTGTGCTGTCTGCAGCCCTAAGGTCTCAAACAAGCTTGCCTTCTCTTATCACCCTCAGGGGCCTTCTTTGGTTGTCTTTTGTGCCATTTCTGGTTATATTTAGCAGAAAAGAGCAGGGAAAATATGATCTATGACATCTTGTCTGGACCAAAAGCCTCATGATATATTTTTAAAGGTCTATTAAAACTGTTAAAGAGAAAGTTGGTTTATGTAGAATATTTCATTTTCCAATATCACATAAATGAGGTATCAGTTTAATTGGACAATTATATATATGTGATATTAGTACAAATACTAAAAATACTATAAAATTAGCAAATACTAAATATTAAAAGTAGAATAAAATTATAATGTCATTAATCAAGATGCTTAGAATTATCATTATTAATAAAGCATCACTATTTACCACAAAAAATAAGAAACACTAATAAAAACTGAATTAGGCCATCAAAAATTACAAGAAATTTTTGCATGGATAAATCCTTATCTAGAGCACTGGTTCTCAAGATGTGTTCTTCAGACTAGTAGTATCAGGATCACCTAGGAACTTCTCAGAAATGCGAATTAAACGTCCCAACTACAGAATCAGAAACCACAAGGGGTGGGGCCCAGACAGCTGTGTTTTAATAAGCACTCCAGGTGAGTCTACTGTACACTAAAGTTTAAGAAAAAATTATCTAAGTGTACACTGCCAATATGATAGCCATTAGCTACCTAGGGCTGTTTCGTTTTAACTTAATTAGCAAAGAAAACAAAACAAAACTAAAAATTCAGTTTCTAAATCCCACTAACCACATTTCAAGTAGTCAATAAATATCTATGTCTGGAGTCTACCATGTTAGCACAAGTTTATTATATTTCCATCATCTCAGAAAGTTCTATTAGATAGCATTGATCTAGGAATAAATGAAATTTCTTAGAAATTAATGTATTTGTAACCATGAATTGTCAGCTGTACTGGATATCTTCCCTTCGCCCTGAGAAAACCACTCTCCGTCCTTCTCTTTGTTCTGTGTTCTTAGAGACTCACTCAAAATCGTTGCTTCAGTAGGTTCTCTTGTCCTCTGACGCCTGGCTTGGGTTGGCTAATAAGAAGCACCATAATAAACGCTTTCTCTCTCTCAGATTACTAGGTTTAGTTTCCACTCTTTACCTATGGCTACAACTTCTGTAAAGGATGCTTTCTTATAGCTGCATCTAGTCTCTAGGAAACTTCCAGGAACTGTGCTGCCTGACTCCCCCCATCCCCCCTTCCCCCACATGCCTTCAGGCCTAGAAGCAGAATCCCTTGATTTCTCTTTAAACCTTGCCCACAGCTTTTACAGGCCCCTTTGCTAAACCCCACAAGTTATCCTCTTTGTAAGTGACTTATTTTTTCTACAAGAAGAACTTATCCCTGATCCATACGCCAACCAAACTTTCAACCTTTTTTAATTTGTGAAACTGAAAGAACTCAAATTCTATCTCCTATAGTAATTTCCCCCAGAGTAAGCTTGAATCTCATTTCTCTTTGTTAAAATTAAGAGAACAAAAGAGAAAGAGAGAAAGGAGCTGCTTATTCTAGAGTACGCGCTGTGATACTTGTATTTTGCTGTGTGTTTCACAAAGTTGGAACCACAGTTGAATTGATTGCTCAGACATAGAGAGGATCTATGCCTCTGAGGACACAGGAAGCAGGAGAAGAAACCTGGTTATAGGAGAGCTGAGCGAGAAAGGCTTGGGGAGAAGTGACAAATCTGGTGGGATTTTGGAGTGAATTGTTCAGGTCTTTCCATCTCCCTCACGTCACTGCCATGAAAGAGACATCCTCATTTCAACTTGGGAGAATCTTTCGTCTAGTCTGAAGAAGGGAAAGTCACCTCTCCCTCTGTTTTTGCAAGACATTTTGTGTATATCTGAAACTTACCTAAAACCTATAAGTTTTCCTGAGCATCTAGGCTTTTCAAAAACAAAGGCCAGAGTTCTTAGAGTTTATTTCTCTTTCCTGTGTTGATCCATAATCTGCTTGAGTTTAGAAAGAAGAAATCAGTTCTCTGCCTGAATGTTTGGAAAGTGGGGAAGGGAGGAGGAAATGGATAAAATGCAGGTGAAACAATCTGAATTGATATCAATTAATATTCTAAAATACGCAAAGTAGAGTCTTATTTTCTTTTTGAGTTAAAATGTTTATAACATTGACTGTCTCATATACACCAATAAACCAGTCTATTCTTGTTACCAGGTTGTATACTTAAGTACAAAAAGAAAGTAAAATACAGACTCTTTGACCTCAAGAAGTTTTGAGCTAGATGGGGCAACAGAGCATAAACAAAATGACGTAAAAATAATTAAAGGAAGTATATGCTACAACGCAAATTCTTAATGGAAGAAAAAGTATCACAAGTCCTAAATTGCTGTCACCAGAGGACTTGATCAGGCCTTTGACTGCACGTTAACAGTATGTACGCAGTTAGGACAAACAATATTTTCACAAGTTTCAGCCCAATTCTTCTTCCTCTCTTGCTTCAACTCCCAATTGTTTGAGTCCTATGCTCAGAAAATCACCTTTTTGCTGCCACAGCCCAGCCTGAGCACTTGAAAATCCATCACCAAGGAGACAAAGTCTTAATCTCTCAAAGCTTCCAGTCTATCTAGGAGAAACAGAGATGGCAGCCTTATTTGCAAATGGGCACGACCCTCTGTCATTCTGAGGAGCAAAACTGCAGACAATTCAAGGCACAGCAATGAAAATTGTTCAATAGAGGGCCGGTCCGGTGGCGCAGCAGTCAGTTCGCACGTTATCCTTCTCGTCGCCCCGGGTTCGCTGGTTCGGATCCCGGGTGAGGACATGGCACCGTTTGACAAGCCATGCTGTGGTAGGCATCCCACATATAAAGTAGAGGAAGATGGGCTCGAATGTTAGCTCAGGGCCGGTCTTCCTCAGCAAAAACAGGAGGATTGGCAGTAGTTAGCTCAGGGCTAATCTTCCTCAAAAAAAAAGAAAGAAAATTGTCTAGTAAATTACTCTTAATAAGTGTAAGCTTTAGATGAGATAAAGGTTTATTTCTAACTACGTCTCATCATTAAGAAGACTCTAAGTATGTTACAAATGGCTATTTGTTCTCCAAAGTTTGTTCTCCCATTCTTCTGTGGTAATAGTATTCCTGATTCTTAGCTAGACACATGGCCTTCTGGAATAAATACCACATTTTACAACCTCTTTTTTCAGTTAAGGCTAGCTACATAACTAAATTCTATCCTTTTTAACTTCAAATCATTTTTTTTGTTTTTTTTTTTTTTTGAGGAAGATTAGCCCTGAGCTAACTACTGCCAATCCTCCTCTTTTTTTGCTGAGGAAGACTGGCCCTGAGCTAACATCTGTGCCCACCTTCCTATACTTTATACATGGGACGCCTGCCACAGCATGGCTTGCCAAGTAGTGCCATGTCCGCACCTGGGATCTGAACCAGCGAACCCCAGGCCACCGAGAAGCAGAATGTGCGAACTTAACCACTGCACCACCGAGCCGGCCTTATCTTTTTTAACTTCTTTCCACTGATTGAAACATGCATGAAGAGGTGGGCTATCTGTTATGGAACAAGTGAAGTCAACAATCAGTGAATGATAAGCAAGAGAGAAGATAGAAGAGCCTGGTTCAGATAATCATAAAGTAGCAGGGATAGTCAGATCATATTTTGTGTCCTTTAACCAAGCTATCAAGAAAAGTAAGAACCTTTGTGGGACTCTAAGGTAATGTCCTAAACCTCTTCCCCAAATTTCCAGGTAAAGTTTCAAATCTTTAAAAAAAAAATCCATACTATTGTAGCAGGATCCTAACGTTAAAAATTACTGAACAATAGTGCAATAGAGAGTATAGCAGTCTAACAATATCCCATTATAATTAACTCTTTGTTAGCCATTGGGTATTACGGGCAGTAGCTTCCAACCCTACATTGACTTCCACTTTTTGCTTAATATAAATCTCTTCAAGATCCCTAAACAACAACCAAATTGAAAGGAAACTATCATGAACCCATAAAATAGTGCAACATGAAGTAGGAATGCCTTTTTAATCATTAGGTACATCACACTGTTTCAGTACGTGAAAGAGCTATCTTTGTTTGCTGAATAAATATTTCTTTTTAATTGTTCTATCAATCATGCTTGATAGTTCTGGTGAACAAAAGTGTTTGTTCTCTCAACTGAGTGAAGCTTCTTTAGATCCAGGTCAAGCACTGACATATTTGGGACAGGCAAGACTCTGCATTAGAAGCATCAGTTTGATTAAAGGAGATGTGTTGATTTATTTCCTTTTGCATCACAGAAAGTGACTCAGAATGATCTCTAAGATGTCTGCCTTTCTTCCAAACCTTAAATTATTAAATATGTGTCCATGTCCTCACATTACTTTCTGCAGAAGAAAGTACTGCATCCTTACAGTGCACACTCCACTGCAGTGCGAGCCAAGCAAACCCAGCCAAGGTCTGCTGGGGATCTCTGCTGCGGCAGCATTTGATGTTCACAGGAAAGGCCTCATGAATAATGCACAGTTATAAACAGGTGGCCATATCCAGCTCTCTTCAGTTAATGCTGTTCCCAAACACACTCTGAGGAAGGTAATGGATACCTTCATTAGCAATTGATCAGTACAGGAAGAAAGCGTGATTAAAAGCTTTGCAAGGCATCGATTGCATGTGCATTAGCTTGCATTGACCTGTATTATTTTCTACTGAAAACCCACGTAAATCGTGGCAATGACCAGAATTATAATTCTAAATAGAAATATAAAATATTTTAAAACCACAAGTATGAAAATCCGGGCAGTTTTTCCACTGCAGGGTATGTAAGAAGCCAAAGCAGCTTATCATGAGGTGACCTTATAGGCGGGTGAGGGCCTGGGGGCAGTGTGGAGTGCTGCTGTGCTACCAGTGAAACCGTTTGTCAGATATGAATCCATTCTAGTCCATTTTCTGAACACCAATGACAAGAAATGTCAGGAAGCTCCAAGCACCTTCCTGGAACAGCCATCATTAATCTTCAGTATGATCACATTACCTTTTCATTATTTTAGATGAAAAAATAGCGGACACTTTTTCTTGCCCAATCACAAACTATGTTAAAACTTACAATAAACAGCCTTTGTGTAGTCACCTCAATTAGCCAGAATTATCAACACAATTGGCTGAGGTTAATTGCTGCTGTTGGTTGGGGGAGGGTGAATGGCCCCCATGGTCAAGTTATATACTAGAGATATAAGCCTCTTGATTCTTTTACACAAATCTTTTTTAACAAGAAGATTGAAATGTGGTATACTGTGCTAACTATACATAAATTATTATTATTATTATTATTATTATTATTATTATAGCAAGCATTTATAAGTCAGTATTATAATGATTTCTGTATGTTTGTTTTGTTTCACATTGTTTTCCCTCAGTGGCTATGATGCTATCAATAAGTTCTATGCAATATTAACTGTGCCTGGTAATTGTAACCAACTTTTTCTCCCTGAGATTATAAAGTTGCTCATCTAGGTGGTCTGGAGATTACGTTGCTGATTGCCTGTAGAAAGCTTTATTTGTATCATTACTCTGTTATGGTTATGTTCTCCATATCTTAGCTCTTCCTGCTTATTTTTGTTGGTTTAATGCATGATAATTAAATATGCTAATGTGGAAGACAAAAAAATGAAATTCTAAGCTGTCATTAGTGTGAGGTGCAATCATTGGGGAAGAGGGATTTATTTAAGGTTATTTAAAATTAAAGTCAGGATCTTCTGCTTCCATTTGTGAAAGATGAACTACTATGGGAAGTGTCATCTCACTGTAAACAACTAGAAAAGTCGACAAAATGTATGAAATAAATATTTGTAGACATTGGACAATAGACAACATAAGACTAAGAAATCCGACAGAGTCCTGGGACAGCTCAGTTTCAGGATCCCTGCCCTACATTAAAGGCTGCTCTAGAACTGACTGAAAATCACTTCAAGACAAGCATCAAAAAGACAAATCTGAAAGGAATTTAAATGCATGCCACGCTTAAGGAATACAATAAAATACAGCACTCAGTAATGTAAAAGCCACAATGTCCAGTATCCAATGAAAACTGTCAGACAAGGTAAGAAACAGGAAACATGGCTGTTAAGCAGAAGTAAAAGAAACAGATTCAGTTATGATATTTGTTATGAAATAAGAAGACTAAGACATTAAAATAGCTATTGTAAATATTATAACTGTGTACAAGGATGTAAAGGGACATGCGAATTAACAAGGAGAGAAATTGAAATTATAAAGAGGTCCAAATTGAAGTCCTAGAGATTTAAAAAAAAATCATCTGAAATGAAAAATAAACCTGATGGGTTTAACTGCAAATTAGAAACTGCAGAAGAAGAGATCTGTGAACCTGAAGATGTAAAAATAAAAACTATCCAAGTTTAACAGAGAGGGGAAAAAAAAGAACAGAGCCTGAGTGACCTGTGGGCCAATATCTAGCAATCTTATATATGTGTAATCTTTCCCAAATGAAGATAAATAAATACTTTTTAAGACCAAGAAAAGATAAGAAAATCCATCATAGTAGGGCTGCACTAAAAGAAGGTCCAAGGAAGTTCTTTAGGGGGAAAGCAAATGCTATCAGATTGAAATGTGGATTTAAACAATAGAATGAAGAGTACTAGAAATTGTAAACATGGGTAAATATGAAAGACGTATTTTCTCATTTTTAATGTTTTTAAAAATTGACTGTATAAAGCAAAAATAACAACAATGTATGTTGTTTATTAGACATTTGTAATACAGATATGAGAAAAATTCATAACATAGCACAAAAGACAAGATTGAGGAAATGGAAACATATTGACATAAAGTTTTGTACAATAGACAGGAAGTAGTGTAATATTTGACGTTAGACTGCTATAAATTAAAGAAACATTCTAAATTGTAAAATAACCATTAAAAATATAAAACAGAAAGAAGGATAATAAACCAATAGAGGAGCTATATTAATGGAAACTTAAAAAGTACTAAAATAATTTTTAAAGTGGAGGAAAACTTGAAAAAAAAAAGGACAAATAAAAAACAAATAGTAAGATGGCAAGATGGTAGATTTAAACTCAACCGTTATCAATAATTACGTAAAGTGTGGGGCCAGCCCAGTGGTGCAGTGGTTAAGTTCACACGTTCCTCTTCAGCAGCCTGGGGTGTGCCAGTTCAGATCCCAGGTGTGCACATGGCACCACTTGGCAAGCCATGCTATGGCAGACGTCCCACATATAAAGTGGAGGAAGATGGGCACAGATGTTAGCTCAGGGCCAATCTTCCTCAAAAAAAAAAAAAAGAAATTATGGAAAGTGTAAGTGATCTAAACACTCTCCTTAAAAGACAAAGATGTCAAATAGGATTTAAAAAATACTAAACCCACATTAAATATAGAGATACAAAAAGATTAAAGTACAGAGATGTGATAAAATATACCAAGTAAACACTAATCCAAAGAGAGCTGGACTGGCTGTGTTAAAATGAAAACTAAATATACTTAAGAGAGATATTAGCAGAAATAAATTTGTATGTTTTCTGGTAATTAAAGGAGTCAAATTATCAAAAAGAAGGATCAATCCTAAATGTGTATGCATAACTAGCAGAGCTTCAAAATACACAAAGCAAAAATATAAAACTAAAAGGAAAAATAGGCAATCTATTAGTTTACTCAGAGATCCCAACACTCTTCTTTCAGTAACTGCTAGAACAAGTAGACAGATAGAAATAATGTAGCTGATGCGAATAACCAACGTGACTTTATTCACGTTTTAGGACACTGCTCATAACAGCAGAATACACACCCTTTTCGAGTACAGATGAATCACCTGCTCACACACAATAAGCTGAGGCATAAAACATATGCCAACAAATTTAAAAGCATTGAAATTATACAAATATGTTCTCTTACCCCTTCAAAGTTGAGCTGGAAATCAATAGAAGAAAGGTGTATGAAAAATCCTGCAAATTTTTAAAAATTGAAAACCACACCTAAATAACCCATAGATCAAAGAAGAAATCAAAAGGGAAGGATGAAGTAAATCTAAATCTGTCTTTATTTGGAGACAAAAACATTGTGTACGTAGAAAATCCCACAGAGTTTTTATAAATAATTTTTTAAAAGCTATTACTCTGAATGCAATTTAGAAAGATGCAAGGTCAATGAATAAAATTAAAAAGTGTTTCTCTATAAGATGAATTAATTGCTGGGATATTGATTTTAAAAAAGCAATACTCTATAAAAGAGCATAAAAATATGAAGTATTTAGAGATAAATTGAACAAACTATGTACAAGATCTACACTCTGAATATTGTAAAACATTTGTGAGAGAAGTTAAAGAAGATCTAAACAAACAGAAAGAAAACCACTGTTCATGGGTTGGAAAATTCAATATTGTTAAGATGTCAGTTTTTCCCCAGTTAATCTAGAGTCAATGCAATTTCAATCAATATCACAGTAGAAATCACTCAGCCAGTTATAAAACGTGTTATAAGGAAATGCAAAGATCCTAGAAGAGCCAAAAGAACTTTTAAAAAGAATATCAAGTTCGATGACTACATTATCTGCTTTGAAAAACTATGTTAAAGCTACAATAATCAAGATAGTGTATTATTGGGATACGAACAGACATACACATATCTTTACAACAGAACAGAATCTAGAAATAAATCCACAACTACATGATCAATTGATTTTCAACAAATGTACCAGGGTAATAAAATGGACTAAGGAAATCTTTTCAACAAATTGTGCTGGAGCAATGGGATATCCACATTCAAAAAAGATAAATCTTGGCTATACTTCCTACCATTTAAACAAAAAGTTAACCTGAAACTGGAGCCAGCCCAGTGGCATAGAGGTTAACTCTGCACAATCCGCTTTGGCAGCCCAGTGTTCATGAGTTTGGATCCCGGGCACCGACCTACACACCGCTCATCAAACCATGCTGTGGTGTGTCCCATATACAAAAGAGGAAGATTGGCACAAATGTTAACTCAGGGCCAATCTTCCTCACTCACACACACAAAAATGAACTTGAAACAGATCTTAGATCTAAATGTAAGGGCTAAAACGTTTAAAATTCTATAGGAAAACATAGGAGAGAATATTATAATATTGGATTAGCAAGAATTTCTTAAACAAGACATAAAAACTATTACATAAAAAAATGATTAGTAGGACTGCATAAAAATTAAAACCATTTGTTCATAGAAATCACTGCAAAGAGGGCCTGGCCTGGTGGCATAGTGGTTAAGTTCACACGCTCTGTTTCTACGTGTTCACATCCCAGGCACAGACCTGCACGCCACTCAAGCCACACTATGGCAGTGTCCCACATACAAAATAGAAGAAGATTGGCATAGATGTTAGCTCAGAGACAATCTTCCTCAAGCAAAAAGAGGAAGATTGGGAACAGATGTTAGCTCAGGGCTGATCTTCCTCATGAGAAAAAAAAAGAAAACACTGCAAAGAAAATGAAAGTCCATTATAGCCTGGGAAAACATATATCTAACGGGCAACTTTTATACATAATATATAAAGAGCTTTTATACATCAATATTAAGAAGATCAGCAGCCGAGTAAGAAAAAAATGGCAAAAGATTTGCATAATTCACAAAAGGAGAGATACGTGACAAATATAAGAGACACAAGTAACGAATAAGCTCAAGATAATTAGTTATAAGGGAAATGCAAATAAAAACCACAATGAGATACCAGTACATACCCACAAGAAAGGAAAAAGTTTTGGAGCCAGCCTGGTGGCACAGCAGTTCAGTTCGCCCGTTCCGCTTCAGCTGCCCAGGTTCGCCAGTTCAGATCCTGGGTGCAGACCTATGCACCCCTTGTCAAGCCATGCTGTGGCAGACATCCCACTTATAAAGTAGAGGAAGATGGGCACAGATGTTAGCTCAGGACCAGTCTTCCTCAGCAAAAAGAGGAGGATAGGTGGTGGATATTAGCTCAGAACTAATATTCCTCAAAAAAAAAAAAGGTTTTAAAAAAATGACAATGGCAGTGCTGGTGAGGATGCAGAACAGCTAGCCCTGTCATATATTATTGATGAAAATGCAAAATGATACATCACTTTGGAAAATAGTTTGACAACTTTTTAAAGCACAGCTTTGTTATCCAGAAAACCCACTCCCAGGTATGTATCATAGAGAAATGAATACCAGTGCCCACATAAAAACTATAGGGTGTTCATAGCACGTATATTCATAAAAGTCCCAAACTAGAACAATCTGAATGTCCATTGACTGGTGAATGGGTAAATAAATTGTGATATATCCATATAATGGAATACTATTCAGAAAGAAAAAAGAAATGAACTACTGATACAACAGTATAAATGAATCTCAGAATCACTCTGCTAGGTGAAAGAAAGAAGATACAAAAGACTACATATTCTATGATTTCATTTAAAATAAACTCTAGAAAAGGCAAAGCTACAGTGTGATAGAAAACAGATCAGTGGTTGCCTGAGGATGGAGGTGGAGTGAAGAGACCCAAAGGAACCTTTTGAGTGATGGAAATATTCAATTCAATATCTTGATAGTAGTGGTTATACAACTATACATTTGGCAAAACTCATTAAACAGTACATATAAAATAGGAAATTGTATTGGACATAAATTATATCTCAAATTTTATTTGATAAATGTATAATTTTTTATGCTGAATCATATATACACACATGTTTGCATAGAACATTCTGGAAGAATAGACTTTAAAGCATTAATTATGATAACCTCAGGTTGCATATTTTTTGACAAGACGTTAGATATAATGAACAAAATATTTTTTTGGAAAAATTTATACATGGATAAGAAAATGCCATAAATATTTAAGAATAGCTATCACAAAAAAATTAAAAGAAATTTAAAAAACATCAACTAGAAAGCAAGAATGGAATAAAAGAAGAAAACAAAGAGTAGGATAAACGGAAAAAAATAAGGTGCCAGAAATAAGTTCAAATACATAAGCAATCACAATAAGTTAAATAGATACACCTACTAGAACGTAGTTTTTCATGTGGTAAGGAAAGGGAAAAAAAGAATGACTTTCCAGGGGAGAGACCTGGCAAACACTGCCTCAGTCAGAGGATGAAGGTCAAGATCAGCAGTCATTAATCATGCTGATAGTACGTACCGTTGATACGGTGTGACAGAAAAGGTACTTTACCTCTGTGATCTTCCTCCAAAAATCCTATAAGCCCAGTCTGATCATGGGGAAAATAGCAGACAAATTCCAGTAGAGGGGTGCTCTGCAGAATCACTCATCGGTCCTCTCCAAAATGGTCAAGGTCATCAAAACCGAGGAAACTGAGAAACCATCACAGTCAAAAGGAGCCTAAGGAGACAGGACAAGTCAATGTCGTGTGTCATCCGGTACGGGATTTTGGAACAGAAACAGAACATTATGTAAAAACTAAGAAAATCTGAATAAACTACAGACTGTAGTTAATAATTATCTATCAATATTAGTTCATTAATTGTAACAAATGTACCACATTAAATTAGGATATTAACAATTGGGGAAACTGGGTGTGGGATATATGAGAACTCTGTACTATCTTACCTTTTCTGTAAATCTAAAACTCTTCAGAAAAATTTTAATTTTAAAATGTATTATATATTTATATATATTCCTATATATGTATATATGACAGATTAATGTGTTATGTATTTTGTTCAAAAGGCAAAAATGAAAGAACAGAGTAAAAAAATATATATTTTTAAGCATTAAATAAATAAAAACCACAAAATACACACAAGAACAAAAATAACTCCACAAAATTTGCTCTTAAAAAATCCAGCTTTAAGCAAACATAAATAAAAGAAACAAATACCAGATATGTATTCCTCAGAAGATATACACATAAAAGGAAATCGTGGAGTAAGATTGAAAATAAAAAAATACAAACATAAACAGATGCTAATAGAAAAGAAGTTGAAGCAATATCAACATTAGACAACGTAAAATATATAATAAAAAGCATATTACTCAAGATGAAGAGGACCTTCCCTAATGATCAAAGAAAAAAATGTAAACCCAATAAGGTGGCATTAAAACAAGTGGTGCTAAAAGCAACAGAGTTATCATGAAAAAGTCACAAACTCATATATAGAAATGTTTCAACATGTTTCTTTGAGAAGTAGATTATGCAAAAAAAATTAGCAAGGATTTAGAAGATTTGAAGAACACTATTAATGAGCTTGATCTAACCTGCACAAAACAAAGAATACATAATTTTTTTAAAAGCACAAAAACATTTACCAAATTAAAACTTTTAATATTAAAAATGAACAACAGCATTGTGGAGAAATTTCTAAAAACTATTAAGTCATTTTTTAAAAAGGAATAAATGGGTAGGTATGCTGATGGAAGGCTACAATATCAAAAAAATGTAAACCCTCCTAAAACTAATTCCAATTAATTTTTTTAAATATTGTTGCTATTATGGGAACTAGACAAGCAGATCCTAAAATTCACATGAAAGAGGAATTGTCCAAGCAAAACAAAAACAATTATGAATAAAAAATCAATCAATAAATAAAATTGACTATCGCATTTGCAGATATAAAGCATAGCAACAATTTCGTTCCTTCCTTCTTCCTTCTCTCCTTCTCCTTCCTTCCTTCAGTATTTTCTTTCCTTTCCAGCTTCCCTCAATTCCTCCTGCTCTCCCTGTTCCTTCCTTCCTCCCTCGTTTCTTTTCTTTTCAGTGATGTATGTAACCTAATCCCATAATGGAAAAGAGCGACTTCAGCCAAGGTATTGGAAAACACTGTTCTGAGTGTTGACTTCTCACACACTCCCACTGACTTACATTATCATTTCAGGAACACTTCATCTTCAGAAGTAGTCAATATTCTTTGGCTGAGCCATCAAATATATCCAAACGAAGGAGTGCCATCAAAATAATGCTTTTCAGGTAGCAAGATGGATCCAAAGTTAGACCCTAGTAGAATTAATGATCGAACGAAATAGTACCAATCAGGGGATTATCACAGATTAATTATTTGTGCATAATTTAATAAATCACAGGATATCTCACTTTATTCAATCAAATACTAGTCTTATTCTTAATTCTGATTATGTTTTTATTTTATTCAGTCTGCAATATAAATGATAGGTCTGCTGATTGTTGCAGGTACTTTTTGTTAACCAAATTAGCCATATGCAAATTTTAAGAAAAAATGTTTTAAATAAACCCATACTGAACACTTTAGTGCTCAAAGTAATGAAGCATTTGTAAAAGTCATTATGCATAATATTATAACTTCCACTCCAAACCTCAGTGGTGATGAATGACCATAATAGTGGCTATCATTTATTGAATGCTTACTATAAGCCAAGCACTATGCTAAGAATTTTATTTGTATTACCTTCTTACAAAAAATCCATTGGATGGGAGTTATTATTATCTCCATTTTACAGATGAATTTTAGGCTAGTACATGGTAGAGATAAGATTCAAGCCTACGTAATCAGACTCCATCACACTTTATTACTTCTAACTAAAGCATGAGAAGTGTTTCCCTATTTGGTTTTCTTAAATGAGGAAAAACTTATATTTGTATAGATATTTATTTGTACCTCATCTTGTTCTAGAATGGAGATAAGGTAACACTCAAAAATACTTACGTGGTAGATTGTATTTATGATCCCAATTGTTCACCCTTCTCTGTATCCATGCCCTTTGCTATGTGGTGTTACAGGTTTATCTTACTAAAGAGTGAGATAAGTTCATTTCTCCACCCTTGAATCTGAGCTTGTTCAGGTGACTTGCTTTGGCCATTAAGATGTGGCAAAAGGCTCTGCATACCAATTCTGAGCATAGACCACAGGAAATCTTGCAGGTTTCCACTTACTGTCTTATGCCTGGAAACGTGCCTAGGCTAGCCTGCTGTCCAATAGAACTCAGCCATCCAAAATGCTCCAGTTAAGGCCAGTCTAGATCAGCCTAGATTAGTCAGATCCAGCCAACCTCCAGGCGTGTAAGTAAGCCCAGCCCAGATCAGCAGAGCCACCTTGCAACTTCTAGTCAACTCCTGACTATGGGAGTAAAAACTGATTGTTGTATCAGTGAGATTTTTTGACTGTGCATTACGTGTTATTATTATGGCTATAAATAACTGACAAAATATAGAACGAATTTCACTGAGCAAGACTTTGAGTGCTCACTCTATTCCAGACACTCTTCTAGTTGCTGAGGCTACAGTGGTAATCAACAGAGACAAGGTCCCTCCTCTTTGCAGAGATTACATTCTACAGAGGGACACGGGCAAAAAAACAATGTGTACAAGATATTTTCAGATACTGAAAGCTACATGAAGACAATCAAGCTAGACGTAGAAAAGAGACTGACTGGGAAACAGAAGATGTGAAGCACGACATGTGGGGTCAGGGAAAGGGGACACTTTGGTGTGGCATCACTTTTGATTTGAGAAGGTGACATTTGGGCTGGTACTTTATAAAGGAGTTGGCCATGCTCAGATCTGACGGCAGATCATTCTAGAAAAGGAAACAACAGTACGAAGTAAGACTCTAGGCTGGTGTTGTGGGTTGAATTGTACCCAAAATAAATATGTTCAAATCTGAACCCCTAGTACCTGTGAACGTAACTTTATTTAGAAATAAGGTCTTTGCAGGTGCAATCAAATTGAGATGAGGACATAATGGATTAGGGTGGGTTTATAACAAGAGGTGCCCGTACAGAAAGAGGGAAATTTGGACACTACCCAGAGACACAGACACACACGCAGACAGAATACCACATAACATGAGACTTAGTGATGCATTTAGAGGCCAAGGAACGCCAAGGATTGTCAGCACTCACCAAAAGCCAGGAGAAAGGCATGGAACCACTAGATTCTCCCTCAAGAGACTCCAGAGGGAATCAACACCGCTCAACACCTAGATTTCAGACTTTTGGCCTCTAGAACTGTAAGAAAATAAATTTCTGTTGTTTTAAGGCAACCAGTTTGTGGTACTTTGTTACAGTAGCCCTAAGAAAAGTGCACAGCTCAGAACAAGTCTAGTGGACTCTGAGACCTGAAAGAAGACTCCTGAGCTTGAGCATACCGAATGAGGAGGACAGTGCAGAAGATGAAGCGGAAGCGATAGGCAGGGGCTCCATCATTTGGGGAAATAAGCTATGGTTTGGTTTTAAAAGTAAGGAAAGAAAGAAATGAAGCTAAAAGAAAATAAAGAAAGGAAAGATGTAATGAAATCAGGAATAAATTTAAGTAAGCCAAGTATCCATGTCATGGATTCCCCTGTACTTGTTAGAGTTGGACTACGAATTTTGCCCTGAATTCTTTATCATCCTGTGCAGAGAGAAGCTCGTGAATCAAAGTGACCATAAGATAATAACAAACTATTATCCATTCTAACAATATAAAGTCTAAGTTCCTTGGCACACCATACAAGTCCCTCTATGATTTATTTTTGCTTATCTTTTCAACATATTTTCATTCAATCTCTGATTCACATGTAAAAGTCATCATAGTTTGTAATGATTTTAATGCACAATTTTATTTCTCACTCCCATATCTACACATGCTGTTTGATGGAATAATTCACCACCGTCAGCCCCACACTCAACTGTCTACTTCTCATTCTTTATTTCACTCATTCATTTAAAAGTTGAGTTTCTTCTCTTTACCAGGCATCCTTTAGCATTGACGTACAGTAATAAACAAACTAGATATATTCCCTTTTTCACAGAGCTTTGGTTTAGCAGGCGAGGCTGAAAAATAATTAGATAATTAAGTCCAATTATGCCAAGCGTGATAAAAGACAAGTTCAGAGTGTAAGGCAGGAAGAACCTGACCCAGTCTTGAGAGCTGAGAATTGGCTTCAAGTTGAGAAACAACAGATAAAAAGATTTAGCTAGACAAAGAATGGGGGTGAACTTCCAATCAGAGAAAGCTGCACGGTGAAAGCCCTTTGAAATGAAAAGGAGTGTTTCATGTTCCAACAACCTAAAGAAAACTGTTCTCTTTTCTCTCTCTCTCTCTCTTCTGTAACTCTTTCTCCCTCCCTTCTTCTCTTCCCCCACCCCTTGGCTGTTGATTTTCATTTCCATTCAAAATAAGTGCTATAGCATCATTTATTATTTGTGTAGAAAGATATTTAAGATAAGCACCAGTGTCTTTATCTGTTAAATAGGAATAATAATAACGCCTAACTCCCAGACTGTGATGAAAATTTAATGTGATGATGCGGCAGTGCCTGGCATGTCATGAACACTCAAAAAATTTAGCTAGTACTCTATTTATTTGTGTATTTATCACTGAGCATTAACTATGTGTTTTATGTGCCAGGCCCAGTGTGAAGGTCTTTCTATGGATATGGTCTTATGTAACCCTCAGAGAGGCGTACAAGGCAGGTGGTATTGTTCCCATGATGAGAGAACTAGAGCCTGGAGTGATTAAGCAACTTTCTCACATTAACACAATTAACAAACTTCATCTGCCTTGAAAGCCTAGGCTTTTAAACCCTACAGTACGCTTCATCCTTTCATAGAGCTGTTTCTTTCATCTTCTTTTTAAAAATGGAAAGGTGTTCTTTAATACTGACACTAAACTTATTTGTTTAACTTGGTTTAGATATAGAAACTTTAAACTTAAATGTAGGAGAGAAACAAGATAAGATTGCATTATTCTACAGCTCATTCCTAGTGATACCACAAAGTTAAACCCCTGGGAAAAAGGACAAAAAACAAAGTGATTGAAAATAGAATGTCATAGGAAATAAATAAATAGAGTCATAGTGTTTTTAATTCCTGAGAACAACAATGTCTTTGCCATCTCAGCTTGATGATCATTTTCCAAATATGTATAATATAGGAGGCTTCCAAAAACCTGTAGGGTAGATCATTAAAAGCTACAATTAGCCAGTGGCCATCATTTCAGCCTTCTGTCACCATCCTCTTCCTTCTCCAATTCCCACGAAGCTGATGCTTATGATAACATCCCTTACTGTGGGCAGACGGCCTAAGAGGTCAGGAAAAGCAATTGTATCAATTGGGTCTCAGTTTACAGTTGACTGATGGTTTGCTGCAGATACATATTTTTTTGGATGTCAACAAATCAGAAGTACATGTGGTTGGCTGAATCTCCAGATAATATTGCCTTTCTTTCAACAGTGCTATTGAAGCACAGAATGTAATAAATTCTCTGATAAGAACCTGGAGCGCAAGTTATCTGTGTTCATTAAGTCCAGGCATTTTGCGCATCAGTTGAGTTGGGGTACACCCCATGTTTTTATCACATTACAATGTCTATGGTAAAAAAGTACCATAAATAGCAATAAAATCTCCAGACAAGAATTTGTAAGTGTCGGCCCATGATTGGTACAAGTTGAAGAGGAATTTTCACCTGTCCTCAACCTCTGCCTTCTTTATAATAGGTATTGGTATCTCCAGTCTACACTCTCATTATAAGCAGCCATCTAGCTTGGAGGGCCCTGCCGTCTCCACAGCTCTTACGGCTCTAACAATTAGTCAATTTAGTCCCTGGCCTCCAATACTTTTACTCTCAGATTTTCAAGGAAAAGTCAGAAATATTGCCAGATGTTAGAGGCTGGAGATTATTTTCTTCAAACTCCTACAGTTTCCCCAGAAGAGCATAAAAGGGCAATTGACTCCACTTTCCTCAACATTTCAGATTTTCTTCTGAGACCCAGGAATTAGAGATAAAGAGTAGTATGGAAATTCCTCGGGAAGTCCTCTCAGGAATTATAGCTGAGGGGAAGCAAGGGAAACAAGGTTGGGCAGAAGTTGAACTGCCGTGCAGTTGCAACAGCAGCATCACTCAACTCAGGGCAAGTTCTAGCCTCTATCAAGGCAGAGGGACTGGGCCTTTATACCCTGACATTAACCAGCCACTGGCCATGGGCTGCCTCTGGGGAGGGGCCACACCTTGAGTGAGACTGTTCCCTGCAGTCAAGAGTAATTCCCATATAGGATCACAGCTATGAGCCATCAGCAGCCCATAATTCCTGTAACTTAGGGAACCAGTCCATTGTTCCTGAAGAGGGATGGTAACATGCCGCAGTATCCTCTACGTGTTACTAACTGTGATACACTGGATCCTGGGTACACCAGAAGTTTATTCTCTTCTTTGTGTTTTGCTACCAAATATGGATCCCTAAAGTGACATGCATAAGTCAAGAAAATAATTATATGTAATGTGATACTGCTAAATAAAATTAAGTTGTAATTTCTCAATTTAGAAAATTAGCAATACATATCTATACCTATCTATCTACATATATATATATGAAAGTAAAAATTGACAGAAGTTTTTTTCCCATTAAAGACATTACTTTACTCTGAGATTATGTTCTCTGTACTCCTTTGGTTTAAAATATGGGTTTTAGGGGCTGGCCCTGTGGCCGAGTGGTTAAGTTCGCGCGCTCCGCTGCAGGCGGCCCAGTGTTTAGTCAGTTCGAATCCTGGGCGCGGACATGGCACTGCTCATCAGACCACGCTGAGGCAGCGTCCCACATGCCACAGCTGGAAGAACCCACAATGAAGAATACACAACTATGTACCGGGGGGCTTTGGGGAGAAAAAGGAAAAAATAAAAATCTTTAAAATATGGGTTTTAAATATCATATTTGGATTTTTCTTTGATGACAACACTATGTTGAGTCCCTACATCTAAATTTCTTCCTAAACACTTCCACTTGGATGTCCCACAGCATCTCAAACTCAATGTGTATAAAACTTTACTCATCGTCTTCCCACATTAAATTTACTTCTTTTATAATACTAACTCTTTTGGGGAGAGAGAGGAGGGTTGTTAATAAAATCATCATTGCCATCTGTTATCACCTATGTCAAAAACTTTTGGTTTATCCTAGATACCTCTATCTACTCTCCTATTGGGATCCAATAAGTACTTACTTCCTTTCAATTTTACTTAAAGGAAAAAAAAAATCTATCAGTTCTGACCATACCGCTCTTTTTTCACTTTGTTGGTTTCTGTAGGTCTTTGTTTTTTCTCCTCTGTATTATCATTCAACCCATCCTTCACAGTGTTGTTAGAGTAATATATATTTTTCTTTTTTAACAGGAGCAATGCTTCTAAAATTCAAATATGATGGTGATAATTCATATTTTCAAAAATTTAAAAAGTCACCTTCTGGATTAAGTCAAAGCAACTTAGCAGGCATATTCAAGATCTTTTATGACCTCATCCCTCCTTCTCTCTTGGCTTCTGTTCTCTCATTCACCAAATGCTTCCTAAACTTCGTCCAGACAGAAACTGAAGTTACCTGTAGTTGCACAAAGGGCTCTGTCTTTGCACACAATATTACCTCTGCCTCCAGAGTCTTCCTCCTCCAACCCACCCACCTAACTAATTCATGAACCACTTCCCAGGTCCAGCTCAAGCATCACTTTTTGGGGAAGCATTTGCTGGCACTAAACAAACAATTACAATAAAATGTGATAAATGTTGATAAGGAGAAGTTCAAGGTATAATGGAAGCATCGAGGAGGGGAATTTAACCCATACTTAGCAGGTCAAGCAAGGTTTAGAGGGTGTGATACCTAAGATCTGCTGGATAATAGAAGTAGGTTAAGTGCAGGTGTTGAGGCAGAGTGCCCCATCAGAGGAAAGTGCAAAAGCAAAGGCCTTGCCACCAGAGACAATGCATAAATTAAGGAATTTGACCTTCATCCTGAGGACCACTCTTTAAGCAGGGAGTGTAGAGAATTGGTTAGAATTGGTAATGCCAAAGGCTGAGGGAGCAGTATGGAGCATGTTTCTATAACCCAGATAAAAGTTCATGCCATTCAAGCTAAGATAGTGGGAGTAGTAATGGAAATAAACAAAGAAATTTGAGAGACTTTGGTGTATATTTTGCCAAAAAAAGAAATGACAGAAGGAAAGAAACAAAGGAAGGAAGGAAAGAAGGAAAGAAGGAAGGAGAAAAAGAAAGAAAGAAAGAAGAAAGAAAGGAAGGAAGGAAGAAAGAAAGAAAGAGAAAAGAAAGAAGGAAGGAAGGAAAAAGAAAGAAAGAAAGAAAGAAAAGAAAAAATCACACTGCTTGATTTCAGAATAAACTACAAAGCTATAGTAACCAAACAGCATGTATTGGCACAAAAACAGACACACAGATCAGTGGAATAGAATCGAGAGCCCAGAAATAAACCCACACATCTATGGACAGCTAATTTTTACAAGACAGCCAAAAACATTCAATGGAGAAAGGAAGGTCTCCTCAATAAATGGTGTTTGGAAAACTGGACAGCCACATGCAAAAGAATGAAAGTAGTCCATTATCTTGCACTACACACAAAAATTAACTCAAAATGGATTAGACTTGAATGTAAGACCTAAAACCATAAAACTTCTAGAAGAAAACATAGGCAGTATGCTCTTCAACATCAGTCTCAGCAGTATATTTTCAGATAATGTGTTGGACCAGGTGAGAAAAACAATGGAAATAATAAACAAATGGGACCACATCAAAGTAACAGGCTTCTGTACAGCAAAGGAAACCATCAACAAAATGAGAAGATATTTGCAAACCATATATCTGATAAGGGGTTAATATCCACAATATATAAAGAACTTATACAACTCAACAACAAAAAACCTAATAGTCCAATTAAAACATGGGCAAAAGATCTGAACAGCCATTTTTCCAAAGATGATATACAGATGGCCAACAGGCACATGAAAAGATGTTCAACATCAATAATTATGAAGGAAATGCAAATAAAAACTTCAATGAAATATCACCTAACTCCTGTCAGAATGGCTAGAATTAACAAGACAGGAAACTATAACAATTGGAGAGGATGTGGAGAGAAGGGAATTCTCATACACTGCTGTTGGGAGTGCAAACTGGTGCAGCCACTATGGAAAACATTTTGGAGGTTCCTCAAAAAATTAAGAATAGAACTATCACATGATCTAGCTATTCCACTGCTGGGTATCTAGCCAAAGAACATGAAAACACAAATGTGTAAAGACATGTGGCCCCTATCTTCATTGCAGCATTATTCACAATTAGCCACAACTTGGAAGCAACCTAGGTGTTCATCGAGGGGCAAATGGATAGAGAAGATGTGGTATATATACACAATGGAATACTACTCAGCCATAAAAAGATGAAATTTTGCCATTTCTGACAACATGGATGGTTCTTGAGGGTATTATGGTAAGCCAAATGTCAGAGGGAGAAAGTCAAATACCATATGATCACACTCATAAATAGAAGATAGCAACAACAAACAAACACATAGAGACAGAGATTGGATTAGTGGCTACTGGACAGGAAGAGGGCAGGAAGAAGGCAAAAAGGGTGATTACGCACATGTGTGTGGTGATGGATTTTAATTTGTTTTTAGGTGCTGAACATGATGTGATTCATGTCCACAGGGACCAAAATATGATGATGTGCACTTGAAATTTACATAATGTTACAAATCAGTGTTACCTCAAGAAAAGTGGTGACAAAATTAAAAAAAAAAAAAAAAAGATGAGTCTAGGAGGCCTCAGAAGACAATGAAGGCCGTGAAACTAAATAGACTTTCCTGGAGAGCTGTAGACGTGTCTCTTCTGAAGAGTATGTGTCCCCCATGGATACCATCACCCACCTTCTGTCAGTGCTACTCAGACTGTGCGTCAGTTCTACAAGCATTGCCCTGTTCCACTCCTTGGATTCCTGTCTAGCTAGTGATTCTATCTGGTATCTCTAAGCACCAGATCTTGAATTTCCTCCAACCTATTTTATTGTAATGGAAGAAGTAAAAATGACTTGCTCATAAATTCAAAAATTTTATGTGAGATATTTAAAATCAATTATGTTTCACAAAAATTTTAATTACACTTAAATTTTCCTAAAAATTTTTTTTAAATATCTCAATTTCTACACCTCTTTCTACTATCCTTCTGTTTTGTTTCAAATTTTTATATATCACTGAGATGCTTGTTTTGTTTTGTTTTGCTTTGTTTTAAATCAAGAGAATAGAATACAAGGTTATATGATTCAAGGAAGGCTTTCATAGCAAGTGTGGACCCCTTAAAATATAAGTTAAATGGGGGCTGGCCCTGTGGCTGAGTGGTTAAGTTCACGTGCTCTTCCTCGGTGGCCCAGGGTTTTGTCAGTTCGAATCCTGGGCGCAGACATGGCACTGCTCATCAAGCCATGCTGAGGCGGCATCCCACATGCCACAACTAGAAGGACCCACAGCTGAAAATACACAACTATGTACCAGGGGGCTTTGGGAGAAAAAAGGAAAAATAAAATCTTTGGAAAAAAAACAACTCCTAGAAGATAACACAGGAGAAAACCTAGGTGACTGTGGGTATAGGATGCCTTTTTGGATACACACCAAAGACACTACCTTTTAAAGAAAGAATTGATAAGCTGGACTTTATTAAAATTAAAAACTTCTGCTCTGCAAAAGATAATATCAAGAGAATTAGAGGAGGAGCCACAGACTGGGAGAAAATACTTGCAAAAAACACATCTGATAATGGACTGCTATCTAAAATATACAAAGAACTCTAAAAACTAAACAGTAAGAAAACAAACAACTCTATAAATAAAAAAACACCTTAACAGACATCTCACTAAAGAATATATACAGATGGCAAATCAGCATATGAAAAAATGCTCTACGTAATATGCCCCTGGGGAAATGCAACTGAAAACAACAAGATACCACTACATACCTATTATAGCCAAAATCCATAACACTGTCAACACCTAATGCTGGTGAGTATGTGGAGCAACAGGAGCTCTCTTACTTTGCTAGGGGGAATGAAAAAAGGTACAGCCACGTTGGAAGACAGTTTGGCAGTTTCTTACAAAACTAAACACACTCTCAGTATACGTTCCAGCGATCATACTCCTTGATATTTACCCAAAGGAGTTGAAATTACTAAAACCTGCACATGGATGTTTATAGCAGCTTTATTCATAATTGCCAAACCTTCAGTAGGTGAATGGATAAGTAAAGTGTGGTACAGCCAGACAACAGAAGATTATTCAGCACTAAACATAATGAGCTATCAAGCCATGAAAAGACACAGAAGAACCTTAAATGCATGTTACTAAGTGAAAGAAGCCAATCTGAGAAGGCCACATACCGTGTAATTCCAACGGTATGGCAAAACTATGGGAACAATAAAAAGATGAGCAGTTGCCATGGGTGGAGGGGCAAGGGGAATCAGAATAACCAGGGGCCAGCCTGGTGGCTCAGCGGTTAAGTTCGCACGTTCCGATTTGGTGGCCTGGGGTTCACCGGTTTGGATCCTGGGTGCAGACATGGCACCGCTTAGCAAGCCATGTTGTGGTTGGTATCCCAAATATAAAATAGGGGAAGATGGGCATGGGTGTTAGCTCAGGGCCAGTCTTCCTCAGCAAAAAGAGGAGGATTGGCAGCAGATGTTAGCTCAGGGCTAATCTTCCTGAAGAAAAAAAAAAAGAATAAGCAGAGCATAGATTTTTAGGAGAGTGAAAAATCCTCTTCATGATATTACAATGATGGATACATGTCATTATACATTTGTCCAAACAAATAAATGTAAAACACCAAGAGTGAACTCTAAGATAAACTATGGACTTTGGGTCATTATGATATGTCAAGGTAATGGTAACGGATCCTTGGTAATGGATGGCAAAAAAAAAAAAAGTTACCATTCTGATGAGTAATGTTGATAACAGGGGAGGTTATGCATGTGTGGGGGCAGGGGCTATATGAGAAATCTGTGCCTCCCTCTCAATTTTGTTGTAAACCTAAAACTGCTCTAAGAAATATAGTCAAAAACAATCAATGTAAAAGGTTTTTAATGACTTTCTAAAACATTTGACTTATTTTGAACACCAGGTGGCAGTAGATGTAGCATTTATCAAAAATGAATGAGGGAGGAGGAAACTGATTTTGAACTTTATAATGCAAATTAATAGTATGCACAGAATGCCCACTGTACGCAGTGTGCTAGAATTTGTACTGGGTTACCTCTGAAGAAAATAGTCATAATCCAGTGCTCTAAAGATAATTTCATAGTAGAGCCTATGGCTTCTATTCATTTAAGTCTCATTTGATGACTCCTCTTAAATTGTGTCAAAAGACATTAATTATTCATTTTGGCAACACCTTGCAAAAGTGGCTGTCATAGAGAAATATGAATATACATTGCTCACAAAAACAATTCCCCAGTAGGCAATATGTTTCGATGAAAAAATATTTAATTTAAATTTCACTTAGAAAATTGCACATATTCGTATAAAAGAAACAGATCTAAAAGGTTAGAGAAGAAAGCAACTTGAAAATAATTTAGTACAAACCTTCCCATTTACAGAAAAGAAAACTGAAATGCACTGAGCTTGAGACACGCCCCATGAAAGACACAGCAGTAACTGGTAGGTGAGTTCTGTGCCCTGCATTATACTATGATGCAGTTTAACTTCTCGGACGTGTTTGAGTTCAGTCTACAGGTTTATTTGCAAATAAATACACTACTGAGAGGTTTCCTTACTTCGTGTTTATATTGTTCTTCTACATTTATTAAATTTTATTTTCAATTCATAATTATAACGTAGCCTGGCCAATATTTTCATTTCTTTCAAATGTGTGTATTGTCTTTATGAGACATAACAGCCACTTGGCTATGGAGGTAATGTACTTGGTGCTTAAGCACACAGGATCCTGAGCCTGATTACTTAGGCTGACACCATGGCTCATCCACACATTAGCTGTGTCGCCTTGGGCAAGTTGTTTACCCTCTCCCGTTTTAGTTTTCTTTCCTGCAAAAATGGGGGTGATAATATTACCTACCTCTAAGAGTGCTATGTGGATTAAATGGGTTTAACAGTATAGCTTTTTTTTAATAGTGTAATTTATTTTATTTTTATTATTTTTTTGAGGAAGATTAGCTCTGAGCTAACATCTGCTGCCAATCTCCTCTTTTTGCTGAGGAAGACTGGCCCTGAGCTAACATCCATGCCCATCTTCCTCTACTTTATATGTGGGACGCGTGCCACAGCACGGCATGCCAAGCGGTGCCATGTCTGCACCTGGGATCCAAATCAGTGAACCCTGGGCCGCCGAAGCGGAACTGTGCACTTAACCGCTGCGCCACCAGGCTGGCCCCAACAGTAAAGTTTTTAAAACAACGCCTGACCCATACTAAAACTCGAACAAGTGTTATCATTAATCTCAATGGCAAGAGCCAAAATAATTTCAAGAGGTAAACCTAACTAGGTTTTTGAATTTTTCATAAAAACACACAAACCGTTTTTAAAAATATAGTATTATTTACCATTCAACCTATCTTCACTACATTTCACATAATAATGCATTCTCAGAATATCAGCATGTTGTTTGGAATAGTTAGCTAGTTCAGACATTGCTAAAACGGGCCGAAAATTTAAAAATTTACCATAACTTATTCATCATTATACAAATATAACCCGCTTTAAAGAAATCTGATTTCTTTCTTTCTGTTTTTGGATCTTTCCTCACTGCTGTAAAAATTTGAGTCTATTTACTGAATTGCTTAAAACACAACAAGGTAAAATTTTTTAATGTCAAAAACTTCCCCAGAATAATGGTAATCTAATCGGTTGAAAATCTGGGATTTCAAAGATAAACCTTAACTGATTATTATTTACATGATAAAATGTTGTCGTGTGGGAATCTTTGAAGAACAAACTTAGTCCTTAGAATATGGGATGTAGAAATAGCAACAAGTCCTCACAAACGTGTCCAAGCCCCTTTGAACCCTGGGCCCAGCAGACTGCCCCAGCCCCACCCTGCTCTCGGGGCTTCTAAATCTTTCAGAACTGTTGATCCAAAGCTGGGAACATTTATTCTATTGTTTCCTCCTTCTCAAATGTCCCATCCCCATCTTTGCTTTGACATCTTCTGCTCTGCTGAAACTCAGTTCTTCCCATGTCCTAGTCCACGCGCTCAAATTTGCCAGCACTCCACTTCTGACAGAAATCAAAACAACCACAAAATGATGCCTCTATTTCCAAACCACATTTCATGTCACATAATGAAAGTTCCAATTTAGTAAAAATACTAGAAGTAATACATTGAAATAGCTGTTTCAATGAGCTTGGGGAAATCACATCTTGATTTTACTAGTGATAATTGCTGAAATATTTTAAAATTTCCCTTCTGGAGCTCTCTTCAGGACCTCTTTTATATATCTTTAATAAAGAAAATTGCTGATCCTTGAGGGTGAACTTGATAATTATAATATGCTAGGCAAATATAATACATTAAAATACTTGTTACGAAGTTAAGGATGATCACAGCTCCCTACAAATTATTGTAATTCATAGGGATTGCAATCATTGTGTTAATGTAATTATTATTGTTGCATTAATATTATTAATACAATAGTTATAATTATTAATATATTATTAAAAGTATTATTGCATTGATATTTTATTGTTTCAAATAATAGTGATATATTTATACAGGTGAATAAAAAGTCTAGAAAGACAGCAGTCAATTTGTTAGTATGTGAAGATTGGGATTACAGGGGTCATTACTTTTCTATTTTGCATATACATATATATTCCTTAAATATCCTTCCAAGTGAATATTGCTTTTAAGTTCAGTGAATTTTCATTTCTGATACTGTATTTTTGATACATAGAAGTTCCATTTTGGTGGGTTTTGTATCTTCTATTTCTCTCCTCATGGTGTTCAGAGTTTTCTGTACTGTCGTGAGCATACAGAGCACACTTATGATATGGAATCTAATATCCTAATTAGTAAATTCCCTTGTCTTTGCCATTTCTTGGTCTGTTCCTTTGACGGACTCTTCCCTGGCTGTGGCTCACATTTTCCTTCTTTGCATGTGTGGTCATTTTTTAAATTGGGTGCCAGTCAGTGTTAATTTTATGTTGTTAGGTCTTTTAGAAAGTGTTGGATTTTATTCCAGCTAGCATTTAAGCAAGAAGAAACCGGTTGGGTCCTTTTAATTCTTGCTTTTAAGCTTTGTTAGGGTAAATCCACAGCAACTTTAATCTAAAGCTAATTTAGCCCCACTCCTAAGACAATATCCTTCTATGCATCCTACCCAAAACTCACACGGGACAAGGTCTTTCCACTTTGGCTGGGGGAGTACAAATTATTTCTAGCTCTGTGTGAGGTCCAGGAATTTTTTGACCTGCTGCTTTCCATTAGTTCTTTCCCTGGCCTTAGGTGTTTTGTTCTCACACAGTTGCACATCAGTATCAATGCCAAACTTGAGAGCACTCCTCTGCAGACCTCTGCCGTCCTTGCTCTGTGCAGTTCCCTTCTCTCAGGTACTCTGTCCACAAATTCTAGCTGCCTCAGCCTCTCAAACTTTATTTTCTGTCTTCTCGATTCAGGGAGCTTGTAGGGCTCTTTCTGGGTTTCCCACTTCCAGTGCCACAGTCTGGAAACTAGTTTCCTTGAGTAAGCTGGGACCATCCTAGGATTCACCTTGTTTATTTCCCTTCTTTCAGGAATCAGCCTTATGTATCACGTTGCCCAAAGTCTAAAAACAAATGTTTCATATATTGTGTAACCTTGTCTAGCTTAAGGTTTTAGCAGGAAGGGGGTTTTGATAACAGCAGTTTTGATCAAAAAGCATTCCACAGAAAGTGCATCATCAGTAAAAGCATTGTTCTGGTAAAGGACCCATTGGTGGGCTGTTTGACCTTGTGGGAAAAATTCTTCATGATTGATCAATCAATATTCTTACTAAGCATCTACTACATGCAAGAGAAAACACGTGTATTTTTCTTCACAAGGTTTGCTGGCACAGAAGCCCAGACCTTGTCAAATTAGACCAGCAAACACTCTGATGCTGATACGTTTAGGAAATCACTTTTCTTCTGTTATTATGCATAATTTATCAATCTTTCTTATTATTCTAACCTACGTCTGAATCTTCCTTGTATATTGCAGCATGTTTTTAATTATAGTTATATTTCTTTTTAATCCTACTTTGAAAACCTGCTTTCGAATCATACTTTTTTAGCTCTGTGTACACGAAAAATTTGTAGCTTTCTTCTTCCATTTTCACAACAGCATAATTGTTTTTTCTTTAATTCGAGTATTTCCATGTAGCAGATATTAGAAGATAAATGTATATTTCTAATTCTATTTAATGAGAAAAAATAAACTCTATCATTACTGTATTGTTTAATTTATTATCTTCATATTACTGTCTATTTATTTCTCCTCCAGAAACTATAGTTTTGAAAACTGGAGTAGCAATTGTGGAAGAGATGGAAGTGTGGATTTGCATGTTACCACTAAGTAAAATAAAATTCTTTATTCCTATTCTGGTTTTGAAGTATAATATTAGTTAATTTCAAAGTATAAACACCTCTACTTTTTTCTACCCAAATAATAGAAGATTAGTTGTGAATAGTTTTAGGACATTACTGGTTGTTGGCTGGTTCAACCAGGTATCATTTCTGCCTCCTATAATTCAAGCCTACTCTTTAACCTTGCCAATGGCACTATCTACTTATGTCTACATGTGACACTACCACTTAGTATTTGGCAAACTCTCAGGTGCGTTTAGTATAATATTCAGTAATAGACTCAGATAGTCTTTTTCTGGATTTAAGCAGAGACAAAAATCCCAGAGATACTGAAAGAGCAATAAAAACAAAACTTCATAGATGAAAAGCAACAGATTACAAAATGCTTGGGAAAGTAAGAATGGCACAAAAAATAAATAGATGGAGGGTAAATAAATAATTGGGAGATGAAAGAGAATTGGGAAAATACTGAATAATATGCACCATGCTTTGTCAATGATCTCACAGGCAAAATCTCACCAGGGATCCCTCAGACAGACAAGGAGGTCTTATTTTTGAAAACCCCTAGCAAGAACCTAGGTACACCGAGAATAGTATGTATTTGTAAACGGACTCTTAGAGTGGAATATGTGTATACACACACACACTCATTGACAAAGCATGGTGTATATTATTTATTATTTTCTTAGTGGCAGGGGAGAGGGATACCAAATTCCTTTCTCACCACACTGGTGGGAAGTACTTTTTCATCCACTATTAAAAATTGCTTCACTTCATTAAACCACTGGATGACCCAGCCTAATATTCCGTCACTATCCCAAGTGATGTTAACCACCAAAGGTGATCCTAATTTCCTATAATAATTCTATATGGTGCCATTATTTATGGATTCATCTTAAATCTATTTTGTTTTCATTTTGCCTCATCTCTAGGAATAATAAATCCAATAAGCTCACTCTATATTTAAAATACGTACAGTATCTGGTTGGTTCTTGATTGCTTCTTTAAAGCTTGAGTATTTTGGAATTTGTTGAGCAAATCTGTACTAATCATTTGAACACATTTTATAATTTTAGAGACATTGGCCATTTTTTTAAATTGTCTTAATCAGCTAGAGGTTTTATGTTCTAATTTATCTTCTCAAGGAAAAAAGTGACATGGATTTAAAATCCTGTGAGTTCTAATTATTCTAAATGTCATATGGATTATTCCCTGATATGATGGAGATCAGATGTCAGAAAACTGTAAGAAAAAGGGTTGACTGAGCTCATTTTACATCTCAGTGCATCAGACAATTTAGTTGAAGGGGGTCTTCAAGGTGGCAAAGAAAGAAAGTGGCATTGATTGCATCTAATCAAAAAGGCTGTCACTCCTAGTACAGTTGAACTCTTGCTCCTTTGTCTGCAACCAGTCACAGAAGAGAAGGTGAGCTGGCCATGATGTGGCGTTGAGAATTACTCACGAGTGACCCAGTTCACCCTTCAGTAGACAGCCTCAGAAACTAAGTTTCCTTCCTTCAATAGCACATCTTACAAGTCAAGAATATAAGGTCCAAAGCCCCAGGGCAAACCTCTGAAGCTCGGTAAGCAGCAGAGAAAGGTAAACCCTGGGGCTTAAAATCCTGTATTTACACAATACAAGGTTTGGAAGCAAATTAACACTACAGCTGCCAATGTCCATCACTCATATATATACTGCAAAGTGATCTGCCTGTTTCAAAGGCTTGAATCCAGTAATCCACCCTGCCCCAACCTAATCCTTTGATTTCTCCCCTTGGTGGAAATTTCCTGTTTGTCTTTGAGAAAGATAATTCAATCCTGTTTTCATTGCTCTTCCTGCCAGCAGGCTGCTGTAGAAAACATACACACACAACACACATCCCGTACAAAAGGATTTATAAAGATTTCTTTTCACAGTCGCTCCTACCCAGCTGTTAAAACTCAGAAGCGATGACTGATGGTGTATCCAAATGAGCGGGTCCCAGGTCTGGAAAGGCATCCTCTACTCCAATCTCCCTCTCCACCCACAACAACCTCTGACTCTTCACTCCACCTTTGAAAGAAAATTCATTCCTTGCCTGCTTGGAAGACTCGGCAATCCGAACGATCTATTATAAAAAAGAAAAGAAAAATCGCAGCCTAGAGACAGGTCTTGCGCGCCACTGCCCCAGTCTCCGTGGGCAAAGCCCCAGGCAAGGAACCAATTCTCAGTCTTGAATCCTCAGAGCCCAGGGCCCAGGAGGCACTGGCCGGGCCTTTGCCATTGGTCCCCACCTCCTCCGCCCGGAGTTCTCCGCCTGCTCCCCACCAAGCCATACTAAGTGGCTTCTCGGAAACGTTAGCAGATTCTGCTGAGCAGGAAGGGAGGAAGGGGTGATGGGGTCGGGGGTGAGGTAAGGGAAGGGCTCTTCTGGCTGCAGGACACACACACACACACACACACACCCCACCCAACGGGGTATCCGCGCATGGGAAGTCGTGCGACCCCCTCCTCTGCCTTCTACTAGCGCACTGGATGCAGCATGCAGCATCTCCACCACCGCGCCCCTAGGCGGGTCCCCGCCCTGCGCCGCCAGCAGAGAGATGCGAGAGGGAGGAGGTTGGGGCGAGGGCGGGGAGGGAGGAGTGGAAGGAGCACCTCGGCGCTGCTGCCCGCGGGAGGCGGGGCTGCCGCTGCCCTGGGCGCGCCCCGGAAGGAGGGGCGCTGTCTCCACGCTGGCCCTCGCCAGCGCTCCGGCGGCGGGTGTCTGGTTTCCAGTTGCGCCCGCTGGGCTGGCTGGGGCTGGGCTAGCTTGGGTGTCGGTGGCTGGTAGGAGCAGGCGCCCGCTGAGCAACAGGAGCCCAAAGAAAGAGGGAGAAACAGCAGCAGAGAGAACGCCGGGCGAGAGAGGCCGGGAGCGAGGAAGGGTCCCTGAAGCCCGCGCCCTCCCCTGGGGCCAGGTGCTGCGGGCTCTCTGCGTGGGCATGATCGGCGGGCAAGCTTGCAAGTAAGTGCCTTTTCTCTTGCTCCTCCGGTTGGCGGGCAGGGAATCCTCCAGTCTCTCGCCAGTGTTCTCCTCAACCGCCACACCCACCTGTGTCCATTTTCACGTCTCTGGGTTTTGGCCACCCGGTGTTACGCCACCTGGAAAGTAGGGGAGAAGCTGGGCGGGGAGGTCCCAGCAATTGGAGCAAGAGGAGCTGGAAAGGCAACTATTCCTATTGTAAGGCCGGTCTTTTGCTGGTTTTGACCCTGTGGATTTGCTGGCGGGTTCTGAAAATGTGGAAAGGCAAGGCACCTATACCTGATGGTTTCCAGTCTGTTGTTTCTTTCTGTCTACGCTAGCAGAGTTGTTGGGTGGGTTTAGGTTCCAGGGGCAAGTCGTATTCTTTACGAGCAGAAAGCATGTGTTATATTTCCCATCTGCAAAGGTGAGTGTGCAGAATCAGCAGAGCTGATACTACCTGTGGGGCCCGCGGAGCAGCGCCGCACCCCTCCGGAGCACACAAACACACATGATTGACAAGCCGGCTTAGCCCCATTTCGCGACACAGTTTATTTTTTTCAAACGAATGAACATTTTCTAAGGAAATTCAGGTAAGATTCAGAATCATTTTAACTTTTTATCGACTTCAACTGAAACTGTCATTTACTTTTAGAAAGAAATAGGTATTTTCATTACTTGTATTAAATAATTAAAAGATCAAAGCAAGATTACCAAACTAGAAACTTATAATGCCAACTTTTGTGATTACAGGGAACATTTTACTCATTATTTTAGTATTTTTTTATTACAGTTGCAGCCTTCGTAGTCTTTTATATCTCCTCTGAAGCTAAGAGCAATTTTTATATGAGAGAAGGTGAGGGGAGTTTTTAAAAAGCTCACTTCAATAAAATAAAATCAACATAAGCTTTTAAAAGAATGATGGATTTTCAGTTTCTGTGTGTCACTGTTGGGAGCTTCAGTTCTTTTCAGAAACACAATTAATGTTCTTCTCTATTTCTTCTGCGTCCCAGTGGGCAGGAGAAAGACGTTGTTTTTCTTTCTTTCTTTCTTTTGGTAATTTAAAGTATATTTTCATGATTTTTGCTTTAACATCAATAAAACCTCTCTATAGAATCTGCAAACCAAATACAATTATTAAATAGTTTATTTTATTGGAAAGTCTTCTAATTCTTTTTCCATTGTTTTTAAAAATTTAAATAAGCATTCGCTTTCTTAGAAACCGTGGTAGGTAGGATTTTTGAAACTTTTTGTTGATTATTTGAAATCTGATCTGATCCCTATGTATGGAATTATCATGACTGTTTCTAACATATATATTCTATAACTTATTCACAACAAAAGGTAGACAAAATATGAATTTGATGTAATGGAGAGTGTCCCCTCTGTTTAGACAACTGATAATAGTCTTGCCTAAGATAACTTTTTGTATTGTGTAGATGTTTAAAATACCTGTCTATTGGAAATTCCCCTTTAGAAGGGAACCACTGTGCAGTCCTGGGACACAGTGGCATATTTTTAGAGAGGCCAGGTATACAGTACGCCATGATTCCTATGGCTTACACGGTACCTGATGGTTCTACAGAAGAAAGATGAGTCAGGTCTGGCTGTCTGCCAAGAGCATCCTTGTGTCTCCTAGGACCCAGAGGTAATCATGGGAGTCCTCCTGTGGTAGTGCTTCTGTGTTTGCTACCTGTTGCTGAGGTGAGTTTTGGCAGCAAAGAAAAAGTAAGAAATTCAGAAGTAGACCAACCCACTTTCTCTTTGGCAAGGAAAGAAAATAGAATCTTGCATTTTGCATGAATAAAAGAATTAATATTTATCTAATTTCTGTTCCTGTTAGATATATGAAAGAATGGGAAGTGCTGGAAGGATTTGTATGGTATTTTTCTAATACGAGGCATGACTTTGTAAAGGAGCTTAAAGTTTATTAATGTAAATGGATCATTCTCAATTTCATAATGGTAATAACTTATGATTTTCCCTAAAACTGTCTCAGATCCTTTCCCCCAGTCTTCATCATCTGAATAGATGTCTTCACCATCCGTCAAGTGTTGATTGCTCTCTTTCTTCCTCATGAGAGCATTTCATCCATATCCAGTCCATATTTAGATCTATCAGTCTTATCTCCCAATATCTTATCTCTGTGCAATTACAGTTCTCAGATATATCTCTCCCACCTTGTTTTCTTTATCCACACTGCCACCAGATTAGTTCAGACCATGATTGTCATTTACCTGGATTCCTGCTCCGGGCTTCACTTTAGTTTCTCTGCTTCCATGGTTTGCTCCCTTGCAATTCACTCTCCACACAAGGCAATACCATCATACCTCTCCTTAAAAGCATTCATTGGCTCATGACTGCATAGAAAAAAGGAATAAATGCAGAAACACAGAAACTGATCAACAACAAATTCCTTCTGTCAGCATGCAGCTCCCTCTCTGATCTGGCCCTTTTCTACAACCGCGCCGAACCCATCTCCCCCTCATTTATATGCTCCAGCCACACTGGTCTTTTAGTACCTGGGACACCTGGAGTAATTTCACTTCCTAAGGCCTTTTCAAATGCTGTTCCCAGTGCCTGGACTGTTCCTTCTACTCTTTGAATGGCTAACTCCTTCTCCAACTTCAAATCTCAGCTCAAAGTTCTCTCCCTCAGAGAGACCATTCTTGATCACCTTCTTAAAGCTGGCTGTCATCTGTTAGTCTCTGTCTTGGTGTCTTGTTTCCTTCCTTCATAGTGCGTATTAGAGCATGCAGATATTTTGTGGATTTGTCTATCATATGTTCCAAAGGAACAGAGACCAAGCCCTTGTCATTGACCAAGCTTCCAGAACAGTGCCTGGCATGAAGTACTGGGGGCTTCCTACGTATTTATGTAAATAATAAAGTACAAAGATATGACTCATTTCACCATAGAGCACATCAACCCAGTAAACTTTATGATTAAATTTCTTTTTTATTTGTTGAGTATCTGGTACATGTACAATCCTGTACTATGATTTTGAGGAGGTAAAATTAAAATATCCTGAGATGTATTCCCATCTCTCAGCAGTGTAGGCAATAACGTGTTCAAAGCTAAGTAGATTATATCATGCGTTCTTAGGAACGCAGTGACCACAATTGGATTAAAATATATTTTAAAGAAAAATTGGAGTATTTCTGCCAAGAAATTGACCTAAGCCAATATAACTTTAGTATGAATGACTCCTAAAATATAATGATGACTGTATTAGGTTTAAATCTGTATCCTTTACCAAGAATGTGAAGTCCCTCAATAATCGCTAAATTTAAAATATTGGTTTGTAATAAATATCGATACTTAAGTGAGCTCACTTGGTGGAAATATGAGGTGAAGCCATAGATCCAGTGCCTGCAGGTTTCAAGATGGTGTTTACTCCAGGCTCAAGGGGCAAATTATCTCGCAAATCCAAAGTGTTCACTAAGGAAGGCTCAGACAGACATTGTGGGCTAATCCATGAAGATCCATCAGTATTATTGTGGGCAGAGAGGGCTTCAAAATTCATGCTGGTTAATGATAGTATCATATTTATATTGGAATTTCTGCACGCGTGCGCACATGCACACACACACACACACACACTCTTTGTGTGGCAATAAATCCCTCCATTATGTTTTTTGAGGCTGTGCTTAAAGATGTTAAACAAACAAGTAGTTTTGCTATTAACATTTGGTTGAAAATTTAGCTTTCTGTTAGGTGACCAGTTTTGATTGGTGGTATTTTTTGTGTAGCAAGTGACCCACCACACTGTTGGGTGTTTTGGTAAAGAATTGGGCAATCATGTTTCTTCTTTAAGGACTAAACCATTTTGTGAATTGTCACCAGGGATTTCATTAGATTTGCTATTAGGGTGACAAGTTGTGGTTATTGTAATGTGTTAGAGTGCATCTGTGTACTGATTGAAGATGGCCCTCCATTTTAGGTCACAAACTAGCTAATTTATTCTTACACAGAGGTTTTAGAGCTTCCTTCTTCAGAACTATGTAGAGTTAGATTACCACTTAAGATAGCAAGGTCATAATAAAATGGATATTATACGATTGTATAAAAGTAATTTTCATATGAGGATTTATGGGAGAGAGTTCACAGAATGTGGATAGACTACTTTTGTGGAATATGAGAGGAGAGTTTTGGTGTCTTGCCATCCTGCACAATGAAATTTCTTCACTGAAGCTTTAACTTACTCTTCCCTCTCGGCAGAGCTGGAAGGAAATGGCTTCAGGCAACAGGGAAAGCCATCAGCTTTTGGCTGCTAAACGAGGAATGAAATTTGGAGGAATCAAACCTTTCTGGGTGATAAGGAAAAATGCCAGACCATGATAAAGAAGGGAAGCAGGAGGGAATGCCTTGAACAGTGCCCATAAACATAATCTGCCACAGACAAATTTGAGTTGACATTATATATAGAATCAAATTATTTGATATCTTTTTAGCCCCACTGAGAAGAGTTCTTTCTTCTTTTCTCTTTAGAATAATAACTGTATTTTCTGTGAAAACATGCTGTTATTCTTTTAGATGTGGGAAATGGAATGCCCTTGGATTTTTAAAGTGATATAACAGGGAGCCAAAAATGCCATATATTTTTATTAAAATAGACCATTACTTTAATTGTAATTTCATTGCTATTCATTTTATCATTTCCTTTTGTTGTGTCAAGTGTTTGAGAGACTGCTGTTACTGATCATAAATTTCTTTAAAATGTCTCCTTGGATTTTTTACAAAGCTTTCGGAATCATTTATCAAAATAAGATTAAACTCTAATTGCACCTGTGATTGTTCACTTGGAAGTTTAGAGGGAGTCAGTACGTCCACAATGTCATTAACCTTCCATCTCTGCCCTACAGTGAATGCCCTTTTCCTTTCTTTTTTTCTATCTTCTTTTCTTCTATATCTCGTCTTCCAAACATTTGAAGTATAGGCTAGTAATACAAATTTTGCTGCACTATTAGGTCAAACTATTAATACAAATAACTGGAAAATTAGGCCTATAAAGAGGAATTAATAAGATTAGATACATGCATTAAAATGTAAGTACAAAGACATTTCTATAGAGATTTTTAGTGAGATTTTCTATGTGTTCTATGCCAAAGTGGACTTCCTGTGTCATCTGATTGAGTTTAGAAAGTAGGGATGATTTCATTGGATGTAGTGTCTGTCAACTGTACTAGTTGCTCATAAGCTATGTATCTTAGAATCTAATGTAATTATCTAAAAGTATGTCATCAGGGGCTGGTCTGATGGTGTAGTGGTTAAGTTTGGGTGCTCCACTTTGGCAGCCCTGGGTTTGCCGGTTTGGATCCTTGGTCTGGACCTACACACCACCCATCAAGCTGTGCTATGGTGGCATCCCACATAGAAAGACTAGAAGGACACACAACTAGGATATATAACCATGTACTGGGACTCTGGGGAGAAAAAAAAGAGGAAGATTGGCAACAGGTGTTCGCTCAGGGCCAATCTTCCTCACCAAAAACAAATAAATTAATAAATAAAAATATGTCATTTTCTTGAGGACCTATAATTTAGAAATGCAAAAAATAAGTAAATTTAAATATTCAGATCCATAAAGAGAAGTAAAATGAGACAATGATAGAAATGCTATATGATAATAAAATATCTGTTTATGTTTTGGTTTGAACTCCACTAAATGATTATTCCTTCAAGTCCAATAGACAGGGCATCCTTTAGGGCTTAGGGTAAGGATAATTTATTAACTGTATGCACATTTTGATTAGGATAAGTAGAATTTTATCGGTAAATTGTGCCTTCACTTTCTCTGTGATGATTTAAAGTTAACATTCCATCTAGGTAGACACTATGGGAGCAATCTTTATAGATGATCCTTTCATGGAATAAAATATTACAAAGTTTAAGTGATGATTTTTCCCCCTTTAACATAATACATATTCTTGTTACCCTGGACAAACTTGGCTCCTGGTAATTCAGGTAGGAAGAAGGAAAAAGGCATCCCCAGGGACCAACTGGGAACAAGGTTCTTACAGCCCTAGGAGATCACCCAACAGACTTTCAGGAATGAATATTTGTGGAATGGTCGTGCAGAGAAGCTCTCTGAAAATTCCTATCACATTCCTACTATATTTCAGAATCTATGTAAAATATTTTTATAAAGTACTAAAATCACAGAGGAATAAATTTGTATTCATATTAGTGTAGTGAAAAAGTGTTTTTCTACATATTTCTTTTGCTGAACCTGTGGTCTTACTCAAATACTTTAACTTCTCAAATGTAACTTCATTGTCTATAAAATTGTCAGCATCTATTACTAAGGGTTGCTGTACGAATTAGGTTTAATATATATATTCAAAAAAGCCATTTTATTGTCTCACACATGATAAGGAGGTGTTCAATAATGGTAGCCAGATATTTGGTAACTTAATATTTATATTAATATTTATATAATAAATATATTAATAGTTATAACCAAAATGTATTCTGATTATATTTTGAATACAAATGGTACAGCATCTAAAGTTCATCATTGTTACTTTTACTTTTAATTCTATTTCAATGAATACTAATAATGCAGTTTCCTCTGACTGTTTTTAAACACAATTATACTTACACATCTCTAATAGAGGACCATTCCATTCTGAATTCTTTATAAGACTCTGTTGGTAAAGTTGTCAGTTATAGGCTATTACAAATAGTTTATACAAAGTGTCTAAAAACTTACCAGTAGGAAAACATGGGACAGACGTTCAAAAATCAAGAATTCGTTAACTATTGAGTTATATTTTCTTTATGTTTTTGAACCTGCTGTATCAGAATTCTGCATTGATGGAGAGCATTTCAGTGGAGGAGTTGACCTGCAAGATGTCCTATTAGTGCATCTTAAACAACTCGTATCTACTTTGATAGGAAATTTTTAAAAAGGCATATCAGGAAATTTTTTCCTTATGTGTGAAACCAAACTTACTCCAGTAATTCAATCAGGAATTTCACTTTGAATTTTTAAATCAGCAAATAAGATGTCTGAGCCCGAGGGGAGCATTTGCCAATATGTCCATTCGCTTTATTTCATTAGTGAGACATCAACAAAAGTCAGAATCTTGTAAAGCAGATTATCACATTAAGGGTAATAGCCGAATCACTTTTATTGATTATTTTCCTTAGCAATCCACAATTCTTCCTCACGTACAAAAAGTAATAGACTGTGTGTTGTAAGAGGTGGGCCATGGAAGCATCATGAAGACAGAAGATGCATGTATAACTGGTACACTGCCATAAGGGAAAATATGGACAGCACAATTTACATCTTGTTAATATTACTGATAATAGCTAATTGAACAGCCTCATTTATGGAAGTCTCATTTTTGCCCGGCAGACAGTAAGGGATTTGCAAATGCTCCTTTTAAATCCCCACAACCACCCTTTAAGGTGAGAAGACTGAGGCTCAGAAGTGACATAACCTTCCCAAAGACTCAAGTGGCGACTAAACCTGAGTGACATACACATGCTTTTTAAAGGAAAGAAAACCTTGTTTATCCCAAGCATATGGTTGCACATCTGCCGCACAGGTAGACCTGGTGGTTATATTACCACAAAAGCCTTTGATATCCGTAATGGAGCTGAAATACCCTATATTTGCAATTAACTGTAGCAAGCTATGTAATTACAATACTAGAGAACAAGAAAAAGAAAAATTGAAGATTGTTACATGTTGATCTTGAATGCCGATTCTTGGGGAGTACCTTTGTGTTAAACCGAAATTAAGATTTAGGAGGAAGTTTGAAAACATTATGACATTAATAAATGTATCTATACATTTAAAGTGTTTTTGAGGTTGTTTTAGAAGTTAAGTGACTTTTCTTTCCTGGTCTAAGGTTGTCATTGTACTATTCTGACTTGGCCACAATTAGAATATTTTGTTTGTTTCGTTATGAGGGAATCCAAATAGGAAAAAGGACTTTCCCAAGGTAAACAAGAGTTGAAAGAAAATGAGTAATCACGGAAAGAGATATGTGCCTGAGATGTCGAGGGTGAAGTTTGTTCAGCTATAAGTGGTGAACTGGAGAAAAAACAGGGAATGAAGTTGCACATATGAGATCTTGGGTGTTGGGGATGGAGAAGTAGAGAAAGCAAAGTGACCTTGTACAGGGTAAAGAAATAGGTCGACAGTGTTCATCTAAAGTGTTCTTATGTCCTAGAAGTTAAGAACACAGACATTCTTAATTAGAGGAGTACAAATTTTTTTCGTACCACAAATTGATATGCTCAAATGTAACCTAAATCGTGGAACTTACAGTTGCAAAAAGCTAATGAATTATGTCAGTTAAGGTATTTCTTTAACATTAATGATTCAAGGTTTTAATGTTACTCTTAAGAATTTTAAGACATTTTTGGAAAATTAATTTATTTTACATTACCCTTATAATGATTTTCTAATGCAAAAGATTTTCTTTTAATATCTGTTATCTACTTAGACACTCTACTTTGAGTGGGATATAAAAACCATTGGAAATTGGACCCCTGAGTTCTATGATATGTCTCAGTCTGTTCTAGTGATTGTAGACTGGCAGGTTGTCCACTAGACTGTTAAGGTTTTAAGGGAGAACCATAGCTTGTTCATATTGGCATCCCTGCATGGTGCCTAACATACAGTCATTCTTAATACATATTTGCTGAAAAAATGAATCATTTATTGTACAACTATGTACTCAACTTTTTTTTTTCCCCCGGGGAAGATTAACCCTGAGCTAACATCTGCCAATCCTCCTCTTTTTTTCTGAGGAATACTGGCCCTGAGCTAACATCCGTGCCCATCTTCTTCTACTTTATATGTGGGACGCCTACCACAGCATGGCTTGCCAAGCGGGGCCATGTCCACACCCGGGATCCGAACTGGCAAACCATGGGCCGCCGAGAAGCAGAATGTGCAAACTTAACCGCTGCACCACCGGGCTGGCCCCATGTGCTCAGCTTTTACTAAAAATATCTCTTTTTCACTGAAACTTACTTTCTAAGAATGTAGGAGGACGAAGTTAACAAGGATTTTGTAATTTATGCTTCTCAAACCTAGCTTTTTACCATTATTGGTCTTGATGAAAGACAGTCATATTTCTTATTTCTCACTCAAGAAAGGCACAGCACTCCTGCTTATTTTCTGGAACCCACAATTTGGGTTCACCAATTATTGATGACAATTGCATAAATGAGACAAAATATTTTAACATGTACTCAAGCTGATGCATTACAAAGCTGAAGCTCAAATCCTTTCCTAAAAGTGAGAGTCATCTGTTGGAGCATTTGCTTGCGAGGTGGACTGGCAGTCAGATGGTAAAAAAAAAAAGTTAGAACTAAAATTTCCAACTGATTTGTCTTGCGCTGGTGATCCATCATTAAGCCCTGTCTGGTTGGCCTCCAAAAAGTATAGATCAGGAGTTGGCATCCAAGTTGGTCTCAATGCTATTGAGGTTTGTGGGGAGGGACAAGCTGGCAGAGATCCCAAGGGCGGTGGTAATGGGATGCTGAGTTGTTCCAGGTCCGTTCCTAGAACGCTCAGTGTCACTATTCTCAGCATTTATATTTTCTGAAATTCAACAGTAATTTCTTCTTTCCTTCCCTCTTCCTTTATTCACTTCCTGCCTTCAGCAAGTATTTATTGAGTAGCTACTGTCACTATTGTAGACACTGTAGATACAGCAGTGAACAAAACATTGAGGTTTCATGCTAGTTTTGAGACAGATAATGAGTAAATAAACAAATATTCACCACTATCTGTCCTTTTATTATAATATTTGCTGTGAAGAAAGATACAGCAGGATAGAAAGAATTAAGGGAAGGAGGCATTATTTAATAATGGTGGTTAGAAAAGGCTTTTAGAGGCGATATTTGAGCAGGGACCTGGAGGAGGTGAGGAAATGAGGCAGCTAGCTCAGCAACAGGAAAATCTTTCCAGTCACAGGAAGCAGCTATTGCAACAGCCTTAAGGCATAGTTGATGTGTTTGTGGAACAGCAAGGAAGTCAGGGTGGCTGGAGTTCAGAGAACAAGGTAGAAAGTAGTTGAAGATAAGGAACTTTTCTCAATTTGGAAAGATTACTAAGTGTGCCTGGAGGTCTGTATCATGAGCCAATGCTGCAATGACTGGCTTGGGACAAACTTTGGAAGGGGATGAAGTTTCCTTTATTTTATATACTGGATGTTACTCTGGACGTGGGTACCACACAATCCAAATAAATGATTGGGAAACTCCTAATTTCCAGACAAAATTAATCTTTGCATCATTTTTTTATGATTTTTCTGTAAATGTTTCATATTCTCTTTCCATCTGCAATAGATTAGATTCTTGGAAGCCCTTATTACCATTTGAAGAAAAAAGGGCTAATATGACAGAGGTTACAATTGAGAGTATCTTTAAATGTTTAAATTCTGGAAACTAAAACATGGTGAGAGTACAGTAATATTTTGCATATTTTGATTAATTTTTATATCTATTGTATAATTATTTCCCATGAAATAGTGGTGGTGTATAGATATGAGGGAGAACTGCCTGACAAAATAGATACCAGGGACGCACACATGTATCCTGTCAAAGTTGACCCACTCTTAACTGCTATGACTTTGGTGTCCTATGGACCATCTCTTCCTTACAGTTTCCAGGAAATTTTTGTGAATTTAAAAAAAAAGAATTATTGTGGTAAAATATACGTAACATAAAATTCACCCTTTTAACCATGGTTAAGTGTACAATTCAGGGGCATTAAGTACATTCACATTGTTGTGCAACCTTCACCACCTTCCATCTCCAGAACTTTCTCATCATACCACATTGAAACTCTATACTCATTAAACAATAAATTCTCATTCCCTCCTCTACCCCCAGTCCTTGGTAACCACCATTCTTTATTTCTCTATGAAGATGACTGTTTTAGGAACCTCACATAAGTGGAATCATACAATATTTGTCCTTTTGTGACTGGCTTATTTCACCTCACATAATATTTTTAAGGTTTATCAATGTCATACCATGTATCAGAATTTCCTTCCTTTTTAAGGCTGTATAATATTCCATTGTGTGTATACACCACATTCCCTGTTTTTTATCCATTTCATCACTTATAGCTGAATGAACTTCACTCTAAACATTTCATGCATCTATGGATGTTGGGTTGTTTCTACCTTTTGGCCATTCTGCATAATGCAGCTGTGACCATTGGTGTACAAATCTGATTGAGTCCATGCTTTTAATTCTTCTGCATATATACCCACAAGTGGAATTGCAAGGTCATGTGACAATTCTGTGTTTAATTTTTTGAAGGACTGCCATACCATTTTCCACAGCAGCTGTGTTATTTTACATTCCCACGAGTAATGTTTAAGGGTCCTAATGTCTTCACACTCTCACTGACCTTTATTTTCTCTCTCTTTTTTTTCTTATAATAGCCACCCTACTGTGTGTGAAGTGGCATCTCGTGGTTTTGAGTTGCATTTCCCTAATGATTAGTGAAGCTGAATATCTTTTCATGTACTTACTGACCACTTGTATTTCTTCTTTGAAGAAATGTCTATCCAAGTCTTTTGGCCATTTTTGAATGGGGTTGTTTGTTTTTGTTGTTGAGTTGTAGGAGTCCTTTATGTATTGTGGGTATTAATTCTTTATCACTTAAATGATTTGCAAGTATTTTGTCTGTTCTCTGGGTTGCCTTTTCACTTTCTGATAGTATCCTTTGATACACAACATTTTAATTTGGAATGAAATCTAATTTATCCATTTTTTTCTTTTGCTGCCTATGTTTTTTGTGCCGTATCCAAAAAATCATTGCCAAATCCAATGTCCTGAAGGTTTTCTTCTATATTTTCTTATTATAGTTTTATAGTTTTAGCTCTTATGTTTATGTCTGAGATCCATTGGTGATTATTTTTTCCAATTCCTATAGACATTATAGAGTCTAAGAGTCTCCAACTTTTCTTCATCTTTCACTCCCAGGGGTCTGCTTTGTAATTCAAATACTCCTTACTCTGAACATTCACCTTTCCTTTCAATAACTTCTATCTAAGTTTTTCTTTTTTTTCTTGTATGGTAAGAGTCAAATTCTTGAATTGTTGGAAGAGTGTACTAGCAACGTAGTGGGATTCCTAATATCATATGTTCATATTCTCCTGCTGTCTGATTGTATTCACTCATCCTTTTGACCAATCCTATTGTTGAAAAATGTTGGAGTTTGGTCCCTTCTTTTGTAGTCTAGGAATTCTGATTCCTTGCTAAATAGTTAATTGATTCAGGAACTCTTTATATTATGATCCTAGGTATTAGATAATATAATTACATAAAGCAAGAATTCTCTCTTGCTACAGTTACATCCCCTCCAACTCTAGGACAATGTTTCACACAGAGTGGGTGCTCAATAATACTTGAGTGAGTAAACAACTGAGTAAATTAGTGAAAAAGAAAGACTATTTTGTTTCCTTAAGTGTATAGTAAATCAGTGACTTCTGCTATTTAGAATCTTAGATTCATTTTAATAAAATAAGTTCAAAAATCCTCTTTCCTCTTTCTCGTAACTCTTAGTGAAGATACTAATTTTTTAATCAATTCTGTTAGAAGTGTTTTTAGAAGAGTTTGCTACTGAGAACAGAAATTTGAAGATTCGAGTTTGTACCACAGATATTTCTTGTTCCATTAGACAGTCTTGTGGAAGATAAGTCCCATAGGCAGCACCTTTTCCCCTTGGGTAGCTACCAGCAAATGAAAAATGGCGCCTATTTATGAAAACTCAAGGTCGGTGAGTACAGTTTATATTGTCATGAAAATAGGACATTGTGAACGTCTTTTTGTTTTTAAGCAGTTCAATGCATTAATTAGAACAATAGCCAAAAGAAGTAAAGCCTATAACTCAAAGCTAAGTATCTTTGTCTTTGAATTATTATACGCTCTTCTGCCTAAATACTCACCTTTTCTCAGAATCCAAGTCTTCTGATCAGATATCTCCTAGAATATAAATTTGAGAAAGGATAGAAATTATTTTCTTCCCATTTCCTTTTACTCTGTGGCCACTATCTAATCTGGAATTTTTTCCACTATTCTAAGCCTGTTTACATCTATTATGAGGTTCTGAAAATGTTGTCTCAAAATGGTAGAAAGTAAGAAATACTATCATACATTTAGTTCACCTCTTTTTAAAAATAACCATATCCTTCATCTTCTGAATATCTTTTAAACGGGAATAACCTCAAAAGAGAATACATTTTAAACAATATTGTATGGGTTTCATCACATTCCCAGATTAAGGTCAGGGCTACTACATGCTGTGTCATAATGACAGCCTCTAGTTCTAGGAGGGAGTAGAGAATTATGAAACACAAGAAGTTCCTCTGTTGATGAACATTTTAGTTTGCAAAAGGCTTGTTTGTAATATTGAACCCTTCTTGGCCTGCCAGGAATGTTTCATGAACAGCTGTCACTACGTTTGGATTATACCTTCTTGAATGAATACCAGACCCACTCTTGCTTTAGCATTAAGTTCTGGAGCAGTCACTACTAATGAAGAAAAATCATCTGACCCATGCTAGAACATTTTCCCTTTAAATAAAAAAAAGTCTCTTTGTGTCTTTCTGGCCATTGCCCAGGCTCAGCACTTTCAACCTATTGCATGACCCTGCTCAGTCCTAGAGAATCTTTTCTACTGTCAGATGATTAATTTTTTATGCAATTGCCACATTCCTTATTTTCTTACACTTTCAATTATTTTGTTGTTTCTACTTTGATTTCCATCATATTATAATTCTTTTGTTATTAAAAATTTCAGTATTCTCAATATGTTTGCATTTAACAAGCCTGATGGATTTAATAATTTTTGTCACCACTTAAAAACAATGCACACATGTATCGAGCCTTGTGTTGGCAAGCACTGAATGACTATGTGATGTATATCGCCATCTGTTGGTAGAAAGCAGTGTAGTCTTGGTTTTGCAATGATCATAGATTTATTTTAATCTTTAAAATACCTAAATTAAAATCTCCTTAAGAAGAAAAGGTTCTGGGGCCAGCCCCAGTGGCCTAGTGGTTGAGTTCAGCACACTCCACTTCAAAGGGCCAGGTTCAGTCCCTGGGCATGGACCTACAGCACTTGTCTGTCAGTGGCCACACTGTGGCAGTGACTCACATACAGGAAAAAAAAAAGAGGAAGATTGGCAACAGGTGTCAGCTCAGGGCAAATCTTTCTCAGAAAAAATAAAGAAAGAAAAAAAAGGTTCTGCATACGCAGTACGAATATTTATCTATTATGAAGTAACCAAATTTATTCTCCTTCCTTAAGAACATTAAGCATGCAAAATCAATTTTATAAGAAAGTTGATAAAAATCACTAATAATAATGGTTAAATTTTTTTTTGCACTTAAAATATATCAGGAAATGTGCTAAGTGAATGGTTAGAATGTATTGTGCGCTTAAAGTGTACCAGGAAATGTGCTTAATGATTAAAATGCAGTGTCTCATTTTTCCCTTAAAATGATCTTATCGGATAATAATTTTCATCCCTGACTTATGATGCAGAAACCAAGCTGTAGAGAGATTAATTTGCCCAAGCACACAAGCTAGTAAGCAGCAGAGAGGGGATTTGAACCCAGCTCTCTCTCTGGAGCCACAAAGTTACCAACTATGTTATGCTGTCTTCCTGTTTTACTGTGAACCTGGGTTTTAGATTAAAGCCATAAACAAGTTAGGAAAATGAAATAAAATATAAGTAACAAGTATTCTCCATTTAGAATTTTAATAAGGGGCTGGCCCCGTAGCATAGTGGTTAAGTTCGTCCTGTTCTGCTTTGGTGGCCCGGGTTCAAGTCTTTGGATCCTGGGCACAGACCTATACCACTCCTCAGCCATACTGAGGTGGCGACCTACATACAAAATAGAGGAAGATTGGCACAGATGTTAGCTCAGGGCCAATCTTCCTCACCAAAAAGAAAAGATTTTAATGAGGTTTTACTTTTAATGGCCAACTCATGGTTTATCATTTAAATTGTAGTATATATAAAGAAAAAAGATAGTATATTGATAATATTTATTTAGCCTAGGTACTGTGGTAGACACTTTACAGAAACTATTTCTATTCTACCTCCTCTACAAGGAATAATCTTGTAAGACAGATACTTTCCTCGTTTTATTTATGAGGAATTTGCATAATGCCACAGAGCTAGTTATGTGTTATAATCAGGGAATTCAAACCTAAGCTTGCCGGCCCCAAAGCTATTATTCCCTTTCTCCTCAACCCTGCTGATGTTTTGGAGGAAGTGGATATGTGCATAATCAAAGAGTGGAAATGCACTCTCTATGTAACACTTTATAAAAGTGTTTTTTTAATAAACCTTTATAAAAAGGTTTAGGACCTCTTCTGCAGCTGTATTTTAGTGACCCTAGAGCTCATCTAAGTCCATGTTGGCTTTCTGCTCTCAGGAAAGGATAATTCTGACTAATAGAGAAGGTTAATGTGAACCAAGAAATGTTTTTCCATTTTCCTTCATACATAATGTATAGATGAGAATATATGAATTTTTCTGTTAAAATTTTAAGATATACCAGCAGTAATTGACAAGAACTTTAATTTCCCCAAAGTAACATGCTTCTTGGGATTATAAACTTTAATTTTTTGTTAATTTGAGGAATATTATATTTTGTGTGTCCACACACAGACAAGTTCTATCTTAAAGTATAATAAAGGTAATCATTACAGAGTGTTATGAAAGACTTAGATCACAATCTATTGATAATTTTTCTCATCAAAGAATCTATAAGTAAATCCCTAACTATACATCTACCTCCCCAAATATAAAGTTATCACATTATAACAAGGTTTTTTTGCAAATTGTTTGAATACCATAAAATGCCATAAAAACTCTGCCTGAGAAGCAATTAGGCTAGTGTTGGTCATACCTCAAGTTATGCATCTCTAAGAAATAAAAATCATTTTAAGAATTTATTAATAGATTAACATGGTGCTAAATATGAAGGATGCAATAGTAAGAATCCAACAATCAGGAAAGTGCTTAATTAAAATGACTGATTACTTATTTATTGACTATTATATTTAATTTATAGATGATATACTTAACGTTAGAAGTTCTAAAGTGGTTAGCCAGCTCAGCTCGTTTTTCTTATGTTGGTATAGTTTGTGTTTATGATCTAAAGAGAAGGTATTAAAAAAGGTGGCAGTTATTTTTAAGTCAACTTAAAATTCTGCTGCAATCCTAATGAAAATAAAAAAAAGATTTTCACCCTTTGACATTAGATAACCTGAGTCTGGTTAGCTAGGAGAATATACACAAGACAGAGTAATATCTGATAGGACTAACCCCATTAGATGTTAAATTATTTCATAAAACCAGAGTAATTAAAATGGTGTGGTACTGGTACAAATGCATATCTCAGTGGAAGAAAGTATACTGTTCAGAAATAGACACAATTATATATGAGAATTATAAAGATGACGTCTCAGAGAGGTGGGAGGAAATATTAGTTAATAGGTATCATTGGGACAACTGGATAGCCATTTGGATAAAGATAAATTCAGATTGCTGCCTCACAACTTAATCCAAGATACATTTCAGATGAATCAAATATTTAAAATATAAAATATAAACTGCAAGGAAGAAGAAATATTACTAGAAGAAAATAGGTGGAAGTTTTTTCAAAATCTTAAAGTAGAAATTTTTTAAGGTGTGTAAACACAATAGCCATTAGAGAAAGGATTGGTGAATTCAGTTTAATAAAAAAGTACAGTCACATGCTGAACAACTGATGTTTTGATCAATGACAGACAGCATATACAACAGTGATCCTATAGATTAGTACCGTATAGCCTAGGTGTGTAGTTGTCTATACCATCTAGAATTGTGTAAGTACACTCCGTGATGTTCGCACAAGGGGAAAATCTCTTAACAATGCATTTCTCAGAAAGTATTCCTGTTGTTAAGTGAGACATGACTGTAAATGCTTTGAAGGGCAAAAATCACTATAAACCAAAAGAAATGAAAAACAGCAAACTGATAAAAATATTTGTATTATATACCATAGAAAATGGCTAATTTCATATTGATGTTGAGTTCCTAAATTAATAAGAACAGACCAATAGCCCATTATAAAAATGAACAAAGGCTGTGTACAGAGAGTTCACAGAAAGGGAAGCACAAATGGTTTCTCAGGATACGAAAATATCTCCAGCCTCACTCATAAGAGAAAACACAAACTGAAAGAGGAAGTTATCATTTCCCACTTCTTAAAATGGCAAAGAAGAAACATTTTATAAAACTTTGTGTTGAAGAGGTGTGCCAACAATCCTTGACACATTCTTTGTGGGGAGTATGAATTGGTAGAACCTCTATGAAAAGTAATTCGGCAATATTATCTTTTTTCCAGGTTAAAAATGTAGATACAATTATGACCCAGCAATTTCACTCTCAGGCATTTGTCTCACGAATGTAATTCCATGTTGCAAAGCTATGTATGAGAAGCTAATCATTGTGGCTGTGGGAAACAACCTAAATAGTTACAAGGGGGAATAGCTAAATAGTTTCGGCACATCCATAAAATAGGTATTTAATAGCTGTTATAATAAGATGTGGTGGCTCTATACATAGTAAAATGGAAATATTTCCAGGGTATCTTTTCAAGTGACAAACGCAAAATGTAAAGCAGTGTATATGTAGGGTATTATTTGTATGAAAAGTTAATAGATATGTATGTGTTTATAAAACCACATAGATGAATTCATCAGGGATTGGTACCCGTGGTTCCCACCCAGGAATCTGGGCGGCTGGGAAATAAGGGAGAGAGGGAGAGTTACTTTTCATAATACATACTTTTGAGTTTTGTGGCTATATTTATTTTTCAAAAATAAATATATGAATGCTATTTAGGGAAAAAAACGAGAGTTGTAAACCTGCAGTTTGGGCCCACCTATTCAATTTAAAAGTGTTCTATTCTTGGAGTTACCAACTGCTCTGAAGCTTAGCCTTGTAATCAAATAATGGGTCCTTAAAAATATGTATGGAATGAATTTGAGTGAATGAGTGATGCATCTAAAAGTGTTTTGCAAACCATAATGTGTATAAAAATATAAAACATTATAACATATATAATATAATATAATACATAATTATAATATATATAACTATTAGCCTGATTTAGAATGGAGTTATCTGAATTAAAGAAATTTTACTGTACAAAATTCCAAATGCAAGAAAGGCTGTACAGAAGATCTGAGGAGGTGCATGACTCAAACACTGAGAAAACAGAAGACACAAAGGTCGAGATGGATAGTTCCATTTGAAGTAACATGAGCAACGGCTCTCAGCCTCAGACAAGCCTCCAAGGGCTGTGTGCATATCTGTTTCCTAGGCCTGTGCTTCCCAGATATATATCTGGAAAATAAAACTCTGCTCTCGCACTAGGAAAAAATATAATTGTGCACAAAAATTGTGAATATTTTAATTATAAAGTAACTTCATAGTTCTTTTAAGTAGTAATGATACATTTCTGTTTATTTTCAAAAACCAGACTTGCCAAAGACAAAAATGAAAAGATGAAACTGGCAAAAAATAAATAAATAGAAACTTTTGTGAAAAGAGGTCAATATTCTTAGCATAAAAAGACTCCTTATCAAAGCAGGAAATGATGAATGCCCCAATAGAAAAAGGAACACGTGGATAAACAGATTTATGAAAGAAGAAACAAAAACGTTCCATGGAATGCACATATTAAAAGAAAACATTTTGGGGGGCTGACCGGGTGGTGCAGTGGTTAAGTTCGCTTCGGCAGCCCAGGGTTCACCAGTTCGGATCCTGGGTGCAGACGTATGCACTGCTTGTCACGCCATACTGTGGCAGGCGTCCCACATATAGAGTGGAGGAAGATGGGCAGGGATGTTAGCTCAGGGCCAGTCTTCCTCAGCAAAAAAAGAGGAGGATTGGCAGCAGATGTTAGCTCAGGGCTAATCTTCCTCAAAAAACAAAAAGAAAACATTTTTTACTATCAAATTGGGAAGCATTTTAAAAATTATTATACTTAATATTGTTTGGGTATAGAAAAAATATGTGCTTATATATTCCTAGAGGGAACATAAATTTTTACAGCCTTCTTGGAAAGCATTTTGGCTGTATATATGTAGGTTAAGAGACAAAGTAAATGCCTCAACATATCATCAGTGATTTTTTCTAAGTTAATTTTATGTTAGTCTTTATGCTGTTCAATATTTTCGAAATTTTCTACAAATGAAAATTAGTTATATTTATGTTCGACTATATTAATAACTCCAAATTAGTTACATGCACAACTCTCTGCAAAGGATTGTATCTTGGATTTATAATAATAAAATGTTTTCTGTATAACTTGACTCTGTTATTTACCTACAGATTTGAAATAAACTGCATTGTTTAATGGCAAAATTTAAGTTAGAATCAATTAACAATCTAGTATCATGTCTGTGCCTAAGTTTCTAAAACAATTAAGTTTTCACTTTATTAGAGATCCAGACATTTGGTGATTTATTCTTAATCAAATGTATGTTTCAAATAAAGTATTTGCAATTTCAGGCTGCTCAAGCACTGGTGAAAATGAAAGAACACTCCTAATGGATGTTTAACTTCTGCTGTGACTAGTGTAATTCAAAATTAGAGAATTTTAAAGCTTAGTTAGGTGTGTCCACCATGTTAGTCTCCCTTCTCATCCATCTGATCAAACATTTAACTTTACTGTTGATAGTTGGAAGGACTGCTTTGATTAAACTCAAGAAGATAGTAGTTTTTACATTGGTGTGTTAAAATGAGAGACTGTAATAGCAAAGGTTTATATTTCTTGCATCCATCAGACTACATATAAGGTAAGGAATTGTTTTGTTTCTGAATGTTTTAATTTTTTAAATGAGGAGAAGAAGAAAAATTGAGAGTGCCATAAGTTCAAAGAAATGTTTCTGGTGTAAAGTCATGATAGTTATTGATTATTGTAGGTGTTTGAAGATACTCTCAAAATATTGCTTCAGCAGCCCGGGGTTTGCTGGTTTGGATCCTGGGTGTGGACGTGGCACCACTTGGCAAGCCATGCTGTGGTAGGCATCCCATGTATAAAGTAGAGGAAGATGGGCACGGATATTAGCTCATGGCCAGTCTCCCTCAGCAAAAAGAGGAGGATTGGCAGATGTTAGCTCAGGGCTAATCTTCCTCAGAAAAATAAATATATATATATATTGAAAAATTCTAATTTTAAGTAATAAAGTTTTCTTACAAATCATTGTGATGTTTATTATCTTAAAGACAAGCTTCTTCAAGTGTTTGTGTTAGAAGTCATCATTCATCAAGCATTCAACAGCTGAGTTCCTGTCATGTCCGTGTATTATGCTATACACTGGTGATAAAAGATGGCTAAGACAAGTTTCCTTTCTAAGGAGCTTAGAATCTAGTTGAAGAAGACAGGTATGGAGACTGATGAAAGAAATGAGGCATTATGGGAGCTATGATAAAAATCTGCATTGGGGGCAGTTGGGAGCCCAAAGTAGAAGGAGAGATGAGAGAAGAAGCTAATGAAGAGTTCAGTTTATATTTGAGGGAAGGAAGGTAGAAGGTAAGGTCAGATCTCTTCATATAAGAGATGTTGAGCTGAAATTAAAAGGTAAATAGTCTGGAGGGGTGGGCCTGGTGGCATAGTGGTTAATTTGCACACTTGGCTTCAGTGGCCTGGGGTTTGTGGGTTCGATCTGGGGCATGGACCTACAGACATCTCATCAAGCTATGCTGTGGTGGTATCCCAAATACAAAATAGAGGAAGATTGGCACAGATGTTAGCTCAGGGACAGTCTTCCTCAAGCAAAAAGGGGAAGATTGGCAACATCTGTTAGCTCAGGACCAATCCTCCTCACCAAAAAAGAAAAAAAAGATAAGTAATCCAGTGATGGGGATAGTTGAAACTCTTTGGATAGAGGAAGCATCTTGAGAAGGCAGGGATCATAAAATAATCCAGCTGCCGATTAGGGAAATGAAATGTAGGGTGATGTAGCCAGAAGGTGGATTGCAAATAGGAGAAGAAAAGAGGCTGTCAGCATCAGGTTAGGAAAAGCTTTCTATGCTGGACAAAAGACATGGCAGGTTATTCTGTAGGTGGTTGTCAGCCATAGAGGATTTTTTTTAATGGGAAAGATCATCTAAGTTCCCATTATAAAGGCAAGATCTCTTGTGCCTTGAATGACTGTTGTATAATTGATCCAGAATTCCTTGGTATTATCCCACTAAAGGTTTTCAAGCATTTTCTACAGTACAACTCTTTCTTTCAAAAGAAATCTTGTGGTGCTTCAATAAGAAAAACAGATAAAATGGAAAGATGGGGTACTTGAAACTTTGAAATCTTGGTTTAGAGAAGACAGTTCATTGTTCTGAAAACCCCTAACACTCCTAAACTGAAAACCACAAATGTGGCCCGTCTCATTTGCACTGAAATGACACCTAGTTTTCAACTGATGGAGGTAACAGAATGGAGCAGCACATGGAGCCCCCTTAAACATGGAGCCCCCTTAAACATGGAGCCCCCTTAAACATGGAGCCCCCTTTCAGGTGGAATGCTCAGCTTCCTAAAAAAGATGCTGTTTGGAATTTCTTTCCTTTTTTTAAGTTTGAGTAACCTGAAACTCTCAATATCTCCTTGTAATTGTGGGGGCAAAAGTATCTTGATCAGGAAATAGGAGAATATCTTACAATGCTGTGGTAACTAAAGAGAAAAATCAACAGATTTGAAACAGACTACTTTGAATGAATTCATTAAAATTCTATTGAAGATGCATTTAAATTAAAGCAACACAGATATTTGAGTTAGTGATTACTATTTTGTGTTTGGAGATTGCTTTCCTAAATGCTCCTGGACTTCCATCTAGGATATAACATCCTTGCTAACCCATTATTTGGTTTCTTAGTTTCAGTCTTAGTGCACTCTGCTCTTCTAGCAGGTTTATTTCTTTAATTTATCACCGTCATTAATTTGCCATAGTCTTTCATCTTTTGAACTTTACTTGTTGTTTAGATCATATTTTATATCCTTTATTTCTTGTCTTATGGCAAAGGAAGGCATATGTCAACCATATAAATATTAGTTGAGTAGAGCCATCTTTAAAAATACATCATTAAATCAGCATGGATTTATCTATTTTAAATTTTCCATTAAGCTGGCTAAACTAGGCTGTGTAAAACTAAATACTCCATTCAATTATGATAGGAAAACTTACCAATATTCCAAGTTAGCAGTTTTTTTCCCCATCTTACAGGCACGTACAAGATTTATTTTCTAGCCATGTCAAGTATAATTTAAACATTGTACATATTCCTTAAGAACATGCCAAAGAAGGAGGACAGTAGGAAAGAGCATTTCTGGTATAGTCTCACCCTCTTTTTTTTTTTTTTCACTGTGTCTTACAACAGTAAAAAACATTCTATCACAGTACAGTGGAGTAAAGAGAAGACTTTTCAAGTGTCACTGTGTTATTTTACATATAAACATATTCGTAAGTCGTCTCAGGTATACTGGTGATGTGCTTCATAGTAATTATTTAAAACTCCAGAATAAGATTTGTTGCCTTTCTAATCAAGGATAAGTCACTATGGTGGAAAAAAAGAAAGGTAATTAAAGTTAACTACATGGGCACCTGGCTTAAAAGATTTGGACATCCTAGATCTATGTGGTTTTTCCACCCAAGCCCCCAGCCTAACGACTTAGATGATCACGGTGTATTCTCTTGTCCATAGCAGACAGATGGATCAGCCAGGGAATTCTCCAGGAGCTCTGCCTCTCTGAAACCACAAAGTCAGGAAATGTAATCAGAGTGCTCAGCTGAACCAGAGCAAGAGCTTTCCTAATGGGTAACTGTGACTTGAGAAATCACATCCATTAGATAAAGTGATTAAATATACATCAGTCCTTCAGCAAGGGAGCCACAGAGATATTGCACTAGAACATCATCACGTGACCCATCTCTCCTGCTTAAAGAAGAAACATGCTTTTACCTTGACATGTATCATCTCTGTGTTACTCAGCTCAGTCGCAGGAGTACGTACTTTTCATGACAAGATTTAGGCAGTTCATGATTTTCTGTGAACTATAAAGTGTGTGGTTGCTAAAACATTATAAAGGAAATATTTCTGACTTGCTCATCCCCCCACACTGTTTTTGTTTTATATTATTGTTCCTTATGTTTTAGGCATTTCATATTTTGTTATCTTTTAAAATTCTTCCAATAGAAGCCTTTGTGTCCCCAAATTAGATTTTTTGACTTAGATACACATATCTTAAATATCTAATTAAAAACGTATATTTGTGTGTATGTTCATGAAAATTTCTCTTAGCTTTCCAAATAAGCTTTTTAAAAATAATTTTTAAAGAAAATTTAGTCGTGAAGAAATGTCACCATCAAATAGCATTAACGTTGACTGTATTTATAGTTCTAGAAATTCCTGTTTGTCACTCTTAGTCATAACCATCTTTTGATTAATAACATGCTACCCTTCTTATATTAATATACTTACTACTAACCCACTTGAGGTCATGCATGCATTTGGAATGTTCTTTTTAAGCTATGGATAACCTTTCACTTTATCCCTGATGACCATCAGCAGGCGATTGTAAGATGATTGACAGAGAACGTGTTTATATTCATGGAATCACGGATGACTAAGTTGAAAGTGCTCTCAGAAATTATAGTCTACCTCCTTTTACAGACGAGTCCCTGAGAGCCCAGTTCCATGTGTCTAGGATAATAGGAAGCACAGTTAAAGAAATGATCAAAAGTAATTGTCATTTAAAAAATTTCATCAGTGAATTCCTGAGCACACCTCTATACACACTGATTCCTCTTCCCCAGATTGAAATTTCTCCCCGTATTCTTAAATCTCTAAACCCTCAAAGTCAGCAGAGATGAAGGGAGGAAGTGCTCATTTTACTGGGTTTTCTGCAGCCGAGGCACGTAGAGGGATGCCTAGTTCGTGAGACCAAGTGGTGAGGATGTTGCACACAAAGAGAAGGGTGTCCCAGACTCAGCCCAGACAAGAATGAACACAGGTGCCTGGAGGAGCCACCTCACTAGCCTGTCCGATAATCTCTGTGGTTATGTAAAATGCCCAAGTTACCTGGAAATTATACATGCAGGAAAAATAGAATCATACAATTTTCATACTGAAAGGAACCTTACAGAACTGGCCTGGTTGAAACTATCCATTTTATAAGTGTTCTTATTGTCCAGAGATGGATTAGGAATAGCACGGCAAGTCACAGTCAAATCTATGAACGAATAGTAGAAAGCCTTTCAATTGAAAGTGTAGCCGCCCAGGTCCGTTCATTTGAAACGTTTTTATATACATGGTTTCTCTAGGCTCTACCACTTAGAGTTCTCTAGAACTCTACCACCATTATCTACTTAGAGTGTTTAGTAACATTGTGCCCTAATTTAAATGTAGTGAAGATATTCTAATTTACAGAATTGACAATATTTTAATTTTCTCTGGTCTTTGAGAATGTTTAACAATCCTAAATTGTAAGATGAGGAGAAAGTACTCAGTAGATGAGTAAAACATCCGGTTCAGTGCAGACATTTGAAATCAATCAAATGAATTGTATAGAAATAATGATAAATACAAGAGAGAAGTGGAGACTCAGTACATAACTTTGTGATGTTTTCCTTTTTTTTTCACTGGGGGCTTAAGTTTTGAATTTCTTCCTCACCGTTTTTGTTCCCTCCTTTCTGGAGTTAGGAATAGAGGAAAAAATGTATAACTGTTTAATCAATGTTTATTGACTACCTGTTATGTGTCCTATTGGGCTAAACATCAGGAATAGAAAGATGAATAAGGTGTCAGGTCATGGTGAGAGTTAACTACCGTGAAGATTGAAGGGAAGTGGGGCTGGGTGGAATCACCTTCAGACTGGCTTTTGAAGGAGCCGGAGTCCTGGATGGTGAGGGGGCGTTGAACTGCAGGGAATGAGGCTGGGCCCACTTTGGAAAGGCTCCTGTAGGTTAATCTCATAAGCCCTGGGGGAGCCATAATGATTTGTAAATAGAGAAGTGATGCGATCTGTTTTATTTACCACTCTGACAGTAATATGTAGCTTATGGATAAGAAGAAAAAAGACCGGAAACCTCGAGACTGGAAAATAGTTGTTTTTCATATATTTACAGTAGAAAGCCTTTCCATTCCTAATTTGTAGGAAACAATCTATATGATAATCAATAAACAATTGCACTTGTGCAAAGGTGATATAATAGCTAATTTTCATTGGCTTATGAGTTGATTGCTGCCTGGCATCCTCTCTGAGAGTCACAGGTTGTCAGCTGGGAAGTGGACAGTATTTTTCCCACGTGTTCTCCCTGAATGTGCACGTGATTCTAGTACCCACCATCTGACTATAGGAAAAAGGCTTAGTCCTTCTGGTACATGCTCATGAAAAGTTGCCAGTCCCTTTTGGAGGTCCTGGGTTTATCTGAAATGCAAATGCAGCTGGGCACCATGTATTTTGTCTGGTAACCATATCCTATGTTTTTCTTAAATGTCCATCCTTTTCTGTCTCATGGCCCCATCATACAAGTGCTAGATCAGAATGTGCTAGACCCCTAAATTCTGAGACATAAATTTCAAGTGCATGTGAAGGATGGGGTTGGGGAGGATAGTCTACCAGTCAATTCCAGGTACTTCAGACACCGATTCCTGGATTTATTTTGAGTATTGTCGTTTATTGATTACTTCACATAAAGCTTTAATGTGTTTATTACTCAGAAAGAATGATGGAATAGTACTAACAGTGCTGCAGGTGTGTTTTGAGCATTAATTAGTTAATTATGAAACACTTTGTTGAGAGGCATTCTAAATAGCACAGAACTCAAGGCATTTCACCTCAATTGGGGTCCACTTAAATAGCACTTTACTAAGCCAGGAAAAACAAACACAACTTGTACAGGAGGTGCATCACCCACTAGGAATGCTGATCTCCCAGTGTGACCATTTGCATGGAAATATATCCCCTGTGTGTCAAAGGCTTTCAGAGAGCAACGATTCATGACTTAGAAAAATGTGAAATTATTTTCATCTGTATTCTTAAATAGTTGCTTGCCATAATTAAAATATTTTATGTTTCGATCCAGAGGTTATAGGTGTCAGTGGAAACAACAGAATACTCCAAAAATATAAGATCCCAGTGGAGACCAATAAGGGGGAGAGGGCAGTGGGCTAGGGAGATGGACCAGTGCCCAAGATTTAGGCAAACTCACAATACTAATACTTCTTGTTTGTGTTCTCTAAATACCATTTTTATTAATTCAGCATCACTATAATACATAAAAACATTTTTAAAAGTAGATCAGGCAGATATCAGCAAATTGATGTGGAGAAATGTGGCAGACATGTGGGTGACTTAGTCCCAGTTTCAATCCCCATTCTGTTTCTCATGTGAAATATCCAGCTCTTCAAGCAAACTGAGTTCTGGCCAGTCTTGGGCTCAAATGATTTGGATGATAGTCTCAACACTATTGTGCAGATGTCCATTTTTCTATATTTTTGTTGTCTTTCTGAATTTTTTCTCTCCTGGATTTTCCACCTACTATTAGAAATTACTTACTTTGTTATGTACTTTTATATATTATATACCCTTTTCAGTGAGCTCGATTCCCACCTGAACCCATGCTTCACAGAGAACAATGAGAGGTTTCTCTGCACCTGCTTTATGTTTAGTAAGTTTCCAATTCCTTTTGGAGTTGGAACAATAGCTGTATACTCTGCAATCCCTTAGGTCACTAATGTGCCCAGTTTTGTTGTCAAGGTAACAGCTGAACTATATCTTTCACAAACAGAGGATAAATTTTTTTTGGCTTGAGCAGCGCACTTCCCATTCATTAGAAGAAATGCCCCTACAGGCCCATCTTTATGTCGTCGACGTGGCTCGAGCATTGTATACTTTAAAATGTCTAATATGTTTTCTGTTGTACAGTATTGAGTTGTTTTTAAACATTAAGAATCTTGGTAAATCCTCTTACTCTGTTGAGATGAGTAAAAGGTGTTCAGCTTCGCTGAGGCAAGACTGAAATGATCTATGAGAAATGCCGAGTCATGGTAGACTCATTTGGGAAAAAAAGAGCAAATGTTTATGCGAAAGGTGTATGGTCTTTGGCATTAAATTTTGGAATTAAGGGTAGACCTAAATAATGAGAAGGTTTTCTGGTGATCTATTCCTTTTTCATATCCCCTCACCAAGCCCAGGGCATGTTTAAGAAATTGACAAAGGCAGGAAAGAGAGGGCAAATGTTAGGGCCCCACTGATCCTTCTTTCCTTGTTTGTTTACAAATGGCAGGACAGATTACCTCCCACACAGCGCCGGTTAATCTACAGGCTCAGTGGGCGAGACACTTCTTGAGATTTCAGTATGGAATTCTCTATCTTGGTAATTTCAAGGCAGATGACAAAAGCTCCTGGGCCCATAAATCCCAATAAGCAGACTAGTGATGTAGGCCTTGATCCCATGTTCCATGGTGGCCGTTTTAAGTGCAGAATACTTTCAAGATTCAAGGAGGATGCTAGGTCTAGTTGTTTTCCAGTAAAAGTATTAGAAAGTATAATTTACAATGCCTGTGTTTAGGGTTTTTTCCCCCTAACATTATAATTTCTATCGTTAGAAGTTGTTCTTTTGGGGTGAGAATAAAAAGATACAAGCTAAGTATCATTAGTTTTATTTGGGGAGGACGTGGTAGTAGCGGAAAACAGAACCAAGGACAGCAACCTCTTGCCTCATCATGGTAACATGGAACTCTGGGAGCTCGGAAAGAAGGAAAGCAACAAATACCTTCACCTTCAACAAGAGCTACTGGCAAATATACCTCTTTTTTAAAATTATTGTTCCTCTATTGATTTAAAACACCTATTTTTATTGTGTTTCCTTGTAACTTACATCTTTATGTCAGTCAATAATCCCTTTTTCCCTAGTTTATTTTTCCTGCCTTTTCCAGAGCCTACTGACCTCAACATGGTGAAAGCTTTTTTTTTTTTTAAAAGATTTTATTTTTCCTTTTTCTTCCCAAAGTCCCCCGGTACATAGTTGTGTATTTTTAGTTGTGAGGCCTTCTAGATGTGGCATGTGGGATGTTGCCTCAGCATGGTTTGATGAGCGGTGCCATGTCCGCGCACAGGAATCGAACCGGCGAAACTCTGGGCCGCCGAAGTGGAGCACGCGAAGCCAACCACTCAGCCACGGGGCCAGCCCCTGCTGAGAGCTTTTAAAACAAGGCAGAATGAGTTTAAAGCCTACCTTTACCCCCTTTCCAGCAGTATCAAATGAACATCTCTTAAGTCTCCATGAGTTGAAATGATAAAAACACATCCTTGTGTTGCTGAAAAGGTTACATTTCTAACACAGTACCTTACACAGAGTAGCTGTTTTATAAATATAGTTTCTTCCATAGCACAACCAAACTTCACCTGCTTTCAGAAATCATATTCTCTCCTGATGGCCTTTATAGCTTTGTAAAAGCTCCCTTCTCACTAGCCAATTTTCTAAACTATGCACACCACAACTCAGTACCAATGTTGTCATAAAATAGCCTGAAGATAGCCTAAGAATAGAGATGCTGTGCAAGAACTTTGGGTACCACTAAATCAAGACGTATTATAAAGCAGTGATTGGATTGCTATTCTCCCATATGGATGATAGCCGAAGTCTTTATTTAGGCCACTGGATACCCATCTTAGTTCTTGGAATAATTGGGGGTGTATTTGCATTACAATCGGCTCAAATCTAATTTGTCAGTTTTATGACATCTGAAACGTGGTCAAAGCTCCCTTTTGGTGCCTTGAGAAAAAGCTGCTTGCCAAGATAACAAAGGACGTGACTCAACTGCTTTCTGACTTGCATTCCTGCTTCATATCAAAGGAAGAGAATTTTCTGTTTAGTGACCTTCTCCTCCCACATATTTTAGGTTTTCTCATCTAAAGGCCCATCTGTGACATCAGTGGTGGAAATTTTCATCTCTGGGTTTGTTTGCTTGATTATTTTTTCCTGTTTGCACAAAGGATTTTAGGTGGCTTTCCAGAAAACACACATGACAGAGATCACTAAAAGAAATGTCAAAATAAATCAGATGTTATTAGCAGTGGAGGAAAATAATTAGAAGCAGGAAATTTCATTTTGTCTTTTACACAAGATCTAACACATGCTGATGAATTGCTAGAATGATGGTTACTTATACAGCTCAGCTATATCTTCTTTCTTTCTCTAATTTATTTTGATCAAGCCCGCTATTCACTGTTGTGACAGATGACTAGGAGGACCTCAACCTAAGCCAATGTAAAAAATTACAAATCCTTAGTTTTTTAAGATATCTGCTCACCAAAAGGCTTTACTTTGTGCTTTCTCATGTTTCACATGTGTGTTAACTTCTAGGTGATGGTTAATGGTATCTTTTTCAGCACTGCGATGTTGTCAGGCTCAAATGAAATAATAGATACTAAAAAGCTTTATGAAGTTAAAAATATATCAAAATGTGGTTTTAATGATGCTTCATTTATTCTAAGTAATGTGATGTGGCTAATAATTGTTCCGTTAAGTATTTGTGCAGTTTAGTTTATTTGATTGGAATATGATGTTATCTGAAGCTAATACAATGGATTGGATCTCTATAGGAACACTTAGCATTCCTCCATGGAAAGACGTATTATATTCTCAGACGACCCTCCTTGACCCTAGCCAGCTGTCTCACACAAGTATACAACTGACCCTTAGCATTTTGAGAGTCGACATTTATTAAGTGTTTCTTGTGTTCTGCACCTCTCGCAGCACTTTATGTTACAAAGTATCGATGTAGAATAGACGGGTTTATATGCGTTGTCATATTTTAATGCACACAATAACGTAATGTGGATCACTATTGTCATCCCCACTTCTTAGATGAGGAAACTGAGACTTAGAGAAATAAAGACACTTTTTTTCTTTTTCAGAAAAAGTTTCTGGCAGGTATTTTGCATCAATTGGGACTTTATTTTTGAAACACAAACATTCTCAGTTCTATAAAATATCAACATATGTAATGTCTCCTAAAAGCTTGGTGCTCCCATATGTAAAGAGTTTCCTTCTTGTTTTCTTGTCAAAGTAAATTATCAGTTAAATTCTAAATAGCTTATCCCAAATACTTAATTTTCTCCTGTAAAGCTAGCAAAGGATATGACAAAAATTTTATGTGCCTTCTTTTTCACCACACTGAGAAAAACCAGTCTTATAATTATTTCATATGAATAAGACTTTTAACCTATACCAAATTATGTAGTTAATTTTACAACACCTAGCAAGACATTGCAGAGCTGTTACATTAATCTTGATATTGAAAGAATGCTAGTTTTAAAACCAAATGTATTCTATGTGCTAAAAGTATTTTTACACTATGAAGATAGGAACAGACAAGGGTGTATTTTCCAGATTCCAGGGAAGTTTTGGTAGTGGATATGAGACCCGAGCTGCCTGTCAAATAGGTTGTGATTTGGATATCTAGGAGGTTATGATTGAACATGTGGATATGTTCATAATCTGTAGTTTCCAAGTGGAATATGCACACCTAAGAAGGATGCTGGAAGAGTGGGGTTTTTTATTATCCTTGTCTTTAAATTTTCAATTTTGTATATATTTTTAATGCATATAACGTTTTAAAGTTACACATGTAGATTCTTCAGAATTTGGCAGTAGTATAAATTCATGTATTGGGAGATGCTCAATTTGTTATTATTACTATCATTATTTTGCTAAAAATGAGTCTGGCACATTTTCTTACTGATAAGGATTGAAAACATAACCCTATAATTACCACATCTTAAGGAAAGGGAGGAACACTTACTGCAGGAATTGGCTGTTGGCATGTTGTAGGGCTCATGTTTGTCCTGGTCTATCAGAAAATGACCAAACACAACATCTGTATATGGCATTGACTGAATAGATTGGTCTTACCACAGATTTAAATCACTTGTGTTTCCTACACAACCTTAAAATAACCCAATAATTCGAAATTCTTTTAAAGTAAATACGGTGTATTTTTAGTAGTATATATTCTATATGTATGTGTTCATGTATGTTTATTTGCTTTTCTTTATTCTGTTGGTAAGATATCATAATTTCCCAGATGTCAAGGATAGTATCATCATGACAAGATTTTTGGCAAGTATTCACTATTGTCACTCAATTCATAATTATTTTGATCAACACATATGCCACACACACAGAAATGTAAGTCTGAGACATTTCCTATGTATTGACCACATTGTTCTGCAAGTATATTTACAAGATGATAGAAGAGAGACCAGAATCTCCTAGTATTCTTAAAGTTACGAGCAAAATTTGCCTTATATTTCCTGAATGAAATGACAGGTCAATGTTATTGATGAAATGATTATGGCTTGGCTTTCTTGAAATATAAGCTATTAGTAAAAAAGCAATTAGGAAAATAATAAAGAAACAAAACAGCAATTCCTCTCCCGTTTTTCCTTTCCTCTGTATTGTATCATAAGCAAAAGTAATATAATAATCACTAATTATAGGAAACCTTTCAGACTTTGTAATTGGATCTTTCATTTTTCCACAGCAACCGTGAGCGAAGAATTTATTCACAGACGGACCTAGTTCATTCCATGAACCCTCACCAAATGTCTCTTTATGACAGTCTTAAAATAAAGAGACCCATGTTTGTATTTAGACATACTGGCTAAACTGGTGCTTTTTTTTTAACAGCAAATATTAGGCTTTCTGTGACCAATTCTTCCATCATCTACTGTCAAAATGACCTATCTTAAGCAGTACGAAGTGGTGGAAGGCACTGAATTCACAGTTCAAAACTTGACTTCTAGTCGTAGTTCCATTATTTCCTTAAACATGACAACATGACTCAGCAAATACTGTAGATTCTGTAAACATCAATGTAACCATTTGTAAAAGCAAAAAAAGGAAAAACATATTTGCGTTTTATATTTCAGAGCAAAGCTATATGTGAAAGAGTTATAAAAATTATAAAACCATTGTAACTCAACATATCTTTATCTATATTAAGGTACTATCAATTAAAAAAGTTTCCAAAAGAAATTAGTTGTTTAGAGAATATGTTTGCATATTAATGTCTGTGAAAAAATACAAAGAAATATAAAAATAAAATATAGAGGAAATACATAATACTATATTCCTGGCATACATTTGTGCATCAAGAAATAAACTTCATGATGTGATTAGAGGGCTGAGCCTAAAGCATTAGAAACCTGATAAAATAAAAATTAGAAAACCAAGAATCAGTAGTACTAGTTGAAAGAGGGAAAGTAAAACAGAAGAAGCAGTGGAATTGATGTGGAAACAATATTTAGTAAAAATTCACTTGTATTTTGCCTTTAAATAATATATGTCAATGTTAAAATTGCATAGCATGGAAGAAACCCCATGTTAAATGCAGTCAATGTAAATTACAAAATTTCTAAAAGTACCTTCTTCCCTGTTTGTATTATTTGAGGATTTTGTTTTTACTCATTTTCATTAAGGAGACAGGGTTCTACTACTCAGCCATAAAAAAAGATGAAATCTTGACATTTTCGACAATGTAAATGGACCTTGAGGATGTTATGCTAAGTGAAATAAATCAGATGGAAAAAGATAATTACCATGTAATTTCACTCATATGTGGAAAATAAACGAATGAACACATAGATACAGAGAACAGATTGGTGGTTTCAGATTGGGGAAGGAGGTGGGGAGAGGGTGAAGGGGGTAAAGGGGTACATGTGTATGGTGGCAGATGGCAACTAGACTTTCAGGGGTGAACACAATGCAGTCTATACAGGGTCGAAATATAATAATATCCACCTGAAATTTACATAATGTTATAAATCAATGTTACCTCAATAAAAAAATAACAATAATCATTAAAAAAAGAAAGGAGACAGGCTTCCCATGTGTTTTTATCTTTTATTTTAAAGCTATAATGCTGTAGGATAAAGCTAATCAGTTTCCTGATATGCCTTATCTCCTGTCCTCTTCCCAACAGGTCAGCCTGGTAAGTTTCTCACCAGGGAAATGACATGTATAGTCCCTGAGGATCTGAGAGGGTAAGTCACTTGCTCTTCGCACAACAGTGGTAAAGCCAAAGTTTGGACCTATGCTTTTGTGACAACAGAGCTTCTGATTTTCCTGCTATATATGCTGCCTCTGTAGACAGGTTACTTTAATTTCAGAGAGAAATATCTTAAGAAATGTTATACATACTTATATTCTGCATTAAGGTCCTCATTTGTTTTATTTTTTTACCACTTTATTCTATAGAGGTTATTTAAATACAAGAGCTGATTCTTCCTGTTAAGATGATTTTTATACTAACATTAATTTTCTTTGCAAAGGTGAATTTGCAAATAATTAACAAATACTCATTGAGCGGACTTTTAGATGCAAGGGCTCAATTTTGTTCATGTTAATGTTTTTCTTTTTGTTTAAATATAGAGAATTGATATGAAATATTGGGATGAAAGGTAATATTTAAGAAGCTTCTCCTCTGCCTTCATAAATTCATTACACTTAGGGTGGGGGCCTGTAAAGGTACAAGGACCAGTAGAATATAAAAATATGCATTTTCTTTCCAACACATTTGTTTAATTTTCCCTTCTCCTCACTTATTTTTGCGTATTTATTAATCATTAATTACAGTAAGATCTAACTTACAAATTTAGAATTTCTCAAATCAAGTCGCTGTCAATAACAGATTCCTACCTACAAAATAAGCCTTTTCTGCGACACATTAAATATCAGAGAGTTTGCAATTACTTGTTCATGCCTTTAAGGAAGTTAGGAGCAACCTGCCTGTCATTTTAAATTTGATTTTCAAAGAGCGATGTGCCAGAAATGTGGCATAAACACACGAACAAAGTGTAGCTTCTAGGTGCTACAGTTGGGTAGGCATTCTTCAATTAGGTTTCTGGGGATTGTTTTATTTAATTACAAGGGCAATGTACCAGATAAACTACTCACTGATTGAATTTCTAAACTCAAGTCTGCTGAAAAAAGCCAAATGAGTCATCAATTAAAAACTTCAGGGGCCAGCCTCTTGGCATAGTGGTTAAATTAGTATGCTCTGCTTCAGCAGCCCTGGGTTCACCCGTTCGGATCCTGGGCTCGGACCTACACAACACTCATCAAGCCATGGTGTGGTGGCACCCCACATAGAACTGGAGGGACTTACAACTAGGATATACAACTGTGTACTGGGACTTTGGGGAGGGGAGAAAAAAAAGGAAGATTGGCAACAAATGTTAGCTCAGGGCTAATCTTCCTTTAAAAAAAAAAAAGCATATGTAGGGGGATACCATTAAAAAAGCTTCAATGATTCACAGTCCAAGACCTTTATGACGGGTACATACTGGAAGCCATATACTTCTGAATTTTGAACTTTTAAAAACACAGACATCCCTTTCCTACATTGGACCAGGGATAAGCAGACCTTAGTCCTAGTCCTGGCTCTGCTCTACATAGCTCTATCATCCTGGACAAGGTAGCCCTCTAGATGACACTTCAGTTTCCTTATTTGTGAATTGAGAGGACTGACTTAGATTTCTTCGAGCTCCAATCACTCTGGAGTATATTTTTAAATGGGATTAGTGAGTTGTAGCATGTAGATTTAACGCACACACACAAACATAGTGGCGGTAGACTAGAAGAAAGGACATCAGTGAGTATTATTTTATAGTAAGAGCAAATATTGCTTGTGAACCTTTGTTTCAGATATAGGTGAATATGTATACTCAACCACAGGGTAAAATATAGTTTGAGCTGCCGATCGTGGTCAAAAATTGTGAAAAGAACTTCTCCAGGATCTTAACAGCTTCCCCACTCAGTTAAAATGGTTGGTTTCCAAATGAAAACTTAACAAATAACATCCGTTCCCACTACAGAAGTTTAATTGTCACAGCCTTAAAAATGTCATGCCCCAAAACAATAAACTCTCAAATAAAGTGAACACAAATGAGGACAATTCATGCCCGGAATATATGTGACATAGGGTTTTTTGATGATCTACCCTAAATTTAGTCATGGAAAAGTAGAAATGTGTTTAAGGCACTAAATAGTATTTTGCCCTCTTAGGGTGAGGTGCATTTTTAAGTATTTGCTGCATCCTAAAAGTCAATTGATGGTTAAATTTTAATGTTGGCTTTGCTGCACTCTGTTCCTTTCAAAACAATGAGTCTGATAATTGCCATCTGAGATTGGCATATTAAATCAAGATGATTAATAATTGGTGAGCCTCAATAGATAGTAATTAATGCAGTCTTAAAGTATTGAATTTTATAGGCTATAAAAGAGATTTTAGTACTATTGGTCCTGGAAAACTTGAATTAAGAAGAATTATTTTAACATAGCCATGTGTATACAGACCATTTGAACCAAGGTCTATATATACTATAATTACTGGAGTCTTATCAAAATATTGCCTCTGGATTCATGGTTATATTCCATGGGATTCTCTTATCAGTAAAACTGATATTTTGCTGTGCCTTGAACTTCCTCTTGAATGGTTCCTAATATATAGTTGCTCTGATTTATTTCTCTCTTTGGAAACATAATATTAATTATGGTATGAAAGTTGTTCAGCTGTGGGATTGTTTTTATAGTCCTCTGCAATTCATAAAGTCTGTGCTTGGGAACCAACCTGGGTGGTAACATGTCAGACACTGAGTAAGATAAATTTTTAAAATTAGGAATAATTGTGAAAGGAAATTGTGAAAATCGCATAATGTTTGATAAATATAAAAGAACAGATGCAGGTAAAATGTGTTTCAATGTTGTATATCATGTTACTAAGAACAGCTTTATTCAAAATTAATCAGTTTAATATGAAGTTAATATCACAGTTTGATACTTATTGAATATTGCTTTATTCATTTGGAATTCACTGTCATTTGGAATTAGATTCAGCTGCTAAGAATAGAGGCCTGAACATGGTAGCTTAAACTCCCAGGTTTTACTTTCACTTATAGAAGTCCAAGGTGGACATCCAGAGCTCACAGAGTGGCTCCACAAGGCACCGAGTGCCCACATCCTTCTGCCTTCCTGCTCTGTTACTTCTGACTTCCAACCAGAAGGTCATGTTGTAGTACAAGATGGTTGTTGGGGTGCTAATATCCAAGTTCAAGGCACAAGGAGGGAGGCAGGAGTCAGCTTCTCCCTCTTCAGGCATCTGCAAGGAAGTTCCATACAACACTTCTCAACATTTCTTTAATCAGAGCTAGTCACATCCCTAAAAGTGAGGAAAACTGCATCATGTAGTTTGTCAACTGGGCAGATTACTCAGGATTCCCCTGTAAAGAAAGAAGGTGAGAGGGAATATTAGAACACATACATTTCCTCTTTTGTTCCAGATAATGAGCCAATTTTAGGTTTTTTATTTTTTATTTTTTCAAACAGCAGTCTCATTATCAAATAATGCTGAAGGATTTATTAAATAATCATTTAGGGATGCTGTGCTTTTCACTCAAAACAAGTTAAACAAATTCTGGTAGTATTACAAATTCAGAAATGTTATAGTTATTTAAATAAGCTTTTCAGACCATAAAAGAACTTAAAGATCATCATCTAAATTCTACATTTTCCAAGTGAGGTAACTGGTGCTAGGGTCAGCCGGGTGACCTGCTCGTGGTCTCATAGGTGACAAGAGTAAGAGCCAGGACATCAGGAATCTAGGTTTCTTCAGGTTCATCCTAGTACTTTTCCTACCACATATGATGGTCTTTCTTTACTAAGTGATGCTGTGTTTTGCACTTTGCTTTTTAAAGAAGAACATAAGAATATAGATTTTTAACCTCTATGTAAATCAGATCAAATAAGACGGTTTACATAGGGACACCTGGTACGTGGAGGTACACGTAATACCATAGAACTTAACCATTTTATCACATATGTTTAATAAGTAGTTAATGTATATCAACATTATGTTCCAGGCACTGTGCGTTATACAGAGGACAAAATAGACTTTGTCACTACCCACACAGAGTTTACCCTGTGGCCAAGAAGATACACATTAAGCAAATAATTCAAATGTGATGAGTACTTCCACTGAAAAGAACACGGTCCTATGAAAACTAGCTGGAAGAGGTAGGGGTAAATCCAGTGTTCTGAGGGGAGAATCAGTGAAACTATGAGGGCCAAAAGATTACCATTCCTACCCTCCAACCCCTGCTTAACTCCAAGAATTGATACTGATTTCTAAAAAGAGAACTAGAGGCATAAGAGGACTTTTTTTTCCAGAAAAATACATTGAATGAATCCCTCTCAGCTATACCCTGGCATCCAACTTAGAAACTTTTCCTTCTCCATTTTTTCCCTTTCTCCTATGCAGGCATTTGTGCATCACAACCTGCTCTGTAGCCTAAGAAGCTTCCAGCCTCTGTGGGCAAAAGGTTAACTTTGGCCTTTCCCATTGTCCATGACAATTCGACCTTCAGTTAACCTCTTAGCTCTGTTTCCTTGGAAACAGATAAAGATGTATGAATGATATTACTCAGTCACATTGCTTATGTTAGCGGCGACCCCTGAGATACAGAGGATCACCAGCTGGCAAACACCACAGTAATAAATATTGCAGACAAGATCCACTAGTGGATGTGAAAATTGATGGGCAAATGTTTGAGGAGAAACCAGTTTCCGTAGTCTAAGTTATCCTCCCCAGGATACTTGACAACAAAGGCAAAGCAAGTAATTCAGTAGTGGAGAAACTTGGCAGACCCCAGCTGAATCAAGTGATCAAGATAAACATCTCCAGTAATAAGACACTTGGACACGAAGAAACACTTGATATAATGCACTGAGAAGGACATATCTCTTTTGTAGTATTCTTGCCAAAAATGCATAACCTCACTCCAACCATGAAAAATCATTGTACAAACCACAAATTGTGGGGCATTCTATAAAATAAAAGACCAGTATTCTTCAAAAGTGTCAAGGTTATGAAAGAAAAGGCAAGACTGAAGAATTGTTACAGGCAAAAAGAGACTAAGAAAATGGAATAACTAAGGGCAATGAAAAAAAATGGTGAAATTTAAGTAAGGCTTTCTATTTAGAGAATAATATTGTACTGGTGATAATTTTCTGTGCTTGATAATTATATTATGTCTATATGTAAGTGTTAATATTATGGGAAGTGGGATGAGGGGCATAAGGGAATTTTTTGTACTAATTTTGCTCCTTTTCTGTATGTCTAACATTAGTTCAAAATAAGTTTTTAAAAATAAGTGCAAGTTGCAGAGAGAGGAGGAGAGAACAAATGGTGTAAGTATAGTGCTGTCATATACATATACATTAGGTTGTAACAGTAACCTTTAGAATAAGTTAAATATAAGGAATACTTAAATAGAAGAGGAAAAATAATCCCCAATTGATAGAGCCCATCTGAGCTGGGAGAACTCTAAATGCCTGATGGAGTCATCTTACCTTGGGCCACGCTTAATGCAGTGACTCATGTAGGTGGGCATGCCTCTTTCATACAGAGTTGTTACAACCCATATTGGCTCACGTGAGACATGTGGCCTTTAAGTGGCGTGACTCCTTGCTCAATGTGGACCTCATCTCCTAGGACTTGTTTGGATGTGCACTGCTGCATTGATTGCTGTAAAAATTGCTGGAAAGACTCCTGTAGAAGGAGAATGCCTGCCACTACTACTCAGCTAGCAAGTTCTGGTTCGTGTCATCTATCCTTGGGTAAAATGCTACCAAGTGCTCTGTGGACTTCTCGTTATTTCCTTAACTTTCTCCATGTGTTTTTTTTTTTTTAATTTTTTGTATTGTGGTCTAAATAGTTTATAACATTCTGAAATTTCAGTTGTACATTAATATTTGTGAAACACCATATGAATGTGCCCCTGCACTCCTTGTCCCCACCCTCCCCCACCCCTTCCCCTGGTAACCACTAAATTGTTCTTTGTCTGTAAGTTTGTTTACATTCCATGTATGAGTGAAATCATATGGTGTTTGTCTTTCTTTGTCTGGTTTATTTCACTTAACATGATGCCCTCAAGGTCCATCCATGTTGTTGCAAATGGGATGATTTTGTCTTTTTTTATGGCTGAGTAGTATTCCATTGTGTATATATATATATATACACCAGTTGTTGGGCACTTGGGTTGCTTCCACATCTTGGCTATTGTGAATAAGGCTGCGGTGAACATAGGGGTGCATAAGTCTGTTTGTATTGTTGATTTCAAGGTCTTTGGATAAATAACCAGTAGTGGGATAGCTGGGGCAAATGGTAATTCTATTTTTAGTTTTTGAGAAATCCCCATACTGTTTTCCAAAGTGACTGCACCAGTTTGCATTCCCACCAGTAGTGGATGAGGCTTCCCTCTTCTCCACAATGTCTCCAATATTTATTATTTTTTTTTTTTTGGTGAGTATAGCCGTTCTAACGGGTGTAAGATGTTATCTAAGTGTGGTCTTGATTTGCATCTCCCTGATGATTAGTGATATTGAGCATCTTTTCAGGTACCTATTGGCCATCTGTATATCTTCTTTGGGAAAATATCTGTTCATATCGTCTGCCCAGTTTTTGATTGGGTTGTTTATTTTTTTGTAGTTCAGTTGTGTGAGCTCTTTATATACTATGGAGATTAACCCCTTATTGGGTATATGATTTGCAAATATTTTCTTCCAATTGGTGGGTTTTTTTTTCATTTTGATCTTGGTTTCCTTTGCCTTCCAGAAGCTCTTTAGTCTGATTAAGTCCCACTTGTTTATTTTTTCTTTTGTTTCCCTTGTCTGAGTGAACATCCTATTTGTAAAGACCCATTAAGGCTGATGTCAAAGAGTGTATCGCCTAAATTTTCTTCCAGAAGTTTTATGGTTTACAGTCTTACCTTCAAGTCTTTGATCCACTTTGAGTCTATTTTTGTGTATGGAGAAAGATAATGATCTACTTTCATCCTTTTGCATGTGGCTGTCCACTTTTCCCAGCACCATTTATTTCCTTTCTCCATTGTATGTTCTTGGCTCCTTTGTCAAAAATTAGTTGTCTGTATATATGTGGTTTTACTTCTGGGCTTTCAATTCTGTTCCATTGATCTGTGTGCCTATTTTTGCACCAGTACTGTGCTGTTTTGATTACTATAGCTTTATAATATGTTTTGAAGTCAGGGATTGCCATGCCACCAGCTTTGTTCTTGTTTCTTAGGATCACTTTGGCTATTTGGAGTCTTTTGTTGCCCCATGTGAATTTTAATATTCTTTGTTCTGTTTCTGTGAAGAATGTCATTGGGATTCTAATTGGGATTGCATTGAATCTGTAGATTGCTTTAGGTAGTATGGCCATTTTAACTATGTTTATTCTTCCAATCCATGTACATGGAATATCTTTCCATTTCTTTATGTCATTATTGATCTCTTTCAGTAATGTCTTATAGTTTTCTTTGTATAGGTCTTTTACTCCTTGTTTAAATTTATTCCTAGATATTTTATTCTTTTTGTTGCTATTGTAAATGGGGTTGTATTCTTGAGTTGTTGTTCTGTTACTTTGTTATTAGAGTATAGAAATGCCACTGATTTTTGTAAGCTGACTTTGTACTCTGCAACTTTGTTGTAGTTGTTGATTATTTCTTGTAGTTTTCCAGTGGATTCTTTAGGGTTTTCTATATATAAAATCGTGTCATCTGCAAAGAGCAAGAGTTTCACTTCTTCAGTGCCTATTTGGATTCATTTTATTTCTTTTTCTTGCCTGATTGCTTTGGCCAAAACCTCTAATGCTATGCTGAATAAGAGTGGTAAGAGTGGGCACACTTGTCTTGTTCCTGTTCTCAGCGGGATGGCTTTCAGTTTTTCCCCATTGAGTATGATGTAGGCAGTGGGTTTGTCATATATGGCCTTTATCATGTTGAGGTATTTTCCTTCTATGCCTATTTTATTGAGAGTTTTTATCATGAACGGATGTTGGATCTTGCCAAATGCTTTCTCTGCATCTGTTGAGATGATCATGTGGTTTTTATTCCTTATTTTGTTAAAGTGGTGTATCACATTGACTGATTTGCAGATGTTTCACCATCCCTGTGTCCCTGGTATGAATCCCACTTGGTCATGGTATATGATCTTTTTAATGTATTGCTGTATTCGGTTTGCTAATATTTTGTTGAGGATTTTTGCATCTATGTTCATCCGTGATATTGGCCTGAAATTTTCCTTCTTTGTGTTGTTCTTGTCTGATTTGGGGATCAGAGTGATGTTGGCCTCATAGAATGTGTTAGGAATACTTCCATCGTCCTCAATTTTTTGGAATAGTTTGAGAAGAATAGGTACTAAATTGCCTTTGAATATTTGGTAGAATTCTCCCGAGAAGCCGTAAGGTCCTGGGCTTTTAAAAATTTTTTATTTATTTATTTTATTTGAGTTAATTATAGTTTACATCATTGTGAGATTTCAGTTGTGCATTATTTCTTGTCTGTCACAACATAAGTGCTCCCCTTCACCTCCGGTGCCCACCCCCACCCCACTTTCCTTGGTAACCACTGAACTGTTTCCTTTGTCCATGTGTTTGTTTATATTCCACATATGAGTGAAGTCATCTCTTTCTGGTGTTTGTCTTTCTCGGTCTGGCTTATTTCGCTTAGCATAATTCTCTCCAGGTCCATCCATGTTTTTGCAAATGGGTTGGATTTGTCTTTTCTTCTGGCTGAGTAGTATTCCATTGTATGTATATATCACATCTTCCTTATCCAATCATCATTTAGTGGGCACTTGGATTATTTCCATGTCTTGGCTATTGTGAATAGTGCTGCAATGAACATAGGGGTACATATGTTACTTTAGATTGTTGATTTCAAGTTGTTTGGGTAGATACCCAGTAGTGGGATAGCTGGGTCATATGGTAGTTCTATTTTTAGTTTTTTGAGGAATCTCCATCCTGTTTTCCATAGTGGCTGCACCAGTTTGCATTCCCACCAGCAGTGTATGAGGGTTTCCTTTTCTGCACACCCTCTCCAACATTTGTTATTTTTAGTCTTAGTGATTATAGCCATTTTAACAGGCATAAGGTGGTATCTTAGTGTAATTTTGGTTTTCATTTCCCTTAGTGATGTTGAAAATCTTTTTGTGTGTTTATTGGCCATCTGTATATCTTCTTTGGAAAAATGTCTGTTCATATCTTCTGCCCAATTTTTGATTGGGCTGTTTGGTTTTTTTTTTTCTTTCTTTTTGTTTGTTTGCTTTTTCTCCCCAAATCCCCCTAGTACATAGTTATATATTTTAGTTGTAGGTCCTTCTTGTTGTGGCATGTGGGATGCTGCCTCAACATGGCCTGATGAGCAGTGCCATGTCTCCACCCAGGATCCAAGCCAGCAAAACTCTGGGCTGCTGAAGCAGAGCATGCAAACTTAACCACTCAGCGATGGGGCCAGCCCCTGGGTTGTCTGTTTTTCTGTTGTTCAGTTGTGTGAGCTCCTTAAATATTATGGAGATTAACCCCTTATTGGATATACGATTTGCAAATATTTTCTCCCAATTGGTGGGTTGGCTTTCTGTTTTGATCCTAGTTGCAGAAGCTCTTTAGTCTGACGAAGTCTCACTTGTAAATTTTTTCTTAGGTTTCCCTTGTCTGAGAAGACATGGTATTTTAAAAGATCCTTTTAAGTTTGATGTCAAAGAGTGTACTACCTATATTATCTTCCAAGAGTTTTATGGTTTCAGGACTTATCTTCAAGTCTTTGATCCATTTTGAGTTTATTTTTGTGTATGGCACGAGATAATGGTCTACTTTCATTCTTTTGCATGTGGCTGTCCAGTTTTCCCAACACCATTTATTGACGAGACTGTCTTTTCTCCCTTGTGTGTTCTTGGCACCTTTGTCAAAGATTAGCTGTCCGTAGATGTGTGGTTTTATTTCTGGGCTTTAAGTTCTGTTCCATTGATCTGTGTGTCTGGTTTTTTTTTACCACTACCATGCTGTTTTGATCACTGTGGCTTTGTAGTACATTTAGAAGTCAGGGATTGTGATGCCTCCAACTTTGTTCTTTTTTCTTAGTGTTGCTTTAGGAATTTGAAGTCTTTGATTGGCCCGTATGAATTTTAGGATTCTTTGTTCTATATCCATGAAGAATGTCATTGGAATTCTGATTGGGATTGGATTGAATCTGTAGATTGCTTTGGGTAGTATGGACATTTTAACTGTGTTTATTCTTCCAATCCATGTGCATGGAATCTCTTTCCATCTCTTTATGTCATTATCTATTTCTTTCAATAATGTCCTATAGTTTCATTCTACAAGCCCTTCACCTCCTTGGTTAAATTTATTCTTAGGTACTTTATTCTTTTTGTTGCTATTGTAAATGGAATCATATTCTTGAGTTCTCTTTCTGTAAGTTTGTTATTAGAGTACAGAATTGCAACTGATTTTTGTAAGTTGATTTTGTACCCTGAAACTTTACTGTGGTTGTGAGTTATTTCTAGTCATTTTCCAATGGATTCTTTAGGGTTTTCTATAGATAAGATCATGTCATCTGCAAACAGCGAGAGTTTCACTTCTTCCCTCCCTATTTGGATTCCTTTTATTCCTTTCTCTTGCCTAATTGCTCTGGCCCAAACCTCCAGTACTATCTTGAATAAGAGTGGTGATAGCCTGGGCATCCTTGTCTTGTTCCTGTTCTCAGAGGGATGGTGTTCAGTTTTTCCCCATTCAGTTTGATGTTGACTGTGGGTTTGTCATATATGGCCTGTATTATGTTGAAGTAATTTCCTTCTATCCTCATTTTCTTAAGATTTTTTATCATAAATCGCTGTTGGATCTTGTCAAAAGCTTTCTCTGGATCTATTGAGATGGTCATGTGGTTTTTATTCCTTATTTTGTTAATGTTGTGTATCACATTGATTGATTTGCGGATGTTGAGCTATCCCTGTGTCCCTAGTACAAATCCCACTTGATCATCATGGATGATCTTTTTGATGTATTGCTTTTTTTGGGTTGCCAATATTTTGTGGAGGATTTTTGCATCTATGTTCATCAGCAATATTGGCCTGAAGTTTTCCTTTTTTGTGTTGTCCTTATCAGGCTTTGGTATCAGACTGCTGTTGGCCTCGTAGAATGCATTAGGAAGTGTTCCATCTTCCCTTATTTTTTGGAATAGCTTGAGAAGGGTAGATATTAAATCCTCTCTGAAAGTTTGGTAGAATTCTTCACAGAAGCCATCTGGTCCTGGGCCTTTAATCTTTGGGATGCTTTTGATTTCTATTTCAATCTCTTGTGATTGGTCTGTTCATATTCTCTATTTCTTCTTGATTCAGTTTTGGGAGGTTGTAAGAGTCTAAGAATTTATACATTTCCTCTAGGTTGTCCAGTTTATTGGCATATAGTTTTTCATAATATCTCTTATAATCTTTTGTATTTCTGTGGTATCCATTGTAATTTCTCCTCTTTCATTTCTAATTTTATTTATTTGAACTTTCCCTCTTTTTTCCTTTGTAAGTCTGGCTAGGGGTTTGTCAATTTTGTTTATCCCGTCAAAGAACCAGCTCCTTGTTTCACTGATCCTTTTTACAGTCTTTTTTGTTTCAATTTCACTTATTTCTGCTCTAATTTTTATTATTTCCATCCTTCTGCTGAGTTTGGGCTTTGTTCTTCTTTTTCTAATTCTGTTAGGTGTAGTTTGAGATTGTTTATTTGAGCTTTTTCTTGTTTGTTAACGTGGGCCTCTATTGATATAAATTTCCCTCTTAGGACCTCTTTTGCTGCATCCTATAACAGTTGGTATGGTGTGTTTTCATTCTTGTTTGTCTCTAAATATTTTTTGATTTTTTCACTTTATTCGACAACCCATTGGTTGTTCAGTAGCATGTTGTCTAGTCTCCACATTTTTGTTCCTTTTCCAGCTTTTTTATTGTAGTTGATTTCTAGTTTCACGGCATTATGGTCAGAAAAGATAGTAGATATGATTTCCATCTTCTTAAATTTTTTGAGGTTTGCCTTATTTCACAATATATAGTCTGTCCTTGAGAATGTTGCATGTGTGCTTGAGAAGAATGTATATTCTGCTGTTTCTGGATGGAATGCTCTATATATGTCTATTAATTCATCTGGTCTAGTTTTTCACTTAAGTCCACTATCTCCTTGTTAACTTTTTGTCTAGATGATCTATCCATTGATGTAAGTCAGGTGTTGAAGTCCCCAACTATTACTGTGTTATCATTGATATCTCCTTTTAGGTTTGTTAATAGTTGCTTTATGTACTTTGGTGCTCCTGTGTTGTGTGCATACATGTTTATAAGTGTTATGTCTTCTTGGTGGAGAGTCCCTTTTATCATTATATACTTCCCCTATAGAGGGTCTCTCTTTATCAGTTTTATCTTGAAGTCTACTTTATCTGATATAAGTATGGCAACACCTGCTTTCTTTTCTTTGCCATTAGCTTGGATTATTGTCTTTCATTCCTTCACTCTGAGCCTATGTTTGTCTCTAGAGTTGAGATATGTTTCCTGGAGGCAGCATATGGTTGGGTCTTGTTCTTTAATCCACCCTGCCAGTCTACGTCTTTTGATTGGAGAATTCAATCCATTTACATTTATGGTGATTATTAATAATATGAGGGCTTAATACTGCCATCTTATCGCACATTTCCTGGTTCTTCTGCATTTCCTTTGTTTCTCATCCCATGTATTTTGGACTACCAATTTGATTAGGTAGTTTTCTCTGTTGGTTTTCTTTGTTTTCTCCTCATTTATTGTAAATGTCTCTGTTCTAATTATTTCCTTAATGGTTACCTTTAGATTTATAAAAAGAATCTCATAGTTGAGATGGTCCATTTTCTGATAGTCTCTTATTTCTTTAGACTATACTGATTCCATCCTTTTCTCTTCCCCTTCTAAGTTATTTTTGTTGTATCTTTTTCCATCTTGAGTTGTGAGATTGTGGTTAAAAAGATGAGGTCATTTGTGTTTTGGGGTTTTCCTTTTCTTTATCCTTGATGTTATAGTTAAGTGTTTACTAACCTGATCTGATAGAGAGCTGCCATTTTCTGATTATTGCCTACCTATTCATCTATTTGCTCAGGGCTTTGTAGCCCCTTTCCTATTTTTTTTTTTCCAAGTATGAGCGCCTTCATGAGGATTTCTTGTAGGGAGATTCTTGTGGCAATGAGCTTAGCTTTTGATTATCTGGCAAAGTTTTTATTTCTCCATCATATCTCAAGGTGATTTTCACTGGATAGAGTATTCTTGGCCGAAAGTATTTGTCTTTCAGGATTCTGAATATATCACTCCACTCTCTCCTAGCCTGTAAGGTTTCTGCTGAGAAATCTGCTGAAAGCCTGATAGGGGTTCCTTTGTAAGTTATTTTCTTCTGCCTTTCTGCCCTTAGTATATTTTCTTTGTCCCTCACTCTTGCCAGCTTCACTGCTATATGCTTTGGAGTGAGTCTTTTTACATTGACAAAGTTAGGAGATCTGGAGGCTTCTTTCATGTAGATTTCCAGCTCCCTCCCCAGTTTTGGGAAGTTCTCAGCTATAATTTCTTTGAACAAGCTTTCTGCTCCATTCTCCTTTTCTTCCCCCTTTGGAATATCTATAATCCTTATGTTGCATTTCCTGATTGAGTCAGATATTTCTCTGAGGGCTTCTTCATTTCTTTTTAGTCTTAGTTCTCTCTTCTCCTCCCTCTGAAGCATTTCTATAGTACTATAACTGGCTGATTCTCTCCATATTGTCAGCTCTGTTGTTTAGGGAATTCAGATTTTTCTTTATTTCATCCCTTGTGGTTTTCATCCCCAACAATTCTGATTGGTTCTTCTTTATGGCTTCAATCTCCTTTGTGAAGAAGCTTCTGAATTCATTAATTTGTCTTTCTGTGTTTTCTTATAACTTGAGTTTTTTTATGATAGCTGTTTTGAATTCTTTGTTGTTTAGGTTATGGATTTCTGTTCCTTCAGGGTTGGTTTCTGGGTTCTTGTCACTTTCCTTCTGGTCTGGAGCTTTAATATACCTACTCATACTGCTTGATGGCATAGATTTTTGCTTCCTCATGCTGTTCTTATCAGGTCACAGCTGCCACATACTGCCACAGGATGAGGATCAGGCCCTGTGTATTGTGGGCCCAGTGTGAGCAAGAGCTCCCCAGCTCCACCCGCTGACTGCTTTTCTCTCTGAGTGACTAATCAATGGCAGATCTGGAGCACTGGCTAGAGGGAGGGGAACTCTCCTTCCCTAGCACTTCCCGCAGCCCCTGCTTGTCTCTCTGTATGGAGTTCTGGGCAGTTGCAGGGCTGTGCACTTTCCCTTTCTCTGTCACTGTTGCCATACTCTCTCTGCTGTGCTCTGGACGGTTCTGGGGCTGGAGTACAGAGTAGGGGTGGGGCCCCTCTCTCACCTGCTCACTTTCCCCTCCATGGCTGCCACATTCTCCACACCAAGCTCTGGGCAATTCTGGGGCTGGATTACTGGGCAAGGGCTGGGGCGCCTCTCTCAGGTGCGTACTTTCCCTTCCGCAACTGCCACACTCTCCACCCCGTGCTCTGGACGACTCTGGAGCTGTGCACTTTCCCCGCCACCACTGCCAAGCTCTCTGCACCATGCTCCAGGCCAACCTGGGGCTGGAGTGCCTGTGCCCTTTTCCTCCCCACCACTACCACGCTCACTGCACCATGCTCTGGACAATTCTGGGGCTAGAGTACTGGGTGGGGACAGGGTGCCCTGCTCACTTCGCACCACTGCAGCCCGTCTGTCTCCACCGAGCTCCTGCAGATCAGCCTCCACTTCCTCTGGAGGATCCAGCCCCACCCCCACCTTCAGTGTATGGCTGCGTGAGTCTCCCAAACAGCTTTTGTGATGTTTATTTGTCCTCTGTTGGTATATGAATGTCCTTTTGGTTGTATCTTAGAGGGGAGAGTCCAAGGGAAGAGCTCACTCCACCATGATACTGATATCACTCTTCTCTCTACGTGTTTTGATGCGTTAACGCCTTGGTTCATTTTATTCCCTCTGCCTCATTAATAATAGTGACAACAATATTATAGGCATTTATTGAGGTCTTACTATTTCAGGTGCAGTTCTAAAGAGTTTATATTCATTGACACATTTAATTCCCCAACATCCTTTTCATACTAATTTTACAGAGGAGTAAACTGAGACACCCAATTAAGTAACTGGACCAAGGTGACATAGCTTCTAAGTGTTGGAATCAGGGTTAAGAAGAAGGTATCCTGGCTTGTACAGTCAGTCGAGCCTTTAGAAAGCTACATTCAACCATGTTCCTCTGTAGAGGTCCAACTTGTATTTCCTACAAGCTTAAACACATTTCTACTTCCTTGTTTCCAAAGTACTTTTTAAATACTTCCCGTTCAAGTAATTATATCATCCTTTGTACTATGGTAATTTGTGTACAAATCTTTCTTAAGGACTATTAACCTTTGAGAGTAGGAATTTTCCTGGTTAATGTCAAATAGTTTTTTATATGCTGGGGACTCCAAAATGACTATTTCCAATCTGGGCTTATGTTTTGAGTTCCAGAACAAGATGGCTAGCTACTTATTGGATATGTAAACCTTATATCTCCCAGGCACATTAAGCACATTGTGCTCAAAACTAGACCCATACATTTTTTCTCTCGTTCAGGCTTCATCCTCCTAGTTTTCCTACCGTAAGAAATTATGGGAGCATTGTCTTGACCAAGTCAGATGCCTGAAAGTAATCTTTGATTCTCTTCTCGCTTCTGGAGTCCCACATTCAACCATAAATTCTCATTTTTCATTCTCTCTCAAATATGACTACACCTCTACACTTCACTATGCTACTGTGCACTCCCAATCATGTCAGTTTCATTCACTTGCTAGGTGATCTCTCTGCTGTAAATTCATCCTTTGCACTGTGGTAAACCTGAGCTTTATAAAATACAAATTTGATCATTTTCCTGCTTAAATCAATTTACAGTTATTGCATCTACCTTCTTCTCCAACCCCCTTTCTTTCCACTTAATTTGCTCAAGGACATGATTCCTTAAAAACTAGTGGAAATAATCAGTCAATATTTCCCAGATGAATTGGTGTCAATGTCCAGGGTCTACAGCTCGGCACAGGTATTCCTTATAGAGAGTATTATATAGGAGTACCAAAACTAAGGACAATGGGATGATGACAACTGAAAACAGTGACTCACCTTTGGATTTACTGACAGCCTACAATACCCCTCAGGAGACAGAGAACTGAAAACTGAGCCATCCCCTCAGGGAGTTCACAATGTAAACAGCAATTAGATAGTGTAAAAAGCAATTAGAGCCAAATTAGCAAGTAAATTCCTAAAAACCCTGGCCAGTGCTAAATCAAAGAGGTCTCCAGATGAAATTGTGGTCTAAGCCTAGGTTTCTTAACTCAGTAGGGTTGACATTTTGGGCCATGTAATTCTTTGCTGTGGGAGGCGTTCCTGTAGCATGTTCAGCAGCCTCCCTAGACTCTTTCCACTAGATGTCCATAGCAAACACTCTGCTCTCTTATTGAATTAGGAGTAAATCATAAAATTATACTTCTTTTTGTGGAGATAATGCAAATATAAATTTGGTGGATGTTTGCCTAAAGGTGCAATGTTTATTCAAAGTTGAAGAAAAGCATAAATGAGTCTCTGGACGGTGTTGGCTGTTCTGCCACATGGTACATGATGAATAGCATCTGGTGTCTTTTATATTGACAGTAAAGTAATTGTCATGAAATTGTTTTCTTATTTCAGCATTTATTCTGTTCAAACTGAATGATTAAAGTATTTTCGTAATTTTGTTTGCATTCAGTATTCTTCAGTTCTCTTGCGTTCTGAAAGTTAGTGTTCTCTTTAACATTGCAGTTGAGAGAATCCTCAGCTTATTTGAAGCACCAAAATCATACTTTAATTCTGAAAAGTCCCAACAAACTCTTACTGACTTTTAAAATAACCCATTGATGAAGGCTACTTACTTCTTGTTCGTAGTTTTCAGTATCTCTTTAGGCAATAGGATCATGTGGTTTGAAAGAAGAGTAGAGAATGTTATCGAGTACTCTAGTGCTTAAAAGAACTTGTGGAATGTATTAAAGAAAAAATTAATGAAAATGTTATCCTTTAAATGCCAAGGCTGTTTTTAAAAGGGACAGCATTACTTGAGAACATGTGGGAAAAAATCCATCTTGAAGTGGGTTAGTATTATGGCAGTTGTCATGACTATATTTAGAAATGGATTTCATCCCTTGAAGAATTTGATTCTTGTGTATGGATGTTGCTAAATACTCTTCCAGAGTGGGAAAAAGAATCATCATGCGTGGTCAGAGAAGAGAATAAAAATTCATGGCAGTGCTCTTATTTGTCAGTGGACAGCATTTTAAAAAGCCATAGAGCAAGAGATACAACCTAATCCTGAAGAATAGAAAAGATGTTATGTCATGTGTTATGAACTTCATTGAAACAGCAAGTCTCAGAGTTCCTAAATTTATGTCAGTATATGTTCAGCATTCCAGCTGATAAATATAATGTTAAACATATTTTCTCATTAATGAATATTCAGTGGACAAAAGAATGAAATAAGTTGGATGGCATCACTATGGAAGATATCTTACAATGTAAATGGAACTTTGACTCTAGCTGCAAGGAATTTTATAAGCAAGTTCTGCAGAACAAGGAGCTGTTAATGAAAGCCAAATCATCAAGGGAACATTTAGGAAAGACGTATTCAACTTAGATACTGATTATTTATTTCAGAAAAACAATGAATAAAGTTTTGGAATAAGTCTGTTCTGTGCATGTTTTATTTATCTCAAAATGTGCATAGGCAATTAGAAATAATTCAAATTTAACTGAATGTTTGATTTTTTTATTTGCCAACTCTGGCAACCCTACCTAAGGGGAAGTTGGGTGGGGGATAATTGCCCTGTTGAGAACCACCAGTTTAGGCCAAGATCAAATAATGATTTTAATCTCTTGATTATTAATATTTATATTTCTTATAATAATATTCTTATATGTTCCAGATTTTACTGAGGATAAAAAACTACAAATATTTTATTTTGAAATGTATTAAAATGTAATTTTAAAATAAAGTTTAATTTTCAAATATTTTAGAATATCAAAATCATTTTGTTTTATTGTAACCAATTGGTGTATTGAAGATTGATGGTCCTGTCAGGTTAAAGAATGGGCTTCAGTTTGTTGCATCTACGTGTTCATGATCCTGTTTTTAAAGGCTGAGAATAATAATAGGGGAGATATAAGAGCGGTTTATTTAAAATGAATGTTAAAAATTGAGTTTAGTCCATGATGGAAGTTTTGGCCTACTGATTTTGCAGATATATTTTCAACAGAGATTATAAGCAAAATCATTATAGCTATTTTCTACACTAGGAAGTAATATGAAATGAATTCTACATTTACAGACTACATTATTTTTCTTTTAAATCATGTCTTCTGAGGTCAAATAATTATTTTTCAGATGATTCAGAGGAAATGCCTTAATTACTTAGTAAAACTGCCCTAAAATTAGCTGGTTCTGTTCATAACCTAGTTTCCACACAGTAAGTCAAAAGTAATTTCCTCATATTAAACGAGAATCTTGGTTGCAAGCAAGACAAACAAACGCTGGCTCACTTAAGCCAAAGGGAGATTTATTGGAAGGTGCTGGGTTCTCACAGAGTCATGGAAAGGATTTGGGAAGCTGGATGAGGTTGGGGAAATGAGCAGGCCAAAGGGAGGACTAGAGGCTGTTTGGCAGACTCATCTGGCCAGCCTGCTCGGTGATTCTGCCACAGCTGGACCCTACCATAGCTGCACAAAGGCTCCAGCACAAAGGAATTCTAACCAGACCTTCCTGCATTTGGTTTCACCCATTCCAGGGTCAAAGTAAAGGGCAAGTGAATCCATTTGGATAAGCTTAGGAGATGTGGCCTCACCACACTAATGAGCAAAAGGAAAGATAGATTTCCTTAGATTTCCACAGTAAGAAGCAGGGCTCAAGTCCCATCACCACTACACACAATGGGAAGTCCCTGTTCACCCCAAATAAGAAGGAAGATTGGATGTTGGATAGAAAATATATATATGTATGTGTATATAGAGAGAGACGTATGCATATATACATACACACGTACACATACACACATCTATAAGTTGCTTTGGGTTAAAAAGTGAAGCAAATTAATACCTGATTATGTAAGATTGGTCAGGTATGTGCAATCAGACGTAGAATAACAGAATGGTTAAAATGGATATGCTTTATAGACTGAAGCCAAGGAAAGCGTTTTACCTCAAGTAGTTAACTTTCAAGTAGTGTCGTCTTACATTTGAATTTAAGTGCCATCTAATGACAGTGGATAGCTCTTCCCCACCAAGGTAATAGATAATTTATGGTGCTTTTCTAATATGTGAAGTTGTAATTGTTTAGTTTAGAGAATTCTCCAGTGATTTAGACCCACCTATGCTGTTCTCTAATTGGATAAGTGAACTATGAAGAGATAAGATGAGTGCAAGAGTAATGGACTAAAAGGTAGATTATGTTAAGAAGAAGCAGTTAAAATTGAGAGCATGGCATTTTGTCTTATCATTGAATTACCAGATCTAACACAGTATCTGACACTAAATGGTTACTCATACACCTTATTGGTGCTCCAAGAAATAAAAGGAGAAAAAAATAAAATAGTCACTATTTCTAGAAGATATCTATGCAGAAAACGTAATTGACAAACTCTTAGAAATGAAAATTAAAGGAGATAACTGGATATAAAGTCAAATCAGTAGCAATTACCAACTATAATGTGTATATTTTTTAAAAATAGGACACCATTTACAATAGCAACATAAAACTATACAGTATGTAGAATTAATGTAACAAGGAGTACACAAATCCTTATGTAGAAAAATTTTAAACTCTAATAAGGGACATAAAAGATTATTTGCGTCATTAGGGAGTCATTCTATGCTTTTGGATGGGAAGACAATATTATAAAATTATAAATTCTTCATAAATTATTCTATCAGTTTCAGTTGGCTTTTGGGGGAAATTGATGAGATAGAAGAATAAATGGTCATGTATAGATAAGTTAACCTTATGTAAAGAGGAAAGGAGAGGACTTGTCTCAATATGGACTAAGACATACTACAAGATATCTTCGTGGGAGGAGAGGTGAAGAAGGCTATATTAGCACTACTTTCAGAGCATTAAAATAAGGCAAATTAAAGATGCCTATTCAGTGGAGAAAAGATACCACTGACAAAGTGAATGATAGAATAGAAGATATTTGCAATTCTGAAACTGAGGTATTAAAATCTAGTATATACAGGGAACACCTACTAATCAACCAATAAAAGACAACAATCATGATAGAAAAATCAGAAGATAAGAACAAAGAATTCACTTAAAAATAAATCCAGAAAGCTAACAGGCATATGAAGAGGTGCTCAACATCATTATAGACCAGAGCAGTGCTAATTCAACCAAAAAAAATGACATGCTTTTTACCTTTTAGTCCGGTAAAAGTTAGAAAACTGAATAATGCCATGTGTTGGTGGGAATGTGGAAATATAGAACCTTCATGAACTCAGGTAGGAGAATAGAAAGGTGCAGCATTCTGGAGAGGAACTTTGCACTACATAGATACTTAAGTATATACGTACCCTAGGACCCAGCAATGATGCTACCGGGTATGGATTGCCAAGGAAGTCTTACACAGCTCCATACAGGGACACATACAAAGTTGTTGATGACACTGTTATTGGTGGTGATGACAGAGGTGAGTTTACTGAGGAAGTGATGAAGTTTAAGCTAAGAGGAGTCCTAGCAATGTGTTCGCATGGTTATATGTTTTTGGTAAGATTTACGAAAGTAAGATATTTTAACTAATACCGTAATTTCTCTTCTGTCAGGTAGTGTTGGAGTAGCTGTGGGCGTATCTGGTTTGTAGCAAAGAGGAGTTGTGTTGGAGATACATTGTTTTTAGTTCGGTGGGATGCATTTCTGTGGTTTGCAGTCGCTTTTGTGTACATTTGTTACAAGCACTCTATAAAAACACTAAGAAGTATGGAAAACAGGTGCTGTGTTCAGCCCTTTCTTTTAATCTTTCCAGAGAAAACACCTGCCTCCCCAGCACCTGAAATTGGGATTACTTTGGTACTTTTCAACAGTTACATTTTTTTTTCTTGGTTGCATTTCATGGATGGCATATTTTAAACACAAATGCCAGCTTGAAATTTCCTTTTATGTGCTCTGCCTATTATAAATCTTTCCAAGTTACGCAAAATAGGTATAATGAAATTCTAAAATGTATCTGTAAAGATTTGTTGAGAAACCCAAATACAAATGAGATGCAAGATATTTTTCCATAAATATGATAAACTTAAATATAAGAGTTTAACTGCAATTTGGAAAGGTATAGTACAAGAATATTTTAAGTTGAAAATTGCACATTACTGAATATATTTGTATGCATACACACATAAATATAAATATATATGAAAAGGACTTTGTCATTTTTAACTTTTTGTATTAAAGTACTGAGAAAATTCAGACACAAAATTAGTGCAATATGAAACAAAAATTATAAGATCAATGAAATCACCAGGAATTATACTAACATTGAGCAGTGAAATATAACAGAATGTGTTGTTATATCAGAAGCAAGAGTAGAAACAGAATCTGACTAAGAGGAAATGGTATCTTTCTTATAGAAGTATTAAGTAAGTTCTGGATTGTTTGATAATCCAGTTAATGAAGAAGAGCAAATCATATGAATATGTTGGGGGGGGAAGATATAAATTTCTTGCTAGTTTACTAGGAAATACCCAAATATATGAGCTAACGTAAAACTCATTATACATCGCTACATTGAGGACATTGACGACAAAATGTTTAATGAGTGTCATCAATTCAGAGTATTTTAGATTAGCCTCTGAACAAGGACATTAAATGCTCTGATATCTTACATCTTGTATATGAAAGGAACTTGATGGTTGTTTTCCCAAATTTGACAGTAATACTACAGATTTGCATGCCATTGCAAGTTGTGAAGCTCAAAGAAATTTGCTCAACCGTCAGTAATAAACACATACACACACACACACACACACACACACACATTCCAGTCAGTCATGCTGAAGGAAAGACTGAATTGCCTTTATTCCCTTTATTACAAAAATTGTTGCCCTGTGAAGAGATAATCAAAGAGCTTTAAGCCAAAAATGGAGTAGAAATATTAAAAAGGTGTGCTGGGGAGTTAATTAATTAAATTTCAGAATTTGTGATGTTTGTGTATTTCTTAGTATTTTAAAAGTGGACAATCCAGTTAATTTCTGAGCTCACTTTTAATAAATATTCACTTTTGTATCTAATTTGTAATTGTGTTTTTCATTTTTGTCACAACTCCCTTCCCCCTCAGTTGTATGACCTACAGGTCCATAAACTTGGGTCTGTCTCTGGGTTGCAGGGGGCTAGAAAGCAACCCAGGTGTTCTCACTAAGAGAACAAAGAGGTAAAATGTTTGATAATATACATTGGAACATTATGCAGTACTTAGAAGTACAGATTAGATGTACTTATAGTATCATGGGTGAAGCTTAAAAGCATAGTAAAAAAAAATAAAGAGAAAGAACCAGAATGAGGTATACAGTAACACAAAACTTATGGAAATTAAAGACATATACATCCAAGATAATATTCAACTTTCAAAAAAATATACTAACACGAAGATGCATAGTAAACATATTAGGATGGTTGCCTAAGGATGGGAATGGGAGGGAGCTGGAGTGATGGGGAATGGGATATGGAGCTGATGAAGGAAAAAATAGTAATAAAGAGAGGCTTTGCATGGCCAATGAGGACAATGGGCCATGAACTGGGGAGTTTTAACTCTCTAAATCTGAGATTTTGTAAAAAATCTACAGAGTACAGGGACTTTGGTTTATATTGTCCACAGTATAGCTAGATTATGATATAGTCTTTGCAAGCTTTGTGCAAACATTTAAATTATAAATTAGAATAGGCTGAGATTAGGCAAATCTAGGAATAGAATCTAAAGAGTTTATGAAATTATACATGTCAAATTCCATGGAAGGACAAAGCTAAAGATGATTGTTTATTTCGAAAAGCTGAGAGTAGTGAAGATAATCAGACTGAGGACAAACCTAAAAAATGACAAAGAGAGCTCCTGGGCCATAGGAAGCGTGTAAGAAACAATCTTAGGAAGGAAGAGTGTTAAGGGAGAGGACTTAGCAGGGATACAAGTCATGGTACAACCAGCAAACTTCTATTCAGCTTCCCTCCCTGACCAAAATCTTCTTTCCTGGGTCCAGGTCAGGTGCCTTTCTTGTGTGTTCTCATTGCTTTCATATATTAGGTGAACTGAAATTGTTTACCTGCCCATATTCCCCAATAGACTGTAAATCCTGGAACGCAAGGACCAAGGCTGCCTAGTTTGTATTGGTGTCCCCAGCACCTCGCATTGTGTCTGGCATTTAGTAATCACTTAAAAATATTTGTTGAAGAGTAAATAATGTGATACGAACATGTGAAAGGAATGTTAGCATCACATGTAACAATCATTATGTGTATACTCTTTTGGAGGATGATCTTAAAATCAGGATTACCTTTATTCTGTCTTAGTAATTTGAAGAATAAGGAATTAATAATATTTGATATTGATAATTGATATTGAATATTCATAATTAATAATAATAAGTCATTGCTTTTGTGTTTTGTAGCTTAATAAATAAAAATCTCCAAAGCATATTCTGTTAAGGATAATTCTGTTAGCAGTTTCTTTTGATAGCATTTAAAAATAAATTTTAATACAAATAATAATATTGCAAATAATTTAGCTGATGACTGGTCATTTAAGATTCATTCTCTAATTTTCAGTTATTGAAGGGTCTTTCAAAATAAGGCTACTTTTAAAAATAATAATTTTTATGCAACAGTATACACTAAGGGAGTTCATGGACAGTGTTTATTATATGTAGGCCTAAAAATCCATAAGAAATAATCATTATTGCTTCGTATAGTCATTGTTTACTTTACATTGTTCGGTCAGTCCTTACATATAAACAGGTATATATCCATTCTGACGGTCTTCATTTCTTTCTGCATTTCCATTGTTCTGCTCTTAGGATCTTTCCTTCTGCCTAAAAAACTTCCTTTAGTGTATATTTTAGTGTAGTGATGAATTTTCTCAGTTTGTGTTTTCTGAAAAAAGGTTTTTTATTTCACATTCATCCTTTTTAGCTTTTCAGGAAGTACAATATACTTATAGAAAAATACATATATCCTAAGTATACAGTCCAATAAATTCCTCCAAACAAACCGTGCAACCGGGACTGGGATAAACACAGAATTCTGTCACTCTAGGATATTTTTAGTCCCTCTAATACTCTGGATTGTTAGGGACCACAAAGACTACAAGATTAAGTGGCAGGTTTACTTTCTTCCAAGCACAATTACAAGCTAAAGAAACTCTACTCTCTAGGATTTCATAATCTCAGAGGTTCATAGAGACATATAATTCTAACAATCGGTTAAGTGAAACTATATATATTTATGGACAGTAGTTAAGTGGTGACACAGATAAGTGCACATAACCCATCTTATCAGGAGAGCGCCTTAGTACTGATGAGGCATGAGAGATGACTGGGAGTTATCAGGGACTAGGGGGTTGGGGGGAGTTACCCCAACTCGAACTAGCTTTCTAGTGGAATGAGCTGGATAGATCCATAGTGAAGATAGATCCATAGAGAAGATAGTGAACATAGTGAATAAGATTGTACTATATTTTACTATTTACTTCTGATGCCGTTGTAAGAATCTATATAAAGTTAAAAGCAAATTGAGGCGTTGTATTGAGGAAATAGAGGATTTATATAGATTTATAAAGGCTGTCTGAATTCCAGTCTCCTTACTGCCTACTTAAGTGTAAAGATTTTGGTTAATTTTCAAATTTCATATAACAAAACAAATAATATGGCCATCACTTAAACACCTGCATATAATGGAGTACAACCATTGATTTTACTGAACCTAGACCAGGCAAAGGGTAAAATAAAGTGTCAGAGGTAGAATAATTGGCAATCTGAAAGTTTGTGCAGTTTTCAAAAATATGAACTAATACTCAGGAAGTATTGGAGAGTCTGCCAAAATTAGAGATAAAAATATTTGTATATTTTGATCAAAATAAGTCAGAAATTTCAAGACAGCAATTAAAAGATTACTCAAGGGGTTTCACAGACCTTTTATTACGTATTAAATGCAGTGCCAAGCAATATTTGGATATAACTCATGGTGCTTCCAGCCTTCAGCCGGAGGTTGGGAATCTTCCATTGTCTGAATGGTTCTAGGCTCTACAACCCACTAGGATGCCATTTAAGCAAGATAAGGGATTTCCAAACAGTAGCGATGGCAGTCTGATTAAATTGCAAGAATTTAAGATTTAAGTTCTGCTTATGTTTATTTTAGTACTGCTGTGCTGCCATAAAATCTTTCAGAAAAGCACAGATAACTGTGGCATACCTTAATAAAGAATAATGATCACGACAATTAGTCTCATATGCTCCCATAAAAAGGAAAAGTATCACAAGACAGTGCCAGGATCTTAGGTCCTATTTCATAATTTCTCCAAGGACTTCTAAAAAGTAAGATGACCATGTGTCTAAGCTTACCCAGAACAGTCCCAATGCCTTTTGTGTTAGTGTCCTATGTGACGTAGCATTTACTCTTGACAGAAGTCTTGGTTTGCAACATAAGTGCAGTAGTCATCCTGCCAATGATGGAACCAAGTTTGTAAGTGTATTCCTTACAGCCAAGGTGGATCCGTCTATTGCTTCCCTCCAATGATGTGATCAGGTATTCAGGTATCAGTTAAATGAAAAACTATTGAGAGGCCTTTTCATTAGAATTCAGGGAACAGATAGGACTGGACTCAAACCTGGTTTAATGATTATTTTTCTTTGTTTTTTCTAGATTCAGTCCTCTAGCAGCTTTCACTTTCTTATCTAAATAGTAGAACTATTCAATTACTAAACTGCACTTCCTGTTGTCTTTGAATGTTTCAGCTTTGTGTTCCTTGTTTTCAACATACAAGATTCATATGATCTAGATATTCCTCTCACGTTCTGAACCTGGGTGTAGGAAGCATGCCAATACTTCCTTTGGTGTCAAGATATAGAGCAGAGCTTCCAGACTCATCTGGAAGATTTTTCAGTTCTCTGGAAGAGAGCTTATAGCATAACAGTTCATACTGAAGTAAACATTGCCTCTCCCATTTCTCCTCTTTCTTTTTTATCATGGGATTTTAGCATTTATGAATAGAAAATGCAAAGAGGATGTCGCTGAACATAGGAGAGGATTTTAAAATGCCTTGGTGGCAAAAGAGGCCTTCATGGTTATAAGAAATGATTAAGGGCAAGCCCCATGGCATAGTGGTTAAGTTTAGCATGTTCTGCTTTAGTGGCCTGGGTCTGAGGGTTTGGATCCCAGACATCAGCCACTCATCAGCCATGCTGTGGCAGCGACCCACATATAAAGTGGAGGAAGATTGTCACAGATGTTAGCTCAAGGCTAATCTTCCTCAGCAAAAAAAAAAAAAAAAGGAAATAAAAGAAACAGTTAAGTAGACCTGACAGCCAGGGTGGACCTGTCTGTTGTCTTGCTTTAATGATGTTATCAGGTGTTCAGATGTCAGTAAAATGAGACTTTCTGAGTCAAAAATGTTTTTTTCATCTCAGCATTACCCCATAGTTCCTAAAGAAACCTGGAAACCAAAAGAGGGCCTTCTGTGTCTTAACAACATCAAGACAGATAAATAGAAAAGTCTTAATTTAACAACTTACAAAATATTTAGTATGCTTAAAACTACCAAGTAGGTTAAACTACTTTTACTCTAAAGGAAAACACACAGAGAATCCTTTACAGATGTATTTTTTAGCCTACTTAGTCATAATGGCCCTTAAGTATAATTAGGACTCAGACATTGTGACTCCACTCTACTTCTATGTTTATAAATTAAGCTCATTCCTTACCCAAGAGGGTACATTTATAGAAAATTATCTTCTCAAGCATAATGACTTTAAAAATTTGATCAGCATTTCTCACAGATCCCAAATTGATCAAGGTGATGCTATTTTATACTGTGTAAAATATGTTTTTTATGTATTAATTATAACCTATTTTAATTAAAAGTAGTTCACATTTCTAGGTCTATCACTTAGGTACATTATAGATGATGGCAATGTATTTACTTGATAAAGTCAAGTTTCCTGAGACATTCTTTTTTTTTTTTTAAAGATTGGCACCTAAGCCAACAACTCTTGCCAATCTTCTCTTTTTTTTTCCCCTGCTTTTTCTCCCCAATCTCCCCAGTACTTAGTTGCATATTTTCGTTGTGCATCCTTCTAGTTGTGGCATGTGGGACGCCACCTCAGCATGGCCTGATGAGCAGTGCCATGTCCACGCCCAAGATCTGAACCGGTGAAACCCTGGGCCGCCAAAGCAGAGCACGTGAACTTAACCATTCGGCCACAGGGCCAGCCCCGAGACATTCTTAACTTTACATAATATTAGTGTAATTCTACATCTGTGATTTCTTCTTTTTAAAATAAACTTTTTATCTTAGTGTAGTTTTAGATTTACAGAAAAATTATGTGGATAGTACAGAGAGTTCCCGTGTATCCCATACCCAGTTTCCCCTGTTATTCACAACTTACATTAGTATGGTACATTTGTCACAATTAATGAAACCATGTTGATACATTATTGTTATCAACTAATGTCCTTACTTTATTCAGACTTTCTTCGTTTTCCCCTACTGTCTTTTTTCTCTTCCAAGATTCTATCCAGGATAACACATTACATTTTACCATGATGTCTCCTTAGGCATCTCTAGGTTATTGCAGTTTCTCAGACTTCCCTTATTTTTGATGACCTTGACAATTTGAAGGAGTCCTGATCAGATGTTTTGCAGGATGTCCCCGAATTGGAATTTTTCTGACGTTTTTCTCATGATTAGATGGAAGTTACGAGTTTTGGGGAGGAAGACCATGCAAGTAAAGTTCCATTCTCATCATGTCATATCAAGGGTACATATCATAAACATAAATTATCACTGTTGATGTTAACCATGATTTATCTTTAAATGCTTTTTTAAATGCTCATGTATGGATTCATTGCACCTTGAGAGTGCTTCAAAAATGAAGGATACTCCGACCAAAATTTTATCTGTGGGAAAAACATCACTCTCTGTTTCCAGAGAAATTGTTTTCAAAGCAATTTTTCATTTCACAACAGTGAGCATCTATAAAACATTCTATTTTACTTATTTTTACATTTGTCCACTGTCTTAAATAATTTAGATCTGACCCAGTTTGATTCAGATTTTGGCAGGTCTTCAAATTGGTGTATTGGATCGATTTTAATTTTATGTATATAGAATGTGTTGGCTACAGGTAAGAGAGTCAGTGATGGAATATAAAACAGAGCCTGAGGTTATTCTACAGTTATGAGCATGTAATTATTCTCCTGCTCTTGGGGATAAGGAAGTATCATACCTTCATCCCTCTAAACACAATTTAACAAACAAGAAGTATAAACATTACTTGTTTTCTACAAGAAATGTTGAAAGTTGCCAAATGAAACACTGTTAAAAGAATTCTAAAATATTTTTTTCCAGTAACTTTATTGAGATCATGATTGTTTATAACATTGTGTAATTTTGGATGTATGTTATTATTAGTCAATTTTAAGAGAATAACTGATTCCATTGTTTAAATGTAGATTTCATATGTAAGACAAAGTATGCTGGTAAAAATCAATACAAAACTACAATTAATATTGCAAACTTATATGGACATTTTACACACATATCCTATCAATAAATCAATTGGGAACTGCAGTTCAGAGTTCCAATATTAGACACCTAGTATTAGGTAAGGCACCCAGTGTTAGGTAAGACTTAGTGCTGGGGTTCACTTCGGTGATTTCTGGGAGATTCACAGTTGGACTGTGAACATCTAGGGAGCCCATCCCCATCTCCCTCCCTGAGTTTATCCCCATATGAAGGGCTTCATGAAACCCTGAGGAGTAGAGGAATCCCCCACAGCAGCTTCCTGATGGCTGCTCCTCATCTTTGACTCCAGAAATGCAGTTTTCAGAACAGTATGTTCAGAGCCGTACCAGGCACCCAGAGTCCCTAAAACTCTCTGGAGATTATCTGTTATATTTCTTTGCTTGAAGAAGGGATCAGTCTTGTACTCTGTTCAGAGACTCCATTAATGATGCTTAAATGCTTCTCAGAAGGTGAACCAAGTGTTAGAATTCATTTCCCTTTGAGCCTGTTCAGAAATATTAATTCAATGTTTTTTAAAAAAGAAAAAATCTTAATGATGGTTCTTGAGCCACATAACTTTGTCTAACTAAAAAAATGCATTTTTCAAGTCTTCACATACTTAAAGGAAATTCAGCAGCAATCTAAACATCTGAGCAATCAATATTCATCCTAGCGCTACTTATAGAGCCTAACATTATGTTTGACAAAGTAACTGGTACTGTTCTAAATGTTTCAGTGTTTTTAGGCCCAGAAGGGTTGCATAACTTGGATATCCAAGGTCACATAGCCAGTGAGTGGTGAACTCAGGATTCAAACTCCAGGCTTTCTACTTCCAGAATTTCTTCTTGAATTACTAGTCTAAACCAAATCTTTGTTTATCTTATACATATATGTGAAATGTTGCATGTTTAAAAGGCTAATAAATTCCTATAAATTAAAATATCCTCAAGTTTAACATAATTAATAGATCTTAATTACAGCTGCATGATGAAACTGACCAAAGCAAGGCAGGAGGAGACAAGTTAATAATATTAAGAGCACCGTTTGTAAATGGTTCGTATGTGCAAAACTCGCTGCTAAGAACTTTACAGACTTAACCATCCCAATCCTAACCACTCTTTGAGGCAGTGATTATTAACCCCATTTTTCAAACTAGGAAACAGACTCAGAGTCAGACTTAAGTCAGCTGCACAAGATCCACAGCTATAAAATGTCGAACATGGATTGCGATGGCGAAGTTCAAGATGATTGCTGATCTTTGAGCTACTGAAACTAGTGTATCGAATGCAAGACTATTTCATGGTATACATTTTTTTTTCTGTATTGGATACAAGTGCACATCGTGTTATACATTAATTATTTCTGAAGGATTTTGTCCATTTTACATTCTTGGAATTTGAGTCATATTGCAAGAACTCAAAAAGAAAATGTATAAAGTCATGTAAAGTGAAAAATTATTTTTTTTAAATTTATACATTCCTAAATAGTGCTTCATAAAGTAGTAACACACTTTTAACTCTTAAGCTGATAAAATAAAAGTGTTTCTTTTAATGTCTTTTGTCTTTTTTTACAATGTGGTCATTTATCCCTGAAAGGGGGAAGATCAACTTTTTAAAATAAATATGAGAAAAGACTAAATGTAACTCTTGGTTATTTTACAGCAGCAGTATATCTTCCTTCTCTTTTCTTATTGCTTAGCAACAGATTATCTAAGGTTGTATGAGAGCTGACATGTCTGAAGGATGAGTGAGTATGGGGGACACTCCAAGGAGGAGCACTGTATACCTCAAATGAATGTGGAGAGAATAAGGAATACGAAATGGGGTTTCCAGGCCTAACAGTGATGAACTAATATGAGTAACATGAGTGATGCTTAAAATATTGAGAATTCAAAATAAAACTCAATATGATGAAGAACTTGCTTTGCTTTTTCATTGTCTTGGACTTTATAGCTGGAAGTATGCTAAGGGACCAAGAGCACTTTTATTAATCTCTCATCCCTTTTTCTCTTTTTATATTCTCATTTCCTATTTGGTTTGTTTGTCATATTCCTTCTCTCCTTCAAGCTTTTTATTTAATTCCTTCCTTCTCTCTCCTCATTCCAACTCTTCTGTCTTTCACTGAGCATCATACAGATTCAGAGTTCAAAGTGCATGTTGTTTTATCAAATGCTATTCATGGTTATCATTTATATTTTAAAATGGAGACTTTAAATGTTGATATTTTGCATTCCTACTCTTCAAAAAAACCAAAAATCCAAAAACTTGTCTATGTTCTTGATTGAATTTCCTCTCTTATTGAATAACGAAAGCCTGGTCATTCATTTATGCGTATTCATCTGATATTTTTGATTTACCGCACTGGGTGCTTTAGAAATGGTTCTTAACAATAGATTCACATCGATATTTTATGCCTTTTAAGAGTAGACAAGCTTAGGCCCTCCCCCCCAAATTTTATTTCACCTTTCTTGGTAAACCTGGGATGCTGGATTTTTTTTTTTTTAAGTTACACAGATGGTTCTTTTTTACACCCTGCTTGAGAACCGTGATGGAGTATACCTTCATTTTGACATATACATTCTTTGGTAGCAATAGAGACAAATGACACTTACCTGCCCTTTTCTATTACCTAACATAAGTGAAAAGAACTTTTGAAACAGTAGTATCTAAGAAAATAGTAGAGAATAACACTCATTAATTCCGTACTACAGGTTCTTGGTATTAGTATAATGTAATGATAATATCTAAAACTTAGTTATGGAAGAATTGGTGTCAGATTTAATGAAGTCTGATACAACTGAAAATCATACATTCAGCAAGCCAGCCATAGGTGGCACCTGATACAATGTTCAGTATTTGTCTAGGCAGAGAAAGTAGAAGACACATTCCTTAACCCTGTGAGGGTTTACACTGTGACGCATTGGTCCCTTGCAAGAAATATTAATAAAATAAATTTCCAATTGTCTCCAATTTACCCTAAAGATATCAAATAATGGGTCTAATATATGGATTTTTTTCAAAACCATGTATTTATTATCAGAGTTGTAAATTTTCACTAAAAAAAATTTTTTTTTGAGAAAGATTGGCCCTGAGCTAACATCTGTGCCCATCTTGCTCTATTTTATATGTTGGATGCCTGCCACAGCATGGCTTGATAAGCAGTGTGTAGGTTCACGCCTGGGATCTGCACCTGTGAACCCTAGGCTGCTGAAGCAGAGCACGTGAACTTAACCACTACACCTCTGGGCCAGTCCCTAGAATAGACGTTTTTAATTGAGCCACTTTCATGCTTTCAGCCTGATGACTTGATTAATTTTCTTCTATCATTTATTATTTCCTCTCTTCCATTTGCTGCTTCCGCTTTTGGGAACTCAGATGGGACTGATGTTGGAATTCCCTGGATTATTCCCTATCTCCTGAATTTTATTTTGAGTTTTTCTTTGCTCTTTTGCTCTACTTTTTAGGAGAAATTTTTTTGGCACAATCTAAAGTATAGAATTCCATAAATTTTTACATGTGTATATACCCATGTGACCATCACAGAGATCAAAATCTAGAACATTTCCACACCTGAGAATGTCACTTCCTTGTGAAGTACCCTTAAAAAGTAACTAAAATTCTGACTTCTACTTCTTTTCAGCAAACATTCTATTGAATTTTTAATTTTGAAAATCATGCCTCTAATTACCAAGAATTTTTGCTGTTTTTTTATTCCTTTTTTTTTTTTTGGTAGCCTATTCTTGTTTAACAATAGATTCTGTATCTCCTCAAATTTCTGTGAGAATGTTAATTCTAAATTCTTAGTTTAGTCTGCTCATCTTAGTCCTTCAGTTTTATGTTTGGTAGTCCTTGATTACCAATTTATCCATAGTTACCTAGTAATATTTATGAATGAAAAATACACTGCTGTTGGTCAGGTTTGCTTCTGTTTTTGTATAGGCAGAATATAGAATTCTGTTTACCAAACAAATCCAACCTTGAAAGGGAGGGGTGACTGTAAGCTCTGTGTATGTTTCTAGTGTGTTGTTACGGCTTACATTTTCAGATGTAGGGGTGTGGAACAGGCAAGAAGAGTCCACCTTTCTGTCAACTCCACCCTGCGTCTAGCTAAGGTGGAATTGGACATGCTAGTTGTTACCTCAATTAATTCGGGGATTAATATTTTGGTTTTAGCCTGGGGATAAACCAAAATATTCTGCTTCATACTTCAATATAGAGGGAGAAGTGGGAAAATGTGACCTTAAACATTGTTGAGTAGATAATCCTTGGCTCAGTCAACTTGTTTTCTGCCCTACTTGCACCAAGTGCCAGGTCTCTGACTTCTTTACTGGGAATATTTCTTTCTCTGTTCTAACGTTCTCAGATGAGTGTTCTAGGCTGTGGTTTCTGCTCTGATCTCCTCACTAGGGTAATCTCATCTGCTATCTCTTATTCATATTTGTGAAAACTTTTTAGTGTCTTCCTCTGGTTTTCAATGATGTCATGAAACTATTCCCTACTGTACATCGTTATTTTCATTGCAATGGGAATTTGGAAGCCAGGGAGTGATAAATACATGAGACAAGACCATTGTCATGAACTGGAAGCTGATATTGCTTTGACTTGAATGGTGTATGAAGAAAAAATAAATTGATAGGTAGATAGATAGAGGATGTATGCATATACACATTGATAATAGACAATAAGGAAAGAATTCAGATCAAATATTTGCATATCTATTTTAACTGTAGGAAATACTAGATAGCAGGGTAACACTTTCACTTTTTATTTTCAGTAGTTGTCCAAGTATTTTCTAATATGAGATTAAATGGTGAGTTTTCAAAATAGTCATGAGAACACAAAAGTTGTCTTTGTGGGCAATATTGTGATCTCACTCAAAGAAGATGCAGTCATAGTAATATTAATAAGAAGTGGCAAAACAGTAATAATATATTTTTCAAAATTGCAAATTAAACATGAGGAGAATAAATATTGATTGATTTTATTGAATATGTTAAATTCAGCTCAAACAAATTTAAATGGCTATTTTTAAAGTACATTTTTTCTGGGTAAAAAAGCATGACATTTTTGTTGTAAAAATTTGAAAAATAAAGAAAAGTATAAAGACATTAATAAAAATAATCCATAATCTCTCAACTAGGGGTGAGCTTCATTGAACACATTGTGCATTTAATTTCAGACTTTATTTCTATATATTTTTTAAGTTCAGAGGAATACATATGTTTTTGTGTGTGTAACCTACATTCCATTAATTATCCTTTATAACATTTTTATAACTCATTAAGTAGTTTTTGAAAGCATTCTTTAAAAGCTGCTCAGTTTTTCATCCTATGTTCATATTTCATTTGATGAAACCTTGACTGTTAAGATTTTTGGATTGATTACAATTTTTCAATATTATAAAAACATTGCAGTAAACCTCTTCATAAATATTTGAAGACATCTGAGATTATTGCTTTTGGATAAATTCCTAGAAGGGAGGTTATTTGGCAATAAAAATGAATCAACATATTTAAGATATGTATTTGATAGATATTACAAAATTATGCTCAAAAAGTTTTCACAGGGACTGGCCTGATGGTGTAGTGGTTAAGTTCACATGCTCTGCTTCAGTGGCCCAGGGTTCATGGGTTCAGATCCCAGGTGCAGATCTACACACCACTTAGCCTTGATGTGACGGCATCCCACATAGAAAATAGAGGATGATTGGCACAGATATTAGCTCAGCAATAATCAACCTCAAGCAAAAAGAGGAAGATTGGCAACAGATGTTAGCTCTGGGCTAATCTTCCTCACCCCCCCAAAAAAAGTGTGCACACATCATTTATTCCCATCAGCCAGATAGGGGGTAATGATTTCCCCTATACCCTCAAAACTAGAGGATGATCACAGAATCTGATCAGAGTCTCTTCAACTTACTTTCCAAAGACCCTGATGTTAAGCATGTGCTTAGTGTCTTCCTTCAATTTAGCAGGATCAGGAAAACATCTCCTATGTGTGGTACCACTGACATCCATCACCCCCTGCCACTGCTGTTTGTATATACTTTAGTGACTCAGAAACTATGTTGAGGGTGTGCATAAATAGAGAGAGAGTAAAGGGAAGAAAAAGAGGGAAAAAAGAATAGGAATAATGGAAGAGTGGAATTGGTGACTGGACATCTGAGTTCACAGCATCTACTTACCTGAATTTCTGTCAAATCTTGAAAGAGCTAACCCCCTCCAGTTGAATGTAGGATGTACAAAAATTCGAGTTCTTCAGCCACCTTTTCTCCAAGAGACCAGGTATATGTACACTGAAAGTCCGCTGAGGCAAGTAACCACTGCCCCTCACCTTTATGATTTCCAAAAGTGTTGAGGAATCTCCCAAGCCCAGGTGGCAGCTGTACTCACTGCCTTATTTCTCTATTGATACAGTGCAATTTCTAAAAAGCTTCTTCTAATTCTGGAATCAAGTCACCTGGTTTGTGACCAAAGTTTTATAATCTATACCAGGCTTAGACTTTAAGTGCTAGAACTAAACGTTAGCTTCTCCTGAATTAATCTTAGACAAGAAGCAATCTCATGTTTATACTTAGCTTATAGAGACTCATAAGGTGATTGGTGTTGAATATACACATTTGTTTCTGTTTTACTAGACTTTTTTCTTCTTCTCAAGGCAATTTTCACGATTCAATTTTCTAGAATGTTTTTATAATAGTTTTATTGAGGTGTAGTTTATATCCCATAAAAATCACCTTTTTGAAGTATACATTCAGTGGTTCTTAGTATATTCACAGAGTTGTGCAACCATTGGTATTATCTAATTTTAGAACAGTTTTATCACCCCTGAATGAAACTCCATTCCCATTAACCGTTAACCCCCTAACCATTAACAGTCACTCTCCATTACCCCCACCACCCAGCCTCTGGCAACAAGGATCTACTTTTTGTCTATGAGGATATGCCTATTCTGGATATTTCATACAAATATGTGGCCTTTTGGGTCTGACTTCTTTCACAGGATTTTCAGGGTTAATTCATGTTATAACATGTGTCTGCATTTAATTTCCTTTTATTGTAAAATAGTATTCCATTGTGTGGATACACTGTACTTTATATATCTATTTGCCAGTTGATGGACATTTGGGTTGTTTCCACTTTTTAGCTATTGTGAATAATGCTGCTGTGAACATTCATGTACAAGTTTTTGTTGGGACATACGTTTTCAGTTCTGTTGAGTATATACCTAGTAGTGGAATTGCTGTCTCATGATTCGCTCTATCTTTCATAATTCACTCTATGCTACTTTGGATGTGCACATGCAATGTCCCTTACTTTTCACTATATTCTTTTAAAAAAATCATCTCAACTTTATTTTCCATCAAAATATATGTCTCTTCTTACTGGTATTGAAATAATAGAGTAAATTATCTTAGTAAAATATTTTAAAACCCAAGATAAACAGTACACACATAGTCAATTCACTATCCAAGTTCTCTTCAAAAGCAATAATATTAGCTGCTTGTGGCCAGCAGAGTGGACTGACCTTGTACTTCTTTTTCATAAGTGTATACTTCCATAGTTTTAAATCCACAAGGAGACATGTGTTTTTATTTCTAAATGTGCCATTGTATGGGTTTTGACATATTCTCTCCCATGAAATGCTGCTGTATATCTACTATTTATAAGAAGTTTTTAGTTCTTCACCATTGGAGAGACTGACAAAAGAATTCTGAAATTTGTATCGCAATGTTTGAGTGACGTCAGCATCATGGCAGATGAGTTGTTCCCTTTGTCTTTCCCTTCTACGTGACAACCAGAGGACATCCATTGAACAACAGACTACTCCTTACACAGCACACCAGAATGCCTGAGAGATCCATACATCTATACAGCTGAAGGTGGGTGGACTGGACCTCTGAGAGGCAGTGGAACCAAGGGAGCAGCCCCTTGCTCCTCCCCTGGTGATGGTGATCCAAAATGCAGATACTCCAGGCAGTGTTGGTGGTGCACTGACCTGAAGTTTCAAAAAGCACACTGGCACACACCAGCAACCAGAGGCTGTGGTACTCACAACTTAGTCCCTGAATCTCCCTGAGTGATGGCAGGTGGCACCTGCAAACTGAGGCTTCAGGAGCCACAGCAGAACCCATCCATGACACAGCCCCCAGTGGCCGCACCCTCAAAACCAGCTCTACCAGCACTGGGGGCTGCATACAATACCCCAAGCCCCTGGCAGCAACAACAACATCCATGAACCCAGCACCCCTGGCAGCAGTGCTGCCAGCACCCCCAGACAACCATAACCTGTGAGCAGCAGCACAGGTGATACATAGGGCAGCAACAACCAAACCTGTGGAGAGCCAGTAAGAAAACACAAGACCCAGGTGATTCTGGAATCAGCAGAAGTGCTCACAGCCTGGTGATTGCAGTGGCAACACCCATGACTGCAGTGACATCAAAAGCAGCAATGCACAAGCAACCTTGGAGGAACAAGCAGCACAAGGAGGGCACTGACAACACCTCAGGCAGAGGCAGTGGAGGGGGAAAAGTGCAGGCTCTCAAATACAACCAGAAGCAACTCAGAATCAAAGTAACCAAATCCTTACCCAAATAAGAAAGGTGTTTACTACCACAAATTTGCTGACAGGATCAACTCATCAAGTACCATGGAGAACTGCAGTCACACAGTAGAACAGAACAAAAATAATAACTCTCCAGAAACCAAAGTTGAAGTCACAGAACATTGTGATCTAACTGAGAGAGAATTCAAAACAGCTGTCATGAAGAAACTCAAACAGTTTCAAGAAAATTCAGAAAGACAGTTCAGTGAGGTCAGGAATAAAATTAATGAACAGAAGGAGTACTTCACCCAAGAGATTGAAACTCTAAAAAAGAAACTAAACAGAAATTCTAGAGATGAAAAACGCAATGAGATGAAAAATAAAGTGAAAAGCACTGGAGTTAGAGTAGACTATATGGAAAAGAGAATTAGCAAGCTCAAATATAGAAATCTAGAAATGATTCAGGCGAAAGAGGAGAGAGAACTAAGATTTTTTTAAAATGAAGAAATTCTATGAGAAATATCTGACAATTTGGAAAAACAACATGAGGATTATGGTATCACAGAACAAGAGAGGGAGAAAGAAGCAGAAAGCTTATTCAAAGAAATAATAACTGAGAACTTCCCAAACCTGGGGATAGAAATAGATATACAAGTACATGAAGCTAATAGAACTCCTAATATCTCAATGCAAAAAGACCTTCTCCAAGGCACATTATATTAAAACTGTTAAAAGTCAATGACAAAGAAAGAATATTAAGAGTGGCCAGAGAGAAGAAAATAACTTACAAAGGAACCCACATGAGGTGATCAGCAGATTTTTCAGCTGTAGAGTTTTCAGAAACTCTACAGGCTGGTAGTACATGGAATGGTATATTCAAAATGTTGGAAGAGGAAAACTATCAACCAAGAATACTCTATACAGCAAAGTTATCCTTCAGACATGAAGGAGAAATAAAGGCTTGCCCAGATAAACAAAAGCTGAGGGAGTTCATTGCAAGCAGACCTGCCTTACAAGAAATGTTGAAAGGAGCCTTCCTGCCTGAAATGAAAAAGCAAAAGTATACAAAGCTTTGTGCAAGGTGATAAGTAGACAGATTCAGAAAGTTGTAATTCTATATCAGAATAGGTTACTAAACACTTAATTATAACATCAAGTCTAAAAGGAAAGAAAGCATCAAAAATTATTATAACAACTTCAATTTGGTAACAAATTCACAGCACAAAAAAGGATAATTTGTGACGAAAACATAGAAGAGGAAAAGGAAAGGACAGAGTTGCATAGGCAAATGGAGATAAGATGCTATCAGCAGAAAAAGGACTATCTCATCTATGAGATCTTTTACACAAACCTCATTGTAACCACAAAATTTAAAGTCAGAGTAGAGTCACAAAACATAAATAAAGAGGCAAACTGAGAAAAACATGACAGAAAACCACCAAACTGAAATGACAGACAGCAATACAGGGGAAAAGTAACAATGGAAATATAAAACAATCAGAAAACAAAATATAAAATGGTAGTATTAAGCCCTCATATATCAATAATCACTCTAAATGTAAATGGATTAAATTCACCAATCAAAAGACACAGAGTGGCTGAATGGATTGAAAAATAAAACTCAATAATATGCTGCCTCTGGGAGACCCATCTTAGCTCTAAAGACAAACACAGGCTCAGAGTGAAGAGATGGAAGATGATACTCCAAGAAAATGGCAACCAAAAGAAAGTGAGTGTAGCCATACTTATATTAGACAAAATAGACTTCAAGCCAAAAAAGAACAGGAGACAAAGATGGACATTATATAATGAGAAAAGGGGCATTCCACCAAGAAGACATAGTGCTTATTAATATATATGCAGCTAACACAGGAGCACCAAAGTATATAAAGCGACTATTAACAGATGTAAAGGGAGAAATTGACAGCAACACAATAATAGTAGGAGACTTCAGTACCCCACTTACATCAGTGGATAGATCATCCAGACAGAAAGTCAACAAGGAAACATTGGCCTTAAAGGAAACACTAGACCGGATGGACTTAGTAGATATATACATAACATTCCATCCAAAAGCAGCAGAGTACACATTCTTCTCCAGTGCACATGGAACATTCTCAAAGATAGACCATATTTTGGAAACAAAACAAGCCTCAGTAAATTTAAGAAGACTGAAATCTTATCAAGCATCTTTTCTGACCACAATGATGTGAAACTAGAAATCAACCAAAAGAAAAAAGCTGGAAAAGTCACAAATACATGGAGACTAAACAACATGCTACTGAATCACTATTGGATCAATGAAGAAATCAAAGGAGAAATTTAAAAATACCTAGAGATAAATGAAAATGAAAACACAACATACCAGAACTTATGGATGCAGTGAAAGCAGTACTAAAGAGGGAAGTATATAGCAACACAGGCCTACCTGAAGAGACAAGAAAAATCTCAAATAAACAATCTAACACTATACCTAAAAGAATTAGCAAAATAAGAACAAGTCAAGGCCCAATCAGTAGAAGGAAGGAAATAATAATCAAAGCAGAAATAAATTAAATAGAGACTAAAAAGAAAAAGAAAGGATCAGTAAAACTAAGAGCTGGGTTTTTGTGTGTGTGTGAGGAAGATTGGCCCTGAGCTAACACCTGTTGCCAATCTTCCTCTTTTGCTTGAGGACGATTGTCACTGAGCTAACATCTGTGCCAATCTTCCTCTATTTTGTGTGGGATGCTGCCACAGCATGACTAGACGAGTGTTGCTAGATCTGTGCCTGGGATCTGAACCCGTGAACCCCAGGCTGCTGAAGTGGAGTGCCCTAACTTAACCCCTACACTACCAGGCTGGCCCCTAAGAGCTGGTTCTTTGAAGAGATAAACAAAATTGACAAATGCTTAGCTAGACTCACTAGGAAAAAAATAGAAAAGGCTCAAATAAATAAAATCAGAAATGAAAAAGGAGAAACTACAATAGGTACCACAGAAATGCAAAGAATTATAAGAGATATTATAGAAAGTTATAGGCCAACAAATTGGGTAACCTAGAAGAAATGGATAAATTCTTAGAATCATACAACCTCCCAAAACTGAATCAAGTGGAAATAGAGACTGAAAAGACTATTCACAAGTAAAGATTGAAACAGTAATCAAAAACACTCAACAAGAAAAAAATGACCAGTCTGATCAAAAAATGGGCAGAGGATCTAAACAGACATTTTTCTAAAGAAGCTATACAGATGGCCAACAGGCACATGAAAAGATGTTCAATATCACTAATTATTAGGGAAATGTGAATCAAAACCACAATGAAATATCACCTCACACCTGTCAGAATGGCTGTTATTAACAAGATAAGAAATAACAAGTGTTGGAGAGGATGTGGAGAAAAGGGAAACCTCATACTCTGCTGGTGGGAATGCACACTGGTGCAGCCACTGCAGAAAACACTATGGAGATCTCTCAAAAAATTAAAAATTGGAATACCATATGACCCAGCTATTCTACTTCTGGATATTTATCCAAAGAACGTGAAAACACTAATTCAAAAAGATGCATGCACCTCTGTGTTCACTGCAGCAATATTCACAACAGCCAAGGCATGGAAGCCATCTAAGTGCCCATGAATGGATGAATGGTTAAAGAAGATGTGGTGTATATATACACAATGGAATACTACTCAGCCATAAAAAGGACAAAATCGTCCCATTTGCAGCAATACGGATGGAACTTGAGGGTATTATGCTAAACAAAATAAGTCAGATGTAGAGAGACAATTACCACATGACTTCACTTGTATGTGGAAGATAAACAAACACACATAGATAAGGAGAACAGATTGGTAGTTACCGGAGGGGTAGGGGTGGGGGGTGAAAGGGATACAGGGGCACATATATATAGTGACAGACAGAAAGTAGACTTTTGGTGGTGAACTCCATGCAGTCTATACAGAAGCCGAAATATAATGATGTACACATGAAATTTATGTAATGTTATAAACCAATGTGACCTCAATAAAATAAATTTTAAAAAGAAATGAAGTGGTTGCAACTTTGTAGTTAAATCGGAGGAACTCACCACTTCCTATTACCTACGATACTCTCTCTCCTGAACACATGCCTCTATCTCTGTTTCTACACCAGGATATCAAAAGAGGATGTGAGTTATTTAGGCTAGTTGAAGTCTCCTTTACTACAGTGAAACTAGGTTTGTCTTTGCTGTATGATTTGGTGTGATTGGTGTCCCTTTTAGAATGTATCTTCCTTAAAGGCAAAAACTGTGCTTTCTCCTTACTCTCACAGCTCTAAATATCTAATTTAGTAACACGCCCAGAATAAGTAATTGGTAAAAACATTTAAAATGAAGATGGGCCAGCAGATTAAAAAAGAAATGTGATGATACATGCCATGACAAAATACAGACTCAATTTGTGATAAACCATAGAAAGAGCATCTTTCATAAAGGCTAGATTTGCTTTATAAATTTTTATATAAATTTATGTTGCTAACTGATTATTTTTCTGCTGTTTTTAAACTGGTTTTCCACCTCTTTTTAACATACATAGATTTCTGGTAAAGGTTGTTTTTGTACTGTGCCCGAATAACTGAGGGGAAAGTCATCCATTTTGTTTTAAGCATAATTGAAGTTTATTTTGTTTGACATGGGAATAGGAGAAACCTGGAAAACCATAATTAATTTCAGGCTTTCCCACCCCTTTCTGTGACTGTATATAACCTGTGTTGTCACTACTGTGATTGTTTAATTTTTACATTTAGCATTGGAAAATAAGATAGCAGACCATGGCTTATTTTAGTTCTCCTTCCCTCTGTGCGTGATGATATTATTTAACATACAATCTTTAAAGCTGTTCACAGTGGGTTGACACAATGGAAATTGGTGCGTCCCAACTCTCATGCAATCCTAATGCAAAAAAAGAAAGAACACAACATTTTTATTTTCTAATGGAGGAGTTTTATGAAGTTACCTTGACTCTTTAAAATTAATGAGTCTGTTGTTTTTAAAATAGAAACTATTATTTTTCAAACTCTTTTATTTAGAACATTGCAAAATGCTAATATATAGAAATGAAATTTTTATTTCATATTTTTCTTTTCTGTAGCTTTTGTAATGTTTTGTATACACATATAAGTTAATTAGGGAAGTTATGGTTTGAATGCATATTGTAGTGGGTTTTTTTTCTTTTTAATTGAATCTATCACAAATATTTCCCAAATTTCTTTCCTTTGCTTTGTTCTTCCTAAAATATTTGCCAAAATTGTTTTTAATTCAAAACAGAAATATATTTTTCTGATTTGTAAAGGGATATTTATTTATTTGAAGAAAATATAAACGTCTAAAATAGAGTAAAATGATCTTCCACCACCTCATTTCACAGAAATGAGTTTCTCCAAGACAGAGGAGTGAGGGTGTGGGCATGTTATGAGATGTAAGACAGAAGAGGATCAGGTGATCAGAGAGGCAAGAGGAGAACCTGAAGAGTGGTATTATCATAAGCACTGTCATAAAGACTTTTAACTGAAGAAAGTTGAGTTGAATTGCACCAAAAGTGAATACAGATGAAAAGTAAACAGATTTAAAAAATGTTTTTCATCATTTTCACTTTTTTTCTTTTTTTTTTTTTTGAGGAAGATTAGCCCTGAGCTAACCTCTATACCCATCTTCCTCTTCTTTATATGTGGGATACCTGCCATAGCATGGCTTGATAAGCAGTATGTAGGTCCACGCCCAGGATCAGAACTGTCAAACCTTGGGCCACCGAAGCGGAGCATGTGAGCTTAACCGCTATACCACAGGACCAGCCCCATCACTTTTTTACTTTAAAAGCTATGAAGTGTTAAGTTCAAATTTTTAAATAAAGATGGTTAGAGAGCATGGAAACTAAGTCTTTCACATAGTAATCACTTAGTAAATGCTAATTCAACATGATAATTTTGTGAACACATTACTTCTTGTAGTTGAAACCAAAAATCTGTTTATTAGTAGTAGTATTTTTAATGTGCCACCTCTGGCTGGCAAAAACTTAAGGCTTTTTTTGTTTCCACTTAGGCCTCTTATGTAAGGAGCTGAAGGGGAAATGAAATATACAGGATGAAAAGATGGCAATGTTGCCTCCCCCAGGACCTCAGAGCTTCGTCTACTTCACAAAACAGTCTCTTGCCCGCATTGAACAACGTATCGCTGAAGGAAAAACAAAGGAACCCAAAGAAGAAAAGAAAGATGATGATGAAGAAGGCCCAAAGCCAAGCAGTGACTTGGAAGCTGGCAAACAGCTGCCCTTCATCTACAGGGACATCCCTCCAGGCATGGTGTCAGAGCCCCTGGAAGACCTGGACCCCTATTACGCAGACAAAAAAGTAAGTGTCTTATGATCGCAGTGATGCAGTCTCTGTTTGCTTCTTTTGTACAGAAAGATATTTTAAATTGAGATTAAGTACAATTTATTGAAAAACCACATCATGACAAAAACGTTCAGTTAAATATATATGTAGGATATTCAGAATAGGTACTTCTAATTTTTCGTCACCACTGGTCCTGTCACTGACATACCATTTTGATTTCCTTGGTTTCTTAAATGTGTTCAGGAAAATGTTCTGCTTTTTTGGACATGGTACAAATGCATACTTGGAGGAACAAAATAATTGTCAATTTGATAAATAAGACCTGGTGATATGTCCAGAATGCATCTGCAGGGAGGTGACAGCTGAATCCATGGGAATATGTATAATCGCTGAACTCATAATGGAGTTTAGAGAGTCGCTTCGTTTAGGGTGTTGGAGAGAAAGAGGAGTCTGAGATGGTCAGAGAGGTAGGACGAAAACCAGAAAATTTTCCATTGTTCAAAAAAGAAGGGAAGAGAGTATCACATAAAATTACCCAGAAAGTTGAGGATAGAGAAAGACTATTGGAATGAGCAAGGAGGATGAGTTAGTCACTTTTTGCAAGCAGTTTGTGTTAGGTGATGGAAATGAAAGCAAGATAGTGGTGGGTAACAAGTATGAAGGGGAAGTGCTTGGCAGTCCATGCATGCTGAGAAATTTTCCACCAGAAAGATGGTCATATGAGGCACCAAATAAATCAAAAACCTATATGAGGCACCAAATAAATTGAAAACCTTTTTAACATAGGGTATAAATAGGACATTTGAAAGTAAAGAAAAGTTATTCTTGGCCAAAGAGAAAAATATAGAGTTGGAGTGATGTAGCTAGTTGCTGATGTTAACAGACAAGGTACAAGCTACAGATCAGATTGTATTTGCAGTGGAAAAGTCAAGAGAATCTTACTGTCTGAGTCTTGAGGGGAAGATAGGAGGATGGATTTAAGTCTGATGGGTTGAAGTAAATGGAGACACATCAGAGAAAATGCACGTAAAATGGTGTCAACATTTTCCTTACTACAGGAGTCGAAAATGACCTTTGAGAGTCAGTGTTGAGAGCAGCAGAGCAGAACTGTTGACTGCATTAAGGAAATGGGAGAACGTTTGAAACAACTTCTATAAAGGGTATTCTGTTGAAAATGAGAATGGGATTACAATAATTTCTGACAGAGTAGCAAACACAACCAGGTTGAAGTTGACAAAGAGGAGACAGTAAAGGATTAGGTCAGCAGGTTCCATAACTTTCTCCAACAATGCTTTCTTTGCTGCACGGCATCTGCAGACTTATATTTGAGAGGTCAAGAAAGGCAGGATAAAGTCCATTAAAAATAATTTTGATTTGTTTGTATAAATAAAAGGGAATATTTCTTGGTAAGACATGTAGCAAATAAAATAAAGAACATATTTGCAATGTCTTGAGAAATACAAAATGTGATGTTAATTTTGGTGGTAGAACTACCTCAGTGGTCGTTGCTATGAATAGCAATACCTAATATTTTGCTTCACATTAAAACCAGCATCTCAACGAGTTGACAGAACAGTAATAGAAAACGGGATACCTGAGAGGCCCGTGAAATATTACACAGCATTCTAGTTAATGTCTGTATTCTGACACAGAAAGGAAGAATGCTATTATGTATTGAGGGTCTCTGTGTCAGGCACTGGATTTTTTATACAAATTAGCACATCTATTTATCATAAGCTGGTGAGTTAGGAAGTAATACCCTATTTTTAGATGAGACTAAGGGCTTGGGGAAATTAAGTAACTTCCCAAATGTTACATGCTAGTAAATTTTGTTGTAGATTTTTAAATTCAAGTTGGTTTGACTCCCTGCTGAGATATTCTATTGTGCCACATTTCTTAGTTTAGATTTGGTCATATAACAACTTTGCAAAAATGAACAAAATCATGAATGAGTAAATAATGAAACAGGCAAAATAAAAAGTACTTTCTGATTTTACTTCACCCAGAAAAATTTCTGGCTCTGCATGGATATCTACTGCATTTCCCATTTCCAAAGGGGGCCTGGATGTTAATTAACCAGCTACCCCTTATGGAGGAAAAGGATCTTTCTGGAATAATCCCCAAGTCAGAGATACAAACTAATATTGGCTTAAAATGACTTGGGAGGTAAAGAGAAAATGTTTGAACTTGGATAGAGGACAATAGACATTAACTAATGGAGAAATTTTAGCTATGTGATAGACTAATTTAATAGAGAAGGTTTGGGGTAGAACTCCAAGCCCTTGAGTTGGCCCCCAGCTTCTTTCAAATAACGCACCAACTGCATCAAAAGCCTAACCCACACCCGCATCAGTATACTCGGGTAGAACTAGGTCAAACAAAGTAATCTATTTTTTCATGGTCCTCTATTCTTAAAATGTGAACAAATGCCCAAAGGAATGATGGAGTCTTTTTATTTTCTTATGATTTGGAGCTTTAAATTAGCAACTTTTTATGCCTTGTCCTAACTCCTCAAATATTCTTGGTAAAAATAGTTTTGACTTCCACTTAACGGCTTTAGGGTTGACTTCTCCGTGGATTGATTCTTTTTATGTTTCATGTTATTCATACTAATTGACACAAATTTTATTCTGCTACATTGTGTTCATTGCTTATATTAAAAATCTTAATGAGGGACCGCCTGGTTGCATAGTGGTTAAGTTCATGTGCTCTGCTTCGGGGGCCTGGGGCTCGCAGGTTCGGATCCTGGGCACGGACCTAGCACCACTCATCAAGCTGCACTGTGGCGGCATCCCACGAAAGATAGAGAAAGGTTGGCACAGATGTTAGCTCAGCAACAATCTTCCTCAAGAAAAATGAGGAAAATTGGCAACAGATGTTAGCTCAGGACCAATCTTTCTCACAAAAAAACGAACAAACAAAAACTCCAACAACTTAATGACCCCTAATTTGGCCTGAGTTCAGATTTTAATTTATATTTCAGTGTAATTATCAATGCTTTGTTAAAACAAAGAACACTTAATAAACTAACCGTAGAAGTCAGGGCTTTATTTTTATGGGTAAATGTGTATGGTTTTATGTGATGAATGTGTAAGTGCTTTGTAATAGTGTCATGTGGTACCTTTATTATAAGAGAAAGTTTGTCTTTAAGAAAGAGTAAATTACCAGTCACTCTTGGCTATGGGTATTAAGAGGACAGGTACATTGTCTTGGATGTCTTAGAACATATCCTTGGTGCCTTATCTGTTCAGCCTGTAATATCAGCAGCTGCTCCCACCATTTAGTAAGAATTTACAATGTACCAGAAACTCAATAGCGTCACAGACAATAAGTGCTAGCTCTCAAGCTGCTAAATGGTGGATCTGGTGTTTCAAATCATATCTGTCCACTCCAAAGCGTATGCTCTTTAAGCACCATAATTCTCTAATTTTATGTTCAACAAATCCTTAAATAAATGAGCAAAATGAGAAGAACTGATTCAGACTTTGACATCTAGGCCTTTGTTAGTGGGATTTTAGAATTTACTAGAGACTGATAGTGATCTCCCAAATTTCATAGGCATGCCTACTTTTCCTGCCTACAAGGAACTCCTGGATGTATATAAACCCAAACATTCCTAAAGAAGTTTTTAAAGCTAATGAAAATTGGGAATTTAAATTTAAAAATAGCAAACTAATTCTTTTTTTCTTCTTTAATTTCAAGTAAAGGTAATGCGATCTTGCCAAGGCTAGGCAGTAATGTTGTGATTTTCACGTTAGCCCAGGTGACCTCTGGTTCATGAAGTCTCCCTGATAATTCTAACAGACATGTGACCCTGTCCCCTCTTTACTTTCATACTCCTCCATTTGTACTTCTGTTTGACACCTGTCACATCTTGCCTTGTATTCGAGTTATCGTGTTCTTATTACTTTTCTAGGAAGTAATTTGCATGCAAAACGCATGCCTCATTTATGTTCAAACTCCTTTCATTACCTCTTATGCCATCGCTGCTCACTGCACAACTGAGGAAAATAATGGATGAACGAATTTTAAAAAGCACAATGTATTGCTATTTAAGAAAACAATAATTGTACTCAAAGACGAGGTATTAATTTTAAAACTACTTTTCAATGTAAAAGTGAACTTTATATTAAATTATGTTTAGACATCACTGGTATAGTGAAAGAGACCAGAAATATACAAGAGCATCTGAAAACAATAGATTCTGGTTTGTTTTCTTGAGAACTCTGCCACACACAATGAAAAAGCAAGATACTCGAACTTATGTCTCTAATTTGGTGAAAAATGTTTATTACCAGAAGCCCACTCATCCTGTATAAAAAAGTCAGATTAAACAACACCAAAAAAGACCAAGTCCATGGCTTCCAGATTTCACAAGTAATTGCCTGCCAACTGCGGGAAAATGAGACAAGGGTTTGAACTTGGTCTCTCTGATTTCCAAGCCAATCCCTCAGGTTATTTTAATGTTCTGTTGTTGTTGCTGTTTATTTGTTTGGATTTTAAATTTTTTAATTAAATGCCAAAGACATGGAGAATGTCACTCATTATGCCGTGGGTACAATAACATATTTTAAGAATATTTGGTTCTATTCATATTATTTTTAAAAATTACCATGGATAGTAGCAAGCAAGTCTTTTAATCTGTGTTTTTACTTTAGCTGTTATTAGTATTGTATCTAAAAGGAAAATTGAACTGGATAGTAGGACTCTTCCAACTCTAATTTTCCTTAAATTTATGAAAATACTTTTTTGGAAGAACTCCTATTTTGGAACGTTTGCTACTAACCATGACAGTAGCCAACAAGTATTAAAATTCTTAAGATGTTATGGTAAAAATCAAGATAGCTGATTTCTATTTGGTTTGCTTAAAATGCAGTGTAACAGGGGCTGGTCTGGTGTCATAGTGGTTAAGTTCACGTGCTCCGCTTTGGCAGCTGAAGGTTTGCTGGTTCAGATCCTGGGCACGGACCTAGCCCCACTCATCAAAGCCATGCTGATGTGGCATCCCAAATAGGAGAACTAGAAGGATGTACAACTAGGCTATATAATTATGTACTAGGGCTTTGGGGAGAAAAAAAGAGAGAAGAGGAAGATTGACCACAGATGTTACCTCAGGGCCAATCTTCCTCACCAAAAAAGTATACCTTAAAAAAAAGGCAGAGTAATGAAAGAAGGAGGTTGTGTTTTAAACTAATTCCAATGGCCATAAGTTATTGTTGCTGATGTGGGTGTTCAAGGGATATGAAATAGAGAAAATATTGTATTTTGGGAGCCCTAACCAATATATACTCATAAATGGCTCACTTCTTGATTAACTGAGAAGAAATGGACTTGGAGTTCATTGGCCAGCGTGACATATATAGCTACATCAATGGCATTGGAACTACTTTGCTTGAGTCTGATGACAATGTTTCTTTAATATGACACCACCACATGGAGAGGTAAACTGCTGATATTAATGTACTAGATTGAAATTTTGGATTCTCATTTCATACTGTTTTCTTTTTGCTCCTGCAGACTTTCATAGTATTGAACAAAGGGAAAGCAATCTTCCGTTTCAATGCCACACCTGCCTTGTACATACTCTCTCCTTTCAGTCCTCTAAGAAGAATATCTATTAAGATTTTAGTACACTCATATCCTTTTTAAAATGCTAACTTGCAATGGTTCTTTAAAATATAGTTTTTACTATTTTATTTAAATTTGGATTTTAGTCCTTTTGTACCTGAAAAGACTCTGGTTTTAGTTTATCAATTACAGTATAATTTGGTGTAGGTCTCTGAGAAGATTGGGAGAATGGCAATTTTGCCATTTTCGGATGAATGACTTTTATCTATTACTCCCTTGTTCAAAGAGATTTTAAAAAAAAGTCTAGAAGCTTATTTAGAATTATTTTCTAAGGAAAAGTTGTTAGTATTTCAAGAAATGTCATTATCAAATATTCAAAGTTCCTACTGTGGTCTTCTGTCATATTCCTTGATTCTAAGCTACCTTATTCAGCATGCTTATCATGTGCACTATTCTGACGAACTGCATATTTATGACCATGAGTAACCCTCCAGATTGGACCAAGAATGTAGAGTAAGTGGGGATAAGTACATTTTAATATAGTCTTAGTATAATCATTTTTATCCTTTCCTTTTCTTGCCAGTAAGTTACTGCATCTATAAAAATTGTGGTGTTTGTCTTCTCATGTTATATAGTTGCTTTCCTTTCAATCATTTTTTTCTCATCTGTAGTATTAACCCACAAGCAGTAGAATAGAATAATTAGATGCTACAATCTTTTCTAGAAGAGTGAACTTATCAGATCCCCTCCTTGTTCTTCGACATGTTACATATTTCTTATCTTTGGGGTATATTTCTGATAGGAACAATACAGGAATTTTCTAGGCAGATCTAATACCTATGTTCTTAGTTATTTTAAACACCTCTGCTTTCTGGAAGAGTTTCTGATATGTACATTCTAAGATTTTCTGGAAAGACTGTTACTGCATTTTATTCTAATATAGTGGGTCCATAAACCAAAAGACGCACTCCAATAGATACCTTCCTTTGGTTGATCAGAAACAGTAAATTATAAAGATTCCCATGGTGCCATGTTCTTTTCACACTTAATCCCAATGGATTCTTGTGTCTAGGTACACTTTCACTGGAATATATACTTTTGAATCACTTGTAAAAATCCTTGCAAGAGGCTTCTGTATAGGAGAATTCACTTTCCTTCGTGACCCATGGAACTGGCTTGATTTTGTCGTCATTGTTTTTGCGTAAGTACTTTCAGTTCTTTGAAATGCCAAATTCATGAAAATCTCAGCACAATGTTCCAGTAAGAACAAAGCTTTGGGGTCTGACTTTTCCTGCATATAATGATTGTATTTAAAGGATACTATATGAAAGCTAGTATTGATAGGCAAATGTTGATCTTTTCAGAAAGAACATTTCCCACTCAAAGGTATATGACGTCATTAAGATTGATCATCTCCCTCTACACTCGGCACTTAGATGGACAGTCCATGTGGTGCCAATTAGGTTCACACTTTTTCCAAGTTCTTATTTAAAGCCTAATAAAACCTGTAAGAATCACAGAAAAAACTCAGGCCTTTAATTAGAAGCATGTTGATTTTTTTTTGTTGTTAACCTATCCTATTCAAGAGCGAATAAGTATATTGGAATATAGAAGTAAATATTTTTGCAAGGGCTGTCACTGCACACTGTACCTAACTTTAATGCACTGTATATGTATTGCATATGCATCCACAGTTTATTTTTAAGGGAAAAATATGACATTAAAATATAACTTTAATTTATTCATATTGCTGCTCTTTTCCCAAATGTATTTGTCAGAAACATTTCTTTACTTTAAATTGTAAAAGCAATGCATGTTCATTGGAGGAATTTAGAGAATATAGAAGGGTCTTAAGATTTCTAGTCTCCTCTAGTCCCCTCCCCCACCTCCTTGTCCATCAGGCTCACTCCTTTCCTGGTCACAGATGGCAGCTGCGGTTCCACCTACTGCCTGCTGATAAAACCACATTGTGTGGAAGAAGGCTGCCTCTTCTCAGGGGTCTTCACTTTTATTGAGATATAATTTACATACCATAAAATTTACCCATTTAAATATGAAAATCAGTGTTTTTTTAGTATGTTGACAAAATTGTACGCAAATCACCATTCTAATTCCAGAATATTTTCATCACTTCAAAAAAGCAGCCACTTCCATCCCCTTCCCCCCTCAGTCCCTGGAAATCACTCATATGTGTTTCATCTCAATGGATTTTGCCTGTTCTAGACATTTCATATGAATGGAATCTTACAGTATGTCACCTTGTGTGTCTGGCTTCTTCCATAGCATACATTTTCAAGGTTTGCCGCTGATGTTTTATAGGGTACTATTAAATATCTACATTACCATAATGTTGAGGTCTAATAATTGAAACATTTCATTGTTTAGGCATTTAAGTGTATGAAACCATTTTAATAATATATTTGTATTTTGCTGACATTAAATAAAATTCATTACGATGGGAAAAAAAGACTTGCAGAACGATACATTTAAATAAGTTCTAAATGTGGGATATACCTTGACTAAAGGCACAGGTAAGTATCATAGACTCTGTGTGAATTCTGAATAACTCTGATTTAATTCTACAGGTATTTAACAGAATTTGTAAACCTAGGCAATGTTTCAGCTCTTCGAACTTTCAGAGTATTGAGAGCTTTGAAAACTATTTCTGTAATCCCAGGTAAGAAGTGATTGGTGTGAAGCATTAGGCCACTCATAACTCCAACTATTTGGGAGATGTTCTTTGTTTGTTTGTGTGTGTGTTGTCACTGTGTTTGTGTGTAAACTCCCCCATTACAGATATGTGACAGAGTTTGTGGACCTGGGCAATGTCTCAGCGTTGAGAACATTCAGAGTTCTCCGAGCATTGAAAACAATCTCAGTCATTCCAGGTGAGAGTGGGGTTAAACACCGAGGCTGACTTTGTTCTTTTGGAGGAAAGCCAAGGAAAACTTTCTCTTATGGAATTTTAATTAAATTTGACTTCTTACGTTTTTCACAATTGTTATTAAAAGTCAGCCTTTGAGTTTAATCAATTGCATGGGTCTTAGAGGATGAAGATGACCATTTGGCTCACATCTCAACTTGAAATTTTCCCTCCTAACAGTTCATTTTCCATTTTCCTTTTCCAGGACTGAAAATTTCAACTTGTTTTAATTGCTTTTCATATAGTTAAGAAAAGAGAGAAAAAATATCAGCATGGGAGTATTGCATGACACACTGTTTTTTTAATCTTTCCTCAACAAACCATTTCTTAACTGAAAAACTAGTAAATTGTAACTATCTGCTGCAATTCAGCCTCTTCTTTGTTTTGGTGTCATTATAGAGAGATGGTTTGTTTGACAAGCATTTACTGAATTAGCACTTTTAAAAATTATTTTCACAACTGAGTGTGGATATGGTCTGAGCAACCAAATTTTTCATTTTGACCATTTGGCTATTCTTTGGAAATATTTTACAGTTTCTAATCATTTACTGTAATGTATAGAAACAAAATGTATATATAAAACAGCAAATCCACCCTTTTGAGCTAGTAGGCTTTTTCTGAATTCAGTTATCTCAGGTCATTGATTTGCTATCATGCATGCATTTCTAGGAAATGCTTGCCTTTTGTTTCTGTTTCTCGTTCAGAGGCTTTATTTCATCAGGAACATCTTTTGTTCCCCCCGCTGTATTCAGGCCTGAAGACTATCGTGGGGGCTCTAATCCAGTCGGTGAAGAAGCTCTCTGATGTCATGATCCTGACCGTGTTCTGTCTGAGCGTCTTTGCGCTGATCGGGCTGCAGCTCTTCATGGGCAACCTGAAGCATAAATGTCTGCGGAATCCACTTGAAAACAACGAAACATTAGAAAGCATAATGGATACCCTTGAAGAAGAAGACTTTAGAAGTAAGAGCGTCCCTACAGTTGTTAATAGGCTGAAATAAGGCTACAAGTATTACTGTCTTTTAGCAATTAAATGTTGCTTTCATTTTAATTATTCCAAAATTATTCAAATATATAAAAAGTTGCTACAGTGCAAATTTACATATGTTATATTTTCATAAATCTCCCTGGTTCTAAGCTTTTTAGCTGTTCTGGTGATGGAAACATGAGATAGTTCCATAATTCTCAATTTTTGTATGATAAAAAAGAATAAATTTGCTCTGCAGAAAGAAATTTAGCTATGAATTAATAATATTAGCCATTACATTTCATTACAAGATATATATTTTATATAATATAATATTATTGAATAATTCATAATTATGTTTACTTTATAGTGTTATTCATTATATGATAATATGTTTTTACACTTGTACTTCTAACATCATATAGTTAATTATAACAATAATATTATTACATATCAAAATGTCTCGATATTATTTTTGAAGATCTGTGTAAAGCAGAACAGTTTACTGTGCTTTATCAACGCTATCTTTATATTAGAACCATTGATGAGTTTCACAGCTCTTTCTAATGGCTTCCCTCAGTCTAGCAATGGCGTCACATCCAGGTTTAATTCATCAGAAGTAGCTCTGTAGGTACCGTATAAGGTGATCTGTACCCACAGTCTCAGAAGCCTGCTTACTTCACAAGTGTGTTTCACAGAAAGCACGAACTTCATGTTTTCTGAACAACTATCCCTTAATACAGTTTCTCTCACTGGAGCTGTTGATGAATTTGGGTGAGAATGAACTTGAGCAAGATTGTACTTTCTGTCTGACACCTGCCATGTGTCTGTATGATGTTGCCCGCATGAGCCCATAAACCTCAATAGATAATTAGATCCAGAGGTGGCGTGGAAAGCAAGAAATCTTTCAAATATATGTGTCTTTGACAGAAGGAGATCAGGCAGTAAAGGTCAGGATTCTCCTCGGATAATAAAGGAACATATACATCATCTATTTATTTTACTAAATGTTTATTTTCCCACTCACTGGGGAAGATTAAAAAAATAATGAAATATAGCTAATATAGTAAAATACTGTAAATAAAGAAAACAGAAAAAAATAGAAGCTTAAAACAAGAAAGCTGAAGTTTTTCAAGTAAAATATTTAATGTATATTTCTTTACTACCAGTATTTGATGAGGAATTTAGTACGTATTTCCTTCCTTTTTATCTTATTTTTCCAGTTTCTGATTTTGATTAATATGATCTTAAATTTTATTTCCAAAGAATTTTATTTCTCAATTTATATGCCATAAAAAATTTGTTTTATAGGTAATTGTTGACATTTACATTCTGTTTTGTGAATCAGTATACAACTCTTATTTAAACTTAACTTTTTTTACTAGGATCACTATCGGCCCTTTTATTCTGAATTTTGGCCCTGTTCCTGAGTTTATAATTTGAAAGATTTTTTTAACCTTCTGGAATTGTTTCAAGCAATTTTTTTTTTGAAAAGAGTGGAAAGAGGGGCTGGCCTGGTGGTGCAGCAGTTAAGTTCTCACCTTCCACTTTGGCGGCCCAGGATTTGCCAGTTCAGATCCTGGGTGCGGACCTACGCAATGGTTGTCAAGCCATGCTGTGGCAGGCATCCCACATATAAAGTAGAGGAAGATGGGCACAGTTATTAGCTCAGGGCTAGTCTTCCTCAGCAAAAATAGGAGGATTGGTGGTAGATGTTAGCTCACGGCCTATCTTCCTCAAAAAAAAAAAAAAGGAGTAGAAAGAGCCCTTGAATTTTGCAATGTATCTTCATGTTGCATTTGTACATGAATGAATGACAGCTTAGCTAACAATGACATTTTATACCCCACAATCCTCTCCCAATTCTGTACATTATTCTTGATTTTCTTCTAAAATATAGTTTTAGAGAGGTGATGTTTGTGTCAAGTCTGAATTTGGTTTCCTACCTGTTTTCCGGGTTGTAGAAGCCAGGTCTTACTGCAGTATTTATTCCAGCATTCAATTATCAACGTGTGTTTATTAAGTGCTTCCCTGAGGTAGACACTGTGCAAGTTTCTGAAGCTATAGCAATGAACATGATGGCCTCAGCCCCTACTTTCACAGACTTTATATTCTAGTGGGAATGAAAGATTAAAAAGAGGGAATGGACAGACAAATAAAAGGTATTGCAAGTTTAATAGATGCTATGCAAAGAAAGTAAATCTCCAGGACTGAGATACCAACTAAAGGAGAAGACCTCTCCAAGGATTTAAACAGAGATCTAAAGGATGATAAGAAGTCGTAAAATAGTGTAAGTGTAGATGGGAGGGTGTATGGGGGCTACTGCTTGAGTTAGAAGGAATAGCATGTGGAAAGACCCTGAAACAAGAAAGAATATTATGTGTTTAAAGAATGGAAAAACAGTAGTGTGGTTAACTTCAGCAAAGGAGAGACAGATGGCCAATGGAGAAAGTAAGAGAAAAACGCAGGGATCATATCATGAAGGATGATTTAGCCCATGGGAAGGAGTTTGGATTTTATTTTAAATGCAGTGGTTTGACTCACTTTTTCTGCCATATGGAGAACTGGTTGGGCAAGGCTGGATGGTAGATTGGTATAAGGAAGGCCAGTTATGATGTTGTTTCTTTTATTCAAAGAAGAGAAGATTGTGGCTTCATCTAGAGTGGTGGTAGAAAGTGATGAGTAAGTTCAAGATAAAATCTACAGAACTTGCTGATGGATTAGAGAACAGAGGAGGGCTTGAGGAAGTCTTCTAGGTTTCTGACTACAGTAACTGGATGAGTGGCAATGCGAATTGAGAGAAAGGTGGCAGGTTTGTAGGGAAAAGTCACTATTAACCCATTAAAATTAAGATGTCATTGAGAGCTCCAAGTGGAGATAAAAAGTAAACAATTGGAGATTTAAGCACAGAGATTAGAGGGACTGCCTGGCTTGGAGTTACACATTTCAAAGTAATCAGTAGAAAGAAAGGATATATACACACATACATCATTCTGGAAAACCCTGACGTTTATAAGTAGGTAGAGAATTGGCAAAGGAAGTTTAAAGCAAATTTAGTGTTTAAAAGATGTTCAACTCCATAACCCTAGGAAATCAGGTGGAGAGGAGGACCCAGAAAGACACAGAGAAGGAGGAACCAGTAAAATAAGAAGCAGAGATATTAATTGTGAAGCCAAGAGAAGAAAGTATGTTGAGGAAAAGGGAATGCTTGTGTTGAATGATGCTGCAAGACCAAGGATTAAGAATAATGAAGATAGAGAAATATACATTAGCTTGAACAACAAGGAAATCATCAGAGACTTTCATGAGAAAATTTTAGTAGAGTACTAGGAGCACAAGGTTGGACTAAGATGGTGACGGGTGAATAAGATGTCAGGAAGAAGACAAGACAGTATGCGTAGAAAATTCTTTCATAAATTTGGCTGTAAAGGGAAGCAGAATAATGGGGACAATGGCTGGTATTTTTTTAAAGATGAATTTTCATAGGGATATTTTTCTAGTGATAGAAATGAATAAGAAGTAAAATATGGATTAATAATTCAGGAGAGACGGGAGAAGTCAAGACGTTGAGAAAGTGGAAGAACAAAGAGGAGAGACATCTCCACCATTGAAGCAGGAGGAAAGATGGAGGAGCAGGCTGAAGAGTTATTAGAAAAGGATTAAGTCAAACCCAATGGCTTTTATTTCCTCAGAAAAGTGTAAGATGGGATCATTGACTGACAGTGTAAATGAATAAGAGGAAATTTTACAGAAGGTTTGAGGCGAATGCACTCTGTGGTCATCTTAGGGAATGGAACATGGAGTCTATTTTGAGTGCCAATTTTATATCAGAGATCATCTATTTAAAATGTAATCATTCACTTGGATGTGGGAGTTTCTCCAATAACATTCCGCCACTTGGGAGCAAGTATGGAGTAGGCGAATGCTAGATTATGTGTGGGATTAGGGTTCTTCCAGGTTAGTACGATAGACTGTGAGAGAGGCATGAAGTTGAGGGAATTGTAAGACAGTGATGATAATGAATGCTCGTGGATTCTAAACTGGACAAAGAAAGAACTGAATTCAAGAGTTGGTTGATAGATCATGAGAAAATTGTGAGCTAAATGAATTCAAATTCTTGAAGACATCAAAGAATTATAATGGTAAAGGCAACCTACATACAAAACCTGAACATCTTCTAAAACTCTTTTCTGGGACATACAGCAAAGCCTCTTTGGAGGTGCTTTTTTAATTCATTATCACTGTCTAGCCTCATGTTCGATAACATAAAATTTATAAATTTCCCTTGGTGCTGCACATTGTCTACTTTGACACTCATCAAACTTCCTTGCTACTACAGATGAAGGAAGTGTTCATGTGCAGAGTTCATAGCTAAATTTCCAGGAGTTATTGGGCATTATATAGTGCGGTTCTATTGGCATAAAGGGGGATAGTCTCTTACTACTGGTCTGCACTACTACCAGGGCTTTTCCTGACTCCTTCATGTACAGCTCTTTCTTTGTGGGGACTACATCTCCCAGAATGCAGTGTGTCATGTGCAGGCAGTCTGCCTCTACCTGATTCCCTGAACTAGTCTTCTCCAAGTTGATTTATTGTCCCTCGGTTAGGGAATAAACCCTGGGTTCTGAAAGCCCAAGCCATACATAGGTTGCTATAAGCTGTCTTTCTGAGCCAGGTCAGATAAAACTAATCACGGAATGTTTAGGTCACCAACTATTTTTACCATTCTGCTCCAATGCCCTCAAGTCAGTAGAAAATTACCCCAGAATCTGCCCTAGATTGAATATCAGTCCAGATTTTTGTTGTGTGAATTTTGTAATTTTCTGTTTCTTTTTTTCCCTCTTTGTATTTTACTGTGAAGTGGAGACTTATCCATTACTACTCACCGCCTTTGCCATGATACTGCATTATACTTATTTAACAGCTTTATTGAGAAATAATTCACATACCATAGAATTCCCCCTTTTAAAGTGTACAGTTCAGTGTTTTGTAGTGTATTCACCGAGTTGTGCAACCATCATCACTTTCTAATTTTAGACTATTTTCATCTCCCTCAAAAGAAACCCTGTACTCACTGGCGATCATTCCCCGTTCCTTCCTCCCCCGAGTCCCTGACAACCACTAATCTGCTTTCTGTCTCTATGCGTTGGCCTATTCTGAACATTTCTTATAATTGAAATCATGCAATATGTGGCCTTTTGTGTCTGCCTTCTTCTACTCAGCATATTTTTAAGGTTCATCCGTGTAGCGTGTAGTAGTAATTCATTTCTTTTTATTGCTAAATAATATTCCGTTGTATGTATGTATTACATTTTGTTCATTCATTAGTTGATGGACATCTGGGTTGTTTCCACTTTTTGGCTATTGCGAATAATGCTGCTATGCACGTTCATGTGTAAGTTTTACTGTGGACATATGTTTTCATTTTTCTTTGCATTACATTTTTGCTTTACATGTTGACCTTAAATTCTCTTGAGGCTAATTATCCTAATAATTTAACGTCCACTTGCTTGGTAATTAAAGTATTCTGCAAGACGAGAGTGAGCCACTCCCATTGCTTTACCTTTCATCATTCTTGTACTGGATTGAGTATGTTAGCCCTGCACATGCTAGTACAGGCAGCTCAAGAGCCCATTCTTACAGGGCAGCTCCTTGATTGGTAAATGGGAACCAGTGTTACTTTAAAGGATAATTCTAAAGTAATCCTTCCCTAAGAAAAATATCTTGAAGGCTCATGTATAAAAAGTTGCATCTTAACCCCCTCCATCCTCATTCTTGTGTGCCCACCCTCCTGAGGCACAGGATTTTTTTTCAATAAAGTTGTTCATGCACACTCTCACCTAAATTTTTACCTCAAACTAAGAGGCTTTATTGTTTTCTTTGTGTCTTCTAAAATTTGTGTCTTCTGTGTAGGACAAAATGATGATGTGTAAGTCAGTCAATTAATCTTATCTGAAATTGTTGAATAGTTTAATAATTGCTGCTCTTTGAGCAGCTGTGTAGAATGTGTGGATCACTGCATTAAGTGCTTTACATGAAGTATCCTATTTAATACCATTCAACACCTCTACAAAGTAAGTATTCTTGTCCACGTTTAACAGATACAGTGGTTAAATCTTAAAGTGGTAAGATAATGTACCAACATAGGAAGGGGGAGAAGCAACATTCAAATCCAGGTGTATCTGACTTCAACGTCTTTCTTCTACTATTACTCCAAAGCCTCCTGATAATTATATCTTTATTCTTTGGACTTGAGCCAAACAGGAAGTTGGGCCCTTGTTAAAAACAATGGATTTTTTTAAAAATCCTTTATACCTTTACTATAGATGTTTGGATCAGCTTCCTGTCTTAAGAATAAGTCTCCATTACATCTGAAAATGGCCACAAAGTGTACCATGCATGAAAGGGGAAGTGTGCATTTCTTTCACTGCTATATCCTGAACGTCTGGAACTTAGTAATTCCTAAATAAATATTGGTTGGTGAATAAAGAAGAGAATGTCAGAAGACAAGTTTTGTCCATTTGTAGTTTTGCCTTGCTGACTGTACCTTTTCAGGACTACTCTGGGGCTCAATCAGGGGCTCCCTTCCTTCTCTTCCCTTCCCCAGCAACACCTTCTCTCTGGGTTAACTCATCAAGTCTGATGGCTTTGAAAACTATCTACTTGTTGGTGACTCCCATCTTTAGGTCTCCATCCTTGATAGCTCTACTGACCTCAAGACTTTCATATCCATCCGATCACCTACTTTATAATACCTAATAATTATCTCAAACTAAGCACAGCTGAAATAGAACTCCTGGTTTTTCCTCAGGCCATTTTGTTCCCCAGTCTTCCTCATTTCGGTAACTGGCGCCACCGTCTTACCAATGGACCTGTCTTTGTGTCCTCTCTCTTCCTCACACCCCACGTGCACTCCATCCACAAATCCCTGTCCACTCTATTTTCATCTTCTCTCCATATCCACAGCTACTCTTTGAACATTAGCCATGTCGTCTCTCACAGTAGTCACTTACCTTGTATCCTTGCTTCCACACTTGCTCTCTTGTAGTCCATAGTCCACAAAGCAACCATAGAGACTCTTTAAAATGGTAATTATTCTCTCATGTCTTTGCCTTCCACTTCTATTATTTCTAATCATACTTAAAATCAAAACTCCTTTCCAGGACATGCAAAGCCTTACACGACCTGGCCCCTGTCTGCCCCTGCCACCACAGTCCTCCCCACTCACTACATGTAGCCAGGCTGGCCATTTGCTGTTTCTTCCATACAACAACTTCATTTCCATCTCAGGCCTTTGCTCTTGCTCTTCATCCTGCCAAGATGTTTCTTCACCAGGATCTTGGAATGGCTGCCTTCTTTGTAGCATTTAGGTCCAGTTAAAATGTCATCTCTTTAGAAAGGGCTCTCTGACCACATTTTATCACATTTTCTTAATTTAGTTTCTTTGGGGCATTTATCACTATCTGAATGTACCTTGTATATTTATTTATTTACTTAAGTGTCTTCCTCTATCCCCAACCTCCACCTCTACCTAAACGTAAAGAAAGTACCATAAAACTAATGATCTTGTTTATCATCGTATTCATTGCCTGGCCCATAAGAGGTTATTAATAGACCTTTGAGGGAAACTATATGAGAATATAAAAATAAATGAATGTGTATTCCTGGGACCAGGCCTGAATGTGTGTGAATATGTCTATATTAATTAACTCACCTGCTATATCACTCTTAAAGCTTACACTCCATAATGTTATATTGTTCAATTTCTTCCTAAACAGAATATTTTTATTACTTGGAGGGATCCAAAGATGCTCTCCTTTGTGGCTTCAGCACAGATTCAGGGTATGTAATATTTGTTTCGTTTTAGTCTAAAGGCTGCAAAAAAAAAGGAAAAGCATACTCGGTTTGCTAATCAGAACCTTTGATGCTATATTATTTTCACGTATTTCATGGCATTATTTGACCCATTCTGTCCCACAGCAAGTCCAGACTTTAAAACATCCCTAGTTAATGAATATTTTTGAAAGCAAGACTTTGAGGTAATGTTTGAATTCAAACAAGATACAAGTCATACAAACCTTAAGAAAGTAAAAAAATTACTTCCAGAAAACCTCACCACGAGGTGATTGGATAGTTTCAAGCCTTTCTTCTTTCTGGAAAAAAGAGTGACAAAATCAACTTTGCTTTCCATCCTCAAATTCTACTCATTCTCCAATAAAGTATGACTCATAGGTGACTAAATGCAGTGACATTTTGGCCACTCTAAACAAAAGGATCCCATTGATTTGAGTAAAGATGTTTTAAGAATCTCATATTTATGCAAATACCCATTTTTCTCTTTCTCCTATACACCAACTTCATTTCTGCTGCAGGATCTTTGTCTTGCTCTCCCCCTGCCCAGATATTTCCTCACCAGGCTCTGTGTACACTGGGGACGTTAAAAATAAACAAGATAATGTTGCTGCTCCCAAAGACACCTCAGAACACTGTGTTTGTGTACAGTCACGCATTGCTTAATGATGGGGATACATTCTGAGAAATGCGTCATCAGGCGATTTTGGTCATTGTACAAACAGCATAGAATGTACTTACACAAACCTAGATGGTATAGCCCACTACACATCTAGGCTAGATGGTACTAATCTTATGGGACCACCATCCTATATGTGGTCCATCGTTTACTAAGACATCAATATGCGGCACATGACTGTAATGGCATCGTAGATACCAATCCATCAGTTTTAGAAAGAAAAAAGTCTTAAAACTGAAAATCTTTATGAACTTACACAATTGCTATATTTTGACTATTTTTGGTTCTAATTCACTCCAAGAATAATTTGAGGGGACTCAGTTTTGATAGAGGTCTACAAATCAATCTTTATGGATACAAGAACTATTGTAAGACATCTGGTGGAAGTTTCCAAGTTTTGATGGCGATGATGATGAAAAACTAATAGCTACTACCATTTATCAAATGCTTTCTAAATGCAGGAACCAGGCTAGGTAATTTGCATACATGATCTTCTTTAAACTTAATAACAATCTTAACCTTTTGTAGTAGGTGTATTTTCCTGTTTTCACAGAAGGAGGAAACTGTGCCTTGAAAGATTTAAGCAATTTGACAAAGTCACCAACTAGTCAGTAGCAGGGGTGGGATTCAAACTCGGTTCTTCCTGACTCCAGATAACGTGTTCCTTATCCTTATTCAATAGTGTCCCCCTAGAAAAGGATCCTTGAGTTTCTGACTGTTCTGTAGTACTCTTTAGCTTGCATTCTGAAGGCATCCTAACTTGTGATATTCTTTTTCATATGCAGTCAGTGTCCAGAAGGGTACATTTGTGTGAAAGCTGGCAGAAACCCCGATTATGGCTATACGAGCTTCGACACTTTCAGTTGGGCTTTCTTAGCCTTGTTTCGGCTAATGACCCAGGATTACTGGGAAAACCTTTACCAACAAGTGAGTGCCAAGAGAAATATTCATTGCATTTTGGATGGCATAAAAATCTGATGGATGTTCCTTACCAACCTTATATATGAGATGTTTTATTCTATTTAGAATGGAGAAAACTGTTGTCTTATTACGAAAATTAGACATGGTTTATTTCCAGCACTATTAGCATGGATACTTTTTTAAATCATAAATTATTTTCTTATCTTTTCTTGGCTTATTTGATTTCTAGTTTTCTTTCCCTCTCTCTGAATACAGCATCCCATGGGGTCCTAAGTAAATGATAGGAAATATGCTGTAATCTTCTCTCATAGCACACCCACACACAGACTGCTTTCCACATCTGCCTCCCTGCTTGGAGTGCCCTGAACACCAGACGCTCCTTTGCTCACGGTGCTTTATTTTTTGAACTCCCATGTACAATTGTTAGGGATTGAATTGTATCCCCCCAAATTCATGTGTTGAAGTCATAACTCCCAGTACCTCAGAATGACTATATTTGAAGTTAAGGCCTTTAAAGAGGTAATTAAGTTAAAATGAGGTTTTTAGGGTGGGTCCTAATCCAATCTGACTCGTGTCCTTATAAGAAGAGGAGATTAGGACAGGAGAGACACCAGAGGGAGACAGCAGAGATGCACACACAGAGAAAAGGCCATGTGAGGACTCAGGGAGAAGGTGGCCATCTGCAAGGCAAGGAGAGAGGCCTCAGGAGAAATCAACATGCCGACACTGATCTTGGACTTCCAGCCCCTAGAACTGTGAGCAGTTGATTTCTGTTATTTAAGCCATCCAGCCTGTAGTATTTTGTTATGGCAGCCCTAACAAACGATTATAAGAATTAAAGACTCAATTCACTTCCTAAATTTGCCTCTCCCAATTCAATTGCTCCTTCCTCTCAACTTCCATGCCCTTTGAATATTCTTCAGTTTATAGCATCCATCTCTTCTACTGTAATTGTTAATTCACATGGTTATTTCCTCTAACTTGAATATGAACCTCTTGAACCTGTGGGCTCTATCGTTGTTTTACTTATATATTCTCAGCACCCAACCCCAAGAGGAAGGAGACCAAAATGATTATTCTGAATCTTGAATAATAATGAATCACTTTGCTCAGAATTGCTGCAGATTCTTCTTTTGGCCTGTTTTATGTTTATTTAATTTCTGAGATTATTATAAATGAGTACAGAAATTATAAGAAAATATACTTCACAGGAAAAAAGAAATGCAAATGACTTCTTAAATATGCAAAAAGATGCTCACCTTTACTCAAAATTAAAGAAATGCAAATTAAAATTAGAGTGACATAATTTTTTACCTGTCATAATGACAAAGATATATATACCTTTGACTGATATATGAGGAGGCAGACTTTCCCCCCCATTGCTGGGTACCACTGCTGAGGATAACAAGGAAATTTCTATGAAAGTTAAAATGAGTATACTCATTAATCTAACAATTCCACTACCAAGAATTTATCTAAGAGAAGATATCAGTAACCACAGTAACTAACAAAAAGGGAATATGAGTAACTCGACATTAGAGATTGAAAGGAGAGACTTACTTTTCATTTAATACCTGTTTGTACTATTTGAATGTTTTACCATATATACATTTTAAATTTTTTAGTACATGTTACTTAAAAATAAACATAAAATGAATAGATAAATCCATATAATAAGGCTATCTACCTTATGTGAACATAATCTATCATTATTACTGCTTCTTGTTAAAGATAGAATTTTATTAGTAAAAAAGACTAGATATTATCTGGTCCTATAATTTGAAAATAAGTAAAGCAGCTAGTTTTTGAGAAATTTTCAGATTGTGGAGAAAAAATTCAAGGTTATTATTATACTTAATAATAATCAAGAATCATACCTAATTTTAGTACAAGTTTAATAGATTGCTATATCCTTTGCACTGAAAAAGTGTGTATTTTAAAACATTCTCTTCCATGGAGATACAATTTTATTCCTTTATATTTTTGATAACATGAGATTATACAGAACTGCCCTATTTACCCATGCCTAACATGCCATTCAAGTTGAAACAAAGAAATTTGTTTTATTAAAATAATTTCCATTTTTCCCTAGACACTGCGTGCTGCTGGGAAAACCTACATGATCTTCTTTGTTGTGGTGATCTTCCTGGGCTCCTTTTATCTAATAAACTTGATCCTGGCTGTGGTGGCCATGGCCTACGAAGAACAGAACCAGGCAAACATCGAAGAAGCTAGGCAAAAAGAGTTAGAATTTCAACAGATGTTGGATCGTCTTAAAAAAGAGCAAGAAGAAGCTGAGGTATTGTTATTTGGTTTAAAATTCTTCCTAGAAGTAGACATGCAAAGGAGAACAACAGAGTCCCTGTGGCCTTCCCTAAGGAGATTTTCCTTAATGGATTTCTTAATGTAAACTGCGTTTTCCTTCTGGTGTGGTCAAAGGAACCAATTCTGGCTTGAGTTAGAATTGACATCTGTCCCACCGCTCTTTTACCCATAATCAGCTCCCTCCAGCACAAAGACCATTCTAAGCTGTTCCTCATAAGCCTGTTACCCACGATGCCTCAGTATGTATGACATTATGCAAATTCCCAAAACATATATGATGTATTTCCCCGGAGTAACAATTCTGTACAAAAATGTAGGGAAAATTATTTTAATGTTAACATTAACAGGTACTCTATGGGGTAGAAAGCAAAATGTGCATCAATTTTTGTTAATGTTGCAATGATTTTTAAGATAAAACATGAGTTGTTAAGAAAAGCATACTTATGATTGTGGCCACTTTAGGCTAAGTCACAAATTCTTGAAGATTTTTTCTTACTCCTCTCTCTAAAGGGGTGCTTCAGTGGAAACATTTGAGAAGGTTTATACTAAGAGAATCAAAATTTCAAATATTCTGCAAGAGTCTTAAAATTTCTTCGACGGTTTGACCTAGTTAAATCTCTTTGAGGAATCTAATATGTTGGGAGGAGGGTAGATTTTCTGCATCTGTAATGCAGAAAAACTTTGATGCAGAGACTTGTTTGGTGTAGTATTTTAATAATATTAAACATTAGAAAGCACTTAAGTTTTCAAAAATTCAAAAATTAAGAGGATTATGACATTTTTGTATTATTCAGCCATAAAATTATGTGTTTTAAGAATATCATGACAGGAAAAGGTGTTAGTACAACAATGTATTAAGTAGTAGGATACAAAATTGAGTATAAGATACAAAAAATCTAAAAATTATGTGTATAAAGACTGGAAGAAATATTACTCCAATTATTTTGGGTTGTAGGGTTATGAGTGATTTTTATTTTTTGTCCACAATATTTTTATTTTCCAAATTTTCACAAAGATTGTTTATTTTAATAATAAAAACTTAGTTTTTTTTATACAGTCATGCATCGCTTAACAATGGGGATACATTCTGAGAAATGCATTGTTGGGCAGTTTTGTCATTGTGCGAACATCACGGAGTGTACTGAAGGAGGAACAAAATTTACCACCCCAAAATGTCTCTCTTTAATGTGAGGATTATTTTAGGCTGTTTTCTTTTTTTTTCATGAGGAAGATTGTCCGAGCTAACGTCTGTGCCAGTCTTCCTCTGTTTTGTATGTGGGACACTGCCACAGCATGGGTTGATGAGCAGTGTGTAGGTTGGTGCCTGGGATCTGAACCCAGGAAACCCTGGCCACCAAATTGGAGCCTGGGAACTTAAGCAGTACACCACCGGGCTGGCCCTGGGCTGATTAGTTTTAAAAAACAAGACTCAGAAAGTTTGTCTCGTTACCTCCCCCTTAACTGCCTAAAAGAATTCAAATTAAAAACACCTGTCTCAGGAAGTGAGCTATCACCTTAGCGCAACATGAACTAGGTGGTAGAGAGAGAGAAAGCTAGAAAAGTCTGCTTGTTGGGCTCCTCTCTGTCTTCTTCTCTTTCTATGTGGCAAAACACTTGTTTCCAAACATTTGCTCCTTTTCACCTACCTGTGAATTGCCTTCTTTCCCTTTGAAGTCCCTGACTCCTCCCATCCCCAACATCTTCTTTTGTCTTTACCTGAGGATGACATTTAAGGGAGGGCATTGGCCATTTTGGCAAGTTACTTGGTTTTTCTGGGTTTCTCCCAAGTATATGCTATTAAACCTTTGTTTGTTTTTTTCCTGTTAACTTGTCTCATGTCAATTTAATTCTTAGACCAGCCAGAAGAACCTAGAAGGATAAAGTAAAATTTCTTCCTTTCTTACAGTACTGACACTAACCTAGATGGAATAGCCTACTACACACCTAGGTTATATGGAACTAATCTAATGGGACCACTGTTGTATATGTGGTCTGTCATGGACTGAAATGTCATTATGTGGTGCATGATTGTAAAGGGGTAACACTAGATTATCCCAGGAATTTCCCAGGGAACCACTAGGAAAGAAATCTCTTTCATTTTCTTCAGATATTATTCTGTAATAATTCATTTTACTTTTCAGGCAACTAATTTTTCATTAAACTATAGAGTGTCAGATTCTAATGATAATATTGAATTACTTACCTGGACAAGATATAAAACCAAATTATCTTAACACATGGTTTATGTGAGTTTCACATCCCAGAATTACCTAGTAAAACTTTCCCATGTACCATTAAAGATTGCTTTACTGTAAATAGAGTAATAGTAAATAATAGTTTAATTTCAAAGCACAATGGGGCTTTATTACAATGCAGGAGAAGCAATAAATATATTCTTTGTAAGCTCTCTGGTCATCGTGCAAAGAAAATGACATTATTTCGTGTACAAGGGATATGATTATATGCACGGTGTAATTAAATTAATGGTAGAGAGGATTTCCTCTCTCGTAATAGGATTTCCAAGACTTGGGAATGACTCACTGTGTGTGTGACCTCTTGGTTCAACAGGCAATAGCAATGGCAGCAGCTGAATATACAAGCATTGGGAGAAGCAGAATTATGGGCCTCTCCGAGAGTTCTTCTGAGACATCCAAACTGAGCTCTAAAAGTGCTAAAGAAAGAAGAAACAGAAGAAGGAAAAAAAATCAAAAGAAGCTCTCCAGTGGGGAAGAAAAGGGAGATGATGAGAAATTGTCCAAATCGGAGTCAGAGGAGAGTATCAGGAGAAAAAGTTTCCACCTTGGCATTGAAGGCCATAGGCGAGCACACGAAAAGAGACTGTCTACCCCTAACCAGGTACCTCAGAAACCGTCAAATGCATCTCCCTGGAGGCAGTATTATAGAACACAGTGTTTCCTTCTGAGGGTAGGGACCTCAGGAAAAGAGAGTGAGTGACTTCATCAGTATGTTTTTAGGTAAAAACCTATTGATTACTGGTCATTTATGGAAAGAACATAGATGTACATAGATTTTTAATTTGACCATTTTTAAAGAAGCTTACAGTTTCATAATTGTCATATCTTCTCTAATAAACAAATTTTCAAAACAAAATATTCGTGAGAACCATTGTAGAAATGAAGGAATTATTTACAGTAAAGATTAACTTTTACATTTTTATTTAGACTGTATTTTGTCATGCCTCATTGGTTAAAAACTAATCTTAGACTAGTTTCTCCTCTTTTCTTCACCACTGTAGGTACTGGTGTCACCAGAGTATCAGTCACCCAAGCTGGAAAGTTTGGAGACACCTTGCCAGTCCCCACCCACAACTGCATCAGCTACTCACATCTAGTCCCATAGTCTTATTTCTGCTTGTGTGCAATTTATGTTTCTTCCTTTTTCCACTGAAATCTCCATATTTCAGGTCTCCTTGCCTACGGACCTCCAAAATGAACCGTTGCTTCTATTCTCCTTAACACTTCCCTGTTTTCCATTGCACAACCTTTCCAAATCGTTTTTCTAAAACAAAGCTGTCCCTCTGCTCAACTTAAAAACAAAAAAACTCTGTTGAAAAGTACTGACTACAGAACCAGCCCCATATCTTATCCATGCTGTGGACTGACTTCAGCCTCATTTCCCACCTTTCTCTACCTTCAGGTACCCTCAGGCCACCATAATTGTCCATTCTTACCAACATCCTGTACTTTCACACCTTTATTACTTACTACACGTGGTTTTCTCTAAGTGGGATGGTTTTCTTCCTTGTTTTGCTCCTGCCATAGTACCACACAGTCTCACCCATTAGCTCAGGTGTCGCTTGTCCCACAAATTTTCCTCTGTCCTCTCCACTGCTGCCAATTTGCTGTTTGGTGCCCCACTCAGAATTACTATCCTTCTCATCTGTCTTCATTTAAAATTTTTAGCTTCTAGCAAAGTCTGCAAGACCCTGCCAGATATAAACAGAAATAAAAGATAGAGTCCCTGCCTTCAAAGACTTGGTAATCTACTTGGGGAGACAGACCTTGAATACATGCTCTATCAATAAAAAGAAATATGACAAGAAGTCCAAGCTAGTTTTAAGGCAACGACCTTGTCATACTCATTTCCATCTTCCACAAAGCCTGCCACTTTGTCCTTTACATAGGAAGCACTAGCATTTATTGAATTAGATAATTCCAAAGAATATGCATTCAATTTGGCTTGTGGGCACAGTTTATCCTGGACGTGAGTCATCTAAATGTGACTTTTTTTCCCTCTTTGGTATTGGGCAACTTCTTTTCCAAGTTCTAATATTTTATGACTTTGTAAACTCATTGGTATTAAAAGATCTTTCTTAACACACCTTAACTGAGCTCTCAATATGTAAGTTGGATTACAAGCAATGGAATGCAAAGAAGCATAGAGTGGTCTTTGGCCTCAAGAAAGTTTCAGTACTTATGGAACTTAGGGATTGATACATGAAAAGCTAAATAGCAGATATAAATACCAAATTCATTTTTTAAGTGGTATGTTCTTTATAGCAAAATGAAAGGTACAGAAAGAATGGAGAAGTCACTCTACGCTGGAATAGTAGAGAACTCTCCAGCAACGAATAATTTACCTGGTCCTAAAAGGATGAATTCTTCCAGTCTTTTCATCCCTTATTTGGAATGATTTTGTCTTCTTGCTGGATTGCTTTATTTTTAAATATGTTTCTTTTAAACCAGTGCAGAGTCACTGGCCCTCAGGTCAGTAGCTTCAGTGGTAGTTATGTGCTTCCACTTCTGTTTCTAGGTGCTTCAGCAGATACATGTCATCTTTTGTTTTTTCTGCAGTCACCACTCAGCATCCGTGGCTCCTTGTTTTCCGCAAGGCGCAGCAGCAGAACAAGTCTTTTTAGTTTCAAAGGTCGAGGAAAAGATATTGGATCTGAGACTGAATTTGCCGATGATGAGCACAGCATTTTTGGAGACAATGAGAGCAGGAGGGGCTCCCTGTTCGTGCCCCACAGACCTCGGGAGCGGCGCAGCAGTAACATCAGTCAAGCCAGTAGGTCCCCCCCAATGCTGCCGGTGAACGGGAAGATGCACAGTGCCGTGGACTGCAATGGTGTGGTCTCCCTGGTTGATGGACCCTCAGCCCTCATGCTCCCCAATGGACAGCTTCTGCCAGAGGTGATAATAGATAAGGCAACTTCTGATGACAGCGTAAGGACGTTTTAAATAGCTCAGGCATGGCTCGGCCCTTATTCTTGCATCAGTCAGTCTCTCTGCTGAAGGGACCTTCTCTCTGGTCCTGTGAATGGCTCTGCATTTTGCAATACTTTTTATGTTAAAAACACACCTTTAACTCATTAACTTAATCCTCATACTGTGTGTTGTAGACAGCTAATTCAAAAGATATTTAAAACCCCTCTTTTTAAAAAAGGTACTTATCTATTGATATACTTGAAGATTATAAATCATCCCTTGAGAATACCATTTATAAAAGATATACTTATCAGCACAGAACATGCATTGATAATGCTGATCTTATTGGTTCATAATGGTCCCATATCTGTGAGGAAATTTGGACTACATGTCACCTACTGCAATTTTTTTCAAGTCACTACTTAATATATAACTTATTGCAATGGATCTTATTTAAATTGTTTAATAATACTAATAATAATAGCAAACATGTATTTAGTACTTACAATAGCCCTATGAGGTAATAAATTATCATCCCTGTTTTCCAAATGGGGAAACTGAGGCACAGGGAAATAAAGCAATTTGTGCAAGGTCATCCAGCTAATAAATGGTAGTCCTAAAGCTCAAACAGAGCTTGTGCTCTTAAACACCGCACTTTCTCTCCAATGTATGGTAGGATTCTTTTTTTTTTTTTTAACATATTTAATTAGTCCTCTTTTAAGATTTTTTTTTTTTCCTTTTTCTCCCCAAAGCCCCCCAGTGCATAGTTGTCTATTCTTCGTTGTGAGTCCTTCTAGTTGTGGCATGTGGGACGCCGCCTCAGCGTGGTTCGATGAGCAGTGCCATGTCCGCGCCCAGGATTCGAACCAACGAAACACTGGGCCGCCTGCAGCGGAGCGCGCGAACTCAACCACTCAGCCACGGGGCCAGCCCCGATAGGCTTCTTAACTTAGAAATGATTTAGAATAACTATGCTTTTTTCCATCCATAAATGAAACTTATCATTTTCAATAAAATACAACAAAACTTGCCAGCCCCAGTGGCCTAGTGGTTAAGTTCAGCACATTCCACTTTGGCAGCCCAGGTTTGGTTCCCAGGAATGGACCTCCACAACTCATCAGTGGCCATGCTGTGGTGGTGGCTCACATACAAAATAGAGGAAGATTGGCAGCAGATGTTAGCTCAGGGCTAATCTTCCTGAGCAAAAAACAAAAAACCTCTTTGGTCTGGAGTCTATGAATAAAAACATAATAGCCAAAACATATACATTAATATAAACATACACATATAAAACAGAACTCCCATTCCAAGACAACAATTTCAAGAGTTTTGGAGTCATTGAGTGGTTAGAGAAAAAGGTCTGATTAGGCTTGAAAGTCAGGTCTTTCTGGTTTCTGGAGTTTCTAGGTTACCTCTTTAGGCCATTCACAATGTTACACTGCATTACTGAACATCAGCAAGGGCTTTACCTAACCTAACAAGCTTTGAACTCATGCTACTTATTCACATATTCATATTTGCAGACAATGTAGTATTTCAAGTGAGAATAAAGTTCCATCAAAGCCACAGCCACACACACATTTCAGTGTGAATGAATGAATGCATGTGCTTTTAGGTAACTTTGACCTCTATGCTTGCATGATACAGCTTCAGCCCTTTTGGTGAGGGATTTTTCCTTATCAAATGAGCATGTTAAATTTCTATGGAATCAGATCTTAATTGTGTCTTGCTTTTAAATTATGTGTATTATCTGTAAAATATTATGTAATTTATATCAGATTTGAGATTATTTCATATTTTTAAATGAATCATTTTTATTTAAAACTTTTTTTTACCATAGAAAAATAAGTATCACTATAAATCCTAAAACTAAAAACTACAAAGCTAGAGTAATTAGTGGATACTTTGAGATTCAATAGAAATGCAAAAACATACTAGTGTGGCATAATGTACAGTTTCGATGAAAATAATTGCATGACAAATAATATAACATTAACATCCGAAACATGTCAACATGGAGAAGAATTTGCTTAATCAAAAAATTCTTAATTGACTTGGCGAAAAAGAAATTTCTGCTTCTGGGAAGTCAGTAAATTAGAGGGTGTATCAGAGAAAACATGATTATAGAGAGATCTCTATAAAAAGCCGCCTGTAGATATATGTGTGTATGTGTCTGTGCACAGACACTTACACGTATACATACACACACACATGCACATATTTATGCCCATGTGCCTATGTTTTGATATACACACATATATAACTATATCCAAACAACTATACAACTTTACAACTGTAGGACTATGTATATATGTGTTTGTAAAATGGTGTGTGCATACACATGTCCAGACATACCACATACAAATAGATGGATGGATGATAAATGTAGAGTTGTAGAGTTGTTATGTATATATGTGTGTATGAGTATGTGTGTGTGTATTGTTGGCCTGCACTGAACTGGCATAGCGTTTTAACTTTGAATTCGTTGCCAAGATTTAGAAATAAGACGTTTTCACATAAAAATGAGTGTATCTGGTAAGACTGAGCTCGTATTCCTGCATGGCAGCAACCCTTTAAAGCTGAACAGTGGTCACCTCTCTTAGATGGAGCTTACATTCTCCATTTTGCTGCAGTTCCCATCGATCTTAATTGTCTTCTTCAAACTGAATCATTTATCACTATCTACTCAGAGCAGTTCATGAGATCCCCCTTGGCAGTAAGAAACGATCAGTACAGTTGCCTCCATTAACGCTGTTACCTCAACCAAGAATAATTACAGAAATTTGTCAGAGAATACTGAGGTTCTACCTCTTTACACGCACACAGCTATAACATTTGTTTTGCTGCTTTCACATAGCTTGTTTTGTTTTTCATTTCCTAGATGTTAATTCCTTTAATCTTCATAGCAAGAATATGAGGCAATTACTATGATTATTTTCATTTTACCAATGATGAAACTGAGACAGAGAGGTTAGGTAACTCTGCTGTGATACACAGCCAGTAAGTAGCAGAGCTGTTATTCAAACCCAGCAATCTAGTCTCTACTTTTAATTACTTACTAAAGCTACCTAAGCAAGATTTTATTTTATATCTATAATTTATCAGGATTCTACTCTTGAAGCTTAAATTAATCATCTCTTTGTTTTTAGGGTACAACCAACCAAATACACAAGAAAAGACGTTCCAGTTCTTATCTTCTTTCTGAGGACATGTTGAATGATCCCAATCTCAGACAAAGAGCAATGAGTAGAGCAAGCATATTAACGAACACTGTAGAAGGTTTGTAATAATATTCTCTTTACCATACAGATTGCTAAATAAAATTCAGGTAAATCCTGGTCAGCCTTAAATAGACACATCAAATTCTTAGGAAGAATTCAAAGAATATAAAGTGATTATAAGCAATAGTAAGGATAACCAATGGGTACTAACGGAATCATCCTTATGTGATTAAAAAATGGATAGTTATTTGTAATTAAAGGCAGGCATTGAATGATATGACCTTTCAAATATAAATGGCTTAATGGTAATGAATGAAGAAAGCAAAGTTAACTCAGGCTGAGTGGTTCTCTCACTTTGTATTGTTAGAAACTTTACATAGTGTCTTTGAATTTATCATCTTTCTAATATGCAAGAAAATAATACTTCCAGAAGTCTATAAATTGCTGCCTCTGAGCATTCTATAAAATTGTCAAATGATAACATGTGATGTGACATGTTAAGATTATGATGAAAAGGCATTGGAGAAAGCAGTTTCGAGAGTCTAATGTGAACAGTAGTGATCAGACCCTGAGATACACTCAGAAGAGTGTCAAAGGATGGCAGCTTCTACAGTGTGTTGGCTCCCACCCCCTCTTCCGACATTTGCCCCAGGTCCCATCATGTCCACGGGCTACCACTTCACCACCCCCTAAACAAATGATGGGCCCAGACAAAGTTTTCACCCACCTTCTAAATTTATGGTGAGAAGTAAATGGCTAATGGTATGAAATAGCTATTGCACAAGTCACTCCATAAATTATTTCTAGTCTCTTGGTTCTGGGATTGTTTTCATGTGTGAAATAGCAAGAGCTTTACCTGAATAGAGTTGTCTTATTGTTGTCATGAGATTAAGGACATGGGGGAATGTATGCATGTTGCTGGAAAATATACCTTTCTCCATTAAGAAAACATCTTTCTCTTGTTTATCATCCCGTGTTAGGTACACGTTTCTCTGAGAGAGACTCAGATCTGCTTTGGGTCATTAATTTCTCTGCCTTTCCCTCCCTTATGCTTTATCTTGTAAAGGAACATATGATATAAGATTTTTATGCATATGCTTGTTTTCATAGAAGCAGTACTGTTAAATTTGCAAAGTCTAAACTGGAAGACTTATTTCAATGTTAAAATGTACTGCTGATTTGTACCTGGTTAGCAATAAAATATACAAATAATTGACCTTATGTTCTCTTGGTCTTTTCCCCCCAGAACTTGAAGAATCCAGGCAAAAATGTCCACCTTGGTGGTACAGATTTGCACACACATTCTTGATCTGGAATTGCTCTCCATATTGGATAAAATTCAAAAAGCTTATCCATTTTATTGTAATGGATCCTTTTGTTGATCTTGCTATTACCATTTGCATAGTTTTAAACACATTGTTTATGGCTATGGAGCACCACCCAATGACTGATGAATTCAAAAATGTGCTCACTGTGGGAAATTTGGTGAGTCCTTTATGGTGTGTTATGGACCCATACTTCTCTTTTTGGTTGTCAAGATCATCATTTCTTTTTCTTTTTTTTGAGTCAGATAGATATGTAGCTAGGTAATTATGTGTATCCAGAATTCATAATATGAATCATTGTACAGAGTCAAGTTTCTGGTGCTATTTTTAAATAATTTTGCTGTAGTGTTGAGTTGTGTAAGTAACAGTACTATTTCCATACAGGGTCACCACCTTGGCAGTTGATAGTGTTTTTTTTCTGCCAGCATGTCTCTTGGGAGCACACTTAAAAAATTTGATGCTTTCTTACCCATTTTATAATTACGTTGCAGATTCCTTGTGAGTACATACCCCACATATTTTCAGAAAAACTATGGATGCTTTGTTTTGACATAATAGGTGAAGCGTCTGGGCCTTTGGAGTCCTAAAATCCTGTGTTTGAATCCTGATTCTGCCTCTTAGTGGTTATATGACCTTGGACAGATACTTTAATCTCTATAATCTTTATTTTTCTCATTTATAAAATAATAATACCTCATTTACAAAATAATAATAATTTGTATTTATAATATAATGACAATAATCCTTCATGTATCATATTGTTGGGAGAATTAAACACTTTCTACTTAATTCATTAGCCTGGCATATGGTAAGTACTCAACCTGTTGTTACTGTTATTATCATCATCATCGTGCTTTCAATCAATCAGCAGAAACAAGCCTTAAGAACAAGAACATTGAGAAACCAAAAGGGTTGAACTGGGCACAGAAGACACAAGGGCAGGTGAGAAGGTGATCTGTAGGCTTCATGAAGATATAAGATCTGATTAAGACAATTGATACCAGAGTGATCCCTTAAAAATACAGTGCTGGTCACACTCTAGCTTATTTAACACCTTATGGCAAACAAAAAGTGCTAGTTTCTGACAGTCTGCATGAAACAGGCACAGGCTCTACTTCACAGCCAAAGGGTCCCAGCTTATGACTCTTTATAAATCATGAATAACTCTAGATATCTTTGTGAATGTTTATATCAGATAATTTCACTTTTGCATTGGTCCTAAACCGATGTATCTTTGAAGTCAAAGAGTTTGTTTCTGTATCGATCTTCTCTCCCAAACTGCTTACAAATATTCCTCGTCAGGATATTTGTACCTTATGTGCTCTCTGAGTTAGCATTCTTCTTCCCTTCTACTCCTCTGGAAAAAGACAGGACCATCTAGGTTCTAATTATTGGTGGAGGTCCAGATCATGAAAATCAGTAGCTTCTCACTGAGTTGACTGCATCACTGCAAATCTAAAAACAATTCACTGTGTTTCTTATCTATTACCACAATCCCAAGTCTGGGTGTTCCCTGATGGTCTTCTTGATGCTGCCTTCTTATAAAATTGACTCACAGAGTTATAGATCTAACCATTTCCCTTTGAACCTTCTTTGGTCAGTTTCTTTGAGTCAAATCATCCCTGAATGATTCATAAACAAATCTTTCACTGTTGCCTTTTTAAGTGAGTCTTTTGATACCAGTGTCATGAATTAATGATGTTTTGTGATGCACTTTTGTGTCAAAGCTTTGGAAGTCTTACTTTAGCTTCCACTGTATCAATTAAATACTTTTTCCTCTTCTACCGATAAATCTTTAAAGAGTGAGTCAACATGTTCTTTATTACTCTGAGTAGTCAGACCAGAAAAAAAGACTGACTCAAAATTTCAGTATCAACCTGTTTCCTTTCATTTTCTTCCAGAATAACTTGACCCACATAAATTTTTTGCAAAGAGTGACTGTGTTAATTTGCCAAAAGTTTAGTTATCTGAAATTTTAATGTGCTCTACTAAGATGATATGATGAGAGCTGACAGGAGAGGTAGAGGTTTTTAACCCTTGAATGCTTGTATTAGAGCTATAGGAATAGTGATACCTAGTTTATAGGGTTAAATGAGATAATAATAGACATTTGTAAAGTATCTTGCACATTGTCTGAAGCACCGTAAATGCTAAACAAATAGTCATTGTCATCATTATGTTGATTATGTACCTTCTAATAATACCAGAAAAACATTGTATTTTTCATCCAGGTCTTTACTGGGATCTTTGCAGCTGAAATGGTTTTAAAACTAATTGCCATGGATCCATATGAGTATTTCCAAGTAGGATGGAATATTTTTGACAGCCTTATTGTGACTTTAAGTTTAGTGGAACTTTTTCTAGCAGATGTGGAAGGATTGTCAGTTCTGCGATCATTCAGACTGGTAAATATAGACCAATTTTACTGTTATGTTCTACACATAAAGGAGTGTTTCTTTGGTTTTGTATTATTGTTTAAAACTTTTGGAGGTTTGAATCAAAAGACAAGATTAGGGTTTGATGTCTAGTAAAATAAAATTCATTCAGTAAAAACTGGCCTTAAAGAGCTCAAAACCACGTGAATATTTTAATTTTAAGGTTGAAGACATATTCAGTTGTATATGCTAGTATAATAGCAAGGCAATAATTTATTTCACAGTAAGAAGCTTATGGTTTACAGAGTTTCAACCCTTATAATATGTTCATTACTTTGTGGATTCGATAAATCAAATCATTGTCCTTAAAACAATTGTTGTCTGATATCAAAAATATTTAAAATATTAAAGACTTTTTAATGCATTTTTCTCTAAGATGTTGGGCTTTATCCTTATGTCAGCATAAAAGATTTTTTAACATATCAGAAAATAGAATTAAGGTACATTATCAATTCTAAGGGAAACAATATCTGATACCATGATAAGAGGCTTCTATGGCAATCCTGAACTAAAATTACACAGTTCTTTCAAAATGTTTGTGATAATTATATTGTGGCAAGTATAACAAAATGATTGGAATATTAAGAATAGAGGAAAATAAAAAATAGAATTAATCTATGTTAGCTAGGTAGTAACAAAAGTATTTTAGAAGTTAAAATTTGGAAGAAAACTCAAGATTGGAAACATCAAGAACTTTTTCATAATAATTAATATTAAGCTCTATGTTTACTTTTAGCTCCGTGTTTTCAAGTTGGCAAAATCTTGGCCAACACTGAACATGCTGATAAAGATCATTGGTAACTCAGTGGGGGCTCTGGGTAACCTCACCTTAGTGCTGGCGATCATCGTCTTCATCTTTGCCGTGGTCGGCATGCAGCTGTTTGGTAAGAGCTACAAAGAATGTGTCTGCAAAATCAACGAAGACTGTGAGCTCCCGCGCTGGCACATGAATGACTTCTTTCACTCCTTCTTGATTGTGTTCCGCGTGCTCTGTGGAGAGTGGATAGAGACCATGTGGGACTGTATGGAGGTCGCTGGTCAAGCCATGTGCCTTATTGTTTACATGATGGTCATGGTGATTGGAAACCTAGTGGTATGTAATCAGATAGTCACATATTTAACCTTCTCTGTAGCAAATTGTCATCTGATGATACAATCAGTTATTTTTATAATTTTAGGATTAATTAGATCTAAACCTATTAATTGTAGTAGAATATTGATCATTTTAATACAGGGAAGAACAGAAAAGAAAATGAAATGTTGTCTTAATTTCACTGCCAGATAACCATATTTATATTTTTCATAATAACCCCCAATTTATTTTAATGCAAAGTTTTGTACTTTATTCTCTTATTTTGATAATGTTGTCATATGAATTGTCTGTGGTTTTCATGCCTCTTAAAGTCTATTTAAATATGAAGTTATGTTAATAGAATATGATTAAAGTAACAGTAACAAAAATGAAGTTATAATGGAACGAGGCAAATGAAAGGACTGGTCTCACTTCATTACAGTCACATATAAGACTAGCATCTGTAGCAAGGAGCTGCAAACTATGGCCATGGGCCACATCCAACACGCTGCCTGTTTCTGTATGGCCCAGCAAACTATGAAAGGTTTTTACATTTTTAAATGGTTAAAAAAATCAAAAGAAAAATAACATTTCATGGCACATGAAAATTATAAGAAATTCAAATTTAAGTTTCCATAAGCAAAATTTTATTGGAACACAAACATGCTCATTCATTTACATATTGTCTGTGGCTGTTTTACTCTACAATGGCAGAGTTGAGTAGTTGCCATAGAGACTCTATGTCCTACAAAGCCTGAAATATTTATTATCTGGCCCTTTACAGAAATAGTTTGCCAACCACTGCTGTATGGCATCTCTTTTACAAGTCATCTTTTTTCTTCTCCATTAGTGTTTTCTTGGCTTGTACTCCTATATTTGTTTCTTTCTTCCTTATACCTACATATTGGTGAAAACTTTCAAGCTTACAAGCAGGAGAAAACTGGGATAAGATGCTCTTCCATGAGCCACTCACCTTAATTTTCAAAGCCACCATGTTGGCTTAGTATAGTTGATCAGCTTGGCACCAGACTCTTCACCAGGTATCCCAGGAGGTAGGGTATGGTAACAGCCATATGGTTAGTACCTTCACTTCCCACTGGCTTTGAAACAAGTTGCTAAATTTTGTTGTCCATGCAACCCCTGTGTCAAATGTGATTCAGAGCCTAGGGCAGAAAGTTGCATTCATCAAGTCACATACTAAATGTCACTGGACCAGACATACACAGAGTAAACTATACAGTGCAAATTCTAGACCCTTACTTCACAAAAATATAGACATCATGAGTTAGCATTCTGTAATTCTTGTTCATCCTCAATTTGTAGTAAATTTCCTAGTTTTATATAGGCTTATAAACTCCTTCCAATGAAATGCACATTCTCTGTTTGGTTCTCCTTCTGAGTTTAGTAGTTTTTCTGTGAGAGGCAATGCATTTAGGTATTATAAGGTGATGAAAATGTGTCTATGACATAATCCCTGTCTTCAAGGTGCTTACAGTCTCTTAGGACAGAGAAAAGTGGTACACAAAATTATCAGAGGAGAAGAAGTGGTAAGTGCTAGCAGTGAGGTAAAAATAAAATGCTCATGTCACTTGGAAGAGGTGAGAAATTCTAAATAATGACTCGAGGAAGGCTTTTGAAGTGGGCCTTTGAAGAATATATAATATTTAAGCATGAACACAGGTGCGAGAGTAATGGTTTACTTTGAAACGCAATATAAATTTATAGTTAGAAATAGATGGGATATATCGGTGAGTATATCCCAATTCCATATGGAATTGGTAATGACTGACTCATAGTGATTGACATTAACTATTTGCTAGTGATAATGAAAGATAACAGAAGTATAATTCACAAAGTTGATAACCAACTTTTGGTTAAGGAATTACCAATGATGTAGAATTAGGATCTGAAAGGAAAGAAACAAAAAATTAGGGTTCTGATATAATTCTCTACATATTAGAGTTATAAGCTAAACAGAGCAATCACTTTTTTGTTTCCTCATTTATTCCTTATGTCATTTTATTACCAATTAACTAAAATGGTTTAAAACCGTAAGTTTTAGAGGATAGTTCAGTGAAATAGAAGATTTTAGTAAATTCTTGTCTACAACAGGAAACTGGTGAAGAATGTTAATCAGAATGACTTTGAATTGAATATACATCTTGTTAATATTACTTTCCCTGTCTCACATGATCCTGGATATGTGATACAGAATGGACTTCATCTTCATTTGTGATATCCTGTATTTATGATAAAATATTAGAGTCTTATGATTTTTTCTGGAATGAAAGTTACTGTAGTACCTCTTCTTAATGAAGAGGTGACACGACAGAAGTATATTATTGAATATGTGCAATCTAAAAAAGCTAAACTCACAGAAACAAAGAGAAGAATGATGGTTACCAGGGGCTGAGGGGTGGAGAGAGACATTGGTCAAAGGGTACAAACTTCCAGTTATAAGACAAATAAATTCTGGGGATCTAATATACAGCATGGTGACTCTCGTTAACACTGCTGTATTATATACTTCAAAGTTGCTATGAGAGTAGATCTTAAATGTTCTCGGCACAAAAAAGTAATGGTAATTATGTGATGTGATAAAGGTGTTAACTAACTCTATGGTGGCATCCATCCTGTGATGTATAAGTGTATCAAAGCAACACATTCTTGTTCTACTTGTTTCTCACAGGTAACAAATATTAATTATTGGTTAATGTTAGGAGGTCTTTTTAGGCCCATAAAAGGAAATTTTACCAAGGGACTTTGTTGCAGAAATAAAGATGGGCATGACATAATGATAATGGTAAGGGAGCATTCTCTTTGCTCCCCATGCTAGTCCTTCATGTATGGGTGACCTCAGCTCCTAGAGTTCCCAGGAGCTAGGATATGGAGGAGCTGATAAGGAGTCTAGCCTTTCCTCTACCCATCACATGTTCTCATCTATTTGTGAAGTGCAGAGATCTTCATCGCTGGTTTGGATTTAGGTCTGTATTTCAGAAAAGCGTGCTTATTTTCCTTTTTTCTTTCCTGTCTCCCATTTCTCCACACCCCATCCCCACCCTGATATAGGTTCTGAACCTATTTCTGGCTTTATTATTGAGCTCATTTAGTTCAGACAATCTTACAGCAATTGAAGAAGACACTGATACAAACAACCTCCAGATTGCAGTGACCAGAATTAAGAAGGGAATAAATTATGTGAAACAAACCTTACGTGAATTTATTCTAAAAGCATTTTCCAAAAAGCCAAAGATTTCTAAAGAGATAAGACGAGCAGATCTAAATAGTAAGAAGGAAAACTATATCTCTAATCGCACACTTGCTGAAATGAGCAAAGATCACAACTTCCACAAGGACAAAGATAAAACCGGTGGTTTTAGAAGCAGCGTGGACAAATACTTGATGGAAGAAAGTGATTGTCAATCATTTATTCATAATCCCAGCCTCACAGTGACAGTGCCAATTGCACCTGGGGAATCTGATTTGGAAAATATGAATACCGAGGAACTTAGCAGTGATTCAGAGAGTGAATACAGCAAAGGGGTAAGATTGTTTTATGCACATTGTGTTTCATATTATTAATTAGTATGAAATGAATCAAAATTTCACATTTTTGCTGTCGTAACTTCTTTCTAATATTGCATTCTGATGGGTAACTTTTTGTGTGTGAGTTTACACATCAGATTCCTGAAGCTTCATCTGGTAAGGTTTTACTTACTCGTTCTTGATAACTGATTTAATCCTTCTTAGCTGTAGTTGAAAGCACTGGGTGTGAGTCTTCCTTTCCTTCATCCCGTTTATCAGTTGTAAAGTCACATACAGTCTCCTCCCACAGTGTCTGTTGAATCACCGCTCCTCTTTGTCACCTTTGCCTTCATACTCACTACTTGTTGCCCAAATCATTCCAAGTGGAGTCCCAACTGGCGTCTCTGCCTCCATTTTCCGTCTACTCTAGTCCACTTATTTAATTAATTTTACTCAGTTTCAATCCTAATCAAGTCACTCTTTTGAATTATCCTTGGTCCCCAAAGTCTCCCAAGTGACAGACTGTAGATAAAGCCTTCACACTATGGCCCCAACCAGCTTTGACCAGCTGTATCGCCCAGCGCTCACCCGGAGCTCCTACACCAAGCCAAGCCAACTTCCTTCTGAGCCACAAACACTCATTACCTGCATGACTTTGCTTGGGATTTCCTTCTTCATTCAAAATCCCATACTCATCCTTAAAGACATAGCTGTCAGCCTCCTCATGTGTGAAATTGTTAGTCCTTACATCATAGGGTTGGGTGAAGGTTAAGTGAATTACAGACGTACAATGCTTACAACAGTACTCAGAGTGCTGAAAAGTAGTAGAGCTATGGCATCCTTCCTAATCTCTTTCCAAACAGATATGATCTCTCCTCATTTTGAACCCCACACAACTTTATGCCTCTTCTTGGATTTATTATTTAGTCTTGTATTTTAAATTTTTTGAGAAATTATTATATGTATCAGAGTATTATAAACTCATTGAGAGCAGGAACCTTTTATTAAAACTTTTTTGTGTTCTCCTCCCCCATACCTGGTTGCATATATTCAAAGTATGTATTGAACTGTATTTTTATTAATGTGGAGTATAATAACCATATGTGAGTTATATGACAAATCATTTTTATGACATCTCTATTTTTCTATTCTTTAGGTCATATTTGACAGGTATTTATCAAACACCTTCTATATGCTTAACTCTATATTAAGATCTGCTCTCCATGAATTTATAGTGGACTTTGGAATAAAGATACACAGACGTCTGTGTGTGTGTGTGTGTGTGTACTGACCGTATAAGTGGTACTAGGCACTTATTAAATGCTCAATACTTATTGAGTGAATAGATGGTCAAATAAATTATGAATATATATTTCTAAGTAGCCAAAGAAATTCTTTCCAAGATGATATGTAAGGAATTAAATGTTTTATTTTTTATTTTGAAAACCTTTACATGGAAGAAGTAATATCTCCCAAATTCGCAAGCTGTGGTTGTTTTAGCTTGGATGTAGGAAATTTGATTCCATCTCCATTTTCAGGAGCAGTAATCAGGGTCTTGTTTCATGTGGAAAGGCAAACTAACTCAATTACCCATTTTTCTGCCAATGAAGATTAGAATTATAAACCCTAATTGCCTGGCAAACTTTCTGAATAAGCTTGGGATTCTAGGTATTAAGGCCCTTGTAGTTTGGCAGAGTTTACCAAACACCGCTTGTCTTAATATTTGGGAGGATCCTTTCTTATCTGGTTATTTTTCCTTTGCTCAAAGCCTGTAGCTAAACTTTACGTGGATCTCCTTAGTTGCTAGCAAAATTCTTATTCTGAGTATGTTGAATTATAACATTTTAAAAGGAATCTTATGGATCTGCCCATTTAACACCTCATTTTCTAACTGAGAAAGCCAGCTCAGTAAGAGGAAGAGGTGTTGTCCACAGTTGTAAATCTAGTTCAAGGCAGAGCCATGACAAGAGTCCCAGTCTTGTGATTCATACGTCAGTCCTATTTCCACCTCCCTTCCCCTGTCTTTGTCCATTTCAGGGATAAGCCCACATTCCTATTGGAGATAATACCCAGTTTGTCTCCCCTGGAGTCTGAGTCATGCTTCTGAAGAGTTTATGGACCCTGTGGCGTCCAGAGGAGGTTTGTGACGTCACAGTGGCCAGCTGTCTTTTATAATTACTGATTTCGTTTGTAGACTGGTTACTGAAATAGCCATTTTAACCATCCATAAAGTTACTCCTCTACCTATCCCATAAACTCTTCCTAAAATGCATGAAATTTAGTGCCTTTAAACTGTGTTATATAAAGACCATTTGATGGTAACATTCTAATAGTCTTGTTATCATCAAGGTTTTTTTTTAATGACATTATAGTCATAACTACATGAGAAAAAACATACTTTTTTCTATTTCCTATCTGTAGTTTACATGGTATAATATACAGGAGCTTGGGGCTACCTCATAGGTTATAATACAGAGTACATAAACTAATCTCTTTAAATCATTTAGCACAGTATCTGAGTTGGTAAGCCCCTCCAAAATTAGCTATTTTGTTTATGATTGAATTCATCATCATTTTCATTTAAATGTTCAGACTTTTTAAAATTATGGGCTTTGAAAATTTGCCCTTCTTCATAAGAAATTTTCCATGACCTATCTCAAAGAGTATCATCTTGGATACATTCAAACCTACTTGACTATCTACTGGACTTGAGAAATAATGAGAGTTCAAGATCTGTAGGAAATTTGGTAGGTAACTTAGAGATAATATTAAGCTGTCACCAACTCTATGTCTGGAGTCTTTCTTTCTAGCTACTGGAGATGTAAATGTTCCTAGGTATGACTTATTTTTGGTTTGTTTTTCAATTGGGACCACTGAAAAAATGCAGATTTTACTTATCTAAAGTGTTTCTATGATCCTTCCAGGCTAACCTCCCTGCTCTAATTCCCCTAATCTTCAGCTCCCACACAAGTTCCCAGATTTTTCAACTGCTTATTCCCCCCTTGGTAACTTTCTTATGTTTTCATGCCTGGGATATCTTTAAAATAGTGGTTGCATGTTCTTGATGAACCTTGCTCGAAGAGGCAGATCTTGGTTACCCAATGGAAAGGAATGCCTGATTCAATACATTTAGGTTATTTACGTCTTATGCACTACCCTGGGGTATGGTTAAGAATAAAGCCTCTGAAGACAGAATATTTGTCTTAAATCCTAGCTTTGATTTTTACTAACTCTATGATCTTGAGCAATTTACAAAACCCTTTTTTTTTTCAGTTTCCTAACAATTCCAAAATAGAATTGTAATTAAGATTAAATGATTTAGGTAAATAATTAGACAAATGCCTGTGGGAAAGTAAGTGCCCAATTAACAGTTATTGTGGGTATGGAATTGAGTTGTCATGTACACACTGTAGCCATTTGCTACAGGTTAAATTTAAGAGAGGCAGCGTGATGTAGATCAGTGGTTCACAATTTTAGTGTGTAAAGACACACTTAGGGAGCTTGTTACAAATGCTTGTTCTGGGCCATATCCTCTGAATTCTCTCTGCCTAAATCTGAATGTAACGTCAGAGTCCTTATTGGCAGTGTTCCCAGTGTCCACTGTGATGGATTGAGTTCGCATGGAAAATGAAGCTAAATTCATCCCAACTTGTTTTGATCCAGGTTTCTGAGATATTATTTATTCAGGAACTGGGGATATTTCTCCCTTTTGCCTACTTGAGAATCTGCATTTTGAACAGGACAAAAGAACGTCTTTGACCTATGACACCTCTCTCCCTTGCCTCCTCCCCATCCAAAAAAAACCCCTCTCTTTTATGGCCTACCATCCTATTTTCCATTATATTTTATGGAAATGTTTTTGTCCTCTTCTCGTATCAGCTCTCAGATAGACAGCTTTCCCTGTCTTGATAGGCTGTTAAATATACACTCCAGAGTGAAATCAAAATATTGTATAATAAACACCTTACCAGAAAATGACCAGAAATGAGTTCAAATAAAGTGTTGAATAAAATATCATAAACAGTTCTGAGAAAATAATTGTCAATAGAACATCAGCATTTCTCTGAAGACAGAGCCTGTCTCGGAGCCAAGAAAGACATGCTGTAATCTCAAGTGGACCCATAAGAATAAGACTCCTGTCACTGCTTCTCAGAACACAGACACAGAACTGATGGCGGCTCTCAGAATCAGCTTCCTCCTGGAGTGCAACACAGCTCTAAGCACACAGAAAACATTAACAACACACTGTGCAGATTTTGACCATTAGCAAGGAAGCCCTTTATTATTATGAGCCTCAAACGAAGCATGCAATGCACCCATTCATTCAATAAATATTTATTGAGATCTACTGTGCTTCAGGCACTGTGCTAACGGTTGCTTAGGGAAAAAAAAAATTGCTTCACCCAGCTGCAATAATTTAATGTGATTGGCATCCAGCTTAACTAAATTCTTAAGAAGTGTGGTTTTTTGTTCAGTCATGCCAAGTTTCAAAATTGAGGGCTCTAGAAAACTAAATTCATAATTAATTTTTAAAACTAGAGAGCTCTTTCTTAGCGAGTTATAAAGACATTCCGTTTGTTTTCAGTTGTTACAGATTACTTCCTTCTCTAAAGATGAAAAGATAGACATAGAGCCATTTCACAGAATTGTAACATTCATTTTGGAAGTGTATGCAAATTTCAGAGAAAAACATTAAATTTATCCAGTTTATTTTTCCAAATATTTAAAAACATAACAGCTTCATATGATTTTAAAGTAGTATAAACTCTTAGAGTTTTCAGAAAAGCTCCTTTCCTCGCTGTGAGTCTAATATCCCAAATCCTCTTTACTGCTCTTTTGACAAATGTATCTACTTAGCAAGCCTGGCTTAAGTGAATTTGCTCATCCTGGGTACTCAGCAGAGGGGAAAACATGCTGTGTAAAAATTTCCTCACGGAAAGATCCTCCATTTATTCCTCTTCAAGCCAAATGCAAATACTTAGCTTTACCTAATACTTCTTTAGTGTTTTGAAATGTTGTATCAAAGTTGTGATGGAGCTAGCTGAGGTCCTTGGAGAAAGGAAATCAATGAAACCTTCAAATTTTACGTAATCAAACTTCCCACCCTCAAGAGATTGTCCTTTAAAACACTGCAAACACATTTATGCAAAACTTCCTGTTCCTTGAGGAAGCGAGGGCCATATAAAGCCCTCACTTTCATCATTGTGGGAGGAAAAATTGCAAAGAAATACGTCTGAGTACATGTTCTATAAATCATCACTATTCATTTTTTTAGCTCAGATTTATTGAGCAACTGCTTATTACCATACGCCTGCTAAACCCTAGAAAGGCATGTCATCGGTGTGCTCATTTCTTTAGTAAACATAGGCTGAAGGTCTTCTTTGTCTCTGGCGCTGGCCTAAGTGATAAAGAGTAAAGCAACATTCCTGCCTTCAAGAAGAAACACATATAGAAACCAGAAATTATAATTAAACGCATAAAAACAATTAAAACAGAGTTTTAGACAAAATATTGAGGCAAGATAGGGATAGTGTAAGTGATCTTGAAAATAAATTGGGATAATTCACAGAGGAGATGGCACTGGAAGTGGGTTTTATGGTACAAAAAGAATTCATCAGGCACATCAGGAGAGAGAGAGAGATTTCAGGTAGAGGTAAAGGGCCAGCACATGTGGAAGCATCCAGATGCAAAAAAGGCCCATTAAATACAAGTGAGGATTTGTATTCTCGGTGGGAAGTAGTAGGTTATGGAGGTAGATTGGAGCCAGATAGTGAATGGCTTGATGTACCATGACAAGAGATTAAAATTTCTTTTTATGTAACAGAAAGAGGAAACTTTAAGGTCTCGTTTTGCTATACTTTGTTGTTAGCAAACGTACTTTTAAAGAAAGTTTATTTGGGGGTGTAATAAAAGCCAGCAGGAGAGAAAGGTGAGGGGCTGGGAAGCTATTGTAATTATCCAAAGGACAATTGATGAGTGTTCAGCTAAGGGAGTGATGGTGGCAGGTGGGGATAAACTCTAAGACACTTGCAAGTTAAACTATAAGGGCTCAGGGCGTGGATCTATGAGTTGGGAACTGTTTCAAAGGGTATGTTAGTTTCCGTGGCTGCCATAACAAAGTGTCACAAATGTGGTGACTTCATACAGCAGAAATTTATTCTCTGACAGTTCTAGAGGCTAGAAGTCTGCAGCGGAGGTCTCGGCAGGGCCATGCTCACACTGAAGGCTCTAGAGTGGATCCTCCCTTGCCTTTTCCTAGCTTCTGGGGGTGGTGGTGAATTCTTGGCCTTCCACGTCTTGCAGCTGCATCACTCCGATCTCTGCTTCTGTCCTCACACGATGTTCTTCCTTCTCGTCTTAAGGACATTAATTATATTGGATTAGGGCCCACCCTAATAAACTCATCTTAACTTGACTACATCTACAAATAAGGTCGTATGCAAGGGTACAAGGAGTTAGGACTTCAACATATCCTTTTGGGAGATACAAATTGACTCATAACAGAAGGTTTTGGCTTAGAAGACTGGATAGACATTGATGCTATTAAAAATATACAGGGGGAGGAGAAACTTTAGGAGAGATACAGTTTAATTTGGGGAAATCTTAATTGTGAGCTACTTGCAGAAATGCTAAGTGATGCTGAACAGTAGGTATTTGGAAACGTAGTTCTTAAGAAGAGAAGTCAGAGTTGTAGACAGGTTGGAATTTTGTATGTTAATTTATGTTAACTTTGGGATTATGCAGGGAGACAATCTGAGGTCAGGGTCCCTGGGAAACCAATTCTGAGAGAGAAATCCATGTTTCGGAGATCTACTGGGTAGTGTTCTCAGGAACAACACCTAACACCAATAAGAAGTGAGGGACATAAGACGATTAGGCAGAGGAAGAAGTTGAAATTCTCTGCAATTGCAACAGATGCCTAAACTACTACAGCATCTCTGGCACTGGGATGACCCTTTGGAGTAGTCCCAAACTGCAGCAAGGGGGTCAGGACTTTGTACCCTGCACCAAGTAGTCATTGGATGCAGGCTCTCCCTCCACTTTTCCAGGGGAGGGAGGAAACCTTGGGTGAGGCAGCTTTCTTCTGCGTTACAATTTCCAGAGAGGGACTCAGCTGTGAGCCTTCAGCTGCCAACACTCCTGGCACCTGGAGGAATGAGTGGCTTGCCTAAAAGGAGGATCTGGGCAGTGCACCACAGCATCCACTACACTGCAGGGAACATAGAAAGAAAGAGCACAAGTGATCAACTCAACACTTGAGCGGTAGACACAAAAGAAGAAAGCACCAAGGAGACCAAGGAAAAAATGTGTACATTAGCCACTTTCATACATTATGTAACTTTCCTCCTTATAACAACCTGGGAAAGTAGATATTATTAATCTATATTCATGGATGACTAAGACACTAAAAGATTAAGAAATGATGCTCGTTAATCTCTGATGTTTTTAGGGGTCTTTTAAAATTCAAACTCCAAGCTTTAACCACCATAATACAAATCACAGAAAGTCAAGAGAGTGAGTAGGAGTATAATTATTTTCTGTTATAGCCCCGTAACGTTGCAATTCAGGGTCAAATTTTCTGTTATAATGGTATTGTGCATTTGCTGATTCAGGTTCAGCTTCTAATCCTCCTTAAGGCTGATTTATTAGGCTGTAATTGACCTCAATAATATAATACAGAGCAGAACAGAGCACATTCCATAACAGAATAATAAACCATTGAAGATGCATTGAGTAAGAGACTATGTCAGGCTGAAGGTACTTGAAAGGAGGTGGCACTTGAGCCAGACCCTAAAGGATGGAGATCATTTTCTTGGGTGAATATGGTGGAGAAGGAAATCCCAGGCAGAGGAACAATCATTCATATTGTTCACCTGATTCACTCATTCATTTATCCATCTGCTCATGTATCTATTCAGTATTCAGTTTTGAAAGCTATCATCTTTGGAGAAACTTAAATGTGCTTACTTGTTATTAAATGCATTCATTCTATTGATTTGATAAAAAGTTTAAATATTTGCAGTCATTAAGGTTAAATATATTATCTCTTTTTACTATATGGTGGTTTTAATTACATTGTTATCAGGTCTCTCTCTCTTTAGAGTTTTTAGAAAGATTTTTTCCCTAAAGAAAGCAGTTGAAGGCAGTTTAGATTTCTTCTTCTTATTGCATTTTAGAAAATATAATAGTCTTTTCCAGGAATTCATTTGACTTGGTGAGATTTAGGGATTAGTTCTATATAGCTTTGGGGGAAGCTGACACTTGCTCTTATCTTTTATGCCTGCATTCTTACCAAAACAAAACAAAACAAAACACTCCTATAGAATTTTACTTAAACCATTTCTGTTTTGCATGTTGGTTTCAAACTATATGAAAAATCTTTCATCTTTATTGGATTTGTTCATGTGTCTAGAAACAATGAAATTTTGGGCTGATATATTTAAATCAATGTTTTTTCATTCTTATATTTTGATAAATTTGGAAACATCCCTTTCCTGTAATGCTGTTTAAAATGTCAAAATTAAATAAATATGATTAAAAGTAAATCAAGAAATGCTGATTTTAGAATATGTTTTTAAAAACTTCACATTCTTCCTCTCACCCCACTCCAATATTGAGAATCACTTATTTAAAAATGTTTATTATGAAGAGCAAACCGAATGCAAAAGATTGCCTTAGCACATTATAGTACTTAAATTCATCTCTTAAATAACAGAATTATATAGCTGTTTATAGTTCATTATTTTTCAGTCTATATTGAATGATATTTAATCTTACTGTGTTTCAAATGTGTTGCTTTGTATTGAGCATGTAGCATGTATTGTCAAGCATATAACTAATTTCTACTTACAGGTATGTGACTTTAAACATTTTAAATCAGTTGACTAAACTGTTCCATCATGCTGCATTTCTAAACTTTAGTCCCTAACCTTCTTACTTCTCACAGGGGTAAAAACAAACTGGATCAATCAAGGATGCAGCTCTGTGCTTTTAACCAGGCAGAGACATATGTGACCACTTTTACACAGGTTACCTAAAAAAAAATCATACATATATGATATTTTTTTTCAGTGTCATGCATGCTCTTCAGCTACAAAATCTTTCTGCCTGTTCCATTGCAAGAAAGTAGAAACATATACAATTGTTCCATAGATGAATTGACATCACAGCATGTCACTGGGGCAATTCCATCATTTTTTGTTATTCTCTTGATGACTTCTTTGATATATCTCTCATGTCCTTCAGTGATTCAAATGCATGATCTATAGATTTTTATTGGACGGATTATAAAAGTAAGGTATGGAATGCAACAGAAGTCTTTGAAGCAACATTTAATTTGAAAACCTCTATCAACTTCTCTCCCTAATTTAAGCTATCTATGTACAAATGTATATCACATTGTCACATTTATTGCTACAAGAGTAGGGCTGTAATATTCTCACCATAACAACAGCAGCAACAAAATGGGAATTGTATGAGGTGAAGGATGTGTTAGCTAACTTTATTGGAGTAAACATTTCACAATATGTACATAGACCAAATCGTCACAATCTACATCTTCACCTTCCACTATATATGTCAATTATATCTCAGTAAAACTGGAAAAAAATTGTCACATTTAAACTCAGTAAATTAAAACTCTATTAAGAAATAATTTTTGTCAGAGAAATATTTTAGGCATAAGCATAAAATCTCAGAACAGGAAAGGGCCATTTTAGTGCTAGCCTTGTATTTCTGGATAAGGAAACAGACTCATACACATGAGCTGCTTTCTGAGTACACATCTGGAAAAATGGAGAAAGAGCCAAAATACCCAGCTTCCAAGCCAAACATTGAGTACATTTTGAAATGATTTTAAGCACAGTGATAATTAGGCCTTTAGTTCTTTAATCAATTCAGTAATTAACATTTCATTTTTTTGATCATATATAAAATGCATCAATCAATAATTTACTAGGCCCTGCCTTTGAGTGAATGAGTTATACTTGCTTGAAATGCTTAATTTGATTCCAGAAGCAATAGTACACACTGATGAGGATAAGTTTCTGATGATGTACAGATCTCCTGAGGAGATATGCAGAGCAGCCTCTGGAAGATAAGAGGTTTAAATGGAACATATTATGAAATGAACATGAAATCTGTCAATCAGATATAAAACACTTTCCCTAAAATTAGAAACAGATTAATATGGATTGCCTTATCTAATATTTCTAACAAGCACGAAAGAAAATATACTACCCAGATATAATATTTTAATTTTAGGATCCCTTGTTGAATGACTGAACTCTGATAGTTATTTGGGGGAAAAAATTCCCTGTTAATAAGAATCTTGCCTTTTTTTTTAATAATCCAATTCATACTTTGAATTTCTCTGTTATTATTGGGATGTTCATATTATTGTTTTCCATTGTGCAATGATAAAAGTTAAATTTTATCCAGAAATTGATACACCCTAGGGATAATAATGCTAACATTTTCCAATTAAAAAAAAGACATATTGTTCCAGTTTACCCAAAGTTAACATTAAAGATGCTCCTAAATGAAAGACATATTTTTGTATTTCAAATTGATGGTGATTTAGAGGCAATATTCTCTTAGAAAAAAATTTTATTCCAGACTGTAGTAAATTTCCTCCCCCAGCACCTAAATAAAGATGCTCACACTTACATAGACAATAGTATCTACATATGTATAGGTAAAAAACACAATTTTTGAGAGGGCTGTTTCCAGAAATATATATATATGTATTTGTGTGTGTTTAATTCCTAAATTATTATTACTATATTTTTACTAAACTAGTGTTAGAAAACATGAGTTGCGTGTTAACGAGTGGTCATTCTCATGGTAAACAAAAACTCTGGATATTTCAGTTAGGAAGAATGACTTGAAATATGGTACTTTTCTTTGGCAGAAGCTACCTATGTAAAGGTTAGGAAAGATATGTTTTATCAGTACCAATTTTTATTTTACCTTTTGCTTGCGATATTAGAAATCCATGTGTTGAAAAAACTGGTAATTGTTCCATTCATTGGAATTTGTCTTTCCTTGTCCTTCCTCATTATGGGTGGTTTTAGGAGATGGCATTAATCATTCAAATGTATAGGTAGTTTAATTTTTCTTTTTCATTCTGTTTTTTTAAAAAATTGTTCGTTTTTGTTGTTGTTGTTAGTGTCATTGAGTTGATTCCAACTCTTAGCAACCCTGTCACCAGCAGAGCAGAGCCCTGCCCAGTCTTTTGGTGCCATCCTCTCATCTTCCGCCACCGTATCAGACAGTGCTCTGCTGCTATTCACAAGGTTTTCATGGCCAATTTTTTCAGAAGTGGGCGGCCAGGTCCTTCTTCCTAGTCTTAGTCTTGACGCTGCACTGAAACCTGTCCACTATGGGTGACTCTGCTGGTATTTGAAATACCAGTGGCATAGCCTTCAGCATCATGGAAACATGCAGCCACCACAGTATGATAATGGATAGATGGCTGGCATGGTCCCCTAACTAGGAAAGGAACTCGGGATGCAGCAATGAGAGCACAACATCTTAACCATTTGACCACCAGGGCTGAGCTTGAGTCTTAGAGTCTACACTTGGCATTACATTTTGCAGTCAGGTTTGCCTATATTCTAGTTCTTATTTGCCCACTTGTTGCAATATTCTAGCAGACATTAATAGTAGAACTGTTTAAATGTTTGTTTCTAAAGTTCTTGAGATACTCTTTCTGATTTGACCCAGTATATTCCAGCTACTTAAATATCTATTTTCTGCAAATAACAGTTCTGTGTTAGTACATAGAACCCTTAAATACCGTTGGTCACTTTATATTGCAAGACCTTGTTGGCGAATGCCACTTGCCTTTTCATTAGGAAGAAGTTCCAAGATGATACTGTAGGATCTGACTAAGAAATCTATAGCCAGTCCAACCTTCTAATATGGCTAATCTTTGTTTCATTTGTTTGTTTGTGTTGTCGACCTAAAACTAAAACAGCCAATTATTTTACCAGCAAAAGGGGTTTATTCAGGTATAGCAAAGGAATTGCAATTTGGGACAAGCTAGCTATAGCAAAAGCCATAGGCAAGTCCAGCAAGCAAAGGAGAAGAAAGTTATTTTATAGATAAAAAGGAGGAAGTTGGGAGAGGTTGTTTTGAACAAAAGTCCGTTGATGGAAAGCGAGAGTTCAGGGTGGTAATGGCTTCTCATTGACTGAGTTGCTGGGGTAGTCGATTTCATTTTAGGGATGCAATGTACATCTCTTCTTGTTGAAGTCTATAATTGACAATCCTTCCTACAATTGATGTGGAATGGTAGTGGATGAGGGCTCCGCCTTCTGACCCCCCATTTTAAATGAGGTTTCCCTTTATTAATATTCACACTTTTTGTATTCAAGATTTTATCTTTTAGTTACCTAAGTTATCCAGTTATTGGATAGAAAGTGCCTTAGGTGGAAGATTCTAGGAAACTAAGGACTCTCAGTGAGATCATTGACTTTGTTTTGAATTTCTCTGGTGGTGACTGAGATTTGAGCTCATTATTTCTCCAGCATCCAATACTGTATACCATGCTGACTCTCTGATGGAACTGTTAAGTGGATTTCCTGCTGAATGAGCAGCTGTTCCCAAAAGGCCTACAGTTTCTCTAATAACAATAAACAAAGAACACGAGGAAAGGAAAAAACTCTGTTTTCATGCCCTTTATTTGAAAAACTGCTGGAGTTTTTGGTGCCCATAATTATAATGTGAGCCAAGAATTTATTTTAGCTAGTAAATAAACTGACAATTTTCTGCCAAATTAAGTGGAAGTAAAATGAAAATCTAGATAACAGAGAGGAAAATACTATTTAATTTCCCATTGATGAAGGATATCTGGAGTAGTTTCTAGCTTGGGACATTACCTTTTAAACAGAATCCTGAGAGAGATCAGAATTTCAGAGCAACCAGAAAAGGATTGGAGGGACCTTGAGGGGCCCAGAAAGCTAAATCATGTAAAGAAACTAAATTACTTTCAAGATGAAAATCACAAGTGGTAACGTCATAGGTGATCTCCAATTTTAAAAAGGCTCTAAGAAGATAATGCTTGCATTTCTCCAGAAGGCAAAAAAAGACCCCAGCAACTGCAAGGGAGAGGAAGGTATATTTTGGTTCTAGACCAGAAAAGAATATTTAAACTTGAAGTTATCCCATAATAGAATGGTAAACTTGGAAAACATTGGACTTTTACTCACACAAAGCATAGTAACTATCTGTGGAATTCCTCTCTAAAGGTCCTTTGATCTTTTATTCTGAACTTTACCATTTGCTCCATAATATTCACGACCCTCATTGTAGATATCAATTATAAAATTAGGCTGTAAAATTAAAAGATAGGTGATATTGATTTGAATCTAATTAAAAGATGTCTTTCTTGCTTATTGACGTACAGTGGAGCTTAGCTTATCAATAATGTCCCCCATAATTTTTCTTCTCATTTATGCCCATTCCTTCCTTTTGATTTACTTCTCTCAATCTTCTTGCTGTCCTCTGTGTCTTCGCTTCGATGCTCAGGTGAAATAACTATTCTCTGCTCCTGAAAGGATATCTTTCTTTTGTTGTGTGACACAAACAGTCTTATGAGTATGTACTTTAGATGTAACATCTTTGGGATGTTTTCAATACCAACCATGCACTTTGAATAAGGTTTCTGTTGAGTTCTGGATTTTCTTCAGTGCTGCTATATGTTTGATGATTTTCTGCTTTTGAGCGCCAGATTATCAATTTCTTACACAATCGTATTTCATAGTTCTCAAAACAAGAAATGACCAACTAACGTTAACTACCATCCATATTAGACTTTCTCAGGAAATGTCAGTAATAAATCAATAAGTGATCAGCTTGGGGCAATTTCTAATACAACACCTATATTTAACAGTCTCTCCTCACATACAATGTTGTGGAAAACAACCTTTAAGGCAATCAAAAGGAGAACCATGGAAAATAATAAAGCTTTTGATTTGATCATATTTTTAATAATTGAAAGGAGCTTCTCCAGTAGCTACATAAATTTATAATCAACATTAGGAATGTTTCAAAACCACTTCAGTGTTTTATGGATGCACATTGAAGAGCATGGAAAGATATGCCAAGAATATACATACTGTATAGTAGTTAGCTCAAGAGAACAGATCAGGGAGCGAGTGGAGGGGACTTTTAGTTTTCACTATATACTGTTGTACATTTAAAATTGTTGAATCAAGTATATAGATTTTATTTAAAGTAAAAATGATAAAATTTTAGAAAGTTCCTACAGTCAACATCATATTATTCAATAAAAAGGCAAGAATGCTAACTACGGCGTACTTCCTATTCCTAATACGAGTAAGTCTTCTTTTGTGATCCTGTATTTACACTTATTTTTATTTTTATTTATAGGTAGATTGTCAAAGATAAAAGATTATCTTTGTTGACAAACAAAGAAGTAATAGACAAAAGTATATTTTACTTTTTATTAAAAATAAAGTCCACATGAAAATTACAAAATGACCTGTTTTTAGTGTTGAAAGGGAAATTTTTCATACTAAAGTAAGTATTTATTTCACTGCCCTTGGTATAGTATAATCATTCTTCCATTTCCAAAATTAAAGAAAGGAAACCAACAAATGATTGAGTTTATAAAAATAAAAATAATCATGTAATTAATTATATAAAATGATATAAATGATTGACATGATCTTCTCTGTAGACTAAACAAGAATAAAAGAAGCCTGAATAGTTAAATCTAGCAATGCCTGCCGTGAGAATTAAATAAATTTCCCTTCAAGAGGAGACTTTTATTATAGATGTTAGCCGTTCTATTTAAAGGCATCTTTTTTGGACTCTGTTAAACAAATTTCTACTCTAATAAGTATTGAATTTAAAAGCTGAAGAATTTAGAACTAAAGTGTCTATATTGCTATGATATGCAGATAAATATTTAATATTATATACAGTACTGAAATAGCTACTGTGTGAATATTTAATGCATTCCCAGGAAAACACTGAATTCCTAAAAACTTTCTAAACATTGAATTTCTAAAAGGCCACAGTAATTTGGCTTGTGGTACAATTTATAGTTTATATTAAATATTTTGATAATTTCTGTTCTAGTAAGAAACAATTTTGAATAACTGTAATTTATGATACAAAATCTGAGCCAAATTCTGAATTTAATTGACAACAAATTGCTATAAAAGTTACAGAAAAGAAAAGGTTTCAATGACAAGATATCCAATCATCTTAATTTTTAATTGCTTATAAATTAACATGGCATAAGTCTTCTTTGTTAATGCTCTTTTAAAAAGTGAGAAAACCAAATACTGAGGTTGAAGATGTTTTCATTAATTTAGCCTTGGTCAGAATTCTGTAAGTTTGAATTATTTTCTTTAAAAGTTGTTACTAGCTCAGAGAAAACCATTATAGCTATTTCCTAGTTGTCGGTATTTGGCTAATAGTGGGGAGGGGCTTTGTATTCTTTCAATCAGCAATTCCTCCCACTGCTTTGCCTCAAAATCCAAGCCAGTCATTTTTTTTTTCAGGAGGGAAGGACTTAGTCACATCTCCACAGAATCATAATGCTTTGTCTTTCAGTTCCCTGGTGACAGTTCACTTGCTGCTGAGAGGTCAAGAATTGAGGACACTAAATAGTTGCAGTCTTTGGAATATAGTTTTTGTGGCAATTGGCACAGTAGGACATATTAGTAATTATAAATTTCCCCATTGCTTCCTGGAGTAATGTATATCTTAAAGCCTTAAGTCTTACAGAATATTGTCATAATTAATTTATACTTGCTTTATTTTAAAGTAATTTTAGATGAGTTCAATCCATTTAAATAACCTGCTTTTTAAACAAAATTTCATACTGATACTGCTCCTAACTCACAGTATTTTAAAACTCTTCAATGTAGTGGAAATAGTGCTTCTATGCCAACACAGATTAGAAGTATTAATTTAATAGAGTATTCATAATCCTTTACTGCAGTTATAAAAAGAACTTACATCATTCCTTATGTAAAATACTTTATCAATGCCTTTTTTGCTGATGTTGAATACTGTGTGATAATAGTAGCACTGAGAATTTAATGTGGTGCCCATAAAGAACAATTTTAGCTTCCAAGTCTAAAAGCTAATATTTTATATTGGGCCTATGATATTAATGCAAATTAATAGATTGAAGAGTCAATTTAACTGAAATGAGTATTTCTTCATTTTGAGCACTTTCATTTATTTAAAATATTCTAAAAAAAAAAGTAAAGCTGTGATCTTAAGAAGAGAAGTGCGTGCTGTAATAACTAGTAGTTTTCAATATTCACATGTCGTTTAGCAAATGAGAATGAAAAATGAACTCTTCCATTGATGTCCTGCTCTACCCCTTATAAAACAGTATTAGGAAAATTTGACAGAGTTTTGCTACAATTGCTGTATGTATTTTTTCTAAAAATCTCTGTGTATGTATATGTGTGTATGTGTATGTGTATGTGTATGTGATCAAACATCATGTTTGATCATAAAGTTCTGGGTGGGAAAAACTTGTTTGTGTTATGATCAGTTATATGATCATAATGACAATGAATTCATTCCTCTCATGTGTTAGTTTGCCATGTTTAATTTCACTGAATCTTTGTTTCAGAGTTTGCATGTGGTTCTCACTTTAGTAGCCACTATCTCTTGACATTATAAATAATACTTTCTGATCTTTTCTACTATATCCTGAAATTTTATGACTAATATGGGTGGTGTTGGATGAGATAATTGCTGTGGTCTTTGGCATTTTGATTCCAATACAATATTTGACTTTTTTGGTCTTGATGAAAGGCCTTCTATCTATATCATCCTGATACATATTCTTAAATCCAAGAAATAATGGGAAAAGTATGTTTGGATTTCATCTTACACTGATTTCTTTCCTTTTTTAAATTTTAAGGATCAGCAAGCTTTTTCTGCCAACTGTCAGATATGACCTGTCAATTACCAAGTATTGGCAATTTGGCACTTGTATATTATTGCTATTAGGGTCTTGGTTGTTCTAAAATCATAATTATTGGTGTATACAAATTTAGATTAAACATAAAACAAAATACAAAAGTGGCCAATACTTTGAAAATGTTATAGTTTACTTAAAAATATTACTTTATGCTAATTCTGTCCAAATACTTACTTGTTAGAATACTAAAAATAATAAAATTTATTTTTCACAGGATGTGTAGATAGAAAGATCAAGCATAGATGCATTGTTAGGTTTCCTGACCTCAATGTGTGTTTATATGTTTTTTATGGCCATCATACTGTTAATATTTTTTCATAACACTTTGCATGACTCTGATTATTAAATATGGCTTAAATGCAAGATTTGAATGATCCCTAAATGAACTCTCTGGGGGGCTGGTGAATTTCATTTTAGAGACTGAACCAATCGAGTTCCTCTGAGTGCAGCACAGTTGATAACCCTCTGCCAGGAGAAGGAGAAGAAGCGGAGGCTGAACCTGTGAATTCAGATGAGCCAGAGGCCTGTTTTACAGATGGTAAGAGAACAATTGAGACCTTCTTTACCATCTGTTTTTCGTGTTTTGGCTTTTGTCTTAAAACCTGATACTTACCAGGGATTGTTTAGTAAAAAGTCGGAAGACTCCATTCCATGCTGATTCAGTCGAGGCTCTATGACTAAAGGCAAGTCACTGGAGCTTTCTACGCTTCAATTTCCACACTTACCATACTCTACTAATGATAATTTGCAATGACAGTGTGTTATACTGTAAAGCACTCTACTTATTATAGGATGGTCATACTTCTCATTTAGATCCTTAATTCATGTTCCCAGCTCCATGGAGCCACTAGAACACAACTTATTGGATAGATGGTACTGTTATCCTTTACATTAAACGTTGAAGCTACTCACTAACTCTTAAGGAAATCATTTGATACTGTGGCCACAGTCTTTCTCAAAATTCTTCCTTCCCTTGGTTTCAGAGGCCACACTCTACCTCTCTACCTTTCTTATTTTACATCTCTGAGAGTCCTAAGTTTCCTCCCCTTTTTCTTTTAGTGACTGTTTTTATGCGCATCCCTTCAGTAACAACGTTCCCCCACATTTTGATCCTTGCTTATCTTCTTTTCTTATTCTCTGGCCTTAAGGGGTTCTATTAATGTCTATGGCTTGAACAGCCATTTCTGTGTTATTGACTCTTAAGTCATTATCTTTACCCCGACTTCAGTCTTGAGTTCCGGATCTGCCTACAACTCCTCATTGCTCATATCTACCTGTTGTATTAAACATCTCAAGTTTAGTAAGTTTGAAACAAACTTTAGTGGGCTTCCCGCCATATAATCTGCAGCTTCCTCTGGTCTTTACCTCACTTAGTGACATCATGATCTATCCTGCCTCTCAAGGTAAAGACTTTAAGTCAGCCCTCACCTCTTCCTTTCTAGCCACAAGTTGATCACAGAAACCACAAGTTGATCGGAAACTGTGGGGATAGGGCCCAAGTCTTCCAGGTGATTCTGATGCACACTAAAATTTGAGAACCTTTGGTAGGATAAAAGCGGAAGTGCTTGCTTTGGCATGTGAAGCCTTTTACATTTGGCCTCAGTCTATTCTTTTCCAACAGTACTTCTCTTCATTCCTTTTCACTCTCTGCCTCACTGATTCTTACTACTCCTGGAATTTTTCAGGGGTTTTATTCAAAGTAGTAACTTTGAACTTGACCTAGGAAAGTAGTGTTTTCTAAGCAAATATTGTGTCATCTAAGGAAAAAAACAAACCTAGAGCAGGTGACAGTATAAGACAGAAATTTAGAGCACAAACTTTGGAGCCTGATTAGCGGGAGTTCTCATTGGCCTACTGCGAACTCTCTGAGATCTTGAGCACATTTTCAAATCTTATATCCCAAAGGCCTCTGCTGTGAAATGGATATAACAAAAACACCCATATCATAGGGAGGTTGAGATTAAATAACACTTATAAATTAATTAGCGCAGTGCCTATCTTTCATCTCCTCTGCTTTCCTTATTGTTTTTAAAGTATTTTGTTAACCATCTCTATAGAAGCTATGATAGCCTCGATGCTAAGGACTCATGATCTACTCATGGACTTACCCTCAGCGTCAGTATTTTTTGTAGAAATCACTGACTTGCTTTCGTTCTCCAAGATTTTCTGGACTAGAATCCTATAACAGTTGTGCAGTAAACAAAATGACTGGCAAATAAAGATATGTGCAAACTGCAATGGATGCAAGAATTTTCTTCCAATACAAGCCAAATCTCATTTTATGTGAGAAGCAAACAAGTATGACACCAAATTAATAGAAATTTTGTGTTTGCTGAACTAAGTACCATTAGCAAGACACATGGAGTTTGCTTTCGAAGTGTTTATGTTTAAAAGATATTTAGAATTTTATCATGTATTTCATCGTCGTGATGAAATTAAATTGATTAGCACTATGTAAACTTAAATTTGTACAGATACTACCAAGATTTCTTTCACTCACTTTATGAATGACCTTGACTTAAAATCCAGGATAACTAGAAAGAAGTTGAACTTATCAAACAAATTATGGCTTCAAATCAGAAAAAGTCTTTAGAAAAACTTAAATCCTTTACAGAAAGTATTAATGCTAAGCTATTTCAGGCTGTACGTGCTATCTTACTGTGATCAAACTTTACAAATGTTATTTTAATCCTACAAAATATCAATGAGAATACTTAGAGGATTACTTTGAGATTATTCATTACTTATAATTTGCATTTAATATATGAGATATTATGGAAACACATTTTCAAATGAACTTTGATATTGACCGTTGAAAATCTTCTGAGAGTGAAAGTTTCAGTTATGCAAGATGAATAAGTTCTGGAGATCTAAGGAACAATAATGTGACTATAGTTAACGATACTGTATTATATACTTGAAATTTGCTAAAAGGATACATCCTAAATGTTCTACCACAAAAAAAAAGAAGAAACATAACTATGTGGGGTGATGGCTTATGTTAATTAGCTTGATTGTGTTGATTATTTCACAATATATACTTAAATCATGAAGTTGTATGGCTTCAATATGTTCAATTTTTAATTGTCAATCATACTTCAATAAAGCTAGAGAAAAAAGAGAAGAATAGGAAAAATTAATCTACAAAGATAGAAGTCAGCCTAGTAGTTACCTTTAGGAGGTACAGACCAGGAAAGAGCATACGGGTGCTTTCTGGTTGCTAGAAATGTTATGTCCTGACCCACGTGTGTGTTACATGAGACTATCAATCTACATATTTAAATTTTGTGTACCATACTCTATGTATGTTCTACCTCAATAAAAAGTTAAATAAATGATTTTTTAAAAGACAAAATCTCTGAACGGAACACACATCTCTGAGTCACATCACTTTGAGCAGCCCTGCTCCACTGGAGACTTCAGACTCGCTGGACGTCTGGGCTAAGATGCTCCACCAGATAAATTAAAGAGGGCAACCAATTTTGCTGAGCTTTTCAACCATTTACCACTTAATCATTGTTTCATCCAATCAACAAATAATTATTAAACACCTTCTGTATTCTGTATGCCAGGCCCAGGCCTGAGCACTGGAGACAGATAAAGCAGTGAAAAAACAATGTCCCTTACCCAAATAAATATATAAGTATTTCATAGGTCAGATAAGTGATGCGTGCTGTGGAGAACTAAAATGAAAAGGGGAATACTAAGGTTGAGGGGTAGGAACCTACTATCATATAAATAAAGTGGTCAGACAAGGCCTTTCTAAAAAGGTAACATTTGATCAGAGACCTGAAGAAAATTGAAGTGGGCCATGCAGATGTACGAAGGAAGAGTATTTTAGGCAGAGTAGTGATGGCACATGCCCAGAGGTGGAGATATGCACAACATTTGAGGAAAATCAAGGAGCCAGTATAAATAGAACAAGTTGAGAGGTGGGAAGATGGTAAAGCTGAGGTCAGAGACATAGTAGAGGCCAGACCAGAAGAGCTTCGACGGATGTTATAAGCATCTCATTTAAATTCTCACAACATGCCATCTTCATAGTAAGGGTGGATAGCAAGGGCAGAAGCTGGGAAACTTCTTGGATGTTCCTGCAGTAATCCGGGTGAGAGATGAGGGGAGCTTAGACTACCGTAGTAGCATTGGGGATGGCAGGAGTATGACATTCTGAGTATATTCAGAAGTTAAAGCTGAAAGGATTTGCAGATGGATTGGATGTCGGGTGTGAAAGAAAGAGAAAAGTCAAAAATGAATAATATATCTCTTCAACTGTAACACTGACAGAAATAAATCCCACATAATAAAATCTTCTTAACCAAAGGGATAGCTCTCCCTTCTGGCCATTATACTCAAGGCAGATAGATTCTGTTCTGCACGAGGTCTTTGTTTTTAAATTTGAGATAAATTCTAAAGTCTCAAGCATGAAGCTAATATAAAAAAAAAAAATTCATCTTAAATGTTTCCACTGTCTCTGAGGTTTTCTTTTGTCCTGAAAGAGATTATCTAGGAGTCAACTTTTGGCCCTACACTTTTATTATTTTTCCATATCATTTTGTGAAATGTTCTCTCTTTACTAAATACATTTGAGATGTAAGGTAATTATTTTAAATACAATGAAGATAAATTCTGTCCGATCTGAGATCATGTTAATTATAATTAACGTTAAATAAGTGAAGCCATGTGTACATTTTCCATTCATCATGATTTTTTTCCGTTTTCATCCAATCGTTGTGTAAATTCTAGAAATCACAGAGATGCAAACTTTCAGATAGTGTCTAAAGCTTAGAAGATTTTAGAACTCTTTTTTGGGGGCATTACATCTGTTTTATTTAAATCAACTATCCACAGCTATGTAGGACTATAGTAATGACTATGGGAAGTATTGTGAACAGAAGGAAAATCCTAACAGACACAGCTTTAGCCTGCTGGGAACTTAGAAGCTTCCAGAGAGAAAGGATAGTGACACATAAAATATACAGGAAAGCAAAACCATCAGAGACTTGGGGGAAAAATACAGAGCTTGCAATCTTTCTGTAGAGCTGGAAATTAAAGTGCTAAGATCCTCCTATTAACTGGATCAATGAACTAATTTCTCTTCAGAATCATGAAAGTAGCCTGAACAAGACATTGTCTAAAAAGTGTAGTTCATCAAGAGAATTCTAGTTTTGTTGTTTCAGGACATACAGTTTATGATTATCTGAAGTGATTACTTGGTATACTCAATATTTTTATGAAATATATTGTTTTCTAGAAAAGGAAATTATTCTTTTTTCAGTCTTTTTTTTTTTAAGGTATGCTTTTTTTGGTAAGGAAGATTGGCCATGAACTAAATCTGTTGCCAATCTTCCTCTTTTCTTTTTTCTCCCCAAAGCCCCAGTACATAGTTGTAAATCCTAGTTGTAAGTCATTCTAGTTCTTCTATGTGGGATGCCACCACAGCATGGCTTGATGAGCGGTGTGTAGGTCCACACCCAGGATCTGAACCTCTGAACCCCGGGCTACTGAAATGGAGCATTCGAACTTAACCACCTGGCCATGGGGCCGGCCCCAGGAAATGATTTTTTAAAGTGCCTAACTTACAAACTTCTGAAACAAATATCTAAAAAGGGCTTTCCAACCTCCTACCTTCCCTCCAAATGACATTTTTCATCTAAAAATTTTTAACAGAGGAATTAACTGTAGTTCCTCTTTTTAAATTCTTCCTTTTCTTCATAGTAATTCTGTTTATATTTTAATCAACTTTAAATTTTTTAATTTAATTTTTAAAATTTTCAGCCATTACCTTTCTAGCCTCTCTTGGTTACAGCTCTGTTCACCAGTCTTTCAGGAAACCTTTTACTCTCTGACTTCTCTTTTACTGCAGCCTTTGTACATCTCTCCCACTCCGACTCTGTCTCCTTCTCCTTCAAGGTTTTCTCTTCTTCCACCTGTCCCACTGGTGTGCAGGTAAATGTTTAATAACCAGTTCTCAAAGAAAAAGAAAGTATACATACATACATATATCAGCTTATTATAAATTTTAATGATATAAAGGATATATGGTGCCCAATTTACAAATAATACTATAAACCACATTCTTTATCATACATTCCATATAGCTAACTGATTCTCACAGAAGGCTTTTGTTGAATTTTGCCAAAATTTTTGTTTTATAGATACCTAATGATTGCAATTGATGAACAAATATAGTTTTAACGTGAAGGTTGGTTGGTGTTTTCATTTCTGTTGATCAGTAAGGTGAAAGGAAACAAAGAAACTACATGTCAGAATTTCATTCATTCCTCAGTGATGTGAGCAAATCTTTGCTGAATCAGATAATAGAATCTGAATAATGAAAGATTATTTCCTCAACTTTTTGTGCCATTCACAGTGTAATGGCTACAAACTTTTACTGTTTTATTAACATTTCCTCCATCACTTTCTTAAGTCTACTCTGGAAAATCAGCAAGCCCTGATTTATAGCACTTGATGACTTTTGTAATGTAAAGATTCCCACCATGGCAGATGTCAAACTACTGACGTGACATTGCTGACTGTGGAGTTGGGAAGAGATGCACAGCAGCCCAATTACATTTTTCCACCATTCAGAACATATAAATATACAGAAGAGCATACATAATAGTAAAGTGATTAGAGAGTTTTTATTATTTTTAACTTTTTTTAAAGTAAATTGTGGTTTTAAGTTTGTACAATTTAATTTTTGATCATGGCTGCATTTAAAAACAGGCTAGCAAAATTTCCTGGCAATTTAACTGGTGGTTAAGAGCCAGTATGAGCTGGCTGCAGCATACTACTGGATTCTGTCCCTTAATATTGCTGTTCTAGAATGTTCCAGACTTGACTCTTTGCTCTCCTCACCCTAAATACTTTTGTCGTGTGACTTTAATAACTGTCCTGATCTCAGGGGACACATCTATGCTAAAGATTTCTACATATTCTTTTCTAGCCCAGACTTGTCCCCAGAGCTTAAGATTTACACCTGCAAATACCTACAGGATATCTGTATTTAGAAGTTTCACTGGCATCTCAAACTTGTTCCCTTCCAAATAACTCCTGCTCCTGTGGTCTTCATGTCATTGCTGACACCCACCCAATTGTCCTGGACTCCTCTCTTTCTCTTACATCCCATATCCAGTCGGTCACAAATCCTGCTGATTTTCCCTGCCATATATATCTTGAGTCTGTTATTGCTCTGGTTCCTAACTAGAGTTGCCCTAAGCTATCCTTGTTAGGGATACCGAACCAGAACCCTAAATGGTTTTCTGGCTCTGGGTCTTTCTTTCCCCACACCCCTCCTTTTCCTCTTCTTCCATCTTAGCCTCCACACAAGTGTTGGAGACGTCTATTAAATTGCAATCTGCCTGTATCATTCTCTGCTTACAACCCTTCACTTAGTCCTCTATGTCTAGAGGTCATAGAGCAAGCTCTTTAAGGTGAAGAAAATGCTTTCCACAATCTGACCAATTTCTCTAGCCTTATCTCTCAGCCATACCTCTTGTGTACACTTTACTTTCATCACAGTTCTGAACTGCTTGTAATTCCTATGGACAATACATTTTGCTACCTCTTGGCCTGGAATTCCACCTAAACTCTTGTTGTCTAGTACTTTGATTCAATTCAGAATTGTCTTCCAGAAAGTATCCATGGACCTCTTCCAGAAGGTCTCCTTGGACCTCACCTTCTCAACAAACAAGCCATGTTAGGTGGCCTTCTTCCATCTACCAAAATAACCCCTGCATATCTGTCATTTTAGTTGCCTTATCCAGTTATAGTCATTTATCTCTATATCTAACTGCCTAACCAAAACCAAAAATAGATCCCCAAGAAGAAGAAACTATGTACACAGCTGAGTACAAAGAAGATAATAAATGTTTGATGGAAACGTGAATGAATATACCTAAAAAGAAATTAAATAAGATGTTCCTCAATTTGTTATAGCAGTAGGTTTTACATCTAGGATTCCAAAGTCAGATTTCTTTTTAACTTAGCTACTTGAAACAGTTTCATCTGCATCTTCTAATCAGGATCTGTTTCTTTTGAACTTGATTATGGGACCTTCAACTAATTTTCTTAATATTACTTAGAATGGTGTTTCTCAAAGGGTTTTTTATAGAGGAGTTGAAGCAGCATCAGATTGTAGGCTAGATCCACATTAAGGAAGGTTTCTCTTTCAACAAAGAGGGCCCTGAAGTGCATTTTTGTCGTGAGATTTTAGTTCATTCATTCATCAAGTAATTATTTAGTGCTTATTGTGTGTCAGGATTAGGATTGTATTAGGATTTCAACAATAAAAAATACTAAGTGATTTAAACACTGTAGAGGAAATTGATGAGAAATCAGAGAAGTGCAGAAAATAAGAATACATTCTAAGTTAGAAATTACTGACAAGTATTAAGAAGACACCATGGAGAGAGAAGAGGAGAGGAGATGGCATCCAAGTTGAATCTATTTGCAGCTTCAGGGGTAAGTGTTAGAAATTATTTGGTTGAGGAACTGTCATAGGGAGCACTTTGTATTAAATAATGTATTTTAAATATTTTATTTATCCTGAGTATGAAGATTTTACATGCATGTTTTTTGCCAGGTTGTGTACAGAGGTTCCCATGCTGCCAAGTTAACATAGAATCAGAGAAAGGAAAAATCTGGTGGAACATCAGGAAAACCTGCTATAGGATCGTTGAACACAGTTGGTTTGAGAGCTTCATTGTTCTCATGATCCTGCTCAGCAGTGGTGCTTTGGTAAGTGATCTGACACCCAATGCATTAAATTGATTGTATTTTTAATAAATGAGTTGGAAGATAAAAATATCATGGTAAATTGTTTCACCTAAGAATTCATCCCTGTGGTTAGTACCAAGGACAAAATTTTAGTTTAGCTCAGTAAATATTTATGGATCACTACTATATGCCAGGGATTATCCTTGCTGCCCTGAATGCAAAGATGGAGAAGATCCAGGTACTTTTCTCAAGGACCTCAGAGGGCATTGTGGAAGAGAGAGGCACAGGGGATTACAGAACTGGGAGGTGTTTGTAAGTGAAATATATACATGATTAAGCTCTGGAGCAAGAACAGTTGTCTGCTTGGGATTTCAGAAAGGTTGCTGATGTTTTGCAAGATCTAGAAAGATAAATAGGAATTTTCCAGGCAGGAAGGTGGGCTGAGGGGAATGAAGTACAAAACAGTATTAGATATTCAGGAAATTAAAAGTTGCCAAACTGTAGAAAGCGTCATGGAAGGAAGAGCAAATACAGAGAGGAGGGTGGTGGCCAGAGATACTGTGACAAAGATAGGCAATGTGAGCTTATGAAGAATCTTGCATATTATTATAAGGGAAAATAGACTATAGTTTAGGGTGAAATGGGACAAGTACATATTCCAAACCTTCTTTGAAAGAGATCTGGGAGAATTACAAGCTCCCTGAGGCTTTTCTTACTTGTTTTAATTTCCTGCTGACACTCAAAAAAGATGGGTCAATTCCAAGTAGAGATACCACTGGAAATTCCATTATACTAAAAACAGAATACTCAAGAACTTTATATATTGTCTCATAGACAGTCTTCATGGAACTGGAATTTAATTTTACTCTACTTATAATAAATTAACTGTTTCATGGATGTGGGTAGAAGATATGAGACTTCCAAGTCAGAGACAAAGGACTTTATTACTCATGGTATAGAAAGCAGCGCGAACTTCAGCATATTTACATTGGTTCCCCTGGTCCTCACGTCAGATGGGGCCGTAGTAGGGACTTAAATAAACGTTTCACACACAGCAAGTTAACCTCACAGCTGAGGAACACTGAGCTTAGGGAACCCGTCCTTTTATAGCAAGCAGCAAGCAACCTTGCTCTTTGTCCTAGAAGACCACCTCAGCCCTCAAGGTTGCTTGTGCAAAAACAGCCCTGAGAAATGAGCAGTCAGGGCGTTGCATTCTTGGCATGCTTAGACAACAACAGGCAGGGGTGCCGAGGGCCCACAGTGGATTGCCTCCCCTAACAAATCTCCTCTCGCAAAAACAGAAGCTGCAATAACAAAAAGTCCACTCTACTTATCTGGTGGAATGCAAGTAGGACTCTTGACCGTGTCTACATTATCTTGTATTCCTAATATTATTACTAAGGAAGTTGATGAGTCATGCTGGGTCACATATGTGACTGAGACTTTCAGAAAAAAGATCACAAAAAATTAAGAAAAGTTTAGAGTAATCTCTTGTTGAAAATGTCTAAAAAGAAAGATGACGTGTTGGGGGAGGGGCACTCTCAAAACTGAAATTCAGATGAATCATATGAGGAAGAAAAGGAAAAGGTATTTCAAGAAACTGGTGTTTTTACTCAGGGAGTTTGCTAATTGAGGTAGATTTTAAAAGTACTGTAATTAGTTAATAATACCTTAATTAATAATAAAATAAATAATGTAATAGCTCTAATTTAGTACATATTTATTGTGTTTCAAGATGTTTATATAGATTTTTCTCCTTTAATTTTCAAACAATCCTGTGAGATTATGCTATTTTGCTTGTTTTACCAATGAGGAAGCTGGGTAAAGAATTTGAAAAGTTGCCTAATGTCCCAAAACTAGTAAATGACAGAGCTGCAATGGCTGAAGTCTAAAGTCAAAGCCAACATATCTTTTCACTGTATTGTGGCTCCTCAGAAAGGGGAGTGCACTCCAGGTAGAAACAAAGGAGTGGTAACTGAAATGAGTAACAGTAAAGCCTATGCCCCAAATCAAGGTGAACTCACATAATGCCGCCTTGCTCCCACATTTACAACATTAGTCCTCGAAGGTGGGAGCCCTGCAGATGAATCCTGTTTCAGGCTCTGGGACTAGTCAGGGCAAGGTGTACTCAGGCAGAATATTTGGTTCTCAGCATCAAGACTTGTGGTTGGTCCTTCTCTGCAGCTCAGTTCTGGGAACGGCACCCTTCTTTGTGATCAAGTCCCTTCCTTGTCTTTGCAGTGCAAGGACTGAGGCATTGCCAGAGTTTCTGTTGAGGCAGCTTGACTAATTGCTCCAGAACGTGGAAAGGGGAAACAACAAAGTCATGAAGGCAGGACTTCAGTTCCTGCACAGTTCAGTTCCATTGACTTTCAGAACTTTTGCCAGCTTCTGGCACCTTCTTTTAGCATCTTAATAGATCTGTCCATTCTCTTTGCTCCAACTTCTCTATGTTCTTCAATATTGATACCAACAGTTTGCAAAACGTGCTAAGGATCATTTGTAAAATTTTGATAGAGGAACTTGAAATAAGAAGAATAAGAATGGCACAGGCCCATGACTATGGACAAGTAGTATAATGGTACCCACTTAGGATATTCTCCAACATGGTGAATATTGTTCAAGCTTGAAAGAGAAAATTCTAATATTTTAGACCTCTTTATGTCAGCAATCATTTTCAATGTCTTCAGTGAGCTCAATTTGTTTTTTAGGGTTTTTTTTTAGTTTTTAAAAAAATTTTATTTATTTATTTTGAGGAAGATTAGCCCTGAGCTAACATCCACTACCAATCCTCCTTTTGTTTTTGGGTTTTTTTTGGCTAAGGAAGATTGGCCCTGAGCTAACATCCGTGCCCATCTTCCTCTACTTTATACATGGGATTCCTGTCACAACATGGCCTGGCAAGTGGTGTGTAGGTCCGCATCAGGGATCTGAACCAGTGAACTTCAGTCTACTGAAGCGGAATGTGCAAACTTAACTGCTGTGCCACCAGGTTGGCCCCATGAGCTCAATTTTTAAAGTCCATTTCAATTATGTCCCAAGGAGCTTGTATCTATGACCTCAGTATTATCGTCTGTCACTTACTAAAAGTTCTTGGAGAGTATTAAAAGGTGCCACATTTGTGGAGTGAATAACAATGATTTGTAGAGCTGAAGCTCTTAATGAATGATAAAATATTGGTACAAGATTCAAAGGAAGAAACCATCCTCTGTATTCTCTAGCCCTATTAAGCTATGACACTCATTCGTTTAGCAAACCATCCCTTGCATCCTGCCGTGGTCTTGACAGCTAAGCACTGGGAATGCACAAGCATATGAGAGCTGAAGGAGAGGCTCCAAATCCTACTGCTCGGTGGAAGGAGAGTGCAGGGTGAGCAAGACTCAGAAGCTGCCCCTGGAATCATGTCTTAAATTATTAGGACTCATCTAAATTTGAAGGGGGATAAAAGGAGAGTCACATGAGTGGAAATTCCTGCCTTGTCAGAGATTATGGTTCTTTTAGAGGATTGTAAATAATTTCATTCTTTTGCACCCTCTTTCTCTTGATCTCTGGTGACCACTGGTCACTGCTGAGGTCACTAGAGAAGGCTAGAAATAAGCATTACACACTAGCTGTAAGCCAGAATAAAGTCAGCTGACCCATAACAGTACTATATTTTAGTGGTTTCTCTATCTGACTTGTATTTCCTGCTTCGTCATGAATCATAAGCTTTAAGTTGTACATGAATTGAAATTTGAAAATTATTTTCACAGGCTTTTGAAGATATATATATTGAAAAGAAAAAGAACATTAAGATTATCCTGGAGTATGCTGACAAGATATTCACTTACGTCTTCATTCTGGAAATGCTTCTAAAATGGGTGGCATATGGTTATAAAACATATTTCACCAATGCTTGGTGTTGGCTGGATTTCTTAATTGTTGATGTAGGTACTTTAAGTAAACTTGAAAATTCTTACAAATTAGTGTTCTGAAAAACCTTCACTACTGTTGTGTATCATCATATTTAAAATTTGGTTAGCTTTCTGTACTTTCAGACTATAGGTTTATGTTTTTAGAACTATTAATGCAGTCAGTTGAAATATATCTGTGTGGAAAATTAAAAGAGAAATTCTTCAACAAATGTAAATTTTTTTCGGTATCATTGTAATATTCATTATTTACTCTTGTATGTGTTTTCTGCAATCAGAAAAGATGTGATTTATATATAATTTGAATAGCATTCCTGTTGGAAATAAGAACAAAATAAAAAACTAGGAGGTGGGGGGGGTGGGAATGGAAAAAGGCAGAGGCACAGATTAAAAAGATAAAATACTGGGTTTTTTGCAATATAAATTTAGAAAATAAAAGATGAAAAAAATTTAGGAAATAAAAAAAATTTAGGAAAAAAGATGCAATGTAAATTTAGAAAATAAAAGGGTATATCAAGTTGCTTGACATGTTAGCTGAAAGTTATGTAAAAATGAGAGGGCTGAAGCTAAATAACTCTGTGTTAGGGATAAGGAAAGACATGAAATTTCAAAATGTTTATCTCAGTCACAGTGATAGGTAAAACCAAAATGAGTCACAACTCTTGTCCCCGTTTCAAACATCTAATTTACGCTTCATCTCTAGAGTGGCAGTGGAGCAGAGAAATAGGTATTAATAATTTCAAGTAGTAAATCAGAGAACTGGGGAATACTTGGATGATGGAAAATACATAAGAATGCTTCAGTTTATGCATTATTTTTGACAAAGGAAAAATATTTTTTAGGCATCTTATTGAAATAGTCAGGAAAGAGAATCCTAAAACAGCTTGTGATATCAAGGCATCTCATATAGAAATTAATGGTACCACACCCATTATTATCAATTCATTCTTATTTAGCATACTCCATTTTATTATTTTTATTATATAATAATAAAATACTATATTTTTATCATGCAATTTAATAATATATTGCATATAATAATTATTTTGTATGATGTTTTATATTATTTTAAAAGGCTTTCTTAAATTAATCCATGACCTCAGTCTCCCAATTATATTTTTCTCAGAATGATTTATGTTCTTCATTTTCTTAAAAATTCCCCTAGATTTTAGAAAATCTTATCTTTGTGGGCAGGGCAAGAACATCCTATAATCAGTCATAGTTTTTAGAGATTTGTTTTCCATCTAATGTCTGCAATTAGAGGGCAACGTGCACATTTTTATAGTACCAACAAGCGCTCTAAATATTTAACCAAGAGTGCATCATCAAGCTTTTCAGAAAAGATAAGTTAATACAGTATCATTCATAGATATCAAAATTACAATTATATCAAAGTAACTACGAAAAGCAAAATCTGACTGCACAATTGAACCCAAACTAATCATATCTACTCAAAAGTTCGATTTTGCAACTGTTATCTAAAGCTCAGTAAACTCTTTTTTAACAGGTCAATATATAAAACATTACCAAAAAAAACATATTTGTTTTCTATATAGGTGGTTTGCAAAAAAAACTCTTTCCCAAGATGTAGCTATACATTATACTTCATATGTTCTCTCAGGTTGTCTGTATGAGACCTCTAATTTTTGATACCTAATATTAATAATTTCATATTGTTTGATTGCTTTTTGATTCATCTTTTTTATATATATTACCTAGTTACTGCCTAGAAAAATAAATGGTAAGATGGATGCTTTGGTAATATAATAGTTTTAAACAAAGGCTAACCAAAATAAAAAGAAATAATAGGAAGAATGTAGTTATTTCTTTTCTTTTCTCTTAATCTTTAAATATGATTGGAACTTTTAAAATTTATAAAATATTTAAGATATTCAAAAATATTTAAAAATATTATCACGAGTTGTTGTTTTCATCAATCAGCTTAAGAAATAAAAGTTGCAAGTAGAGGGGCTGGCCCCGTGGCCGAGTGGTTAAGTTCGCCCACTCCGCTGCAGGCGGCCCAGTGTTTCATTGGTTCGAATCCTGGGCGCGGACACGGCACTGCTCATCAAACCACGCTGAGGCAGCGTCCCACATGCCACAACTAGAAGAACCCACAACAAAGAATATACAACTATCTACTGAGGGGCTTTGGGGTGAAAAAGGAAAAAATAAAATCTTAAAAAAAAAAATAGATAAATTCAAGATTTAAAAAAAAAATGAGTAAAAAAAACAGTTGCAAGTAGAATTGAATTTAAGTTAAGAAGGAGACATGGCTGTTTAATAACAAATTATTTTGATTTGGAAATCTGAATTGGTGAGTCTCAATTTTTAGGAGTATGTAATATGCTGAACTCAGGGAGGTATATAGCTCCAATTTGAAATATTAAGATTTTGAAAAAAGGTAAGTAAATCTTGGTATATGTAAATATATAAGTGGGAACTTGTTAGGGGTACAGTTCTCAGAACCCACCCAAGATCTTCTGAATCAGAAAGTCTGGTGTTGGGACCCAACAAACTGCTGTAACAAGCCCTCCAGTGTTCTGGTGTGTATTCAGGTTTCAGAATCAGTGATCTGATGTGGTATTCAGAGGATGGACTTTGATTTCTTCAGGCTTCTTGATATTTGAAACTTACTTGATTGAGCATTATTCATCAGTATGGACATAGATCGTGCATATACATATGCTTGCAGAGATAGATAAATGTATGTATATGCCTGTATATTCTCAGTTACAGACTATGCTGTGGTTTACTCAATCATATGCTTCTATTATATTCAGTATCATGACACCTAACAATGGTTTGGAGATCACGTCTACTGTTTCCTTAGGGGGCTATTCAAATTATAATAGACATTTTAAAACTTTATTTTTTTCTAATAAAAAAGGAACACTTGTTATTCTGACTAAAAAGCATACTTAATTTTTTAACTGTACTTAAGTGGAAAATAAGGGACCTGAATGACTGGCTAAAATTAAGAATGATATGAGGGACAATTAGTTCTGCTGGATATATAGCATGAGGACTAAAAAGAATGTTACATTTTGTGCGACATTCGGAAGTAACTACATGAGAACAAAACCCTACAACACATCCCGATTCATAAATCAGGTTACTTGTCCCAACAGCAGCAGCAGTGAACTTGTGAGCAATGAATTTTCCTACTCTGTCAGTAGGTCAATATAAGGAAGTAGACTCTTGGGTGTCCCAACCTTTCCCTGGAAAACTTGAATCTTTTAGTCAATACTTAATTCATAAGGAAGAGCTGCGTTCCCGACATTGTTCTTAGATGTTGCCTCCTTCTACACACAGTGTAAAAGAAATGGATAGTTTAGATAGAACTTATTCAGAGGCTGAATGCATTTCCAGATCCAGATCTAAGGTCATTGAGGAGCATATTGCTCTATTACCAAAATGTGTATTGATTTTATTTCTGTCTGTGTTCCTTTTTCTGAGATCATTTGTGATAAGCACACAAATTTCTATTGGGTCCTGGTGTGGTGGTGGTGGTGGGTCTGGCTAACATGATGAAGTTCTGGATGTCTGTGTGGATGTGAAGCCAGTGAGACCACCTAGAGGTTCTCATGCTCTCTTCAATACAGTTGAGATTTTCTCCCACTAATCACTACTAGGTAGATCTTTGCTGCCAATTCTGAGAAATCATAAGGCAGAGCAGTCTTGTGGGGAATTAGCCCCATCTCAAAATCATGAGTCTCCAAAATGCTTTTGAATAAGGTTTGTACTAGGATTTAGATTTGGTTGAGTTAATGCCACACTCCTACGACTTAGCTTCATAGTCACACACTTTGTTATGCCGTGGGTTTTATTTCAATTGAAATTTTGATAGTTTCTCTAATTAAATGTTCAGAATTAATAAGCATGTACATAGCATTGGCTACAAAAGTGTGAAAATCACGTGTGATTCTTATTCAGATATAAGGAATAACCTAACTTCCCTCTATTATTTCATCTTATTTTGATTAACCTTCCTTTAAATCTATTTCCTTACAAAAGTATCCATCTTACCCATTTTTTAGGCAATGACTAGATAACTTGATATATAAAATCATATTGTTCTTCTTGAGCTGCTCTTAGTGACCTTTGAAATTGACTTTTCTTCTTTATGCTTTATTATTTCATTAAAATGATTAATAAAATTTTTTTTTCTAGGTTTCTCTGGTGACTTTAGTCGCAAACACTCTTGGCTACTCAGACCTTGGCCCCATTAAATCCCTCCGAACACTGAGAGCGTTAAGACCTCTAAGAGCTTTATCTAGATTTGAAGGAATGAGGGTAAGAAAATACTAAGCTTTCTAATACAATATTCTTGGTTTTTAAATGAAGTATAAAATATGAAAAAATGGGTATGTAGAAATTATGGACTATTTATATTTACATGCATGTACATATATGTACATATATACATATATTGGACTGCCTATGTATATAAATGTGTATACATGTGCATATATACACAGTATTTCAGTGCATATTGTTTAACAAAGAGTGAATCAATTCCAGGAATGCCTCCTTTATATAATATTATTAGGTAATGATCTTTTCCCTTCTTAAATAAAAATCTTCCCTATGCTAGGAAAGTCAAGTGAAGGGGACACTATTAGTGCTGACAACATCTCTCATATACAAGTCATCAAGGGCTTGCCTGTGTCAGGTGGTCAAATAATGAAATAATGATTTGAGGTATTTTGTAGTTCACTTCCTTTGAGCCTTGAGGCACTTCAGCTTATTGACTTTCCCACATGGACCCCAGTCCCCCAAGACTGAGTAGGGACAATGATCATGGAGAGACAGACAGTGGAACAGTAGTTATTCTGTGACATCTGCTATAAAACAGTAAACACACAGTGCTACAAGAACATAGAAGTGGGAGTGGCTGCCTGGAGAAGTCTGGGAAGGGTTCACAAGGAAGTAACATTGAAGCCTTGATGAAAGAGTGGGCCCCAAATCACAGGCGGGTAGTCATTTTAGGCAGAGATGCAACATGTTAGAGAAGCACAGAGTTGAGTATACAAGATGTTTTTGAGCAATGACTAGAAGAATCAGTGGGCCTAGGTGATAAGACAGTAGGGAGGTTAGCAGGAAATGAGGATGAAAAAGTAGGCTTGAACAAGAGTTGGCCACTTTGAACCTTATTCTCTAATCCTGTTCTTCCTCACTCTTTTAGTGTCATGTAGGTTGTAAGAATCTCATGAATGTTTGAATCATCTCTCCATAAGGAAATCATACCCATAATGTTTTCCATTTAATTTCATGCCCGCATGGAACCCCTACAGGTCCATGGACCCCAGAGTAATAACTATTGCTCTGGACCAGGGGTCAAGAAACCAAAGCCGACAGGCTGGCTGCCTGTTGTGTAAAGGGTTTCACTGGATCTCAGCCACGCCCATTTGTTTATGTATGATCTATTGCTACAGTGGTAGAATTGAATATTTGCAACAGAGATTATATAACCCTCCAAACCTAAAAATATTTAAGAAAATATTTGCCAACCTTTACTCTAGACAATCTCAAAAGTAGTTGGATCCTTAATGTTTCACCATTTGGAAATGTCTTAAGAGCCTGCTTGATACGTTGCAAAAAATAGGGAGCACAATGCTCTTACTTAACAGATTAGTCTTTGACACATTTGTACTCAAATTCAGACTAGAGCTGACGTGTAAGAAGACAGGTAGGTTTTGAAGGATGGAGTAATTAAGAAAATCTGGACAGTGATAAATGCATGGTAGTCACCATGCAGGAAAATTGGAGTGGCAAGAGGCCCTGGTGATCTATAACAGTGGAAATGCTGAGCAGCAGAAATAATGGGAGAATTAAAGATAAACATCATTTTTGTTTTAACTGAGGCCAGTACTATGTATATTTAGCCAAGGGCTTATTTATAATGTATTTTTAGAGTTAGAATAACAAATTTGAAAAGATTGCTCTCATCTTGCAGATGAGGAAACAGAGGTCCCAAGGTCTTAACTGAATTCACATATCATACAACCAGCAGAATCAGTTAAATCTAAGGGGATCATGCCACTAAGACTCCCAATCCTAGCTCTAGTTTATACTCACCAGTAGTTTCTCTATATGAGAGAATTTTAGCACTGGTAATTCTAGGCCTATGAACCTTTATACATTTTGTTTATTTTTTTAGCATTTATATTTATAAATTTCTTTCTTTTCTACAGTATGCAGATTTTGCGACTTCACCTTACATATATCAGGTTTTTGGTTTATTATTTTTATTTATTTTCTATTTATTTAAGCTGTCATATTATCTTAGTTATTTTGTTTTGTATTGTTGCTCATAGTTTCACTGTGTATTCATCACGTATTTTTGTAAGTTTGTTGATCACAGGACTCCCGTCTTGTTTTGTCTTGCTTGGCATACTGATGAGCATAGACTAGGCATTCAGTTAAGACATGTTGGTTGCTTGACTTGATATATTAAACAGTTAAGGGTGGCTTTTCTAATTTCTCTAATTCTGCATTGTGTTTTATTAATATTGCCCATTTAACATTTTTACTAATCCTCATCATTCTTTTCTTTCTTTTGAATACTAGGTGGTCGTGAATGCACTCATCGGTGCAATTCCTTCCATCATGAATGTGCTACTTGTGTGTCTTATATTTTGGCTAATATTTAGCATCATGGGAGTAAATTTGTTTGCTGGCAAGTTCTATCAGTGTGTTAACACCACAGATGGGTCTCGGTTTCTTACAAATGAAGTTCAAAATCGTTCCGACTGTTTTGCACTGATGAATGTTAGTCAAAATGTGAGATGGAAAAACCTGAAGGTGAACTTTGACAATGTTGGACTTGGTTACCTGTCTCTGCTTCAAGTTGTAAGTGACTTCTTTCATGAATGTTTGATGTTTTAGTAGACAGTGGATGAAGAATATGTGTCATTCTTTAAATAATCTATTAACTAGAAATTAAAGATAAAGTACTTTGTGACTTTAAAAAGACACTTAGTCTTTCTTAGAACATGTGCCTATAAGCATGAGTTAAGAAGCATAGGTTCTGTTGCATTTGAGAGTTATTAATCAATGACTGACATTTGGTGTCATTTGGCTCCTCACCATGGCACCATCTGAATATTGCTCCAACATGAGAATAAGGAGGACTTCCTTCTAACACAGAGAATCCTTAAGAAATGGAGAAAAAATGTTGCCTGCCTTATTCATAAAAATCTCATCTATTTCTGGAAAAATAAATGTTGATGTGCAAATTGGCAGGAATTATTTGTTGTTATTGTCCTTGAGTTGACTCTGACTCCTAGCAACCCTGTGTATAGCAGAGTGGAACTCTGCCTGCCTGGTCTTTCTGCACCATCCTCTCACCTTCCAGCTCTGTATCAGACAGTGCTTCACTCCTATACACAGGGTTTTCATGGCCAAATTTTTTTAGAAGTGGGCGTCCAGGTCCTTCTTCCTAGTCTGGCTTAATCTGGAAGTTCCCCTGAAACCTGTCCACCATGGGTGACCCTGCTGGTATTTGAAATACTGGTGGCATGACTTTCAGCATCACAGCAACACACAGCCACCACAGCAGGACAACCGACACACAGGTGGCGTGGTTCCCCGACTGAGAAATGAACCCGGGACACAGTGGTGAGAGTGCCGAATCTTAACCACTAGACCACCAGGGCTGGGTCTGCAGGAATTGTAACAACCTGGAAATAATTAGCTTGGACTAAGATTTAGAATATGACTTGGGAATGTGTCCTTTTTGTTCTTGATATAACAACTTTATATTAAATTGGTATTTTGAAATACAGTAATACTTAGTGATTTGATATTAGTTAATAAGCGTTGCAACAATAAATAGACTAAACTCATGTATGGCTATTTTAGAGTATGAGCTTCACATTCAGATTCTATAAATGTTTTGTTCACAGGCAACATTTAAGGGATGGATGGATATTATGTATGCAGCCGTTGATTCTGTTAATGTAAGTATTGGTTGACATAACACTAAACTCTACAATTCTTAAAAGCTTCTTAGTTTAATTTGGCTGTTTTCAAACAGTAGCTCCAAGCAGCCCTTGGTGTGTACCACACAAAATGAAGAACTTCCACCCAATAGTAGTCTAGTGGTTACATGTGAAGCATTTGGAGACAGAGCTTGCCTCCACTTCTGGCTCTACCATCTCATACAAGCTCTGCAACTGACTTTGAGCAAATTGCTTACCTCTCTGAGTCTGTTTGTTGACTGTACAAAGAAAATAATTCAATGCCTCCCTCATGGGATTGTTCTGAGGATCTAACAAGAAAATGTAAGTAGAGCACTTAGGACAGCCTGGCAATAAGAAGTGCTCACTAATTATGAGTTTATCAAAATAAAAGTGAAATAATGTATTTTATTCATAGTTAATAAGAACTATATTTTTATATTTTAAAGAGCCATGGGAGAGTCTATGTGAAATAAGTTCTCTGCTAAGAAAGTTAAATCCAGTGAAGACAGTTCTGTAATCAAATGAAAAAAAGTCAGCAAAATTTATATAAATATGATATCATCTCTTTTACAGTCTTTTTTGGAAATAAAAAACATACTTTATGTCATTTAGCTACTAAATTATTCTACAAGTCTAAGAACAAGTATTACATATGGTTAAGCCCTGTGTAGTCATTTAAAGATTATGTTCATATACGTAGTAAGCATGTAATCAATATTTATGTACTGTTGAATAAATTTTTAGGAGTGATTATGTTGCGCCTCAACAATGCTATGACTTCTGAAAAGCCAAGTTCATCCAGGATAGCACTGTTTGGATTACCTTGTCAAACCATGTGAAAAAGAAAATGATGACTGTTATTGTCAACATACTGCTAACTTTTGTTAATTTTATAGGTAGACAAGCAGCCCATATACGAATACAGCCTCTACATGTATATTTATTTTGTCATCTTTATCATCTTTGGGTCATTCTTCACTTTGAACTTGTTCATTGGTGTCATCATAGATAATTTCAACCAACAGAAAAAGAAGATAAGTATTTTAAGTTTTTTTCATTGCACTAAAAATTCTGAACAATTATTTTCCCAAAAACATATTATGAAATTTAATTTGATATCAGTTAGTAATTAGCTTTATTAGAATTTCATTTCTTTTTCAAATAATTGGCCAGTATACAATTATAGCTATGCTTAATGTCATTCATCTCTGCATAGTAAAATAATGATCTCTTAAGTCATAACTATTTTTAAGCCATGGTTTTTTTCAGTGTTTCCTGTAGAGGATTGATTAATTAAGAAAAATTAATGCATTAATTATTTATTCAAAACACATTTCATAAATAGTTACTTCATTCTGTTCTGAGCCACTGTTCTGTGTGGCATGTCTTGAGCTTGTGCTTCAGCAAGACCAACGTAAGCTATGGTTCCGGAGGTCAAGGTGTTTACATTATAGCAGAAGAAATGAGACACGTAATGGAAATTAAGATTCGTTGAATGTTGCAAGTGAGGCACTCCCCTGAGATTTCTGTTTCACTAACCCTCACATCACTTGTATTAGTTTCTTAGCCCTGCTGTAACCAAGTACCACAAACTGGGTGGCTTCAAAAACAGAGATTTATTTTCTCATATTTATGGAGGCTAGAAGCCTGAAATCAAAGTGTTGGCAGGGCCTTCAAAGCCTCTAGGGGAAGATTCTTCCTTGGATCTTCTAGCATCTGGTTGCTCAAGCATTAGTTGGCTTATGGCAGCATGACTTCAGTCTCTGCCTCCATGGTCATATGGTGTTCTTTCACTCTGTGTCTCTCTTCTTCTTAAAAGACACCCATCATATTGGATTAAGGGCCCACCCTACTCCAGTATGACCTCACTTTAATTTAGTTACATCTGCAATGACAATATTTCGAAATAAGGTCATTCTGAGGTACTAGAAGTTAGACTTCAACATCTTTTTTGGAGGGACACAATTCAACCCATAACATCAACCATAAAGGTATTATTATTATAAACCTTTTCTTATAAATGAGGACAGGCTCAGAGAGGTGAAGTGATTTACCCAAGAGCATACATAGAGTAAGTGATAGAGTTTTAATAGAGTCAATAGTTGATCCCATGGACCATATATATATATATATATATATATATATATATATATATATATATTTAGGCCCTCTACCCTGCTGTATCTCTAAATATTATAATGTGAGATAGTGATAAATGCAATAATAAAATTAACAAAAACAACAAAAGGAATGTACATGGACAGTCAGAGGAAAAATAGATAAAGCTATAGAAAGTTTTGTGATGTATGTGACAATTGAGCAGGACTTGGAAGATGAATAAGAAGATGTGTAGCAACTGGGAGAAAAAAGGATGGACAATCTACATGGAGAAGTAGAGAAATGTGTGAGCACATGCATAGTGCTGATAAAGGAGGCAACAATCCAGAAGGAATAGCCATCCAACCAGTTTGGATGGAGATTTGAGATGGAGTTTTGAGAAGACAAATAGTACAAGATGAGGACAGTTATTATTATAATTGTTCTATTTTATTATTAGTTATTGTTAATCTCTTACTGTGCCTAATTTATAAATTAAACTTCATCATAAGTATATATATAAGTATACTTCATCATAAGTGTATAGGAAAAAACATAGTATATATATATAGGGTTCAGTACTATCCATGGTTTCAGGCATCCTCTGGGGTCTTAGAACTTATCCCCTGGGATACGCGGGGACTACTATATAAGCAGGACATTGATATTTATTAAGACTTGATGATGTGTCTGATCTTGTGTAAAGTACTTCACGCATGTAATCTTAGTCAAGTTTTACAACAGATCTAAAAGGCATAGTATCCCCCCTTTACCTCTCAGAGAGGTTACGTCACTTGCACATGGTTTGACAGCTAGGAAGTAGCTTCACCATAGATCTAACTCCAGAGTCTCTTTTTCCAGGGACTATGAAAACTCAGTTTTAATAAAAAATGAATCTAGTAATGATGCATAGAATGATTGGAAAGAGACCAAAGACTAAGCCAGACCCTGCTTTACTTCCTGCCTGGACCACACGTCAGTCTCCAGATTAGTCATTTGAAGCAATTGAGAATAGGGGATATTTCATTTAAGAGATTTGAGGGGGAGAGTCTACACTATTGTTTGTGATTTGTAAGAGAATAAAGCATCTAGGAGGTCTCAATTTTCTCATCAAAGTTGAGTGAGTTACTGTGGCTGTAGCACCACCCACAGAAAAAGAGAGGGGATAAGGAATAGAATTCAAAGAGGGAGTGATTTAAGATGCTGGCTTAGCGTCTAAGAAAAGATGGATATACATAAAATGAAATGTCATTATTGTGCATGATTGATATTTGCAAGTGATGGAAAATTTAGTAAATGTTAAATGTTATTTATGCTTTCATTTCCAAGTACAGGTGTTTATTTTTCAACGATGTTTTTAAAAGTCCATGTTTCATTCTTACAGTTTATTTCCGAGAGTCAAACTTAGCTAACATTATATATTCATGCCTTTAGACAGAGAGTCTTTAATAATTAATAATTATTTTTGCAAATAATTTTACAAAGTATACTCTAATTTTCTATTTAATTATTTTTTCAACTTTAGTCATTATATATGTGTTATTTTGATATATAAGCACACACGTATGACTCCCCAACATTCCCTACACAGGATAAATTAAACATGTATCTAGAAAAAGCTCTATGATCATGGACGGGACAATCACAGCCCTAAATGCTTTAATCTCCTTGCTCTTAAACGTTATTTGTGAAACAAGAATTGCCACTGCAGGAAGATGGGTTGGGTTGGCACCATTACCACTACTGTCAGGCAAAAGTTACTAATTTAGACACACTGACTATCCCTTACCATTCTTCCAGTATTTCATTTACGATTTAAGCAAGCCTTTTATTTTCTGCCCTTTTCTGAATGGCTTAGGGTTTCTTTCCACTCTACTAAGAGCAGGAAAGAAGACAGGAGCAACCCTTCAATTAACCTGCTACGTAAGAGGCCTTCTGCTAGAACTTATAGTTCATCTGATCCATAGAACAACCAAGGGAAGTGGCATCTTTACACAAGTGTTTACACTGGGGCCTAGTGAAGATAAGTAACTTGTTTCAAGTCAAGTAACAGGTCCCCTGGCAGTCAGGATCCAAAGGTCTGTTTGACTTCAAAGCCCATATTCTTTCCAAGAGGCAATGTTGCCTCTTAAGGTTTTTTAAGTTCAATACGTTGATCTCAGCTTATGACTCTACCAACTACCCATATCTCTTTCAAATAATAAACCCCGTTTTACTAGTTTTTCCAGCTATCCATCATCCTTATAAGTAATGTTACCATCTTTAATAAGTTCATGTGATAATTGGGTTTTAATAGTTCATCAAAAAACACTTCTAAAAATTAGAGTACAAATTAATGGGTTCAAGTTATAAAAGGGAAAAGTAGGTAATATATTTACACAAATTCCTAATACAGAACTGGATACATAAGAGTAAATTCTAAGTATAGCAACCCCTTTCAGTAACTAACTTTATTGGGAAGGTTAATAATAGCAATAGTAATAGTAACTAACAATTATTGAGGGCTTGTGTATCTGGCATTGTGCTGAGTGTTTTGAATGCATTATCTCAATTGATCCTCACAACAAACCAATGAGATAGTTACTCTTGTAATGCTGAGATGACTTATCCTTAAAGAGATTAAGAAACTTGCCCAAGGACAACAGAGATGAGATTTGAATGAAGATGATCTGATACCAGAACTAAAGTCTTCACTGCTACGTAATACAACCTTGACATAGAGTGTAACATAGAAAAAGACCGGCCTCACTTACAGAGTGTTTCCCATCTAACTTTTAAAGGAATGCATTTTACACAAGGTGTATATAAGCTGTAGTAGAACAAAACAGCAATGCAAGTTTCTCTATTGGAGCATCTTGTAATCTCCCCTTAGTTTCATTCCACTCATCCTTATGTTGACACCCAGGGTATCATCAAGGGAAGACAAAATCTGCTGCTTTGATTTTTACCTCTAATTCAGAGCTCTGTCCCCAGTGTTTTCTTAGCTTCTTCTGGTGAGTTCTTGACGTGCTCTTGATATTCAGCCTCCATCAGTGAGCTATAAAGGATCCGCTCTTGAAACTGGCATGAAGGCTGTCTCTCAAGCCCGGCATCAGTAGATCAGATGAATATCAACATTACAAAAAGACTCCATATCAACTAGAGGAAAGGTGAATTAAAACACTCTAGGAGAGAAAGGGGAGTCTGGTTATCATTAGGTATCTAATAAATTTAAAAATGCAGTATAACAGGAAGCTGAATATTAACTAATCCAGGAAAACTAAAGGGAAACCATAACCAGATTGTTTTTAACTCCAGGAATCTACAGTAACGATTTTAGAACTGTAAATTCTCCAAAATAAATTCCTAATTACATGGATTATACTAATTTATGCCATAACTAAGAAATTGATATTACAGATCAGTGTAGAATATGCATCAATCTGTAAAAATTACAGATAATTTTAAGACATTAGCAGACCCTAAAAGAACAGGCAAAGTGTCTAGGCCCCCTTGTGGCTTTTACAGTTTGGAAACTTCATTTTGATGTTAGACTCTTTTGCTGTTGAATCTTAAAAGTTGTGTGTTCAATTAAAAAGTGCTTCAGGTCAGGGGCCCTGGATTATTGGTAATTTCCTCATTACCTAGAACTCTGTTATGCATAGTGTTGACACCTGATAAAGCGTTTATGTTGAAATTCCTTTACTTGGAATTAAAGAGGTAGCTAAAGAGTTTCTTGAAATACACACACATACACATACGGATATGTGTGTTACATATTTATTGTATATTCTTTTTCTCTGCTAAAGGAATATGGCATTTTAAAATGAATACAAATGAACATAAAACTAATACCATTTTTGCTACACATTTTGGCCCGTATTCTTAATGAGTGCTTAAATATTAGCTAAATCATCAAAAAAAAGTATTCACTACTTTTATTTCTTATAATCCTTCCTAATATATTTGTTATTTAGCAATAAAATGTCTGATGAGAAAAGTAGCAGATAAAAATGTGATACCAGCACATAGTTTAAAATAACACAGATTACCTCACCAAAAGAAAATTGAGCCAATCATTATTGTATGTAATACATGTATTTTATATACATATTACTTTATGTATGGAGAGTCATGAGCCTACACGTAGGTAAATCCCTTAAGACAGGTTTTATTTATAGCTACATTGCACATAATAAAATGCATTTCATTTCTATATTAATACATTTTTAACCTGTCGTAATGATCTGAGGAATGATCTAGACAATGATTCTGGTTTTAACTAGATTTATTTTTTATTTCTTTACCTTGGAGGTCAAGACATCTTTATGACAGAAGAGCAGAAGAAATACTATAATGCAATGAAAAAGCTGGGATCTAAGAAACCACAAAAACCAATACCTCGGCCAGGGGTAAAAAAAAATAAATATATGTATATGTGTATATATAGATATATATATCTATATATATCTATATATATCTATCTATCTTTAGCATGTAAATTTTCAAATTTTTTAAATTCATCTTTAATGTACTATTTTTTAAACATGAATGCTAATCTTTTGAAAAGTCCTTATATAACTAAATATATGTATTTTGAACATGATCACAGTTCTTAATATTTCTTCTTATTTTTTGTTTTTCTTTAAAAATTAAAAATAACTATATATGGTTTCACTTTTATGTTAGCACACAACTTACTACTAGTACAATGGCCTACAGAGAATCAAAATAGAATGTACTTCTGATTGAAATTTATTTATGCAAATGGTGATTTTATAATGTAGTGATTGCTATCTATCAGTAGGGTGAAACTAACATGTAGATCTTTGATATTACAACAAATAGCAAAAGAAGCAACTAAATTGGTCATGAATCTGAACTTTACCCTACCGTGGGGTCAAAGACCAGAATAGGCTCAGATGGAAATAGTGAGGCTTAGCGGTCAAAGAGTACTTTATATTCCTCTAACAATTGAAAAAAACATTTAAATGCATTATGTGCGTTTCAATTTATATTCAACGTAACACACCTTACCAAAGAGTCATACCTAAAGACAGAGCATCCTACAGGTGGATACCCAATTATTACCGAGCTAGCTACATGAGAATCCCCCAGCACTTTTTAAACGGAAACACTGCCAGGTCTCAGCCAGACCTACCGAATCATAATCTATGAATTTAAAGCCCTGGTATTTAATTTTTTGAGTACTCTACCTGATCTTGATACAATACTTTAAAACTTGCCTATACAACTATTAAAGGGATTTTGAAATGTGTTTCCTGGAAAGCCTAATACTAGCAGTGAGATTGACAAGAAAGGTAATAAGTAAGTATGGCTATGTCTAGAAATATATGTTCTATGCAAGGAAGAGATAGGAAAATATAGGTCTCTGATATTTTAGCAGTAATATCAGTACAAGAAAAAACAACACTTTAGTTAAAATAATAAAACAAAGTAGAAATTTAGAGATATGTTATTATAGAAACTTGGAATACTTCAGGCAATGGGGCTGAGGTTTTCTTAACAAAAAATTACCTTACGATCGTGGTAATTCATATATAACATCCTAGGGTGGATATAAGCTTAGAAGCAAATGTTCGTATACAAGGCTAACTAAAGACTGGCCTGATATACTGAAAGTCTACAACAACAACAAAAAGTTTTCATTTACTCTCACTTGGATTTAACCCATTGATAATATTTCTTACAGAAAACAAGATAGGGATGATTGTAGATAACCTTGTAGAAAGCAAGATAGGGAAAGCAAGGCCAGGGATAATTTATGCAAGTTTTGAAGACATACCTTTTTAAAAAAATTGTTACTAGTGCAATGATTAGTGAACACTATTTGTAAATTTACTCTACATTCCATATTATTCTTGTTTCTTTGCAGAACAAGTTCCAAGGATGTATATTTGACCTCGTAACAAACCAAGCTTTTGATATCTCCATCATGGTTCTTATCTGCCTAAACATGGTCACCATGATGGTAGAAAAAGAGGGACAAAGTGACTACATGACTGATGTTTTATATTGGATAAACGTGGTTTTTATTATCCTTTTCACTGGAGAATGTGTGCTGAAACTGGTCTCCCTCAGACACTACTACTTCACTGTAGGATGGAACATTTTTGATTTTGTGGTTGTGATTCTCTCCATTGTAGGTAAGACCATTTATTAATGAGATTTTAATTTTGAATCAAACCAAACACACATGCTCAGAGAAGTTTCTGAATTCTTGAATGTAAATTTGCTTCCGAGTAAGTGAAGTGAAAGAATGAAGGAAGCTTAAAAACAAAACTAAACAAAACAAAAACTTCTGTGTCAGAATTCCTGGGTTCATGCTACACAAAGCCACAAGTTTTCTATTTGTTGGAAGCACATAATACTCCTTGATATTTGAGTTCCAAGATTACCTTCACAAAGGTAGCAACTATGTCTACATGTAGGCATGTTTTAGAAGACCAGTGCAGAATCTGAAATCACTTCCCTTTCTTAGCACATATGAGAACTGTCCCTTGATTAATGATGATATTAATAGCTAGAATATTAGTGACTCTTTGAGAAAATTCTTCCTGAATTCAAAGTGAAGTTAAGGTCTCACAAAATGCCATCTTCATTTCTCATGCCCATATACTTGGCGAGTCTGTAAAATGTAGTCATTTCTCAACCATCCGCAGTCATGTCTGTGAATCACAGTACATGATTTTATACTTCCTCCTCTTCCATTACCACAGCTATTTTTCTATCCTCTTTTTTTTTTTTCCTTATCTGTATGTGCCTTGCCCGGTGTTTTAGGATTGCATTTATTTTTAGAATTGTAAATTTTAGACAGTAAGAAATTATGAAGATCGTTTAATACAAACTCAACTTACAGATTATGAAACAGGCAGGCCCAGAAAGATTAAAGTTCACATAACCTAGAACCCTAACACTGAGTACCACAGAACTTAGAATAAGCATTCAAAATCAATTTTTTGAAAAAAGAGTATTATGACCAGAGGTGACATTAAAATTAAGATATTTGGAAACAAATTAAAATTTAGGTAGGAATCTCACACTACCAACAAGCATAATAGTGGAAGCATTCCCATTAAGTTAAGAAGAAGAAAGGAATGTCCCTCTGTTGCCTCTTTCGTACCAGTGTTGGCTGATGCAATTAAAAAGAAAACAAAGAGGTACTTATTTTTAAACAGTGGAGCAAATTATCTTTATCGTCATGTCATATTATGGCATTCTTTAAAAATTAAAGAGAGTCAACTAAAAAAATTGATTCATTTAGAGTTCAGAAGGTACAAATTTTCAATTACATGTACCAACAGTAATAATTGTTTTATATGTGGACAAAAAAATTAGAAAATGTTCTTAAAGAAAAAGCTCGTTCACAGTTACTGTAGAAATAAAGTAAATATCTAGTAACAACTTTAATAAGAATTCTATGAAGAAAACTAACAGACTTTTAAGAAGGCTTAAATAATTGAAAGGCTTATCTTGTCCTTGAATAAGAAGGCTCTCACTATAATTGTGACCCTCTTTTATGAATCAACCTGTAAATTCAGTGTAATCCCAATGAGAATATCAACAAGTCTTTTTGTGTGATGGGAGTAATAAATTGGCAATATCAGTATAAATGATTCTAAAATTCATCTAAAAGAAAAATTAGAGTGGTGACATATTGCTAGATATTAAGACTATTATAACATTGTAACATTGATGAAGTAAAACTGTGATTTAAAAAGCTTACTGAATTCAAATAGATAATTTAATGTCAATACATAGAGAATTATTCATTTACTCAGTGAAAAGATCACGAGTCAAAGAATAAAGTGTAAAACAATGGATTCTAGTAGAAATAGATTTTTAACCATGAACTTGAATAGTCCTTTCGATTCATGACACAAACTTGTGTCTATAAAGAAAAAACAATAGATATGACTGCATAAAAATAAAAATGTTCTATGGAGGAAAATTCACCACCACCAAAAAAAAAAAGGCTGAAATGAAGGACAAGTAAAAAAAAAATTATGGAGCATTTAAGGCCAACAAAGGATTAGTACTTCCAATAGTAAAATAGTTCTCATAAATCAATAATAAAATACTAAATCTCCCATTAGAAAAGTGGGAAGACAACCTAATTATGCAAAAAAAGAGAAAGTTGAAAATAGCCAACAAGAATATAAAATGTCTGAGGCTAGCCGGTGACCTACTGATTAAGTTCAGCAGCGTGGGTTTGGTTCCTGCACACAGACCAACACCAGTTGTCAGTGGCCATGCTGTGGTGGCAACCCACATACAAAACAGAGGGAAACTGACACAGATGTTAGCTCAGGGCAACTCTTCCTCAGCAAAAAAAGAAAAAAGAAGAAAAAGAATACAAAATATCCAATAAACAAAAAATGTGGATTATTTTTTCCAAAAGAAATGCACATAAATTAGAACAATTAGATGTTGTAAACATTATAAGGATTTTCTAGTAAAAATTATAAAGATGAATGACAGTACTGATAAGCATGTGCAATATGAGCACTTTCACATACCTCTAGTAGGAGTGTTAATTTGTATAAACTTTCTGGAGATAGATTTGGTGATATAGAACAAAATTTTAAATATACTGGTTGACCTAACTTCTATTAATATATTATCAAAGTATGCTCATGCAACTAGAAAAAATATACCAACTTGGATGTTCATCTCAGCCAAAAAAATTGAAAACAACATAAAATTCTTCAATATGTGGTTATTTTGACAAAACATCATACAACTATAAGGAATTATTTTGTTGTTATTTGTATGAAAATATCTCCATGACATATGATGAAGTGACCCAATTGGATTACAAAAATAAGCTTGTATAATATGATTACATTCATGTGTATATGTTTGTATGTGCTAGCATTGAAAAATGTCTGGGGTGATAATAAAATATTGACGATAGTTATGGTTGATGATAGTTTGGGTGATTTATATTTCCTTTTTAGCATTTTAGCATTTTACTGTATTGCTTGAATTTTCTACATGAGTATAAGATGTTGTCCTTATAATTTACAAAATTATTGTGAAGGAAAAAAATAAGGCCCAGCAATAGTAAAGGCGAGAAAATGTCACCATGGTAATTCTAATTTTCTTTGAGATTTCTCAATCCTTTGATTGCTGTGAAACTGCTTTCAGTATAAAATGACAGTCCTGAAATCCTAAGAGATGAGATGGGAGATAAAACTGTTTAGAGTCATGATTTTCTGTAGCATGGATATTTAAATATTTCCTTTTTATTCCTTCCCTCTTCACCAGGTATGTTTCTAGCTGATTTGATAGAAAAGTATTTTGTGTCCCCTACCCTGTTCCGAGTGATCCGTCTTGCCCGCATTGGCCGAATCCTCCGTCTGATCAAAGGGGCCAAGGGGATCCGCACGCTGCTCTTTGCTCTGATGATGTCCCTCCCTGCATTGTTTAACATCGGCCTCCTGCTCTTCCTGGTCATGTTCATCTACGCCATCTTTGGAATGTCCAACTTTGCCTATGTTAAAAAGGAAGCTGGAATTAATGACATGTTCAACTTCGAAACTTTTGGCAACAGCATGATCTGCCTGTTCCAAATTACCACCTCTGCTGGCTGGGATGGATTGCTAGCACCTATTCTCAACAGTGCACCACCCGATTGTGACCCAAGAAAAGTTCATCCTGGAAGTTCAGTTGAAGGAGACTGTGGGAACCCGTCAGTTGGGATATTCTATTTTGTCAGTTACATCATCATATCATTTCTGGTTGTGGTGAACATGTACATCGCTGTCATCCTGGAGAACTTCAGTGTTGCTACTGAGGAAAGTACTGAGCCCCTGAGTGAGGATGACTTTGAGATGTTCTACGAGGTTTGGGAGAAGTTTGATCCTGATGCCACTCAGTTTATAGAGTTCTCCAAGCTCTCTGATTTTGCAGCTGCCCTGGATCCTCCTCTTCTCATAGCAAAACCAAACAAAGTCCAGCTCATTGCCATGGACCTGCCCATGGTCAGTGGGGACCGGATCCATTGTCTTGACATCTTATTTGCCTTTACAAAGCGTGTTTTGGGTGAAAGTGGAGAGATGGACTCTCTTCGTTCACAGATGGAAGAAAGGTTCATGTCTGCAAATCCTTCTAAAGTGTCCTATGAACCAATCACAACTACACTAAAACGAAAACAAGAGGATGTGTCTGCTACTGTCATTCAGCGTGCTTACAGACGTTACCGCTTACGGCAAAATGTCAAAAATATATCAAGCATATATATAAAAGATGGAGAAAGAGATGATGACTTGCCTAGTAAAAAAGATATGGTTTTTGATAATGTTAATGAGAACTCAAGTACAGAAAAAACAGATGCAACCCCATCAACAGTCTCTCCCCCTTCATATGATAGTGTAACAAAGCCAGACAAAGAGAAATATGAAAAAGACAAAACAGAAAAGGAAGACAAAGAGAAAGATGGCAAGGAAAGCAAAAAATAGAGCTTCATTTTTGATATATTGTTTACAGCCTGTGAAGGTGATATATTTGTGTTAATAAGACTCTTTTAAGGAGGTCTATGCCAAAACTTTTTATCAAAATATTCTCAAAGTCAGTGCAGTCGCTAGCTCTGATTCCCTAAGGTAGGTGGGCAGCATTAGCAGATGGCTATTTTTGCATTGGTAAAAGTGACTTGAATTCTAAGAATAAGTCTATAGGGATTATTGATTATAGCAAACAAAGGTGATTTAATTTTATTTGCTTTTAATCAATCAAAACAGCAGGTAGAAAATCTGCCTTGTCATATTTTCACAGGATTGTAAACATTCGTGTTTCCCATGCAAATACAAACAGGCACGCACACACACACACAAATATCTATCATTTGCATAGCTACAAAAGTATTTTGTCTTGGCTTTGCAATGAAATGCCCCATTAGAAGGAATGGACATTAGTAATGAATGGTTAGTTAAAACATCTTGTTATTAGGGAACAAGATTCTTTTATCCATGTACAGAGGTCATTCTATATTTTGAGGTGCTTAAATTTATTCTATATTGCATCAGAACCAGTTTATACATGCCTATAAAATGCCATGGGAAAATGTATGTAGGTTATTCATTTCACCAAATACTTTTCATTCATCCTGACTCATATACCACCCAGGATAAGACTAACCTTTAGAGTATTGTGCTTCGTAGCCTGCCTTTTTTTATATCCTTCTTTGTTCATACAATAACCACAGAACATGAAAAATTATTTTAAGTACATGTCCTCAAAAGAAAAAAAGTGAAGATAATTGAGAAAAGAAGCAACTGAAGAAAGCTTTATTCACTAATATTTATCAAATCTACACTGTACCGTGCTGCCCCAAAACACCAATAATGACCCAACTCTTAATCTCTTTTGTCACAATTTTCTGCTTCCTCATGCAGTATTGTTTAGTCATTCTTTAGCACTAAACAAAGTTGGTATTTCCCTTCGATGAAGTGCTTCCTGAGATGCAGACAGCTATTTGATACCATGGTACATGTTTGAGCAGATAACGACTTGGGCACAGTATTTACTGCCTCACCTCCAAACCATCCTAAATGTGTATGGCAAGATTTTAAGTCACAATTTATGGCAAGCTTTCAACAGACTTGTGTTTCGTATGAATGAAAGAGCATTCAACTGGGATGCTTGCCACTTGCTTTCCTGTCACTAACCTACTATCCTAATTTGTGCTAGTAATCCTTTTGGACCTCTAGTCTTTCATCTATAAAATGAGAAGGATGTCTCTTTCTCCTTCAAATTTTATAACTATGAGATATATTATGTATCAGTCAATAAAGGACCCTGAGCTTATAGTTTACCAAGCTCATATTCATTTTGCTTTAGCTATTGTCTTCCTACCAAGGTTTATAAATCTAGCTTTTAAAAAAATCCTTGTTAATTCTGGCTTGAAAAGAAATGGCCGTGATACATTTTTTCATGAGATTATCCCAGGAATATGAGATCTTTCTTCTATCAGGTTATTCATGCATAGGCAAAAACTGAGTTACAGAAGTAGAAAGTAGTTTTATTTAGAAGATTTTGTGGGAGTTTTCAAAGTAAATATATAGAACATATTTCATTCATTTGCTTTTTTAAATTAAAAAGAACAGAAATTATATTTCTATAATAAGTATTTAAACATATTTTTTGTTGTTCTGGCTAGTTAAAAATAAAGAAGATTGAAACGTACCTATAAGATAAGAAGAAACATACCTATAAGAGTAAAGAATGAGAGATAGCAAGAGAGACTAAGAAACAAAGTTATTGAGATAGACAAAAACAAATGAGACATTTCCACAGAACTTCCTATCTAGTACATTTTAAAATTGTGATGCATTTTATAACATTCATGAAGGAGATTATCACTTCTAGACATTTGTCTTAGGGTACATATGAAATTAAATCTAGGGCCAAAGATTCTTTACAACTATGTTCAATCATTCATCTTAGGTTATTTGAGCCTCTTTTTTATTTAATACAAAAGATACCATGCAGTGTTTTCTTAGACTATGTAGAGCATCGCATCACATACCTGCTAAGTCTACTGAAAATAGGTTTTGACAATTTAGTTAGGGAACCATGCAAAATATATTACATTTGTAAGACTTTTTTAATACATTAAATTAAGATATTAATATCACCTTAAATTTGAATTCAGTCTGTCCTCATTATTTTAAATCCATATAAATATAACTGTAGTCTGCATATATAATATAGTGTGAAAAGTGGACAGGTTATGTGTCATTTACTATTGATATTTTTACATTGCCTGATTTCTATGTAAAAAAAAAATATTGGCAACTGGTTCGTCAACACAATTTCTTCTTAGCATTTCAAAAAAAGAAAAAATTACAAAGTCACTCTTCCTTCTAGTTCATGCTGAACCTATTCCATGTTGAACAATATTTCTTTTTAAATATAACATAGTTAGGTTTTGTATATATATGTTTTCCCAGGAATGTCTGGTTGTGACTTTTTATCAATTAAAAACAAAAGTAATTGTAACTAGGCACTCATTTAGTACAGTGTAAGCTTGAAGGAAAATGAGACTTCTTTTTTCAAGTAAGTTACTCTTTGGTACTGAATATGAGATATCACCCTCCAGATGGCACTGTCATAGTAATACTTAAATTACCTAATCACTGAACTCATTTCACCTCATGATATAGAATGGAAGTTACACTGTAAAATTTAAATCACAATCAAATTGAAGTGAACAGATTTGAACACAAATCCATACATACAATTTGGATAGAAGTGGGAGAATCTCATTTTACCTTTTTCACTGGTACATAGTTTGCAAAAGATCTACGTGACTTTGGGCTGTTTCTGATTGTTGATGCTCAACAAGGCTGATCGTTGAAAACCTCAACCCAAGATGTTCAGCATGATTTTATAGAATTTTGATAGCTTTATTAAAAAGAGGTAAGATAAAATGCATATGTAAATAAAGCAGTTCTAAATAGCAATTTCAGAGAAATGTTAATGGAAATAATGAAAGGAGGGCCAGCTAAATTAGAATGGCCAAGTTACTGGCCTGGGTTAGGAGCTATGTATAAAGGCCACCAATTTTTGAAATATCTGTAGTTTATTATGTTATATTCTTGAGGAAAACAATCAAGAATTGCTTCAAAAAGAATGAATAGCCATGAACATAATAATGCCGTTTACATAGAATTCTTTACAAATTTCATACATCTATGAATGCTCAAAATGTTTGAGTTTGTCATAAATGATACTGTAGTTAATACTTGAGACTTACACATTGTAATAGAATCTAAAAATAAAAGTCATCCCAAAAAATCATGTTTGCCTGTATTTTCTGTTTCTGTGAAAATAAACTTTAAGGAGATAAATTCAGTGTATCCCTAAATAAGTTGCAGCTACTGTTAGCTTTTTTTTTTTAATTGAAAGATGGAAAGCTTCAAATGTCCTCCAGGAAGAAGTCGTCCAGGATAAGAAAGATGGGGACAAGGAATATAGAATTCCAAAGTAATTCATTGAAATCCACAACAGAGTTTGTGTGGGAGGAGAAAATAGAGACAGGAAGTGAAAGTATATAAACATTAAACTGCACTGTGACAATATGTATCTTTTTTGTGTAATAGCCTTCAGACATAGTATAGCAAACATAATGGCTAAGGGCTTGGGTTCTAGAACCAGAACTGTATTTGGATACCAGCTGAGCCATGACTCTGAGTTTCCTAAATTGCATTATTTAACCTATGTGCCTTAGCCTTCTCATCTGTAAAATGGGGATAACAGTACTACTTGCAATATGGTCATAAGAGTATAAAGAGAAAATCCATATGAAGCAATTAGAACAAGCCTGACAACACAGAATCAAGACCTGATAATAGTAGTAGTGGTTAGTGTGGCAGCCAAGTTGCCACTAAAAGTATGAGCTCAGGCTACCTCTCCATCATATAGGAGCACAATGCATTCTACATAAATGTTAAATAATAATGATATTTCTTCTATTTTATATGATAAGTATAAATATAGTACCCAAAAGAGTCTCATGCATCCTTTTGATACGTAGTAAACATTTAGTGATGTGACATATACACCAAAATCTTTCAAAATTGAGCTATTTTTGAGATTTGTGAATTCAAACAATAGGCTAAAACAAGGAAACATGCATATTTGCAAAGGTTTAGCTTTTTTCCAAGAAAAAAATTTGGAGGTGGTAGTTCCCATAATTAGCTAAATATTCAATCCAAACCTCTGGTTATTTTAGCTGTGAGCATCCAGTCCTGTTATTGGTCTTTAAATAAGATATACTAAAAATGATTGCTACTTGCTGAGCGGTTATTTTGATCTTTTGTGTTGTTATAATGATATGTAAAAAGGTGTAGAATATTCCTAGGGATCTCTGTACTGGCAGTTGTGATAGTCACTCTGCAAAATAAAATAATAGTACTAAACAGTACTATCATCCATTTCAACGTAACTGATTGACAATCACATGAATTTCTGACAGCAAAAAAGTTAAAAATTCTTCCTTGCTATGGATAACATTATACCATAATCCAAGGAAAATGGACTGCAGAGTTCATGGTAATCTCTCTCAAGGGAGAGAAAAACTGTACTGGTTAGAACAGAAGGGAGCATTGGTGCAACAGCGTTTGAAGCGCACAGGAAGAGAAACATGAATAATTATAATAAACAAGCAATAGAACAAACATGCCGCACTTAACTCCCTATTATTCTGAGTCGTGTAACTAGATACCTACATTAGCAATTGATCTGTCCAAGAAAAAAGCCAGTTTTAAGAGATTTAGGAGGCATGCGTAATGTCTGTATCATGTGCTTTAGCTTGACTTTCATCTAATGTTTTTCATAAATAATTGAAATGCAAAAAAATGTTAGATAAAACAAGGGGCAATAGGTATATAGAAAAGATTCAGAGCTTGTTGACAATTTTGAAAACCTGGTAGAAGTGAGCTGAAATTATTCCTTTTTCAGATGTAATGTTTGCTGACATGTCCTAGTTCTGATTTTGTTTCGTACATGACAAAACATCTTCTATTTAACTTCCACAAGGTGACTCTAGCAACAGCTTGGAATGTCTTTATGAACCAATCAGAATAATGAAAAGCAAAGACAAACGATTTGACTAAATGAAAGAAGCCAGTTGGAAAAGGCTACATACTGTGCAGACTAGCAGGTGGCTCCAACGGAAATATTTCAACTCAGTCAGAACATATTGAGATTTCTTAACCCTAGAGAATTTTAAATAGAATTGATTTTAACTACATTAGACCCCTAGCAAAATGTGGATGAGAACTACCAAAGAAAACTTCTTTAATATATTGAAGGAAAGAATGCAGTTCACAGACAAGGTCTGAGAAAGATTCCTGATAAATTGAGACTACAGGAAAGTGGAGTTTCCAGCCTTCCCAAAAGGTCACCCAAACCCCATCTACTTTTGGTCTTTCCACAGAGTTTTAGCGATGCTGACACCTTCACTTCCACCTCAGCCTGTGAAATCAAATCCATGAATTTAAAGCTTTTCTCGCTCCCGATTAATCTCTAGGGTGTCAAACTTAGCAAATTCAGTTTATGTTCAAAGAGAACTAAATATGATACACGAGTTAGTCATTCATTCATTCAATAAATATTTACTGAGCACCTTCAGCTGCCAGTTCCTGTTTCAGACACTGAAGACACAGACAAATGCTTTCCCCCTCGGAGCTTTTATTTGGGGAGGAGACAAAAATGATGACATGTGAATGATTATAAATATCAGAGCAATATTATATTAATTTTATCATACATTATAAATCATGCACATGTTATATGTATTAGATTGTTTTATTATATATTATATTACCTACATTATATACTATTTTATTTTATGATACTTAGGTAGTTTCAGGGTGTACCACGCAAAAGCTTCGTAATTTTTGTTCATCACTTAAAATTAGTGACTTGAGGTTGTACACATTTTTTCCTGCAAATTTTTGTAACTCTAAATACACTTACTCTAGTCATTCATTGGAATAACTTATAAGCTGCTTTGCCAGAGAAATCACTCAGGAGTTAACTTTTCATTCTAAATAGTTATTTGACTTCTCACTACTACAAATGAGCGATTTAAAAAAAAAAAAAAAATTTAAAATAGTCATTTTGCTTTGGCAGTTTAGGCCAAAGATTTAATGAGGCAAAGATTAAAATTTATAGTTAAAGATTTGCACTTCTGGGTGAAGCTAGGATATTATCATTTGTCCTTAATATTATTCTTAATATTGGAAATCAAGAACTAATTTTGTAATAAAATTTTATGGATGAGAAATAAGTATAAAAACTCCATAGGAAATATCTTTTTTTCTTAAAACATTCTGTGAAGCTCACAATGACCAGACTTCTAAATGTCAAATATTTTGATTCTTTTTAAGAAAATAGTAAAGATAGAATTCCCTTGTAATCTCCCTAAACAGCTCAGCACATCTTGATATATTGGTTCTATCTGATGCCCTCAGCAGAATCAGCTTTGATAAGGATTGGGAGAAAACAGAAGTGGGAAAAGAATTCCTCCATGCTTCATTTTCCTGCCTAATTTATTTCCTTTTATATATTCATCTTACTCTAACCATCTTCATTTCGACCCTAAATTCAGAACAAAGATTGATAACTGGTTTAGAGTCACCTAATTTGGCCCTGGCACTTGCAACTAAAAAAAAAAAAAGATGCATTTATCTCTAAAGAATCACACATTGTCCATTTATTTTAGAGCCAAATGGGTCTGCCTCCTACAAACCTCAGCCAGAATACCACCTAGAGCTGGGTTATGGGCACAGAGAGATCTGGAAGGGAGCCAGGGAGAATTAGCAAAGCAATCTACTTCAGCTTCCTGACTCTAAGCCACAGCCTATACTAGAAATCTGAAGAATGCAGGCAGAAGTGAATCTTTGCAAGCAAGCACATTTTAAATTTTTCCCTTTGAAATAAAGTTAAAATTCACTAACTCTCCTGCCTTAGAGCTAGAAGGGGCATGATTAACTTGGCGTAAGGAAGCCAACGTTTGTGTAGAAAAACAAAGCCCTTTAATCTGCACAAAGCTGAGAAATCATTATGGCAGCTTAAAATGGCAGCCTTTGGCATTTTTTCCCTATTAGCATTTCGTCCTGTCCAGTTATTCCCTCCTAGAATAAGAGAACTCTTTTTTCCTTCCCTGCTTCTGTTATCTTGGGAGCTAAAACCAACAAAACTAATCTCTTCCTCTTTATAAGACCAATAAAGCAAATTAGACATGACATTGAAAGCACTTAAAGAAATCTGAGCTCTGTTTTTCAGAGTGCAAGACCATCTTATGCCTTTAAGAACTGTCAGAAGATGTAAACGTACGAATATACACACAGCAGCATCATATTAAGTAAAATCATGAGTTTAGATCTGCTTCGCCGTTCCAGGGTTTCGCTGGTATGGATCCTGGGTGCAGACATGGCACCGCTCATCAGGGCACAGTGAGGCGGCCTCCCACATGCCACAACTAGAAGGACCCACAACTAAAAATTATACAACTATGTACTGGGGGGATTTGGGGGAGAAAAAGCAGAAAAAAAAAGAAGAAGAAGATTGGCAACAGTTGTTAGCTCAGGTGCCAATCTTTAAAAAAAAAAACAATGGAAAAGTAAGAAGTCAAATTGAATATCCTCTTTTTTGAAGTATACACTTGCATTTTCCATCTATTTTTAAATTGGGCTTTCAGCACATCAGCAGAAACGTCAAACTAGGAAATTTTGAAAACCCACTTCTCCGTAAAAGAATAGGAACACTGGCAAAATCGTCGAAAGCAACTTTTTCAGAACTCTGGAAATTAACCAAAGGAACAGTTATTCAAGAAAATTGGGTGAATCTTAGTAAGAACAGCCAGCTCCTTAGTAGCTTTGAAAACCAATAGTCCCACAATCACAGTGAGAACCAGCAGCCTAAAGGGGGAAGGACAGGTTTGGAACTCTCCAAAAGCCCTGTTTCCAAAAAATTGTCTGTCAATTCCTTGGAAAACCCATTTGCAAAGCTGTCTTTATCTGGCCTGACTCGGAGCTCACCCAGTGCAAACAGCCTTTTTCCTGGGGTTGTTTGCAATTATTTAACATTGCAGCTGCCTGAAGCAGAGTTAATAGTTGGGATAAACAAGACAATCAAGAAATTTAAAAGAAAAAGCTGGGGAATAAGATGTCCATAATGGACTTTGTAAAACTCCAACATATTTCTGGGAATCAACAAGCCACATGCATGTACAGGGCTGTGAGCATCCGAGGGCTGCGAACGACCAGGGCTGCACACAAATCCTGAGCCCTCACCTCTGACTGACCTTGAGGCTCTGCATCAGCAGAAAGTGACAGCTAAGGCACTGTTGCAAGTTAAGGCCTGCCTGAATCTTAAAGGCATGTCCCGACAGGCAAACAGAGGCCCTCAGGAAAGGCTGGGAGATTTATTGGTCCAAGGCATCTAAAGAAATTTCTGTGCAATCATTAGATGACCACTAAGCTAATCGAGCAGAGACTTCAGTTCCACACATGACAAAGAATATAGACTTTGCTGATTTAGTTCAGGAAAGTCGCTAAACAAATAAGCAGCAGCAGCAAAAGTACCACCAACACAACAAGTTAACAATGACAAACCCAGGGGAAGGCGGAGAATGTGAACCTGATAAGATATGATTTCTTATTAGAAACTATGGAGGACAGAGGTGGGGGGATGACATATTCAGATATTGAAAGAAAGACTGAACCAAGAATTCTATATCTAGAAAACTAACCTTTAAAAATGAAGGAGAAATTAAAACTTTCTCAGATAAACAAAAACTGAAAGAATTTGTTGTGAGCATACCTTCTTACAGGAAATGCTAAGAGAGCGCTTAGGCTGAAATGAAAGGACACTAGAGAGTAACTCAAATCTACTTGAAGAAATAAAGAACACCAATAAAGATAACCAAATCAGTTAATATAAAATACCAATATAAATGTATTTTTTGTTTTTAATTCCTCTTTTTCTCCTACATAATTTAAAAAACAATGGCGTAAAGCAATAATTTTAAATCTGTGTTGATAGACACATAATGTGTAAAGATGCAATCTGTGTGACATAGTAGCACAAGTAATGAGGATGGAAAGGAGATATTTAGGAGCAAAGGTTTTGCATACTATTGAAACTAAATTGGTATTAACCCAAACTGGATTTTTACAAGTTAAAATGTTAATTGCAAGCCCCAGGGCAACCACTAAGAAAATAACTCAAAAAATACAATAAAAGAAGTGACAAGGGAATTAAAATAGAACACTAAAACTCTCTATTAACACAAAGGAAGGCAGTAAGGGAAGCGTTGAGGGAGAAAAAAAGACGTAAGACATATAGAAAATAAGCAACAGAAAGGCAAACAGAAACGCTACTTTATCAATGCACTGGAATGTCAGTCTTTTTCTTCCCTTTTTTTGAGTTATTCATCAGAGAAATGAGAATTAAAACAGCAATGAAATATCACTAGACCACCATCAGAATGGCCATATTTGAAAAAGACTGACTATAACTAGTGTAGTCAAAGATACAGAGCAAAGGAAATTCTCATACATTGCTAGCAAGAATGTGAATTTGTACAATTACTTTGAAAATATGTTTGTCAGCATCTATTAATGCTAAACATATATGAATTCTATGACCAGAAATCCTGCATAGGCATACATACACAAAAATGAGTGTTTATAACCATCAAAAGACATTTATATGAATGTTCAAATATAGGGTATTCATAATAGCCTCAAACAGGAAGCAACAGAAAAATCCATCACAGTTAAAAAGGATAAATATTGCAGTATAGATATACACAACACAATACTATGCACAAGAAAGAACAACTTACTGATACATGTGTCATCATGGAGAATCTCACCAACATAATGATGAGCTAAAGAAGCTAGATATCAAAGATTACATATTGTAGGAATGAATTTATGAAGCTTAACAACAGGAAAAACTTAATTCTTTTAATAAAAGAAGACTGGTAATCTTTTGGGAGGTTATTGACTTTGAGGGGCATAAGGGAGAATTCTAGGGTACCAGAAATATTTTGTATCTTAACCCGGGTGGTGTTTACATGGAAGTGCAAATATGTCTTTTTGAGCTGTGTGGCTTTCTCACTGTACTGTATATTTATTAGGCGTCAATAATGTAATAAGTAACAACAAGACTCAGGATTACGGAGATCAGCCACTATCTGCAGGTGGCTCAGCTGCAGTGTCATCTTATTACTTTGTTTCCTGCTGCTTCTTTGCTTTTGGTTCTTGGGAATTTCCCTTAATTTCTTGCAAGCTTTGCGTGGCATTCAAAAGATATTTCTTAAATTTCACTCAACAGACATTTTATATCAGGTTTAGTTTTTCAGGATATCTGGTCACCTAATTGCTGGGCACTCAATGGACGCAGCATGTTTTCCGTCTAGGGATCTCCTGTAACTTCGTCTGACAGTCGCAAAAACTAAGGTCACTCTAATAAAACAAAGGCTTCCAAAATAATTTTTTTTCTCCATTTCTAAAGCCTCCCAGAGCAAACCTAGAAATAGCTAAAAAAAGTAGTAGAGAAATGGAAAAAAATATTTTATCCAAGAAGACTCATTAAGTCTGAGACTTAAGTGTGTAAATTTAGATGTTCTGATTCTTTTATATAAGAGTAGTTATTTGTTGATCTAATGGAAACCTCTTTTTCCTACTGCATTGTAATTGCATTTCACTAACAACTCAAAGCTATCTGAGAATTTGGATGGACTATAAATCCATTAATCATTTATCTTTAGAGGAATGACTTGAAATGAAGGATGCAATATGAACAGCTCTCTTTTCTTCAACTTGCAATAAGTCTAAAGGTTTTTCTTTTCTTCATCATTTAGACAACCCATTCTCTTTACAACCTATCTCAGACTAGAAATGAGCTGATAGATATAATATTTACCCTGTCCCTCAATTAAAAAAAAATCTCAGAGCCTTCTTGTTTCTTTCCCTTGCATAGATACCCAATTCATCAACAAATACTATTGGTTCAACCTGTAGAATATAATCCAAATCTGCCCATTTCTCTTCATCTCTACCATCTTCACTCTAGTCCTAACCCCCTTTTTGTTTTGCTTGGACTGTTGTAGTAGCCACTGAACAAGTCTTTCAGATCCAGTTTTGATTCCCTACGGACTGTTCTCCACAGATCAAACAGAGGGATTCTTTGAAACTTTAATTTTGATCAATCTGTTCTCCCTATTGCCTCAATTCTTCTTAAGGTTGTTTAGCATGAAAGGCAGACTTTTTAGCACTCTCAAAAGAGCCTTACGTGATCTGGCCTCTTTGTATCTGTAGTACCCCACGTCAAAACACCCTCTTCTAAAACTCACATCACTTCAGTTCCACTCTCTTTCTGTTCTTCAATCCAGTTAGTCTACTCTTGCATCAGGGCCTCCGCTCTTGCTCTTCTCCACCTAGAACATCCCTCTGATTCAGAACACAGCTGTGCCTTCTTAGATTTCAGCTCAAATGTCTCCTCCTTAGAGATGCCTTCCCTAATCAGTCTACTGAAAGCAATCCCACTTCCTTAGTCACTCTCTACCACATTAAAGTGTTTTACTTTCATCTCACCATTTACTATTATCTAAAATTATGATTTTATCTATTTGTTTACTTATCTCCTTTCAATTGATAATATAACCCCATGAGGTACAGACCTTATTTATTTTAGCTATCTCCATCCCTAGAAGGCCTGACATCCAGCAGATGCTCAGTAAATATCAGTTAAATAGATTATTGCAGAGCCCTGAACTTCATCAGTTTGGCTTGAAAAGGAAAAGCTCTGATGGACAAATACCATGACAAGGCCAGCGTCTGCTCATAAGTTTAATGTTACCTTTTCCATGGTTCTGTGAATTTAAAAGAGAAATCCTAGGAATATATAGTGAGAGAGGGATGGCAGGGAAGGACTTTCCTGAAATTCTTTCATTCATAGCACATTATGGGGCCATGTATGGCTATTTTTGTTTTCTTCATAAGTCAAAAGCAAATCACCTCCTAAATCAGCCCATCAGGAGATAAACAACCACAAAAGGAATGCCCACCAGTGGTGTACTGATAAATATTTGATAACTGGCTCTCCTGGAGAAACAACTCTTACTTCTATGTACTTTTTGTTGGTTTCTGTGGTGTAAATACTCCCACTACAGCCAATTTCAGGCAAACTACTTGAAGTCACTGAATGTGGAGGTAGGAGGAGATGGGCACCATTAGCCCTCTCCAGCTGGTCCAAACTGGCTCCAGCACACCGCTGACTTCTACCATGTTCCAAGAACAGTGTGAAGCATTTTATATTTAGTCTCTCCTATCTTAGAGCAGTCCATAAAACTGATTTGTTAGTCATATGTCAGAAATGAGGAAATAAACTTAGTAACTTGCCCAAGGGTACACATCATAAAAGGGATGAAGCCAGAGTTCAAAGCCAGGTCTCCTGACTCAGGAACCACATCTTTCATTAGTTCCAGGGAGTGGTAGTCAAAAAAAGCCACACGAAAAAAACCCCAGCAACAAAAAAACTAACAAGACTTTAGTTAAATATCAAGCAGCTTCTTACGAGCATGTCTATTTTCTGAATATGCTGGATGTCTCACAGATAACGCAAATTTTATTGCTAGCATCAACTATATGTGGAATATGTAATTAGATGGATTAAGAATCCTAAAAGTGGAAGATTAATCAAAGTTCAGTGCACCAGCAAAATCTTGGAACACCTCTCTCTACTCCTCTTCTTGCTTTTTTCTCTAGCTCTTTTTTTGACCCCTTCCCTCTGAACATTAACATCCTAGACGTGGAGGGGAGTAGGCATAGAAAGAAAAAATGACTCAGTATCAAACACAATGTGTCTACTTGTTTGGCAATCCTGGTGAAAAACAAAAATGGATCAGTTTCTAGGATAAAACTGTCAATGAGGTAGTGAATAACTTCCATCCCTTTGAAAGATGGAGTCACCACCTGCCAGGGATAAAGTAGGAGGAGATTAGTCCTGAGCTAGACCAGTGATTCTCAGATGTTAGCACATGTCCGAATCACTGCAGATTGCTGGGCGCACTGCCAGTTTCTGATTCAGTAGATCTAAGGTGGGCCCCCAAATTTGCCTTTCTAAGAAGTTTATAGGTGATGATGAGGCTTTCGTCCAGTGACCACACTTGGAGTAGGGATGCTCCAGATGCCAAGTAGTTTGTATAACATTACAGCTAGAAAAGCACCAGTCAAGACCTCTGCTTCTCAAACTTTACTACATATTGCAATCAACTGGGGACCTTAAAACCAATGCCTGAGTCCCATCCCGGAGATTCTGCTTTAATTGTTCAGGGGTGCAGCCTGGGTTTTGGGATTTTAGAAACTACCTAGGTAATTCTAAAGTGCAGCTAAATTTGAAAACCAATAGAATTCACTCTGGATTTTAACCCATAGGTACTATATTCTTTACACATATCTCTTGGTGTCTCCTCCCAAAATTGACCCATCAGAAAAGCACTCATTCCTTCAGTTTCCTACTTTGTTTCAAGTGTGTGTTGAATAGTAGAAACTGGAGTGCCAGCTGAGAGATCCAGTAGACTGCCCCTAAGCTGTCAATTAGAAGGCTCACCTTAGGGTCTTACTTGGTCTCTGCTAATTACTGCATGTGTGACCTACTTAGTTGAATATAACATTTAACTTTTCTGTTTTGTCCCTTGTTCTGGGTAAGTATAGATAATAGAGAGCAGGATATAAAAGAACTTGGAAAAGTTTGAAGAGTTATAGGGAAGAATTATTATTTATGGGTATGATGACAGCAGTGCTTATAAAAGGTACATTATGGATGAAAAAAATTAGCACAGCTCCTAGTTTAAATATATTCTCCCAGCTCATCTGCTATATGAGAATCCTAAACAAGAATGTTAAAGATTAGCAGCTTAATGCTCTCTGCTTGCTGAAATTTCCTTGGTCCAAGGTAACCAATGTGCTTATAATTCTACAGTATAAATAAGCAACATCTCCTTCTATCTTACATGTGTGTCTCCTCATAGAATCCACCCATCAAGGAGAGAAGCTATGAATCTCCCATGTATATGCTTATTTAACTAAGGGCCATTGCCTAACGTTTTATTTCTCTGTATATGTGAGGTTAAACATGTTACCTACTTTCCATTGCTAAAAACAAGATGACAGACAACTCAGATTCCATAAGATGCTTTAAAATAATACTATAGCAAAGAGAGAAATTATGGTTCCATTTTGCCCTGCAAGTTTTTTAAATTCCTTATATAATGGCTCCCTCTTCTGGTCAGTGAAATAAAGACTTCTCAGGCTCCAAAATGCAGTTGGAGTTCGTTTCACAAATAATTAAACTCATCTAGTATGAGTCAGAAAAGTCCCACAGACTTGACTAATTACTTCCTTGAGAATTTTATTTATCATTTAAATTGACCCCAGTCTCTCTAATGCTGCCATGGAAAGACAAATGGTGCTGTGTATATCTTGCTTCCTCTCATTTCCTTTGTCATCTCTCCTCAGTCTTGCCTCTTGATACTTCTGCTGGCGCTCAGCTCCTGCTGCTACCCCTGAGAGTTCATGCACACTTGATGTCTTATGCTCCTACCCAAATTTTCACTCTAATTTGGAAGAAATCTTATGAAATTTATGCTAAAATAGCAATGAGAAATTATGGATAGCTGCAGGGACCCACAAACAAAGTTTCGTGCCTAGAGATGGAATGTCTAGCAGAAAGCAAGCCTCTCAGTAGTAGATCTAGAACCAATATGCATATGAGATCTTTTTGGGTTTATGGGCTCAGCTTAGTAAGAATGAAGATCTACTGAAAAGCAAAGTTAACTGTAAATGAATAGTGTACTTAAATGAAAAATAACGACTGTGAACTCACTTTGGATATAAATCTCATGGAAATGTTTTACTCTCCTTGTCCCAAGTCTATTTGATGTTCCTTTAGCAAACATAACACAATTTTCCCATATTCTTTAGTTCATGCAATACAGTAAAATAGCAGACAATTTTCAACAGTATTTCAGTGTCTATCTGACCCGTACCAAATATAAATTACTGGTTCAATATAACTGAATATTAACATATACAGCTAGGTTAGTATTTTAGAAATCTAGTTTGAGCCTCGTTGTCATTATGGCTATGTTTTACTTTATATTAAGAGGAATAAAATCTTTCCTTGGAATAGGGAGGCAGTGACATACTTAAATAGAAATTATATTTTTACTCTTAATATTTACTTACAGAAATTATGAGTTATTTTTGTATGCACTGGAATGTCCTGGGCCACCATGAAAGACATTATTCACACCAAGACATATTGAATCTGTCAATATGTCTTTTGAGATAAAGCTTATGCAAGAAGTTAGCAGAATAATAAAAAAAAAGTTAGGAAGAGACATCAAACCCTCTTCTCTATAATGTCTCTATAAGAAATAGAAAACTTCTGCTACTGTCTTATGCCACCACTATGGCTGCGAAAAATCTCAGTCTCTTCTACTAATTTAGTGTTAAGATATTTTAGATAGTTTTATTAAAATGAAAGGACAAGAATTCATTACCTCAAAAGTATAGTAAATAAACTGTAAAAAAGAATAAAGAATAGTATATAAATACTTTAGCATCAAAATAATCATCGAGCCTCCTTTGAATCTCCGATGGGCACAGCATTGTCACTAACTTACTAACAAAGTCTTACATTCTCTGATATAAAATGTATGAGGAAAAGAAATAACCAGTGAAATTTTGTAAGATAATTAATTCAACAGATATTCAACAGGATATTTATTGATTGCCTACTATATTAAGAACTGTTCTAGACACGGAGGGGAATAAAACAAAACAGACAAAAGTTCCGGACTTTAATAATAATAAAAACAAGAATAACAATAGCTAACAGTAGTTGAGCATGTATTACTAAATCCTAAGTGATCTATTCAACTAATTTATTCTTCAGTTAAGTCTTGTAACAAATTTCTTCTTTGTCCCTATCTTTTCTTTGTTGTCCTTCACTTTCCTCATTTGTAGTAAGAAACTTCACAATGGTCCAAGTTCATTCTAAGCAATGCGGCAGAAAGGAGGATCACAGGTGGAGGGGAGGATGCTGACGATGAGCATGCTTCTCTTATAAATTCCACGTGCCTGAGTCCTCCTCCTCACTGCACCTTGTTAGGACAGCCCCGAGCAGCACTCGGCTGTCTGGGGATTTAGTATGTACACAGCACTGAGATCGATCTTAAAAGAAGCCTGTTATCATGGTCCCACTTAAATGACTCAAAGTCAAGAGAACTAAGAGAGGAAAAGTAAAGTCTGGAACAAGCAAGCTAGAACCGTGAGGGAAACCAGGTCAGGAACACCTTGGTCGACAACTATAAGTTCCACAGATCTCACTGTAAAAGGCCCCCTGTAGGTCTGATGAAAGGAAATGGAACTAGAACGTATGTATTTGTGGACAGCAGGGTTTGCCCTATCTGGTAGTAGGTCAGTCTTGAATTATGACTTGGCCTCCAAAGATATAAAAGGCAATCAGTCTACAGCTCTGGATTCCATGACCTTACAGGTTGCTCACTCTGCTTATAGATAGCTCTCTTTGGTTGTTCCTCAGACGGGCAGAAGGGCTCTGGGGAGCTGCATCCACTCACTCACTTGTGTCTGTATCTGGTTTTTAACCTGCATCGCTTGTTGCTGGTTTGGTATAAACCAAAGTGAGAGCAACTGTGAACCAAATCTCAGCGCACATTCACTAGTCATTGATCACAGACCAGTCCTCTGCAGCCTGGCCAGCTCAGGTAGGCTTCTTGAACACATCTCACCAGGCTAGACAAATCTCGCTGGTCGTCTCACAGGGGTCTGCCTTGCCTCATGTGTTTGGGGGAACACATTGTACTACAGAAACATACATTTATTATTTCCTTGAAATCTAGGATTAATTCCTCAGACCGCAAAAGCAACGTGTTCTTTGTAGAAATTTGAAAGACACAGAAACCCAAAAAGAAGAAAAAAATAGTCATAATCCCTTAAAATAAACAATTATTTCATTTTGATTCATTTCCTCCCATTCATTCCTTCTATGCAGGTAAAGTTGATTTTTGTGTTTTCATGTGGTCTTGATAGGGTCATGGTATTATACAGTAACCCAAGAGGATTTTTTCTTAAAACTGTCAGCTGTCAGCTCAGTGCTATATTTGGTTGATCTTACAGATCTTTCTCTCACTCTCTTTCTCTCTGCCTCTGTCTTTCTCTGTGTGTCTCTATCTGTCTCTCTCTCTCTGTCTCAGTAGTGAAGGCATTGGTGCTGATGAAAAGTCCCCACTCCCCAGAGCCACCATATGGATGCTGTACTATTTAATTTAATTTATTTGGATACAGTGGGCAGGGGAATGAAGCTGGATTTTGCGTGCTGCTTCTTAGCAGTGGCAGAGTAAAAACCATCAGCAAGTTCTGCTTCCAAATGTTAGTCCTTCTAGGGGAGACACTCCTAGATAAAATGTATATGGGAACCCTCAATTACAAACAATTACTAAACCAGCTCTCTAGTCCTAGGGGCAGGCCCCATGAGATTCAAAGTTCCATCATAGGTAGCCTCACATATCTGGTCATGTATTGTCCCTACAATCACAGTAAGAGTGAGTCTATGTATATGTATTTAAAAATATTTTCCAAAGGGAGGAGGTTGAAAATATTTCTACTTATTTTAACCAGTTTTTAACTCTTTAAAACTCTTATCAAGTTCATGTGTATATAAGTTCATAAAAATGTGCAGAAGCATATACATCATACACTAATGTTTCTAAATAATGGTATTTGGGTGTGTTTTCTTAATTTTTTTGTATTTTATGAATTTCACTTTTTGTTTGAATATTTTTAAAATTAAGTATGTTACTTTTATCAGCAGAAAAAGACATGTTTTCTAGTTTATTTTAAAAACCAGACAAAACAAAACCTTTATGAGATTAAGTTCAGCAAAGCCCCTCGCCTGGTGGTATTTGTGTCTATGCCCCAGTGAGTGGGCGGTGGAGGACCGACAGTGGTGCCAGCACAGGGAGGAACAAACGCAGAGCATCACATTGAGCAAACACAGGCTCCCCTATGGGGCAGGGCTTATTTGCCAAGGGCTTATTTGCTTGGCAACAACTGAAATGATACGTAGAAAATGACATGGCATTTATCTTTCTGAATATGGCAGCAACATAAATAATATCTTCTTTTTCAAGGCTCATGTCAGAGATTTATATGCCTTCCTTGCCTCAGTTAATGGATCTTGTACAGCTTTAATCAAAACTATAAAGTCGCTAGGTAAATAGCATGCTACCTGATTCACATCAAATTCCTGACGATACTTGAAGGCTATGTGTTCTTAATCACTAAAAAATAATACCACACTGCCCACTACAGAGGCCAAGGCTTATGATAAAAGACTTAAATCGATATTAAAATTGGAGAAAATATACCTGTCTGGACAAAACCTTCACCAAATAGATATTAGATTGTGAGTTATTGTAATATTACAGTACTGATTATCCTTTTTTCTTTTTTCACAGCTTTACTGAGATAGAGTAGACATATAACATTGTGTAGGTTTAAGATGTACAATATGATGATTTAATACATGTATATACAGAGAAATTTTTCACCACAATAAGGTTAGGTAACACATCCTTCACCTCCCGTAATTACCATTTTGTTGTTGTTATGGTGAGAACATTAAAGCTCTGCTCTCATAGCAGCTTTCAAGTATGTCATACAGTATTGTTAACTAGAGTCAGCAAGCTGTACCTTAGATCCCGAGAACTTACTCATCTTTTAGCTGAAAGTTTGTACCCTTTGACCAACGTCACTCCATTTCCCCTACCCCTCAACCCCTGGCAACCAGCATTCTAATCTCTGTTTCTGTGAAATCTATGTTTTGATATTCCACATATAAATGAGATTATACAGTACTTGTCTTTCTCTGTCTGACTTATTTCACTCAGCATCATGTCTTCAAGGTCCATCCATGTTGTTGCAAATGGAGGAATTTCCTTTGATTTTATGACTGAATGATATTCCATTGGATATATTACATGTATATATACACACCACATTTACCACATCTTCTTTATCCATTCATCTGTTGATGGACATATAGGTTGTTTCTGTCTTGGCTATTGTGAATAATGCTGCAGTGAACGTGGAAGATAGCTCTTTGAGATAATGCTTTCATTCCCTTTGGATGTATACCCAGAAGTGAAATTGCTGATCACATGGTAGTCCTATTTTTAATTTTTTAAGCAATCCATACTGTTTTCCATAGTGGCTGCACCAATTTACATTCCCAGCAACAGTGCACCAGAGTTCCCTTTTCTCCACATCCTCACCAGCATTTGCTGTAATAGCCATTCTTTTGGGGAATAACCATTTTAACAGGTGTGAGATGATACCTCATTGTGGTTTTGATTTGCATTTCCCTGATGATTAGTGATGTTGAGTATCTTTTCATGTACTTGTTGGCCATTTGTATGTTTTCTTTGGAAAAATGTCTATCCAAATCCTCTGCTCATTTTTTAATCAGATTGCTTGGGTTTTTTTTTTTTTGATATTGAAGTATATGTGTTCCTTATATGTTTGCAATTAACACCTTATCAGATGTATGATTTGCAAATATTTTCTCCCATTCTTTAGGTTGTTTTCTCATTTTGTTGATTGACTTTTGCTGTGTAGAAGCTTTTTAGTTTGATGTAGTCCCACTTGTTGATTATTGCTTGTGCCTTTGGTATTACATTAAAAAAAATCATTGCCAAGACTGATGTCAAGGACTTACTCCCAATGTTCTCTTCTAGGACTTTTATGGTTTCAGGTCTTACATTTAAGTCTTTAACCCATTTTGAGTGAATTTTGTGGCTGGTGTAAGATGGGGGTCCAATTGCATGTGAATGTCTAGTTTCCCAGCACCGCTTCTGAACACTTTCCTTTTCCTGTTGAGTATCCTCGGCTCCCTTGTTGAATATTAGTTGACCATGTATAAGAGGGTTTATTTCCAGGCTCTTAATTCTATTCAAGTGGTCTATTTTTATGTCTCTTTTTGTGCTAATACTGTACTGCTCTGATTACTATAGTTTTGTAATACTGTTTGAAATCAGGAAGTGTGATGCCTCCAGCTTCATTTTTCTCAAGATTGCTTTGGCCATTCAGAGTCTTGTGGTTCCATATGAATATTAGGATTGTTTTATTCTAGTTCTGTGAAAATGCCATTGGAATTTTGATAGGGATGATAGGAAATGTATTGAATCTATAGATGGCTTTGGGTAGAATGAACATTTTAACATTAACTCGTCTGATCCATGAATACAGGATATCTTTCCATGCATTTGCGTGTTCTTCAATTTCTTTCATCAATGTCTTAGAGTTTTCAGTGTATAGATCTTTCACTTCCTTGGTTAAATTTATGTCTAAGTATTTTATTGTTTTTGATGATATTGTAAATGGGGTTGTTTTCTTTATTTCTTTTTCAGATAGTTTGTTGTTAATGTATAGAAATGCAACTGATTTTTGTATGCCGATTTTGTATCCTAAAACTTTAGTGAATTTGTTTATTAGTTCTAACATTTTTGGAGGAATATTTAGGACTTTCCATATACAAGATAATGTCATCAGCAAACAGAGATCATTTTACTTCTTCCTTTCCAATTTGAATGCCTTTTATTTCTTTTCGTTACCTAATTGCTTTGACTAGGACTTCCCGTACTATGTTGAATAGGAGTGGTGAGAGTGAGCACCCTTGTCTTGTTCCTAATATTAGAGAAAAAGCTTTCAACTTTTCACTGTTGCATATGATATTAGCTACAGATTTTTTAAACGACCTTTATTATGTTGAGATATGTTCCTTCTATATCCAGTTTGTTGAGTTTTTATCGTGAAAGGATGTTGAATATTTCCAAATGCTCTTTCTGCATCTACTGAGATAATCATATGATTGTTGTCTTTCATTCCTTAATATGTTATATCACTTTGACTGATTTGCATATGTTGAACCATCCTTGCATCCTAGAGATAAATCCCACTTGATGATGTTGTATGATCCTTTTAATGTGAATTAAAAGTTTACTAGTTGAATTCAGTTTGCTAGTATTTTGTTGAGAATTTTTGCCTCTATATTTATCAGGGCTATTTGCCTGTAGTTTTCTTTTCTTGCAGTATCTTTTTCTGGCTTTGGTATCAGGGTAACTCTGGCCTTGTAAAATGAGTTTGGGATTGTTCCCTCCTCTTCAAGTTTTTGGAAGAGTTTGAGAAAAGAATGGCAATTATTCTTGTATGAATGTTTGGTAGAATTCACAATGAAGCCATCTGCTCCTGGGCTTTTCTTTGTTGGGAGGTTTTTGATTACTGATTCAATCTCCTTACTTGTTACTGATCTGTTTGAATTTTCTATTTCTTCATTATTGACTCTTGGTAGGCTGTATGTTTCTAGGAATTTATCCATTTCTTGTGGGTCATCCAATTTTTTGGCATATAATTATCATAGTAGTCTCTTAGGATCCTTTGTATTTCTGTGGTATTTGTTGTAATGTCTCCTTTATCTTTTATAGTTTTTTTATGTATTGTCTATATTTATTTTTTATTTTTTTATTGTGGTGACATTGGTTTATAACATTATGTAAATTTCAGGTGTACATCACAATATATTTCTAATTCTATGTAGATTATGTCATGTTCACCACCCAAAGACTAATTACAATTCATCACCACACACACGTTCCTAATCACCCCTTTCGCCCTCCTTTCTCCCCCCTTCCCCTCTGGTAACCACCAATCCAATCTCTGTTTCTATGTCTTTGTTTGTCATTGTTTTTATCTTCTACTTATGAGTGAGATCATACAGTATTTGATTTTCTCCCTCTGATTCATTTCACTTAGCATAATACCCTCAAGGTCCATCTGTGTTGTCACAAACGACCAGATTTCATCATTTCTTATGGCTGAGTAGTATTCCATTGTGTATAGATACCACAGCTTCTTTATCCATTCATTCTTTGTATCATTTATAATTTTATTTATTTGAGTCCTCTCTTTTTTTCTTGGTAAGTCTAGCCAAGGGCTTGTCAATTTTGTTTACCTTTTTTAAAAAACAAATCAATTACATAAATCTTTTCTATTGTTTTCTATCTCTGTTTCTCTGATCTTTGTTATCTCCTTCTTTCTGCTAACTTTGGGCTTAGTTTTTTCTCCTTATTCTATTCCTTGAGGAGTAGAGTTATGTTGTTTATTTGAGATTTTCCTCTTCTGAATATAGGCATTTATTGCTATGAACTTCCCTTTTAGCACTGCTTTTGCTGCATACCATACGTTTTGGTATGTTGTGTTTCTATTTTCATTTGTTTCAAGATTTTTTTTTTTTTTTGGCTGAGGAAGATTCTCCCTGAGCTAACATCTGTTGCCAATCTTCCTCTATTTTGTATGTGGGTCGCCACCACAGCATGGCCACAGATGAGTGGCGTAGGTCTACGGCCAGGCCACAGAAGCAAAGCACGCCAAACTTAATCACCAGACCATGGGGCCTGCCCCTGTTTCAAGATATTTTTAAATTTCTCTTTATGTTTCATCTTTGATGCATTGACTGTTTAGGAGTGTGGTGTTTAATTTCCACACGTTTATGAATTTTCCAGTTTTCCGCCTGTTATTCATTTCTAATTTCATACCATTGTGATTGGAAAAGATACTTGGTATTATTTCAATATTTTAAAATTGGCTGAGACTTGTTTTGTGACCTAACATACAATTTATCCTGGAGAATGTTTCATGTGCACTTGGGAAGAATGTATTCTGCTGCTGTTGAATGGAATGCTCTGTACATATCTGTTAGGTCCCTTTGGACTAAAGTATAGTTCACATCCAATTTTTCCTTATTGATTTTCTGTCTGGATGATTTATCCATTGTTGAAAGTGGAGAACTGAAGTGTTGCCTACTATGATTGTATTGTTGTCTATTGCTTCCATCAGATCTTTCAGTATTTGCTTAATACATTTAGGTGCTCCAACGTTAAACACATATATATTTACAATTGTTATATCCTCTTGATGATTTGACACTTTTATCATTATATAATGACCATCTTTGTCTCCTGTTACAGTTTTTGGCTTAAAATCTATTTTCCTTGATATAAGTATAGCTGACCCCTGCTCTCCTTTGATTTTCATTTGTGTGGAATATCTTTTTCCGTCCCTTCTCTTTGAGTCTATGTGTATTCTTGAAGCTGAACTCTCTTGTAGGCAGCATATAGTTGGGTCTTGCTTTTTAATCCACTAAGTCATTCTATGCCTTTTGATTAGATATTTAATATAAATTTAATATATCTACATTTAAAATAATTATTGACAGGTAAAGACTTACTTACTTGCCGTCTTGTTAATTTTTCTGGCTATTTTGTAGTTGCTTTGTTCCTTTCTTCATCTCTTGCTGTCTTCCTTTATGAATTGATGATTTTCTGTAGCAGTATATTTTGATTTCCTTTTCTATATCTTGTGTGTATCTACTATAAGTTTTTGTTTTGTGGTTACTCTGAGGCTTACTTGAAATACGTTATAGATATAACAGTGTATTTTAAGCTAATAACAACTTTGATCACATGCAAAAACTCTATCCTTTTACTCCCCCCCATATATTATATTTTTTACGTCCCTGTTTACATCTTTTTACATTATATATCCATTAACAAATTATCATAGCTATAGCTACTTTTAATACTTTTTTCCTTTAACCTATTTACTAAAGTGGTTAACATACCACCATATTACAGCATTGCAGTATTCTAAATCTGACTATTTGTACTTTTACCAGTGTGTTGTATATTTTCATATGCTTTTATTTCACTAATTAGCATCCTTTTGTCTCAGCTTGAAGAACTACTTTCAGCATTTCTTGTAAGGCTTGTCTGGTGGTGATGAGCTCTCTCAGCTTTTGTTTTTAGGGACTGTTTTTATCCTGACTTCATTTCTGAAGAACAACTTTGCTGCATGAAGTATTCTTGGTTGGCAGTTTTTTTTCTTTTAGCACTTTGAATATATCATCCCACTCTTTCCTGGCCTGCAAGATTCCTGCTGAGAAATCCAATGATAGCTTTATGGGGATTCCTTTGTATGAATAATTTTTTTTTCTCTTCCTGCTTTAAAATTCTCTCTTTGTCTTTGATTTTAGACAGTTTTACTATAATGTTTCTTGGAGAAGATTGTTTTGGGTTGAAATTTGGGAATGACCTATTAGCTTCATGAACTTGAATATCTATATCTCTCCCCTGGTTTTGAAAGTTTTCAGCCATTACTTCTTTAAATAAGCTTTCTGCCCATTTCTCCCTCTCTTCTCCTTCTGGGACTCAAGTGTTGCATAGATTATTTCTCTTAATGATATCCTATAAGTCCCATAGGCTTTCTTCATTCTTTTTCTTTTTCTCCTCTAACTGGATCACTTCAAATGATCTGTCTTTGAGCCATCTAAGTCTTCTGTTTGGTCCAATCTTCTCTGGTGGCTCTCTACTGCACTCTTCAGTTCTTCCTTGTATTCTTCAGTTTCAAAATTTTTATTCTTTTCTTTTTTGTTTTCTACCTTTTTGTGAACTTTTGATTTTGTTCTGATATTGTTTCCCTGATTTTGTCATATTGTTTATCTGTGTTCTCGTGTAGCTCTCTGAGAATCATTAAAACAAATACTTTGAATACTTTGTAGAGTAATTCATGTACCTCCATTTCTTTGGGGTCAGTTACTGGAAGCTTACAGTGTTCCTTTGATGATGTCATGATTCCCTGATTCTTTGTGATCCCTGTAGCCTTCCAAAGGTTTCTGTATACTTGAAGAAGCAGTCACCTCTTCCAGACTTTATGGACTGACTTCAGTGAAAGAAAGTCCTTTACTGTGGCTGGGGACATATTGGAATGTGCTGTGACCCCAGATCCAGCAGTACCGGGTGCCAAGTGTAGGGGTATGTGGCAGCTCCAGGACCCAGCAAAGTGTGATATTTTGTCATCTCAGGCCACTGGGTTCACCAGCAATGGCAATTGTGTGGTCCTTGGTGAGCCCTGTGGGAGTCTGCAGTGGCTTTAAGGGCTCTTGGGGGGTACTGAGCAGTGCCTCCAGGTCTAGCAGCTAGGAATGAGGGCAGGCAGTGGTGGTGGCCAGAACCAGTGGTATGTACACACTCAGCTGTCAGAGCCAGCTGCAGGAGCCTGTGTAGTAGCAGAGGCCAGTTGCAGACACATATATGAGGGGTGGGGTGGTGTTGGTAAGGCCAACTACGAGGGCCAGGACCAACTGCAGGTACACTGGCAGCTGCATGGGCCCTGGTTATCAGTATGCTCTCCTGTGGTTGCATGGTCTTGCCATGGGCACATGAAGAGCAGTGGGGGCCCAAGTCAGTCATCAGGCACAGGTACACAGCTGGAGGGGCTAGCTGAAGGTAAGCCCCGTGGTGCAGGCCAGTGACAGAAGATAAGGCCAAATCTGGGCCCACATGCAGCCATGCACGCCTCAACTGGAGGCATGCAGCACTTCCATGGCTACAGGATCTTGCCACAGGCGCAAACACATCAGTGGAGGCCAGTGACAGGCATCAGGCTGGTGGTGTGCATGTGTACAGTTGGAGAGGCCAGCTTTGAGCAAGGGCATAGCAGTGGGAATCGGCCATGGGGGTCTAGGCTTGTGCCTTGCACTTGCACAGCCACAGATGCCTGGACTGGCTAGTGATAAGGCTCCTGGACTCTGGTAGGGTGGGGAAGAGAATAGAGGAGGGGACTCAGGCAATTGGTATCTGTGAATGCTAATACCTATAAGGTGAAAACTGATAAAATCTGCAGGGGGAGTCCACGGAGACTGTGCTGATCATTTGTTTCCTCAATGGTGAAAGGTGCTGGGGGCCTCTGCAGAGCAAATCACTGGGAGTCACAGTTGCTCCTTCTGTCAGGCTAACATTGTTAACCCCTGCTCTTCTTCCTTGTTTCTAGCCACTGTCTCTATACATCTCAGCTTTGCCAGTCTCTTCAGTGAAACTGAGGCAAGTCCTTCATGCAGTGACCCAAAAGGCTGGGAAAGCTGGTTGCTCCCTTGGCTCTCTCTGCTTGGGGAGGGGAACTCTTTCTAGCAGAGGCATTCTGTCTTGGCACAGAGCAGTGCCGGCCTGATGAGGTGGGAGGATGCAGGCAAAAGGTAGCTAGTCATCTTTCTCTTTTTGTGTGGTTGCACTCAGGTTTTTTGTTCCACTGTGTTGCTGGAGTTTCTTAAGTGCACTCCTGAGCTTTCCCAGAGCTGTTTTTGTTCATGGATAGCTGTCTAATTGTTGATCTTCTGTGGGAGGATGGAGGCTGGGGTCTCCTATGCCACCATTTTCATGACAGTATTGGTTATTCTATGTCTGCACATCTCAAGTAGAAGAATTTTGAAGAATCAGACTATTTTTGACAAATAATCTGATTAAAATAGCAAGAATTCTTGTTTCTTATTATCATGATTTGTTCTGAAATCTGCAGAATAATCATTGGTAATTTTTCTGCATAAGCCCAGTACAATAAAAGCCATTTGGCTTCTTAGGAACATTATTATGCCTCTTGTATCAGTCATTTATTTCCATATCTGCTGTCACCATTCAGGACACGGTCCTCATCTCTTCATATCTAGATTGTTGCAAGAGTTTGCTGTTTTCAATCTATCAGGCATAACCTTCCCAAATTAATCTCTCTACAAGCCAATCAATGTTCATATAGATGGCGCTGCTTAAGAACAATTGGTGTGCTTCCGTTACCTACCAGATAAAATCCATATGATTATTCTGGTACTATCACTCTTATCAACTCCAACCTGCTTTATCATTTCAGTCCTTCACTATTTCCCCATTCAGTCCTCTCACCCCAATTAGTCATAGCTGTTCCCCTGATTATATCATCCGCTTTTCTGCATCTGCTCTTGGCCTCGTGCTGTTTTGCCTGTACTTTATCACTCTGGAGTCTCTTTCGCTCACTCTGTCCAAGTCCTCCAAGTTATTTGAGTCTGGCCTTTGGGGACTGTAAAGGAGAGAAGCTTGGCACATATCCAGGAGGCGCTGCTCAAAAGGGCAGTTTTATATCAGGAGAGGAGCCAATTGCAAGAAGGGCATTACCAAGAGGACACTCCAAAATCAATATTAAAAGAAAGAGGCAATTTTCAACCAGCAAGTAAAGTGGGAGAATCTAGAGCTCTGAGATTTGATCAAATGCGTTGCCAAGTCAGACGATCCGGGTAAAACAGAAAGTCAAAAAGCTAATGTGAGAGTTGAATTGGAGGGTGTAAAAAGAAGGAGGTATCTGCGTGCCAGAGGCCAGTTTGGGAATATAATTATTATGTATCCTCTACAGCTGTCCTCTCCTGTGGTTTGGCATGCTTTGCAGAGTTGGGGGATATCCTTAAATGAACTCACTACTCTACTGGACACCCCATCCAGTTAAATCCAATCTCCCCCAGGCCTCTATGAAACTTCCCTAGAAAGCTTCAACATACACATGTCTCACGTTGCTCAGCATCACAGCACTCATTATCTCTATCCCTCATTTGGCAATGAAGCCTGTGATTGCCTTATTACCTCTTTTGTATTATGGTTTTATTTTTACTTAAGACTTACACTTTTGTTTAACTTTCTGTGGTTGTGTCTAATATAACCTCATCAGATTATGAAATTAAATCTTCTTTCAGTGTGCAGATATGGATATTTTATTATTTTATATCCCCTTCTTAATCCAACAAAGAAATATGCTTTTTACAGGCACCCAAACAAATACTTACTGCACGAGCAGAAATATAGTATTTTAACTTACTCTTTTCTTTAACTAGGCCTAGAATGCAAGCTGCTATTGGGTGCCTCTTTGAAATCATTTCTAAAACTGTCAAAATTTACACAAAATGCACATTCAGAAATAATTATGTTGATTAAATCCATAAGGAATATAGATACAATTCAGACTTACACTCAAGAAAGCAACATATTTCAACTAGAATTCTTTGGTTACAAGCAACAAAATCAACTCTGACTAACTTAAAGAGAAAATAATGTATTATAAGGATATTTTGTAGGAAGGCTACAAAATTCCTAGGAATTTTGGGGAGGCTAATGATTCATAGGATGGCTAAAGAAGACAACTTGGGGAAAAAAGTATCAACAAGGCTCTAAATGTCCAAAAGAGCAGACTCATCAGAATGCCACCACCAAAACGAACAGACTCTGACCACTTTTTCTACACTTGTGTTCACTCTGCTCAAGGTTCTAAGTCTTGAGAGAGAGAAAATTCAGTTGACCCAATGTAAGTTCCTCCTGACCAGTAGAGAGCAGGACATCTTGCCTGCACAAAAATGAGGAGAGGTAATTTGTCCAAAGTGAATCCTGGCATTCTTACCAAAAGAAGAATGGTGGAAACTAGGGTTCCAAATAAAGAACAACTGATCTACCTTGCGGCAGACTGAGCCCCATCATATGGGTATGAGCTTTTGGGGAGGAAGCACAGTGTGGTCAATCATGAATGCAGAGAGCAGGGAGGTTACCAAGTGAGGATACTTTCAGGATCCAGACCTCACTGTCTACTTGGGTACTTCTGTAAGCTCGTGTTGGTAATGATTCTAACTGGTTCACATCCAATAGGAGGTTTGTGTGTGAAAGGTAACCGCTTCATGCCGAAGGGGAAAAAGAATGAATTAACAAAATACAGCAATGCTGTGCCTGACATGGATCTCTGGTGCCCAAGTGGCTCTGAGGTTGCAAGAATTGAGTTGTATTCAAAAACACAGGCAGTGGGTGAGATAAGCTGCCCAGTTACTCATCAAGCATCTCCAAAGAATCACAAAGGTCTCAGAGATACTTCTTATTTTTAGTCTCTGGATATACTCATAAATCTACAAAACATTTACCAACTAGTTTTACTTTGGCCAAAGAGTAATACCTTAAGCCTAAGAATAAATAAACCACAAGTTGACTGTATGAAGTTTCAAAAAAAGAATGATTTTTCTACAGTATGTGTTTCTCACGTTTGGGTTCCTTTTAACTACTTCTATTATCTTAAAGAATAGTAAGTACAAAGCTTACTCTGTAAGAAGATTCTAATTACTCTCCTCTTAGCAGTGGGCCCCAAAGCTCTCAAGTCTTCTTGGAAACAAAAAAATTATTGAGAAAATAAGATTCCTTTAGAGTAAAGAAAGCTAGTCTCAGTATGAACACACTTTAAAGAATGATTCTGGGTGCACATGCTGTTCAGAACTGAGCAAGTTATTTTATTTTACTAGCGAGTATAATAAACCTAGACAGAAAAAGAAAAAGACTGGGACATAAAGAAGAAGAGACAAGAAAAATCAACATTTTAGTTTCTTAGTATATGGAAGAGAGTCAAGAACCAGTGAGTAGTTGCTTGATATTTTTGAAAAACACAAGAAGCTTGAAGGCAATGAATCAGTCCCATTTTCATGGGCAAATATGATACTTCAGTTAGACAACAGGCATCACTAAACTGATGAGAAATCTTTGAATCCACTATTAAATATTTGGAGCTTGATTTCTAAAAAGGATGTTCATACCTCTTAATCTCTTGCTGAGGAGTGTTTTAATATGTGCGAAATTATTTTATTTTTTGGATCAAAATGACTACAAAATAAGATAAGGATGTTTTCATTTTTATGGCACTCCAAGGATTGGGTAGGAGATGCATTCACATTTGCCTTTTTTCTTTCTATCAACTAACCATGGAATAAAAGGAAATTTAAGAGATGTGTTCTACTGCAAAGAGAAGCTTGCTATAGTCAGGGTACAACTAAAAGAGAAATAAAACTGCACAGCAGTTAATACATCTGACTGTTACACCTTCCCAGCAACAAATTTGTTTAAATATTTCATCCAGTGCACACGGAAAATATCCAATATCTTGTACTTAGTTCCCCTCTATAAAGACAGCATTAGAGACTCCAGACAAAAGCACTGGCGAAACATTTCACATGTCCCACAGTCACTGTTTAACATGGATAATGCTATTGGCAGACATTGAAGCACTTAAACCCAATTTAAACATGGCCAGGAAGTGGAAATATTGGACTGAAGGGCACATTAAAGTGTTTTTAATTCCATCTATACACATTAAACCAGTGTGGAAGCTAGCAATTCTACTGACTCGCTACAGAGCACTTTCCACCACAGGAAAATAGAGGAAGCATGTCATAAAAATAAATAACTTCTGTAGGGATGTCTTTTATGATATAAAGTCCTTTCTTCTAAGAAAAATGTTCTTTGTGAATAAACTAGGCAATGAACTAGGATGTGTGTATGACACACACAACACACAGATATACACACATATATATGTATACATATATATATACAGATTTCTGCTTCATACTACTTTTTGGGGGTGTATAAAAATGTGTGTGTGTTGGGGGGTAAGAAATAAGGAGAGAAGAAACTGAAATCTCAGTGTAGCTTCCAAAGCTTTTTGGGATCACTGACCTGAGTTCCTAACTCCAAGGAAGGGCTTTGTGGTGGCAGCAATCTCTCTGACTTCTTTGTCAGCTGGTAGCTAGAGCCTTTTCATACAGATGTGCCAAGACTAGGCTGAGGCCATCATTCAGCCTCTGCTGTCACTACGTCTTGCTTCACTGTCCGATGATGTCAAATTTCTGATACAGTAGTGGGAAAGAAAGATCTTTTAGATCACAGTGGAATAATTAACTAGGTGAAATTGCTTTGGGGAATCGCAGTCTTAAATTCTGCAGGGAAATGCCTCAAGTATTTGCCTCCAAGAAAAGCTAAACTAGGATCATCTCAACTTGAAGACTCATGTACTTCTGTGAAACAGAAAACATCAACCACAAAAATGTGGTAACACTAATGTATCTTAAAATTCCAGAAAGAGTATAGCGTGGTTTTTAAAAAGGAAAGCAATCAATAACACGACATGAGAGGTTGAAGCAGTGAACAGTTAGTTCTTCCTGAGCCTCTTCCCACCGCTTACCCAATTTTTCAAAGTAGCTGAATATCATTTAGTTTCTTTGTGGAGCACTCTGATCAGTAGTTTATTAGCTTGTTTTTCCTACACTGGATTCAAGTTGTTAAAGCTGCCTGAGGTTTCAGAATAACATTTTTAAGATGAAGGAACTTTAAAAGAAACTTATAAAATACTAGTGCCAAACTTAAGCAATGGAGATAAATCTTTATTCTGTGTCTGGTACGCACCAGGTGCTGAACAAATGCAAGTAACCCCTGTTCACGTTCACCTAAAGGATGGAGCCTAGTGTGTGTACACTGGGTGAGGGAGGGGCATGAGAGGAACAAAAGCTAAACAAATAAACGAACAAGCTAATTTCCACTAGTGGTCGGTTCTAGGATGAAAGGAAGTTAGGGTGATGCAAGAGGCAATGACTATGGAGGAGGAGGCAGGAGGGAACTAAGTTGGATTGGTTTGATAGGGAAACACCTTGCTGAGGAGGTCGTAGCTAATGTAGGCTGGACTGACTACAAAATAAGCCATTTAAAGATTAGAGTCAGAGCATTCCAGACAAAGGGAACAGTATGGGCAAATCTGCTAAATTGGGAATAAGTGCAAGGTATTTGAGGAGAAGAAGGCTGGTGTGCACCATGGGAAATGAGGCCAGATCATGGAAGGCTTTGGGTGGCTTGATAAGGGCTTTGGGTTTTCTTCTAGATGCATTAAGCAGTGGGGCGACATACTTTGATTTACATTTTCAAAAGGTCATTCCAGCTGCTTGCTGGAGTAGGAATAAGGTAGGCATGGAAGCAGGGGTTATAATTAGGGAGCTTTTGCAATAGTCTAGGCAAGAGATCACGGGACTTGGATTAGGGTGGTAAAAACGGAGGAGGGCAAGATGTAAGATAGTAGAAATTTAGAGAGGCAAAATGATCTTTCGGAAATGAGTGAAATACCTGTTTCATAGCTTCCTTCAATACATTCACTTATTCACCCAAACATTTGTTGAACGCCTACTAAATTCTGTTTTGGTACTCGAGATATAACAATGAAAAAAAAAAACAACCTTGTAGAATAATCCTTTAAAGTAGATTAGAAGAAATAGATAATAACAATAATATTTCAAAATAAAATACAAAAAAATTCATTTGCTTTCTTTTATTAGTCCTTTAAATACATAAATAAATATCAGCACTTCAGGAAAAAAAGTTGAAAATAGGAATACGCAAAATAAAAAGAAGAAAACAGAAACTAGAAATCACCAATAAATTTGCCAGTCAAAGAAAACCACTGTTAGTACTTTTCAGTTAAGTCTTCCTCATTTTTCTCTGGCTTTTAGCTACTGTTTTCTTCATGACAATAATGCTGAAAAGAAGTATTAAACTGGAGTCAGGAAATGGCACATGGTTGGAATGTACAGTGTTTCATAATTATTTCATCAAGCGGTAGTTAGTGATTATGCTGTAGTCTTAGCCAAGGTTGACTAGAAAACAGCCTGAGGCCGTCACAGAGGAGCAAATGAGAGAGAAATGGGAGCAAGTTGGAGAAAGGGGAAGTAAATTCAGGTGGTGCATGATGAGGCTGGCCTGCTTCACCAAGAGACAATTGATCACTCAGCCATGTGGGATGTCTCTGGACAGGCTTGACAACAGCACCAGGCTTTGGAACTGTCCATAAGAAGAGGGAAAGGAGACAAAATCTACCTGCTGGCTCCTTCCCTTCTCCTGTCTGCCCCTGGTCAACGATTGTCCTATAGAGATTTAATACCCTGCCCACCCCTGTAGCATAATGCTTCACATGAGACCAGATGTGGTGAACAGGGAGAGAGACTCCTTACAGTGGCCTCGATGTTCTGTGACCACCTGTGTCCTTTGCAGCTGCCATGACTCAAACAAGCAGAGGTAGCAAGGACAAAGCAGGTACAAAGTTGCAGAAGATCATGGCATGTGGAGCCAAGGGGATATGAGGTGGACATAAGAGTTAGTCCTACAAGATAGCCCTGAAGCCAACCATCTTTTGGCTTTTTCTGATAAAAATCTCAAGATCTCTTGTGTTCTCTTTGAGTCAACTTGGATGGTTTATGCAAAAACTAAGAAAAATGTTTAATTTCTAAACACAAAACTGGTTTAAAATTTGAAATACACACACACACATATATATATATACTTAAAAATCTATGAGCCATCTAACTTCTTAAAACAATTTCCTTTTCCTCCCAGAGACAAGAATACACCTTGTCTTGCAAAGGTAGAGAAGCCCTTTGGGGTGGACAACCTTGGCCACATGGTCTTCTCTTTTCCCCTGATCCCACCTGCCAGAGCTAGACCTGAGCCTTTCAATAATGACAGCAAGTGTCCAGCCAGCCTGAAGTTAACCAGGCATTCAGCCTATTGGCCACGTGCCTGGAGGTTTTCACACTCCCCAGAAAGCAAAGAATTGTCCAACTACTTTCCAGTGTAGGATTTATGAGCTAAGTTTCATAGTCAGTATTTAGTGATTTCTCATATATTTTTAGTTTGACCTACATGATCTCATGTAAAATCCTTTTTAAACCTGAGTTTGAAGCCAATTTTCAGTTTGGACATTTTTTTCCTTCTCTTTTGTCCAAAAGATACATACTTAGATGATCTTTGGTTTTAAACAACAACTGTTTGGTCAGACAATTAACAGACACTGTGGCGGTTTCAACTGCAGCCTGTTATGATTCTACATCAGCGAAAATGATGGGATTGTAATCACATCAAACCTGGATTTCTCCAGAATTTGATCATTCTGTGCATCTAGTTTCTATGCTGGATGAGAAAAACAATATGGTCCCAGGATAAAGCTCTCCATTTACCCAATAATGGGGTCTGGAAAAACCGCAGAAAAGACTGAACTGCATGCCCTTGGTATCCTTTATTAAACTCCACTTCTCTAACTTTTGATAAGAGTCAGAAAACAGAGTTTGATGTTACAGTTTCTGACAAGGCTCTAAAGCGTGAATATTCTGGGATATTGGTTGAGGGCAAATTCTTATTCCTTCAATACAAAATTTGTAGGTTGAGAGGTTGACATCTTTCTATGAACAATCTACTATGTCCTAAACAAAGCTCTCACATGGGAGGTGGGTCTATGGTATGGGAGGTGGGTCTATGGTATGGCTTCCCTCACTCTAGAACCCTCTAAGAGTCTTCCTACCAATTCATCTCTTCGATATTTCATCGGGAATGAACATATAATTATGTGCAGATTTCCCACTGACGCCAGCAATTTCCCCAAGTATTTAAAAAACAAAGATAATATTGGGACTTTAGAAAATAGCTTCTGTTTTTACCAACAAACTTTGTAAGAATCTACTAGATTTCAATATTCTCTCCTCATATCTAAGTGAGAGATTTAATAGTCGTAAGTCAGATATTATTATGAAATTCCTGACTAGAATTATTTTCTATTTTCAATTTAGAAATAAGAGATTGTCGATAACATAGAGACTATTTTCAAATTCTAAGAAAATCTGTGATAATTTTTGACAGTGGGGGGCTTTGTGATACAGGTTTACCCTTGTTCCAAAAGAAGGGCTTGAGGTCTAAATAAGGGAGACAGCAAGTAGTAATTGTTGAATGCCTTTGATTTTCCAAACACATTATCTCATTATCTTACTTTACAACCCTATGATTTTAGATTATCATCCTCATTTAACAGATGAGAGTAAAGGCTCAGAAAATTTAAGTAACTTCCAGAAGTCACAGTGTTACTAACTAATAGAGCCAGAATCTTAGTCCAGATTAACCTGTGTTTTACTACAATTTTTACACTCCACCATGACTAACTTCAAATGATTAAGTAATGCAGGTTTATGGCAAATTATAGTTTTTATAATCATCCTCTTATTTTGGTTTATATAATATACTAACCTTAAGTATTAAAAAAGTAAAACTAGAAAATTCAAATCTGCTTTGGGGAATAGAGATAAGGTCTTCCATGTTCTCAAACCTTAAAGAAGGTATATAAATTTGTTTTCATCAAATGGAAAAACGGAAGAAAAGGGCTTAATCTTTCATTAATCACTTTGTAAAGAAAAGCTTCTGTTTATTCTGAAGGGAATTAAAAATGTATAGCAATAGGCATTTAGGACAAAAGTACCTCACAACAGAAAGTGTATGTACTGTTAGCACCAATGTTGTTTATTTATACGTAGCTAGAGTTACAAGCCCAAAGAGGACCCAGGCTGAAGAAAATGTTTGAAAGGGTTTCTCAGGGCTGTGAGAAACTATGACCATGCAGAAGCCTGTCATGAGCTTACTTTCAGGGGTTCTGAGAACCACCACCCCCGCTCCCCCCCCCGCCATGGCTTCTGTTGATACAGATGCATCAGCCATCCTTAATCAATGGTCTGTGCTGGTTGATGTCTGCCAATGTTCTCTCTGACATATGCAGGCTCGGAGAGCGGGAGCTCAATCTTTCTGCTGGGGAAGTGGGAAGAGATAGTAACCTTACCAGAGGGACTTTTTGGCTATACTCCTAAGTGGGGTGACCATCCATCAGCTCTTGGCCTCCTGGGGGCATATCCTTAACATGGAAGATAGCACACACTTTTCATAATGGTGGCATCCCTCACTAGATCCAGTGGTGAGGCTTGAAGACGTTATTATCTTCCATAAAGGGTCATTTAGGTCAAGTGTAATTGTATGGTGAATACACTTTAGAACTGCAAAGCTTCATGAAGTGCTGTAATGAATGTTCAATTACACAAATTTCAGGATTCTTTGCAAGCCCCAATCAGGAGCAGAAAGAAGACCTCCTCCTTTTAAAATCATCCTTTATTTCATTGTTTCTTTAGGGTGTTGGTTTTAACATTAAGATTTAACTGTTCTAAAAGCTGCTGGGTAGCCCTTGAAAAATTTTCTCTCCACCTAAGAAAACAACCATTAGAACTGTGCAGATCCAATTCATTATGAACGCGGTTTTTGAAAAGGATAAAAATAAAAGAGGATTGTGGGGGGTTTTGAAAATACATTACACAATTTTAAAACTTGAAGGGATTAAAATGCATTTAAGTTTAGTCTCACTTATTTTGTACGTGATTATACAGACTCACAGATGGGAAATATATTCAAGGTCATACAAGAAAAGAGTATTTAATGGTAAAAGCAGGACTATAAACCAAGTTTTAAAATTTCAAATCAAAGCATACCACAGCACTATATTGTCTTGTTCCATAATTTTTTGATAAATAATAAATATAGAATGATAAAACACTGTCAACTGATATGTACTAAATGAAAATGCCAAGTCATATATTTAGAAATTCCAAGGACGTTGCCAAGTTGTACTAAAACTAAACACTTGTAATTTGCTTGGGGCAATGACATTGCTCAGTTTTTAAATATCACACATAAATCATGCCTCTAATAAATTTCATCTTATTACCTTCATTTCTTTCAGGAAAAAAAAGTGTCCTCTGTCATTGAGGATGCTAAATAAAATGCATCAACAGAAATTAATAGGCAATAGAACTTGAATTCTCCTGGAGAATATTTTTATGATGAAAGCTTGGCAACTGTGCCTGTGATTAATCATGATAATGCACAAACCCTCAGCTCCAGATAAACTGGCCTAATCCTTCTTTCTGGAATATTCCTCTCCCTCCCTTTTTCCTTCAGGAAAGATTAACCACTCCAGTCTCTCCATATTCTTCCCTGTGATAGCCCCACCTCCACTTCACTACCCAAATCCCACTTTCCCCAAGAAGATAACTCAGACCAGCAAAGGGGGAAGCCATCTTGTTCTCCTTTGAATTCCTACATACTGTATATTTCCAGCTCTCAACACAACACTGTGTAATATCATCATATATTCCCCAGACCCAAAACATTCCAAAAGGCTTGAGTTATGTTCTAGGAGATGGGTGTGGGGCGTAGGGAGTCAATAAATATTCCTTGCTAATAGCTAGAGTGAATGCACAGCAAATGGCGAAGTACATCAGAAGCAAGGGTGCTTTAAACATTCAATCTATCAATGGATCATTGGTTAACACGCATGCTGAAAGTGAGCTTTCTCTATGAAGAAGGGATATGCCCAGCCCTCCCACATTTCCTGTTACAGAGAAGTGAGAATAAAAAGAAATTTTAGGGGCTGGCCTGATGGCGTTGTGGTTAAGTTCACACACCCTGCTTCAGTGGCCCAGGGTTGACCGGTTCAGATCCTAGCACAGATCTATGCACCACTTACAAAACCACACTGTGGCAGGCGCCCCACATATAAAATAGAGGACGATGAGCTCAGGGCCACTCTTCCTCAGCAAAAAGAGAAGGATTAGCAGCAGATGATAGCTCAGGGCTAATCTTCCTTACAAAAAAAAAATTTTTTTAAAGAACCTCAAAGAGAAGATTTCCAATTTAGTTTAATCTGAAGGTGTACTTGGCTAAAAATAGTCTTTCTCTGGCTGACCAGGGATCAAAATTCCCATACTTATGTGAGGGAAGCAAGAGCTATGGAAGTGAACGTTATTGACCACCCACCACATGTCCAGTGACTAACATATTTTCCCACTAAAGTTTACAACAATCCTAGGAAAGCAGCATTATTATCCCCATTTTCCCCCTACAAAATTTGCCCTGGATGCTAGGGAACCAGAGTTACAGAGAGAATATGGTCAAGATGTGGTATTTTTTGAAGGTAATATTCCCTCTGCTCTTTTTTATAAAATAAATTTATGTTAAGAAACGAAATAGTTTGTGTTTTTAACACTCATTAATATATATCAAGTGTTATTGTTTATTAAAGATGAACAATTCATTAGGGATCAACAATTAAATATCAAACAACTCACATTTAAAAATTGTCTTATATTAGCAAGGAAAGATTGTGGATCAGAATGTGTTCTAGGAATAATTTTCCTTTAAAAAAGAACACTAATGAAAGTCAAATTTCATCTGTTTCTATATTTGCCAAGCTAGTCATGTGGGCAATAGCAAAAGTGGGGTCTCCTCCAGCCTCCAAATCCTATGATTGGTTGATTTAAAGGCACCTGAATACCGGAATTAGAGGCAAACTTTTCTCCCTAATTAAACTTGCTGACAGAGTAGTTCCTTATATGTGCACGACTTCCTTGCATATGGAGCCCTATTGCCTGTCCTCTGCAAAGAGGGCAATGTTTTCAAATCTGAAGACATTTGCAGCTGTTCCGCTAGTTGACTAATCACTTCTGAGATTTTCTTCCCCAAAATAAAAATCATCTGGGAACTAATTGTTACTCAGAATAATAACAGAGCTTGGCATTTCTGAAAATTGGTTCATCATTGGATTTCACAAGTCTCAGCCCGTCTCTGAGATCCTGAGCTTCTCTTCCAAAAGCCCAAGAGGAGGCCTGAGCAGTAACAGAGACTCTCTGTGGCAGCTTGGGGTTAGGATTGGACATTCCTCACTCCCATTTTCCCCCTCACATCCATGTGGCTCTACACTTGATTAGGAGAGTACCACAGTGTGATACGCCACAAAGAGCACCGATGCAGAGTTCCACAACCTGGGATGCATCCTGAGCAGCATCTTAGTAGAGGCATGGAGTCAGATAAGGGATGTTTATAGACCTCATGTGGATCTCGTAAGGATCTAGGAAATCAAATATATGAAAGTGTTTTGTAAAGTATGAAGCACATTCATACAAACATAAATTATGATTAACATTTATCTGTCATTAGCCCAACACTCTCCTCAACTTTTTCAGTTATAAAAGGGCAAGGAGAGGATGACTTAGCATATATAAAGTCACTATGATGAACATGTTGAGAGGTTTTGCTAAATGGAATTCATTTTAAATTTTTTATAATCCAGCTATTGCTACAAGAAAAAATTTGAGCTGTTTATTGTTTATTTCAATAACTGATTTTTCATTTATTTGACCCTGGTCAAGAATCCCCATAGTTTGGCCAAGCCCTAGGGATAACCAGCTGTGTGGGCTAAGGAAAGTCATCTAATTTTTCCAAGACTTTCTCCAGCTGAAGTTGGGAGGATAGAAAAGAGATGAGGCAAAAGGAACAAACAAGTAAATGGGTCTGGGTTACCCAGTTCAGCATCTACAGCCGTGATTCCCTACCTCCAGGAGGACTCTGCCTTCCAGCAGGGGGCGCTCTGCAGGGTTAGAGCTCTATGTATTGACAGATTTTCACATCAAAATGTATGAGGGAGCCAAGACTTACTATCTGAAGATAGCATTTCTAAAGCTGGGTTCCAGACACCGTAGCTTCATTTGGAATTCTAACGAAAAATGCCTGCAGACTTTGTAAAAGCAATAGAGGGTGTTACACAGAAATGTTGGTGGACTGCTTGGTTTGCTGATACACTAAACCTTTTATTGAGTACATTTTATTGAGCACATTGAACAGAACAGAGGCCCGTCCTGAGAAAACATAAATTCCAAAGTAAATTAACTAATTACAAGGGAACTATCAGCAATCTAACTGTGAGAACTTGAAAGAGTCATGTGCACTCTTTCTCCATCTTTTTTTAATGAAAGGAGAGGCAGGGGAGAACCGTGAAATCTAACACCAATTATAGGGCTATTGTAAGAATAAAATAATAAACCAACTGTGAGAGTTTTGGGAAACTAAAACATCTTATATACTAGAGGGAAAAAATAAAAATTTAAACTCTGTTAGTAATAGATATCATTTCTATAATTTTTAGGTATTCTTTTCAAATAGACTGCTAATGCCTAGCTTCTTAAAAGAGAGAAGTATTTTTAAATTCCTACATATGTATTTAATAAAATATGTAGAGAACAGTCAAAAATCTATAACCAGATTATCATTTATTTTTTTTTATTTTTTATTTTTATTTTTTGGCACCTGGGCTAACAACTGTTTCCAATCTTTTTTTTTTTTTCTGCTTTATCTCCCCAAACCCCCCCCCACCCCCATACACAGTTGTATATCTTAGTTGCATGTCCTTCTAGTTGTGGGATGTGATTTTTGTTTTTTTTTAAAGTCAAGCCATTGCCTACAGTTCGATTTTTGAAGAACAGCTATTGCTTATTTTAAGAAATACATTTTTTTCCTGCAAAAATTGAAAGTAAAGACAACTCTTAAATGACACTTTCAGTGAAAATTTGGTGATCTCTTACAAAGTGAAGCATCTTTTTATAGGATACATCATTATCCTTAGTATTTTCTATTTAATAAATCCGTGTTTGTGTATGCTTGGCTTTCTGAAAGCAGATGGGTGGGGCTCATCTTCATTCTTATTAATAATCACAACTTTCTATTGTAAGGAACAATTATTGAATGCATACTGGGTCCCAGGAAGGCTCTATTTTAGGTGCTGGAAATTCAAAGACTAATAAACCACAGTCTTGGTTTTAAATAGTTCACCAGATAGTTGAGGGAGATGGTATGAAAGCAAATATGTGTAATAAAGTGTGATATAAACACACTGGGACTTTATGGGACATGGTAATATCCCAACAAGCAGTAGTAATTTTCACTTGGGTGGTGGTAGAAGGGTCAGGAAATGCTGTTTAAAAAAACTGGTCCTTAAGCCTAATAGGTATAAAGAAGTGACGATGGGATGGCAAAGCCAGGGGTTGTTACGGTGAGGGGAGATAAATGACCCCAACAGAGAGAATGACATTAGCAAATTCAGAGAGGCAGAAAATAGCATACAGATTTCTCACATCTGTAAGCAATTTGGTGAGGCTGGAACCGTGGCCAAAATAAGTGGGTAGGAAAGTAAACTATATCTTTCGATTTGGTCTGGGAATTTTTCATGGATCTAGAAGGGAATTCCTGAGTAAGGCTGACTATGTAGAGATCTACTAGAATGTGGGGGTTCAGAAAAGATAAGACAGTGCAGTGAGCCAGCTCTTTAGGACTATATTGGAGATAATCTAATGTATTAGATAACGAACCAGGACCTGCACATTCTGCGATCCCACTTGGGAAACCAACTTGGAAAAGAGAAAATACCAGGAAAGACAAAAATTGAACATTTGGCTCTTCCTTCTTCCCAGGCACTCGTCTTTCCCCATCCTCCCATCCACACACATTCCCTGACCTAGATAATTATCCTTTTTATTTAAAAGCTTAGAAATTTTGGGCCATGTGTGTGTTTAGTGAAGAGAGGCAGCTGGGAAGGAGAACACAAAGCTGTTTTTAAAGGGCACCTCTTTCTAGACTAAGTAGAACACCTACTTTGAATATATACAAGCTTGTTCAGAAAAGCATCCAAGACTGAAAACTACGGAAAGGCAAAATTATAAATCTACAAACACCCTGGTTCATTAAACACTAGATGAGAGAACCTTTTTTTCTTCTTCTTCTTCTTCCTCACAAAGCCCCCCAGTATATAGTTGTATATTCTAGCCGTGAGTACCTCTGTTTGTGCTATGTGGGACACCACCTCAGCATGATCTGATGAGCCATGCCATGTCCACACCCAGGATCTGAACAGGTGAGACCCTGGGCCGGCGAAGCGGAGCATTTAACCACTTGACCACAGGGCCAGTCCCTATAGAAACATTTTAAATGAAAGCAGTCTCTGGATTGCCTAGGATTCATCCTCAGCACCAATCAACATCTAATCTCTCTCTCTCTCTCTCCTTCCTTCCACCTTCCCTCCCTTTCTCCTCCTGTCTTCCTGCTGGAAGCCCAGTTCACAGCAACAGAGGCAGTGCAGACAGCAACAGATACTCAAAACCCCAACAATGACCAGAGCTCAAGAGGACCTCGTTAGCGCCGGCCACCATCCACCTTAGTCACCATGTCAGCCAGCCCATCTGGTAAAACATCTCTGTGATCTTTTTATTTATTGTCCACATGTTTAGATGGACAAACTCAGCTTAGGATTGTGGCATCACTTAAGTACAGTTGCTTTCCCCAGCTCCCTTAGGAAAGAGATCACTTGGAATACGCAGATTCCTCAGGCCATTACTATACAGACGGAGTGAGGCTCATTCTGTCAATTCTGACACAGACTCAATCAAGGGCACTAGTTATAAACATACCGGCTCCAGGTATGTAATGTAATATATTTTTTAGACCACCTTATGTTTCTACTGATCGCTAATCTATTTCTCCATTATTCTAGAATATCCTTCATGCTTTAACTATCTGTGGTTTATCTCAGAGCTCCCTGGAATCTTTTGCTAGAGCTCATTCTATTTCTTTACTACCCTGATTTTCTGATAATATCAAGTCACTTTCATTCAGTTCCATGTTTCTCTCTCTCTGTCTCTCTCTCACCCTGTCCTTTTCTCTTCTCTTCTCTTCTCTCTCTCTCTCTGTCTCATTCTCTCTCTCCTACACAGAAACACACACCATTGGTACTAAGTCCTGTGGGAAGTATAAAACAAGTTTATAATCACCTCAGACTGATTTGTGGGGCTATTAACGTTGAGTCAGAAACTATTATTCTTTTTTCTCTTTTTTCCTTATTAAGAGAACACCAATTTTGTTTGAAACATCTACTAATCTAACTTGAAAGCAATCTTTTCCAGCCTCCTCTCTTGCTCCTATGAGTGGCCATATAAAAATTCTGGGCAAGACGACACAGGAAGAAGTCTTCTGAGGATTTCTGAGAAATCTGCTTTCTTGATATAGGCTCTATCCCTTCCTCCTTGTCCCTCTTACATTGTGCCTGAAATACAGAATGATATCCAAGATATTCGCTGATGCCATCATCAGAATGGGTTCAGAAACCGTCCTTTCAAGTTTCATATAGGCTGGCCATGTTTCTCACAGCTTGTGGAACTGCTGCAATTTGGGGTAGTTTATTTAAAAAGTAAAATATAGACCTGAATCCCAGGTACTATAGTGTAAAAATTTGAAAAAAAATTTTTTAAAAATTTGATTTCTCTGATCTCTGTGACTAGAAGCAAAATGATGTGACTCCATTTTCAGGTGCAAAATACAATCAATCATACCACCAATACAAGGAGAGACACCCCTGCCCCCAGATTAAATCTTCTCAGACTCTAGTTTAATCTCAAAAGACGATAGTCAAAAGACTATACATTTTTTTAAAAAATGCTTCAACTGCAAAGATAAAAGGTAGGCTGAGATAGTTTGGTCATCACAATAACTTATACTCCCTTCTGGGAAGTGACTTCCCAGCTAGGGACATTTCTCAGCCTTCTATGGCACCTCGGTGGAGCTATGTGATTATTTCTCCCCATTAAAATATAAGCCAGTCCTGTGTGTCACTTCTGGGTTGAAGAGGTAGCGGTAATTCTTCATGATGTCTTTTTCCATCCATTGGTTAACTCTGAATACCTAGAGGCAAAAGGATCCACAAGACAGAAGGATCTGGGATCCACAAACGATCACACAGAAGGCCACCTACCCACCAGGACCCACCACATAGAACTTGGCATGAGTAAGGCAGACAATTTCATTGTGCTAAGCCAGCAGGACTTTCGGGTGTATTTGTTGCTAAAGCTAGTGTTACTCTAATTAATATAAAGGAGAAAAATGAAAATCGTATGTTTTACTGAGTTAAACCTGAGTGAAGTGAAAAAGTACTAAAGTGATTGAGCTGGCCTAGAAATAATTAAATTTTCTGCCATTGGGCAAAAATGGGACATTAAAATAGAAATTAATTTTTAGGAAAATCAAGAAAGGTATAGTTGTGTTCTCCCTTGAGTTTTGTGACTTGTAAAACCCATACCTGCCAGTTACTAAGTATATTTTCATTTTGCTGTCTCCAGTTATGCTGGATAGAGTCTGCTTTTCTGCAAATTTCCCCTATTTATTCCTGCAAGAGAGTGAAATGAATACCATGTTCCATACGGCTTTTTAGTGTAGCAGAGGCTAGTGCATTATTCAATTGTTTTCTGAATAGGTTATTTCAAGGTGATTGCGAGTTGGGTTCACAAGTCAACTATCTTCCATATAAAAGTTGAGTTTAATAGAAATGAAGAATATCATCATTTTTACTTTAAAATTAGAGAGCTTCTGTTCCAGTCTACCCAGGAACCCTCTACAAGTTTAAAGTAAAACTTTTGGTTTGAGAGATCATCTTGTTCCAGGTCCTTTAAAAGATGTCGGTATTATTTCTTGTCCCAAGGGGAAGAACAGCGTCTGACTTAGAGAGGCATTCTTGCAATCTAATTGCGAGGACACCTTGTAAAGTCTTTCTACGGCCCAGCAGGAGAAGCCACATGCTTTTCACTCTAGCTGATTCCAGCAAGATAACAGGTAGAACTGAAAAAATGAAGTAAAAGCCTCTTTTCTAAATTAGCGAGACATCATTTTACTTACTATTTGCAGAAATTTCAAGGTTTAGAACTTCAATTCAGTGCCCATGTATTCTTCTGTAGTGAGAATCTTTTCAGAAAGAAACTACTTTAGACAAGTTTATTTTGGGAGTGAAATGGCAAGGGGATTATTTTCCCTTTTTCGTTCTGAAAAGTTTATCCACAGCTTTCTCTTTGCATACGTTTGACTACGGTGTAGTTATAAATCCATCTGTTACCCAAGTAACATTCTACTTCAAAAGCAGGATAATTTTTTTCCATAGAAGACCTAGGTATAAAATGAGAAGACTTTTCCTTCTTTTGGAAGATAAATCAGCTTAGACTAAATGATTATGCTTTAGGATTTTACCAGAACTACCAACTCTACATGATAGAGAGAATGAATATTGGGAAAGAAAACCCCTTTGCCTTAAAAACACAACCCCAACTTTATTGGGGGTGACAACTGGCTCAGCTAAAACCACCATTATTGTAGACTCCCCCCCAGGAGGGGTGGCATTTTTCACAGTTATGACCCAGTAGATGTAAGTCAGTCTCTAGGTGATTTCTGGGAAAACTCTTGGAGAAAGGCACATGCATTTGGCCTTTTGCGCTTCCTGTCCTTCTGCCTGGAATGGAGTCAGGATGCTGGAGGTGAGGCAGCCATTCTAAGACCACATGGCAACAAATAAGATGAAAGCCAAGTGCTGAGGATGGCTAAGAGGAAGGAAAAATGAGCTGAGGTTCCTGAGGACTGAGGGTCTGCGAGGACTAAGTCCTACCTTAATGTCATTTGACTCAACTTAATGTCTCTTGAGAAAAACAAAACCTCTATTTGATTAAAACTGGTGAAAGTTGAATTATCTCTTATGAGCTTCCAAACCTATACCAAGTTGATCCAAGGAGAATGGTAAAAAAAATTTTATAAGAACAGTTTCCAAACAAGTATTTCAGAAGCATTCAGTTACTTTAATTATTCTTACTTGGATTACTAAACTGGTATATTCACAAATCATTTTTATACATTCCTTAAAATGACTCCTTCAAGGAACTCTACTAAGCAATAACATACACAACTCCCATACTTGGATCCGTATGAATCACCCCTCCATTGATTCATTCAGCAAACATTTATTGAGGGCCCAGTAAGCACTGTCCTGGGGGCAGGGATACAAGGACAAAAAGCAAGTGCCTGAGTACAGGAGTCTCAGCTTACTTGAAAGTAATGCCAAATCTATTTTAAAACATTCTATTCTCCAGTTCTTTGCTTCCTATGGGTTGCTTATTTCATGCACATTAGCTCTCCAAGAGACGGATAAGCCCAGCACCACAATCAACACGAGCAAAATAAAGCACCTGAACCACCAACGTGGTTGGTATCCATCACTTGACGTTCAGAACACTATTTCATAATTTGAAAATTTAATTCAATGCTGCACTAATATGTTCATTACAGTTGTGAGAAATAATTGAATAAAACTTCTCATTCCATCCACTACAGAAATTGTTTTTCCAAAATCAGACTGCCGCTCAAAGCAGATATTTAGTGCCTGCTTTGTTTTCTGTCATTTCTGTGATTTTAAAAAAACCATTGTACATCAGTCCTACACAGCGGTATCAAAGGACAATTACTCACTGGAGTATGGTAAGCAAAATCCCAAGTGAACATCAGGGAAACCATTTTCCACTCACGTCTTCCTCTGTGTCACCTTAGACACATCATTTAACTTCCTTCTATCCTGGTTTCCTTGGGGTTAAGTGATCATTGTGTTTTTTCAAAGACCTAAAATTCTCTTATTTCCTTGCTCTATTCTCAGTGTGATGCATTAACAGACAAGTTTCCTAGCTAAGAGCAGCACATTAAGATGATTTTTAAATGATGCATGGCTTCTCTATTTCTGTTGTCTTGGGAATTATACGTCTTAGCCCACACCGCATATCAAACCACAATTTTATATATAGTTAAATGATATAATATCATCTTATATTAATAACACCAATCACAGTACTCAGGATCAGAATATAGGACTGGTTTTATTGTTCCTAACTTTTCAAGGACATGACTTGAATTGCACACATTTGAGATAATTGAATGAAAATTAGATGGAGAATACACTGTTTTTAATTTGCTGTTTAAAAGCATCCCTGGATACCTAGTTCTGTCTAGCCAAGCTTGTTTCAAAAGCCCAGTGATCCTCTTGCCCCTCTTTCCCATTCTGAGAAACTGCTTTCAAAGTCTAACGAAAGATTCATTATACGCAAAATCTTAACGCTGAAATTCGGATCTTATCTTTTAGTATAGACAATGGATGTAATTAATTAACACATCTGACAGTTGTCTGCAAACCACCACAGAGAGGTACCTGCCTTTCTTATGACTTTCATGAAAATATCTTGAATTGAAATATACTAAGCACAAGCAGTTTAACCCACCCTATTCTGAATTTGATATACAAGATTAAAAATGCTATCATCTTGCTTGCAATTAGATGTTTAAGGAATGTGAACACTCTTTCCAAATCCTTTAGTTATCATCCTGCAAACCAGCTCGTACCTCCACTATCACTCTCCTTACAGATACACATATCCCCCTATACTCACCACAATGAGTTAAAGGTAGATGAAAGCTCCCAGTGGCAGCCTTTGAGTCGTTACTTTGCTTGCCCATTCCCTTCATTTTAGGTGTCGTGGCACGGTACTTTGCCGACAAAAATTCATGCTGTTGGGTTTACTGCAAACACCGAAAGAGGTGTCTTGCACTTGCTGGAGGATTTAGCTTTTATCCTTCTGGTCATTCTTCCCACAAAAAGAAGGAGACCAGTTTCTGAGCTATTCTTAACTCTCCTTGCAAAACAGTTCAAAAGAGAAAGACTTCATGATTCTCATGCAAACTCCCAGCCTGCCCGCCTGCCTGCTGCTGCCAATACTTCTTTCTGTTGCTGGTGATGACATTCCGAGAGCTCCCCAGCCCGATGCTTCTTATGTAAGACTGTCTAGGTCAAGTGTAGGAGACACACTCCTGGCCTGTGAAAACTCATGGAACTGCTCCTTCAGATTAACACTTCAGGGGCTATGGAAGCTGGAGGAAGCTGAGCTTGTACCACATCTTTTGGGGGTAAATATTTTTGCATGATTCAGTGATTTCTATGCTATAGTCTTGGCAGATGCCTGTCAGCCATGCTGAGAGGTGCAGAGAGAAATTACTAAGAGATTCCGGTTCTGTCAGCATGCTTGAATAAGCATAAGTCTTCTAGCAATCCTAGCTTTAAGACACTTAAGGAGTAAATGAATCATAAATTAGGGTTTGCTTATCAGGCATCATCTCTAACCATGAGGAACGAATGTTGATTTGACAGTTTAAGCTCTGAATACAAACCATTTGCTCCAAGGTGTTGGAGGAGAGCGTTATTAGATGGGGCTATTAGCTCTAAGAGATTTACTGCAGTTCTTGGCTGTTACATTGTCCTTGTCTGATTGCAAATTTGCTTCTCTTGCAATTGAGCTATATGTTTTCCTATATTTGTCGTCTGTTGTGATTGTCTGTGATAATATGAGAACGGAGCCTGCATAACCTGGCACAAATAATAAATCCTCTCTACTTAGTTCCAAGGTGACTGCTGCAGTAGGAGCGCCATTCGACACCAGCGCTGAATGATGCTGGGTCAACGGCATTGATTCAAACTGTGCTGTGTTTAGGGGACTTGGGGGCATAATCCCAGGTTTGACATGAACAGTTATTCACTCTAGGAGTAAAAGTAGAAGCAGTATAGCGCTGATTCTGTTTTAGACTCTCACGCTGTGTCCTGGTACAGGAATTAGTTAAAATAGCAGGCTTTTAGCGAATGCCGCAGAAAAACCTGGGGAAGCGGCAGGGTAAGATTGCGGTAGCAGGGTGATATTGGCAAGAAATTTTAATAAGATTTAACCAGAGATGATGATGGAACAGATGGCACCTAATTTAAAAGATAGGTGGATATTTAAAAAGTTGAAGACAGATGCAGCATGTTCGAGAAGTTTTGGCTTCCTGAGTGCCCTTGGCAAGTGAAGTTCAGTGCCTTAGACAGGACGTCATGAATTAGGCTGTGTAAACTGTCTTCATGGTGTTAAAGAGGTAAATGGAAAGTTGAATATTCGGTCATTGGGCGTCTCTACATGAGGACTGGCAGGAGGCAGGTTAATTAGAGCACACTCACTAAGTGAACAGGTAGTTTTCAAGTATCTGAAATTTCTTGCATTCTTTTTATTAAATTAATGGAATGAAAATGAGTGTTACTGAAATGAATTGCTTTCGGGGTACTTTTCACTCTTTTATTCATGATTAACAACAGCGCATTGATTCTTTATGATGGGAATCTATTGCTTATCATTTTATGATATATTTAATTGATTAATCATGTACATGTTTGCCCAAATAATTTGAAGAGACGGTTATGATCCCTCAGGGCCTGATTTTATATTACTGATGTCAATAGGCATTTTCCCCATAGATTTAGCATGGCCTAAGAGCCCCCTTCAGACTGAGTTTTACTTAGTTTGGCATGTAGAATATTCTTCATAAATGTAACGTTAAAAATAAAGCTTACATATTTAGTTGTAACTCACAGTCTTTAGCATAACACTGTCAGTACTCAAATTGTCCATAAATGATTTTCATTTAATACTGTTTTATTGGCTATTGTTAAAAGGGAGTCTTCTTTCTGGAAATGAAGCCTAAAAAGTTATATTAATCTCTTCCTTTCTAAAGCAAGGGATTTGAGTTAAATGAGGTCTAAAGTTAGTTTTGGTTCTGCCGTCTGTAGTTATATTCCTCTAAACGTGAATTAGCATTATTAATTAATCTATGCTGAAGTGAGATTACATTTTTTGGTGACCTACAACTTTTGGCCAATATTCGTGGAGCACCTACGAATGCTGGCCAGCACTTCTCCGTGTGTCATCTCCTGACCAGCAGCAGCAGCATCACCTGGGAACTGGTTAGGAATGCAGGTTCTCAGGGCTCGATCCAGACTCACTGAGTCAGAACCTCTGGGGTTGGGGCGGGGCAATTCATGATTTAACAAGTCCTCCAGGTGATTATTGTGAGGTAGCTAAAGTCTGAGAACCACTATACTGAACAGGACTTTGGTTAAATATCATGAAAATACCTTTTACTACATACAATGGAAGATCCATGACATAATGAAATTCTTCATTTTCCTGGTGGCCTAAATTTCCCAATGCAAGCAGTACTATATTTTAAAGATTTATGTAATTGTTTAGCACATCTTAAGCTTAAATTTGTCCCTAAGAAGCTTTATTTTCCAAAAGTTCCATTTTTAGCTTTTAGAAATTATATAGTGTGATGGCAAAAACACTAAAGGACCTCTTCTTTTGCTCACTGTGTGTCTTGGCATATGTCACTGACTCTCTCTGGTGTTCAGTTTCTCATTTGTAAGATGAGAGATTGCCTTAAGTCAGGGTTTTTCAACTCAGCACTATCGACATTTGGGTCAGATATTCTTTGCTGTGGAGTCTGTCTGTACATCATACAATGTTGAGCAGCATCTGTGGCTACTATCCACAGGGTGCCAGTAATGACTCCAAGTTGTGACAATCAAAAATATTTCCAGACATTAACACGTATCCTCTGAGGGTAAAATTGCCCCTCCCACCCCATCATGCACACATTCCCCACATTTGAGAAACACTGACCTGGGTTAACTCTCCTATGTAAAGTTTTATTATACTAAATAATACAACAAATGTAGTATTTCTCCTTTTGGAGGCAGATAGATTAAAAATTACAAATAAATAAACATGTCTTACTGGTATAACTCAACGTGTAAGCTGGGACCTGTTTGCCCCCTTGAAGATCTAGGTATAATTTGCTGAAATACCTGCCAATTCCATAGTCTGGAAGTCCAAAACCCTTTTGCAACTTCTCAGGAACTTAAAGTCTTATATCATCCTGGGTCCTGGAGTCCTGGTTCTATGAATACCACCTCATCACTCTAAAAATGAGACCCAGATTTCATCTGCCACTAGTTTCCACCAGAGATTTACCTATATCAATCATCTTTTAAGTTTAATAGATTTCTCCCCTTTGTCTTCCATCTCTGCTCCACACCCCCTCCCTGCAAGATGCTCTGAGAGCTCCAAATTCTTCTTCTGGTATGCACGGCAGTCCAGCTTTCCATAGCTCATATATCCAGATGTAAATGCACAAACCCATCAAAGAGTTCAGAATATCAAAGGCCTTCAGCTTAGCACCATCCCCCCTTCATGGAAGGCAGTTGGGCTCATACTACATAATCATAAATCATAAAGTCACTGGGCTGGAACAAGTCTTGAGTTTAAGATCATTTTCATGTCTTTAGAAGTCATACTGAACGATAGCTCTTGGCCCTTAAAAGTATACAGGTTACACACTAGAGTTTCAGAACTTTAAATTATATCTGCCCATGAATTGTTACCTCAAACAGTTCAGCAATTCAGTCCCAACATTTTCTGGAGTTGAAATGCATGGTAGAAATAGCTAAGTCCACACGCACATACCACAGACACACAGACATACACACACTTCCCAAGTGTTAGAAATTCTTTTCTGTATGCTGTACTACAAATTCAAATAAGTCTTGCTCTAAGATATCTGTGAATTAAGAAACTTAAGCTACAATGTATATACAAACAAAGTACCAGCGGCCAGCCTGGTGCTGTAGTGGTTAAGTTCACACATACTGCTTCAGTGGCCCAGGGTTCACAGGTTCAGATCCCGTGCATGGACCTATACAACAATCAACAAGTCCTGCTGTGGCAGTGTCCCACACACAAAATAGAGGAAGATTGGTACAGATGTTGGTTCAGGGTCTATTTTCCTCTCACACACACACAAAAGTACCAGATAGTTACATTTCATTTAATCAAAATAATGATAATAGCTTATATATGAATGATTATATCTGTATTTCCAAGTAACTTCATAGACATGACCCTTTCTGAGAGCCACAGCAATCCTATAAATAGGTCCCAGTACTGTTATCATTTTGCAGGTAAGAAAATAAAAGCTCAATATCTCCAGATGCCAAATCCACTTCTTCTTCTGCTCTTCTACAAGGCAAGACTCAATAGTGTATGTAGTTTGAACACAATGGTGGGTACAATTCCTAAGGGTTTTTTGATAACGACCTATTTCAAGAGTCTTCCTGCTCCAAAGTCATTCAGAGAGTATAAGGGCTGATATGTGTTACAATTCTTTGCTTTAGTTGCTAGGATTAATACATTTTCCCTGATTTATACATTTATTTGTATAATATGGTTAATTAATTATTCTTTATATGTATTACTAACTACTTATGGAATCATTTCAACACATCATTCATTATACTAGTCATAGTCACATGTATTATGTCACTTAACGCTCTCAAAGTCTCCATGAGGATCGGATTATGCTCCCACTTAAGAGATGACACTGAATTCAATTTAACCTAAACTTCAGCTTTAGCAGTTACTGCACTGACCCGGCCATCTGCTCTGTCTTCACAAGACCAAGTGGAGCCACAGCAACAGACCATCTCTTTTCACCAGTACATCCCAGCCCATGGCACAATGTTGGGCATATACTGAGTCTCAGTAAATGTTTATTGAATGAATGTTGAATTAATTATCATTGCTATCTAGTTCCTTTATATTTTGGACTTTACATAACATTTTTCAACCTAGTCAATTAAAAAAATAAATAAATAAAAATTAAATTACAGCAAATTGCAAATGAGATCTAAAAGGAAAAATCAAATTCCAAAAGGAAAAGATGGATTCCATGGCTGCAATACATTTGGAAATCTTTGCAACTCTCTATCACTCATGCTACTTTCTTTATTTATCTTGGGAAAAAATCTTTTGGGTTTGATATAGAGACTTTCTCAGACTTACAACCTGAAAAATTATTGCCAATATCAAATGTAAATTCTTCCTTTAAAATATTAGTTTCCCGGGGCTGGCCCCGTGGCCGAGTGGTTAAGTTCGTGCACTCCACTGCAGGTGGCCCAGTGTTTCGTTGGTTCGAATCCTGGGCGCGGACATGGCACTGCTCATCAAACCACGCTGAGGCAGCATCCCACATGCCACAACTAGGTGGACCCACAACGAAGAATATACAACTATGTAACGGGGGGCTTTGGGGAGAAAAAGGAAAAAAATAAAATCTTTAAAAAAAAAAAATATTAGTTTCCCAATGCCAAGATCACATAGTTACTTGCAACTTTACTTGATCTTACAGTAAATACCCAAGAAGAACTTGAAAGATCTTTTCTTCTATTTTAGAATATTAATCATAAAAATTAATTCAATAATAGAGCCTAATTAAAACACATATTAAATACAATGAAATCCAAATGAACTGATAGTACGTGTGAATTCCATTTTTTCTGAAGCTGTAACTCAGCTCAACGTTAAATGGAAGTTCTCAATCTGTATCCTACCCTAGCAGAGTTCCGGGAGGAAATTTGTTGTCAGACAATCCCGTTCCTTACCACTGGTTAGCTCTGTGACCACAGGCAATTTCTTTAACCTCTCTGAGAATCTGAGTTTCTTCAGCTGCCTTATCTCCTCATCAGAATTTTAAAAAGATAATGTATGTCAAGTAGTTTATTTCAGTGTCTTTCAGATAATTAAAAGTGTTCAGAAAATAATAGTTTATGATTATAATTGGCATCATATACTCCCAAATATACAGAGCTTCTCAGGGAGTCCTCCTAGTGTCTTCTGAGCAACTAGGACATCCATATCAAGATCTGAGACTCAAAAGATGCTGGATTCAAGGACGAATGTTCCAAGAACTGGTAGTTAGGCAGCACAAGACTAACGATGGATGAATACTTGAAATCTTTCACTTGGTCCTTAAATATACTTTTTGAAATGCAACATTCTAAGATAATTAACTAGCCATATGTCCAGTTTTTTAAATTATTTTTTCTAAAATCTAAGCTCCCGTTCTTAAAAAACTATATTATCAGGGTAAATAATCCTTTGAGAGATATGAAAAGCCTAGGAAATGGTAGAAATTTTTCTTCACAGTGGAAGGAACAACTATTGGGAAGAAAAGAAAATGTTACTGGAAAAAAATTTTGAATTAGACTAATTTTACTTATTTTGAAAAGCAATTTGGACCTAAAGATAAAGCACACAAATCTCTACAGACCTAAGGTAAATTCTTTGACAACTGAGAGCGTGAATTAAATAATTTCTCAGATTTTTTCTAATTCTAACATTCTGTGTAAATAAGTTCAATTCTGGAACATGATCACCCAAATAACAACCAAATCCAAGATGACTAGATTTAACAGACCCATTTCATATATCTATTGATAATTAAAGACATATAAGTGACTCAATTTTGGCATTTTCCTCATTATCCTAAAAAGGTTTCATTAGTCGCATATGTCTTATGATCTGGATTTTGTTTGATTAGTATGCTGGTTTGTGAAAAATTATTTCTTATTTTTTTAAAAAATGAATTTATAGTTTTTTAATAAATTGGCATTATATTTAGTTTTCATGTCCAACAAGTGAAGCAATGAAATAGGATATCTAAAAGAGTTGTTGTCAACGTTCTGTTGGGACTGTCTCATTTGGGGATGCAAGGAAAATAGAACAGGTGTCAATCTTCCATATGAACTCTCATAAGAATAATATTGTGACCATCTAATATTGGGAGAAGGGAGGGTGGCAGTAATAGTAAGAGAGTTTTGGTTTCAATATACAGTTTCTAGTAAAATCATAATAGAAAACTTTATATTAGCACAATTGGGACAACAGAAAGAAAAGAAATGTTTTGGCCTCCAGATTTACTAAACATTGTCCTCCTGACAATTAGCCAACCACACTCACCTTGGCTAAAGTAGGTTTTAGGAGAAAATAAGCCAATCATAAGGCTATTGCTAGTATTAGTCAATGCCTTGACAGGAAATAAAATAGATGGCTCCCTCAAACTGATGGAAAGAAAAAACAAAATATTTGGTTTTAACTTTTCAACACCATATTCGTCTGTTTTCCTCGGCAACTGGTTCCAGCTTTTCTTCTGTAGCAGGTGTGCTAGATCCTGTGTGATCTGGCCATCTGCCCATCCGTCCAAACTTTAGCCACATCCACAGACCCAACCTTACACCTGTCTGTACGCGATATCCCATCTTCTTAAAAAGCACGTTTTCTTTGTTCTCTACACATCTTTGTGTACCTCCTAGAAAACGTCTATGGGAAACTCCCAGTGAAGTCAAGACTTGGCCTAGATATCACTTCCCAGTTAAAAAAGAAAAGTTTGATAATTCCTGCTGATGGTAGAGGTGTGAGAAACAGGTATCTAATGCTATTGCTGGAATATAAAATGTTGCCACCCTTTTGAGGGAAGTCTAGCCATATCTACCAAAGTTAAAAGTTTGTACCCTTCTACTTAGCAGAGCCATTTCCTGAGAATGTAGCCTACAGAAAAACTTGGTACAAGTGGGAAAAGTGTTTCTAAAATGATGCTTACACTAGCCTTGTTTGAAATAGAAAAAACAAAACAAACAAATAAAAAACCTGTAAATAATATGTGTTTATCATTTGAGGACTGATTAAGTAAGTTTTGGTATTTTGGTGTATCTGTTTATATAAATACTGAAATACTGTAAATAATAACAAGGTAAGAGGTTCAAGATAAGTTATGTAAATCAAACAAGGCATCCATCAATATATATAGTATGATGCCATCTCTGGAAAAAAGATATAAAACATATATATTTCAGATGCCTGGATATACACAAGAAATTTCTGAAAAGTTTTGAAAGGAATTGTTAACAGTGACTGACTGCAGAATGGGCCTGGGGGAAGAGAAACTGGAAAGCTAATTTTTACTTAAAGGCTCACAATGGACAATTGACATACAAAATGTTACTGGAAGCTAGGTTAGCAGTTTGCTTGGTTGAAGACAAAAAGGGGTACCTGATTCAGTCTGTACAAGCAGGGCTTCCAAAATTGCGCAGGAGTGCTTGGGTAATGGAGAGCATGGCAGAGTGGCTGATGTACGCGTTCTGGTGCAGAGGGAAGTGGGCTGAAAGAGCCGAGGCCGGCCGTGAAGGTCATTGCCAACTGTACTCTGCAGCCCTACTTCTCAAACTTTAATGTGTGCAGGAATCACTTGGGGATCTTGTTAAAACGCAAATTCTACCTTAGCAGGGAGAAGTGGAGCCCAAAATTCTGCATTTTGGCGAGCTCCCAAGAGATGCCCATGCTGCTAGTTCACTGCCACACTTCGAGAAGCAAGGCTTTAAAACTTAGGAAGTGTCATGTTTTTGTGTGATTGGTGTCTTCAAAGATATCAAGCAGAGCCAGAAAGCACTTGTTTTTAGAAAATGAGTCAAGAAAAAAACACCTCCTTGAGTATGATGTTTGCAACACGAAGCTTTGCCAAAGCTCTCCTATTGTCAAATGTTCGTGGTCAGCAGTTCTGCTTTTTTAGCCTGTCCCTTTTTAACAAATGTAGCCTTCTGGAAACTAAAGCATTGCCAGATTGAGGCAAGCTACTCCCCTCCACTCCTCAAGTGTTTAGTTGATTTGTTGACTCGGTGAGAGTATTTCCAAACATAGTTCCATTGTTTCACACTCTGTGGAAGATTGAAGAATCCAAAACAAGTGAGAAGGAAGAGCTGCCATCTGCCACCCTCCCACTCTGCCACACGCCGCCCCCCAATATGTTTGGCAGAAATCCAGGCTGTAGATCTACCACACACCTAGAAACTATCCTGGGTTGGCCACATGTAGAAATACCTTTCCTCCATCACATCCTGTGTGAGCGTAACATGATGTAATCCAGAGCACCAAGGAGCAGCTGTGTCATCTCCCACTTATTTGCCTTTGAACTTAGAGCCCAGAGACATACCACTGTGATTTAATAATGTGAATAATATGATATAAAACTCTCTAACCTTATATAAAACAACACAGTGTGAACTCATGGTAATATTAGGTACTTTGGAAACTGTGCTGACTTCAAAACCACACTTAATCATCTCCTTACTGTGCAACCTTGGCCAAGTTACTCAACAATTCTGAGTCTCAGTTCGCTCATCTATAAAACCATGATCATAATAATAGTATCTATTTCATGAGACTGTTGTGAAGTTTTAATTACTATTCCTCTTAAATCATTTTAAGAATTTGAAAATAGTAATGTTTGAATAACAAAATATTTGTTTCTGAGTACCTACCATATACTAGGCACTGTGCTAAGGGTAAAAGTATTAAACAGAACCATCTTATAAAGATTTTACTCATCTCTGTAAAATGGTTTAAATTCATGTTTATTTGTTTATTTGTTTTAAAGATTGGCACCTGAGCTAACAACTCTTGCCAATATTCCTTTTTTTTCCTGCTTTTCCTCCCCAAATCCCCCCAGTACATAGTTGAATATTTTTAGTTGTGGGTCCTTCTGGTTGTGGCATGTGGGACGCTGCCTCAGCATGGCCTGATGAGAGGTGCCATGTCTGCACCCAGGATCCAAACCAGCGAAACCCTGGGCCGCCTGAAGCGGAGCGCGTGACCTTAACGACTCGGCCGCAGGCCGGCCCCATGTGTTTCTTTTTTAAGGAAAGAGAAAAACGTGTTTTTAGAGAGGAGATGGGACATGTCCTTTCCCCCCACTTCCCAACAGCCCTTCACATCTGGTAGAACTTGCAAGTTATCCTGCCTATGCTTGCAAAGGAATGGAAGTTTTAGTCGAGAGAGTGTGAATAAAGGGATTGGACACAGAGCAGGTTTAAGGGAGCCAAAACAAGATGATGCGGCACCCAGTGTCATGCAACAGTAGGGAGGACTAAATGTGCACTTGGAGAGAAGAGCATTTGCAGAGCCCAGCAAGGGCGGTGGCCCTGGGAACAAGGTTGCCCTGGCCTGAGCTGCAGAACTCATGTCCAGGGAAGGGAGTGGTGGGAGGGGTGAGATGTCAGGTAGAAGAGGTTCAGGGACTGGTCAGGAGAAAGACCCTCAGCCCCCAAAGGCCACTTTCCATGGTTAGACATAATCAGACCCTTGTCTCCTGGGTTCCTTTGGGCTCAGCCCGAGGCAGGCATTAGCAGGAAATAGGAAGATCTCAGCCACCACACCCCACCTTCTGGCCTAAAAAAGGAGTTGCATTTTTCTCTGGGAAACCTCCTGTGGGGTATCCCGAAGCGCCAGATCTCACTGGGATCTGGTGTCTTTGCGCCCTCCTCTTGCCTGGGAAGAGCCAGGGGTGGCACTGGCTCTCTCCATTGCTGGTTCCTGGGTGTTTTGTCAATCATCTTAACCTACTTAGTGAATAGTTTCTCTATTGAATTACTTTCATTTAATCCCTTTTGAGTATAGCATCTATTTTCTTGCAGGACCCTGACTGAATCAGAGGTAAAATTTTAGAACAACAGATGTTTCATGGACAGGTAGCTCTGTTGTGACACCCTAGAGAGCAGACTCCAGGCAGATGAAGATGTGAATAAAGGTACTGCTGTCTTGGGGAGCAGAAGAGAGAGTGACAGGAAAGCAGAAAAGAAGAGACACAAAGTTAACAAACAGCTAAGTATCTATATATATATAATAGATATATAAAAGAGCTGAAATACATATATACATAAAACCTTAGAAGTAACTACCATGTGAAGTAGGGCAAATGACTTCTGAGTTTCATCATTGCTGAAGTCATGGAAAGATCCACATTTTGTATTTGCTTAGTTGCAGAAAGAGTAAGGAGAACAAAAATGTAAATGGTCACATCCCTATGTGTTAATTAAAGAGGGGCAGACCAGAAGGAGCCCTTTCCTGCTTATCCAGCCTACTGTTCCGCACAAAGAGGAGAAATACGTTACTTTTATGTAGTGATAAAAACCAGAATGTAAAAGACTTTCAAAGAGAACGAGTGGAGCATGGAAAGAAGTAAAAGGGTCTCTGAGCTTCCTAATGTATCAAATGCCATGGAAAATATTGAGACAAAGTGGTTGAGCCATTTCATCATCCCATAACGAGTAGAGAAATCTGTTTGCCTTTCATCCGACCACAGAAGACCAGGTAGGGAAGACTTGCCATTAAGCATGAGAGTGCTGCTGCCTAGCACCTCTCTCCCACCCTCGAGTCTAAAGGGATCCCAGGCATGAGTGAGACATTTTAGTGATCTGCTATCTGATACGAGTATGGGCAATCCCAGAAGCAGCAACTCAGCTCACGGGCTCCCAAATTTCCAAGGCATTCTAGGAAGACCAGGGTAAATGTAACTACCATCTGGCTTTCCACGAGTCTTCCCCACTCATTTGCCAATCTCTTCTAAAGAATTTGAAGCCCTGAAGTGGCCCTGACAGACTTCTGTCCATTATTTGGCCCACAGTGGAATTCTTGCTTTTCCCAAGGAAAGAAAGAGGAAGAGACATAATCACATATGATTTGTGTGAGCTTTTAAATGGATTTCTGAAGACTGAAACTGTTTAGGGATGTGTGAAAAGTGTTAATCTCCACAGAAACATGGCAGCACCTAATTCTAATGACACTTGCATACGTTACCAGTAGTTTGGCTATGCTCTTGACAAAGTCATGGCTTTCTGCCTTTGAACACAAAAGGAAAAAGACGGTAAGAATTCTTTAGGGAAAGGGGAACTACGTGTTTGCTTATGTTAAGTTATAGCAAAGTTCAGTTTTATTCTGTAAATAAAGAGTTGTCTTCATAAATATCAGCTTTTCCTTTAGTATAAAGAAAGCCCTTTTCATTAAAAAAAAACCCCGAATTAAACCTCTTCAACATGTACACAAGTGATGTGGTTGATTTAAAGATATATTAAAATGGAAAACTGATGTTTGGGTTCTAATAAGTAATCAACTATATTTTTCTTAGCACAAGAGTTAGCTGACTCCTCTTTGCAAAGATGGGAAAATTGCTGCATGAAATAGACCCTGTAAAAACCCAAGCATAATGTGTGATTGACTTAAGAGGATGGGAAAGATCACATGTGAGCAGAGAATAGAACCAGCACAGTAACGGTTTTTTTTATGATTGGTCATGCATTTTTAAAAAATTTAATTTATGTTTCTTTTCTGTCTTTATCCTCCTGTGGCAGTAGATATGGACATAATGCTTTAAATATTATGATGTACTTTGATCTTGTTTCAAGAGCCAAAGCTTTATGAAGACTTCATATATTTAAAGAAAGAGGCACAAAGCTCAGGCATGTGAAACATTATATTTTGTCTCCATTTATGAAAGATAACTGCCACATAAATATGGTTTATCAGCCTAAAGAAACAGAAAATATATTTTTAGATTACATTTTGGCTTTACAAAGAAATTCTAGAACTTCAAGACCATTTGCTCTCTTTGGACCTGCACTCCTGAAAACTGTCAGTGTTAGACTCTTGAGTACCTGGTGCTCATGTCCTTGAGCTTGAACACTTTGTGGTTAATATTTAAGATCAGCATGTGGAGCTAGACTGAAGGACGATCACTGTCTTTACCATTTGCTAAAACCAATGTTGGTTAGTCCATCACCTTCTCAAACAGTAACTGCAATCTTACACTCCATCACATCCATCTCTCTGTCAAAACATGAGTGAAAATCAGTTGTGGCATATCTAGAAATACTCCACTCACTTCCATTTTGCTCCTTATGTGCTGAGGCACCTACTCGATATTAATTTCCTTCATAGTTAGATTGTGGAAAAAATTTGAATGGACTTTTGTGGCATAAAACTAGCTGTGTGACCTTGCATAAGTCCCATCACTTCTCTTGCCATCATTCCTCCTATCTAAAACAAGAACCCTTGTCTGGATGATCTATGAGAACTTTCCAGCAACACAATTCCTCAAGGATTATCATCTCCTTAAAGCAGTGGTATAGATTTATGTCAGTTGACATTCTGTTTTATGAAGTTTAAAAAGTTATTTTAGCCTACCTGTAAATTTTAGTGGAATTTCATTCTGGGATTTTGATTCATCAGTAGTCAGCAGATGTCATCAGCTCATCTTCAGAAAATACCTTAATTCAAACACAGACACTGGGATATGTTTGGGGAATAAAATAATAAATAAGACATAGTTCTTGCTCCCAAAGGGACTATGGGGTGGGGTCAGGTGGTGGGGAGGTGCACAGAGAAAGCGTGGAGGGAATGTGGTCAGAGAGAAGGTCTCTGAGCAGAGGAAATGAAGGAAGCAAAGTATTGAAGGTATGATGGCTCCTGGTTTATTTAGGAAAAGGCAAAGAGTTTGTTGTTATGAGAAATGACCTTGATGTCATCCTCAATAAATATTGATATTGTGCTATGACAATTTAACTGAAGAAAAAAGACCAAAAATAAGCCAGGCCCCCAAATAATAAAGGATTTAAAATTGAAAATTCATACAGAACACTAAAGTGACTTTTTTTATTGAGATGTAATTGACATATAACGTATTGGTTTTAGGTGTACAGCATAATGATTTGATATATGTATATACTGTGAAATGATAAAGTGACTTTTAAATTGTTGCTTAGGTAGTTGTAAATAAAGGAAGAACTTATAGGAAATGATAAAAAGTAGTTTTGTAATTTAATACCCATTTTGAACCAATATTGCAATGCTGACCTCATCAGATAAACATCTATATATTTAATTCCCCTTTGAGAAATCAGTTTTGTGTATTACTATATCTTGTCCATAAAACCTATTTATTTGGTTTAGGAATACCATTGTTTCCTTTTCCAACACCAATGGCTGCCTATGTAATTGAAAGGAAATTGCAGGAAATCTTCCAACAAGATGTAACTGAATCCCAGGAAATGATTGTCTGAGGATTTATAATTGAATTCTGGCTTTGATTGCTTTGGATGGAATGGCAGAGAAGGCATGGGGAGACTGGGAGATCTCAGGATCTGCATCAGAATCCCACAACCTCCCTCTCTTACTCTCTTATTTTAAAATACAACATAGTGATGAGATAGGAAAAATCCTTACCCTTCATTTTTCTCCACTACCAGAAAGAGAGAGAAAATCAGGAGTAATTTTAATGATTTTTTTAAAGAAACTTTTAATAAAGTTCTAAATATTTCTCTGTGTACCCACAAACACACTGATGCTAGAGGCACTAGAGAAATAAAATCAGTAAGAAAAACAATTCCAGTTATTTAGGCTCAATATACCGCAGGTGATTTAAACAATGGCAATCTATGAGTGAAAACTCACAAGCCTAGAATAGCTTTGATTTAGTAAATTCAAGAGGGAAGGCCCTCAAATATTTTGATATCATATTTGAAAAAATAGCCGAAGTTTTTTTGGTATGATGTATGGACTTTACCAGTTTCCAATGTCTACCTTCTAGTACTGACAAGACGCTCGGAAACCAATAGGCCAATTTTGTAAATTGTAACTTTAAACTTGCTGAAAAATTAGTTGGCTCTAGTTCTAAAAGAGGTTCTTAATTGCAGTTTCTGCATTTATTTATCTAATAGCAGGTAAATTCCACATTCATTTGAGGCTCATTTTCAAAAGGACAAATTAACCTGAAAAGTAAAGATAAGAGCTCATTATTTTCTTCTAGGAAATGGTTTCTGTTTCTGAAATAGTGGCTGCTAAAGGCACTGTGTTAGTAAATGGTTGGGGCACAGGAAAGACTTGGTAGTAAATGTTTGCACAATGCTGCATGTACAAAAAAAGTACTGGGAAATTCACATCCACAAAAGCAAAGTCCTGAAGTGGTAAATTACATTTATTGTGGGATCATATCAGTACTGTGCTTTAGCTGAGTTCCACTTTCCCACCACAAGGGGCAAAGCCAGGATTTGAAGCCAGGTAATGACACAGTGGTCCTGTTGGTTTACAATCATAAAGTCTGGCTTCAGATTCTGGCTCTGGCACTTTCTATTGATGTTGGAATCACTCACCACATTGTCCAAAGACCTGCCACCACTTGCAGCCTTTGTGGCATCACCATTATATCCTCTGGGTCACCATGCCAAGGTCAGACCATTGCCCAAGTTCAACTCCAGACACCAGCATCCAGACCCCTTTCCTTCAGGGAGGAACCCAGCTCATGGAACCTAGATTCCCAAACAAATCACAGGAGAATCTGGAAACATATTCTGCCCTAAAACTCAAATGTCATTTATAACTCTGAGCAAGGGAATCCAGAATTCAGAACATAATGAATTGAACATTACTTTGCAAAATTTTTAGCCAAAGATCAAGGATGACCCCCTTCTCCCTGCCGGGCCCCAAGTTACTTAACAGTTAATTAAGTTTTTATAAAGCAGCTGACTAAAAGGTTCAGAACTCCAAGAGATGGACACCCAGTAGAAACTTTTGATAACAAATTCCCTTTAATTTTGTTGGGACCCAGGGCAGGCCCCCCCAAAATATCCCACAAAGGTATATTAATTATTTTTAATTAAGGTTAATGAGAAGCGAAGAGGGCATTCTGACCCTCCCATCTCTGTTCCCCTGAAGGCCAGAAATCAATCTCGCCTGTGAAAGGAGCTCTCCCCGGTGAAAGGAGCTCTTCCCGGTGAAAGGAGCTCTCCCCGGCATCCTTCTCCCCAGAGCTGGGGATTCAGGACCGAGAAGCCCGCACAGACAAACCCTGCTAATTGACTACTTCCAGCCTAAACTCTGCTTAAATTCCTCACTATTTACATACCCCAAACCTAAGTGTCTTTGTCCTGTCAGTTCTTCACAAATCCATTGTTTCTTTGTGTAAAAGATATATGTATTCTGCCTGGCTTGTTCACTCTTCAAGCATCATTCCTTTATGGGCTCCAATACCTGTGTATAAAACTGGGTTTTTCTCCTGTTAATCTGGTCTTGTGTCAATTTTACTATTAGTCCAGCCGTAAGAACGCAAGAAAGGAAAAAAGCAGTTTCTCCCTCACCCTGACATTTTCTATACAAGAACATATTACGTTTAGATATGAATCACACTGACTCTTCAGTCTTCTGATGTTGCACTCTCCCTTGAACTCTTTCAAAGTTCTAATCGCAACAGAAGAGTCTCCTGTCTTAGAACTCACAGACAAGAAGCCCTGGCACAGCTTTTTCCATCTGAGTTACTTCTCTTCCTTTTTTTTTTTTTTTTTTTTGGTGAGGAAGATTAGCCCTGAGCTAACAATTGTGCCAGTCTTCCTCTACTTTGTACATGGGATGCCTCCGCAGCATGGCTGACAAGTGGAGTACATCCGTGCCTGTGAAGCGGAGTGCATGAACTTGACCACTATGCCATGGGACAGGCCCCCTTTCTTCCTCTTTAACACTCAAGATTTATTGACAGCAAGGATGTCCCATTATAGTATTCTTTTTCTCTTTTGGGCACTGAGCAGTGAACTGAGGCTGCCAGCCCCCAACAAAGCTACGCTAAAGTAACATTCCAGTTCTCATGACAGAAAGAACCCTTTAAAGGCTAAAGAACATCTTATGCTTTCATTCTCTTTGCCTTGTTAGAAACTCTCTCATAGGAAAGGTGCAGGCCAAGCTTCTTAGTCAGTTTAGCAACCATGCATTCACAGGTTGAAGACATGTTGTCACATAGGAAGTAGCCAGTATATTCCTTCCACCTTCTGAGACAAGACTACAGAGGATCTCCTGTCCTAATGAATGACTAATATCAAGGGTGGGAAGAAAAGGGGGAAGATTACCTTTTCATGCTTTGAAACTGGAAACACAACAGCGAGAAAGAGGAAATTATATCTCAGTAAATGAACTTGCTGCACACAGATAAATAAAATGGAGAACTGGTTCCACAGGGAGTTCATAATCTGGGAGGCAAATAAGATATGTACATAAAACTCTCAGCCCATCAAAAGGGACAAGTGCAATAGCGTTATAAGGTAGCACAGATAAAGTTTCATTTTAATTTATCTTTTGCCAACTTTTATAAATATGTGATTTTAAGTGTATACTACACTAATTTAATAAAAATCTCACATTTTGCCTTATGCCAGGTCTTTCAATTTAACAAATAACCATATTCCACAAAATAAAACATGAAGTTGTTTTGTAATTAACAACAACAACAAAAAAGGATTCTATCTACTGAGAAGACAAGAAAGACATTAAAGAAGAACGAATATGTGACCTAAGACATTGGTAGAATTTTCCAGATGCAGATCGGGGGAAGGCCTGTCAAGAGAAGTGAAGATTATGAACACAGAGACAGAGGTGGAAGGGTGACGTGTGCATTGAAACAGCGTACCTTTCCACTTATCTAAAGGGTCAGAGTAAACTCCACTGATGGAGGGATTTTGATCTGGTTTGTTCACTGATGTAACTTCAGTGTCTGAAAAAGTGCCTGGCATATCGCAGGAGCTTGAAGAAGTCAATAAATGAAGTGTCAGATGCCCAGAATATGAGATGTACTTGATAGTTTTCCAGGGCTAGGGCATTTGGCTTCCTGCAGTGAGTGAACCGGTTAGGACTCCACAAAGTAACAGAAATCTAGCCCAACTAAGCAAAAATGGAGTCTTTTTGTGTCTCTCATGTAACCCCCAATCGGGAAAGTATCTGGATCTTGGGAAAGACTGAAGCCAGAAACAGGAAGTCACTGGGAGTTTTCTGGCTCTGTTTTTTGTCACTGCTTCTCCTTCCACACTGGTGTGATCCCTTTCTCCCGGTGCCCTGGCCCACCTGGTCCTGAATCTCCATTGTGAGGGAAGGCTGGCCCCCACAGCTGCCAGAATCACAGGCAGCTGTTCTCTTTGGCTGGGTCAGGAGATCCCGCTCTCGTCCACGGTAGCCAGGAGTACAGGTTCACCTCTGGGGATCAGGGAGGGAGAGCTGCTAAAAGGACTGTTACGCGCAGATACTCAAAAAACTGACCCCTATAATAAGCACCTAGAAGGCATTAAAAGCATGCAGCCAAGGATATTTTTATTTTTTGCCTGTATATCTAAGCCATAAGCACTATGCATAGAGAATATGTTAGTCTACAATTAAAAAAATACTGCCTGTTAGTTCACATATTTCCCACTTCCTCTTCATCTCTAACATCCTGGTAATTATTTACCAAATATTGATCAGCTGTCTCTCTAGCTCCTTTCACATTGCCCCGACTCTACTAGAAACAGAAGAACACTGTTTCCCAGACATTGAATAACTATAATGAACATGTTCATGCTTGATTGGCTCTCATGAAAGTACAGGGTTTTTGAGCTCAGACAAGAAATGATCTCACTCAATTCTTTCTTTCATAGATGAAAAGATGAGTAATTTATTTAAGGGTTAGTAAATGTTTTGTGAACATAGAAATAAGATGTACATTCCTGGGCGCTGGCCCGGTGGCCGAGTGGTTGAGTTCGCGTGCTCCGCTGCAGGCGGCCCAATGTTTCATTGGTTCGAATCCTGGGCGTGGACATGGTACTGCTCGTCAAGCCACGCTGAGGCAGCGTCCCACATGCCGCAACTAGAAGGACCCACAACGTAGAATATACAACTATGTACTGGGGGGCTTTGGGGAGAGAAATGAAAAAAATAAAATCTTAAAAAAAAAAAAAGAAGATGTACATTCCTGTGATTCTAGAACAGGGTAAGAAAGGTGGACTTTTGAGTATGTTGCAAAGAATAAATGAATTTTGGGACCAAGAAGCTTAGTTTTATTGCTTTGCAAACTATGTGTGGCCTTCAATAAATCTCAACAAGACTCAGAAAGCCTTGGTATTCTCAATTGTACAATGGGAATAATTATAATAATATTAATAGGATCTATGGCACCATCCTGTAGTAAGCAATAGAAAAGTTAAGTATTGGAGGTGATGTCATTGAATAAATGGTAAAGTGCGTTCAAGATAGTGACCAACAATAAATGTGTTAGTTGGAAGGCAACCAGGATGAAATATTTATTGCAAATTACCACAAATGACTAATCTACACAGAGTTAGTTGTGAGCTTATGCATCACTAAATGTTAAAGACAATGTCCGTTTTAAAGTACAGTATATAACACAAAAATCTATACTCTCAGTTCCTGGAGTTATAGATAGTTTAGCTTAGATTCTCCACTGTCTTAGCAAAAGCTGATATACATGGCTTTCACAATTCTATCAATAGGTAATACTTAAGAGGATTCAAAATCTATATTTGCTTACTAAAACACATTATTATAACTAAGCTTTAGGTTTTGTCCACGAAATGGAAAAACATATTGCAGTAAAAGATAATAAAACTGTAGATATTTAGAGTGGGAAGATAATCTTGTTTAACCTCTAATTACAGACGAAGATGGGGAAAGGTAAGTTTTCATAGAAGAGTTCAGAGACTTGCTCAAAGGCACATGTTCAATAGTGTTGAACTTGAAGTAAAACTCACGTCTTCTCACTCTGAGTTGTTCATTATAATACAGAACCTGCTAGTAAAATGCAATAATAAAATGAGAAAAATTTCAAGTAGATTCGCAATGGAAAGCCATGGAGCTATAATAAAGGGCTACCCAATTTTATTCTGGTGAATAAAAACACAAAGTTCTATTCACAAATTCTATAATTTGTAAAGATAATAGTGATTCATAGTGGGAATAAAGTAACAGTTTTACAAACATAATATGCAAATAATATGCATAAAATGCAAAAACAACACTGAAGTTATTTGCTATCCTTGAAGATAGCTATACTTAGTTTTACGCTTTTCATCTTTGAGTCATTAGGTGTTTGATCTGATAGAGCAATTGGAAATGAAGGAGAGACAAGAGGAAGCAACAGTGAGGGAGCCAAAGGTAGGAAGAGAAAGAACGAAGCTGAGAGAGAAAAGAGGTTGAGAAATACATAAATCCGGCTGGTGCGAAAATATTTAACGTTTGGCCACTAGATGGCGATGTAACGTAAGGTGCTACCTCGACTTTTTTTTTTTTTTTTTTTCAAACAGCTATTTGCTGATTTGTATTAGGTACCATAGAGTGAGGCGAGGATGAAGCCGAGAGGATACTGCAGAGGTCTCTGGTGCATGTGTGTATGTGTGCGTGTGTGTGTTTGTGTATGTGTGTTCTGCCCCAGTGAGACTGCAGCCCTTGTAAATACTTGGTCACCTTTTGCAAGAAGGAATCTGAACAATTGCAACTGAAGGCACAGTTATCATCTGGTTTTGGGAGATGCTGTTCTTCACTGCAGATGGGTAATTTTCCTTTTTATCAGGTAAGCCATCCCGGTTGTTTCGTCGCGGTTTTAGGCATATTCATTCCATATTCCTTTAGGAAAAGAGCTCGTGGAAATACAGTTTGGGTAGAGCAGGAAGTCCATTTTTGTATGTGAATTCGGACCAATGGTCCCCCTCCTCCCCGTCTTCTCCTCCCCTTCTCCTCCTCTTCCCATCCCCCTTCCTCTCTCAACCTTCCTCGAACTGAAATCAGGTTTGTTTTGCAGTTCAGCATTTTGATACAAGATGAGATTCTTTGGCCTGAAATAGCTTGGAAGCTGACCAGTTCTTGCTTTTGCTTGCCTTTCCTATCAGTCTCCTTTTGAAGCCCCCTCGTCACTGGTGCTTTAGAACTGGACTAGCTAGCTGTGAATAGAGGTCATATTGTTCCCAAGGATGGAGCAAAAATTAGATCTCAGTGTTAACCCCACAGGAAGAAAGAAGGCAGTGGGACTGGAAGGCTGGAGTCTAGCATTGCAGGGACGTTTACCCTCCTCAGGCACAGGCTGGGCTTTTGAGGAGAAATCCTTCATGTCTGGGGCAGGAAGGGGACAATGCTTTATTCTCTCTAACTCCGACTGAACCACGCTAGAAAAAAAAAAAAAAAGGAGCTGGAGGGACGTGGGAAAGAATCCCTTCTTCCATGGAATGCCAAACGGAAGATTGAGTTACTTTTAATCGGACAGAGGTCACTATCAGCAGTGATACTGCAGATGCTCTTCGGTTCCCAGGGTGAACCGTCTTGCTTTTCCAAAGAGCACAAGGAACGTCTCTGGGCGGATGTGAGGCTTTTACAAATGTCTTTGTTATCATGGATTCCCTCCCTCCTACCTGTTTGAGGTATGTGTTTAAAGACACCCCTCCCTTTACTTCTCATATTTCTTTTTGTTCCCTTCAGTTACTTTGACCACTGTCACTCCTCTTTAACAAATGTGTCCAAATAGAGTGGCGGTGGGTGCTTTCTCACGTGTCCGATGAGAGCCGAAGCAAGGTAATATTAGCTCCATCCGTATGTGCATGCGACTCAATATTTCTGAGGTGCACTCACAAACTTGCAAATTGCCAAACGCTGTTGCCATCACTCTTATAAAATGTGGCTTCTTTTTCTGTGGATTTGCAGGTTCACGTGGTATTTCTGATGCGCTAGTGTAGTAACAGAACATATTTCTCCATAAAGCACTTTAAATCATCCCAAGAGGGTGATGCCAAACAGAAACAGGAAAATTCCATGCTGAGGTGGGTGATTCCTGCTTCAGTTGCCCCTATCCAGAGCAGCGGGGAGCGTACCTTTCCTATTTGCTGCAATACCTGGCACACCAGGGTGATGCAACCGGGAGCTTCCGCACGTTCGCCGGCCGTCTGCCACTTTTCTTTCTTCTCATCTGTGCATTTTGGAAGCAGAATAACTATGGCGAAAAACTCCTTTAAATCTCTCGTTTGTGGTGGTTGCTTTTGTAATTGCTGTCAAGACAGTGCATCCCTCTTCTAGGAGCTGTGTTGCAATTTAGGCCTTCCCCCACAGAGCTCCTTGAAGAGATTTTTAGATTGTGTCTATTTTGGGAACATAATGTGTAGACAGGAATGGATGACCACAGAGATTTACAGGAAAACAATTTCGTGGAGAGGGTGAGGTAACATTATAAACCACCAGAACAGAGCACAAGTGGCTGGTTATAGCGCATGAACCCGGCAATAGAATTAGTTTTCTTTAAACTGCCTCCAACTCATTTGTATGGCTTTTTTTCTTCCTTCTTCATATTCTTGTTCTGTTTTGTTCAAATATCTCTTTAAGGCAGCCAGTACATCCAGAATGCTCATACTGGTAAAAATAATATGTTGGATTTTGCTACCAATGCTAATAATTCTATTTACTTGGCCCCCTCTTGCTGGGAAGTTTGCATGTGAAGACTCCCTTATTGGGGCAGTTTCCTTTAAGGCATGGTCAAGAGGGTTTCTCCATGGAGGGGAGGGCACAATCGGAGACCTAATTAATTATGCAGTATCCAGGAAGGCACTGTGGGTCTCAACCAGGATTCTGCATTACCAACCGGAGATACCAGGGGCAAAAGGACAGACTTAGAGGCCCAAGAAGTAAACTCTATTGCCACCTACACAAAGAATGAAAACTCCAGAATCTTACAGAGAAGTCCAGTAAGTAACTAGCTCCTGGTGTAGAGGGCACTGTCAGGGAACCCAGAGATTGCTTCAGAGAGGGAAAATCTAAGAGCACCTTCTCTGGGTGTTGCAGACAAGGAAAGGAAAAATCAGAGGCTGGCTTGGTGTTCCCTCTAGGACGTGACAGACCAGGCAGTCCTCACGAGTTTGTATTGGTATGAGCTTGACACACGAAAGAATCCCTCCAAAATTTAGCCTGGGGACCCATACAAGATATTATTTTCCTCCTAGGTAGTTGGGAGGCTGAATCCATCACTTCCTCCCTGTAAATACCAGGAGCCCAAGGCCTGATCTCTCAGCTACCTGGGGGCAGGGGGGGAAGAGGGGATTACAGTGGAAGGTGGAGAGAGAGTGGGAGTCAGCAATTGAAGCTCTCCCAATCTTCAGCCTCAGGGTCAATGAGGCGGTGAACTGTGAAGCAGTCACTTCCCTTTGAAATTCCGATTAGTCAATTAAGCATGTTTCACAGCCCAATTTAAATTACACTGGTTTAGGGTACGAGTGGGGAAGAGATTTATTCTCAGAGCAATTGTGGTCAGGAAAAAGAAAATAAAACCAGATTTCCCTAAACTGCTCAACACTGTCCTTTTCCAACTTTTTTCTGTTGTCCATACTCCTAGGTTCCCACTTATTAATCATTTTATTCGACAAAGACATACAGCATTTACTCTGTGCCAGCCAGTATTCTGAGAAGTACTTTGCAGTTATTTTCTCATTTAATCCTATGAAAGAAGAGCTATTACTCATCACCATTTTACAGTTGGGGAAACCAAGCACAGTGAGGTTAAGTTAACTTGCCCTTGGTTAGACAGTTACTGAGTGGCAGAGCCCAAACTTGAACCCAGGCAGTCTGGCTGCAGAGTCGGTGCTCTTGACCACTCTTTGTCATCTGTGTGATGGTAGAGCTAAGGCATGGCCCAGGTCGTCAGGATTGAGGTTGGTGCAATCTATACACGGCCAAAATTTCAAAATACTTTGGTTTATATTGAGTGGCTAAATCTACTCCATTCTTTCACTAAAAAAAAAATTGTGCCCTCCTATATTATATGAGAGTCCCTCTTCCAGGTGCCGGAATATGGTAAATAAGACAAAATTCCTGCCTGCATGCTGCTTTCAGTCTAGCGATCGAGTTAGACAGTAGGTGAATCAATGTATAATGAAATATACGTTCCTCGTGGATATACATTCTTTGAAGAAAAATAAAGCATGTAAGGCGACAGTGAGGACGAGAGGGGCATGCAGAGAGAAGCCGATGTTAAAGAGGGGCAGAAAGTGATTTTTATCTGAATGAGGTGAGAGAAGAGTGTTCTGGGCAGAGGGAAGGGAGAAAACACAAAAGCTCCTGAGGGCACAGGTGTCTCACAGGTGTAAGAAATGGCACATGCCTTGTGGGCGATTGTGAGAGCAGAAGAAATGGAAGGAAATGGGCCAACAGGTGACCAGCCAGATGTGTGTGTCTCCGCCAGTGTGCTTAGGGCTCTAAATTCCCCTGGCCTTTATAAAAAGCAAATCGAGGAGCAATGTCAAGACAACTTAGGTCTCCTATTTAATGGTGACAAGTTACTAGGTTAAGAACAAAACAAAATAAAACTAGTCATTTTCACACACACACGCAAGTTTTAACAATTTGTCAAGTTCTGTGAAAATGCGATAGTTCCTAGAATGCAGTGAATTTGGCTCAAAAATGTTTAAAAGATGCTATTTGATGGAAAAAACTGTTTGAGTGAGATTACTGGTTAAGTTGTTATAAACTATCACTTAAAATAAAAAACAGCTCCAGTACCCAGTCAGTCTTGCTTGCGCTTAAGTACTTTCTCCTGAAGTGGCTAAACTGAGGAAGTGCGGCCAGAGAGCAGACGTTAAGGATGGAAACCTGTCTGTACATCCCCTAAAGTGGTCAGGGCACAGTAGGTGCTGAGAGGTGTTCAAAATCCTTTGTTGCAGATAAATTAATATGAATGTGATTTCAAAATAATATGATAAAATGTAAACAGCCGTTTTCAATTTTATCTATATTAAACCTCTGGTTGTTACATTTCTATTCCTTGGAAATTCACATTCTAGTGGTTTATCTTTTTATATTTCCTGGCTATTTGTTGTCATTCCCTCTCAGTTACCTACCAAAATTGTAGTTCCTCTCTAGCAAATGGGAGGTTTTTTTCTAACTTAGAAGAACCCTTGCTTCTTAGTTTATCCCTATAAGTGGTAAAAAGTCCTTACCCTCTCATGTGGCCTCTTCCTCCTTTGATGTTCCATCTACAACCTTGGCTTTCATTTTGATGAAGTATCTCTAATATTTGGCTTTAATTTTTTTCTTCTGTCACTTGTGGTTTTGGTGTCATATATAAGAAACCATTGTTTAATCCAAGGTCATGAAAATTTACTTCTATTTTTTTTCTACAAGTTTTATAGTTTTAGTTCTTACATTTAGGTCTATGATCCATTTCAGGTCAATGTCTGTGTATAATGAGAGGTGGGGGTTCAATTTCATGTTTTTGCTTGTTGACACCCAGTTATCTCAGCACCATTTGTTGAAAAGACTATTTTTTCCCCATTGAATTGTCTCATTAATCTTGCTGGCCATGCCAGATTTATGTGCATCTATGTTTTTAGCATATTACTATTAGCAATAATTTTGTACACTGGGTACTAGGGGCGACTTTTTTCTTTAAGGAAAGAGCAGTGAGATTCTCCCTTCCTGAGAATCCACATAACTTTGAAGTATGAGAAAATTGGCCCATATGCCCTTTACTGTTAAATGATTTTTTGCCCTAACTTCATGTCAAAATTTTTCTTAGTATAATGAAAACATATTCATTCGTGACTCTGAGAAATTTAAGAAGTTGATGGTGTACAGTTCAGTCATGAACCAATATTTTTTGGAGAAAGGTTACTAGTTATTACTAAGAAACAACTCTACAGTATTGCACATGCTCTCCCAAATTTATGCAAACATTACCCAAGTTCTTTATATGTTGCTAGTCCGCTTCTGTTTCATAAACACCATTGGGGGGAAATTGTTGAACTCGATGTAGAGGTGTGCCATTCAAATAGAGTTGGTTCTTATTTTAGTTTGCTAGGGCTGCCATATCAAAATAACCACAGATCAGATAGCTTAAACAACAGAAATTTAGTTCTCACAGTTCCAGAGGCTAGAAGTCCAAGATCAAGATCCCTGCAGGTTGGTTGGTTGGTTTCTGAAGCCTCTCTCCTTGACTTGTTGATGGCAGCCTTCTCCCTGTGTCCTCACATGTTTTTTTTCCTCCGTGTATGTCTGTGTGTGCATCCCTAGTATCTCTTTTTGTGTCCAAATTTCCTCCTGTTATAAAGGATGCCAGTCAGACAGTGATAGAGGCCACTGCATTGGCCTCGTTTTAACTTAATAACCTCTTTAAAGGCCCTGTCTCTAAATACGGTCACATTCTGAGGCATTAGGGGTTACGGCTTCAACATCTGAAATTTGAAGGGGTCACAACTGAGCCCATAGCAGTTGTCCTTGCTACACTTATGCCTGCTAAACTAATGAACAAAGAAGGTTGAAACTGACAAGTCATTTTTTGTTGTTGATGAAATTGTGGTTGTTGTTATATTAATGGTGGACTTTCATTATTCATGCCTTCCTTCCACTGGATAATAAGGAGTTGTCTGTGTATTTGTTAATAGTCCAATAAAGGCAATTAATTAGTGTATTTTAAAGAGGCATGATGAATAACAAAGTGAGCAGAAGCAAAATGGTGGTGACATTGATTCCACTTGTTTGCCTACAGTAACATGTTTATTTTCATAATCTATAGGTTTGTTAAGCTAAGGCTTCTATTTGTTTTGATAAGAAAAGTGACGAAAAAAGGATATAAAATATTGGGTATTCATGAGGAACTTATATAAATAAAATAATTTCAAAGTGTTTCAGTAAGCAACTGAAACTGACTCAGGTTAAGTGTAAAAGTAATGTCTTGGAAAGTTATTACAGCTCCTAAAATTGATAGGTAGCTAAAATCTAGACACTGGAAATGACAAGAGTAGGGAAAGCTATGACAGTCAAGTAGCCCAGACTTTGGACTTTTTGGTGGTTTCTGCAAGCCACTGTTATCTCCTGGGATGAATTCATTCAACTGCTTTCAGCTTTTTTTTTTTTTAACATTCAGGTTTAAGATTAAAATTCCCGGAAGTGAGCAGCTGGCTGGTCAAGTTTGGATTATGATTCTGATCCCTTTAGTTAGGGTGAACTGGGCCCCTTGACTGACAGTCCCATCCAACTATTTCCCATTCAGGAAGAGTAATTGCACCCAAACAAAAGCGAACATAGTCTACATACACAATGTTAGAAGAATGGTTAAATAAATCATGATCCATGCAAATAATGAGACGTTGTAGAGCCATTAAACATAATGTTTCAAGGAATATTTACTTCCATGCAAAATTGTACAGAATATAATGGTACATAAAAAAGCACCATGCAAACATATATATATAATATGAACTCAATGAAAAACAGAAAACAAAAAAAGTATATATGCTTAGGAAAAAAAGCTGGAAATAATGTGATAGTTATCTCTGGCTTATGGGATTTCAACTTCTATTTTCTTTTTTTGCAAATTTTCTTTTTTAAAAATAGGATATCATATCCTATTTTTCTTATAACAAAAGTAATACCTGCTAATTACATAAAGCAAAAAGAATTAAAGAATAAAGATGATAAAATGACTCCTAGAATTCTGCATAGGCAAAATTATCAGTATTCATAATTTATTTCATATACAAAAGTATTTTTTGTACAAATTCTGCAAAATAAGCATGTATTGCTTTACAAATCAGAATAAAAGTTAGCATACATCATTTTTGAAATGGAATTGAGTAGGTCTATTTTGTGCAAAGATATTTATTGTATCTCTAATCAAAATAGTAAACTCAAAGTTATTGAGGAAACAGTTGAATGTTTGAATATTTTATCAGCTTCAAAACCCTCTATTATAAAATTATAATATTTTGAAAATTTTGTAACAATAGATCACCTTTGGGAAGGGGTCTAATGCAAAGTTAGTTTTGAAATGTCAAAGGGATGTTGCCCTGAAAATTGTGTTATTTGGTAATCTAACGTCTCCCTTTAGAATTCGGCAAATTTTAGGAAAGTCATCTTATATTCATAGAGCATCTACTATTTGCAATGAATTATTTTAGCAAAAATCAACCTCAGATTGAGAACACTTAAAACAAACAAAAAACCCTGTTAATACTGACCCAGTATGTACATAAATTTTTTTACTGTTTAGAATAAAACGCATCAAATTGGCATAATCGAGTTATGATTATCAAATAGAATGATGACCTGAGTAAGTTAACAATGTGTACTATTGGGCCAGAAGTGGCAGGGTGGAGCAAGGAAGGTAATTATTAGTATATGTTGCATTTGGAGATGTGAAATTATTTTTGTGTTGAAGGTGCAGTGGGAGGAATCTGTGAGGAGAGGAATAGATGGTTAATGACAAGTCTTAGATAACAATATTTAGATTATTTCTAAGCAAATACTAATAATTTAAAAATCAAAGAGAAATATTGAATAAAGACAAGAAACCAGAGTTCAGTGTTTCTAATTAAATGTTCATAGGGGAAGTGAAACTAAGAGAATTCTGTCACATAAAATATTTCAATCTAAGAAATTCAGTGGATTTGAAAATCCTGGAAGGAGTTACTTTGATTCTTGACAAATGCTACCAGGCAGCAGTTTTGATGCTGCCCTGGAATGTGATATGCCATTTAAAAGGGCCAGTGGTATTTTGGGCTATGTATGTCAGTGTGTTGGTACAAAACCAAAGAGGCAACAGGCGGGTTTCAGGTCTAGAATGCCATTATTTCAGCACTACCTGGGCCCCGGCGTTTCAGATTTCAGGTGATTTGAGGAGTCTGGAAGATTGTACACCAATATTTAGGCATTTAGAGGATTATAGATCAACCTGTATGAATGAAGACAAGAGTGCCTTTTGAAGAAATTCCAAAAAGGAAGCTTGCATATAGTTAAAAAGTTAAATAGAAATCAGTAAGCGAAGAAAGAGAAAATAGGAAGGGGATCCCCACAGAACTGCATGTGGTAATAAAGAACGGAATCCCAGCTCTCCCCTCCCTGGAAGCAAACCTTGTCTTACTCTCCTTTACTGTCGTTTGTGTTTTTGTTCCTAGGCATTTTGCTTTGTCCTCTGTTTTTGCATGTTATTAGGAACCCTCCTTCCACTCAGTGGGTTATGTAAAAATATCTGCACATTCATGTTCTCAGCACGTTCATAGTCTTTGACGAATATGGAATGTTATCCAAAAGAATAAATTATTAACATGATTTCAGTAGTTACTTTCAAAGTGTGATCCACAGACCCTCTTGAGTTTCTTGAAAGCTTTTAGGAGTCCATCAGTTCAAACTATTTTCATAATAATACAAAGACATTTTTTGCCTATTTTACTGTCTTGACATTTGCACTGATAGTGCGAGAACAATGAAAACTCCTAGCCTTCACATTGATCAAGACGGTGGCACCAGTCTGTACTAGTAGTCGTGTTCTTCACTGCCTTTCACTCCTAGTAAAAATAAGTAAGTAAATTAATTAAAAGCCAGTTTTGCTAAAGAAATGTCTTTGATGAAGCAGCAAAAAGCATTGATTCTGTTTCATCCAGACACAGAAGAACACATATTTTTAATATTCTGTGTGCTGAAAAGAGAAGTGTGCATAAAGAATATCCGCCACATACCAAAGTACGATGATGGTTGGCTCTAAAACAACACTGTGCAATTGTTTGAGTTGCAAGCTGAACTAGCTGCTTTTCCATTTTTACTGAAAAGAATGAGTGACAGGCAAATTGTGGTTATTCAGTCTTGCATACTTGGCAGACAATTTTTTGAAAGTGAATGAAGTGAGCCTGTCATTTCAAGAAAAATAACTGACTATATTTGTTACCAGTGACAACATTTGGGCTTTCAAGAGAAAATTAGGATTTTGGAGAACTTGTATCTGCCACCATAAGCTCAATAGCTTCTCAAAACTTAAAGGGTTTTCTGATGCGATTAGCGGTGATGTTAACAGATGGATAATGAAATGTTCCAACATTTCAAAGATCTGCATAACGCAGTCAACCAATGTTTGACAAATGAGCATTGGATAATGATACAAAATCATACAAGGCTAACAGAGCCATTCAAAGTGCAAGACAAACCAATAGACTTTAGTGTAGCAGAGGACAACAAATTCATTGATATGGTTTCAGATTCATGATCTGAATCTGAAGTCTAGTTTTGGTAGACTAAGAAGACTATTCACAATTATGTGAAAGGCTATTAAAATTTTCCAACTATGTATCTATGTGAAACCAGATTTTCTTCATCCAGATGTAAATAACAGCATATTGAATGTAGAAGCAGATTTAAGAATCTGGACATTAAGCCGGATATTAGAGAGATTTGAAAATTTATAAAATAATGCCACTGTGCAGATTTTTTTTTCTTTTAGGGCCACCATTATTTTTCACCTGAAATATTATTTTGTTAACGTGTTACTGGTTTGTTACTGTTATTTATAAGTTAATTAATAAATATTTTCATGACTTCTCTATTTAATTTCTAATATAGTAAATATCAATAAACCCACATAGACAAAAGCTTTTTTAGGTCTTCAATAATATTAACAGTATAAAGAGGTCCTGAGACCAAAAATTTATATGACAAAGATGAATTTGGTAATTCATCATTCTGTGGTACATTTATTTTTGTTACACTGTAGACATGTATTAGTTGAGATTGTTATAATGCAGGTAACTGAGTCCCTTGAAGTTATGCTGGATAAAGAAAATATTTGCCACATTATACTAGTATGTTTCCCATTACTACAATACAAGCTGCACTAGTCATCAGTTTAGTTCAGTAAATTCTAGTAAAAGTGAGTAAAAAGTGTTGCAAAGGAAGTCAGAGATTATAAAAGATAATGTTCTAATACTCTTGTTCAGACTTTCATCAACCTTCAACTAATCCAATGTAAGAAAGTCTACTGCGTTCTTTTCAAATACCCACCTCCCCTGCTTAGAATCTGCCCTCCCCACGGTCTCCAGTGACCCTTCTAACAGCACATCAAATCTCCACTGTTTAAAGCTGTGAGTGATGTCCTGGGGTAAAAGCCCAGTCTCTTCAGGATGGCTGGCTTCCGTGAGCTCTTCCCCGTGGCATTTTCCCCGTGGCCTACCTACCCTACCATGAGTCCTACAGAACTAAGTGCGTTTCTGTGAATATCTGAAGCTCTTTCTGTCTCCAAGCCCTTGCTGCTGATTCTTTCTCTGCCTGAAAAGCCGCCATCTCTTCTTCCCCCAGGAATGATTCCTTTCTCTTCTGTGCTGTGGCTGTGCCCCATATAGACTTCTATCATAGCACCAACTGTGCTTTATGGCGCTTGTTTCTCTGCCTCGATCTGCTATACTGCACCTTCTTGGCAATACGGTGCAGTCTATTGTCTGATGCAACTAGGTTTCATCACCACCGCCGAGTTCGGTTTGGAGCACATAAGTACTCAATAAATGTTTGTTAAATGAAAATGAAACAAAACAAAAACATTTCTTAGGGTAATCTTTAATACCTGACAATTCTCTATTTCAAAGAATGTTTTTGCAAATGCCGTCTTTGTAAACATACACTTAAGAAGCATACAATAATTTTAATAATTATGTATTTCTTATGCAAATTCCAAACTCCAGTCATAAAGCCCATATGTAATGATTAAAAACTGCTTGTCAAAGTAATTGTGTATGTTTCTTTCTTATCATTATCTTTAGCTTTTATGGCTTGATTCAATTCTGAGAAATTCGGTTACTTCCCTTTGTGTCATTTTGAGGCATACTTTGGTTTTTACATGAGTCTAATTTTTAAAATTTATCCAAGTGTTATCTTTTTATAGTTATAAGATTTATTAATAATATTACAGGACACTTAGAGTATTTAGAAAAGTATAAGGAAAGAAAATAATATTCACAATCTTAAAATCTTTTATGTGATTTTTCCCACAATAATCATAATAAGGTATTGCTTTTAATATTTTCCTCTAAGTCAGTTTTATTTTTGTTGTTTGCATAATAGGGTTCCTGTGACATTTTTAATTTTTTGTCTGTTAGATGTTATATCTAAACGTTTTTTTCATGCTGTCAGAAATAGTTCAAAAATATAATTTTGATGGCTCCATAATATTCCATCATAGAGTTTTACATTTATTTAATTATTCCTATGGTCATAGAAATTTAGTTTCTTTCTAATTGGGTAATTATTTTTGAGGTAAACTTAAATAACACGTTAAAAATAACCAGATAGTTTACATTTCTACCACTAGGCGTAAGATCTTCTGATATATAAGACAGAGCTCAAAACTTATGCTTTTCTTTTCTTTTTCTTTTTTTAACTAGTTTCTCTTAATTTCTTCCTTGGGACTCCTTTTTTTTTTTTTTAAGGTATGCGTTTTTTGGTGAGGAAGATTGGCCCTGAGTTAACATCTGTTGCAAATCTTCCTCTTTTTTTTTTCTCCCCAAAGCCCCAGTACATAGTTGTAGATCCTAGTTGTAGGTCATTCTAGTTCTTCTATGTGGGACGCCACCACAGCATGGCTTGATGAGTGGTGTGTTAGTCCCAGGATCTGAACCAGTGAACTCTGGGCCACTGAAGCAGAGTATGCGGAACTTAATGACTTAGCCACAGAGCCGACCTCCTGTGCTTTTCTCGGTAAAGAAACAGAACTCCAAGGATGTCCATGTAGTGCACACAGAAAGAAGACATAGTCAACTAACACTTAAATCGGGAGCAAACGATTCTAGATGCCTGGTTTACTACAGTGGGCTTGTTTGCTTTGACCTTCCTGGGCCCCCACAAGAGTAAAGGTCAAAGATAGAGTGGCGCATGACTTTTATTCACTCCTCCTCTAAGCACCTGTTCAAAATATGTCCTTTTGGGCTAAATCATTAATATTCTCAAAATTTTTCCCTACTTCTAGAAATAGAGACAGAATAATTTAAATGTTAACATTGACCAACTCTCTGAAAACCATTGCATTGTCTAAGTGATTTCTGATTTTTCTACCACTTTCTGGTAGTAAATAACACTCTTAGACACCCAGATACAAAGTTTTTAAGAGATTGTAAATGCTTATTAAAATCTATCTTTAACAAGCATGTTGAATGACATGAGATTTGGAAGAGAGGTAAGGAAGTGGTAACAGTTTATAGTTCTCATTTATTATTTAAATATATGTAGTTATAGGTTTGCTGTTATCAAGGAAAGAGAATCATTAATATTTTCCATGAGAAAGAAGAACCACATTATGTCCTAAACCAGGGTAACATTACAGTGTTACAAACAATTTGAATTATCGTTTTGTCTTAAAGTCTAGTAATCCATATCCTGTAGTAATAAACCTCAGTGTATACATCTAGTTCTCAGAGGATAATCTACATACCAGAGCTTTGATAGTAGTTGTCATTTTCAAGGTCATTCAAAGTAACCTGAAAAAGATTTCTTTTTTCTCCTGAATTTGGTAGTGGTAATACACAAGTAGTCACCTTCTTTCTTCTTAACAGAACTCTGATTCTGCGCAGGTGCCGCTCTCCCTGGCTCCTTCACTGGCCAGGGGAACTGATCTCTTCTCAGTTCTAAGGGTGGACGGATTGGCCTAGGGGTGATCCCATTGCCATTGTCAACGAGTGGATCAGCATGGTGCTTCTAACCTCATACTAACTAATGAAATATAGGGCAAGTCTGCTGCAGGGCTTCTAAGAAAACTCACTTCTCGTTAAAAAATAAAGCCACAGGAAGAGATGATCTTTCTTCTTCCTTGGGTGTTTCCTCTCTTGGTGTGACATTGCCGCAGACCATCTTACTCAGCCATTACTGAGGATTGGGGAACAGAGGCTTGAACAGAGATTGGGTCTTTGGCGAAATTATTGAGCCACTGAATGAACCAACCCTGAATCCTACTCTTCCTCTGGACTTCCTTAATTTAGGCTATTTTGAAGCCCAAAACTCCCTAAACAATAAAACAGTTGACTGGTTTGCATATAAAATTTAATATTAAATAGTTACTGTCTGAAATTATTTAAAATTATAGTAAATCTATTATTCCATGTTATATTTGTGATTAGCATATATACTAATTCTTTAATCTGATAAACAAATGAGAGGAAATATTGACCAATAACAGTGTTTTAGCATTGTAATAATATTCAGTTACTGGGCCTTGGAGTAGAACAGTCAGGAAGTTAGAGCAAGAAATAATGTCTCAATCATTAATTTCTCATTTATTATTTACTCACTTAAAAAAGTATATTGAGAACCTGCTATGTGTAAGACTGAGTGCCAAGATACCTTCTCGTAAGTACTTAGATTCTAAATAAAAAATATAAGCTGGGTATATAAAAAATTGTTTTAAAAAAGATGGAATTTATTACTTCTTTGAGACTCTGCACATATTGCGTATGATCTCTAAGCCTCGATATTACTGATCTTAAGAAAATTAATATTCCTACTTATATGTACTAGTCTCAATGCAATTTCAGTATTGTGCCTTGATTGGTCATGAGAAAATTCAAAATTTCAACTTAAATTTGGGACAAAGATTTTTCTCTATTTTAATGGCCATCATAACACCAAAGGTAATTAATAGACATTCTATGAAGAACAATCATTCTTGACTTTAGGCAAAAAGAAAATTATGTAAGGAAATATACTTATCATTCAAATGTAGTAGTTATTGTTTCTATAAAATTCTCAACTTCTTGAAATCCTTTAGGGGAGTAAAGACAGAAAGGATCAAGATAGTCTGATTCATTAAAAAAAAAGAAAGAAATCAAATAATTATCACCTCTTACATAATTGTCATTGTGGTGTTAGCTTCTTTTACAATTCAGTGCTTTTTAGTGTATTTACAAAGTTCTGCAACCATCACTGCAGCTTAATTTTAGAACTTTTCCTTTGAGCTGAAAAGAGACCTAACGCCCATTTGTGGTCATTATCCACTCCCATTCTCAGCCCTAAACAACAACCATTTACTTTCTGTCTCTACATTTGCCTTTCGACATTTCGTATGAATGGAATCATACAATATGTCATCTTTGTATCTTGTTTCTTTTTTTTTTAAAGATTTTATTTTTCTTTTTTCTCCCCAAAGCCCCCCCGTACATGGCTGTGTGTTTTCAGTTGTGGGTCCTTCTAGTTCTGGCATGTGTGACGCCACCTCAGCATGGCCTGACAAGCTGTGCCATGTCCACACCCAGCATCCGAACAGGCAAAATGCTGGGCCCCCCAGGAGGAGCGCGTGAACTTAACCACTCGGCCACGGGGCCAGCCCCATATCTTGTTTCCTTTACTTAGAATATCTTTGAGGTACAGCCTGTTGTAGCATGTATCAGTACTTTATTATTTTTAATTGCCCAATAATATTCCATTATATGGATATACCACATTTTGTTTATCCATTCAGCAGTTAGTGGACATTTGGGTGGTTTCTACTTTTTGGCTATTCTGAATAAGGCTGCTGTGAGTATTCTCATACAAGTTTTTGTGTGCGTACTAAGTTTTCATTTCCCTTGTTAGATACCTAGGAGTGAAATTATTGGATTATGTAATATATCTATGTTTAACATTGTGAGAAACTCCCAAAGTTTTTTCCAAAATGGCTGTACCATTTTACAGTCCCACCAGCAATATATGAGGGTTCTAGTTTCTCCACGTCCTCAACAACACTTGTTATTATCTGTCGTTTTGATTATAGACATCTTCATGGGTGTGATGTGGTATCTCATTGTGGTTTTGATTTGCGTTTGCCTCGTGGCAAATGATGCTGAGTATCTTTTGGTGTTCTCATTGGCTATTCACATTTCTTCTTTGGACAAATGTCTATCCAAATCCTCTGCCTATTTTTAAATTGAGTTTTTTATCTTTTTAATATTGACTTGTAAGAGGTCTTTATAAATATATTCTGCATACAGTTCCTTACCAGATATATGATTTTCAAATAATTTCTTCTATTCTCTGAGTTATCTTCACTTTCTTAATGTTGTCTTTTGAATTACAAATAATTTTTAATGAAGTCCAATTTGTCTGTTTTTTTCTTTGATCACTTGTGCTTTTGATATTACATTAAGAAATCATTACCTAATCTAAGGTCATGAAAAATTGCTCATATTTATGAAACAGTTTTATAGTTTTAGCTTTAACATTTATATATATAATCCATTTTGAATTAATTTTTCTGTGGTCTTAGGCACAGTTCCAAATTCTTCCTTTTATAAGTGGATATTTGTTTTTCCAGCACAATTGTTGAAAAAAATTATTCTTTCCCCATTAAATTGTCTTGGCATCTTTTTAAAAAGCCGATTGAGCACTGTCTTATTAATTGCTAATCAAAAGCTGAATTGATAAAAATTCTTATCAAAGTTGTCTTCTCTTCTTATTTATTTAAGAATTAATCAGAATAAGAACCAGTTACTTAATATATATCAGATGTCTAAATATTAAGAAAACTATTTGGTCACTATAAAATCGAGACTCTCCAATAAATCATATCAATTTCACCATAGAATGTCCTTTACTGTAAAATGTTCCATATTTATCTTTTGATTTTTATTATAGCTGTAGAATTTTGAACCATTGTGCTTTGTACCTCTCACTCTTGGGAAATAGCATTGTTATTCCAATTGCTTTATTGATTAATTCAGCAACTACTTATTGTATTCTTCTCCCAAGTAAAGCACTTTGCATGTATAGTGAAGAATGCAAAGACGGACGCTGCTCTCAAGGTGCTTATGGACAAAAACAGAAAATGAGACATATTCACGATTAAATATAATGGGAAGTGGAAGTTGGCAGATAATGCAACAGTGGCAGACAAATGCTATGGGATTTTATAGGTGACTTGCTAGTTGTTTTGGAGAAATGCCAGTGGATGAATGGATTAACAGTCTATATGGCAGCAAATTTAGCTCCACATTGGCCTAGTTAAGGGGATTGCAAAGAAAAAGCAATAAGTAGGTGATTTATGAAAATAAATGAAATATATGTAGCTATTAAGAAGTATGGCCTGTGATAAAAATAATTATGAATAATGGTATTCATTGCACAAGACATGTCAGTTACCAATTAATTGTCTCAGCTCCAAGTTCACCCTTCGGTAACTAGCCAGCAATAGCGCGTTGGGCTCTTTAAGCATTTGTCCTTTGCAGTGAGCATAATGTTAAGCTTTGTTAATAGAGCGCACTGAAGAGACGCTGCAGAAGGAAGGGGCTTCTCTTCCTGGCTCTAAATGCTATTTTTTAATTTTACTTGCTCCTGGTACATGGCTCCTTAGAGATGCGACGTGTGGTGACATCTCGTGATATTCTTTCCAAGCCACATGTCCAGTTGGGGCAGTCCATGGTGACCTCACAGCCCAGATAAGAGCCCAGTGACCTCCTTGCAACAGCCCTCGCAACACAGATGCCACTCACTCCTGGACTCATGCCCGCAGCGGTGCCCTACTCCTTCTGAAGGCTTATCCTCCAACCTTGGCTAACTTGTGCCCTGGAGGGTTGTTCCTGCTTACCCAACTGTTGCCCAGTTCTGGCCTGGGCACCCCAGCAAACTACACTGCCACATAAAAAGAGGGCTTCAACCACACCTTTTCTAATGAGGTCTGAACCCCAGCCTTGGGAAACCCTTCCATGTTTGTCTTCCTTTGGGTGCTCTGCTTCAGACCTAGGACACCCTTTAGACTTTTCTTACATCTTTATAGTTACTCTCCTATCATAGCTTATTAATTTTTCCTATTAAATTTCCCCTGTTTAAATTAGTATGTGGTTTCTATCTCCTGATTGGATCCCAGACTGGTACCTGATACTACAAGTTCTTTTGCTCAGTAGATATTATTGATTTCCAAGTTCTTCAGTTTATGGTGGTAAAGGCTTAATTTCATGCCAATATCTATGAAAAAGAATTGGACACGTATGACATATCATCTTCTCACTTGGCCTCATGGAAGATGGCTTTTTCATGAGTGAATATTGGATATGGTCTAGCATTTCCATTCAGAAATAAAAATTAGGCATGTGTTGACAAAATAAAGTGTCATTGATGCATTTCCAATTTAAATGCTTGGTTTCTTATTGAGTTATCCACACAACAGATTTTGTAGGGATTGGTTGTTTTAGCCAAAGTAAGCCAAATGAGGTCGATATAGGCTATTTTCATATGGTCATATATGTGACAATTATTTAATGGAAAGGGTTCCAAGAAAGCATAACTATGTATGTAGAAGTTTTAAGATATATGAGGTCTGTAGTTCACAAAAGCATTTGTTAATTTGTGACTTTGTTTTCATTTCTTTTGCCAGAGTTTTGGTTTACATTTAGGCCTGATGTTAGCCATGTTAGTAACTAAATTCAGTCCTTCATTTTCAACCTTGTGATCCTTTGGCAAAAAGGTGAAACCCTGGATAAAGCAGTTTTTAAAATATTATGATTGATTTTTTTTTAACTCACAAATGGCAATTTTAGCTCAAAGACTTTAAAACAACCGAAAATAGTAACAGCCAGGCTTCAAGGTCATTGCCTCTGGGATCTTTTAAAAGTCAAAATGCTTAACGTTTTCTAAAGAATGCCCACTGGATAGAGGCGAGGTATACTAAGCAAATATGTACAAAGCATTAAATGAAGAAAATTTCACATTCTTTCCTCTATAGCAAAAATCCTGAAAAATAAGATGTAAGATATAAGATATTCCCCTTAGGACTTAACTGAGGTTCTTTGAAACATATCAGAAATAAACTGAGAAACTATCTCATTTCCTTTTAGAAGTGCTCTCCCACAGACCAAGTATTTTCACTTTTATTGCCTGAGGAAGTACTTTCTCAGGACTATGACATTAATTCTTTCCTTTCTCACAAGCAGCTCTGTCCTTTCTTATAAACAGCTGGCTGGCAAGACAAAGCAGCCAATTCATTTCAAAGATGAAGAAACTTGTCCGTGAAGGGTTGTTGACTGAGAAATGTCAATTGAAGATCCCGTACATAAAATATACCTTAAGTTACTTTTAAGAGGAATTATTCTAAGGGGGAGAAATATGAATTGCTGAAAGGATGTGAGTGCTAAATGGAATCTTAGGGATAATCTGATCTAGCCCATCGTTGTATGAAACTCTCGTGTGCTATCAAATTTGACCCCACATTTTGTAGGTGAGGAAAATATTAAGAGGTGAAATGACATATCTCTGTTCACCTAAAGAATCTGAGTTTTGAACCATTTCTTCTCCTTTTATAAAAGCCTCCCAATTCGTCTGTCTTTTCCACACCCACTTTTCAGAGATCTTGATCCTCTACTTAGCTCTTTTTCTCCAGCAAGCAATGTCTTCCCCTTTTTATTAAAACTCTCCTTCTCCCTCTAGCGACAGTAGCATCTTGCCTTTCTATTCACAGTCAAACTTTTTGAAAAGAGACACTTAGCATCTCCATTTCTCATTGCTCATTTACTTTATTTTTTTTCTAAGATTGACACCTGAACTAACATCTGTTGCCAATCTTTTGTTTTCTTCTTCTCCCCAAAGCCCCCCAGTACATAGTTGTATAATTCTAGGTGTAGGTCCTTCTGGCTCTGCTATGTGGGACGCCCGCTCATCATGGCCTGATGAGCGGTGCCATGTCACGCCCAGGATCCGAACCGGCAAAACCCTGGGCTGCAGAAGCAGAATGCACGGACTTAAGCACCCGGCCACAGACCTGGCCCCTGTCATTGCTCGTTTGCATTTTAAACCACCACAATCATGTTTTTATTTCTAGCACTCTAGAATTTTTATGTGTTCACTAAGGTGACTGAGGACAACCATGCTAGTAATTATGCTGTAACATTAAACAATTTGATCATTATCTCTTTCTTACTCTCTCTTCCCTAGTTTCCACTTCTAGAAAAGGGGGATTACTTCTTTTGTTTTCGGCAAAGATTAACGGTTGAGTTTTAAGAATGAAAACATTCCTTTCTGACTAATGTCTAGTTTCATCATTTTCTTAGAAAGTTACAACAAATCTATTCATGTCTCTCTTCTTCTCAATTCTTTTCTTGACCATCCATAAAAACCTCCAATAAAATTAATTCACTAAATTGAGTTTGATATCAAATCATTCACTCATTCTTTCATTCAGCAGATATTTACAAGTGTAGTACCAGGCATTATGCCATGAGCAGAGATTCATTTCCAGCAAATATGATATAGTGGAAGTTGAATACAAAGGCTTTTGAATACCCAAATATCTTTTCATATTCCTTGCTTCAAATTGAAGTCTAAATGGCTTCACATATAAATTCTTTTTTAATAGACTCCTATTTAAAACAGCTCTTTCAAACTCTGGCGTTTGGAAAGAGCAAATTACTACAGATTAGTGGATGAAGTAAGGATAGAGATTTTTAGAATTAGGCATTCCCTTCTAGGCAGAAGAGGAGTGAAGAACTTAAAAGTAGAAACAAAGTATAAAGACTATATATTTATACACTATTAAATAAGAAGACAGAAAAAGTATATATGTTTTAGAAGATTTTCATCAGTAACGGCAAATTACACAGCGTTTCGTTCTAGTGATAAACTCCATGAAAGGGCAAATTTGGGGTCTGTCTTTGAGAAAAGTGAATAAAGAACTTTAGGACTTTCATCTTAACTCAATATCTTTAAAAAAAACAAGAAAATAAAACAAAAACAAAAATCATACATTTATTGACATTGATAGTCATCTAAAACAGTACAGATAAAAGCCACTATGACATTGTGAATAGAAATTGTGTCAGACCAATTTAATTGCTTTCTGCTGATCAAGACAAAGTAATAGATATCATTTATCTGTGCTTCAGGGAGGTTTTTGCATATCTGCACATGTATTATTCTTATAAAAAGACATGATGTTTCATCATTGATTCCCAGCTTTCATGTCAGAATTAGGAAGGACTGCCTTATGAAAGAAGTTGAGCTTTCAGTGTCTGTTCAGTGACACAATAAACACTGACTGTCAAAAAGGCTTCTTTGAAAGAATTTGTATTTTATTAAAGACTACCATATAGATTTTAAAAACAGATTATGATATGAATGTGTGTAAGGCATGTATTTAGCATATTTCAAAGCTGGAGAGGGCATTACAGATTCTTAGAACCCTTAGAATAACTCTGAACTTGATTTCCTACAATTATTGGTCTATATCATATTACTATTTGAGTGATGCTAAAGTGGTTCAAGATAGTTAACAATGACTCTGTGATATCCTAGAAAAATATATGAATTATACCTTATTGAAATCAGTCCAAAGACTATTACTGTTTAATAACTTTTCACAGATTTTGATGTTGAAATTGAGAGTAAAAGTTTAAGTGGTATGTAATAAATGATATTCATAGCTCTGAGGGAACAGGAATAGGAAACAGAATGATCTTGAAACCTTTAGAAACTGGCTCATTAGGGAAAGAGAGACTCTAGTGTAAAGTTCAGCCAAAGTATAGTATATTTTGAATCAAGAACAACTATACAAATAACAAGATGATGGAAAAACTAATTAGTCACAAGTTGGTGGAATCAACAAGGCCCTTGTATTTAACAGTAAGTCAATAAATATTTGCTGTTTCTGATTAATGGCAAGAAGAATAGGAGGATCACAGAATATTTTTATATGTAAACATCAATTGTATTATTTCAATCCCTTTTTTTAAATGTCAACTTGATTTGTACAAAGATACAGGCCAAATAAATAAAGATATCCTGTTAGTAAAACATTATGACACTGTAGTTTTTACTAAGGGAAATGTGTGCAAAAGTCAAGCATCATCTTACATTATTCTTTTTTTTTTGAGGGAGATTAGCCCTGAGCTAACATCTACTGCCAATCCTCCTTTTTGCTGAGGAAGACTGGCCCTGAGCTAACATCCGTGCCCATCTTCCTCTACATTATATGTGGGATACCTGCTACAGTATGGCTTGCTGAGCAGTACCATGTCCCTACCCGGGATCCAAACTAGTGAACCCTGGACCGCTGAAGTGGAATGTGCAAACTTAACCGCTGTGCCACCGGGCCAGCTCCAATCTTACATTCTTATTATTATTATTCTCTTAGAGCATCTAAGCAGATCAGTGAAGTTGGGCAGAAATTGGAAAGGAGCAAATAAACAATGCAAATAATTATACAGTATCTGTGAAAAAGGGTTAAAGATTGAAAAATTTTCAGTTTGGAAAAGAGAAAACTGAAGAGAGACATAACAACTGCCTTCAAGTGTATGCAGGTTTGTCACGAGGAGAGTGTACAATTGTATTTGTTATCTCTGTGAGAAGATAAATCACCGGAAATGGGCATAGACAGTAGCAATGGAGAGCTTCATTTGTTTCTTTCTTTTCTAGTCCCCAAAATTATTTGATCTGACTTACAAAACCAAATACAGTATAAATCAGAATAATAAAGACCAAACAAGCTAAAAGGAGTGGTGAAGTAGATGTTGCCAAACTCTGAAGTGTAATAATGATTTTTATTTGGTTCTGAAATGGGAAGGGTGGGGAACATGGTGAGCTACATAGATAGACCCCATTGTCTGTACAAGAAAGTTAATAATTAAAGGGGTGCACCCTGCAAATCTCTGACAGGCCTACCTTCTTTAGCATGGACCTGAGCATAGTGGTGGTGAGCGATTGATTGATTGGTTAATTGGTATTTAGTGATCATATTTTGTTGAATTCCATTCTACTATATGCCTAGCAGCTGTGTGCCTATGCCAACAGAGTAGAAATTTCTGGTGTCTTTACCATATCCAACTTATTTTCTGCATTTGGCCCTACTTTGAAATATCTAAAACACTAGCTATTTTTATACTAAGATTCTTTGAATTTTGCAGTGCAACATTCTGAATGTTATTCCTTATTTCTGCCAAAAGATTATATAATAATATATAAAACTGTGACTTTATGTAGAAAATAAATTTGGCTCAATTTAATATTCTGGGCACAACTTAGTGTCAACCGCACTAAAACTTGTTCTTTCTGGCAGATATTCTACCAAGTCTAAATTGATCATTTAAAAGGACAGTTTCAATCACTCAGTTCATTAAGAGGCTCAGCAATTCCATTTGCAGGGAACCCGTTCTGACAGACCTATCCCTATATAATTTTCCTCAAAATCAATCGTTCTCCAGGTGTCATTCTTTTTTTTTCTTTTTGATGTTTAAGGTGTAATAATAATGGCTGCCTTTTTTTTTCTGGTAAAAGTTTTTACCCATCCTTTATAACCAAGAGCTCTGACATCCCAAGTAAGTATTTACAAATGCTTGAAATTATGTCAAAGACCTTTATTTGAGGGAGATTTTGCTCTGGAAGGATTCTTTTAGTCTACTTTTATGAGAAAAACAGGATAGCTCAATTTCTCAGTGAGAAAACATGTTGGGACAATAAATGTTTCTAATAAAACATCAGTCCTACTGCCTGCATTTCTAGTTTTAAAACAAGAACATGGAACTGTGAAATAGTAGACCCAGATTCAAATCTCAGACTTCCTACAAACTATCTGACTGGAGCTAGTCACTCCATTATCTGTGATACTTATTTTGTGGAACCTCCATTTTCTCCTCTATGAAGTAGGCCGTTAAAATAAAAATTTAAGAACCTTTTATGTGCAAAGTGTTTTACACTGTTTTTTTTTGGTCAGAGAATGCTTGTTTTTAGGAATAAAAACACATTCAAGCTAGCACAAGTAAATGGCTTATTTATTGGAAGAATACAATTGGAAACCTCATAGACCAAAGCACAGCTAAGTCATAAAAGCCTTGAACTGGAACTGAGAAGTGGGGAGCCAAATCAAAACAGTCCACTTTTCTCATTGGTTGCACATTTACTTCTTATTTCTGCTTATCTCTTTTTTACTGCTTTGGCTGGCGACCTCTGCTTGCTCATGGCCAGACATGGCTTCCCCAGCCTAAATTCTAGATCACTCAGTTCAGGTTCCCACAACATTTTGAATCATTCGATCTTACTCCAATTTAAACATTCCCCAGAAAGAGAATCCTATTGGCTCAGTTAAGCTTATGGATTGGTTCCCCTGTGATCCATGTCCTCATTTGACTACCAGGCTATGGCCGTGGGAAAGGGATGCGAAAGTCAGGTGGTACAAACATGGTTGTCTGGGTTCATCTTTCAGCACAAGTTACACATGAGACAAAATTTCCAAAAGGGAGTGAGGGCTGGCTGAGCACCTAAAGTATGTTATTATAAGAATTATCCCCATTTTATAAAAGACGGCATTGAGGCTGAGGGAGATCGAGGAACTACTCTAACGTCACAGTTTTTTAAAGTATTAGAACCCAAATTTGAACCTAGATATTCTCATTCTAAATCCAGTAATCTCACCACAAAACTTTCATGGTTGAAAAAACAAATCTCAAGGTCAGAAATTATCTTTTCCAACATTTAAATTAATTGAATCATGACTCATCTCTAATCAACAAACCAACACTTGCATGAATTCAATTCCTTACATACCAGAAGCCTGTTTTTGATATTTATAAGGGATGCCTTACCTAGTCCAGTCTTTCATACTGGTAATTCTCAACACTTGCCCATTGATCAAGTACAAGTCATATCTCCTAATGACTTGCACAGATGATTTAAATACATATTCCTGGCCCAAACTCGGATATCTAAAACAAACTCTTTGGGTAAGGCCTTGCACTATGTGTTTTCAAAAAGCTCCTCAGATGATTTTTATGAATGCAGTGGTTTATAGTCTCAAATTTTAGTGTCTATCAGATAAACAAACAAGATGCCATGTTATTTTGGTTCTCCATAAATTAAAAAATCTTCACGTAATTAAAATTTAATGTTCCTTTTTCGGATTTCTTAGAAAGGTGAATTTTTATCTGAATGAAACTCTGAAAATTTTTATTATTATGTCTATATGTTTGAGTTCCTTTGGTTTGGTGATGACATGCCTGATAGAATGAGATGGGGGAGAAAGACAGCGGCATTGCTCTTCTTATGACCCGCACACTGAGCAGGTGGCCCTGGGTAAACCATTGATATGAATTCATTTATTCATGGAAACATTTACTGAACATAGTGTGGCACACATTTTGGTTCTCCAATATGTCAGACAGAGGGATTATGCTTATATTTCTAGAAGAGTTCGAAGAGAGCATGGGACCCAAGAGATTTAGTTGATTTAGTTCTTGTTGGATATTTGCATGATTTGTCTTTTTCGTCAGTGCTGAAGTTGTCTTTTCTGCCTTCCTCAAAACAATCGAGCAGCAGAGAAAAGGGTCTTGACTTGCCTACACAGTCAGCAAGATTTATCCGTTTATGAAAATGCCCAGAGTGCTGAGTAATGCCTGTCAACGTAACAGGCCAGTCAGCCCTTCTTTGGAGCTCAGTTAGTCCTCTGCCAGTGCTGTTTAATCCCTGATGTTTTTATAATCCTGTTTCTAAGCCCAAAATGAAGCTCAGACTAAATAGAGCATACAATCAATTTATCACTATTTTCTTTATTCAAATCAGTAGCATCAAAGTCTCTCTTATGAGGGCTTTCATCTTTGCTTATTAGATAGATAAAAATACTTAAAAGTGCTATGTCTCTAGTTTCTAAAAATTGCTAAACAATTTCTTAAGGTGAATACCTTTTCTTGTAGCCAGGGTTTAAAGGAATTAATGTCAGATTAGTTATGTGAGTTTAAAAAAAAAAGGAAAGGAAAAGAAAATCTCTTTTTTGTCTCAGCTGAGAGCAAGCAGTGCTGCTCCGGAAAGAAATGGTTTTATTTACAGCCTCCGTGCAGCATCTCTGTACCACATTGCTGCAAAGCTGTGCATTGTATAACTTTTCCTGTCAGTCAGTTAGCTGTTTAGCTCTCTTTCCCATAAAAGTCATTGTTCAAGAGGGAACAAAGAATAAAAATACAATGCAGGTTACTTCATTATGTCCTGACATCTGTTTCATGCAGCTTGTGGTGCAGTAAAATGCTAGTAACTGAAATAGAATGTAATTGTAGTTTGAGTTAATTTTGGTAAGTTGTGTTATTTTGTTTTGTTAAGATTCTCACCTGAGCTAACAACTATTGCCAATCTTCTATTTTTTTTTTTTTTTTTTGCTTTTTCTCCCCAAATATCCCCAGTACATAGTTATATATTTTAGTTGTGAATCCTTCTAGTTGTGGCACGTGGGACGCCGCTTCACCATGGCCCGATGAACGGTGCCCATGTCCGCACGTAGGATCCGAACCAGTGGAACCCTGGGCCGCCGAAGCGGAGCGTGCGAACTTAACCACTCGGCCAGGGGCCGGCCCCTAATTTTGGTAAATAGTGTTATTTTAAAACATAAATCTAGGAAAATGAAATTTTAGACTTGGATTATTTGGTTAGGAGTAACAAATAGCAATATGAATAAACCAATAGATGATATAAAATATTAGAGTTCAGAATATGTTTGGGACTTTTGCTTTAAAATATGAATTTTAATTAACAATTGTTCAATTAACCAAAATTTTTAGAGGGCCTATTAAGTACATACTACTCTTCTGGGTGTTATGGGAGGTAAAAAGCGGTTTGTAACTGTGGTAAATGTATATTAGTTACATTTTATAGCAACCTGTCTGGTGCCCAGTGAGTGGGAAAACAATACAGGCTGTGGGCTGCGGTGACTAGAGCAGGCTTTATGGCCTGACTGGTGAAGGAAAGGTAACTGTTGCCGAATTCCTGTTCATCCTTTCACTTTTGCTGGGAATATATTGTATCACCGCCAAGATTAAAGGGAAAATATAATTGCTTTCTCTCTCAAAAGTTTATAGGTTTATGACTCACACAAATGCCTAAAAACATTTTTCTGTTTGTTATTTTGGCTGTTCAGGTTTAGTAGTTTCATCCTTAGTGATCTGAATTACCTTCTCTTTCTTTCCTTGTTGAGTTTGTGTGTATAGGGCCTACTGAGTCAAGAGTGAGGTGATAAAATCAACAAAGGAGAAAAGTCATTAACGTGGAAAGCTGCACTTCTAAACGTTTGAGGACAATCTTACATTAATACTCTATATAATAAAAGAAACCCGACTATATAGAACATGAAGAAACATATTATTCATGTCAATAGCTAGGTTTTCAGAATCTTCTAGTTGAGATTTCTATTAAAAATGGAAATCACTGTGGTAATATAACCATCATTATTTTCACATATTGAGGCCAGAATGAAATTAGTTAATTCGATCTGTCCTGATATTTTATTTTTGTTGTCATCTCTCCACCATTTGTGAAAATCTGCTAGCCACTGATTTTTCTTCCTAAAGATTGGCGCCTGAACAAACATCTTCTTTTTTCCTCCTTTTTCCCAAAGCCCCCCAGTACATAGTTATATATTCCAGCTGTAGGTCCTTCTGGTTGTGGCATGTGGGACACAGTCTCAGCATGGCCTGATGAGTGGTGCCACGTCCACGCCCAGGTTCTGAACAGGTAAAGCCCTGGGCCACCAAAGTGGAGCACACGAACTTAACCACTCGGCCATGGGCCTGGCCCCAGCCACTGATTTTAACATTTACCATTATTCACTTTTGAAAAATGAAGCCAAACACTGATTCTCCTCATGAATTAAGCATTGTCTTCAAGAAAAATTCTAGAATAAGTGAGTTTTTGTCTGGCACTACTATCTTACACTCTACCTCCCCATTCCATCCTTTTGTATAGTCTCTCCCTGGCATTTTGAGAATTCTGTCAGAAAATCCCCACCAAAATCAGTTCTTCTACAAGTATACTTCCACTAAAATTAAATTCCAACCTCACTCCACACTCTTCCTCTTCCCACCAAATAAAGAACTCCCAGACCCTCAGTCTGACTGACAGACCCACTTTGATACTGAGAAATGGGTTAGACATTGAAAAGTAAGCAGTCTCTTCAAGTTAATTCACACTGATGTATGAATGAATCATATGCTTCCCACAGATATTTGTCTTTTAAAAGAAATACTTGTTAACTGACATGAAAATGTTAGTTAATTGAATTCAGTCAATGTGAAAAGAATTTTTTGGCAGAGAAAAGTTTCTTCAGATTTAGGATTGCCAGATTTAACAAATAAAAATACAAGATGCCCACTTTAAATTTCAGATAAACAATGAATAATGTTTTAGTATAAGTGTGTCCCAAATACTGTATGGGATATACTTATACTAAAAAAAAAATCTATTTTTTATCTGAGGTTCAAATTTAACTGGGTATTTTGTATTTTTTCTAGCAACTCTATTCGAATTTCTTAAATCCTCTTGATTACCAGTATCTTCCACGGAGTAAAGCTGACCCTTGCTCTCCCTACCTCCAATCTGCCAGCCCAGCTGCAGCTGATGAGTTAGCCCTTGACCGCCATTATAGTTCCCCACCCAACACTCTACCCAGAAAACAACAGCAGTTGTCACAACAAATCACAGCAGTCTTCCAAGCCAACTCTATAGCATTTTAAAACAAAAATAATAATGCCCTGCCTAGCCCAGGGACTTCGAGGCTTTCCTGGGTGTGAGGGTAGAGTAGCTGGTGAGACATATTTATGAATTTAAGCAGAAGAAAAAGTAATTTGAGTATAAGCTCTAGTTGAATATGATAATAGTATTTAAATTATTCATAAGGTTTTAACAAAGCATATAATTGAATGACTTCAGCTGCCACCTGCTATTGAGGATAACAAAAAAGAAATTTTTGTCAGCACTTAAGAAATGTTAGAAAACACATTGAGATGGAAGAGCAGAAATGGATCCAAAAGCACATGTTTTTCTTTAGGAATTTCTGTTTTAACTGTCTCTTTCCTGTTTTTGATCACTGACACTTGAAAAAATGCATTGGCACCATGAAAATTGTTAGGCGAAAAGACTGCAGGACATGCACTGAACTTCATGTTTTGCTGTTTCACATGTTTATTAACATTTGGTTTGATGTACCGAAGAGATCTTTAAATGAGAAGAGCATTAAAATGTGCATCTAGATTAAAGTCACTGTGGCCTGATCATTTTGTGTGAGACTGTGAATACAGATGGCACAGTGGTTGTCCAATTACTAAAACATAGTTTACCGGTAATGATTCAGAAGAGCATTGCAGCTCACTGCGCGCACACAGACGCATTGCATTGTGGGGTTGAGAAAGCGCCAGTTTTCAATGCTTCAGTGTTCAACTTCCATTTCCCTCCACTCTGAGACTAAAAAAATGAATTTGTTAAGATTACAAATACCTAATTCTCCACACCAAGGTCCAAGTGCCCTGAAGTCTATTTCATAAAGCAGTTTGTAAAAGGAATTTTCTTACATTCCTGTGTTTCCAATATTATTCTTCTCCACTTGCCAACTTACAACCTTCGCAGCCCTGCCCAGAACCTGGTACATGGTATGCATTCCATAAATATTTGAATAATGAACAAAATTGATTGCATATACCATGTGTCGCAACCCAGAGAGGAATAAACCTGGCTGAGGCTCTGCTGTGACAGATGCCCTGGGCATCTGGTAATGTCCACTCTATACAAATCTGTGATAATCATCAGCTGGTGAGCACTCAATCTAGATAAAACTATAGCAACACCTAGAGGATTAGCGTAACCCAGACCAGTATACCACAAAAGAAATAGAATGAGAAGGACTGAATTCACATTACAGACTGGAAAGATAAAGCAGCTGACTTAAGTATAATTGTATATAATCTTAAGTATAATGTTATATCATAAATGATAAATAAGATATACAGAAAATTTAACGTAGTGAGTTTTTGAATCAGTAAATTTTCTCTGCCTTTCATCTTTCAAGATCTATTTTCTGTAAATTCCTTCAGCTTGCCCTGCACCGATATGGTTCTTCTTTGAACAAGAGCCCACAGCAATAACTGCAGATAATATTATTACCTTGCTTATAATTGTTCAGTCTTCAGATTTTATACATACAGAATCTTTATCAACTGAATTTCTGCAGCTCTGATACTTCTGGTTTCAGTTACTCATAACTCAGGGAGGTTTTGTTTGTCTTCAGGTCATTCTGAAAAGCTAGTGTGAAACAGCAGACTCTCATCCCTAGGGTGGTGCATTTGCATACAACATTCCCCTCTCCTCTGCCATCTCTTTCTCTCTTTCTTTCCCCTGTAGGTCTATCCTTCATGTACCCAGCTGTCCCTGGGTTCTGTGCTGTATTTCTCCAAATATCAACTATGCCCTGGGCAGTTTTGCTTTGTGATGAGGTGGTGTCATAGGAATTTCTTTGAGCAGGAAGAGTAACTTCAAATCGAGTTTACACTAAAGCGGAACCCCCCTGAGCAGAATTCCACACTGTGGGACGCTGCCTGTCTAACACCGTTTAAACACTCATTTGGCTGCAGCAGCTCAAGGACTTCTCTTGAACTATTTCACCCCTCAGTTGTCCAGGCAACACTCATAAGAGTGGAAGTCACAAAAAAATAAAAATAAAAATAACTATGATTTCTTAAGAACACTAATGCCTAGACGTTCAGTCAAGATCGTACCAAAGAGATGTACTATATTTCTCTCAGGAACAGCGTCTAACCATGCATGCCACGAGTTCTGAAAGGGTTACGTAACGATTGGAAATATTGCTTTATTTCACTGAAATAGTTATCAAGGTAGACGTTTGCAAAGAGGAACCGTAACCGTTTTTCTCCCCCAACATCTCGTGTTAAAATGCTGGCGCTCACTTCTTTTTCCTTCAGTGGGAATTGTATCAGCTAAGCCTGATTTTTTTCTCCCATTATTCCCATAGCAATAAAAGGACAAATGCTGACTCTAGCTCTGTTTCTCCTGGCTGCCGCTTAGAGCTACATAACTCCCACCTTCAGCAGCACCGTCGGCACAAATGATTTGCATTGCCTGAGAGAGAGCAGCAAGAAGGATGGCATTCATTCTGTCTGTATCTTTGTGGAGTTTATACGAAATTTCTTTCAGACAGTGATTTTCAAATAAAATTGAACAGACTCCTGACATTTCTACAAACAAGATGGGAGGGTGGGGAGAGTGGAAAAGATGAACAACAGAGGTGATATGGGGGCTGAGGAAAAGGAACAAAGTGGAGACTCTAGGAGAGTTGGGAGAGAAAAGGTGAGCATCAAGAAAGACAGCGGGGAGCAGATGAACGAGACTGCCCACCGCGCTTTCTGCTCTCCAAGTAACTCACTTTGTTCAAAACCCGCCAAATGTAACCTGGGTTTAGGCCGTGCCTCCCTCATTCCCAGCTAAATAGGCATGGGAGGCCCGCATTAGGCTTTTAGTGCCTTTCACCTCACGCTCATTGTCTGAGAATCTGTGACCACAGATACAACCGTGAGCATTTAGACTTCCCCTCTCTGTATCTTCCCAAATCTCTGTGAGTGGACCACTCACCCACTAAAACAAGACTATTTGTTTTCTAACAAGAGAGAGTTCTTTACTGAAGAATTTAATTTAAATAACTTGTTTATAATTAAGGCTATTACTATATTCTCGACACAAACTAATCACAATTGCTCAAGAGAATTCTCTTAAGTTATTCTCAGTATGATTATCAAGAAGACATGCTGAATTTCACAAGGTTTATTATGTAAGTTACTCCACCATCCTACCATTTATGACTGTCTTCTTAGAAAGGAAAAAAAAACCATCCTAATGATACTTGTGTTCTTCGTGACAGAACTAGAGGCAGTGACTAATAAACTATAGCAGGAATGAATCTCAGTCAAAAATCATGTTTAAGGGATGTTTTCTTATTATTTGTTTAACCAGTTTAGCAATCTGGTCATTGACTAGTGGCTTTTGCTGATGGATTAGTCAGCTTTGCTGTGTTAACCCTGAAGTCTCAGTGATTTGCAAACTTGTTAGTGGCTACAGGTTGCCTTTGGTGACTGTTCCGTGGGTCTTCCTGTCCCAGGACCTAGACTGAGGGAACTGCCCCTGTTTGAGACATACCATTGTCAGGACAGAAGGAAAAGAACAAGAAGCTGGATGGAACCACAACATTGCCCTGAAAGTTTCTGTTTGACTGAAGACCGTGTTTCTTGTCTCACATTCAATTGGCCAAAGTAAGTCACATGGTCAAACAGACAATGAGGCAAGGAAGTAGATTTCAGGACCCCAACCTACCAGGAGGGCCTGCGAGTCACATGGCAGTTGGTGGAGATGTAGAATCTCGTACAGGTCATGTAGACCACAACTGAATGCCCCCGAGGTACCCATTTCACCCCATCAAGTTCATAAGATCTGTTGCTCTCTGCCATGCTTAGTGTACAGGAGTCTTTGGAAAGACTAAGATCCCCCGTCAAGAATCTAGCCTCCCAAATGTCCTCTCTGAGATTTTGTCACCGGCCTAAGGCACTGCCATCCTCTTCCCCATCTAGAGACTCTCACTACTCACCCATGCAACTCTCTCTCCTGTCTCCTTTGCTTTGGGAGTTCCAACAACATATTTGCAATGCATTTAAGATTTTACTAAGAGAGAGAAGAAAGCATGGACTTCAAGCAACTTCTGTTTACCACTCTCTTAAAATTCCTGCGGTAATAAAGATTTCACAATTCAATTTGCTTGAAACGATAGAGAAAGGAAAAAATAAAAGCCATAAAAGCAAAGCACACACAAATTTATATTTCAATAAACTATGCCACCACAGAATGAGTTTTCTAATGGCAAAGGCTCTCAGTCCAAGTCGAGGACACATACATTTCAGCACTTCAAAATGTCAAAGCATCTCTTTACTCCAAGATACATTAATTTCAAGATATGTCTTGTACTGGGTGGTGGTTTCTGGAGTTTAGGAAACAAACTGATGGTATAGTTAAAGGCGTGGTCTAGAAATAGCAATTGCCCATAAGATGGGGCCCAGTGAATTATTTTGCCAAATAAAATTTACCAGAGGGCAAAGATAAATAAGCTTAAAGACAGGATAATATCTATTAGAACTAAATTTGAGTAGGACTGTTCTCTGTGGGGCAAGAGTACAAGCCTGTGGGCTGCAAGAGTATAGGTATGGTCAAGCACGTTATGGGAACTGCTTTGAATGAGTCTGTGTCCTTTTTGTATTCATTGACTGCTGCCTCAAACATACTGCCAAGCTGGGATTATAGTCAAAGTTAACTCCAACTGTGGAGATTGAAATATTAGTCTTACTTTGTTTTTCTAAACATTTCATTCAATAATTATACAGTGAGGCAAACAATGTCCAATAATAGCACAATTTTATTAATAAAGTGATGTATTATATATTTCTTGATTCCAAACATGCCTAGAATGCAGTGCTTTATTTTAGTTCAACATGTAGTGCTTCTTGTCAAACACTTTGTGTTAACTTTGCATTGGCATCAGAAGTAAATATAGACCATCTATTCGACAGAGGAATAAATGATGCCGTCAATTTGAGCAAGAGTGTTTATTGATATTAGAGTGACAAAGTCACTAGCAGATTGAGTGAATTCTGCAGTTTGTAGTTTATCATTAGGATGTCCTGAAAAACACTCTTGAAATGCACTAATGTAGATGTGGACATATGTTAGATATGTGACCTTATTTTAAATGTACTCTGCATGTGGCATGAAAATTTCGGGGCAGATAATAAAATTTTTAAAGAATAGAAATGTTTTAAACATGCAGATGAAAGGTTTTGTTAGGTTAATCCCAATTATAATACTAAAAATAGGTATTATTAAAAACCAAATGAAATAAAGACTTTTATTGTGAACATACCAAACCAATTTATTTCTAGAAAAGAAATTTATAAAATAGTATTTTCTAGGCTTGTGAAATTTTATGTAAAGAGTCATTTCTTTCTTGGGTGTTAAAAAATAGCTATGTGAGATCACAACTGTAAGAATAACATTTTACCTAGTTATTTTTGTTATTATTGGCAGTAACATTCTTTTGTAAAGTGGGTGGCAGAAAAACCACGAAGTCAACTGAAACATTTCTTCACGATTTGCTATGCCCACATGGTTTATGTCCCCAGAATGGTAATGGGACTCTACAAGGTACTGGCAGTCATTTTGGCAGGGTTTTTTTGATGTTTGATTTCTCCTCAGCAAGAAAATCAAACCACTTTAAAGACAGAATTGCAGATATATGAATGTTCCCCATCTCAAATTATATGGAATAAGGTGGTCAAAATACGTAATGAGGGGCTGGCCCGGTGGTGCAGCGGTTAAGTGCACACGTTCTGCTTCGGTGGCCCAGGGTTCTTGGGTTCGGATCCCGGGTGCGGACATGGCACTGCTTGGCACACCATGCTGTGGCAGGTGTCCCACATATAAAGTAGAGGAAGATGGGCATGGATGTTAGCTCAGGGCCAGTCTTCCTCAGCAAAAAGAGGAGGATTGGTAGCAGTTAGCTCAGGGCTAATCTTCCTCAAAAAAAAAAAATACATAAATGTGTATAAGTATATTATAACTTTGGTGTTGGGAAACCTTTGGAGAGATTGAATGGGGCACGTGAATTATATAGAGTGATCTGCTTAGTTGATAACTAGAAATAGCCAGGTTTAGCAAAAGGTAAAAAAGTTATAGAAGTAAAATATAAACTGACTATGGAAATATAGTTTATTAGGTTTCAAACTTGCATAGTATAACTTCTAAATTTAAATATTATGATCATCTATTTTTTTTTTTTGGTGCCTCCTGTTTCTTAGATTTTTGAAGATAGTCTCCATTTGGGCCATAATACTTCATTTACTAGATTTGTTTTGAGTTTCTCCAAGGAATATAATTCATTGAGTGAATACTAGTTTGACATGGCTACTTGTGTTATATTTGCATACATTTTGTTTAAGTTTAAAATCATATAAGTACTTGAAAATCATTTCATAACTGTTAGAAACTGGAAGGCATCAGTTTGGGAGTCAGGAAATAAAAGTTCTGATTCCAGTTCTACCGTTAATAAGCTGTGTAACCTTGAACAAATCACATATTTATTTTGAAAGTAGGAAGCACACAAATTCTAAACAAAGAAATGTCAGTTTTGCTTTGATTCAGTTTGTTTTCTGTTAAATGAGGGGGATGGAGGAGATGAATAACTTTTCTTTCAACGTTTGCTATTTCTTGATTTTATGATTTACTTATCTTTGTCTGATTCTCTTAAAATAACTCATTTAACCTTTCAGAAGTTCAGAGGTTGAGGCAAACTAAGTCTTCTCTGCCTGAAAGCCTGTCTTGTAAACTTTAATGACCTTTTCCATGTCAACATCAGAATACTGTTACATATATACTCTTGTCTGTAAGGAAAAACTTAGAAGTTACAACCTGAGAAAACCTAAGATCGTATGTTTGGTTCACTCATCAATTGGTCAGTTGGTTTTTTCCCTGTAAATCTCTTCCAGGGTCAGATAAGGCATAAAATAATGATAATTCTTCTAATAGATCATAATGGCAACCGTAGAAGCTTGGAGGAAAAGATGGGAGGACTGTCTCACCATGTTGCGGGGAGGAGGCGTGGGGAATGGAGAGGGGGGATTACTTTTAGACTTTGAAAGCAATTTGGAATTCAAGCACATTGTTGAATCAAAAAGATCCCATGAGAAGTTACCACCTTTATGTTATTCCTCTCCAAAATCCACAAGGGCGTCAGAATGAAGAGTTGGGAGTCTTGTACGGGGAGCATTAAGTAGCATCCCTCTTTCTCACCCAAGGTTCTGAGCAAAGAGAAAAATTAAACGGGGCACTAAGACACACAAGCAACAAAATCTCACCTTATAACCTCATAGAAGTTTAGCTTTGTGTGAAAACCCAAAGTGCCTACTAACCAAACTCCAGAGTTAAGCAGACCTACCCACCCAGGTCCAAGTAGTCATGGAGAGAGGTGCTCTCCAAAAGAAGTTGTGTAATAATTAACTTACAAAAGGCCAAATTTCTTCCAGTACAAAACATTTATAAGATTGCCTTCATATTTAAGACTTGTGTGTAAAATGCCACAGTGAAAATGAATGCTTAATTCTGAGCTATTGTAGATATTTCTATTTGGGTGGAAATTTTCAGATGCCCAAAGAAGTATGAACTATGAGACCTCATGAATTAAGGTTACTTTAAATGAGGCTCCTCCCTCTGTGCTACGAAGGCAACCAAAACCATATTGTTCGCCAGTCCAAACCGCCTCAGTCCAAAAGTCTTTTGGCTGTGATAAATGCTTACTCAAGTCCAATAGGTAATACGTGTGCAATCTTCTGTGAAAAAGAGAGATATAAAGTGGCCAGAAGCAAAAACCTCATCCAGTACTAGAACATTTATTCTAATAATATATGTAATGAATTAGGGAAGTCTTAGAAGTGATAACAGAATATTATCATTATTAACTTTCCCCTCTTACAAAGTTCCCCAAGAATGTAATTCTAAGGCTACTGACTTAGCTCCCTCTTTTAAATATCAGTTTGATATCATCAGAATGTATCACTTCTTTCATTTGTTATTTGTACATTCTAACAAATTTCACCCTCTTATTCTTCTTTTGCCCAGATTAATTAACATTGGTCATACGATTGCTATTACTTTACTATTTCTTTCCACTCACAAATTCTACTTTGCTTTTTTACATCCTTTTTTTCCACAGCCTCTGGCTTCAGTTATTTTCTTTTGCATGATTTTTTTTTCTTATCATCTTTAGAATTTCCTATCTAATTGGCTTTTACTTTTGTTTCACTTGTCTTCCTAAAGAATCATTCTTCTTCCATTTTTCTATTGCCCACTACACTGCTTATTCCCAACATTTCTTTTTATTTTTTATTTTTATTTTTAAAGTTTGGTACCTGAGCTAACAACTGTTGCCAATCTTTTTTTTCCCCCCCTGCTTTTTCTCCCCCAATTCCCCCAGTACGTAGTTGTATATTTTTAGTTGTGAGTCCTCCTAGTCGTGGCATGTGGGATGCTGCCTCAATGTGGCCTGGTGAACAGTGCCATGTCTGCGCCCAGGATCTGAACCCGTGAAACCCAGGGCTGCGAAGGCAGAATGTGCGAACTTAACCACTTGGCAATGGGGTCGGCCTCCAACCAACATTTCTTTTTATTCTTCCTGATTTGCTGTCTGTTAACATACACTTCTTTTACTTTTTGTTCCTAGCTGTGATTACTTGATTTTCTTTTTTATTTTGTTTAAATGCATATCAATACGTTACCAAAAGTTTGGTCTCTGATCCCGATGCCAATCCAAATAAGCAGAACAGAGTCTTGGGAGGAAAAGGAAAGGTTTTACTTTGCCAGGCAGAGGGAGCAAAGCAAAGGGCCAGTGCCCCAAAAGTTGCTTGCTCCCTCGTTAAGAAACGGGTAGGGGTTTTTATTTGGGGTTTTAGGTAGAGGAGGGGGGCCATGGACTTCTTGGTCAGCATTTTCCCATCGGCCTGTGTCTGGGGCTGCTTCAAGCAGAGGAGACAAAGGATTTCTCAGATGAGTGTCCTTGGCTGTTTTTCTCCATGGTGGAAGGTAGACTCTGATGTCAGGAAGCCAGGGAGTTGGGCCTGGGAAGCTTCAGTTTCTTGATATTCTCTAGACATTAGTTTCCCTGTAAAAGAACTTCCAAGTTCCCAGGATTAGCCACAACTTTAGTGGGAACCCAGCATGAGGCCATCTGGACTTAAACAATTTGTAACTTCTATTTGGCTCTATAGCTCAGGGAGTCAAAGGTTAAAGAAACAAATATTTACATATGAGTGTAACTAAAGAACCACAGAACTGGAAATGTGTGCTTTTAGTTTTAACCCATATATGCTGGGTTCACTGTAGGGGAACCAATGTCAGGGCTGATATTAACTAAGAGCCAGTAACATATATTCGTCTTGAAAATACATTGGTCTCTTTGAAGTCTTTTCTGGCCAAGAAAGTTACGTTGTCTTATCTCTTTTGAAAGGAGTGACGGCCCCTCTGTCAATCCAAAGACATATTTAAATGTGGGTTCTCATGTAAAGAGAAAGGTGTAAGCCCAAACCACAGTTTCTGTGAGGTTTCCTCCTCCCTCATCTTATGAAGTATAGTTTCATATATTAGGACCATTTAAGGTATTCAGTTATGAATTTTTACGCTAAAGAGTGAAGTTCAAGTGTAAATGGAAAACTCATGATTTATTTCTATATTTTTTAGCATAGTATGTATAGATTCCCAATATAATTTAGAACTTTTTTCCATAATGTTACTGACAAAATATTAATGTGTAATTGTATTTAACAGTTTTTAGATATTCTATAAGTAAACCTATGGGATGTTATAATTTAAAATTTTTTTTATTCTTATAATTGATGTAATAAAAGATAGTATTTGAATTATAAGGTCTGCTTAGAATTGAAGAAACACTTTCATTAACCTCAGTTTGATGCCATTATAATATGAGTTAAATTACCCACATATAAATGTAATTCCAGTGTCTGAACTAATTTATAATTACAAAGCATACATTTGAAGCGATCTGTTTGTCAGTGTAAAATGCTTGTCTTCTATCTTCCTGGTTGTTTGCTTCTCCAGTTGGCACTGACAGCAAATGATCAGGAAAGTTGCCTGGAGGCCTGTTCTCAAATGGACTATTTCTGAAGAATAGAGAGGCTTTTAGTAACTCTTTCTGTTCTATCCACACAACTTTAGAGACAATGACGTCCAATGGGGCGCTCCCTTTGAAAGGCAATGACTGACCACAATGGTCATATATATTTAAAATATACCCATATACGAAATCTTAACATCTACAGATTAAGAAAAGTGTTAAAACAGTGAAATGGAAAGGATGAAACCAAATGGATTGGCAGACATACCAGATAAATGCAAATGAGAAAAAAGTAGGAGTCATATGAAATCAGACGAAATTGTCTTCAGAGGGAAAGAAATTAAAGTGAGACAAGGACTATTTAAGGTAATAAAAGGTTCAAGCCCCTCCAAAGATCTGATCATAAGCAATGTCCACACATCAAATAATGCAGCCTTAAAATTCATAGAGCAAAAATTACAAGAACCACAAGAATAAATGAAGATACATTAAAAGTAAACTTTAATTCACCTCTCTCAACTCATATAGGTCAATTAGAACAAAAATATGTACAGTTATAGAAAGTCTAAATACCATAAGAAAAAAGAAATTTAATAGAGATATGCTGAACTCTATAGCTTTAAAACAAGTGTGTGTTCTTGGGAAAGTCATTTAAAAAACAATCTCTAATAAGAGAAAAAAGGAAATCTAAACAAATTCCAAGAAACAGAAATGGTACAAGCTACAGTATTGGATTATAACACAATACAACAGTATAAATAAACAAATTACTGGAAAAAAAGTCTATCATTTGGAAATGTTAAACACTTTGTCTTACATAGCTCTTTTCTTTTTTAAAGATTTTATTTTTCCTTTTTATCCCAAAGCCCCTGGTACTTAGTTGTGTATTTTTAGTTGTGGGTCCTTCTAGTTGTGGCATGTGGGATGCTGCCTCAGCATGGCCTGATGAGCGGTGCCATGTCCGCGCCCAGGATTCGAACTGGCATAACCCTGGGCTGCTGAAGCAGAGGGCGAGAGCTTAACTACTAGGCCAGGGGGCCAGCCCCTTACATAGCTCTTATAATGAGGAAGAATTTGAAAACAAAGTTCATTTTAAGAATTTTCTGGTTATTTTTGTTTGTTTATTTTTCCATATGAAGTTTCAAATAGCTTTGTGTAGTTCTAATTTTTTTCTGTTGTTTTTGTGTTGGCTGCATTTAAGTTATTAATTAATTTAGGAAGATTTTGCCTATTTTATCATTTTCTTATCTGAGAATAAGATATGCCTTTCCATCCATTTATATTTCTTTATAGGTTTATTCAAAGCTTTTAAAAAAATTCTTACATCGTATTTACAAAATTTTCATCAATTCTATTTTTCTCTTTTAAATGTACTATTTTTTAGGTTCACAGCAAAACTGAGCAGAAGTACACAGTTCTCATATATGTCCAACCCCTACACAAGCACAGTCCACTATCAACACTGCACACCAGAGTGGTACACTTGTTACAACTGATGAGCCTACATTGACACATCATTCTCACCCAAAGTCCATAGTTTACATAGAGTTCTCTCACAGTGTTGAAGGTTATACGAGTTTGAGCAAATGTGTAATGACATGTATCCACCATTGTAGTATTATACAGAAAGCTTTCACTGCCCTAAAAATCTTCCGTGCTCTGCCTATCCATCCTTCCCTGCTCTAACCTCTGGCAACCACTGATTTTTTTACTGTCTCATAGTTTTGCCTTTTCCAGAATGTCATCTAGCTGGAATCATACAGTATGTGGCCTTTTAAGATTGGCTTCTTCCACTTAGTAATATGCATTTACGTTTCCTCCATATTGTTTCATGGCTTGACAGCTCATTTTGTTTAGTGCTAAATAATATTCCTTTGTCTGGATGTACCACCGTTTATTTATCCATTCACCCAGTGAAGTACATCTTGGTTGCTTCCAAATTTTGGAAATTATGACTAAAACTGCTGTAAACATGTGCAGGTTTTTATGTAGACATAGATTTCAGTTCATTTGGGTAAATACCAAGGAGAGCACTTGCTGGATCATATACTAAGAATAAGTTTTGTTTTGTAAGAAATTGTCAAACTATCTTGCAAAGTGGCTGTACTATTTGCCATTCCAAATAGCGAAGAATGAGCGTTCTTCTTGCTCCACATCCTTACTAGCATCTTTTGTTGTCAATGTTCTGGATTTTGGCCATTCTAATAGGTGTGTAGTGGTATCATTATTGTTTTAATTTGCATATCCCTGATGACATATTATGTGGAGTTTTTATATGCTTATTTGCCACCTGTATATCTTCTTGTGTGAGATGTCTGTTAAAGTCTTTGGCCCATTTTTTAATCAAGTTGTTTGTTTTCTTATTGTTGAGTTTTAAGAGTTCTTTGTCTATTTTGAGTAACAGTCTTTTAACTTGCTTTGCAAATATTTTCTCCTCGTCTGAGCCTTGTCTTTTCATTCTCTTGATGCTGTATTTCATAGGGAAAAAGGTTTTAATTTTAATTTAGTCCAGCTTATCGATTATTTCTTTCATGAATTATGCTTTTTTGTGTTTATCTAAAATGTCTTTGCCAAACCAAAGGTCATCTCAATTTTCTCCTAGGTTATCTTCTAGGAGTTTTATAGTTTTGCATTTTACATTTAGGTTTGCGATTCATTTTGAGTTAATTTTTGTGAAAAGTGCAAGGTCTGTGTCTAGATTCAGTTTTTTGCGTATTGATGTCCAGTTGTTCTAGCATCATTTGTTGGAAATAACTATCTGCTCCATTGCATTGCCTTTGCTCAGATATCAAAGATCAGTTGACTGTGTTTGTGTGGGTCTATTTCTGGGCTCTCTGTTCTGTTCTGTTGATCTGTTTCTCTATTCGTTTGCCAATATCACACTGTCTTGATTACTGTAGGTTTATAGGAAGTCTGGAAGTCAGGTAGTGTCAGTCATCCTTATTTTCTTTTCCTTCAACATTTTGTTGGCTCTTCTGGGTCTTTTGCCTCTTTAGGCAAACTTTAGAATCAGTTTGTTGATATCCATAAAATAATTTGTTTGGATTTTGATTGAGATTGCATTGATCAATAGATCAATAGACCAACAGAGATCAAGATGGGAAAAACTGACATCTTGATAATATTGAGTCTTCCTATCCAAGAGCAGGGAACATCTTCATTTATTTAGTTATTCTTTGATTTCTTTGATCAGTTTTGTAGTTTTCCTCATATAGACCTTATGCGTAATTTGTTGGATTTATACTTAAATATTTCAGTTTTGGGGGTGCTTATGAAAATGATTTTGCATTTTTAATTTCAAATTCCACTTGTTCATTGCAGGTATATAGGAGAGTGATGGACTTTTGCATATTAATTTTGTATCCTGTAACTTTGCTGTAATTGCTTATTAGTTCCAGGAGTATTTTTGTTAATTCTTTTGGATTTTCTACACAGACAGTTATGTCATCGCGAACAAAAACAATTTTATTTCTTCTTTCTCAATTTGTATACCGTTTATTTCCTTTTCTTGTCTTATTGCATTAGCTAGGACTTCAGTACAATGTTGGAAGGGAATGGTGAGAGGTAAAATCCTTACCTTGTTTCTAATCTTAATGGAAAAGCTTCTAGTTTATTCCACTCTTTTAAAAAATGCATGCTGTTCTTCTAAAGGAAATCTATTGAGTTTTTTATGTTACTTTTGAACCCAGACCCCCTAATTCCCCTTCCACTTGTAGGAATTTTTCAGATGTTTCTATTGAGCTTTCTAGGCATATAATCATATAATATGCAAATAACTGTAATTTTACTTCCTTCATTCTTCTTATTAAATAATGTAATTATTTGTCACATTTAATTGGATTGGTTTGTACCTCCAGAAAATTGTTAAATAATAGTGTTTATTTTTTCTTGTCTTTAATGAAAATATATATACGATTACTTTGTAAAGTTTGTTGCTGACTTTACGGTTCATATAAATAAATGTGTATATTTATATTTTTAACATACTATAAAGGTAGCATTGTGTGTCAGTGGAGAAAAGTTAGCTCAATCAATAATTAATTTTGGAACAACTGGGAAAAAATGGATCTCTAACTCACTCCATGTAGAAAAAATATTCCAAATAGATCAAAGATTTAAATTTATAAAATTAAACCATAAAAATGCAAGAAGAAAATGTACTAAATGATATCCAGGGACCTGGATGCTTTCCTAAGCCTGACATAATATCTAGAAGCCAAAGAAGAGTTAGAGTTAGATCATCATATTAGTATTTTAAAATTTTTAGTTAAAAAATTTTTAACCTGTATCGCAAAAACACCTTAATGTTAAAAAAAATTACTTTTTTTAAAAGACCCCACATCCAAAATTAAATGGTTCGTGTAGTAAAAAGGTACTATAGGAGGCAAGCCCCATGGCTGAATGGTCAAGTTTGCATGCTCCTCTTCAACGGCCTAGAGCTTCACCAGTTTGGATCCTGGCCGCGGACATGGCACCACTCATCAAGCCATGCTGAGGCGGCATCCCACATGCACAACCAGAAGGACCTACAACTAGAATATACAACTATGTACTGGGGGGCTTTGGGGAGAAAAAGGAAAAATAAAATCTTTTAAAAAATAAATAAATAAATAATTAAAAGGTACTATAAATTAAAAAGGAAAAGAAATGAAAACATGAACTGTTATTTAAATAGGCAGTTACAGAAAAGAAAATAAAAGATAGCTCTTAAACGTGAAAAAAGTTCAGCTCTCTCATAGAAAGAGAAATGCAAATTCAAACTGTAATATGACCCCATTTTTACCCCAATCAGATTCGAAATATTGAAAATATGAGAACACATTATGTGTTGAGGATGTAGATGAACAGGCACGGTGTTACGTTGCTGTCAGCAGGATCACTTGGTGCACGTTTCACAGAGAGGAATTTTGCAATAATATCACGATTAAAGATTCACTTTTTGTCCAGCCGAGTCTACCCTTAGAAACTGATGCCATAAATATATCCACATATATGTGAAAGTATGTGTATAAAATATTTTAGTTGCACCTTTATTTATAGTAGCAAAAGATTGGAAACAACTTGAACAACTATCACTGGGAAATTGATTCAATGAATTATAGCAGGTAAAACAATGGAAAACCATGTAGCCAATAAAAAGAAAGAGTTGAATCTATAAAAACTGATAAGGAATTAACTCTAATATATGTTTTATGTGAAAAATGCAGGATGCAGAACAGTTTGTTTAGTAATATACTGTGTGTATGTGTTTTTAAATTGAAAATGTGTGAGTATACATACACTCATGTGATTGGCATGTACCTATTACATACCTGGAAAAATATATGGAGTCAGATAACAGTGGCTACCTTTGGGAATGGGAATTAAGTGCTGGAGAAGAGGGTGAAAGGGAGAATTTACACTGTATTTTCTTTTAAAGATTTTATTTTTTTTCCTTTTTCTCCCCAAAGCCCCCCAGTACATAGTTGTATATTCTTCATTGTGGGTCCCTCTCGTTGTGGCATGTGGGATGCCGCCTCAGCGTGGTTTGATGAGCAGTGCCATGTCCACGCATAGGATCCGAACCAACGAAACACTGGGCCGCCTGCAGCGGAGCGCGTGAACTTAACCACTCGGCCACGGGGCCAGCCCCTATATTTTCTTTTAAATGTTTTGCATTTATATCATTTATACATATTTTCTATAAAAAACACTAATTAGTTAAAAAGCCATACGTAATCTATGTCATAATACTTCCCTTATGAGAAAATGCACCATATTTATTATCCCTAAACTTCTATTTCCGAATAAATAAATGCCAATATTTTCCTGATGCCTTATGGAAGAAATAGAGTTTTAAGGCAAAACATTCCTTTTCCATTGATTTAGATTTATTGATTTAACTTTCCTGTTCTTCCAGGCCCTAAACTGATTGCAGGTAGATTGTAAGAACTTCTGAAAGTTTCGTTAGTTCACTTAACAGATAGAGGGTACACATTTAGTCTTGAATCCACTCTTGTTTCTGATTACCCACTGAAAAATATGGTCATAAACCTCACCGCCATGGGAACCTCCTTCAGTGAAATTTGAGGTCCCTATAGGACTCCTCACAAAATAGTTATGGCTGCAATCTTATTATTGCAGTTCGTATACACCAAAGCTGCAATTAACTGTATCATTGCTTGCTGATCTTAATGAGTTAATGCAATGTCCAAATGAAACTTGTGGCCAAGCAGTAGTTTAGGCTCTGGGAAGTTTTGGCTCAGTAATATCTGTGAAATTTGAGCTTTTATTAAATACGCTTTAGAACAGTACATTTGGGATTTGGCCTCTGGCATCAGATCAGGTCTGACTCTGATATAGGGAGCTGAGAGTTTGCCTCAGGTCCTCATAATATGTTTAGCACTATAGGACTATAGAATCAGCAAGAATGTCATTCTTGCTTTAGCGAAGAAAAACACTTCAGTTCCTATTGAGCTTATGGCACCCCGTCTTCTTTCTGATCATTTTTTCCCGAAATAGGGAAATCCAGTTGTCTCCTGCACCTACAGCTATCTTTTCCCACCTGTGCCCCAGTCTAGTAATCTCTTTCCAGCTGAGTCTTTCTCTCATTCTTAGCCATATAAATGGCATTTGTCAAACCTTGGACCATCTCATTCTGTATGTGCTCAAGATAGCCAACCTTAGCGTGGCTGATGACGTGAGCAGGTCACAGTTGCAGTTGTCTCAATCTCAGAATAGATGAAGACTCCATCAGGACAGCAGGGACTATTTGATTGGGCATCAAGGCTGGCTGCAGCAAACTGTTCTCACCAGCTTGGTCAGGAGCCACCTGTCAGGACTAAAGGGTTGGATTTTATATCCTCTCAGAGACAACTCCCTTTCCACTTCATCCTGTTGATGAACTAACCATTGCCTCTACGGGGCTAAATCCTTATCTTCTGGGTGGCTCACAGGGTGAACAGCCCATTAGGGACATGGTGGTATTTAGTCTAATGTACTCTAATTAAGGCTATACTTGAACTACTTTCTTAAGTTATGGCACAGTTCCTGTACTGGCAAAGCACAGGAATTACTAAACATGGGACACTTAACAAAACCAGAGATAGAAAATACGTCTGTTAAGCCAAACTTATAGAAGCAGAAAGCAGAATGATGGTTGCCAGGGGCCGAGGGAGGGGGAAATGGGGAGTCAGTATTCAATGGTATGAAGTTTCAGTTATGCAAGATGAACAAGTTCCGAGATCTGCTGTACAACTTCGTACTTATAATACTGTCTTGCACATTTAAACATTTATTAAAATGGCAGGTCTCATGTTAAATGTTCTTACCTCAAAAAAATTTATATCTAGTAATTACATTTCAGTTTAATTAGAAACAAAATTTCAATCCTTTAGTTCATATTTCATGACAAGAGTTTATAGATATTAAGATCTTCCCTTAATCTCCTTAAAATACCAGCATTCTTTTATTCTTTTTTTTTTTTTTTTTTTAGGACTTTCATATGCAGAGTAAATGGTAATTAAAATGTGCAGGATGACAAGATGGAGCAAACAGTGCTTGTACCACCAGGACCTGACAGCTTCAACTTCTTCACCAGAGAATCTCTTGCGGCTATTGAAAGACGCATTGCAGAAGAAAAGGCTAAGAATCCCAAACCAGACAAGAAAGATGATGATGAAAATGGCCCAAAGCCAAATAGTGACTTGGAAGCTGGAAAGAACCTTCCGTTTATTTATGGAGACATCCCTCCAGAGATGGTGTCAGAGCCGCTGGAGGACCTGGACCCGTACTATATCAATAAAAAAGTGAGTGTTTTTTATCAGGCTTATTTTACTGCTAATTGCCTACTGCATACCTTGGACTCTTATAGCACCAACATATGCTGAATTAGCACAAAAGTCTTGAGTATCCTTCCGTTCAAGAAGTAAAACACATTTGCTTATGTTTTATGCATATATAAGAAACGCTAATTGATTATATCGTAACAGATGGTGCTGTCCTACATGTGCCAAGACAGATAAGTTGTAGGCAGCTAATTTATCAAATTTAAAAAATCAGAGATTTTATTTACCATACGGTTTTATGTGTTTTCTGCACTTGAAAATCCTGAAATTATCACAAGTTATAAAGACTTCAAAAATATTACTGTTCCTTTCTCATGGAACAAAATTTGACGCCACAGGGTTTTCAATTTCTATGCCATGTTATATATAATAAATCAGTTAATTTCCTGAAGAAACTTTTTTCCACTTGGAAAAGAACATTCTTGTATAAACTACAATTTTAAAAATTATTCAATCTTTTGATGAAAATATATTAACATTGCCAAGAATTAACAAAAATGTAGTATTCTGAAGAACCCATAAATGATATCTGAATGACTGCATTTTCTATGTCCATACTTGAAATGAATACCTTGTATGAAGCAGCCAACTTTTCATTATGACCATAATTTCATCAAACCAAGAAGAAAAACAAAGAAAAAGATAAAATCAAAAAGATTATTGTATTTATTTTAGATTAAATTTATGACTAGTTAATTTGCAATATTTTATCATCTTTTCACCTGACACAATACATTTGTGAACTCTTGGTGGAAGGGTAAGGCACAAAGATTGTAATTAAGCAAATGAAATTTTTTAGCTGGACATGGACCTTAAAATACGCCCCCCCCCCCCCCCCCGATTTTGAGAGTTGCTGGCACAGTTCTGTATCAAATTAGTCCTCTTTAAATGTATAAGTTTGGCAATTGTAATATGTAGATTTTATAAATCGCTTCTCAGTGACTACTACAGTTTCAGAGGTAAAACCTCACTATATTCAGGTTTTTTTAACTTTTCAGGATATAGACAGTTTAAGTGTAACACACTTTCCCTTTTTAAAAACTGATTTGCCTATTTTACAGTAAGGGAAGAGATAAAGAATCATTTTCCATAGATTTCATTATCTTTTATTAACTTTGCTTTTTAACATAATATTGTTAAATCTTAATAGGTAAGAGATTATCCATTTCATAACTGCCACTTAAATTATGAGAAAAGTTACACTTTAGCATTAAATCAGTCCTTTAGAAATTAATTTAATATGATATCTGAAGAGCTAAAGCCTAAATTAAGTAAACAATGAAGGGTTTCTTTGTATAAGGAAAGTAAAAATGCAGGTAATCCAATTATTCAAGCGTTTTAACTTATTTAAAATTACTTCATTTTTGAAGTAATGACTCTGATGTGTTCGAGACAGAAATTCATTCACATCATAGAATTTGCTACTTTATTCATAGCCATTGGGCATATTCAGTCTGTTCAGAGCTGCTCTTATCAGGGGTTAGTGGGCTCCATCCTCAGCAGGTCTTTTCTTACCCCCCAGACATCCAACCTCCAGTTTTCCAATAGTAAACACCATCTAAAAATTATTATAGTCACCCAGAGTCTACCCCTTCATCAAACAGGGCCGAAGTTTAGCATGTCAGCTCATATGCTGTGTCCTTATTAGTAGAACGATAAATGAATACTTTGAGAAAGACCAAACTAATGCATGTTGACAAGGGCAGCAATTCTTCTTGTGGAAACCAGATTATCCAATCAATCTTTTCCTTTAAATTGAAGAGTTTCAGACTGATAAAGCTTGTTATCTTGAGGGGATGTCCCCAAACAAAATGGTCCATGATTGATTTATAATGAATCATCTATAACAAAGGATATAAAGACAGATGGAAATCAAAATTATGCAAACTCTCTCAAATAGTTAAGAGAAAGCTCTTAGAAACTGAAGGTGAAAGACCAACTCTGAAGGAATGACTAGTCAGCCAGATTCTTGGGCTGAAGTAACCCTTATAAACTTTGTTAAGTTCACATTCAAACTTGCCGTTAGCATCTTCCATCCTTATCTTCAAATGCACATTGTGCGAGGAGGGAAAACATTTTGCCATTCTGGAACAAATCATAGTGTGCAAGTAGAACAACTTGCTAAGAGAAATATCGTTATCAGGAAGGAGTTTTCCCCAAGGTCAGGCACATCCATTGCTTTCACACTGAGCTGACATCAAGTAAGTCTTCAAATGTAAGCCATTCAACAGCAAAACAAATGAAACTTTTTGCAGGACTGCAATGCTTAAAAACTAACATGGCAAGCTTAGGATGCATAATTGAGCTAGATATTTGAAATTTCCCTCTTTTACATTTTCACGTTTTAAAATTTTCTACAGTTGCCTCTACACTGTTTTCTAGTCTCAAATTTTCTTTCATAATTGGATTATTTCAATATTGAGGAATAGTCTTAAATTCTGAATTAGTTTGCTCTGATTAAAGTTAGAATGTGGGCTGGCCCGGTGGCATAGTGGTTAAGTTCACGTGCACTGCTTCGGCAGCCTGGGGTTCACAGGTTCGGATCCCAGGCACGGACTTACACACCACAGCTCATCAAACCATGCTGTGGTGACATCTGACACACAAAACAGAGGAAGATTGCCACAGACGTTAGCTCAGGGCAAATCTTCCCCACCAAAACAAACAAACAAACAAGAAATAAAGTTGGAATGCTTAGAAAAATAATAGCCTTTTAAAACTAATGAATATTTCTTTTGATATTTGATGACCAATTTTATTTTAGTGACTTGCATATCTGAGATTGGCAGGGTGATCTTCATTAAAACAATGCAGTACGCACACAGTGGTCCTGCCGTAGATAAAGGGTCTAATGGTGGAAGTGTCACTGAGGAAAATAACTTCTTAGGATACGATTTCTCACCATTATTGGTAGTGGGGATGTGGATTTTATTGCCTGGATGAATTGGAATATGCAAACATCAGTCAGGTCAGTGGTTTCTCTAAGGTTTAACTCAAGTACAATAATTAATATGTCATTTGTATCTATATAGAAGATCTCTGATTTCTTTTTTTAATAATATATAGAATAAACAAAACAAGCCTACGATAAAAATGGTTGAAAAATCTATTTTTATGCTATATTTTAGATTAAAGTACAGTGGTATACATAAAAGGAATTCATGTGTAAGGAATAGAAGTGACATGAACCACACCGAAGTTCTCTGGGATCTCCTACAAAGACAATGTCAGTGAGTTTAAGGAAATGTCACTGCTGAGAGTTTATTTTCAGATGGCGTATGCCCACATAGTTTGTTCTTCTTTGCCCCAGTTTAAAATTTACAAATTATGTAATGTTCAAAAATTCTCCTAAAATTGTTAAAGTAGTTTAATCCATGGTCAGTGATATTGTAGTAGTAACTGAAGAAATAGTCGCAACCATCTCATGAACATTCCTGGTGCACGGAAACATTTTCAGACTCTCAGATATTTTAAGCCTTCAGAAGTCCAAGGTAAAAACTAAGGAATGAAATAACAGTGCTTTCAGAATAGAGTCACAGAATTTTCTCTACCATGTTAGCCCTGGTCTTGTGGTCTTCAGAACATGATTCCAGGTTAGGTTCCTTTTGTTTGTTTATTTACTTTAGCTGTGTGCCAAGGCACATTTTATCCTGTGAACACACCTTTTTTTCCTTATGAGATTTTTTTTTCACAGTTTCCTTTCATAGCTTGGGTTGATTTTGCACCATTTGGCTGTACGTTCAAATTCTTCACCCACTCTTTAGTACAGAAAACTTCTCCCTTCTCATGTTCTTCTTAAAATTACAGATGACTCATTCGTACCATGAAAGGAAATATCTTTTTTGACAGTGTAACAGTGTACTGGAAATAGAATGAGGTATTTTGGATCTATAGTGAAAATGGATGTTTGTTAATTATGGAATGTAGAAATGTATCCATTTAAAAATGTTCTTTCTTTGATTGCCCCGTGGACCATTTAAAAACAACTTGTTCTCCCTTTTTGTCAGCTTTTCTAAAAACGATGCATAATCCCTCTTTATGAGGGCTGCGTGAAGGGTCATACATGAACTTGGGATTTCAAGTCCGTGCCTGGTCTGTCATTGCTGCCGAAGTTTGTAGTTGTTATATTGGGTAACGAGAGTTATTTGTTTTGTTTTTAATTGGGCTTAGGAAGTTTTCTTGCAAAAGTAATTTAATAGAAAATCAAAAAAGTAGATGATAAATGAAAGTTTGTGATTCCATGAATTGTTATATGAATACTCCCCAATTTACAATTTTTCTTTGCATATTATTAGCTCCTCTAGAATTACCAGTCACCCAGGATCTCCCTTACATCCAAGGCGTTATAGTTGACTTCCAAATCTTTCTCCTCCCCACCTCTTATTTCTTCCTTATGCACCTTTCTTTTTTATCACCTTCCCATCTCTGTCTCAGAAACAATCCCAAGATGATGATGGTAGTAAAATAATGGTTGGCATTTATTAAGGACCTGCTGTATTAGTAAGAGACCCTTTGACTGAAAGTGACCAAAACCCAACAGAAACTAGCTTTTGAAAATAAACAAACTAATTAATTAATTACTTAATGTATCTGCGAGGTGAAAATATGTTTTCTGCACATGAAGTCTTAGAGGAATGATATCAAACAGGAAAATTCCAATGTGAAAGTTGGCCCTTCTTTCAAATGTACAAGTGTTCATATGTGCATATATTTGAGAACCAGACAGACACACATTTTTAATATTTTAATTCTTATATTTCTGTGGCACTTTGGAATTCATCAAGGGCATTCACGTCTTTTATTTCACTTCACCCTCAAAACAACCCTGAGGTTAGTATTGTCATAATCTCCATTCAGATACAGAAATCGACATGGAGTAATTAGCTCCAAGTTCTCACACAGCAAGTCTGCATTAAAGCTGGGCCTCAAATTAGTCCTTTCCAGTCAATGAAAAAGCAACTGAGCATATAATAGTGTACCACACCCATGGTGTGGGAAAACAGAGAGGACTGAGAAATATTCGACCCCAGCTTTTATCATTTCACCTGTGGTTATAGTTTCTCCTCTCTGTCTGAGACAGAGGCAGAGGCATCCACAAGCCTGGCTCGTAAGAGCCCAGCTAAGCACCTCCTATGGGGTCATCTTCTGCGCTGGCCCCACTCCTACTGTCCCACCCAGCTAAAGCCTGGGGACAAGCAATGTTAGACTCTTCTCTAAAGACAAATTCTTCTTTGCATGAGCTTAAAGAAGAGATAAAAAGAAAAAGAACCTGATTGTAAAGCATCAAGCCCATGGACATATTTTGTTTGACTCATGAAATATTGTTTAAAATTTTGAGTTAGTTTCTGAGACTTATAAATCAGGAGATTATACACACACACATGCATCACCATGCATATTTAGGATTTCTCTTACAGTATCAAATTTGGCATCACTGATTCGCATACCAAAAATTGTTAGGTGCCTTGCACCTAGCTCTGCGGGCATTTTGGTTTATGATCTCCGGCTTAAAGACCACATGTGGAATTAGGTGAAGGCTGTGTATTAGAGTTTGGTGGGTCACAGGCAGGCAAGTGCCACAAGTTCTTGTTTAGGCTGATTATCCCCAGAGTAAAGGGAAGATAGAATGAGACTGGTAGAGAGAACCGTTTTTAAATACTGCATTGCTCACTTCAGAGTCAGGTAGAGAACTTGTGGAGAAAACCTTCCATCCCCCAGTAAGCCAGAAAAGGGAGGAAATCTTGGCCTGAATCCACAGGTTATAATAGATAGGCAGGGAAGTAGGTGTGACCAGTTAGAGAGCCCAAAGAAAAAAAATAGAATTAGTGGCCATGGAATTGGCCCGGAATGAGAAAAGTCCCCAGAGATATGTACTAAAAGGAATCTCTTGACTTTCTATGCAGTTCTTCATACCCAAGCCTCTGAAATACCTCTCCTCCTACCACACAGCTTCCACTCTGCCTCTTCCTGCTGGAACCTCCTCTCAAGGAGGCAGCTGAGAGCTGGAAGAAGGTGATCCCACTTGGGGCAGAAGATAGAGCCAGGGAATTTCCCTAGTTCAAATGCCACGGCAACATCCAGGGGAGAGAAATGTACCTTGCAGCCCACCTTAGAACTCTATTACCATTTTCAGAGTCACATTTCACAGTGATAAAGTTCCACAGTACCATTAATACGGAATTTTATTTCATTAGGAGTTACATAGGCTTTGGGGTCTATGTGTAAAAAAGATATATGCATCTATACATATTTATGTGTTATATATACAAAAGAATGTATATGTCTATTTCTGCAGGAAAAGATGTTCAAAGTTCCAAAAATTGACTTACAAATACATCTTTGGAACACAGTGTCTGTACAAGTTGAAAATTGCCTGTTGTAAAATTTGAGGCTAAGGCATAAATTTAATCAAGAAATAGTATATTCTATATTTTTATGTTGTTTATGATCATTGCTAACCTTCCTCTGTTACTTCTTGCCTTTGCCAGTACATTTACTTTAAGAACAGGCAAATTTAGTAAATTTGGGGTCACTTCTGTTATCTGACAATTTTTCAATAATGTTTACATAAACACAAAGTTGGGCCTTAGGTTTAAACTATTTATTTTAAGGAATATGGCTCCTAGATTGAAAGAAAAGTTAAGATAATGAGCATATTTAGTAAAGGAAACTGGAAAACTATAGCTTGTTAAATTCAGTGTCCATACTGGAAAAAAACATTTATAAACAAATCACTTTCTAAAAACCCAGAGACAAGAAAGAAGTACTAGATGGTAACAAGTTTGGATTCATAAACAGCTATTCCTACTGAACTATTATAACATAATTGTCTCCTTATTGACTATGCAGTTAGATCAAGAAGAAGGATTATAATCCATGTGTACAACACAATCACTGATAATTTGAGCAATTTTTAAAATTACTAGTTCAGAAAAACAGATTCACAACCCCGCCATTGCAGAATCACCTGAGTTATTGATTGAAAATACAGCCTACGAGGCATCAGAATCTCTACTGAACTGCAATCACAACACCTCTACGAGCTAAGGATGGTGGTTCCCATTTTTCAAAAGAAGCAAATGAGTCAGAGGGAAGTTAAATAACTTTTCTCAGATCACCCTGCCGGCAGGCAGCAGAGCCAGACTTTGAACCAGACATTTGACTCCTGAGTCTGCACTCAATAACTACATAAATTAAAACAAATCCTACTTATATTTTCCTAATGTTGCCCTCCAGATGATTCAGCTGTTCATTATCAGTGGTATTTACCAGTTTTTCTTGGTTTGTCTTTAAAACCAGAAATGATTTTTACCTGGCATGGCTTGCTGAAGAGAGTATGACCTGGCAGTACAATGAATGGTGTAATACAGTAGACATTAGCTGTATGTGGCCATTGTGCTTGAAATGTGGTGAGTCTAGACTTTGAAGACTTAGAATTGGTATGAAAAAATGATGTAAAATATCTCAATAATTTTTGATGTTGATTTCATCCCCAATTATAATATATTGGGTATATTGGGTTAAAGAAAACATTATTAAAATTAATTTTACCTGCTTTTTTAAGTTTTTAAAGGTAGCTGTTAGAATATTTAAAATTATATATATGGCTCAGATTCGTAGTTCACATAATATTTCTATTGGACAATCTGGTCTAAGTAAACCTTCGCTTACTCTCTAGATTTCCTCCTGTTAGTATAGATCATTGAACATTCACTAGTTTGTAAGCTTCTGGGGGTCATAACTTACATATCTTTGTTTTCTCTATAAACTGTAGCACAGAGCTTTGCATGTATTTTTCTGAACATTTAATACACATCTTTTGCATTGATCTTTTGCTTTGAAATCAATTGAATTAGCAAATGGACCCAGAACTATGTCCGTGCTACTTTCTGGGTGTCTGCAACGCTTGTACATATGAACAGCTTATGACATAGGGACTCAATAAATGTTATGTTACTTGAGTTTGATAACTATATATGAAGAGAGAAGTGATCAACCTAATCAACATCTAATATATGAAGAGTCACATTCTTGCACATGTATCTTTAAAGTGATATTTCATATATAAAATCTCATTTCCAATTCAGTCGAAAAGCTATATTTTAAAATTTGTCCTGAGGCATGAAATTGTTCACATATTAAAATAATTTCATGAATTTCCTACAGCCTTGGGCTGTAAAGAGAAAGAGGCCCGTTTCAAGCTAGATGCTACTATATCAGCCTTTTCTCCTCCACTACCAATTTGAACTTTTTCTTTTCTATTGGAGTGATTTAATGCAATAAAAATTATCTTAAGGAGTTGTGTTAATTAAATTTTTATTGAACTAATTAGGTTTAAGATACTTCACTATAATAAGCCATTCAATGTGTTCTTTTAGAAAGTCAACACTGAACTATACACTTAGAGATGGTTAACATGGTAAATTTTATATTATGTGCATTTTACTACAATAAAAAATTGGGGGGAAAGCAAAAAATGGCACTCTTTTGAATAGTTCATAAATCTCACAAATGTTGATTTGCTTAAAGCTACATAATATTTGCTTATACAATTTAAGGTACAGTGACATCTTGGCTAGTCTTTTAATTCTTTCCGTTTTGAACCCTTTCTTATCTGTGAAATAGGGAAGGCAAGTATCTATATGTTTGAAAATTCTAGAATTATTTGACTTCTTGTAAGTAAACAGTGTCCCCTGCTGACTCTCTTCTCTCTTCATTACCATCAATACCATTTTCTGGAGAAATGTGTATCTGAGAGTCCTTGGGGGCAAATATCCTTTCATTAATTCTTAATACTTATAAACTTAATGTTTATAAAATGTTTGGCTTCTTTGCCATGCAAGCAAATATAAGGAGGATGGATACAGATAAAGGAGGAAATAGACATCAGATTAGGTGAAAATAGTAAATTTGAAGTTCCAAATGGAACTTCCCAACTGACATAAAAATGGTAACACATTTAAGATTCTATGTATGGGCTTGTTCTATAAGTCTGCTCTATTGGAAGGCTATTTAAAATAAACTCAGAAACATTTTAAAGTTTACTGAAACGTTTATGAAGTTTACTGATAAATAGGTATGTTTCAACCCCAGAACAGAGTCCCCACAGAATAAATCCTCTGAAGTGGTCACCTAATGCTGGCCTTAGTGTCACCTTCCTAGGAGCTCTAGTAAGGATGCTTGGCCCATCTGTTTGTCTTGTGAAAAATTAAAGCAGAGCAAACATTGATGTACAGTAAAACCTCATTAATTCCACTATAAATTCAAATTGCAAGCACTTACATTTTGTACACATATTTCTTATAAATATGAAGTTAAAAAATAATCTTCCACAAATTCTTTCAATTTTATAAATAAATGAGGGGAATATACCCTAAAATAAGTAAAAGTTTCCCTTTAAGGCTTGAACGATTGAGAAGGATGTCCATTGGCCTTTAACCACTGTGTCAAAGCATTAATTCCTCTATGTGAAAGGACTGTCAGATTTAGAATTACTTCTGAGCATCAGGGATGCAGAAGTTTTCATTCACTTCACCTCCTGAGTTCCAGCTCTTTCTTTGCACTGCCTTTTTGCACCCCTCTCTGTTCAGGTTCTGAGTCTTGCTTCTTTTTCTTTTTAGTCCTCAGGGCTGAAGTTTCCTTTCTCTCCAACACTCTTTATTTTGGCCTCTGCAGCTTTGCCTTTTGCTCTATCCCCCTCCTCCATCTTTTTCTACTTTCTTCTTCCTTTACTACTTCTGCACATGGTTTGTGCTGGCGGGTGGCCACAGAGCCCGAGTCATAGGTGATCTCTTCTGCACATGGCCCCATCTCCTTAGGATGAACCAAATTATTGTTATTACCCACTGAGCTACAGTCAGTACATCTTCAGCCCCCTTTTCCTCAAGCCCGTGATTTAGGTTCCGTGTGGATTATAACTTCTTCCTCGTTGTCTCTATGTATCACTAGCATCCATTTCAAAATTAGGCTTGTAATATTATTTGAAATGAGGGAATTCTTATTGTTCAAATATATTTTCTACGTTATACTTTGACTGGCTTGCCCACAATATTTCTCTCAGGTTTTACTTAGCATGATTTTGGGGAAAGAGAGTATATGTAGTAGGTTTGCAAGGTGGACCATAGTCAGTCTTGAATTAGCTCACTTTGGGCCTGTCTGTGTCCTTACATGAGTGTACCCCCTGGGGTAAAGACATTTGCATTGCATATGTCTGTTTACATTTTGTGATAATCTCACAATGTCGTTTAGGGACAGGAGCACTGAATGAAGCAGAGAAACACGGGCTAAGTGTTGTAGACACAAGTGATTGCTCTTCTAGTAAGACAGTGTGAAATTCTCCCCTCCGACAATCAGATCTGCTGATACAGTTTTCTTTGTATTCTGGACCCATAGTCATTCAAAGGTGAAAGAGAAAACATAGAGTCGAAGTCAGACTTAGAGCAATGCTTCTCAGACATTCTGTTCTGAAAGCAAGGTCAACATTCTTCTATAAAATACAGTAAAATTAACTTCTAGAAAAGTGATATGAAAAACAAACCCACAAAATACACCCCTGTTTTTTATTGTTACATTTAACAGATATAACATTAGTTTGTCAAATCGTCTCACGAGGATCTAAACACTTACTCTCAATATCTTGTCACATCCAGGAACAACGTGAAGCCCAGCACTGGTTGGGGGACCACGCTCTCAAAGTCCTGATTTAGGGCACTTCTTCACCTTCCACACACACCAGATAGAAAGTGCTCCTTTCAAACAGCAACTCAGTAAACTTTTTGGAGTGGTTGCTCTACTTGAATTTAGGAAATCCTGAAGGTAGAGGGAAAAGACTGAGAAATCTATTCATGACCTGAAGACTAAATCATTATCAAAGATTCTTAGTGGAAAGTAAACAGAAAGGCAATGCTTGCTGTGTTATAACATGATCTACACAGAAATGCATCCTAAGGTGATAAAATAGAACTTTTGAAAATGAGTGAATTTTCAATTAAAATGATTTGAAGTTTCCTTCCCAAGATATGTTCTTCACAGAGCAAGCAGCTTCCCCCACCCCAGCTCTGTCTGATTATAAGTAAATGTTTTAAGAAACACTAAGTCAGAATCCTTCATGTGCTATTATACATTGTTGCTTTATTTTATTTTTTGTCTGCACACTGCTAATTGCTCTTAAATATATCTAATTTTTTTAATGCAATTCCATTTACACTCATGGATCCTCAGTTCTGCAGGGGCTTTGAGCATATCCTCTGCGCTAAGGAAGCACCTCACAAGATTAGAATTCAATGTATCAGCTAACTCAGAAATCCCAATACAGGATTTAGCACTCCTGGTCGATGGATACTCTCCAGGGAACTTGGCCTCCAAAAATCAATTATTGGATTATATCCATCTAACCAAGAGTGGGTTTGATGGTGTCTGGTTTTATTTCCTATTACAAATAGAGTGATAATATTTATTTTATAAGCATAAATGGTAAAAGAATAGTTATTTCCAAAAAAAAAGGATTCATTCTATTGGATGATTTTGCATTCTACAGGATTAATTTTCAGGATATTTTAATTGGGAAAGCTGAAATTGCTGTAGAAGGAATGTAGTGTCTTAAGATTTTTAGAATGAAATGAAATATGCACCCATTTAAGACTTTCATTTAACTCAGATGTTTAAAATATTCAGAAAATTAAATAAATTCTCTTGGCCAAATGGCTTATGTACAATACAATTGCAGGTAAGTATCAGATAAAAGGTAAGTGATACCATTGGATGTCCTCTCTAGTAAAGAAGAGATCCAGTGACAGTTTGTCTTCATGGTGCCCATCAAAAGTTGCGACATTGGAATAATTCATTATGACAAATAACAGAAAGTAGGCAATACCGTTTCAATGGTTTATGCTTTTATGCTTCTGTGTTGTGTTCCTATCTTACAGACTTTTATAGTATTGAATAAAGGGAAGGCCATCTTCCGGTTCAGTGCCACCTCTGCCCTGTACATTTTAACTCCCTTCAATCCTCTTAGGAAAATAGCTATTAAGATTTTGGTACATTCATATCCTTTTGAAGTGATCAATATTAACTATTTATGCATAATCTATAAGTACTTTATAGCTAAATATAAAATTAAGTTGGGAAATGTCCATATTCTATGGCTTTTATCACTCTCATTTTGTTTCTTCTTTTGTCATATATGCCTTATTTAAAGTTTATTAGTCACATGGATGTCACTGAAACTTACAAAGTCTTTAACATTATATAGAACTTTCAAATACATATTATATATCAAAGTATTTAACATTTTATATACATATCTTTCTAAAAATGCTTATATGTATTGAATCCTACAAATCTAGCATAAGATAGCCATATTTATCTTTACCATCTTTGTCTAAAGTTTGTGATTATCTCGAATTTGCAGTGAATAATGATATAATAAGGAAACTATTTCTAGAGCCAACTTTAGTCATATCTATTTTATGAAGCATTTTAGTGTACCTGAGAATAAGTCTTTAAGAATATTTTCCACGGCAGAATCTCAGGGGCCTTTGGCCAATAGTTAGTTAATTCTTGAACTTTCCTAATGAAATCTGTGAAGGAAGTATTGGAATGTTGGCTGAATTTCAAATTTAAGTCATTGAATTATGACTCTACCATACAATACTGATTGCTTAGTAAAGACTCTGGAAGGAATGAAGAAAGCTGAGATTATGTTTCCAAATGGTCTTTAGGGATTTGGCTTTATGATTCCCATTGGTGTTAAAAAACGACTCTCAACTAAATTCATCTGTTCATATTCCTTGGCAAAAAACTTCATTTCTGATTCTGTCTCATTTGATGGCTTTGGCAATAATAAATATAGGAATAATGCTGTAATTATCATAAACTCATACTACCTGATTTTTTTTAAAAAAAAGATTCTAAAACTTAAAAGGCCATTCTATTTCTTAAATTGATAGTGAGAGATTCCTGCGTGGTATAAATATGCTACTATTAAAATTAAAGATTTGAAACTTAAAAATCATATGTTCAGAGTTTTTGCATTTATGGAAGTTTCCTCATCCTAGTTTGTGTTCCTAGTGCCATCGTGTGGCCATTGATGAAAACTTTCACTTTCACGTATGGAAAATTTTTGTTTTGGCAGTAAACTGTAATGGAAAGAATGTTGGGTGCGAAGGCAGGAAACCTGTGTTCTAGTCCTTGGCCAAATTATCTAATTTCTCTAGAGCCTAGACTTTATTCTCTAATTTCTAAAACACGGTGATTTGACTAGTCCTATCTCAAGTTCCCTTTCAGCTCCATAATTCTATGTCTCAGTCGTCTTGTTTTAGTTAATTAGGTCACATCTACCACTATGTAGGCCTGTTCCAAGTATTTCACTCATATTAACTCATTTAATCTGTGCCTCAAACTGATGACGCCTATACTTGATTAGCTCCATTGTACAGAGGTCGGTGGAGGCATAAGCAGATTCAGTGGCACAGAGAGGCTGAGTGACTTGTGCAAGATCACTTTATGTTGAAGTTAAGTTACAGTCACATCACGTTAAGTCCTGGCCTTCAAGGATATTCACTTTTAATCTTATCCAGCGCTGGTGCATTTGTACAAACTCAGTCAAAATAGAGCAATCTGATTCTTAGCAGTTTGTTGTACTTTACACAATATTTTTTCTATGTTGAACTATATTGTATAACGTGTATTTAAGAAATTGCAATATTGAAGATATGTATCTTCCTTAACAATTCACTCTTTTAATCACCTGAATTACTTCAAGCCAATGCTCTCTGCTCAAAAACAGTACAACCCCAGATTGCACACAGTTTTTCCATCAGAGTTCTCTAGGAGATAAATATATTGGTTTAATAATAGTAGCAAAAGTAACACTTTATACTTCTATAAAGCTTTCTTGTACATTATCTCAATTAATCTATATCACTACTCCATGAGGGTGATATGATTACTCACGTTTTACAGATGACAAAACTGAAATTTAAAGAGGTTAGATGACTTGCCCACGATGTATTTGTCACTGAGTTTTGGCTAAATGGCAATGTTAGTTTTATATAATATAATACATGGAGTTTGATTTTCTTCTGTGTGTTCCTTAACAACAACCTACATTATTCAGCATGCTAATCATGTGCACTATTTTGACGAACTGTGTGTTTATGACAATGAGTAACCCTCCTGACTGGACAAAGAATGTAGAGTAAGTTCAACTTGTATTCTAAACCACCTACTATGTGAGTATATATATGTGTGTATAGATATAAATATATAGATATAGATACATGTAAACATATATCTATATCTATATATATGTATTTTGGATTTTGAAACTATGTCTTAACATACCTTCTAAATAAAACTGAAGAACATTTTTTTAAAAGCCATTTCTAGACAGAATTACAAAGCAGGAAGACAATATTCATTGGCCCTCAGGGCTGTTGGTGTTGGATGTAATCTCTCTCCTTCACCTGTACTTGATGGTTCCCAGAAGCCCATCATTCTTGGACACTCACCACTTTTTATTTAGGATCTACAACAGCCAAAGCAAGTGTGATGAAAGCAATTGCAGAAAAAAGCCAATATGGTAGACCTTGCTTCCAGTTAAACTCCAGATGAATTCAGTGTGTTAAGAATTTAAAAGGGCAGGTTATACATGTCATGAAGACAAATGAGCCTCACGAAGTTCCCACTTCCGTCAGGCGTGTCCACGTCATGGCAAGCCTATATCAGCTTCAAATGTGGTCACCAAAATGTTCGATGAAAAAAATCCCCAAATTTGGGATTTTAGAACTTGAAAATTCAATAGACTGAGGGCTAAACTAACTGAAGTGAAAGTTCGGGTAGCGTTTTCAGAAGCCAGAAGCATTGCTAATTTCCTTGATGGGCTCTGTTCTGGGAGACCTTTGAGTGCAGAGAGACCAGATTTGTGACAACTGCTGCTGGGGCTGCTCACACTGCCCACGTTGTAACCATTATTGCTTTGCTTTTTGGCTGCTGACTGTTAAAACAACCAACATGGGTATTCCCAAGAGCCTCTTCTCTTCCGGGACACTTCCAGATTGCAGCCAATCAGAAAAGGGATAAAGATTCTGAAGGAAATAATAAAATTTATATACAAAGAATTCCTAAGGTATTGAAGGTAATAAGTGAGGCCCACAGGTCTTCAGTCACCCTAATTTCTATGATTTTTTCCTCCAACTTCTGAGTAAGAGACTAAAACTTTGGAAACATTTAAATTTCTACTTAGAAACATCTAAATTTCTACTCAGATAAACTCAGTAGAAGATTAAACTTTGGAAAGATTTAAGTTTCTGAATTAGCCCAATATTTCATTCCAAATTGAGTTTTCAGCTCTTATGACCCCAGTATTATCCACTTTGATGTTAATGACATCGTTTTTCCAAGTAAGTTAACCTATCTTATCTTGTAGAAAGGGAAAAACATTAGACTTGCTAATTTGTCAATGTTCTGTCATTCATAAAGCATGATGAAAATTGAGGTTTTTTACTTTCTAAAGGAAAATCATTTTATGCTTCTGCAATGTTACTAATTGGCTACTCCATCATGTGAATGTACTAGACGATTCTCAGGAGGCTCTATTTGTTTATGTCATTACCAAGACTTTTCAAACCACAGATACGTAAACTTTACACAGCATGTATTTCTTACTCTGCTCTGAGGACACTTTAAAAACAACTCTTTATGTGTTAGGGAGTTGAATTTAAATTTAGAGCTGTTTTATTTCCATGAAAATTGCATTAACTTGCTTAGATTACTTTTTTAATATTCATCTATTCCACCGATAGAGTGACAAGAAATTGATATGCTATGAAAGAAAAGTATTACTTGATCCATTCTTTTTGGATACTTGTCTCCAGGTATACCTTCACAGGAATATATACTTTTGAATCACTTATAAAAATTATTGCAAGGGGCTTCTGTTTAGAAGATTTTACTTTCCTTCGGGACCCATGGAACTGGCTCGACTTTACTGTCATTACATTTGCGTAAGTGCCTTTTTTGAAACTTCAAAAGAGAATATGGTTTGGCTTTCTCTGAGTGCCGCTGCTTTTAAAGAATAAGCTTGCTCTAACTGTAGAATCTTTTGGTGTGATTTATACATTTAAGCTCCTGATTTTAGTTTAGCACAACAGAGGTCAAAGTGGCATTTTCCTTGGGCATAAAGGCTTTGCAGTAACTGAAATTATAACTGTCACATGTAAGAGACATCTGTCAGCAAATTTCATACACGCTGATTTTCAACACACACACCCTAATATGAAAGCACAAGTATATTCATAATGCATCTGTGAAAATGGCTTTTAAAAATTACAGCCATAAACATGCTGGCCCCACAAATTTTCATTGATGTTATCCACATTATACACTCTCTCCAGCTTCTTTGGTAGAATAGTAGAAAACAAGCCTCTACTAGCATCAAAATATTCTGAAAAATCAAGCAATAGGAAAAAAGAAGATATTTAATATATTATGTATTTAAATTTAAATTATTCTTTCATCCATACATCGATTATTAAGACATAAACAGACGAATTCCCTCTGCCTTTTCCTGTCTCGATCCCTTTTCTTCCCTCCTCTCTTCTTTCCCTTTATGATTTTCTTCATCTCTTTCTTTACCCTCAACATAAAACTTCTGATCCTTATCTTCCATCCAAATACACTCAGTAATATATGCAATTTCTGCATTCCTGTCCTTTTTTTCTTTTTTTCCTGGTGGGAAACTTCCCCGAGGAAGAAGAGACTCAGAAAAGTAATAGAAGCCCATTCAGGAGTAGGTGAAATTAGTGTGGGGGAGGGTGGACCAACACCACTTGTGCTCATCCTTCCTTCAGGAGCTGACTTTCTCGGCCTCTTCCAGGTGTAATGAGGTAGAGAGAAGTGGAGCTGATATACTCAGGGCTCCAAATGCTGCCTGTCTCATCTTAATTCCATATCTAGTCAGGATGAGCCAATTCTTTGCCATTCCCTCTGGCTGTAGTTCAAAAGAAGGCATATAGGGACAACTGCTTTTTGAGAATAAAATAGCAGTCATGGCAAGGGCACCATTGGGGCCCCATAAAATATTGTTCTTAATTTGCCTAACTTTCACTTAAGAGTTATACTAGGAAAATCTTATCATGTACACATAGTCAGCAAGGCAATCTGCCTTTTCACGCCTAAATTTCTCTTGGATGATTTCATACATTTTTTTTTCTAACTGAAACCCTGAAACTGTAGCCAATATTTATTTTCTTTTTACTTAATTCTCCTAAGTGACTCTGGAGATGTTGACTGTATTGCTTCCCACCGTGGCAACAGGGCTGTATACTCCATGAAGTTTATATTTAGTTAATGGCCTCAAATTATGCGAGGAATGAAGACCAACGTGATAGACTCTAATTTCTAAATTGCTAATTACAACATTGTCATTTAAAATTACCCAGCCAGTCTTTATAAAAAACCCAAGCAGATAATATATATCCTGCTTAAATCTTGAATAACTCTGATTTAATTCTACAGGTATGTAACAGAATTTGTAAGCCTAGGCAATTTTTCAGCTCTTCGCACTTTCAGAGTCTTGAGAGCTTTGAAACCTATTTCTGTAATTCCAGGTAAGAAGTGATTCGTGTAATGCATAAGGCTCCTTGCACCTACAGCTCTTTCTTTATATCCTGTTTTTGTGTTTGTGTGTGAACTCCCTATTACAGATATGTGACAGAGTTTGTGGACCTGGGCAATGTCTCAGCGTTGAGAACATTCAGAGTTCTCCGAGCATTGAAAACAATCTCAGTCATTCCAGGTGAGAGAGAGAGAGGTTAAACACCAGGGCTGACCCATCCTGTTTTTTCAGCAACAGCTTCTTTACTTGACATTCAGCATTGCAGAAAATCAGGAATCATAATAATCAAGATCATCAAAATCATAATCATCAAAATCAAGTGTTTCACAGAAAGTGATTCTTATTATTTGGCCATAAGATTTATGTTTCCACATTTTCCATCAGCGTTGCGATTTAACAGTATCTTGCATGAGACGCTGTAATATGCAGTCTGTGTGATTTGCACTTAGAGATGTCATGTTTTTTTTCTCCATGTCAGTTGTACCAAGAACTTGTTCCCTATTGAATGTACCAATCTGTAATTTCTTGTTCATTGTAGGCATTAATGACTATGTATATACCTTGTAAATCTTAATATTGCTTAAAAAGACAAGGAAATAGGATAATAAAGAATAGCATGAATCTGTATGGAGGGTTTATTTATCTAAAAGGCACTTATACTCCAAACCAACTCTAGCTTTATAACAAAACCTTTCCTCCTTATAAATAGGAATTTAAAAATGTTTATTCAGGCAATTTGTTACAAAACTGACAACTGGCCCTAATGAAAGTATGGGTCAAGTTTCATTAGTAAAAAGGAGAAATACAAGACTCTTTCCTTAAGAGGCTTTGTTAAGACCATGAACCTCTCCTTATTTTCTCTCCACATAGTGGAAAATGCATCTTCATTTCATTGTTTGGATCATTACGTTTCCAGAGTTCATCTCCATAAGCTCTTCAGCCTTCCATGAAGTATTGCTCTTCCACAAGCATTGCAATCATTTTCAGATTTATACATGAAATCTATGTTTTCAAGAAAATTCTGTGAGGCTTTTGGTATTTCAGACATTCTAAGTCTTCATAGTGATGCCCTCCTTTCTTTCAGGCCTGAAGACCATCGTGGGGGCCCTGATCCAGTCGGTGAAGAAGCTCTCTGACGTCATGATCCTGACCGTGTTCTGTCTGAGCGTGTTTGCGCTGATCGGGCTGCAGCTCTTCATGGGCAACCTGCGGAACAAGTGTGTGCAGTGGCCTCCCACCAACGCCTCCCTGGAAGAACATAGCATAGAGAAGAACGTAACTGTGAATTACAACGGCACACTTGTAAACGAAACTCTCATTGAGTTTGACTGGAAATCGTATATTCAAGATTCAAGTAAGAATTACTGTTATTTTGTCATTGTTGTTCTGCTTTCCATCTAGGCATGGAAAAATTTCTTTAAATGATCTCATAACAAGTTGTGATCTCTTAATCACCTTATCAATGGTTTGTATATACATTTCATTATTTTATTGATAGCTGTTTTAATTTTGACTCCTAAATGCTATTTTCTGTTGTATCATCAAATGAAAGGCTGAAGAATTCAGCTAGAAAGAAATCTTCCTAGAATCTTCTGTTGCTGTACATTCTTCTCGTGGTGATTGAGACAATCAAATGACACAAAATATTCGAAAGCCCTTTGTAAGCTCTAAATTACTATGCAAACGTAACTCATTAAACACTAATTACAGAACGCCTCTTATGTACCAGAAACTGTGCAGGACACTAGGAAAATAACAATGATGACACAAGGCTTGAAGGTGCTTATAGTTTAGTAGGTTATTTATATTGTCGTTTTATGGAAATCAAGTGAGACTTAAACATTATTCTTATATTTGTAGAATAAGAATCCAAAGTGGTATTACATCAAAGAGAAGGAAATTAGAGTCAATTAACCTTAGAAGAGAATAATAAAAAATGCCAGATAATGGGTAAAGTTATGGGAATCAGTTTATCTTTATTTCCAGAGTTTAGACAAAATAGTCGAATGTTTAAATAGTCTACTCTACAAGGATGGAAAAATAATTGGCCTAATAGCCTTTCTCTTTTTACAGTGACAATAAAAGTAAGTAACATTTTCTCTCTTTTATTTAATGTTAGTATCTTCCAGTAACCATATTCAGAAGCAAAGAGAGTTAGAACATGATTCATGGGAAAGTGAATGTCCTTTTTAAAGAAAAATATTAAATATATAAAACAGACTCTAGATGTGCTTAAATATGGCTATATCTATTATTTTAAGGTGATGAGTAATACTTAGGAAAAAATCAGAGAAGAAAGAAAACCTTCGTGACTGGTGGTATGGAACAAGTAGGATTAGTCATGAAAAATTACTGGTAGTTTGACCATTCTTAAAGTAATGATAGCATAATAAAAAAAAATCAGTGTCTTTTTATAGTTGTAATGTGGAAAATACCTTGGTTGATAACAGATTAACTCTTCCCTGATATTACTGATATGCCAGCAAATAATTTGCAAACAATTGTAAGTCTCTAGATTAAGAAAAATGCCTTGATTAGGAAAAACATGTCAGAGCAACATATGAAATTGTCCCTTATTCACTTCACATGATGCCAATAAGTCCACTGCTGTCACCAACTCCCTGAAATCTGTTTGTTTTTTTTAAATCTAAGGTCAGGGAACTGACTATGAGGATGTCACTTAGAGTTTATTCTCTCTAGTGACAATTTATTGAACTCCATTTTTCTTTATATTCAAAGTAAAAGAAATGAAAAATATCTGAGGTCATTTTCAGCTCTAAAAATTTGTTTCTTATCATTTTCCTTAACAATATTCCATTTATTGAAAAAGGTTATTTTAAACCAATGCAAATATAAATAAAATGATTTGTCTTTCAAAGTAATAGAAAATTAAATTTATTAAAATTAAAGATAAACACTATGACTGAAAGTTATATTTTCTTTAGGTTAAGCTTACAGATCATTGAATTTAATGGACAAAATTTCACTTATTAATACCTGATATCAAAAATCCATCTAGAAACTATCATATTCCTTTCACTTTGTTTAATTTTAATTAAAAGTTAAGAAATTCTATCTTAATTTTCCTGTCTATGTTCAAAGAAGTAAAGATACTGGAAATAAGAGGCTGGCCCCATGGCATGGTGGTTAAGTTTGGTGCACTCTGCTTTGGTGGCCCAGGTTCGTGGGTTCGGATCCCGGGCGCAGACCTACTCCACTCATCTGCCATACTGTGGTGGCAACCCACATACAAAATAGAGGAAGACTGGCACAGATCTTAGCTCAGGGCTAATCTCCCTCAAGCAAAAAAAGAGAGAGATTGGCAACACAGATGTTAGCTCAGGGCAAATCTTCCTCAGCCAAAAAAAACCCAAAAAAGACACTGGAAATAAAAATGATATTTCCCATTATGTGTTTTTGTGTTCCTTATAGACCTAGACATAGAATAAATTTCTCTGAAAATTTAGCATCTAGACAATATTTATTCTTAAAAAATCCAAAATTTTTCTTCCTAAAAAATCTTATTGCAAAATGATTATTTAATTCCATGTGTTTCTCTTTTTGTCATCCCTTTACTATTAAGTATCTCCCCTTAATAGTACATCTAGTATTTGGAAGGAGAAGGGGCAAATACCTGGGTCTTTGGATGAATTATATAACGTATTTAAAATCACTCACTGAAGCCAACAGCAGGGCCTGATCTTCTTGTTCTCATTTTGCAATGTATGCAAATGTTCATCATATGACTTTCTATTTTCTAAACAGGATATCATTATTTTCTGGAGGGCTTTTTAGATGCACTACTATGTGGAAATAGCTCTGATGCAGGGTAAGCCAATAATTTGTGTGTGTGTTTGTGTGTGTGTGTGTGTGTGTATACACACACACATAGATATTTTTCTCTTTTTTTGTAGAAACTGACAGATAGCAGCCAACTAACTTTATTCATACAAATTTGCTATAATTAAGGTTACTTATAAGGTGAGGGAGGATTTAAATATTAGGCAAGCTTTTATGTTTCATAAAACAAGAAGTAATGCTTTAGCTCTAACGATGCTTCCCTTCGATGAGTATATGTGAGCTACGAGTCAACTCTGGAGGCTACATAGTAAAGAAAGTGAACTAGAGATATGTTAAAATGCTAATTATCAACAGAAAATGGTTTTGTAAAATATTATTAGAAATGCTATGCAATATTTAACGATGACATCAAGTGGCTAGTAAAACTACGTGAAGTCAAAAGTTGGGAAATGTATTAGTTATTTATCATACTTCCATCCCCATGAAGTAGCAAATCTTCCTGGCGAGACAATGTTATAAGTCTAGGTGCTACCAGGATAAAAAGCTGGCAGAACTTCTTGTAATATTTTCTTTTACCCCATTTACAGCCAATGTCCAGAAGGATATATGTGTGTGAAAGCTGGTCGAAATCCCAATTATGGCTACACAAGCTTTGATACCTTCAGTTGGGCTTTTCTGTCCCTATTTCGACTGATGACTCAGGACTTCTGGGAAAATCTTTACCAACTGGTAAGAACCTAAAGAGACACATACTGCCTTTAAGTAGAAGTATATAAGGAAACCAACTTAGTTACGAAATCCAAACCACAGCAAAATATAGTGGAAAGAGCAGAACGTGAAATCAGGAGATCTGAGTTCCTTTATCCTATTGATTATGACACATATTAAGCATAGTGATGCCAGGGATGGCAATTCTCTCTTATTTCCCCTTGGCTCAAAACCTATTTCCCACCCTACCCAGACACAGATCCTCCCAAATAGAAGGCATATCTTCCCTTCAGCCCCATGTACCCCCTCAAGTATTATCCCCCAGGTAGACTGATGATGAAAATGAAGAAACAGATGCAGAAGGATAACTTTGGTCTTCTCCTTGACTTTCGTCAAAGGCTCAGCTCTTTGATGGAGATCTCCATGGTATTTTCTCTGACTCTGTTTTATTCTTGGTGAATCCAAGATTTACCTCCTAGAGATCAGAATGTGAATGCATGAGTTAGGGGAGAGGGAAGAAGATGAGGTTAAAGAAATAAACAAAGAGGTAGGAAGGGGTGTGACCATCATAGTTATTTATATCCGAGTCCTATAAGACACAAGCTAAAAGTTGAAGGAACCAGTTAGTGAAACAATATTTGAAACATAATTCTGATGTGCTTGTTTCCAGACATTACGTGCTGCTGGAAAAACATACATGATATTTTTTGTGCTAGTCATTTTCTTGGGATCATTCTATCTGATAAATTTGATCCTGGCTGTGGTGGCTATGGCCTATGAGGAACAGAATCAGGCCACCTTGGAAGAGGCAGAACAGAAAGAAGCTGAATTTCAGCAGATGCTTGAACAGCTTAAAAAGCAGCAAGAGGCAGCCCAGGTAAATTCACCCAATCAGCACAAATCAGATTTTTAGAATAGAAGGGAAAATGTGATTTGGGGTCTTCTTAGGTAAGAAACTTTTACTGAATGAGTATACTGGTATTGGGAGAAAATCCTAAGAAAGCTTTTCTTAGAAAAAAATGTATTGGTTAGTATATAAAAAGATGTTCATCTGATTCTTAGAAGATAGTCTATTTCTTTCTTTAACCAAAAATATGTTGGCTTTTAACGTGGTTGTTTAATTGCCTTACATAAATAAGAAAGTACTCAAATAATATAATATTCTCTGATACAGCAGTATCCAGTAAACATACAAAAGTCCCCAGTCCAATGGAGATCACGTAACCTGAGGCTTGCTTGTTCTCATAGTGAAGCGTCGGTACTCACCTGTCCTATCATTTCCATCTTTCCTCACTCTTTCTGTTTAGCATACAAACTCACTGTCTTTACAATAAAAGAAAGTTGTTTGGGGAATATTAATTTATTTGCAGGAGTCCCTGTGTTGAGGGTACTCTGGAAACAATGATAATAATCAAAAGTGCCAAGTTAGTTCCAGTATAAGCTGTGATCAAAAAGCGTTGTTTTCATTCCACGCCCACGTGGCCAGCAAGAACCAGTGCTGACTGGAAGAAGGTGGGGACGGTATTTGGAGATCTGAACATCTTGTCTTGCTTAGCAGAAACTGTTGCTCATTTCTTCTCCAGTCTTCTGGCTAGAGTGCTGGGTAGGGGTGAAGAAAGGATTTTATCGCCCTCCATAATTTTGACTGATAATATTTAGAGGCTATTGGACAACCCAGTTTCAATAACTGGAGAGAAGACCTCAGCTCTTTATCTCATTCCTCCTACCTTTAGGTACAACCTCCAGTAACTCATCAGCTCTTCTGCCATGCTCCAGTTTCTTTTTCAGAGAAAAGAAGATGGTGCTAACTAAATATCAGTTTTAGGGTAAATCAAATCACAAAAAGTAATATGAATTTATGTTCTTGTCGATGCCTGATTGATCCTTTCGAAACTGTGGTCTGTAAAGCGTAATACAAACATCATAAACGTTAGCACAGAGAAAACCAAATTAATTCTGAAAGCCTTCATTAGGTGGAAAGAAAAAAAAAATCCCTCTCCTACTTGCAGAGCTGCTTCTATGTGAGATCAGCTTGAGTTAGCTAAATGGACTTTTTTAAGTGCCATGCAAATATTTGAGCCATTTTTTAAAAAGATAAAGTCCTCCCTAGTGCCACGCTAAAGCCCTTTCTCCTCACTGTAGCAGGCTGCAGCTGTAAGCGCCTCGGAGCATTCCAGAGAGCCCAGTGCAGTGGGCGGGCTCTCAGACAGCTCATCGGAAGCCTCCAAGTTGAGTTCCAAGAGCGCCAAGGAAAGAAGAAATCGGAGAAAGAAAAGAAAACAGAAAGAGCAGTCTGGTGGAGAAGAGAAAGACGAGGATGAATTCCACAAATCTGAATCTGAAGACAGCATCAGGAGGAAGGGGTTTCGCTTCTCCATTGAAGGGAATCGATTGACCTATGAAAAGAGGTACTCCTCCCCACACCAGGTATGGCGCTGCTGAGTTCAATGATGAGTGGATGCAAATGAGAACGCTGAGGGGACGGCGTGAATTAAATCAGACTTAGGAATTTTCATCAACTGAATGAACTGCTGTGTTTATTATATTTAAACCTATCCTTTCTTTACGTAGTTATGAGAAAATTTTGCTCCACATACATGTAAGTCTACACTTGATGTAGCTGAGATAACACTGGGGTGAAAGTCGGGAGACCTGGATTCTCATCCTGATACTGTCTGCTGGTACTTGTTGTAACTATTGACATTTAATCTTTCCAGTCCTCAGCCTTTTTAATGAAAAAAAAAAAAATGTGGATATGGGGCTAGCCGATCAGTAATGTCTTTTTAGTTATTTTGTGTTGTTTTTTTCCCCTAACTTCTTTCTAAACCGTCACGCGTGCTTCTGAAGATATTAGTTGTGGTATATTTTATTGAAAAGCACATCGCTCTGGATTTCAGAAGGCTTAACTTCAAGTTCCAACAACACTGTGCCTTATAGATGAGACAGGAATAATAATTAATTTAAAGCGATTTGAGAAAGAGGAACTAAAACAATTTGTGAAAAGTGTTGTCCTTGAAAGGAAAAAGCAACGAAAACAAATGTGGCCTTGTTAATGTCATGCTGCTGATGTTTATCGAATGTTTACAACGTCTATAGTAATGTACTAGGAATGTTTCCTTTCGAACTTGAAAAATGGTGGTTCAGGGTTTTGTTTTTTTCAATATCTTCAAGTTGAGATCTGTCTTCCCCTTCATTTAATCTCACGAACTAAAAACCCTCTCTTATAAAACTAATTTAATCTGAATGTACATAAAAGGAGAATGTTAATCAAAATGAATGAATCACTTTCTGTTATGAATACTGAAATTCCCTTCAACTTAATCTCGCAAAATAGAAGCACATTTCAAATGGCTATATTAATATGATTTTATTTCTTTTGGTTTCAAACTTTTAGTCTTTGTTGAGCATCCGTGGCTCCCTATTTTCCCCAAGGCGAAATAGCAGAACAAGCCTTTTCAGCTTTAGAGGGCGAGCAAAGGATGTGGGATCAGAGAACGACTTTGCTGACGATGAGCACAGCACCTTTGAGGATAACGAGAGCCGGAGAGACTCCTTGTTTGTGCCCCGACGACATGGAGAGCGACGCAACAGTAACTTGAGTCAGACCAGTAGGTCATCCCGGATGCTGGCAGTGTTTCCAGCGAATGGGAAGATGCACAGCACTGTGGATTGCAATGGTGTGGTTTCCTTGGTTGGTGGACCTTCAGTTCCTACATCGCCTGTTGGACAGCTTCTGCCAGAGGTGATAATAGATAAGCCAGCTACTGATGACAATGTAAGGAAGTTTTAAATAGTTCAGGCATGGCTGGCCCATTATTGCTGCACCAGCCAGTGTTTCTACAGAATGGAACCCCTTGAGAATGATTCCTGGTTGGTCAAGCTGTGAATGCACCTGCATCTTGTAATACCTTTAATAGACTAACCAACTAAAACTTAAAGCCTCAACACTCTTTTGCATAACACCTGAATGCATTTACTTATGAAACATGCTAAGGATCAATTAGACACAATAATAAATTACTGCCTCCAGTTGGAGGATTTGCTATATACCCATGCTGAACTTAGATAGCAAGACGTCTTGTAAAACTCTGATATAAAAGTAAATGAATGATTCCTATGTTTAAGTGTAAAGGGTGTATAATAAATCTTTCCAACCAATCCTTCAATAGAGCTCTGCTTTAGTTTAGAAGATTTTCGAGAACACTGTGCTTAGATAGCTTCATTTTTACCTTACAATTTCTAGTACTCTTATGTGTTTCACTGAAAAAAATGCTGATATAGGTCTCAAAACTAATCTAAATGAAGAGACACAAGTAAATTATTAATACAGACAGATCAAAGACTTGTCTGTGTACAAAGGTATATCATGTGTTTGTGAATATATATGCAGATGAGGAATTTCCTAACACATACTGCCTCTTTTTAGACATTAACTCACTTGGAAATATATCAGCATGATGAGGCATGACTAAGTCAGCACTAGATGACTTATTGCTTTGGTACCCTGGATGAAACTGTTGTCCATGCAGCATGTGTGCCTTTTTTTTTTAACATACAGTTTTTGTTGTCAAATGAACGTGTATGTCTTGTGTCCAGCAAATGAGATGGCAGCTATGTGTGTTGTAATCATTCGTATATCTTTAAAAATAAATGGCTACCTTCTCAAAATAAAATGCCTTGATCATTTATATAAATTTTCAGGTTATTAGTTTTTTGCTGTTAGTTCAGAATTAGGGATAACTCATGAGATCTATCCACTATATCAAAAGTGCATTATGTCTCATAAAATTATGAAATCAGAGGGTAAAAAAGCTGTTTTTGCTGTATGACTAAATGGTTAACAGTTTGGACATTCCAGGTTAATGATACAATAAGTCAGCAATATCTGCCATCACCAATTAAATATGAAAGTGCATGGTGCATGTGTTTCATGAAATTCACTGTATCACCTTTGGTTGTTTGCTTATCACATTGCTCAAGTTAATCATTTAATGCATTAGCATTTTCTTTACAGGGAACAACCACTGAAACTGAAATGAGAAAGAGAAGATCAAGTTCTTTCCATGTTTCCATGGACTTTCTAGAAGATCCTTCCCAGAGGCAGAGAGCAATGAGCATAGCCAGCATTTTAACAAATACAGTAGAAGGTTTGTAACAAATTCCATTTCCATTTCAATTATTTTCACTAAGCTTATATTGACTCATTTGAAACACAGATCTCTATTTGTGAGTTGGAAACAGTACATTCTAAAGAGAATATAACAGGTCTTATTTAAGAGTTATTCGTTAGACCTACTCATATATTCCAGAAACTTTAAAAAAGTTACTTAAACTCAATGATACTGGAACTCTGAAGAATGTTTTCCTCTGTATGGCAATGCCTTAAAAATGCAGAATAAAGCATTTCTGTTAGGGGTTTTTAATCCTGTTGGTCATGGTGACCCTCTCTTCTGTTCCACTTAGTTTAGGACATCATCCTAAATTTTCTCAAGGTTGGAGGGGTGTAGGAGGCCATTTTTGCAAAATAAAAACAAAGTAAAAAGGTGATTCTTGGTTCACATTGAACCCTACCCTATTTCTCATAGCCTGAGGATGACAGCTTAGCCAGACATTAACATAGGATTACACACAGCATCTACAGTACCACAACCCCTATTCCTGTTGAGACTTCATTTAAAAGACTATTCACTTAATTTAAGGCTAAGTGCTGAGCCACATTATCAATGCACATTGCTGCTTCTGCTCTATATGTGTGTCTGGAGAAACATCTTTGCAAGAGTAGCAAATTTGACTCTGTAGCAAATGGAAATGGGTTGATTATCAAAAAGAAGGCCAGTGGATCTGAAATAAATAAATATATGTGTGCATAAAACATATCTTTTGGTGGTTCTTTTTTTTTTTTTAATCTAGAACTTGAAGAATCCAGACAGAAATGCCCTCCCTGTTGGTATAAATTTTCTAACATATTCTTAATCTGGGACTGTTCGCCATATTGGCTAAAAGTGAAACATATTGTCAACTTGGTTGTGATGGACCCATTTGTGGACCTGGCCATCACCATCTGTATTGTCTTAAATACTCTTTTCATGGCCATGGAGCACTATCCAATGACAGAACATTTCAATAATGTGCTTACAGTAGGAAACTTGGTAAGCATACTGGAAGGTAAATGTGTTCAGTCTTCAAATTTTCTGTTTGAGAAACTGTTTACATTTAGTCACTTATCTCAGTCTTGCCACCACCCTTCCTGCATCCTGGCTCCCAAAAGATGGGAATTATATCTAGCTGGCTACACCATACTTTTTGCCAAAAATAATGGCCCTTAACATGAGAGCAAAATCTGAGAAGGAGAGTAATAGGCATAGGCCTCCAGTCCTACTTGAAAAGTCCATATTGATGTTTATACCTTTTCCAGGTGCAGTTCATAGTTTAAGGGAACACTTTTTAAAATGATATTATCACAGTTTCCCTACCTATAGAAGGCTAAAATAAAACTGTACATCTTTTTCCTTGCTTAGTCATCATCATTATAAGCAATAATTTAACAACTCAAAAATGTCTCCAGCTTTTCCACTTCTGGGATCTAGGTAGGATACATATTGCTTCATCCATCTATTCTATATCAAAATCATAAAATATTGAAAACCTCCAGTACATTTTGTGTATTATGTGATTAACAAGGCCATTTTCGATGAAGGGTGCCACTTAGTTTTTTCTCTTCTGTACTTAAAAAACATAAATTATTAAAGTGTTTGTCAGTTAACTCAACTTAGGAATATTAGCTTTTTTTTTGCTGAAAGAAAGAAGTCTCTAAAGTAATGTATGCATTTTCCATAATATTTGTTTTAAGGTTTAGGATTTTTGATGGTAAAAAGCAAAGTATGTAAAACATCTTGTATTGTAGTATTTATATTTTTTAAATTTTAGTATTTACACTATGGAAATAAATTTATTTTTTCATGTGCATAACAAATTGACAATAGTAATACATGTATTATAATAATAGGTAAACATGTATAATAATTCTATCTGATTTGAGGGAAATAGGAATAAGCTTGTAGATAAATAAAACTGTTGATGGGCAAAATCTTGTCAGTACTTGTGCTGTATAAAGGCTCAAGGAAAAGGCAGTTTAATGTAGTGGAAAGCACACTGGTTAAAAATAGATTTGCACTCAAATCCTAGTTTTGCCATTTTCTAGTTGTGTGATATTGGACAAGTCATTGCACCCATCTGAAGACCTGTTTCCTTATCGGTGAAGTAATAATTATAATACCTGCATTAGCCAGTTAATAAACTTCTGTTAGGATAAAATGAAATAATGTATATGAGACGCTTTCATCAATTATAAATTACTATACAAGTGTAAGCTAGTAATAGATTATCCTGGGGAAAGTAGCATTAACATTTTGTTCTAAAAGCAAACATTATGTCATTCTACTTTATAATTATCTGATGGAATTAGAGTAATTTTGTTTTGATCTTAGGTTTTCACTGGGATCTTTACAGCAGAAATGTTTCTGAAAATTATTGCCATGGATCCCTACTATTATTTCCAAGAAGGCTGGAATATCTTTGATGGTTTTATTGTGACGCTTAGCCTGGTAGAACTTGGCCTCGCCAATGTGGAAGGATTATCGGTTCTTCGTTCATTCCGATTGGTAAAAAACAAAACAAAACAGCAACACAAACAAAAATCTTTCCAACAATCAGAGTTCTTACTTAGTACTGTCATAGGTTTCACCACACAACCATTAACATTTTAAGTTTTTGTAACATTTGCATTGTCAAAAACTGTCCCTAAGTGGAAAAAATTATTCCCACTTAGAAAAGCCTTTATTCCAAAGGGCAAAGTCCTGTAAAGTTACTATATTACTGAGTCGCCATTCTGACTTATTTTTTCTAGAGATGACTACAGTTAATATTTCTGGGTCTAAGGAAATATTTTTATGAAGATGTATCACATTTTATTTATTTTATTTTATTTTTTTTAAAGATTGGCACCGGGGCTAACAACTGTTGCCAATCTTTTTTTTTTTCTGCCTTATCTCCCCAAACCACCCCCCCCCAACCCCGTACACAGTTGTGTATCTTAGCTGCACATCCCTCTAGTTGTGGGATCACATTTTAACAGTAACTTGAAAATATAAACAGTCCTTTATAGTGTTGGATGACAATCAGATGCACGATGTGCATGCAGAAACTCTTCCTAATTCTACCTCTGGAAAATATGCTCCCTCACAAAATCAGAGGAGAGAAATCTGTAGAATTGCCTGTTGATTCACATATATGTCCTTGCAAATCAGGGAAAGAATTATGAAGTCGGGAGAAATACTCCGTTTTTCAATGCAGGCACATCTAGTTATATCAATGCCCCAAAGGAGCACTAGTGAATAATAAACACTTTGCTTCACTCATAGTAGGGCTCCATATGATGTTACTTTGCATGCTATTAACAAATGAATATCTTTCAGTGGAGATCATTGCGATTCAGATGTTAATGTTAGTGTCAGGACTGTTGTGCCTTAGGCTCATCTTCACAAAACAAATTAAGGATGGTTGGGCTCCAAGTAATCATTAAAAATTCACTTTCACGGTGGGGTGGGAGAGGACAGCCCGGTGGCACAGCGGTTAAGTTCACACGTTCTGCTTTGGTGGCCCGGGGTTCGCTGGTTCAGATCCCGGGCGCAGACATGGCACCACTCAGCAGGCATACTGTGGCAGGTGTCCCACATATAAAGTAGAGGAAGTTGGGCACGGATGTTAGCTCAGGGCCAATCTTCCTCAGCAAAAAGAGGAGGATTGGCTGCAGATGTTAGCTCAGGGCTAATCTTCCTCAAAAAAAAGAAAAAATTCACTTTCAGGGGAAAATGGTCTACATGGTTAAAATATAGGAGAATCAAATTCTTCCTAAGGGGTCCAAAAATTAGCCATGAGCCTGAGAGGGTTCGAGTTCATGGCAGATGTTGTAAGAGATTCTATTTTAATCATCATTTCTTGGTAAACCCCAATATGTGTAATGCTTTTAAAAATCATAATAATATATATTAATTTTTTATTTTCCAGCTCCGAGTTTTCAAGTTGGCAAAATCTTGGCCAACATTAAATATGCTAATAAAGATCATTGGCAATTCAGTGGGGGCTCTGGGAAATCTAACTTTGGTGTTGGCCATCATCGTCTTCATTTTTGCCGTGGTTGGCATGCAGCTCTTTGGTAAAAGCTACAAAGATTGTGTCTGCAAGATCGCCAGTGACTGTCAGCTCCCACGCTGGCACATGAATGACTTTTTCCACTCCTTCCTAATTGTGTTCCGCGTGCTGTGTGGCGAGTGGATAGAGACCATGTGGGACTGTATGGAGGTCGCTGGTCAAGCCATGTGCCTTACTGTCTTCATGATGGTCATGGTCATTGGAAATCTGGTGGTATGTACCCATTTAAGATACTTATTTCAGAAACAGATTAAGAGCATAATATAGTGGTGACCATTTTATACAAAACAAAAATGATCATTAATTTTAAAAGTCTCTTAACTTGGATATACTTATAGTTTCACTTTGACAACACAGCAACACAGCAATGTAGTGACCCTACAGTTTTATACTCAACTCCACTTTGTCAATCATTTCATCACATTTGTTATGTGAATTCCAATAGAGTATCATCTTGAAGACAGGCCTAGAAGGATACACTGGGATCATTTTACGAGTTCAGAGACAAGGGAGAGAGAAGTCTGAAAAAAAAATTTAGAGAAAGCCCAACCTTACCTGCCAGTATAGAACTAAAAAGTGCTGCCTTTAAGTGTTCACAGTAATTTTACCATTTCCTTGCCCCCTATTGGCATATAGCATTCAATCACTCTATGTTATATGGCAGATGCATTAGCCAACTTGTGTTAGTCAATTCTCTAGTGACCCTCAGTCAAAACAGGGGTTGGCTAGTGATGCCTGAGATTATCTAAATGAAGTAACTAATCAATTCTTCTCTCTCTTAAGTTTGGAACATTAATTCCTCTTTATAGTATAGAGGTATATAATATATTCTGATGGGTATATATTAATGTGCCAGTCTCATGGAAATATTAGGGATTATTTATCAATAGTTCCCTAATTAGTCAACAGGGGGGTATGAGAAATGCAATAGGTTAAGAAAACACGTGTCAATGCCCATGTTAAGCCCTTAATTCTCATTCTAGGTCTTATGGTTACTTTCTAATTAATATGCAATTCAATATCTCTGCTTATCAAAAAAAGCTATAGAATGTATTTGAATGCATAATTGCAAACAATAATAATTTTTAAGCTTGAAACTCCTGTATAATACATGTATCAAACTGTTTTCTCATAATCATACAATTTTATAGTACATAAATCAATCTATTTTCTTGTAGTCATACGATTTAGCTAAACCTTAGGTCAGCTCATGCAACTTCTTCATTTTATAAGTGGGAGAATTTAAGACTAACAGAAATCATGTCTTTGTCCAGGATGTATAGTGAAATATCTATGGAGCCAGATCATAAATTCAGATGGCCCAAATTCTAATCTCTATGCTATGGTGTTTCTTTCTCATCTGATTGTTAGAACTTATAATTTCCTCCACACTTAGAGGAATAAGTGATCTCACTCTGCTCTTCTTTACGTTGGAGTGAAATTGTAATCATGTTTGTATTGTTTTTAAGGTCCTGAACCTCTTTCTGGCCTTGCTTCTGAGCTCATTTAGTGCAGACAACCTTGCAGCCACTGATGATGATAATGAAATGAATAATCTCCAAATTGCTGTGGACAGGATGCACAAGGGAATAGCTTATGTGAAGAGAAAAATATATGAATTTATTCAACAATCCTTTGTTAGAAAACAAAAGATTTTAGATGAAATTAAACCACTTGATGACCTAAACAACAAGAAAGACAATTGTATGTCCAATCATACAGCGGAAATTGGAAAAGATCTTGACTATCTTAAAGATGTCAATGGAACCACGAGTGGGATAGGAACTGGCAGCAGTGTTGAAAAATACATTATTGACGAAAGTGATTACATGTCATTCATAAACAATCCCAGTCTTACTGTGACTGTACCAATTGCTGTAGGAGAGTCTGACTTTGAAAATTTAAACACAGAGGACTTCAGCAGTGAGTCGGATCTGGAAGAAAGCAAAGAGGTAAGATTTTATAGATATGAGTAGGTATAAATTTATATGTATATTCGTTTATTATATTGTCTGTATTTATGATTATATATTTTCTGTCTAGAATTTTTTCGCCATCATATAATATTTTATTTCATTGAGGAACCAAAAATTGAAGCCCAGGATGATGATTGACAATTGAAAAATAATATAGAGTACACATGAGTTTTTTCATCCTTATGAATGGATATTTGTTAGATAATGAATGAATAAATGAAAGATCCAAGAAATGAACAAAGGTCATGTGATTTAATCCTTATAATAACCTAGAAAGGAATGTGTTATTATCTAACTTTTCCGATAAGAAAACTAGCTCAGGGAGCTTCAGATCCTGTAACTAATGAGAGGTATAGCTGAGGATTGAACTTATAGCCTTTGTTTGCAAGTTCTGTATATCATCCACTGCGTCACATTGGCACATTTACATGGAAGAGAACTTAACAAGAAGTATTCTATGTATTTCCTCCGATTAAAATTATATTGACCCATGTATTAATCTTACAGGCTGCCTTAACAATATATCACACCCCAGGTGGCTTAAACAACCAAAATGTATTTTCTCACATTTCTTGAAACTGGAAAGTCAAAGATCAAGGTGGTAGCAGGGTTAGTGTCTGGGGAGAGCTCTCTGCTTGGGTTGCAGGTGGCCGCCTTCTTACTGTGTCCTCACGTGGCCTTTCCTCGGTGTGTGCATGTCGAAAGAGAAAAAACTCTAGTGTCTTTTAGGACCCCACCTTTATGACATCATTTAACCTTTATCACTCCCTCACAGGCCCTATCTCCAAATACAGTCATGTTGGGACTTGGAGCTTCTACATTTTAATTTTGTGGGAACACAATTCAGTCCATAGCAACTTACTTAGAAATATTAAGCTAAAATCTAATGGATATAACAGATAATTCAAAAGAAGTCCAGAACAAAGCACCTTCACTTCCCATTTATTGTGTGGAAGTCTCAAAAACAGTAAAGTACCCTTTAGGTTATATAATCTAATTTTAAAAATTTATGTGAAGACTTTACTTTTTTAGAGCAGTTTTAGGTTCACAGAAAAATTGAAAGAAAGGCAGAGAGATTTCCCATATACCGCTGGCCCCCACACATGCATAGTCTCCCCCATTATCAATATCCCATACCAGAGTGGTACGTTGGTTTCAGTTGATGAACCTACATTGACACGTCATTATTAGTGAAAGTCCGTAGTTCACATTAGGGTTCACTCTTAGTATTGTACACTTTATGGGTTTGGACAAATGTATAATGACATGTATCCGCCATTATAGTATCATACTGAGCAGTTTCACTGCCCTGAAAATCCTCTGTGCTCTGCATAGTCATCCTTCCCTCACTCCTAACCCGTGGCAACCACTGATCTTTTTATTGTCTTCAACGTTTTGCCTTTTCTATAATATCATATAGTTGGAGTCATGTAGTATGTAGCCTTTTCAGACTGACTTCTTTTACTTAGTAATACTTATTTAAGTTTCCTCCATGTTATTTCATGGCTTATAGTTCATTTCTTTTTAGTTCTAAATAATATTTCATTGTTTGGATGTACCACCGTTTATTTATCAATTCACCTAGTGAAGGACATCTTGGTTGCTTTCAAATTTTGACAATTATGAATAAAGCTTCCATTAACATCCATGTGCAGGTTTTTGTGCAGACATAAGTTTTCAGCTCCTTTGGGTAAATGCCGAGGAGGGCACTCACTGGATCGTCCAGTAAGAGTAAGTTTTGTTTTGTAAAAAATTGCCCAACTGTCTTCCCAATTGGCTGTACCATTTGGCATTCCAAATAGCAATGAATGGGAGTTCCTGTTGCCTCACATCCTCACCAGCATTTGGTGTTGTCAGTGTTCTGGATTTGTGCCATTCTGATAGGTATGTAGTGGTATCTCACTATTGTTGTGATTTGCGTTACCCTCATGAAATGTAATGTGGAGCATCTTTTTATGTGCTTATTTGTCACCTGTATATCTTCTTTTGAGAATTGTCTGTTAAGGTCTTTGGCCTATTTATTAATCAGGTTGTTTGTTTTCTTATTGTTGAGTTTTAAGAGTTCTTTCTATATTTTGGGTAACAGCGCTTTATCAGATGTGTCTTCTGCAAATATTTTCTCCCAGTTTGTGGCTTATCTGCTCACTCTCTTGGCAGTATCTTTCACAGAGCATAAATTTTTAATTTTAGTGAAGTCTAGTTTTCAGTTCTTGCTTTCATGAATCCTCTTTTTGGTATTGTATCTAAAAAATGATCGCCTTACCAAGATCATCTACATTTTTCTCCTATCTTATCTTCTACAAGTTTTATAGTTTTTCATTTTTGCATTTAGGTTTGAGATCCATTTTGAGTTAATTTTTTGTGAAGGGTGTAAATTCTGTGTCTAGATTCATTTTTTGCATTTAGATGTACAGTTTTTCCAGCACCATTTGTTGAAAAAAGTATCTGTTCTCCATAATACTGCTTTTGCTCCTGTGTCAAAGATCAGTTGACTATACTTATGCAGGTTTATTTCTGGGTTCTCTAGTCTGTTCTGTTGATCTATTTGTCTATGCTTTCACCAATACCACATTGTCTTGATTACTGTAGCTTTATAGTAAATCTTGAAGTTGGGTAGTGTCGGTCATCTGACTTAGTTCTTCTTCAATATGGTGTTGGCTATTCTGGATCTTTTGCCTCCTTATATAAACTTCAGAATCACTTTGTTGATATCCACAAACTAACTTGCTGGGATTTTGAATGAAATAGCATTGAGCAATAGATCAATTTGGAAAGAACTGACATCTTGACAATACTGAGTCTTCCAAACCATAAATATAGAATATCTCTCCATTTATTTAGTTCTTCTTTGATTTTTCTCATCAGAGTTCTGTAATTTTCCTCACATAGATATTGTACATCTTAGATTTATACTTCAGTGTTTTATTTTTGGGGGGTGCTAATGTAAGTGGTTTGGTTTTTAATTTCAAATTCCACTCTTTAAATGCTGGCATATAAGAAAATGATTGACTTTTATACATTAACTTTGTGTCCTGCAACCCTGCTATAATTGCTTATTAGTTCCAGGAGGATTTTGTTGTTGTTGTTGATTATTTTGGATTTTCTACATAAACAATCTCATTCTGCAAACAAAGACAATTTTATTTCTTCTTTCCCAATCAGTATACCTCTTATTTCTTTTTCTTGTCTTATTGCATTAGCTACAACTTCCAGTACAATGTTGAAAAGGAGTGGATGGGGCCGGCCCTGTGGACAAGTGGTTAAGTTTGCATGCTCTGCTTCAGCAGCCCAGGGTTTCAGCAGTTGGAATCCTTGGTGCAGACATGGCGCTGCTCACCAAGCCATGCTGAGGCAGCATCCCACATGCCACAACTAGGAGAACGCGCAACTAAAAATACACAACTTTGTACCAGGGGGCTTTGGGAGACAAAGGAAAAATAAAATCTTTAAAAAAAAAGAAAAAGGAGTGGAGAAGGGACATACTTGCCTTATTCCTGATCTTAGTGGGAAAGCTTGTAGTTTTTCACTACTAAGTAGATGTTAGTTCTAGATTTTTTGTAAATATTCTTTATCAAATTGAGGAAGTTTTCCTCTATTCCTGTTTACTGAGAGTTTTTATCATGAACGAGTGCTTGGTTTTGTCAAATGCTTTCTCTGCATCTATTGATATGATCATGTGATTTTTCTTTACATTGTTGATTTGATGGATTACATTAATTAATTTTCACATAGTCTAAATACTTTGAAGGACTGAATACCATCAAAGTACTCTACTAGGGACATAATTCTACTAGAATGTCACCATGTCCAAGGGTAACTACATTACATTTGATAGTTGTTCAAGTAAGATACATAGGCAAGTGACATTCTTTTGAATTATTGGCTATGTCCCTTTAAAGATGTTCCACCCTTTTATAATGAGTCTCTGAATAAGCTATGTCATCCTCCACATTTCAGATTTGGGGCTAATATTAGAGCTAGAAGCTGTTGCCTTGATCCCAGAACTATGGGCTTCTTAGGTAAATCAAGTTTGTGTAGTGACACGGGGAGAGAAAGAGTATGGAGAAATAATGGCAGGGAGATCCTTGTCACATTTTGTGTGTCCATGGAAAAAGATTCAGGAAAATAATGACAGATAATTTTTGCAAAACCTTGTGGAATTTTTTCAAGACTTTTTTTTTTCCTTTTTCTCCCAAAACCCCCCAGTATATAATGGTGTATTTTTAGTTGTGGATACTTCTAGTTGTGGCATGTGGGATGCTGCCTCAGCATGGCTTGGTGAGTGGTGCCACGTCTGCACCGAGGATTCGAACAGGCGGAAACCCTGGGCCGCCAAAGCAGAGTGCTTGAACTTAACCACTCGGCCACAGGACCTGCCCCAAGACTTTTAGTTTGAATATTATCTCAGTTCAAACTTTGTTCATTAAAGACTTGAGTTTTGCTGAAGAGCCAGATGGAGACTGATTTTTTGAAAAATGGTTATCTGCATGAAATGGAAAGTTTTGTTATAAGAAACTTGGTGATATTCTTCGCAGTCTGAGTTTTTCTTGATTCCTCAGACCTACAGTTAATATTTGATGAAGACTAATAGCTAGTACATACTGTTTGAAGAATTAAAAAAGAAACTATTTTGTTGCAAAGACCATTCATAACAAATATTTTTATGCAAAAATTTAGCATTATTTACATACATATGATGTTTTTGTTTATATTGATCAGGGCTAACAGGAACACTGATCTCTTTATAAAAAAGTGACTATCCCCTGAACCCCTGAAGGCAATTCTATTTCTTCACACTCTGTCATTTTATATCTTGGAACATGGCATTAATTGAAAATTTAAATGTTAGTTTAGTGGAAACTTTAGAGAAAATTTAATGCAGTAATTCTCAAATTAGGAGTTCTGACCTTGATGGAGCTTATAAACCAATTTACTGTACTAGTAATTTTTACATTTTTTAAATTAAATAGAATAGATGATGTCAGAGCACATTGCATGAGGTAGGGAGTACTGGTGAATGGAGCTTTTGCTGCCTGTGCTGCACTTTAATGCATTGCTTTCTAATTAGACTGTACCCACTAGGTCCATGGATGTAGTACCTGAAGTTCAGGAGTTAAGTATGGGAAACACTGTTTCAGCTCTTTAAAGATAGTGATTATGAAGCTTTCCCAACCCCAGGCAGAATGAATGGCTTCTTTTGTGGTTCCCAGAGATACAAGGCACAGGGTAAGGGTAATAAACAATTCATGCTCTGGGTTCATGCATCTTACAAAATATCATAATATTTTATTATAACGACTTATATACATGCATGTCTTTCCTTTTATGTCACAATATATTTGTACATGTTTGATACAAACTGGGCACTTAGATCATACTTTTCCACCTCATTTAATTCTTTTTAATAGAACCATTTTGAAGGATTTTCATCATCACACTTACTCTGAAAACAGTTTGATTTCCCATGATCCAGACTCCATTTTTCTCTTGATTCAATCTAATATTGAGTTCGATCTTACTGTCTTTATCTTTGTTAGCCATTTTACCTTGTCAATTTATATTGAGTTTCCAGGAAAGTAATAATCCCTCATCTTTCTCACATGAATTACTGTTGAAATGAAGTTGTATCTCATCCGAGATTTTTATATCAAATGCTGAACCTTCTATTCATCCCCATTACATTTCAATTTCTTTCATTCATTTTTGAATCTGGTTATCTGTAAATATTCTTTTATAGATTATCTTATTGTCCCAAATTTCTTGTCTCTTTTCTTCATCATTTCTTTCTTCTTGGTCAGAAATAAAACCTAAGCAAAATTGTTTCTCCTTATTGCTTCCTTACTTTTATGTTGTGCTCTCTTCATCAAAGCAAGGCACAATTTATGAGCTGCTCTGCTTCTAGTGGAAGTAAACTGACAGCAGATGCCTCAAAAGATAAAGATTCTTTATTCTGTGTCAGGAATGCAACCTATAGTATATTAAAGTACTCGCACCATTTTGGTTCTTTCTGTTTTGCTCCTTATACTTTTGCCTACCTTTGTTTATTCATCAGTTACCCTGTGCCTGGGAGTGTACTAAATAATGGAGGATACTAATAAGACATGAGTCTGTATATATACACATATGTATACACATTTTGGAAAAATGACTTTCATATATATGTAAATACATATATACATATATACACATATACATACATATATTTGCATTTTAGAAAAATGACTTTCAACCTTTAAATATGAATTTCCATATTTTCCATCTCTCCTTATTGACTCAAAATGCTTCCTGTCATGACTTCTATTAGATCTGTTTCATTTGAATATGTTAATGTTTTCATTCCTGAATTTCAATAATGAGTCTTATCTATAAGTCATTATAATACCCCAGAAATTAGATTAATGCCTTGAGTTAAAATTACAAGTGCTCATTGTTTATTGTCCAAAGTCTAAGCATTTGTTTTCAGACACATGAGGTCACAATTATAATGTTTTTGGTAATATATTTTTCTCTGGAGCCAAATGCTGGGTTATATAATTCCATTTTAGCCACTTACTGTGTGGCCTTACCCGACTATACAATTTTCTCTCCTCAAAAATAAGGATAATATTACCTACTTCATACTTTTTGGAGAGTATTAAATGAGATAATAAATGTGAAGTACTTACCACAATTCCCGACCTATAGTAAGCACTCAATAAATTGTCATTATTATTATTATTATCCCCAATGCTATGTAAGTTTTCTTTTAAGAATTGCTAGTAACATATTCTACTGTTTGTCCTTTTTTGTCGTTCGTGTTCTACCGTCTGTAATAAACTGTTTTACATGTTTATCTGGGGAGAGTGATAAATTGTATGTTTTCTGTTTAAATTTTCAATTATTTTCATTAAATTCTTGATTTGGTAAACTCCTTAAGAATTTTAAGAAAACTATTTTTCTGAAGGGGATTCCAGTCAGAAAGAATAAATATGCAAAAACCTAGAGACAGGAAGCAATAGGGTGTGTTTGGAAACAGGTAGTAGTCTGTTGTTGCTGGGACATGAAATCACAGGGGATGAGGCTAGAGGCGTAGACAAGGGCAGATTGTTTCAGCTTCCGGGAAACCACAGTAGACTGATATGAACAGATGTGGTAAAATGGAGGCATCTGTTTGTTTGGCTGCAGCCATAAGGTGCACCCTCATGCATCTCTGTCCCCCATTCGAGGACAAACTTGGGGGCTCTCTTTCCTACGCTTTCCCCCCTTGGTCCCCAAATGCAGAAAAGGCATCACATGGGTCACATTTCATCACCTCTTTAAGTCGCAGTGTCCTCAATCCTCAAAGTAAGTTCAAATAACCTAAGGACTTGTTTTTAAAACCGCAGAGAGTTTCTTGACTCGTGCAGTAGTAAGCACAATGGATCAGCTGGAAATATGAGTTTCCACCGAAAATTAATAATAGAGAATGGTGGCTTGGACAGATTTTGAAGAGCTTTGAAAGCTGTGCAAAACTGCTAAGACTATGCAAAAAATAATGTAAAATCATTATTTCCCCACTTAGAAAGTAAGTTTCTTTTGTTATGCATCATATTTATATCATTTTAAACCTCTGAAGCATCTAGCACAGTGTTGGGTCCATAATAAGTGCTCAATAACTTTTTGAGTTTGGGTTGATTTGTATAGACACATACTAAGAGTCTGGTGGCCTTTACTATGGACAAGTCACTAACTCTATATTATCCGGTTTCCTAATTTATAATAGGAGGACATCCATCCTACAGTGCTTATAGAATGTTATGAGGATCTAAAAGCTGTTTGGAATTAAAAGTGCTCAAAAACATAAGATGATGATAGCAAAATTACTAGTATAGTTCTCTTTAAATAAATACTTTTAAAGTGAATTGAGTTATTAAATTATGCCTCTTTGGAATAAAAACAACATATTGCTAAAGTAGTTAGGAAAAAGTACACTTGTTTTTGCAATGAGTGAGCTCCAGAATGAGTAAAAATGTTTTTTGGGTCTTTGTAATTCAGGTTGTGTTAATAACAGACATCATTTGTTGAGTGCTCACCATGGACAAAGCACTGTTTGTAGGATTTAAATGAATTATCTCAATCTTCACACCATGAGATAGATACTATTATTCCAATCTCACAGATAGGGAGATTGAACACTACGAGTTTAAATAGCTTGCTGAAGTCACAAAAGTAGTAAGGATTGATCCCAGACTTGAATCCAGCCAGTTGGCTACACAGTCTATGTTCTTAACCATTACACTAAATCTCCTTAACAATGTCTGAAAACGTACTTTCCTTGGCGTACTGTTTATTGAAGAACTAAGAACTCTGCTACAGAGTTAGTGTCAACTACCAATCCCTCTTAAGTGGGCACAAGTTAATGACATAGCCAGGCGTGTCTCAGAGTTCTCTCCCTCAGTCCTGCAGGGTCGTCTTCCTCCTGTGCTGGCCTGCACTTTAGACTGATCTGCCTCTGTAGCCCATACTGACCTGGGGAGGCCCAATTCTAGTTACAGAGCGCTTACTCTCGCAGACTATGGTTACTTAAAGTTGTGTTTTAGGAACACACCCTTCTGAATTTAATGATACGTGAAAGAATCTTCCAAATCATTAGGAAGCACTTCTATGGTTACATCATTAGCTTATCAAGTCTTTGAGAACAGGGAAAACACTAACCATGTCTTATTCACCTTAAGTCCACAGCACATAGAAAATGTTTCTTAAATGAATGAATAAATGGGTAATGAACGGTTACATCTAGACTCCCATTTGTCCTCTCAATTATATCACCTGTGTTAAAATATTAACTTTCTGCTTACAGATTTTTTTTTGTTTAATACTATTATCTTTACTATATATGGATGAAAGAACATATGACAATTTTCAGCCTAAACACATACTGCTGAATGTCAGCAGACTAAATCTGTGCTCCCATAGAAAGGTCTACAGTGAATACCTTATATGGACAATGCTCAGTTTCAAAATGTGCATGAGAGCAGGGATTATGTCATTTCACTTACCACAGTACAGCCCACATTCATCACAGTGCTTTGCATAGTAAGTGCCCATTAAATACATGTTAAATAAAGAAATCGAATATGGGGCGGCCCGGTGGGGTAGTCGGTAAGTTCACATGCTCTGCTTAGGTTGCCCGGGGTTCATGGGTTCAGATCCCAGGCATAGACCTAGCTCCATTCATCAAGCCAGGCTGTGGCAGCATCCCACATAAAATAGAGGAATATTGGCACAGATGTTAGCTCAGTGACAATCTTCCTGAAGCAAAAACAGGAAGATTAGCAACAGATATTAGCTCAGGGCCAGTCTTCCTCACACACACACAAAAAGAAATAGAATAGGAAGTCTCTGATTAATCCTGAATCAGAATGGATATGTACCAAGACTTTTGCAAATATCCAAATTCTTGAACACCATTACATAATTTTCCCCATAGGAAAACATCAGATAACATATCTGGAGGTATTAAGAATCTACTGGGAGGTAGGTATCTACGCCTCCAACTTTTCTTTCTGTACTATCTCTTCACAAATCCTCATGGGCTCTGATGCAGCAAGTATTGCCTCCATCCTGTATTACAGTTTCTTCTTCTTTCTAAGCTCTCACCATAAGCTTGTATGGGGATCAAGACTCTCCCAACCTTAAAATAAAATAAAACCGTGTAAATTTTGAATGTTGGCCCTTTGACCTCATATTTTCTTCAAGGTTTTTTCTTAATTCTTTCCTTGAGTGTATTGCCAATCTTCTTTAAAAGATAGTTTGTACTCACTGTCTCCCATTTTCTACTGCTTGGTCACCTTCAAACATCTCAACTCTGATTTCTAACTCTACCTTTCTCTCAAAAATCATGGGTATTCTTTTAATTGCCAAATTCAGTGGGCTCACTTCACTTGATCATCTGCAATATTTCCTCATTTTTTGAGCGCTATCATCCCCTGGCTTCAGAAAATCCATGCTACTCTCCTCCCAATCATGGGATCTCCTTTTCAAATAGATTTTGAGAAGCCTGAACTCATTCTCAACTTCTCTAATTGAAAGCCCCTCATCAAATTTGTCGTTAAATTCTATAGATTTCATCTTCTAAATCCATCTACAATCTTGACCACTATCTCCCTTCTATTATTCACCAGTATCAATAGAATTACCATTTGAAACACATTTCCATGGAGGGGAAAAAAGAGCAGTCTTTACCGTGTCATGAGCAACTTGGCCTTGACTAGATCTATTTCACCAGCTTAAGCTCCTATGATTCACCTCAATCCAAGTCACATCCTTCCATGAAGTTTACATCTTTTGAGTCCATCATTTCTTGTTAGAAATGTCTTCTCCCCATCACCCTCTGCAAAATCCAACCAAAAAAAAGTGGCCTTTGAGCTGTCAGCCCAAAATTTGTCCATTATTTACTGAACAAAAACATATTATTGTTTTATTGATCACTATATCAAGAAACTTGATTCTTGGCAGCCCTGTGAGACTCCCCCAAGTAGAATTACTAGCTGCATAACATGAAATGTATGTATTGCACTCTATTTCTCTGGTGTGTATCTGTTTATCCAACTTACTAATCTTGTGAGCAACTTGAGAATAAGTATTGTGGTTCTATACATCTTTGTAATTCTAATAATTAGCACAGTACCTGGAACAAATGAGATGCTCGGTCAACGTTATTCAGCATCATGTAAATTAATAACGCTTTTCATAAATACCTACATTTTTATCAGTTATATCTTCTGAAAATGTACAGATAGAATAAACCAAGCAAGCCTGGTCCTAGGTCAAATGAAATAAGCCGTTTGCTCTTCGATGCAGCCTCTCCTTTTTGGGGAGGAGGCAAGAAAAGGGAAAGAAGGAGAAGGAAAGAAAACACACAGAATTTTCATATCATTAACTGACAGACACTTACATTTTGTAACATTTTGTAGAGTCCTATCTGGGCATTGGCTGTGTGTCCCTTCCAGCTCTTGCCTCTTTCCTTGTCTTGAGCCATAGTTGTTCAGGGCTGTGCTCTCTGTGAGATGGCAACTACTTTCCCTGAAGAGTCCTACCGTCTAGCCAGTGGATACCCAAATTCTCTCTCCCTTGCATCTAATTAATTACCAGGTACTGCCAACTCCACCCATCTTTGTCCACTCCTCTGCATTCCCACCACTTTCACCCAATGTCAGACCTCTACCGTCTCTCAGTTTTACTGTTACAGCCTCCAAGTGAGTCTTCCACATTCATATTCCCCTCACTAGTCTGGTCTCCACATAATAAATGTTCTTTCTAAAAGTCAGATCTGGTCATAGCTTTCTCCACTTCCCAGCCTTTCAGGAGCTTCCCATTGCTCCCAATTTGTACTACTTAATATGGCCTACAAGTTCCTGCAAAAAGTGACCTATACTGACCTTTCCAGCCTCATGCAATAATATTCCCTACTCCTCCTCAGCCAACTACACCAATCTTTTTTTCCTGAAACTCCCCATGCTTTATCAGGTTCTGATATTTATACCTGTTCTCTCTGTCTAGAATATTCTCCTACCCTATCGTGCTTCACTTGACTCACCCCCACCCAACTCATCCTTCTGGTCCCAAGTGTCACTCTCTTCTGTGCTGCTCGTCTTTGACTGAGTTACACGGTGCTCTCAAGATAACCCACACTAACCCTATCATAGTGTGTGGCAATTGTTTGCTTGTCTGTATGTTCCATCTGATTTTGAACCCATGAGGAGGTACAAGGTCTATTATATTCACTATTTTATTTTTCAGGTCCTAATTTCGATGTTTGGCATGTACTAATAGTTTTTGGCAGTCAAAAAAGATCAAATATCAGCAATTACACATATTACAAACTATGCAGTATTGTTATGAAGATTGTTACCATTCATCCAGTAAGCAAATGCCAGACACATTTTCTATGTGCTATCTTGTTCTATCTTTATAACAATCGTGGGAAGTAAAGACCTTTTACAAATTATAAAGAAAGCTTGAGGAGGTTCAGATATTTGCCTAAAGTCCATAAAACCAGTCATTTTGGTTCAAACCCAAGCTTGTCTGACTCAAAACAGAACTCTAAACTCTTTCACTGTAGTTACACAGTTCCCTGGCCAGCAAGCACATTAGGTATTTGTTAAATATATGTTGTCATTTAACGTTAAAAATTAATGTCAAAAAAACTTTAGAGCCTGCATGCTCAATTCAGCAAAATGAATTTAACAGTGGGACTCATTGGTTTATAATTTTAGTTTCTAGCTTGGGAATTATAAATGCAATTTCGCAGATTTTTGTTGTTGTTTCTAACTTATTTGCATAACAATAAATTTCTGTTGGCCCAATATGTGGTGAGATGTTATGTTTCTTTTGTTCTTTTATATCTAATCATCAATACAGAAATTCATGTTTGACGTACTTTAAAGCAGAATTCAGAGTATATTAAAGCTGTGTTCCTCTACCTTCATTCCTACTCCTGGCAAATGTTTGACTAACACTAGATTTCACAATTAATAGGAATAATTTAATATTTGGTAAATATGAATAAGCCACTGAATATTGTCCTTCCAACATACAGCTTGAGGAAGAAATAATCTGAGTTTTAGGGATGATATGGGAATTAATGACAATATTTGACTTTTCTAGCTGCTCTTTGGAAATGCTCAATCTCAATACAGTGTCTTTTTCTTTGAAATTAGATTGTTGCTTTGTTGAGAGTCTTTAATAGTGGTCATTTTAATTTTTAATATGCTTAGTGTACACTAGAAATGTTTACTAATGCACAGTGTACACAATAAAATATTAATACTAATATTTTTGAGGTTCTAGAGCATCTCATTTATGTATGATTTGGGATATAGATATATAAATGCCTATAAAATGCCCAGCTTTAAAATAATACATGCTTTAAAATACGTATTTTTTCAAAAATAAATAAAGTAGCTTTAAAAAGACGTATTTTTTCAAAAGTAAAACATATATGTATTATACACACATATTCTGTATCCTTTTCACCCTTAAATTACAGATTTATTTTTGACATATTTTTATCACTTTTCATAAATTGATCTCCTATTAAACCCTATAAATAAGCTCCCTGTAATGAACTGTCTGAAATTTAAAAAAAAAAAAGTCTTAAGATGAAGTCAGAGAATAAAAAGAACCCATTTAATGATTTACTCAAAGAAATATTGTGGAATATATCATTTGCTTTGTTTTGTTTTGCTTCACCCTCAAGGTCAAAATAATTTGTTATGGTAGAGAACAATTGTTAAGAAGTGAGAAATGTTGCATAAACCCACCGAGGAGGAAAAATGCTCTTACCGTCAGGGTCGTAGTGATTAAGTGGTTATTGAATGCTCTAGTGTACAAGGTAAAGTGATTGCTTCAGACACTGTGAGGTCCTTGCATTCTCTCGGCTCATTTATTGAGTCAGCCCTCCAAAAAATACGTAGACAGTGCAAGTCAGTGTAGAATTTAGCTATTGAGAGCCAAGTGTGAAAATATACATATTTTCAAATAAACCAGCTCATTTGGAAATAGTGATTAGAGGTTGATTAATGGCTTAATAAATGTTAAAATGGATTTTTACAATAGTCTATTAATCTTGAAAACAGTGAGAACCAATTGCATTATTATGTGAATCGTGAATTTCAAAATAAAGTTAAATTTCAATTTAAGAACAAAAAAGGAAAAATTAATTACCCTTATTGGCTTTTAAATCCATAAAAGTACTTGTTTTTATTTCTTGTTTAACTAAAAAAGAATATTTTAGTCTTGCTGTTAACCAATTTCTTTAATACTTTATCTGAATTCATATCTCATGTACTAATACAGAAATGGACTCTATCCACACACCTAAAGATCTTTTTCTTCCCTTTTTGAGTAAGAGTGTTATTACCCCATTCAAATAAAGAACTCAGAATCACATCATCTTTGATTTCAACAATGAAAGATATAGGAATATATTGAGCAAAGGCAACAAAAGCAAAAATAACCAAGTGGGACTATATCAAACTAAAAAGCTTATGCACAGCAAAGGAAGCCATCAACAAAATGAAAAGGCAACCTCCCGAATGGGGGAAGATATTTGCAAATCATATATCTGATGAGGGGTTAATACCCTAAATGTATAAAGAACACATAAAACTCAATAGCAGAAGAACAAACAATGCAATTTAAAATGTGCATAAGAACTAAACCAACATTTTCCCAAAGAGGAAATACAGATGGCCAACAGGTACATGAAAAGATGCTCAACATCACTAATTATCAAGGAAATGCATATCAAAACCACAATGAGATATCATCTCACACCTATTAGAATGGCTATTATCAAAAAAGGCAAGCAATAACAAGTGTTGGCAAAGATGTGGAGAAAAGGGAACCCTTGTGCACTGGTGGTTAAAATGTAAATTTGTGCTGCCACTATGGAAAACAGTAGGGAAGTTCCTCAAAAAATTGAAAATAGAACTACCATATGGTCCAGCAATTCCACTTCTGGATATTTACCCAAAGAAAATGAAAAGACTAACTCGAAAAGATATGTACACCCCCATGTTCATTGCAGCATTGTTTACAATAGCTTAGATATGGAAAAAACCTAAGTGTCCATCGATGGATGAATGGATAAACTGTGGTGTATACATATACAATGGAATATTATTCAGCCATAAAAAAGAATGAAATCCTGCCATTTGCAACAACAGGAATTAACCTTGAGCATTTTGTTAAATGAAATAGTTCAGACAGAGGAAGACAAATATGATCTCACTTACATGTGGAATCTGAAAAAAGAACAAAAAAGAGACGAGGGGTGGATGGGTGAGCAAAATGGGCAAAGGGGGTCAAAAGATACAAACTCCAGCTATAAAATAAGTAATACCTGGGAAAATACTGTACAGCATGGCGACTATAGTTAATAATACTGTACTGCATATTTGAAGGTTTTTAAGAGACTAAATCGCAAAAGTTCTCATCACAAGAAAAAAAAATTTGTAACTATGCGTGGTGATGGTTGTTAACTAGATTTATTGTAGTGATCTTTTCACAATATACACAAATATCAAATCAGTATGTTGTATACCTGAAACTAATATAATATTATATGTCAATTATACCTCAATAAAAAAAGAATATATTGATAAAAATATCTTTTTATGAAGGTTTTAATATAAGTGCTTTAGCCTGTCATGAAACAAAGAAAAATTAAATAAGGACACTGATAATTTGAATAATAAGATAAATATATTATGAATATATATTATCTTAAAAATTAAATTTACAGGTAATTCTTGTTTTAAAGTGCCCCTGGTTTATCTATATAAATTAATAGTACTACACTGGGTCTCAAAGTAAGCCTCAATAAATTAAAAATAGAAGACATCCTATAGGGTTATTTTCTGATCATAAGGCAGTTAAACTAGAAATTAATAGTAAATTGATAGAAAAAAATCCAACCACTTCAAAATAAACAAATGTCCTCCTAAACAAATATTGGGTTGAGGAGCAAATAAAATATATAAATAGATGTTTAGAAAATAAGAGTATTTTCTGTCAAATGCTATGGAATAGGACCAAGCAGTCACTGAATGTTTTAATATTAACAAGGATGATCAAGAAAGGATGAAAGAACCTGCAAAGAAATTAATTTGAGAAATTAGAAAAAGAACAGCAAAACAAAGCCCATATAAATAAAGAGAAATTACTAAGTCATCAATGTGGCAGATGATATTAGTATAGCAGGTGGTTCTTAGAAAAAAAAAAATCAATACAACACAGAAACTTTGGTGTGGTTGGCAGGCTCCCAAGATGACCCCAATGACTCTTTCCCTTGTATAATCCTTACCCCATGAGTGTGGCTGGAACCTGTGAACATGATGATTATGTTATGTTTATGGCAAAAGGGAGATTTTTGCTAGGTAAGCCTGACTTAATCAGAAGAACACTTTAAGAGAAGAGAGTTTTCTACTGCTGGTTACATAAGGCGAACTGAGAGAGAGATGCTCCAGCTGGGCTAGAAGAAAGCAAACACCATGTTATAAAATATGGGAGCTATGTGGCAAGGACCTGTGTTGGCCTCTGCTTACTGAGAATGGTCCAAGGCCATGAGCTAGCAGGAAAGCAGAGACTTCAGTCTTACAACTGCAAGGAAATGGACTCTGCCAACAACCAGAAAGCTTAGAAGAAGATCCTGAGCTTCAGATGAGAGCTGCATTTCTAGCCAGCACCCTGACTTCATCCCAGTGAGACCCAGAGCAGAGAATCCAGCTATGCAGTGCCAGACTTCTGACCTACAGAAACCATGAGATAATAAATTTGCGTTGTTTCAAGCTGCTAAGTTTGTGGTAATTTGTTATGCAGCAGTGGAAACCTAATACATTTGATAAATATTTCATGTTAAGAAAACTCAAATGATTTTCCATGAATAAAGAGTAATTACAATCTAATAACACTGACACTCTGGTAGAAAAATAGGCAAAAGACAGGGACAATTTACAGAAGAAAAAAATGTAATTGGAAGACAGACCTTAAGAATTATTAACCTTGATTGTAATAAAATAAATTAATATTAGAAGAACCATAAGGTACTTTGTACTTTTCATTTTGGCCAATAAAAAAGAGAAAAAAAAAACCACAAAGGAAAAGGAGAAAAAAGCCCGGATAAATAATGTGTTATGTTGATGAAGGGGTTCCATAAGACAGATATTTAACCCAAATCTCAGAATATAATATTTCCCAATAACTGTTGAGTGATTAAATGAATATTGCACATAGAGCTAGTAGAGATAGTAACTTAAAAGCCCAGCTATATGCAATGGTTTCTTTATTTCGAAGGTGGGAGTAGCTATTACTTTTGCTTCTCCCATCCTTGGCCAGAGATGATTGTGGGATTCTACTAGCCATGGACCCGGCACCTATAACTCAGCCTGTGCACAGCCAGTAGCCACACCCACCCTGAGTTCTTGTTGCTTTTCTCTTCCTGAGGCCAGGTTCTAGAGTCCTGAAGTCTAGATCTCTACAGGACATAGGTTGGAAACCTCTCCTCTCCAATAATGACAGATACGCATCTTTCATTGCAAGATGTATATTGAACATTTACAGAATTATTGACTGAGAATTTAACTGTACAGTTCATCATCTACAAAAACATTGCTTCTCTAAGGTCTGAAGTACATTAATAACTAAGCGTGTAGTATTTTTATGTAGTACTTATAAGAATTAAATGCTTGAGCTTCATCATGGTGTCTTTCTTGTTTTTACTTTTTATAAATTTTTTTGCTTGAGGAATATTTGCCTTGAGCTAACATCTGTGCCAACCTTCCTCTATTTTGTATGTGGGTCCCCACCACAGCATGGCCACTGACAAGTGCCATAGGTCCACACCTGGGAACCGAACCCAGGCCACCAAAATGGAGTGTGCCAAACTTAACCACTAGGCCACGGGGCTGGCCCCTCTTGTTTTTAATAGTTAACTATCTTATCTTTGAGTGAAAAGGTCTTGGCGCCTTTATTAATGTTTTTATGTATTTTAATCTATTTTTTATTTAATACATTTATTATTTATTTAATTAATTTTAAATTTATTTAGTAATGTTCTTTAGCACGTCAATCAAAACCCTTGTGGCCTCCCACGTATTGCCTAGGTGCACTTGAGCTCAGTCACTTCTGTATGTGTTTTACTTTTCTTTTTCACACAAATTCTTATGTATTGACATTACGTGTGAACTTATAGAAAAGCACTAACATCTGTCTCTGATTACCACAGTTTATCTAAAGCAGATTAACTGGCCTGACTCCACTTGCCTGTGGTTTGATCTTTCCAACATTCACTTGTCACTTTATCCGATATTAGTATGACTTGAAAGTTGGGGCAAGTTTCCCTCACTTAGTATGAGAATCAGGGTCTATCAAAGGGGTGAGCAATGATGTGGCTTATCAGCCTTCTTTTGCAAAATCTTGATTTAGGAAGTTATTTAAACCAGATATGAATACTATTTTTTTAAATCTAATTTGTAATCATGTCCCGTTCCTGAAAGGTGTTCAAACTCCTTCCAGCTCCCAAACATTAAGCTACTTCATTTTGAAAAATGACACATACTTACATTAAAAGGTCACTTTAGACCTCTTGTTCTAGCATGGGTTCATTGTTTGCAGTTCTGGATCCTGTCTTTAGCATGAGCCATACCTGTAATTGATCATTTATGATTCCAGTTTAGATTTTTTCAAAGAAGACAATGATTTTAAAGAATCTTGTGAAACAACCTGAATTTAGCATCCTTCCAGAAATTATATCCCCAAACTCATTTTTTTTTTTTACAATTATTCATGCTGAATTTTTCAAGTGTCTTTTTCATGTGTAAGTATATTTGTGGGGGATTTGCATTTATTAAGTTTATGCAATGATTTCAACCTAGTCTTTATGGATACAACTAACTTTCTTTTCAAACTCATTTTATCAAATTATGCAAGAGTAATTACATAATTACATTAATTTAAAATGGTGCTAATTGGTTTGAAAACAAACATAACTTACTCTTCGTAAGCACATAACTCGCCTGGTGGAAGCAGGAATGCACAGGTGTAATAGAGTGTAGCCAACCACCTGAGCAGTTCCAGCACATGAAGGGCATCAATCATTGTGTTTTACAGAGAAAATGCTGAGCATCATTAATTTGGTAAGTCAGTTGGAATGGAGGTGGGTTAGATAAAAAACAATATGTGCCCAAAGAGTCATGCAGGTAAAGTGGTGAATGGAGTTTAGATGAGAGAGTAATTCTTATCCTTCCACCACGATGGGCAAAAATAACCACCGTGAACACAAGCCGGAGAACTTTAAGAAGTTCACCTTGACTAAAGCACAGCTTCTGTGGAGAATAAATTTGGGACATTTGGTTGGAAAGCTAAGTTGGAGATAAAAGCTTCATTTGGTAATAACAACTCAAACAGAGGTATTTGTTCATTCACTGTTTATTGGGCAACTAAGCTAAGGCAGGCTTTGTGGTCCACAAAGGTCTAAATTACATGAGGCTAGAATGAGGGTGATCATTATTATTTATAGCTCTCCAAAGGAGAGGTGACAAGAGTGAACAGAAAGTTCGTAGGAATTTGGAAGATGAGACTAAAAGAAGAGATATTTCAAAAGTAGAATTAAATAAATTTGACTTTTGGTTACTGCCAATATTTGAAATGAATAAGAGTGAACAAAAAGATTTTGAGTCCGGGTGCTGAAAGAATTATGTTTCAAACAACCCAAATCAGGAATCTGGTTAACAGAGTAGGTTTAGGATAGGGGGAAAAAAAAAAAGGTCGTGACTTTAATTGAGAGCACATCGAGTTTGAGTGACCTTAGGCACACTTTTACTTTCCTACAGTAGTTCAGGCAAACCATGGAATAGATTTATATTGCTTAAGAAATGTTTAGAAATTAATTTGTAAACATCTAGAGGATCTCTTGTCTATACCTGGGAACTTTCCAAGAGCTGATCTTCCATTTGAATACTAACAATGGACATTTAATCATCTTTTATATCACGTTAAAACTTGCAAAATGTCGATTGACTCCCAGCTGTATGCGTTAAAGGGGAGCTATACTTAGAATTATAGTTAGTAACTGGTAACATATTATGAAGTTAGGTTATTTATATAACAAGAATAGCTAATTTTCAAGAATATTCCTAAGACTAAAGTTGGATATATTGGCAATAGTACTTTCATCTGGAGAAAGTCTGACCCAGTAAGACCTGGAGTAACTTTATACTGAAAAAAGATAATTTATTTTATCCTCATCCAGGCAAGACACATAAGAGGAGGATATTTAGGGAGGCAATCACTAGGCATAAAATAAAATTAATTTTATGTTATTTTAGGTTCATATCTTTTTGCCTTAGTACTCACAGTTGCTCATTGGAAAACTGAAATCTAGGTGACTAATAATGATATTTAGTAATGGATACAAAGTTTGATATGGAGCCTGATATTTGCACTATATGTGAAGAACAAATAAGCAAATGCTGGATTTGTTCTAAATTTTTAAAGACTTTGCAACTAGTACATTTTAAAAATTTCCCTGTGAGTTAAAGTAATACTATACCAAAGGGTTTTATTATTGCTTGCAGTTAAGTTACTATTATGACATTTGCTTTATAACAAATATATAATTAGTTTGGCAGAATTGCTGTAAACAAAAATTAGATAGAAATCCTATCTACAGCTACCAAAAAGAAGCTTATTGCAGCTGATGAAATAATGTCTACGCAGATACTGAATATTTGTATCACAAACTTCCATTATTGGTTTGTGGTGTGAACAGATGTCTTTGTTTTTGTTTTTCAAAAAATTGAATTGTAGATTCTCTTCGTCCGTTAGACATCTTGATATTTTTTCTATGGATTATTTTCACTTTTAAGTTGATGGAAGAATTCTAAGTCAGTGAGTACACTGTTTCTTTTGTTTCAGAAACAGTATGGTTGCCCAGAAGACAGAGCATGGGCTTTGGACTCAGCAATAATTCTCTCAAATCTTGGCTTTCTCACTTACTGGTTATAGGACGTTAGGCAGGTTCCTTAGCCTGTGTGAGCCTTAGTTTCATCATCTTTAGACTGAGAACAATTGCACTAACTTTCCCTCCCTCTGCGGCTTCTCTAACTGATAGGGCAGTGGTTTCCATAGTACATGTTTCTGAGGGCCATTTGTAACTGCTTAACACAGCAATCTGATTTTACACTTAGACTGTGAATTATGGTAAAGGAGTTAACAAAGATGATTTCCTCAGTGCCTCTTCCTTTTCAATCTCTCTTTTGCTCTGAACTTAAAATCTCTTCACTTCAAGGAGAATCCAAAAGCAGTTCGTGGTACTTACCCGTTCTTGCTAAGCTATTTATTAGTTACCCAAATGAAAGTGATTGACGTGTTATGTCCATCTCACTGCAGAAACTTAATGAAAGCAGCAGCTCATCTGAAGGCAGCACTGTAGACATTGGCGCGCCTGCAGAAGAACAGCCTGTAGTGGAACCTGAGGAAACCCTTGAACCCGAAGCATGTTTCACTGAAGGTAACTGACGTGACCTTCATGTTAATCTTCCATTGACAGAGTGCAGTTTTTTAAATTGCAGATCACCTGTAATAGAGTAGAGCTTTGCAGCAGATGTATTTCAGTTACCTCTAACATGCTAACAGATTTCAAATCTACTGTTATGTTTTGCTTATCTCTGCCCATTATGTGTAAAGGATCATGAGCATGCAGAAAAAATATTTTAATGTCATCAAAACTGTTGACTAATTTATATTTTTTAAAATAAAATGGTGATTTCACAATAAGTTGGCGTCTTAAACACTAGTCAAAATTTTCATACACAGAATTTGCCTTAAAAATAACTTTACAACTGTTAAAATTAGAGGAGTTGCAAATGCTAAACTGTGTTTTTTAACAAAATCATCATTTTCCAATGCTTGTTGGATGAAACAGGAAATAAGCAATGCCCGATTCCTGAACACTATCTAGTTTAGCCTTGTACAACATGGACAATAGATCTAAGACCTTTGTTCTCCCCATGACTAATATTTCTGATGGTTTGATTTTCTTGGGAATTTGAATTTTGAAAATATGAATATATTTGCATGTTCTATGTTTAGTGATCTCTTCCTCATGCCTGCTATATATTATCTCCTATGTAAGTTGTATACATCACTCAAAGTCACTCTCAAAGCTGCTTTTATCTGACCACGGTGGAAAAGAGCTTCCTATTCCTCTGAACAGCTATAATAAACATATTCATTTAATTTACCTGATAGCTAATCATATATTATGAGAGCTCTTCTCTTTCTCCTTTGAACTATTACATGTATTTTTACTGTCTTCCTCCCTTCCTCACTTCCTTCCTCACTTCTTCCGTTTCCTTTCCTTTCTCCCAGCACACTTGACTTTTTTTTTTCCTCCTTGAGGCAGGGTTCTGTGTTTATATCTTTTCTTGAAAACCAGAATGTAAAGTTCTTGGGAGCAAGGTCCATGTTCCGTACCTTTTTTTCCTTTTTGTCTTTTTTTTTTTGTATCCTCCATGGTGCTTACAAAGGTCCTCACAGATGTCTGTTGATTTACTCCTGATGTTAGAGTCAGTGAAATCAGCGTAAGGAAGACAGTAACAAATCAAAGCAGGGCCATGCAAATCACTTTCTAGTGGACTAAATTAATTCTGAAAATCATATACTTTTCTAGATAGTATAGTAATATACTATCTAAAGAAAACCTAAATAGTGATAAACCCAGCATTGTTGGGAGAAATCTATATTATTACCCTTTATCCTCTTTAAAAGGGAAGTTTTCTGTTTATTATTAATTTCCATCTTTTTTTTTCTTAAAGATTGGCACCTGAGCTAACACCTGTTGCCAATCTTCTTTTTTTTCTTCTTCTTCTTCTCCCCAAAGTCCGCCCGGTACATAGTTGTATATTCTAGTTGTAAGTCCTTCTGGTTCTGCTACATGGGATGCCACCTCAGCATGGCTTGATGAGCCGTGCTAGGTGCATGCCCAGGATACCAACCGACAAAGCCCTGGGCCGCTGAAGCAGAGCACGTGAACTTAACCGCTCAGCCATAGGGCCAGCCCCTAATTTCTGTCTTGAAGTCCTTTTGTAGAGTGACTTGAGCAGAGTGCAGTAGGATGATATAGTACAAGGCAAAACTACTTTACATTCATTTGTACTTTACAAAGTTCTTTCTTGCACAATAACACTTGAGGCAGAAAAAGCAGATATCATTAGCCGAGGAACCACTTACGAATGTGCTCTTAGTACTCTAGGCTTAGAGAGTTATCCTAGCAAGACACAAATGGCAATAGTGATAAGAAGGCGAATCAGGGACAGGCCAAGGATATTATTGAAGCAGCAGTTCTTTTATCAACTCCTATTTGAATGTTGTACTTGCAGGCTGTGTACAAAGATTCAAATGCTGTCAAATCAGCGTGGAAGAAGGGAGAGGAAAACAATGGTGGAACCTGAGAAGAACGTGTTTCCGAATAGTTGAACATAATTGGTTTGAGACCTTCATTGTTTTCATGATTCTGCTTAGTAGTGGTGCTCTGGTGAGTGAATAATAAGCAAAAGCGCTATGGTACCAAGTTTTAGAATGATCTAATACTGATGACCTTTTAATCCTTTCTGTTTTATTGTCTTAGTATCCAGTGCATTTTTAATTATCTTCCTTCATATCTTCCAATCTATAGACTTAATGTATAACTATGCATTTCTGGATTTACTTTTACTGTGTGTACATACATTTCTAATGATCTATTTATTAATTTTTGCTTATTATTAAGTAACAGAAAATTTGTCCCCCCAGTTTATTCATTATAACCAAAGAATACAAATATTCAATTACTTCAATTTTAATAAGAAAATAAACATGGCAACTACAATGTAGTTAATGGAAGTCCTGTGATTGGGAGTATATAACCTTTAAGTTCTAATGAATTTTGTTTCTAATGGTATTATTATTATCTCTTTATGGACAGCCAGTAAGTCCTTAGGGACCACTTCTCTGTCCCTTTTGAATTGTGTTTATTATTCTTATACTGCTCAGGAAACAATGAGTATTGGTAACAATAAGTACTGGGCAGCATGCCCAAGTGATTCATTTAAGGATTGGTTTCTCTTTATATGAAGGTGTTCATTTCATCTGAATCAATTTATATTTATGTGAAAATCATTTCCAAAAATATAAAGTATAACATATAGATAGCATTTTAGAAAAACACTCTTACAAACGGAATACTTAAGCCATAAGATAGAAGATAGATAGATAGATAGGTAGATAGATAGAGAAAGATGATAGGGCTTTCCTGATTGAAACACAATCACTTAAGTTTTTTAACCTAAATTTATAATTTGAACACAGGCCTATATTTTCCTGCATATTTTTCTGATGAGAGAAATTTTCTTTACATGCCATTTTAGACAAGAAATAATCTTTTACCATTTAAGTGAACATGAGACTTAGATATAAAATATCAAGAGAGTTTCATATTAGAAGAATACATATTTTGGTCTAAATGAGAAGAAATTTATCTTACCATCATTGTCACACCATATCTGCTGAGAAATACAAACTGTCAACAAAATGAAGGAGAAAAAAGGGGACAAATAAACCCAACTATGTAGTAAAATTGGTCAATATAATGATCAATTACGATTTCTGCTTTACGAAAATATAAGCCTTCACTTTTTATTTCTTCAGCCTCTTTTCTATGGCAAAAAAGCCAACAGGAGAAAGAAAAGAAATGAAACAAAAGGAATAAATAACTTCAGGTTGGGGTAGCAGCATCAGGATATGACATCAAGCAATATTTCCTAAACAAGTCAAATTAATTCATTAGAATTTTACCTTTACTTCTTTCTTCTGGCTATAATATCAGTGGGGAGTATAACTTTTCCCATGATTCATTAAGAGACCTTTGAGAGGAAAAACACCTAGCAATAGCTACTGTTCCTCTGCCCTCCTATTCCAATGACATGTCATGTATATATATATATATACTATGTATATATCTCAGAAAAAATAGCTTATATAGTATAATAGTTTTAGAAAACTAAAATGTATAACTTTTTTTATAGGCATTTGAAGATATATATATCGATCAGCGAAAGACAATTAAGACAATGTTGGAATATGCTGACAAGGTTTTCACCTACATTTTCATTCTGGAAATGCTTCTTAAATGGGTGGCATATGGCTATCAAACATATTTCACCAATGCCTGGTGTTGGCTGGACTTCTTAATTGTTGATGTAAGTATCCTCCGTATCTTTGTCTTCCATTCAAGGTAGTTTGTTTTATCTATATACTAATTCTAAAACAGTGAATCTCAGGGCGCTATGTTGTGTTGACAGGATATACTACTTAATAGACACTAAACTAATTTACTGAATTTGGGTAAGAAATAGGCTAATTTAGTACTGATTTAGCACTGGGGGCAGGGATGAGATTTATGGTGGTTATCTAGGACAAAAATCTGGAAAAGAAACACATCAGCAGTTCGCGGGAAAGTGGTGAAATAGACTGTATTGCTTAAATTAGTTATATTGTGACTTGCACAAAGTCAAGTTTGAATCCGAGCGCCACCAGTGATTGGTCGTGTGCCACTGAGTAAGTTACCTGGCTCCTGACTGTAAAATGATGATATTATTTTGCACAATGTTAAAGGCAATCAGTAAATAGTGCCGATGGTGTGAGCTCCTGTCAATTTTTAAAAATTGTCCTGATCTACTCAAAGTTTTTAAAGGATAGGTTTAAAGCGTAGATTAGGTCCCGTATAGGAAGTAAGATGGACACAGTGTAGGGGACAACTCTTCTTCATGCAGTAACAGGAGTTCCTAGAATGTAGCCTAGGATTGCAGCAAGCCATAGTGTACCAAACAGCCCACAGAATTTGTATACCCAAGGATTAATACTTCATCCACCCTCAAACAAGAGGCTGCCTTCGAAATTTGTTAAAAATCATGTTTCATGTTATCAATTTGGCATCATTTCGGCTATAGAAGTGTGTCCAAACTATCACAGACTTCATAGCCAACAGCTTTATCCCTCAAAGCTAGTAATCCCAGAGAACTTTGCAGATTTCTTGTGGAAAGTATTTCTAGAGCTAAGAGTCATGCATACATCATATCTCCTTAATTCTGAACAAAGGCAAAGCCAGAGCTATTTACAAAGCTTAATGATATTACAATGAAACGAGTGACTTGAGAGAAATCTCAAAAGAATAATTGCTTGATAATATCATAAAGAGAAAAAGTTTCTAATATTGAGATTTCAAGCGTTGGAAGTTATATCATATTTCAACTCTTCATAAATTCTCACACTAGATTTTAAATCTAAATATAATTTAACCCTTTTGGAACTCTCTGAGCTTTGCTTTTTCCTATTATGCTTATTATATGTCTGAACTTTTTAGTGGAAGAATTTTACTTGTTATTACAAGTTGGTTTTTAATAGCCATTTCTGAAATATTTGAGGATAATAATTCTATCAAGAATTTTGTAGTTTTCCAATAATAGTCCTTTTATTTTTCAATGTTCTATTTTAATTATTTCATAAGGATCAATGCTTCACTCTAAAAAAAGGCAAAAGAAATTAGAGTGTCTCAAATAATGTAAAAAGTATATTAAATATAAGGAAACTAAATACACTTAAAAATAGAAAATTTTGCAAAAACAGTGTCCAATGTATTTGGAACTGTCCAATATTAGCCACTTTCAAACCCAAGAAGTTATAACTCTGCTTGGAGAAGGAGTCTTGGTAAATTCTTTGTTTAAAGAATTAGATGGCTAACATTTTTATTTCTTAGTCATTGTGTATTTCATACAAATGACGAAAGTTCATTGATTTATTTACTAAATTCAAATGAAGTACATTCATTGAAAAACTTGAAGGAGTTTCATGATTGAATTACTTTTTAAGTTACATTATTTACATAGGAGTAAACTTTAGACAAGTAAAAACACAAGGTACGAGCAAGACAAACAAAAAAATCACCTTTGAAAAATCAACTTCAAAACTCATGTGATTTAGCATCAAATATAATCAGTTGAACATACCAACACAGGATAGAGACTTGCTCTTCTTGTTTCTTCCTGATACAATTTTATTACTAGCCAGAGGCTAAGTCCTAAATTCAGCAGAAACTTAATAAAATAAAGAAAGGATAACCAATGACATTTTCTTACACTTGGATTTCTTTCTTTTAAATATTAATTTTTATTTAGCTTTTTTTTTTTTTGCTGAGGAAGATTTGCCCTGAGGAAACATCTGTTGCCAATCTTCCCCCCTTTTTTCCCCTCCCCAAAAGCCAGTGCATGGTTGTATATTCTGGTTCTAAAAGTCCTACTAGTTATTTTGTGTGAGCTGCTGCCACAGCATGGCTGCTGACAGATGAGTGGTGTGGTTCCATGACTGGGAACCGAACCCAGGCCACCGAAGCACTGAGAGTGCCAAACTTTAACCACCAGACCATCAGGGCTGGCTCTATTTAGTTTTTTAAATTAAATAAATTACTTTCATAATAAATTAAATTAATAATTACATAATATTTAAGGTTTTTTAATTCAACTAGCTTTTAATTAACATCTTGAAAGCCACTTTTTTGTATCAAACTGAAATATTTCCTTAAAATTTTAAAAAGTTTACTGAAAATATTCAGCCATTCATCTTCTGAATAATTATAAGCAAAAATTGTATTTATTGTATTCCATAGTAACTACAGATTGAGTGACAATGATTCTATTCATTTATTTGTTTGTTTGTTTTTTGGTGCAGGTCTCACTGGTCAGTTTAACAGCGAATGCCTTGGGTTACTCCGAACTCGGTGCCATCAAATCTCTCAGGACATTAAGAGCTCTGAGACCTCTAAGAGCCTTATCACGATTTGAAGGGATGAGGGTAAGGAAAATGAAAGAACCCAAAGTATTGCATATAGCCAAAATTAAATTAAATTAAATTATTTTTAAAAACATGCATGCAAAAGGAATGGCAAATCCTTGCAAAATTGCTACTTTATCTTTTTATCTGTTGCATATTTACTTCTAGGTGATATGCAAGAGAACTTAGGCCTCCCTTGAAATGATATAATATCATTTATCTGCTGTGCTCATTCAAATGACTTTGTTTCCTAATTCATCTTGGGAGTTTCCTTACAAACCTGTATACAAAAACGCAGATGCACTGTTAAAGTTGTACATATAAAGATATGATAATAATCAACTAAAGTGACTTCTACATCATGTGCTTCTCATTTGTGATGATCTAAACTGTATTTCACAAGTTTTATTGAAAATGATATGAATCACATATGTGCCTAAGTATAAGTGTAAAGGAAAAAATTAAAAATTGTCAAAATTTTGTCTGTATAGTGCCAAAGCTTGCGTTATTTGACTATATTCAAGAGTAGCTTTTAAATATTGACTGAATTTTAAACTTTTTTAAAAAGTTATGTCTAATGTAGCCTCAGTTTGTAACTGCATTAATCTTCTTAATTTATATAAATTGTTAATACTAACAAAGATTTTATAAATGCACACAATTTTTCATGACAATTAAGTAAAACATTTATAACATAATGAACAGAAAATGTAATTTTGACTCATTACCATAGATGATTCATAAATTAACTATAACTTAATTCTCATTTCTCAGAGTAACATAAAATTTTATATTACTCCTTTTAAGGAAATATTAAACCTATGATTCAGACAGATTAGAAATTTTGCCATTCTTGACTTATTGTTTCCCATCTTTTTTAAAAGCATGAAACATTAATATATAAGATGTATAACATAAAAAATTAGTTCTGTTTTTCAAAAAATTAAATTTTCTTTTACCAAAACAAAGCTGCTGAATTCAGTATGATTCCAATAGGAAAACGGCTCTTTTGCTTCTAAGGTTTAGTTATGTTTATAGAAACTAAGCTGTATTGTAGACTTCCATTTCATTTTCCAGGTTGTTGATAGCCTTATATATTCTTTCTAAAATGAAATTTATTATAAATGTCATTTTTTAAGAATATAAGACTTGTCTTCCATTTCCCTAATATACAAAAAAAACTTTTCCTCTTTAGAAACCATTTAACACAATATAATACAGTCTTATTTTACTTCTCACAGAGATCCTCTCATTTTTACTAAAATGTGAGTGGAAATTCTTTCCAGCATATGTAAAAATTAAGTCTATTTTCCAATTGAAATATTGCTTTCTTTTGTTTCAGACTGGCAGTGTCAGTTCTGGAGAAAAATATTTTTATATCTTCTACTTGAAAACATGTCACCTGAATCAAATTAATATGTTTAAAAGTCTTCTGAAATCTGAACAAAATAATGGAAGCTGTTATAAACATTTCAGACTTGACCTTTAGGAAGTTTACTAAATCCATGAGTCAAATGGCCAGATTTTTTTCACATTTAGCCTTTATTTCCATGGCAATGTTGGCCCTGTGGGTCTACCTTTAATTTTTATGGAAATAACCTTATCTATAATTTTTGCTCAATAAAGCTTTTTATATTATATGAAGAGGTTAATTTTTGGAATTTGAAGTTTTAAAAACAAAAACTCCTTATACATGCCAATAGGAGATGAACTAATCATTTAAATTATCAGATTTATGAATATGGTTCCTTACTTTGTAATAACAGCATATACACAAACCTAAAATGACTGATCATTCCATTGTGTATTTGGCATTGTAGAGACAAAATAACCTGATGATTGATTCTATTTTTTGTGTTTCTAGTGTTTGGATTTTTTGACTTTGTAAAAAAATATAATCATGGATGATGGTCAGGATGGAGTATATAATAATGAGGATTATAATTGGAAAGTGAGATTTGAGTATATTCAGAAACTCTCATTTTATTCTTTTCTGTAGCAGCATAAAATCACAATAGCTGTATCAAAGCGTAAATCAGGCATTCATTTTATTTTTGTTGTTTTATCACTTTTTCAAAGCATGTGCTTTTACGCAACATTACCAAATAAAGCATGTTGTACAGTGCTTGATAAGAAGTTAGAAAGCAATAAACAAATTATCATCACGTTGCATTTTATGTTTTGCATGTTTTATGCACATTTCTGGCTGACAGCTTTTAAACATTTATTGTATTTCAAATTTCCAGTCCAAATTTTTCAACTTGTAAAATTGAACTGAGTGAATTGATGTCATGAATATCTAGAGTAAAATAAAATTTGTACTTAAATTTGTGTTTTTAATTTCCTAATCTAGGGAATCTTAAATACTTTCTTTTTCAAAAGAACTCAAGTCTTGGTTGATAGGGAGACAGAGAACATCATATACAAAAGTTAACACCAAATGTTCTGTCATATCAGATTTCTAACTAATAACAAACTATATATTTCTATTTTATATAGGATAATCTTGCTCCAACTTGGATGGGGTGGAGCGCTGGTTCCTCCCCTCAGCCCTTTATTATGGGTACTGTATTACCCCTTTTGCTACCTTTCATCCTTTCACTGTGACTTTGTGTAGTGGGATGAGGGAGGGGTGGGGAAGGGTACCATTCCACCACAGTAGGGAAAATATAGTATTTATATTCTAATCCCCTATTTTGAATTGTCTTAAATTTTCTTTTGAGAAAAATACCTCTGTGAATTCACCCTCTGTGGATTTGAACTCCAACTGTTGATATCTTTATTAAGTTTCACTGAATATGGTTTAGTTATTTGTATATTGAGTTATCCATTTATTAGGAGGTTATCTGATTGGTGAGGGTGGGGGACCCGGTTTAGAATGATCGTGTGAAAATTTTAACTTGTCAAATTGATGATGCTGTTTGAGGCATAAAACCCTTGCCAATTTTCTACATTGCTCTGGGTCCTGACAATTGCCATGGAGGTATGGGCAGTTGATTTGTGAGCAGGTGATAGGATACAATATTCCAGGTTTCATAAGACTGATATTGATTGTGTAACCATTCTCATTCTTTATTAAGTAAAAGTTTATAGGGATTATTTTCAAAATGTAACAAGGCAAAAATATATTGAGTTGAGTAAGCACTCGTGATTTGTGTTTTAAATGGAAAAAAGTTAATATAAAAGGATCCACTTATTTGAATTATACAGACAAGAATACCCACCTAGAAATAAAACAAAAACATCTTGTCATGTGTATTAAGATAGAATTTAATGCATAAGGTCACTTCCTAGAATAAGTCAATCTCAACTAACTTTTTAGGATCTTAGAAGTTATCACAGTGAAAACAAATAAAAATAAATCTACATTTTGTTTATTCTTGAAGTTTAGGAATAATATGCAAGAAGGAAAGTTTTTATTTTTGAGGGAGAGAAAAAGTTGGAATTTTTTTAGATAATTGATGCATCGTATCTTTCAAAAATAATTACCTTAATTAAACCCCACAAGACAAATGTAGTCATTAGAGTAAAAAAAGATTCTATTCTTCTTCATACTTAAAAATGTGTGATTTCTACTTTGCCTACTTCTGATTTTTATCCATATAGTTTTTTTGTTTTGATTAGAGAAGCATTAGAATCCATGAGTACTATTGATTTGAAATTCAAAGACAATTCTTTCAAGCAAGAGGACATTTCTGCCTGTATCAAAATTCCTAGCATTAATTTGCATATTTACTTGTCAATCTTTGTTTTGTGTTGATTTAATCAAAATGCAGATAATGAACCGGAGGCAGGAAGAGTTTCTATAAGTTTGGGTTGTGCTAGAATAGAGAAATTCTATTTGATGATATTTTGCAAAACATTTGTTGAGAAGAAGCAACCTCTAGCATTAATTTATTAAGATAGTTTGTTTCTTAGACATCTCCTTTTCTGCAGCCTGAAAGCTCAATGTGTTCTTTTCAATTTATTCAAGCCAGTTCTGCCTGGTGCCTCCACCAGGCGGGAACTAATTATTGCAGTTCCCTAGAGCCTGAAAAGAGTTAATACATCTCCCTCGGGGCTGGACCAATGAAAGGCCTGAGGCTCTTGGGAAAAGACAATTCTTTCTCTGATCCTTCATTGTCTAACTTAATGAAGTTTTAAATATGAATGGACCTTTGTATAGTAAATTCCCCAATGCTATGCAGAATGTTTTCTAAGATATAGTTCTTTTATCTTCATAAAAATTAACTTTTTCTCTGGGCCAAATGTACGCCAACATTGCAAATTATGTCCTAAAAGGCAGAGGGCTTGCTTGCATCATGAATTCCAGAGTTAATTTTAATGCAAAACTAGTCCACAGTTTCAAAGTAAACTTGTCAGACTTATTAGCTAACCCTCCAATTTTTTTGTTGTGCCCAGTTCTTTATTCTCATCCCATATCCAGAAATAACATTTAAAAATTATGCTTTGATCAATAAATGCTAAGTTAATCTTTACTTCATCCATTCATTCAACCAACCATTTTTGTATTCCTATATTCAAAGCACTCTGTTATTTTCCTGTATTCAAGGCACTCAAGGCCTTGAAGGATCCACAAATATATTTTTGCATCTTAAATATAAAAAAGAAAAAGCCCATCATCTGTCAGGATTACAGGAATGCAATTAACTCTAATACAGAGCAAGATGGGTACCAGATAAGTGGGAGCAACTCTAAGAAGAGTAAGTAAGGTAGAGTGGAAGGAGCACTAGACGCTATTTTAGTCTACTGTCTGAACTTAACCTGTCTTAGCCCTAGTTTTCCCATTTGCCAGATGAGAACACAATACTAAATTATCTCTGTGGTCCTGTCCAGTACTGGAATTCTGATTCTTGAGTTCAAAAAAGGAATCACTCATCTTTATTTTGGAGGCTAAACTGGGGGGTGAAGTTGGGCTCCATGAAAGAAATGCTGCTGGAACTAAAGTTCGTGACAAGAAAGACTATTTCAGAAAGGAAGGTATTGGACAAGGAGTTTCAAAAGAAGTGGCATCTCAATTCTCTGATAATTATATTAGCACATGGTAATTACATTAGTTGAGTTGGCAGAAAGGGTAGGTGGCTAGGGAAGTTGAAACTAGAAATGTAGATTGTGGAGGGATTTGAATATCAAGATTAAGGAAAATATTTGATAATCAGTGGGGAGCCGTTAAGCACTTTTAAAGTGAGAGTTGGGGAAAATTAATTCATCTTACATGGATCAAAAGAAGAAGAAAATTAGAAGACTCTGACCATAGTACAAGTATGAACTAACAGAGGCCAGACCTAGGGTGGTGACCGGGAAAATGGAAAAGAAGTGACAGATATGAGAAAGTTTTTGAAGAAAGAAGTGTGAGACCTACAGATTGATGTGAAAAGAAATTCAAGAAATAGGTATAGGTAACCAGTGTTCTGCTCATGCTCTAAATTGGACGTTGTAGGTAAAAATGTACATTTTAACATGAGCTCTGTGTATACGCAATAGAAATAGTTTCTTCATCTGGATGGTGGGCAAAATATTCAGAAAAGAAGGGAAATAAATAATAACTTGATTTCAGCTTTTGAATTTTGAATCCAAGAGAAATCTAAGTGTATCCACACATTTAAAATGAAGTATAAAATAAGGACTATTCAATCAATTGCATTAATGCAGACAGCCAAATGAGATGAGGTAAGGTGCAATGGGTCAGCTTGGTAGGCTCTATAGACCACATCATTGGAATCTGCCTGGATAATGCAATCGACTTCATTTTCCCATGCTCATTTCCCCACCTCTATCATTAGTGGTTTTATTTTTTCCTTTGGCCTACTTATCACACTGTTTTGTAATCCTAGAAGGCCTAGAGTTTTTTACAGACTATAAACAGGGCTCAGGAGCATAAGGAATTGGCTCATGGGTTTGTTTTTTCAGACAGGCAGTCAAAAAGCTTTGTTCTAAAAATACACTGGCATCAAATGGCAGATAGAAGATATTTTGATGGTTGTTGTTTACTTTGGATCAGATTGTCCAGAATAATAGAAATACATGGGTAGAAATAACTTAGCTATTAATGTTCAAGTCTGAGGCGTCATCTGCCACTTAGGAGCATTTTAGGGCCTGTCTTTATCTTCCCTCTTAGCTACTCACATGCAGCTCCATGCGAACTGTGGAGGAGGGGGCAAGGACAGCCATCCCTACAGTGTTGCCGAATATGAAAACTCAGATTTTAAATGTGTGATCCAGAAATAAAGATAAGAGGGGAAAAAACATGCTTCTATAGAAAAAGAGTAGATAATTATTTGCACAAAACTTAATGTAATCACATCAGATTTGGGAACTATGTATGGCATCCCTCCTTTTCCTATTTTCCTAAGAAACTGATTTCTATTATGTTTCATTTAAAATAAGTTTATGGAATTAAACTCAGTAAATGAAACAACTGACATGACTGGAGCTTGAAATAAACGATGTGATGATCTAACGAAATACATAATGCTAAATTGTCTTGCTTCTTATGCAAAAATTATTATTAGTCATAGCAATGCATGAATAATTAAGGACAAAATTATATTAGGTATTTAATAATATTTTTATATTTATACATCTGAATTTTTAATTTATTAAAGTATATTGGTCAAATCAACTCATGTCCAAATATTTTAGTTTCATTCTTTAATATATTGCCTTTTTAAAATGAGTTGATCTCCTGTATTAGGATTTCCTACCTCTCTTTTCTCTAACAAACAACAAATATTCTGAATTCATCTGGCAGCAAATTCCTCTGATTTTGCTTTCCTTTAACCTTTCAGTACTTCCTCCTCTATTTTTACACTTTTTTTGTCTCTTTGTTATAGTGTCTATATTTGTTTCTCTAAATGTATTGCTTAAGAAAGAATGGATTTCATTTAAAATTTTTTTTCTACTTTGCTTTTAAGTATCCTAGAATAGTCTCTATGGTTTAAAAAAAATTAGAAAGACTAAAGATTACTAGGGGAATGTCTTTTCTTTTTTTAGCCAACAAGAATTCTGACTTTTCTTTTTTTCCATTTGTGTATTAGGTGGTTGTGAATGCCCTTTTAGGAGCAATTCCATCCATCATGAATGTGCTTCTGGTTTGTCTTATATTCTGGCTAATTTTCAGCATCATGGGTGTAAATTTGTTTGCTGGCAAATTCTACCACTGTATTAACACCACAACTGGTGACAGGTTTGAAATCGAGGAAGTGAATAATCATTCTGATTGCCTAAAACTAATAGAAAGAAATGAGACTGCTCGGTGGAAAAATGTGAAAGTAAACTTCGATAACGTAGGATTTGGGTATCTCTCTTTGCTTCAAGTTGTAAGTAAATACTCTTTTCTCTGAAATCTGTTTATTGTTTGGAATAATAACAAAGTAACGACATACGTCTGAGTCACTAAGAAGAAAGTTTAGTTATGAAGAAGAATGTTTATAACTATTTCTTTTATTCTAATTTTAATTTATTAGCGCAAGTGTATGAGCCCAGAGGGGTGGAAACTTCAGTACATTTAAGCAGTGCAGACATGGTCGATAGTGACCAGGTATTCCAGTTCTTTCCAAAGGTCTTTTTCTCTTTCTTCGCCTATGAACAAGTTGATTGATAAATCAATAGTTTGCTGTTAGTTTTTCTATTGCAATGGGAAAGTTTGTTTCACTGATGGATCACCCTCCCGAAAACACATGCTTAACACATATGACTGCATTGGGACTAATTGATGGGCCTTAACTGCTCCTGAACTGTATGACTTGGATTGAAGATTGAGGAAGGACATTTAGGTTTTAGGATTAGATCCTCATAGTGAAACAGAAATAATATGGGATGGTACCTGGACACAGAAATGAGACACAAGCAGCTGTTCTCGCCTCAAATGAACTTTCGGTACAATTTACTTCAGTCTATTTCATCTAAATATTCATTTTTTCCACTCCTGGGTCTCTAAGCCTGATTTACCCAAAAGAAAAGTAGTTTATACAAATGCAAAAGATGATGGTCCTTTAAACATTTGCATTTGATGCTGCTTTTGGCTACAGCTGCCTCGGCAACAGAGCAATGGATAAAAACAGAGTCCAGATCGTCTGAAAAACATTGTAAAAATACCGCTCTATTTTGGCCACTAAAAACTCAACTTAAGCACATGTACACACACACACACACACACATACACACCCACAAAGCTGTGTAAGTTCTTCCCTTGTGGTTCTACAGAGTCTTTAAGGCAGAAATCTATTTCGGTTCACCAGGGTTCTGTTTTCAATTGTTCCACCAGGAGACTAACGAAGCAGGCAAACCTGCACTGGTCAAATCCCTCTTGCATCTCTTTCAGAGGTGTCTGTACTACGATTTCTTTACAAGTTCTTTCTGCCTTCTTGTTGGAAATTCTCATTTCTCTTGTAGATATTTCCAACTTACTCTGAATGCTCGTGCAATTAAAATAAATTTTAAAAATCTGGCAAGTACAATTTCTTTAAATATTATAGTAGACACAAGATGATATTTCCTTAGGCATTTATCCTAACCCTTCACTAATAATCACACTTGTAAATATCACTAAAGCATATCACTTCCTCCGTAAAGTTAAGAAAAGGAAAATGGAAAATTTCAAGCAATCCCTTAAAATGCTAAGTGATTCTGAAAATATAGGGTGAAGATCCTGCATGAAGCCATTATATTCTGCTACTAAAAAACCCTAAAGTACTGATTTGTATTTGGCTTTAGACAGAAACAGCTCTCTGTTTATTAGTAATTCATTGAAACGGTTCCTTGAATCACTTTTTTCTGTTCCTGTATCTAGTATGTAACGGACATTTTCTATCTTGACCTCAGCCATTGACACATTCAACACTCCCCTCTTTCATGTACAAAACAACTTCTACTTTCTAGCTAAGAATCGTTGCTTTCTCTTCACTGCTATCACCTGCGCCCTTCCTTGCTTTCTTGCCATGACATCCACCACTTCACCAGTGTTAGTGTTATAAAAACAAAGAGGTGTTGGGATACACATGCTGAAAGCTTTGTAGGCTGGCCCACTAGCTAAGGAACAATCATCTTAGGCCCACAGGTCTCAAAATTCATGTTCTAGGACAAATAACAAGTTATTATAAGTTATTAGACTTGGGATCCTTCTTGAATCTGTGAATGTCAAATATCTACTTACTATTTTCCACTTTTCTTACCCATATTAACTCACTCTCATCAAAATTACAGAGAAGAATGTGGAGTATAGGATTATTTCTGGATATTATGCTTCAAAATTCTTTTAAAAATAGTGGCAACTCTGTCTTTCTGTTTACCTGTATGATTCTTAGAGTGTTAGAATCAGGAGAAATCTTAAACTTTCAGTCACTTTGCTCACCTTGCAGATAGATTTCAGCAGATGATCATCAGATCTAAGTTGTCATTGTTTTGCTCCTACAGACATTGCCAAATGTGTTGGCATTTGTATACTTTCTAAAAGTACTTTACCAAATTTTGATAGCCCTTTAAACTGTGTGATTCCATTAACCCTGAAGGATTAAGACGTATTTGTGAGTTGATTATCAGGCCGGAGGATATATCAATTGACCATTTTGTTCATGATGTGTTCTAGAAATGAAAAGACTTACTGAGATATTATGTTGGTCCAAAATTCATGCAAGATTTGTTTTGAAATGTCTTTCAAAAATACTCTTTTAAAAAAAAACATATCAGTAACAATATTTATTAAACATCAGGTATGAATTACTTTTACTCTAAAGTAAAACATGCATGTCCTTTTTCATAGGCTACATTTAAAGGATGGATGGATATAATGTATGCAGCAGTTGATTCTAGAAATGTAAGTATGTCTTATATTCTAAGCCCTTTTATAAGATTGATTAAATGCTAAAATTAATTCAGCAGAGCATGGAAGCTGAGTGGAATGACTCTACAATGATTAAAAAAAGGAATAATATGACAAATTAATATTCTGATACAGTAATGCTTGTTAGAAAGATCTTACTAATATAAAGCAAAACAAATTATTTTGTAAGTCAAACTAAAGTAACATTCATATATTTAATAACTAACAAATATACTTCTATTAAATATTTTTCTATTTTGTTTCCTTTTTATCTACTAATTATACAAGCAGTAATAATTTTGGTGTGCTAGAGCATATGTGGAGAAATATATGATTGCCACCAGTAGTTGAAATGTATATTTACCCTCCATATTGGACAGTATGAAAAGTTAGGGATGTTGTCTAGGCAGCCTTAGATGTCTATAATGATCCCTTTCAAATCCATTCTTTTATATGATTTTAGCATCCATAAATTTACTGGAGCCTTTACTGATGCTGTTATCACTTCTGTGACCAACAGTTTCCTTTAACTTTTTATCACCAAAGTAAAGACCTAGTTTTTTAGATTTCTCCTACAACAGCCTCTTTCAGGCTTCAAGATGAGAACTAAAATCCATGAGCTTTCCAACTCTGCTCTTCAAAACTTTGTAAAATTTCAGTCTTTATCTTTCCATTCTGAAATCCCCTCTGTTTAGTCTATCATCATAAAGAATAGCCTCTGTCCCTGTGATCCTTAACTGACCTGATGGAGCTCGCGTTTATCTTTCTTGATATGCACTTGTCATAAGTGGCTTCAGTTTTATGTCGAGTGCCTTCCTGATATCCTCCAGAGTTGAGTTATTTCTCTTGGTTGCTTATTATTGTGTTCTGTGCCTTTGGTTAGTTTTTAACTCCATTGTCTTTAAAAGGACATGAATCTATGAGGGCACTATCTGTAGTGACTTCTTTACCTCTTTACTAAGTGATAAGTGATAGCTCAATGCTTATTTACTATAAGTACAATCTAGTGACTAAATTATCAATTGAGGATTTATACGATGGAGTGTCTAATTATGTCTACTCAATCTGAAAAATTCAATGAATGTTGTAATGTTAAAGGTCTGATGCCAAACATCTAAATGAATAATTCTTGTTTGCTAAATAAATTCATGCAGACAAAAATGATTCTTTCTAAACATAGTTTATACTTATTTGGTGAAGTATAAATTTTTCACTAATAGTTTTTAAATTATTAGAATTCTGCGTCTTAAAACATTGCCAAATTTGGCACAGAGCTGTCTAAATAGCAAGATATTAGGTGTATTTACAATTACAAAAAATAAATTCTGAAGTCATAAAAATATATTTTTCACATGAAAACACCCCATTTTTCACATGAAAAATTACCCTAAAGGCTAATTTCAGAGAAGTTTTTTAGAGGTAGCTGATTCAGAGAAAAAAGAAAAGTATTTTCAAAATACTTTTTGAAAAAAAAAAGTGCTTCAATATTACTAAGAATTTTCTTTTCTATTCTCATGAAAAAGCACCAGTGACTTCCAGCGTCAAAATGTATTGTGATGTTTTACAAAATATTCTCCTTTGGTAGGTGGAACTCCAGCCTAAGTATGAGGAAAGTCTATACATGTATCTTTACTTTGTTATTTTCATCATCTTTGGGTCCTTCTTCACCTTGAACCTGTTTATTGGTGTCATCATAGATAATTTCAACCAGCAAAAGAAAAAGATAAGTATTTCTAATATTTTTCCTCCTACTAAGATGATAAAATTATTTAAAGTGTTTTCTCCACCAAATGACTACTTTAATTCAGAAACCAAATGGGAGTATACATTAAAATCGATTTTTGCATCCTCCCCTTCTGCCTTCCACTGCCCATCTCTTCCAGGGCATAGAAAGCCAAGAATCACTGTGTTCCATATTCCTGTACATAGACTCTTCTTTTTTTTTTTCTTTTTAAATCAGGGACCACATTTTATGTCTTTTGAAAGAGAATAATTAGAAAAGAAAGAATCCAGGCATATGCTCCTTTCCCAAAGTCAACTTATTGTTTTATCCGTACAATTCTTCTCCTGAAAACATATCTTCCAGTTAAAACTTTTAGAATCTTTGCAATAAATTAGGCATGCGATGTAAGCTTCTTCTAGGCTTTCTTCACTTTTTTCCCCTTCACTGGTTCCTTTTATATATTCCCGCTTCTTTCTCCCTAATATTTAATTATAAACTACCATTTCTAGTCTTGAATTGGACAGCCTTTTATTTTATTAATTATCATTTATAAAGCCCATTTCATCATCCCAATTATATATGCACATTATAGAAAATATAGAAAGTAAAGAAATATCATTACTTGAGAGGAACCACTATTCACATTCTGTTTTTCTAGTCAAACTTTTTCTACACATATTCCTGTTATTGAAGCTATTTTATCCATAATTACATATTCTCTTTTTGACTTAAGTATTTTCCCATTTTAAGTCTTCATGTGTACATGTCATAATTTACTTAACCATTTCCCAACAAATTGATGATTTATGTTGTTTCTAATCACTAATGATTTAAATAGTACCATGTCAAAAGTCTTCATGCCAAAAAAAAAGTCTTTAATTATTTTCTTAAGTAAATTCCTAGGTTAAAGTATTTTGCTTCCCCAAAATAATACATCCACTCATACTTCTGATAACAGTGTAGAGACGTCCGCAGGTCACTGCTGCTTCACTGGCATCCACCAGGCTCTGTTTCTTAACACATACTTGACATTTGATAAACTAAAATTGTATTTAATTTTCATGTCTAGTAGGTTTCAACATGCTTTCCAGTGCTTTTTTGCCATTTGTATTTCTTCCTTTGTGTACTGCTCCCTCATCTCATTTACTCAGCATGTTTTGTTAATATGTAGCAAGTGATTTCATTGTATGAGACTCTTCCAGCTTAGAACATTCCTGCTACATCTCCCTTTATTGTTACTAACGTTATTGTATAATCAATCTCAGGCTCTTTCTCTCCCCTTATCAGCCTGAGTTCCAATCTTCTGTACCTACTGGCCTGTCACATACCTGCCATACTTACAATTTCTGATTTATCCTGTAACACTTCTACCAACTCACCCAGCTTTCTTTCTATCCTTTTGCTCCAGTTCTTGGCAGAGTGAAAGTGGCTTTTTATGAGTAACTCTAAACCATCTTGCAATATACATACTCTAACTGTTTGCTATATTTGAATAAGAAAACATTGTCTTTAACTTCAGTAAGGCAGTATGTATAGTGTAGGGAACCAAGTATTTAGGGCCTCAGCAAACCAAATTTTACCACTCACTGAGTTTATGATCTTGGGTAAAAATATTTAACCTCTCAATTTCTGGGGTTTTTTTCCTCCATAAAATAATAACGAAAATAATAAAGTCAACTTTGGAAGACTGTGAAAATTAAATAAGGTTATATTACTTAAAAAGTCCTTTTAATTTTTCAAATTTAAAATCCCAGGCACAATTATGTTAATTGGAGGAATTTTGCATTTCCTTTTTTAACTGTCACTTTCCTATTTTAACATTGGTTGAAAAATTATGTGCAAAGGGACACAGTTTTAACCAGTTTTGATATTTCTTTTCTATACTTTGGAGGTCAAGACATCTTTATGACAGAAGAACAGAAGAAATACTATAATGCAATGAAAAAATTAGGATCAAAAAAGCCACAAAAGCCTATACCTCGACCTGGAGTAAGAAATACCAAATGATATGGGAAAAAATATACAAAAACAAAAACTTGCATGGGTTTTCTCACAGAAGAGATAGCAGCTAACATTTCCAGCAGCAAAGATCTCTTCCACTTTTAGAGCATCATTAATTCATATCTTTTATGGTAAAGGTAAAAATTTTGTAAGAAGAGAGAGACCAAAAAGAAAAAGAAGAAATAGAAAATGCACCCCTATCTTAAAGGGATTTAAAACCACACAGCCAGAATCCAATCTAAATGCAAAGGACACATACACAATGTGACGAGCACAAGAAAAAACTGATCAGATAACTCAAGAATTGTTACTGAGCAGTGATAGCGAAAGGAGTAAACCTTTGGAAGGGGTTAAAATACATGCAGTTTTCAGGGGCCGGCCGGGTGGCGCAGCGGTTAAGGTCGCCCGTTCCGCTTCTCGACCGCCCAGAGTTTGCCGGCTGGGATCCCGGGTGCGGACATGGCACCACTTGGCACACCATGCTGTGGTAGGCGTCCCACATATAAACTAGAGGAAGATGGGCACGGATGTTAGCTCAGGGCCAGGCTTCCTCAGCAAAAAGAGGAGGACTGCAGTAGTAAGCTCAGAGCTAATCTTCCTCAAAAAAAATGCAGTTTTCCCGCTCAGTTAACAAATGGATGAAGTTCTGAGTGAAATAACACCTTACTTCCATTTTATTTTTCATTAGAGGTACTGAGTGTTCCGGAGGAGGAAGAAATTCTAGTATTTACTGTTCATATATATGGCTATAAACTTAGAAATTACTAACGTCTATAGAAGTCAGAGTCCATAAATAAAATTCATGATGACAAATAACAATTCTCATGTTTCCATGATGAACTAACCAAACAACTGCTGTGAAATGGATAAGCCCTATCTCACACTGTATTGATTGTTATGATGACGATTTATGATGTTAAAATAATTCCGGGGTGCCTTGGGGAGCAGAATACTAGTGAACATTCATATTGTGCTAGCCAACAACTGTCTTCTTAAAAATGATGAGTAATATGTACTTTCCTTTCTTAAACCTTAGCACTAAAAATAGAAATGAGTCAACTGTGTAGGAAAATAGTAAGATAGAAGATATCCTTAGAATTCCTCAGTGGCCTAGAGAAATGAGCCAGATAATTGCCTGCAGTGACTGACAGTGAAAGAACTGGGGAGCAGAACCACACATCAGTGACAAGAGATGTGAATTTTTGACATCAAAGCATAACGAATATCATTCTGGTCTAATTATCCCTGTGTAGGCTCAGCATTCTGTGTCTGACGGATGTCAGCAAAGACTGATGGGAGAGCATCCATACTGCCATACCTGGGCTTTAAATGCATAATGTTGTAGGTGTGTCCTGGAAACCCCAGGTTCCCTTAACAATTCTTTGAGAATAACACAAATGTATTATTAATACATACTGTATTTTGAAACGGCTGCATGGTCCAACTGATCGTGGGAAATTCTGGTAAAACAAACTTAAGCAGGTTCCTGAACTTCTCATAATCTTAATATGTTAATATGCATGTTGTGCCTCTGAGATAAGTGTATAGCATGCAGCGTTTCTTATCAGAAATCCCCTTTTGACAAGGGATTGTTATTCTCTGGAATGCACTTTGGTAGATAGCAATTAGATAACTAAATTTAAAAATATAGCGTGCTGTAAACCATTTTTCACAAAATTCAGGACCAGTGCTTACTACGTACAATACTAGAGAGTCAATTAATGCAGAAAGTACTTATGTAGATGTTAATGTGTACAGGAAAACTCCTCTGTTGCTAAAAGCATTTCTGTTTCTCTACAGAACAAATTTCAAGGAATGGTCTTTGACTTTGTAACCAGACAAGTTTTTGACATAAGCATCATGATTCTCATCTGTCTTAACATGGTCACAATGATGGTAGAAACAGATGACCAGAGTGAATATGTGACTAACATTTTGTCACGCATCAACCTGGTGTTCATTGTGCTGTTCACTGGAGAGTGTGTACTGAAGCTCATCTCTCTCCGCCATTATTATTTTACCATAGGCTGGAATATTTTTGATTTTGTGGTTGTCATTCTCTCCATTGTAGGTAAGAAGTATTTCAATTCTCTTAAGTTAAGCCCAATAAAAGTAAAAGTTGGAACAATCAAGTTTAAACTAGAGGTCATCCCACCACTCAGAGATAACCACTGAGAAAATTTTGATGTATTTCATTCAGGTGTGTTTGTTTTTCTTACCAAATGAGGTGCCTGTTATATACACAGTATTGTATCCTATTCTATCCATTTTAGACTAGGTGTATCATTTGTCAATATAGTAGAGTCTCATTCATTTGAACTAGAAATATGCTATTAATTAAGAAAAAATCTTTTTGACATGTTGAGATTGAATAGCTTACACAATATCTAGATGTCTCTGTTGAGAAGAAGACTAGAAATTTGGGCTGAAGAGATTTTGCAACAGAGATATAGATGTGGAGTCACCAGCATGTAGATTGGAGTAGAAGCTGGTGGTAAAATAAGGAAAAGCAGAGAATAAAGATAAGAACAAAATGTTAGCAAATGTAGATGGTAAGTTCTTTAAGCATATCAGGTAGAGATTTTCTGAATTACCTTGATATGGATTTATAGTAATGATGGACAAGGGAAATGAGGCAGCATGGGACACCGTTTCATCAGTCATACACTTCAAAGTTTGGAACGTACAACAGGTCACATGAGCAATAGCTCATCTCATACAACTCTCGCTCCAGTGAAGTGAAGTCTGTCTGTGGACCTGAAATATTCATGGTTTCCTAAACTGGATGATATGGCTCAGCCAATATTTTGCCATCTAATATGGGGAACTTTGTTGGGCAGATTGTCATGCCATTCCCCCACTGAAGAAACTGGTCTTATATCCAACTCATATGTTGTATGTATCCTTTGATTCCCACACTAAGCTGTGGTGTCATCATTAGTGGATAGGGTACTAAGGTTGCATTCACCTCTATTCTTTCTCTCTATCATTCTCTCTCTCCCTCTGTCTCATACACACACACAAACAAACACACACACACACACACTTACTTAGTCTTACTTATTCTTCACAGAATGAGGCAGTGTAAGTCAAAGGCTCTTGGTTACTTGAGCTGCTTCAGTTCAATCATTATTTCATTATTTAAAAGGTAAATGGAGAAAGAAGCTTAAAAGAAGAAGGCTGAGAGACCAATGTCAGACACAGGAGACCAGAAAGAGCATCAGCTTAGATCCTTTTAGAAATGCACCACAGCATATGCAAATGTATAAGAATATTATAGTGGAAGCTTAGGGAAGAGTCAAGTTCGTGGAGAGATGAAAATAGCATTAAAAACTGCGGAGAGTTTTAGATGAGTAAGAACTGAATACAACATATATGACTTGGCAATTTCACAAAAAATAATTCTATTCTTATAAACACGTACTTATACTGTTGGCCATTGGTGTTCAGACAGACTTGAGCATTCTTAACTATTTTTTTAGACTCAGTCTTGGGATTTTATGTAAGCTAAAAATAGACTATAGACATCCCTCAGAGACAAAAAGTACTGTAAAATCCTTATTGCATAGAATATTGCCTTAGTCAGCTCAGACTGCCATAACAAATTACTGCAGACTGAGCGGCTTAAACAACAGAAAATATATTTTCTCCCAGTTCTGAGGCTGGAAGTCCAAGAGCAAGGTGCCAGCAGGGTGGGATTCTGATGAGAGCTCTCTTCCTGGCTGGTAGACTGCTGCCTTCTCACTATGTGCTCACATGGCAGGGGAAGAAAGAGAGAGCAAGCTCTTTAGTACATTATTCCTATCATGAGGGCTCCATCCTCATGACCTCATCTAAACCTAGTTATCTCCCAAAAGCCCTATCTCCAAATACCCTCACATGGGGAAGTTAGAGCTTTAGCATATGAATTTGAGGGGGACACAATTTAGTCCCCCTCAAATATCAAATATCGAGTTGAATTTAATTCTGAATGTCAAAATTAAGGTATATTGATAACATCTATTATACACAACTATATATATGTATGTCAAATTTAAGATTACATAACTGAATTTCAGTACTCTGAACTTTACCTTGACGCCTTAACAGAAATGTAAGTATTATTTTAATGGATCACTTCTTCACTGGTTGGTACTCTCAATTTTTATCCATAGGCATGTTTCTGGCTGAGCTGATAGAAAAATATTTTGTGTCCCCGACCCTGTTCCGAGTGATCCGTCTTGCCAGGATTGGCCGAATCCTACGTCTGATCAAAGGGGCCAAGGGGATCCGCACGCTGCTCTTTGCTCTGATGATGTCCCTCCCTGCGTTGTTTAACATCGGCCTCCTGCTCTTCCTGGTCATGTTCATCTACGCCATCTTTGGAATGTCCAACTTTGCCTATGTTAAGAGGGAAGTTGGAATTGATGACATGTTCAACTTTGAGACCTTTGGCAACAGCATGATCTGCCTGTTCCAAATTACCACCTCTGCTGGCTGGGATGGATTGCTAGCACCTATTCTCAACAGTAAACCACCCGATTGTGACCCTAATAAAGTTAATCCTGGAAGCTCAGTTAAGGGAGACTGTGGGAACCCATCTGTTGGGATTTTCTTTTTCGTCAGTTACATCATCATATCATTTCTGGTTGTGGTGAACATGTACATCGCCGTCATCCTGGAGAACTTCAGTGTTGCTACTGAGGAAAGTGCAGAGCCCCTGAGTGAGGATGACTTTGAGATGTTCTACGAGGTCTGGGAGAAGTTTGATCCTGACGCGACCCAGTTCATGGAATTTGAAAAACTATCTCAGTTTGCAGCTGCTCTTGAACCCCCCCTCAATCTGCCACAACCGAACAAACTTCAGCTCATTGCCATGGATTTGCCCATGGTAAGTGGTGACCGAATCCACTGTCTTGACATCTTATTTGCTTTTACGAAGCGGGTTCTGGGAGAGAGTGGAGAGATGGATGCTCTTCGAATACAGATGGAAGAGCGATTCATGGCTTCCAATCCATCAAAGGTCTCCTATCAGCCAATAACTACAACTTTGAAACGAAAACAAGAGGAGGTGTCTGCTGTTATTATTCAACGTGCTTACAGGCGCCACCTTTTAAAGCGAACTGTAAAACAAGCTTCATTTACATATAATAAAAATAAAATCAAAGGTGGGGCTAATCTTCTTGTAAAAGAAGACATGATAATTGACAGAATAAATGAAAACTCTATTACAGAAAAAACTGATCTGACCATGTCCACAGCAGCTTGTCCACCCTCCTATGATCGGGTAACAAAGCCAATCGTGGAAAAACATGAGCAAGAAGGCAAAGATGAAAAAGCCAAAGGGAAATAAATAAGAATATTTGGGCAACAAATTGTTTACAGCCTGTGAAGGTGATGTGTTTTTGTCAACAGAACTCCTCTAGGAGGTCAATGCCAAACTGACTGTTTTTACACAAAACTACTTAAGGTCAGTGCCTACAATAAGACAGTGACCCCTTGTCGGAAAACTGTGACTCTGTGTAAAGGGGAGATGACCTAGACAGGAGGTTACTGTTCTCACTACCAGCTGACACTGCTGAAGACGAGACGAAATGGCTACTCAGACTGTAGGGACCAGTTCAAAGGGGTGCAAACCTATAATCTGGGGGTTAACATGAAACACTTTAGTCTAGTAATTGTATCCACTCTTTGCATTTCAACTGCCACATTTGTCACATTTTTACAAAATCTGTTAGTGGATTCATCTTTTTTTTATCCATATATTGTTTATTATATGTGACTATTTTTGTAAATGGGGTTTCTGTTGGGAAATAGACTAAAGGGCCTCTTTCACACGTATGCTACTGGGGGTTATGGCAAATTGCATGGCCCTCCCATCTACACAAAGACGTGGTTTGCATGAGGGCATGCTACACTTAGAGATCATGCATGAAAAAAAGTCACAAGGAAAACAATGAGTTCTTAAATTCCATTCGTGTTTCTGGGAGGGGTAATTACGTGATAATTGGAGGTGCTTTGCTGATCTTGTTTTGTCAAATCCAGCCCCTAGACCAAGTAGATCATTTTTGGGGGGTAGGTCATTAAATCTTAGCAGCTGCAAATTTCATTCAAATGTCTGGAGTCATAAATGTTATGTTTCTGTTTATTGTAGTTAAAAAGAAAAATTGAATAATGAGCACTGGTTCCCCCCAAAGACTGAATTGACCAAAAGAACCCTTTATAAATTTCTGCTTAATCCTGCACTTTGTTTAGCCATCTTCAGCTCAGCAAGGTTGACACTGTACATGTTAATAAAATGCTATTTATTATGTAAATAGTCATTTTACCCTGTGGTGCACGTTTGAGCAAACAAATAATGACCCAAGCACAGTATTTATTGCATCAAATATGTTCCACGAGAAATGTAGAGTGCAAGCTTTACACAGGTAATATAATGTATTCTGTACCATTATAGATAGTTTGGATCCTATCAATGCATGTTTATATGACCATGCTGCTGTATCTGGTTTCTCCCATCGCTCAGAATCTCATTTATGAGAAACCATATGTCAGTGGTAAAGTCAAGGAAATTGTTCAACAGATCTCATTTATTTAAGTCATTAAGCAATAGTTTGCAGCACTTTAACAGCTTTTCGGTTATTTTTAAATTTTAAGTGGATAACATATGGTGTATAGCCAGACTGTACAGACACGTTAAAAAAAAAAAAGATACTGCTTAACCTGTTAAAAATGTGTTTAGAATTTTATAAGCAAATATAAATACTGTAAAAAGTCATTTTATTTTATTTTTCAGCATTATGTACATAAATATGAAGAGGAAATTATCTTCAGGTTGATATCACAATCACTTTTCTTACTTTCTGTCCATAGCACTTTTTCATGGAAGAAATTTACTAAATAAGAAATGAAAACAAGACGGGGTAGTTGTAGATTTCTGCTTTTTTATTACATTTGCTAATTTTAGATTATTTCATAATTTTAAGGGGCAAAATTGGTTGACAACTCACATCCAAATTATGTTTTGCAATTGGAAAAGGGTATAAAATTTTATTTACATTTTTAGTAGTGTCTGCGCTGATTGAAGGTAGTGCTTATTTTTCATTTTCGTCCTTTTTTTCCTAATTTCTATTTATGTTTTCATTTCTTTGGAGTCATGCTGCTGTAGATTGATCTAAGTATGATGTGGATTTCACAATTTTTTTTTCCACAAGAACAGAGAGTAGTGAACTTACATAGTCAATTACATCAGGACATTTTTTGTTTCTTACAGAAGCAAACCATAGGCTCCCCTTTTTCTTAAAACTACTTAGATAAACTGTATTCGTGGACTGCATGCTGGAAAATGCTACTATTACCCTAAATGATGCTAACCAACATTAAAAATGTGCAAAACTAATAAAGATTACATTTTTTATTTTATTGTTTGCCCAGTTACTTTTTGTTAACAGAGTTTTAGAACAAGATGAAGATTTTTTATTCTACCAGTTGCGGGAGAAGGGGAGCTAAACACACACACATACACACACATGCACACACACACACACACAAAGGGTCTGTCCACGTGGGTTGACAGCAAGAAAACCTGGGGTAGAAATGGGACTGAGGAGAATGACCTCCCAGAGGCTACAAGCAGTAGGGTATGATCTCTGTTAGGAGAAGGAACTAATGCCAGAGCACCAGCTGGTGGTTCCAGACCAAAAAGAAGTATGGCAACCAGAGCAATCGTAGATGGCCACTTAAGGTACTAAAAGAAGCCCTTAAATCTGTACTAAAAGAATTAACTGTTGCTTGTGTGAGTAGGATATTTTGTTTGCTCCTCTGGAACCACTCCCCATGCTTCTCCACCCTGTTTTGTGTGAGGGTGATTTTATGCATTGCATCAATGGGCTCTCTTTCCCTCACGCTCCCAATTGGTTTGGCCAATGAAAATTCCCAGCAGGAAAGCACCAGGGGAAGAAGAGTGAAATTGGGTATTTATTCCCCAGTTCCTTCTTTGCTGGCTTGCTCCGGGTTGGCAGTGGCTGCATTCAAGGGAAAGTCAGACTTCCCATCAGACCACCCCCTCCTACCATGGAAGAAGAGCTGCTTTCTCAGAGAGCATCACTCCCCCTCTTGCTTCCATTAGATCTGTGGCTGCACTTGGAGTGCTTGCTTATTCTTCGCAGCTTTCCCCTGACCTTCCTGACACCCCGTCATGAAAACATTCTCTGTTGCCTCATTTCAGCATGCCATCAGTCTCCTGCTTGGATGATACAGAGATTAAATAGCTTGTGAAAGTGGGCAAGAGGCTAAGATTTGTCTTGGGTCAGCATGGAGGCTTAATCTAACTGGCTTTGGCTGATAGAGAAACAGGAACTAAGGAAATTACCATGAAGTCAAGCGTAGAATTCACAGAGATCAGGGAAATGTTACTGGAGTGGTCCAGACAGTGAACTTGACAGTTGAAAGAAACTTACCTAAATTTCAAAGGAAGGAGAAGCCCTCGTTTGTTATCAGGGTAACACAATCTCAGTCCTGAAGCCAGAAAGGGAACACACTTTGACGGGGAAAAGGAGCAGTCATGCACAGTGCTTCTTCTCTCCTTCTAGAATTACTAACCTGTCTCTTCATAACATCATTGCCCTAAAACAGCATGTGGCTGAAAAGAATTTTCGATTTCCAACTAACATAAGTAAAGATTATAGGAGAATTTCTACAGATTTTTAATATTCCACAACTACATCAGTAATCACGAGTATCTTTTCAGGGAAATGAATTATATGTGTATATGTGTGTATGTGAACATGGACATATAGATAGATGGTGATACAGATATGTGTGTGTCTTTAGGGTAGGAAGGATTTTTTGCTGCTGTTATGTTATTAAAGTGTGTATGTATGTGTATTCACTCTGTCATCTGTTTTGGTGTCCTAGAATTTATGTTTTCTACTCTCGAAATTAGATATACAATCTGTAATTACTTGAAAGTATACTGTATTTTAAATACTATTCTTGTTTCCTGGAAGTCATCTTTCTGAAGAGTCACTTACATGATTACATTCTTTGCCCTGCATGATAACCCTTAGGTTGCTAAAATAATATTTTAGAAGAGATCTGTGGCATAGAGGTTTAAGACCCCAGTATTCGAAGCTAAACAGATCCAAATTGGAGCCTTGTGATCGAAACTCTGGTGATTCTGTCCATATCATAATAGAAGGTGGCTTATTTGCTGTCTGAGCTGGGACCCAGACATTGTGGGTGTAAATCGATAACCCCAAGCAGAGTTCCACAGACTAGCACTCCCATGACAAGGTTTTCGTATGCCTACAGTTAAGCCAGGAAATTAAGAATAACTTCACAAATATTTATAAAGCCAAACATACTCAATTTAAAGAATTTTATTGCAAAAGTGTGTCGTTTAGATTATTTCTTAAAGACTAAAACAATTTTTATGTTAAAATTCTTTTTTAGAAATTATGGTGAGAATAACTGATAGTGGGTTATTTGTTTTAATATTTGGTCAAATTAAAAATTGGCAACCTCATGTTGGTTCTCCCATTTGTATTTTACTGGTACAGGAAATCAAGAGTCTAGGAATCACTGGATAGACAACCACTACTTGATGTCCTAAATTCATGTTTGTATGTGTGTCCCAGAAAGTTCAGATTAGAACTAAACAAACTATATCAAAGATAGCAAATATGTCCTGTAATTTCATATTCTATCATGTGTGCACTGGAATTTCATATTACTAAGTGAGAAAATAAATGTTTCTGAATCACTATGAATTTCTCAAAATATTTGTGATTAAAAAATAGTATTGTTTCACTCAGGTGCAGCTGATAGTACTGTTCTTCCTGGCACATGGAAATATTCTATGAGGTTGTCAATTAACATTGATTCAATTAGTGTGACAGCAAAAGCTCTAGAGGAGGAAAATATTCCAGGCAACCAAGTATTAGTGGGGAAGTTGCATCACCAAGAAATTTGTAACATCATGAGTGGATACTGTGCAATGTCAACTGAGCGCTCAACGTTGCTCAAATCCCTTATGATCCCCTCAGAACACTCCTATTTGCAGATAACTCTGCCTCTTCCCTCACCAAGAAACATGAAGACATTGTCATGAACTTCCTCAACTTCTTTCTTCTCTAATTAAGATATCTGTCTTCCTTCTCTTCTCTCCCCTCTTCTACTCTCTCCACTCCCCTCTTCACCCCTTCTCCTCCTGTCCCTTCCCCTCCCCTCTCCACCACTTTTCCTCCTCTACCCATCTCTCCCTTTTCCCTCCCTTCCCCTCTCTCTCCTCCCCTTCTCTTTCCACTCCCCTCTCTACCCCTTCTTCTCCTCTCCCCTCCCCTCCCCTTTCCCTCACCTCTGTCCGCTTCTCTCCCTTTCCTCTCTCTTTGCTTTCTTTCCTTACCTTTCCCCCACCCCTCCTTCCTTTCTCTTTTCTCCTCTCTCCCTCCCTCACTTCCTTACTTCATATTTTTCCAGAGGCCATTTTCCCCCTTCACTTCTATACATTCTGATACCTTTCTCTTTTATCTTTATTCTCTCCTTCTTGATTGATCCTTTCTGTCTGGCTTTGCACTTTCAATATTGGTCTTCCTGGGGCTGGCCTCGTGGTATAGTGGTTAAGTTTGTGCACTCTGCTTCAGCAGCCAGGTGTTCACAGATTCAGATCCTGGGAGTGGACCTACACACCACTCATCAAGCCATGCTCTGGTGGCGTCCCACATGCACAATAGAGGAAGATTGGCACAGATGTTAGCTCAGGGAGAATCTTCCTCACCAAAAATAAAAATACAAAATAAAAAAATTGGTTTTTCTAATCTTGAAAAATAACTTTGCTCAACTCTGATGCATCTTTATCCACTGTCACATTATCTCATTTCTTTAAAAAATTCCCTTCTAAAATCAGGGTTCTATACTCACCCCCTGCACTCTTGGTTAAAATCAAATGAAATATAGGTCTCAGGTGATATTCATGAGAAAACTTGGCTGTGAATAATCTTGTTGACATAAGCACATTGAGTTTTCAAAATGCTATGCTGGCTCTTATCCTTCTCAATAACATTATGAGGAAAAGACTGGAAAATACTTACAAAAGGTAGATATAGGAACAAAGAACACTATCTATGTGAAGCAAAGCTGTACATGCTGTGTTTGGTTGTCATGAATTACATCTCCTCTATTTAATGTTTACTTAGAGGGACAAGATGTTAATAGAGTTTTTCCCTTGTTAACTGGAGCATTTTTGTTTGCTTCCCAGGAGTGTGGCCTTTATTTATGAGGATATGGAGACCAGAAAGTTCTTAAACTAAAAGTTTCTTTTATAGGAAATTATATTTTAAGTGCAAATTCTTCATGAAAAAATACAGCGTCATAGAAAATTTAATTTGCTCACTAAGCTATTAATGAATTTACTACCCTGTGTTAAACTTGCCACAGTATGTGCAGGTATTTTGTTGGAAAGCTTAAAATACAGGTGTTGTCTTTTTTCTCCAAGCTGTTTGAAATAAATTGCGACTCTAACAGATTCAAATACCAAACCAATGGTGAATCTTATTCTTCCAAAGCACCTTCTCTTTCTCTTTCACGTTCTCAAATCTGGATCCTACCCCCACCAGTCTACAAATAGCCAAATTCAATGATCTTCATTCAGATTTTTGGAATTTGACAATGACAGTCATCATCACCTGCTTCATTAAATTGTATCTTCCTTTGCCTTCCATAAAACTAAACTATTCTACGTCTTTTCTTATATTTTAGACTCTTTGTCTTTAGAGCTTGTTACTTTTTTTCTCTCCTTCTAGATTTAAAGTGCAGCACCAGCCTTTTTGCTCAGTTGGTGCTGCAATTCCAGCTTTCTGTTGGTCTTTTATACTTGCATATTCGACTGTCACCTTGAACTTAATATGTCCAAAACTGATCTGATCATATTCTATTCCTCTCAGCCACCAACAAAATGAGCCAGAAGTCAACCTGCTTTCCCAATATCTGTTATTGTTTAGGTTCAGCAAAAGAAAAAAGTACAAATTACAGAGTATATAGAGGATCGGATGAGTAACTCCATGGGAGGACACACGGATGATTATAACAGTAAATTCTGATCTGGGTTTTGAAGAACGAGATGGGTAGGGCAGCCCCAACAGCAGAAGTATTATGGAATAGTGGTCAAAAGCCTAGACCACAGAGCCAGATTCCCTGGATTCAAATATCAACTGAACTGCTTACTAGCTGAACGACCTTGAACAGTTTAACCCATCTTTGCCTCAATTTTGTCATCTGTAAAATGGTAATAATAATTCTTATGAGGGTTAAATTAGTTGATAGAAGTAAAGCTTTCAGATCAACAGTTCCAAGCATATAGTAATTATTACATTTGTTTGTCCTGATGATGACGACTAAAGACACATACGGAAATGAGAAACAAGATAGCATGTTGAGAGCATTCACAACAGTTCAATATTGTTGAAGTGAAAAGTGAGCATTGACAGTGACCAAGACACAAGCAAGCACCAGATAATGAAAGGCCCTGAAGGCGTGTAGCGGCTTTGGTTTTACCCTATGGCGATGGAGAACCATTAAGACATTTGTAAAAGAAGTGGAGGCAGCAGTGAAGGTGCTAGAGCAGATTTTGACTTGAAGGAGAGGGAAAAAAAGCAGGGAGGTAATTTAAGAAGCTACTGGGAAAAACAGGCAGTGATGATGAGACATAAGCCTTGACTACCTTCCTCACCTCTCTTTCTACCCACCAAAACCAGCCTATCCTTAAGGGTCAGTGACAGCTTCATTGTTTCTTATTACTGGAAAGGAATTTTCTCTCCTGTGAACTTCTATGAGATTTGACATATATTTCCAAACCTGGACATTCTTGAGAGTGAAGGAGGTGACTATAAATAATTACGCTGGAACAACAGGGATAAACCAGGACTTTACTTGGCAAACCAGGACATAGAATTACCTCCTATATGCCATTTGTTGGGACTTTTACACTGCCTTGATGCAGAGGTTTGGAATATGGGTTTCTTCTTCTCATCACCCTCCTCCTCCACTTCTGCCACAAGAACACACACACAAGATAGTGTCTGATAGGCAGGGACTGGCCTGAAATACTTTGTATCATCTGGAGAGCTTTGCACTCGAGGAGGTTAGCAGATATTTCGTAAATGAGCAAATTAGTTATTTAACTTTTAGCAACAATTGAAATAGTTCTATGTTTAAAAGAGTTATTTACCCATCTAAGACATTTCTCCTTTACTTATATGCTATATTAGAGGGTTGTCATTGTATGCAAGATATATAAAGTAATACAATATCACAAAAGTTACAAATGAAAATTGGCCTTGGTATAATACAGTAACATTAGATATATATGATAAATATTTAAACAGACATATATTACATCCATAAGAGCACATACACCACCTCTTTATTACCTGTAAAGAAATAGACATAGATATAAGTGTAGTTATATATCTACACCTATACAGTGTATATGTATGTATAGAGAGAGATGTATATGTATAGATATATATACATAAATCTTTCCAAGACATAAGAGTCCATAAATTGATTTTTAATTCTTTAGAACTTAAAAGTTATATAATACTCACCTCATTCTTCGCTATGGTGGAACTATTGAGCTTGCCATTTTAAATTCATTCTTCTAAAAGGACTTAGGGCTTCTGGACCTTGTTTTCTCTTCCACATTACTTGGCCTGATTCTTATCTGCATTATTAATGTCCACCTTTCATCAGGGATAGTGAAGAAATGTCTTGTTCAGCAGCACTTCTTGCAGGTATTGAAGACACAAATTTCTGAAGGAAAACAGATTGTGCCTTTGATCCACCTCAGTCATAAGTGCAGCCATTTGGCCTACCTTAGGGAAAACGTCTCTTGAGTTATACTGACTGATAACCTGAAATAGGTGCAGGGCTAGAGCAAAATATAATAACTTCAAGATGGTGATCATATCAATAAGTAAGGAGGTGGATAATGGGATTTATGGAGAATGGTTAAAGTTACAGAAATAGTTCTTTCATAGACAAGGAGAGTGAGGAATACAGCAGAGGTTGTCCTATTTATCCTATGTTATGAAACAAAACTCATTAGGCAGTTAATTGCATGAAATTTAGTAAAACTAGTCAGATATACCTTAAGACTTTATGATATTCCCCTTTCCCCACAATAAAAGCTAGGTATTTCCAAGGCATTCTCTCTGGACTAGGCCTTAAATGTCCAAATAAATTCAAAGATAACTTCAACATGGTGGGCTTCAAGTCTCTGGGCCTATTATATAACCTCTCTTACTTTTCAACAATCTTAGAGCAGTTTGTTCTTTTTTAAAACTCATCTAATTCTAAAAACCTACATGGGCAATTGCTAAAAACACAGTTCCAAGTCTCACCTCAAATTAAATCAGAATCCCCAGAAAAGGGCTTGAAAATGTCTACTGAGTTATACTGTTAGAATGAGACAGGAGGAAGCTATAGTAAGCTCCCTAAGAGAGTTTTATGGTCAGAAAGTCTGGGAAGACTTGGCTTACTAGCAGGTAGCCTGGGAGGTTCAAAGCCTTCAGGACCTCATCATTAGTTGATTATAGTACTTAATCAATACAGTACATAAAAGTCAGAATGTGCAGGCATCACCAAGGATCACCCAGAGTTACAGAGTTTGATTCAGTATGATACTGTAATGTGCCCGAAGACTTGCCAGCAATATGGGCTGAATAATTAGAACAAAATATCTTCATCCTCAGCATACACATTTTAGACTTACTAAAAGAAAACAAGTTCTAACATCAGGGACACAGCTCAGACTGACTTTTGTAAAAGTTAGAGTAAAGTCTCCTTTTCTTCTCTGGGGGAAACAGCTTTGCACTGAGACAAAGGATTCAGCAAGTGGAACATGGGCTGGATTTCAGCTGGCACCTTTGCGAAGGACAATCCGAGCAACGGGTGGTCATTTACTGATGTAAACTACCAATGCTGAGAGAGATCACAGAGGAAAGATTAACTTCCAGGCCAGTGTTCATTCTAATATTTTAAAGTTATGGAACCCTTCTCACCACTCAAATGGCATCTTATGATAAATATGAGAATTTAAGTTATGAGAGGAAATGGGACCAGTACCCATAGGTCTTTGAAAATTTCATTGAAGTTTGCTGTTGTTTTTGGTTTGGCTGTAAAAACAATACACATCTATTAATTAAGAGAAAACAGTACATAAAGGAATAAAACGTTATTTTCCCACTCTCCTCTTAGAAGAGCTTCTTCAGTAACTGTCCAGACATTGTTTTATACATACTCAAACGCATTCTTTATTGGTTATTATAAATAGTATATTTTTCATGCTGTTCTGCAAGTTGAGATTTCAATTAATATATCTTGAAAGTATTTCCATTTGGCACATACAAATCTACCTCATTCTTTTTAAATGGTGCATAGTGTTCCATTCTATAGAAAGAACTAAGAAGTCACTTATTGAAGGATATTTAGATTTTTCCAGTTTTGCTTTATAGCTAGCAAGCTGTAATGGATATTTTGTTCTCATGTTTCTGTGAAATCTATGAGTACTTCTGGATAAATTCCTAAACTGGATTTTCTAGGTCAAAGATATTCACATTTTCCATTTTAATATTAGACAGTTGGATTAGGTGTAGATGCTTCTCCTTGAAGCAGGGGCCATCAAAGGATACTATTTAATTTTTCATCTCCCAACATCTCTTCTAGGACAAACAGTTCTACAACCATAATGTCTGTAAGGGCAGGAACCATGCCCCTCTCACATGGTATAGAGCAGTGCCTGCACTGTACTTTTTAAAAAGTTAAGTCAATTAACAATCCACTAGCTTGAATAGAGATGCAAACTGAAGACATCTTTCACAATACCTTGAAATTTAGGACCCAAACATAAAGGCAATAATGCGTTTTTTTGCAGTGAACCCATCACAGAGCAGCATGCACAACAATGTCATCTTTGAGATAGTGGGAGCTGCATGATATCACATTGTTATTCAAAGAAGTGGCTGACTTGAGAATGAAAATGGACTTGAATATTATTAGCCCTTTTAATGCTATTCAGTTCCTCTGAACAATAAATGAAGAATGTAGTTTAAGTTAATTATCTATGAACAATTATACTTAAAAGAAGCTATCTCATGCAGCAATAGAGTTTTTATTTTAAAATATTGAAAAAAATTGCAACATTTACTTCTAAAAGAGATGTTATTACTGTTTTTTCATTACAGTAGCAAAACAATTATTGTGACAAAATCAAGACTATGAAATTTACACAGTAGAAAATAAGAAGCTTAAAGATGAACTTTGCTAAAACTTGTTTATGTTTTTTTTTTTTTTGAGGAAGATTAGCCCTGAGCTAACTACTGCCAGTCCTCCTCTTTTTTTTTTTTTTTTTTTTTTTTGCTGTGGAAGCCTGGCCCTGAGCTAACATCTGTGCCCATCTTCCTCCACCTTATATGTGGGACACCTACCACAGCATGGCATGCCAAGCAGTGCCATGTCTGCATCTGGGATCCGGGCCAGTGAACCCTGGGCTGCTGAGAAGCGGAACGTGCGAACATAACCACTGAGCCACTGGGCCGGCCCCTGGTTTATGTTGTTTCCATGAGTTATTACTACATGTCACATTACACCAAAAACATTTACTTAACTTTTCAAACTCCAAAGCTACTGCTTCTCAATCACTCTTTCAGAAAACCAGAAATACTGTTCAAATAAAATCTGTAACACCTCGAGCTCCTCAGTTAACTTTCCTGAGCATTGGATTCTCATTTACAAAATGAAGGGTTTGGAAGACATGAATTTTCAAGGTCCATTCTAGTTTCAGAACATTATTTTGCTGAGAATGAAACCAATTTCTGGTGACATATAGTAACAAAGTACTGTAATTAACATGGTGAATCACGTAAACTTCTTAGTTTTCTAGGTTTTTAAGACAATATGCAAAAGATTTCTTGTGTGAAGGGATAGCTGCTGTCTACACGTTGATTTTGGTATAATAAGTGTCTGGAGGGGAAAAAAAAGACACCAATATTACAAAAGTCTCCCATTCTTAGTAGCTTGTGGAAGATGACTTTCTTTCTGCTCTGCCAGTCTGCATGTCATCAGGGAGCTCATAGCCCAGTCTCTAATGCATCTGTAAGACAGAACCCAATCCTGGATTACTCTGCCAAATCTAGTCCCCTTGATATTGTCTGAATTACAATTTCAAAATGAATTATTGGATTTTAGAGCCTGTTATATTCGGGTACACATCTTGAGAGTGTCTCCTAAACCAATAGTTTGAGGATCAAGTTCTGTCTAGATCTAAGCTAATTTAGTCTCAGAAGTCATTAAGTTTTTTGATCTTAAACTTCATTGCTGTGCCCCATCCACTGGACTATATAGAACTATGACTTTCTAAAGTGCTCTTACAATCTATTGACACCCTGAAATAGTATAATCACACACAACATTCTTATGCTAGACTAACACTAGCTATTAAAACAGAATCCAGATTGTTCTCTGTGTCCATTATAACACTCTAATGATGAAGCAAGTTTGGTCAATAAGTAGTCTTAATATCTTATTTCAGAATTTTTTCTAAAGCAGTGGTTTTCAAAGCATGGTCCCCAGACCAGCAGCATCAGCATCACTTGGAAATGTGTTAGAAATTCATATTTTTGGCTCCCCACTCCCTAATAAAGTAGAATCTCTGCAGGGGTCAGCCAGCAAGCTGTGTTTTAACAGGCCCCCTCCAGGTGATTCTCATGTATGCTCAAGTTTGAGAACCACTGCTCCAAAGCATTCCTTGTCTTATGCATGGGGAAACAATGTCCTCAATGGCCAAAAATGCATACACTATTAAAATATATATATATATTTTATACTATATTTAAAATAATTATCAAAGACAATTTTCACTATTTTTTTTAGTGGGCTTGAAATTCGGTCCCAAAATTCACATGTGCAAGAAATTTCTATTTCTTCTTCTTCTTTTAAACCTAATAAAATTTAAAGCTGAGGATCAGTCCTGCTAGATCACCAGGAAATTATTCTTATTCAGTATTGCAGCACCCTTCTCTCCCTGGCCTCAACCAGAATCCAAGAGGCTTATATATTTATATGGTGTTCAGAAAATGTGAGAAGTTTCTTGAGCCTCCTGTCCATCATAGCCTCTGATGACATCCTTATTGTCCAAACAAAAGTGGATCCCAGAGGTCAGTATCCTGGATTCAGTTCTGCTGGACACACCATACAACCACTTATCCAAGGTTTCACCTCCTTCTGGATGCACTTCCACAGATCAGGGGTCGATCCCTAAGAATTACAGGGTTCTATTGGTTTTTGTCCCTGTTCCCATTTCTGGAAAATGCTCCTTCCTCTGTTGCCTCAGAGGCACTTCTCTGGCTCCTCTTACCCACCAAGAAACCCAGACTCATTTTTTTTTTCCTAAGATTTTATTTTTCCTTTTCTTCTCCCAAAGTCCCCCAGTACATAGTTGTGTATTGTTAGTTGTGGGTCCTTCTAGTTGTGGCATGTGGGATGCCGCCTCAGCATGGCTTAGATGAGCGGTGACATGTCCACACCCAGGATTTGAACTGGTGAATACCTGGGCCACCGAAGCAGAGTGCGTGAACTTAACCACTTGGCCACAGGGCCAGCCCCCAGACTCATTTTTTAAATAAACTTAGTCTTTTACAAAAGATTCAAAAGGCTTCTAAAATGCTATAAAATAGAATTTCCTGAGATGCTGAAAATGTCCTCTATCTGTGCTGTCCAACACAGTAAACACTATCCACATGTGTCTACTGAGCATTTGAAATGTGGCTAGTGCAACTCGAGAATTTAATTTCTATTTTAATTAATTGTAATGTAAATTTAAATAGCCTTATGTGGCCAATGGCTACCTTATTGGACAATACAGTTCTAGAGGTTTTAGAGGCTTTTGTTTCCGCCCCGCTACAAAAAAATACTCATGGGCTAGATATCTACATGAATCAAGGAGAATGGAAAACATGGAGAGTATAACAAAATAGCATCTAAAAAATCCTCTGGTGATGCGTAGATGAGTGTTCATTATATTGTTCAGCTTTTTGTATGTTTGAAAATTCTCAAAATAAAAATCTAGGGAAAAAATCTACTGCCACAAATTAAAGCCCAGTTATAAATGGATTTATGAGTAGGGATCCTGAGGTGTGAGCTCCAGCCGTTTAATCCAGCCAATTCAGACAAGTGGTAAGGCTGATAAGGAGGACCCAGTGAATGAGAAACCAGGAGTTGGATGTGAAAAGAGAAAACGTGGATACTTTGGGGTGAGAAAAAAAATCTCCTCAGCTGTCAGAGGGAAACAAGCTCTGCCTCCAGGCACTACTCTGAATGGGAAACGGCCTCTTTCAGAGGGAGATGGAGTCGGGTGCCTTCGGGGTGAGGGAATGTCATGTGTGCCAGTGTGAAGTGATACTTTGATGAACTTCTGGCCTCAATTCTTATAGAAAAAGAAATCAAGTTGGCAGAATGAGAGGTATTTAGGGCAAGCACATTGGATGACAAGCTGGGAAGAGGCAATTCAGTAGAGCAGAGGCGTCATACAGTGGCTATTAATACACAGATGCTGAAACGGACTCAGAGAAGGAGAGACGGATGGAAAAGGCAGAGAAAGTAGGATTAGTCAGAAAAATTATGTCTGACATACCCAAAGAAGATCACACTAGAGCATAACATCCCGCATAACCTCAAGTCTACTGGCCATGAAGTTCCTGTCCCCTGCTCTATTTTTGCAAACTCGACACTTTACATTAGTGTGTATCGCCTCTAAGGACTGTTGGTGACTACTTGGAAACTGACGTAAACCAAGTTATCAAGAATCAGACACCTAGAAAGCTAAAGCCTGATTTTTCTCAACCTTAAGGTAAAAATTAGAATGGGGCTCCAGTTATCTCACATCCAGAAATAATAGTGTCTAGGAAGATGTGCACTGTGAATTTGACATTGGGTAAGATTGTTCAGATGTGCATTGGGATCTAAGTGAGCGAAATCTAAAATAATGTACTGCCTACCTTAATGTCACACCAGTTATAGGGAAGAGTTATCATCATTTTTCATTCTTATTCTATTAACCAGAAAAAAATTCTTTAAAGGAGTAGAAGGAAAGGCAGATGGCATCTTGTCAAGATGTTCTGTATATCACAGTTGTAAACATTTAAATAATTCATTATTTCTACTCCAAAACACCAGACTTTTTTCAAATGTGTTTTTCTGTGTTTTCTCCCTCTTACTTTTGCATAGATGAAATGCCATGACATAGCCAAAGTGGAAAAAAAAACCTACAGGAAAAAACAACTCTTCTGGTAAATCTCTGTTTTTTGAGTAGAAAAATTCACTACATCTGATAGTTCAGGTGAATAAGAAGCAAATTTCCTGTTATCAAAAGCTCTCAGCCAGCAGACATCTGAGCTGCTCAGGTTTTTTTTTTTTTTAATGGAAGATTAGCCCTGAGCTAACATCTGCTGCCAATCTTCCTCTTTTTGCTGAGGAAGACTGGCCCTGAGCTAACATCCATGCCCATCTTCCTCTACTTTATACGTGGGACGCCTGCCACAGCATGGCTTGACAAGTGGTGCCATGTCCACACCTGGGATCCAAACCGGTGAACCCCCGGCCACCGAAGATGAATGTGCACACTTACCTGCTGTGCCACTGGGCCGTTCCCACGCTCAGGCATTTTTAAAGAAAAACAAAGTATCATTCAGTGTTCTAAAAAAAGTCGTTTGTAGGAAATGAGTGGAAGGATTCCTTGGACTATAACAAGTGATGTGAATTTATAATCTCTACACGTGGGCAGAGACCACTCAACTGAGTCTCCTATTTTCTTGCACTTCCTAAAATAGCTATGAAACCTGTCACTACTTGCAATTCATTCCTTAACTCAAATTCAGCAAACTGACTTCAGTTAACCTCTACGTTTTCTATGATGTCACCTCTGAGAAAGAACTGTGTGCCAGTTTATTTGGGTTTCAAACATTTGGAACCTCTCTCCCTCCTGTTTCAATCTCACAGTTGTAGCCTTAAGAAGAAAAGATAGACACTTCACCTAATCATTATTCATAACTGCTTTGAAGGCTAGATTGGGAGTAGAAAACTGTGAGACCTTGGGTAGATTATTTTATATCTTTGAGCTTCATTTTACTCCTTTGTAAAATAAAGAAAGAAGTCAGACAATAGTCTCCAAAGTTCTTTCCAGCTGCCAGATCTAATGATGACATATATTTATGTGTTTTATTTTCTGTCTACTTACTTCTACTTTTGTCTTCACCAGAACCACCAATTTTTCCTCAGTGCTTTCCTTTAACTTTTTAAATATATGATGAAGTAATATAGACACAAGTGGATCCGTGTAAGAACTGGGGAGAAGAAAGCCAAACAGACTCAGTTGAAGAGCCCCTGTTTGGAGTAGTTGGGAGTACCAGTAATTACAGGTTAAAGTTATTCAATGCTTACCATACACCTAATACTGATGTGTCCATTAAATATTGATTCACTTAATCTTCTTAATAACTTTCTGAGGTATTAGTCTCACATTACAGCTGAAGCACAGAGAGGTTAAGTCATTTTTCCCAGTGAACAAGCAGTGAATGGTGTTATCAGAATTTGATTGAAGATGACGTATCTCCAGGGACCAAGCTCTTACCTATGACACTAGATTGGGTGGCTTTAAGGTGCTCACCATTTAGTAGAGAAGATTAAACAAACAAACAAAAAATACACCATAACTATAATACAAAGGATACATAAGTGCAGTTAAGTCTTACAGAGCACTATGTGTTTAATGGAAATTATTGGTGATAGAATGCCTATTGTGTCTCAAGAACTTTTCATATGTCTGTTAGGCGTGTAGTTTCTTTAGTAAATACGGAAAATGTGGCTCAGGAAATTACTTTCCCAAGTCACAAAAGTAAATAGCATAAAAGGAGCTCCATCTCAGGCCTGAGAGACCATATTCTTTCCACCACGCCATGTAATCTCTCACACCCATCCAGTTATGGTGATCCCTAAAGGCTTCATTGAGAATGAGATGGGAGATAAACTCTGAAGAAAGAGTAGATTTTCTCAGATGAAGAAAGAGCTCACAGCAAAGGAAGAGAAAGCACCCCTAGAAGAAGGAATGGTCGTCCCATTTGCTTGAAACAAAAGCCCTGTGAAGAGGCAGATAGGAGATATGGCTTGAAAAGGCAATGAGGTAAAGGTTCTTAGATGCCAGACTCAAAAGGTGGTAGGCAAAAGTGAGACAAAAAATGTTTGACCTAAGAAACACATCAGTTTTTCAAGGAAGACGGAGTTTTCATCGCCTGAGATCCCAAAGAAATTTCTCACATGAGACCTCAAGCAGGAAACACCAAGTTACCAGGAATGTGAAAGCAAATTGCCAAAGTAGTTTGAATCCATCAAATGCTCATGAAATGCCAGGCATGGTGCTTCGTGCTAAATAATTTAACCGTAGAACAAATTCTGAAGGAAATTCTATGAAGAGCTGAATTAATATGGTCCAAGTGTGCAGCCGTCCTATGGTCTGCCAGCCAGTTTAGACTTCAAAGATCTCAGAAAGGGAGCTTGATCTTCTGTTTCTTTAATCGTGATCCTTACATATTTTCTTCCAGATGAACTTTTCACTTGTCACCAAAAGCACACAGCTCAAGATTACATACTTTGATAAGCACCGTGTCTAGTGGTATTCTCTCACGTATACCACGTGCAGATTAATCCACATGCTTTGAAAATCAGACCAGAAGATATTACCAGTTGTCCATCACCACAGATGTTTAGCTTGGCTATGATCGTTGGAAACAAACCAACAAAATCTTCATGAAAATAACATCTGCCTCTTTCGGTGAAATGTTCTTCAAAGGGAAACCAGTGAGAAATATTACCTAGCCTTGAAGCCAGGGACAGCAGCCACCCTTTCTCTCAAGATTGTCATTACCTCACCTACCGGCAAGGGAAAAAGTCAACGTTCACAGACTCCTCAACAAATTTAAAACCTGATTAAGGCAACTTTGAATCATATCAAATAAGGTAAGGTAATTAAGCATACGATCAAAATTCAGAATCTATGTAAAAAATTCTACAAAGATCACTTAAACCTCAAACCACTATTTTAAGCGGAATCGGCAATCTCTTATCTCATCATGTTTCAATTTAATTCTCTGAACTGAAGGAATCTATGAGTAGCTGACAGAGTTGCCTGATGGGTACAAACATAAAAGTTTGCATAATGATTCATTTTATTGTTAGTTTAAAATCAGCAGTACCGTTAAAAAAACACGCTGAAACAATACGCTCCTCTCATTATCAGGACGGGTAAAAAAGGACTAATTTGATACGCATTCTAACAACAAACACGGGACTGCAGCAACGCCTGCAAAGATGAGCCCAAGAAGCTCATTCCCTTTCTGTTAAGAACTTGTGATTTTTCTGCGCCACCTTGTGGCCATTATATAACTTCCACACGTAAAAGTTAAAGGTTTTTCTCTGAGCTGGTCAGGTCTTCAAATAGCCGCATTGCGGGAATCTGCCTCTACACAAACGGGCCGAAAATGGTGCCTTTCTTTGTAGCCAGTGATGAGAAGTGGACTTGCGTTCTTACCTACTCCCACTTCCACTCCCACTTCCTTTTTTCCTTAATTCCATATTCTCGGGCCCGCCCACCCACTCACCCACCCGCGGTCCTCCAAAGGCCGTTTCCCCGTTCGACCTCCTTTGACCGCCCCACTGTGCCATAGCTCCCTAGTCCCAATCCGCAGCCTTACTCCGGGGCCCCGCCCGCGCCTCCTCCCGCAATCCCTGCAGCGTCGGCCCGCCCCCTCGCGCTGGCAGCCAATGGCAGCGCGGCCCCGCCCCACCCCGGCCTCCAGCCCCGCCCGGGCCTGCCGCTCCTCCCAGCCGAGTCCCGGAGCGCGAGCGGGCGTGGGGCCTCCTCGGCTGAGCCCTGAGCCCCTGGCCCTGCTGCTGGACTGTGGCGGGCGCTCGCCCCGGAGGCCCGCGGGCCCGCCTCGGGGAGCATGGACTCGCAGGGGCTGAAGGTGAGCGGGCGGGGCCTGGACGAGGCTTGCTTCGCCGGGCGGCGAGGGGCTGGGGGGGCGTGGAGAGCGCGCGGGCCGACTTCGCGAGGCCGTTACGACCCCGCTGGGCCTTTGCCTCCCCGCGTCGCCGGGTGTCCCCGCCCGGCCATGGGGGCCTGGAGCCTGCATCCCCTGTTCTCCCTCCGGGACCCTGCTTTGCGATCGTGAGGTCTGGGGCAGCCTTCCCCAGCGCCCTGCTTCCCGAATTGCCCTTAGTGTGCTCGCCCCACTCTTGTTGTGTTTACTTTTTCTTTTGTGTCCTGTTTGCTTGGAGAACATGGTCAACGTAGGACACCTATCGCGCCTCCCGGCTGCGATTTTTAAGAACTTGCAGCAAACTAGTATCAGCTGCCCGGTTGGGCGTAAAAGAAGCAAAGGAAGATTATCTGAAAACAATTCAAGACCTACGCTTGAAAATGGAGGCGTCTTTATTTTAGGGTGATGGTCTTCTCTATTTGTTATCACTGATTCATACATTCAGAAAATATTTAATGACAGCCCACTTAAGAAATGCTGTGAAAACAAAGACATGAGGCTTGAAAATAAATTTCTTTTTAGGATGATGGTCTTCTCCATTCATTTGTTCACTGATTCACTCGTTGAGCGCATATTGATGGAGGGCTCACTGTGTGTCGGCTAGAAGCTGGACATAGAGATGAACAGGAGCGGTTTTACAGCCTTCACAGGTTTTATAGTCTAATGCTGGGAAAAAACCTTGATCAAATTAATTCAACAAATAGTTATGGAGCGCCTGTGTCTGGCACTGTTCTAAGCGCTGAATATAATATGCCCTGCAATAAGAAAACTGAGAAAAGCCCTCCCACTCTTAGAGCTTACATTTGAGCAAGGGGAGTCAATACTGTGTTAGATGGTGATAAGTGGATGGAAGACAATTTGGCAGCTATAGGAAGTGTTGGGGTGTTTTTTGTTTTTTTGCCTGTCTTTACTTTATCTTCCCGTGAAGCCGTGTCCCATCTCCTTAAATTTTTTTCATCGCTTTAAGTTTATCCTTTGCACTGCCGCCCAGATGAACTCTTTAGTAAAAATACTTTAATGCTAAAAAACATTATGTGGCTCCTCATCACTTAGACTAGAGGAGCAAATCCAAGTCCTTAATATGAAGCCCTTCTGGACCCTACCTTCCTTTCCAACCTCCTCATCCAATAATGTCTGTCTTACTTAAGATTCTAGAACAGCAAGTGACAAACTTTCTCTGTAAGGGCCAGATGGTGCGTATTTTAGGCTTTGGGGGCCATAGAATGTCTGTGGCATCTAATCCACCATTGTAGTGTGAAAGCAGCCATAGACAATACTTTAACAAATGAGCATGGCTTTGTTCCAATAAAACTTTGTTTATGGACACTAAAATTTGAATTTCATATAATCTTCACAGGTTATGAAATATTTTTATTCTTTTTTTTTGTGGTTTTTTTTCTCAACCATTTGAAAATGTACAAACCATTCTTAGCTGGCTGGCCATACTGAAACAGGCAGGAGGCCAGACATGGCCCACAGGCCATAGTTTGCCAACCCGTGTGCTAGAATATACAGTGACTTTTAGTCCTGTCTATTCCCACGCCATCCCTACTTTCACTGCTGATTTCTTATCTCCTTTGTTGCAGTTCCTCTGCCTGGCTAACTCGTGTGCTTTGCTCACGAATCATGGAAGGGGAAGGAAGAATGTGTATGTGTGTGGACGGGGAGTGAGGAGTTTGCAAATCAAGTCAGTTCTGAAGTCCTCCCCAAGAATCTTTCACTTCACTTTACTCTTCCATCCCACACCCCACCCTCATTCTCCCACATTCCCAAAGCAACATATAAACTCTTTTCTTGCATTTCCTACATTGTATTTCAGTTAGTCTTTAGATTCCAGTCTCATTTAAAAAACGTAAGCATTTCTGGGGCAAGAGCCATGCTTTAGTCATCTTCATGTTCATGGTACTTAGCCCAGTACCTGGCACTAGTAGGTGGTCAGTGAATGTCTGTTGGACTGAACAACCTAACCTGAACCAAGGTGGTGGTAATAGGTATGGAGAGTGGGAAGTAGATTAGAGAAACAGAAGAACCTACTAACTGGTTAGATGTAAGGGGTTGGGGCAGATGGGAATGGAGGATTCTGTAGCTCGATTTATGGCTTGGGTGGCAGGGGCAAATGGAAAGATGAATCTGAAGCTTAGATGAGACGTCTGGGCTGGACGCATGGTTTCTTATTTCATCAACATCTGGGTTTCAGAGGAACGTTTTTTTTTTTCCAGAATAGGAGTTTTACAGTATGATATAATTAATCCTCACAATGTAAACGACTAATAGCACTTTATAAATGAGTAAACTGAGGTGCTGTAAGATGACCAGAAGTTTGAAACCAGGCCTTTTTGCCTTCTAATCCATGTCCTTTTTGTGATTCCATGCTGTGGCCTTTCAGGAGAGTTAAAGGTGCTTAGTGACACTAAATGCTGGACAGAAGTCAAGTAAGATGATATTAAAAGTGTCCTCAGGAGCCGGCGCTGATGGCCTAGTGGTTCAAGTTCTACACAGTCCATTTTGGCTACCTAGGTTCGTTTCCCAGTCATGGAACCACACCACTCATTTGTTGGTAGCCATGTGGTGACAGCTGCTCAACAGAAAAACTAGAAAGACTTAAAACTAGAATATACAACTACGTACTGGACTTTGGGAAGAAAAGAAAAGAGAGAGAGGAAGATTGCCAACAGATGTTAGGTCAGGGCGAATCTTTCCAAGAAAAAAAAAAGCGTCCTTAGTTGTGGCAAACCAAGAAGTCATTTGTGACTTTCAGGAAGGGGCACTGGAGGAAAACTGCACTTTACTGAGATGTACTGTGGGGTCTTGGAGATGGAGTAGGGATCACGCTTTCAGTAAACGTGCCTGCAGGGAGGACTAGAGAGCAGTGAGCACAAAGAGGGAAGCCAAGTAAAAGTTACAAAGAATGTGTGCCTAACTCTGTTCTAGAGAAACATGTGGGCTGTAGCCTTCCAGAAACAGTAGACTGTAAGAGCGGTCCAGTCATTGTTATATTTTGATCCTGTCCATCAGTCATCATGCATATTTCTCGCTCCTGCCGAACCAGCTGTAGAGTGAGAGTAGGTGGGTATGGGATGGCCCAGATTGGTTTGTGGAAATGTATCAGATGCATCACAGCCATGGTGAATGTGTTTCCCTCTTTGATTAGGATAGCAACCGAACCTTAGCGATGATCCTGAGAAAAATGGTGTAAAGCGTAGACCCAATTAATCAGAACTTAGTATCTCCTGACAGTGGTTTTCTGCCTTGTAAAACTAAATAGTATAATTTTAAAAAAAGCTTACAGGTAGTAATTTCCACTAAAAATTGTTTAGATCATTTGTTGTTACTGGCAATTATTTGTTGTAGAACTCATAAAAAAACAAGATAACATTTGACAATAAATTGCAGAGTTTAATCTGTCATTACTTTGTAATGCTATAAAAACAAAATATATATTTTAAAAAGAAGTAAGATTTTTTAAAAGGTCTGGCAATGGAAGCGTCTTGTTCTTTTTTTGTTTATTCCTACTTTTTGTTTATTTTCTTGCTTTCTAAAACCTTTAAGAAAATGTGGGCAAGGAAAGAGGTGAAGGTAGCCTGACTTCAGGACAGTTATCAATTTAGAAAAAAAGATTGAAATGATTAGAAAACATTGGTTTTCTCTCCATTGTGCTCTGTATTCCTTATTAAGTGCTATCCTTTAACAATATTTTAAGGAACTTGGAAGAAAAAGAATCACATTATCTAGGGTTTAGATTATTAAAGATTTTGGACTAACATCTGCTTAGAGTATTTCAGAGCACCAGAATCTTTTCTTAATGTTTACTCTTTCTTTCCTTTTAGACTTTGATTAATTACTATTGTCAAGAGAGGTATTTCCATCATGTGTTGCTTGTTGCCAGTGAAGGCATGAAGAGGTATGGTAATGACCCAGTCTTCAGGTTTTATCATGCCTATGGTACATTGATGGAAGGTATGTGCTGATTGTTAAACATGTTCCATAAGTTTTAAATTCATATTTTGCACTAAGAACAATTTTTCACTTCATAATTTTGATTTTCAGGTAAAACTCAAGACGCTCTTCGAGAATTTGAGGCTATTAAAAATAAACAAGATGTATCACTTTGTTCTCTAATTGCACTGATATACGCCCATAAAATGAGTCCTAATCCAGGTATAGTATTTGAGCACAGTGCTTAGGACAATTTCTCCTACTCAGTTCATTTTTTTCTCACTTACCTTAGCATTCAGTTCGGTCACACTCTATTATATATTGTCTATAGATACTATTTGTGTCATATTTGTTTTATCTTCCTGACAATATTATAAATTCATCAAGCACAATGAATCTGTGTTTTATATTCCTTGTATCATATGGCAGAAGTTTCATGAGTATAGAGGGATTGTCTGAATTAATATAAAGGTGAATGTATATTAGCAGTTGTTAAACCGAAATAAAGGACAGCTCAAAACAGGTATATACGTAAATTGCTCTGCAACAGCCAACTTTACAACTTGGTATATGCAAATATATAGCTATATGCAGTTTATCTTTTCTACTGTATCTTAATCTTCTTAAAGGCCTTTACATCCCCCAAGGGGGCTAGCTCTTGGAAGATACTCAGTGAATTTTTATCCAGCAGTAGGATGAGAAGGAACTTTAGATCTGGCCTGGTGGCATAGTGGTTAAGTTCACGTGCTTTGCTTTGGTGGCCTGGGGTTCACGACCCAGATCCTGGGCGCAGACCTAGCGCCGCTCGTCAAGCTGCACTGTGGTGGTGTCTCACATAAAATAGAGGAAGATTGGGACAGGTGTTCACTCAGCAGCAATCTTCCTCACACAAAAAAGGAACTTTATGAATAAACCAGCAATTAAAGTTGTGTGAGCTGTCTTAATATAGAGTGTATCTTAAAGGCTGTGGCACGAGAATATCAAAATTATAGGTAATAAAGAAGAAATAGCACTGTGTTCTTTTGTATATATCCAGTAATAGCTAATGGCCTTGTAAATATAGATCTTGTTTCAAATAATTAGACAATAAGCAAATGTCATAGTATGGTTTTTTAAACATTAGAAAACAATTTTTTCTTAAGCAAAGTGTGACAGGCCTCCTTCACTCCATATGCACATATCAATAAAAAGTTACTTAAAACATTAATATGTTTAGCAAGTACACAAATCTAACAACTAGATGCTTTCTGTGAGGGACGGTGTCAGATACTGTTAGAAGATATAAAAGAATTCTAAGAAGTGATTTGTGACATCAAAGTTGTAATCTAGGTGAGAAAACAAAATGTAAAAACCACAAAGATTAAATTCTAATGTTACTACTAAGTAAAATGATAAGAAATAAAACAAATGAGCCCATAATTAATTGAAAATGGTATGTGATATTGATCCATAGGAATAGGCTAGGAAGTCTTTGAGGAAGATGGGGACTTTATCTAGTCTTTGAAGAACGGCTGGGATTTGAATATAAAGCGTCATTGTCAAAGAGAAGAAATTGATGGGCAAATACATGGAAGTGGTTCAGGATTAGACGCTTCTGTGGATCCCCTTTCTCTGTGCTCAAGCAAGAGTGTGTTTAGCTGGAGTAGAGAATTTGCATGGGAGAGCTGTAGTCAGTAAGTCTGAAAACAAATGCAATTAGTACAAAATATTTTCTTTCTAGAGTGAAATTTTCATTTAATTGGTTATTCTCAACAGTGTTGGTTCTGTTGGGAAATGTGATTTCCAGGACGCTGAAAAGATGGAGGTAGACATATTGTTTAGAGACACCTGAGTATTGACTGTACTTTCTACAATAGATGATGCTCAGTGAACTTGAGTTCAGGAGGGGCCCGGATGTCTGACAGTATTGCCTAGGAAAGGCCTAGGTTGTTAGTGTACATTCTTCCTGAATGCTGATGTAAGCCCTGATTATAAAAGGGCTGTGATGCAGTAAGAACTTGAGCTGATATCTGACGAGACCCAGCTTTGTGCACAGTGTCATAGTTAACTGACGCCCCATTAGGGACTTGACAGAAATCTGGGCAGGAAGGTACAGTGACTGCTCCTACCCTGATACAGTCTGTTTGTGTATCATGACTGCTTAGGAGAATTTCTAAAGGTGTTCAAGTGGGTTGTTGGGGGCGGGGCAGAAGGGATCTTCTTGCCAAGCAGTCTGTAGCCCTCCAGAAACAATTCTGTTTCCTAAACTCATAAAGTTGCACCCTGGTAATTCCACATTTAAATTTATATTTGTATCGTTAGAGTTAAAAGAAAGAGTCACACACCTCGGAGCATTTCTGGAAAGGTAAAGTCTATTAGAATCACGGCCTTCAACTTCAACATTTCTTCTTCCTTATTGCATAACTGATCCTGATTCTGATTTGATCCAGGATTTAGATCTGACATTTGTGTCCCAGCACATACTCATATATAACAGATTTAATAGAAGTGATTAGAGTTATTAGAAGTAGGCCATCTGTTTAAGGGGACTATCGAGGAGTCAGTATTAGCCTATGTAAGTAACAGTAATTGTACTAGCTTTTCACTGGCTTGTGACAGTAGTCTGACATGTTTATATACTTTAAAATTATATTAGGGAGTCAGGTAATTTGAGTTCTAGTCCAGAATCTGTCCCTAATAATTGTATCATATTAGAATCATTAGTAATTTTTCGGGTCTTATTATTAAAGAAACTTGCATATATAGCCTTTACGTCTTGGAAATAACGTAAACTGTAGAGCTCTAGTGTGCATTATGGGGGTTGATAACCACAAGTGGCTGTTGAGCACTTGAAATGTGTCTAGTTTGAGGAACTGAATTTTAAAGTTAATTTAATTATAATTAATTTACTTTTAAATTTAAAACATTGTTGACTCAGTTATTAGAAAACAAGTTTTGTTTGGAACAACAAGTATATGAATCTGCTTTTTCAACTATAAATTTATGAAATCTAAGTACAGATCAAGTGTTTCTGAAGAAAATTTAGTATCTAATTGAGATGTGCTTTGTGTAAAATACATACCAGATTTTCAAGATTTAGTAAGAAGGAAAAAAAAGTATCTCATTAATAATTTTCATGTCAATTTTGTGTTGAAATGATAATTTGGATATATTGGGTTAAATAAAATGTATTATTAGAATTAATTTTACTTGTTTCTTTTTACTTTGATGTGGCTAATAGGAAATTTTAAATTACACATGTGGCTTGTGGTTTATTTCTGTTTGACAGTGCTGATACAGAGAAAAGAAATATAGTCTCTGTTCTGTTAATCCTCTGACATTTTATAAACACTTGATCTAGAATTTAGTTTTCATTTAGTGTCTTTTTGCTCTCCCAGATAGAGAAGCTATTCTGGAGTCAGATGCCAAAGTGAAGGAGCAACGTAAAGGAGCTGGACCAAAAGCTTTGTACCACGCAGGCTTATTTTTATGGCATGTTGGTCACCATGATAAGGCGAGAGAATATATTGACAGAATGATCAAAATGTCAAATGGTAGTAAAGAGGTAGCTGGTTTTCTTGTTTTGAAATAATAACATTAAAGGAAACTTATTTATATATTCAATAATATCTGCTATTTAAATCTTTGTTATTGCCACCTCTAGTCTCACTTTATAAATAACAGCTTTATTTTAATATTTTATTTTGTAAAATTGTGATTCTCTGAGGTCGTTTATTTTTATACTGTTTATTAACTCTTGGAAAGATCGCTTCCTGGTTCCTTCCCTCCCTTCCTTCCTTGTCTCTTTCCTTCCTTCCCTGTGGTTATCTTTATTGAACTGCTCTAGATAGATGACACCATTATTTGCACTGTTAATAATACAAAGATAAGGAATATGTCCTCTTTGCTGTCATGAATGGATCATCTGGTTGTAGCATAGAGCACTTGCCCAGCTACAGTTGTCAGAAAGTTTGCAAATGGTATGAGAGAGGTGTGATGACAGTGTGCAGGAAAATAATAGTTGACAATTTCTTGCTCACTTACTTTGTGCTAGGCACTATTTTAAATACTTAAGGAGTGATCACATTTATAAATGTTAGGAGGATGAGGAAGAATTTCTTGAAGGTAGTAGCATTTGAGCTAAAACCTAAAGGATGGCTACCATTTCCATAGGTAAAGATTATGGAAAAGGGAAGTAGAGACTCCCAAGGTGGGAAATAAAGGAAATGAGCAAAACAAGGAGCCGTGTTGGGTCTGGGTATGGTGAGAAGCTCACATTTGACGGGAACACAGGCTACGTAGATGAAGAGGTTGGAAGAAAGGCTTGGAAAGGTGGAGTGGGGCAAATTGAAGGATTATAATGGCTAGGTACAAAGATTTGTATCTAATGTGAAGGTATTGAGAGGTTATTGAAGATTTTTAGTTATGGTAGCGATATTATTAGAGTGCAAATTCAGAAGATTCATTTAACGATGGTTTATAAGATGAACTGACCTGGGGAGAAGCTAAAATGCAACCAAAAAATGGTAGTACTTTCTGGCAGAAGGTTTTGAGGGCCTACACTAAAATACTGTACAGTGGCTACGAGTTTGAGAGTTATTAAATACCCACAAGACTTGTCAGCTGACTAGAAAGAGTGGGGGGAAGGTATGGAGGTGTCAGATATCAGGATGTCTCTCTGAAGCTTTAAGCTTGGACAATTCAGAGACCAGTTGACATGAATAGAAAATACGTTGGGCTGAGAAGGTAGTCCTGGAGGGAGGTGATATATTTGGCTTAAAACATGCTGTATTTCAGGCCCTCACAGAATAGTGAGTTGGAGAGAGGAGACGAACTTTTGGAAAAAGAAGAAAAAGTTTAGAAGTACTGGACTAGAAATAAAGTTTGGGAATCATCCACAGAGACAATAGTTGAAACAGTTCAAGTAGGGAGCCTGATCTAGTGAGTAGAAATAGCATTGTTGTAGTATTCTTATCTGTCTTTTCAGGTGAAATACAGGGGGTAAATATAATCTTAGTTAAAGATTTGTAAATTTATGAATTATCCTAGAAATTTTTTGATAGAAGAGTGGGTTTTACAGTTTATTATCTGACGTTAAAAAGGAAAATAATTGGGCTAGCCCCGTGGCCAAGTGGTTAAGTTTGTGCTCTCCTCTTTGGCGGCCCAGGATGTCGCTGGTTTGGATCCTGGGTGTGGACATGGCACTGTTCGTCAGACCACATTGAGGTGCTGTCCCACATGCCACAGCTAGAAGGACCCACAACTAAGATACACAACTATGTACTGGGGGGATTTGGGGAGAAAAAGCAGAAAAGGAAAAAAACCCCAAGAAGACTGACAGCAGTTGTTAGCTCAGGTGCCAATCTTTAAAAAAAAAAGAAAAAGAAAAATAATCAACCTGTATCCATCTTATTTCCAATCTTGTAAACCTTGTGGCCCATTGACTCACTAACATTTCTGAAGGTAAACGTACATGACTTGTTCAGTTTTTAATTTCTGAGCCCATTTATCTGTTCACTTGAAATTTACTGGACTAGCCCCAGAGATTATGGAGATAGTTGCCAAATTATCTCAATTTTTAATGTGTATGAAGCAAGCCACTTCTGTCTTTCCGTCTTAGTTCATTTGGTCTGTTTGCCCAAAAAGAGGTAGCAAATTCTTACTTATATTTTTAATTACGTGTTTAACAATTATTAATAGTAATTTACCAGCAAAGTCTCAGATAAGAGTTGTGGTTAGTTAGCGTTAATGGAATATTTGACAAGCTTCTTAATATTGAGCAAGTAGTGATCTTAGAGGCTGAAATTCATAATAAACTATAGTTCCCAAGACTCTAGGCTGGCAAGGGTTTGAAAGTTATTTTACTGCACAGAGTTTTATTGTTCAGAACATTATTTGATAAAATATTTTTTATTACTAATTGCAAAAAAACAATGACATTAGATTTTCCTCCTTCATCAACATGTATTTCATTTCTAAAGAAATGGAGGTATGATTAGAGTTATTCGTTTTACAGGGACAGGTTTTGAGAGCATGGCTTGATATTACAAGAGGAAAAGAACCCTATACTAAAAAAGCACTAAGGTATTTTGAAGAAGGATTACAAGATGGAAATGACATTTTTGCTCTACTGGGTAAGGTGAGTTGGAGTTAGGGTAAATCAATTATGTTTTCAAATTTATTTATAATATATTTGAAACCCAATGAAACTAAGTACTCAAAAAAGATATTAAGTTTCATGTTACTTTTATCAATTCTTATCTGTAGGAGGGTCTTTCATTTGTGTCGGACAATGAACAGTAAACTAAAGAAATGTATTCCATGTCAAATTCCTTAATCCTGGGTAGGTGTCGTTGTCGTCGTTGTCGTCGTCGTCGTTTTGTATGCTACTTACACAGCAAACATTTCTTGTATGTCTAATATGTGCAGGGCATTGCTCTAGATGCTAGGGATGCCCTGAGCAAGATGAAATCTCTTGCTTCTATGGAGCTTGTATTCTACTGGTGGAGACAGACAATAAACAAAATAAATGAATTGTATAGTATATTAGAAAGTGATAGGTACATTGGGAAAATAAATCCGGGAAAGGGAGAGAAGTAGAACTGGGATAGGAACTTGTAATTTTAAGTAATACGGTCAGAGGAAGTGATGTTAGAGCAAAGCCTTATGGGAGATGAGGGTTAAAGCCTTTCCCAGGGGGCAGGCCATACAAGTAGAGGATATAAATTCAGATACCTTAAGCCATGTTCAAGGCATTGCAGGGAGTCTAGGAGACTAAGGCAGAATGAAGAAGAGAAAGAAGTGAAGGCTAGAGGGAAAGAAGGTGGGCATGGGGGGATGAGGAGAGGCAGGGCTGATTCTGCAAAGCCTTGGGCTTTTACTTTGAATCAGATAGATAGGCACCCAATGAAAAGAGAAATAACACAATCCGACCTACATTATGAGGCATGAGCAATTGACAGAGACATTAGAAATCATTGGTGGCTGGAAATATTTAATTTGGATCCTTTCCTTTCTTTGATGCCTTCTAAAACTTTAAACATTTTAAAAAAAATTTTCGATTCAGCAAAAAGAAATTAAATTTATATGTTAGAAAAAGTGTATTAGATAAGCAGTAATTTGGGGAGACTAAAAAAAAAAGAAAGAGAGAAATAGTGTCTTGGCTGTTGTTAATGTCTCCGTATCACCCTTGTCGATTTCTGTGGCTAGTGAGCTTGTTCAGATTTTTGCCACCAGTCGGTCTAATATTCAGGCTGATTGGACTCCAGTTTTACCTACTGGTGCGGCTAAAGGAATTGAGCATTTAGCAAGTTTTTAAAAAAAGTTTTTCTTGATCATTTCACACCTCTCTATTCCTTAAAGAAAAGCTAATTGATAATCTTGTAAGATAGGGCTATTTAAGGTGTTAATGTAAGCAGCTTAAGAGGGATTTACCTTTTTCCTCCTATACTTAAGGTTGGTGTAAATTCTTTTTCTCATATAGCCATTCCAATTAAGTATTTATTTTTCAGTTAATTCAACAGGAAGGTTACATTAGTCTAATTCCAGCTAGGAATGATATGAACCAGATACATAGCAAATTTAGTTTTGCTTACTTTGGTATGGTGCATTCATATGGGAGGTGGGCTATGGAAGTATTAGGTGGGGACACATGTAATGTCTTTTAGCATGATTTTTTTTTTAATTGAGGTCATAATAGTTTATAACATTGTGAAATTTCACTTGTACATTATTATTTGTCAGTCACAATATATATATGCACCTCTTTACCCCTTATGCCCACCTCCCCACCCCCTACCCCTCTGGTAACCGCTAATCTGTTCTCTTTGTCCATGTATTTTTTTATCTGTTGCATGTGAGTGAAATCACATGACGTTTGTCTTTCTCTGTCTGGCTTATTTCACTTAACATAATACCCTCAAAGTCCATCCATGTTGTTGCAAATAGGTCAATTTTGTCTTTTCTATGGTTGAGTAGTATTCCATTTTATATATATATACCATATCCTCTTTATCCATTCATCAGGCAGTGAGCACTTGGGTTGCTTCCACGTCTTGGCTGCTGTGAATAATGCTGCAATGAACATAAGGATGCATAAGTCACTTTGAATTGTTGATTTCAAGTTTTTTGGATAAATACCCAGTAGTAGGATAGCTGGGTTGTATGGTATTTCTATTTTTAAGTTTTTGAGAAATCTCCATAGCGTTTTCCACAGTGGCTGCACCAGTTTGCATTCCCACCAGCAGTGTTCCCTTTTCTCCGCATCCTCTCCAGCATTTGTTGTTTTCAGTTTTGGTAGTTACAGCCATTCTAACAGGTGTAAGGTGATATCTCATTGTAGTTTTGATTTGCATTTCCCTAGTGATTAGTGATGTTGAACATATTTTCATGTGCCTGTTGGCTGTCTGTATATCTTCTTTGGAAAAATGTGTGTTCATATCCTCTGCCTATTTTTTTATCTGTTTGTTTGTTTTTTTGTTGTTGAATTGTATGAATTCTTAACATATTTTGGAGATTAATCCCTTGTCAGATATATTATTTGCAAATATTTTCTCCCAGTTGGTGGATTGTTGTTTCGTTTTGTTCCTGATTTTCTTTGCCTTGCAGAAGCTCTTTCCTTTGATGAAGTCCCATTTGTTTATTTTTTCTTTTGTTTCCCTTGCCCAAGTACACGTGGTATTCGAAAAGATCCTTCTACGACTGATGTCAAAGAGTGTACTGCCTATATTTTCTTGTAGGAGTTTTATGGTTTCACATCTTACCTTCAAGTCTTAAGCATTTTGAGTTGATTTTTGTGAATAGCAAAGGATAATGGTCTACTTTCATTCTTTTGCTATCTTTGGCTGTCCAGTTTTCCCAGCACCATTTATGGAAGAGACTTTCCTCTCTCCATTGTATGTTCTTATCTCCTTTGTCGAAGATTAGCTGTCTGTAGATGTGTGGTTTTATTTCTGGGCTCTCAATTCTGTTCCACTGATCTGTGTGTCTGTTTTTGTACCAGTACCATGCTGTTTCGATTACTATAGCTTTGTAGTATATTTTGAAGTCAGGGATTGTGGAATGCCTCCAGCTTTGTTTTTTTAATCTAGGGATTGCTTTAGCTATTTGGGATCTTTTCTTGCCCCATATGAATTTTAGGATTCTTTGTTCTATTTCTGTGAAGAATGTCCCTGGGATTCTGATTGGGATTACATTACATCTGTAGATTGCTCTAGCTAGTATGGACATTTTAATTATATTTATTCTTCTAATCCATGTACATGGAATTTCTTTATGTCATCATCAATTTCTTTCAATAATGTCTTATAGTTTTCATTGTATAAGTCTTTCACCTTCTTGGTTAAATTTATTCCTAGATATTTTATTCTTTTTGTTGTGATTATAAATGAGATTGTATTCTTGAGTTCTCTTTCTGTTAGTTCATTATTAGAGTACAGAAATGCAACTGATTTTTCTAAGTTGATTTTGTACCCTGCAACTTTGCTGTAGCTGTTGATTATTTCTAATAGTTTTCCGATAGATTCCTTAGGGTTTTCTGTATATAAAATCATGTTGTCTGTAAACAGTGGGAGTGTCACTTCTTCATTGCCAATTTTCCTCTTACTTGTTTTTCTTGCCTAATTACTCTGGCCAAAACTTTCAGTACTATGGTGAATAGGAGCGGGGAGAGTGGGCACCATTGTCTTGTTTTCAGAGGGATGGCTTTCGGTTCTTCCTCATTGAGTATGATGTTGTCTGTGGGTTTGTCACATATGGCCTTTATTATGTTGAGGTGCTTTCCTTCTCTGTCAGTTTTATTGAGACTTTTTATCATAAATGGATGTTGCATTTGTCAAATGCTTTGTCTGCATCTATTGAGATGATCCTGTGGTTTTTATTCCTTATTTTATTAATGTGGAGTATCACATTGATTGATTTGTGCATTTTTAACTATCCCTGTGTCCCTGGTATAAATCCGACTTGATCGTGGCGTATGATTCTTTTAATGTGTTTGGTTTGCCAATATTTTGTTGAGGATTTTTGCATTTATGTTCATCAGTGATGTTGGTGTGTAATTTTTCTTCTTTGTGTTGTACTTGTCTGGCATTGGGATCAGGCTGATGCTGGCCTCATAAAATGTGTTAGGAAGTGTTCTGTCATCTTCAATTTTTTGAAATAGTTTGAGAAGGATAGGTACTCAGTCTTTGAATGTTTGGTAGACTTCTCCTGAGAAGCTGTCTGGTCCTGGACTTTTTTGGGGGGGAAGGTTTTTGATTACTGTTTCAATGTCTTTATTTGTGGTTGTCTATTCAGATTCTCTATTTCTTTTTGATTCAGTTTTGGGAGGTTGTATGAGTCTAAGAATTTATCCATTCCTTCTATATATAGTTTTTCATATAGTTTTTCATAGTATTCTCTTATAATCCTTTGTATTTCTGTGGTATCTGTTGTAATTTCTCCTCTTTCATTTCTAATTTTATTTGTGTCCTCTCTCTTTTTTAATTAGTGAATCTGGCTGAGGGTTTATCAATTTTGTTTATCTTCTCAAAGAACCAGCTCTTTGTTTCATTGGTCCTTTCTACAGTTTTTCTTATTTCAATTTCGTTTATTTCTGCTCTAATTTTTAGTATTTTTCTCCTTCTGCTGACTTAGGTCTTTATTTGTTCTTCTTTTTCTAGTTCTGTTAAGTCTAGTTTAAGATTGCTTATGTGAGATTTTTCTTGTTTGTTAGGATGAGCCTGTATTGCTATGGATTTCCCTCTCAGGACTGCTTTTGCTGCATCCCATATGAGTTGGTATGGTGTAGTTTCATTTTCATTTGTCTCTGGATATTTTCTGATTTCTCCTTTAATTACTTCAATGATCCATTGGTTGTTCAGTAGCATGTTGTTTAGTGTCCACATATTTGTCACTTTCCCATTGTATTTTCTTGTAGTTGATTTCTAGTTTCATAGCATTATGGTTGGAAAAGATGCTTGATATGATTTCAATCTTCTTAAATTGTTTTGAGGCCTACTTTGGTCTATCTTTGAGAATGTTCCATGAGCACTTGAGAAGATTATATGTATTCTGCTGTTTTTGCATGGAATGTTCTATATATATCTGTTAGGTCCATCTGGTCTAGTTTTTCATTTAATTCTACTATTTCCTTTTGAAATGGTGGACTTTCTGTCTGGATGATCTATCCATTGATGTAAGTTGGATGTTAAGGTCCCCTACTGTTATTGTGTTGCTGTTAATATCTCCTTTTAGGTCAACTAATAGTTGCTTTATGTAGTTGGTGCTCTTGTGTTAGGTGCATATATATTTAGAAGTGGTATGTCCTCTTGGTAGAGTGTCCCTTTTATCATTATATACTGCCCCTCTTTGTCTCTCATTGACTTTTTTATCTTCAAAGTCTACTCTGGTGTAAGTATGGCAACACCTGCTTTCTTTTGTTTGGCATTAGCTTGGAGTATCGTCTTGTATCCCTTCACTCGGAGCTTGTGTTTATCTTTAGAGCTGAGATGTGTTTCCTGGAAGGAGCATATTGTTGGGTCTTGTTTTTCAATCCATCTGGCCACTCTGTGTATTTGATTGGAAAATTCAATCCATTTACATTTAGAGTGATTATTGATATATGAGGGCTTAATGCTGCCATTTTATCACTTGTTTTCCAGTTGTTCTGTATTTCCCTTGTTTCTCATCCTGTGTATTTCGGACTGCCAATTCAGTTTGATGGTTCTCTATGATGGTTTTCTCATTATTTATCATTTGTGTCTCTGTTCTCATTTTTTGTTTAGTGGTTACCATGAAGTTTGTATAAAAGATCCCATAGATGAGCTAGTCCATTTTCTGATAGCCTCTTGTTTCCTTAGTCTAAGCAGGTTACATCCCTTTCCTCTCCCCTAAGTTATTGTTGTCACAACTTACTCTGTTTTGTGTTGTGAGATTCTGGTTAAAATGAAGTGATTATAGTTAATTTTGATGTTTTCCTTTCCATTATCCTTAATGTTCTTATTAAGTGTTTGCTAACCTGTTCTGATAAAGAGCTGCAGTTTTCTGATTTTGTCTGCCTAATTATCTCCTTGCTCAAGGATTTGTAAACCCTTTCCTTTTTTTTCCAGGCATGAAGTCCTTCTTGATCATTCCTTCTGGGGAGGGGGGCTTGTGGCAGTGAACTCCCTCAGCTTTTGTTTATCTGGGAAAGTTTCTATTTCTCCATCATATTTGAAGACTACTCTTTTGGATAGAGTATTCTTGGCTGAAAGTTTTTGTCTTTCAGAATTTTGAATATATCATTCCACACTCTCCTAGCCTGTAAGATTTCTGCTCAGAAATCTGCTGAAAGCCTGATAGGTTATTTCTTCTGCCTTGCTGCCCTTAATATTTTTTTGTTTGTCATTGACTTTTGCCAGTTTTACTACTATTTGCCTTGGAGAAGGTCTTTTTACATTCATGTAGTTAGGAGTTCTATTAGCTTCTTTTATGTGTAGTTCCAGCTCTTTCCCCACGTTTGGGAAGTTCTAAGCTATTATTTCTTTGAACAAGCTCTCTGCTCCTTTCTCCTTCTCTTCTCCCTCTTGGATACCTATACTCCTTATGTTGCATTTTGTAATTGAGTTGGATGTTTCTTGGAGAATTTCATTTCTTGTTAATCTTAGTTCTCTCTCCATCTGAAGTATTTCTATATTTCTGTCCTCTAAATTGCTAATTCTGTCCTCAGTAATATGAGCTCTGTTATTTAAGGACTCCAAATTTTTCTGTATCTCTCATTGTGTTTTTCATCTCCACCATTTCTGATTGGTTTTTCTTTATAGTTTCAATCTCTTTTGTGAAGAATTCCATCTGTTCATTAATTTTATCCCTGATTTCATTGAACTGTCTTGTCGAGTTTTCTTGTAACTCATTGAGGTTTTTTATGACAGCTATTTTGAATTCTCTGTCATTTAGATTATAAATTTCTGTGCCTCCAGGATTGATTTCTGGCTGCTTCTCAGAAAGCATCCAGAAAGTTTTTCTTCTGGTCTGGAGTATTAATATACCTCTTCATACTACTTGATGGGCTGGATTTGTGCCTATGCATAGTGGTAGTATCTGGTTGCAGATTCCACCTGCAGCCACTAGGGGGCAGGAGGGGCAGGAGCTGTGTATTCTGAGCCTGCCGCAATCCCTGGCAGCTGTGCCTGTCCTTTGGAAGCTACACTGACTGGGCCCCTTTGTGTTTGCACACTCACTCCTGCTGCTTTACAAATGTATGTGTGTGCAGGCACTCTGGCAGGGGTACCTTGCTCTGGGCAACTGCCCAAGCTGGTGTGCCAGGCGTGGGGAGGGGCACTCTGTTTCACGTGCACAATCCTGGGGGTACTCCCACTCTGCAGTGGCACTCTGCTTTCCTAGTGTGCTCAACTTGCTGAGGACACCCCCGTGATTGCTTAGCCTCCTTGGTATGGAGCTTTCCCGTGGGCTGGGAAGCAATTCTGAGAGCAAAGGCATTCCACAAAGGATAGCCTCTTACCCCCCTTCTCAGAGCCGTGTGCAGTCCTGCACCCTAGGTCTCTGCTGTTGGGGGAGGGAGAGAAGATCCCCTTGCCTCCTTCCACTGCCTCCTGGGGCTCCAGCACCTCCCCCTTCAGACATATGGCTGCGTAGATCTCTCAGATGTCTGTTGTGTTGTGTGACTGTCCTCTGTTAGTTTATGAGTGTCTTTTTCTTAGGGGGAGAGTCTAAGGGAAGAGCTCACTCTGCCATGATGCTGACATCACTCCTGTTCTGATTTTGTTATTTTATATTATCAACTATTTAGTCATATGTAATTAAAAACAATTACCTACATTGATCTTTTTGCTATTATGGTCAAGTATTGAGAGATTTATTTTGACATAGTCAGTGACATCTTTGGGTGGTTCTCATACTTTCCTTTAATTATATGGGAATATAATCTCAAACTGATTTCAGGAATATATTGCTGTTCTGTTGTACATCTGTTGAGACTGGATACTCATTTTGAACTGAGATGTTCCCATACATGCATATATATCACCATTAGAGACAACCAAACTATTATATTGTAAATGATATCCCTTCCTGTCAGTAAATTTAGGTCCACAAATCTATATAATCACTTTTAATAGCCGCTTAAAATTTTTTTTTAATCAATATGGTCTAATTATATCTTGTGTGGACATTTTGGGTTATTTTTATTTTTTCTATTATAAAATAATTCTGCCATAAATATAATCTGTATGCTTCTTTGTGGTCTTATCCAATTATTTTTTTAAGATAATTCCTAGAAGTGACAATGTTGAAGTAGAGGGAGTTGCTTGAACTTTATTTTGCTTATTCTTTAAAACCTTAGCTGCTTTAGTGTGAAAGTAAATTTTTTAAAAGATACAAAATCTCTTTGTTTTAGATGCTATTTGCAAATATCCAGGAAATATTTTATTTTAAAAAGGTAATTTTTCTGTTCTAAAGAGAAACATTCTTTATTTTGTGTTGTTTCCAAAAACTTTTTAAAATAATTTTATCCTGTAACCATGTTTCTCAAGTACTTAAAAGAGGAATTAAAACAAAATCACTTATATAAAGTATCTTTTCATTCTGTGATGTTTTAAAATTTTATTTTGATAAAACTTTTCTTCTCATTATAGAAATGATGACTGTTCCTTACGGAAAACTCAGAAATCAAAAATATGTGACATGTTAAACACTTGTGTTCTACCTATTTTAGGATGACTGTTGTGAGAACCTTGGTATACATGATCGCAGTTTTGATGTCAATTTCTTTCTCCCATTAGGCACAGTGCCTTGAGATGCGCCAGAATTATTCAGGTGCTCTGGAGACTGTGAACCAGATAATCATGAGCTTTCCAAGTTTCCTTCCTGCTTTTGTAAAGAAAATGAAACTTCAACTAGCCTTACAGGATTGGGATCAGACGGTTGAGACAGCACAGAGGTTGAGTAAAAAATATAACACAAATACCTTTGGATCTGGTTATAATTTTGAGAAAAAAAATATATGTGAATATTTTTATCATAAGATTTTTTCAAATTTGATTTTAACAAACAGTGTAGAATTAAGGGAAAACTTCATATTGTGTTGTTTTTAAAAACTGTATTTATTGGGGCTGGACTGGTGGTGTAGTGGTTAAGTTTGTGTGCTCCACTTCAGCGGCCCAGGGTTTGCGGATTCAGATCCTGGGTGCAGACCTACGCACTGCTCATCAAGCCATGCTGTGGCGGTGTCCCACATACAAAACACAAGATGATTGGCTCAGATGTTTGCTCAGGGACAATCTTCCTCACCAAACCCCCTGCCCCGCAAACTGAATTTATTGATTTACATAAATATCTGAGTACCAGTTTTAAGACAGACACTCTTTCTTGCAAACATACAAATATCCCTGCCCTCGTGAAGTTTGTATTCAAATGAGAGGAACCATATAATAAGCAGAACAAATGAGAAATCATGTAGTGTGCTGGAAAGTTATAAGTGCTATGGAGAGAAGATAAAGCAGGAAAGTGAAATAGGGAGTGGAGGGAGGGGGCTCAATGTTATGGGATGGTCAGGGAAGGCCTCATGGAGAAGATGGCATTTGAGCAAAGGGAGCAAACCATGCAGATATCTGGGAGAAGACTTTGCAGAAAGAAGGAAAAGTTAGTGTGAAGAGCCTGAGGCAAGAATATGTGTCACATGTTTGAGGAGTGGGAAGGAGTAAGATGATTATGCTGTGAAGTCAGAATGGAAGGGTGGGAGGGAGCCAGGGTGCCAGGTCATGAAAGGTTTTGTGAGCCATTATAATGATTTTGGTTTTTCTTCTCAAGAGTGGGAATTGGAGAGTTCCCTCTCCTTCCTTCCCTCACTCTTTCTTCTTCTCCCTTCCTCCCCAACCCCTTTTTCTTGCTGTTTTTTAAGTTAAAGAAACCAGTATTTTATCCTGTCTGTTTTCTGTGATAAGATTTTTTTTTTTTTTGAGGAATATTAGTCCTGAGCTAACATTTGCTGCCAATCCTCCTCTTTTGGCTGAGGAAGGCTGGCCCTGAGCTAACATCCATGCCCATCTTCCTCCATTTTATATGTGAGATGCCTGCCACAGCATGGCTTGCCAAGGGGTGCCATGTCCGCACCTGGGATCCGAACCGGCGAACCCCAGGCCACCAAAGTGGAACGTGAGCACCCAACCATTGTGCCACTGTGGCACCGCCTCTGTGATACAAATTTTATTGATTGTCTGCCATATGCCGTATAACATGTTGCTTATCCTCTGTATTGTAAATTGGTAGTGGATCTAGAGGCTTGGTTAGATTCATGTTCAATTTTTATTTTTTTTGGTGGCAATTTCTTCATAAGTAGTGAAGTGTTCTTCCATCAAAGGGACATAATCTCTGCTTGTGCTTCTTTTTGTGATATTAGCAGCTCAATACCTGGGTGCTTGGTTTAGGATTGCAATATGATTATGTCGTTCTTCATTTCTTCGCTGAAATATTTCTATAAAGAAAAATTTCAAATCTGCTGATTGGTTATCTAGTGTTATACATTATATAAGAAAATGGGATAAATGCTTGAGTGTTTTTCATTTACAGGTTTTAAAAAATGAAAAGTTCCCTAGCATCCTCCAATAGTAATGATTAATAGTTTGGGTTTCTTGTTTATATGACATGGATTAAACTTGAGTATTTCTAACTGTTTTGGTTATTATAATTGTTCAAATTGTCTCATCTTTGGCCGTTAGTAGCCTCTTCAAGTTTGTTCTTAAGTCCTTTGGACATGATTTAATAGTCTTTGATAGTTTTCTTGCTGTTTCGTATGGCAAGATATACCAGGGTCATTTTTTGTATTTACTGCCCCAAATAGTTATCAGCCATTGTCCAGGACAATCTAATGACTTTTAGTAGGAGATAATATTTGGAGGCCACAATTTGGGCACTAGTAACTATTTGATGTTTATATTTTTCCAGATTTCTTTTCTAGGTACCGTGTGTGTATGTATGTGTGTTTGTGTTATCTATATAACATATAAAAATATGTGTATATATTTTGGAAGGCGTTTGTAAAATAAGAAATAAACTTGTTATATAGTTTTAAGCTTGATTTTTCTTTAACTTAGTATTTCATGGATATCCATTCACATGGATATATGTAAATATTTATTAACAACGAATACCATTCCATAAAGTGTGCCTACAAATAGTTTATTTAATCTTTCCCCATTGGTAGGCATTTAGGCTGTTTCCAGTTTTTCGTTCGTCTGAATATTACAGTGAACACACCCATATACACACACGCCGTTAGACACATAGAGGAGTATTTCTGGAGGATGGTTTCTCAAATGAGGGATTACTGAATCAAAGTGTATTGTATTTGTTAGGTTAGGCTAAGCCCTTATAAAAATAGATCTAAACATATAACGGTTTAATACAACAGCTTTTTTTTTGTTAGATGTAGCTGTTCTGGTGAGTGTTAGAGTTGAGTAGGCAGCCCTCCTCCACACTGTCGTTAAAGGGCTTAGGCTCTTTCCATCTTGCAACTCTGCTGTTTCCTAAGACCTCGTGACACTGGTATCCACCTGGTAGGAGGGGAGAGTGTGGAGGACTCATTCCACTTTTCTTAAAAGCCCAGGCCCAGAAATAGCGTATATTGCTTCATCTCATATGGGCCACATCTAACTCCAAAGACGGCTGGGTAATGTTGGCTAGCTGTGTTCCCAAGCAGATGAGAGAGAACGGATCTGAGCAAACATCACAGTCTCTTCCTCGGGTATATACATGTGAGATTTTGATAGACACTGCCAAATTGTTCTCCTAAGAAGTTATACTGTTATACTTCCATCAATAGTCTATTGAATGCCCCTCCTGCTGTCCTCACCAAATCTAGCTGTTATCAGTGTGTGGGTTTTTTTAAACAATCCAGTAAAGTAAGAACGATACCTTATTTTTATTTTCATTGCCTTGATCATGTTGATACCGAGCATCTTTTTAATGCTAAAAGCAATTTTTTTTTCTTATTGATACCTTTATGGCAAGTTCTCCATCATATTGTTTCTTTTTTGATAATTTTCTTGGCTCTTCTTTTGCAGTTGATTGTCACAATTAACTTATTACCTGGGGCCGGCTAGTGGCATAGTGGTTAAGTGGGTGCACTCTGCTTCCACGGCCTGGGGTTCACAGGTTTTGATCCTGAGCGTGGACTTATACACTGCTCATCAAGCCATGCTGCAGTGCTGTCCCACAAACAAAGTAGGGGAAGATTGGCACAGATCTTAGCTCAGGGACAATCTTCCTCACCAAAAATAAAAAAGAAACATTCTAAGATTTTGGTTTGAATTGCATTAAATCTATAGATTATTTGGGGTGAATTTCTTTCTAACCCTAAATGATTATTATCATCAGGCAGCTATTAGTGCATAGCAAACAACTACAGATCTCAGGAGACGAGAATAAGCACCCATTTCTCACTTTTGTGTGGGTTATCTAGGGTCGGCTGATCTAGACCAGGCTTGGCTGGGGCCCAGCTTCACATTTCAGATCCAGCTGGGTGGGTATGGCACCCTATTGCACTTTGGGCTCTGGTCAGCCCTAGGGTATTCTTCCCTGGGCTCAAGCCGAAAAGGAGCAGCTACCCACAGGAAGCTGTCCTCATGGTAACAGCAGAGATGGAAGAGAACAAACAGAAATATGTGATGCCCCTCTGAAACTTAGGTGTGGCACACTGCCACTCCTGTGCACATTCCACTGGCCACTATAAGAAAAATGTCTCAGTCCATAGTCAAGGAGAAATAAAGTAAAATTCAGCTTTTGTAGGAGTTGCTGCTCAGTTACATGGCATAAGGTATGTATTCAGGAAGGGTGGAAAAACTTGGAACTAATAGTTGGGTGAACCACACTGTTCATGATAAGAAACCTAGTATGTTACTTTGTTTGTTCAGTTCTTTTGGCCCTTGAGTAAAGTTTTACAGGAATTTTTATAGCTTTTGTATATTTTTTACTAAGTTTATATCTTCTTTTTGGGAGGGGAAGCTGTTCTACTATTAATAGGATATTTTACCATTCTATTTTCTAAGTTGTTTTTACCACATAGGAATCTATTTTAATGTTGTGAATTACGTTAAAAGATTTTTTTTTTTTTTATTATTCAACTGATCTTTGCATTCCTGGAATTCTTGTAATAAATCTGTCTGGTCAAGGTGACTTATTCTTTTAATATGCTGCTGTGTATGGTTAGCTAATACTTCATTTAGGATTGCCAGAGGATTTAATCAGATTGGTACAATCTACTGATAGTCTTTTTAAAACATACTAAAAATTAGGATTCAGAGTTTTTTCTCGTTCTTTTTGAGAAAGATTAGTCCTGAGCTAACATCTGCCACCAGTCTTCCTCTCTTTTATATGTGGGACATCTGCCACAGCATGGCTTGATAAGCAGTGCGTAGGTCTGTGCCTGGGATCCAAACCGGCAAACCCCAGGCCGCCAAAGTGGAGCACATGAACTTAACTGCTAAGCCACAGGGCTGGCCCCTCAGGGTTTTTTGTAGTTTAAATAATGAGGTTGATAATTTTCATAAAGGAGATACCATTTTACTAATTAGAATTACTTATTTTGACAGTGGACTAGTCAGATCAGCAAACCTACTTTGCAAGCCCTCAAATAAAAGAAAATACATAAGTTTATTTCAACATTAAGTGAAAATGTTTTTCTGCAGGTTAATGCTTCAAGATAATCAAAATGTGGAAGGACTCAGAATGCTGGCTCTTTACTATTTGTGTAGGGAGGGGGATATAGATAAGGTAAGTTGTACTGTACTCTTTAAGTTTCCCGTATTAAAAATAGATACAGTCATACACACATGCACATACATTAGAGCCTTGGAGTGCTTTTTTTGAATGTCTCTCATGGTAGGTTTTAGTTGATTCCTAGAAATACATTTTAACAAAGAGGTGAACTTCTTCAATCAACTAGTAAAGCAAAAACATTATATAGTTAAAATTACCCTTGGAAAATCCCTTAGATTGTTATTACAGTTTATGTGGTTTTCTATATAAAACTTCTATGCAATAATGTATATGATTCATGTAACCAGTGATACTGGATATGGAAGAATACATATACAAAATATAGTATTTTTATAATTTAATTGAGTTTGCATAAATTAAATGGGCTTAGGATAAAATCCCGTTGGACCTTACAATGAGGAACATGCTTCTCTAGTCGTGAGCACATTGACTGTGTACTGGATCATGGAATGCCAAATCCAGTCTGAGTCAAACAGTATTATAACAAGTAGTAGATTTGGATTGTGTTTTATCTAGTTAAACAAGTTAATGTGATGGTACCTAGTAAGTACTTCAGTAAATACTAGAAGAATCTTAGTAGGGGCAGCTCTTCAGTAAATTTTCCAGGCATTGAAATTACTTATACTAAGTACCTTAATGATTTTTCTATTCCAGAGAATATTTTAAATATAAACCAGGCTGTATAGGTCATCTAAGGGCTGATCTCATATAATATTAATGTTTATAAATATGTTATTCATATCTCATGTGTGTCATGAATTAATTATTGGAGAGAGAGCTTGGCATGTATAGTTAATTCAATATTATGAGTATCTTTACCTACCCAAAGGTTTCCATTCAGTAACAAATATTAAGGAAACACATTCAAAAACTCAATTCTTTATTGATAATTATTGAGCTTTTTAAAAGAACTTTTAATACATCTTACAACATATAAGATTTCATTGGAAGAGGGAGAATTTGTAAAAGCAAAGACCTCTTTAAATGTTAATAATGATATTTATTAGTCTGTATGTCATGTATTAGTTCTTTTATTCTTGGTTTATTTTAAAAATGGATACTTTTGTTGTAGGCTGCCACCAAGCTGGAAAGCTTAGGAAGTGCACTGGAGGCCATGGAACCACAGAATGCTCAGCTTTTCTATAAGATCACAATAGCCTTCAGCAGAACTGTAAGAGAGCCTATTACATACATGAGCTCTGTTATCTGTAGTTGGGAATATAAAATAAGTCACAAAGATTGAGGCACCAAAGAGCATATGGCCTAGAGTGAAAATAAAATATGTATCTAAATATGTGATATGTTCCTAAGAAAGGCAGTTCAGATGGATACACTTTCCAAGTCTAAGAAGCCATCATGGAGGCCTCATGGAGGAAGTGGCACTTGTTGAGCCTTTAAGGATGAGGTAGTGCCTGCCAGGCAAAGGAAAGAGAAAGTGGTTTATTTTCATCAGAGCATAGGATTTATGACTAGGGCTTTTCTTTTTTTTGTTATATTTTTAAAAAATATTTGAAAAAAGTTTTAAAATGAGTAATAGACTATTTTGGTGGGGGAAATGGTTGGTATCTTATTTTTTTATAATAGTAAAGAAATGTTTTTATTAGAAGTACCCAATAAAAAGAAGATAATCAGAAATGGAATAGAAAAATACAGCAGAATCTTTTTCTTTCAATATTTTTACTTTTATCATATTTCAATTTCTTATAATGAACTATTACAAAGTAATAAAAATAAAACAACAAAAAACTGTAACACCTCTTGTTCCAGTATTAACAGGGTGCTGGATTATATAGCATAGATTCTTTTGAGTTTAGCTTGCTGCCTTCATGCATCATGTGAAGACTCATTTCTTCCACCATTTTTTTACCACTTGAACTAGAAAACCATCATCATACTTTAATTGGATTTGGCTTTATGCTGATGCAAAGCAAATGTAAAGACAGTTATAAGCATGTGTGCTGATATTTTGTGGCAATATAAGTTATAATTTTATAAAATTATTTTTTTAATCATATAACAAAAACAGTGCCCAGGAGAGCTTGGGTACCCAAGAGAATAATCTCAGTTTAAGAAACTCTAATCTAGAGCAACCGGAAGAGGGTCTGTTGCAGCCCCAAACTGATGCTCATCCTAAGTATGGTCTCACAGTTTGCTGGGACACAAGTACCAGGAATTAAATGCAATCGAGAGACCCAGAATTGCCCAGATTATCTACAGTTTTAGATTGTCTGGTTTAGAGGAACATAGATTAGTGTGATATACCTGACATTTAAAGACTTAGGCTAAAAGCAATGACGCATGAGTAGTCAGGATGATGGCCTGGGGAAGAAGAGATCCAGTGACAGCGGGCCACCTGAACATGTGACTCATGTAATGATCCTAATATTTGCCATATTTACAATCAGGATTGGAATAGAAAAATGTAGCAGAATCTTGAAATCAATACCTGGAATGAGAGGGCTGAGAAGTCACTTAATTAAACTAGAAAGAAAAATAAGGACAAAGGTAAACTTGAGTAAGTAAAATATTTAGTAAATACAAAGTTGAAAGAAAAACATCAAAGATTAGTAATTGTTAAATGACGTGAATAAACGGAATTCTCTTATTTAAAAACAAAGATTATCAGATTGTGTGAAATTTACAGGAAAAAAAAATCCCTGATATTATAAAAATTTCAGTTAAGGAGGGTATTAACCTTTCTTATTTACCTATTTCCAAAGTATTTTGATTAGTTTATAGAAATTCGAACTGTTTAGTTTGTTACTCTTAAAAGTTGTCTTCAAAAGTTATACACTTATTCTAACAGCACTGCTATTTCTTGAAATATTTTTGAAGTTTTCTCCAGGAAGATTCTAAGGCATCATCTTTTAAAATATTCGCGCTGTGGCACACTTGTCTTTAGGGAGAGAGCAGATCTTTGTCCTTTTTGATTCAATAAAAAAATACATATATAACCTTTAAGTAATAATTTTCCTGATTTGCAAAATAATTGTGAGACAGTTTGAGAAAAGAGTTCTAAAAAGTATGCCTGTGCAACAACATCGTCGGAAGTATACTTTTCAAGATAGCTGTTTTTTAAAGCACTACTTGTTAGGGTATTTCAGTTCTGATAGGCTGTAAACTCTTGCTGTACTGTCTAGAGAGTAAATAGAAAAGTTATATTTTTCTTTGGTTATTAAATAATTTTATTGTTTTTTTCTTCATTCTGCTTCTGGGAAGTACAAATAATATGTGTATATGTTGAGGAAAAAAATAATCCTTCCACCTGAGCAGAAGTGTTCTAGTTTAACTTAAATTTTTTTTTCCTTTTAGTGTGGACGTAGTCAACTGATTCTTCAGAAACTTCACACGTTCCTAGAAAGAGCTTTTAGTTTGACCCCTCAGGAATCAGAATTTGCTACAGAACTTGGATACCAGTTGATTTTACAAGGAAAAGTTCAAGAGGCATTGAAGTGGTATGAGACTGCCATGACGCTTAATGAAACCAGTGTCCCTGCACTGATTGGTATGACCCCTGTTTCTACACATGTTTCTTGAATAGACACAGGTGATGATTGCTTTTAATACCTGCCACTAAAGAAGAAAAAATGTATTTTGTGGCTTTCTAAAATTAAACTATTCTCCACTATCCACAAGAGAAAAAAATCACGTTTTTAAAAATAAAATTTTTACTTCTTAAATAATAGCTTGAGAGAATAGATTTTTATGAGATAGTTCCTTTAAATTATGAATTTTTTAGTAACTGATTTTACATGGTACAAAGTAACCCATTGTATTTTCTCGCCCTGTTTTCTTTTTCTTTTTCTTTGTTTGTTTTTAATCTAAAACTTTAATGTATTAAGGGAAAAAAAGCCGATCTATTGATATTGTTTGTGTTAGCTTGAAGTGTGGATGCCTGAAATGATGCAGACTGACTGTTTTTGTCCTGTTTGGTTTTAGGATTTATCCGATGTCAGTTAATAGAAGGGCAATTACAGGATGCAGATCAGCAGCTGGAGTTCCTTAGTGAAATTCAGCAGTCAATTGGGAAATCTGCGGTATAGTATTTTATCACATGGTAGATCCTAGCCACTGTTTATAAAATATGAAATTTTAAATGTCTTATTATTTACTAATGGCTTTAAAGGACTCGTGTACACGAATTTTAATATGTAATTACATTTATTAGTTTCCCTCTATGCAAAATTAGACTTTAAGTATTCTTCCAAAGATTCTAAAAATCCATCCAAGCTAACACTTAAGTTTGAACAAATATACACATAAATAGCACTTCATATACTTTGAAATCTAAGTAGAAATAACGAGCTTTATAACTAGATGGAGTAATTTATGAAAACTACTTATTTTCCAGGAGTTAACCTATTTACATGCAATTCTTGCTATGAAGAAAAATAAACGGCAAGAAGAAGTTATTAATTTGTTAAATGATGTCCTGGACACTCATTTTTCACACTTAGAAGATTCACCTCTTGGGATACAGTATTTTGAGAAGTTAAATCCTGATTTCTTGCTAGAAATTATTACAGAATATCTGAATTTCTGTCCAATGCAGGTAAATAGTTCTGGAACTTATTTTCAAGGCTGTATTTACATGATGTTTTATAAAAGATGCTAGTAAATTATCTTCCACATGTTAGACTACGTTGGCATCTTAAAATTTGTATTTGTATCTGTGTTAGTTGGAATAGTTTTTAATCAGAATATTTATGGTAATGACTGCTATCAACTAATAAATGTGTTGGTTTACTAATACTCGTTTGTAATTCATAAAATCTTAAAATCTTGAGTTTAGAAGAACTGTTAGAAGTCATCTAATTCAGACACTCACCTTATATTTGAATTTACTCTCTTAAATCCTCATTGAGTGTGCATCCCACATCTGGATGCACTCAAAAATGCAGTGCTTGTTGTATAACTATGATTATTAGACTGCATTTCCTATGTTAAGTCAGATGTGCTTTGTGTTAAAAATTCACCCATTTACTGGTCCTGCTTCTGCCCTCTGGAGTGACATGGAGCAAGTTCAGGCACTTAACTCTAAGCAAGGATCATTCCTCATTCTATTTATAAAACAGACTTTCAGATTTTGGAAATTAGTTTTTGTGTTCCCCTAAACAATCCCAGATTTTCAACTGTTTCTTTTTTATATGATCAGTTTGAGAACCCTGGTTGTGAGCCTGAGGATATCCTTTATTCTGTCCACCCCTCTCATTAAGCTCAGTGTTCCAAATATGGATTTGGCCTGCAAAACCTAGATTAGATCCTTCTCCTTCCTAATTCTGGATATCCATCCAGCTGTCTTTTTTTTTTTTTTTTTTTTTTTTTTTTTAAAGATTTTATTTTTTCCTTTTTCTCCCCAAAGCCCCCCAGTACATAGTTGTATATTTCTCGTTGTGGGTTCTTCTAGTTGTGGTATGTGGGACGCTGCCTCAGCGTGGTTTGATGAGCAGTGCCATGTCCACGCCCAGGATTCGAACCAACGAAACACTGGGCCGCCTGCAGCGGAGCACGCGAACTTAACCACTCGGCCACAGGGCCAGCCCCCATCCAGCTGTCTTTTTATGAATCGTATTGCATTATTGACCCTTATTGAATTAACAGTTAACCAAAGTCCTTAGATCTGTTATTCGCTGTATCTTTGGACTCTACATTTATCCCTTTGAAATTTTATTTCCTCAGATTCATCCCATAATTCCAGATTACCATATCCTTTTGGATCCTAATTGTCATCTATTTTATATGGATGTTTATTGTCATAGATCATCTGCCTTATCTGGATCTGAGTAGAACTGAGAATGGAACCCTCTGTTGTGTTACCAGAGAGTGCATTCCGAATTGTTATGGATCCATTAGTCGACACTTTTATTATAGACAGTAAGCAGATGACTTTACTTTCTTATGCTCAACTCACAATTCAAAACAGGGACACCGTGACGGGCACTATCAAATACTTCGTTGCTCAAAACATAGTTCTTAGCATTCTCCTGATCCACAGCTTCACTAACTGTGTTAACAAGGAAATGAGGGTAGTGACCTTTCCTTAGGAACCCATGCTGCTTTTTATTGATGATCACATCCTTTTCCAGACCTTCACAATCTCTTTTTTTAAATTAACCCCCTCTGGAATACCCCCTGGGATTGATCTCAGTCTCCCATGTCACGATCTGTTTTCAGTTGCTTAGAAGTTGGAATGCATTTTTCAGTACTCCTGCCACGTTCAGGATTCATTCAACAAATGCTTGTAGAGAACCCAGCACTCTGTTTGGAGCTGGGGAAATAGTTGTTTAAAAACAAACTACAACCCTTGCCCTCTGGAAGCATGTATACTAGCAGGAAGAGACGGATAGTATAATTAAGTAAATTATGTAGTATGTTAGAAGATAACAGGAGAAAATAACAGAACAGGATTGAGGGGGTAATTTTAAGTAAGGTGGTCTGGGTAGACCTCCTTAAGATGGTAAAATCTGAAGGAGTCATGTGGAAATAGGGTGCAGAGTGTGTGAGGCAAAGGGAGCTGTTGTGCAGTGGCCCAAAGGGACACAAGGAGATGAGGGTGGTTGGGATGGAGCGAAGAGGAGGCGGGGAGTCAGAGAAAGATCATTGCACAGGAGACCACTTGTAACTTCTCTGTCTTCAATTCTGAGTACATGGGGAGCCACCAGAGAGTTTCCAGCATGATTCCATTCAACATTTCAAAAGGGTTTTTCTGGCAGCTGTGCTGAGAGTAAACTGTAAATGGAGCAAGAAATAATGTATTACGTGATAGTTGGGTCCCTAGGCCAGAGACATCCTATTTTTTCATAATGTAACCTTTATCAGCATGATAGAGCCTAATTAGCATTTATAATGCTGTTTTCATAGGGAAATATCAGAAATGCACACTTGTCTCTCCAGCCTGTTCCTGCTTCTTTGGCCCTTTTATATATGTAAGGTTTTTTAATACTCAAACAGATGTTATCTTAGAGATTGTTCACATAAGTCCTGTTTTTTTCCTATGATTCAGTCTAAAACTACAGTAAAAATGCTGGTTGTTCTCAATAACTAATTCTTAGGAAGTGGCAAAGGACATTATCAGAACCTCAGCTATACTTTCATTATTTTCAGGTATGCTGACAAAGTAAATATGTTTTAAGAATTTACTCTTTATCCATTACCATGTGAAGAAGTGTAAAATTCTGATCCTCCCTTAGTCGTGTAAAGGGACAAACAAATATGAAACTACTATAGAACTGTATAAGATAGAAATGTTAAATTTTATTGCAGTAATAATTTACAGTCTTTAATAAGTGTTGTAGAAACCTTAAGAAGTTGAGGTCTTCTGGGCACCAGTGGTTATATTCTGAAAATCCTTTTGAGGATGCATTTTTTTGGGGGGGCCTCAACATAGTGAGAAGATGCAACTTTCTTGTCAGTGACAATGGCTTGTTGTGGGAGTGATTGTCAGTAAGAGGCTGTAGTCCAGTGCAGAATGTGTGTGGAGGGGATGTAGGGTTGGGGGGCTGGGGAGGATCATCCTTCAGATCAAGGAAACAGCACTAGTGGGGCAAAGGAGGGAGAATGAACGTTTGATGTGTAAATTCTTAATATCACATTTCTGAGTTGCGAGTGGATGACCATTGGATAGAGATTGGTTGAGTAGACAACCATTAAAAGAATAAACAAATGGCCTAGTGCTGCTTTGGTTATCATATTCACTATTGATAAAAGTACAAAACAAATTGAGGGCATACAGCATGCCAGGCAGAAAAGGGGCGAATGTGAAGGTGTGAGACATTTGATGTTACATACTTGAGTGTGTTCTCCTCTCTGATTTCTACTAGGAAATCAAAATGTGAATTCTCTAAAACCTGACCTTACAGTACTCTAGGGGTAGTGCAAATTATTGAATTGAGTAAATCGCAAGGCAGGTTTAGAATTAAAACTTACGTTGCCTTGACTCTCAATTCCAGCAAGAAACTCTGCCTCTTAGTTATCTTTATTTTGAACAGATATGTTTCCTTGATAAAGTTTTTGAGCAGATATGCTCTTTTCGTATGTTATCAAACTTGTAATTGTATTATAATTTCATAATTATTTTGCTGAACAAAAGCCATTATTTACATAGTCTGTTCCTAGATCCCAGGGAGATAAATTAGTCTAGTCAGAGTAAAGAGATTAGGCAATAAATAGAATAAGAAAAATTTTAGAAAAATACATGGTTTTGCTATTCACATTACTTAATTTGGGTTTGTTTTTAGCTAACTGCTATTATGAACTTACAAGATGTTTTGCTAATTTGTTTGTTTAGCCTGCAAGTCCTGGGCAACCTCTTTCTCCACTTCTCAGACGTTGTACCTCAATCCTGGAGACCATAGTAAGAACTGTACCAGGTCTTCTGCAAGCTGTCTTCCTAATAGCAAAAGTGAAATATTTGTCAGGTAAGGTGTACCACTTAAAATAACCTTTGTAGGGGCTGGCCTGGTGGTGTAGTGGTTAAGTTCACATGCTCCGCTTTGGTGGCCCAGACTTCACTAGTTTGGATCCCAGGTGCGGACCTACACACCACTCATCAAGCCATGCTGTGGTGGCATCCCACATACGAAATAGAGAAGGATTGGCACAGATGTTAGCTTGGCAACAATCTTCCTCAAGCAAAAAGAGGAAGATTGACAACAGATGTTAGCTCAGGGCCAATCTTCCTCACCAAAAGGAAAAGAAAAGTTTGTAATCTGGTGTTCATAAAAACAGGCATAAACTAAGTACTCCACATATATGGAGAATAGTCACATAAAGTGCACATTTTACATGTGTACAGATCAGTAATTTTTGTCCAAAATAAAATTGCCTAACTTCCTTTACTGTTTAATTCTTTAAACATTACTATAAACTTTTGTGGTTCTAATGAATTGCTGGGAAAATACAATTCTACCACTTAAAAAAAAGTTCATCTGATGGTCCTGGAGTCTGGCAATAGTAATTTATACTCTTTAATTCAGAGTTGTTGACTCATTGCCTAGCCAAATGTGATATTTACCAGGTTTCAGGCCCTTATGAAGTTTATTAATTAATTTATGTTTAGTTTCTGTGACTGGTTATGTATAACTAAAAAAACATAGCCTCAATTATAACCTTAGCTTCTTAGGATACAAACATATGTATGACTGTATGCATGAAAATAGATAATCATATGGTTCTTATGTATCTACCTTTGCTGGCTGAATGCTATGCAAAGTAAATTAAGTTTGTAAGGTCTTAAAGCGTAGAAACTAACGTAAAAATATTCTCATAAACAGTTATTTCTTATACATAATGGAAAGAGTTCAGAGATTGACTTTACCATTTTTTTGGATCTCAGTTTTAATTGTTTAAAAAAAAAAAGAACTAGGTGATCTCAAGAGCTTGTTTCGCCTTTAAAATACTCCAGTTGTAAGAAGTGACTCTATAATACCTTCCTCTGATTGAGTTCCACTATTGAGCCACATGATATTTCTACCTTCTTCCCAACTGGAATGGGTATCACCTCCCAGGTGATCAAACTGGGATTTTGAATTATGTGATTAGTTTATTAAACACTCATTATTTATTTTGAAATTTGATATAAACCAGTCTCAGGATAGTAATACTTAATTGCTGAAGTCTCTAGGACTGAAAGTTTTGTATATAAACCCCATTTAACAAAAAAAGCAGCCCGAAATAATTTGAAATAATGATGGCACATGTCTAATAGCAGTATTCTTACTAAATTCCCAACTGCAATGACTTCGAACACTGGCTACCGGGGGTCAGGCCAAACCTCCCAGGTTAAGGGCGCAATCCTCCATCAGACTGCCCTCGCTTCAGACAGCAGCCACAAGTTCGGGGCTTCCCAAGGCCACCTGTACTTCTGACTAGCTGGCTACAAATTTGATGGTTCCTATGACCCCTGTCAGGTTTGATAATTCACTAGAAGGACTCACAGAACTCAGGAAAACATTATACTTAACAATTCTCCAATTCTTTATTATAGCAAAGGATATTAATCTGAACCAGTAAAAGGAAAAGGAGATGCACAGGGTGGGGTCTGGGAGGGTCTGAGATTTGAAGCTTTTGTTGTCCTCTCCTTGTGGAGTCAGGACACTTGTACTTTTCGACACATCAATATGTGACAATACCTGTAAATCATTAGCAACCAGGAAGCTCACCCAAGCTTCAGTGTCTAGAGTTTTTGTTAGGCTTTCGTTACATAGGCATGGGTTGAATCATTGGCCATGTGGTTCAGCTCCCCTACCCTGCAGGTCAGGCTGATGTCACATGGCTCAAAGCCCCAGCCCTCTAATCCTGTGGTTGGTCTTTCTGGCATGGCCAGCCCCCATCCTGAATCACATCTTGAGCATAAACTATCAGGGCCCACCGCAAATAACAAAGACACTTGTATCACTTGGGAAATTCCAAGATTTAGAAACTCTTTCCCAGGAACCGGGGACAGAGGCCCGCCAAATTCTTTATTACACAGGACCCTGGCAAAGACAGATCTGCAGACAGAAGTGTCTTTCATTTTTCCCTCAAGAGAAATTGGGCTGCTCTTAGATAAGAATGTGATGTTTCTGTGATCTTTGTTTATATGGTTTATTTTTCCCAACAGTGATGACCCATTTCTCCATTTTTAAATACTTAGTGCCTTCTGAAGTAACTCCACACATCCTTCCCCATTACCTTTAAAAAAAGACTCTAATCACATTTATTCATACAGCCCTCATTTTCTTTAGTCTCTTACTTGCAAACCCTGATTTTTTTCTATGTACTTTTCTCTCCTTAGTAATAACCTCTTTTTTTAAGTTATCTCCTTAATCCTTCTCCTTCCTAAAATAACATGAGGGTGGTAATTTGCATGCAAATTTATTATGCTTAACCTTCCTATTTCCTTTTTTGTCTGCACAGTCTGAGTGCTGGATCGCATCACAATGAAAAAGAATCCAGTATTTACAGTGTTATGCTTGATGGTTAATTGACAAATTTTGATGCTATATTTAATAAGTTATTGTGCTACCTCAGCCAAATTTCTGTCCATTAATCCTCTGTCTCTAAGAAGAATGTTTTCTGTTTAAATGGATTTCTGTTATAAGTAGGTTGAGCCTTTGGGAACTGGAAGCCCTGACTGTAAGCCTTATTTTATCTATTGAGGGGTCAGGTAAGGGTAAGGGGAGTAATTGAACAGAAAATAATTTAAGATCTCTTCTTCCCTCACCCTCTCGTAGCAAAGTTGCATGGGGAGCTGGCCTAGCTATACCTACTTAAGGCCAATTTATGAGATGGCTAAATGCAAATCAGTGTGGGTTACATCATGAGAAACTTCTAGCACCTAGAGTCTGTGCTATTGTTTCTCTGAAGAGCCTCTTTCTATCGCATCTACCAGCCCAAGGTAGATTTCACTATTCCACTACTTTAATCTTGATCATTTCCTTCTATTTTAAGACTCCCAAATGTACAGTATGTGTGTTTCCAAAACATTTGATATTTCAGTTGGTATTTAAAGGCATTTTAAACATATAACTCATATTTCTAAATCTCTGTAATATATCCTTATGTCTTTTTTGTTATTTAATGTACAGTAATAAAATTTCTGGCCAAGAATGATTACTAATCTAAATCCTCATTGTTAATGTGACACTATCACATTCTCGCTATTTAAATTTCTGTGTTTTACATAGCTTATTTTGAATGAAGGAAATGAAATTATAAGTAAAAAAATTTTTTTGACAAGGAAAATAAAATAAAGATATGTTTATGGGCCTCTCAGTAGCAGTGGTGATCGATTCTGATCTTTTCACACACTTTTCCTGCTTTGCTACTTATGACCAAGGGGTGGCTGACTTACAAGTACATTCTTTCATGCAGACTAAAAGGAAGCTAACTAGTGGAGGTAGAGATTAAACCATGGCCTTATGAATTATGAACTTTATGACTTTAAGTTCAAACGCTGGAACTATCCATAGACTAAATACTTCTCTCTCAGATCTCCATCTCTTAATCACTTGAATTATAATAGTGCTTGTTCCCTCATTAGGTGACACTGAAGCAGCCTATAATAACCTGCAGCACTGCCTGGAGCACAGTCCTTCTTACGCAGATGCGCACCTCCTGATGGCTCAGGTTTATTTGTCTCAGGAAAAATTCAAATTGTGTTCTCAGTCTCTTGAACTTTGTCTCAGCTATAATTTTAAGGTAAGTATTCCAGACTCGAGGGGATAAGACACATAAACCTCTTTGAACCTTTAGCAAACGTTTACATTTACATATTCAGCTATTTTGTATGTTAGCCTGTAACATTTTGCTAGCAAATGCATTCTTGAAGGGAAGAGATTTTGGACTCACAAGCAGTAGGAGAAAAAAATGGAGGCAACTGTGGTGTAGTTAAAAAACTGTATGAACTTGGTGACAAAGGACCTGGGGTCAGTGTCTGGTCTTCCCGCTTCTCTCTCTCTCAGCCTCAGCTTTCTTTTCTATAGAACTCATATGATAATACCCTTTGGTTATAGTGAGCATCAAATGCGATAATGAACGTATGTAAAAATAATTGTAAACTGTAGAGTGTTCTGCTAAACATTTGTGTGTATAAGCATTTTATTTTATTACCTGTTCCTCTCTTGGACCTGGGTTTTTAATAACTTCTTTTTAAATTGATCATCAAAGAGCACCTAGTCATGTGGTTTGAGGATATAAACACACTAGATTTCTATCTAAGGTATTCTGTTACGTCGCATATCCCTCGGCTTTGGGGAAAATCCTGGGTCAGGTGCTCCCGGAGCTACCTGGAGTCGTGGAGGCACTCCTCAGACTTCTGCTTTGGTTCATAGGGTCTTGAGCCCTCTTATGTGAGAACCCTTCAGTGGACTGGGAATTGAAGTTTCAGGCGAGATTTGCATAAGATACTGCCTGCTTCTTGGGACAGTGGTTCTCAGGACTGGTGGTGCATCATACTCCCCACCTCAGTGCCCCCCATCAGTGAATCCAAATCTCTGAGAGAAGAGCATAAGCATGAGTATTTACACAAAGCCCACAAGTAACTGAGGCTTAGGAACACAGTCTGAAGGATGACTGTAGCCGTCTTAAACAGTACATGGCTGCCACAGCACCTCATTCTGGATTGTCTACTTCCCTTTGACGACTCCTTCCTCATTCATTTTGTCATTCTCTTATTTTTTTGTATATGCTTTTGATAGCCAAAATAAAGACAGAAGCTTCATTACTACATGTTTCAGAGTAGTATAAAGGGTAAAATCAATGTTTAACTAAAGTATTCTGAAATTTTTAATCAAAATTAAAAAATAAAGGGAAAAAACTGTTTCTAGAAATCTCGTAATTTTGTATTACTATTAGAAGTCCCAGATAAATTCCTTTCCTGAAAACTCAAATAATTTCTTAAAATATATTTGTAAACTTTGTATTTTCTCATCTATCATGGTAGAAATGCTTAATCACCTTGTTTGTCATCCAGGAGGATGCTAGGTAGGGACAAGTTCTCTGAATCTGATTTAATATGATAAATGATCAGAAAGTTATTAAGAGGACAGAAACAGAAATAGACCTCATGTATACAATCACAGATAGACTGTCCACGTTTTTTGGATTGTAAATTATGTGTTGATGTTATAAGCACTCCAGGGAAGTATTTCTGAGTATTATTTTTTCAGGTGAGAGAATATCCTTTGTATCATTTGATAAAAGCTCAGTCACAAAAGAAAATGGGAGAAATAGCAGAAGCAATTAAAACTCTGCATATGGCAATGAGTTTACCAGGAATGAGGAGAATTGGAGCTTCCTCAAAATCAAAGTACAGAAAAACTGAAGCTGATGCAGGCCATCGTTTATCCATCTTTCTCGAGTTGGTGGAGGTTCACCGCTTAAATGGAGAACAGGTACGTCAAACTTTCATTCAGCGGCTCAGGTCTGAAGTTGGTTATTCAAGTCTATATTTTAATAAGAAATTAAAAAGCTAAAATTATTCCCTGATCAAGTGGTAAAGTTTAGAAAATGTATTTCTCATTACTTTGCGCCAAATCATGTTCTTTTTTCAGGCTCCTGAAGTTAAGCATAGCTTGCACTTGGATGATTTTAAGTATCAGTGTACTTATGTTGGCTACTATGAAATGTTATAGTATAAGTAATAATATAATGTAATATGATGTACTGTGAAATGTATAATATAATGTAATGTATATGATAATATATGATTATCCTGGCTGCCATGACAGGTAATAGTATAATATAGTCATAATTCTGTGAATTCTTAAAAGGATTCACACACACATACAATTACCACTGGAATAAATGAAACTACCAACCTGAAATTCTAATAGTTGAGAAAACAAAAGAACCATTTGATGAATACAGCTTTGGGCAACTCATAGGACAATCATAAAATCAAATACGTTAAAAAAATAATACAGCTAGAAAGAAAGGAAGCATATAATTCTGAGAGAGTTAAAGCCTTGTAGAAAATGAGGAACTTAATGTCGTTTATATCTGTTTCTTAGGTTGCAGCAGCTGCTAATCAGTTATTTTCATATTTTAGTGGAAATTAAGCAGGCTGTGTCTAAATACTTACCAAGTCTCAAAGAATTTGTTTCACTAATAAATTAACATAAAATACATTTAAGAAGAAGAACCAGTTCTATCATAGATAGCTGATTCTAAGATGCACCATTTTTTTCACATTTTAATTTTGCTGGAATCAGAACATCTTATCTCTAGAGTTGAGATGAATCTTAAAATAAATGACATTTTAGATTCACTGAGGTACAGATTTGGAAATGAGATAATATATTCCCTGAGGTACAACAAAAGTGATGTCCTAGCAGAGGGAGTAAAGTAATCTGCTACTTGATGAAGAGCCATTGGGCTCAGTGGGTGACTGAGGACTGGACCCCATCAAGGGGGCGGTAATGAACACAGCTAAGAGTTTAGGCTTTGGAGTCAGGCTGCCCGAGTTTGAATTCTGGGTCTATCATTTGTTGACTTACCTCTCTAAATCTCAATTTCTTTGCTTGCAAGATGGGGTAATAATAGTAACTACTTTACAGGGTTTTGTGAAAAGTAAATGGGTTAAGACAATGCTGTATGCAAAGTAAATGCTTATTAAATTATAGTAGCGGCAACTCTTGTGTAGCAACTGCTGTTTTCCTAGTTAAGAAAACACTTTCAGTTAGCAAATATTTATAATGTCATCTGAATTTAGTCTCTGAGTTTAGTTTTAAATTTTTATACTTTTGAAAAATCCACCCATTATTTCCTGAATATCTTAACTAAACTAGCATTTATTGTTCATTCCGTTTTAGTAGAAAATCCTTGCTTCTGTTGTATTTTGTTGAATATTTTGAATGTTATTTTAATTTCACCTTTACAGCATGAAGCAGCAAAAGTTTTACAAGATGCCATCCATGAATTTTCTGGGACATCAGAAGAATTGCGTGTTACTATTGCTAATGCAGACCTAGCTCTGGCCCAGGGAGACGTTGAGCGGGCTTTAAGCATGCTTCGGAATGTTACTGCTGAACAGCCGTATTTCATAGAGGCTAAAGAAAAAATGGCAGATATATATCTGAAGCACAGAAAAGAGAAAATGTTATATATCACTTGTTATAGGTAAATGCTTATTTCAACCCATTATATTTTGACACGTTTATCTCCAAAAATTAATTCCCAGATTTATTTTTGTCTTCCTTGTAACTGCTTTACAGATACTTTATAGATCCTTTCTTTAATGAATTCTTGCTTCCTTCTCGTATTTCCAGCCATAATCACTCTGGCCAAGTTCCTCACTCTCCCTGAAACATAAATCAGAGTGATCATGATTATTTCAGTCCACGGCTTACTCTAGTTTCTCAGCTCTCCTCCCTCATCAGGTGCTATTTCTAGACCCTGAATCTTCCTGTTTGGGAAAGGAAAGAGCAACAGTTACATGTATTCTAATAGCTTAAGAAAATTGTCTAATGTAACAACAATTCAGGGGCTAGATGGTCATATTTAATACTCAATATAATAGTTACAGCAAAAGAAAATGATGGCTTAGTACACACCACCCTGAGATATGGATTACAGATTTTCCTTGGTGAAAGGGCAGGGGCTTTAAAAGTTATGTCTGTCATGCACTGATTCTCTTAGGAGTTGTTGGGATATTACCCCCCCCCCCCCACACGTTGCTCTTACTCTTCTCCCCAAACAAAAAGATAAAGATACAGCATACACATGTAAGAGAAAATTAATATTTTTATCTCTTGAGAACATAGGAAAATGTTGATTAAGTCGTATTGGTTCATCTATATTATGTAAATATCAAAGTTCTAGAAGCTGCTCAGATTCTTTGTAGGTGGTGAGTGATTCAAAGTAACTGAGCAGCACCCCCCGTATAGATGGATGAACCGGAGTTCATAGATCATATTTTCTATGATGTTTCCAAAAGATCATCCCTAACTATCACCTCTAATGATATGACAGTGTTTAAAATAGGGACGATTTGTTTGAATGCGTTATAAAATAGTAGTGAAAGGCATAGGTTCTTGTTTCAGGCAGATCTGACACATTAGCTGTAGACTCAGCGTCATCTGTAAAATCAGAATAATTAACTATCTTTCTCATAGAGCTTTTGGACTAATTAAATGAGATACTGTACATTTAAGACTCACATTGTTATTTGAGCAATTTTGGTATTTTGATCTTTAGCAGTCTAAATTTTGCAGGTAAAAACGAAGCAGCAAATATTGAAGTAGAAGATTTTATCTTCTTACTTACGAATAATGAAGCTCAGCATGCATAGGAGGACAATAAGTGTTTTTCCCCACTATCATTTTTTGGTACCTTCACTCCCACATCATTTCAAAATTAGACATAATGAAACATATATTTCTGAATAATGAGAATTTATGTGTTTACTATCTATCTGATCTCTGTTATCCGCATTTCAGAAAATGGAGAGATTTAATGAAAAAAATAGTGGATCTAGCTTAAACAATCTGGGTATGGGTATGAGTGGGGTTTCTTACAATACTAGTCTTGGATATGTAGAAGGTACTCTGAAGGCTATTGGTTAATTGAGATAGATGAGCTTACCTTTTATTTCATTGGTTTAGAAGAAGATACTTGTATTCAATATGTTAAATAGAGTTGGTCTGATTTCCAGAGAAATTGCTGAAAGAATGCCCAGCCCTCGTTCTTTTCTTCTCCTTGGCGATGCATACATGAATATTCAAGAGGTAAAGTTTCTGATGCTACTGAAGCTAGATTTAAAGAAAATATTCTTTGTGGTTAGTAGAACATTCTGTTAAATGGAATTTGTTTTTTTAATAATGTTTACTTAATATTAGAAGATCCAGTCATCACTATAAAAAGGATTCAACTATTACAGTAAAAAAGTTTTTTGTTTTTTTTTTTGCAAACTGGCATCCAGCAATTCAGCTCTATCATTATTTGAAATACACATGATACCAGAAGCAAGTTAAGCGTCTCCTTTAAACAGAAGGATGAAGAGAGCTACTGGCTCTTCTTCAAAGGGAAGCAATCCTCTGACTCTGTATCTGGCTTTTATAATGACTGACAGAAATGAAAAGTTAAGAAGCTGTCTCTTAGTTCTCACATTATTATTTTTGGAGACAAGGGCACAGTTAACACAGGTGGAATTATACTAGTTAGTTAGACTAACAGTAGTGACTATCACCTCTCTGAAATTATTAAGATTTCTGGACTTAAATATGTGCTTTGATAATCTTAAGCATCTCAATGAAAAACTTTATAGAAACGTTGCTGTTTAGTGGGATCCAGCTAAGCTCTTTATTTATTGCTTGTTTTTTGTATCTGCCAACATTAGCCTGAAGAAGCCATAGTAGCGTACGAGCAAGCTTTAAATCAGAACCCAAAAGATGGAACTCTGGCAAGCAAAATTGGGAAAGCACTTGTGAAAACTCACAACTATTCAAAGGTGAGTACTTCGTAGTTTGGAATATCTCTGTTGGATCAAATTTTTCAAACCCTGCTCTGTGAGAGGTCTTCAGCAAACACTGTTTGTATCTTGATGGTTGTAAACTTCAGACTTGTATTCACAAACTGGAATTTGTGTTAAAGGCTTTCTCAGTGTCTCAGATTCTTCATTGCTGCATTTCGCAAAGGCTCTTTGGATCCTAAAGTTTACCTCAGGCATTATCTTGCACCTAAGTCCTTGCCACCAAATCAGTTACAATAAACTTGCTATTGTTACATCTCTTTCATTATATGACAAAGTAAAATAGGTGTCCTTTCTGTTGAACCAGTTCTGGTAAGCTATGTGCTTTGAACTTTTTTTTTTCCCAGTGAGGATAATGGATTTTCCTTTAGTTGTTATATTATTGCCCTAGTCCTGGTAACTATTAAACATACATATATATATATATATATATATACACATAACAGCTAGTAAAGTATTTGCATTCAGTAAAGGTCATTGGCCTCTGGAATAAAACCGTTAAAAAAAATTTCACCAAGCGTTTTCTTTAGCTACTTATCCTAAGAAATGTTAGTTGCCTTGTGTGATGTTTGATTCTCTAAGAAAAGTGGTGTACTTGACTGACAGTGCAGGTACGTGCCTAAGCTTCTCCTAGGTTATTTCCACTTGTATATGTGCTTTAAGTCTGTAATGTGTAAAAGCATCTATGCTTGAGTGCCATTCTCATTGCCTTTGTTTTTCTTAACCAAAATGGATTTTGTTTAGGCAATCACTTATTATGAAGCTGCTCTGAAAAGTGGACAACAAAATTATCTTTGCTATGACCTGGCCGAGCTTTTATTAAAATTGAAGTGGTATGACAAAGCAGAAAAAGTTCTTCAGCACGCTCTAGCTCATGAACCTGGTATGAAACTCTTTCTGATTTTAAGAAAGTATACTTGTTATACTTGATCTATTTTATTTTTACATTATATATGTGTATTTATATTCTCAGTATTTTATCTGTGAGGTTGGTTATTTCATTTATTAGAATATCACTCTACTAAAATAAGATATTTGGAAAATATAATAACAGATTTATGAAACAGTCAATTGTGGTATAGGAAAATATTTACTTTCCAAAATGACGTAAAGAAAGTTTTCTTTATTTTTTTTTATTTTTAATTTTAATTTTTATTTTTTGAGGAAGATTAGCCCTGAGCTAACTACTGCCAGTCCTCCTCTTTTTTGCTGAGAAAGCCTGGCCCTGAGCTAACATCTGTGCCCATCTTCCTCTACTTTGTATGTGGGACGCCTACCACATCTTGGTGTGCCAAGTGGTGCCATGTCCATACCCGGGATCCGAACCGGTGAACCCTGGGCCGCTGAGAAGCGGAACGTGCAAACTTACGTGCTGCGCCACCAAGCCGGCCCCAAGGAAGTTTTCTTTAAATTGCAACTTTGTTGTTTAAACAAGAACACATTTTTATAATCTTTACTCAAGTTTTTTTTTTTAATTCACTATAAAAGACTATATATGTACATCTACAGTTTCTTCTGTGTATTCTACTTGCCTTGTTCTCAAACTACCTCCCTAGAGGTAATCATTTTTGTATTTTAGTGTATATTTTATATATGTGTAAGTATATAAGTGTAATATGCATTATTTTCCCTTTCAAAATGTATTATTCTTCCCGTTCTGCAATTTTTTTCATATATAATATGTTCCAGATATACTTTGATGTCAGGACTCCAATCATATCATTGTCTCCACTGGCATCATAATATTTCATAACTTAATGAATTATTTAACCTTCCCCCAATTATTGGGCATTTAATTTCTTTTCCATTCTTTTGATATTATAAAGCATGTTACAATGAATGTCCTTGTATCTCACTTATTGGTGTACACTTACTTATATTTCTTAAGAGCTAGATGCTAAGCCAAAGGGTATATGTATTTAAAATTTAATTGGATAGGGGCTGGCCCCGTGGCCGAGAGGTGAAGTTCGTGCACTCCGCTGCAGGCGGCCCAGTGTTGCGTTGGTTCGAATCCTGGGTGCGGACATGGCACTGCTCATCAAACCACGCTGAGGCGGTGTCCCACATGCCACAACTAGAAGGACCCACAACGAAGAATATACAACTATGTACCTGGGGGCTTTGGGGAGAAAAAGGAAAAAAATAAAATCTTAAAAAAAAAAAAAAAAAATTTAATTGGATAGTATCAAACTGCCTTTGTACAAGTTTGTACAAATTTACTTTTTAAAGTAATAATAAATAATAAATAGAGTAATAAATCTGGTGCTTGCTCGTTGCCAAAATTTACAGAAGTGAATGAAATTTGTGTCCTCTCTCACCCTCCAGGGAAAACCTCATTTAACAACTTGTGTATTATTCTGATCAATCTCCCCACCCCATCTCTCTTTGCCTCTCTTTTACACACAGTTACCTATCGCTGTTTTTCTACCAAAATGGGATCAGATAGTTCTGCAGTATGCATTTTTCACTTAATAGCTTCTCCCTTTGTTGGCAAATATAGCTCTTCTTTGTTTTTTTAGCATAGTATTCTACTGTATGTCGATATCATAATTTATTTGATGTCCCCTACTGATAGACATTTAGATTGAAGAAAAGTTGGAAACAGTAGAGACAAAATCGTTGTTATTTATATACCCCTGTGTCCTTCCTAGAATTGAATCTTGCTCTGTTGCTCTTTCTTAAGGCTAAAAATGTCCCAGCATTATGTAGTATTAATTATGGGAAAGAAAAACTTTAATTTGCATTTCTTTGATGGCTTGATAAGGTTACGCATCATCTTATGTCTATATAGATCATATTTTCTATTAGGAATTTATTTGTGTCTTTTGTCTTTAATCTTTTACTTATTGTGGATGAATTTATTACCTATTCTTCATGTTACAGATATTTTCTCCCAGGCTGTCCTTTCTTTATCAAATTTGTTTGTCGTTTCTTTGATCAAATAGAATATTTAGTTATCATATATGATACCTGCCGTTCTTTTTTTTTTTACTTCTAAATTTCTTTTCATGCTTAGAAAAAGCTTCCCTTATCCTAACATTTTAAAAATATTTCCTTATATTTTTCTAGAATTTTTGAGAACTTTAATCCATGTACTGGAATCCACATACAATTTTTACTACATAGTTTTCCAGATAGCCAATTTTATTTCAGTGCTATTTATTGAAGTGCCACCTTTATCATATAACAAACCTCTTTATATATATGACTCTTGTTCTGAGAGTCTTTGTTTTGTTGCACTGAGTTATTTTTCTTTTCCTTTGCCAGTACCATGTTCACTGTAGCTGTAAAATATGTTGAGATGCGTAATAAGGCAAATAAGCAAAATAGGCAAAAAGATGCTCTAAATTTTCTGATATTTCCAAAGTGGTTTTTTATTTAGCTTTGATGAAGTTGGTGCTTAAATTCTCCTAATCTTGAAAGCATTTACTATATAAAGTGTTATTTGTTCCATAAAAAATATTTGCATGGGTCTATCAGACCTTGCTTGAAACACTACAGACACCTTTAAATGTGGATATTCATTTTTGAAAATGTTGGAGGAGGAGAGATTCGAGTAGCATGTTTTACCTTTTTTTGGTATAAGTATGTGTGTGTATGTGTGTATGTATATATATAAAGTTTATGTAATATAAATACTTTGATTTAATAAATATTTGCTGAGCACACCCTATGGTATACTTAGATACCTTTGTGTCCATTTCATTATATATTATTTCATTAATGCTCACATTAGTTTTTGAGGTATATATAATTGTCCCCACTTTATTTACTTTTTTTGAGGGAGATTAGCCCTGAGCTAACTGCTGCCAATCCTCCTCTTTTTTGCTGAGGAAGACTGGCCCTGAGCTAACATCCATGCCCATCTTCCTCTACTTTATATGTGGGACGCCTACCACAGCAAGGATTTGCCAAGCGGTGCCATGTCCGCACCTGGGATCCAAACCAGCGAAACCCAGGCCCCCAGGCCGCCGAAGCAGAACGTGCGCACTTAACCGCTGGGCCACCAGGCTGGCCCCATCCCCATTTTAAAAGTAGCAATCTAAAACTGTTTTCTTGACCTATCCAGGTGCATCTGGTTGATAAATAGTAGCAGCTGGGTTCTAATAAACATCTTAAACTTAACTAACATAACATCACTTACCATTATATAACCATCTAAAACTGAATTCCTGATCTGCCTCCCATTATTTTTTCCGCATGCAACCTTTTTCATCTCAGTAACAACTTCCTCCCTCTTTGTAGGTGCTAAGAGCTCAAATCCTTGCCTTCACCCTTGCCCTTACCCTTAGGAGATCCTCTTGATTCTACCTTCCAAGCATGTTCATAGTCCTATCGTGTCTCACTCTTTCTAATACTTGTCTGCCCTTGTCCAAGCCACCATCGTATCTTAAGTGAACTATGGCAGTAGCCTCCCAGCTGGTCTTTCTGTTGCTACCCTCAGCTCCACACCCCTGCCCCTGCCTTTCTCAACGCAGCAGCAGCATCGAGCCTTTTACACAATGTAAACCAGATTATGTTGCCCCAGCGCACCGTTGCCTCCCCTTTCCCTCAGAGTTAAGCCAAAGCCTTCACAGTGGCTTATGTGGTGGTTCACGTGTGTGCGCCTGCTCCCCTGACCTCTCCTGCCCTCCTCTCAGCACTGTTACAGCCTCCTTGTTGTTCCTTGTGCTACCTTAGAGCTTCTCTTACCTGTAAAATGGCAGTAACACAACCTGCCTCTTGGGTGGAGATTTTAAAGAAACAATGTATATATAAACCACTTTGAACAGAGTATTGCACATGTGGCATGGACCATGCTCTCAATAAATGGTGGAAGAAACATGTTTTTGTTAATTATCTAGGGTTCTTTTATTACTCTTAAATTACAAAATAGTAATACCAAATACTTATAGCACTTACCATGTACCAGGCTTTATTTTAATTGTTTTGCATATGTTAACTTATTTAATAAGTTACTAACTTTATAATTTTACGAGTCTTTGAGATAGACACTATTATTTCCCCTATTTTACAGATGAAAGGGAGGCACGGAATGGTTAAGTACCATGTTCAAGGTTAAATAGCTAGTAAGTGATGAAGCCTAGGTTTGAAACCAGACCGGTTGGCGTCAAAGTCAGTGCTCTTAATGATTATTTATTTTATTTATTTTTTTTTAAAGATTGGCACCTGAGCTAACAACTGTTGCCAATCTTTTTTTTTTTTTCTGCTTTATCTCCCCAAACCCCCCTGTACACAGTTGTATATCTTAGTTGCAGGTCCTTCTAGTTGTGGGACGTGGGACGCCGCCTCAACGTGGCCTGACGAGCGGTGCCATGTCCTCCCCCAGGATGCGAACCCTGGGCCGCGGCAGCGGAGCGCGCGAACTTAACCACTCGGCCATGGAGCCGCCCCTGATTATTTATTTATATATACTATACTTTATTGCTTATCAGTTATCTCTTATTTTAAAAATGCCACTTGTCTTCTTAATTGCATGTAGCAACCACTCTATCTTGTCTTTTAATGACTTCAATAAACAAATTTTTGTACACTTAAGAATCAAATTGAAATTCTTATTAGTGTTGTTACATTGTTATCTCTTAGTATAAATCTAACGAAAAAACTCCAGTTATTATCCAGTTCTGTAACTTTTCTTCCAGCCCGTTTTTATCCTAAATTTGGCCATTCTTCACTTAACTGACTAAAAATTTTTTAGCTTTATTCACTATTTTTCAAAATCATTCTTCCTACAGACCAGTCTTAAAACTTGTAGAAAAATGTAAACATTTATTTAAAATGAGTATTTTCTCCCCAATGTACTCTATTCTTTCATAGTAAATGAACTGTCAGCTCTCATGGAAGATGGACGTTCTCAAGTTCTGTTAGCAAAAGTTTACAGTAAAGTGGACAGAACTAGCGATGCGGTCACTTCCTTACAACAGGTAAACGCGTTTGTCTGTCACTGTGGTTGTGGGGGCAGATGAGCGCACGGGGGATCTGCCGCATGTAGGAGGAAGACAATCTCTTTTGGCCCAACTGTCACAGAAAATAAGTCAAAATAGAAATAATGATTGAATGCTGAGGGATCGTACTGCTTATAAGTATATTATTGGTAATTATAACAACAGAGAAGTTTGGTATTTTTAATTCTCTTTTACAGCTGAGGAAGCTTAGTGTAATAACTTACATGAAGTCACATGACTGGTGTCACAGGCAGGATTTGAACTCACTTCTTTCTTCCATTTGTTTGTTTATCTTCTTTAATTTCTCTAGTATTTTGTGGTTTTCAATGTGGAGTTTTTCCACACATTTCCTTGGATGTATTCCTAAGTAGCTGATGTTTTTTGATAATTTTTCAATTTCTAGTTTGCTAACAATTTTTTTTATAAATGATTTACATTGTATCTAATACACTCTCTGCATCAACATGATCATGTGACTTTTCTCCTATTTTTTTCTCCTATTTTTTCCCCTGTTTATGTGGTATATTAAATTGATTGATTTTAAAATGTTACATAATGCTTATATTCTGGAAATAAATGTCACTTTGCTGTGATTTTTTTTAAAAGATGATGCTGGAATTTAAAGAAATTTGCTAATATTTTGTTCCAGATTTGTGCATATATGTTTGTGAAAGAGATTGGTCTCCAAGACTCATGTTATTTCTTTAATGTTTGGAACAATTCAATATTAAAATTTATTAGATTTGTATTAATGGATTCAACATCTTTGATAGATTTCAAACTGATAATTTTTAAATTTCTTCTTATGTGAGTTTAGATGGGTATATTTTTAAAGTGATTTGTTCATTTCATTGTCAAATTTATTGACATAAATTTGTTCATTATATCCTCTTATCTTTTGAATGTCTGCAAGTACTATAAAAGTGTCTTCTTTTATAGTCCTGACATTAGTAATTTTATTTGCCTTCTATTATTAATAACCAATTATGCTAGGGGTTCATTATTTCAGTATTTTCAAAGAAGCAACTTTTGCCTTTTCTGACTTCATTATATGTTTGCTTTTTACCTCATTAGTTAGTTTCTTCTACTTTCTTTGGATTTGGTTTGCTGATCTTTTTCTAGCTTATTGAAATAGTTTGTTAGGTAATAGACTTTTAGCCTTTGTTCTTTTCTTATTCATTTAAGGTGATAAATTTCTCCCTGCGCCCTGCTTTAGCTGCATCCCACAAGTTTTTTTTATTCAGTTCAAAATATCTCGTCATTTCCACTTTGATCACTTTTTGGCCCATGGGTTATTTAAAGTGTAGTGTTCAATTTCTAAGCAGTTCCAATTTTCTTATCTTTTTGACATGATTTCTGGTTTAATTCCACTGTAGTCAAAGACACACTTTGAATGATTCAGTCCTTCAAAATTTGTTAAAGCTTGCTTTATGTCCTACATTATAATCAATTTTGCTAAAGATTCCCATGTAGATTTGAAATAATGTGTTTCTGGCATTACTGAGTGCTTAGTTCAACATATGTCAATTAGGGCAAGTTTGTTAATTGATTTGCCCTACATCTTCTCTGACCTTGAAGTAGAACATAAAGCACCTCACTACTAATCCTATATGCTTTCCAGAATATCATACTAATTGCCACATTTTGACCTGATTTTCATGTACCCAGCATTCTGCAGATAATTTATCAAATGTTACGGTGTTGAGCTTTAGCTAACAGGGATTAATACATACATACATACATACATACATACATATAAAAATGACTTCTGTTTTAGCAGCAATGTCCAGTAATTTTTTTTGTTCTAATTGTGAATGAATTGAGCTTGGACTACTAGATTTCCCTGATACCCATCTAAGTTTACAATTTCATTAAAATATGGAATTTTCAACAATGTTAATATCTTATCCTTAATTGTTCGTCTGTTTTATCTTTGTTTTCTGAATCACATGATAGAGAATTGCATCTACCCTAGGTTAGCTACCCTTAGTTGCAAGGAAAGTGTATTTTGGTAAATTTAGACTTTTAAAACATTTAGAAGTGAATTTGGCTTATTTCACCCCTTTATGAATAGCATTAGTCCTAGCCCCCTGGTTGCATGAGTTCCTATGTTATATGAGCAGACACATTGAGCAACGCTAAAAAAAGAGAACAGTGTACCATGGCTTGTCAATGCCAACAAACCAAAATCTAGTTTTAAATTTGTATGGTATAGCACAGGGATTATTCATCTTTAATAACATTTGAAGAGCCATAAAATTCTTCCTAACTGTAACATTCTAGGCATTCTAATCTCCAAAAAGACAATTCTCAAGGTACAGTTCAAACAGAAACTTGTAAGTGTAATCAAAGTTTTTGATATTTTAAATTCATTTATTCAGTAACCATTTATTGAGGTTAATTCTCCATATTATGGAATTTAGGAGTTCCATCATAGTATTTTTGCATTGTTGCTAAACATTTTAGGCAGTAGCAAAATTGGTAAATTTTAGGGAAATCCAAAGTTTTATTAATTTTCTTTAAAAAATTTCATATTTCTGGAATAATTCCACATTTCTTCATCCCTCTCTGTCCTCTCTTAGCACTATGCATCATTATCTTTTGTCCAGACTCCTCTGGTAGCCTCCTAATTTATCCTCATCCTCTTCCAATCTTGTTTCCTTCCAGTCAGTTCTCCACAACACCAGGGTAACCATTCTAAAAGGTGGACCTATCCCATCACTCCATTGCTTATGGACATGTATCAACATCTTCTCGTTGCTTCTAGAATTAAACATAAGTTATTTAACAGACTTACCTATTGTAAACTCTATCTTTCCAACCATTTTTCCTTCCAATTCTTTGATCAAGCAGTAGTATCCCTTGCCTTCTTCCCTTCACATGTAATTCCTAATGCCTATATCCCATCCTCTCTCTCTTCCTTCTTCCAGACTCACAAGGGTGTAAATACCAGTCATTCTTCAGATCTTGCCTGAGCTCCAAGACTGGGTTAGGTCTCCTATTGTGTATTCCCATGGCGACCGATATTTCCCGGTTATAAAACTCCTGATAATTTGCTGTAATTATTTTTATTGTCTACCTCCCTGCTAAAATTAAAATTTCCATGAGTGTAGGCATGGTACCCTAGCAAATGCTTGCCTCATCACAGGTCATTTTAGTTTTCTATGCTGTGTAACAAATTACGACAAATTTAGTCGATGAAAACAATACATACGTGTATTTTCTCACAGTTTGTGTGGTCAGGAGTCTGGGCATGATTTAGCTGGGTCCTCTATGAGGTGTCAGGACAGTCAAGGTGTGGCCAGGGATGGGGTCTCAGCTGGGGTCTTGTCTGGGGGAGGGTCTGCTTCCAAGCTTACAGAGATAGTTAGCAGAATTCATTTCCTCAAGGCTGGAAGACTTAGGGCTCCAGCTCTTGTTTGCTGTTGGCTGGATGCCACCCTCACATCCTACAGGTTCCTCAGCTCCTTGCCTCCTGGGCCAACAATCTGGCCACTTAGTTCTTCAAAACCATCAAGAGTATGTCTGCTAGCAAAACAGTCTTGTATAACGTAATCATGGGAGTGACATCCATCATATTTGCACTATTCTATTGGTTACAAGCAAGTTACAGGTTTCTCTACACACAAGGAGAGGTGGTTGTACAAGAGAGTGAACTCCAAGAGGTGAGGATCAAGGGAGCTACCTTAAAATCTGTCCACTGCAGTAGTGCTCAGAATTTTTGTTGAATGACTGAAAGGAAATCATAAGTTATTTTAACTGTTTAATTGCAGGTACAATTACAGGAAAAAAATCACTGTTTAGTATATTAACTCTTTTAATAATAAAAATAAAATATAAATAAATCAGAAGTAAACTATATGTCATAAAACACTAACAATTTTATGACTATAACTTACGTAATTTTAATGATTATGTTCATATTATATTTGTTTTTATTCTTTCACTTAACATTCATTTGTATAGATTTTTACAGTATATCCGGATAGCTCCATCTTTATCGTTTAAAAATGTCATATTCTGATTTTATTGTTATATTTTATTTTGAGGTGATCTTTAGTAAGATGTGTATAATAAGGCTATTGAAATAGAAAGGGAAAAATTAAGAAGTCTATGAAATAAGATGTTTATATCTATACTTTCTTCAACCCAAGGGTTTGAGGGAATTTATAAGAATACATATTGTAAATTAGGAAGGGAGAAGGAAAAGTAAATGCGTTGACAATCAAGGTTGATATAGTTATTGTAACAGATAATTAAATTTAGCTCTGATCTTTCTGGAAACCAAGGAAAAAACATAGGGAATTTTATCAATTCTTCAAGAAAATTTTATTCTGTATGAAAATGTTTCTTAATGATCATTGTATATACTTAGAGAAATTGAGTATTCTTTCATGAAATGTCTTTAATAGAAAAATTCAAGAAACTTTGCTCAAAAAAATCTCCCCTGATTATTTTTTAAGAAAATGGCAAAGCATCGCATGAAAATCTAACTCATAAATGTGTTTCTTTAGGAAGCTACGCTAAGAAGGTGCACATATTTGACTTGTGGAGATTTAGTTGTTGCAGAGATAAAACTCAGACTATCTAGAGGGTGAATTGCTTATCCTTTAGACCTAGGGTGACCATATAATTTATCATTCAAGCCAGAATACTTTTGAGAGGGAAAGAAGACAGCAGTGATAATTTAGCTGGTGCTTGCTTTGGCAGCACATATGCTAAAATAATTAAGCTGGCTCGACAGGGATAAAAGGGTACAGTCTCAGCTGGATGGAGAGGTACAATCATCCTATTTAGACCAACTGAGAGTGTATGTGCACAAATCATGCACACAGATATATGCATATATATAAAACCAAATGCACAAGTATATATATACCTGTATGCTTATTTAAACACATTCATATAACCAAAATTTAAATATGCACATTTTAAGACATCAAATACACAAAGCTATGCATACCTCTATAGTTATATAAATACAACATTAATATAACCAGAATTAAAATTTCATGAAACAGTATTAACCTTTACCACATGCTATGTGCACTAATATTTTCTAATCTGTTCTCCTTCATTTCCAAAAGAATGTTTATTACAGTGTCCTAAAATAATAATATGACCTGTGGTTTCAAAAACACTCAACTTTAAACCCTCTTAATCAGAGACCAATTGTCAACCAACGTTTTGACACAAGTCCCCAGAAGGGCTCCCTGTGTGTAGCATAATGTGTGGCAGATGGAGGGCATCTACTGTTTGTTAAATGAATGCATGAATGCATTAGTGAATGATTATCTCTAGCTCAAAGTTAAATTTTATTGTGAAAGCCTATGCATGGGAGTTCTCTGTCACTTATTAAAGGAAGGTCTCATTGTTTCAGAAACCAGATGTGTGGGTTGAAAGGCTGAATTCTCTCAATTTAGCAACCTTTTGTACATTCTTACCCTGAGGAAGGCCCTTGCCTCTTTTTGGGGTGTCTCTGCACAGCGTAGGACCATATATATAGACTGTTAGTTGATTAGCTATTTCCCTATCATTAGACATTTGGGTTGCTTCCAGATTTTTTGTTTTTGTTTTGTTGTTTCTTTGTTTGTTTTTATAACAAATAACAGAGATTGTTTTTTTCTTTATAACAAATAACATGTTTCCTTTTTGCCTTCTAAGTAATGTCCTTAATACTTTAGCAAGAGTGTAAGTTAAGTTCAACAGCCTGGTTATTTTTATCGAGTTAGCATGTTTTGCTGGGGTGCTCCCAGAAATACAGGGCTAATTTATATGCCGTCAACAATTTGTGGATGTACTTACTGCCTGAAATGTGCCAATGTTTGATTTAATAATTTTTAGATAGCACTTTAATAAACATTTTTAAAGTTTCATTTGTTTAATTACAGCATCTAGACATCTTTTCCAAATATTGTTTCATGGTTGCATTTCCTCCTTAGTGAGCTTCCTGTGCATATCCTTATAACAGTGGGCCAGGACTCAGTGATTTTATAGTACTCCAGTTGGAAACCTATGTGCACGCTGACTCATTTGCAAACAAGTGCATGTTTAAGACCTCAGTTAAGACATTTTCTTTGGATCAGGCTTTGTTAGATCGAGGGCCAATAATGCTTAAATAAATCTTCTGTAAAATTATGCTCTATGTGCGTTATTGAGAATGGTTTAATTTCTTTTCTATTTCTTTTTTTAATTCCTTTTTATCCTTATTTTTTTCTAGGCTCGAGAATTACAAGCTCGGGTACTAAAACGTGTTCAGATGGAACAGCCAGACGCAGTTCCCGCTCAGAAACATTTAGCAGCTGAAATTTGTGCAGAGATTGCAAAACATTCTGTTGCTCAGCGAGACTATGAAAAAGCAATTAAGTTTTATAGAGAGGCTCTTGTTCATTCTGAAACAGATAATAAGGTCAGTACCTTTATGAAATTTTAAGCACCTTTTTATTCCGGATGTCATCTAATTTACCCAAATGCAAAATTCTTACCAGCTTATTTATAAAGAAGATTTGGAAAGAAATGTAACAAAAATGTAAGTTAAAAAATTAATATTCTTTGTAGAAATCCTTCAAAATACTTACCTGATACCTTAAAATGATAATGGTGGAGTCTAAAAATTATTCTGGAATGAGTAATATAAAGTAAAACTATAAGCTCTTTGTTTTTAATAGTCATCAGAGGTAGGGCAAAAATAACCTTTGTTAAGGCATAACCAAACAGGTACTTTGTTCAGTGGGACTAAAGGAGCTGGAATTCTACTTTTAAATCTGAAGCATTCTTTAGAGATTATCTGCTTCGAGCATCTTATTTTACAAATGAGAGAACAGGTTTAGAGAGGCATAGGGACTTGGCCCCATCAGGGAGAAGCTCAGACTAGAATCTGAGCTCCTGATTTAAGACCACTGTTCTTTTCATAGTGCTTTGTGTCTCTCTGTTTTTCAAGTGAGTTACCATCAGTTTTTTCATTTTTTTTGCAAGGTAAGAGAAAATGAGATGAGCATGCCTATAGTTTTCCTGCCTGTCATGCTTGGCAACTAAAGTTAGTCAGCTAAAAGTTTAATCTGTGTTCAGACATTCTGCTCATCACTTTTTATTCCAAACAGTTTCTCCCCAGTCTTGCCCCTTTTTCTCTATAGATCATGTTGGAGCTGGCAAGATTGTACCTGGCACAGGATGACCCTGACGCCTGCCTGCGGCATTGTGCTCTGCTTCTCCAGAGTGACCAGGACAACGAAGCTGCCACCATGGTTAGTCCAAGAGACTTCAGTGCTGTGGAGGCACTTGTGTTTTATGTTCCATCTGGAAGTTTCAAATTTTACCTGATAAAACTAATGCTAGATGAGAGGCCTGGCTCATGCAGCTTTTGGAGGAAACAACATTTTTAACATTATTATACATTTTACCAATAAAGACCAAGACTTTTTTCATTTTATAAGAATGATAAACCTAGGTCAGGCCTTTACTTGCCCTTTTGGGCCTAGTTAAGTTTTCTTTATGCCTAAGAGGATGCTTGGTCAGGCAGAGTTCTGTCGTCAAGCTATAATCTGCTAAAGACTAACTTTTAAGCGCTTGCTCAAATGTGCTGGACTAATTTAAAAGCTTTAGTGGGACTTTTGGAGTTACAGAAAAAAAGCTTCATGTATCATTCTAAGATGGTGTGTTTTAAGTAGAATTTTGTTTTTCTTTCTCATTTTTCCCTGGGTTGAGGTATTTGTTAGCGTTCCAAACAAGCTACACAGATGACAGTTTGTAAGATTCATTCAAAGTTACTATAAGTAAAAAGAAATATAAGAAGCCTCCCTTTTAAAACACATTATAAGAAACTCCCAGTATGTCTTGCTCGTTTTAATCCTTTGAAATATTTAGGATTTGAATGTTTTGTTTTTTTAAAATCTTCTCATTATAATTTTAGCGACGTCTAGTGAGGCATCTTTTCTATGATAGCACATGGAATGTGCAGTTCCCTTCAAGGTTCTGTTTTTAAAATAACCACTTGAAACATATTTTCTGCTAAAAATATAGTTTTGCAAACAGAGTGATCTGTTTCACATCCTTGATTATCTTTTGTTACGTCCATCTCAGTGCTAATCTGTTGAAGGTGTACTTGAATTTTAAATAGCTCCTTTTTATAAACTTTGCCCTCCTCATGTTTTTCATATGTGTTTTCATAGTGCTAAATCTTGAATATTTGGCAATATTTTTAGAACCAACTTTTACCTTTATAGATGATGGCAGATCTCATGTTCAGAAAACAGGACTATGAACAAGCAGTGTTTCATTTACAACAACTTTTAGAACGCAAACCAGGTAAATATCCACTGATTATATTTTTTCTAATGCAGTCGACTCTCTTTGTCCTCTTCTTGGCTGTTATGCTCCTTGGAAAAACCCCCATCCTGGTTGAATCCAACTCTCTGCTCATTCCACACCTGCCCTTGAGCAGCTGAAATGGTTGTAAGGAAAATGCAACACCGTTGACTGGTCTCACTTTAAATTGTGACCACAGACCCCAAATGAGTCCTCAGGTGCCACCTGGCAATCCTACTGTATTTCTCTAATGAATTCACTCACTTCTCCTATCTTTTACACTTTCTCTTTTCTCCTCAAACCTCCAACACCCTTTCTCTCTTCCTTGTCCTCATCTAAAACCTTGCCTCCTACTTTACTGAGAAGATATGAGCAACTGAATGGGAACATCTCCATCCTCCTGTCACCGAGTCAGCCCGCTCCCCAGCCATTGTCCTCCCCAGGTCTGCGATCCCATCTGCAGCCAGCTTCTCCCTGTGGCCGTGGCCACCCCCCCCGCCCCCCCCCCCCCTCCGCGAAGGGCTTTACTTCTGCAGGTCTCTCTCTTCTGCACCGTCATTTTTTTTCCCAGTCAGCACACAAACATACTGTAACATCTCCTCACTTTGAAGACGTCAGTAAATAAAAGTCTATTCTTGCCTCTCCAGTTGCTCTTCCCTTCCAATTACTGCTCCATTCCTCCATTTTCCTTTGCAGCAGATTTCCTCTAAAGAATTTCAGTATGTGCTGTCTTCACTTTGTCTCCTTCACTCCTGCGCTCTAGAGAAGCTGCTTCTGCAGGGTGGCCAGTGACCTCCAGGCTGCCAGCTCCAGTGTTTAATTCTCAGTTCTCTGCCTGCTTGGCTTGTTGTATTTAGCATACCTTGTCCCCCTTCCATCATGAAAGACTTTCTTTACTTGTCTTCTGGGATGCTAGGGTTACCTGGTTGTTCTTCTCCCAGCTGTCCACTCTGTTTCACTGTACTTTGTTAGAGCTCTCTTCTCTTTATGACCTTTAAATATCAGAATGTTCTAGATCTCAGTTTTTTAATCTTTTCTCTTTTTATACGTTCACCCCCCCAGGTGACTTCATCCGTGCCCATGGCTTTATATCACATGTATATGCTGATGTCTCCCAAACGTTATATTTCCCAAATGTATGTCTCCAGTCTTGACTCCTATACACCACTGCCTGTTTGCATTCCCACTCAACTGTCTAGGAGGATCTCCAGCTTCGTGTGTCCAAAATAGAACACTTGATCTTTGCTCCAAATATGCTACTTCTCTGTTTCTCATCTCAGTAAATGGCATCACCATTTACCCATTTACTCAGGCCCCAAACCTTACAGTTGCCCGTATTTCATCTTTTTGTCATTACAACGTATCCAGTCTATCAGGAAATCTCTGTTTTACCTTCAAAACATATCTGGAATCCCGTCACTTTTTACCACCTCTCCTGCTACTGCTCTGGTCTCAGCCAGCATCATCTCTCACATAGATTATTGCAGCATTCTCTTAACTTCTCCCTGTTTCTATTCCTTGCCTCCAAGTGGTTTAGAAATGTTTTCAGCTGAAAGTAGCAGAGACCCCTCCGAAATTCTAGTGGCCTAAATATGCCTTTTGTTTTTCTCCTACATAAAAGAAATTTAAAAGTAGATTATGCGGGAAGTGACAGAGAGGTTCCACAGTATCATCAGGAAACCTGAGTCCATCTGTCTTCTTCTTCTATCATCATTAGCCTAACTGCCATCCTCAGTATCACCTCAGGGTCCAGATGACACTGCAGCCCTAGGCACTGATGTTCCAGGGCCTCAATGGGGAAGATCGGGGTGGAGGTGGGCTAAAGGGTATAGCTCCCCAGCAAATCATCTTTTCTTTCTTTAAAAAAACCCTTTCTAGAAGCACTTCCATGGCTGCAAAAGAGGGTGGGAAGTGTCATCTTTTAGCTGAACCTGTACAGTGCCGCTTAGAATAAAGTAAGAATTCTGATAGTGCAGAAGAAAACGATAGTAGATATTAGATACACAATAGCTCAAGCACGTTAGTGCCTTGTGGCTTTTAAAGTGCTGTTTCCTCTTCTGGAATATAGTCCTCGAAAACATTCATGTGGCAGCTACTTCATCCCATTCAGGACTTTGCTCCAGTGTTGCCTCTTCCTGGAGGTGCCCTTCCCCAGCCATCCTATATAAATAGCACCTGTTATTGCTCTCCATGCTTTTACATTTTTTTTTATTGTCCTTCTAAAACAAAACAAAAGAAAAATCATAAATAATAGAACGTAAGCATCAAGTGGCTAAGACCTCTGTCTCCATTGCTTTGTTTCCAGGATTTAGAATAGTATCTGGCTGAGTTGATGCTCCATAAATATTGGATGGAAAGAAGAGTGGGAAGAGAAAAGGAAGAAAGGGAGGTAGAGAGGGAAGGTGGTGAGGGAAAGAGAAAAGAAGAAGGGAATGTGGAAACACTAACGTGTGTTACTAATATGTGTCACTAAAAAGAGTTTGAAATCTCAGAGGAAGTCCTAGAGCTGTCATTCAATGCCTCTGAACCCTAATGCCTTCCTCTTAGGATGGTGCCACTGGCAGTCAGGCTGCCTGGTTAGGGCAGCGTGGACACAGATGGCTGTACTTCAAGTAGGGCAACTCCAAGTAGCAGCCATACTCTACATGTTGTATTTACTAATGCTTTTAATTTAAAAAAAGCTTGAATTTAGAGGACAACACTTTCTATGTAGAAATAAAGTATCCCTAATTACCGCAAAGATTGAAAGGAAAAAATCCTGTTTTTTTGATAATATCAACATTTTAATTTCTTTTTATTTTTATTCTCTTTTTAAATTTTCTCCCACCTTTGGACTACCTCAAACCATGTTGTTGGTTCTGTACCCTGTCAGTTCCAGCTTATACTCAGATGTTATTTAAAAGAGTGCTATTAATATTTTAACATTTTACCTCCTCTACTCACTCTGAGTCCAAAAGACAGGCCCATCCCTGACCTCAGTGGCTCGAACCTTATTCTTACTTTCTTCAGGCCTCAGTCGTTTTTTTCCTGCCATTTCTGCCTTAGGTTCTAGACTCTGTTTTGTCCCTTTCTCCTCTGAACTACCGTTTAAGGTGATACACGTAATGTTTTCATCCTGTCTATCTCAAGCTGTTCCCATGTTGTAGCATTTCTCTCTGAGTGAATGATCCAACCTGATTTCCTTTAAAAAAAACACCAAAAAACTCTTCCCTGGTGAATAATTTTAAGCTATTGATGGTAGTATTGCCCTCTCACATAAAATTCAAAGAAGCTGTCATCTATCACGTGAATTTTGTCTCACCCAGGTTACTTGGCACCAGCATTTTTCCCAAATAGATAATAATAAAATTGGCTTAGTAGACTGGCTACTTTGGGCTGTCTTTTTATAAACAAATATAAAATTAATAATTTATAAATTCAGTATACGGACCTTATACTCCAGAAATACCAGATGGCATAGAACCACACCTCCAAGCCTTTGGGTTTTTTTCTTTTTGCCTATAATGTGCTTTGCCTTCCTTATCCTGCCTCTCTGTCTTTCCCAACATGTAATCCAAAATATACTCCCCTCCACCAAAAACGAAAACCTGCCCCCACTGCTACCAGCTGCATCATAAGATGCCTGACATGATGCTGAGCAGGGTGACCGTCTGCCTTGATTTGCCTGAGACCAAAGGATCTCCTGGCATGCAGAACTTTCAACGCTGAATGCAAGAAAGTCTCAGCAAACTGGGATGAGTTGGTCACCCTAATCAAGGGTCCCTTCACCCATTCCTCTTTATCACTAAGTATTTTACTGAAAATATTTATACGTGTATTTGTCTTCTCTGTTAGACTCCTCAAGTTTGCAGGAATCACATCACATTCATCTTATACCCCAGCACCAGACACTTTGCCGGGCACATAGATGGTGCAAAGTAAATGTGTATTGCTTGAATGGATCAGTGAATGACTGTGAAATATCAAGTCACTTAAAAATACAAAATTTTAAGTAAATTTTATTGTCTATATGATATTGATATTTTATGTTTTTAATCTTGCTTTCTGTGCTTTATTCCTATTAGGACTTTCCAAACTTATCCACAGATTAATTTTGTCAGAATTATTCTAAAACCTATGCATCTACCATTTATTTTATGCAGGCATTACAGGTCATCCTGAGTAGCACACTTATACTTTAAATTAAGGCTGTCTTTCAGCTTACTTCATAAATGCACTATCTAAATTGACTTAACCTAGCTACTAGAAAATTCTTCTTATAGATCTAATTACTGCTCTTGTAGATTACACCTTTTCTCTCTCCAAATCTCCAGATCATCCTGAGTTCTCCCCTTCCCTCACACTGATTTGGTTAACAAGTCCCATCAGTTGTGTCTGCTTACTAGCTAGCTCTCACAGCCAGCCTGTCTTCTCCCAGCCTCCTGCTCTAATTAAGGCCTTTATCTCCTCTCTCCTGGACTAGTGCACAGTTTCCTAACTACTCTTCCAGCCCCTAGGCTCTTGCTGCACCATGCAGTCATGGGACTAGCAGATTACTTCTAAAAATCAAAAGCTATCCCTTTGCTTAAAATTTAGGATGGCTCTCCAGGGTAAAGTTTAAAATCATAGCATTATTTTGATAATAATATGGCCCCAGATTATCCCTCCTTTCGTCTTTCTCCTCCCTCTTCCTCCACTTTAATTTCTAGTAACACCACCCTACCTGCCCTCCCCATGCTCTGCGTCTGCCTCCTGGAATGTCTTCCCTTGTCTAGCAAGGTCCTCCTCCTATCCTTCAGGCTGCTCCGACCTCTCCTGCCTCCCCCAGGCAAAGTTAGGAATTCTGTGCATTGTAATTCCATAGACATCATTTGCCTCATCACATCACACTGTAATTACTTTATCTTCTCACTCTCCATCAATAAACATGGACTGAGTTTCTCAAAAATGTAATACATTTCAGTTTTCATTGGATTCCTTAAGTGCAGAAATTTGCCTGCTGTCAAATTTCATAGTTAACCAAAAGATAAGTTAATGTAATTTAATCTATCAGTGGTAATTGTAATTTGACCTAATAAGGAATGCATTTCATTAATATTGCAAGGTGATAATTATTCAAGAAACTGGCCTCCCAAGGTTGACTTTAGATAGTAATATCATACATCACACATACTAGAAATATCATACAAAAAATTTTAGCCAGAAATTCTAACTTTTACTTCCTGCCTAATCCAATGCAGATTCTAGATTCTGTGATTTTGTTATATGGTAGTCATCCTAGTTCTTATCAAAACTTTTGGAGTTGTCATTATTACTGCTGACATTTTTAGTTTTAAAGCTCTTTCATGCCTTTATTTTATTTGGTTTCCATGACACTGATGGTCAATATTGTAATCCTATTTTAAGAATATAGGTAGTCATAGACTCAGAGAATTTGAATAATTTGTTTGAATTGACATAGCTAAAGGACAAGACCAATATTCAAATCCCCTTTTTCTGAAACCATATTCTTATCATGCTCTGCTATTCAGTGATGCCAAAAGGCAGAAGAACAAAATCTTGAGACCCAGCATTATGGGTCAAGGAAGGCAAATGATGATATTGTTAACCTGGGTCATTTTGACATCATGTAATAGAGTAGAGGCAACGCCTACAGAGGTTCTTTTTTTTTTCTTTTCTTTTCTTTCTTTCTTTCTTTCTTTTTGTTTTGGTGAGGAAGATTGGCCCTGAGCTAACATCTGTTGCCGGTCTTCTCCTTCTGCTTGAGGAAGATTGTTACTGAGCTAATATCAGTGCTAGTCTTCCTTTATTTTGTGTGTGGGACTCCTCCACAACATCACTTGATAAGCAGTGTGTAGGTCCATGCTTGGGATCTGAACCCACAAACCGCTAGGCACCGAAGTGTTTGCATGAACTTAACCACCATGCCACTGGGCTGGCCCCTGGAGATTCTGTTACCTAATAATATTTTTTATTGTGGTAAAACATACGTAACATAAAATTTACCATTTTAGCCATTTTTAAGTATACAGTTCATTGGCATTAGGTACATTCACATTGTTGTGTGACCATCACTATTATCCATCTCCAGAACATCTTCATCCTTTCAAACTGAAATTCTGTTCCCATTAAACACTAACTCCCCATTTTCTCCTCCCCCCATTTCATGACAACTGCCATTCTACTTTCTATCCATGAATTTGACTATTCTAGGTACCTCATTTAAGTGGAATCATATAATATACGTTCTTTTGTGTCTGCTTTATTTCACTTAGTATAATGTCTTCAGAGTTCATTCATGTTGTAGCATGTGTCAGAATTTCCTTCCTTTTTAAGACCAAATAATATTCTACTGTATAGATATATGACACTTTATTTATCCATTCATCTGTTGATGGACATTTGGGTTGTTTCCACTTGTGGCTGTTGTGAATAATGCTGCTGTGACCACTAGTGTATAAATATTTGTTTGCCTCCCTGCTTTTAGTTCTTTTGAGGATATACCCACAAATAGAATTGCTGGATCGGATGGTATCTTCTCTTTCCTTGGAATGTAGGATCAGGATAAATTGCTTTAAAAAGTTTTTGTTTGTGTTTTAATTCCAACTTACCCTACAAAAGTGATCAGAATCATTTATATAATAAGGATTTTTACAAATCCCCTGCCATGAGTCCTGTGCTAACTAAAACTTGAGAGCCTAAACACCTAAAAAACACAAATGTAGAGAAATAAAATGTTAGCCATCAATTTAATGGACTCTTAGACAACCATTAAAATCATGTTTTGAAGACCATTTAATGACAGTTGGGAAATGTTTACTGTATAATGTTGAATCAAAACCAAAACCCCCAGTGTGACTTCAGTTTTGTATATATGTAAACAAAGAAACATATTTATTTGTGTACATTTAAATATTTAGCAAAATGTAGTAAGCTCTAGCTAGTGGGAATATGAGTGATTTTTTTCCCTTCTTTTACTTTTTGTGAATGATTATTTTACAGTCTTAAAAAATAGTTATTAAATTATTCTCAAAACTTAGTATTTTAGTGATGAGAAAGAACTGGATAGAATTGGAAGAATAAGGCTTTCTAGGAAACTGCCAGGAAATTATACGTGAGATCAAAGAACTAAATTAATTCTTCTTCCTTAGAAGAAAGTAAAATAGGATTAAAATACTGGGACTAATATGTTAGGGGTATAATACGGTAAGCTAGTATCTAGTCCATTAGGTACATATGCATATTAAGGAAAGTCTGGAGTAAAATTTTAAATTGCACATCCCAAACATTATCATCAGAATGTACTTTTCTCACCCCCTTCCAAGCTGCAGCAAGTGGGAAAGGAGAGCTCAGAGATAGACTTGCCATGTGCAATCAAATCAGTTGATCCTCCTAGAGTTTACATTGTCAATGCAGACTGTTACTGGAAGGTTTTGGTCCCAGGAACAGTTGAAACTTACAGTTACAACAAATGTACACGTGTATAGATTTGCCACTGTGACCAGACCAACCCAGCCTTTATCATTTGTTAGATCACCCAATTGTCCATACAGTCTCTTTGGGGACCTGTAAATCCTAAGGCATTCCTTTGCTTATATTTAAATTTGAAGTAAACTATACTTTAATGAAGTAGGATTATAACTATGAGAGCAAAAGATACAAAATGTTCATATCTAAATATTGTTTGTTTCTAGATAATTATATGACATTATCTCGTTTAATTGATCTCCTAAGACGATGTGGCAAACTTGAGGATGTTCCAAGATTTTTCCTAATGGCTGAGAAACGAAACTCCAGAGCAAAATTGGAGCCAGGATTTCAGTACTGTAAAGGACTATATCTTTGGTAAAGCTATTGGCAAATAAATCTTACATAATAGTTTTATTTTTCTCATTGTGGGTAAAGTAGAAAAGCTTTTCTTTGTATTAAAAAATATCTACATATGCTAATAGTTTTATTTACCAAACAGATTATAAACTGCTTGAACTTTGTAGTCAGTGATTGAAGTAAATGATTTTTTTTTTAAACATCTAACAAGGTACACTGGAGAACCAAATGATGCTCTTCGACATTTTAATAAAGCTCGGAAAGATAGTGACTGGGGCCAAAATGCCCTTTATAATATGATAGAAATCTGTTTGAATCCAGATAATGAAACGATTGGAGGTGAAGTATTTGAAAATCTGGATGGAGACTTGGGGTGAGTAGTGTTTGACAAATTATCCTTTTTTTGGAAACACTTATTGAGAATAATAAGCAGGGATACCTTATAAAAGAGAACTAAGTTCTAGGATAGCACTAATGAAAGGTCAGATGAAGAAACCATAGCTAGAATAACTGTTCTCTGAAACAAGCATGAAATGCTTTCAGAAGGTTTCCTAAATCAGAATAGATATGTTGTGAAGATACTCCCATAATTACTCTGTAGAAAATAGGATAAATTGTAGAATTCTATTATTTTGGCAAGAATTGTCTATGTAATAATAATAACTCCTTAACACATGGTAGTTTTATGCCAAACCCTGTGCCATACACTTTTTATGCATTATCTTCTTTATTACCTACAACAGTATTGTGAAATAAGCTCAGACTTAACTTGTCTGATGTGATAGTAAATGGTGGGGGCAGGATTTGAATTGAGTTCTACCTGGCTTGCTCAAAGCTCCTGCTGTTAGCCACTGTGGTGCACTGATGGTAAATGGTTATATTTCTGTCAACCTGTGTTTGTTGCTTGTCCTCTTCTTAGGTTTGAACAAGTCCTGGTGGGAGATGTGTAAGGATATAAAGGGAATATAAGAGGTAGTTCCTGCCTTCCGGAACATGTAATTTACCTAGGAGGCAAGACAGTAGGATCTAAAACCATTCAGTCTCCAGCAAAACAGAAATGGGTTCAATGGATTTTAAGTGTTGCAGGAATTCATGGAAATAGTAATGCAAAGCAGTCAGGGGAAGATGCATAGACGAGTGGGAGAAAATTAGAACCAGATTGCTGAAAGGTTTCAATGACAGATTTGAAGATTTGGATTATAGAGACCATGGAAAGTTTTAGAGCAGGGGAGAGACATATTTATTGTATGTTTGTTTTAGAAAAGCTAAGGTAACATACTATTATGCAAATACAGGCTGTTCCTGTGGAAATCTTCAGCAAGTAGTTGAAAATACAAAACTAGAACTCAGAAGGGAGGTCACAGCTGGAGATACAGATTTGGGAGACGTGTACAGAGTGAATAGTTGGAACATGAATGGCCTCTTTGCAAGTAAAATGTGGTAACAGAAGTCTGAGAACTAAATTTTGGGCACACTCCTATTTAAGGGGACTGGAGAAGGACGGGAGGTCAGAAAAGGGCAGTCAGTGTGGTGGAAAGAAAACCAAAACTGTATAATGTCACCAAAGCCAAAGGAAGGGAACTTTGAAGAAGGCAGCCAAGAGTATGAAATGTTTAGGGAAGGTAAAAGTCTTAAGGCCTGAAAAAAAGACCAGTGGCTTTAGTGATTGGGCTTTGAGAATTTAATTTCCTTTTATTAATTGATATACATTCATACATATATAGGTGTGTATACAAAATAAGTAAATTGCTATTATATATTCAAATTGTGCCTGCACTTGAAATTTACAACCTTTCGACAGATACCTAATTTCTGAGAGTCTGATGGGCAACTGGGTGAGGAAAATAGACTTTATATGTCTGACAAACTTAGATTCAGCTCCTAGGTTTACCATTTATTAGCTGTGTGACTTTTGGCAAATTACTTCACCTGTTTGAGCCTCAGTTTTTTCATATATAAGATGGATTCAGTGTAGATTGAATGAAATAATACAGTGCTTGGCACATAGTAGGTACTTCAGCAAGGTTAGTTACTTCTCACTCCTTCCTCCTTTCCTTTTATTTTCTGAATAGATACACCACTTGATAATTGTATGATTGTATTTATCCTGAATTCTAGTTTTATATTAGCTGAAATGAACACACCACACATAGATATTGTCCAAATTTTGTCTTCAGTCCAAAATGAATAGATGATTAATGGGGTTTGATTAATTAATTAATTAATTAAGCTATGATTAATTTTGTTTTAAAAAATGCATTATAACTTTGCTTTACATTGTATTAGAAGAGAAGGAATGACCATTCTTCAAAAGGAATTTTAAATTTTAAATTGGTGACAAAAAAGAAACCAGTGTACCAACAAGCTCATTCTGATCTCATTGAATTTTATTTCATGAGTAATAGACATAAGAGATTTATTTTTAATTATATGCAGCAATTCAACTGAGAAGCAAGAGTCTGTGCAATTAGCAGTGAGAACAGCAGAAAAACTCCTTAAAGAACTAAAACCTCAGACTGTTGAGGGTCACGTACAACTTCGCATAATGGAAAACTATTGCCTGATGGCCACCAAACAGAAATCGAATGTTGAGCAAGCGTTGAATACCTTCACCGAAGTAGCAACGTCTGAGGTTAGTGGATTTTCTTTTTCAGCTTCATACGTTATCTTTCCTTGGTAGTATAGAAATTTGTTTATTTTGATTAGTTTATTTTCTGAATATTGACTTAATTACTTATTGTTATTAAAAATTAGATATATAGTTTGGCGTAATTTTACACAGTGTACCTTTGCTTCCAGAAAAGTGTTCAAGTTACTATTTTGATGTGTTGTTGATATATTTATCACTATTAGAATGGTGAATTCTAGAAAAGGGAAATTCCTCAAAAGGGCATAAATTAATTCTCAAGGAAAAGTTTATTTATTCTCTGGAGATATTCTGTGTTGTAGATGTAGTCTAAGTTAATGTATTAAATGAAAATAAACACCTGGCTGCCTTGATAGCTCACCTTTTCGCTTACGTGAACTTGAAATTTTTCCAACTCTGGGGCTAAGTGAGATCAATACTCACAACTTATAATTCAGTTGTGCAAATAATGTTGTTCTTTTGCAACACTGAAATAACCTCCTGCAATTTTATTATCATTTTTATTGTTATTAGTTCAAAGGTTCCCTCCTCATTTCACCCCAATCAGATCCCCTCCCTTCTCACTCTCTGGGTGTTCTGTTTTTCCTTCCTTCACACAAGTCTGTATTTCTTCAATTACTTGATATTAAGGAAGGAATTCTAGGTACCCACCCCACCAGCAGTCGGTAATAACTAGTTTGCAACATACTTAATTGGATTTCATGTTCTTCTACTCACCACTGTTGTAGGCCACCAAAAACTTATAACTTTGTGTGTCTCCCAGGATATACAGAATTTTGCTGTGTTTTCTTGCTATTCAGAGATCACAGTGGTAGCGATAATCTACCAAAAACCCCCTACAGTGACCGCTTTGCCCTGCTTCCTAGGAACCTGGAGGAGATTCAGATGTCCAGGGCTTTGGGGAACCTACAACTCCTGTTGCCATTTGGGTACAAGTATCCTAGATGGCACTTTATTACCACTGTAAGCCACCCTTGGAACAAAACAGCAAGGTAGCATCAGCAGCAGTAACATCCTAGAGCAGAGCCCTTGCTGACATTGAAGTAATGTTCTCAGGGCTTGTGCTCAGTTGAATTGGCTGTGTGGCAGCAGGTGGATGACAGCAGCTGACTGAACAGAGACCAGAAGTAGGACTATCACATAAGTCTAAGAAAACCTGTAAGAACATGAAGCACCATTTCAAGTGAGTTGTCGTAGCTGCTGAACGTTGTGAAGCAGCGTTCTATCATGTAACAGGAGAGAATTTGAACTGTGAGGTTTGAGAGAGCACCAAAAGCAGCGAGTGACATCACAGCTGTTTCCTAGAAAGACTGTGCCAGTTTCTTGTGTTTTGTGAAACCACAGTATTTTTTTGTCATTCTTACACACATGGTTAGTAAAATACTATCTTCAAATCTGTTTACCAACCATACTATCGAAAGACTAGTGTATGAACTGAAGTTTCATAAACAACGAATTTTATCTTTCATTTTTTTTAACTCATAGGCTGCATATATTAAATATAATGAATATTCATTAAGCAGCCAGTGGGTGCTAAGCACAGTGGGAGTCACAAAGATAAACCACGTATAGTCCCTTTCTTCAAGTTTCTCATTGTCTAGGGAAGACGAGACAAGCATGCTGACTGTGTACAAAGCAAATCTATTACCTTCTGTCCTAGAGTTGCAAATGAAAGTGCTGTAGGAGACAGGATAAGGAGAGGTGGGAGACCCTTCTGTGGAAAATGTATGATTTAAGAAGAACCCAAATCAACTGCATTTTCACAGGGAGAGATGGAGAAAGTGCATTCTAGGTGAGGAGCAAAACATGAATAAAGGCAAGCAGGCAGGGAAGCACAGGGTATGTTCACAGCGCTCTGCAGCATCCAGATTGATTGAGAGCGAAGAGATGTGACAGGAAGTCCTGGGAGGAAACAGTGGAAGATACATTAAACCCTAGCAAAGTGTTTCCATTTGCTTTCATCCCATCACCTTGAACCATGAAAGTGTGTTGTTTATAATAGAGCAGTGTTGTCCTTTGTGATCTAAAGTGGTTGCAGTTTAGAGTGACCGAGAGTGAGAGAAGCTGGCCGAACGCTGCAGGATGTGTGCACCGGAAGAGACCTCATGGGTCTGACGCATCCCTTAGAACGCAGGTTTGCACTTTTAGAAACCATTCTTCAGTTCAGTCAGGAGTGATCAAGTGGTGAGGAGTTGATTCATTCTAATCATACACAAGATGTGCAATTGTAAAATCCGAGAGCTTCTTTTTAAACGTGTAGTGTGGATATTGTCAGTGTGTCTGGATGTTTTTACAGGACCCTTCTCTCCTCAAGCTGTCCTAGGGCCTGACTGATGAATACATAGCCAGCCTCTAGTTTCTCTCCTTGCCAGCCCACCTGGGGTCGAGGTGGAGCTAAATAATTGATAATGTCCCACACGTGTCTTCACAATTTACTAAGAGTTGGTTGGATTTGGCACTCAAAACCTTTTTGCCATTCCTGAATTAGGAGAACACATTATATATTGGAAGTTTATTGATAGGCATAAAATTAGAGCCAGGGAAGTTTTATGTTCCTGAAAGCTGTTTTCATCAAGCACTAATGAATTGCCCTTCTCCATTCCAGGGTTATTTCTGACTTCCAACCATGATCAGTGTTGGACATTGAACATTTCTCACTCTGCTGTCCTTTTTTTCCTTATCAGTTACCCAAACTTGCTATCTCACAGTGCACCTTTATTATAGTCATGATGTTAATCATTTCTAAATCACAGTTTCTCATCTTTTATTAGTATATTAAACCGAAGGCTTCCTCTTTGTAAAAGCATCACAATCCCTCTGCTGAAATTTAAGAAGCACCCTAGTTTTATCAGGGACATACACATTATTGTCCAAGTAAGTTGGTTTTCTGGATAGATCGCTAATGGCCTCCATTTTACACCAAGTCTTATTAGGTTGATGGTTTCACAGAGTGACATTTTCTGACTTTGAACTCTGTACAAAAGAACATTGTGTTTTACAGACACTGTCAAGAAGCTGCAGACTCCAAATCTACAAGCATATTTTAAGGCATGAGTTTATCTCATATAATTTCCAAATGATTAGTTAATTGCATGCCCTATTTATAACATTTCACTGGTCAAAGTTCATTGAGAGAAGAGGCTTTTGAGTAAAATGAGAAGGGAGGGTAAAAGAGCAGTAGAAGTCAGGAGAGGTGGGAATATCATTTGCAGGTAAATCATCGTGTTATTCCTGTTTTACAGGTGAAAGAACTAAGGAGCCAAATGTGAAGTCTGAAACATAAATGCTCAATTAGGATTACACTGAAATAGAAGTTTGTTTATTTTTTATGTTTCTATACAAAACCAAAACAGCCAGTCAGTCCCAATAAAGAGCAAGTCACCCTAATTGTCTGGAGTTGTGTGGTTATGACATCTGCATGCTTATTGAATTACCTTGACCACACCGTGCATCACCAAGTTTCTTCATGATAGCCTGAGGTTACTTGATGTGTTAAATAATGACCATATCACAGTTATCTGCTTGGAGCCAGAAATAGAATGTGCAGGCCAGATCTTATGCTATGTAGCACTTGCTACTGTCCATGTGTTTTCCTTCTAAGCATAGGACAGTTATTTATGTTTGTGTATCTAGGGGTCTAAAGATTTGTTTTCTTACAGAAGGATCATATACCAGCACTTTTGGGAATGGCAACAGCTTATATGATCTTGAAACAGACGCCAAGAGCCAGAAACCAGCTGAAGCGGATTGCAAAAATGAACTGGAATGCTGTTGATGCTGAGGACTTTGAGAAGAGTTGGCTGCTACTTGCTGATATTTATATTCAATCCGCAAAATACGATATGGCAGAAGAACTGTTAAAACGGTGTCTGCGTCATAATAGGGTAGGTGATTAAAAAGTAACAAATAATTGTTAACCTCTGTTGTATAAGCTTTCTATAGTAGGTTATTATGGAGTGTTGGTCCCTTTCTAAGGATTCTTGTGTGTTTTTTGAAAATTAAATGTTTATTCTTACCACAATCAGGAAATAAACATTAATAATGAGAAAGAAGTCGTTTGCCCTTGAAAATAAAAAGTTAGAGATTTATGCAGTTTCAAGTTTCAGCTGTGGTATGCCCTACTTACAGAAAGTGTTTTGGAATGTCAAGCATTTGCCTGTGATTATCCATCTCATCCCAGAGTTAATGAAAATTACAGAAGAACATTAATTGCAGGCGTCTGTCCCTCCTATTAAGAAATACTCTTGATGAATTTACTGCAGCTGCATGTCATTTCCACATTATTAGAATCCACTATGCATAATATATTTTGTGGGGAAATGTCTTACGAGCATTTAATTTGATTTGTTTAATAAAAAAGTCCTTGTCTTTAGGTATAAAATTGAAAATCTTAAAGTCCCTGGAATTTAAGGCTCTTTGCTAACAGTGCATTTTGTTGTTTAATCACAAAAAAGGGGAAGTTTTCTTATAATGTCGATTTTTTTTGGTGAGGAAGATTGGCCCTGAGCTAACATCTGTTGCCAATCATCCTCTATTTTATGTGGGATGCTGTCACAGCGTGGCTTGAAGAGCAGTGCTAGGTCTGGACCCAAGATCCCAACCTGTGAACCCCAGGCCGCTGAAGCAGGGTGTGTGAACTTAACCACTGTGCCACCAGGCCGGTCCCTGTAACATCTTTTTAAGTTAAGAATTTTTTACTATTTGTTGAAAAAATAATTGTACCCAACTTAGAAACTTGAGTATATTTATCTTTAAAGATTCATATCAGTTACTTCAAAATCTTTATCACAGTAAATTTATGTTTTATTCTCTTTGAGAAAATTAGATTACAGAATGGATCATTTGTGTTTTAAAGAAGAATAATCATCTAATACTAATAAGTTACTTTCTCTGGAACTTTAAAAGCCTAAAACATCAAGCCATTTATCAACTTATAGTTTATACATCTAATTTTAAGTTGGCCTTGAAAAACAGAGAATATTCATAAATAGGCTTTGAAAAATCTAAACTGCCAAATAGCTGACCCTTATATGCCTAGTCTAGGATTAAGCAAGACTGCATGGGAATTAAGGTTTTGATCAGACAGAATTTCACTTTGCCAGAACACCAACAGCACTACGCTGCATGGTTGAACATGATGGCAACTTTAGAGGCATCAGCCCTGCTGATTAGGTATGTCAATATTGGAAGCATGAGATTTAGGAACTAGAGCTTAGAAAGCTTGAATTGTTAATTAAAAAGCATAGAACATCCAGGTGTGGGGCAGGAAATATACAAGATGACACTAGACCATCTTGTCATCTTGTCATACCAGATGGCACAGAAGCCATCAAAGATCATTAGAGTCATGTCAAGGACTCAGGAGCCAACTTGAAGACACTCCCACTGCCCAAAGTTGGAACTCTTTAAGTATCAATAAGAATAATAACTGCAATGAATTGAAACACACCAAATATGTTTAAATCCATGAGTTTACAAAGATCCAAAAAAGAAAAAAAAACCCTGATTGATCACTGAAATTTGCTAATAAACTATTATTTCTAAAGCTAGCAAATAAAAGAATTAAGTGTTTATTCCACCTTTTCTGTATACCCCATGCTACTAGGTAATGAAATAGTAGAAAAGGCGATTTTCTTAGTATAGATGTTTTCCAGCTGATGAATAAAGAAAGAATGATAGAATATCACCATTTCCAACCATGGTAAATTAATGAATGAGCATAACATCACAAAAAGAGAATCAGACATTATGTGCCTCCTGATGAAAGAATTCACCATCAGGACTGGGTTGAGGCAAGTGAAACACTCACTTCAGCTCCAAAATGTAAAGGGGCACTTAAAATCTCAGTAGTTATCTCAGTCAATTGGTGCTGCCATAGCAAAATACCATAGCCAGGGGGGCTAATAAGCAACAGAAATTTATTTCTCACAGTTCTGGAGGCTGGAAGTCTAAGATCAAGGTGCCAGCATGGTTGAGCTCTGGTGAGGGCCCTCTTCTGGGTTTCAGGCTTCTAGCTTCTCCTTGTATCCTCACAGGGTGGAAAGAAGGGGCAAGAGAACTCTTTGGCGTCCCTTTCATAAGGGCATTAATCCCATTTATGAGGGCTACACCTTTATGACCTAATTATCTCCCAAAGACCCCGCCGCCTAATACCATCATATTGAAGGTTAGGATTTCAACATATGAATCTTAGGGGGATACAAACATTCAGTCCATTGTAGTAATCAAGATAAATAATAATTTAATGCAATATTTTTTAAAAGAGCAAAATATCAGAATGTTAAATAGATAAGAGTCTGACAGTGCTGTACTGAGCTGTATTGAAGCCTGAAGCAAAAGGGGAAATGTGTGCCCTGATATCCATGTTTGTATGTATTTTTTAATGAGTAATGGTTTTATTGAAAATATTATTGATGTATTTTCTTGCATTAAAGTCAGGAAAGTAAAATTATAGTAAGTTTTGTTTGGAGATAAATAAAATATTCAGACTTAATGTATTTTAATATACCTGCTTTTCAATTTAGTAAATTTTTAAAATTAATATAACATTCTGGAAAAAGTTAGCAATTAAAAAATACCTAAAAATTTGTATGCAGGATTGTGTATTTTTCCTTTTGCCTCAGACTCCAAAGTGGCTCAGCAGGGCACTGGTCTATGAAGTCGTTTCAGCCTCTTTCCCCCAAAATCAAAATCAAATCCAAACCTCTGGATTTAATTACAATTTCTGGGAAATATCAAGGACGTAGGAATATATTACATAAGCACAAGGATGCACTCAACTAAATCTAGACTGTAAGAAACTGGAGGACAAACTTTCTCGTTTCTGCTACATTTTAATTGCAAGAAAAGAGATAAGGAGGAGAAACCTCTAGATTAAGAGAAAGTTGAGAGACATTTCAACCAGTCAGGCCTTGTTTGGATCCTCATCCTAACAAAGTAAAAAGAAAAAATTATATTGAGACCGTTTGAAATTTGAATAGTGGCTGGATATTTGGTGATGTCAACGAGTTGTTACATTTTAGGTATGATAAATTGTGGTTATGTTTAAAGAAAGTTCTTATTTTTAAACAGGCATACTAAAATACTTATGAATGAAATGATACAATATCTGAAGATTTTTTAATCTGGTGATACAGAAGGACAAATGTTTGGGGTAAAGTTGCAACAGTATTAGTTATGAGTTAATTGTTGAGGATATGGGTTCATTATACTGTTATTTTTATATTTGTGTGTGTTAAAGTTAATAATAAAACTTTTTTGTAATAAAAAGTGTACATGTATCTGTGTAAAATACACATACCCTTGCCTCTCACCCAAAAATCCTGATTCTGTAGGTTTGGGGTGGGGGCTTGGCATCAGAATATTTTCTTAGTCCCATAGATGATTTGATTGCATAGCAAGAGTGAAAACCGTTGTTTTATCTGCCATTTAAATGAGTTAATATGGTTGACCTCTATAATCATAAGCACCCCATAAAACCTTAGTGGTATCGAGCTTAATCTGTTGATTCATCTTCCATTTTTCTTCAGTCTTGTTGCAAAGCTTATGAATATATGGGATACATTATGGAGAAAGAGCAAGCATATACAGATGCTGCCTTCAACTATGAGATGGCATGGAAACATGGCAATCAGACAAATCCAGCAGTAGGTGAGTTTAACAAATTAGACACTAGGTTTTCACCCAAAACTTAGGTTTTATTTGTAAATCTTCATTTAAATGCATTTGATTTTTTTAAGAACAAAATATACATTGAGCCAACTTCCTTTGTCAATCCTTCTGAAAAATAAATTTTATATTCATAATAGATTATTAGCTAGTAATAGTTATTAAGTATAATTTCCTGAGATTCACACTTGTCCTCTGTCACCCTAGAGGACATCTAATCTAACAGTGCTCCTTTCTCTTCCTTCACCCTCTGCTATTTTCAGAATGGTAATGCTGTTGGGAAAGGTGTTCCATCGTCAAGTAACTTAGAAAAATATTACATTAAGTCGAGTTCTATGGGTTTCTTTACTGCAGAACTTCTCAAAGCCTCTAAACCCTAATGTATATTGTGATGGATATCACAGAAGGGATATGTGTCCCACAATAATTTGACTATGGAACATTTTTTTTTCTCCTGAGCATCTAGAAATATCATCTTATTCCAGTGGTGGACTATTAGTTTGAGGAATGCTGGTCTCCACTGTCCCTAACAGATGGGAAGCATCCAGAATATTCTTAGTGACTGCCATTTCTCCACATTGTGAGGGAGCTCATCCCCATGCTTCTCTTTCTTTATATTGAGCTGAAATGTGCTTCATTGAAACTGTCCTGTTCTGTTCTCTGGAGCCACCTACAGAGTCCTTTCTCTCTTGGACATAATGGCCCTCCGGTTGCAAACTTCTGTCATGTCTCTCCTAAGGTTTCTCTTCAAGCCACCCTCAATTATTTGTCCCTTCTTCCTGAGACTTGCTTCCAAGTCTTTCACCCTCCTTGTTGCTGTCTCTTGGAAACTCTAGAATAGTGCTTTCTAAACTGTGCTTTGGAATACTTGGTAAGATATTACTAGTTATTCTATTAAAGAAGAGAGAGAGAGAGTTGAGTGTGAGGAGATTAGATTCCTTGGCCAAATAAGTTTGAGAAGGGCTATTTTATTTGTTCATTGTCTCTCTTGGCCTATTGTACCAGACAGAAATGAACAAGTTCTTAAGTATGATTTAAGAACTGATGGTATGTATAATGAAGCTATTTTTTTTTTATTAGGCATACAGTAATTGTTAATTCACGCTAAGATGGCATCCATCTTTTTGGCAGCCGTGTCATGGTATGGACTCAAATTTATTTGCAGTCAGATAGGTCACCTTTACACTAACTGCCATCAGTTCAGGACATCCCCTACCTTGTGTTTCTGGGATCTGTTATTTTACTAGATTTGTATAGAGCACAGGAACTAACGTTTGTTGATAGTATTTGTCCTTCACAAGCATTGTACATCTTACAGAATAAAGTCAGCTTGTAAAATGAAAATTCCTTAAAATCCTTAAAACATATGTAATTTCGATGCTTTATTCCACAGAAGGAATGCATTTAGAAGCTAAATTATTTAAATATTCTGTTCCTTGGAAGACTTCAACAAATACGGAGATTTCAACTCACTAGTTCTTTCATTATGTCATCTTTGTGTTTTTTGGATGATTTTGTCAGTTCCTCTGACTTCTCCTTAGGAAGCATTTCTCTGAGGCTCTCAGTTCTTTAGTTTCTTCCTTAAGATTATCATTGCATCCAGCACCCCCACTCTATCTGGCCAAGTTAAGACAGTCATGCACCGCATAACAACATTCCAGTCAACAATGGACTGCAGATACGACAGTGGTCCCATTAGAGTAGTTCCCTATAGCCTAGGTGTGTAGTAGGCTATACCGTCTAGGTTTGTGGAAGTACATGGTATGATGTTCACAGAATGAAGAAATCGCCTAACGACACATTTCTCAGAACATATCCCTGTCGCTAAGCAGTGCATGACTGTAATGCATTTCACCTTTTCACTTGTCAGGAAATCCTTAAAATCATGGTCATGTTCTTTCCATGGGATTCAGTCTTGAGTATTGTCCTTGTGGAAGGCACCAAGAAGTGAGATGCAGTGAGAGAAGAGCACATTCATGTTTCCCCCTTCACACCCATTCTCAGGTTGCATGACAGTCACTAGACTATTTACATTGTTCTGTTTGTGTTCCCTTTCCCCCTCTCTCTTCCATTTTTTTCCTTGTTTACACAGAATTGAATCTTAGAAGCTTGTCAGGTATAATGCAGCTGCGGTGCACGTGTTCTTTGCCCTTTCTAGCCGTTTATTTTCTAAAATTTTTTGAATGAGATAATCAGTCAAGTTTCTTCCAACGTTAAAACTTTGTGTTTCTTATTTTACTGTTTACACAGAAAAAAAATTGCTAATATTTGTGTGGTACTTTAAAATTTTTAAAAGCATTTCTCAAGTATTTCATTTGATCTTTAAAGTTACGCTAAGAGAGAAAAGAGGTATTATGCCCATTTTTTAGATAAGGAAACTTGAAATTGACAACTCAAGTAACTTGCCTAAGGTCTCAAAGCTAGTCAGAAAGCCAGAAACCAAAGCTGAAATTCAGAGTTTTGGCTCTAGTTTCTGTGTAAATTATGTTTGGCATGACATCTTAAATTGTTTTCCTTTTTTAATGTCACAAATTTTATTTATTAGTCCATTTTGACACTCCTTTGTTATGATATCTAGTTGACCTCTCTGAAACTTATTTTTCATCTTGGGCAGTTCTCTATGCGTATGTGTGTATCAAATACTATAAATTTTAGGTAATTGCCATTTCCTACTTTTTACTACCATATGATTATATTAGCCAGTAATTCTTTTCAAAACTCTTGTTTGAAATTCTAAAAATAAGTTTTGATATTTTGATTAGAGCCCAAGAGCAGCATTCAAATTTCCTTTTTTCATATTTCTAAGTGGTAAAGTGAAATATTTAATTTATTAATTACATATCATTTTACACCGTATATCATTTATTGAGTACACTGCCACTGTTACTTTTTCTGTCTTCTCCTTAGTTTTCTTACTCTTACAGCATTCTTAACAGGAGAACAAGTCATTTAAGAATGTCTTAAAACTTTCTTCTAAATTGTCACTATTCGAAATGTTGCATTTCAGTAGCACTAATTGTGATAATTGTTACTCATCATTGATGTGGAACGTCTGGTGACTAATCCACTCTCTTCTGGGCCTCTCTCCTACCTGCTCCACCCTCTCACATCTAGGTTCTCTAGGTCCGTTTGGATCCTACATGTCATATCCTTCTACCCCCGGCCTTTGCACGTACAGTTCCCTCTGCCTAGATGTATTCTTGCTTCCCCCTCCCTTGGCATAGTTTGTGCCTCATTCTTCAGATTTCAGACATTGCCTGACACCCACCCCTTCCCCAACCAGGTTTCTTCTCTGGCTCTCTTGGCCTTTATTTCATAGCATTTATCTCAGTTTTGAAATTATTCATTTACTTACATAATTACTTAAATAATGTACTTTCTTTCCTAATAGAATGTAAACCTCGTGACCGTGACTTCAGGAACCAGTTTGCCTGACGTGTTAAGAGCTAAATAAATCTATACTATATAAATGAATCACTGTGTTATCATTTACTGCCCTATGATGAGTTTTTACTATAATCTGAAATAAATGAGACTTTTCTAGTAAGTTACAAAGCCACATTTATGAGATGCAGTCTTCTGACCCAACAGTACCTTCACTGTGGTCCTTTTGTCCAACTCCATCTTCATTCCTACCTGTTCTCCTTTCCTGTCACCCCTTCTGCTATCTCGTCCCTTCCCACTATCCTAGTACAGTCGCCAGCCTCCATTAAGATCCGATAAGTTAGCAAACACAGGAGGAGGCAAAAAGAGGTCATACTGGCAGTTTGCTCCATCAATAGTTCTGTATCATTATGGTTTTTTTGTCTTAACAGGATACAAACTGGCATTTAATTACTTAAAAGCGAAAAGATATGTGGATGCAATTGATGTATGTCACCAGGTAACACTTAAATTTAGATTCCTTAAAATTTCTCAGATGTGCAGTTTCCTACTTTTGGTTCATCTCAAGATGTACATGAATAGAGGTAGAGGATGTGGTGTTTTGGTTAAATGACTTATCAACTATATCCAGGAGCGATTATCAGTTTTCAAGGTTTAGAAAATAATACTGTTTAATTAAACATATGTTATTAATTAGGGCTCAAATAATAAAATGTTTATGTCAATTTAAAGACAGAGGCTAGAGGAGAAGCATGTTAAATAAAACAATCTTTAAGTCAGAAGATATTTGAAGATTATTATGGCTTTTTCAAGTCATTGTTCTGAATAGAAGTTCTTGTGCCTGTGTCTGAGTCTGGTTACTAGAGAATTCAGATTTATAAATTGGAGATGAAAGGCATTTCTGTAATTTGGAAGTCATTCAGTTGCATTTCTGTAATTGAACCCCTACTAAATGATCCCTTAATAAAATGACAAATATTTAAGTTGCAGTTTTAGAATTTGCAGTTTCTTTACATTGTCCCATTGATATGCCACGTAAGGCATTATATTAAACGTTGTTAGGAGCTCCAAGAAAAGCTCCTTAGAAAAGAATTATGGAATGTTCCTTCTCCCAGATAGCTGTGTCAGCATCATCCCAGTAAACACTCGGCCTCAGTGATTGCTGTTGATTACTGAGTCTCTCTGGAAGCAGGTATTTCACATTAAAGTTAAGGTTGTACGTTAATGTAAGGTTATACGTTGGAATCATTTGTGGAGTTTTTTTTTTTTTAATGAATAGCCTAGTCTTAGAGTCAGTAGGCCTGGAAATTTGTATGTTTCCAAATCTCTCCAGGTAAATCTGATGTGTGTTCTTGGTTAAAAATAAGTCTGTAAGGGTTTATTAAATATCATGCATAAGTACCTAAATTAAAAAAATATTTTAAGTCATTGATCCGTAATTGTTTTCTGTAACTGATCTGTTAAGGAAGTAATTATATTTGTTGTATTTCCCACATGTAGTATTCATATTCTACTGTTTTCATCTAATTACTATTAATATAAATGAGTCATCATGTCACCTCTGTGTCACCTTTAAAAAGTATTCTTGTATTTGTAGTATTAATTCAATGAAATCTCAACTGTAATGCTCATTTCTAGTAAGTTTTGTAGCTCCCGTTCTCAATAATTAATTACAAGTTCTTGTGCTTTTGTTTCGTTTTTGTTTTGTGTGTGTGTGTGTTTTGTTTTTTTTGCAGGTTCTTGAAGCACATCCAACTTATCCAAAAATCAGAAAGGATATACTTGATAAGGCCCGTACATCTTTAAGACCTTGAAAATTATTTTAATTTAGTTTGTTGGTTAAGTGGGAAATGAAAGGAATCTGAGTTTTTCCAGTTCCACATAGGTTTGAGCTAATGCTTTTTCTCCAGCAGAGGCTGCTGTTGTATATAAAGAGAAACGCTGTGTCAAATGGATGATTTCTCATGGAGAATGTGAATGAGAGCTGATTTATTTGATGGACTCTCTTGATTAGCTGCAGATTTGGTGTCTCTGTGGTCAAGATGATAACCAACCCCTTTTTATAAAGAATATTTTGTTCAAATCTAGGTAATTAAGTATCTTATATCTTTTCTAAGGAGTATTAGCTGTTTATTTCAGGAAATGTATTTAAAATGCTATTGTTCTCTGTTAAAATTTTTTGTAATGTTCTCTGTTACTTCAAAAGTTTGAGTAAATTCCTTGTAAATAATTTATGAAAACGAAAATATATTTTTTAATAAAGATTTTGTAAATTTATGGTTTGTATTCCTCTTGGAACTCAAAAGACATGGTAGGTTTTGCAAAATCAGGGTAAGCTCCCCATGCAGTCTGCAATGTTAATGAGTAGTAGTGCAGAAAATGTGACTTTCCCAGAAAAATCTTTTTCGAAAAGTGTAAAGAGTGTGTTTCCCTTCCCTTCGTTGAGCTCATTCTTCCTGCTCTCAATGCCTGTGTGATCTTGAGAAATAATTAGTACCTGAAATCAGTTTAAATAGGTAAACCCTTATAGCAATATTTAACCTTAGCTCAAAGACTAGGTCTTGTGGTGTAACTTCAGATACTGTAAGCTGTGGTGGAGAAGAGTGACGTGATACTTTTGGTCCACAAGGACTCAGAAAGCACACCATGTGACAGCAACTGCTTGCCCTACCATGCCTACCGCCACCCTGGCGGAGCCGTTCTCACTCTTTTACACTCAATTTAACCTCATCTTAATAAACTCAGTTCTTAGTTTCATTTTCAATTTGTTGTCTACATCTTTTTCTGTTGTCTTTAAAAATACAGTGAACACAATCTTTGATTTCATTTGCATTTTCAATAAACACAGAGTATTTTTAAAAGTCATTTGCTGCTTTTGTGTCCTATGTTTATTTCTTTTGAGCTATGTTCTTTTGTTTCTGACCATTTCTCCAATTTTCCAAAGTCCTTTTAGTTCCAATTATATGTTATAAAAATTCTGATCCTTCTACTCTTTCACCTAGCTTTTATTGATGGCATTTTTGAAAGTGTTTAATAATAACAGCATTTATGAAGCATTTCATGTCTATTAAAACACTTTCACATGTTGTGTTACATTTGATTCTCACAACTCTATAATACAAATATTATTATCCCTGTTTTACAGTTCTGAAACTGTGACAGATTATTTCTTTCTCTGCAATTCAGGGAAAAAAATATCGGCCTAAATGGACATTGTTAGGGACATCATATCTGTAAAATGAGGAGGTTGTTTTTGTTTCTAAAGCAACCACTTATTTTACACCTGCTATTTGTTAGATTCTATTCTCGGAACTTTCCTTACATTATATCTTTTAATTCTCACTTAACTCTCCAGAGAAATAATACTCTTATTTTTCGGATGAGGAAGATAAGACTCAAACTAAATGATTTGCTCAAGGTCACAGAAAAAGTCTCAGAATCTAGATTCCTTACTGGCCCAGACAACTTCAAAGCTCATGCCCTATTTCTTATATAAGATACCTTCCGCAACTAAGCAAGACTGTGTCTGTCTATGAGAAGAAATTCTCTTGTCTCCATCTGGCTAGCCAATGAAACTAAGTGTTCTCTCACAGAGATAGCTAAGTAATAAGGAATAAGATGAACTGAGTGGAATGAACAGTCTTGCAAATGTAGGAACTGTCAAAGAGAAGTCTTAGGAGCAGGGTAGTGTAGTAGTTAAGAACGTGGATTTGAAGTCAGACCAGCCTTGCTGTAAATTTTGGCTCATCTTTTTCAGGTTACATTGGCTCTCTGAGCCTCAGATTTCTCATCCATAAAGAAGCATTTAAAGATAATAACCTGCCTGAGGTGGTTGGAAGGATTAAATGAGAGAACATATGTAAAACTTATAATGAATCAGACTCTTAATAAATAGTAGCTGTACTTATTTATTATAAGTGGAACAAGGCCACGTAGTAATTGCAAACTGAGAAGCACCTTCATGGAAGCGAACACACCCTCCAAGGTGAGATGAAGAGGACAAATAGGCTCCCCTACAGAGCACGGCCGTACGGAATTCAGGATTCTCACTGAATCTCTCTCTCCTCCCACACTGTGGTTTCTTTCCCTCCCTCTCCCCTCCACCCACCAAACATGCTGTACTCTACGTGCATGACCTCATTTCACCATCTTGAACCTACTTTCCCCTTGCCCTCCTCTCCCTGGAATTCTCTCTACTCACCTCTCCCTTACCCTCGCTTCCTGTCTCTACGCTTCCCCCTCTAGGCTTTTTCTTTCATTCATTCAAGTATCAGTTTATTATCACCTCCTCTGAGGCCATGTCCAGGCCTACAATCTAAAGTAGCCATTCTGTCATTCTGTATCCTATTACCCTTTTAAACTCTGTATTTAGTACTTACTAATCTCTAATGTTTTTCTTGTTCACTAAGGTTTGGTGTATGACCAAGCCTTACGTGACATGCCCACAATTGCACATCCAGGAAAGCTGGGACTCAAACTGCTCTGAACCGCCACTTGAAAGAAGTTAAATGAGAATTTGGGGCCTACACTCAGGATGGAGAGGGGACGGACACAACATGAGTGAAAGAATTTTCTGTGGACCTGGGATCCAAATACCACTTCCCTCGTGGTAAGGAAGCAGTTAGAAGTTTAATGCACTTTGACCTTAGGCCAGCTAGTATAGTGAACTGGATCCCAAGGGAAATAGCTTTCTTCCCCAGAAGTCAAGAACCTAGGAGCAGGTCTAGAAGGGTTTTGTGTATGGACAGTTGAGGAAGCTAGGTTGAACTTTGCACAAGAGTACAAGTAGATAATGAAATCACTATGGAAAGTGAAAGACCAATTAAGACTGACAGAAAGACCAATGAAGACTTAATTGAAGACAATCAAGACTCTCTAGTTTGGGACAGGAGAGGACAAATGAACAGCCTTCACAAAGGATCATATAACAGTGCTAGTGTTGATAAAGTAGCAAATGTTTTTTCTTGTGTTATTTGTCTTTAATGAAAGATTGACAAAGGTGCAAGGAAACCACCACATTCATACGCTGCTGGTAGAGTGTAGTGCAGCCTTTCTGAAGGGCAGTTGGGCAGTGTGCATTAAGAACTTGTCCTTTGAGTAATCCCACTTAGAGAAATTTATTATGGGAGATATTCAGAAATTTTCTCAAAGTATCTAGTTAAAAAAATTATAACAACAGCTTGGTTTTTGGTTGTTACCAAAACATCCAACATAAACGAAATGGTCAGATATATGAAAGTTTACCCAATAACGGAGTACTATGTAGCCATCAAAAACTGTTTTCAAAGTTTTTTTAATAGTTGCTTTTTTCAAAGATTTTTTAACTGCTAAAATTTTCACAAAATAAGTGAAAAAGCAGGAAACATAACTTCATATAATGTTAATTTGTAAAAAATTTAATATTAACAGATGCATAGACATATAAAACTAGATGAAATTAACCTAATTTTTAACATTAATTATATCTGAGTGATGAAATGTCAGAATTGTTATTTCTCTGCCATTTTGCAAGTTAACTTCAATGAACATATACACTAAAAATAAATACAAGTGTCTTTTTTTAGAGACGAGCCTTCTCAAACTTGCTTTTTGCTGATGGTTTAAAGCTATTCTGCTGAGCAAAGATGAGTAGAAAAAATAAAACCTGACATTCTTTCAACTCTTAACACCCACACTTTACTGCTAATACAAAATGTAGTCTGGTTTATTTCAATTGTCAGAGAAAAAGATTCAGGAATTATAAGATAGGAAAAGACTCTGCCAGAAAATGGTAACAGGAGTGCTAATAGCAGTAGTAATAGGAGGACACAGGAGTTACTAAGCAGAGATGTGAAAACCTTGTCAACATGAGTCAGAGCACAGGTTCGGATCCCAGACATGTACCTAGCACTGCTAATCAAGCCATGCTGTGGTGGCATCCCACATAAAATGGAGGAAGATTGGCACAGACGTTAGCTTAGCAGCAATCTTCCTCAAGCAAGAAGAGGAGGACTGGCAACAGATGTTACCTCAGGGCCAATCTTCCTCACCAAAAAAGAAAAAAAAAAAAGCAGAAAACCTCAATAGGAAAAGGGTAGGGTTCAGGGGACGTTTAGAAGAATTAGAGTTCAGAGAAATGTGATTTTTGTAAAGGGAGTAAAGGAACAAAATAACTGCAGGTCGGGATATTACATATGAAGGTGGCCTCAGGAGCCCTTATGCTAATTGGCTCCAATAGTTTTCTAATAAATAAAATTGACTTTGACCTGAGGGTAGTACCACTCCTTCATAGGTGTGGAATTTGGGGGCTTCTGTTTTCCTTGGGCTCTGAAGTATTTTTCACTTCCTTCCAAGTTCCTGGTTGTGGTAGCTGGAAGTCTGCCTGCCAGATTAGAGGGGGTTACAGTAACATAATAAATCATAGTTATGAGCAAAAAAGTGTTACCCACTTTTAATACTCTTCTTAAGAACCAGATGTTTTCTAGAGAAAAGCGTCACTCTCCAATCCGCCTTACAGTGCTTGTAAATGAATCTGGCACAATGCCCATAAAAGCAATTTGATCCCATAAATGAGGAAAACCAAGTAATGAGCAGGTTCTAAATGTCTTCCTTCCGAGTGGTATAACCTTAGAATCTACGGCAATCTTTAAACCAGGCTGTTTTCACATAGTGTGTGTATTATTTATATCTTTCTTCAAACAAATTCCTTTGGCAATGTAAAAGAAACTCTGTTTAAAAAAAACATAAGGATATTTTAAGAAGGTAATTACTATTTCAGTTTCCGCCAAAAGCAGACTAGTTTTATTTTTAATGGGTAAATGATGTCAGAACCTTAAAAAAAAAAACCTTGAAACACGAAGAACAGAGCTGTGAAGTATTCAGTAGTATCTTCACTTAATAGTGGGTCAGGGTAAGAGATCCTTTTCACAGTCAGAGATTAAACTTTCTTTGAAAAACGCACTTAGCTTAAGAACATTGAAGAAAAAAAAAACAGGCTAAAATGCTAAGCAGTTACATAAATGATTCTTTCAAACAGTTTAAATACTTGAAGTTGCTCTAGTCAATAAACGAAAACTTCTCCCTGACATATCATTTCTTGAAAAGTTTCTGGCCAATTTTTCACACTGACTTAAGTCACAAATTGCAGAGGATAGTTGAGGGGGATATGGGAGTAGGGGAAAGTCCAGGATATTGAGAAGACCCCTAAAAGCAAAGTCCAATGATTGAGCACATACCACACAAAGCGGCAAGGGGAAGAAATGGGGCGATGAGATGTGACTGCATCCTGATGTCACTTCTCTGTGCCATGCACACAACTCTACCACCTCTTATAAAGTGTAATATCTTTTGGCATGTGTTGGGTTATAGTTGTTTTCATAGATTTCTTAAAATGTAAATATTCGTTATTCCACTTTCAATAAAAAATTGCGTTTTTTCCACAAAGAGAAAAAAATTAGGGTGTTTTTTTTTTTTAAGATTTTTAAAAAAATTTTTTTTATTTTTCCTTTTTCTCCCCAAAGTCCCCCGGTACATAGTTGCACATTTTTTAGTTGTGGGCCCCTCTAGTTGTAGCATGTGGGATGCCGCCTCATCATGACCTGATGAGGGGTGCCTTGTCTGCGCCCAGGATCTGAACCAGGGAAACCCTGGGCCGCCAAAGCAGAATGCGAAAACTTAACCACTTGGCCCTGGGGCTGGCCCCCGGGGTTTATTTTTTTAACTTTTCATTTGGAAATCATTTAAAACTTACAGAAGCTGCATGAATAAGAAAAGTACAGGGGCCGGCCAACTGGCGAAGCGGTTAAGCGCGCACGTTCTGCTTCGTAGGCCCGGGGTTCACCAGTTCGGATCCCGGGTGCGGACATGGCACCGCTTGGCAAGGCATGATGTGGCAGGCGGCCCACATGTAAAGCAGAGGAAGATGGGCACGGGTGTTAGCTCAGGGTCAGTCTTCCTCAGCAAAAAGAGGAGGATTGGCAGCAGTTAGCTCAGGGCTAATCTTCCTCAAAAAAAAAAAAAAAAAAAAGAAAAGAAAGAAAAGTACAAACAGCACCCACATGGCCATTACCCAGATACATACTAAAATATTGCTAATATTTTACCTCATTTGCGTTATCATTTGTGCCTTCTCTGTGTATATACAAACTTTTGTATATACATACACATAAATAAACCCATACTTTGATGTAAAATGTTTTTTCTGAACATTTTGAGAGGGATTTGCATACATCATACATGCCTCTGTACTCCTAAATACTTCATGTGTATTTCCTGAGAATAGGGATATTCTCCAATATAATCACAGCACAGTTATGAACCTCAGTAAATTTAACATAGGTATAATACTTTTAACCTACCAATCTCTACTACCAATGGATCCAATGATGTCCTTTATGGTATTTTTTTCCTCCAGTCAAGTTCCACCCTGGGATCAGATATTGCGTTACTTGTCCTCTGTCTTTCTGGACATTTAATCTGGAGCATTTCCACAGCCTTTCTCTATCTTTAAAAACAAAGCCATTTTTTTTTTTTTTTAAAGATTTTATTTTTCCCTTTTTCTCCCCAAAGTCCCCCGGTACATAGTTCTGTATTCTCCGTTGTGGGTTCTTCTAGTTGTGGCATGTGGGACGCTGCCTCAGCGTGGTCTGATGAGCAGTGCCATGTCCGCGCCCAGGATTCGAACTGACGAAACACTGGGCCGCCTGCAGCGGAGCGCGCGAACTTAACCACTCGGCCACGGGGCCAGCCCCAAAAACAAAGCCATTTTTGAAGAACACATCCTCCATCTCCTTTTGTGGAAGAGTGTTCCTCCAGTTTGGGTTTATATGATATTTCCTCTTGATTCCATCTGAGCTGAGCATTCCTGCCCATAATAGCACATAAGTACTGTTGTGTCCTCATGGTATGACATCTGGAAGCACAGTGTCCATCTGCCTTCATTAGTGACAGTACTTTTGATTACTCAATTAAATTTTTTCGCTATATAGTTGCGATTTTTTCCCTTGCAACTAATAACCAATAAGTGAGAAGACACTTTCAGATCATACAAATATTCTGCTTGTCTTCAAAAATTTCCCCCAGATTAGCATGATTCTTGCCTGACCTAATCTTTACCATGATGGTTACAAAAGATGCTATCCTAACATCAGCACATTCTCCACAGCTACCAGCCAGTCACCTCTCAGCATTTTATTGTGAACGAGAGGCCCTCCCTGGCTTATTTATTCTTATTTTTTACTTTTTATTTATTTAATTCATCTATTATTTAATACCATATGGGTTCATGAATTCCTAGTTTTTTCAATGATTCATAATTCGTTAATGTCCTTAATTATTTTGGTGTTCAAATTGCTTCAGATTTGGCCAGCAGGAGCTGCTTCAAGCTGGCTCCTGAGTCCTTGTGACTGCCCCCATCATTTGCCTTTTTTTTTTTTTAGCACTTTTCTACTTTCTAGCATACCAAAATGTTCCAGGTTTAACTTTCAATTACCCTGCCCCAGCCCTGGAATCAGCCATTTCCCCAAGAAGCCCTGGTTCCCTTTAGTGGGGGAATGCTATTAGAGATCAAGATCTTAGTGCTAAGTGTGCTCATTGCTCCCAGACCGAATTGCTTCTAAACCCTTTCAGAAAATAGTAAACATGTAAATGTATATGTGTATATGTATATATACACACTTACATACATATATATACACATACATATATGTCTGCACATATATACATGCATACACACATAAATACATGCACACACACATACTGACGCATTTTAGAAATCACAAAATGACACCAATTCCTCCAATTCCAATGCAGAGCCATAGAATTCTGATTTGCTTTCCTCAGTTTTCATTTATATGTCCCATCTTCCACAGTGAGACCCTGAGTGCCAACAACCTCAACATATCTGTCCATTTCTTCAATCCTATAAGCCATCTAAAATTGCTTCAGAATTGCTGAACACCCATAACAAAAAAAAGGAACCTACTAAAAAGAGTTCTGGATTTGTTAGCTGTCCCCCACCTCCCACACCACCACCAATTTTGATTGATTTCAACGTTGATAAATTTAACAATCTATCTTAAAATGTTACCATAAGCATTTCCCAGCTGCATGAGGTATTTTAAAAATCAAACTAAATAATTTATTGCTGACAGAAGTGTATGCTTTGCTCCATAGACCAGCTTTGCAGTTTCCTTCCAAGCACCCATCCACTCGCAAAATAAATCCTATGCCTCCCCACACGAACCAGGGTCGTATTAATGATGCAGGGCAAGGAAGGGGAGTAGGAGACTCAAACTTGAGCAAAATATCATGTGCTGAGGACTGAGTATTGAGCTTTTTTGTTAAAAATATGTCGTAGATCTATATTATCATAAACTGATTTTTTATTTGCCCTTTGCTGCGATAGTTTACATAGCAGTTATAACATCTCTAAATACATAATGAGGAAAATTTTCTCCCTAGATTATTCAAAATACAAGTTTCTGGTTTACAGCGATGAACACCATTTTTCTCTCAAACCGCTTTTTCAAACTGCTGGCTTTTTTCATTGAGTGAATCTGGTCTTTGCTTGAAAAAGTTAGATTTATTTCCCCTATTCTCTATTTTTGTATTTACGTTTTATATCTATTTTCTTGAGTCCTACGGCCTCACAAAATGGTTTTGAATAGCAGAGCTGCAGAGATGATGGGGAGGTCAGCTATGTTAATTTCAAAGCGCCCCAGTCTTCGGTGTGAGGTTGCCTAGCAACCCATCTCTCAGGCCTCCTTTGTGGATGCGAGGAGAGGAAGCAATTCTTCTATACTCTCAAGCCGAGATGGTTTTATAAAGTGAAAAACCTTTCGCAAAGGATCCAACATAACCCCTGTCTCTCCTTTTCTGTCCACTTTGTACACTTCACACATGGTGAGAGAAATAGTCCATCCTTTGATGCCTTAGATCTGATACAGATATAAAACGGAGGTACACATGCTATAGTCAAACAGTGGAAGTGACCTGTATCCATATGTTAAATTGAGACACATTAATTAAACTGCTCGTCTTTCCCTTCCTTTTACATGAAAGCATACTTCCCCCTCAAGTTCTAAAACCCAGTTATGTTAAATGAAACTGCAACTGCCTGCTGAGCATCAGTTACCATAGCGACGTGAGGCAGGAGTGGTGTTTTTCTCTTTAGGTACAGGATGGCTGAAATGTGTTCAACCAGGGACTCAAGCAGCATGCTGACTGGAAATCAGGCATCTGGGAGGAACCTGCTCTCTTCCTTTTTCTCCACACTAACTTGAAACAACAACTAATCCATCTGCTATTCCTCCAAAGCTATTAGCTTTTTAGAACTGAACTTCAGTGGGTGGCAGAAGTGCCCTACCTTCGAGCATATAGGAGAAGGGAGAACAATGATGCACGCCAGTAAAACCCACATGAACAGCTGAGAGAGGCAGAGAAGAGTGCTACAGAAGAGGCACTGCCCTTTCAGACGTTCTGAAAATACAGAGTGAAAGTAACAGCTAGAAATCCATGTATTTCCACGTTGTCAAAAGACTTATGTACAATTTTTTGAACCATTTATGAGCCCCTAACCTTATTTTCTAGGCAACCGAGGCTATTCAGGAGAACCTTATGATTCAGATCTACATGATTTTATGGAGAGATTTATAATTGATAGTTAAATGAGATATAAGGCAAATGCCCTGTGCCATTCTCACTTGCCTCCAGTTGTGGGTGACAGGAGAGAGGTGGGACAGCATAGGGGGCGTTAGACTCAAACGCCCGGCTTTGCATTTTCTGCCACTTATCAGCAGTGTGATTTGGGGCAAGTTCTTTAAGTTCTCTGAGTCTCAATTTCCTAACATTTCAAATGGGACTAAAAAGAGGATTGTTGACAGTGTGAAATAATATATGTAAAGCACCTGATACTAACAAGGGTTCAAACCCTGACAGCTGTTAGTATAAATTTGGCTTAACCAATCCCCCAGTGCTTATTGAACACCTGGGACATGCCCAGGCTTGTGCTTGATGTGGGGGGATATTGAGGTCCAATCCAAAAAGAGGACAGCCGAGTTTGGGGATGCCTACTGCAGGTTAGCCACCTTCTGGACCCTTCAGTTTAGTATGTCATTCTCACTAACATTTCATCCATACTGACCTGGCACTCCTTGTGGATCTGCCTCCAGGATCAATTCATAGAGAAGTCTCACTGCTATTTTACAGCTAAATGTTGCTTTTCTCCCCAAACTGGTGCTACCAGCACCCTTAGTCACCATATTCCTCAGTCTGGAGATCTGCCTCTATGGGTGGAGTTAAAATAATGTGCAACCACTTCTGAATGTACTTGCCCCCAAAAATGCCAAACTCTTTCATTGCCAAACTCCAGCAATAGTGCAACATGGAAAGTGTATGAATTCTCAAAGTGCCTATCTTGGGCTCTACTTTTCTGGCAACAGTATACCTTCTGGTGATTTACTAACAAATCATTGACATAATTCTTAGAAAGCATTACCTCTTAAAAATTCAGATCATTTAGTCTAAACTCTTCATTTTAGATATAAGAATTGGAACTCAGGGACATTGATTAATTTATCCAGTTCATTTGGATATATGCATATATATATATATACAAATATATATGATACTGTATAAACATATACGTGTACACACATACAATCATATAAATATACACATTTATAGAGAGAATAAGTTCTATAGATTTTTTCCATGTTTGTCTCAAAGTAGACTCCAAACTCTCCATTATTATGAGTATTGCAATTTGCAAGTAACAGAAACCAACATAGGATGGCCTGAGTTATATGTAAGATTTCAAGGAGCTCATGGAGCCTTATGAAGGTCAGCACCGGAGCTAAGAGGGGAGAAGCAACTGGAACCAGGGACCGGAATGTGAGCAGGACTCTACCCCTCTCCTCTGCTGCTTTCTGCATGTCTGTACTCATCTATCTACCCATTTACTAATTCAAGTTATTCAACAAATACTCATTGAAGGTGCATTGCAAAAGGAGACCCCCTCACACCAGGCAGACACGTTCTTCTCCACTTCCCACAGACATTTCACTGCTCCTGTGTTACAGGTTTAGCCACTTCCAGACTGATGTGCAGCCCCTTAGTCCCGACTCCCTCCTACTCTGGCAAGGAGGAGGACCACTCAGTGAAACAGGGCACCCAGGTCTCCTTCTCTGGATCAGATGGTTGCTGGGCAGACAGCCCCAAAAGCTCCAGTACAAGCATGCTGTCTGATCCTTTCGTACCTCTCCCTCCACAGTACTTAATCCAGTATTTAAAAGAAAAAGGCACTCAGGCACTAGCATAGCTGACCAACTACATAAAAAAGCACAAATTTCAGTTAAATAATGGAGAAAATCACTCAACTTTGATTGATAGTCATTTTCAACATGGCAAATTATTTGTTTGAAATCATAATTCTCCCATCTGTTTTCTTTCTACCAGATGTCGAAAAACCCATACCAGGACATATCAAGGGCTGCACTACTCTGGTGTTAACTAGAAGTTTAGCAGGGCCTGCGTTGCTGAGAATCTCAATGACTTGACAGCTGCCCTGGCCTGCACTTTTCCGAATTGGGGAACAAGCAGCCATTAAGACTGGTGCTTCTCCATATTGATTAGTAAGCTGTTTCAAAGAGTATGTTTATATATAACAAGACCTTTGATCTTTATATTCCTTCCTCTGTGCAAGATGGTCCTTATATTTACACATTATTTTATTATCGTGTAAAAGGAAGCCATTAACCATTATCCCAGGTCATGTGACAGACAGGAGGATACTGGGAGGGGAACAAATCAGGCCAGTTCCATTTAGCTCCCAAGGATTCCTTTTTATGCCACCCCATTAAGTGTCCAGGACTCCACCCCCCTTTTCTTGAGCTCATATATGTCCTGGGGCATTGTGAGGTGAGAGTGAGTCAGACAGGAACCAAATAAACTTTAAGGAAATGGATTGGTGTCATTTCTTCGGGGAGGTCCCAAACAAGATGCTAGCTGATAGAGGGAAATCTTCAAGAGAGGAGAAGCAAGTACAGCTAACTGAGCCCCAAGGGCAGGACATGCTCATTTGGATAAAAACTAAGGCTTCCCAGTGATGATTCTGCTCCTATGAGGTCACTGACAGTAGAACTGTATCTTGCTGGCATAGACTGGGGCAAGAATACCACTGGAATGTTGATCGAGGTCCCATCTGCTTAGCTATAATCACCTCCCCCTGCCCCTTTTCCCTCACCCCTCTACTCATATACACGTGGTACTTTCCTCTCTTCTTGTTACTATCCCCATGACAGAAGCCCTTCCTTGCCCAGAGTGAAGCCCTACTCTCTTCTGTTTCTGTTCAAAATATTCTCTTGATGCTCCAAATTCTCTTGTTCTGGTTTCTAGCCAAAGTATTTTGTCCTATTCTAACTAATCTTAAAACAAAACAAAACAAAACCTCTTTGATATTCAGCTTTTTCATAATAAACCTTGATGGTACATCAGACCCAAAATCTAGTCAACAACAAGAACCAAAAAAATGTCTATTTTTGCTCAAACGCAGGAGGAGCTTAAACTCCAAATTCTTTGGGTACAGCAAGAAAAGAAAAGAAAAACAGAAAAGTTGGTTCCATACTAAGAAAATAGGAATGTAATAACCACAATTCAAGGATTTACTGAAGAATCAGAAAAGTAAAAAGTGTGCTTTAAAGAGGTCCTGTATCTTGCTGGCCTTCTTATGTCAATCATTTATCTCCTTCTTTCATGTAGATGGGGCCGCTTGTCCTGGACTTCCATCTGTCATCAGGAGAACGCAACCATCTGGAGCCAGAATAGATCATCAATCCTGCCACATATCCAAGTTCTTTTAAAAAAATTTTAAAAACAGAATACAACTGAGAAGTTATTGTTAAACTCCTCTGCTGGTTCTATCTGATTTCTGTTAGGATCCATTACAACTCAGAGCGACGAGAGTGGTGCTATAATGTCAGGGCAAAGATGCCACCTTAGGGATCTGTATTAGTTTCCTATTGCTGTTGTAACAAACTGAGTAGCTTGAAACAACACAAATTTATTTTCTTACACTTCTGAAGGTCAGAAGTCAAGAATGCGTTTTATGGGGCCAAAATCAAAGTGGCCACCGAGCTTGTTCCTTCTTGAGGTTCTAGGGAAGAATCTGTTCCTCAACTTTTCCAGCTTCTAGAAGCTGCCTGCATTCGTTGACTTATTATGGTCACATGACTCTGACCTTTGCTTCTATTCTCACATCTCCTTCTTTCACTTTCCTGTCTCCCTCTTTCCCTAATAAGGACCCTTGTGATTATACTGGGCCCACCTGGAAATGCGGTATAACCTTCCCATCTCAAGATCCTTACCTTAGTCACATCTGCAAAGTCCATTTTGCTACGTTCATTAACATTCATGAATTCTCAGGATTAAGATGTAGATATCTTCAGTGGGCCATTATTCTGTCTGCCACAGAGTCTGACTAATCAGGGGCTTACTTTCTGGAAATCAGAGAGCCCAATTTCCAGTCCACTATCAGGAATTTCAATCAGGAGAGTGCATGACGATTGTTGGTATGGGTTTGACTTTTGGCTTATTTGACTAGAGTCCGATATTTTGGCCCTAGTCTGCAGGGTGTTATGATGAGGAGCACTGGCTTTAAGTTAGACTAACTTGGCTTCTTATCTCTGCCACTTAGGAACTCTGAGAACTTGGGCGAGTCCCTAAGCCTCTCTGAACCTCACTTTTTACCTCTCTTCTGTAGAGACTTGCCTACAAGAGTGCTCTTGGGAATAACACTGCTAAGGGAGTGAGGAAGGCAGGACTGAACTGTGGTGAAGTCATGAGAAAGGCTTCAGCTGATCCCACAGGGCCTCTGTTGCTGGGATGGCCCTTCAGCATTGTCCCCTGTAGAGCAAATGAGCCAGGCATTGGTGCCCCCTGCTAGCACTGGGACTAGGGTGAGGTGAGGAAGGCACTTGCCTCAAAGACAAAATTTAGGGGCACCAAAAAACTCAGTAGCCAAGATAAATAATATTTTAATGCACTATTTTACAAAATCTAAATTAATCCAAAAATCCACAATGAATAAAATATTGAACATTTAAAATAAAGATGGGATCAGTAAGAGTGCTATGTGGAGCCATATTGGAGCCTCAGGCAAAAGAAGGAATTGATCGTTACTGATGCTGTTTTTTTCTTTAAAAACTGGAATATTTTGATCATCATGGATTCTTTGCACTTTTGACTTTTAAAAATAGTGCCTTAAAATATTATTTATCCTGGGGCCAGCCCAGTGGTGTAGTAGTTAAGCTCACGCGCTCTGCTTCCACAGCCCAGTTCACCAATTTGGATCCTGGGTGCAAACCTACATATTGCTCATCAAGCCATGCTGAGGCAGCATCCCACATAGAAGAACTAGAAGGACTCAGAACTAGGATATACAACTATTTACTGGGTCTTTGGGAGGGAAAAAAAAAAAAAGAGGAAGATTGGCAACAGATGTTAGCTTAGGGACACTCTTCTTCACACAAAAAATTAAAATATTCTTTATCCTGATTACTGAATTATTTGGCACCTCCTTAAATTTAGTGCCAAGGCCCGTTCCTCACTTGCCTCACCCTCATCCTGGCCCTGCATTGTATGTAGGCTGCCCCCTCCCTCTTCCTAGGAGGGGATATAATCTTAGGCCAAGGATAATTCCTGGAGAGGGGTTTAGCTGTGAGCCATCAGCAGCCAACACTCCTGGCATCTGGGGGAAGGAAGACCTTGATCCTAAATAGGGAGATGGGGCCCACTACAGCATCCACTGGTGGGAAGACAATGCCTACCTCTAAGGAGATAATTTCGTCGTACAGTTTTTCACTCATTGGGATAGAAAGACAGTCATAAAGCACTTAAAGACTTGTGTGGCTACTAAAGCTAATTGTTTCAGGTGCTACTGAATGCAGTCAGAGTCAAACCTTGGCCTGACCTCTTCCTCCCTTCTTCCTGACAGCCAAACATCTGAGCAAAAGGCCCAGATAATTTACTTAGACCTGAGGCTGCCATTAATAGTACTGTCAACATATGGCTTTGATCTATACTTTATTAGCTTGGGTTAGGATTGCTGAGCAAATAAGCCAAAGTGAAACTTCATTTTATCCCATGGCCCATCTAGACCCTTAACCCCAGACAACCTTTTTATGCTAGTGATCACAGCTGAGTGGTGGACAGGCATAAATCTTTCATCGCCACAAGAAAAAAAGACATATATCAAAGTGCAAGCCCTGCCAATATAGGTTAGTGAATGCCCTCGGTGAATCTGGTATATACATACACCAAGTTCTAGAAGCTTGTTAACCTGGCATGAAGAAAAAATAGAAATTCTTTGTCTTCATTCAAAGATCCGTGATTTGCAAAAAGGGAAGGAGTTTATAACCAGGGAAGATTAGTGATTCTCAAAAGAGAAAGGGGTTTGCAAGCCCTGGGGGTTGTCCTAGAATCTCCTGAGGAAGATATTTGACTCTGATGTCGCTTCTCAACTTCCCACCGCTGAGAGGTTCTAGCACCTAACATGGCCTCCTACAAAAGGTCTCATGATTACCGTAGAGAATCACTGTCACTGATGGGAGAATGAAACTTACCTCAGGTGTTTTGAGACATAAAAGGACAAGAAGCACTGTTAAAGAATGAAATCATTGACACATGTGCCCATGAAACAAAACAGTGGCCAGGCATTGCACAATTAACTGAAGTGCAGAGTGACGTTTTTGCCACATGAAAACTATAGCTGCAGCTTTTTCAGGAGCCAAACTTCAACAACAGCTATTGAATGGCATTTAAAGAGTGCATCATTTGTAGAGACAATCTTTTTTCAGGAGTACTGAGGATTTTTGACTTTATGTATTAGCTGAAGGAAAATGAAGGTACTTTATTATATTTCTATAAGCTCTCTCCACACTGGGAAATGAACATTGTTGACACTCCCTTTTGCTTCTCATCTTGATCCAGTTCTCTAGCTTTTTTTTTCTTCTTCTTTGTTTTAATAACGTCACCATCCTTACTAATGCAAACCTCACATTGATTCTGACGAAAGAAACAACAAAATTTCTGGACACTACGTACTCTTCAGATAACGCACCTCTACAATGAATCAGTTTCTTTTTCTAATTTTGCAGATCATTTAGCAAAGTGTACAGCCTAAAATGGATTGCGTAAATGCTTTTTCTTCTGTGAGCTTATTATATTTTCTTTGGAAATTTTTCTTTGAGATTTTAACATCTTCTGGGCTAGAGGGTGATATTTTATGTTTACTTTTTAAAATTTTTCTCTGATTGCCTTTTGAATCCAACAGTCACTTCCCTTTCCTCGTGATAATCATTTCTTTTATGATCTGAAAAGCACTTTGTGTTTTCTTGCCGTAATCCTAGTTGATTATACAGTATCTTTATTGTTGCTCAGTGCCTAAGTCTCTGGGGTTTCAGCTGCAGTGTCCAAATCATGATGAGCTTCAGTTCTGGCCACTGACGGAACCTCGGGCTTTTCAACTGGTCCTTGGAACAACCTTATTCTCTGCCTTTATTAGAACGTTTTTGGACAGTGGTTCATCTAGATGGTATGATGGAGGTTACACTTCAGGATCACTCTCTTGGAATGCCAAAGATTTATTTTCCTCTTGTTCATTAAGGAGGAAAAAAGAAAGAAAATATAAAATGAACTGATTGAAGAGCCTGCTTGACAATTATCTTTTTGTGAGTATTTTCCCTTCCATCCTTTCCCCGTTTAAACCAAGATAGTGTATAACTGAATACCAACTCACATTTCACATGTATTTTTTTGACATGTATTTTTTTTAAAAGCAATTCTTCCTATACATCAAAGGGGAGAAAATACCAATATTCTCAGAAACCTGGGAAGAACTTTGAGTCTTAGGATATTAAAGAGAAGTTGCAGACAAGATAATCTTACAAGTATTAAATTGAGACCAGTTACAAAATAAATTATGATAACGTGGATTAATTGTTGACCTTTGAAGGTGGAAAGTGTAAGGATGATGTTCTTCTTGAATTTAATGAACTGTAAATGTTTTAATTATTGTCACATTATGCTTTAAAAATGACTTTCCTCTGGACATTCTTAAATCAGCTTAAAAATTACATTAAATTTTTAATTGCAATTATAATAGTTCTAATTTACATATGATGTATATCAGAAGAAAAAGTTAAATATACATACATCTTGTTTTGAATGTGCTATTATTGAAAAGTTTTTACAGTATCACAGAATGCATTAAGTATGGATTACTTTACTTATGCCACAAATGATGAATGGACACAATTATTTTCTATAGTTTTCTTCATTGAAAATTGTTGCCTATCACACATTGGTGATCTTGGTCTGAATGTTACTGCTCAGAACTATGCCTAGATGCTTTGTCACTTTTTAAGGAATGAGGGTCCTTTCTTTGGGGACTATCCATTATGTAGACTTATGATATAATCATATTTGTGGCTCGAGAGTGTAATGAAGATGTTAGATTTACACTGAAATATTATACCAATATGACATCAGAGTTGACTGTACATTATTATTCAATAATATTAAAGAAATGAAGATAGGAATTAGAAGATAATTTTCTAGCATTTTTCATTTCTTTCAGGAAAATAACCTGTGAACCCCTGAAAAAGGATCTTCCAATAATCCTAGTGTTAGGCATTATTGGGTTAGAGTGTGATTGTAGGAGCCCAGCATATTGCAGTTAATGCTTTTTAGACCTTATAAGTGTTGCTCTCCCGTGTATGCTCTGACTGTGCCCATGCACTGAGAAATACTCGTGTAGGCGTTCAGCTGTCCTCATGCTCTCCTGATGGCCATTTGATAGAACTGGCAGTGCATCACATGATGTGGAGCCCAGACCACCCAACCCTTCCTCAATTCTAACAATTGCAATTCTGCAAAGAGGGATGGTGGCTGATGCTTAAAGGAGACTAATTTGAGAGAATACAGACCAATTTGGAAATGGTTTTACCACTAAGCTTCTGTAACTAGCTTGGGTAGTCAGATGTATCTTCTTTCATAGTGACCAAGCGGGGCCAATTGGTTATTATTGTTCTTTTTCTTTCATTCTTAAAAATGAGATTAAAATGTTTACTAGTTAAGGCTAGTTTGAGGATTAAGAGAAGCAAAATGGTTCTCTACTATTTACATAGTACCTACTATAAATAGTACACTGTATTTGGTGTTCGAAAGGCTTACATTTGCAAGTTGAAGTTGAGGTACTTCATGCTAATAGTTTCAATTAGGAGGATTTCCAGTGAAAAACTGGTCACTGTAATTTTGATACAATTCCTCTGCTAAGTGTTTAGATATAGCCTCATTCATGAAGCATACTCTATGTATCTGGAGTAGAGCATTCTAATGAAGAAAAAGCCTGGGAGGTTTTATTCCTATGTCTTCAGATGAAGTGATGTTTGTAACTTCCAAAGCTAAATTTGGCTGTCACTATAATTAGGACCAATAAGATTCAGATTGTGTTAGCCTCTAACATTTTGGCATTAGCTGAAGAGAGAAAAGAAGACACTAATTTTGAACTCACTGGTAAAACACAGAAGCTGCACAATAAAATAAGTACTACTAAAATTCGATGTGGTGCTTTTGATTGATACCTTGTAGAATGAAATGAACTATCAATGCAGTGGGCACATCTACCTATTAGTAGACAGGAAAATCCTAATAAAAATCATGACAGTTTGATTTAAAATAATTTTGAACAGAAAAGGATTCCCTACTCTGCATACCACTAAGCGTTTAGAATTTCCCTTGGGTGTTTGAATTGGATATACACATCCAGAAGTAAGGAGAAAACAACTTCTCTGCATGGTTGTCACAAAGGCCATGGATTGTTTTTTCCATAGGAGAGGATGTGACTGTGGTAGGCATGGGGATACCCAAGGAAGGGGGAAGAGCTGAAAAAAATCATGGCAGAAAGAAGTGACAGAGGACTGAGAAAGAAGATACCAATAAAAGGCAGATTGGGTCTGTAAACGTGTGGAAGTTCAGGGCTATTTGTACACCCCCACGTACATGCCACGCCCTCACATTCCAATGGCCCTTGTAGACATTACCGTGTCAATACACAGTAAAATACTTGATGGATACCTGGATATTCTATCTACCTAAAGATATATAGTTTCTATTCACTGTACAAACTAGAAGATTCTACTGAAAGTGTTTAGATTAAAAAAGGGGAGGTGAACTAAAAGGAATTAGTCATCAGTTTAAGTGATGAATCACTTAAACACCTCATCACTCCCCAAAAGTATAGATAAACAGAGTAATTTCTTATTCATCATATTTTTTCTTTTTCCTACATCTATCTGCTACTTTTCAAAATAGGCAAAAATCTTTTTCAGCTAAATGATAACCTTTATTGTGGGACATATTTCCTCAAGTTCTTAGCCAAGGGTGACAAATGTATTTAGAGCAAGGACATGTATCCTATCTATTCTGTCTTGTTCATTTGGTTTGCTTTCACTTTATTTATTCATTCATTCATTTATAATTTTTAACCTCCTAAATGAGTTCAAAAACACTAGACTAAAAATATATTCTGAATCTCATGTCTGAACAATGTCAAATGTGTGTGGCTATTTGGAGGAGGCATATATCAGTTATTCCTCGTCATTTCTTCCTCGTGAAATCAGACTGACCAGGTTGAAAAAACAATTCTATTGGTTGCCCTGCCTTGTTGAGTTGGGTGTCCACATGGACTTCAGTGTGCAGCTCCCACACCCTTGGTTGGAGAATGTATGAGTAGAATGTGCCATCAAACCAGGCTGAAAGGCTCTTTTGGATGTTTATACACGGAGTAATGATCTACCACAAGATTGCTCTGCTCAAATGGAATGATTTTGTCAAATAGATTCTCTTCCATTAAGACCAGACTAATGCACGAGTTCTAATATCTTGCCAAAACATTTGTCCTTGTGTTTTCTCTAAGCACAAATCTAAGAAATTACCTATTTTATTTTTAGAAAAAAATTCCCTCTATTCCCCTCAGCATTGGAGAATACATTATCCTGATGTGGCTCCTCTTCTCAATAAAAAGTTAGGTACTTACATTTTTTAATTCAAATATCGCAGGTCAGCATAAGCTCTTTAGCCAATAACAATAGAGTTTCATTCCACAGCATTTTTAGTCATCTCTTAGGGGAACTCAAGTGCTGACAGATGAGCTGTTCACACCCTTTAGTTCATAATGAACAATCATCATTCTAGTCAAGGCTCTTTCTTATTTTCCTTCTTATGTTTTTTCTTTCAATTCATTGCTGATCCCCACAATCCATTTTTTCCCTCCCTTGTAGGCAGCCATTTTGATGAGTTTGATATGTTACAGAATATATAAATATCTTTGGAAAACACATAAATTGGTTATGTGTGTGAATGTGTTCATTTACATAAGTGGTATTGTACAATAGATCTCATTCTCTGCTGTACTTTTTATTCACTCAATGCTATCTTTTTAAAATGGTGCTGTATGTACTAATTAATTGCTTTTAACCACTGTATGCTACTCCATAACATGCATCCAACACATTTTACTTATCTATTCCCCTAATGATAGATCTAGTTTGAAACCAGCTCCTGGCTCCTACAAACTAGGTAGCCGACCCAGTGCTAAGTCTTGAGTATATACATGCTAAATTTCTCCAAATATTGCAAACTGATCTCATCAGTTCCAGACAGTCACTAACCTTGTCATAGGTTCCCAAATCTCACCAACACTTGGTATTATGGAAGGTTCTAATTTTTACCAACCTGATGAGTATAAAGGGATGTCTTGTTTTGATTTGCATTTCTCTGATTACTAGTGAGGTTGACCATTCTACTGTATATTTATTAGCCATTTGGAGTTCTCTTCTGTGAATTGCCTTTTCACATCTTTTCCCAATATTTAAATTTATTTCACTCCATAGTATATTCACTTTTTCTAATATAAAATGATTTGGGGTGAATCAGGATGGTTGCCTAGGTAGTATCCTTGGACTTAAAGTACAGCATGAAAGTTGGAAATCAGATTGTTTTGGGGAATTTCAGATAGTGAACACTGTTAAATTTGGGTTTGAATCAGAGTTTCACAACTTAATTGCTGGGTGAATACTTTCTCTCTGTGTGCACGGGTGTGTATATGTGTGTAAAATGAGGGAAAATAATGCTTGTGGCTTATCATGAAAGGCTTAATGTTATTCAATATAAGATGATTTATACAAGGTTTACAGTACAGTACATGGACAATTGTAGATGCTCCATAAAAATCAGTTTCTTCCTATTCTGTCTGGCATATATGAGGAACTCAATAAATGGAAGCTCATAATACTCATGTCATCATCATTATTGTCATTGTATGTTTAGGAGGGTTTAGGAAAAGCCTTGCTTGAAGAAGAACATGGATCACCTGTCTTCTTAAGATCTTTTCCAGTCCTATGTGTTCATAGAATTCACCCATATAAATTTGTGTAAACCCTAGTAGTGATGAATTGTCAGATTTCTTACATTCCCTCACAGGTCTGATAAATATTTGATGTTTGCTATTTTTTAAAATTCTTATTGCAGCTCAATAAGAAAAAATGATAATAAATAATTTTTAAAACTTTTATAAGATAATTTCTTTGAGTGTTTTCTATACTAATTTAAAAAATCACCAAATTAAGCCTAAAAAAATCCAGAAACTTTAACTGAGGCTATATTCCTCCCTTCCTTCCTTCTTTCCTTCCTTTCAGTGTGGGGCTAGTTATTTTTATAGCTTCTTTATAACCTACTACCTTATATTAGTTTTCCTTTGCTGTGTAATGAATTACCAAAACTTAGTGGCATAAAACAATACACATTTATTATCCCGTAGTTTCTGTGAGTCTGGAGTCTGGGCGTGGCTTAGTTGGTCCTCTACTTAGAGTCTCACCAGGCTGCAAGCAAGGTGTCAGCTGGACTGTATTCACATCTGGAGGCTTAACTAGGGAAGAATCTGTTTCCGAGTTCATTCAGGTTATTGGCAGAATTCATTTCCTTGCAGTTACAGGGCTGGTGGCCCTGGCTTCTTGTTGGGTGTCAGCTGGGGTTTGCCCTCAGTTCGTAGCAGCTGCCCCCAGTTCCTAGAGGCCACCTGCAGCTCCCTGCCACATGGGCTTTCCCATGGCTTGCTTCACCAAGCCAGTAAGGAGAGTCTCTACAGTAGTCTGCTAGCAAGACAGAGTCATATATAAACATAACAATCACAAGAGTGACACCTCATTACCTTTCCCATATTCTATCGGTTAGAAGTTGGTCATGGGTCCTGGCCACATGCAAAGAGAGGGAATTTCACAAAGGTATGCACCCCAGGGGACAGGAATCATGGGGGGCTGCCTTAGAGTGTCTGCCACATACCTCGCACACGCCTACATGTAAATAGACACATAAAGGCAAAGACAGGAAACTCTGCTGACTCATGTTATGCTCTGTCATACTTACTATCTTAAAAGTTTCTAAGTTAGGTAACTAATTCTTTACATTTATTTCTACCTTGAACTCTTATTTCTTAGCACATTTTTCTTATTGCATTATTTAATCCCAGTTTCCACATGAGTGCCTCCTTCAGTTTCTGCTTCTTTTCTTCTTTCCTTCTGCAAGCGCTCACTTAGCCCCCTTTATAGTTCCAGACACTATTTTAAGTACTGAGGATATAATGAAGTAAAAAAATACCCAGTAAGGCTTCATCTTCATAGAGCTCACAGGTTACAGGGGACTAGAATTATAAATGACAACTCAACATAATGTCACAAATGTTATCAGAGAGAAAGCCCAAGGTGATGGGCAGACACATGGGAGAGATACCCAACCCATTCTGGAGGGGAAAGGAAAGACTTCTCAGAGGAAGTGACCACAACGTTTTCAGTTAAAAGCCTAGAACAGAAGTAAAACAGTAGAATGTGAAAGTCTATACTGAGGACCAAACATTTTTTATGATCTAAACAGCAGGTAGAATTGCCTTTGGTTCCAACTGTCTGCTTGAAATTATAGCTTAAACCTCAGTCAATAAGTACAAAAAATTCTAGTGAGGCATTAGTAAAAATGAATCTATGAACAAACTCATGAAAAATTATATTATAACGTCATTGAATACAAATTATTATTAGCTATCTAAACTTGGGCAGAGCTCTTTACTTCTCTATGGCTCAGTGCTCTCATCTGTAAAATGAGTTGAAATTGGTAATTTCTAGGGTATTTAGCTGGTTCTAAATTCCATGATTCTATGAGTCTGTCTATAGAATGGCTTTACGTAAACATGAATGATGGTGCTGGAAGACACTTCCGCTTAAATCCAAACCTAGGTCTCTCAAGTCAGTTGAGGCAAGACCTCCACTAGCAGAGCCTTTGGAAATTATCGAAGACTCCCCCTCCTGGTGGATGCATTACAGAAAGGCATCCCTTCTTCAAGGCACACAGCTTTTCAAGAGCAGTGAGGGATGGATTTCAGAGCTTTGGATCTCTTGTACAGAGTGAAAAAGTATTTGATGGTCCTTTGTCCAGTGTTATTTCTGATCCAGTTCTGACCATTCAAGTCTCCAGCTTCACAAGAAATCAGAAATGTTCTGGAAGAGGATTAGGCAGTGATTTGTCCACTCTTACTACTGACCTCAGATACAGGTAAATTCCTGAACACTAGTTTAGGAAATGAAGTACTCTTGGATTTCTTTTTAACATTATTTATCTGGACACCTAACCTATTTGAAGGCAGAATTATATGTTTGTATATAAAAGGAAAACTATTTCATTTTTTCCCTTACCCAGTCTTTTTCAGGCTCTAGTATAATTAAACTTAAGACATTTGGGGAATGGTGAAATTATCAGATTTATAAGATGAAGGCCACCATCTAGCAATGCAGATTTACCATTTGCCCCTTCTAGGTGACAGCTTTTGTCACAGCCCTTCCTCTGCCCCACAGCCACCAGTTAGCATCAGCCAGCCCCCTTCCTGGGATCCCAGACATCCCTGTTGGCTCCTCCCAGGGACTCGCTACCAACCATACACCCTGTGATTCATCTCCTCAGGGTAGACTGCATCACTAGTTGCCTGGAAGCTATTCAGGAGGCATCAGGGCCATTTAGATCCCCATTGGTCTCAAAGGCCCAGTAAGCCCCACCCAGCAGGCATCTCTCCTTCCAATAATGGTTCATTTAGGTTCCCAAAATGCCCTAGAAGCTAAATGTCTTCTCACTAGCAGACTGTATGGACGTGCTGTATTTTTTGTTCAGTTTTGGCACTGAGCTGGGTAGTCACAGGCTGGGCGGATCCTGAAGGGGACCAACTTAAGTCTCATAGTTCTCCCAGAACATGACGCCCACCTCTACTATACAACAGAACCCAAGAAGGGTCTTTAAAATGAAAGCATAAGATGAGGAATATTATATATATTGAGTAATGTTTCATATATATAGGGGATTAAAACTTCTCTGATAATAGCAATTTATTGAGACCGAACTCAGAGAGGTGGTCAACTTTAATTATCATTATTATCAATATCATAATAGCTAATATTTATATTTATTAATCATTCACTATGTGCTGGACTTTTTGCTAAGCACTTTGCTGAATTGTCTAATCGTCACAATGGTAAAAAGTTGCTACCTACTCTTGTTTTATGTTAAGGGCAATCTCCTTTGTTTTACAAATAATTTTACAACAATTAATTAGTAAAAATGCTTGAGTAACTTCCTAGAAGGTGTTTAAAAATGAGATAGATGGATATGTACTGACACGGAAGGATGTTCAAGAGATATTTTAAATTGGAAAGCCCATCTAAACCAGACCAAAAGCTGTTGCAAAAAGAGTTTCTTTTCTGCTATTTTGAACTCCCTGCAAAATCATTCTTTTTTGTAAAGAGAAAATGTATATCTATATCATTGTACAAAAAAATAGATATTTACTTACAAGAAGTGTTGATTAAATTGTTAATACAGTTAATTCTAAAGAATGAGATAGAGAAGAGAAGGAAGGGATGGACTCTTCTCATTTACTTTACTCAAGTCTTTATAATTGCAATTTATTTTAACTACAAACACTACATTGATTTTTGTAATGTAGAATTTTTTTAAGGTAAAAGTAAACGAATAAAAGATGGCACAGTCTCATCAGCTTCTAAGCATTTTCTTTATACTACCCAAATGAGTATTTCATCTAAGTTTTAAAGCATCAATATAATGACAAGCTTATAAACATTCACAGTTGCCTAAAGCTAAATAAACCTAACAAAAGTAAAGAAGTCTGTATCTATTTTTTAATTGGCCTAAACAGATTGCTCCAAGTAGAGTCTGCTGGCAGTTAACAAATTTCTTGTAACAATTTAATAATGATAATGATAATTATGACCAGCATTTATACAGCAATTATTAGATTTGCAGATTAAAAAGCATGTTCACTTGTATTTTTTATTTGACCCTTAGAGTGACTCTTTTACAAGCCAATTTATCCTAATAATAATAGCAGTCATATATATTGAATACTTGCATTCCCCTTTGCCAGGTACTGTACAAAATACTTGACATATGCTATCCCATTTAATCCTCAAAACAACCCGACTGATCTGGCATGTATTAGATTCAACAACAAGTTACAGAAAATAAATAAAAACAATAGCTCAAACAAAAGAGAAATGCAATTTCTTTCTTCTCTAAAAGCCTGGGCAAATGATGTAGAGCATTGTGGTTATTCCATGATTGTAAGAGACTCAGGCTCTAGCTCTTGCTCTGCTATCCTCAATACATAGCTTGTATCTCATTGTTCAAGATGACTTTTCCAACTCCACTCATCATGTCTGAATTCCAGCCTGCAGGAAGGGAAAAAAGGAGGGAAAAGGGCATCGTTCTTCTTCTTTTAAGGACAGTTTCTAGAAGTTGCAGATATTACTTCTATTTTTATCCCTTTGGTCAGAAGTTAATCACATAAACACACCTAGCTGCAAGGGAGGCTGGAAATATGGACTTTATTTTGGACATCCTGGTATCTAGGCAACTTTTGGTGGGTTTTTCTAATAAAGAAGGGAAGAATGGATATTGGGGTAAAACAACCAGTCTTAGTCATGGTATGTTGTCATTCTTATTCCATAAGTGAGAAAACTGAAGAACAGAGAAATTAAGAAATATATCCAATGTTACATAGCTAGTAGGCAATAGAGTCAAGTTTGTTTTACTCTGACACTCATACTCTTTCCATCATGGTACACTGTCTCTCGTACTCTCAATTAATCTATTTCTCCAGATACTTAGAATTCAACTAATCAGATAAAAGTACTTTTTAACCAAAAGGCCAACTAGCAAAGTTTTGCTCTTGGTCTGAGTATTTGTTGGCTGCATTACTTATTCTGCTTAGGAATAAACAGATACTTTATGCATGTTTACTTTTGGGCAATATATAGTTTAAAAGTAGAAATTCCTAGGATAAATTATAACATTTCCACCTAATAACTGTAAAAATGACAATCAGTAAAGAATAATAAGGAAATCCTTGCATAAAGAGAAATAGCCTCCCCTATACCTATCAAGAAGACTGGCTTGCACCTCAATATTAGAAACTGTGACATATATAAGACTGAAATAGACCAGATAAAGAGATGGATGACACTAGTTTAATTATTCAATAACAAGTTAATGCAGTTACCTAATTGAATGTTATGTATCTATTTGTTTTAGGCTGTAACAGAAGTAAAGGAGATCTGTGTTCCACTACAGCTGCACTGTCTATTGGACACTTGAAATGTGGCCAGTCCAAATTGAGAAGTGCTGTAAGTGTAAAATGCATACAGAATTTTGAAGGCTTAGATATAATAAACATAAGAATGTAAAATAACTCATTAATAACTTTATATTGACTACATGTTGAAGGGATATTTTAGATGTTTGGAGTAAATAAAATACATCATTAAATTTAATTTCACCTGTTCTTATTTTTTAAAATATGGCTACTAGCAAATTTCCCTGCTGGCATTAGAGGCTCACGTTATAATTCTTTTGGACAGTGATGGTTTATACAAACAGAAGCAAAGAAGAAGACGAGGACAGAAAGTCTCTACCACTGCCCAAGAGGAAAAAAAAGGTCTTGCTCTGGAGGGCAGTGAATTTCCCAGTGATGAGAAAGAGGCACGCTGTTTCTGCATAGCAATATTTCAACAGGATTTCTAAAGACTTAGTTAATATCCTCTGGAAAACTATTCCATAACCATCCCATTCCCTTTTAAAGGACTCCACCCTCAGGGAGGAGAAAAAGAGAGAGAAAGAAAGAGAGAGAGAGAGATAAGAGAGAGATTGAGAGAACTTTCTGATAACTCATTTGACTTCCTAGGTCTTCCGACAGGGGAAGGATTGTCTGGAGGAGGAGAAAAATGCATTTCTGGTTGTTGGAAAAAACATACTTCAGTGGAAGTAAATGCACTGATATTGAATCAGTTATGATGCTTTTAACTGCAAATATTAGAAAAGTTGGTTTGAGCAATAAGGAAACATATTGCTCTTAACATATTGCTTCTTAACACGAAGGCCAGAGATAAGGCAGTCTCTGGGTGATCAGGCTTCTGCTCCATTTCCCTGCAGGTTTTTCTGGCTTTGTCTTTCTAGGTGTGTTGGCTTCATCTTCAAATTATGTTTAATAATTTATTATAATAAATTAGTGGCTTCATTTCTTCTTTTTATTTTATTTAATTCTTAGCACATTTTTAATCATTAAAAATTCCCCAAACATAATCACATAAATCTGCTCACAGGTTGTTGCTGGCATTCATTTCTTCACTTACTGAGCATCAAAAATGTGCCGGCACAACACAGTTCTTGCTCTTCAGAGCTCACTGTCTCTCTCATTAGATAAAATAGAGAAATGCACACAAATCATAGCCTCAAGTTTGTGAAAATGGAAGAGCTCTTCAATATACTTAAAGCCACCCATAGCCTAAACATACTTCTAAAAGTTTACATCTTTGAGAATCAGCAACCAAATTGGGTGGAAGAGACAAATTGGTCAGTCCAAGTTATTCCTGACAAGAAACTTGTATCAATAGATTTTTCTGTTCTTGGTGTAGATCCTTCAGTGACTAATGTTTGTGGAACTGTGTGGTGATTCTTGCCAGACATCTTTATCAAAACAGGAGAGTAAGGCTTTAATTCTCCATGAACTTGTTTTTTTCTTTACGCCCAGCAAAAACATTAAGGGGGCTCTCTAGAGCGTAACTCTAGGAGGAAGGCCAGGCTGGGCCCAGATGCCACCTGATTTTACTGCCGTGACATGATTTCTCAAAGCATGTCCAATGGTTCCTGATTGGTCAGGGGCTCCAGGGAGAAATAAATCATCCCCTCCTTTGAAGTGGTGAAGCATTTCGTCTGACACTCTCATATGGCACTTGAGATCCCTTGCACATTGAACCAGACAGTTCTTGGTTCCAGTTCCTGACTTGGCGATTTTGGATTTTGGATCATCTCACACGTGATGATTAGGTTCCTTGTGGAAGTCATCACTTTAATTCTTTGTGAAGTAGATTTCGTTTTGTTTTAATGCCCATTTGCATCCTGTGGAAACTGAAGCTCAGAGAGTGAATGACTTTGTAACATCCCAGCTCAAGCTCTTTACTACAAGTATTTGGGAACCACAGTGACTCATGGTCTAATTGCTTCTTCAAGAGGTCCAAGGATCTAGGAATTCCATGATCATTGCACAATGAACCTTCTATAACTTCATCAAGGAATTCAGTTGGGAGGAGGGAGAGTGGCTTCCAGAAACATCAGGAGGAAACAAAAACCAAGCCCCATCTCCACTCAATTTTCCAGTTTCTCAGTGTCAGGCAGTGGATTGTCAGAGTTAGGCTCCCACTCATTTTCTGCTTTAACGTTCAACAAGAAGACATAGGAATTCTCTACCTCCTAGAAGTCAGTCAGTAAATATTTGTTAAAAGAATAAATGAATGAATGAGCCCAGATTTTCTCATCCTGGAGATTGCTATGAAGTTCCATCTTCAAATATTGGTTTAATTTCAGGCCAGTCTCACAAAGAATAACCAGCTGGTGTGATACAAGGGTGCTAAAAGTTTTCACATTTTGGGTTTTATTCTAAAGCCCTTATTAAGTTTACATTACCCTCCCTCCACTGCAGATAATTTTATCCCAAGACTAGGGGAAAACAAAATGTCTTTAGTGCTCCTCAATTTTACCACTACTTTTGACCAGGAACTAAGAGAGAAAACAAAATGTAATGAGGATGGCTGGCTCACGTTTAGTTGGCTCTCTTCAGGTTGAGAAGGAAGATGTTTCTTTTGATTTAGGGCAGACCTTTGGACTCTATGCAGATAAGCAAACTACAGAGGCATTCTTCTTGGCATTCTAAGTGGAACTGGCCCTTGAAGCTGCTGAATCTTGGGTGGCATACTTGAAGTCTTCAACCACTCAGTTGAATGTGGTTGTGTTATCAAAAGTGACTCAGTTTTGAACCCTTTGTAAATCATGGGAGTCTTCTCCTTCTGGTATGCCGAGAGACCACTCCACTCCATTTCCAGTCACACTAGGCCCTTTGCCTTAACAGATAGATCTTACCTAGTGATACAGACAACTGTCCCCATTGATGCTTAATGTTTTTAGTGGTAAATTTATAACACACACACAATATTTACAGCAGTGAATTTACAAAACTCACACATACATATATGTAGGTAGATATATAGATGAAGACTAAGATTAATACCTTTCTATTTTATCACTTACAACAATCCATACTCATTAGCAATTTTTCCACAATACTCTTGATCCAGAGGTAGAGTCATTACAAACAAACTGAGGGGCCCATGACAAGAGAGGATTTCCTTTCCTCCAAACTACTCTCTACCACATATCCTGCCATCCTATCTCTATATCCTTTTCCTGCTCTAAAAGGGAGAAAAACACAAAAGCTCTTCTAAGGATACTTTTCAATGATTAAAATCCCCACCATCAGAAGTATATATTTCTTTGATATAATGTGTTCCCTCTTAATGATATATAGATTACTCTGGAGAGAAGTTGAAAGTTTGACCTTGTCATATTAGTCTTTTATATGGACAGATAAGAGTGCAAAGACCATGAAGATGCTAAATAAATCCTCGCAGTGGTATTGGTGGTAAATAAAGCTGTAATAGGCAATTTGGAGTATCACGGAAAACCTTTGCTCACTGAACATTATGGGCAGGGCTGGCACTAAGACTTTATTTTTTGCCTCTTGCATATGGCTAGTGAGGAATAGGAATGTGCTATAGAATCATAAAAGCACTTAGCATAACACCTGGTACTGTCAAACTTTGCTGAATTTTTTATTGATATGAGTTATGTGAACGAAAGACTAATTGTTAAAACACCCAATATCAGGATGTATTTCGCAGTAAGGTTTTGGAGTCAGGAACACTAGGGTTCTTATACCAGCTTTGCTACTGGTTAGTTGTATAAACCTCAACCCTTACAGCCTTATTTTCAGTTAAAAATGGATTTAAGGACACCTATCTTCAGTGTTGCATATTAAGTAACACAATGTATATCAATTATTTAGCACAATGCAAATTCATTTAAATAATAAAGATAGTGAAAATAATGATTATGATGACAACAATGATGATATTTTATATTTGAGAAATACTAGTCAAGATTTTACCCTTTTCAGTTTCCCTATTTTTATTAAAAGAAAACCCCTTAGATCCCTCAGTAAAGGTATCTATGATGTAATAATAATAAAATTTTTTAACATTAGTTTATTTTGACTTGACTTGATAAGTCCATATTCCCAAGGCCCAACCTGGATCTAGAATTACTGATGACATTTCACGCATGCTTTGAGCTCTTTTCAATATAAGCAAGTTAAAGTTTACATATCGTCTTATTTATTTCCTCAGCAGTTTGTGAGCCCCTTGAGTTCCACCCTGGGTGCTTGCCTACTCTATGCTTTCTTCTTGACACAGACCATTTCCACAGAATGAACTAAGAGTGATTCCTTGCCCTGGGTCTATATACTCAACCACCTACTTGCTGTCTCTATCTGAATGATCCTCTCCACTCCACCATTACTTCCTCTGAGCCCTTAGTATTGAGTTCAGATATCACCCTTTCTAGGAACCCTCCCTTTCACAGTGGTTTAAGAGCTCCTCTTTTGAGTGCTTCCCGTATTACATCGTATACTTTGCGTAAACATGACTATTTGGTGCCTCATATGACTCATACGTACTTAGCGTGTGAGAAATAGTTAATGTCACTTTGTTCTTCCATCCCTTTCTACCTATATTCAACACACATATGGTCTACTTACCCTATCCATATTGAACATGTCTCACAGGTTACTATTTACTTAATCTATGCTTAATACATCTTCTGAGTTGCACCCATCCAATTTGTTTTCTTGTCTTCCATAGCCTAATTAACTATTCTAAAACAAGACAGCCTACACACATTATAGATTATGTATTTTTATCATCCAATACCACCAATTTGCAATATTATCTCTTTCTTCTCAAAAGAGACCTATGATCTTATAATGTTGATGATTTACCTTTGAACCTCGTCCAGGTATTAAGGATTTCTAGTTTAGACGATAAACAATCTGCTCCTTTTACTCTCAAGGTGATTTACAGAAGTGAAGTTAAATGGCAACTTGGACAAGTAATTTACCCTCTCTGGGCTTCAGTTTCCTCGAGAATAAAATTAGTATATTATAATTATATCAGATAAATGTCAATGCTACCCTTTAAGCCTCATGAATATGGAGGTAAGTTCAAATCTTGTTGGTTTAGCAGATCATACAGAATGACCACCTTCTAGGGCTAAGGATAGGAGGCAGCAGGTAGCCAAGTGAGCACTCCAAAAACCCCCCTATAAGAAAGAAATGCTGGCTGCCATAGAATGTTCTCAAATTTTCAGTGCAGTAGGCCTGCCCATGCTCTTTCATAAAGACTTGGTAACTAGTTGACCAGCTGTGTAGGGCAACCAACCATCCTGGTTTGCCCAGGATTCTCCTGGTATTAGCAGTGAAAGTTCCACAACCTGGGACACCTCTCAGTCCTAGGCAAACCAGCAGGGTTGTTCATCCTATTTCTCAGCCTTCTTAAGCATCAGTTTCCTCATACATAAAGGGGAGATGTAGATGCATTCATCATAACACTGTTATACGGTCTAATGGTGCTAATGTAAGTAGAATGCTTATCAACAGTGCCTTCATTATGAGATTATTATTATGTTTCTACGCCACCAATCTAGTTTTTGGTTTTATTATCCATGGGTGAGCTTGTGTTCACTTTTATTTTATTTTACTTTATCTTATCTTTTATAGGAACACATGTAAGCTATCAGAGAATGCAAGCGGTTTCTCCTAAAATCACTGGTGTTGCTGTTTGTGTGTGTGTGTTTGATAATACACAAACACACAGCATTTGAGGTCCTCATAACCATGATTTTGATTGCTCTATTTCAGTGGTTCTCAAAGTGTGGTCCCTGGACCAGCAGCAGCAGCATCTCCTGGAAACTTGTTTGAAATGTAAATTCTCAGGCTCTACACCAGACTTACTGAATCAAAAGCCATGGGAGTGGGACCTAGAAAACTGTGTCTCATCCAGCCCTCCAGGTGATTCTACTGCATGTTCAAGTTTGAAATCACTGCTCTATTTCACAGTTTACAACTGTCTAGACCACAAGCTGTGGCCGAGGCCCACTTCACAACGAGGTGATCTGTTAAAACAGTGGCTAAATTATTTTTGAGAGAGTGTAAGATTTTGAAGGTATAAATCTTTTCCTCTTTAAATATAAATCACTTAAAGGATAGATTTTTATCCTCTGCATATTCTTACACACAGCACTTAACTGCTGTGGGTTAAGGTTCAACCAACACATGGTGATGACAGTAGCTTCAGTAAATGTCTTCCAGGCAACTTACACTAGCTCCCTATAGTTCACTGTAATGGAATAAAATTAGAATAGGTAAAATTTCCCCTACTAACCCAATATGATATTCATCTTAAACTAAGAGTTTTGAAACATTTCAAATAAACACAGAGTAAAATTTTCGGTAAGTGTAGGTGAATTTGACAGTTACATTCTGAATAGCTGGTTTTATGGTTTACAGCTGTTTAAATTTAAGCGTTGCAATTTGGATGCTTAGTTACCTTCTCCCCTGTGAGATCTCCTTGACTACTCTCTGCTTTTATTCATCCTTGTAGCAACGACTTCTTTAGTGGTAGTCTAATTTCATTCTCAGTGTGGAATTAAAATGAGCAGTGAAATGTAAACAATGTCTATTGACTTGAAATAAATATGTTTTAGACACAAGGTCTCTATCAAGATGTTCAAAGTCTAAAAACTTTTTTTAGAGTGTAATAGCTACACCCAAGTTTAAACAAATATACTTCTAGTAATTATATTGCACATAATTTAATGCTAAATTATCTGCTTCTAAAAGTCAAGCCTTAATGTTTGTGGGCGTCTCTTTTCAAAGGATTGTTTTAGCTACTGAGAAGGTTTCTCCGGCATACTCATCTCACTTTCTTTTCCTTTAATTTGAAGTACTTTTTTGAGTTTGCAAAGGAATCTCTTTCTTGAAATCCTATTTCTGGCACAGATATGAATTCAGATGAGTGAGAGAACTGATGAGATGCAAAGAGAAAGAGAGTGCTATTAATCTAGGTAACAACTACACTGTGTTTGTTGTAAGTGGTTTATTATGCATTATCTGCAATATCTTAATACTTAGAAAAGAAGTGATTACTATGCCTTAGAGGGGCATCTCTTCTTATACCCCCCAGGTGTGATTCTATGACCTATTTTGAATTGAATAGAGAGATAAACATTTTTAATGTCTATAGAGAATCAAACAAGGATGTTTTCTAGCAGAATTGAAAAGAATCGAGACTGAGAGGCTGTTTCTGGACAATTAATTGAAATTTACAAGTCCTAAGATCTGATACTGGGTGGGGTCTTTGCTCATTCCAGAGCCTATTCTCCTCCCATGTATTATTTCTCTATTGCTGCATAACTTAGTGGCATAAATCAACAGCAATCATCTATTATTATTATTATGACTTTTCATGGTTTTGGAGGTTGACTGGACTCAGTGACGTAGCTGTCACTTGGGGTGTGTCATGTGGTAGCATGTGGTAAACCAAATAGCTGGTACTCCTTGAGCACCTCTCTCTATCATTATGTGATCTCTCCAGCACGACACGCTTCAAGGAATTAAATTTCCAACATGGCAGCTCAGGGATCCAAAGGCACACAGAGGTTTCCAATCAGCTTTGTAGTTCCTTATTCTTAAATTGGAACACACTGCCAAGGATCAGCAGGCATTGGAGGAAAGTGTCTAACACAAAAGATAAAGATTAAAACAAAACAAAACAGAAAAAAGAAAGGAACTCAGAGGAAATGGATATAATAACATATTATACAGGCTTACTATTTTCCAGGTACTGTTCTAAGTGCTTAGGATATATTAATCTTATTTGTACTTCTCAACAACTGTATGCAATGGGTACTCTTATTATTTCTATTTTACTGAGAAAACGGATAAGCAGAGGTCAGGTAACTTGCTCAAGGTCATTGGTCATGATCAATGGCAGTACTGGCATTTGAAGTGGCTGCAGAGGCGAAGCTCCTAACCATTACACCATATTCTAGAACCCATTCATGAAGCAACAGGAAAATTCTCTATACATAATATCTTCAGAGACAAAAGCAGATTTTGCACCCATGTGACAAGACAAGAATGCTATTTAAACGAAACATTCAGAAAAAAAGAGTTCTTTAAAATTAAAAAGAATGTAACAGTACGAATAAAACAAAAACTAGAGGGACTGACACAAATTTTGAGGAAATCTTTCAGAAATTCTAATAAAAAGCAAAGAGATGGAAGATAGGATAGAAAAGACAAGAAAATTAGAGGCTTCATATCCAGTTAATAAGAGTTCCACAAACAGGGAAGAGAAAAAACAGAGGTGACAACATTATCAAAGAAGTAGCAGAATAAAAATGGAGCTGAAGGACACATTTTCAGATTAAAGGGACCTATCAAGGGTCTAGCACAGTGAATGAAGAAAGACCCATATCAAGGCTCATCATCAGAAAGCCAGAGATAAAGGCAAGACGTTACATTTTCCAGAGAGAAAAATCAGCTCTCATGACAAGGATTTAGAATCAGGATCAGATTCCATTGAACTTCTCAACAGCAACATGGGCCATATTCCATTTGGAGCACTGCCTTCAACATTCTGAGGGACGGCAATTTCCAACCCTGAATTCTGTACCATGCCAAACCACAATCAAAGCCGAAAGATAATTTCTGACGTGCAATACCTCAACACATTTACCTCTTACGTCCTCATTCTCAATAGGCCACTGAACCACTTGGTTCTTCAAAAATGAGAGAGTAAATAAAAGGAAAGCATGAAATCCAAATTATAAGGGATAGATTACCAATGAGAAAGAATGGGAATACTCAGGATAAAGGACAGAGGAAATTTCCAGGACCACGGCAGTGCAGCAGGCCTGGAGCGTAGAAGGACAGACAGCCACAGGAAGACTGTCTCTACGAAAAAAAGTAATGCTGATAGTTCACCTAATGTGTCTGATTTGCCAAAGAGTTTAACAGCCGTGTAAGAAAATTGAGGGTGTGTGAATAATAGGTACACAGGAGACTAAGGAAACAAAATAGCACAGGGCTATTTTAAAGTCCAGGGAAAACAAAAATTAATACTAGAAAAGAAATGTAAATTACAAAACATGGTGTGGTTCAGCCGTGAGTGATATGCACAGTTATAGTGATATGAATATTAAATACCGATTTAAATCGTAAGTATGCCATAAATATAGTGGGAAGATGGGAAGAGGAACATGTATTTGCGGGGGTGGCAGGAGAAATGCATCAGATCTCTTAATCTCCCATTTTTGTGCAGGGAAATCAATCGACAATAATATCTCAGATTGAAAAGTCAATAGAGTGAGCAGGTAGTAGAGAAGTTTGGGGATATATTTTATAAACAAATCAAGTGTTGAAAGTCCTGCTTTTGAGGTGGGGCAATAGAGCAGGGGCAAGCTCTTTTTATTAAAAGCCATAAGTGCTATTTTACTTTTTAGAAGTGTGCATATATGTATTACTCTGATAAAATTAAAAGTTAAATAAAATGAGAGCTCACTGAGACAATATTTGTCAGTGTCTCTCTACAGTATCTATAGTAACTGTGAATAGAAACAGAGAGCGGTTGCCTCTCTTGGTGTGATTGTGGATTCACCTGAAAACATCCTGTTGTAAGAAGCCTAAATTCCCTTTATATAACAGATTTCTTTCCACTGAGGCATTAAAGGCCACTTGTAAATTGCCCCTGTTACCTAGAGTAATAACGCACTGAACTACCATCAGTCATTAATTTTCAAAGGAGTTCATCAGATAAGTGTGCACCATTTAGGAGCGCCCTGAGGAAATGAAGGCAAAGACTAAAGCATTCAGTGGGTGTAGAGAGTGAGGTAAATACGATGCTTGGGGCCCCACCTGGAAGCCCTGTCTTGAAAGGACAGAGCTGGACTGGAAGAAGAGAGGTCTGTAGGGGCAAAGTGGTGTCTATTGGAGAGGTTGGGCACCTGAGAAACGGTGGGAAGATTGAAGCATAGCATCCAGAAGGATATGTTTTTCTATTTCACAGGTTTGCCAAGAGCTTGTTTTGCAAAACTAAGAACATTCGTCATTTCAGCCATTTAATAAACACACTTTGATTTAAATATTTGTAGACGTGTAAGAAGCATCTTAATTCACTGTGGAAAAATTTCAAAATAATAACCTCTATTTCTAAATCTGTTTTCTCCTGGAGAACATTTGTTGACTAGATCTAACCCAGCAAGTTCTGGCCCAAACTGAAGAAGCATGAGGGAGAAAGAAGACAACGCATTTTTAAAGTGTAGTAGGAGAAAGAGGGCTTGTTTTTACGGCTCATTGAAAACTTGGGAATATTGTATTTGAAAATAAATTTAGGCAAGATAGCTTGCTATCTTGTCCAATCTTCTAAGCAACACAGTAACACTGCAGCTGATTCAAGTTAAAACGTTTGGGTTTCTCTCCTTTAAGTAACTCGTTAGCTCACAAGAGTGTTCTCTCAGCAACGTCTTTGAATTGGTGCCTGACTTCATGCAATACATATCTTTTTCATTATTATTATTATTATTTAAAAAGTAATTTAAAAAAAATCTCTGAGCTGTACTCCCTTTTCTTCCTTCTCACAGACGATTTTTTTCCTTTGAGAAATACATCTAGTATCATCTTCATCTCTTAGTCCTCCAGCCCTGCTCACGACTTCTTTTCATCATAAGGCTCTTTCCAACTAACTTTCCTATGAAGTAGAAACTACCCTTTAAGGATATTAAAACCGTGCTATGGGTTTTAATATTTTTGGAGAGCAAGTTGAGAATACATTTCAAACATTTTAAATATCCATAGTCAGTAATTTTGAGGAATAAAACCTAAAAAGATAAACAAACACACATAGATATTTGCATTATTGAACATTGAACTGAAATTACTTAAATGTTCATTAACAGTGGATTGGTGAAATAAGTGCAATACAATTCCTGTACTATGCAGCATTATAAACAGTGAGGTGGAGATTGTCTGTCTATATACCTATCTAATCATCTGCTTATCTTTATATATTTTAAAGTGCTCAAAGGTATATTGTTAATTGAAAGAGTATGGTATGACCCCATTTTTATCTTCAGAAAATGTGTATGTGTACCTAATCCATATAAATATCTGGAAGGATGTACATGAAAATGTTCATAGTGGTTTTCTTTGGCTGCTTAGGAATATGAGTGGATTCCTTTTTCCTTTTTTTTTTTCTCACATCTTAATGAATTGCCCAATTTTGTTTTATCACAAATAGACATTATTTTTTAATTATAGAAAGAATAAATGATTTTTACTTAAAAATACATACTCTGGGAAACTACTTTTCAACTTAAGTTCTTTACAAGTCCTTCCTCCTTCCAATAAAGAGTTTATGCTATTCTCAATATTTTCAAATTAACTATCGGGGAAAATAGCTAAACAGCTTTTGAATCATAAAACAATAGTCTTGGAAGCAACTCCCAGCAATTGTCTGTATCTTTGAGCAAGACAATAATTAAGTTAAATACTTTTATCCATTTTCCACGGGAATATATTTAGGGGCAGTGGTGGGAGTATAATTAAAAGGCCACCATGAATCTTAAATGGGGACAGCAATGCTCTTTGGACAGAGGCAGTAACTGCTTTAATCAACTGAGTGAAGATCACTGATAAAAACATTTACTGTATGTGCATAATATAAGTCAAAATCTCACTGCTCCATTAACAAATTGGGAAATAAAGTATGCCTACTTTTCAAGAACTCTGGAAATACAATTGTGACTTTTAAGAGTTTCCAGAGTAAAACAGAGGTCTGTGCAAAAGGTTTGATGATACCACACAAATATTTTCTGCTCATCAGCATAAGGCAGAATAACTTGATTAGGATAATTGACCACAGGGAAACTGGAGCCTCTAGAACATAAAGAAAGGTTCCATTGACCTGCAAACCTCAAACCCATTGAAATGGAAATGAGGCAGATTTGCTCAGAGCTTTCAGAGCTCCCAATGTCAGTTCCTAGTTTTAACCAAATTTTCTTTCCTGGCAGCAAATATGTATTACCTTTGCAAAAATTTCTACTTTTCTACTTGGGTTCATCGTTACTGCTCTTACTACTAATGAGGACAAGGAGCTTGGTTTAGGTCCAATTTAAGGTCTGTGGAAATTAGTTTGGTTTCCTTCCAGACCAAGCCAATGAAAATAACTAGTTCCATTCACTTATTAGCCCATATAAACAAAGCCAGTTTTATTCTGGGCATAATGCTTATCTGTGTGATTGACCTGCTCTGAAGCGGAGGGAAAGACAGAAACTATGAAAAGCAGAAACTGAAAAGTTGGCCTATTTCCTCAAGAGCTAACAGTGTTCCAGAGCAAAGAGAAATATTACTCAAATGAGCTGAAGCTAGGAGTGATACGCTCTCTGGTGTTTTTGACCTTTGAATATAGGAAAATTAAAGCAATTTTACTGTGCAGTCCACGAGAACAATTTTTCTTAGTTTGTACTCTGTTTAAAGATACACAGAAATGCAAATATATTGTTCACTAGGACACTGCTTCCATTTTGAAAACAACACCTCTCTCTCTTTCCCAAAGTGTGTAAAACACATTTCTTTTTAAAACTAAAGTAAATTACCATTTATTTTATTTTGAGATCTTTAAAATAATTCTAGTCATACTTAAGTTATTAAAAAATGTCCTTGTAGTCTAACCAGCACTGAGAAATACTGGTTTATTAATATGGGCATTAATTTTGAGATGGTATATTACTTAGTCTCCAACAAGCCACTATAGAATTGACCAAAAACAGCTTCTCTCCATTAGTTGTCTCTCTTCAATAAATAATTTTTAATAAAAAAATACATCAGCTTGGTGGAAAATGCAGAATACAAAGGATATGCAATGAAAAGTGTGCCTGCTGCCTGTCTAGTCCAGATTCCCATCTCGAAGTATCACTATTTGTACTTTCTTGCTTATTTTTTCAGAAAATTTCTGTCCATACACAGCATTCATATGTAACAAATGAATATATAAAACACACACAGAGATAAACATCTATATGTCTCACATATGTGGATTTTCTTCCTTATATTCTGTAGTTTTATTTTTCTCTTTCTTTACTCCTTTAGTCTTTTTTTAAATTTAAAAATGTGTCCTAGAGATCATTCCAAATAAGTCCACATAGCACTACATTATTCTTTCTTATGACTTCATAATATTTAATTATATGGATGTACCATAATTTATTTAATCAGTTCTCATGGAAGGATAGATGCTTCTTTTTCCTATAAACGATGCTTCGATAAACACTCAGATATATATGTCTTTGCATATATGTGTACATAAGTGTAAGTAGGATAAAGTTATAGAAGTAGAATTGCTAGGTCAAAGTCTCTACCTTATTTTAAAATCTCCCTGTTTAGTAGATTTGACAAAATTCTGTCTTTTCACTGGACAGATGAACATAAGGAAGACATTCCTGGCAAAACCAACAATGTGTTCAAAGACATAGAAGCATGAGAGAGCTTTTTGTTTTTCATGTCCTTTCTCCCTTGCCTTCTTCCTATTCTTCCTCCATTCTTTCTACCTTCGAAACATATTTACTGATACCTATAATGTGCTAGAGAAATGTGCCTTCCTTATATCACTGCTTACGTGACATAGCTTTGTCATGTAAACCAAGGAATTCACTGTATAAAACAGAAACAGTGATGGGCATTGTTTTAAGGCCAGTAAAACACTCATTTTTGAATGTTCAGTGCCTAGAAGATCAGCATGTGGATGCTGTTAAACCAGAGAGAAAGGATCGCAACAAACTTACACTCCCTTAAAAAACACCCAACTTCCAGTTCCTGAAAGGATTTGCCACCAAGTTGTGAAGCGGATGCCTTCTAGAGCAGTTAAGGTCTCAAGGCAACTCAGTTCAATTCTGCAAGTATTTATTGCCTGCCTACTCTTTCTCAAGCCCACATGGACTGTAAAAGGAATTCTATACTGTTGGTGCCTTCCAGGGACCTGGCAGTGAGAGAATATATCTGCATAAACAAGGTGTTTAATGAAAGGGCCCTTTTGGGGCCTCATTCTAACTTGAAAAAACTTTATCATATCACTTCTCACATGACAAAGCTACGCCATGTAAGCAGTGATATAAGGGAAGGCACATTTCTCTAGCACATCATAGGTATCAATAAATATATTTTGAAGGTAGAAAGAATGGAGGAAGAATAGGAGGAAGGCAAGGAAGAAAGGACGTGAAACACAAAAATAATATCCAGCATGCACCAGCCAAAAAGATTTCTTACATGTCTTATTCATCTTTGTATCTCCATCAGTCAAATGATGGCCCCAAGTTCACAGCTTATGACCCATCTACCTTGAATGATTTGCTTTTCTCTGCAACACACACAGCTCTCTCATGCTTCTATGTCTTTGAACACATTGTTGGTTTGGCCAGGACTGTCTTCCTTATATTATTAGTCCCCCTAGCAATAGCCTACTAATCTTTGCATTGCTGATTTAAGGATCATTATTTTTCCTTTTACCCAGGAAGACACACCTTCTCCTTCCCCCACCCCTAGTCTCCCATGCTGCAACCCAGGCAATATGCTAACTTAATGGCTTATATTGCATCATTAAACGCTTGGTAATAATAGCAAATGATCACAGGGCTTGCCATGTGTAGGTACTCCTTTAAGCAGTTTACATAACTAACTTATTTAATTCTCACAATAACCATGGGAGTAGGTTTGCCATTATTATCATTTCCATTTTCAGATGTGGAAACTGAGGCACTGATAGGTTCAGTAACTTGTCTAAGTTTAATAGCTAAGTGTTGGCACCAGACACTCGGGAATGCTATGGGAGACTAACTAAAGGCTTGAGCAGATGTTTATATTACACATGAGGCTAGGCATCATGATTCTTGTTTTTAGAGAGGAGGCTCAGAGGCAAAATAACTTGTTTAAGGTCACATAGCTCAAGCTTTGAACTTGGCAAAAACAAGTTCAAAATTAAGTTTAACTCCAAAATGCATATGTTTTCTAATGTCTATGCTTCACCTTGAATAAAAGTCCTGCCTCTCCCTAGGGCATGACTCAAGTCTCAGTCTGTATTTTTCAGCTGCCGTGTTTGCCTTCTGAGCATCTATTTCCTCTTTTTCTAGCAGCTCCCTGTTATTTCTTCAAGGATCTACCTCCTCTCACTCTCAGTCTATGGAGGAAACACAGGAATTGCGTTGCTGTTATGTTACATGTCTTCTTCCCAGGAAGATTTGACGTTCCTTGAGAACAGAGACAGTTTCTTCTCCTTCTTTCTCTTCCTCTTCCTCCTCCTCTTCTTCTTCATTTCTTCCTTATCTTCTTTTTTGTGTAGGTGAATCTCTCATGCATGATACATAGTAGAAGTTGAAAATATTTGTTGAATGAATGCCTTGCACATGGTACTGGCGCACTCAATATTTGTGGGATTGAACTGTTTGTTGAATAAGACAGCAAATAAAATGGGCCTCACCAAAGTGTTGGAATCTCATTAGGCAGAGAAAGGTCAAGTGTGTGCCCCAGGTATATTCTACTTCTTTGTACCATTCAAAGACAGAGTTTCTGAGCCACTGGAGGTTTCTGAGGCAGTTTTCTTGGGAGGGCCTATGTAGAAGACTTGAGCATAATCCAACCTGTTAGACATAAAGAAGCAATGATGCTGACAAATTCCACATCTTAGAGGAAAAAAATCAACATTCTCCAGACGGAGGAGTAAAGAGATTACAACACTTATCTGAATGGCAAAAGGATAGTAATCCCTATGCTGTATTAGCCTAAATTTGGTTAAGACACTTAGAGTTTCTAAAAAGAAAAAAGATTACGATGTCCAGCCATCCTCTACTTTCCTGTAAAATTCCATTTTTTTCCATTGATGATCACTTTTAGACTTCTCAAAAAGGATAAAATATCAAATTCCTTCAAAAAAAATTTTCGAGGAGCCTGCTCTGCTGTGCCCCAAGCACATACTTGGTTTTCCTTTGGGATTGTTGCGTACTGCCTCTGAGAAGAAAGGCAACAGTGATGCAAGTGCCACCCAGTCATGAAAAGAGAACTTCTCTGCTTATATCTCCTCTGGGACTGGGCAGTGACCCTAACCTGAAACTTACTGATCTAGACAGTTTCTTTTTTTCTTATTCAATTGTTTGACATTCATTTTCCTCGTGCAAAACCCACTCTTTATTTCCTATTACCCACAGCAGCATTGCCCTGAGTATTTTCTGGAGAAAATAGTCCTAATAGATGTAATGCAAAAAAGCACTTTATGGTCACCCATGTGTGGGATACTCTATTTCATCCACTAGGGATATCAAGATATTGCACTGCCTATTATCATTCACAGATCCTAAGGAGAAAGAAGGTGAACATAGTGATAATATTGTGGGTCCAAACAGCTGGCATTTGGATACCATAATTACTATAGAACAAAAGAAAAGTGATGGAGGCTAGTACAAAGCTGGAAGTTAGACAAGATGCAAATAATTAAAATGAATCTTCTTGGTACCACACTCTCGTTCCTACTTTTGACTAAAGACCCTAACATTTCAATCAGTTACTCTCCACACTGCCAAGTCTAGTTTAGGAGGGCTATGTTTTTCATGGTACATAGAAATAAAATTGTGGGAATTCAGAGAGCAGGTAGTAAAAATGAAGAAGTGTTTGCTAAGAGAAAATTTGGCTCAGGTCATCATTATCTTCTTGCGCGGCCATTGATACTTCTCTTTTTGCTAGTTTTGGTCTAAATTCCCCATTTTCTGTCTCTGTTTACTGAAAGACAACACTGAGAAGAGCTGGGCCTTCAGAGGAAGTGGCCTAAAGGATACTTTTAACAATGGCTAATATTGCCTAAGTGCTTATAACATGTGGTCACTGTGCTGAGACTTGGATCATCTCATTAAATCCAATGCCCCATGATGTAGGTACTATTTTTAACCTAAGTTTACAAATGAGGAAATGGCGGCTTAGAAAATCTTAAAAAAAAGCCCAAGGTCACACAGCTGTGCTTTAATCACTATCCTAAAATGACAAATGAGCAATGTTTAAATGTAATAACCTGAAATGAGGCAATGGCTGAATGAAAGGGTCTTGGTCTAGGAATAAAAAGCCCCAGACTGATGTCCTAGCTTCTCTTAAACCTTCTGAGCCTCAGTGCTTCATCTGCCTAGGCTATGGGATTACTGTGAAAACCAACTAAGATAATGTTTAAGGACTTTGGAAATGCATACAAACCACACAAACACAATGCATTACTATATTACACATCAAAGGGAATGGGTTATGAGTTAGGAAGTTCCCATCAAAGGACTAAAATTGAGGGAGACCAGACTGAATATGAGAAGGACAAAGACGGCTATGTGGTGAAGTATACTGATATTTAGGAAGTTGGGACAGACAGAGGAGAATGCACCCAAGATGCCTTCTGGGGAACAAAAGAGGAACTGACAAACGGAAGAGGAGTAGGTGATGGTCAGCACAGGGACGTTAGACCGAAAAAACAAAAAACAAACAAACAGAAAAACCAGCGAGCGAGAGAGAAAGAGACAGAGGAGACAACTAAAGCCCAACCCAAAGCTGTATACAGAATAGTATGAGAGAAACAAGGACGTAGATTCTTCCCTAGTTGCCAGATTGTCTAATTCTGTTACTGCAGCTGCTGGATCAAAAGCTAACCTATTCTGAAGCAGAGAAAACGGCACCCCTGCTCTTCTGCATATTTGTTCGGGGGACTCACAGGATATGAAGCTTATTTCTGTGAGCTCGGATTTTTCCTATTTCTTTTCCCGTGAGGGGGGAGCTCACGAAGTTGAATTTGACATTTTTGCCAAATTTCTTAGGCAGTGGTCCTCAAATTTAGTAAGCATCAGAATCCCTGGGATAGATTTGCCAGATTTAGCAATTAAAAATATAGGACACCCAGTTAAACTTAAATTTCAGATAAATAACAAATAATTTTTTAGTATAAGTATGTCACAACTATTGCACAGGACATACTTACACTAAAAAAATATTATTTGTTGTTTACCTGAAATCTAAATTTAATGGCAGTCCTGTATTTTATCTGGCAACCCTACCTGAGGAGCTTGTTAAAGTGCAGACTCACCAGTTCCATATTCTAATTCTGTCAGTAAGTCTGAAATAGGGCCAAGGGAGCCTGCAGGTGATTTCAATGCAGCTTGTTTTTTTTTTTTTTTTGAGGAAGATTAGCCCTGAGCTAACTACTGCCAGTCCTCCTGTTTTTTGCTGAGAAAGGCTGGCCCTGAGCTAACATCGTGCCCATCTTCCTCTACTTCATATGTGGAATGCCTACCACAGCATGGCGTGCCAAGCAGTGCCAGGTCGGCACCCGGGATCCGGGTCTGCGAACCCCGGGCAGCCGAGAAGCGGAACGTGAGAACTTAACTGCTGCACCTCCAGGCCGGCCCCTCAATGCAGCTTGTTCTTAAACAACACTTTGAGAGATTCTGGTTAAGTTTGGATAATGCGGACTTGGGAATGAGAGGTTTCAGGCAGCCAGGAGGACATCCTGGGGAGAGGAGGGAGATGTGCATAGGTATGACGAGCCTAGGGGATGCTAGAAGACCTGAGTGGCAGTAGAAATAGGCCTGAGTACTAGGACCCTAATGTGGTAACAAGGGAAGACATTCATTGAACCCCACTGTTGTGTCATGTAGTCCTCTCAAAATCCACAAGAAGATAATTATTTTCTCTATTTCATTAGATGAGGAAGTAAGTGCTCAGGGTTAAGTAACTTGCACAAGGTCACACAGGTAGTATTTAATGGAGTCAGGGTTTGTTCTAAGACCAGTTGTTTCCCCTGTCCACATTCTGAACCAGTTCTATGCAACAATGGGAGGTTTGGACAATTTTGCTAATACAACTGTTTTTTTCCATTCACAGCCTTCTTCAAATTTCGATGTTAACTAAAGTATAGTTAGGAATGTGACATCTACTGTCTAGAAGTGCACAAACATTTCTACAGCCTGGTGTGTGAGAGCCAAAGGGGTTGGAAGCTTGTCAAAAGCTTAAGGGTCTGAACTGCTGTAAAATACGGAGAGCTAGTAAATAAGGTATTGTTTAGGAAAGATTTTGTTTTGTCTAGATTCCTCAGCACCAGCCAAAACCCATCATCCTGAAGGGAAGCGTGTCAAGGGATACCCTCCTTTGGAGAATAAGCCAACATTTTCTCACTAGGGGAGCTAAGACAGCTGAATAGGCTTTGATGAGGATGTTAGGTAAAACCATTACATAAGGGGGAAAAGGTCAATAGAGGAATTGGAGCCAATTAGACTAGAAAGGAGATAGCTCAAAGAAAACATGATTGCAGTTTTCCAATTTGTAGAAATGGTAGAAAGAAAAGGCAAATGAGCAAGGACCACAGGTTGGATGTTGGTTGGAAAAGGATTTTGATTCAATAAGTACATGGTAGGTTGTGATATTATTCAAAACATTTGCTGCTTTTCTTTGGAATGTCTCTCTCCCTCCCTTGTCCCTTGGAGGAGGATTCCATGTGACTTATATCTGCCAGTGAAATGTGGAAAATTTAAGGGCCAGCATGCAATTTGCCATAATCTTTTTTCCTCTGCCATGAGACCTGCAATTTCCCAGAGAAGGGCTTCTCCATCAGCCAGGGTCCCAGAGGGAACTCCATGGGGGGCAGAGCCAAGGTGTCCTGTGATAGGCATATAATGTAAGCACGAAATAAATGTCTTTTGTTAAAAAGTCACCAACATTTTTTTTATTGTGATAGATTTTTTTTTATTGAGTTACTGATAGGTTACAATCTTGTGAAATTTCAATTGTACATTAATGTTTGTCAGTCATGTTGTAGGTGCACCGCTTCACCCTTTGTGCCCACCCCCCACCCCACCTTTCCCCTGGTATCCACTAAACTGTTCTTAGTCCATAATTTTAAATTCCTCATATGAGTGGAGTCATACACAGATTATCTTTCTCTCGCTGGCTTATTTCACTTAACATAATTCTCTCAAGGTCCATCCATGTTATTGCAAATGGAATGATTTTGTTCTGTTTTACAGCTGAGTAGTATTCCATTGTATATATGTACCACATCTTCTTTATCCATTCGTCTGTTGCTGGACACTTAGGTTGCTTCCACGTCTTGGCTATTGTAAACAGTGCTGCAATAAACATTGGGGTGCATAGGACTTTTGGGATTGCTGACTTCAAGCTCTTTGGATAAATACCCAGTAGTGGGGTGGCTGGATCGTATGGTAGTTCTATTTTTAATTTTTTGAGGAATCTCCATACTGTTTTCCATAGTGGCTGCACCAGTTTGCATTCCCACCAGCAGTGTATGAGGGTTCCTTTTTCTCCGCAACCTCTCCAACATTTGTTGCTATTAGTTTTAGATATTTTTGTCATTCTAACGGGTATAAGGTGATATCTTAGTGTAGTTTTGATTTGCATTTCCCTGATGATCAGCGATGATGAGCATCTTTTCATGTGCCTATTGGCCATCAGTATATCTTCTTTGGAGAAATGTCTGTTCACATCTCCAGCCCATTTTTTGATTGCGTTGTTTGATGTTTTGTTGTTGAGTTGCGAGAGTTCTTTATATATTATGGATATTAAGCCTTTGTCAGATATATGACTTGCAAATATTTTTTCCCAGTTAGTGGGTTGTGTTTTTGTTTCAATCCTGTTTTCATTTGCCTTGAAGAAGCTCTTTAATCTGATGAAGTCCCATTTGTTTATTCTTTCTATTGTTTCCCTTCTCTGAGAAGGCATGGTGTCTGAAAAGATCCTTTTAATACTGATGTCAAAGAGTGTACTGCCTACGTATTCTTCCAGAAGCCTTATGGTTTCAGGTCTCATCTTTAGGTCTTTAATCCATTTTGAGTTTATTTTAGTGAATGGTGAAAAAGAATGGTCAATTTTCATTCTTTTACATGTGGCTTTCCAGTTTTCCCAGCACCATTTGTTGAAAAGACTTTCTTTTCTCCATTGTATGCCCTCAGCTCCTTTGTCAAAGATAAGCTGTCCATAGATGTGTGGTTTTATTTCTGGGCTTTCAATTCTGTTCCATTGATCTGTGCACCTGTTTTTGTACCAGTACCACGCTATTTTGATTACTGTAGCTTTGTAGTATGTTTTGAAGTCAGGGATTGTGATGCCTCCCGTTTTGTTCTTTTTTCTCAGGATTGCTTTAGAAATTCGGGGTCTTTTGTTGCCCCATATGAATTTTAGGATTCTTTGTTCTAATTCTGTAAAGAATGTCATTTCTGATTGGGATGGCGTTGAATCTGTAGATTGCTTTAGGTAGAACGGAAAAAGTCACCAACATTTTAGGGTCTTTTGTTACTGTGGTATATCTCAGTTATGCTGACTGGTAAAATAAGAACGCTCTCTCTAAAAGTCAGAGTTGTCCAAAGATGGAAAAGACTGCCTGCAGACGTGGTGAATTCCCTGGAGTGGAAGTATTCAAATATAGCTATAAGACCACTTCAGAGCATATTAAAAAAAAAAAAAGTGAGAGGGGGCAAGGCGAGGAGGATTGAAATATTGGCCAAATGGTTAAGATCTTACCCTCCTTTCCATATCTGAGATCCTACACTATATTAATAGTGAAGTTAAAAAAAAAGGAGTGCCCCTGGAGTGGATTCTAACTCCTAGCGACCTTGTGTACAGCAGAGCAGAACGCTTCCCGGTCTTTTTGTGCTATCCTCTCACCTTCTAGTGCTATATTGACAATGCTCCACTGTTATTCATAAGGTTTTAATGGCCAGTTTTTTTGGAAGTGAGTGGCCAGCTCCTTCTTCCTAGTCTGTCTGGAGTCTGGAAGCTCCGCTGAAACCTGTCCACCATGGGTTATCCTGCTGGAATTTGAAATACCAGAGGCATAGCTTGCAGCAACATGCAGCCACCACAGTATGACAACCGACAGATAGGTGTGTGGTTCCCTGACCTGGAACCAACCTGGGTCACGTGAGAGTGGGGAATCTTAACCACTAGACCACCAGGGCTGGCTAAGGAGGTAAAGTAGGCTCAAAATGGGCAAGGTCTTTTGCAGATTCCTGCTTTAAACTCACTTGAAGAGGAGGAACACAGTGACGTGAGGGTAATTAATCTCAGTTTGTGGTTACTGAAATTTAGAGTATTAACTTATGCTTGTTTGAGAACAGGCTACTGGAATGTAACTAAAGGGAGAGTTAAATATTTTTCTAGTTTGAGATTAACCATAAAAGACCTTCAGGGGAGGATTAGAATACAAGAATAGCTAGGGAAAATGTAATTCAGTCACTCCGTGAGCCTCTCCCAGAACCCTGCTAACTGTTAGATGTACAATGCCAAGCCACATGCTTGGCTAGAGATCAGAGAAAGCAGGGCCATGGAGACGGATGCTGCCATTCCCTCGACCCGCAGCCCAGAGAAATACCCCGTGGGGATTCATTCCCTTCTTCTCTCTCCTTTCCTGTTTGCTCCTTTCATAACCCTAAGTTTTTCTCTTTGCTCTTCTTCCACTCTTTCATTTACCTCTCACTCTTAAGATTGTCTCTCCCAATAATCTGATCTCTCATCATTTTATTATCTCTCAATAGTCTGATCTTGTTTCCATCCATCCATTTAGCTAAGTCACCAGTGAGAGAGCTAGGAATGAAAAAGGTAAAACAAAGCAACGTTATAAAATGAGGGAAGCTTTCATTCACAAAATGAAGTAAGCAGCATGTGGCGGTATGTGCACTACACGCAAGCATGGCTTTGGGGAAACAGAGATGTATTCCAAACTTGAGCTCCATTGCTTATGCTTTGGGTGACCTTGAACAAGTTACTTAAGCTCTCGGAGTTCTCAAATCCATAATCCTTAAAATGAGGTCAATAACTGCCTAACAGGGTTATTGGGAAGATTAAATAAAGTAAAATGTTATATTGCTAATACATAATAGACACCAGATAAAAGGCTGATATTATTATATAGATTACATAACATTTTAGTTCAGCTTGGATCTGCATTTACAGCTTTTTCTTCTCAGCTTAAATGGCTTAAAAGCTGAAACCATGTTCTCTTGATATTTTTCAATGTCTACAGTTTTGTTGGTCATAGGAATATATAATAAATACTTGAAGACTTGGAACCAAAAATCTATGTAGCTATATCTAGAAAATATGTATAATATTATATATATACATGATATTGCATATTACATATATATTTGTTATAGATAGAATGCTTGTGTTCCCTCCAAAATTCATATGTTGAGCCCGAACCCCCAATGTGATGGTATTTGGAAGTACGGCCTTTGGGAGGCAATGTAGATGAGGTTTGGACGAGATCATGAAATGGGGTCTCCATGTTGGGATTAGTGTCCTTATACGAAGAGGAAGAGAGACTAGAGAACTCTCTCTCTATCACCTGAGGACACAGTGAGAAGGTGGCAGGCTATCTGCAAGCCAGGAAATGTACTCACCTGGAACTGAATCTGGTGGCATCTTGATCTTGGACTTCCTGCCTCCAGAACTGTAAGACATAAATGTTTGTTGTTGAAGGCACCAAGTCTTTGATATTTTCTTGTAGCAGCCCGAACTAAGACTATATATATATTACCCTCTAGTTTCATATAGTATCTCTCATATTAGCACAACTGAATGAAATTTGGGGATATTGTCTAAGTATATAGGGTATAATCTCTCTATAGCTATGTATCTATTTATATATCTATATGCATATCTAATATAGGATTTGTAGTGTCAACAATTTTTGTTATGACCTAAGTCCTATATATAAGAAAAGGAATAAACATAATCCCAGTCTCTAAGAATTTTACATTCTGAATGAACTAAGACATTTAGACAGATCCTTTTTGCTCCCTGTCAAATATCCATTTCCCCATTTTCTTTCTGACAGAATTTATGATTTTGTTTGAAGTATCAATGTACCCATCCCTGGGCAATGTCTCACACAGTCTAAGTCCATCATGAGACTCTTGTTTCCTGCTTTCTCAGCCTCCTTTGAAACTTGTGGTGGCCTTAAGTTGTAAGCAGAAGTCGCTAAGGGGGCTTCTGGGAAAGCTTTTGCTTTTCTGACAAAAAGAGACAGAGTAGCTGGCAGCCCTTCCTTCCATCCTGTCCTGGCTTGAGCGTGCATGTTTTGCTGGCAGCCATTTTGTGACCCTGATATGACAACCAGGAGGAAGGAAAACCAATATGCTAAAGACAATGGAATAGAAAAATAGAAAGAAATTATTGATTATATTGCTGAGTAATAAGCCAAAGGCATCAACCATCTACTTCTTGACCTGTTCCATGAGAAAATAAACCTCTATCTAAGTCACTATTGGTCAGATTTTTTTTTGTAAATTGCAGCCAAATACATTCTTAATAGATACCAGATAAAAGGATGACGGATAGTAGAATTTCTGCTGCTGTGAAATTTCAGGACAAGTAAACAGTGGAGTGAAATATCATTGGGATAGAAGGAATGAGAAAGGGAAGGTTTTCTGAGAAGCTCTTTCTCTTATAAGAATACAATGCATTTGAGCAAACAATTTTCATATTGCTAAGAAATGATAAGCAGAGAACAGCCGTCAGTGGTATTTTGTAGGAAAACAGTTTGATTTTCAATATTTAGAATACAGATTTTCCTCGTCGTAATGATGGGGTTATGTCCCGATAAACCCATCATAAGTTGAAAATAACGTAAATCAAAAATGCATTTAATGCACCTAACCTGCCAAACATCACAACTTAGCCTAGTCTACCTTAAACGTGTTCAGAACACTGACATTAGCTGACAGTTGGGTAAAATCATCTAACACAAAGCTCCTTTATAGTAAAGTGTTGAATATTTCATGTAATTTATTGAATACTGTACTGAAAGTGAAAGCAGAATGATTGTATGGGTACAGAATGGTTGCAAGTGGACTGGTTATTTACCCTCATGAGAGCAAGGCTGACTGAGAGCTGCAGCTCTTCTGCAGCTGCCCAGGATCACAAAAGAGTATCCTACACATCGCTAATCCAGGGAAGATCAAAATACAAAATTCGAAGTATGATTTCTAATGAATGAGTATCATTTTCACACCTTAGTAAAGTTGAAAAATCGTAGTGAAATCATCTAAGTCAGGGACCATCTGTATTCTTAAAATGTATATATAGTAGAACACAAAATTTTATAATTTTGAAAGGAGAAAGAAAAATACATACATTTCAAAACACAAAGAATGATAGATGCACAGCTATTGGATGATGAAAAATCATTTGGGGGAATTTTTTGTAGTAAATATTAGTTATGTGATGTTGACAATGAATACATACAGCTTTACCAGCTGTCTCCACATTTGTCATCATCATGCGTTGAGATGTCTAAAGGAAACTAAGGACCAGTATATTCTATTTAAACTTTTTGAAAGTTAGGCTGCAATCTGATTTCTTATTCCTAAATAATCCTCTCTCACCACCACCACCACATATCAGTCTGTCCCCATGCTAATTTGATTGTTTTGGAGTGCTTACCTTACTGTTCTTTTCTACTGAGACATTACTATCTCAGGACAAATTCAGTAATCTTCTTTACTTTTCCGGTTTGAAAAATCTCTGAATTTTATGTTTCTAAGCCTATAAAAACTTTTCATACAAACAGGTCTTACCACAAAAATTTTTTTCATGAAGGTGTTTGATCATAGCTGGACAGTCAGCTTATATACCTCTCCTGTTGACCTCTTTTTAAACTGGCTTTCCTATATTTGTAGTATTTATTTGGTCATTACAAAATTTTCCAACTCAAATAGAACCTTGTGATTTGCCATATTCAGAGGGAATCAGAGTCAAATGCAGAAGCTCCAAAAATATCCTTTCAACATGTATATCTATTTCGTCACAGTGGCAGTGGTATTGCACAACTAACCAATCTGTAAAAGGCAGCCTTAGTCTTTCTGAAATTTATCCCACAGAATTCTGATATGGAATGATCCGCCTTAAATGATCAAATAGTAATTCTAACAGTGATCAAGATAAATTCTGTAAATCACCTTTACTAGAAACTATTATCAAGAAAATGTTTTGTATTATCTGTAAACATACTCAACGAAATTCAGATTCATTATGTGCTTTTTTTAAAAAAAAAATGGGAAAAGATCATTATATAATACTATTTTAAAATAATTTTAATGGAACTTAAAATTATTCTAAAACAAAATGTTTATTTAAAAAAAAAAAGGTAATACAGAAAATGTAAACCAAAGCATCAGAGTTCTTTTCTACCCTAGAGTTTTTGCCCCCGTTTTGCGCACAGCCATCATTTTCTCAGTGACAGTGAATATGAGTCTCTTTCTCCTCCATCAGCCTGCAAGAGCTCCGAGGGCAGGGAATGAACCGGTCTTGTTCACCCCAGGATCCAGCACAGTGACTAGCACACACTGACAGCCCACAAATATTTGTTGAGTGAATGCTATCATTTCCTGCTTCAAAACCTTCAGCGGCTTCCTTTTGTCTAATAATTTAGCACAAATTCTTTACCCTCACCTCAAGGTCTTCTATATACATACCCTGTCCTAGCCCAACCAGGTTGAAATAGAATGGGTTGTGCCTACAACATGCCTTAAATTTTTGGCTGCAGGGCGTGCTTTGTGAAAAACACTGACTTTCTACTTCACCCCTCCTCAAAAGATTCATCTCATCTGCTTTACAAAGACTCTTCTCGTCCCTCTAGCCAATAGGATTTCTTTCCTTTGTGCCTTGCCACAGTGTATATGGCATTTGCCAAATTTTGCTTTTGATTATATGTGTTTGTGATCATGTTTTATCCCCCCATCCACACTGTAAGCTCCTTCAAGGAGAGGGATAGTGAATGAGTCCTTGTTTTACTCCCCACAGCACAGTGTACACGTAGGCATTTCATTCAGACATAAGTGTATATACCTAGTATTTGGACCATCAAAGTTCTTAGACGTAAGAAGGAAGGTACTAATGGAAAATATATTAGAATTATTAGAATTGCACAGTGTGATTAAGGACACAAGTTTCTGTGTCAGCCTGCATGGGCTGAATCCTCACTCTGCTGCTTGATAGCTTTGTAGCCCTGAGTAACTTACATAATCTTCTAAGCCTCAGTTTCCTCATCTGTAACTTGGTAATATTATTACCTTTCTCCTAGGGCTTTTGTGCAAATGAAATGAAATAAGGTATGTAAGATGCTTAGTGCACATAATAAGCACTCATTAATATCCACTTCTTTTTTTTGGTGAGGAAGATTGTCCCTGAGCTAACATCTGTAACAATCTTCCTCTATTTTTTTGTTGTGGGATGCCACCACAGCATGGTTTGGTGTGTGGTGTGTAGGTCCACACCCAGGATTGGAACCGCAAACCCCAGGCTGCTGAAGTAGAGCACGCAAATTTAACCACTATGCCACTGGGCCAGCCCCGATATCCACTCTTAATATTATTTGAGCTTAAGATATTTGATTTTTTAATGGCTGATATGTCTGCTTTGCAATATTGGATTGTAGATTAGAAAGCATCTCTGCATGGAGTAGCTCTCCATCAACAAAGCAATAACAATGACCAAATAATGTAGGGCCCATACATATTTTGTGTGGAAACCTCAGAAAATTTCTGCAATTCTCCAGTTAATTTTTAGTAGAGACCTGTGATATGTTTCTTATCATAGTATTTAATGTCCAACAATTCCTCATTAGGTTAATAGCCATGATTTCTTATAAACAACTCTGGTTATTCATTTAGTATTTATAAAGCATGTTAGTGAATGCACTGCCCCACTGAAATGAATACATCAGGAAATATCTAAGCCACCGTACCTTAATTGCTAGATAGGGTTTTGCAGCCTTCTGGTTCTAGTGCAGGAGACAATCAGGGGCACACACATTAATCAACTGAGCACAAGAGCTGGGAGGGTACCACTCAAGGAATTTTCAAAATAATATTACCATTTGCTTGATTCTAATTTAAGTAATTTAGAGTTCTTATAACATTAAGAAGACTTGAAAAGTAGGATGTTTACACAAAGCAAATAAAAAAGAAATCTTCTTTTGGCATTTTACAAAATGTTCCTTCTAAAGAACAACACGTTTTTATAGGCCTACACTGATTAAAGAAACCTGATTAGATATAAATGAGAAGCATGTGCTTCTGGTGGTATTGTACCCAGAGGATTTTAGTTAAGTAAAATCTAAACTCTTTGAGTATTTGAAATATACTCAGTTGGGTAGTTAACGAACCCTCCTCAACTTAAAGTGGAGAATTGTTGTAAGAGAAAAAAAAGTACAAAACAAGTTTTGGAGGAGACAAAAAGATATTGAAATCCATTCCAGTGTTCCCATTCCAATGATTTTTAGGAGTTATAGCTAAAGAAGTGTGGCTTTCCCTCCATCCCTGAAATTGGTTTCTTGCATAACACATTATTTTGAATGTCAGCAATACAGCCCTTGGACTTCTTTAGAAGACCAAAGACCAAGATTGAGAATGGCGTGAATGCCTATTTCAGTCCTAGAAATGAAGACATCAATAGTGTAATAGAAGGCAAGTGAAAGATAAATACATTTGTTTTTCCATCTAAGACATAACTAAAACATTCTTCCCATTTTTTCCTTAATATTTTGTTTCCTGGCAACAAATAACAAAAATTCCCAATCAACCACATCTTTCACAATTCTTAGTTCTTTGAAAAAACAGCACTAATACTGTTATTTAGATTTCTAGTATATAAAATTTTCAGAAAAGAATTAATGCTTATATTAAAAAGAGTAATTATATAATTGTGTGCATATACGTATATAACATATATATTATAGCTCAGTAAAGGAGGATGCCATCAAAACCATAAGGATGTGTTATATAACCACTTTGGAAAACAAATGGGCTAATGCTAACCCAGCAATTTCACTTCTAAGTATTTATCCAAGGGAAGTTCTTTCACATGCACCAGAAGGCAAGTATAAGAATGTTCTTAGCAGCACTGTTGGTAATCTCTTTCTCTCTCACAGACGCACCTGGAGATTTTTCAAATATTCATGAAAAGTAGGATGGATAAACCCAATACAGCGTGAAAATTAATTAACTAGCTACATGCGAAAACATGTATAAATCTTGTGTACATAGAGAGCAAAAAAAAATCAAGTAGTAGAATATTACACGTTCAATACGTTTCCATAATATATAAAGGTCAAAAACATACAAAATTAGGCAATATTTTATTTAGACATATAAATGTATGTGGCAAAATTCTGAAGAAGGGGGATAATTAGCACAAAATTCAAAGTTGGGAAGGCACAGAACCTGAGAGGGTCGCACAGAAGATAACAGAGTAATATTCTTTCTCTTTAAGTAGGTGGTAGGTACACAGTTGGTCATCATATTATGATTCTTTATATATTGCATGCATTTCATAAACATTCTTTTGAAACTGCTCAGTATTTGGTAAAAAACAATAAAAACCAAGGGATGCTATACAATCATTGCCATTATTGTATTTAAGCAAAAAATACATGTATATTTTTGTGAGGAAGATTGGCCCTAAGCTAACATCTGTTGCCAATCTTCCTCGTTTTGCTTGAGGAAGATCGTCACTGAGCTAACATCTGTGCCAATCTTCCTCTATTTTATGTGGGATGCCACCACAGCACGGCTTGATGATGGTGCTAGGTTGGTGCCCTGGTTCTGAATCTGTGAACCCCGGGCTGCTGAAGCGGAGCACCCTAACTTAACCACTAGGCTACAGGACTTGCCCCAAGCAAAATATCTTAAAAGTAATAAAATCTTTCAGTCCTTTATAACTCATCTACTTGTGTGAGGTCTGGGATTTTATTTCCTGATTTCCATGAGATTATGGCAGTGTTTAATTGCCATTAAAAAAAAAAAAAGATGGCAACACTAGTCAGTCCAGTTCATTATGGTCTGTGATGCTACGAAAGAACAAATTCCATAAAATAAATTGACAGGCTGTTCCAGGTCTTTTGCTTTTGACAATCTTTAGAAATGAAACATTATTTTGAAAACTTTCTCACTGAGATATTGTAAAATATATTTATGCATGAGCATTCTTATTTTGGTCTACTTTTTCACTGAATAGTTTTCTATTATATATTTCTAGACTGATTCCTTAAATACAATCCAAACACTGAAATTTCACCTATCTAGTGTGTTTGTACGTACTCCAATACAATTAAATTACAAAACTCACAATTTCATTTAGATATTAATGAACTTTATTGTATCTTCTCAATTTACATTTTCGCTTCTGTTAAGAGATTGATTTAGTTAAGAATCATTGGTCCAAAAGTCTTTACAAGTATTTCACTATCACTAAAGTTTATGGTACCTAAAAGTAAGAGAGACTCTTATTTTCATGTCAAAATATCAATTTGGAGGTAGTTTATTTATATTTTTCTAGTTGTAACTAAATGGACAAAATTATATTATTAAATATTACAAAGCCTTACTTTGGAGGATCTTGTTTTATGTTTTTAAGTATCACATAACCGGTTATTATACAATTATACCGAAATTATAACAATCCACTTTTAAAAAATCCTCACTATACTTAAAGTATCCAAATGCGCAATTCATGTTCCTGTTGTTAAATAGAGCACTGTATTGAGATAGATAGTTTTATACCTCTTTTTGTCTTCCTGAGTTATCTAGAGATTGCTGAGATCCTCAATGTTTTGATTGTAGAACACAGTGTGTTTGCTTTTTGGTATGCCATTGTTTTATAGCATCTTATATTTAAAGGAATCCTTATTTTTTTAATCTCTTATTTTTTTTTTTGAGGAACATTAGCACTGAGCTAACATCTGCTGCCAATCCTCCTCTTTTTTGCCGAGGAAGACTGGCCCTGAGCGAACATCTGTGCCCATCTTCCTCTACTTTACATGCGGGATGCCTGCCAAAGCATGGCGTGACAAGTGGTGTGTAGGTCCACACCCTGGATCTGAACTAGCGAACCCTGGGCCGCCAAAGCAGAATGTGTGAACTTAACCACTGCACCACTGGGCCGGCCCCTTAAAGGAATCTTTATATGAAGTAAAATTAAGTTTGGTTTTAATACATTTGAAGATATTGTAAAATTTATGTGTGAAAAAAACTTACATTGTTTAACTTTTCCCTATGTTACCATTATATGAATGGAACAGAAACTGTAAAAATAGAAATTGTCAACGACTGCTTAAAGACAAGTTAAAGATGCCAAATCATTCACACTTGGAATCAGGGGAAATGATTTTGTAACTTCTATAATATGGAGTAGTTTATAGAGCAGGTTTTTGGGTGTGACAGGCTTGCTTTCACATTCCAGTTCTATAAGCTGTGCATCTTGGAGCTTCTCACAGAGGTCTCCTCACCTGAAAGATTACACAGGAATTTTGCGGCAACTTAATGGATAAAGTAGGAATAATTCCTGGTACAAAGTTAGTTTTCAGCAAATGGTCTCTCTGCTCAAAGTAGCAAGTAAAATTTTCTCAGTACAAGAACACCAAGTTGTTGCAACAGATTATAAGCAACTTCCTTATCATCCAGAACACTTACCAGTGGTTTTTTTTGTGACATAAACCACAGACCTCAGGATCCCTGCCCCACTGTCTCTTCCCTCACTTCATTCATGTTTTCCTATCCACCATTCTCTTTTATTTTCAGGGTTTAGGACAAGAGAGAGAATGGGAATTTCCTCAGGGAATGGAAAAACTTACAGTAGAGGGAGGGGATGGAACTGAAAAGGAATGTGCTACATCTCCATCATCAGAGAAAGATTATATAAGACCTGAGTTGTGAATAATACACTTCCTATATGATATGGTAATGCCATCAAGCAGTTTTCTAAGGTAAGAGACCAAAGGAGATCCCACTGAGGCTGAACATTCAACAAAGATTTCTTTTGCGTCCATTTTTGTTGTGCTTATCACTATGGAAGGCCTGTGGTGGGTGCTAGTTTCTGAAGACAATTAGATATATAACAAACAATGTAAAACTATTTTTCTATGTCTATAGCTAAGATTAATTTCTCTTGCAAATCCCTATTACACCAGGTGGTAACAACTAACTCTCAGTAAAGTCTGGAACTTCCCCTATTTCACAAGGGATGCAGAGACGTTGCATAGGTCCTCGCTAGTGCAAGGTATGGGATGGGAGTTGGGGAACGTATCTGTGTGAGACAATCAGCCTTAGGCCACAGGTATCCAGGCTGTCATGTGCTGATACTACATCCTGGTCCCAATGCACCTGTGGTCGTGATCTACACAGTTTTTTTTGTTTTGCATTTTCACACAAGGTTTAGATTTCCCCAGTTGTCTGTGCTTCATCTAAAATAAGGATTTGCAAATTTTTTTCTATAAAGGGCCAGACAGTAAATATCTTAGGCTTTGTGGACCATAGTTTTTAATCACGACTACTCAATTCTGCCTTTGTAGCATCAAAGCAGCCACAGACAATAGGTAAAGGAATGAGCATGCCTGTCCTCCCATAAAATTTAATTTCCAAAATACGCAGATCTAAATCACTCTCACCTACATGGGAAGACATTCTTGGAGCTCTCCGAATCTTTCTGGGGCACAAGAGGGCTGTGGGGCTGTCCAAGGCCTATCTGCCTCACGACCCCATTTAGAAATGTCTTCCATTTTTACCCAACATTAGGCAAGGATTAACCTTGGGGTCTTACTGCTGTCCAGCATAGGGCCTATGAGCTCAGGTTCTCTTTTGCTCTCAGAGTCCCCTCACCAGTCTGGATTTAGGGCCAACTGTGTATTACTGCACATCTTATTCTATGTGAATGGTGGCCCCTGAGGTTGTGCAATATGGCATTCTTGCATGGTGAGGTTACAGGGCTTCTTCTCAGGCATTCTGCCAATCCCCCACCCCTAGTTCACCCTGATTTTCTTCTCTTTGCCCATTCTGCAAAAATTTTATCAAAATTTGGGGTAGGAGTAGCAAACTGCTTAGACTGAGTACATATTCTTTAAAATATATGGTTTATGGCATATGTTTTACACAGTTATTCCAGGCTTAGACTTTTGAAATTCCAATAAATCCAAGCTTTTGCATCTCAAAAGCTTTCTCTGTATGATCAGGGAGAGTATGAACGGTGCACAAATATAAAAAGTGCTTATGTTCTTGTTGAGAGACCAAATTTAGATGAAATAGTTAAACAAATTTAAAAACTCCCCCCAAACTTAGTGGCTTAAAACAACAAATTAATATTTCTCCTGATTTTGTGGGTTGACCAGGTGGTTCAGTGCTGGTATTTGCCTAGGCTCGGTCACAAAGTTGCATTCAGCTAGTGGTCAGCTGGGGTCTGAGCTCAGTTGGAACCTGGGGCAGCTGGGCCTCTCTCTACATGGTCTTTCACTCCAGGCGTCTTCATGGCATGGCAACATTCCAAGAGAGTAAAGGAGGAAGACAGAAAAAATCTCTTAAGGCCTAGCCTTGGAAGTCACATAACATCACTTCCGTCATATTCCATTGGTCAATGCAAGTTTAGCACAGACACTCAAGATTCAAAGGGTGAGGAAACAGCCTTCACCTGATTGGACACCAGGCTGTGTAAGTTGTGCACTGCATAGAGGTAACCTGCCACAGGGCAAGTAGGGCTGAAATGCAGTCTGGGTTCCATTCAGCCAGTCGGATGCCCTGGAGTGGATGTGCATTTACTACAAGGAAGGGTCATCCACTTGCCAAGCCATGTGCCTTTGGATTCTCTCCACCCATTGGTGACATTTTCTAATTCACACAAAACACTGTTTAGGCCATGAGAGGCCTTGCTGGATGCCATCTTACTGTGACTCAAATACACACTGGATGTTGATGAAGGCTAAAATCTTTACCACGGAGTTCAGGTAGTTATTCCAAAGCTGCACAGAGTTTGCAGTGAGGGGAGAGGGAAAGAAATTGGGTGTCGTTCCTGGTTTACCTCCTCTGCTCCCTATTGACTCCCAGGAGTGAAGCCATATTTCCAGGCCTCGAGAGGGACATGTCCCCAGAGATTCTCCTCCAGCCTCCAGAGGCTATCTCACATGCGTGATTCCTTCGTCTTCTATTCTCCTTCTTTGCCGTTTCTAAGCCCTTTAACCCCTGTCTGCAATATCTCCGGCCCTACTCCCCTTTTTTCTGTTATCCACCAGCTCTTTTAATAGGAATAAACAAACTTCCTTCCCTAGCAGTGACTTTTCTGAGCAGCCCCAAATGCCAGCTGCATGTCAGGGACTCCTGTCCCTGAAGCTTTGTAGAGGGGAGGAGCACGCTTGGGTCTTAGAGTCTGTTGACTCCCTTGGAAGTGGAGAACAGGCGCATTCTGCTTCTGTGATTAGATGTATGGAAGGAGGTATGGCGATGAGATTCTTTCTTGGGCAGCAAATGACTTTTCTGCCAATAAATTAAAAATCAAAGACACTCAAAAAGTATAATTTCCTTGAAAATTCCCCTTCTAGTATACATGAAAAATCAATGTTTCTCTCTTTAACTTAATTACGATGATGCTATTTCTTTTGGTCCATTACCGTAGACCTATTATGCTAAAAGAGCATCCTTATCGTCTATGACTTAAGTTATTTAACAAATTATTATAACTCATCTGGCAATAAATGATACCATGCCCAGGTAGTGTCTGTCCTCAATTCACCCTTCATGGTATTGTAGTAGGGATGGGGGCTGAGGGCCAAGGGAGGAGGGAAGTTTACTTCATGCGACTGCACTGGAAATAAGAAATACCAAGGTGATTTGGGCTGATCTTGGAGGCTCTGTGGGAGACTAGGGCCTTCAGCTCAGCTGGAGGGAATCTGGAGAGGCAAAGAGAGGGAAGAATATCACATCAAAAGACACACAGATTTTCAGGGGTAGGAAGCTGAGTGTGTTATGATCAAGAGAAGGTAAGAGATTTGACTTTTCTAAAATAAGGGGGCATTCTACTTCCATATTTCTAAAGTGATAAGGTTTTAATTATAATGAGCATCCTTCCCATAAAGGTTTGGTAACTAGAATTAATATTCTTACAAAGAGAAAATGCTAAATTGTTAACATATTATCTATATTTTGTCTTTGTGATGTGATGCCTCTAATGATACCATCATTGTTTAGGATCCTGGATGATCGATACAAAGTGCCCTAATAAAAGTCAGAAGAAAATCATAAATGTTTCAGCAGATGAAGCTAGGGATCACTAGATGGGAGTGTGGTCATCACAGCATGGTTTGCAATAGCAAAATTTGGAAACAATCTTCTTGTTCCATAATAAGCGGCTGATTTTCATTTTAAAAACATGTCCCTGTCTCCTTCCATCACTCCCATTCCACTCCCCCAACTTTTTCAATAGAAAGTATCTGGAAAGATATATAATAGAAAAGGGTCTAGTCGTTAGCACTTATTCGTCTTCAAATGAGGAATTTTGGGTGTTTCAAAACTGGTTTCTTTCAGCTTATCTGCGGTTCCTGATTTTTCTATCATGAACACGAATTGCTTTACAATGAAAAAAATCATTTTACAGAAAAAGAGACATCAGTTTAGGAAAGAGTGAGTCAAGGATACCTAGAGTACATCTCTGAGGTCAACGTAATGCAGGACTGTCACCATCTTTTCCCACAAAATATCCTTTGGTGCCACTGTCAGAATTTCGAGCTAGCTAGATTGAATGAGTCTGACTCAGCATGGCATTTCTTTTTGCTCTTATGCTAATGCTTAAAAGCTTGAAACTCTGCACTCTATTCAATCCATTTCATCAAATATTTATCGAGCACCTACTATGTGCCAAGCATTAAGGATACAAGATTAACAAGACATAGTTCTATTGCAATTTAAGTCAATAAGTGCCTGCAGAGAAATCTGTATTTCTTTGAAAGTCCCAGATGGTTGTTCTGATGATATTTTTCAGGGCAAAAAAAAAAAAAAAAAAAAATCATAAGCAATTCTCATATAAAACAACATCCATGAAAGTTCATACTAAAAAGAATCTATTCATGTTTTCACTGTTTTAACTCATGTAATGTTTTAAACGCAATATAGAATTATGCTGAATTGTTATTTAAAAATACCCACATATTTCTGGCTCTTCACTGTGATACCAGCACTATTCTCCTCTTGAATCAATACCCTTTCAATTCTTTTAGTAGAAATTATTTCAGTCTGTTTAGTCTCTGAGCCAAATCTCTTAATTTGCCTTTGAGACCCTGACTGGAGACTCCAGTTCCCACATGAGGAAAAATTGCTTTTAAAGGCTAAATTAGGCAGTATGTTTCAAACTAAAGTTGCTAAGCCCTGGGTAACCAACAATTAAGCAATTAACAAGCTAAAAATGTTTAAAGTTAGACTTAGTGAATCTGAACAATTGTATTCCATACATTATATACTACAATTAATTTTTATGAATTAAAATTTCAATCTAGTTAAGCAGTATACGTCTTTATCTTTGTTTTCCATTAATTATTATTTCTATATCCAGAAGGTTTTTGGTTCCTTTTTTTGTATGAACATTCTCTTATCATGGACTTTACATGAATCAGAGTGTAAAGGAACATGGAGATCATCTTGTACCACTATTTTATTTTGTGGAAGAGAAAATTTAAGCCCAGAAATAAAGTCACTTGCAGGAGTATAAATTGCTTTGCATAGAGCCTTATGAAATATAGGTACAGGATAACTGGGAGCTATTGCTTGGCCCTCAGATTCCTAGTCCATTACTTTTACTTGCCCCAGATATTTCTCCATAATGCTTAGTTAAGCCATCTTTAGACTTGTACGCTGCTCAAGACACTATGCATACTGGTTTTTTCATGGTATTTAATGGGTCAATTTACACAGTTAACAAATATTTATTGAGCCCCTACTAAGTGCCAGATACTGGTCTTGGCATTAATTTAAACGTAAATGGAAATAATTAAATGGTGAGTATTATTTTAAACCCATATAAATGAGCACTTTCTGGCTAGTCCTGTGTGTATGTGTGTGTGTGTATGGAGAGAGAGAGAGAAGGAGAGAGATGTTTGCCTCTCTTCTTTCCTGTGTAAAATCTGCTCAATTTTCTATGTTAACTGCCATTATATGCCAAACATGTACAATTAAAATAAGCTTGTTTCTGAGAAGCATGTCTACACTAAGTCTCCTGGGGTTTACTTTCTGATGAAATGCTAAATTTCCCCTTATAAAACAAGTTCTTTATTTCATAATTTTGAATAGGATGATACTTTCACAAACCCTTCATCTTATTGGATTTAGGGCATTAAACATTTCAGCATAATAATATTTTCCCTGGGCCTGCAACATTTTAATTTTATTGTTAAGTAAAAATCTTTCATTAATTTTAAGCTTTGCTTTCAGAATGAAATGAAATAGTACATGTAATGCTGGTAGGTATGCCAGACCCAGAAATACTACTTTCCTTGTTTTTTTGGGTTTTTTTGGGGGGGAAGATTAGCCCTGAGCTAACTGCCGCCAATCCTCCTCTTTTTGCTGAGGAAGACTGGCCCTGAGCTAACATCCGTGCCCATCTTCCTCTACTTTATGTGTGGGACGCCTACCACAGCATGTCGTGCTAAGCGGTGCCATGTCTGCACCTAGGAACCGAACCAGTGACCCAGGGCCTCCGAAGCGCAGCATGCGAACTTAACCGCTGCACCACCCAGGCCGGCCCCTACTTTCCTTGTTTAACTTATCTGTCTCCATTGTAAAACTGACAGTCAATTTTTAGTAACTACTGATTTTTAGAATTTTTTTCTGTTCTTTTTTCACTCATGCAGCATTTTGGTCCTATTTGCTCGCTCTCTCTTTTTATAGGTCTCCCCTGGCTTCTCTTTTCAGTTGTTACTTGACATTACAGTCTTGCTGTCAATGAATCTCACCAGATTGCTATCCTATAGCCATCTGCTCTGTCCTGCTCTGTCAGTGAAAACTGTTGCTCTTTGCCTAGTGGAGACGAAAACTCTGAGGATCTTTCGCTCCTGCCTCTCTCAGGGATGGGTGGAACAAGACAAGAGATACAGACTTTTAGGTTATACATTTAGGCTTTCTCCCAAATTTCCCAAAGACTAACACTCCAAACTCCATTTAGAGGCAAACAGCAAAGAAAGTTGTAGAACCTCAAAAAACAAAAAAGAGAGAGAATTTGGATAGTTATCTTTTTCAGCCGTGGACCTAAGGACGAATATTATCAAGTTAGTATGGTAATATATAAGTAGCTCCTGAACTTTTTTGCGGAGAGAGAGAGCTTAAAAATTGCTTGTAGGTACTGATATTAAAACGTCACAAACATAAAGATTCCATGATGCTTTCAAAATAATCATATATACAAAACAGACAAACATCTAAAGTTTTAAATCCACTTCATCGGTGTGTTATAAAATAGTATTGTGGATGCTCAAACTAATGCCAAACTAGCTGAGTTCAAAGGTACACCTGTTGATACTGTACTAACCAGTATTTCCACACCTTAATTTTAGGTCACACATAACACTAACATACCAATAAATAGGAACCATAACAGTATGTGTCAAAAATGTAGGAGGAAGGCCACAGCTAAACTTTATAGAAAAATCTGCCACTATGCAATTAAGCACCCTACTAAAACAATTTCAGCTATTTCTCTATTTATATTCCTATGTACATTGAACGTAGAGCCAAATAAATGAATGAGTTCATAGGAGGGTATAAAGGTCATTTTAAGTCCTGGTTTCGGGTGTGTCGATGTTTGTCATAACAGCAGACAGAAGGATGAAACAGAAAGTTGTAAATACCATAAAAGAAAAAAATACTATTTAAAAAATTTTTCTTAAAAGCAACGGCGAAAAACACCATCTCCATAGAGTCTGCGTTCTCACCTTCCGAATAGACGTTGAGCTTGTAAGCAAACCCACAGCAGAAGCAAGCCCTCTCCGGGAAATCACAGTGTCTTTCCAAACAAGGACAGCGGGGTTCTATCTATTGTGTCTGCTTTCCCTCTCATTGGGGAACTGGTTTGCCTTCCGACAGCAACCCAGGAAGGGGTGGCGCGCCCCAAATTAGCAAGGCTCTGCCAAATACCAGAGGCTCTTCTTCGGAAGAGGGAGGCTCCTCCTTTGGACGTGGGGCGCCCCTACCAGAACGCGCGCTTACAGAAACGGAAACCACTAGCTGCGCTGAAGTGACTCAAGTGATGAAATCAAGACTACATGGGAAGGAAGCTCACCCAAGAGCTCACGAACCTAACTGGTGACAGAAGCTGCTGAACCCTGCTGGAGGAAACTACATGAGCCGACAGCTGCTGCGGTCATGAGGTGGTCCTCGGCGGCACTGGGCCCCCCAGTCCCCGGGCAGCGCTCCCCTTCATTTTGGCGAACCGTAGAGGAAGGGCAGTGTGGGAGGGAAATCTAGACCTTCTGGCTCCCCAAGGACCCAGACTGTGTGCTGGTTACACGGTGACCCCGGCCACCAGGTCAGAGAAGGACTCGTGAAATGTAGACTGGCCGAGGAACGCCTCGCGCGAACACCCGGCGGCGCCGACCGCGGAGAGAGCAGGCGCGGCGGCCGCGCCGGCCCGGACGGCGCCCCCGCCCGCGCGGTCCCCGGTCCTCACCTGGAGCGCTCAGGTAGGGCTTGGGCGGGGCAGGCGGCCGGCGCGCAGGCGCGGCTCGGGGGCCTCGCCCCTGCCGACGTCGCAGGCTGGAGCTCACCTGGGAGACTCTGAGAGGAAGCGGAGCCTCGCTTCGGCCTCTCCTGGCAACGCGGGAGGCCCAGGAGGCGGTGGCGGAGGAGGAGCTGGACTGAGCGGCAACTGTAGCGACAGCAACCGGAGCCGCCGCCGCCACCACCTGCACCTGGCGCTCGGCCACGTCCAGCGCCGCCCGGCCGCCACTTCCCGCCGTCCTGCCTGCCCCCCCGCCAGGTAAGCCGGCGGCCGGCGCTCGGGCCGGGGCTGGGGCCGGCAGCCCCTGGGCGGCGTCGGAGGGGGTGGCAGGACGGATGCGGAGGTTCACGTGGTGGCGGGAGGGAGACGGTCTGGGGGCTGGTTAGATGGGCTCCAGAGCAGCGTTTCGGTTGCCCCGCAGGAGAAGCCGAAGGGGGCGCCCGAGGCCGGGGGATGGGGGTACCCCGGGGGTAGCCCTGTCGCCCGCGGTGGCCCCTGTCAGCCTCTGTAGGGAGGCTCCAGAAGGGCCAGACCCGGGCCGAAGTCCTGGTGCCCCCGAGCTTGTCCCTGGGAGGGTGGCAGAGTGGGGGGTCGGAGGGGGCTGGGCCGGGCGCGAGGCGGCCGCGCTTCCACTCGGGCTAACAGGTTGCCAGGCTCCTCCGGCCCGTGTGCCTAGGGGGCGCAGCCCGCGACGGGGGAGGGCATGGCTTTGGCAGGCAACTTTCCCAGGCGGACCCCAGACAGTCCCAGGCTGGAAGCTGCGGCTGCCCGAGCCGTTTCAATGGTTTCCGAGCGGTTTGGAAAGCGCTCTGTGGTCGGGACGCGGACAGCTCTCGCTCGCTCGCTCTCTGGTCTCTACACTTTTCCGGGGGCGCTTCCTAAGCCAGAGCTGCGCCCACTTTCTGGTTTAATCGAAAACAGTTATTTTTTTCGTGGCAGGAGGAAATCCAACTGCCACTCACCAACCGCACTCCATCTGGTTAAAGGACCTGTTGACTTAACGACCTGTGTATCGCGGCTATGGTTTGCCTGTGGCATATGACTCAAAGGTTCAAAAAAACTTAGTTTCAGGATCCTGCCACGTCTGAACCTGGGTGTGCCAGGCCCAAATTCCTTTCCTTGCCTAATTAGGCTTTTCTGAAGCCGAAGAATTGAGGATGAAACTGGTGCTTACCTTGGACTTTTATTTCTTTCTCTCTTCAAACTCATCAAACCCATGGAGTCATCAATTTTTCTGACTTTTAGAACGTTATTAAGCTAACATAACTTGCTATAGAAGTTATACTACATAATGAAGACATTTAGACTCAAATTCTATTGTTGAAAAATCGGAAAGTTGCTACGTTTTAATTTGAGAATTTCTGATTGTGGGAAAATCTTTTGCTTCTGTTACCGTACAAATTTTTCTTTGAGTTTGTGGCTAAAATACGTAAGGTTAAAGTCATACCCTACGTTTAGATTTCTTTACATTTAACTTTTACTTTTACTCTCTGAGTTTAGCATACCTACTAGTTTAAACATACTGAGTGATTTATTTGTACCAACTGTCTTGCTTTTATATTGCTTTAACTAGCGTTTTTATATAGAAATTTCTAATACGTGGCAATTCCACTGACTAGATTTGTTTAGTTCTACTTTTGCTAATTTTTAAAAATACATTTTAAATGGCACCCTTAACATAAAATGCCTTAAGCAACACATGTAGTTTTTTTTTTTTTTAAGTGCAGGTAAAGCTAAAAAATCAACCACAGCATAATAGGACATAATTATTAATGATATTTTCAATCAGTGCTTTCTGCTTTTCTCAAGAGTTTCACCTGCCCTCTTAATCTTGTCTCCGTACAGAGTAATAAAATGTGCTAAATACTATTTAAAAATTAAATGTAGGTGTTGCTCCCTGAGTTTAGAGTATTAATTAAATCTTCATTGATTATTGGGCCAAATGTTATTAGACACCTTTCCTCTAACTCTAGGGAGAAATGTAACGTGTTTACCTTAGAGTAACAGTGTGCCTCAGTTAAAATTTCCTGTAAAACAGGAAAAATAATGCTTCCCTTGACTAAGGTAATGAGGCCTACAAACAAATCAGGCATCTCCTCTAGCCCTAGCCTTCTCAGGCTCGCCTCCTCACTTTGGATATCGAGCCAACCCTTTCAGTTTGTGATAAACTGAAGCTGAGAGAGGTATTCTAACGTCTGTTCACCCGGCAAGTTAGTGCTAGACATGGCAATATTATTCCAGTGGCTTGACTCAAGGCTCATGTTATCTTTACTTTTCACCACCTACATTCTCACTTACCATAAGATGTTTATATTTTTGTCTTTGATAGAGTTTGCAAGGCCTTTGTAATCACAAAACAGTCAATTGTTCTTTGTCCAGCTCTGATTTACCCTTTTTTTCTTCTCGTCCAGTTGATGCTTGATCCAAGGGAGACTGAGCGAGGTCATCATTCTTTTCCTCTCATTGTGGATCGCATGTGTATTGAAGATGCCATGTGGATTGAGATTTTTTAATCCTTTCTTGGCATTTCAGAGCCACAGTTAATTTTTGGAGTCGATATGGACAACATAATTTAGTCTTCTGATATTTTATTGTACTGGCTTAAAATATATTTTATGAGGCGGGGACCCAGGGTCATCCCTCCATTTGCAACAGTCTAGATTTTTGGTTGGCAAGCATACTTCCATATCAGTGTTTTTAAACTTTATTTGGACTGCAATCCTCAGTAAGAAATGCATTCTATGCCTCAACGCAGTACATTCTAATGTGTGTGTGTGTAAATGAAACAAGTTTCACAAAATAATACTTAACCTTACAACCTGGGTGTTCTCCATTATTTTATTTAAAAAAATATTGGTCTCAATGCACTGGATTGATTTTATGACCACAAATGGGCTGGAACCTACAAAGAAAATAGCAGTATCCTATTGAATTTACATTTTTAAGGCTTTTTCTACCAGCTTACTCTTTCATACACATATACACACACACACGCACTCCCAAGAAAGAAAGTCAAACTACATTTTTTAATATATAAAGTTATATTGTAATCCTTATTAAACGTTTATTGGAGGGCTTGAGACTCTAGGACCTTGTGCTAGACTACATCTCTCACACATCGGGAAATGCATGGAACCTCATTGTACTTTATTGCATTTTAAACGAGTTCTCAGCATATTGTAGTATGTTTGGGGGCAGGAAAAACTGGAAAGGTTTTTCTGAGGGGATTTTGGTGGTAACAATTATCAAGTGAAAGTTTGAGAGAGAAAAATAATTCTATTTGGCTAAATTCTAAATTCTAAATTTTGTGGCTGAGTTATAATGCTGAGTAGAGTCTGAAAAAAATGATTAAATATAGGCCAGTTTATTATTTGGTTTGTCATCTGTTAATTTATGTTTTTTCCTTTTGATATGAAACAGATATGAGAGATGAATTGTAGGAGTCATACCCCCTTGCCCAAAAGAAGACTAGACTGGGAGATTGAGAGATTAGATTAGAACCCTAAATGACCTGTAGGGGTGTAGGCTTGGAAGCTCTGATTGGATGGTTGAACCTTCTATGGAAACTTTTAATTTTAACCTGCATTCCCATTCCTGGTAGAAGGATTTTTTCTCCAAAAAAAGAGGAATGTGTGTGTGTTTAATAGTTTGGAAATGATCAATGCCCAAGTCATCTTCAAACATACTCAGTTCTCTGGTCCATAAAGTGTAAAAATGCATCTGGTATGACGGATCTTTTATTGTTATAAAGTATGATTGAGAAGGAATTATTGTCAATTACCTAATTATGCATCTATTTAGTATCAAAATAATTAGTTTTATATAATTTGGGTAATTTTAACGCAATTAATGTACTGCCAATAGCAACATTGAATTCAGATCAATGCCCCTGATGGTAAGAGACCAAAGTGCATTAACTTAGGGCAAAGCAAAGACAAGTAGGATTCCGAATTCTAGGTCGTTAGTGACTATTGACAATTAGATGAATTCTCCTTGAGTTGTTCTCTGAGTTGGCCTCATATTTTTGGCACTAAATAGAGCGTATTTCCGTGAGTACACCTTTTCCCCATAATTGTTTCCGTTTCGGTGTCCAAACTAGTTTGCTCATCTATCCTATTGCCTGCTGGACATCTTTAAGATGTCATAATTACCTGAGATTATAGCTGTGTGAACCAAAACCTTCATGCCATCAAAACAAAACACAACAGAACCTATTTCACTTCCTGTATTCTATTTATAGGTATTAGTACATTTACCATTTCTTATCCACAATTCCAAAACCAAAAAATCTCTGAAAACCAAAATTTTGGGTTTTGGTAACTCATTTGTCAGAAAAACTTAATGCATTTCCTGCAAAACCTGAGTGAACTGTCAGGAAGCCATTTATCATCTATCCCACTTGGTGGGATGTGCCGTGCTGCAGAAATAGTTCTGTGTTTGATTACATGGTACTGTCCTATGCCCTGCTGGGGGTGCACTGTTACACTGGGTATGTAAACCATATCACCCTTCTAACATCCAAAATATCCTGAATTTTGAAAAACGTTTGGCTCTAGGGATTTTGGAGAATGGGTTATGGATCTGTACCACTATCCAAGTATCCAGATATCCAGAGGTCTCTTTTCACTCTCTTTTTCTTAGCCTCCGCAACTATCAGATTACTGAATCCCCTTAACATTTTCCACCTCCCCCTGCCCCACAAATTCCTCCCCAACTTCTGCTGCCCTAGTTCAGGGTCTCATCACCTCTTGACTGGGATACCACAGCTTTATATCTCAGCTGATGGTGTTATGCTTAAATCCATCATCAGCAGAACCCCGGAGGTGATGATTTCTTTAAAAATGTAGACTTGAACTTGTCTCTCATCTGCTTAAAATCTTTTAATCACTTTCCATAGCCCCCAGGATAGGACCTATGGCCCTTAAAATGGTCCCACAGGATCTGACCCTTGGTTGACTATGGATTCTTTGTAAACCAAAATTTTATATTCCAGCAACAGCTTTCATTGTTTTTTTTTTTTTCCCTATGTGCTTTTCTTTTGTTACTCTCACTGCCGAGGGTATCTTCCCTTTTGTCTTTACCTCTATAACTCTTACTGGTTCTTAAGACCCAGCTGAGGTCTTGCCTCTTTTACGAAACTGCATCCCCCACCCAAACCCCTGCACCTCCATATGTACCTGAGCTGGGTGAGGTGTCCTATGCATACTTGTATCCTGTGCTTTACTTAAGTGATAAAATATAGTCTGTTTTTGCACCTGTCTGTGTACACACAGACACCCCCCTACATCCACACACACCTTTTAGATTTTTTGCAAAGCATGTAAAATTTCTCTTTCCTCTGTGGTTATTGTGGAATAAAAATATTGGAGTAAAAGTGGCACAGGAAGGGGACAGGCATTGGGCAGGCAGCATATTTTGACTTTGTACGGGCGGCAACCACAGAAATGCGGAGTAGGAAACTTGTTTCACTTAATTAGTCTGTTTAATTTAAATTGCTATTTCCATCTCATTCCTTTGAATTCCATGTTATTTTTGTGCCTTTTGATTCTGTTCCAAGATCTGGGTTTTACCACTTAAAAGTGAAAAGTTAACTTCGTGATTGAAAGGTCTTGCAGCTTTTGTTTCTCAATATTCTACAGTTAAGTACATTGCTTATTGGTGAGGAGTTTAAGGGGGCAGCTTTTACTTAAAGAATATAATTAGACTAGACAAAAAAAAAAAGAGGGGGGCAAAAGATTGCTAGAAGTCTTCCTTCTCCAAGTTCTGTTAGTTTTACCTCTTAAATAAATATTTCTCAAATCCATCTACTTTTCTCCATTTCCTATCACTACCATCTCCTCTTTCCTGGACTTTTCCAATGGCCTTCCTATTTGTCTATCTGAATTCTTTCTGGCTTCTTTCTAGTTGGTTCTGCACACTGCACCCAGAGTGATCTTTTCAAAATGTTTGGTCTTGTTACCCCCTGCTTAGAGTGCTTCATTGCCTTAGGATGAGGCAGACTCCTTAATATGGCCCGAAGGCCTGGCATGCTTTAGCTCCTGCCCAGCGCCACCCCTCTCTCATCATTACTCTGCTTTAGCTCTGCTAGCCATTTTTTATTGCCACGCTCCTCTTGCCTCTAAGTCTTTGCTGGTGTCAGTCTCCCTGCCTGCAACCATCTTTCCTCCTCTTTTGGCCTATTTAGCTAAAACTCATCCTTCTGATTCCAATTTGAGCTCCCCCTTTTCATCACTTACTATAACTGGAATTTTTCACCAGTCTGCTTTATTTTCCTCCAACCTTGGGTTAAGGTGAAGACTGTAGCCTAAAGAAATAAAATCCTACTTAGTACCTGGGAGTATTAACTTTTGAAAACTTAAAGTTTCCTCACCAAGGGAGCAGACTTTAATATGTCATGCACATTTTAAAAACTAGATTTTAGTTAATGATACCTCTGTATTTTTATCAAGTAACAGTAGTTAATATTTATTGTTGTAATAGTGTTAGTACTTATTTACTAAGAATATTTTACTAAGAATATTGCCAAGAATAGTTTAAGGAATTTACATGAATTAATCATTTAATCTTCAAAGCAACTCTGTGAGGTGCATACTATTTTTCTCCCTCTTTTAGAGATAGGAAAACTAAGAGATTAAGTAATTTGCCTTTATTTACAAGGCTAGTGAAATGTCAGGGCCAAGATTCAAATCCAAGCAGTCTGATTCCAAATCCTGTACTTCCATCCTACTCATATGCAAATAAAATTAGATATGATTATTAAAAGGTTTACAACAGCAACAGCAGCAAAAATCCTGTCAGCTGTCATCTCCCTCAGTCCTGTGCCATTCACCTGTTTGAGATATTTCTTCCAGTGTTTACCTTTTGAGATAATAGGCTTGTACTGCTGCTTCTTAGTGTATCAATATTGGACATTATCTACTGTCTTCCTAGAATGGCAGATAAACATTTAGCTCTTTCACACACGTACCCTCTGCTCCCCCTTCCTCTACCTCCCAGTGTGATTCTTACATTCTTTTGTTTGCATTTTAGTATTTATTTATTATGATTATGTAAATACTGTTCACGACTTAGCCAACCAAGTGTATTATGAAAATGGTTCCTGCTTGTAGAATTTTTTTTAATCCTGGAGTTAACAATGAACTTTTTTTTTTTTAAATTGCTTAGTTTTTCCGCTTAGCAATTTCTATTTTGTTGTGCTCCAACATCTTCTCAGTAAGATTTTTCCACATAATCAAACCTATCAGATTTGTTGGTCTCTTCCTGGAGCCATCTGTCCTCTTGTTCCAGTTTGGATTATTGCTTTCTAAGCCTGTTCCATAGCAGTTGTTTGGGATTTTTCTTTGCTGACATTTCTGATGGAATTCGTATTTCTTAGATACTATGACTTTTGTTGTTTATTTATTCCCTCATTTTGATGGAACACATCCCAGTAGCTTCCTGAGAATTGATGAATGGAATTAAGAAATTTGAGATAATGCCTGTCAGAAAATTTTTATTCTACCTTCACGTTTTCTTTTCTGATTGTTACTTTTTTTAGTAGTTACTCTCTTCACATGATCAAAAATTTTAAAAACTAAGACAAGCTATATGCTAAGTCTTCCTTTCACTGTTGCCCTCTGACACCCGGTTTTCCTCTCTGAAGGCAACCAATGCTATCTGTTTTTATATAAAAGCATAATGTGTGTATTTTCCCTCTTCTTGAAATGGAAATCTTGCTCTCTTTTTTTCATTTAACTATACTGTGAAGATAACTTTATCAGCGTATAAAGTTGTTTCTTTGTTTTTAACTCACCCTAGTATTCCATCATATGACTCTATCGTAATTTATTTATCTAGTTCCCTATTGGTAGAGTTGTAGGTTGTTTCAGCCTTTTGATATTAAAACAGTGCTTTAATGTGCAAGGCACAAGTTGTCATTTCTCTGATGTGCCAGTATATCTGTGGTATAAATTTCTAGAAGTTATCCTCACACCTGATTGATATATTGATGGAGATTGGAATAGTGTGAGACCTTACAGTTTGGTAATTCTGGGTCAAATGGCATAAAGGTCAAAAAGAACACCTTGTTATAAATATTTGATGGCAGAGGGGGCCCTTCTGGAGAACAGTTAATAGTGCAGAGAGGGTTTCTAATGCAAATAACAGGGGTTTTTTTAGTCTTTTGACCATGGCCTTCATTTTTTCAGATATAACCCATCTTTTTGAACTGAATAAGACTTGTTTCTATTGTTACCTCAGAATCCTTCTTAAACTCTTTATACTCTATCATCACCTCCTTTAGAATGTTCTTGGCCTCTTGCCCATTATTTTAGCTCAGATCTACCCCTGCAGATAATCCAGAACAGAAAGCAACTCATTAGCTGGTCTTTTTCTACAAGTTAAGAACCCATCCTTAATACACTTCGCGATTTAACAACCTACCCATCCTTCACATTGATTCGTTTGCTGAGTTCAGCTAACTCTACCTCCTAAATCTCTTCTCAGGCCTCTACACCCCTTCTATTCATGTCTTGCCTGGATTACTCTTAATAGTGTTCTAATCACCTCCAGCCTCCTTTCTGCGCCCCCACCCCCCCAAAATTCATATTCAGCACAGCTTCAAGAATAATCATTCCAAATTTCAGTTCTGATTAGGTCATCACCGTGCTTAAAATCCTTCCTGGCTTCTCCCTTTTGCGTAAAGAATTAAGTACATATCCTACAGAATCAGGTACCCCACCCTTCCCTATGTGGAGCTTGGCATTCAGGATAAGTGTCATAGACCTCACTGTGTGATAATTGTCTACATATGATCCCTGAGGAAAATTACCCTACTTGAGGTCAACTGTTGAAAGAAGAATTAAAGGTTAGGCTGACACCAGTTTATTTCCAACTGAAACTTATGCCGTCATCCCTCAGTATCTGAGAGGGATTATTCCAGGACCGCTGTGGGTACCAAAATCCATGGATGCTCAAGCCCCTTATATAAAATGACGTCGTATTTGCATGTAACCTATGCACATCCTTCCGTATGCTTTAAATCATCTCTAGATTACTTATAATACCTAATACAATGTAAATGCCATGTAAATAGTTGTTATAACATTGTTTAGGGAATAATGGGAAGAAAAAAAAGTCTGTATATGTTCAGTACAGAATGCAACCATCATGGACCTTTCAATCTGCAATTGGTTGAATCTCTGGATACAGAACCCATGGATACAGAGGGCTAACTATATATTAAAAGGTTTTCCTCATACCTTAACCATGAGGAGTGGGTAATGCAGGAATTTCAGATGGTAGCTAGGTAAGTGGAGGGCTTCCTTGTTCCATTACCCATTCTGTATTTACCCTGTCCTCAGGCATTCTGTGAGTACACTGATGTTGGTAATAGTAGGAAGGGCAAATCCATATCCAGAATATTTATCTGTTATAAGGACACATCTCTGCTCCCTCAGTGATGGTAGAAGTCAAATACAATCAACCTACCATCCAGTGGCTGGCTGGTACCCCTACGTACTCAATGTTGATTTCCGCACATTAGAAACTCAGCAGTAGGGCTAGCCAGGTCAACTTTAGAAAAAGGAAGTCCATGTTGCTTAGCCTCAGTGTTTGTCGCTTGTCATAAATCCACAAGTCACCTCCTGCTCAGCAGAAGTGCTGGCAAAGATGTGCACATGGACTTAAACATAATCAAAACTAACAAACTACACAGTAGCAATTCACCATGAAATTTGATTCCACCAATAAACATAAGCAAAGATGACTTGCTGCCATTCCTTTGTTCCCTAACATTTTTACTAGCAGATGAGGGCCACTTAAGCAAATTTCTGCCCAAGCACTTAAGGGTGTATTATCAGGGCAAGTTTTGTTTTGTTTTGTTTTTTAGTTCAGTTAGGAAATCCAGATGATAATGTATGACACCGATCCTATATTAATTCACAATAGTGTACTTTTGTTAATCTACAACCTACATTAGGATTTGGAGATGTAATTTTTTATTTCCTTGCTTTGTGTAGTGAGCCTTAACTCTTTACTGCTTGCTTTAACTCAATAGCAAGCAAGTTTCATATATCAATTAGGCTTTGTGCCAATTAAATTCAACTGGAACCAGACCTTAAATCCCTGGAGCTGTAAAGGTTTATTGTCACAAATACAGAGACAAGAAGTGAAAAGAACCACTATCCTCTTATTTTATTAAATGTTACTATTACTTGCAGTTATGAAGTTCTGCTTTTTACTGCTTTAGAAGTGTGTTCATTGGAATTTTTAAATTAAGCTAACAACTAATGTTGACCTTAACCAAATAGACAGCCAGTTATTTCACTAGCAAAATAGGTTTATTTGGGATCAGCAAAGAACTGCAACTCAGAGTGTGCAACAATGGCAAGCCATGTGCAAGTCCCAAGCAGCAAGGAAAGGAGAAACTCTTTCATAGACAGGAGGAGGAAGTTGGGCCAGCTGTTGTAAACAAAGAACCCACTCGAAGAATTGAGAGTTGGAAGTATAGTGGCTTTTTATTGGCTGAGTTGTGACAGTCTCTCATTGGCTGAGCTCTTGCCAGTCAAGAAGAGGAAGTCTTTCTTTCCCCTGTTGGGCTCTATTATCCGCACAGGGCATGAGAGCTTCCACTTTTGGCCTCCCAACTCCATTTTAATGAGGTTTCTGTTTATTAATTTCTTATTTTATCCTTTTGATCAGGATCTTTCTCTGAAAATATTACTGATCAAGAATCAGGTTTTTCTGGTTTCAGAAACCTTTTGTCCTTCAGTGCCAGGAAGGACCCGTCCTGGATGTCGCGTCCCACATCGACCAGAACTTTTGAACAGTTTGAAAACCTATTGTGGCTACATTTGAGTAACAAGGAAGGGAGGAAGGGAGAACTCTCAGGCACTTTTTATCTAAAGTCCATATATTATCAAGGTCATAGGCACTGGAGATCATTTGAAGTATTATGTCATTATGAAAGTTTTGGCAGACAAAATTCTAGCAGACCTTGTTTGGACATCTTGGGAAAGCTGTCTCATGGAATGTCGTCTGCTTCAATTTGGGGAAATTTCTACTTTCAGGTCACCAGACTATGTGCAGGTCTAGCCAGAGTTTGGTCCTTTCTTTAGGTGTGTCACATGAATCCAAGAATCTCTTTCCTGGAGTTTGGTGGCGTGAGAGTGAGCAGTGTCTGATAGGTGAACTTGAAGATAGTCCTTCTGGAGGTGTCTTTTCCAACAGCTGAAATCTCCAGGTTGTGAAGCGTGATGCTCAAGTTCTCTGTCTCCTGAGAGCACTCTGTGAAAAGATTGCTTTACTAAAACATGGTTATTTTTAATAGAAGCAATTAGGCCTTTGCAGTGTTGGAGAATGTCTCCTTTTATCAGTTGTGGGTCAAGAGAGGCAGGAGCTGAGTGCGTTGAGCATCCTGTGACTGTTGTAAAGAGTGAGAGTTTAAGAGCTCCAAAGTGGGTGAATCTGAGATTTAGAAGAACCAATGACAATGCTTTTGGCCAAGGTAGTTGAAGGGTCTCTACAAGTTTTGCCAGTTGAGTCTTAATAATGCCATGAGTTCATTTGACTAAACCAGATGACTGAGGGTGGTTAATACAGTAAAAGTGTTATAAAACCAGCCAAACAGCAGACTTGTTGAAGTACCTGACTAGTAAAATGGGTTCTTTGATCACTGTGAAGCTTGAGACGAGTTCCTCAGGCAGGGATAATCCTTTCCAAGATGACTTTAGCCACAGAAGAAGCAGTAGCCTATCTACAAGAGAAGGCTTTAGTCCACTGAGAAAACATACAAACCATGACTAAAACATATTTTTATCCATGAGATGGAGAAAGTTGCATGAAATCCACTTGCCAGTCCTCGAATGGTCCATTAGGCAATTTTAAATGGGAGCGGTATGAACAGGCTTTGCTAGGTTGTATTTTGGACAAGTGGGACAAGTAAGGTAGGCCCTTTTTCTGGCCTTGTTAGTAATTCCCCACCAATATTGATTAGTGAATGCCCTTGTTTTGTCAGTGGGACAATGGTTTAATGCCTGTGCAGTGATCAGGAGTGGGAATTTTAGAGTCTCTGGTAAGACTGGGTTGTTATTTGGTCTGAACCAGAGCTTTCTTATTTTATCAAGCCAACAATTGTTGAATTTCCGATCCTGTTTTTCCTTTTCTGAGGCCAATTATTGGGCTTCTTTAGCCAGTTTTTCTAAGTTATCATTTGGGAAAATATCCCTTTGGACCATGACCGAGATTTGGCTGTTGTTGCTTCATTTAAGGGCTGTATTCCTTGTGGAAATGTTAGCAAGGTGATTTCCTTGAGTTTCCAGAGAGTCAAGTTTAGAATGCCCCAGGATCTTTATAATAGCTAAAGTGGCAGGTAAAAGCATAGCATCTAATAATTCTTGAATGTAGGAGTTATTTTTCATTTTATTTCCACTGGAAGTAAGGAAGCCACGTTGCTTCCACAACATTCCAAAATCATGAGCTACTCCAAAAGCCTATCTACTATCAGTATAAATATTGGCAGTTTTACCCTTGGCTAAAGTACAAGCCCATGTAAGAGCATATAATTCAGGCTGTTGGGCCAAAGTAGCCATAGGTAAAAGTGCTGCCTCAATGATATCACAGGGAGTTGTAATAGCATACCCAGCACAGGATTTGCCATTGTCACCTTTTATATAAGAACCGTCAGTGAACCCTGAGAAGTTAGCTGCAGATCATCACAAAGAGTTAAAAGGTGATCCCTCAGCATTAAGCAGCCATGAGGGACTTCATCAGTAATGGAGGGGAGAACAGCAGGGTTAAGGTTATTACAATGTAAAAGAGTTATGTGAGGAGCAGTTAACAGAAGGATTTCATAGGAGGAGAGGTGGCTGACTGAAAAACGTTGAGTGTGATGAGAATTCAGGAGGGCTTCTACAGCATGAGATATAAAAATGGTTACAGGGGATCCCACAATGATTTTCTTGGTGGCCCTAACAAAAACGGCAGTGGCAATAATGCTCTAAGGCAAGGGAGTATCCCTGTGCTGGAGGATCTAGTTGCTCCTTATAATACCCTATGAGTAGATGCTGTTCTCCATGTTTTTTTGGGTGAATACCCCAAGGGCATTCCCTTCCTTTTCATATTCAAAAAGGAAAAAGGGAATCTGATAATTGAGATGTCCAAGAGCAAGTGGTTCATCAAACTCTCCTTTAAGGCCTTAAAGGCTATGTCATCCTCTTCCCATAAAATTGGGTTGGAGTTGTTGTTCTTTAGTAAAACAAACAGAGGTTTGGCTGTAAGAGAAATTTAGAATCAGGTTTGGCAATAACCAACTGTATTGAGAAAATCTCACAGTTGATGCTTAGTTTTGGGTTTGGGGAAACTTAGGGCACCAGGAAGCCTATCTGACTCTAGGTGTAGCCCTTATTCTTGATATCAGATGCCCTAAATATTGAACCTGGTTTTGGGCAAAATGCAATTTTTCCTTGGTGACTTTATGTCCCTTTAAGACTAAAAGCTTTAGCAAGTGGATGCTGTCTTCCTGTGAAGAGGCTTGGGAAAGAGAGCAAAAAAAAAAAAGCAAATCTTCCACCTAGTGCAGCCAGGTCGAACCCTAGGGAACTTGATATCATCCAGATCAGCCTTCAGAATTTTTGAGAAATTAGAAGGGCTCTCAGTAAAATCCTGAGGCATTACTGTCCCAGCGAATTGTTTTCCTTCCCAGGTGAAAGCAAAAAGGTATTGACTGGCTTCACCAACTGGAATGCTAAAGAATGCACTACATAAATCAGTTACCCTAAAGAATTTGCTCCCAGTGGGAATGGACGTTAGTAGTGTATGAGGGTTAGGAACAACAGGGTGTGGAGGGATAACAGTGTTGTTTATTGCTCGGATGTCCTGGATAAACCTCCACCTTTGGCCCTTGGGTTTTCTTACAGATCAAATAGGAGTATTACAGAGACTAGTACTAGGGATAATGCGACCTTGAACCTTGTAATCTTCTATTATAGGCTTTATACCTTGAAGGGCTTCTTTACTTATAGGGTATTGATTAATTTGGGGGAGAAATTTTTGAGGGAGCTATTTGAATCTTGATAGGAAGTGAGCTGTGAATTTTACCAATATCAGTTGGTTTTGTCCATAAGGAGGTTTGGTAAGCTGATTCAATAGGGATAAATGATCCATATTTCTGGAATCAGCTCTAGAACCATCAGAGATGGAGCAAATAAAAGATGTCAAAGGGTCATTTAATTCAGCTGGTCGGCTGTTTTGATGGCTACTGTGAAATTCTAGAATTATTTCCCCCTTTTGGGAGAAAGAAATTCCAGCATGATACTTTTCTAAGTCTCAGCCTAATAGATGGATAAGAGTGGAGGAACTAAGGAGAAGAAGGGTGTTTATTTCTCAAAGGGCCTAAACTGAAAGGAATGGGTTCAGAGACAGCAACCTCTTGAGATTTATTAGAAATCCCCACTGTTTGAACTGTTTTAGTACTCCGAGGCACGGTCTACTTTATAGTAGTGGAGTTAAGCACCCAGAGTGTGGCTTCGTTGTCAATTAAGAAAGAAGAGATTACTCTGCAATCTGGAGAAATATTTCTCTGAGCCAATTAAGAGGGAGGTTTGGGAAGAGCCCTTGTAGCTCCTTAGAGCCCCGTCATTGAGAATTGGGAGGGCTTTGGAAAGGCTGATTAGAGGACTGAAGGTACTTGAAATGCTTAAATTCGTATCAATCTCTTTTCTAGTGTCCTGGCTCTTTGCAATAATTGCAGAAACTAGGAGGTTTTTGGTTCTGTTTAGGGGCTTTCGTTTACTAGAATTGACGATTAATAATTTTAGCAGTCTTTCTACATGAGATGACTCATATAGAGTGTGAGAGAGTTGGTTTGCCAGATTAACTAAATCTAGATGGACATAGTTTCCTGTTCCATCCTGGTCCTTTTTACTTTAAAGGAAAGGTCCCAGTTCAGCCCATTAATAAATTTCGAGTTAAAAACTACGCAGGTAAAAAACAAAACAAAACAAAAACTACCCAGGTGGAATCAACATTTGGAGGAAGACCAGAATTGTCTTTAAAAATAATCTGAAGTCAATTGTAATAGTCATGAACTGGTTAATCAGATTTTTGTGTGCAAGCCTGGATTTTGTTCCAATTAACAGGCTTTGGGAAAACGCTAGGAATTGCCCTATGAAGTTGCCTAGCAATTGCCTGAGCCCAGTCATACAACAGGTCAGCGAGTAGGTCTCCCAGTTATAATCCTAGGTACCTTTCATTATTTTCCCAATTAGCAGTTTTCATTCAATGCTGGGCCTGGCCTTCACTGACAAGCTGAAATAAGTCAGAGAAACCCAGGTTTGATACGTTTGAATGGCTATATTACATTACTCAGCAAATCTCTGAGCATCTTCTGTTACTTTGGGAAAATCTTTGACTGTGGGTCACAGTTCAGCTTTAGTCCAGGAAGTACAGGAAATTAAGGATTTAGCCTTTGGATCCTCAGGGACAGGTTCTGATGGGTTCAGAGGAAGAGGGGAGTGGGGAAAGGTTCAGGGAAAAGGGGATGTTCGGCAAGAGAGTTAGTATGGGGCGTCTGAGGGTGTAGGTGAGGTGCAGGTGGTATAGAGAGGAGGGAGGAAGATGGTCCTGGAGGAGAGGAAGTTGAGGCTTCACAAGCCATTTTATCTTTCTCTAATCGTTTGTTCACTTCAATTCATCTTAAAACCTTATTTTGCAAAAAGGCAGTTTTAGACTCCTGGTAACATTTGGAAGCCTCAAAATACCAATTGAACTAAGCCTTCCATTCAGTTTTGGAAATTTCACAGTTATGGTTGTCCAATTTGGTTTTAAGAAAAGTATAGGGAGTCCATAAGTTCCCCACAATGGCCATGGGTGTTCTAAATTACTTTTGGTTAAATTGGTCTGTTTAGTTAGAAATATGCCTGAGGAAATCCTGAAGCTTTTAAACATAAAATTGGCCAGGGTTCCTGTAGGAGAGGCACCCTTGAAATATTTAGATAATTGGGATCCTGTTTTGTAGAGGTTTTTCTCTAAAGCAAAGGAATAATTCTCAAACAGTTTGGAAGCCAAATACAAGGCAGTTCCAGTAGAAGCAGTCCAGTTTCCGTAAGATGAACCAAAGATTGAATTAACACAGTTCCAAAGGGAATCAAATTGAAGGTTGATCAGTGCAGTTCCACTGGGACAGCCTGCTCCTAAGGGAATCAGGCTGAAGTGCCAGCTCAGTTCCAAGTTCCTAAGGAACTGGACCGAAGTCTTAATACGGTTCTGGTAGACACAGCCTGATTTCAGAAGAATCAGGCTGAAGTGCCAAGAGTACTCACAAAGGAGTCCTTAAGTAGAGAAGGACAAAGCTTTAAAATAGATCTCAGGGGCTGGCCCTGTGGCCGAGTGGTTAAGTTCGCGCGCTCCGCTGCAGGCGACCCAGTGTTTCATTGGTTCACATCCTGGGCGCGGACATGGCACTGCTCATCAAGCCACGCTGAGGCAGCGTCCCAAATGCCACAAGTAGAAGGACCCACAAAGAAGAATATACAACTATGTGCCGGGGGACTTTGGGGAGAAAAAGGAAAAAAATAAAATCTTTAAAATACATCTCAAATAAAGCCTAGAGAGCCTCAAATGCAAAGAGGGTGGAAGCTCGGATCCAGGAGAGAAGACCTACCCTCAAACTCCTGGGTCGGCAAGAAATGCAGCGAGCCCAATGGGCTCTGTTGTGGGTACCACATCTGTTTGCTCACCAGCCTTGGAGTCATTGGGGGTCTTCTCTGGATCCTCGTACAGGCCACAAAAATGTTGACCTTAAACAAATAACCAGTTATTTATTCAGCAAAAATAGTTTTATTCGGGATCAGCAAAGAATTATAATTCGGAGTCTGCAACAGTGGCAAGCCATGTGCAAGACGGAAGCAGCAAGGGGAGGAGAAGCTCTTTTATAGAGGGGAAGAAGTCTGGGAGGGCTACTGTAAACAAAGCATTCACTGGAGGAATTGGGAGTTCGAAGTATGGTGGCTTTCCATTGGCTGAGTTGTGACAATCTCTCATTGACGGAGCTTCTTCCTGTTGGGCTCTGCTATCTAGGTAGGGCATGAGAACCCCTTTTGGCCTCCTGCCTCCATTTTAATGAGGTTTCTGTTTATTAATTTCCACATTAACATTCTTGGACTATGTGCTTTTTCACCTGGAGGGGCAACCATCAGTATAAAGATGCATCTTATCTTGATATTTTTCCATCTTAATTTGCATTTAAACAACATCCCCAGGTGATTCATTGTCACATTAAACTTTTAGAAGCCGTAGTCTAGATAACTGGAAGCCACAGTTTTGTAGTTAGATTATTTTTGTGAGATTTCAGTTCTTTCTGTTCAGATGGAAGTATATTTTAACACTTGAGAATAATCCATTGATTTTTAACCCAGTCTCACAGACTGTTAGAATTGTGCATATTGTTTTAGCCTTTCAAAGTATCACTGTGGATATTTTTATTTATTGTTAATGCCTTTTGTGATGTCTTCATATATGCTAGGATATAGATTAATATTTCTTAGGATGAGAAGATCTCTGAATTTTAATTTTTTTCTAACTTTAGAAATTATAGGCATTTAGAATTTAGAAGCCCTCTAAATTTCAGTTAATTATTTTTCTAGTTTTTTTTTTTTAAAGATTTTATTTTTCCTTTTTCTCCCCAAAGCCCCCTGGTACATAGTTGTATATTTTTAGTTTTGGGTCCTTCTAGTTATAGCATGTGGGATTCTGCCTCAGCATGGCTTGATGAACAGTGCCATGTCTGTGCCCAGGATTCAAACCGGCAAAACCCTGGGCTGCCAAAGCAGAGCGTATGAACTTAACCACTCGGCTGTGGGGCCGGCCCCTTTTTTGTAGTTTTAAAAAACTGTTTCAGAGGCCAGCCCCATGGCCAAGTGGTTAAGTACGCATGCTTGCTGTGTGTTCCACTTTGGTGGCCCGAGGGTTTGCTGGTTCAGATCCTGGGCGTCGACCTGGCATCACTCATCAAGCCATGCTGAGGTGGCGTCCCACATAGAAGAACTAGAAGAACCTACAACTAGGATATATAACTATGTACAGGGGGCTTTGGGGAGGAAAAAGAAAAGAGGAAGATTGGCAACAGATTTAGCTCAGGGCCAATCTTCCTCACCAAAAAACAAAAACAAAACTGTTTCATAGTATTCCCCTCTCTTCTTCTGTGAATGTGATCTTTTATAATTAGCAAATAAACATTTTGGACAGGTGTGTTTAAAGGTTTTAGAACGATTTCAAGAAGAATGAACTCTTTGTCTGCTAATCATTTCTAATGTGCAAATATAATTTATCATATCCTGAGTTTGTTGTTATGTTGATTTTTTTTTTCCAATTCTCAAATTTATGAATCCAATTGGAGGTTGATTCTGGGAGAGATTTATTTTGTTTCATGGGCTGTTTCCACATAGGTCTTCAAATTTGGCAAGTGGCATGGTCTAGGAACATGGCATTATTCCCAGGAATAGAAATTGAGTCCTGGTTTTATTTTATTCATTCATTTATTGTGTGTCTTTTGGATTGTTTTATTGTTCAGAGTCTCAGTTTTTCATTTTTGTGATGGGAATAAAATATTTTAAAAATGATTTTACAGCATCATAATTTGAAGTAAAACCTCAGTGCCTCATTTATATCAGCATGAATCCCTGAACCATTTTAGGAAACTTTGGGTCATTCTTGCTTTGGATTTTATCTTCTTTCTCTATGTCAAAGTAACATTTTCTCAATTTTTATCAAGAATCTCTTTTGAAAAACCTGTCTTTGGAGTACTAGAAATTAATAATTGTGGTTGCCTTTGGATAGATGCAGTCCTTTCCTTATCGGGTGCTAATTTTGATTTTCCCAAAGTCTTGTGACCTAGACCAGAGATTCTTAACCTTTGCTGCCCTTTAGAATTATTTAGAGAGTTTAAAATAACAACAAAAGCAAGGCCTAGGCCCTGCCCCTAGAACAATTAAACTCTAGAGCTGGGGCCTAAGGCACTGCATTTTTAAAGAGTTTTCCACTAATGTGTATCCAGAGTGGAGAACCTCTGATGGAGATGCTTAATGATGAGTGTAATTTATCGTTAATGGAAGCCTGATATTGCACATTAGCAGCAAAGAACAGAAAAGTCATATAAAATCCCTGGGGGATCTATGTTGGACTCTTCAAGTGATCAACAATCAATAAAATAAGACTATTATTCCGTTCAGAAGTAATCTGAAAAGAGCAAAGCATTCCCATCCTACTTTAGTAGACTCTGCTCCTAAAAGCTGTCAATCTTCTATTGTCAGGATCTTCAATCTCTTTCTCAATCTTTATTTCCAAAATTACGCTCTGAAAACAGTTTTGATTTTGTTTTGTTTTTAACTCATTTGTTCAGAAAACCTCACTTGAGGTGATATAAGTCTATTTGTAGTTTTTTCCTTATCTCCTTACATTTAGGATATCAATTCTTGACTCTTAATAACCTTATATCAGATAACTTCCTTTAAAAGTTCAGGATTTTACATCAGACCTGAGTTTGAACACAGTTGAGGAAATGCTGCTCTTCCCCTTAAGCTGAATGACCTTGGCCAAACTGCTTAATCTATTTGACTCTTAGTGTTTATCAGCAAAATGGGAATAACATAAACTTTACAAGATCGTTGGAAGACTAGAAGAGAATTTAGTAAGTGTTAAAGTATCAGGGATCTAATGGACATTTAACAAAAATTATTGGTACTGAACCTCTTAATCTCAAGTTTGTGTGCCTGATGCACAATAAGCTAATCACTGAGACACCAGTCCTTGGAAATGGAGAAAGGCTTATTTGGATTGGCCAAAATAAGAAGGCAGGAGGATAGGTTCTCTCAAATCTGCCTTCCCAAAAGAAGAAAGCAGGGGGTCTTTATAGAGCTGAGGGCGTTGGGAGGAGAAGTTTTGGAGAAACAAAGGGAAAATATGTGTTTCTTTCACTCCAGATAAGGCCTTGGACAATCAGACTTCTGCCATTTCCTACCTGTATCTTCTACTTCTGCTGTACTCAAGGATTGGCCATGTCTTTTCTTGCTTTTATGCCTTTGCGTCTGCCATTCCCTCTCTCTCCTCTCTTGTCTACCTGCTTAAAAATTGCTTGTTTTTAAAGATTCTACTCAATGATGGTGTCATCTCTGGAAAATTTTCCCTAACATTTCTCCTTCCCTTCCATGTGACTTTCATAGTCTCCCATCATAGCACATACCACACTGCTTTGTGGTTGCCTGTTGATGTGCCGTATTTCATACTAGTCTCTGCTTCTTGAAGGTAAGAGGTATCTTTAAACTTGTAGCCATAGCCTAGCACAACATTTGATGCATAAGAAGTTGCACAACCACAATTTTATGATTCTGAAACTCTCTGTATTATGTCTTCAAACAATGTAAAAAGCTTAAAAGGTCATTTTAGTCCTTATATGAGGCTCTTCAGGCAACCAAAGCTCAGAAATAATTGGAATCTCATTTTTATGGGCAAAATACATCATAACTGAGGTATCTTTTGGAGCCAAAGTATCTATTCCGAACCACAAAAAATATAGAGCAGTCCAATTAGAAACAGTATATAGAAGTAAGTGTTCAAGTTCTGTCTGTTTTGTTTATTCAGCTTAAAATTTCCTGCTAAGGGCCAGAGAATCCATCTTAGAACTTGGTTTTCCTCTTTTAAATTTAGTGATAACTTTGGAAGAGAAGCTGAATAAAGTGTCAAATTAGTTTCACTTCTATAAATAACACTTTCCTTAAAATATGTTTAGGATTTAGGGAGGACAGGCATTTTCCTTACCCCTTTGCCCTTGCAAATTACTTGACTGATTTTACCACTGTAGTGGTGCCTGAGTATGTAATTGTGTACTGAAACCCTTTCACATTACATTTGTTTAAGCATCATGAAGAAAATTGACCTTCTCCATGATTCAGGCTGTCATCAGTGTCCTCTTTTTTTTGTTGTTCCTAGTGGCCCATATTAGGGCATAGTAAACATGTTGCTCTGTTCTTAGGATGAACTGCCCGCAGTACTTTATCAAGCCAAATGCTGCTTCTATAGCTCAGTGATCTCTGTTACCTCTTTAGAGACACTTCGAGTTAAGCTTATTACCATTTTCTTTTTGCTATTAGATTTTTGTATTGCTGTGAGCTATTGAAAATACCTGTTATATAACAACGCATTAGAGGCTCTTAATTTCCTAGTCTTTATTGGTTCTGTCATGATTTACAAGTACTATCAGGTAAGCAGATTTGGGGAATGCCAGTTTACTTGTTGGTGAAGCTGCTTTATAATCTTAACTGGTTTAGTTGGAGTGAAAGTTCATAGGTTGAGAGCAAACTTCATAAAATAAAAGGTACTATGCCTGACAGTACCTGTCAGTATACCTTTGCTTTCTTATAGATTCCCCCTTTCTTTATAATTAGTTTAATGAAGTCCTTGGGCTCCTTGGTTATGAAGTTATCTTTTTTTAACTCAAAATATATTTATAAAAATAAGGTGTGCATATCATGTAGTAGATATTAGCTAGAGTTAACAAAGAATGTATTTTTTACTGGAGAGAAGTCTCTAATATTTTATAGCCCCAGTAGATTGTAGTTAGTTATGGCAACTGTGTTCTTCCAAAAGTGCAATTTTCTTGAGGGCAAGATATCTGTATTCTTGTTAACCATGAGAGTACATTGTTTAGAGCTTATGTTCAGTTGTTGGCTGAATGAATGAATTGAACCACGCCTATAGGAATGAATAGCTACTAATGTCATCTATCATTTCTGTTTATAGGTATTACAATTTAAGGAAAACTTCTTGCCAGCAAATCTATGATAAAAAATATAAGTAACAGAGGAAACTATAACTGTTATTTGCCAAGTGACAAGCTTTTAGTGTCAGAATGGCTCACCTAAAGCGACTAGTAAAATTACATCTTAAAAGACATTACCATAAAAAGTTCTGGAAGCTTGGTGCAGTAATTTTTTTCTTTATAATATTTTTGATTTTAATGCAAAGAGAAGTAAGTGTGCAATATTCCAAAGAGGAATCAAAGTTGGAAAGAAGCATGAAAAACAAAAACAAGATGTTTGATTTAATGCTAGAAGCTGTAAACAATATTAAAGATGCGATGCCAAAAATGCAAATAAGAGCACCTGTCAGGCAAAACATTGATGCTGGTGAGAGACCCTGTTTGCAAGGATATTATACAGCCGCAGAGTTGAAACCCGTTCTTGACCGCCCACCTCAGGATTCTAAAGCACCTGGTGCTTCTGGTAAAGCATTCAAGACAACCAATTTAAGTATTGAAGAGCAGAAGGAAAAAGAGCGTGGCGAAGCAAAACACTGTTTTAATGCTTTTGCAAGTGACAGGATTTCTTTACACCGAGATCTTGGACCAGACACTCGACCTCCTGAGTATGTTGAAGGACATTCACTGTTTACTGTTTATCATCAGACTTCTCAGGGGTGGGGCATTCGCTAGGGTAGTTGCTTGTTCTTTAGCCACTCTGAGGCAAAAAATCAGCAAATGCCATTTATTTAGTCTGTTTTAATTATTTTTTGCTTATGATTATTGAGGCTAGTTATCCATATCTATGTTTGGTGAGGCATTACACACATGAAAATTTATTATCATAGAAATTAGAAAACTGAAGTCTAGATCTGACCTATAGAACCACAAGGAAATCCTTTGTTCTTAAACACTTTAGTTTTTCATCTATTAAGGTAGAAATATAGGGCAGTTTTAATGGGAAATGTGGGAGGTGAAGGAGTTCTGTTCCTCTCTGTATTGCTATAGAATAGAAGTGTTTTAAAATGTGCCAAGTTTTGGAGCTTTTAGGAACAGTATTTTTGTTGAATAAAAAAATTTGTTGAATAAATTCTCGTATTTATAGAATTGTCTCCCTTTAGCTTCTGAGAGGTCAACATTGCTTTTTATTGTCACTTTGTTTGCATGTTTATCTCAAGTATACAGTATTTTGATTGAGATTTCCCACCAAATTCTGCTGTGCTGTCTCTTTGTCCTCAATCATTTTAAGTGGTTAAAATGAGTTCTAGTGCTTTCAAACAATCTGTAGATTTGTTGAAAGTGTAAGATAGGGGTCCTGGCCTGGTGGCACAGTGGTTAAGTTAGCACATTATGCTTTGGCAGCCTGGGGTTTGCCAGTTCGGAGCCCAGGTGTGGACATATGCACCACTTGTCAAGCCATGCTGTGGGAGGCATCCCACATATAAAGTAGAGGAAGATGGGCATGAATGTTAGCTCAGGGCCAGTCTTCCTCAGTAAAAAAAAAGGAAGAAGAAGATTGGCGTCAGATGTTAGCTCAGGGCTAATCTTCCTCAAAAAACAACAACAAAACAAAACAAAAAAAGAAAGTGCAAGATAGACAAACTGTAAGCAAACAATGCCTACGCATTTTGCTTTCTAATTCTAATAGGATTACAGTTGGAAATGAACCTAAAGAAAAGTACTGTAGTAGACAGGTCTATTGCTTCACTCATATTTTTCTAGATTTATAATCATAAATACCTGCTCCAACTATGAGTCCCTCAATATTGAAGTTGTATAGATTACTTTGCTCTCTACTAATCTGTGGGATTCGAGGTTAAGTTGCTCATCATTTTTGAATGAATATGTGAATGTCTATAAAATATTCTAGCTATTATAACAGGGCAGAGTATAGTTCCTTTTTTATGTTAATAGGTTAAAATGCAATATTACATTTTACTGATTTTGGGGAGAGATCTTGACTGAAAAGCAATCCACATCACAATTCAAGAAGCATGATTTTTATTCTTTGACATGACAATCAAAGTCAACTCAAGCCTTTTTTTCCCAATATAGCATTGAGAAACTGCAATAATATTCAATAATGTTATTCATTACATAAGTGAAAGACAACTAAGCACATAAAGAACCTTTTTTTGGATAGTAATAGATACCTAGAACTCTGAAGAGTTGGTGGCGATTTAATACTTTCTTACTTTAAATTTAACCCGTATCAGCAAGGAACATATTTTCTGAAGAATTGTTCATCTTTTCCATGCTCATTAGAAATATAGATCCAGTTTCTCCCAAAGCCAGATAGTCATGTGGCTGATAATTTAAGCACATTTCTATGTGCCAAAATTTTCAAATGGTTTGACTGGGAATATGCAGTCACTTTGGCAAGTTATTTTAATTTCACTACTTTAAACGACGTGTAAAACAAATTTTAAACCATAAATTTAACATGCTGATACTTCAAAATAAATGGGGTTTATGAAATCTTATTGTGAAATTTTATCACTTGCATCAATAATATAACGTGACAATCTTACTTGATATTAGTAATTATCAGTTATGCAAATAAATCCTAGCTTAAACTGAGGGAAAGTCTTGCAAGATTAAAAGGATAGCACTCTATTAGTGTGAATTTTTGTGATGTTTTATATTTTAATTCTTCAAAACCTTTTTGTGATTCTTCATCAATGTTAATTAGTCACATAGCAAATAAATGTAGGGAAAATATTTTTTTAAATCCCAAAACTTCTCCAAAAAATGCTTATAGGACAACAAATCATAAGGTTTCTTTTTTCTTAAAAAAGAAAATACTATATAGTATGGAGTTTTTTATAATTTTTACCTATAGTTTATGTTGGTTTATAAACCTTTATGTCTTAAAAATACAAGCTTATATCTAGTCATTTGTTTCTGTGCGATTGTGAGTCAAGAGTATATATGAATAGGTACTGTGTGTTTGGAGTTTATTTTTAATTGGTAGTTTATCCAAAATTCAATTTAGAATAAATCATTTGCTTTCATCTACCAGTGAGGACAAATGTAGTTGTTTGCTTCTGACTGTGAATGTATAGTACACTTGGAAATCGTGAAGGCACTAGAGAGCAAAATCACCTTCACTCAGAGCCTTCCTCTCCTTTTTCTATTCAGTGGTGTTGACATCCTGTCTTAATGCTTTATCCCCAATCTAATTCCCTTTTTATCACTACAAATATTCCACCCTACAGCCCTCCTCTCAGAAAATGATCTGAAACACATTCACATTGAAGTATGGTTGTAAAAGTAATTAATGAGAGAGTTTGTAGGATATCTTCTTTTAGGATGGTTTTCTGAGGCTTCTAATACCAAACCAGGAGCTGTGGTATCCCCATTGGTGCTGGCAGAACAATGAAAGTGTGCTGGGCTCTTATCCCAATGAGTGAATAATTTACTTCCTTATCTGTGGGTTTGAACAGCGCTGTTGAATTGATCACACACTGTATTTATTATAGTGCCTGTTGCCTTTGTGGGAGGATTTCATAGTCTGTTGTCTAAAATGGTACAACCGTTTATGGTTTTTAAGTGAACAAAAATACAGTTAATAGACCACATATCTTTTATGTCCGAGGTTCACTCTGTTTGGTTTTATAGTGTTTTGAAGCCCTCTCCTGCATATTATTTCATTTGCTCCTCACTTCAATGCAGCAGGTGAGGGACTGTGGTGATCTCGATTCTCAAAGGCTGGAGACTGTACAGATCCTCCCACAGCCCAACAGCTTCACATGTAGATTATTTTCTTTGAGGAAGACGTTATGAAAATGAATTCAAGATCAATTTATAACTAATGTTTTTAGCTAATGGGTAGTACCACTGATTAGTTAGAAACCACTTAGGGTCTCTCTCCTTGTCCCTATCAATGTTTCATATGCCAGTAGGAGCACAGGACTTTTAACATGGATTTAGCAATTTTATTTTAAATTTATAAACGTGAGTTTTTAAAAAGGAAATTTTAAAATGCAAGGTCTTATTTAATTAAACAGTAGATTGGAGCAAAATCTTTAACATAACATAGCATTAAGTATATGGTAGGTACTTAATAAGTTTTTGCTGAATGATGAACATCGTAAGAAAATAGGTTTTATAGTGAGCTGTTTTTCCCGTTTTGGTTCGAGTAGAGATTAAATAAGCTTGGGAAATATTACATACTTAGGAAAGTATCTGATTTAAGGTAATCTCTACAAAGATGAATATTTACTAAAATTGCACTATTTAAAAATTGCAAATAATAAGAAAAATGGGTGATTTCTACAAGGAAGGAGAAAAACTTAGTTTTTATTTGCGCAATTAGAAGTATAAGCCATTTTTACAGGTTATCTAATTTGTTGGTTATTTTTCTTATATAAAATGTTATTTGTGTTTCAAATTATATTGTGGAGAAATCTTACAATAGCATGTTTTAATCCTTGACATGTAGTCTATATCAGCGGACTTGATCTCTGGGTGAGTGGTCTGGTTGTAAAAAAAATTTGTTTTGATCTGTTTATATTTACATAGCATTAAGATCATCTTACATAGAAAGAAACTATCCGCTATCATTTCTATGATGATAAACGTTAAATAATTGTAATTTTAGTAATGTTATAGCTGTGAAATAATGTAGTAAAAGTCATAATTGTTACTTCTTTGACTTCTTCTAGATGTATTGAACAAAAATTTAAGCGCTGTCCTCCCCTGCCTACTACCAGTGTCATAATAGTTTTTCATAATGAAGCGTGGTCCACGCTGCTTAGAACTGTCCACAGTGTGCTGTATTCTTCACCTGCCATACTGCTGAAGGAAATCATTTTGGTGGATGATGCTAGTGTAGATGGTAAGAAAGCTCATGCAAATTAGATTGTTTCCCAAATAAATCCATGTGATGTTGTTCCAAGTCTATTTGGTTATATTAGACTCTGTGTATACCATCTCAGAGCTTAAATATGATAGCTTAGATGGTATGTATGATGGATGAAAGTAGAATCCAAGGATGTCCATATTTGAATATTTTGGAGTTCAGAAATATATGAGACACCATCATTCATAGCTTTGTAGTCCTCAGTGTGAGACTTTTATCGTAAGACATAGTAGTTAAGAGTGCAGGCTTGAGCCTTGAGTCAGGCTGCCTTGGTTTGAATCCCAGTTTTGGTCCTAACCAGCTATTTAACTTGCAGAAGTTATTTAACCCCCTATACCTCAGTTTCTTATCTGTAAAATGGGGAAGATGCCGTATCTCATCAAATGTATTGTATGGTGTGTCATTAGTTTATATACCACTAGAATAAGAAAACGTCACAGCCCATTAAAACTAACATACCACTGATTATAGGAAGTATCTACTTGGACAGCTTAGAATTGAGGAAATATATAAATAGTGCATAATTCCTAGGATTCTTTTGAACATTATCTGAGTTAATATAAACAATATATTAATAATATAAATGAGTAGTTAAAAATCACTAGAGTCACTATATCCTGTTTTAGTTTGGCTCTTTTAAATGTTCCCATATTTTCTACAAAGTTAGCCAAATTCTTTAATGCATTTCCACTTAAAATTACAATAGTCAGTTACTATATTACGCATTTTAAATTGGAATCACAAGGCTAATCTGACAGATACTCTAATTTGCTAAATTTTCAAACATTACAAGTATTTTGTATACCAAACCGATACAGATTATTTCAATGATTATAAAATTTATTCCTGAACGAGCTCAACTTTGGAGCCAGATTCCTTGAGGTCAGATTCCAGCTCCAGCACTAACTAGCTGTTTCCTCATCTGTAAAATGGGGGTAATACTCTTTCATCAAATCCAAAGCACCATCTATTGTAAGATAAACCATTGCTTTATGTGCCATGAGAAAAGAAGAAAAGAACCCAATGCTGCCCATTAAGTGACATGTCATCAATTATAAGATGTATCCAGACTTCAGAAATGGTAGTGAGTGAATAAAGCATAAAATTATTAACCTGATTTATTTAATTATTTCTGCATACAATTCTAAGCATTCCTATGGTTTCAAAATCAAATATCCTGAGTGATTTGAGCTTTTGTTCTCAAGGTAAGTGAACATCTAGGTGGAATAAGTTTGCTTATCACTAGAGATTTTTGACCTGGATGTGAAACTTGTTCACCAAGTGGGGAAATTTTATAATTCAAGTTTCCTATGTTCCAGTTACGCACTATATACAGATCTCTGATTTGAATCTCCAGTCTTCTTACCCATGTTACTTTATCACTCAGTTGTGATCAGCTAATTTATTTACTGCTTGATCTGTTCTGAATTTTTTCTTATTCTTTCTGTCTAGTTGGACTGTAGTCTATGGAGTTTTAAGTGACATCTGATTAAGTTCTGCACACTTCTCATATATTTTATCTTAAAAAACAAAAACTTTGAAACCTTTCTCCTTTGGTTTCTTGAACTCTCCTCTCAGATGATTTTTATTTTGTTTGATTTTACAAGTTGTGGGGCAATAGGGGCACAATACAGCTACTTGTAATAAGCCTTCAATTGAAGGTAACTTCTGTTATTCAATTGCATGAACAAAATTAATAGAATTAAAGAAATTAGAATGAAAAGTGATATCCATTCATAATCTTTGTTTTAACTATTTTAATCTTTTCCTTTTCTTTCCTAATCACTGTGTAAATAAGCATATAGTGTTTATCTAACTATATCCATGTCAGAAATCCAGTTTTGAAATCTGACATTTCCACATAACATTGTTATTAACCCCTTTCTTTTACCTCAAAACTTTATTTTTAGTGACAGTGGTGAACTAGATGCATTTTATTTGACCTTTTGCCTTTGTTCATCCCATAGTGTTACTGTACATTATACTGCAGTGAATATCCTTGTGCTTATGTTATTTTCCTTCTTTTGAATTATGTCTTTGGATAAGTTAGGAGAAGTAGGGCTGCTGGGTCAAAGGGTCTGAATATTTTTATAATTCTTTATAGCAATCAACAACAGATTTAAAACAGTTTTCTTGGCGAGGACTATCTTTGCGTACTAGTGTGATATGTCTTATTGAATCAGTCAAAGAGCTATCTAATGAGTACCCACTGTGGAAAATGTGTCCCTTGTTGCTGGAAAGGAGCTTGTGAAGTAGAAACCAGAGTTCGTGCTTTCAGTTTGCTTAGGGAAAAACAGCACAAATATGTGGATAATCAAGTAACAAAGAGATAGTTAAATCCCATCGATGACAAACAGAAGATGATCAACATTTTCAGCGCATAGGCCATGTGCTAGTCCCTGTCTTAAATGCTGTATTTGTACAGTAATCTCTCATTCTATCCTCTCGACCCCCTGTGAGGGAGGATAGTATCCTCATCTCATAGATAAAGAAACTGAGATACAAAAAGGTAAAATAACTTCCCAAAGTCACACTTCTAAAAGTTTCAGTGCTATAAATTGAACCAAGGAGGTCTGATTTTACAGCTTTGTGCTCTTAACCTCACAAAAAGGGGTGTGCATGGGGACTATTTAGGGGGCAAGTAAGAATCTATAGGAAGTTTGGAGGTTGGGGAGAAATCAGAAATTTCTTAACACATTGAAATAGTGGGAGGGTTTATTGAAGGAATCTGTAGTGATCCGTTTAAAAAATCAGTCTCCAATACGACCTTTGAAATGTGTCTATTTTATAAGTTTCTCTTTTACAAGCCTGTGATTAAAACAAATACATATGATTATATTTTTAAGACAAATTACAATCCTGTTGTATTTCAGAATCTGAAATACTTAGAAGATGTTTAGAAACTTAATCTATTACTCTGAGACAACAATGTTTGAATACATTTATGTTTCCACAAAAGTTCCTGGTCTCTCACCTCCTTTATGAATGTTTAAGCTTTAAATAAGTGACTCTCTTATCTGCACCACTGGAGAGTTGAAAAAATATATATCACAGATAAAGTGAGAGTCATGCATTTGCTTCTGAAATCCCCCAGAAGCGAACATCTACCCAGGAATTTATTGATGTTCTCAATATTCCCAAATCTTTTTGAGCCTGTGCTGTGGGCCCAAGAAGCCTGCTTGAAGAATTGCGTTATATACTCAACAAGGAATCAAGAATTTAATGGTGAAAAAACTGGCTTAAGAAGTTATTTGAAAGCATGAACACCACTTGACTGACTTGATTAATGTGTTTTTCTTTTACCTACTTTCTTAACTCTTGCTTATCTTACTATGTATCTCATCCAAATGGGACTATTGAATATACAGCCATTACTAAAGTTTTGTCTAGTTTTAAACTTCATTTCTGATTTACATATCATTTCTTCTTTCATGTTTTTACTGGAAAAAATTCTGCGTCAGGAGACTCCAGAGCTTTTGAAAATTTTCTGCTGACCCTTTATAGAAATATTCCCAAACTGCTGTAGCCCGGAGTTTCCTACTTGCCTTTTTCTTGAGATTTCGGTCTTCAATTATTTTGATCACTGCCTAAATACCAGAGAATCTTTTTGATACTTGGCATTTTTCTATAAATTTCCAGATTTAAATACCAATTTAAAAAAGTACCAAATATCTTTTTGGCCAAATTCAGTCTCTTTCACTTCCTTAGTCTATTTTCTCCAACCTCTAAATGATCTTTCTTAACTCTTGGGGTCTGCCCCTTTTGAAATCTCTCACTTCCCCCAAATAGATTGCATTTATTGAAATGACATGTACAAGATAAGTGTATGTTATGATGTTATGCATTATAATAGTTCAGAAGTTAAGATTTGTATATGTAGATTTTTTCCAATAAAGAGTTAAAGACAAAATGTTCATCTCAGCGGTAGAATATGTGCAACTATTAAGATTATGAATGTGGAAGGATCATTGCCCTTTGGTTTATTTGTTAGCTTTCGTATGTTATATATGAAAATAAACTTAGGAAGAGTTAATCCTGATTTCCTTTTTTCTTACAGAGTACTTACATGGTAAACTAGAAGAATATATAAAACAATTTTCTATAGTAAAAATAGTCAGACAAAGAGAGAGAAAAGGTCTGATCACTGCTCGGTTGCTAGGAGCAGCAGTAGCAACAGCTGAAACGCTCACATTTTTAGATGCTCACTGTAAGTATATATGTATAAACACAGTTGTAACATTTTCCCTCCCCCTCCTTCTAATTTAAAAGGTAAGGAAGACTTTTCTTTAAATGCCTGATTGCATTTTCTATAACATCATTTTCAACGGATCATTCTAGCTATGACAGCCCACACAGATGACAGCTCTGCTTAGGAACTTCCTTTCACTTACACGGAGTTCTTACCTCCCTTCTGTTTAAGGTTCCTCAACTTGAATGTCCTCCAGTGACTGGCCTCCCCAGCGAGTTATCCTTGCCTGGGATTTTTTTCAGATGCTCATTGTGTCAAAAAAACCGAAAGACTTTTCCTTGTTATTCTTGATTCCTAAAATTAGTGAAAGATTTGTTTAAGTGTAGTCAACCCTATCATTAAACTTTGTCCTAGTACTGACACTTTTAATTTTTATATTTCAGTTTTGTTTTTTGTTTTTTTTCAGAGATTTGCATACTCCTTTGCCAAGTTAGGGGTGCCCCTTCCCCACTTCTTCTAGTGTCTGTCCCATAAACATTGGCAGTTTTTGTTGCTGCTTGAGTTTTTTTTTCCCCTTTGTATTTTAATGTTTTTTTGTGTGTGTCAGTGATTCTAGATAAAGTATTTAGAAAGTATTTTTAGAGTCGATGTTTAATGTGCACGTTAGGTATTACTAAAATGTCACTCACTCCCTCAAGCTCTAAATTTAGTGGATTTTACTTTCTGTATGAGTGTTTAGCTTTGAACTGGCCAGCCCTTAGGTTAAATTTGACCCAACTAGTGGTTTTGAGTCTACACTGATTGTTACGGAGACGCTTTTGGATTTGCTTGAGTCTCTTTAGAGCTAACACACCCAGTATTCTCTTAATACCAGGCACTTAAATAAATGAAGATAGATCTAAAGGTAATCCCAAAAAGGTGATTTTTAAAAGGAAATGGTCCATTCTGCAATATTCCCTCTCCTAGTCAAAAGTTAGAATAAAGTCAGGCTGGGCATTCTTCCCCTCCAAGTGAATGTGTCTGATGGTCCTCCTGCACCATGACTGTCAGACTCCACTGGATGGGGGCCCTGAGCAGGACTGCACACACTGGCATCTCCTGAACTCTCTGTGTGTTATGTGAGACAGCCTGGCCTGTGACCAGGGCCCAGACTTCATGGCACTCCTTGGCCCCATTTTCCATTAAGGCTGGGACAGATTTGAATGGTCTTTCTCCAACTGCTACAACCAGAATATTCTGACTCCTTAACTTATTTCCTCCCAAGACCTACTCAGAAAAATGAAGATTTCAATTACTGTATCTTATTCAGGGAGACAAATTTAAATCAGAACACTTTTGAGGCTAGGTGATATCAATTAGCAAAAAGTTATCTTTGATTCGTAGCCCATTTTAAAGAGAAACACATCATCTGATACTTAAATACATCCATATCATTTTGTTTCCATTCCAGAGTTAAAAGAAGATCAGTCATATGTAGGGAAATTTTCCCAACTATGTTGAATCTTGCTTTACTTTTTTCATTCTACCCTCATCTCACCCCAAGAATCCTTTAAGAAATCTCCCCTGTATAAATCTTCAAAACACAAATGACTTTGTTATTTTCATTTCTCTGTAAACCGTTTTTGGAAAAACAAAAAGAAAGAACACTCAATGTTTTCACTGAATTAATTAAAATTGTGTTCCTTCAGGCGAGTGTTTCTATGGTTGGTTAGAACCTTTGTTGGCCAGAATAGCGGAGAACTACACTGCCGTTGTGAGTCCAGATATTGCATCCATAGATATGAACACGTTTGAATTCAACAAACCTTCTCCTTATGGAAGTAACCATAACCGTGGAAATTTTGACTGGAGCCTTTCATTTGGCTGGGAATCACTTCCGGATCATGAGAGGCAAAGAAGGAAAGATGAAACCTACCCAATTAAGTAAGATGATTGCTCTCAAAGTCTTGTATACAGTTCAGTTATTTGAATATGTATGCAGTCTTTGCTTTTTGCAGTAATTGCCTCCAAGTTAATTCACACTAACAAAATAAAGAACACACACATTCCATATGTAGGGAACTGAAAAGTCATTTATGTACGTACTTAACACATGATGTTACCAAATAGGAAGCAGAATTAAGTGAGCTCTTATGTCTTCCTCATAATCATTACTTGAGAGTCTTTAAGCTTGGTCACACACTTAATTTTGCCCTGCTGGGAAAGGATACTTAAAGCATATCTTCCCTACAAAAACTTGACTTTGAAGATAGCATTTTTAGTTTTTGTGAATCTATATAAAAGCTTTGCAATTGCGACTTCTCTTTGATTTGTTTCTGAATTTAATTCAGATACTCTTCAAATGTTTTTTTCTTATTTGACTTTTATAACAAAGTTTGACAATGGATTTTTTTTTTCAGAACACCCACTTTTGCAGGAGGCCTTTTTTCCATATCAAAAGAATATTTTGAATATATTGGAACTTACGATGAAGAAATGGAAATCTGGGGAGGTGAAAATATAGAAATGTCTTTCAGAGTAAGTTTATAAATATAGCACACATATTAAATAGTAAAATATATATTTTGTTTTAATTGGCTGATACAGATTATCATGGAAGTGTACAGTCTTTACTTTTTGTGCTTTCTAAAATTTAATTGCTAGAAATTTTAGAATAAGGATATTTCCTTTTAAAATGTAGCTTAAAGTATTTATTCATTGCTGTGAATATAACAAGAAGAATCAGTGAAACGCCTGTGTCCAGGCAATAACACCAATTAATGCACTTACAGCTACTGAATTCCAGCCAAGGTAAACATAATTAAATCTAGTGCTTCAGGAAATGAGTTGGTTATCAAGGGAGTCAGAATGGAAAAACATTTATGTATAATTTTAAAGGACACTGAACTGAACTCTTTGGATTAAATGAGCTTTTTTTCCCCCTATACATATTAAAAGTTAATATGAGAAACAAAACAAAGGCTTTGGATGGTCTCCACATGTACTTATTTGATTTCATTAGTTCATTTTCTGCATGACTTTGTCATTCATTTTTCATCCCTTAGGTTGGAATGTAGTGGAAAAAGAACTCAACTAGGAGTTAGAAGATTTAAGTTTTAACTTTGGCTCCATCACATAATGGCAGTGATGATCTTAGCCAAGTTCAAACTGCTTAAGGGCAGGGGTCTTATTTTATTCATTTTAGTATTCCCAACCCCTAGCACATGTTGGATCTCAGGCACAGTTGGTTAAATTGAACATATTACTGAGTTTTCTCATTTGTTTAAAAAAGAAAAAAGAATGTGATCACTTGCCCTAATACTAGCACATTCTATTAAGCATGACTTCATTTTAGATTTTTTGCTTAGTGATTATTTATGGCAGAACCAATTTGATATTTAAGTGACTAAGTATTGATATAATGATTTGCCATTTTATTTAAAGTTAATACAAATAAACTTTTTGACCCTCTATCTCTAAATAGGTATGTATGAGTTTTTTATAATGACTAAGTACTTCTCAAGTTTAATAGTTTATACTTTGGTAATAATGGTCATCTGGAATTGTTTTCTTGATTACAAAATTGAATATGCAAGGAGTAAATAGAGTCTGGGTCCACTTACTGCAAGACTGCTAGTTTATGCCACAGAAGAGAGAATCTGTCATTCAAGTTAAGTGAATATATAAGTTGTGTAAGAAGATGGAAGTGAGATACAGAAGAACCTTTGGTCTTCTATGTATATTGGAGAACTTGCATAATTGTTTGCAAAAAAAGAAATTTTGGGATCCATTTTTATGAAAGATTTGAAATACTGTTTTGTTAAAATACTCTTTGAAAATATGCTTTTGTTGTCTTTAGTGTTTGCACCATTTAATAAAATTGTTCATGTTGAAGAACTTGAAGTGGCAGAGGACAGAGACTATTTGTGAGGTTATAATAAATCTCTCTTCTATATTTTGTTTTTGTTAATATTTTAAAGGTGAACTTAAAAGCAACACTTTGATTTTTCTAAAATACTGTAAATTTAAACAAATATCATTAATTATCAGGTATGGCAATGTGGTGGGCAGTTGGAGATTATGCCTTGCTCTGTTGTTGGACATGTTTTTCGCAGCAAAAGCCCTCATTCCTTTCCAAAAGGCACTCAGGTGATTGCTCGCAACCAAGTTCGCCTTGCAGAAGTATGGATGGATGAATACAAGGAAATATTTTATAGGAGAAACACAGATGCAGCAAAAATTGTTAAACAAGTAAGTTAGAGCTAGGTAATTAAATTACAGTAAAAATCTACACAAGTTCGCATGTTCTTTTACTTGTTTGAGTTGACTCAAGCAGAAACATTTAAAAAGTTATTTTTGAAGCTGGGTGTTTTAATTCTTAAAATATATAACTTATTGGTGCCAGTTTTCTCTTTTTTAAGGAATAATCAAGTAAACTACTTTTAAAAAATTTAAGCATTCTACTTGATGTTTCCTTTTTAATATGGAGGATATTTAGTTTTTGTAACTGCCATGGTTCAGTGTTGTACTCAAAATTAAGTGGATCAGATTTTAACTGGTTTTAGGTGATGTGATTAACACCTAAATCAAGTTACTGGGGTGGCTTTTTGAATTGGAAATAGCAACCATGGCAGAATGTGGCAGGAGAATGAACCAGGAGTATCAAGTCTTTTTCATTTCAAGTTCTAGTTCCACTACTCACTGGAGGGGTTACCTTGGCAAAACCTCTCGAGACTGTAAAATGGGGATGGCATTTCTTAGAGTGGTTGTGAGGTTGGCCCGACGTGGAGTGCGTGCCCACCAAGTTTCTTCTTTCTCTTTCTCTGTCTTGAGAGATAAAATACTCGCTTCTCTCCCAGAGTAGTTGTGAAATAAGGAAATAAGTGCTAATAAATGTACAATACTGTTGTTGCTGTTGACCTGTCGTAGATAAAAGCTCTGTGGAATCGTGCTGCCTAATACGTTAGAACTGAGCTGCAGCCGTTTTAATACTGGATGTGGTAAATGAACTAGGCAGTTTAAGAACATGTTTCAGTGAATGGCACCCAACTCTTTGGAAGAAACAGTGCTGATTTGTGGGGTAGGGTATATATGTTGGGATTAAAAGGCATCAACATTTAGCCTGTCATAAAGAAAGATCTGTTAACCTCTTTCCACCTTTTCTTCAGTCTCCAGTGTCTCCCTGTAACCTGTCAGTAGTGTGCAAAGTCAGCCCACAGCTGGGTTAGATCTGTATTTTTTACCCAAGGCTGCCAAGACAAATTGGGCAGATTGTGTGCCACACAAGGGTACGTGGCTAAGCAGACAAGTGGGTACTAAGTACAACTTTTGCCCTCTTGGCACACGACGGGGCCACGGAGCCGGCAAACCTTTGTTTTTACCACAGGGCAAATTGATCTAGGTAGTAAGATGCATAAGCTAACCAGAAGTCTTTTAGAGTTTCATACTTTTTGCCAGAAAACCTGGGTTCAAGACATTGAAGTTGGCAGAGAAAGTATTTTTCTTAGGTGAATTGATAAGCTTGAGTATTTACCTGTTCATATATTCAGATGCCAAATATAATTTTTCTTTAAAATTTTGCCTATAGACCAAATTCCTTTTCAGTTTAATAGTGCTCTTAAAACTTTTTTTCTTCATCCCTTAAAATGAAGAAAAATAAATTGCAATTAATTAAAAACTTGCCTTTTTCTGCTAATACATTGTTATTGTTAGGGGATGCTATTAGGAGTAAGAAATACCCTTAAAACTAAAAATAATTATTCCCAACCGTTGTTTTTTGTGATCTTGACTAGAGAAAAGACATAAATCACATTATGTGCTGGCACTGTTTCTCTCTACCTGCTTTCTCACATCTCACTTTATGGATCACTTTTGGGTGTAAAATTGGGATCAATTTTGGATGGTGCCACTACCATTTCTTTGCCCACAGCAGTTTGCTAGAGATCTTTGTCCCATGTGTGAGGTTTGTGGCAAAAAGGAAGAATAAAATAGCACTATGTCAGCCCCACAGTGGTACCTGATTCTCTTTGAAGCCAGAAACAAGCGGGCAGACGTACTTGCTGTCTGAATGAGCAGTGAATGCAGTTAAATTGCATCTTGCCTTTTGGCCCAGAATTATTTTTTTAAGACCTAAGTGTAAATAGAAATAGTAGCATTTGAAGTACTTTATCAGTGCTATGTTGATTAAGCATTCCTTTCACTTCTCATCTTTCTCCAGAAATCATTTGGTGATCTTTCAAAAAGATTTGCAATAAAGCACCGCCTTCAATGTAAAAATTTTACATGGTATCTGAACAATATTTACCCAGAAGTGTATGTGCCAGACCTTAATCCTGTTATATCTGGATATGTGAGTATTTTCCTGTTCCTTTTTACTTAGTATACTCCTTGCCACCAACATTTATGTGGTTCAGGGAAAATTGCTGAAATACTTTCTGGTTTATTGCTTTCGAGAATTTATATTATTATTAACACTACTTCCTGAACTCAATTGAAAAAAATACGTATACCACATAGATTTTTAAATTTTGTTTTATAACTTGAAATTTTTCCTTTAGATTAAAAGCTTTGGTCAGTCTCTATGTCTGGATGTTGGAGAAAATAACCAAGGAGGCAAACCATTAATTCTGTACACGTGTCATGGCCTTGGGGGAAACCAGGTGAGCACCACGCTAAAGAGCCCTCTCCTCATTAGCTCTTCCAAACACAAGGAAGTTGTTGCATGTTTTCCAGAAGTCCTAAAGTAGTTTTCTATTCAGGTCAACTGGTGTGTGAAATGTTGTTAGATTAAGTTTGGCAATTAATATTGAAGTTGCAGAGTACTTTATTTTGATTTTCATCCTGGCTCTGAAAACAATTTGATCTTGCTTACCCATTCAGTAGAAAGGCAAATGAGAAAAATAACAGAATAGTGTCATTTGAAATAAAAAACAGGATCTGTGCAGATCTCTGATGTTGTGTGACTATTGGCATGGTGATTTTGCAAAATTTTACATAAAGGCTGTATTTAACTAGATTCAGTTAATACCGAAAGAGCAGCAGTATAAATTATTTTTGTAGACCATGATATTGTTTCAGTATGTTCTAAAAAAAGGTATGTTCTTGGTTCTCCTTGATTGATGGCCTCTCTGCTTGTTACCAGTCTTTGACTGTTTTACCTATTAAATTCAAATGTGGAATGTCACTATTTGTCCTACTATGAGTAGAGAACATATTAAAATATTGTTTCTAGTTTTTTGCTTCCTTTTTTTACCTTTTACAAGTTAACTCCTGGAAGGATTAAACTTTTTCTCTCATTTATTCATTGAACAAATTCACTGAGTGACCCCTGCATGCCAGGTGTTCTGCTAGGTTCAAGCAATTTAGATTCTAACTCCTTCAGGAAATCTATATTTCAGAACCGGTGGTTACAGTCAGGATATCTTTGATAAAGCATTACAGTGCTCTGTGGGTATGGAGGAGGTCATCTGAATTAGACTGGGTTCCCATGCATTTTCCTGTGAAAGATGACATTTTGAAATATTTTTTGAAAGGTAGGTAGGATTTAGTGAGGTGGCTAGGAAGAATGAGAATAAAATGAGAAGAGTGTGAAGAAAGGTGTACTAAGGAGAGGAGCTGGCGTGCCTGTGTTCTGGAATTTGGTAGTATTTTGGTGTAGAGTCCAAGATGTGTGTGGAAGATTTTCACAATATTAAATACCCTTGATGTCCTATTTTAACAGGATAGGACTTTGATGATGTCAGTTTTTTTGTGTGTGAGGAGGATTGGCCCTGAGCTAACATCTGTTGCCAATCTTCCTCTGTTTGCTTGAGGAAGATTGTCACTGAGCTAACATCTGTGCCAGTCTTCCTTATTTTATGTGGGATGCTGCCATAGTGTGGCTTGACAAGCAGTACTAGATCTGTGCCCAGGACCCGAACCTGCGAACCCCGGGCCGCCACAGCAGAGTGCATGAACTTAACTACTACACCACCGGGCCGGCCCCTGATGATGTCAGTTTTAAGAAGGAAGCATCAGTTTATTTGCTGGCTCATGCTCTCCCATGTTTCTTCCTACTCATTAGGTTCACCTTGATCTAGTTCTAATCCTTATTCATCCAAACCTATCGCTGTACTGAGAGTAGATGATGCGATGCCCAGAAGTCTTAGCTGGTGAGCGAGTGGTTAAGGTGTCATTCTGAAATGAGATGGAGATACACATACACAGATATACACACATACATATATACCTGTATCTATATACATATATATCTATGTATGCACATAGGTGTTTATGTGTATACATGTATGCATATTTTAAAATTTTTGTAATTATATAAATAACAGCATTCTTTGGAAATAACACTGGACTATGCTAGTAAAAATTAAGGTGTTAAGCAATAAGAAATATTTCCTCATTTGTAAAAATCTTATCACTAAATATGAATACTTATAAACTTCTCTCAGATTTCCTCTAACATTACATGTATTTTATCATAAAAGTTGGAGATATATTTTCGCATTGTTTTGTCTGTTTTTCTCTTATTGTTGCCATAAAGATGTTTTTGTAGTATTGTCTCTAAAATAAACTTTAAATTATAAATGGAATATATCTGTCTTTTAGAAATTTTGGAATGGAGAAATAATTCACATATTTTTTCAACAAATATTTGTTTAGAGCCTATAGTGTAACTTGCAGTGTTATAATGGAAAAGACAAAGTCTTTATCTTGTAGAACCTGTGTTTTAGAAGGAAAAAAAAATATGTAACTTTGGGTATGAAGAAAATTAAAGCAGGGTAGGAGGATAATGTGTGTGTGTTGGGGGAGGGCACTGTTATTTTCAGAGATTCAGGAAGACCTTTTTGTGATCTTAGAGTAGAGGCCTGAAGGAGTTGGGAGAGGAGCCGTGTTCTGTGGCCAGAGGCCCAGTGGCAGGTCCACGAAGTAAGCCAAAAGCCAGTGAGGCTGGAGGAGAGTGAGCAGGAAGAGAGGAGTAACAAATGAGGTCTGAGATAGATAAGGCACCTGATCATATAAGGCTTTGCAGACCTCATTAAGGAATTTGGCTTTAATTCTGAGTGTGACAGAAGCCATCTGAGGGTTTTGAGCAGGAGAATAATATTTTATGGTTTATATTTTAAGCTGACTCTGGCTTCTAGCAGTCTAACACAGCCATTGATTTTATCTTGGTTTCCTTTAAATTTTATTTTCAATCAAGCATTGCATTAAAACTACTTTGTGAATTTTAGTGCCTTGAGTGCTCAGTGTTCTTGATATCATCTAAATGGATCATTTCCTCATGTTCCCTTCTCCTGTTTTGAACAGCTAGAGATATTTTTATTATATCAAACTTGATTGTAACAGTATGTGTATAATGCCAAGTAAAAATAAGTGTCTCGATAATGTGACTAAATTAACTAGTACACTGGTGCAACGCAGGTTAAGTTAGTATGGCTTTGTGACACTTAATGCTTTGATTTTTCCACTTTCTGTTCCAGGGTATTTGTCCCGGATCTAAGTTGTAAGTCTCTCCAGTGTTCTCAGCTAGCTATTTATGCACTCTGGTTGCCTAAGTATCTTTAACTGTTTTCCATTCCTTATAACTTCCCTTTAATGATTTTTTAAAAATAATATGAATGAAGTCAAATACTGGACAGCCTTTGTTATCATCTTTGAGATCCCAAGGTTTATCTTTTTTAAAGAAGTATATCCAGAGTGCTATTTTTATGACCTAAACCCATTTTCTTTCAATTTCTCCATTTGAAGAAATATCAGTTATAAAAATGATTGATATTGTATTTGTGGAAGGAGATGAATTAAGCATGAGACTAAGACCAGGGGAACCCAAGGGTAATTCAGCTAATGTTTGTGGAGTGCCTATTCTAATACACATAAAGGGTTTAGAGCAGTCCCTGTGTAGTACATAATAAGGGCTCAATAAATATTAGTGCTATGACTAATTATTTCATTATTGAAAATCAATTTTGTTCACTTATTTTATCTTTGGAATGTCAACATTGTGAAATATTTGATTTGTATTGGATGTTATTACTAGATACACTGCCTGACTTTGTTCTGTGGAGAAACTAGCTAGCTACACACACAGTTTCAATAGAGCCCTACAAAGGTTATCTCTGATGGACTGTAGGAACCCTGAAAAGTGTGTAATTTTGTGCATGGAAAACTAAAGAGGAAGATAATATTTGAATTGGCTTTTGAAGGATGAAAAGGAGTTAGCCAGGCAGAGAAGGATCCAGAAGGATGTGTCAGGCAGAGCACAGTAAAGCAAAGTCTTAGAGTTATGGAAGCAAATGTTCTGCACTGGTAGAACTGTGTGAAAGGAACATCGTATATAATTGAGGCAATAGTTGATGTAAAATTGAAAATGGAAGATTTCGTGTACCAATTAAGGAATGTGGGCTTTATCTTAAGTGACTCACTTAAGGAGGGGAAGTAGGGGATCAAATCAATGTTATAAAAGACTGGCAGCAGAGTGGGTTGGATTATAGGAGCAGAAGTTGGAGGGAACTGGAGATGTTGCAGTAGAGATTTTGAGTGCCTGACCAAGAGAAGTGAGGATACGGAAGTAAGAATGTGTGGGATGGTAATATCTGAGAGGAAAATTCGGTAGGACTAAGGGACTAATTAATTGGACGTATGGAGAGAGAGAAGCATCAGTAATAGTAACAATAGCTAAAATGTATGGAATGCTTTCCATTTACCAGTTATGGTTCTCAGTGTTTTAGTTGTATTAACCTGTTTGTCTTCATAACCCTATGGAGTAGGAGCTATTAAATTACCCATTTTACAGGCAAGAAAACTGAGACATGGAGAGTACCCCATGTAAATGTTTCTTGTTTAAACAAAAATGCCATTCATTTAGATGAATGAGAGAGAAGGAATACTCGTGGGGAGAAAGAGGCAGCTGAAGTGCTTGCCAGAAGTTTCCAGGCCCTTTTCTGTGGCATACCTGTCCTAGCCTCCGTCCTACCTGATAATTTCCAATTTCCGACATGGGGAGGAAGACAGTACCTTCTTAATTAAGTAACTACCTGTTGGTGATAGGCTGGAGAAAGGTTATAGTACTCTTCCATCATAAAAACTCAGCTTACATTTCTGATACCTTTTTTATTGGATTATTTTGTTGAAGTACACATGACTTCATTATTCAGTTAGTTGCTGATTTTTTTCTTGCTGGACCATTATTTTGCAACTGAGGATATAAGGTGCTTTTGCCTGTAACAGCATTTTTCCTTTTACAGTACTTTGAATACTCTGCTCAACATGAAATTCGGCATAACATTCAGAAGGAATTATGTCTTCATGCTGCTCAAGGTCTCGTCCAGCTGAAGGCATGTACCTACAAAGGTCACAAGACAGTTGCCACTGGAGAACAGATATGGGAGATCCAGAAGGTACCTCAATGCAATTAATTCACCTCTTTATGTAATTATTTTGATTAGCTCTAATTGCTTATCTAATTGCTTAACATTATCCATCAGAATTTTTCTGTCTTTGTTAACTTTCTTATTATGTATGTCTACCCACGTGATAAGAAAGAATATATCTATGAATTAAATACTGTTAGGAACAAAAGAATCGTAAAGTTGCTCAGTTAAATCATGGTTTATGCAGATCAACACTTCTGTCAATAATTAATAATAGTTGCCCATATTTGTCTTTTTAGAGTTTCTTATAATGCTTCTTACAACAGTCACACTTTTTTTCCTGGCAGAGAGAAAAAAATCATTATTTTTTTTCACCTAAAGTGATTAATTCTTTCCTCCCCTGTTTTAGTACTTTTTCATGAATCTGGATTTGAGAGAATACATGAAAGGTCTTTTCTGTTTTTAAGCATATGTTTTAAGGCTTAGCTGAAACATAGCAGTTTTTACCTGAAAATTGTTTTGTACAATACTAGAACACTATATGACTGACTTTTATGACTTATGAGTTTTTAAAGAGGTTGTCATTTATAGCTATATCAATAGAATGTTTCTTGTTTGAAAACTTGATTCAGACCTTGCCCTGTATACCTCTCTTCATTGGTGTAATACCCTCTGTGAATTGAACAGTAGTGGCATAAATGGTGTTGTTTACACCAGAAACCAACAAGATTTTGTGAGACACAGTTGATCTTGGAAAGATTAAAAGATAAGAGTGGTGTATATTTGGTATGCACTTCTCCCTTTAGCTTCAATGAGACCATGAAGTAGTTTTCATATTTATCAGTTAACAGTGAGTCTTGAAACTTAATGTCTGTTTTGTTTCCTTTTATTCTAGGATCAACTTCTATATAATCCATTCTTACAAATGTGCCTTACAGCAAATGGAGAGCATCCAAGCTTAGTGTCATGCAATCCATCAGATCCACTCCAAAAATGGATATTTAGCCAAAATGATTAAGTGTTCCTTAGAATTAAGGAGTTGAAAAAGGAGATATTTTTTATCATAAAACTGTGACGAGGCATACACTGTAGTTTTTGAAAATTATGCAAAAGCAGCTAATTGTAACTTATTCCAAGTGCATTTTTCTTATTTATATCTTAAAATGTCTATGTAGCACTGCTACAGAAATCCCTTAAGTTTCCGTTTCAAAGCACAAGAGCTAGTAATACCAAAGACTATTTTGAAATTTCCAGAAGTAGGGGAAGAAATGTTTACAGTATGATGAAAATAATTTTTCAAGTAAACTGATATTTGTGTGTTTTGTACACTTGAGGATACGCATAGCTACATTCACACACAATTTAAAATATTTCTTCTAGTTTTTTGGGGGGAGGGAGAAAGATTTGATACTGTATTTTTTTAACTACATAGAAATGGATCAGTGAAGGTCAAACATTGGCCTTTGTGTACAAACCAGGAAATTTTTATAGATCTAGAATTTACTATATAAAAATGCAGGTAAACTTTTGTCGCCTTTTGTTTACTTATCTGTCAAGTGTTTCCTTAAACATGAAATTAAATGCATAAGGAGAAGAATATTTTTGACACTTCACTTTCTTGGCAAATTTTAAAATATTTTTTAGTCTGAAACTCACTTGAAGCACTTATGTCTTCCTTAGAAGACATTTCTTAAATAACTATACTGTGTGTTTTCCCAAAGCAATTTTAAAAAAATTTATGTTACTATCTGTTGTAAAGTTGCCTTTTTCTTTCTCCTAGTCTTTTTTCTTGCCAAAATTCGCCAATCTTGAATGTTTGTGAAACTGAATTTCAAATGCAGAATACCTAACTCATTTAAAGCTAAATTTTATTTGTTGCTGATTCAATTACAGATTGTCTTTGTAATGAATTTTTTTCATCCAAAAAATATTTCTTATTTCTATCAATTTGGAAAACAATAAAACAAGTCCTTATCACTATTGGAATTAAGCTTTTTTCTCTTTTGGGTAAAATATGTAATTTATAATAGGTGGGGGAAGCATGAATTTTGTATACTGAATTTCTAAGCACCAATTGTGCAGCCATCAGATATTTTTTTAAGGAAAACTCAAACATTTGATAGTAATGGCATAAAAAATGAGGAATGGAGAAGATTCTATGTTAGATATTTAGAAAATTTTGTACTAATTTCTGATAACTTTTCTTGACATCTGATAGGGTAATTTTTTAAATATGTGTTGCTTACTTAGGAGATTTAACACTTTTCTTTTTTGGTCATTTTATATATAGATCTCTTGTATTCTTATTGAAGAACTCAGGTATATTGGGTTCTTATTTTAAACCTGGCAGAGCCTCAATGGTACAAAAGAAAATATTTTTTAATTATTGGCCCCATCTTCTCATTGTTTGTAAGTTTGAAATTGCATTAAAAAACCTGCATTCTTTAATTTGTTACAATGCCAACTTTTATTCCAATTCAGCTAACATTTTTTGTGTTTCTAACTTTGTGCCAGAAGTTATGGTAAGCAGAGTAAGACTAATATTGCCTTTGAGCTAAGGTCTTATGTAGCAGAAAGAAAGACAAATAATTTTAAAATAGCATAGTGAGTGACATTATGATGTTATATTTTATGATGCAGATGATAGCTAACTATTCATATTTAATATTTCTTTAATAAGTAAAGATATTTATTACTATAGCTAGTACAAATATGTATTGTGAAATATACACCAGTGCCCACATGTACAATTTCTGTTTCTCAATTGGTTACTCTAGAATGAACATCCAGGAGCAAATATTGCTCTTAGAGTTTGTTATATTTCACAAAACAAAACAAATTCTCAAATATATTTTATAAATGAACTTAAGTAAAGCATATTTAAAAAAAAAAATCTGAGAGCCCTCTGTATATTAATCACGTGTTGTCATTTCAAGATCCAACTAAAATCTATTTAGGTTAGGTTGATTTTAATATGGCTGCATTAAATGCATTCATAGGGAGAGTCCTTACCTGATTTGATAGCCTCAGGCTGCTGTTCAAGTGTAATATTACCCATTTCGTTAGGGATTTGCCCTTCAGGCTGGAAGTAGTGTGTTTGAAAAGCCTGAGTTTTGAAACAGTGCTGACAGGAAGTTAATATGGAGCCTGGTTGCCATCCATCTGAGAGATCTGAATGCCTGCAAGTGTGAAATTGCAAAACTCTTGCTCGGTTTGAAGCTACCATGGCAAATGGTCTGGTTGCTGCAGAAGACCTGGCATGTTGTCTTCGTTCCAGAGGACCAAGTCCTAAGAACTCTAGATTAGTGAGCTACACTGCCAAACCTGCCAGGCAACCTGATGGGTGGGCTCACTGAAAACTGGGAGGTGACCACAGAATTAACCATAGGGGAAAGTCAGCAAAACACTAAAATTGCCTTTACTACAATCAATGATGATAAACTTCTAAGTCCCTATATTGCCAGAGAATTGGCCTTACTGTTAATAGACAATTTAATTAAATACTATGTAAACCATCAAAATATCAGTGCAAAACGTAGGGAGCTGTTGTTTCTGAGAAAGCAAGGTTGAATGCTTTGGGAAAACCTGAGAAAAGTCAAATTATTAAAAATAGTGCTAAATTATGCATGGATAAGAACTATAAAAGGTAGAGAAAACAAAAATCTAGGAAGGTTCTGCACTCAAATTGTTTCACAATTCACTTTATAAAGAGCAAAATGAAGTGTCTTCAGATGATACATTTTTAGTGTGGTTTGTGCAGGAAGGACGTTACATAATTCCCATAAACCAATTCGTACTCAAATAAAAGGCCTTGACCTTACAATGAAATATTTGTGAAGGAATTAGTATACATACAAATGTAGGAGTGTGTGTGCATGTGTTTTAAGTTAAAAATATGTGATGTGAATCTTCTTTTTTATGGCTTACTATTTTAACTACTTTTTTCAAATCATCAGTCAACTATCAGCTCAATTGCATTGGAGAAGAGTTTTCTTTTGCACACATATATAGTCACTATTCCTGTCTAATCTTCAAAAACTCTAGTCTTTAACAATACTTAGAAAATATCTTTTATGTTTTTGCAATTATAGTAGGCATCAGGGACTAATGATACACAAAATGGTTGCTATTTTTAACAAGTTTACAGTCTAGTATTGTGGTCATCAGTAAGGTATCATGACAATGATATTTTGGAGAGAAACAGTCCATGATGGAGTCAATACCTTCAGCCTCTGGTGAGTCCATTGCCAGGAGCTAGAGAAGAAAACAGACATGCCCCATATTTTAGAGGTGAATAACCAGAGTTATGCTTCTCAGACTTTATTGTGCACACCTGGGGATCTTATTAAAATGCAGATTCTGATTCATTAAGTCTAGGGGAGAACCTTTGATTCTGTGTTTCTAATAAGCTCTTAGCTGATGCCAAGGCGGCTTGTCCTGGAACCACACTTTGAGTAGAAAGACTGCCCATTGAACCAATGCCCAGGATTCTTTGAGACTACCACGATGACTGTCATTATGTTTCACATTCCTGATTACTTCAGACACCATCACAAGTCAGTGCGCTCTGTTGTCCATTATCGCCATTATGGTTCCCTGGTAATGCCTACATCCTTTGTATATCCCTAAGTTGATCAATTCCCCTACCCCACCATCATCTTATACTCTGCCAGCTTCTGCTCCTGTTCTTTGATCGGAAAACTCCCTTATATCAACAACCTGGTCTCTGAAAGTTTGATTAATTGTCTTGCCTTAACAAGGATACCTTGGACATCTAAGGATACCTCTTCCTATTCCACTGAGGGCTATTCTTGTTTGTTTTCTAGCATTCCTCCTGTGTTTCAACGTGAGTATTTCAAGTGGGTGTATCCTTTCTTCAGAAGTGCCCTATGAAGTCCATGCCATCTGGATATAGTATCCTCCATCCCTTCTTGCTGCTATCAACTATGCATCTATAGGTCATTTCTCTCAATCCATTCCCTCCATTCATTGAATACTTTAGTTCTCGTTTGACTTTCTTTCCTTATACCCCTACTTCTGTCATCCTCATGGATGACTTCAATATCCATGCAGATGACTCAAGCATCTGGGCTTTCATTATTTGATCGCCATATTTCCTTCCATCAGCTGTACTCTCACTTGTCATCGCTAGTAACCAATTCTTCTCTGACAGCTTGACCTCTCGTAAACTCTCTGACTACCACCTCCGTCCTTCCAGCTCGTTTATACTAGTTCTTCCTCCTAAAAAACTTTTTCCCACCTCTTTGAGACCTCCAAATCATGAATCTTGGTGCATATTCACTACCATTCTCCTCTAGTCCACACTTGTCTTCTGATCCAAAATGGTTTCAGTATTTCATCATTACAATAATTCTCTTCCACTCTCAATTCGCATATCCTTTTTTCCATCATGCTTACTTGAAAAACTCCAGACTCTGGATAAACTCAAATATTTACAAAATATTTGCTTCCTTTATCTCTACACCTGAACAGTTGTCATCCTGGGATGACACCTTCACCATCATTCTAGAGATACTCTTTACCTCCCTCTCTCTCATGTTGGGTCTCCACTCTGGTGGATTCTATGCCTTCCTCTTTCTTGGTTTATTTCCTTATTTTGGAGGAGTACATCGTGCAGTAACTTTCTGGGGAAGGGTTCAGGATGCATACATTTTTTTGAGAGCTTTATATCTGAAAACATCTTTACCCTCACATTTAACTAATAGTTTGGCTCAGTGTAGATTTCTTGGTTGGAAATCATTTTTTTAAATTAGTATTTTGAAGGTGTTGCTCCATTTTCTTCTAAATTTCAATTTTGAAAGGTCCAATGCATTTTTAAATTCTTGATTCTTTGTTAGTTATCTTATTTTTTTCCTCTCTGAAAACTTTTAGATCTCTTACTTGCTCTAATCTTCTGAAACTCCACAGTGAGTGTCATTTTACTATACATTTTGTTGTGTTCTTTAGATACTCATGTCTTTCAATTTTGGGAAATTTTCCAAATATTTCTTAATTTTGTCTCTTTTGTATTCTTAGCTTTTTCTCAGAGTCTTATATCAGACCCCAAATATATTGATCTTCCAATATATTTGGAAGGGCGCTTTTCTCACATGTATGCCACATCTTTGCCTATTCTATTTTCAAGGAGATATTCTTGATATATTCTTCTACTGAGTTTTTAAATTTCTATCATTTATAATTTCCAAGAGCACATTCTTGTTCTCTGAATGCTTCTTGTATACTTGTTGTTTTGTATTCTGTTATCTTGTATTCTATTATTTTATGAACGCAATTTTTTCTTATATCTTTCTAAGTGCGTTAATGGTAGTTTTTTATTTTTAAGTTTTCATCTACTTGCATAGACTGTTTCCTCTGAGCTTCATTTTTTTTTTTCCTATTTGTTTTACTCTCTGCATTTTGTAATACTTTGCTCAAATGTCTGGTGATTCTTGTCTGTTTATCTTTAACAGAGGACCATTGAATGCTTATTGGAAAGCTCTGTAATGTGATGGGGGCCTGTTGACTGTGGTCTTTCCTGTAGGGTGACCTGACTGGGGCCTTTCATACTAGAAAACAAAATGGCTGATTAGGTCCACAGAGGAGAATCATCCAATCACCTTCTTGAAGGATGTAAACTTGGCTGCCGTTGGGAGAAGAGGACTGGGGGTGTGTTTTCAATGTAAGACTCCTGTCCTCAACTGAGCTTGGTGTTCCCCGTTCTAGAGACCCTCTCTGTTTTATCCTCTCTAGTGAGTGAATCTCTCGGCTTCTGCTTGGGTGTAGGGAAGAATCTAGGGGTCTAACTAATTGGTAAATAGACTTGTAGCTAGTCCTCCTCTCCCAACTCCATTTTTCCCCTCCCTTCCAGAGGCACCTGGTACCACCAGTTCTTGATCCTTTCAGTGGTCTTGCAGTGCAGAATGGATTGATTACTGCTTTGCTTTCTCCACTGCTAGCTTTGGAATAACCTTTCTCCATTCTGTTGACACTCAATACTAATTAATTTGCTTTCTAAACTCCAAAATTTTGTCATTGAACCTCTCCTACTCTTTATCCTTGTGCATTTATGAATTTTGTCTATATCTTTATTGTCATTTTCATGGAATTTTGGAAAGGACCAGAAGAAAATGAGGATTGAATCTGATATTCTTAATGAAAAACCTCTGTTCATTCTTCAATGACCTCCAATCTATGTTCTGTCACTAACAACTTCCAAGTTGTCAAATCCATATCTCTTTTTCTGTCCTCAAATGTCTAGTGCTGCAACATTTGAAACGATGGACTACAATTCCATTTTTGAAACTCTCTCCCTTCTGGGATTCTATGACACCACAAGCTTCTGTCTCCAATCCTACTGCCCTTCTCCAAACCATCCTATCTCGCATGAACTAAGGTGATCTCTTAACTAATTTCACTGCTTTTTTTGTCATTCTTCTAGCTGATTTTTTTCAGAGCAACTAAAGCTTACTTTTTAAATAAAAAACACATTGCTCTCTTGCTTTTATAATTCCAAGGGCTTCCACTTGTTCTTAGAATAATCCATGCTCCTGGCTATAGCCTACAAGACCCTAGGTGACCCACTTCTTGCATATTTCTCCTGCCTTGTCTGTGACCACTTTTCCTCTGGCTCCTTGTGCTCCAGACACAGCTGTTGTCTCTTCTGTTTGTCTCATGTCAAGCTCATTCTTGCTTCAGAGCCTGTTTTCTTTGTCTGGATGCACTTCATAACAGTACCTTATATGTTTCAGGTCTCAGCTCAAATAACATATTTTCAGAAGAGACCACCATTTATGAAGTAACTCAGTCACTACTGCATCACTCTGTTTATTTTCTTTCTTACATTTACCACTTGAAATTATTGTTTTATGTGAACTTGTCTTTTGTCTCCACTAAAATATCAACTTCATTAGGGCAAAGTAAGAAGCAATGAAATACACGTCACATTACAATGTAGATAATTCAGGACATTTTCTACATGAAACAACTGTATTTTTCAATACTTACATTAAACACAGAATCAGTGCCAATGGGAAAGGGCTATGACCATATGAATGGAAAATGAACAGGAAAAGTAGGTAAAAAAAGAACAAGAGAGAAAGATTTTGCTTGGATTGATGAAGATAGATCTAAATTTTTTAAAAAATCTTGAGGGGTCGGCCCCATGGCTGAGTGGTTAAGTTCGCACGCTCCGCTGCAGGCGGCCCAGTGTTTCGTCGGTTCAAATCCTGGGCACGGACATGGCACCACTCATCGAACCACGCTGAGGCGGCGTCCCACATGCCACAACTAGAAGGACCCACAACTAACAATATACAACTATGTACTGGAGGGCTTTGGGGAGAAAAAGGAAATAAAAATAAAAATCTAAAAACCATGACTTAAAACAAAAAATGTTGATAGGAAAAATGATCTGAATCTATACATTATTTCTTCAAAAGATATTTTACAGAGAACATAGATTTATTTATAAAGTTCTGTAGTGGAAGTATAATGGAACCAAAAAATAAAGGTACTAATTTACAATGCAAACAGTAAATCTATGAAACTCATTACCTAATGAGTTTATGTAGCTGGAAATTATAAGTAGATATAAAGTAGACTCAACAAAACTGATGGCTGATAAATTCACAATTAATAAGAAAAAGTAGGATGTTTAGTGTGTCTCCAGGCTTTTAGAGTGACACAGAAGATGACAGAATCTCCCCAAACATATCCCTTGAATATTACATTAGTCACAGACAGAATACTTCCTTGAATGTCAGCTATGAGAGTACTTGTTTCTATTTAACAATTTCTTAATTTTAAGATTCTTTTAGAATCTCAGCCATCCACTCTGTAAGTTATTGTGAGAGAAGTCTAATTTTTTTCCAGTGGATATTTTGAAAGTATCTTTCCATTTAAAATATAGCATTAGTATATGAAAAATACTTTTATTTGGAGGCATGAATGGAATTCAGGGTGTTAAGAAAAAAGTCACTTTCAACAACTTTTTTTTTTAAAGACCAAATAACTTCCACTTATTTGTAAAAAATCTTTGTTAACTGAAAGGATCATTATTTCTGTGAGTCTGTATTAGAGTGCTTTTATTATTTCCGTCAGAGTTCTTATTGCCAGCAATAGAAATTAACTCTAGATGATTTCGGTGGAAAAGGAATTTGCTGAAAGGAGATTTAGTTCACAGAATCATTTGGAACACCGGAGAAAAGTCTAGAAAAATGGGCAGGATAAAGCAAAGTGCACAGAACTTTTCCGGTGAGGATACTGTTTCCACTGCCACCAAACACCAGATGAGTGGTTTGCACCTCTCATTCCCTTGGCTTTGGCAATGCCCACTGCTGACACTGGCGACTGGCTGACCCCCCTTCTGTAGCTGTGACTGGATCCTCGAAGTTACTGCCACTGCTGCTGCCAGAATGAATTCCCACTGCCTGTGTCTTTTCTCACCAGCTCCCAAGTCAATATCCGGGCTGGCTGCAGACTGACTGAGCCTGTTCGTGTGCCCTGTCCCCAAGGCGGTGGAGCCAATGAAAGCCGGTATCTGGCTTTGGGGCTTCTGCTGTGGAAGGCGGACATTTCACAGGCTTAGGAAGGGAGTTCAGATGTTAGACAGCTAAAAAATATGACAAATGACTTTAATACAAATTCTAGGATTTGTAAACTATAACAGGATTTGCATTCTTTCCTCACTCTCTTTTCCTTTAAAGTGTAAAGCAAACATATTTAAATGACTATACATATGTATGAAAATGCTTCCACTTAATCACATTGTGAGCACTTTCTCATTGTCTTTTTTTGGCCTCTCAGTTCAAAGATATTATATTTTTTATTTCTGTACTGTGTAGAGTTAGATATTCATAATTTGTTTTCTCCCAGCAGCAATTTTTAGTTTGTTTTGTAAAGTTATTTTTTATCAAGATATAATTTATGTGCAAATAAAAGCACAGATCTTAAGCTTTCAGTTTCATGAGTTTTGATTTACAGATATCCTTGTAACCAGCACCCAAAACAAGATTCAGAATATTTCCATCACACACAAAGTGCCTGTGTCTCCTTCCCCTCAACCCAACTTTCTGATTTCTATCACCATGAGTACATTTTTATTTTTCTTTCATATGAATGGAGTCATACATTATAAATTATTTTGTGTCTGTTTTTTGTTGTTCATCATAATGTTTGTGAGATTCATCCATGGAGTTTTGTGTATCTGTAGATTTGCCTGTTGCTTGCTGACTGATAGTCCATGTATGCATACACCACAATTGGTTTATCCTTCTCCACTGGTGGACATTTGAGTTGTTTCACGTCTTTGGCTATTTTGAACAAGAGTGAACATTCATGTGTCAGCCTTTCTGTGATGTATGGTTTTACTTCTTTTAGAGAGACACGTAGGAATGGATTCCTAGATTTGCTGTGTTTAACTTTAAAAGATGCTGCCAAATAGTTTTTTTTAAAATGGCTGTAGTAGTTCATATTCCCACCGGCAGTACAGGAGAGTTCCCAGTGGCTCCACATCCTTGCCAACATTTGATATTTTCAGTCTTTTTGACTTTATGCGTTCTAGTGAATGTGGAATGGTATCATATGTGTGTTTTGTTTTTTTAAAGATTGGCACCCGAGCTAACAACTGTTGCCAATCTATTTTTTTTTCTTTCTGCTTTTTCTCCCCAAATCCCTCCAGTACATAGTTGTATATTTTAGTTGTGGGTCCTTTTAGTTGTGGCAAGTGGGATGTCACCTCAATGTGGCCTGATGAGCAGTGCCATGTCCACGCCCAGGATCTGAACCAGTGAAACCGTGGGCTGCCACAGCAGAGCACGCAAACTTAACACTCGGCCACGGGGCCGGCTCCATATGGTGTGGTTTTAATTTTTATTTCTCTGATGAGTAATGATCTTGAACAACTTTTCATGCCCATACTGGACAGTTATATATCTTTTTTGTAATTAAGTCTTTTGTGCATGTTTATTGGGGAGATTTTTTATTATTGATTTGTGGAAGATCTTTATATATTATGAATACAAGTCCTCTGTTAGACATATATATTGTAAATATTTTCTCCCAAACTGAAGCTTGATTGCTTATTTTCTTAATGATGTGTTTTAATGTACAGAACTACTTATTTTTGGTCAAGTGGAATTTATCCATTTTCTTTTATGTTTAATGCTTTTTATGTTCTAAGAAATCTTTGCCTGTTCCAAGGGTGTGAAGATATATTTTTATGTTTCTTCGAGACACTTTATTATTCTAGCTTTTATTTTAGATGAATGGTTAATCTTGAAATAATTTTTACATATGGAGTGATGTAAGAGGTTGAGATTTATTTATTTAATTTTCCATAAAGATATCTAGTTCTAATACCATTTGTAAACTTTCTTTCCCAAAAGAGTTGCACTGATGCCCTTGTTGAAAATCAGTGGACTCTGTGTGTGTTTATTTCTGGGCTGTTTCATCTATTAATATTAATATACATGTCTTTCCTTATGGCAATACCACACTGTCTTGATTCCTGTAGTTCTATAGTAGGTTTTGAAGTCCTGTAGAACAAGTTGCCCAACTTTATTGTTCTTTTTCAAGTTTGTTTTGACTATTCGAGATTCATTGCATTTGATCTTGTATCCTGTGTTTGTATTTGCATTTATCTTGTATCCTGCAAACTTGTTTGTTAGTTCTAATAGTTTGTTAGTGCCATCTCAGAATACAAATAGTTTTACTGCTTTCTTTCCAATATTCATGCCTTTTACTTCTTTCCTGTGTAGTTACTCTGGCTAGAACTCCAATTCAAGTCCTTGTTATATTTTGAAAGATTTAGTTTGCCACAATTTTGTTAGGGATCTTGTTTCTATGTTCATGAAAGGTATTGGTTTAGAATTTTCTTGTAATGCCTTTTCGGGTTTGGTTATCAGGGTTATGCTGGTTTTATAAAACTATTTGGGAAGTTGTTTTCTCCTTCTTTATTTTCTGAAAGACAAATGTGTGATATAAGTATTATTTCTTCCTTAAATGATAGGGTTTACTGGAGAAGCCATCTTGGCCTGGGCTTCCTTCTTCTTTTTGCTGACCCCCTTCACCCATTTCACCCCACACCCCACTTCTGGCAACCACTACTGTGTCTATGAGCTTGTTTAGCATTTTGTTTATTTAGATTCCACATATAAATGAGATCATAAGATGTTTGTCTTTCCCTGTTTGACTTATCTCACTTAGAGTAATGCCCTCAGGGTCCACCCAAGTTGTTGCAAATGGCAGGGTTTCCTTCTTTTTTATGGCTGAATAATATTCCATTGAAAATATATGTATATATATACACAACACATTTTCTTTATCCATTTCTTTGTTGGTGGGCACTTAGGTTGTTTCCATGTCTTGGCTATTGTAAATAATGCTGCAATGAACATGGGAGTGCAGATATCTTTTTGAGATAGTGATTTTGTTTATTTTGGATATATATCCAGAAATGGAATTGCTGGACCATATGGTAATTCTATTTTTAATTTTTTGAGGAACCTCCATATTATTTTCCATAGTGGTTGTACTAATGTACATTCCCACCAGCAGTGCACAAGCATTCCGTTTTCTCCACATTCCTTGCCAACACTTGCTATCTCATGTCTTTTTGATGATAGCCATTCTAACAGGTGAGAGATACTATCTCATTGTTGTTTTGATTTGCATTTCCCTGATGATTGGTGATCTTGAGCACCTTTTCACATACCTGTTAGCCATTTGTATGTCTTCTTTGGAAAAATGTTTATTTGGTTCCTCTGTCCCTTTTTTAATTGTATTGTTTAGGGTTTTTTGCTATTGAGTTGTGTGAGTTCTTTATATATTTTGGATATATCCTCCCTTTTATATGGGAAGATTAATATAGTGTTCTTTAAGTATTTTAACTTTTCTTGAATCAGTTTTGCTAGGTTATATTTTTCAGGGAATTTGTTTTATTTAAATTGCAAATTTATTGATATAAATTTGTCTAAAAAATCCCCTTATAATCCTTTTACTATCTGTGGGATTGTTAGTGATATGCCTCTTTTATGCCTGGTATTGGTAATTTCACCTGTTTTTCCCTTCTCTTTATTTTGATTGGTTTTACTATATGTATATCAATTTTATTAATTTACTTCAAAGAACCAAGTTTCGATTGTTGATTTTATTTTTCTCTTTTCTGTTTCATGGATTCTTACTCTTATTTTTTTAATATATTACTTACTTTGGCTTTACTATATTCTCTCTTTTTATCTTGTTTTTTTTTTCACTTTTTAAAGTGGAAATTTAAGTGATTGACCTTAAACCTTTCTTCTTGTTCAAAGCTATAAATTTCCCTCTAATACTTTAGCTGCATCCTACAAATTATGATGTATTGTGTTTTCATTATCACTCAGTTCAAATTATTTTCCAGTTTACTTTCTGATTTCTTTTTTGATGCATGGGTTCTTTATAAGTGTGTTGTTTAATTTCCAAATATTTGAGGATATCCTAAATATCTTATTGAATTCTAGTTTAATTCTGTTGCGATCAGATACCATACTGTGTATGATTTCAACCCTATGAAATTTATTGAAACATTTTATGACCTAGCATATGATCTATATTGGTCAATGTTCCATGTGCTCTTGAAAATAATACAGAGTTCTAGGATATTGATTAGGTCAAGGTGGTTAATGTTTAAATCTGCTATAGCATTACCGATTTTTATTTTTGGTCCACTCTATTCCTATGTCCACCTACTGTTAATCAAATTAACTCTTTATTTTGGGTACTGGATTTCTCATTTTTATCATTTCCATTTAGATCTTTTTAAAGTTTCCATTCTTCTCCTGAGTTTCTCAATTGTTCATGCATGTTGTCCACTCTTTTCACATATTTTTTTAGCTGTTTTAAAGTCCCTATCAGTTATTTCCAACATCCATCCACTCTCTATGGCTGCTTGTATTGACTATGGATAACATCTTTCTGCTTCTTTGTCTTTCTTCTTGTTCTTTCTTCTTGTTATTTTTGTATTTTTTGCTGAGCATTGTATATGAAAGAACAGTGGAACCTGAAGTGATTAATATTTACCTACAGAAAAGAGCATGCTCCTTCTGTCTAGCTGGCGGAGTTGGAGACTGGGCCAATCTAATCTGTTTTTAAATTGCATCTGAATTTTGTTACAACTGTAATAGGATTCAGTTCATTACTGTCTAATTGTATCTTGAGGACAGGATTAGGGTCTTCCCTTGAGCAGAGCTTGAGGTTTTAGCATCAGTGAGATTTCAGAGATCTCTCTATGATATAGGCGAGAGAGCTCTCCCTACTTTATAGCCTGACTATCCAACTCTGTGGGTCACTGGGAATTATATTTTCTGTCTATGATGGTTCCCCTTTTCTTTAACTTGGGATCCTTCTCTTTGACCTGCACCCGTTTTCAGTGGGCAGCTGGTGAGGGTCCACTGCCTCTCAGAGGGACTTCTCTTAGCTCTCCTGCTCCACTACCAGACTTATATTGAGATGGCTTCAGAACATCCCACTCAACTCTACTGCCCCGACTCCAGTCTTTGGTAGACTGCTGCCAAGCACTTGGGGAAGCACTTTGCTCCTTGGGGTGGGAGGTATATTTCTCAGCTCTTATTCATACCCCTAGTCTTTTTTTTCTTTAAGATTTTATTTTCCTTTTTCTTCCAAAGCCCCCTGGTACATAGTTGTGTATTTTTATTTGTGGGTCCTTATAGTTGTGGCATGTGAGACGCTGCCTCAGCATGGCTTGATGAGCGGTGCCATGTCCGCACCCAGGATTCGAACTGGTGAAACCCTGGGCTGCCGAAGCAGAGCTCACGAACTTAACCACTTGGCCACGGGGCAGGCCCCCATTCCCCTAGTCTTTATTATGCCACCCAGCAGCAATTTTTAGATCTGAAGTACTGATTTTGTTTCATTACATTATTTTATTGAGAACCTCAAGGTCGTCTATCCTTGTCAATTATTCTTTTCTACCAGTGTCTTCTGAGAGATGGCAAGATTCCTGTTTGAATGAAAGAATAGGTGTTTTCTGTCATGTTTAAAAGCAAAAATTAATACTTTTACTGTTTTGTTGTATATGCTAAGCAACTTCTCTAGTAATTGTTTTAAAGTCACATCAGTTTTGTGGTGCTATGATTCTGTGATCTTTGGGAACTTGCAGAGACTAAGTATGAGGAATTTTTACATTTTCCTTTCATAACCTATTTTTATAACAGATTCCTTAATTGAACACATTTTCATCTATTTCCATTAGAGATAATAGATAACAAAAAGGTTTAAGAAATATGTTGTTCTAGTGCTTATGTCTTGAACTGTATTTTTTCTCATGTGCTTCTATGCTTAAACTACTTTTGACTAATAACTTGCAGACTTGAACACACTATTCGCACACTTAAAAGTCTATAATGGCTTCCTTCTCTGTCAGATAATGTCCAAAGACCCAGTGTAGTATATAAAGATCTTTGTAATTTGACCCCAAATTATATTTTCAGGCATTTCTTCCCCTTACTACCTTTTCTAGCCACATAGATCCAATGCACTGACCTTATTATTGCCTGAAAATGCCATTCACCTTTATATTACCATATTCGCCTCTTGTCTCTTCACTACCTTCCTTAGTGTTGGAAATTTGTATTGGTCTTTTAGACCCATTTTAATTATTTTTGTGTGAAAATTTTTTTTCTATGCATTGTTTACATTCTTAATTACACCATAAAATGAGAGCACTTACTACATTTTTAAAAATTCCCGGGCTCCCAATATTTAGTATACAGTGCCTAGCCTCTCTAAAGGCTTTCAATAAACATTTGATGCATGAAAATGTACACACACACATGCAAAACTTGTTGTTCTTTAATGAATCACTTAGAGATTGAATTGTAGACATGATAGCTCATGATCCTTAAATATTCCACAGTATTTCACACAAAGACACTCTCCCACATACTAATAATACAACCATCTAAAAACAGATAATGTTAATACAACAATACTGTCTAATCAATTCCAAAGACTTCATTCAAATATCCCTAACTGTTCCAATAATGTCTCTTTTTCCTTCCTGGAAAGGATGGGGTTCTGGATCATGCATTGCATTTAGTTCTCGTATTTCTTTAGTCTCCTTCAATCTGGAGCAGCTCCACAGTCTTTGCCTGACTTTTATGTAGTTCACAGTTTTAGAGTATAAAGAATGTCAGTTAACCTAGAAGCACATAATATTTCTTCATGTTCAAACTCAGGCCATTCATACTTATTAGGAATAGCATAGGAATGATGTTATACTCATAGTATTACAATTACAGGAGCCCTTCAATGTTGAGGCTTCTTACTGCTGGAGGTGTTGACCTTGATAACCTGTTCAAGTTGGTATCTGCCACATTCCTGCACCATAGGGCCACCATTTTCCCCTTTGTAGGTGGTATTTTGTTAAAAGATACTCCAAGACTATACAAACACATAATTCTTCATCAAATTCCTACCCACTGGCTTTAACATCCACTGATGACTCCTACCTGATTCAACTCCCACTCTGACGTGTGTCATCACTCCTTCTACATTAACTTGTTGGCATTATACTGCATTATACATCTCTTCTTATTCATTCATTCATTCATTTATTCTGCCTTGATGGATTCCTACTTCATTCAATGGGTTATAATCTGGTTACTATTATTGTTTATTTTCCTGATCCAGTTGTCCGAAATTTGGCCATGAAGCCTCTTCAAGCTAATTCCTATGAGATCTTTTAGCATATTCCCGTCATTCTTTGGGCGCTTCTGTACTTTCTGACTCATTTTGTACTTTCCCTGGTCCAGCCTTGGAATCAACCATTTCTCCATGGAGCCTGGTTCTTTCTCGTGGAAACGTTTGGAAATCAAGATCTGAGTGCTCAGTGTGCTCATGACTGTTAGGGTATCATCACTTCCAGACCCGCTTGGCAGACAGAGATATGTTTATATATCTATATCTATACTATCTAATTATATATCTATACACACATCTTTATCTATTACTGTATATCTATCTATCTATCTACCTATCTATCTATCTATCATCTCTCAATTGTAATCCAGTACCTTAGCCTTTACATTTCTATCTTTATAAATCCCTTCTCTGACAGTGACAAACCTGGCTCCCATTTTCTTCAATCTATTTACTTATTTGCTCAATCCCCCTGCATGTAACCAGTCTTCTGACTATGTCATCAGCCTTCTTGGTCTCTGGTGCCAATATCTTCTCAGCCCTTAGCAATGCCATTTCCTCCTTGTTCTTCTAACTTCCTCAGCTCCCAGCCACCTCCAAGAGAAGGGAAAGGAAAAGGAGAGAAGGAAGAGTTGAGGAGAAGAGAAAACAACTTCTTGTTGTTTATTAACACTTCTTAAAATAGAGAAAAAAATATCTGAAGCCAAGCTAGACCACTTAAGTTTTGATCAAATTTTATCTGCTTTACTCTGATTGAGAATAGAAGTATGGTGAATGCACTTAAAAATAGCACAAGTCATCAGGGGCATTTTGATAGCTTTGCAAAGATTCTGTATATTAAAAAAATTGGAAAAACATTTGCAACATGTATATCAGTTTCCTACTGTTGCTATAAAAAATTACCATAAAGTTGGTGGTTTAAAACAACACAAATTTGGGGCCGGCCCGGTGGCGCAGCAGTTAAGTTCGCACGTTCTGCTTCGGCAGCCTGGGGTTCGTTGGTTTGGATCCCGGGTGTGGACATGGCACCTCTTGGCAAGCCATGTTGTGGTAGGCGTCCCACATATAAAGTAGAGGAAGATGGGCACGGATGTTAGCTTGTGGCCCGTCTTCTTCAGCAAAAAGAGGAGGATTAGCAGTAGATGTTAGCTCAGAGCTAATGTTCCTCAAAAATAAAAAACACAAATTTACTACCTTAAAGTTCTGGAGATTAGAAGTCCAAAAGGGGTCTCACCGGGCAAAAATCAAGCTGTTAACAGAGCAGTGTTCCTTCTGGAAGCTCTAGGGGAGAATCTATTTTTTTGCCTTTTCCAGCCTCTAGAGGCCACCCACATTCTTTGTCGCTCCGTGCCTCCATCAGCAAAGCCAGTAGTGTAGCATCTTCAAATCTCTGTCTGACTCTGATCCCTCCTCTGTCTCTCTCTTCCACTTTTAAGAATGCTTATGATTACATTGAGTCTACTGGATAATCCAGGATAATTTCCCCATTTTAAGGTCAGTTGGCCAGCAACCTTAGCTCCATTGTTAACCTCAATTCCTTTTTAACATATAACATAACATATTCAGAGGTTCTAGGGACTAGGATGTAAACATTTTTGGGAGGCCATTACTCTGCCTACCACAATATAAGACAAACAAAAGGTTGACATCTTTAATTATATAAATAACTCTTACAAGTCGATAAGAATAATAATGCTCTAACAGAAAAAGAAGCAAAGAATATTCCTAAGTAATTAATAAAAGAAAAAGTAGGGGGCTGGCCCAGTGGCGCAGCAGTTAAGTTCGCACGTTCTGCTTCGGTGGCCCGGGGTTCACCGGTTCAGATCCCAGGTGCTGACATGGCACTGCTTGGCAAGCCATGCTGTGGTAGGCGTCCCACATATAAAGTAGAGGAAGATGGGCATGGATGTTAGCTCAGGGCCAGTCTTCCTCAGCAAAAAGAAGAGGATTGGCAGCAGATGTTAGCTCAGGGCTGATCCTCCTCAAAAAAAAAAAAAAAAAAGAAAGAAAAAGTAGAAGTGGCTCAAAACTTTTAAAAGGTTTAATCACACTAGTAATTAAAGAAATGCAAATTAGAGAAAATATAGAAGACAAGTTTTCACTAATCAAATTGGCAGAGATTTTTTTTCATAATTGTCCTCAGTGTTGGTGAAGACTGAGAGAAAAGGACACTTGCATATTGCTGGTGGGAGTTGAAATTGGCATAACCTTTCTGGATGGCAGTTCAGTGTTATGTATTACTGGCCTTAAAATTGTGCAAACCATTTGACTCCACAATTCTATTTCTAGAAGTTTATCCTAGGATAAAAAGAAAGATATTTGTAATATTTTAGTGTAAGAATATTCATCAGAGTTTTGTGAAAGATTGGAAAAATATAAATGCTTATTGGAAGGAGATTGCTTGAATAAATTTTGAGGTATCCATATTATGAAATATATATATATATATGTTTTATGTACAAAATATATACATAGTGTGAGAGTAATAAAAAATATTCATGTCTTTAAAATCATGGTTAGACACTCCACCCATCCAATCCTCCCCATAAAAAGCCCACTTTTCTGAATTTTGTGTTTATTTTCCTTTGTCTTTTGTTATGATTTTACTATATGTGTATAGATTCATATACAGACATTAAACGTTATTGCTTTAAAAGTGTATTTATTGAGATGGGAAAACATCCAGGATATAGTGAATGAAGAAAATCTGATTAAAAAATGGTATGTTCAGGGTGACTCCATTTTTTGTGAAAAACATGTATTAAATCTGGGAGGATATACAGTAATGTAACATGGTTAATTCTTGGTAATGGGGTAATGTCTGATAATTTAGATATCTTCTTTTTACCAATTTTTATTTTATAGCCTCATTATTAAGGTGCTTATCATCATAGAAAGCTATAGTTAGAAAAGATTATTTAAAAGATAGTAGCATTCTTAATACTTTGTTCACCTGCTGTTCACCTCCTAATCATAAGAGTAAAAACAACTTCCAGTTGTGTTTAAAAAGTAGAAGGAGATGATTAAGTCTCATTTTTATTTATTTAGTACAATACACATGTGTTTGGTTTTAGGCAGAAAAAATGAAAGTGAAAAATATTTTTTGTAACACCTTATTTCATGTGCATCACTGTGGAATGTGCAGATGACACAGTAACTGAAATATCTGCATGAGTTGTGACATACCTGAAGCCAGGAGAATGCAAGCAGAATTCACAGAAGCACCTTAACAGAAGAGATACTCAAAAGTCCTCATTCCTGATAAAGTCAGGGTAGCATGACCGCATATTCTGCCTTATGCTTTTTGATCTTGGTATTTAATTTCAATTAGGTTTGTACACATTTATAAGTTAAACATTGGGTGACTTATTAAAATGAATAAGATAAAATCTATTCCCTCAAGGAGGATCCAGTTCTCCCATGAGGAAGTGGTTATAGCTGGGGATAGAAGTTAGCACAAAGTGCACAGGGAGTTGAAGGGGTGACCCTGCATACAGCATGTGTGTGTGGGTGTGTGGGTGTCAGGGAAGTTTTACTAGAACACAAGACGGTGAGCTGTACTTTGAAGGACTCCTAAGAGTTAGCCAGGTGACTGGCCTTTAGCTTCCCACCAGTAATCTGGAGTTCACTGTTTGCATAGGATAAAAAGGGTGATCGTTCACCTATTCTTGAGAGCAGGAAGTTCATCATGGTGAACTTAGAAGCAGAGAAGGCAGAGCTGACCCCTCCCCTGACCCCTTGGCTGCCAGACCTCCAGCTCCAGACTCATACCCCAGATACCCCAGCTTTGGCAGTCCCACCTTCCCAATCTATTTCCTTCTGCTTCCCTATGAATGACTTTCATAAACTCCCAGGGAAATGGAAGCCATGCTATGATGGAGAGCCTGTCAGCTTCTTTTGTTCTAGGAGATGTCCTCTATCAGTGGATATTGATCTTTTTCTTACACAGATGGGCTTGTGATTGCTACAGAGTTCTAAAAACTAAACCATGTATTGTTAGAGCGAAACCATAGTAATAAAACTTTAAAGAATAGCAAAAGTCTGGATTAACACAAAAGTCGGGATAGCGGTTACCTTGGAATTTGGAAGGACATGGATGTGATTGGGAGGGGACACAGGATTGTATAAGGTACACTCTTTCTTAAGGTGGGTATACAGGTGTTCATTTTATTATTATTCTTGAAAATGAATATTTATTTTACATAGCCTTATGTATATGTATGAAGCATTTCATAAGGAAAAGAAAAAAGGACAGGTGAAAAAAGCAGGAGTGTGAGGATGCTGAAGAGGTAAGTGAGGGCAGGTGCAGAAGTGGGCATTTACATCACAGGAGATGTGGAACTTAAAATATTTAAATACTTAAAATACTTTATATGGGCCTACTGGATATGAAGGCTGAATAGCCAAAGCAGAGAACATTGAACAAATGCAGCCTGAAAGGACTTGCGTTATGTTCCAACCAAAGAGCAAATGCATTTAATGGAGTTATAAAGGAACCATGGGAATTGCGTGTTTATATAAAGCAGAGTTCAAAGGGAGTTGCCACGATTTCAGTTAGGAAAGGATTTGTGGAGGAAGCAGAATTGCTGGAGCCATTTGATAGAAGTAGGAGAGTTTGAAATGGAGGGAAGAAAATATTTCAGGCTTTGAATTATTTGTGGTCCTGTTGCTATTTTGACTACTATGGAGCAGGAGCTGCCTGCATGGTGATCACTCCAGGCCTGCAGTGAATTGTCTAGGAATGCTCCACTGCGGCTTCCACCTCCTCTCTGGCAGTGCTTGCCCCAGACCACAAAACCCAAATGAATGTGTTTTTCTTCTAAATGGGCATGGCTTTGAATATGAAACCAAAATTTTTGGTTTGAGAAGAGTCAACGTTTTGATGGCATTTATATTTCTGGTCCTTATTTTTCAACTGTAGCAGCAAAGATAAACTATCCTTCTCCATGTGTGCTTACGTCTTTCTATAATGAACTGAAAAGTGGACACCACAGACTCACCATGTTTATCACTCATTCTTGTCTGCTTGTTACTTACTGTTAGATCTGCTTCTCTCAACAATTGAAGTGTGCCTGCCCTTTGGCATTCAAATTCACTCCATCATGAGAGAAGAAAAAAAGTTGCCAAAGGCCTTATGAGTCAATGTTTGGGAAAGATTATTTCAGCATCCTCTCACCTAACTCTGTTTTCTACTTCCTTCTTCTATGCTCTTATCCCTTTTCATTGTCCTTCCTCCTCCGCGTCCCAAAGTCCTCTTGTTCTTTTACCCTCCATCTAGCAAAAGTCTCCACATTGGAAAGACTCTGATAAGTTCCTCCAAGAGAAGACTTGACATAATATATCACTCCCACCCTATTGTCCATCACAGGAAAATTTTGCCTTCACCATCTAGAGGATGAAGGACATAATTATGAGTCTAAACCATTGCTTAAAATTGGCCCTAAAGAAGTCTATTTATTTTTGATAGAAATTTTATCCAGTCATGGAAGAAGTAAAATGGAATTATTTTTATATTTTCTATGTAGAAAATGACACTTCAAAATCTCATTTGAAGAAAATGTGCAACTAAAAAATGCAGGAAAAAGTACTACAGAGACATGTTAGTTAATTAACAAAACTATTATTTTTTTTATTGATTTGGTGACATTTATGATATTTGTCAGGTTTTAAAAATGTTTGTTTGTTGAGATTTATATTCCCATTGTAGATATTTATCTTTATATTTCATGTTCATAATTTTATGTTTTATTTCCATAGCATGAATCCCCCAAATTGTAAAAGCTTCCACCTCCGCAACGCTTGGATCTGCCCTTAGTGCTCAAGAAAATAAACAGTTGCAAATGTGAAAGACGAGCAATAAAGGAAAGCGGCTTATTTCCGTACCCACTTAGGAAAATGAAAGGGAGCTTCTCTTATGCTGTGTTTATGATGTTCCTGGTTCTGCTTCTTAACCCATCTTTTTACATTTCCTGCTATTGTTTAGAACCGTTTTTCCAAATAGTCAAGTTCATGTTGCACTCAATCATTTCAGAACATCCACCACCTTCTAATTCAGAACTGTGCTTTTCGATTTCCTGGAAACCTGCCCAGTGGGCATTGCCGTTGTGTACCCATTTGATATAGTGCTTCCACGAACTGATGTTTAATAAATATTTAATAGGGTGTGTTCGGCTAAATTAGGTCAGCAGCTAAGGTGGGAGGGAACTGTATTTTTTTTAATATGGGAGCAGCTTTGGATGTCAGAAGGCATTAGAAAGCAAAGGCCCTGACAGGTTAGACAATAGCTACTGCCCTCTTTGTTTCAGGGGACTCCAGAAGCTGCTCTAAATTCCTGAGGAGTTTCAGTCAACAGAAGCTTGAGTCTAATGTTGATCTGAAAGCCCAGAGAGAGAGAGATCCTGACACTCCAGCCCATGTGCTTCAGAGGGTTTGAAGACTCACCCAGCCAGCAGAGTGGATCCAACTCACTGTGGAATATTAAAGGATTTAGTGGTGAAGGGGAATCATTTCTGGGGCATACACTCAAATGATTCAAGAGGAAAAATATTTGAGCGATAAGTCACAGATGGTAAAATGTAACATTTGGGGGATCTGAGTGAAATGTATACGGAAATTTTCTGTACCACTCTTGAAACTTTTCTGGGAGTCATTATGTTAAAATAAAAAGTTAAAAGAAAACAACTACAATAAACTAAAAACAGAACAAGACAATAAGAAAATAACCGTAGATCTCTATTTTGATCCTACTTTTTTCCTTAGTGTAATCAAATGACTGTGATACAAACCATTTAAATCAAGGATTGGGTCCATCTCTCTTTACCTGCTGTATTATGGAGAGCTGGTCATTGTTGAGATTTTTTTGTAATTTAAATTATTTTAAATGCTGCCCATTTAAGAGACCTGGTGATGCGGGGGTCGGTGAGCTGAGGAGTCGAAAGAAAGATTTCTTGGAGTCTTTAAGATCTGGCAGTAGCGCTCTTTTATTTAGAGAATAGTATGGAATAGCATGGGGACAGGACACACGGGCAGTCAGAGCTGCTGCTGGCATGGGGAGCTGCTGCTGTCGCTGGCATGGGGACAGGACCCATGGGCAGGCAGAGCTGGTGCCAGCATGCTGCTGCTACTGCTGCTGCTGCTGGCATGGGGAGCTGCTGCTGCTGCCGGCATGGGGACAGGACCCACAGGCAGTCAGAGCTGCTGCATGGGGACAGGACCCATGGGCAGGAGGAGCCGCTGCTGCTGCTGCCGCCACCTCCGCTTCTACTGCAAACATGGGTGGAGAGTAAGGCTAAATTTAAGGCATAGTTATGTGAGTTATCTCTTTACAAGACAAAGGAAAGAATATGTAAAAAATTTAAAATGGTATCAGTGCCCGTAGGGTCCGGCCATTGGGCAGTCCCACAACTTTTAGATAAGAATCAAACCGGATTGAGTAAATGGCAGAAGTCACCGCTTAAATATTATCTTCAGCTAAAGACAAAGGAGGATTGGGGGTGGGGGGGAGGTCAGTTACATGAGGTAAACAACTTAAGTTCTTGCCTCTGGCATTGATTAAGAGTTTCTAGAGATAAGGCCGTCCCCCTTCTTCCTGGCACAGAGTGGGAGGCATCTTTACAGATGGAGGTTTCCCTTACAAATGTAAATGTTTCCCAACAAAGGGCAAGCAAACTCCAGTCCTGGGAGCCTGCTTCTCATCTGCAGTTTTAAAATTAACCAGCCTAAAATCCTCATCACTGGGACTGTCTATGAATGAAAGGAGTTTGAATCTTTTAGGACTTGATAGAGAATTTCTTATTTCAAACAACATAGGTACTACAAGCAATAGCACTCTCAAGTTTTTTTGCAGAGTGGGATAAAGTTAGAGGCCCTGGCTTTCTTGCATGTAGCCTGATTTCATTGTTTTTCTTCATTTTTTTATATTGCCTAAAAACAAGGTAAGTCCCGTTGAGATGGTAAAGGGATTATGAAAGAGATCAAGGCTTCCTGTTAAATTTAGCAGAGATTTTCACACTGTGCTGGAGGAACAAAGAATTTGTTTGCTAAGCAGAGGAGAGCTTTGACAGGGGTGATGTCAGCCCGCTTGGGGACTAGCTATGAGGGCACCACAAGCCAGAGGAGAGAGGTGCAGAAAAGACAGTGAAAGATGAAAAATCATTTCCTTATAGTAGACCCTACATTCAGAAAAGAAGAGGAAACACATTTGCCCTTTTTTCCCTCTTTTCTCACTTCTTTGTGCCTTCTTCTCTCCATGACCCTCCATTTCCAGAACTTAAGATAGGTCTATATGGACTGTTCTTCTGCTGTGTTATTTCAAATAGACGTTCAGTAGCTGCAAAAAATCTAAAAATGTATTAAGCATTTGCACCATTTACAACCTCTTCTAAAAGATATTTATTGTGGTTCAAAGCAAATAATTTAGAGGTGCCTTTAGGAACAAAGGCTGTAAACTAAGAAATGCATTATGGATTTTCACTTCTGAATCAAAACAACTTTCAGTTGTACATATACTCAGTTGGGTACAGCTCTAGAAGAGGAAACCTGATCTTAGCCGGGAAATTGGGAGTCTCAAGTGTCTTGTCCCGTATGCAACAGCAGCTGACTGACTGTGTCCCCAGCAAATCTCTGCCTTCCCTGCTCTTGATTCAATAGGTCTTTAGCAGCCCATTCTCACAGTCCTGACAAAAGTTCCCATTACATTGTTTAGTATCATTTCTATCCCAGAAGTCAAGCCAACTGCTTTCTATCTTTAATGTTCAACTTTGAGATTTTTAGTCTTTTGAAATGGAAAGAAGTAAAAGATATAGCATCAATTCTTTAGACCTAGCCAATCACTAGGATCCTTGAGGAGCTTTTTTTAAAAAAATTTTTTTATTGTGGTCATAATAGTTTATCACATTGTGAGATTTCAATTGTACATTAATATTTGTCAGACACCATATAAGCATGCCCCTTGATCCCTTGTGCCCACCCTCCACCCCCGTTCCCCCTGGTAACCACTAAATTGTTCTCTTTGTCGTAAGGTTGTTTATATTCCCCATGTGAGTGAAATCCTGCAGTGTTTGTCTTTCTCTGTCTGGCTTATTTTGCTTAACATAATGCCCCTTGAGGAGCTTTTTAAAACACAGATCTTCAGATTTCCACCTGGAGGTCTGGAGCAGATTCCAGAATCTGTATTCTCAAATAATAGCTCCTAATCTAGCTAAGTTTGGGAAACAATGCCAACGGAAAGAGGAAATTGGAAAGTCTCCCAAACGTTACTGAATCCCCTAGTCACTCATGCAGGGAGACATCCTCATTAACTAGTATCCACGTAAATGATGAGCCTCATTGTGTTTTCCCCAATGTTCTTTCTTTAGGTAGTCTCTGACCTAATTTCTCTCCCTCTCGCCCACCCACAACAGTGTTGTAGGTGAGGCAAACATTTAAAGGGAGGAGAAGCAGCTAACGTTTATGGATCACCCATTACAGGAATGTGGCACTAGACATAGTATTGTTTTTAATCCTCAAAGCACTTCTACAAAGATCTGTATTATTATCCCCATTTTCACAACGATGGGAGAGGGACTCAAATAAGTTCAGCATCGTGGCCAGGGTTCTCCTGATGGTGGGTGGCAGAGCTAAGATTCTAATTTAGACATGTGTGACTGATACTGATGTGGATTAAGGCTGCCCCAGGTAAAGAAGCCCAAGGTGACCTGGCCTACATGCCAAACTATATGACCCGGTGGATTTTTATGGTATGAATTAGGGCTGCCCCAGGGAGAGAAGCCCAGGGCATCCTCACCTACATGCCGAGCTATATGACCAGATTCGTATCTAAAGTTATATGACCACACAATAACCAAACCCCATCTGCACTGAAATCATTTAATGACTTTTTACATCATCTTTTCTTTTTCCAGTAAAAATAAGTCACGTACCCATGCCTTATAAATTTAGCCCTAACCCTCAACTCGGGGCAGCAGCAGGAGCTCTGACTGCCCTTGGGTCCTGTCCCCATGCAGCAGCGGCAGCAGCTCTTCACTGCCCATGGGTCCTGTCCCCATGCTATTCCATACTATTCTCTAAATAAAAAAGCACTACTGCCAGTCCTTGAGAGTCCAAGAAATCTTTCTTTCGACTCTTCGGCTCGCCATCCCCGCATCATGACCACCAGGTAAGTGCTGCTAAAATGTTGTTTTCTGGGGAGCAGTATACATTCAGACCCTGTCTTTTCCATCTGTGGTAGCAATAAGACTATTATGCAGATGATAGGCTTGAGACTATGCAAGAACTGAACATACAATATTCACTATGCTTTATTTACTATGGCAGGAAGAATAAAGACATCTAATGGGTTTTTTTCTGATTAACCTTAAACTAGTTTACCACATTTATTGGGTTAATTAGTTCTTAGAATCTACAATGACTTCTGATAATTACTATTGAATATGAGTATGCATGTAGTTTGCCAGATTTTCTCAAAAACACAAAACGGAATAAAATAAAGAAGCCACCTAGGTGATCTGATACTAGAGGACCTGGCAGTCCCTCTAGCTATGTATAAACTTTCCTTCTTCCTTTGACTCATCTCCCAGAGGAGCAAGACCTCTGGAAATTGAACCTTAGCTCCAGTCTTCTTTATGACAGGCACTATGCCAGCATTTGTCATACAATCATAGCAGGCAGTGCCTTGGCCTCATGGAATTTACATTCCCAAAGGAAAGAGAGAATCAAAAAACGTAAGAAGTATCAGATAATGAGCATCATGAAAAATCTGAAACAAAGTAACAGGGTAATGCATTTAGAAAGTAACTGAGTGCCACAGATTGGATGGTCAAGCAGGGACTCTCAGAGGTTCGAGTGGCAAGACGAAGGCAGCCATTCAGCCATCCCTCCAAATTTCTTCACAGCTGGGAGAGTGTTCTTTCCACCCATTTCCTGTTGAAGTCCTAAGATTGTTTGCTGTGAAGGAGAGGATGCTATAGTGGGACTGATGACCTGAAATCCACAAATCTATGAAAAGGGGAAAGATTCTGGCTAGTACCTGGTAGCTGTACCCCAGTTTCTGGATTCTTATATTAATATAAAAGTCTGTGTTCTCTACAATACAAAAGACAAATAACCCAATTAAAGAACAGGCAAAAGATTCAAATAGGTGTTTCTCTAAAAAAGGTAAACAAGTGGTCTATAAAGCACATGAAAAGATGTTCAACATCATTATTCATCAGGGAAATGCAAATCAAAACTGCAATGAGATACCACTGCACACCTACTATGATGACTATGATTAAAATAAAAAAAGAAAATAACAGGTGTTGGCAAGGTTGTGGAGAAATTTGAATCCTCATATTGCTGGCAGGAATGTAAAATGGTGTAGTCACTGAAACAGTGGGAAACAGTTTGGCAGTACCTCAAAAAGTTATACATAGGTTATCATATGATCCCACAATTCTACTCCTAGGTGTATACCCAATAGAGTTGAAAACATGCTCTCAAACGCACATAAAAACTGGTGCACAAATGTTCATTGCAACATTATTCGTATTAGCTAGAAAGTGGAAACAACCCAAATAGGTATCAACCAATTAATGGATTAAAAATGTGGAATATCCAAACAATGGAATATTATTCAACTATAAAAAGAAATGAGATTCTGATACATTCTACAACATGCATGAAACTTGAAAACATTAAGTTTAGTAAAAGAAGTCGATCACAAAAGACCACTCATTGGATGATTTAATTTATGTGAAATAGGCAAATCCATGGAGAGAGAAAATTGATTAGTGGTTGACAGGGGCTAGGGTGGGGGAAGGGGGATGGAAAGTGTCTGTTAATGGTTAAAATGTTTCTTTGGGGGGGAATGAAAATGTTCTGGAATTAGATAGTGGTGATGGTTACACAACTCTGAATATACTAAAAATGACTTTAAAATGGTGAATTTTATGGTATGTGAATTATATCTCAATAAAAAATATGGGGCCAGCCTCGTGGTGCAGTGGTTAAGTTCGCACATTCCACTTTGGTGGCCTGGGGTTTACCGGTTCGGATCCTGGGTGTGGACATGGCACCACTTGTCAAGCCATACTGTGGCAGGCATCCCACATATAAAGTAGAGGAAGATGGGCATGGATGTTAGCTCAGGGCCAGTCTTCCTCAGCAAAAAAAGAGGAGGATTGGCAGGAGATTTTAGCTCAGGACTAATCTTCCTCAAAAAAAAAAAAAAAAAAAAGAAAGAAATGTGTTTAAAAAGACCATGTTATTCCAGTGAGATGTAAATATTCAGGTTGTCATCTACAAATCAAGTAACTGAGAAGATTTTAATTGCTGAAGCGGGAAGTTATCTATCTACACTAAAAAAACCAATAATTCAAGCTCATTACTTATTATTAAAAACTTGTTGAAATAAGTTAAACATAATTCATTACGAGGTAGAACTTGAAAATCCAGGCACTTGGCTTGGATTAAAGATCTTTAGTCATCCATTCCTGCCTCAGCATCACTCTACTGAGCATCAACAAGCCCCAGAGTTTCACAGATCACCACACTGAGGAATAAATAGACTGACAGGGCATTCTTCTTTTTTTTTTTTTTTTTAAAGATTGGCACCTGAGCCAACAACTGTTGCCAATCTTCTCTCTTTTTTTTCTGTTTTTTCTCCCCAAATCCTCCCAATACATAGTTGTATATTTTAGCTGTGGGTCCTTCTAGTTGTGGCATGTGGGACACCACCTCAGCCTGGCCTGATGAGCGGTGCCATGTCTGTGCCCAGGATCTGAACCAGCGAAAACCCGGGCTAGCAAAGCGGAGAACGGGAACTTAACCACTCGGCCGTCGGGCCGGCCCTGGATTCTTCATCACGATCTCTAAAGAGTAGCTGTACTGACCCCAAAAGAGTTCAGAGGTCAGTGCTCGTCTGATGCTGGATAGCTCAGGAAGAGGCAGGACTTGACCTTGAACGAAACTTAACATTCAAGAATGTAAGGACTTAAGGAAGAGGGAAGAATATGCGCCAAGAGAGTGAAACAAAATATGTGCCTTATGCAGGGGGACAAAATATGTCTACTGGTTTGCTTATCCATTGAAGTAACAGGATAACGTGGGAAAGGCTGGACTGGATCGAGGAGGACAACCTGAATCCCAGGATAAAGAGAGAGAAGCAAGCAAACTAAGAGAATTCCACTTTTGTCCTGGACTCTCCCTAAGTCCCTGAGTGAAGTTGGATAATTTACTACACTCTTTGTGTTCAAGGTTGCTTTCCTATAATGGGAGGTATTATTGAAGTTGATTTTTACAGAAAGTGTTTTATTTGGGTTAATGCTGTATTTCATGGATCACTGTATTAGATTCTTATTATTGCTGTAACAAATCACCACAAACTTAGTGGCTTAAAACAACATATATTTATTATTTTTGAGGTCTAGAAGTCAGAATTCTAACATCAAGATGTTGACAGAGCAGTATTCCTTCTGGAGCTTTCAGAAGACAACCTGGGAACCCGTTTCCTTGCCTTTTCCAGCGTCCAGAGGCTGTCTGTCTTCCTTGGCTCATGGCTCCTTCCTGCATTTTCAAAGTGCGTCACTCCCACTGCCGGTCCCATTGTCACATCTCCTTTTTTTGACTTTGACCCTCTTGCCTCCCTCTTATAAGGGCCCTTGTGATTACATTGGGCCTACCTGCATAATCTTCCCCATCTCTAGATCCTTAACTTAATCACGTTTGCAAAGTCTCTTTTGTCATTTAAGCTAACTTATTCACAGGTTCTGAGGATTACAATGTGGACATCTTTGGGGGACAATTATCCAGCCTACTACAATCACAAGTAACAGATTTACTGGAATCTTTAAAATATACAGATTTTGAGTGGATCGCCTTGTAAACCTCCAAAAACAGGGTCCAGGAATATGCGTTTTAAACAAACTTCTCCAAGTTTGAGAATTACTGCTGTGAGAAAAGTCATGTCACTCAAGATTTTTGACGATGAATGAAATTAGTAAAACAATATTTTAACGTAAACTTTGAGCTTTATAAAATCATGTAAGAGTTAAGCTGTCTGTGTTGGGGGCTACTGAATTTTCAATCTACAATTGCTTTTTTTGGAAGAGAAGATTCTACATAGAATTTGGATCAAAAAGAAAAACAAAAGGCAGATGTTTTAGGTGTGAGAAAGCAAGCCTGCTTTTCTGGTCTGTGAACCACCGTAGTTATTAAACTCCTTTGCTCCTTATGGGAATCCTGCTTTAGAATACCTACTTTCCTACTGCCTTGCCTGCCACAGGGAAGCCTTTTAAATCCTGTTGCAACCTGACTGTGTACTTGCACTGCTGTCTATGCACACGGGAAGGAATTCAGAACAAAGTTGGCAAGTTCTTTCTTCTCCCATCAGATAATTATTTTTCTGCACTGCCTTCCTTCCACTTTTGCATGTGACAGAAGCTTCTGAGCCCTAAGGCTCAGAATGGAAAATTCTTTGTGTCATGGTTAGTCAGTCTTCAAGTGGAGAGACTTGTTTGGGCGAGGTAGCTTCCTCATCTCAACTTGGGCTCTTTTCCCTACCGCGAGTTCACAAAATTAAACATCAACCAAAATGCCAAGGGGTTTCTCCTGGAGTCGGGTTCGTGAAGTTCGAGTAGGTGGCTCAACAGAACCAGGTGTCTGCAACCACATCTGGTATGTCAGCCCTGCCTGCACACTGGAATCACTTGAGGGTCTTAAAACAAACAATCCTCGGGCCCCATTCCTAGAGATTCTGATTAAATTGGTTTGAGAAGGATCCCTGGCATCAGTATTTTTTAAAACTGTCCAAGTAATTCTAATGTGAAGCCAGGATTGAAAGTCCTTGGATTAGGGCATTTTAGGTGGGTTCGGGTTAGGAAGTAGCTAACAGTAACAATCATTATAAAGTTTTTTAAAATGGAGTACAGTTAAGAATTCTATTTTTGATTATATAAAAAGAGCATTTGGGGGCTGGCCCCGTGGCCGAGTGGTTAAGTTGGTGCGCTCCACTGCAGGTGGCCCAGTGTTTCGTTGGTTCGAATCCTGGGCGCGGACATGGTACTGCTCATCAAACTACGCTGAGGTGGTGTCCCACATGCCACAACTAGAAGGACCCACAACGAAGAATATACAACTATGTACTAGGGGACTTTTGGGAGAAAAAGGAAAAAAAATAAAATAAATCTTTAAAAAAAAAAAAGAGCATTCAATATGTTTAAATACATGGCACTCACTTTAGTGATAATTAAGAGTTGGGAGAGATTTTAGAAATATTCTTGATTTAGTAGATTTAGTAGAAAGAACTTGGGCTTTTGGAAGGCAGAATTGGGTTTGAATGACTTTTGGCTGTTTCAGTTACTAGCTTCCTTACTACCCTCCTAAGCTTCAGTTTTCTCATCTGTATAATGTGCATAATAATCCCTAATTTATGGATTTGTTAAAGGAAAGAATGAGATTTAAATAAAGCCTCTGTCATATTAGTAAACACACAGGAAATATTATCCCCCTTTTCATACAGAGGAGGAATTTTAGGCAAAAAAAACCCCTCTATTGCATGTCTTCTCTGAGAAATGCAGTTAACTAGAATGAAATCTGAGACTAGACAAGATAACTTCTAGTTAGGATCCAGTTCTTTTGCAGAATCACAGTGATGTGGCTAATATATTATTTAGAAACAGTAACATCTTTCCCCTCTAAGATGTGCTTCTAGGTATTACCTGTAATGACCCAGATCATCGTGCCTCCTTTTCCTGCTCTTTCTTTAGCTGCATAATGAAATTTACAAGAGGCAGTTAGAGCTGTGCAAGGCATATCTATGCACCAATGACAATAAAGTGCTTTAGAGCAGACAATAGGTATGTTACTTCAAATGAGAGGAAGCCGCTGAGGAAGCCTGGCCAGCTGTAGGTGGTACAACTCTCTGGGCTTAAATTTGATTCTAGAACTGTGCTGTTCAATACAATTGTCCTAGCCACATGTAGCTGTTTAAACTAAAATTAAAATGAACTAAAATTAAATAAATTTTAAAATTTAGTTACTTGATTGTACTGGCCACACTTCAAGTGCTGAGTAACCACATGTGGCCAGTGGTTCCTGTATCGAGCAGCACAAATATGGAACATTCCCATAATCACACAAAGTCCTGTTGGGCAGAGCTGAGTTAGAGGACAAGTTTGTTCTTTGGATGTTCCATTATATCCAAATCTGTGAGTCACTCTGTTAAGGACTGTTAATTATATAACTATAAAATGGGAAAAAAGGTTGGGTATGATATGAAAATAAGCTGAGAGGGAGAGTAGAGCAAGAAAGAGAAAATAGAGTTCGTCTGAACTGACATCTGGCTATTGATAGTTCAAGCAGGAATAAACTGTCCCTTAAGTTAGTGAGCAGAAACACCCTGGCTGAAGAGTTCATGCTGACATCTGAAAGGCTGGGGAAGGTCCACGGTCTGATACAAAGGTCTGGCAGCCAGTGTGCCTACTGGGCTCCCAGTGGGTTCCCACTAGCAGCTGTCACCATGGCAACGCTCAAGCTTGAGGCTGCAGCCCTGAATGCAGCTACTCTCATGCCATAACCCCACTCCTCACACGCATCCAGACTGGCCCTAACCAGAGTCTCACCAATCAATCATGGTAAAATCTCCAGAGAGCTCAATTTATTGCAGTAAAAAGTAAGACTTAGAAGTTCAGACATTACACTTAATCGACAAAGATAATGTTAGGCCTCTTTCTGTTATTAAAAAATCAAAATATAAATTTCATTGTGTCCTGTTGCTGTACCTGATCTTCAGCTAAGAAGCACTGTCCTCCTTCCTTGCATTAAGATAAAGTTCCCCATTTCGTGTGAGTGTGGTAGTTACTAGTGCTGTTCACCAACTTCCTGTTCTCCTTCCAAGCACGTAGTAGGATAGCATTACCCCACCCCCTTTTTTTCTATGAGAGATCAAAGTATCTTTGTTGGGAATCAATTAAGACAATAAGAAGCAAAATGCAATTCTATTTCTGTCCTTCCAATGTATTTTCGCCAATGCAGTGGTAGTGGAAGTGACATTACTTCCACGTTACTTCCAGCTAGAAACTTTTAAGAGGCAGTGCATAATTAGTCACATTTCCTCCTCCTGCCTGCATGGTTCCAGTGGTAGCGGCTTCATCAGTCTCAATGCCTGAGTGAGGACAAGTTGCACCAGAGCATCTCACTCATTTAAGATGGACCTGAAGTGAGACCAGCCTTTAAACCATTGAGATTTAGAGGCTTGTTTAACTCTAAACATAGCAAAATTTAGAAAACCTCTTCACTAACACAGTGGATATACTAAAATAAAAATAAAAGAGTGAAAAATCTAATGAACAATTTTAATATAAACTGTTAATTTCAAGAGTATCCTATCAATTGCAGAATCAGCTTAAATAAAAAAATCAGTGTACTAGTGTGATTTTTTCTTCCATGCTGATATCATTTGTCTTGGAAGCCAGATTTATTAGTCTTGGTTTTAGATTAAAGCAAAAAATTAACTTTGTACTAGTGACGGAACTGGTCTTCTCAGACTTCTTGATGACAAAATGCACATAAAAATATTTGATAATATCTATGTGTAAATATTAAAAACATTTTTAAAATAAAATATTCCAGTCCTTATATTTAACTAAATAGCCATATACACAGCTTGTGGGAAAGGTGAGTGATATATACTTAGTACATTATTTAACATTTTTAAGATTATTTTGGGGAGAATCCTGGGGAACAATTTGGAAGATATCTATTTTATTTTTATTTTATTTTATTTTATTTTGTGAGGAAGACTCACCCTAAGCGAACATCCATGCCAATCTTCCTCTATTTTTTGTATGTGGGATGTCTCCACAGCATGGCTAGTGAGTGGAGTAGATGTACTCCTGGGATCTGAAGCCGCAACCTGGGCTGCCAAAGTGGAGCACACAGAAGTTTAACCACTTAGCCACAGGCCCACCCCCATATTTTTATTATTTTAGGTACAATGGTTTATTAGTTCATCCATGTTTTAACATAGTCGATTCTGAATAGCTTATGGATGTTACAAATGTCAAACAGATTTTAAAGTATTAATATTTGCCACAATTAAAGCTATATTCCAAACCATAAATCAAAACAAGAAATTCAATATTGCTTTGAACAATGAACAGCCTCCTTACCGTAAGCCTATAGACTCCCCCAAAATGTAGCTCATTTACATGTATCAATCCTGATGTGTGTGTTTGTGTGTGTATCTCACACATCACCTTAAATAGTTTTTAAAATTAGATGTGATATGAACACTTAAAAAGTTAAAAGATTTAAAGCAGTCATAGTATTTTATAATCACGAATCCTAACATCAGACTCTCTAAACATCCACTGAGATTAAATAAAAATCACGAACTAGTTCTAGAGGATTTTATAAATGCCATGACTGAGATTTCCCTTCTTTTACTTTGATCTTCCAAAATAAAATCCGCTTTAGCAAGTTTTTTTTTTTTAAGGCAGGAAACGTAGAAGTTAAGTAGGATGCTCAGTGGTGTGTCTCCCACTTCTCTTCAGGATCTAGGACGTTCTGCCAGTTGGCCAGTAAGGGGAGCCATCACAAAGTGGTTACAGATACATTTACATGACAACATTTCCTCATAGAATTAAAGTTTGTGAGGGTTTTCTAACGTACATCTTGCTCTTCAGTAAATTTTCTAGGTCATGACTGGCCATGCTTTGTCTGTATGCTCTCAGGCTGTTATAGCAGCGGGCCACCAGATAGTAAGCGCTGTGGAAAAGCTCAGACGCTGTGCTGTTTCTTTGGAATCCTTCTTTCCCTGCGTCTCATGCTGTTAGAAAAAGCTTCTATTACATAGGATCCAGGCCAAAGACTCTGATCTGAGTCCCGCTGCTACTTTAATGCCTGCCCCTACTCAGGTCTCTTTATTAACTCCTCTCACCCTTCCAATAATAAATGTAAATTACATGTTGCTTTCAAGTCCATCTACCCACTTCTTTAAGGACAAGCCATTGTTCCCATGCACCTGGAGCTAATTCTCACTTCTTGCATCTTATCCATTGAGCCAACCTCCTGCCCTGCCGCCTCCTCTCAGACTCCCCAAGATGCCATTTTACCTCTTCTGGAGGCTTGAGCTGATGTGTTTTCAGGCTGGCCCAAAATGAAAGAATTCAAGTATTGAGTTTTCCCAGATACGGCATTTCTTTGCATTGTTTCAGATACCTAAAGAGATGAGGGCAAGCGCTCGAGTGTGGCACCTAGCCAAGCATAGTTGTTTCAAGAAAAGTCAATAATGCATATTACAAACATGTTTTGGTGACCAAACACAGCCTCTCAGCTATAGGTCTCCCCTAGAAAAGTGAGGCAATTATCTCAATCAGTCAAGTGAAAAGGTCCATTTATGCTTCACTTCTCTAGCTAATTCAGGCAAAAGTAAAATTTTCATCTGAATGATCTCAGTAATTGGCTTGCTGCTTTGCTTTACCAGTGAAAACTTGACAAAGAAGCAGAGGCTGTTCCATACCGACAGGGTGGTGGTAATCATAGGGAACTTGTGCATAGAAAACATCTATGAGAAAGCACATTAGCAGAGACTTTGTTGAGCAATTTCAGCAACGATAGCTCCTAATCATGGATTATTAGGTGAACGTTAGAATTCAGTCTTTCTTTCCTTCCCTTGCCCACCCACCACTCCTCCGTCAGTGTTTCCAGTCTAGAGCAAATGTACCACTAGTTGCAAATCAAGAAATTGCTCTATTATCCTTGACTCCCTTCATCTTCATTCAGTCTTTTACACATCTTTTGAACATGTCGCCCCTCTATTTTCCTCACAGCCATTATCTTAGTTCAGGCAACCACTGGTACTTTGCTCAAGCATTCTCTCATTTGATAGATATTTATTGAGGCTCTTCCATTTGCAGTTATAATGCCAAGCACTGCAAATACAATGATGAGCAAGACAGACAAGGTTCCATTGATCACAACTACTCTTAATTGGTCTCTTTGCTTCCTATCTTGTGCACCTCCCCTAATCCAGTTTACCTTGCTGTCAGAATTACCCTTTTAAAACTCCAAGCTGGTTGCCACTGCTTAATAGCCAAAGTCCTGTGTATGACTTACAAGGACCTTGATGATCTGGCACTGACTACATATGCATTCTCCCTTTTTGCCACTCTCTGTGGTCTTATATTTGGTGAATCTGAACTTTATGCAGTTGCCTGAGATCACTGCTTTGATCAGAAATGCCCCCCTCCCTCCCCTCCAACTGGCTAATTTATACCTGTACTGATTTTTCATTTGATTTCAATTACTAAAATTATCTTCCCTATATTACGACAACTTCTGCCTTTCTAGACTTTTAGCTACTAATTCCACAGGGAATAATTTCAAGCCTCTCTAGGTATATGAAGAAAACTTCTACTTAGTATAAACATCAATTCTTTTAACTAGCCCTCTTCTGTTGTTCTTAGCCCCTTTACAAGTCTGATCATTCTCCTCTGAACACACTCCAGGATGTGGATATTCCTCGTAAACTGCAATAACCAGAATTGAACTCAGCACTCCATGTGAGATCTATCAGGAAGGACAAACCTGTCCTGGTAAATATATGTGTTCACTTTTTAAACCTAAGTTCAAGACAGTACATCTATTTCATAGCTATTACATGTCTTTACTTGTTCTTTTGATGTGACGGACATGGAGATGTACCACTCAAATTCATATTGAGGATGACTTGTTATCTCTCTTTCAGAGATGGCCTTAGCTGCAGAGAGATGCCTTGCTCAAAAGCGTGACCTACCTGGGGTACTCACATCCATTGACTGATCACGGCGGGGCGATAAAGACCTGACATTTTTGGCTCACTAGGGGGCAACTCCAGTGGGCCATATTGGCTCTGGAGCTCCCTGTGAGTTGCGCTGAGGCCTTCAGACCTGCATCACAGCTCAACTTATCCCTCTGTTCAATTGCTTCCTCCTCCTTGCTTCCACAGGTGTTGATACCTAATAAATATACTGCATGTCAAATTCTGTTTTAAAGTTTGCTTCTAGAAAACCCTGCCTGACATTTGGTACTGGGAATAGTCCCAAAAAGCAGTTAATAATATGCAGTTTTGGAGCTATACTTGCCACTTGGCCAGTAATGTGGACCACATCACTGATGGTATATGGAGCACAGATATTTCCTGGCCCAAGGTGGCAGGCCAATGGGGATGACAGAATTCTAAAACAATAGAGGACAGGTGGTGGCACGGAACTGCTCAAAGCCAGGAGGATGCAATTGTCATAATAAGCAGCAGAGTCAGAGAGGCAGCCAAGGGGTCCTGGCCCACAGAGAGTTATGGAAATGGTTAGTAGGAACTGGTATATCTAGAGACAAAATAGATGGGCAGCCAACATGGGTACTTCTCAGCTTATACCATCAAAAGTAGTTAGGATCGATGACCGGGAGGAGCCTGAAGGTAGTCACTCCAACAAAATATAATATCTTTTGCCCAGTTTCCAGACCCGAGTTATTCAGACCCTACATCCATTGACCAAAGAGGAGGCCACATCCCTAGGAGGAAGGACACAGCTACATCATACAAGTGTACATGGTAATGCTTTCCCTCATTCCTTCCAAAAAGGGACCTACCAGCATTTACTAGTATGACCGTGCACCAGGGAAAAAGAAATTACCCAAACATGCGGAGGACTGTTTGACACTGGATTAGACTTGACAATGACCTGGGGAATTGAAGCCTCACCCTGTTCAAGAGGGTCTATAAAAGAACCAGATAATACACAGAGTCCTGGTCAAAGTCTAGCTTATAGTGAGTCCACTAGGTCTGTAGACCCAGCCAGGGTCACTTCCCCATCTCCAAGTACATAATTGGGATTGGTATATTTGGCATACATGCTATCCCCACACTGGAGCTTTGGTTTGTGGAATAAAGGCAATAATAGTGGGAAAGGCCAAGAGGAAGTCTCTGAAACTGTGCCTGCCTCCTCCCCCAACAATCAGGGTGAAATAAAAAACAGGTTTGCATTCCAGGGAGGGCAGTGGAAATTAGCAGTACCGTTAAGGACCTAAAGGGTACAGGGGTGGTGGTCTCCATCATATCCTCATCTAAGTCACCTTAATGCAGTGAGTAGCGCCTGCAGAATGCAGATGGATTCTGGAGAATGAGAGTAGATTATTGCAAATTCAACCACGTGGCAGCCTCAATTGCAGTTGCTGTGTCAGATGTAGAACCTTTGCTACAAGGCTAACCAACCTCAGGTAGATGGATGAGGCCATGACTTGGCAAATGTATTCTTTTCTATTCCAATTAGAAAAGAGGATACAAAATTGTTTGCTTTCACATGAGTGGGCAACAGTATATACTTAGTTTTGTACTCTGTCATAATACAGTATAAAGAGATCTCGATTCTCTAGATGTCCTGAAGAATAACACTCCATTTATGATATTATGCTAATCAGGGCAGATGAGCAATAAGTTGTCAGCATGCTGGAGGCCTTGGTAAAACACATGTAGTCTGAAGGGTGGGAGATTAAACCATTTGAAGATTCAAGGACCTGCCATGCCAGTGTAATCTTTAGGGATCCTGTGGTCTGGGGCATTCTAGGACATCTCCTTCACAGTAAAGATGAATTACCGCATCTTGCATCTTCCACCAGGAGGAGGGAAGCAGAGGCTTATCAGTAAGTCTCTTCACGTTCTGGATGCAGCATATTCCACGTGGGGAATGCTGCTCTGACCATAAACTGGGCAATGTCAAAGACTGTCAGCTTTGAGTGGGACATAGAGCAGAAAAGGTCTAGGTAGCAGGGCGTGGTTGCAGTGCACAAAGCCCTTCTGCTTGGGCCCTGTGACCTGGAGACACTACAGCATTAGAGGTACCAGCAGTGGCAACAGATGTAGTGTGGAGGTTATGGCAAGCGACAGTCGTAGAAGAACTTAGGCTCTGAGATCCAGTCGTTGCCATTTGTGGCAGTAATTTACATGTCTTTTAAAAACTTCTGATACATTAATGGGGGCTTATAGAGACTAAGTACCTGGCTATGGGATACCAAATGACCATGCCTCTGGAACCATGAATCATGAGCTGGGTTCTAACAAAGCCACTAGGTGAAAGGATAAGACAGGTCTAGCAGTAATTCACTGTAAGATAGAAGTAGAAAAACTGGGATCGGGCATGAACAGGACTGGAAGGCACAAGGAAGTTGCATGAAAGATAGCCCTGTCTTCTATGTCATCCACCACTATTGTACCAGTACCTCTTCCTCAGCTTGTCCCTCACTCCGTACGGAGGATTCCTTATGATCGGCTAATGGAGGAGGAAAAAACTTGAATTTTGTTTAGTAAGTGGATGCAGTGCAAGCTGAAAATGGATGGCAGCTGCTCTGCAACCTCACTCAGGGGTAGCTTTGAGATACAGTGGCTGGGGAAAACCTTTAAAATGGGCAGGTCATTGGTGGTACACCTGGTTGTTCTCTTTGTGTGGAAGACATGGCTCTGTAAGATTATATATGGACTCATGGGCAGACATGAATCGCCTGGCTACTAGTCAGATGCCTGAAAGGAGAGGGATTAGAAGACTGGGGAAAAGGAGAGCTGGGCTAGGATCACGTGGATGGACATATGGGAGTGGGCACACAGTGTGAAGATCTTAGCACCATCACGAGTTAACACATACTAGAGAGCATCCACCACAGAAGAGGCCCTAAGACCAGTATGGACCTGTGCTGTTCAGTACTGTATCCACTAGCCACATTTGGGTAGTCCAAATGAAACGTACTATAAGTGTAAAATACACACTGGATTTCAAAGACTTAGTGGTACAAAAAAAGTAAAATATTAATGATGATTTTTTATATTGATTACATGTTGAAATAATATTTTTTATATAATAGGTTAAATAGAATATAATATTAAAATTAATTTCATCCATTTTTAAAAAACATATTTAAGTTGGCTACTAGAAAATATAATATTACATATATGCAGCTCACTGATGTGGCTCATATTATATTTATTTTGGATAGTATTGATATAGACAAAATAACGTGGACATTTGACAGCAGCAGCCTTAGCCACTGGCTACTCCAGTGCTGCCATGACAGGCACGTGATGTGGGTGGCAGAAGGAGACACGAAGGCTATGTCTGGGCCCAGGAGCACAGCTTTCCATTTACGAAGGTTGACGAAGCTACCACTGCTGCCAAATGTACAGACTGCCAGCAGCAGAGAGTGATGCTGAGCCCTCAATGTGGCACTGTTCTCTTGGAGTCTCACCAGACACTTGCTGGCACATTGATTATTTAACTTCTTCCATCCTGGAAGAACCAGAGGTTGTTTTTTTTTATTTTAATTTTTTGTATGTATATATATTTCAAGTCTGATTTGCCTTTCTTAGCTGCAGGGCTTATAGTGTATTTGTTCTACCTATATGAGACCCCACATAACATTATTTCAGAGCAGGTGAACTAACTTACAGGAAAGGAGGTATGGCAGTTGGCCCATGATCGTGAGGTCCACTGGTCACATCATAGACTCAGAAGCTCCTAGCCTGATAGAGTGTTGACAGACCTGCTGAAGGTGCAGTTGGAGTGCACGTTTAGAGGTGATACTCTGCAGGATGGGGTACCATGCTCCAGGATGCAGTATATACATTGGATCAAAAACCTTTATATAGTATTATGTCCCCAGTAGGAAGAATACATGAGTCCAAGAACCCATGTGTTCCTGCATGGGATGAAAGCAGGAGTGGCCCCATTTAACACATCTTACTGGGGGAAATTGTACTTCCTATCACACAACTCTGTAGGCTCTGCCAGGATAAAGGTCCTAGTTCCCAAATGGGACACATTTTTATCAGGGGACTAAAGATTCACTTAGAACTTAAGCTACTGCTGCTGTCTGGGCATTTTGGGTGGGGAGAAGAGTCACCATGTTGATAGAGGTAATTGATCTTGATCATCAGGAATAGATAGGTCTACTGTTATACAACAGGAACAAGAAAGAATATCCACTTCAATGCCTCTTGGGTCTGGGTCATACCACAAAGTGAGCCACTGAGACTAGCAGAAGTGGTTGCTGAAGCTGAGGACAATGTAGAATTTTTAGTGAAAGAAGGAGATGATGAATGTCAGTTGTGGTTCTAAGACCAGCTAGGGTGGCAGGGGTTGTAGTTTATTCTACTAACCAAGCTATTCTAAGTTTTCCAGAATCCTAGAGAGCCTGCTTCTCGAAATTTAAATGAAGACACAGATCTGAAGGATGAACTGTGGAAGACAGAGAGCTGTGCCACCTCCAAGTATTCCCTTTCAAGGAAGGCCTTTCCCAGCTTCTGCAAGAGCTGTCAGCAGTCTCCAGCTTTCAGCTCTTTTCAGGTGTTTCCACTACTACAGAGCACCAACTCGGCCCAGAGCCCTCCCTTCCTGGAGGAGACTTTATCTAGTGACTGACTGTGGAGTGGCTATAAAGGCCCAGTCATTTTCAGGCCACCAGGCTCAAAGGAGCCTTTTACGCTCCAGAGCACCCAGGTGGGGCTGGCCTGGCCAGTGACACACTCATTCACTCCAAATCTTACATCTTTATCTAAGCTCTAGACTCATACTTCCTTCTGTCCATTGGTTAATTTCATTGAGTATTCTAGCATCAATTCAATGTCCAGAATGAATGTGTCTCTTTCTCCTTATAACATCTTAATTTCTGTTAATGATGAATCTATTCTCTTAAATACTTCTCCATACTCCCCCTACAATATTTTAATCTTGCTGTCACTCTTAATCTCCCACGCCCAAATAGATCTTCAAATAACTGGCCTTTTCTTTGCCAAAATCACCTTGATCCCTGTCCTCACTTGTCTGAAGGTCCCTGCCTGTCTTGTTCACTGTTGCTCCCTTGTTCTTTAGCACAGTGTCCTAAACAGAGTGGTCCTCAACAATTATTTTTTGAATGAACAGTGACTGCAAGAACTACAAGGAAGATTTTTACTCTGGCATTCCCATCTTCCCAAACCGTCTGTGTACTGCAACCACACTGATTCCACACTGCTAAACATGACTCTTACTTGGTCGAACTTCCTCTTCCAATACCAGGAATTCCCTATTTCCCGAAGAGTACAAGTCAGACTCTTTGGACTGGTCTTCAGAGCTTTGAAATATCTGAATTGATTCTCATCCGATTGCTCATTTGTTCCTGAAGGTAAATCATCCGCTCTTAGCAATGTCTTGCCCTGCACAGAAGGGGTGACTTGGTTCTGACTCAGCCTTTCCTCAAACTGTTCCATAATGTGGAATACGGAATATCCCCACCAGCTGAAATACTCCCTCCCCCGAATGTGACACCTTCTCCAAGCTTTTAGCCAGCCATCTTTCCTTCATCTGAACTCCTGTGAATGCACCACTCATTTTTGTACAGCACATATATCAATAAGCATGTTTTAAGTGTCTACTATGTTCCAGACACTAAGCTGGACGCTAAGGAGGACAGTAACAAGACACATTTTCTGTTTCCAGGGAGTCCTGTAGAGGGAGTAGATGCACAAATAAGTGAGTATAATGAGACTTTAAGGGGCTCTAAGAAAAGTCTGCATTGGGCATAAAAGAGCCGATAATAAATTTTCAGAAGAATCAGAAAGGCAACATAAAGGAAGGGATATTTGAATTTTCTCTTGAAAAATAAGTAGATGGTCATTATAATTGTGCTGTCAGAATGGGTTTGTGGGGGTGTATAGTCTGGGCACAAGGAGCAAGCTGAACAGAGGCAGGGGAAAAGGTAGCTGGTGAAGTCTAAGCAATCTGTCTTGTGGGCAAGGGAGGACCTGAGAGGCAGAGAGTTTGATGAGCAAAAAGCCTGGAGGGTTTGCTGTACCCAGATCTTAGGTGATCTTGTGGGGCATTCCAAAGAGTTTGGACTTTATCTTGTTGGCGATGAGGAAGGAACACTGCAGAAAATTTTTCAAGTAAGTGAGCAACATGATCAAATTTGAGCTTGAGATGATCAGACAATTTACATATTATTATTTAACTTTGAAAAACATAGCTCCAGTGTCTAGATGTAAGAAAACAAATTGTTTGCATATGAAGGGAGATGAGGAAAGATCTGTTTTCTTTCTTCTTTGTTCTACTGTCAAGGAATGTAAGTTTGCTTACCTTAAGTCAGCATTATTAAGAAGATAGGCATATATACGTACATGTGCGTACACATACATTCTAAACACCAAGTCACACAGAGTCTGCTTTAAGCAAAGCAAAACAAAATACTACTAAACAAGTGAATTACAAGATACTACTTACAAAAGGTTGGATTTGTGTTGGTAAAAATCTCCTAGTAAATGTCATTTGAATAGGGAGTTCCTCTCTGGCCTTCATGTTTGTTTACACATTGCTTGATGAAGGGGTTGAATAGTTGAGGAAGAAAACTGTTATTAAGCATCTCCACTTAGAGATCAATCATAATAAAGTTAACACATCTTTGAGATGATAATGTAATGAGCCATTTCACAGGAACGGGCTTCACACACAACTTTTCAAGAATGTATCTGTTACACAGAGGGAAGGAGATATTCTTGCCTTGTGTTGTGACAGCTCAGGATGTAAGAACAAACGATTTACACAAAATGCAACAAAAATGCAATAGTAGATACAACTTAGAAACCGGTTTTACTCTGCTGCAAACAGATGGACAAGATATTGTACAATATATGATAAAAAGTACAGCATAATACAAGTGCCACTAATAAAAGAAACTTAAAGATAAGACTTAAAAATGCTTATTTGTAATATATATATATACACACTGCAATAAAAAGCCACAATAAATACACGAATTTCCATGTCATTCATAATAAATACTGAAAATATAAATACAGAAGACTACAGCTAATAGGAATAAATTATTACAACATAAGGTCCAGGTTAAGTTCTGTTGAATATTATTGTAGCTTATTTTATATACCCTTTGGCATCTTTGATGTTATAACTTATACACAAGAGAAACCAATCTAGAAATTGTGTGACATACAACATGACATTTTAGTGTAAAGTGATTGTGTATATGAACTGTAGTTTGATTTTCTTCCCTTTCAACCTTTCTAAGTTACTAGATTGAACACAATGGTAATAAAATATCTATTGAAATTCTATTGATGTTGAGTAAAAGTAATAACAGAAATCATCTAAAAGATAAAACCAATCACAATGTAAAAAAAAAAGTTACAGTGAGTTTATCTCACTGCGTTTTACTTTTTTTTTGCCAGCAAAAAGCAAACAACAAACAAAACCAAAAAGACAAACAGTCTCAAAAGACTTCCCTTGTGTACAGACCATTCCCGATGTCCGAACGTTTCAACATAGACTGAAGGATAACACCTAAGTGCTTTGGATAATTTGATCTACTGTTACATTCAGCTCACTAGAATTCACCAAAATTTGCAAATGTACCAAATTTCTATGGCAGCTGGAAAGTGGAGACACAATTGATATCTAAGACTATGGTCAAGGTAAAGATACTGCAAAAAGTGACATTTGTCTATGCAACCAATTATACATATATATTTTAAATGGGGAAAATGCATTTTTGACTAATGTCAAATGACCTTTTCCTATCAAATTGATATACCCTGTGACATTGAGGGAAACACATTGAAATAACAAAGTGCCATTTTCTGCATTAACAGGCATTAACCAGTACATATGTATTAATAATTCTATCTTAAGAGGCTATTACACCAGAAATGCAATAAACTAAAATGAAAGCAGATCAACGTTACTAAGACACAATCAAGGCTGAGGTTCTTAGGAACAGAGTTGTAATCTACAGGTTTTTAATGTTTTTAACTATTTCTGTACTGTAAATGACTAGCGTTTATTTTACATCAAACACTTTTGAAACATGTTTCACAAACTACGCCTCAGACTTATTTCCATAGAGGTACCTAGAGTCAATTAAAACATGGGCCAAATGATTCAACATTCTTTACATAAGCATTCTATAGCTTTTTTTTTTTTTTTTTTGTAGAAGCAAGAAAGGGTTATTTCCCCTAGTGTTATATGTGGGGAGCAACCACACTGATGTGGCTGTCATTTCACAAGAGCATCCGAATTGGGGAGATGAGCAGCTGTACTGAGATTCAAAAAAATCCCATGGAGAAAGGAAACTGACTTCAGGGGTGCTCCCCATCTTCCAGAGTTGGAAGCAACTCTGAGCAAACAGAAAATGCTCTGAAAGCTGCAGAGGGGGCTTGGATCAAGTGATGTAATCAGAAAAAATATCACCACCCTCCCGGACTCCTCCCGTCATTTTCAGGCCTTGTCAAGATGACAGATTTTTTAATCATTTCGCTGATCCCTGAGCAGGCAAGCAGCCCTTGTTTAAATACCATGGGGACAAAGGCTGGGATCAAATGGTGGCTGAGTAATTCTCTGGAGTCATTTTATTCCACATCAGACTGTCTACAACTAGTCACATCTTCCCCAGAAAGAGTGGAAAAACTTGAGATTCTTATTTGTCATTTTAGGGTAAAGAAAGATTAACGAGAAGGTACTTATTTAGAAGCAAGAAGGTAGAAAATGCTCACTTTTTGTAATTGTAACTTCTCAGAAAATTGAGCAGTTTAAAAGTTGAGAACTTGATCCTAGTTCTGATGTTTGTCACTGGGGATCTGAAACAGTCACTTTTCCTGACATTGCCTCCTGACATCACAGCAATGGTAAAACAAAAATACAAAAACAAAAAACAACTCTAGCCATATTTGTCAAGAACAGGTCATGTTACTGAGCATTGTCTCAGTACCCACATCTTTATTTTTAAAAATCTAACTTCTTATGGAATCATCAAATGTAATAATCATCAAAGGTAGGGGAAACCCAACTTTTTTCGAGTCTCCCAGGACAATGGCCCAAATCACCACAACTGTTGCCAGGTGCCTAGCTCATAACGAGTGGCCAAGATATTTTCTTATTGTGAGAAAAACCTACGAGAACCGGATTGTGTTACCAAGGTAACCGCCTTCCCTAAAGATGTTAAGAATAGATGGGTATCTATCCTGTTGGGCATGCCTGAGTGACAGTCCTCTCTGGAGGTAGATGGATGAGCCAGATGACCTCTGGAGATCTCTTCTAGTCTCAGGACTATAAAATTTGAAGAATACAGAAGAATATCAAGCTTTGCATTATTCACACACAGTTGGCCATTGTATCTTTGAAAAGATTAAACTATTCTGAGACTTCCGTTTGGCATGACTAGTGCCTAATGAATCAAGATTCATACAGTAAACTTTGGTAGTAGACTCAATTTGCTTATGGTACAACAAACAAAATGAGTTTGCCAACGAATACATGTAAAATCTATCAAGTTCAGATTTCATTTAGGTATCATTAAACCATCCAACGATCAACACAAAATTAAAATAAAACAAAGCAAAACTAAACTAACCTCAGGCAATTTATTTCGTAGGTTTAGATATTTAGGTTTTTCCTCTTTAGGAGAATTTGAGATTTTGATTTTATTTCATTTCTTCCTTCTCGCTTTCATATTTAAGTAAAATTTCAAAATGTTGTCTAGATCTTTGACTTTGTTTTTAAGATGGATGGTTTATTTAGGGCTCAGGAGAAAAGGTTGGTGGCCAACATAAAACAGAGGAACAAAACAAAATTGGATAAATTATGCTACAAAGTTAGAAATTTCAATTTCATTTTTTATAGGTTCCCTATTTAGAGACAACAGCAAGACCACATTAGGAGGCCACATCCTGACAAGAGGGTTTCTGGTCTTACCCAGCATAGCAGTAAGACTGGCTGAAGATCTCTGGTGATACACGCTCCTAGATAATTTTTAAAGAGATATTTTCAAACTCAATTGCCTTCTGAATACTCATTAATAAATAAATTTTAAGATACTCCAAAGCCAGGTCAAAATAATGAGAGAAAGACAAAAGAGAAGGATATCTAACAAAGAAGCCATTCCAAAATTACAACTGAAACCATCAAAGCAGGTCACATAAATTAACTTAGAGAGAGGAAAGGCTAATTTCTACCATAAATTTGTCTTCTAAATCCTTCTAATCGATATACATTATCTTAAAAATATTTAAGTGGCCTCATACATGTCACTAAAATGAGTTATTGAACTGACTTGACTATCACCATGGTAATGAGTAATGCCGAGAAAGGAATGACGTCATTAGCATGTTGAATACAAACATTGTCCAAAAGAAATTCTATCATATTCCTTTGAAAGTATAGTTCTGCCAGAAACTTTTATGAGATGAAACAAAATGACACACTCGAGTTGGCTTTTCTTGAATTATAAGCAAGCATAAGGTATCAAATAAAAAGCAATTACCCTGTATAGTGAGATATTTACCACAAGTGGAAAAAAGCAGTAACAACGTGACATACATCTTTGAAATTACTTCATTTTCCATGAATGTAACAAGTGCCTGTATTTACTACAATTCCAGGCTATATGTTAATTAGATTACAAAAACTGCATACAGGAAATGAACTGGTTTAGGCTTTGAATCTGGCTGTATACACGCTTCCCATAATTCTGTCTGAATCACCACCGTCAGGATATAAAACCTAAGGCATAACATTTACTGTCCAGACAGCACAAAGTTAGACAAACCCCAGGACTGCTCACAGGTAAAACCCAGGTCATATTAAGCTTTTGAGATTGAACTTCCGATAAGAAAGAAAAAAAGTGAAATATCTGCAATGCTTAGGAAAGGGGGTCTCATGGTCTAGATTGAAAGCTAGGAGAGGAGTTGAAGCAAAACTTAGAAGTGACTGTTTTTTTAAAGAGTCCCATTGAATATACAGATTTGGCAGGTAAAATGGTAAAGAACTCTTTTATTTCCATATTCATTATTTTTGACAGTCATTTCAATATAAAATGTGTTTAAACCTTAAAAATAGTTTCTTTAGCATGTTGTAGCTCTTTTTTTTAATTTTTCAAAGCCTCAAATGATTTGTAGATTATAAGACATAATTGATGTGGATGGTGGGCAGCAGATGTGAGTACCAACTGGGTTGGGAGGGTGTCCACATTGTAACTGCCCCTTCTAGGGTTCGGGCTGCCATTTGTGAATCTAGTTTTTCTAGTATAATAAAGTTCTAGCATTTCAGCTCTGCTAAAACTTTATGGTTCCTAGAAGACACCACCACTTATTAAACTTATATTTTATCCTCACCCCACCTGAACTTCCATAATTCTGGTAAGTTTTCAATTTACTGATATTCAGTTAAATTAAGTCAATTAAATTCTTTAATGCTACAGAAACCATCTGATGAACTGTGTTGTTTGTGCAAATCTGTGGCATTTGGCTTAAACGTTTATGTTACTTGAGCACAAGTTAGCAGATCTCAGAAAGAATAATGTAATCTGTAGTCACAAATTCGTGTTTAGAGCTAAGAGTGATTAAGGCTTTAATAGTTCCAGTTTCAAATTACAGACAAGTCTTGCATTTGAAAGTATGAGGGTAATTCCCATTTCAGGTTGATATTTTATACACTGACTTCAATAATGACACTCTTAACTCTGTGAGAGAATACGGAGTAGATGCCATTTTAAAGAGAAAGATTAAGTCATATTTGGAGAAATGGAAGGCTTTGTGGCATCTTTTAAAAAGGCAGTCTCTGGTTGACTTCTGAAGATGTCAATTTTCCACTTGCTAATTTGATGGTTTGTCACCCCAGCTAAAAGTATGGGGGCCAAATGACCTCTCTGTTTTCTACAGGTTGCATGGTAATGCCTTTGGAACTTGGAACTAGGGTTTTGCTATTTCGATAGGCTGTTTAGAAATAGAAGTAGCAGTGATTGTGCTCCACATTGTTGTTTCAAAGGTTTCCTGAAATGTTTCCTGGGTTATGCATGAGTCAACCTGCCTTTGAAACTGTCTGGTAGGAGTTTGCTGGTGTAAGTTTAGCATCATTTCTCTAGGTCTAACACTGAAGAAGCAATTAGCTCAATATTTCTTTTTCATTCAATCCAGTTCTTCTAGCTGAGTCCAGATTTAATTCATAAATTTCAGATGGGGGAGACAGAAGGAGGATCCAGCGAGTTCCATTAATTTTCGAAAAAGAAGTATCCTTTTAGTTGCAGCTTGCATATAATTAGATGAGAATTGATGTCATTTTTCTAATATCAATTTATAAAATCACAAATTAAAAGGATTACATTGAGGCTTGATTATTTCATACTACTCTTCGTCATCATCATAATCCCTTAAAATTTGTATTGTTCCCCTCTTTTTACCACATAGGACAGCTCCTCTAACATAGTAGGTGTTCAATAAATATTTATTGAAAGAAAGTACTGATACTTAATAAATTCTAAATATCAATGAAAGGGTTATAAACTTGTACAAAAATGTCAGAGGTTTAATCAAAGAACCAGTGATATATCAATTTATACGAAATAAATCATGACATATTTTCCTGTTTAATGACAACTAAATCAGAATTTTGCCTAGAAGTCATCTGTCAGAGTGCAAAATTTTAAAGAACATAATCACTTATAATCTCTTTGCTTCTCTATTAGTTTATGGCCAGTGTTTCTGTAAGTCATAGCTTTTTCTTCCGAGGGTGGGTATTGCTGGGCCATATATGATTGTGAGGATTTTATCACTCTAATAAATATTAATTTCACATTTTATATGTGGCTGGCACACTGGGAAAAATACAGTTTCATCACAAGAAAAGGCTTGGCTGTCAAAAAGCAACTATGCTATTCAATTAACCAAAAGACATGAGACAAACGGATTTTACTTAGGTCTTAATAATCAAAGATCAAGAGATGGAGAAAAAACTTAAGTAAATCTCTTTCATTGACTTTCTTCTCTCAAAGGAAACCTAGAATAACAAAGGAAATGCAAGCTGCTTCAGCCACTTGACTTGCAAATCAATTTGGCCTGGATTATAACTGGGAATTAAGCCCCAATAAAAGGTATAGGGCTGGTACTAAAACAACAGGCACCAAGGCAAGAAGCTTTGCCATTGACAGTGAATGACTAAAAAGCTGTGTGTCAAAAAAGACTATAATTTGGTTAGATGTGCTAAGGGGGCAATAGAACAGCTGCAGGTCAGGTTATTGTGTCTTGGCATAAAGATCTTAAATATCCCAACTGGCTGCATCTAGCTCGATCCCCATTTTAAAAAGCTTAGAAAAACTGTAGCACTTTCCTGGCATGTGGGCAGTTTTTGTTGAATAAAGGGCTATTAAAGGAAAAAAAGTCAGATGGAACACTCTGTTCTCTCAGCTTTTCTGGGAAAGTAAGTAACAATGAAAATGATTTCATCACTAGTATTCTTTGCAACTTTGACCCAATATTTTCAAACTATAGCTTTAAAAATTATCCTCTTTTCCAGATCGCATTTTTAGATCATAAAACCCAACCAGATTCTAGGGTGGGAAAAATTCAGTACTCATTGGCCATTGCCTAAAATCTGTCATTCTCCAGTGTGTGGTATACATCTATTTGTGTGTGTGTGTGTGTGTGTGTGTGTGTTGGGGCGGGAGGAGGAAGTAGGGATGTTTTAACAGGTAATCTGTGTAGGTAGATTGTGGGAGATGTTTAGGGGTTAGATTATGCATATGAAAATTTGGAATGGAAGCTGTCATGATTCGAAGGTTAGTCTTCTGTGTAGCAGTAACTTTCAACCCCGGTTAGACAGATAGGGGAAAAAGCTCTGGTTTTGTGTTTGCCTGTTTCTAGGTTAAGCATCCTTTGGGAAATGAAGCTACAAAACAGAGACCCAGCTAAACGTAAAGAAGTAGATGTCAACCTTCTTGTGAAAATAAAGCTGAACTAAATTAAATATCCATACTTTCAGAAACTGGACTGACATTCTACCTTTCAACTCTGCCTGCCCCAGCCAGTTGCCTCTCCCCCACTCTGCCACATTTTGTTTCAAGAATAAACTGAGTGCTTCACATGTGAATACTTCAAGGGCTTGTAATGATCCAGAAAATATGGCACACATGATTCTTTCACGTGCTTGAATGAAGGAACAGTAGCCGTTTGTCCTTTTCTCTTTGGGCCTGTGCTCTTTAGATTGTATTGATGGGGGAAAAAAGTTGGAGATCAAGCACTAAAAACTGTCACTTTGTAGTCAACATGGGATATACTACAGAGATTTGAGCAAAACCCCAATCTGGTTAGCCCAAAGGGCTTATCATTCAAAAGGAACATCCCTGCCCTCATTACTACTACCTCCATAAGGACAAACCCCAAACTCCTTTAATGTTAATATTTATGGTTATAAATTTGGCCCAGTCCTGGGTAGAGAAGGGGCAGGAACCAACTGCACAGTGGAAGAGCTGCCAAGTAAACATGTTTTCCCCGAATCAAGTTTTAGTAGAAAGTTTTCCATTGGAGGACTTTCTCTAGATCAAAGAGTTTGATCTCTAGATCAAAATAATATTTTTTTAAGGAATTAAGAGCTACAAAACATTTATATCCATATTTCTAAACATCCAAGGCTAAAAGACATAAAAAGCAAATAGCAATGCAGTCACTGAATAGCAAGGCATGTCCACATTTCAAAGAGGCATAAAACGTGAAATGATAAGGTCAAAAATGTGAAACAGATTTAGCATAGTCATACTGCATTGAAAAAAATGTAGAACACACTATTTAGTTACCTAAATTAATTTACAGGAAAACGGGATCTTAGAAGTCCTCCGACGAACCAAGTGCAGAGAATCTAAAGGTGGGGAGGGCATGTTTTATTTCTATCTGTCCCCTTTAATAAGAGAACGTGAGGTAATTAGAAAGTACTCAATGCATTCTGGACTATTCTGCTAATTGTCCCAGGCAAGAGAAATCAAAATGCTTCAGAAAAGTAAGGCCTCGCTGAGTATTCGGGTAGAGGCCCCCCTTCGATCAGCTAGTCACTAAATGGAAATGTCATTATACACTCATTTTGTAGAGATGGATTAGTCACGCTGTAGAAAAGGCTGGTCGCTGAGGATGTGTCTCTTCCACGTTCCCTCAGCCTCCTCTGCTTTTACAGAGTTAGGTCTTCAGAGTGGCGAAGGAAAATAGGTCATTTTTCCTTCGTAAGGTATCATTGGATGATTCCTCTAGATTAATTATATGAACCCTATAATAGTTACAGATTTAAAAAAAATTTTTTTTAATTTTTCATCTCAAAGAGTTCTCAGTCCCCACCCCTCAGAAGGTACCATGAAGGGGCACTAAAGTGCATTTTAATGTAGGGGAGTAGAGTTTAAAGGTGCTGTCCAAGCTAAGAACCAAGATGATGCTGTTTAAAAAAGAAAGGCAATTCCTTCTACCTCCATCTCTGGAGTCAACTGAGGGAGGGCAATGAACTCGACCCTCACCAGAGGATTGTCCTAACTCTTAACTTTAGAGAAAACTGTGTAAGGACCTGCACATATAGACTCATTTATTTGTCCAAAATAGCAAAAATAGGCCTATTTCACCCTTAAGAAAGTATTTGCAAATCTGATCAGTCATGATCATAAAAACGTGAATGGATTTCAGATGCAATCCATGTGGGCATGCTCGGTGGTATCTAACTATGCATCTTCAGCTTAAAAGAACATGCTGCTGTTCATTTTCATCAAAACATGACTTCTAACTACCATAAATAAAATACACATGAAACGATTAAATCTTTTTCTTACAATAATTACTTTTACATTAAAAAGTCACCATCATCTTCAGATATATCGAAAATTAGGACTCTAAATCTTATTTCCCAGTCTTAGTTAACAATCTTGCACAGGCCCGATAATCCAAAACTTGGAGCTCTGATCTACACAGCTTGGCAGGTTTCACACAGTTTGACAGGTAGGCAACTGTGAGATATGCTTTTTTAAAATTAGCATTTTCTATCAAAACAGTCTGAAATCTTTTAAAATCCGCAGAGAGACTGTATTTGTGCAATGCCACAGTCACGTAGCTAAAAAGGAGAAAACAAAATACAGTCTGGAAGATTCACCACAGTCCAAGTTTTCTTGGTCCTCAGTTTAAACCACCATGAGCCCAGGAAATCCAATTAAATACAGAGCTTTAAATAGGAGAAGAGTTGGTCCTAGAATAACTTAAGCTACTAAACAGGGACGGTCTCAACCACGGGTGATTTGATGCACTCTTCGTGCAATCTGCTCTTTTCTGCAAGGCTCAAAGTATTTTCAGCAGGATGCTCTGAAATGTGACTGTCACCATTCAATGTAGAGACAAACCCTTCCTGGGAGGGGCCTTTCAAGTATGAGTGAAATTCCACTTGAGGATGACTGGACCTGTGTTCAGGATATAGGCTATTGCAGGGCACACTGCTGTCATTTTCTGAAGAGGAGCAGCAAACGATGACCGAGGGGTTGGCAGCTGGGTAGTGGGAGGTGCCGTAGGCTTCTGCTTGTCGGGCATAGTCAACGAACTGCTCCGGGGTCATGGTGTAAGGCACCAGCGAGAGGGTACCGTTTTTGACAGTATCTCTTTCAGAATAGTTCTCAGAGATCTGGTTAGGAGTTCCTGGAATGTGGCTATCTATTTGGTAATACAGAGTTGAAGAGTTGGCATAAAAAGAAGCATTTTTTGTGTGGCTTTCGTGAACGGCAGTGCCGTCCGAATAACAAAGGACGGAAGGAAGAGGAACAACTTCAGCGTGGGTACCCAAACCTTCCACGAAGCTGTCCCCTTTCTCATCATCATCATCCTCTTCCTCCTCCTCCTCTTCCTCTTCCTCTTCCTCCTCCTCATCGGACTCGCTAGGTGCCAAGCTTTGTGTACTAGAATCAGTGACTCCGCTGCAGAAACTGCTCCCGTCCTCCTCCTCCTCCTCCTCCTCTCCTTGGCAATCTAATTCCTCAGCAGACTGCAGGTGCAGCACAGCAGCCTGGGGTTCAGTTTCAATCTCAAAATTGTCTGCGATAGAATATTCTACGGAGTGAGCGACAGGGCCCATGGAACTACTGTGAGCACTTATCTCACTGTGGCAGCCGTTCAGTGTGGGGATTTGCTGCTCTCGGTTTTTCTCCAGTTCAAGTTTCATTATTGTGTGCAAAAAGTGAGTCCGGACACGGATAGGATTAAATTCAATTCTACCTGCTGTGTTACTACATCCTTCTTTAGTGCAGCCACATGGGAAAGACATTCGATCCACCTTGGAAGGAAGAACACAGATTAGCCCCATGGAACGCTTACAGACCAAATAAAACTCCAGTATCTTTCCGCAACCCCTTTGAATCTGGGATTACTTAATTCCACTTATGCCAGAACAAATGACCATCAAACTGCAAGCAGAAATGAAAAGGGGGAAGTAAAGGCTTAAAACTTAAGAGTTAACCTAATTTTAAAACCTGTATTCAAAATAAAAATAACCTGCGGTTATAAGTGTATATTTTTAGTGCAGTGACCCCTCCTGTGCTTTTGTTACCTTTTACTCCATTCTCCCTTTTTTCCCTTCTCTCCATCCCATTAATTTTGCTCCTATTTGTCAACGCTTCTATCCTTCCTCTAAGCTCCCTTTCCCTCCACTGTGTGTCAGTTCACATGCCCAATTTTAAGCAAACAAACTTACTGCCCTCATCTCCACCTGCTATTTTTGATCTAAATTATATGACATTTCCCATACTAGCCATGCCCTTTTTTCTTTCCCTATTATAAAATGAACTTCTCTGCCCAAGGTGTCCAGATTGACACCACTTAGTATCATGCAGCCTGATAGTTTGCTCTCATGGATTTGCCTTCTCATTCTTTCAGATCCTTTGTACGTGGTGCATGTATGTGGACTGCAGGGCTGCGATGGGTATGCACATTTATGACTGTGACTGGTGGACTTGTGTTTAGCTCCTGGCTCCCTTCATCCCCTCCCCATTCCACCAGACTACAAACTTTTCACGGGAAGGAGACGTTCATTTACTCAACATCCCCAAATCAGATAGAGTGATTGGGTTCAGCAAGAGCCACTGGACTGAACTCTTGACTCAGGTGAGAAGTGGAATTGCGGGCAATCCAAACACACTCCTAAGACACTTGCTAATTGTTTCAGACCCCACCAACTAAGCTGTATGCAGGCCAGAGCACAGGCAACCAGAAAGAACTTGCCCTGCTTGTCACCTTATCCAAGTGTGGGGAATTTCGTGTGCCACAGAGGAGAAGCGGATGGTAGCATGATCATCCTGGTCCCAATAAAAAGTAGTAGCAGATGTCCGAGCCAGAATCTATAGCTGTTTCCTTACTCATGAACCCCTTTTCTGTGAATCCACCTCAAGTAATTGTTCAGCTGATGAGAACCGTCTTCTCCTTTTGCCTGCCCGAGGGCTCTCCTTATTGGAAAAGCCAAGTTTCCTTGTAAAATAACACCACCTAACTAATCATGGAGTACTAGTGACATTATAGATGGATGGAGACCTGAGAATCATCTAGCCGAGGGGTTGGTAAATTTTTTTGTGTCCCTGATCAGAGAGCAAATATTTTAGGTTTTGTGGGCCTTATAGTCTCTGCGGTAACTATTCAACTCTGCTGTAGAAGAATGAAAGTAGTCACAGAAACATGTAAACAAACAAACCCACAAAATATGACTGTGCTGCAATAAAACTTTATTTACAAAAGCAGCTGACAGGCCAGATTTGGTCTGTGAGTTATAGTTTGCCACCCTCTGATCTAGTCCAGTCCATTCATTTTAGTGATGGGGAAACTGAGACCAGAAAGTTTGCCTGACTTACCGATTTTACATAGCTGGCACAGAGCAGAGCCAGGAGTAGAACTTAGTTTTCTTAAGTCTCAGTCTAGTAATTTTTCCACTAGTCTATACCACCTCTAACCAATCATCATTTTATGACCCATGGATGGATCAGAAAATACAAACTTGAATATTAGGGATGTCATGATCTCCCTGAAGCTTGTAAAAAGCTAAAATAAGCTAGTATAACAAATGAATCCAAGAGGAAATAATTTCAATGGGCTCAACTGCAGCTTGGGTTGCCTTTCACATTATATCTCACCTGTATAAGCATATTATGTGCACCCATGAACGTCCTTGACTTTGTGTTTCTCTCCGCTTGAATCACGTGTCTTGCCTTGCCCCAAAGTTTCCTTCCACATTATCTGTAACACGACTGCCTCTTTAGAGGGTGATGCATAATGTCTCGTCTTTAGATTCCCTGAAATCCCAATCCTTACCTGACACTTAATGCCTGCCAGGCTGCAGGTACATGTTTCTGGATCACAGAACACTCGGCAGTCACAGCCACAGTCCTCTCGCGATAGGCGGATGGCTCGCAGCTCATGCTTTTCTTCCACATCAATCTTTTTCACTCCAGAGGCCCGCAGCAGTGCCCTCCGTTTTTTGGTTGGCAGGGGTTGTAGAAAGAAGTACTCGTCTACCTCTGTGTTGTCTAAATCAATATCATCATCAGAAATGTCGTCCACTGTAAGAGTGCTAGCTTCTTCAGATTCCACCGTGCCGTTCTTAGTCATCTAGAAATGCAAAGCCGCAAATAAGAGACTTAGCACGGGCAGGGTTTAAAATTCCCACTCTCACACTTGGCAGGAATGAAACTACTATATAACATCATGTCCTCAGAATCAATTAAGTGTTTGTGGGTCAAATCATTTCCTTTTATTTTTCTCTTTAGAGAAGTCAAAGGGAGGAAAATGAGGCATCAAAATGCGAGGCTTTTAAGTGTCCCGTAACAGAGGACGTAATTGTAACTCTAAGCTCCCGAGGTTAGGAGCTACAGCTGTTAGAGCTTTCAGCCAGTGCGACGCGAAAGAGACCAAAGGTTACGGATGCCCATCAGTGAAGGCTATCTTTAGACTCAGTTTGTGATGGGCAGCTCTGAGTTGGAATAAATGTGTCCTTGTTCAGAGGTGATAGCATCTTAGCGGAAGCCATTGCCACCTCAATCAGCAAACATGTTGTCCTTGAAATAACAACCCTGTCTTGGGCTCCAACAAAACCATGGACGAGGAAATAAAGTTATGTTGCACTGTGCTGTTGGGATTACAAACACGGTTACCCTACCGAACATTCCAAGAATGAGGGCTTGATATGAAGTAATCAGTTAGGTCAGCGTGCTCTCAGAAAGACAAGGAGCAGAGGGCAGTGCTGGCGGGCTCTCGCCAACAGGAAACTGAAACAATAAACTCAGCCCTCAAAGGAGTTCATAAGAACCTTTGCCCAAAGCAATAGCTTCTGCATAATAGCTCATGTGGACAACTATGTCTCATATACCCTTAACTATTCTGCTTCTATTTATATTTCTTTTCTAAATTAATTTCATCCATCAGTATTTCACTTTTCACTGTTACACCACCACATATTATGTTTCCTTTGTAACAAAGCATTTAGAAAGAGATATTTTGTTTGAATATGAGCAAGAAATGTATTCTGAGAAGCAGCACAGGAATAAATGCAAAAACTTCATAAGGGATTATTCAAGAAAGTTCTAAATACAGAAGCTATTTTAATTTTTTAATTTTTCAGTGTGTTGCATCATAAACTTCATCAATTGTAATTATTACCATGTTTTTTGATCTTAACAACAGTTCCGTCTTTACACAGTTAAAATACTCTGGTGACATCTGACATCATTCTCTCATATTTATAGGAAGAAGACCAACATTTAGATAGGAATACTTATCATTGACCAAAAAGTCGCAAACCAGACAACTGTGAATGCATTGAAAACAAATAGAAGGCTAGTCTTTCCCCTCAAGTGGAGGAAACAATGCAGTATAAAGCGTATATTAAATATAGGACAAAGGTCCCTGAGAAGCATTTTCAAAAGCTACTAAATTATATTTTTTGAATATTTCAGAGCTTAACTCTATGTTCTTGCAAAGATAGCCACTCCCTTTTAATGGGCTTTGTTTCTTGCTGTGATCTGCAATGCGTTTCCTTTCTTGGTATTTCTTTATAAATATGTACTGGTTACACTGTTCATGTTCCTGTGATGTCTGCTATTAGGATGCTACTTTGATTGGTTGCTGTCATCATTTTTGTTAATTCTTACCTGCTAACAGAAGCATCTTTCTATCTGTAAAGATCTGATTGTCTACGGAATTCGAATGTGTAATTGCCTCATGTATACTCAATCCTCTGTGACTGGTAAAGCTGCATTAACAAGCAGGAGAGTTACTTCCCAACTTGTCACCTCTGTGGCATTTAGATTTGTTTTCATTAATGCTTGGCCTGCCTACGTGAATTTCATCAAGCTTCTGACTCCACAGCACTTGTAGAACACCCAGGGCTGGATTAGCATGATTCATTTCAATACTTCCTTCCTACTCAGTCTCCGGGTTCTCTAACACTTATCCTCCTTTGTGTAACTGGTAATATCACAAAAACAACAAAAAAAAATCCCTATTTTATATTAACAGGTTTTGATTTTTAAAAAAATAATGGTTGCTATCATATTAATGAAAAATTTTAGGGCAACGTGAATAACTAATTGGCATCAAAGAATTAAGAAAACCCCAACTGTATCTCACATAAACTACGGATGATGCTTACTTCAAATATAAGTGGAATAAAATCTGCATCTCTTACTCCCACATACAAATCATGGTAAACAATTTCATTTCAAAATAAAAATCCCATTAAGAATCTAAAAGTCCTCCTCATAGACCTACACACTGTTTTCACTCTTGTCCAGAAACCCACAGGGGCTCTAGTCTAGATTTTCAAAATCTCACATTAGTATTGAAGTGACCTGGCAAGGTTTTCTCCTTGCCTCTTCAATACCATCTCTGCCATTTCTAATGAAGACTGGAAATATTCTAGTTCACCAATTGGCTTATCTTCCCCTCCTCATAGTTTCCAGTTTGGTGTATAGCCATTGAGAGAGATTATTCTTTGCTATCCCCTCAGAAGTCCTTTACCAGCTATCTCCTCTGGTCTACAGCCATTTCCTTCTTTGAAACCCTGGTCAAATCTACCGGATTTAAATACTCTTTAAAATAAGATTATTACATAGATTATTTTCAAATGCATCTTCTAATATTAGAGCAATAGGGAAAAAAGTCAATGAGCTCCCTATTTCTGTTCGCAACTAGTGCAAAGAAACCAGGGAATCATCCAAGATTGCCCCATCTACTTTTTGCTGACTCCTTTACTCCTTTGAACCCTTCTTCACAAGAATGTTCATTTTGTACATTGTTTTTCTCCTCCCCTAACTTTATAGAGATATAATTGATGCATAACATTGTGTGAGTTTAGGGTGTGCAATGTGTTGATTTGATACACTTATATATTGCATAAAGATTACCACTGTAGCATTAGCTAACATCTCCATCACATCACATAATTACCATTTCTTTTTTGTGGTGAGAACATTTCAGATCTACTCTCTTAGCAATTTTCAAGTATATAACACAGTATTGTCGACTACAATCACCATGCTCTACGTTAGATCTCCAGAACTTATTCATCTTATGACTGGAAGTTTGTACCCTTGGTCCCTCATCTCCCCATTTCCCTCACCCTCCAGCCCCTGTTAACCACCATTCTACTCTCTGTTTCTGTGAGTTCTGTTTTTTTGAGATTCCACATATAAGTGATATCACACAGTATTTGTCTTTCTCTGTCTGACTTATTTCACTTAGCATATTGCCCTCAATGTCCATCCACGTTGTCGCAAATGGCAGGATATCCTTCTTTCTCATGGTGAATAGTATTCTATTGTATATATCTATATATAATATATTTTACTCTTGAGATGAGTGTTACCTTTAAATGTCTTTTTTTATATGGCAAAATAGATTCATTGAATCTTCAGACTTTAGTTCATCAGATGCAGCCTCTTTATATTATGCATAAGGAGGCCCAGATTAATTTAGACCTCTCCAAAACATGCTTATAAAACTAATTCCCTAACCCCTATTTTGGAATGCTTTTCCTTATATGTCACAGATAGATTCCAAGTTTCTGATAGTACATAATGCAGTGCTGGGACTCCAACATGGAATTAAACACAATGTGTCTAAAAGCTATTCTGTTTATAAAATAAATGCATGCAAAGTAATCAGCACATTCGAAGGAATGCTTTCTTTTGAGATAGATCCCTTAGAAGGCAATCTGGGCCTTGGACCATTTCTAGTTCTGTGCTCTCTCCCCAAAATAACCTTGCCTTCCCAAGAGCTCAAAGAAAGCGTGCCAAAAATGTGGCTTAAGGAGACCAGCAAATAATCTTAATTCTCAAACCTGCTTTTGATCCTGTGTCCATGTGGGTGTAAAAAAAAGAGAGATTGGAGGGAGTGAAAGAGAGGTGGGAGAAAGAGATATGAGATGATAATATTAATAACAACAGTTGTTGAATCTGGGTGCCCGGCATTGCTCTAAACACTTTATCTACATAACTTACTTAGCATCACAAAAAATCTCATAAGGTAGATATTATCATTATCTCCATTTAACTGATGAGGAAAGTGAGGCATAGGAATGCTAAATAACTTGCCCAACATTGCAAGTAGTGAGACTGTGCACCAAGTTACAATCCTGGATATTTGACTGTACAGCTTGTGCTCTTAACTGCCAAGATAATTACATATACACATTGTTTTTAATATATATTTAATATATACTGAATAGTCTTTTGTGCTCAGTTTGTATTAGGCATTAGTTGTATCAATGCGCAAGACACAGGTCTTGATCTCAATGGATTGGAGTAAAGAGGTGAGGAATCTAGTAATTTTAATCTAGTTCATGAGGATTTTCTAGCTGAGGGTGAACACAGGGCATGAGAGTATGTAGGAGGGGCACCTAGAGGTGGGGCTGGCGGTGAGGTGAGGAGAGAGGACTTTCACATCTAGGCTTAACTCTCAAGATGGAGTAGCAGTTAGATGAACAAGGGGAGGCAGAAGGCATTCCACACGAAGCAACAATAGTTTCAAAGGCCTGAGATGGCACAGAGCATGATGCTTTCATTGGCTTGCAAATTATCCAGATGACTGGACTTGTATGGTATCCCCTCCTGTCTTGGTCCGTAAGCAAAAGAAAATAAGTAAATAAAGAGTAGCCTTTACAGATAGCTCCTCTGTTCTCCTGCCTTACCCCCTTAGAGGTGATAAGTAATGACTTAACTCATAATCTGATCTAACAATCTTTATCTTATTTTATACTTATCTTACATATGTGTGCATTTATTTATATTATATTGGAAGGATCTCAAGGTCAAGGACTCTGGTGTGTGTGTGTGTTTGCTTGTTCCAATGATGATACTAAGATGAAACTCACTTGTTGAGCCACTGTGTAAACTTGTCCAGACTCATTCTACAAATGACTATAACTTTTTAAAAATAGGCATAATTTAAACATCTTAATTTTGAAAATTTGTCTGATTTATAATGATAAGTATGAGCAAACAGTTTCCAAAGCCCAGTAAAGTAAAACCTTTGCCCATCTAAACGCACTTGAAGGATGGGACACATAACTGTCAGAATCAGTGCAGTGATTCTCAGACTGCTTTGGGTCAAGTACAGCGGCGGCTTAAATAAAAATCAGCAGTCAATCTTTCTTTTTTTTCCCCATATCATGTAGTGGCTGAATTCCACTATAAATCCAATGAGATGAAATTTTGGGTGAATTAAATGCCTGAAAAAAACTAATTCAATGCAAAATGATTGTGGAGAGGGAAACAATACCGCAAATGTGGACTGACTAAAATGAGCAAAACAAAAACCCACAAAAATAAAAACATTTCCTTTCAGCAGTTAAAAGGTGTTCTTAGTAATAAAATTTCCTGGTTATTACAAAGTTATTAACACATGTAAAACTGATAGTGGGAATAAGAATGTGAAAACTAATTCAATTCCACAAACACTGATTACTTCTTATTATAATGACAATGATCCTGTTGAGAATGTTCCAAGCTCCCATATATTGAAAACCAGTAAGTGAGCTCCATACTTTATATAAATTATCTCGCCTAATTTGCACAACAATATAATGAAGTATTTTTTTATAACTGAAAAAATTGGAGACTTGAGAAGATAATTTGCCAAAATGTAGCTACATAGTTAATTAGTAATTGCACTGAGACTCAAACTCAGGTCGATTTGACCTCAAAGCTTAAGCAGACTCACAAGACCAGTTTACAGGAAAAATTCTTACAGTAACAGTAGAAAACTATATATAAGAAAGAAAAAACTATGGTTGCAGCCACACTCCAAGAGCTGATTTCAGCGCTGTGGGGCAGGAGACGAAAGAACAGTACAAGCTTCCTGAGAATTAGCTCATTCAGAAATGAAAAATATGATTCAGACACAGAGAAACAGAGCTCAGAAAAGAAGAAAACAGGAAACAAGCTGAAAATACATCTTCACCAGTTAGCATTTCCTCTGGGTACCTATTTTGTGGGCAAGTGAAGGTGGCCTTTTTTTTTTTTCCTGAGGAAGATTTGCACTGAACTAACATCTGTTGCCAATCTTCCTCTTTTTTTTTTGTATGTGAGCAGCCACAACATTGCCACTGATAGACGAGTGGTGTAGGTCCACGCCCAGGAACTGAACCTAGGTCACTGAAGCAGAGTGTGCCAAACTTAAGCATTAGGCCACCGGGCCGGCCTTGGAGGTGGCCATTCTATAAAGATGCCAGCAGAAGCTGTCCAAGTGATAGCTGCTACTGTTGAACTAACGTGTTACTCTTGATTTTCTCAGCTGACTTTTAACTTATTTACCCTGGCCTGCATTTCATCAGCATAGTATGCTGCCTCATTTTGTAATAATATATTAGTTTTGGTGATCGGTTTTATGGATGTTTCCTCCATCATAATGTGAACACAGATTATGTCTGTCTTGCTCATCCCTGTATCCCCAGTACCTTGTTAATTGCAGTCCTATAGTAATTGACCAATAAATATTTTTTGAATGAATGAATCAATATTCTTAATCACCATGCCATATTACCAGTTACTGTACTAAGTATCAGGGTTTACGATATATGGCAATTCTGCCATCTAAGAAGCTTCCAGTATGCTGGGGAGATAACCATGCAATAAATACAATATAGTGTGGTGAGTGCAACATAAAATATGTGCAAAGTATAGAAGTAACAGGGAGGAGGAAATGATAGACCAAGAAAGTTGAAAGGTAGATACAAAGACACAAAGCAGAATTATTTGCTTCCTATTCTGATGTCATAGTGTCTATCAAGGAAAAAAACCTTCCAACCAGAAATTGGAGAACAGATATGTTAGGAAGGATTTAATATAAAAAAGAAGTGGGGAGACAGTGAAAGAGTATTCAGCTATTTTATATAAGAATCCCCAGTCCAGACAATTTATGCTTTTGAGCAATAAAAACCCTTGAAGTTATGATTGCTCAGTCTAATATCTGTGAAGAGTCATAGGGAAAGGAATTAAAAGATGATCAAAATGGGAATGAATTGTTTTTAAAAAAAGCCAATTTTAGGTAATTCTAGAAAGAGTTATTTAAACAGATGGTCTCTACATATGAAGAAAGACAGCAGGGACTCCTAGAGTATTACTTGGGCTCACTAAAGAGAGAATGTCCATTTGTCAAATTAAACTCTACGCAGAACCTCAACATATAAAACAGATAAAAGTAGGAGAGAGGTGTACGAGTCTTAATCCCATGGAACACAACTGGGAAACCACTGATCTAGTCCTGAGATTTTCGGACAAAATTTCTTATGTTCTTTACATGGAAGAATGGAATGTGAGCTGATTGAGAGTATGGTTAGATACATGAATTTCTTGTTATTTGAACAGTTGAAAGTCTCTCCAAAAACAGCAATGCTCAGCTCTTTTGCACCACCAGTGGGGCTGGGAATGAGGGTGTGGCACATATACATCCTATCAGTGGCAGTGGCCCACCCTGGGCGTGAGTCTCAATGGAGGTCATGGTGGGATGGTGAGGGGGAAGCTCCCCCTTTGTCTCCCGACGATCACTACTCTGAGAAGATATCCTGCACTTGGCCCTGTCTCTTTAAATTGTTTTTAAATCATGTGTTGTGTGAAGACCTAAAAGGCAGGCTTATCACATCTGCAGATTACAAGATCATGTTTATTCAGATTAAAAAAATAAAACTTTATTGATTATTCTTTGTATCCCATGTCCAGCACTAAAGAGGATTTTTGTCCTGGAGATGTTGTAAAGTTTTGATTTATATAATGATGCAGACCTGGCTTATCTGGGTTTTGCTCGTTTCTTGCTTGCTGTTTTTCGTTGTTGTTGTTTTACCTACTACCAGCTTAATGTGAAGAAATAAACTGATCAAGGTCCAAAAAGCTACTGTAACTTTAGTGCATACCCATGGATAGAGCATCCACATCTTGGGGGTGGGTGGATAATGTAACATGTTCCTATATACTGGACAGACTCCTTCTGCAGGACCAAGTCCAGATCAAGTATCATATTTTGGGACAGACACTAAATAAACAGCATTATATCCAGAATAAGGTAACCAGGGTGATAAAGTGTCTGAAAACCTTGCCCTGGGAGGTTTAGTGAAAAGAATTAGGCATGTTTAATCCTATAGAACAGAAACACTTGGAACCCACATAACCTATTGCCAAACATTTGCATGTCCATCAACACTGCTTTCAAACACCTGGAGTTTGGAGACTAGGGACCAGATTGATTCTGTACAGTTAGAGTGCAAAATTAGGATCAAAAGGTATAATCAGATGGTGGCAGTTTGGTCAATGTAAAGAAGACCTTTCTAACAATTCAAGCTGCAAAAATGGAATGGGCTATCTCAAAAAGCAATGTGCTCTGGGTCACTAGAGATGTGCAATAAGAGGTTTCACATAATACATATTGGAATATCCAAATACATATTGGATATGTATTTGAGAGAAGGAATTCCTGGTTTTATGGTATGAGTTGGATAAATGACCTAGTGACTAAGGTCTCTGGCAAACTAAAGGAAAACATTCATATCATTTTGATATTCGGTCAAAGCTTGCAGTATAATTCTTTGGCTCATTAGCTGTTAATTGCAGGTGGCAAATTGGAACCAATTTAATTACGCCCTCAAAGAACCAGGACGTTTGGTTGTTTTGTCAGCCTATAGGAATTTCAACAACCTGAATTTATGAGTTCTTGACGTACATATCACCACAGAGGCACCAGAAAGGATGATAATATCAACATGTAAGACATATAAACTTTTCATACCTTCCTTTATTTTCCCTTCTGGTTTAGACCACCATTGCGAGCAAACCACCAAGCATTGCATAAGAAACACACGGCTCAAAAATTGAGAAAACTATATAACCCTGGAAAGCAATTGGAAATCGTACCAGAGCAGAGATAGACTTTGATCTCAGAAAGGTGAGGAAGAACAATTAAGATTGAAAAGCATTGAGAAAGAGAGGCCAGTCAAAGCAGTGAAAGCTAAATTAGATTTCCTACACCAAGGTGGTAGAATCCAGTAAGATACAACCCAGAGGCAATTGGAATGCCAAGGCTCTTTGAAACATACAAATGGCTGCCTAATGCATTTTACAGATACGTGTGAAATGGGAATAAAGGCTAATGCAATTGTTCAACAATGTGGTGCAGATGATGAAATCTAAGCACTTAATTTGGAAAAGAGTATAGTATTAAGATGACTACATTGATTACTGTGAAGAGTATGACAAGTTTGAATGGGCTCGACAGAGAAATAGCAGTGTGCTCTGTAATTTAGAAATCTAAAGCTTGTTATTTCTTCTAGGAACATGCATTTTATTCAATCAGCTTTCTCTGTTAATTGTTTTTAGACAGTATTTGGAACACCAACATCACGAACAAAAAAGACACATTTGAACCCCCAAAACTGAATCAGATTTGTTCTATAAATCTAATTGAATAGATTATTTCTCAATATTTAACCCATAATTTGATTGAGATGAATTACTAAATAAAAAGCAATTTTAAAATCAAAAAGTAAATTTCTATTCTTACTTTGTTTCCAAAATATTTATTATAAGGAAACATCAAGAAGCATGTATGTGTAATGGCTTTTTTTTTTTTTTTTTTTTTTTTTACTAATCTTTCACTATTAAGGCCTCATTGGGGGAGTGCCATTGGGAGAAAGAGAAATTTCTTACTGTTCTGGGGCTGTTTCTCAAATAAGTAGGAAGGAAACTTCCTAGTCCCAAGTCCGGTGAGTTTCTTGTGGCATTTTATCTGGTTTCCACACTGAGGGCTTTGAAAAATGTTTGATAATGAGGGCTTTGGAAAGTGTTTCCCTTGTCAGACGCTCCCTTCGCTCTTGTTACTCAAGAGAGTTCACTGCCGTTCACAGAGGGCCACCTCCGGGCAAAACCAAGGGGCAGAGTTTGTCTTTAACAATCCTCGCTTTCCTCTTCCGACTTTCTCTGGGTCAGTAACCCTCCTGCTGCCCCAGTTAAAATAATGGAATCAATTTAACTACATTTATTTTGTTACTTACCACAGAGGTATTTATATTTCAAAATAAATGTTATATTAAAAGTGAAATTTCAAATAGAGTGAATTTTTGGATAGCTTGTTTTTGGATAGCTAACGTTAGATTTTGGATAGTTAAACCTTAGACAAGTAAGGTCAATGATATTTTTAAAATCATAAAAGTTAATATACTAGAGGAATTACAGTTAAAATATACGTTTTCCTCCATTAATTTTCCTCAGGGTTTTTAGCAAACGGGTCCACATTTCTGTGATCTTTTATTAGTTTCATGAGACACGTGTTTCTGAGTTTCTGAATACTTTCTGTACAGTGAGGCTAAGATCGGATCCCCTTAGAATCCATGGTCTTTTTGTTTGGTATTCATTTGGAAGGAGCAATGATATCCAGAGGCCTCACGTTTACATCTTCACCAAAAAGGAAACCTTCATGTTTTCACTTATACATGACAAACCAAGACGTGACACCCACCTGGATGAGTGCGTCTGCAACTTCCAACACTAAGCACAATGCAAAAAAGGAATCAATAATAAAATGCTCCTTTTGCTTCTTTTCTTCTTCAGCTTGTTAAAAAAAAAGCATAGACGCAGCTGAATACAAATCGTATTATCAGAATATATCACTGCCTGATACAGAGGAAGGTTCCTGTAGGCATGTGGCTCCCCCTAACATTCATCACATGCACTATGTGCCTCAAAGTTCACCACAATAAATCTTTTGGTTCTCAGATAGAATTATAGTCTCCCAGCTGTTAAAAACCACGGAACACAGTACCAACCCCAAGAAAGGGCTGGCTCCCTATGGGTACAGAGATTGTCTTTCCCTATGCCTATAGGGGATAATCAATTAATTCTAGAAAAGGAAATAACAAGATAATATAACCAGTTTTCTACTGCGTGAGCCAGTCATTTAACATCTTTGTGCTTCTTTTTCTTCAGTTGTACACATGGTCTCATAATTCACCTAACCCACTGGGTCTTTGTTAGGATTAAATTAAATAATGTTTATAAAATGCCTGGCAAATAAAAATCACTTAGTGAATGGCAGCCATTGCTACTGTTCTGCCAGTCTTTGAACTGGAGAATGACTTCACTCTTGGAGTAGGGGACAGAGTTGGTTTGCAGTGGGTTAGAAAGAGAGAGGGTGGATTTCAGAAGTAAATCTGAGAATTATTATTAAATTAAGCTACATACAAAGCAATCATGAAAAACAACAACAATAATAATGGATTGCTACCAAAAAATCTTAAGGGACTCTCAATGAAATCTGTCAAAAATATCACCAAAGGAAATATGAGCCATGCTTTAGGCTAGGCTGTGCTTAATTTAAGGAACTGCCTTCTTTTTTTTTTGTAAAGATTTTATTTTTCCTTTTTCTCCGCAAAGCCCCCCACTACATAGTTACATATTTTAAGTTGTGGGTCCTTCCAGTTGTGACATGTGGGATGCCACCCCCGCATGGCCTGATGAGCGGTACCATATTGCGCCCTGGATCCGAACCAGCAAAACCCTGGGCTGCCAAAGTGGAGCGTGTGAACCTAACCACTCGGCCACAGGGCCGGCCCCCAGGAACTGCCTTCTTGTACAATTGGGAATAATGCACATACATAAATTGCAAAATACATAAAAACAAGGCATTTAGAAACACATCACACCTCTGCCTCCTGACTTTATACTGGAAACTAAAGGTACAGGTAACACAGGTGTGCTTATGCTGTTTCATCTATTTAATGAATGGCCCTTTATGTTAAGTATCCTGGATTATCTAGGAAATATTTCCTTTGTCGTTAGATAATGATAGGACAGCATTTCCCATATAATGATAGGTTGATGAATCAATACAAAGAGTGCCTCTGATCAATGAAAGAAGTTTCTGAGCTATGTTTCTCTCCACTTGATGTCTAATGTGGCACAATAGATATCTCCACCTGGACATCTCCCTGCCATCTCTTTAATAACGCAAAAGCCTCTCAAAATCAGTATGTCCAAAATTGATCTCATTATCTACCCTATTCCCCACCAAGCCCCAACCTACCAGTCTTCCTGGATTCCTTGTCACATCCTCCTCATAGAGAAAGGTACATTCACCCACAACCTGTTCAGTTTTGCAAGCCAGATATTTAGGAGTCATTCTGGATGGTCCCCCTCTTTTCCTGCCAAATCCAGCCCATCATCAAGGACTGTTGCTTTTACTTCCTAAATTACTCCCTCTATCTATCTCTCTTCATCACCCTGACCATCAGTCTAATCTAACCTTCCATCATCTCTCTCCTGGACTATTGTAATAGCCTCTTAACTGGTCTAACTCCATATACTGCCCCCAAACATGGTGCCCCTACCCCAAAACTATTCTCACATCATAGCATGAATTAGATCATCTTATCCCGCCACCCCAACTCCACACTTAAAACTCTTGGATGACTTCTAAGAAAATGCCTTAACATGACCTACAAAGCCCGGCCCCATGTCCTTCATGTTGCTCCCCTCTTTTTTTCTCTGCTCCAGCCACACTAGCCTGTGTGCATTCTCTGTGCTTCCTCCTGACACAAGCCAGCTTGGGTTCTTCCTGCTGCCTGAACTACTCTTGCCAACCCTTTTCACCTTGTTATCTGTTCAGATTTCAGTTCCGACATCACTTCCTTGATCTGCGGACCACATCCATTCCTTGTTACATACTTTCATAGTTCCTTGCAACTCTCCTTCACAGCACTTAATGAAGCTGTAATTTTATTTTGTCTATATAATTAATATTTTTCTTTCCTATTAACATATAAGTCCCAGGGAAGAAGGGACCACATCATTTTTTGGTACCAGTGAGCCCCAGTCCAAACACAGGGTCTACAATCTAGCAGCAGTCAATAATAAATATTTATAGAATTAATAAATAAACAATGCCAGGTAAGCTTTCCACATTGCTTTCAGTGAAGAGACTATAATGGTTTTGCTTTAAAAAAAAAGCCTCAGCAGGCAGTCTCTTGTGTGAAATGCCCAGTTTGGCCTATGAATATAAATATGAAAATGGGTAACGCAACCACATTGAGGTAAGAATATGAGGTTTTGCAAAAAGCGAGTTTCTACTGTTTTTTACCTTTAGTTTTAAAGAGTTCAGTTTTTCCTCCCTGAGGTGTTCTCTCAACATCTCCCGGTGGAGCCTCTCCTGCTCTCTCGCAAATTCGCCAAGAGTGTACTGGCGCACGCTGTTATGACGGCTGGACATGCCCAGGGTGCTGCCCCCTTGACTGGGCACGCTGGTGAAGCCTTGCCTCCGGGTAAAGTAGTACACGGTGACACAACTAAAATGCACATTCTTCGTCCTCAGCCGCTTCTCCCTTTTGAGAATGGAGGAAGCTGAAAGAGAAAGAAACAATTCAGTGAACACCTAGGGCAGCAGTTTTCAGACGAGGCGAAGGATTAGAAAATGCCACTTGATGATCTTGAATCTACGGTCAACCCTTTTTGGCTGGGAGACACTGAAAATGTTATATCCCAGAGTTAGTACAGATTTCTATTTCCTTTCTTAAATTTTCTTCTAGCTGTGGTGTAGACTTTTAAGTCCTTCTAGAATGGTAGTCTAAGCAAACTTTTACAAAAGTTGTCAATAGTCTGTGAATCACTGGCAGAATTTAATTTCTTATTTCCCCTAATCCCTTAAGTTTTGGTTTTATGATTTTCACATGAGTTGCATCATACTATAATCAGAAAAAACACATACTACAAACCCATATTTTGATATGGAAGGTGATTAGCGTGAAAAAAAATGTATATTTTTGAATTTTAGAGGGGCTACTCCCATGGAGTAGTAGTCTGGTATGCTCTGCTTTGGTGGCCTGAGTTCACGGGTTTGGATCCCAGGTGCTGACCTACAACACTTGTCAAGCCATGCTGTGGCAGCAACACAGATGCAAAATAGAGGAAGATTGGCACAGACGTTAGCACAGAGTAATCTTCCTCACCAAAAAAAAAAAAAAAAAAAGAAGTCCATTTTTGAATTTTAGAAAATTCCAAAAAGAAATAAAAATTCATGAAAAAGGCTCACTGGCACTATTTAGATATCTTTATAATCTAAATCGAACATAGCTTTCATTTGCTAAAGACCCCGCTAAATAGCATTACAGACAGAAGAATTTTAATCCTAGTATATATTGAGAAAATTGAAAATGTCATGAGATATATCAGAACCTTTATTATTAGTTACAGGGACATCAAGATGCACACAGCATCATGGAGGGTTGAGACACACACTGTAGTTGAGAGAAAGAGAGTCACACATTATAATCATGATCTTCTGGAGCTGGAAGACATGCGATTATCTAGCCCAGTCCTTTTATTTTATAGTGAAATAACCCAGGCTTGCAGAATTTGAGTGATTTCTTTCAATGTAGATAGTTAATGGTAAAGCTAAATTTACACCTAAAAACTCCTAATCTGGTGCCATATTATATGACACTTCTCCATTGGGGAAGGAAAAGTACACTGAAGTGAGGAGAAAGATACAGAATCATGCTGTTATGGTTTGAATTGTGTCTTCCCCCGAAAAGTATGTTGAAGTTATAACCCTCAATACCCCAAAATGTAATCTTATTAGGGAAGAAGGGTCTTTACAGAGGTGATCAAGTTAAAATGAAATCATTAGAGTGGGCCTTAATCAAACTTGACTAGTGTTCTTATAAAAAGGGAAAATTGGACACAGACATGCATAAAGGGATAATGTGAAGAGACACAGGGAGAAGCCCATGTGAAGATGAAGGCAGAGACTGGGATGACGCTATCACTGCCAAGGAATGTCTAGGGCTACCAGAATCGGAAAGATGCGAGGAGAGATCCTTCCCCTACAGCTTTCAGAGGGAGCAGCATGGCCTTGCCAACACCTTGATTTTGATCTTCTAGTTTTCAGAACTGTGAGATAAGAAACTTCTGTCATTTTAAGCTGCTGAGTTGGTAGCACTTTGTACCAGGAGCCCTAGGAACTAGTATACATGCTCAAGTAGACAAACATACAGAAACAACGAACTCAGAAGAAATCCTTGGAAGTCAAAAAATAATATAAGCTATCATTTATGGAGTACTTCCCAAGTCTGTACCATGTAAAGAACTTTGTATGAATTATCTCATTTTATCCCTTACAACTCCTTGGGTTGATATCACCCATGTCTCCATTTTGAGGAAGCCAAGTTGCCAAAGTTTAAATAATACGGCCAAGGTCTTATAACTAGTGGTGAAACTGTAATTCATTATTCCAGAGCCCAGGCTTTTCACCATCACATCACAGCAGAGAGCTGAGGCTACTCTAAAGGAGCTTAACAAGGCTGAGATTTGGTGTCCTACTATTTTTGGTAGATGTCAACCACTGCTGACTTTCATTTCCAGTGATGAGAAACTCAGACAGAATGAACAGGCTCAGAAGATTATCAAGTAAGAGAAGGGTGACATTTGGACAAGAATTCAGCTTCCCACCTTTCTCTCCTCTCCACTCTTCTACTTTCTCCAGAAGAGATTGCCAGAAAGCAAGTGTTTTCAATCATGTACATAATTTTCCCATTTATTTATGTATATGTTCACGGCAACATACTTGTACTCCCGGCAGCAGAGACAATTTTCAACTTTGATTGAAAAGCTCTGAGCTATTTCATAACTGTATGTTTAAATCATCTTAAAACAGAGAAGATTTGTCAAAACGCAAAAGATCACCATAGAAAGCAAAATTCAACAATGTGCCCAGTAATTTGCTACCTTATCTGACAACCTCATCCATCACCACCTTACGGCAGGCTAGAGACTCTGGCTTTGGGTGATAACCTTCAACCTTTTCCACTCTTGATATCATGAAAATGATGCCCTTAAGACATATCTTTCAGGGCCATAGATTTACAGAAAGAAAAAAAGGTTTTAGTGTATTCATTTAAAATAATTACTATAAACACCTCTGACGATTTTATTACTTATTTTTTAGACAATTCATGGTACTCTAGACAAATTTCCTTTTTAAAAATTTGTTTAGATCTTGTACCTGTATTTTTAGATTATAAGAAGAATTCTTCAACTTTCTGGATGACTCTATTGCACCACCCTTTCCCAAAGGTCAGATCACCCTTTCCCAAATGACAGAGTTTAGAGATGATTTTTAAGGTTTTGAGGATGACAATAGTGGCAGAGAACAGGGGCCCTTCACCCAGGCTCTTGGCCTTGCTAACACTGTCAAAGTGTGCTAGGATTAGTGCCTCATCCTATCCACTAGGGCTTATAATTCAAATGTACTTATGCTTGTTTTCACATGTGCACATTATAAATAGCACTGTAAAAACAATGATTGAAAAGCCTATGGAATATATTTAAAAAGAAAGCTTTGAAATACTATAAGATCAGCCTTATGGGGAATATTTTAAGTGTGGTTTTCCCAAACTTAGGAGTCACCCACATCTCTCTTCTAATGATTGAATTGGAGCACTAGAATGGGCCTTTATGGGCTATTGCTTGCCTCTAGGCCCCAATTTGACTAACATCACAAAATGAAGTCATAAAAAAAGAGTCTGTATTCTTCAAGTCTGGGAAAAACAGACTAAATTCACTCAACACATCTGCCTTAGGGAATCGGAAACCTTCCTGATATACCTACCTAGTAATTGGTGCCCTTTGCAGAATGATTGAACTCTACTTTGTGTCTCTACAGAGTTCAGTATTCATTTTACTACTTGTGAAGTCAAGAGCAAGAAAAAGAGGGAGGAGAAAGTGGCTTTCATTACTGCTTTGAAAAATAATTAGTCTGTTTTCATGCACAATACTAATTTTTTGGAGTCTTTCAGCTCCTTTTCTTTTATCTCATTCACAGTTACCACCCTGGAGCAGAAGTGTCTAAATGCAACAATACTTTGTATACTGCCCAGGACACAGCTCTTGGGAGTACCATTATGGTTAGCACAGCAGAGCATCCTGGTATTACTGTAAAATGGTCACATAACAGGGACATAATATTGACCTTTGTAAATTAAAGGAATAAACAGCACAGAGTGGCTGATATTAACTATCTGCAGAAACTATCCATCTTAAAAATGCTTTAAAACAGAATGGAGAAGAGAATTTGGAAATTGACTAATTCGCAATGCTAGGGTAAGACTGTCAGCAGATGAAATAAAATAATCTGTACCATAAATTATATAAAGATTTCATGAACAGAGTGGATTAAAAATGGAATAGAAGCCAAAACTAAGAATTGGACAGTGTGTTTCCAGGACCATCCAGGGGAGCCACTGCTCTGGGCAGACAAATATTCTGAATTTTCTCATCCTTAGAGAAGACGAGTATATCGAGGTATCAAAGTTGAATTACATTAAGCTTTAAGAAAATTCAACCAACTTTGCTCCATTTCCACACTCCTAAACCAACCTGTTCACACAGATTGGAATATATTTTCAAATCAACAAGACTATCTGGTTGACTTGTCAATTTTATTTCTTGCTGAAAATAATCAAATTTGTTTTCAGAATTATACTTCAGCCATTTATGAATGTGGTTAGTGAACGTATGTCATTCCATCTGAGACTGCCTTTTCTGCATGCACAGAGACCATCACGTATCCAGGCATGTAAAACTGAAGACCAGATTCCGGACCATTGATTCCACCATAGTGCAGCCACTGTGGAGCTGATGCTTGAGCAATGAAGTGGTCACCCTCTTAAGGTACACTTGTTCTTTTTAGTGTCAACAACTTTCAGCAAAGCCCTGGTATAGCTGGAAAGGCAGAAAGTAGTAAACAGAGCTATGTATTTTGGCACTTAATTTGGCACATGGTCCAGTCTGATATTAAACAAGGGGTAAATTGTGGAAAATAGTAATTCTACCATTTGGGTCTGAAGTTAATAGTACACTTCTCTCTCCTACGCACTATGCTCAAAAGGAAAATACCAGATGATTTATGTCTATATTTCGGGTTTATTTTTCATTTATTTGGGGCCAATTTACCAGAAGCAAAGTGAGAGTGCTGAAATTAATTTGTTTATCTTGGTAAATCCTGGGCAATAAAACCTTGTGTTTCTAAATCATACTGACCAAATTAATCAGGGGCTCTCAAAGTGTGCACATTGTTTCTTACCTTTTGAAAAACAAATTAAGATCAAATCAGTTATAAAGTCATGAAGACTAGCTTACAAGAGAAAATCCAATTTCATCAGAAAATATTTTGTATAGAAATTAGCATAACAGCTTGGATATTAAGTCAATTTCCAATGGTTAAAGTTATTAAGATTAAAAAAATACGTCCTTAATCTTTACAAGTGACTTCTGCAAATTTTCTGTGATCATATTCTTGCATCTTCTCCAGCTTGACATGATTGCCAAGGTTGGCTGCTCTTGATCAGGGAGAGGTCCCTTTGAAAATGAAGCTGAGTTTCTTATCAAAAGCAATCCTTCCTTGTTCTAACTGCCCATCTTATTCCTTTAAGCTACATCCTTATGTTTCCCGAATACACTTGCCCCCGTCATGTCTTTCATTGTTTTGCTCAAGTAAGGTATTTAGGACAATAATAAATTATTCAAGTGGGAGAAACTCCAAAAGACTGATAACAAGGAAATATCTTGGGCCATGGGTGAAGGAGAGGAAAGATGAAAGTAAAGACTAATTGGATATTTTCTTTCCAAGCATGAACACAACTCAAGTTATCTGAAGTATGTAACATAAAGTGACCTATTACATATGGTCAAATCAATGTTGCATTATTTTATATTCAGTACATTATTTTATACTCAATTATGAAGGGTAAAACACACAAAAACAAAAGAAAGAGACTCTCCCAAACACTGGACATGTCATAGGCAATACTGGGGTATACCCAATATTTCTGAATTGAAGTGTTTCGTATTTCCAAAAAGGTAATCAGAACTAAGACAGAGTCAGTAAATGTAAGAAAATGTCAGAATGCACCCAATTGACAGGAAATCAGGGGCCTTTTTTTCTTTTACTCTTGCCCTTGTTATTATGAAAGTAGCATTCAAAAACAAAAATCAAGGAAAAGCAGCTCCCACTTACAGTGATGCTCGTGATGTCAAGTCTAGGTTTCTATCTGGTTCCCAATAGTGTGAATGACAGCTCTAAATGCTTTTAGAATTGTAGCACATCTTTCTCCCCACCCTCTAAATGCCACGTTTCCCCACCTCCAACCAACCAACTTATGTACCAGTAAAGCAGCAAATAGATTGGACAGTATAAATATGATAAACATACATAAGGACCAGTTATCATTCTGAGTTCAGTCCTGCAGAGGAGGAATAGATTTATAATTCACAGACAAGATCAGGTAGTTTAACCATTTAGCCATAACCATTTTTTATTCTAATATTAAGTTGAAAATATTCACAATGGATTGCCCTTGAGACTAATAACATTTTTCATGCATTGCAGCTTCTGAGTGAAATAATTCAAGACGAGACTCTTTTGTTTAAATCACTCCTTTACAAAAACAATACAAAATAAAACAAACCCTCTAATATAACACTATGTGAATAAGTTTCTATCAAGATATGTACAAATACTGCATACGCATTTAAGTAAAAATATATTAGCAAGAATAGGAGTAATATAAAAAGATGACTCCAGAGGCTGGATGACTAAAGCTTTGTTTTGGATCATGAACACACACATCACATCGTCATCTATTCAGTCTGTTGGCTATGTCTACACAAGCCCAGGTGAGAGATCTGTGAGGAGGGAACCAGCTCGCTCCTGAGTCTCTCCTGACAGCTTCAGCCCAAGCTGCTTAGCACACCGCCAGCTGAATTTGACATTATAGTGCTGGTTTAATAGCATAATCATCTATTTGCAGTTCTCAGCTGGGAAAAAACCATAAGGTTTAAGACTGAAAATTTTGATGTAAATTCAGAAAGCTGCACATAAAAATTAAGTGTAAACTTTGACCTTCCAGCTTTGATGTCATAAATAATTAAAATGATTAACTCACAAAGAGTGGTCATTTTTCAGAACTAGCTATTTTTCATCCACACATTTCTTTTTATTAAAGATGCCCCCTGCACTTTCCCTCTAATTCTTGTGAGTAATCTAAAGAAAAAAAAGGGAGGGGTTATTTTGTTCTCATACTTGTTAGGACAAAAGGAACAAATACTATATTTTAAAGTCATAAACTTGAAATTAAAGAATTGAAAGAGCAAAAATTTAAAAAAGAAATCATGTTCTCTTTTATATATAATCTTAACATATATTTGACTTAGCACTGACCCTCTCCTGCCTACAGTAAACTGATGTCCCACTGAAAATGGGATGTGACTGCAGAATGCCCAGCCGTCAACAGAAAATGCAAGTGACATTGAGGATGGTGAACTGTTAAACTAAACCAAATTTAGATTAAACTATAGATGAAAATAGTACCACTAACTGAGTGATCTACTGATTTTCATGTTACTATCCCTTTTTTCATCAACGCATCCATCAAATCTATAGTTCTAGGCATCATGACTTTTGATGTTCCAATTCTATATTTGCCATGCTGTCTTCCTTCTGGTTCAATTTTGCCTTTACATCACACATCACTTAAATAAAGTTGACACATTAAAATCTTTGAGCAAAATATTTGAAACACAATGCAATATTAAAGTGTTTTTCTAAATCTAGGCCCTGCATTCTGCTCAGTCCTGTCCAAAGCAGACCTGGAAGTTGGGAATTTTTTTCTTCTTCCTTATATTCAGCTAGCCATCTGACATTATCACGGGTAAAAACAATTTTGCAGAATTTTGATCAATATTATCAGCCCTTTTCTCTTTTCACAGTATGTATATTTCTCTAGATAACATTAAAACTTTCCAAGGAATTTTTAAGATTTCTGCAGAGACGAAGTTAACATTTACATATAAAATATGCATTATTATTGACGTATTTACTTGTTTTCTCATTTTTAAAGAATGCTTCTTTACTGTAAACATATATTATTACTAACGAATTAGAGAAAATATTACCCTATTCTGATAACTGGAAAATAATAAATTGCTAGATAATGCAATCAATTAAAAATCTGTTTTCTAATACTTGCTAAGATCCATTATACAGATTACATTAATGAGCATCTGCTTTTCTCATTTCCTCCATTAATATTTTCAGAATTATGTTTACCTACCTCACAGGAATATTATCAGAAATAATTACCGTTGTAAAAAGCCTTAAGAATCACAGACAGAAAGCATTACATACGCAGCGTACTATCTTGGTGATGTTGTTAAACCAAACAGAAAACACATTCGTTTATTATCAGTGAGAAAATAAATACCACCTACTTCCCAGCTTGTTTCCTTAATCTCTCATATGTGCAATTAAACCCTAAAACTTCACGCTTAAGAAACACATTTCACTGCCACTAAAGTAACAGCTATTTCCAAAATATATAAACCTATACTCCCGTTTTATTAAAATCACAACGTGGATACCGTCTTAAGGACATACCGTTTCTTATGGGGAAAAAAGGTAGTCGTTACCAAACATAAATAATCGCAGTTCTGGCTGCAGTCCAAGGTGTAAGCACTTTCCTCTGCTGTCTCAGCAATTCTCCTGATGTCAAAGACACATTAAAATAAATGGGAACCATATGGCTCCGCAGCAGAATACCGGCGCTCTTACAACCGAGAGGGCAATGCAATTCATTACCACCATCGAAGAAATATTTTGGGGACATGGAATATCTCAATGCAAAATAAAGCTGCATGAGGCAAGCCATTTGATTAAAATTCTCACACAATGACAGAAGGAGACATTTGCTGTTTTTCGGCTCTACGAGCCTGTTTTGCTGCTTTTTACATTTTCTCAATATCATCGTGAGCCTCTCCCATTAGAAGGATTAAACAGCACTTTCCACCTGCTCAATGACTTTCCCACACAGTATTTCATCTGGTCCAAAAATATAGACCCATCAAGCCTAATATATCATGATAATCTAGGTCAGAACATCACTTAACCACAACAACAAAATGCAAAATCCTCAACAACAACAAGAGCAATGAAACTCTTCTAAGAGTAAGTCATTCGCGAGAGCAGCATCAGGTCAAAGATTATGTGCTTGAACTTTGAACTTTGCCAGGAAGGATGAAATCTGGTAGCATGAGGGGTTTTTTTTATCCTTAATCCTAAAAAGACTTTACTATATTTATCCCAAATAAAAATCCAAATCACTGGAAAACATAAAAGGAAGAAATTCATCAAGGCTGTATTACTGGCTCCATACATCAGAAATTCTAAATTTAATTAAAAAGAGATCCAGGGCTGTGGAGTCGGGATTAAAGCAGAGGTTGGGAAGGCAGCTGGGAGAGGGGCAGCTGGGGTGACTACGGTACCTTTTGTTTCCTGGCTGTCACTGAGTGATTTGGGAGGGTTGTAAACATCAAAAACAAAAAGAAAAGCTTTTAACTATGATTTTTCTATAAACATACATATTTTATAGCTGAGCATATGCTTCAAGTTTTCATAATCCCCTCGTTGTCTGTTTAACACTTTTTAAAGCTATGAATAAAGGAATTGCTTAAGCACAATGTCTGGCATAGAATTATCATCCAATATCTACTAGAGAAATAAAATTGAGACAGTTCAAATGTCAACTCCAGGAAGCCTTTCGTAGAACCCCTAGGATGAGGTGAATGCCCTTTCTTCACATTTCCAGATCATTCCTGCCGTGGGACTGCTAATATGAGTGTGTATCTCGCACTCCTGGTTAAGACCAAAGGGATGAAGATTGCCTCTTACTCACTGGGGAACCCTCAGCACACAGCACACTGCTGGGCACCTAGGACTCACTTGCTAAGTGTTTGTTTAACTAAATTAGATGAATGAATGACTAAACTATGGGCTAAATAAATATTTACAGTTCCTAAATACGTTTTCCTTAATTTTAAATGTAAGATGACATTTGACAGTTTCCTCTGAAACCTCATGGTCAACATGTCTTCCTTCCTTAGTTATTTCTAGTCACTTTATTTTCTCAGGGTACTTTTCAATGAAAAAAATGAGGTAGTGAAGAGAGGACACATCGCTCTCATGGCTTGAGGGTATACATAACTTTTGTATTAGAAACCATTTGAAATATGCTATATTTTACATATCAGAAGATCTAACATAACAAACCAACCCTGGCACCGTAATAAACCTCTAAACAATCCATTAATAACGAGCGTGTAAACCCAACTCTAAAAAGCAAGTTGCTGGTATGGGGAAGACTTACCTGAATAATTATAAAATGATTTTGAAAGAGAAATCCTGCTGACAAAATATCACTAATTGGTACTGACCTCCAGCAAGAACATGACTGAAACTCCTGCCGTTAGCAATCTATTAGTGATAGATCTAAAAAATGATTCTATCTCTTAGTATTTAAATTGCTATCTTTCCCTTAAAGCAGTGACTGCCCTGTAAAAATAAAATCATATTACTCAAGATTTATTAATTTCCTATGAAATTTTATAATATACAGCCATGTTCTAAGACAGGTAGTTTTTCTCTTTTTGGTGGTAGTTGTGATGAGACATAAGAAAAAGGCCTAGTTGATATCCTGAGACAAGGAACAGAAATAAGCAAGGAACATTTTAAATTTTTATTAAAATATAAAAGTAAGACAACTGAAACAATGTGGGATGGAATATAAGTCCAATGAGGGCTGAGATTTATCATATCTGGGACTGATTTTACCCTGAAACTAAAAAGTTATCCTGTTAATGTTTCACTGATGGGGGCAAAAGATACAAGACTCCTGGGTCAGAAACAAACTACTTTATTATTCACAGCACAGTAAGCAGCATGAGCATCATGTTTTTGTTGGTACTCCTTGTCCCCCAAATTCCACAGGGACAATGTGGAGGGGCCAAATAAATGCTACACATACAGTAGGTCTGCATGGTACCAAAGGCACGATGAGCTTGAGAACCCACCATTTTTTAGCAAGCAATAAGCAAGACTGTTCTTTGTCCCAGACAGAGATATTACCTCATCTCTGACGGTTGCTTGCTACAAACACAACACTGAGAAATGGCCCAGGGAAAGAGGGATTAGGGCAGTGCATTCTTAGCATCCTTAGAAAGACATACAGGAATGCAAAAACCTATGGAGGCAAATCTCCCAACAGAATTTTTATTTATTTTGTTCATTTGTATATCCCAAGCACCGGGAATAGTATCTGGCGTATAGTAGATATTGAATAAATAGTTGTTTAATGAATGAGTGGAATTTATTGATAGGTTTATACTCTAAACACTGTAATTCTTGTAAAATGATAATTTCAAAAGCATGTATATTATAGCTCTCACTTAGTATGTAAAAGCAATATTCAGAACACATAAAGAAACAATTTTCCCCTGCCAAGAGTCTACAAACTAAAGAGTTTCCTAAAGAATGCTTAATGAAGTATTTTTATTCTTGTGATATATAGCATTTTTCCTCTAGGTCTCCCCAGAGCTCATATATATTTCCCTTTGCAAGCATCTTGCCAAAGGAGACAATCAGTCCAAAGATCTTTGGAATGATTTTGGCAGCTCCCAGAAGTGGTATCAACTACAGCTTTGCTATCACATCTATGGGACACACAGGGAAATATATATATATATATATATATTCCAATATAAAGAGACCAATTCCCTCACCAAAAGGGTTCTTGGGCTATATACGTATACATATGTATATTCTCAGATACCTGCTTGATTCACAGAAACAGTCCCAAAGGATCTGTGTTTACCCTTTTCTATGCTACTTTTATGACATATTTGTTACAAGAAATATTTTTCCAAAGCCAAATATAACCTCAGATTTGGACCGTATATGGGAGAAAAAAATGGTATAAAGAGGTTTCTTTTCCTCCTACATTTTAGGAGTTTATATTCCTTGGGATGGAAGAGAAAAAAAAGAGCAAAATAATGAGTACACTGCATTTTGTAAAAGCAGGATTCAACTTCTTCTATCTTTAGAGAGCATCACTTCTCAACGATTTCTGTTTCTTTCATTATCTGAAGCAAACTCAAATTCTGAGCCTTGGTTCTCAGCGTTCTCCGTTAACCAGTTCCTCTGACCTCCCTCTCAGGTACATGCAGTCTTCAGTGTCTCTAAGTCTGATTTTTAAGTGACTTCCATTAACAAAATATTCATCTCTGACCCCTGCCAGAGACCAATTCACTCACCAAAAGGGCTCTTAGACTTTAGAGTTGGAAAAAGGAAAAAAATTAGAAGCAGAATCAATTTGAGGTAGACCCTGCCTTGGCCCCCAGACTTTTGGCCTTTGATGAAGGATTCAGTAAGGACAACACAGGATGTTTCTGAGTATGTGAATAATCTTGGGAGAATTAAGGGACTATTATTGTTCCCAGATGGTACTAGACATATCCAACCACTTTCCTTCAACAGAAGTCATCCCTTTTTCTTTAGTAAGTTATTGGAAGAAAGACTGCAAGAGGCCATAGGTAGCTTTGAGCAAAGAACCCTTTGGGGAGGGGACGCCTGTGTGCAACAATCCAGGGTGCCCCAGGGCAGGTCAGGAGCATTGGAGAAAGACAAATAAGAACTTGGTGAACCGTTGCTGTGGTCTAGTTTAAAATTGCCTGCAATCTATCACTACAGCAATACACTTCTATAATTTATACATAAAAAGAATATTGGTATGCATGACAATTTTATTGATAGGGGTGTTGTAATCACAAAAGTTTGGAAATCCACTAGCACACAAGAGGTGACACTGTGTAAAAGACAAACTTGGATAATTTTAAAGTGTTGCCTCTATTAGTGACGTTTTACCATGTGCCAAGGACATTTCTTAGTGCTTTATAGGTATTAATTCACTGAATCTTCACATCAGTAAGATCATGGCTTTAGTAGGTAGAACTGTATTAATTTTATAAATGAAATTAAGGTCCAGAGAGGTGAGGTAATTTACCAAAACCTCACAGCTGGTAGCAGAGCAGCTTGATCTGAATGCAGCCAGTGTCAATTCATAGCTCAAGCTGTTAATGTTAACGATATACTGCCTCCCTTTCTTAGCTCTGGAATGGACTAATGCTTTTTCTTCTTCCTTCTTATATTCCTGAACACCTGCTCCCAGGACCCAGACAAAATCTAGAATTCAGGCAATGAAAACCTAGCTGCATTATTAAGAAAACAGGAAGAAAGCAAGCAAGTTGCCTGTGTCTCAGAAGCAGTTGGAAGTAGCATAAGTAGTAAACTATTGTAAGCCTCTGCTGTTTCATTACCCGACCACTGGTGGCCTGGAGCTATAAATCCTAAAGACATAGGATTTGAAGTCAGACACACCAGTGGGTTCACAGCCGCCTCAGATCTGTTACTCAACTCCTGTTTCCTTATCTGAACTTTCCTACGGCTGTTGTGATGAAGTAGAGGTTATAAACACGAACTCTGTAGCCAAAGCATTTAGTTCAATTCTGAGTTTGCCATTTACTTGCTGTGTGACCTAGGACAAGTTACTTACTCTGTCTATGCCTCATGTATAAAACGGTCTTAATAACAATACCTACTCATAGTGTTGTTATAAGAATTAAATAAATTAATATTTGTAAAGCATTAACCAATGCTTGGGGCATAGTAAGTACTATGTAAGTGTTTGTTAAGTAAAAATAAAGAAATCAATAAACCATATAATTTGAATTCACATAAATCATTTATATAAAGCAGTAGAGAGTATGAAATAGAGCGATCAATGTGTGTTAACTGTTTATTGGCAGAAACTAGTCCCATATGACAAGGGTTTACAAAGAAAATGCTTTATTCTGTACTTTAAAGGAACAGTATTCTGAACTTTAGATACATTTGTTTTTGTTTTTGCATTCATTTTTGGCACATTTTGGGCATTGAGTATCTGACAGATAACTGACATACATATATGTATACTTGGAATTACGCTAAGTCTTAGAGTTATAACTGTGAATAAGACATCAAATGTACCCCTAAGAGATATTTAGTGTAAGGAAGATATTTTAATCTCACTTTTGGTTAAGATGGAGAAGAAAATGGAGGCTCAGAGCAGGTCTCACCCAAGGTCAGAAGCTGGTAAATGAGACTCACGTGCAACCCTGTCTGGCTTCACGCTGGTGCGCTTTGCATTTCCCTGTCTGCTGTTTCCCCTCAGGTGTCAGCATATTGGCTTCGCTTTCTCAGTTTTGTTCTTTCTCTGCTGTGGGTATGGCAACTCCTGTCTGTTTGTCAAAATTATAGGCTTTAAAGGACATTTTTCTTTTTACTTGTTCCCTTGAAAATGAATTGATTTATATTTATCCATCCATTCATTCACTGCTTTATTCACCCATACTTATCACCATTCACCTGTGGCCAGATCACTACAATATGAAGATAAAGTCAATCTTCATTTTTCATGGATTCCATATTTGCAAATTCACCAACTCCCTAAAACTCACTTGTAATCCCAAAATCAATACTCATGGCACTTTCATGGTCATTCACAGTCATGTCTACGATGGTGAAAAATTTGAGTTGCCTCAATCCTAGCTGAGGCCCAACAAGGTGACTGCCTGCCTTCTTGTCTTAGCTCTCCCAGTGTAAACAAGCATCCTGTACGTGGTATGTTTAGTGCCACATTATCTGCACTCTTGTGCTTTTGGTTCATCATTTTTCTATTAAAATGGCCCCAAAGCGTGGTGCTGAAGTGCTGTCTAGCATTCCAAAGTGCAAGAAGGCTGTGATGCGCCTCATGGAGAAAATGTATGTGTTGAATAAGCTTCGTTTGGACATGAATCACAGTGCTATTGGCCATGAGCTTCATGTTAATCAATCAACAATATATATTAAATAAGGTGTCTTTAAATACAAACACACTAAACAAGGTATGTCTTGATCAGTGGATGAAAATGCTATGACCAGAGGCTCCCAGAAACTTAACCTTGTGTTTCTCCTAGGAGCAGTGGTTCAATATTTGCTAATTTAGTGTTTGCTGAAACTTTACAGAACATAACCACATGAATAATGAGAATCAGCGGGACTTTTTCTCTGTTCATGGGCCATTTTTCTACCAACTGATTGAAGAGCAAAGTTCATAAATAAAAAGGTGACAAGAAATAATATTCAAATATTTCAAATATCTAGTGTTCAACCTCACTAATAATAAAATAAATAAAAATCAAAACAATAACAATGTATAATTTTCTCCCATCTAATTAGCAAATAATACAAAAATTACACTAATTTTAAGTTGTGGCACTAGTATAAAGAGATGAGTACTTTTCTATACTACTGATTGGTATATAAATGATTACAGTTTCTGAAAGCAATTTCTCAACATATACCTAGAACCTTAGAAAAATCTTCATCTTGTTTGAATAAAAATAATTCTGAATCTAGGAATCGACCTTGAGGACATAATCAGAAATTTAGAAAATTACTTATATCCAAACACATTCATTATTAAGTTATGCATAATACTGACACATTGAAAACCACCTAAATGCTGAGAAACGGTAGAGACGGCTGAGTAAAACGAAGTCTGTGCATATGGGGAGATATTTTTGTAGACAATAAAATTAATAAGATTTTGCAGATGTTTTAACAATACTAGAAAATGCCTAATATAGTGTTCAGTGAAAAAAAGAGCAGATTAGAAAAAGACTGTTTAACAATATGTAGCAACTATACAATAATACACAAAAAAAATACTGAGACAATACATCACAAGGCTAATATTGGTTGTCTTGGGGTGACAGGGTTATAGGGTTATAGTTTTTAAAAAAAATCTGTTTCTTTACACTGTTTTGAACTTTCCGACTTTCATACAATGAATATCACAAAAAGCAGAAAGCTTACAAAAACTATAAATTCTCCCTTTTGTACTTTAAGAAACACTTGTATAGTTTTCTGAACATAAGACAATAAAGTTGTTTAATGCAATCATAAAGTGGCATTGCTATAAATGAGTCATCCTATACCCTAGCATTTAGGACCATATGTTTCACATTTTCAGAATTCCATTAAACATAAGCACAAGTACTTATTCACAGAAATCCATAACGCATGTTTAAGAGCATAAACCACTCCATAATGGTTATGAATGTGCTATTCCTTGCCTGTCCCATCACGACCAGCTGTAAGTACTAATCCCACCTAATTCTGAGCCAATCGGAATGAGCCTGGAAATAGATTAACAGCTCCAACTGCATGAGCATGCCAGGTATACAATTAGTCTGTTCTTCCTCTCAGGGCACACCTGTATCCACTGGATAGCAGTGTTTCTGCCAAATCTCCCTATAAAGACCCAGACAGTTGGATGTAGCCTCATTCTTGGTTCTGGGTTCACATTCCATTTCTCTGTTAGAACTGAAGCTTTCCTTGTGAGGACCCTTGTCTCATTTAGCTCTTTTCTCCTACTCAGGACTTGGTCTTGTTCCTTTAATTCTAAGTGATTTTACGAGTTCTTGCTATAGCCTTGTTGAATTAATCTAAAATCATAACTCTGTGACCTGCCTCTTTCCTTTATCCAGCAATAATTTCTGCCATACTTATTCCCACCATAGCAGACATTTTAGCTAAAAATGAAACACAAACAAAAAACTGACCTGGATCAGAACTGAGCATGCCATGATACTGCAGTATTGTGAATAAGGATGGTGGTTATCTTACATACGGGTCACCCTACTGCCCATAGTCCCAATCCATCAGTCATAAACCAAATCTTTGTGCGCTCTGCTCCAGCACTGCTAAAAACCAAGAGAATTTTTAGCTATGAGCCAACTAATGGTTAATACACTAATTATTTAAAAAATGTTGCAGTATTAGCATAATGGAATATTGGAATGGGTGTAAAAATATCCAGAGTCTAAGTTTGGCCAAAATTTAAATATGCACGTGACTTCCTTATACAAATATCATATATGTACGTTTTTACAGTCATATACCCATTTATGACAGGTATATCTGCTTGATTTGCTAATTTGGTTATACGGAAGTCTAAGTCATACAGGGTAATTGTGATCACCTCTCCTGTCTTGCACATCAATGCTGTTAGTTACAAGAACTAAATGGGAGGGATAGATTTGAATAACACAAATACATCAACATTACTGGGAAAGCATCTCAAGACACATCTTACTGATGGAGTCAGAACAATTATCCTCATACACAGATCTCTAAAAACACACAGATCATCTTCCTATGTTATTCATTCCTTCAAAGAATTCCTCACCTATACACTCTTAATTCATCCCTTCCTTCACGCATCCAATTATGCATGCATGCATTCATATTTATTCATTACTAAATAAATATATATTAAGCACCTATAACCCAGGCAATTTCTAAGTGGCTTCTGCATAAATTGCCAATCTGCTTTCACATGGGTTTGTCACTGGCCACAGCTGATAAGAACAAGGAAGTTCATTTGACTTAAGAAGGGACATTATTTCTGTCAATGTTGATAGGAATACTATTAAAACAGTGTTGTGTTTGCATAGATTCAGGAAACTCGGTTACAACAGTTAACAGGTTCCTTCACCCTTGAGTCTTCTACTCTCCATGCTGTGTTTGGATACATGAGTTTGGGAGCAGAAGCTGGAAGGAATTAAGCGGCTTTGCATAATGGAAGAAGGTGATTTATAGCTCTCAGAGGAGCAATTCAGGAGGAGAAAAGAGAATGGACATGGAGCGAGGAAGAGTAGAGCCAGGGAGCTGGGGGAAGTTTGAATGTTTTGTTGCACAATGACAACCTATGACTCTGAAATAGATTTTCAATTCTACAGAATTGTGTAAGTGTGGTCTGCAATCTGGGTCAGCTGCACTGAACCACGACCACAACAGCTAGATACCTACTGTCACCCAACAAAATCTAGATCAATCTAGACTAGTCTTACCGTTCGGTAAGATACTGTGTATAGACAAGAGAATGTTGTCTCATCTGTAAATAATAAACAAGATTAGGGATTCAAAGTAGGTATTTGTCCTGTGTGTGGACATTCTAGGAGGCCATGTTCTTACTTGAGCACAACTTACTCACTTGCTGTCTTTCTTTCTGCCTCACCAAATGCCAACCTCCCTATTAAAGCAGCTGATTATCCCAGAGAGTCAAATCTCAAATGTGCCTCTGAGCCTGAAGGTAAGGGTTTCTGAATACTTGAGAATTTAAAGTTTTATTCAAAATTCCTCTTTTTCTGGGAGGAAAATAGAGGCAGGCTTTTGTCAACCAAGATGAATCAAAGTGTTCCATGTGATGTTGGGGTACAATTTTGATAGATATGGAGAGAAAAGAATAAGAGGTTCTGCCCACTCATCTCCACTGTGATCACAGTAAGCTTTTCAAACAGAAAGGAAGAGGATGACCTCACAGGCACCCCAGGGGCCCAGCCCAGCCACACTACTTTGGCAGCTCTCCCACTCATCAGAAACGCTGCCACGGGGCTTCTCAGTGTGTACAGTAATTCACAGGGGGAGAGCAATCAGCTCGCTCTGCTGAGAACACCAAGACAGGAGCTCCAGGCGGCTCCTCCCCCGGCTCCAGCTTGAGCGCTGGCACGGCTCCCCTCAGGACTGCACTGGCTGAATCCAACAGCCTGCTGGGCCTCGAACACATGGGGACGGTAAGCACTCAGGGGCATACCAACATGAGCGACACATGGTGACTTCCTGGACGAGACTGCAATATAGTAAAGAACACAGAAGCACACGAAATAGCAAGGCAACTCTACCAGTGTCAGAATGGCTTTCCTCCACAGGCAGTATTAGTGTACTTTCCACACCCTAGAGTGCAATTATTGTCCCCAGCAGGTAGGTCTTTTCACAATGTTGTGAGCAAGGAGCATCTCCCCTGGTCTTTATACTCTCAGCACCTAGCAGGAGGCTTGCCTACCTCCTCATGTAATCCAGATCTCTGCTCACAGGCCTTTTCCTCAGACTGGCCTTCTCCTTAGACAGGCCTTCTCTAACCTGCCTGTCTAGAAGAGCCACACATCCATCATTCTCCATTTCCTTTTCCTCCTCTATTTTTTGTCAGAATCTATATCAGTGCCTGATGTATGCATTTGTCCGTTGATTACCCATCTCGGCCGTCAGAAGATAAGCTTCGTAAGAACAGGGCATTTGTCAGTCTTGTTTACCACTCTATCCTCAGTGCCTGGAACACTGCAGAAAAGGTGCTCAATACATATTTTACAAATAATACTTTACAACAAATAAATATTTGTAGAATGAATGAACTGCTTTAACAGATGTAGGCAGTGCTATGAAAGTTCAGTGAAGAAATTAATCTTGGCTACTGGAAGATCAGCAAAGGTTTTGTGGAGCAGGGCTTTGAAAGTTGTGGGTAACATTTCAAAGGTTCTGCAAAGTAACCCAAAGTTGTAAGGGGCAGAACACATCCAGGGAGCCAGAAACAGTGGGTGGCTGAAGAGGAGGTTCTGTTCATACTTCAGTTACTAGCGAAATTTAACAGATATTTATTGAGCAGCTACTATGTGTCAGGTGCTGTTCTCAGCACTGAGGAAATGAACAAAGGAATAAGACACAAGACGAGTATTCAACATGAAATAGATGAATAGGCCAGCTTGGTTTTAAGCTTAAATCTTGTGATCAGGAGATTACATTTTATTCTATACTCAGTGGGGAGTCTTGGAAAGCTTGTGAGCTGGGGGATTGTCCTTATTATGTGGAAAACAAAGAAAGGCATTAGAATGTTGAATAAAGCAAGACTAAAGAAGCTGCAATTCTCAGAAGAGACTGCTTTCATTTTTAATTAAAAAGTATCTAAATATTTTCCAAGCAGGTTCATAAGAAATTCTAAAAAAATAACAAGATTAAAATATTACTAATGCCAGAATTTGAGGCTTCATGATAGGCCATTAAAGACAGACTCAAAACCTGCTGACACCAGGAGGTGAATGTTCCATATTCCAGTTTAGTTACAGGCGATTTAAGTCATAGAAAGAAACAATAAAAGTCCTGGCTGCCTTCCTTTTAACAATATTGTTGCATCATCAGCCCTTTGGAGTAGGGCATCCCTAGGTTTCAGTCGCTTGAAATGGTATTATCAGGTGACGATCGGGATGAATGTATTAAAAGACATTAAACAAGCTTAACCACACAATCAGCGTCTGGTTCACTCAGGGGGCCCTTTTTCTAAGTTTAAGGTGGCAGGATCCTTTGCATTAAGTATGACATAAAATGTGTTTACGTATTGCAGAATATATCAAAAAAAGGGAAGGAAGCTAACATTTTTCACACGTCTACCACAGTGCTAAGTGTTTTTCAGGCTTTATCTCATTAATTCTTGGCACAGCTCTACAAACGAGATAAAGAGTTTCTATTTTGCAGATAGGAAATGGAAATTGACAGCTGGTAAGTTGCTTAGTCCATGTTGCTCAACTGAACTTGAGAGTGCAAAGGTCTAATGAAAACAGCAGCAAGATAAAGATGTGGCTGAATCATGGGGTATGCCATAATTATAATTATTAGAAATATGCCATAAAGAAATATTCATTTAATCCAAATTTTTGTTGTTGTTGTTGTTGTTTTTGGTGAGGAAGATGTGCTCTGAGCTACCATCTATTGCCAATCTTCCTCTTTTTTTGCTTGAGGAAGATTAGCCCTGAACTAACATCTGTGCCAAACTTCCTCTATTTTATATGTGGGTTGCCACTACAGCATGGCTTGATGAGAGGCATAGGTCCATGTCTGGGATCTGAACCCACAAGCCCCAGCCATCGAAGCAGAGTACGCCGGACTTAACCACTGTGCCATGTGGCTGGCCCTCCAAGTTTTTTTAATGAATCAAAATGAAGTATTCTGATGGAGAATTTATTAGAACATGAATGGTTTAGATTTGTTGATTTCTCGATTTAGATTGTAAAGATGTAAATGTAAGGCTCTAAAGTCCCATTACAGGGACAGACTGTTGTTAATAAAGAAACGGAGAACAACATTTGGCTGTTCTTATTTCACTTCTTTTTTTCTGGACAGGATGACAGATTTGCGACATTGATAAGAAAATAAAAAGAACATTTTCTCATTAAATTCAGAATTAATACCTGGGCTGTATTCTAAGCACTCACAAAATGCTTAATGGTTTCCTATTATCATTAGTGTGATGATGGTCATATTTCATTATCATTTCTAGGCCTGGCCATGCAGCACAGAAATTGTGAAAACACTACAAGCAAGTCTTGAGTCACTTTAAATGCCAATAGTATTTGAACCTATCCCTTTGAAACAGGTTCACACATTTTATTGCAGGGGCCATATTTTTCTGTAAAAGGCCAGAGAGTAAACATTTTGGTTTTGTGGGTCATTTGGTCTCTTGCGACTATTCACTAAAAGCAGCCATAGACAATATGCAATATGTGAGCGAATGAGAGTGGTTGTGTTCCAATAAAACTTTACGTATAAAAAATGGCGTCAGGACGGGTTTGACCTGCAACGGCTGTAGTTTTGCTGAACTCTGATTTACAAAATAGATTATTGCTATAAAAATGTCATTTAAACACAATGACGTATTCTGACTGTCTAATTACTGATTTGTGTAACTTATCTGTTTCCATCTCTGCCTCTTTAGCTAGATTGAGGTCTTTTTGAGCATGAAGCTTCTTGCTTTTCCTTAATATCCCTAATACACTCAGGGCAGGATAGCTGGGCAGTTGCAAGTGCTCCTATAAGGGTATCCATAATGGGTTATAGAATATGATTGTAATAAATTTAAGACAAGGTGCCATTAAAACTGGATTTCCGGGGCCGGCCGGTGGCCGAGTGGTTAAGTTCGCGAGCTCCACTACAGCGGCGGGGGGTTTCGCTGGTTCGGATCCTGTGTGCGGACATGGCACTGCTCATCAGGCCACGTTGAGGTGGTGTCCCACGTACCACAGCTAGAAGGACCCACAACTAAAATATACAACTATCTACAGGGGGGATTTGAGGAGAAAAAGAAAAAAAAACCAACAACTGGATTTCCACAGGAGACTGGCAACTTGTAAATTGGTCTTGTTCCTATCAAAGTAAACAGCTCCTATGACTGAGAATATTTTTTCACTGGCACCACTCGTCTCTGTTGAGGATACCCATGGCAAGAACACCAAGCTGCTCCTTGCAATGACAGGGAGAACCAAGTGCCTGCACATACACTGCATACACGCCCCCAGCACTAGTCAGCTGCCTGAAGTCGCAATCACCAGGAGCTGTAATTCTGAAAGTGCATGGTGCATGGCATAACTGCTGTTTACCAGGAACATGGGATTTATTTTATCATTTAAATTTAAAACTCTCTTATATGCCTCCTCAGAAGTTATCTGGTTCAGAAAATTGCAATAGCAAAGCAATTATGATTAAGTTATAATGTTACATAATGTTTAGTGCAGGTAATAAATCTCTCATTTTGAACATAATGGAAAACGTATACAAATAATTGAAAATCCTGGCCCTAATAAGAAAATGTTGAACAAATAATTAACCTCCCTGGGGGCATTCACATGTCCCTGTATGTCCCTGGGCAGGCTTTTAACACGTTTGTTGAATGAATGAGGGCAATAGGTCTTTGCTCCACCTACTCAGAAGAAATGAAGAGCTGACTTTGAACATGTTGAATATAAGCAATTTTATGATATGAGAAATAAAAGAATTTCTGACAAAATTCCCACTAGAGGATAGCTGTGCAAGGTCAATATTCCCTAAAACGGTGTTGAAACTCACAAAGGGTGAGAGATAAATCCATGTACAGAGGATGTACAAAATGTCTCCTTTGTCTTCCACCTGGTATCTGGGAGAGAAAGAGATGCGGTGTGAGAGCAGTTTGGGAGAGGATGCTGGACAGGCAGGCTGGAGAAGCTGGTGACCAGCTGAAAAGACAAAACACCATCACCGGCTCCCCTGGGTATCCAAAATGTGTCCACCCCTCACTGCAGTTAATGCCCTGGGCGGGGTGGGGAGGATGACAAACAGGAAAAAATATGATACATTTCAAGGAGAGTATCAAGGAGAAAGCGTTACAAATGGGTAAAGTGGGAAAGGCAGCAAAGCAGGGGGAATAAACACTTGGAAAAAAAGGGAGTCAGATTAAGGTGCAGAAGACATAAAAAACCACAATTCTAAATGCTGTCTTAGTAGAAAACAAAAAGACCAATTTGAAATACAAATGCATGAGTAAGATTAATACATTGTTCACTGAGAACACTAGGATTTAATTTTTCAGGCAGAAAAGGAGACAAAAAGCAGCTGTTTTATTTCTTCAAAAATCAAAGAACAGACACTCTTCTTGGATGGTTCACCCCAGGTCTTACACTAGTCTACCTACAGATACGATGATTAAGCTTTTGTATAGTCTGTTGAGAGTCTTTGAAAGTAAGCTTGTTTTAAACAATCAAATCCATCTGACGACAAAAGAAAAAGCGGCAACCTTTCTTTTAAGTGGTTGAGATGGGAACCACAGGAAATCAGCTTGGAGCCATCCAGATCTGAGAGAAGGAACAATTTGCTGAACGCAGCAGTCAGGGCATCCAGGAATAAAAGAGGGAATCCATGAAAGGTAGAGTGAAAAATGAAGATAAATAAAGATGAAAACGTTTAAAGGGAAGAAAGAAAGGGTGATTGAATAGGATTGATGCTGGGCTGCAGCTTCCGGTTTTCACAAACACGGTAATTTGATGGTTCTGGAGTTTAATGTTTACTAGTTTGATTTCTGAATCATACATGTCTAGAGCTGTCTCTAGCATTTCTCACTTGGTAAAATATTTCACGAGTGATCCTGGGGGGAGAAGATTACACTCTGCCTCTGACTTCGGCCTCTCTCCTGACTTGACAAGCAACCAAATGACCTTTGACAAGTCACATACCGGCAATGCTTCAGCCACTTCACTGAGATAGGGGGGTCATAAGTGCACTCCTGAATTCATAGCATCTTGGAGAAAAATCACGGGCATTTTACCTGTGTGAATGAGATCCATGAACCAGGGAATGAGAAAGTGTAGCTGCTACAAGTGCACTGGATGTGGGAGAGTTCCAGGGCCACAGAATCTGCTGCGGTTGCATATTATTTAATGAGGCAGGAGGAGGCAAGCGGTGAGTGCACACCGTATTCCTCTATCTGTCTCCGGAACCTGAAGCACGAAGGAGCGAGGAATGTGAGAACAAGTCGGTGAGAGCCTGAAGAAGCAGAGCACAGACTAATCCTCCTGAGTCGGGTGAGTGTCTGCTATGATCTATGAAAATGTTCTCAAACTTTAGTGTGGAACAGAAGACCTAGAGGCAGTAGTGAGCTGAGAAATGTTTAACAAATGACTCTGAAGATAAAGAGCTCTGATTTGTAGTGTCTGCCAGTTTCCATGGTGTAAATATTCTCAACATGGCCAATTTCAACCTACCAACATAGCATCCCTGAACATGCTTTGGAGGAAGAGATGCTAAGGCGCCTATACCAGCTGGCTCCAATATGCTACTACCTCGGGGGCAGATTGCTGGGCTTCACCCCCCGTGTTTCTGATTCAGTAGGTCCCACATGATGCTGATGCTTCTGAGTCAGGGACCACACTTTGAGAACCACTGGTCTATGAAGAGAAATTTTAGAGACAGTAAGTAGAGAAAGAAATTGAAAAGCGGTGGCACATTGATAAGCAAGAGGACAAGCGAAGCAGAAATGAGGGGAAGGGCATAAAAGAGTGTATCAAGAATTGAGTAGGGGCCAGCCCGGTGGCACAGCAGTTAAGTGCACACATTCCGTTTCTCGGTGGCCCAGCTTTCGCAGGTTTGGATCACAGGTGCAGACATGGCATGGCTTGGCAAAAGCCATGCTGTGGTAGGCGTCCCACGTATAAAGTAAAGGAAGATGGGCACGGATGTTAGCTCAGGGTCAGTCTTCCTCAGCAAAAAGAGGAGGATTGGCAGTAGTTAGCTCAGGGCTAATCTTCCTCAAAAAAAAAAAAAAAAAAAAAGAATTGAGTAGATCTGAAAGAAGAGTATGTTTGTGGTTGGGGGTGGGGAAATATCTCGAGTGTGTCCCTCAGGACTGATTTGTAATGTGAATCTACCAAACAAGGACAGGAATGACCACCCAGAAATCAAGTGTAAGGCCTATTTATAAAATGATGCCAGAGTGGGTTGCTCGAATTGTTGAGGCAATTCCACTGAGTAGGCTGAGGGTAAAAACTACCCATTCTCTTCAGGAATTCAACAATGGCTCCAAGAGAGTTCATTTGTTTGTTTCAGTAAGCATTGTGAGGCATTAACAGCTCCAGTACAATTTGTTAGGCCATGTGTAGTAGGCACTGGAGAGAGAAGGGCTCTACAGAAGAAAAGGCTCAAGTGGCAGCTCTCTGTTCACTGGCTGTGTACTGGAAGGGAGTTGCACAACCTTTCCGATCCTAGTTTTTCATCAATGAAAGAAGTCGCGCCCTGACCATGTCACTTGGTGGTGAGGATCAAATAAAGGCATTGGTCCAATTGCATCTACTAATGAGTGGGTCAGTATTTGTGAAAAGTGAGATGCAAGGTCTTGTGGCAAGAGGCAGAAAGCATTCCCTACTGGACAGAGTTTTCTTTTAGGTAGAAAGTGGTTATCATTCATAGAGAAGGACACCAAAATCATGGTTTACATGTGGTTCAAGCAATCAGTGTAACACAAGGGGAGAAGAGGGATTTTGAAGAGGAGAGAATATTAGTGCATTCTTTTAAAAGAGGCAGAAAAGGCTATTCCAAGCAGACTGCCACAAGTCATTTCTCAGTAAAGACAGGCTATACCTACTTCAAAGGCCCAGAAGGAAAGAGAAAAGAACTTGGGAAAGCTACTTATGGCTGTAACAGAAAGAGCAGCCAGTGCAAGAGGGTTTGCAGGGGAAACGGTAAAGGATTTCAGGTGATGGAAAGAAACAAACTAGCCAAACATGGACAATAGAGAAACCAAGAACACTGCTGGAAAATCATTGCTGAAGGGAGAGAGATGGGTGCGCTTGCATCAGAGGTAAAGGTCTTCTAGGCCAGGAGTAGAAGGAGAATAATGATGGGGGACATCAAGCCCAGTTAGATGGCTCCCTCGAGGTCTCAATGTAGTCAAGTATTGGGTGGGAATAACACTCATTAGTAAAGATCTGAGATAACTAGCAGGGGCTAAGAGAGAACAGTGAAAGAGGAGGTGAGGGAGTCCAAAGGAAGTCATGAGGAACTAACCTTTTCTAAAGAGCACAAAAGCACAAAGCCAGAAGCAACGAGTATCATGCAAGAAAGAAGGAGGCCAGTGACACAGGCAACACAATGGTGAAGGAAGTGCAACTAGAGAAAGGAAAAGAGAATCTGCTCATCGTGTTCATGGGGAAACGGGATGTAACTGAGGAAGGGGAAAGCTAGGGGCAGGAGTGGGGATTTTCTCTGGTTTGGAGACGAATATAAGTCACTTTATTCTTATATTAAAAAGCATGGAAGAATCGAGAGCTTCCACCTGTGGGAGAGATTGGTCCACACTGCAGTGAAGCCACTTGGCCACTGGGTGCAAGGCAGAGAGAGTGGTGGCAGAACACGAAGGTGGCAGCGGCAGGCACCCCGGGCTGACTTATTTGGAGGGTGGTGAAAGAAACTGTATGCCACAGGAATGAGGCAAAAGAATCAGTTTCAGGTATGTTCAGCTCTCAAATATGCTTTGGACAAGGAAATATTGAGTGTTAGTAATACGCAGAAACTTTGCAAGGGGAAAGAAAACGTTTATGTACCTGAAATACACTGATCCACATATACTGTAAGAATTAACTTAATCGTTACAAGCTTTTGAGTTAGTTATTATTAAATTCAGCCTTGGGTCTTTGCACTTTTCCTCTTGCCTGGAATATTCTTATCCCAGATATCCATATGGCTCTCTCCCTTAATTACTTCAAGACTCTGCTTAAGTTTCACCTTCTTGGAAAAGCCATTTCTTACCCTCCTTTCTTTCACCTTCTCTCTTTCTTGTTTTATTTTTCTTAGAGCACTTACAACTACATGATGTATATATTTGTTACCTGTCTCCCCACTAAAATCTTGGTTCCTAGAGAGCAGTGTGGTGTCACTCTTATTCACTGCCACACCCTAAATGCCTAGAGCTGTGGCTGGCACATAGGAGGTGCTTGGTAAATCTTTTTTTTTTTTTTGAGGAAGATTAGCCCTGAGCTAACTACTGCCAATCCTTCTCTTTTTGCTGAGGAAGACTGGCCCTGAGCTAACATCCATGCCCATCTTCCTCTACTTTATATGTGGGACGCCTGCCACAGCATGGCTGGCTGAGCAGTGCCATGTCCGCACCCGGGATCCAAACCAGCGAACCCCAGGCCGGCGAAGCAGAACGCGTGCACTTAGCCGCTGCGCCACTGGGCCAGCCCCGGTAAATCTTTACTGAATGAAAGAATGGCTCACTGGCCCCATTCTGCAGTTGAGAAAATTAACTTGGAAGTTCAGTGATTTGCCTAGGACACAACCAAAGTGATGGAGTCGGGATTTGAAACTGGATCTTTTGGACTGTCACATTGTTTCAATTATTCTGTATGACCTCTCTACAAACATTTCAAATACGTCTGAAGGGCAGTGTGACATAGCATCGGCTTCAGAGTCAGAAGGGATTTCAATCCTGGCTCAGCCAGTAGTGAGTTTCCCACCTTCTTCAGGCTGTGTAACTCTCTATGCCTGTGTCCTTTTTGTAAGATGAGAATATCTACCTTGCTGGGTTGCGGAGATTAACAAGTATAACATCTGGCACCTAAGTGATTCTTGGAGAAGGGAAGGTGACACTACTGAGGTCGACAAAATAAATAAAGGAAAGAGGTGTTAGGAAGGCGGTGGAAAGAGGGAGAGGCAGGGGAAGGAAAGGCGAGAACTTCAGTGTATTTGACTTTCCTGAGGGCTGGAGGATGAACGGACGGCTTCTTGGTTAAGAGAAGAAAACCCAGGCAGCTTTTGTGAAGAGGGATGACCTCTAAGAGGAAATTTATGAGGCACCATTTTAACAATGGATGACAGCAGCCAGCCAGCAAGGGACTCCCTAGGTACCACGGTCCCTCAAAATGAACAAACACTTACAAAGTTGCAGTTATGTAAGGTGAATAAGTCTAGAGAGCTAATGTACAGCATGATGACTCTAGTTAATAATACTATATTGCAGACTGGAAATTTACTAAGAGAAGTAGATTTCAGGTCCTCTCACCACACACACATACACACAACTATGTGAGGAGATGGATACGTTAATTATCTTGACTGTAGTAATCATTTTACTACGTATATGTATATCAAACATCACACTGTAGACCTCAAATATATACATTTTTATTAAAAATATAATAATGAAACATGTGTCTTGATCTTTCATGATAAAATGAAGAAAATCAGGGTTAGATGTTAAAAATATATCCTACATTGAATCGTACACTTTAAAAATGTACATTTTATTTCATGTGAATTTCATCTCAATGAAAAAAATACCAGGAGAAAAAAATGGTTGAACCCACAGAACGTTTGTAGTAATTTAAGTCCCTGAAAGTGAGGAAACTGTGAGCTTACATCAAAGGCGAAAAAAAAAGACTGACTTTGGAGAACATTTCAGGAAGAAGAAAGGACTGGCTTGATGGGAAGCCCTCTGTGGTGATTACAGAACAGGCACAGACGCCTTTGTTCCTTCCCTCAGGAGGTCCCACGGAACCAGGGTGGGGCACAACACATATATTCAGAATCCAAAAGCTGGGCCTGTGTTTTGATAAAGATTATTTTACCCTTTAACTTCTGAATATATCTAGAAACACTTACAATAAACAAAAATATTTGCTTAATAAAATTCCTTTATTTAAAAGCCAAAATTGTGGAAAATAAGGACTATTTTCCTTCTTTCCCTCCAAAATTTCAGGATGGTTTTCTTGAATCTTCTTTAGGGCCCAGGAAGAAAGAGGGCACAAGGTAACTAAGGTGGAGTAACAGTGCAGGATGGCTGAGACTCTTGTTATTGTTTGTAGGGATTTGGGGGCAAGAGGAAGCTGGAGAAGGATGGAAAAAGGAAGCTGAAGACTTCCTGTGCAGCTGTGACAAAAGAAGCCAGGGAAAAGCCAGACAAGGGGACAGTTGCTTTTGTGAAGAGGAGATGAGAAAGAGTCAACTCACTTGAGGTTGCTCTAAAAGAGAAGGGAAAAAAGAAAAAGTAACGGCAGGAGACAAAATGCCTAGACAACAGCCACTTAGAAGCAGACTCCAAGTCTCAGAAGTGGGAATTCAGGAGGGAGGGAAAGCGACAATCAGTGACTGCCCACCATCAAAACATCTTATGGCTGAAGACTCTGCTGTGTAGGGAAATCAAATGACCAATAATGGTAAATGTAGTACAAAGGCCTGACAGTATCAAAAGGCCTGGTATGGAGACTCTTCAGAAAGGTGAAGTACAAATGGATTTAAAGACAAGAGGTCTGGGCTGGAGGAGAAGGAAGTGGGCTGTATGAGTGTTGACTGGCAGTTTTTTCTCCAACATCCTGCCTTCTCTATGATATCATTTTAAGCTGGTCAGCTAGCCCCTGTGGCAGTTAAGTGGGGTCATGAAGTGACTAGATTTTGACCAATGAGTATGAGTAAAAATAGTACGTGCAACTTCTTAGTCTTGTTTTTAAAAGAAGTGTCTTTTCCCCCATTTCTTTCTTACTCTCTACCTACTGGCAGGAATTGAACATAGTGGCAGGAGACCAAAAGCCAGCCTTAAACACAAGATGGAAATTGTGTGTTAAGTATGGTAGATCAACAGGATAGAAATAACCTGAGTTCCCAAAGTGGAGGAGCTGCTTTCAGCCGTGGGCTGCTTATGATAGACCCCTAAGTTTAGGGAGAAATAAACCTCCATTTTGTTTAAGCTACATAATCAGCTTAAGCATAAATTATATTCTATAATGCAACTAAAGCTATTGTTATTGTTATAGCAGCCAACCCAATGCAAGCATACCAAAGAAAAAAGTATTTAAATGTATGCTTCTCTTTAATATATTGTTTTCTAAAAGGACATATTTTGACTCTTACAAAATGTACAGACCCAGAACTAACCCATCAGGAGATCTATAAAGCCAAGTGAGAATTAGGGAGGCTCAACTGAATAATAACATGGCGGAAAACATACCTACGAAAGAAGGGAAATGGGCTCCTAGAATTAAAAATATTTATTTGCAAGGAAGAACTTTTTGAATTCAATTTGAGACATACTCTTTTCTGATTGCCACAGTAACTTTAGAAATTACTTTGTTAATGTGGAAAATATGGCAGAAATATAGTAAGAAGCCTATTAGAAAGGAGATGTTTCAAAGTAGAATAGAAAGACCAGCCAAAGAGGGCAGTTCTGCCTGCCTTTCAAGATTTGTAAGAGTAGGGGAACGTGTTAAATGATCTGAAGAAAATTCTCTAAGTGGTAAAGCTGAAGACCTGAAGAGCAAAATAAACACTCTCATCTGTAGAAACATTCAACAGCACACACAGGTAGGAATATCAAGTGGGAAGTCAAAATAACAAGAGGCAGGGAATAAGTGAGAATAGGCAACAGGAGAAGCAAGATAAAGCAGGTGTGTGAAGTGTATGCATGTGCATATATGTGTGTGTACGTGCACACACAGGTATGATGACAAAAATTTGGTGAGACTGTTTAAAATATTCATTTTTTTTCAATGGTACAGACTATATCAAGAACAAGAAAAGATAGGGACAATGATGTGACCTTGTACAAAATTCTCTTGAATACAGAAATATTATTTGCAATGAAATAAAAATAAAACAGCTCAAACATCCCCTCATCTGAAAGACTTTCTTGGTCCATAGCCCTTTAAACAGTAACATTCTGCCTCTGTGCTGCTTCACACATTTTTCCTTATTCTACTGACTCATTTTATGCTTTACTGAAAACTGTTTGCCTCTTCTTTTCCCATCAGTAAAACTGGGAGTTCCTTGAGGGCCAGACCATGTTTTCTTTCTTTGTGTCTTCGATCTCAGCATATCAAATGAAAGAATACTTGAGGAAAATTGTGCCTTCTGGGAGGAAAGTGAGATGAAAAGCCAGAAAAGAAAGCTAGAATTGGCATCAATCGTATTTCAAAAAAAAGGATCAAAAGAGGCAAGCAGAACACAAATAATAATAGTTTGGTAGGAGGCCTGCAGTAAAAGCGGCCAACAACAGCTGTGGCCGGACAAGATTCAGCGTAACACCCAGGACTGCAGTGATCCAAGACTGCTTCCCAAGGACTCGTATTTGTTTAGTTTTGCTTCTGATTGTTAGCTTAAGATGTATCATAAGGTGATCATAGTCTTATGCTCTTTTACAATGGGGAAAGAAATTAAGAAAAGGTAAGACAAACAAGGTTACCTATGTGGTAGTCATTTCTCTCCTAAAGGGAAAATTTGAAGAAAAGCAGAGTAGAAAGAGGTTAGCTAAAGAACTGATCATCATATATATATATATATTTAAACATATATTAAACATATCATACATGTATATATCACACACACACACATATATGAAAGAGAAGATAATATTGGAGGATATGGATGGTAAAAAAAAGCTTGAGGCAATTTAATCCATAGGCAACTTTGACATTTTGGTTGCAGAAAATAATTATAATATAATATCCTTCAGATAAACTTCATCTATGAAAATACATGAGCATCCATTGAATGAGGGGGCACCTTATAAACACCAAATGTAAGCTATCAGCGGTTGCATTTATGGGCTACCAATATTAACACTACCCACTATGGGTTTACATTAGAGAATATAATGGAAAGTGCATCTCAATTTATCAAGGGTGTGCTTGCAATATTTCACAAATTCTATGGCAATATTCAAATAAAAGCTTTTCTGCTTTATTAACCTTCTACACAATTCTTAAACAAAATAAACATTTATGTAGTGTTGATTTGAATAAAGTAATCCATTTGGAAGTGATAGACATTTATGAGACACTAATAAGTGCTGAATGGTCTACCCTATCAACCCCATCGGACATATCTTTATTCCTGATTAAGTCGTATTTTAGTATCTAGAGCAATGATTTTTCAATCTTTTCAAGACTGAGGCTCCCTTTTAATCTCAAAATTACCATTTCCCACATTATCTTTTAGTTGGGAAATACATGGGGAAAAAGCAACTTTGAACTTGTAATTATTTTAAGTGAATATGTTTTATTTAACTTAACAGCATTTGCATAGATTTCCCCAAAAATGGGAAATTAAAAATACTTATTCACATTATAGACCATGTTTCATTCTTTTTTTTTTTTTTCCTTTTTTTGAAGAGTAGATGATCAAGTAACTTCGATACTTTTTGGAAGGTTTATACAGACATAAGCTCCAGCTGAATCAAATTAATCAAAAAGAAAAACTATAAAAATTTAAAGTTCTTATATGCTTTATCCTGTAACATTTTTAGAAAACCATGTAATAAGTATTAACTACAAAGCCACTTTTAATTATAATTTTAAAAACATTTTGCAATTAAATATTTTTGCTCATGTGGTATGTAAATCCCTAAAAATAGGAGAAGAAAAACGTATTTCCTTTGGGTGCCCATTTCAGATATATGTCCTCCATCTGAGAATTTTGCTTTGATTTCTAAGCCTTACTCTTACTAACAGTCTGTTCCTCCAACCAGAGTAATAAGTTTAGCCTAATTAATAATTAAATGAATGACTTCACTAGTAAGTTTGAAAACTCTTTAAACTCTTTATCCTTGGAATTCCTAAGTGCTTCTGACTTAGGTGGTTGTATAAGCGATTCAGTATCTTTATCTGATTGAGCTAGCAGAGAAATACCCCAGGTCAAAATGACCTATATTAGGATATTTGCGAGCGAATGAACTCCAGGATATCAGGCAAGAATTCCTGAGCCACCAACTCTTCTTTTTGATAATGCTTGACATTGTGTGTGTAGAACTTCATAACTGATCTAAAAAGACATAGTCCCTCTTGATTGATTTTGCCAGCAGCTATGAGGTACAGTATGGGGTGGGGGGGAATCACACATGGCCCCTAACCACTCAACTCACCAAGAAGCGCCCTTTGTTCCCTAGGCTCACCGATGTAAGCAAAATATTTTGTGGTAGCAAAAAGAGCCAATGTGATTCCATAGCTGTAATCTTCAGATTGTGTGAATTTGACTCAAAAAGAGTTTAGGTAAGAAGAAAAAATACCCTGTGATTTTTAATTTCACAACTCAATAAATGGAAAATTAGGACATAGAAGAAGAGATTTTCCTATAGTAAATCCCTCATCTACTTTGCATTCTTCTAGGAACAATTTTAGGTAAACTCATAAATTAGAAGAGATTTGTCTTCAGTTGCTTTTTTGTTGCTCTTTTTCTTGAATTGTGGATTATTCTATAATTCAGATATGCAGACTACTGGGGTTCCATGTACCTTCTATTAGAAACAAAGTCACTCACAGTACCTTGGGTGTGACTGACAGCTTTATGACTCTAAAGCTCTAATATTAACCATAAGAATGGGAAGGGTGGGTCTAAATGAAATGGAATGTGTTCCTGACATGTTACAGCACTTTTGAATGCCTCCTAAACTCACACCACATAAATCACAGCATTCATAAGGATAATCCAGCATAATCCTGCTCTATACTTCTTTTTCCAACCTTTAACACATTACCCAATCATTCTTTAAGTCCAACTCAAAATTTGGTTCTCCTAATAAACCCTCTCTCATTCACCCCAGAGCAATCCTCATCCTTGTGAAGGCTATTATTTCCAGTAGTCCATTATCCTTCCACATATATAATTTGCTATGTTTGGCTGTGGATGGGGGAAGAGGTGAATGCATAGCAAAGATTTCCTGATGCTGGCTGTACGATTATATGAAATGGTGTAATCGGTGTAAATGGCCATTTGTTTAGTTCTTGGGTCATATGGTCTTCCTGCTACTACTGCTCCACAATAGCAAGGGTGTCTAATTTTGTGAATTTCATAGAGTTCAATTAAATGACAGTACTATCCAGGTGTTAGTAAATATTAGCTGATGTTAATGACAATGACAGCCACATTAATAAGATAATATACTTCAGTTTCCAAGAGGGGAGAAAAAACACTCATAGTTTTTCAAGCAGCTGCTTGAAGACAGCACAGCAAAAGACCTGTCACTACTGTGTTGAAAAGTCAGAGATGGAATATTTTTCTTGGTAGGCTGTGTGTGACTATGATCAGTGTACACAGATCACGGAACACCACATGCTTTGAAGTATGTTTTTCATTTAGTTACTTGTCCTCTAGCCAGTTCCTGCAGCTTGGAAGAACGGACAGCGTAGCCATCAGATCCTGATTAGAGCTAGCCTGCGCCAATGGAGGAGGATGCGGCGGATCCAGCAGTCAGTCTGGGGCTGAGCCTGATGTTCACACTCAGATCCTACTAACTGAGCTAACTGACCACAAATCATACAAAAGCTTACAGAAAAAAAGCTTCGAAATAGTTGAGGAACATAAGAGAAAAGCTGGATTATTATTATTATTATTTTAAACATTGGCACCTGAGCTAACAACTGTTGTCAATCTTCTTTTTTTTTTTCCCCTCCCCAAATACCCCCAGTACATAGTTGTATATTTAAGTTGTGGGTCCTTCTGGTTGTGGCATGTGGGATGCCACCTCAGCATGGCCTGACGAGCAGTGCCATGTCTGCACCCAGGATCCAAACCAGTGAAACCCTGGGCCGCCAAAGCGGAGCGCGGGAACTTGACCAGTCAGCCACAGGGCTGGCCCATGGATTATTTTCTTTTAAATATTTAAATAAAAAATATCTACAAATTATCACCCAAATTCTTTTTTCATTTCATTATAGTGAATGGCATGTAATTCTTTTTTTCCCCAAATTCTTACAGTTTTAAGAATTTGCAATGAGTTAATATTTATGAAAATTAAGCAGATATCATTTTATCAGTTAAACACTAAAATTTTATGCCCAGGGCATTCGAAAAAATAAAAGTGCAGAAAACTCTAAAAACACAAAAAACTTGTGGGTTTAAAAATAATCTTAGAGCTAATCCAGTAGTATTCTGGTAAACGTTTAACTGGCTCCGCACAAAAACACATACGTTTACTACAAATTTTATTTATATAAAGAATGCATAGCCCACGATTTACAAATAATAATAAAATAGAAATGCTCTTTATAGTAATTCCATTTAATCAAGTGATTCTCACAGAATCAACTGTTAATGATTTTTGCCTAATTTTTATATCCTTTGCCAACTTCTTGTTGCAATTGACAGATGAGTATAGTTTGGACATGAACATTAGTTGACACTTTCATTTAAGTAAACAAGTGAAAGAAAAATGAAACATCGAAACGTTGAAACTTCACTCATTCCTCAATGACGTGAATGACTTCTTTGCTAGGTAGAATAATAATTTTTGACTACTAGAAGAATATTTATGCATAATGTAAAAGCGACAAAAATGATATAACTTTAAGTTTAATTTGTGTTATTCACATTTTTTTCATTGCTCTTGAGTCTACACAATCTACAAAACTATAAATTGATAGCCCTGATGTGTGGTGTTGGCCAGTTTCCATGGTGTAAATACCCCAACTATGGCTGATGAATTAAGTTAATATAATTTTTTATGAGAATGACTCAAAGTACTAAATAAACATACAGGCGAAAGTAAAAGAACTATCAGATATGGGTAAAACAATATTTTTAGAATTTCACTGTTTTGACGGTTATAACTGATATTTTCACCCATTCATCCAAAAGTCCTTAAACTTTTGGAAAAATGAACGCAGGTCAGACAGTACTCCTATACACGCTCCTCCACACATGCATAGGTCTATTATTCAGGAATTAAGGCAAGTGACTTTGCTACTCTATACAAAATACTATTTTGAAACTCGGAGAACTAATTGATTACCAAGAATAACCATAAAAATAATGTTTAAAAAATCTTTGCATATGGCATAGCATTTAATACTTTGGCAAGCATCTTGTGGTTTTGTAAATATTATCTAAATAGTATAGAGGTAATATTTATAAAAAGAGTTAAAAGCAAAAGCAAGTATGTTAAATTATAGGTGTTTTTACTTTTTAGGCAAGACAAACAAGAGCTGTACAATGAAGACTTTAATTAAATCATTTGATGATTTTATAGTTAGAAAATTAAATCACACCCACTTAGATTTTTGCCAGTGTTAAAATCAAGCCTAGATTATGAACTGCATATCAGAAAAGAAAAAGGTTTCATTGAGCAGGTCCTCTGAGGCTTTCATAGAAAGGCATATGGTTAAGAATTCAAACACTGGAATGAGGCTGGCCAGAGTTTGAATCTGGTTCTGCCACTTACTAACAGTAGGACCTTGCAAAAGTCACTAAACTTCTTTGAACTCCAGTTTCATCATCTGTAAAATCAGGATTAAAAGTAATACCCATTTCCTAGGATTGCTGTGAGAATTAAATGAGTTAACGCATGTAAAGTGTAGCAGTAAACATCACTTTTTAAAATCTCACATTTCTTTAACCATTAGAAAAGAAACCCCCTCTTCTTATGAAATTACAATTTCTGATTCTGTCTCTTAACCAGCAACTAGGAGATGCTAACTGGAACAGCAGCGATTCATTTCATAATGCATATTCTTATTTATACCCATTTGCTTGCTGTCTGTGCTGTGTGCCTGAGCCAAGCACGGGCCTCCACCCTGCAATGCTTTTCTTGCTACTCCTTTTCCTTTGCTAATCCCATATTCTGAATATATAAGTATACATTTCAGTCTATTGACTGCATTATCTTCTCTCTCCCTCCCCCCTCCCTCTCTTTGACTTTTAAGACTCAAATTACTATCCATTTCTTCTAGTAAATTGTCCTTGATAAATGCCAAAGAAAAATTTCCAGAAATACCTGTGCCAACACTTGTTTCTCTGTTGTGGTATTTACACAAAAGTCACACTTTGTTGATGTTCAGATTGTGCCTAGAGCTAGGGAGAATAAGTCCAAAAGACATCAAACGCTTGCTATGACTATTTCCCATAAATCCTATCTGGGAGTGCACTCATAAAAGCTCTCACGTTTCCATTAAGATGGTCTATAAGAGAGCTCTGTAAATGGCTGATGCTAATGAGCCTACGGATATTTTTAAAGCCTGATGTGGTCAATCAAAGGGAGGTGGCTGCCAAGACACCCCTTCTCTGTAGCTCTGAAGCACTTCCTGCAGGGAAGTGGGCCTGGCTGGAAGGTGCCACAATGCCCAGTCTTACTCCCTTAGTCATAACAATGTCAGCAATTCTTCCCTGCTTCTTTTGCTCTGAAAAGAATATACCACTCAGAAAAAGACGAAGTGGTTTAGCTTCAGAAAAATCTAAGAGGACGAAGTTCTGATTATCAGCCATGGCATTTTTTGTTTTTTAAAGATTTTATTTTTCCTTTTTTCTCCCCAAAGCCCCCCGGTACATAGTTGTGTATTTTCAGTTGTGGGTCCTTCTAGTTGTAGCATGTGGGATGCTGCCTCACCATGGCTTGATGAGCGGTGCCATGTCCGCGCCCAAGATTGGAACCGGCGAAACCCTGGGCCACGGAAGCAGAGTGCACGAACTTAACCACTCGGCCACCAGGCCGGCCCCCCAGCCACGGCATTTAAATACAAAAGTTTACGATACCAACACATGAAGGAGTTAGTAAGTAAATACAGCTTATTCACTTAGAATTCAACTCATGTAATATTTACTGAGCTTCTCTCATTTAAAATGGAATGTATGCACTATTTTATTAATTAGCAGTAGACGACTATATTTTCTGAATTGGATGCAAACTCTTAGGAGATGTTTACAGAAGTCTGAAAAGTGACGCTAGAATGAGAAAGATTGATAATGCTGCTTTCAACAATAATTATGGGAAACAATATAATATAATGGTATAAAAGTAGAGGATCCAGAATCAAACTGATGTAAGGTCAAAAGCTGGCCCCACTACTTATTAGCTTTGTGATTCTTGGCAACTGCTTAAATTCAGCATCAGCTGCTTCATAGGTTGTGCTAATTAAGTAAGACAATGCATGTAAAATGTAAAGCAGTCCCTTGCATTGAATGTTTAATGCAAGTTAAATAAATGCCACTTATTACTGCTACAATTATTATTCTGCACCCTGATGAGATTTTAGGACTAATGCTGGCAAGATTGGAAAGAGTATACTCTGGAAATTCTTATTTCTACAGCTGCTGTGGTTGAATTTCATGATGTCCCCTGAATAATGTCCTATCCCCTAGACCAGCAGTAGCAAACAGGTAGTTTGCTACTTGTTAAACAGGTAGTTAAACTGAATATAGCCTCAAGAAGAATTTCATCGGGTTAGATAGGTTGATTATTATTATTACTCTTCACTATGAAGCCTTCTAGGAAGGTGTGCTCTAGTCCCACCATGCCCTCTTGTCATATGCCTGGCTACTTTCTCACAGTTCTAAGACTTGCCTGGATCTGACGATATCTGGATTTGCATCCCTAATCTTTTCCAGCTTCTTTCTCCACTCTACCAAAAACATAGCTATCACATGTCTCTTTCCTCTGGAGACCTACTCTCTGTATAAGTAGTTTTCCAGAATAGCTGTTAATAAAATTTGCCTTGTTCCTCATTAGAAACGTCATCATCATCATCATCATAGCTAACACTTTGGGGCAATTACTAAATATGAAGTACAATGCAAAGCATTTTGCCTGTATTTTCTCACTTAAGCCACCATCAAACTTAGAATGTAGGTACTATTTTTTTTATCAGTATTTCTGGACGAGGAAACCAAACATCAGAGCTATTCCATTACTTGCCTCTGAGTAGACAGCCTTTGATGAGAATCTAGGCAATCTGGGTCCAGACATTACATTTTTAACTACCAGATGGACTGCCACCTATATGTGGATTTTAATAGTCATCCCAAAGGGATTACATTAATGGTGGGAATTTCAGTCATGTGGTAGAAGATATTTTAGGGTAAATATAGCCTCTTAAAATATACTGCCTAAATGCCTGTACATTCTGTTGACAAGTAGGGTTGACCTCACTAACAGTAAAACACTATTAGCACATAAATGAGACAAATGTAGATATTTAGTTTTATAAATAAAATTTCATGATATCAAATGACTGTGCATTTAAAAAATGTTCCAGATAAATCATTCCTTTTATTTATTCATTCTTTTGTGATTTTCTTTAGAAATTTTCAGTTAGAATATTCCTTTGTGGTAATGAGATGTTCCACAGTGAACACGTACACATTTCAGCTAAAGACAGCTTTAAAGATAATTTTTTAAAATTATTGAGTACATGAATATTCTATTTATTTCTCCAATTTTTCACTGTCAATAGACCAACAAACACAACTTCTTACTCCAACCATCATTATTTATTTTACTCATTCCTATATTATTAAACTTTTTTTTTTACAGTTCCAATATACTATACTTTGAGTGCATTATTTATTTAATCAAGATATCCCTCCCCAAAATCAATGAAAATAATTCACCTGATTTTCATTATTTTGGTATGGAATTTATAAGCTAAAAGCACCAAGTGGGAAAGTCTATTGGACTCACATAGAGGTACACTAATAATATACAAGCAGACACGTTGAAAACACAAAGATATCCTCAAATATGATATTATAAATAACCCAAGCAAAAAGGACTATAAGAGGCATATATATTTGGAGGGAAGAAGGATTACCTCAATCTTATGCAAGTTATAATTTGAAAATCAATCTATTCTCACATTTTCCAAATGACAAGACAGGTTAAATGATTTAACCCCAGAGCTCCTTGTAACAGAACTAAAACTAGAGTGAAGATCTCCTTTCTCCTAAGTTGTGGCTTTTTCAATGACAACAAACTGAACGAATTTGCAGTACAGTCCTGTTCTCATAAATTCAACTGATGCACTAGGGGAAGAAAAATCATGGCAAACTTATTTTCTTTCACAATAGCTCCCAAACACAAGCGACCACTTCACCGATGATCAGCTGAAGAAACAATATTCTCTTTTAACATCATAGGGGGAAAAATAAGCTTATGTAAGACTTACTGTATATATAGTGTAACAATGTATTGTGTATTTTATAAGCACAAGAAGCAATTTCCAGGGGTGATTTTTCTAAATGTCACTGGAGAGCCTAGAGCCTAACACCTGGTGAAGATATGGCTTCCTACATTTTTGGACATAGGCAAAAAAGGTGTGTGAGAGGATTTCAGGAAAACATTTGACAATGTCATTTGGCTAACACTGTGGACAAGATGAAGGCTCTGAATGAATATCTTAAATTTAGTTCTACTCAACGACCAAATTTGGCCTAGAAGTTTCTAACGTGCTACAGGGCTCTTCTGCCTTTCCTTATTAGGAATACAATGGTAAACAAAACAGGTATGGAAGATATACCATAAACAGATAAACAAATAGTTGAAAATTATATTACGTACTATGAAGAGAAAAAAAGAGTGCTGAGAAAGAAACAATGGGGATGAGGATGGTGGAGGTGCCCCACAGACCTTCATCCCGAGTGAAAGGTATGCAAAACTTGTTAAAAATTACAAAATATTTCAGACTTCCAGAAAATAACATGTACTGACTACCCATATTTAATGGATGTTAATATTTTGCCATATCTACTTCAGATTACTCCTTTTATAATTAAAAAATGAATAAAAATAAATAAAAGTGAGAAAGTACAGCTAAAGCACCCTCCGCCTATTCTTATGCATATTTTACTTCCATAAAATATGGTATTGTTCAGTGTGTTTTAATTATGTAAGGGCCATCACACTGTAGTCTCGCAACTTGCATATCTCACTCAACAGTATATACACGTAGACTCGGCTATTCAGTTCAATCTGTTATCCGTTTTATCATTATACGAACAAACCACAGCTTAGCCAATCCTATACTGATGGATAATTAGTCTTTCTTTTAACTTTTCACTACTAGTTTCCTAGGAGATCGAACCATCTGATGGTTCAGTGCCATGCCAACATTATGAGAGCTCCTGCTTCAGCACGTGCTTGTCAATACAAGACACTGTCAAACTCTAAAATTTTGTCAATCTGATGATATGACATGTGTGAAACGCGTCTCCTCTCAATTTTAATTTCCCTAATTCTTAACAGAATTGCACATCTGCTCATAATTGTATTAGCCTTTTTACTCCGTGTATTATCTGTTCGTATTCTATGGCTATTTTTTTTTTTTTTAAAGATTTTATTTTTTCCTTTTTCTCCCCAAAGCCCCCCGGTACATAGTTGTATGTTCTTCGTTGTGGGTCCTTCTAGTTGTGGCATGTGGGACGCTGCCTCAGCGTGGTCTGATGAGCAGTGCAATGTCCGCGCCCAGGATTCGAACTGACGAAACACTGGGCCGCCTGCAGCGGAGTGCGCGAACTTAACCACTCGGCCACGGGGCCAGCCCCTCTATGGCTATTTTTTATTGCATTAGTTCTCCCTTATTTTTGTACGAGTTCTCTTCATATTCAAACACAAATTCCTTGTCAGTTAAGGAACTGCAAATATCATCTTCCACTCTGTAGTTCATCTTTTCACTTTCTTAATGGCATATTTGGTCATACACATGAGTTTAATTTAATGTAATCAAATATATCATATTTTCTTATGATTTGTGCTTTTGCATCATACCCTGACATAAAGATATTTTCCTGTATTCTTTCTACAAATTTTGCAGTTTTGATTTTTTTTACATTTAGTTATTTAGTTCATTAGGATATTATTTTAATGTATGGTATGAAGTAAGGTCTAATTTTATCTTTTTCAAGGTGGCTGGCCAGTTGTTAAAAGGACATTTGTTAGAACAGTCCTTCCTTTCCCAACTCATTTTCAATGTCTCCTCTGTCACATACCAAGTTGCTATTTAAACGTGGGTCTGTTTCTAAGCTCTCTATTTGTTCACGTGCAGTCTGTCTGAGCTAATTCTGTGTTTGAACTAGCATAGCAATTTAAGTATTGAAATATGTTAGAGTAAGCACACTCTCCCCTTTCCTTATTCTTTTTCAAAAGTGTACTTGATCAGTTTTTAAGCCCTTGACCCTTGCACAGAAATTTTGGAATAAGTTGGACCTACACATATTTTTTAATGTATTAAATTAAACATTTAATTACATAAAAATGTGGGGAGTAGCACAGTAAACCCCAAGTTTCAACTTTTTTTCAATCTCACTTCATCTTTCTCTCTTTTTTTCTGCATTATGTGAAAGCAACCCCAAGATATCTATCATTTCTCCTGTAAACGATTTTCTGTAAATTTCTGTAAGAAAACATTTCCTGTAAATTTTTCCATACATATCTCTAAGAGATGAGGAGCGTGGACCTGCATGCCTTGGATGGGGTGATCAGGGACACTATACTAGAGAGCTGATATTTTAAGCTGAAACATGAAATATAAAGGCTCAGTCATGGGAAGACTGTTCCAGGCAGGACCTTAGGGAGAGAAATGTTTGTTATGTTCAAAGAACTGAGTAAAGGTCAGTGCGGCTGGAGTTTGGAGATGGAGGGAAGACAGGAGAGGATGTTGGGAGGGGAGCAAAAGCTCTATCATATGGGGCTGTACAGGGTTTTGGAGGCCACAGTAATGAGTACAACTGAAAGCAACTTAAGGATTTCAGTAGGAAAGTGATGTGATCAATTACACTCCTGTGCAGAGAAGAGGCTGAGCTCTGACCTGAGAAGCAGCAGAGAGAGCCGCTGGAAGGCCCCTGCAGCAGTCCAGGAGAGAGATGAAGGTCATATGGACTTGTGCGGTACAATGCAAATGGAGATAAGTGGACAGATTTGAGACATATTTATAAACACACGACTGAGGGAGAAAAAGCAAATAAGAAGACAAAAACAGAATTTAAAAAATCTCAGTAGGCTGAAATGAAGACCTAAATCTAATAAGTTGCCATTTATTAAGGCTAAATGTAAGGTTCTGATCCTGAATTTCAACCAAACCAAATAACTAAATGAACTGTACTTATATAATGTTAGTGATCTGACTTGGTAATGCCTTCTTTTTCTAGCTGATTCGAAGGATGGTGAAGGTGAAAGCAACTTGGATTTCCTCAAGTGTGTTATACAGCTACTGCATAAATAGCTGTACAGCATCCAATTAAACAGTGATGTTTCTGCCTGGGAAAGCTATATATAAGCAAATGAAAACGGAAAGCTACATGTTAGGAATACGTAATTACAGTGGGACCCTATTTAAAACACAGTCCACCATTACATGTATTCAGATTCAAAAACTGATAAATCAGGATTCTGATATATCATAATGACATCCATCAAGATCATGAATGACAGAGTTAGCTTGTAAATTGGTATTTATTTCCACTAATGTCCATGCCATTATGAAGTCCTACAATAAAAGCATCTTCATTTTTTTTTTTACTTTATATGGTTTAGTTGTACTAAAAAAAGACAATCTTTACAAAGCTAAGTGTTATTTATCAAGAATTTAACAGTAATTGAACCAGTACTAGTCTGAGTACTGAGAATACATGCTTAAGCTCTATAAATCTCCAGAAGAGATAAGGTGTGTGCACAAATAGCTCCAATGTAAAACAGAATACGGTAAGTATTGGCGAAGTGCTAAAGCGCTGTTGGACTGTAAGTTTCTACAGAAACTGGATCATGTGTCACTTACTTTTATATTTCCAGCTCCTAGTACTAGTGCAGTGAATGGCAAATAGTAAATGCTTAATAAGGTCCATTCATTCATCCATTTATGCAGATATTTATTGAATGCTTACTAGATGCTCAGCATACAAAGACCTAGTTCCTGCCTTTAATAAGCTTACACACATTCCTTCAAACCTCGTTTTGAGTGCCCTGCTTAAAGGTGGAAGGTAAGGACATGCGGATAAGGATAAATATGAAAGATGAGAAGGCAAGGAGACCTGCTGTATATGAGGTAGGAAGGGGAGTGACTTGAAGAGTCTGATAAACACTCAGTGCTTTGACATGGAAGAGACAATCAAATCAACTGGACAGTGTCCAAGTAGGATGGTTGTGTGGCAATCACGGGCAGCCGAGTTTGAAAAGACACAGTTCTGTCATTTTCTCCAAAACTATTTTAAAGTTTTCAGATGTTCTGAATAAAAAGGGAATATGGAGTGAAGGATAGGGGAGGAAAATGGTTGAGTCCTGGCCTCTAAAAAAACAAAAACACCTGAAATAATGGAGCAAATGGTAAAGGGTGGAAAGATACGTAAAGACAAGTGATGGGTGCTATGTTGGGGAAAACAAGAGGATGATGTAAAAAGTGGGTAGGAGGAGGAAGGAAGTGGAAGCAAAAGGGGTTGTGGTCTGAGTTTGGAACAGTGAAATTTGGTATGTCTGAAGTAGAGCTGTTCTATTTGTAAAAATATTCTGAGTGAGGCTGTGACATAAGCAGCTAAATGGAGTGGAGGGAAAGAACATGAGCAGAATAGAAGTGAAGACTCCAGGACAGAGGTGGTCAAGGAAATATGAGGCTAATGGTTCAATGAGCCATCACATGGCTACCGACATCATGGTTTAGTGGAAAATACTGGGATAGAAGCAAGATAGAAAAGCATTGCCAGAGTTTTGAATGTTAGTAAAACACCAGGAGACTCAGGCAAAGAGCATGAGTAGAATGAGAGACTTGGTAAAGTTTCCACGGAGGAGGAAATATTTGCTATGAACCTTGTAGCAGGTATAGAACTTTACTGAGGTTGGGAGGCAGAGAAAACATTTCAGCCTCAAGGATGATCTAAGTAAGGTCAGAGGAAGCATCAATGGTTAACTGTTTCTGATTCATTGTCTTGGATCTCTCAGATGAAATGCTCTGGAAACAATTCCATTGTATCAGTTAATGGGCTTTACAGTACAATCAAGTGAGTATTTTCTAAATGGACCACTAGCTCATATCTATCTTCCTTCACTCATAGTTCCTATATCTCCAACAAACTAAACTTACCACCTAATGATTCAACTGCTCCCTGTCTGGTGTTCGTGTTCAGTACAAACATGACCTAATATAGTAGATCTACAACTGGTTCCAGGTTTGATCCAACAAGCCCGGGCTAATTGGTTCTTTTCCAACATTAGGGGATGCAGAGAGGCTGGGGATCTCTTAATTTAATAATAATAGTAGCTTTTATAATAGCTTTTCAGAAGTGTTTTGACCTACGCTACTTATCTTCTCCTACTTGGCCTTGGCCTTGGCCTCTGACTTAAGATGCTATTTTGATCCTTGTTCTTAGAATTGTATTATCACAGAGTAGAAAAGAGCGTTTGAGGGTCATGTGATCCCACCTTTGCTCAATCAAAGACTTCCCCTGAAATTTCCATGTTCAGTTTCTGCCTGAAGACTCCTCTGTTGTTTAAAAAATCATGGATTCAGAGGTAGCCTGTTACATTTGTCTTTGCTATAGTAAGTTCTCACATTAATACCACAATGCTGGGTAAACAATCTGTCACTGTATCTCCAAGTTGTATTTAGTACTTGTAGTCTGTCATTTTGACATGTCTGAAAGCACCTACCACAGAGTCTGTAACATAAGATACACTAAATTTGTTGAAACTGAATCTAAATCCTCAACATATTTTAACTGCTTGTTAAAGAGAATAGATATATTGAATTATACTTCCAGTACAAAGTTTCATGTCAAAATTTGTTTTCTATTGATTCTTCATCTCTAATCCCATTATGAAATGTGCAGTCAGTGGGAGGGAACTGACACTGGAGAAAGGCTCTGATTTGGGTGCACACGGTAGCATATTTATGCCCCTGTGTATTCAGAGAGAAAAGGGAATGAAGGGAGAAAGGAGAAAGGAGGGAGGGACCATAGATCTTAACCTCAGCTCTTGGGTAAATTGTGAATACACCTCTGAATATTAATCTCTACTTTTATAAAATGGGTACAATAATGGCTCCTAATCACATAACAATTTTGGATATCAAATGAACTCAAGAATATGAAAGTGTTTTGTAAATTAGAAAATCTCATCCCTATGTAAGACATCCACTACCTGCTTTCACGTGCAATTTCAAGTATCTATGCTTTTACCTCTTGATATTTTCACTTCCTAAATGCTGTATATTTATTTGTGGAAACACTCTGTTTCAAGAAAAATAATGTGTTCCTTCTGGGAGGATGTTTCATCACGCAGCTTCTCATTACTCGTGTGAAGTGCCAAGAACCTTGAGAGGGCCGAAAAAAATCATTCCTCTCTAGCTTCTCTGTAGCTTTCCTTTTGACAGTGCTCAAGTACAGGCTCATTGGCTATAGAGCCACAGGGATTTGATAAAACAAAGCATTCCACAGCAACACAGAATCCAGCTGCTTCTATCTCAAAGTAAGTACAAGATATGACCTTGGTGGATTGCTGGTAAGCATGCTAGTTGCCTAGCAAAACTCAGAAGTCCAAGAAAAAAGGCATAATGCCTTTACTGATCTATATTTTGAAGCTTTTCATTTCATAATGTGATGTGCTACAAATGGAATATTTTTACATAAACCTTAGAATAGCGTGGAATTTTCTACTACCATCGCTGCTGACATGTACCAAAAAATCTTATCAATTTCTATATTTGTAATGATAACAAAATGTTATGTTACACAATATGTTAGCGCTCATAAAGCACTGAGTATATGGGGTATTTTAAATTTGAAAGATGAGCTCATGATGAGTGAGATTTAAATAGCCATATTTTAAAAAATCTCAATGTAAAACGAAATTTGGTTTCCTAATGTTACACAAATTTGACAGTCATCGAAAATCCTTCTTCACTCTAAGATAGGCAGTAATTTTTATTTTTGAAAGCAGAAAAACATATTAAAGAAATAAGATTAATCAATAATAACACTGCCAAAAGTTTAAGTCCATAGATTCACATGCAGATAATACCATGGTAGAGAAGTACATACTTTAATCTAGATAGAAAAATCAATAAAACATTTTCTAAAAATTTGTGTGTCAATTTTTGGACTAGCAAATAATCTGAAAAACATTTCTGGAATCAAGAAACCCTTCCAACTATTCCTCTCACATTGGTTAACATGCTCAGATCTTGTATACAGTAAATATTCTAGGTAGAAATTTTGTCTTTTGATTCCTTATTTTTTCCTCCCACTTTTTCTCCCTTTCCCTAACGTGAATATGGTGAGCTAAGCAGACTATTAAATAAAAAGGGCACTTTTTATTAAATCAATCATTTAATTATCTTTAAAAATCATCAAAAATCTCTGCCAGATTTCATTTAATACAAACTTAAATCATTGATTTAATAAACTATCCATTGTCAATTACCACTGATGATAAAAGATGAGCTGAAACATTCCAATAACTTCTCAATGTCATACAATATGTGTATTTTCTTCAATGGGAAAAATAATTTCTGTTGGACATAACTCATAGAAAAGTCTTAGTTGGCTGAAATATTGCATAGTTTAGCTGGTCATGCCATTCAATCTGCTGTTTGCATATATAAGCACAATCTAAACAATAGTTATTTTAGTTTAAATTTAAAATTTATTTGTTGTAGGATACATATAGTACTAACAAAAATAAAAATAAATAAAAATTAATAAATATGAATGCTCATCCTTCATTCTAATACCTCAACAAATGAAATCATTTTCAGTTTTTAGGGCACTTGACCATTCTTCGCCCTCATGCATTCTAGACTTTCCCTGACAGTACAGGTAAAATTTTGTGTTCTGCTTTTCTTAACATGATCTCATAAGCACTTTACATATTGCCATAAAGTCTTCATAACTATCAAGAAAATAAATTAATTGTGTAAGTTACCATAACTTAACGGATCATTTCCTCGCTTAGAAATGTTACCTTCCTCTTGTCTGCCCCAAGCCCTGTTTTTGGCACTACCGTCAAGCACCAGCATTTTTATTTACACAGTTTCCCCATTGTTTTTGATGTTTCCCCCTTCAGATAAATTCTCTGAAGTACAGACTTACAAATAGGAATATTATCATGGCTCTTATATTTCTAAAGTATTTTCTAAATTTGACTGCCATTGATAGCAATGTAGGTACCTACGATTTGCACTGTGACCTTCACCACCCCTTAGGTATTCGTATTTTTTATTGGAGGAAGGAGCACTAATTTCATGGAGATGAAACTTCTATGATTTCATACTAACGAAATCTCATAAGTATTGTTTAATCTGCATTACTATTACTATTGTTCTTAAATACTTTGAAATATTTGTTAATCATATTTCCTATTATGTAGATTATCTCTAGAGTTGTGTGTCTTAGTATTTATCTCAAAAATTTACGTGTGTGGTTTTTTTTTTGTTTTTGGAGGAAGATTAGCCCTGAGCTAACTACTGCCAGTCCTCCTCTTTTTGCTGAGGAAGCCTGGCCCTGAGCTAACATCCGTGCCCATCTTCCTCTACTTTATATGTAGGATGCCTACCACAGCATGGCGTGCCAAGCAGTGCCATGTCCGCACCCAGAATCCGAACTGGCAAACCCCGGGCCGCCGAGAAGCTGAACGTGCGACCTTAACCACTGCGCCACTGGGCCAGCCCCTATGTGTGTTTTTTATACTCTATCTGGAAAATAACCCTATACCATACTAATTGTAAATATTTTTTCCCAATATAGATTGTTTTACTTTTACTTTGAGCTTTGGTTTTTTTTTTGGTAGCAGATAAGTTTAATATTTTAATATTATTAAATATGTTAAGTATTTTGCAATGTGACTTTTTTCTGTTACTTCAAAGCTCAGATAATGGTCCTACCAAATGTCTGACAAATATGAAAGTTCCCCCATGATTTGATTTAAAAACATAGATATTTATCTGTTTAATCCATCTGGAATGCATTTTAGCATATGTTGGGAGATGTGGATCTAAATTACTTCCTTTTCAAACTTGCTAATACCCCAACCATTCATTAAATTCTCCTCCCATTTCCATTGTTCCATATGCTCTACTATTATACATATTAATTCTAATATACAACATGTTGAGATTTTTTATACTTTACTAGATCTAGTACAGAACCAAAAAAGTTAAATTATATCATTTTTTATGATTTGATATCTGGAATGGCTTTTCAACATTTATAGCTTCTTTTAAAAAATATCCCTTTATCATCATCAGCTTATTTTTCCAAATAGATCTTTATCATTCTATCACCTTCCAAGGAAATCCAGTTGAACATTTTATTGAGATGATACCCTTATACTTATAAATTAATGTGGAAAGCTTTAATAGCTTAATCTTTATATCCAGAAACATAACTTGTCTCTTCACTAATTCAAGTTTTTTTCTTTATTTTTTTGAGGAAGATTAGCCCTGAGCTAACCACTGCCAATCTTCCCCTTTTTGCTGAGGAAGACTGGCCCTGAGCTAACATCCATGCCCATCTTCCTCTACTTTATACATGGGATGTCTACCACAGCATGGCTTTTTGCCAAGCGGTGTCATGTCTGCACCTGGGATCCGAACCGGCGAACCCCGGGCCACCAAAGCAGAACGTGCGAACTTAACTGCTGCGTCACCGGGCTGGCCCCTCAAGTTTTCTTTTATAACTCACAATAAATAACGTTTTAAAGATATGTCCAGGGCTGGCCAGGTGGCCGAGCAGTTAAGTTCCCACATTCCGCTTCTTGGCGGCCCGGGGTTCGCTGGTTTGGATCCTGGGTGCGGACGTGGCACCACTTAGCAAAAAGCCATGCTGTGGTAGGCGTCCCACGTATCAAGTAGAGGAAGATGGGCATGGATGTTAGCTCAGGGCCAGTCTTCCTCAGCAAAAAGAGGAGGATTGGCAGTAGTTAGCTCAGGGCTAATCTTCCTCAAAAAAAAAAAAAAAAAAAAACAGATATGTCCAATAACAAAGGGTCAGAACGAAATCATGGAAAAGGTGAAGCTATTGGAGTGGGACACATATATATATCTAGGCTCAAATCCTGTGTGATCTTGGGCAAGATGCTTAACTTATCTGAGCCTCAGTTATTTCCTCTGTAATCTGAAGGTAGTAGCACTTCCAGGATTGCTGTAAAGAGTAGGGATAACATATATAAAGCTATTGGAGCATAGCCTGTTTCCAATAAACGTTAGCTCTGATCATAATTTTAAATATAACGTGCTTAGAACTTGACATTTTACAAAGTTCTTTCATGTGTATTATCTCACTTGCTCTGTTTGATCCTCAGGAAACTCCGTTACATGATAATGATGCTGTTGTTGTTATCACTATTAAGACCAAATAGGTAAACATTTCTCTTCTTTTGAATCAAAAGCACAAGCTTATTTCATATCATGCTATATGTAAATGTAATTGAAGATCATCATCACACAATGACCTTGTCCCTGAAGATCTGATGATTTTTTTTCTGCTATAATATTTGTAATTGCCTCTTCACTGTATTTCCTATTAGTTTTACTTGCTTAAAGGAATGCTGTTGATTTTAACATATTTCTTTCATTTTCAACAGTTTTGTTGAGTTCCTTATTACCTCTTAAAGATATGGTTAATTCTTTTGCTTTTCTGGGTTATCACATTTCCAAAATAAATTCTATGTTATGGAATCATGTATTAATAAAATCAGCTACTTACTGGAAAAATGGAAAAACTACGACTTGATATCTGTCTATCATGATATCATGATATATTAAAATCTTCCTGTTGGAAACATAAATTCAAGAAGATTATGTAGCTGTTACTAGTCAGTGTCCTTTGGCTTGTAGGTTGTATTATCTTAAGTATTTTTCTCACCAGTCCTTCAAATCTCACCACTCCCTGCCTGACAGGAAAGGGCTGATGTTATAGTGTGGCAGAAAAAGGACTCAAAGAGAAAGCATACGTCTGGTTTTTTCTTCTTTGTGGGCTTTAAATATCATCCTTGGGGATGAGAGAATAAAGGGATGAGAAGGGAGGAGGTATACACTGCACTGACGTGCTCACTGGGAGAGCTCTGCTGCTTTGCATCTCTTCTTAATGTGCGGCTGGCTGGGCGCTTTCTTATCATTACGTAGAGCTTCCTCTCCCAAACACACCCTTTTATTTTTGCTCCCAGAATATTGTTTCAACAATAGGATACATTTTTTATACCTGGCCTTGTCTTCCCTCATCTATTCCCAGAGTAGGGTGCTTCCTTGGAAAAGGAATGATAATAAATAATAAAATGTCATTTTTTCATTGAATCAGTTGGTTAACATGATCAAAATAATCCACTGCCCAAAGTGATCTAAGTAAGGGAACCCACTGAGTTGCTTCAAAACCATTTCATTTTTACCTAATCATATTTTGTTTTTAAATCAGTTATTAAAAAAAAAATAGCAATAAAGGTTAAAAAAAATGACCAAGATGAGACAATTATTTTCACTGTAGAACCAGAGAATCAGCTTCAGGTATGGTTTCCGTACTCACGGGGAAAATGATTAGAAGTGGATGGATTGACACTGTCCCCACTGTCAGCACTTTCACTGCTGGAAACTTCATCATCTGATTCCCGCACAGAGGAGCAGGGTGAGGAGCCGTCAATTTCTTCAAACTTCCTCTTTAAAATTCCACTCATAGCTGCAGCGCTGTCACATGTACCTGTAACAGGAGCGGGAGCAACGAAGCATTGAAATATTTGACCGCTGACTGTGTAGCCAAGGTCTCTGGAGTCATTTTTATGGGGCTTTTTATACATGAGCTGAGCTTTTCCTTGAAAGGATCACTAAGCAGTTTTTAAAAATATTTTCATATTAACAAAAGTGAAATTAAATTACATACCAGCATTTGACCATTTGGTTACCAAAATATATCAACTATTTGAGACACAGCTCAATGTAGACAATTGAGACACATTTTAATGTAATACCTCTATTCTTTTTTGTTGGCAAATTGAGAAAATCCACCCGAGTCCATGAAATTCTGTAACGAAAATAAATGCCAATGTCCCCCAAAGTCCTAAGTGATTACTCCCTTATATAAAATTCATCCAGAAGAAACACAGATAAGTATGAAAAAAAATCATACTCAAGTTTTAAAATGCAAGAAACCTAATTAGCTGAGCACAACAAAGTGCATGAAATCAGTTCTAAATTTTAAGTAGTTTCCATTTCAATATTGCAAAAAGGTGCAATGTGTCCCCATGATACTTCATTGCTGAAGATGTTGCCACTATTTTGAAACTTCCTGAGGGTATTTACCTGGGAGATAGCACTGACTGAGTGGGAAGGGTGAGGGGTGGGGAGTGGGCATCCTTTCTCCTAAATCCTTTCTCTAGAATGAATGGACTTTCCCCCTCTCCTTGGGCTGCCCTTTCTCCACCTTCCCCATTGACTTTGACATATGCACAGCCAGCTAAAGGGCATAAACTTTCCTTGCAGTGTAAGGATATTTTCAGGAATAAGCTATATATAAATTAGCTTAGACATATGTACATGGTCTTCCATTGCTATATTAGGTTAACTTAGCTGGAAGTATTATTACTAAGTCAATTCCATGCATTCCATCTTCCGTCTCATTTATGTCAGCTGATTTTAACTCTTATTTGAGTTTTAGAAGCCATTCGCTCCTTTTCCTGCCAGAATGTAGCCATCAGTCCCTGTTGATCAGGAGGAAGAAAGACCCTTAAACGATACTGATGTCCACTTAGTTACACTATCCAGGTACTGTTCTCAGAAATCTCTGAAATCACCCCTTCTCTGTGCAGATCACAGAGCAAGCAGCCTGCCCAGATCCCCTTAGCTGGGCCTGCTCTCCAAGCCCTAATTCAGAAGTTCTCAAAGTAGGATACTTGGATTAGCAGCATCAGCATCACCTGGGAGGGAAATTGTTAGAAATGCAAATTCTCAGGGCCCACTCCAAATCTACCAAATCAGAAACTCCCAGGGGTAGGGCCAGCACTCTGAGCTTTATGAATCCCTCCAGGTGGTTCTGATACACACTCAAACTAGAAGACCACTTGAATAATTTTTATTCTGCTCTCCAGTGGCTCTCTCCCTGGACTTTTCCTTACTTGAGGGTGTCCACACACCAGTGCTAGAGACTCACATAACCCTAGTCAAAATCTTGTTGGCCATCCTGGTGTGAGTTCTAGTAAAATTAAGTACAGTATTAGATGTCTCATAAATATTTATCATTAATTTCAATTTCTCCCACTTATCTAAGCACATGTTGAGTAACTGGTGTGTATATGCTTGACCCCTTTGGGTGGAATAGGAGATACAAAAGGGAATGAACATGTTACCTGCCCTCAAGGAGCAAACATCCACTGTGCTGGGCTCCACTGAATTGAAATACTCCCAAATTCATGTTCTACTGCCTTGTTTTACTAATCCATGTCTTTTGCATGACATATTAACAATGGAGATAACTGATGGCGATAAGAAAATATTGCATTGTCCACTCTTTTGAAAATAAAATCTCTATTCTGACTCTGATTTTACCACACTTCAGATTAGCATATTATTTTCTCCATCTTAAAGAGTGTGAAATGCATAAAATGTTCATGTATATCTGAGCAGGGCGAAGAGAAAAACGATATTTTAAGTAAAGTTCTTGAAATAAAAGTAGGACAGGATATAAATTTTAAAATGGTTCACTTCAAACCAGATGCAAAGTAATTCATGAGGGAGAGACTCCAAGACACAAAGTAATACAAGATGGAAACCCATGTTTAAAAAGTACATTTTTATAATAAGCTATTGCGATGGGAACAGTTAAAAACCATGTCCTTCAGCTCCATTTCCCAGCTCTCCTCCCCCAGCTTTCTTAGGAAAGGCGGATTTCTCAAGAATCAAAGACACTCAATTGGGCCACAGAGAACCATGTTTCAACACGGCGAAAGGTCGTACTTGGTGTTCTTCTCTTCCTTTCTCACTTCCTCAAGAATGAGAGGGAAAATTTTTGGAGGGATGATAAGGGAATTGAAAAATCTCTTTTTCCTTTTGTTATTCCATTTGGGACTGGCAAGACTTGAAATAATGGAGTTAAAAGTAGGATGTAATTTCTGTCTACATTTTGGGACTGAAAGAACCTGAGCCAGACCCAAGTCAAAGGAAAGAAGGAACTGACCACTTAGGGTGGGATTAGTATCTAAGCTGGAGATTAAAAATTTAAGTAATTACATGGTGGCATAACTTTAACACATACCCATGAAACTGGGTAAGTGCTAAATTGCTTGTGCAGCAACCAAACATAATACCTGTCCAGTTTCACTGCCTTAAAAAACTGTTTTGTGAGCATAACAAGATGTCATAACAAATTATGAGGGCCAAATGACTCACAGTTTACCAGTATAAAGTATACCTTGATCTAGACCTAATAGTGGAATGGTAAAGGGAGCATGTGGTTTTCTCCTGCATCATCTGACTATTTCACTAGGGAAGAAAGAATACAAGAATTTACGGAGAAGGCCCTGCTAATAAAGAAGTTGTACATACTTGTTTTGCTTGTATCCTGCATTGGTTCTTTCAGAATTTGAGGATAATATGTGACTAGTTAGGTACAGATACAAGTGAGTAGAATGAATGCCTGTCCTATGGCTGCCATAGCTTCTTAAATATCCACTTAGTATATTTTTGTTCCTAAAGATGAAGCATAATTAAACTTGGTAGATATGAAGCCAATGAAAAAATGATCAACATTTCAAACTGAATTTTCATAGCATCAAAGCCCAGAGAACAAAAGATAAATCTGGACAGGCATTAATTAAGCCTAAATATGAGAAGCTGAAACTCTAATCTTTGGTAACAGCCATTTTAACGCAACTACTGTTTTCCAATTGATGAAACACATGCTAGTCAAGGGCATCACCATTTCTCACTTGGACTATGACAAGAGCCTCCTAATTACTCTCTCCCATCCACTACAGTTTGCTTTCAATGTGTCTTCCAGGTTGCAGGCAGAACGATAAATTTAACATGCAAATCTGATCATGTCAGTCTATAGCTTGAAACTCTTAAGTAGCTTTGGATTGCCTTAGGATAAAGTTCAAAATCCTCAAAATGGCTTAGAAAGTCCTTAACAATCTACTTTGGCTAACCTCTTCATCTTCATTTTGAGCCACTGGCCTTCTTGTCAGTATTTCAGCTTTAATAATCTTTCAGTTTCTCCAATCTGCCATTTCCCTCTGGCCTCTAGGCTTGCTGATATACTGTTTCTTCTGGTCTACTTTCTAATTTCTTTTCCCATAGCATTTACCACCTTCTAAATCCATATTATCTATTTCTGTATTTCTATGTTTATTACTTATTGTTTTTACCCCCTGCTAAAAGATACAAGGGCAGGTATCTTTGTTTTCTTCACTGATGTTCCAGGGGTCTAGAACAAACAGTGCCTTATATATAATAGGTGCTCAATAAATATTTGTTCAATGTATGAATAAAACCCTTCCATTTCAATACTTAATTACCTTATCAGTGTCTGTTTTCTCTCCTAGAATGAAAGATCCATGAAGCAGGAATCATGTTCATCTCATTCACCACTCTTTCTCTCCCGACTAACAAAATATCTGGCATATTTGATTGAATGAGAATCAAAATGAGAGATAAAATTGACCTCAAAACGTCATACAACTTTTTTGCTTGCAAGCAACCCAAAAGCCAATTCTAGCTAACTTAAGCACAAAGACATCTGTTGGAAAAATACTAAACTAGTTCATGCAATCTAAGATGGAGCTGAAATCCAAAATTGAGGAAATGCACGAATTAGGACAGTTTCTAGGGTTACAGCTGCAGAAACACCTGTATCTTTTCTCAAGAGCACCACTGTTACCAGGTTTAAGTCCAGCAACTTCCCTCTTTGTCTCGCAGTTCAAATTTAATGTTCCAAGGAGTGAGCAATTTTTTTGGCCCATCTTGGTCAGGTGCTGGCCCCTTGATTACTCAACTACATGGCCAGTAGGCAGGGAGCCACCCAATTACGTACCACTCCAGAGAATCTCACCCAGAGGCTTCGATAAGTTCAATTGCATTTCCAAGCCAATATTCTCTCCTTATCTAACACTGATTCATCTTTTTTTTTCATTTATTAATATAGTCCATGCATTCACCACTTGGCCAACTTCTCAGCTTGGGATTCCTCTTTCCCCATAACCACGTGCCCTTTCTATTGTCAAATTTAATTAAGAACCACTTTATTTTAAAACTCCAATAAACCTCTTGTGATTTTGGATATCTGTTATTCTTAATTAATGTATTACTATTTATGTATTCCATATTTGTGTAAGACATAACCACTGCCCAGGAGCCTCTGAGCACATTTAATGAAAAAATAGTATAAAAGTATGTGTTTCCACCTCTCTTCTCAAAAAAATACTGATAAACTACACTAGCTGTTCTATGGTTATAAGTACAATTATTTTATTTAATATATTTCTGGCCTATTGCAAAAGCAAAGAGAACGATGAGCCCAAAGGAAAAGTATCAAAAGCCAGAAGGATGTAGAGTGAAGATAAGTGGGAGAGTTTGGCTAAGAATACTGATGGGGTTCAGGGCAGGTGGCCCCAAGATGCACCACTCGTATGCAGATTATTTTGAGCTGAAGACAAGAAAGGCTCAGAACACTCAGGAAGAACATTCCCAAAACTGCCTAAAAGAATTTAGCCTAGAAGGCCTGCTCCAGTTAGCAGCTAGTACGATAAGAGTATAATGTAAAATAGATGTGATAGAAAGGCGCCAACAAGCCCATTTTGGGCCCAGTAAAACTTGTTTAACACTTGCATTTCGATCTCCATGTAAATTGTCTTCCTCTCCTCTGAACTCCCAAGCCACTACCCCCAACATCCTCCTTTGCCTTTAGCTGAGGATGATATTTAAGGTGGCAGCTTTGGCCAGATGGCCAAGTTGCTCAGTTTTCCCAAGTTTCTCCCATGTATACACGTTATAAAGCTTTGTTTGATTTTCACCTGTTATTCTGTCTCATGTCAATTTAATTCATAGCCCAGCCAGAGGGACCTAGAGGGTAGAAGAACTGTCTTCCTCCCCTACAATTCCAAATCAAGAAGTTGGATTAAAGTGAACATTTTAACGTCTTTTGAAGAATGGCTGAAGCTAAGCTTTGGGTATTTGTTGGAATCTTGTTTATATCACTCTCTTTTGACAGGCTAAAAATTTTGCAACTTTCGTAGATAACTCAATGGGTTTTCACTATCCTATTTATATTCATCTAATGTTTTTTCTTCTTACATTGTCCCTATTTCCTAAGCTTTGCTATCTATTGTAAGGAGATGAGCATAGAAAATATGCCTTAAGAGTATCATCAATCCCTGAATTCTGTGGAGCAAGTTACCTGATTTGCAGAAGAACCACTTTACGCTTGCCAGATTTAGCAAATAAAAATACAGGACACCCAGTTAAATTTAAATTAGATAAAAATAAATAACATTCAGGACACACTTTTACTTATTATTTGTTGTTTACCTGAAATTCAAATTTAACTGGGCATCCTGCATTTCCTCTAACAACCATAACTGGTGCTCTTGGCTCTTGATGAGAAACAAATGAATTGTGAAATCAACAAAAACATCTACAAGAGAAAAGCCATCTACCAACTGGAACTACCATACATGAATATTCCTGTCCTTTACCAATCAGGTGAAACCCAGTGAGTAAAACATGTGAGGGCATTAGAGTGAATCATGAGTTTACTAACAATTGAAAAAAGATGAGGGGTGGTTGGTTGGTAATAGGTTAAGGGCAGGCATGGACTATCACTGATGCAAGAAAGTAACTTTGTCTTGGCAAGAATTTTCTTATATGGTAATGAGGAGGTCTGTTTAGTGAGATGTTGGCTCTTCCCTGGCCTGATGAAAAAAAGGATGGTGAGCTGTGAGTTCCTGGTTCATTTGACCCGGTAGGTCCTTATTCTTTGGAGGCTGCTTAGATCAACCAGGAGCCTTATGTGCTACTCTCTCAGGAACAAAGGGAGGCTAGTTGAGCCCCTCTGTTCACTTTTACTGGGAGCTTGGGATTATCCTTTGCATTGCTTCCTTGCTAGTTTTGTAATTAATCAAAGCGTGAGTAATCTTTAAATGCAAGGGTCATTAACAAAGACCCTTCCACCTTGGTGACATGGCATACATCAAGGGGGCATATTAAACAACTTGCGTTACAACATGACACGGAGGACATTTCTTCATGATTTGCCAAGAGGAAAATCATTTATTTTACGTCCTCATCAAATTCTTCCAGCAGGCACAAAAAGCTCAGAAACTATGATAAAGTTCTATTCCAACAACTTTGATACGGTAAGGCTACTTGCTTCAATCAGCAATGGGCCCCAGGCCCAGGAAACACCAATATCAGGACTAAGTTGCATAGAAAAGAAGCTTACTCTTCTTTGCTTTCACTCAGAATGGAAAGCAATTTTGATGTATCTTCTGGTTTCTTCACCAAATTCAAATGATGAGATGAGAGGCATCACAAACAAGCCGATGAAAATACTGGTGTGTGGCTCATCTGTGATAACAGGTGGGAAAAGCTTAGCTGACAAAAGCAAGATAATTCACAATGTCACACTTCATCAACCAGATTGTCTACTGGACCAGAGAGAGGATGAAGAGGACAGTTGCTTAATTGATTGTGTACAGGTTTTATTCCAATATTTAATAAAGGAGAGCTTAGCTAAAAACCCACTATACTGTGTTACTTTTATTTTTGGTGTGATATCTTTTGTTATCCAGATGTGTTTATAAACATTGGGATACAATTTTAACTAAGTTAGTTTATGCTAGATTCGTTTCGTCCTCAATTTTTTTAAACCATGATTTTGAGTAACCTGTGATGTTCTGCCCTAACACTGACACCACTAATGCCCTTACACTATCATGTTAATCAAACACTGACTATACGCTAAAGTCTCTGCTAAATAAGATAATCATAATTCTAAGAAGAAGGCATCAGATTTTAATGCCTTGCACCCTTTGCACTCCCCACGTTCTCAGAATGTTTATGCATTTCTCTTTAAAAAGGGAGATATCTTCTCTCACAATAAGAGGGCCATTTCTGCTTTAACCCATTTGGCAAGAAATTAACATATCTGCCGCCAAGAGGATAGGAATTTGGCAATGATTTCACAAGGTAAAATACTGCAAGGTGTTTCCATGGGGCACCACCAATGTGAAAAATGCTGCTGGTGGCTTGCCAATGTAAGAAGTGCAAGTCAGCCAAATACACCTCTCTTGTCCAGGTGTCTGCTTAAGCCAAGAACCCTGGAAGCACTCCTGTCTAATGAATATTTTTGTTGGAGAAATGATTGGAGGGTTCCTCAATTATGTATGAATTCCTTGTGCCAGAGTTGCTGGTGACCTTGAATTCAAGTCTGAGTTACTTTGTGTACTTTGGATTTCAGCATTTTTGTTGCTTGATGATTTGCAGTTTGAGAATTTGATGAAAGAATTGAATGCTTTCCCCAGAAAAAAGTGCACATAAACACGAATGCATGCCCTCTATCCGTGGACTCTCTGGTTAAGAACCTCTGCTCTGGTGATTTAGACCATTCCCCAGCTATGGTGGCTAGCCAGAACTTGGAGAAATGGTTCTTTGTGAACACATTAGTTCAAAGTACCAAAGAAGCTTGAGAATCTGTTGTTTCCTGTTCCTTTTACCACCAGGATCATCCACTTCCGAGGGCAGGGCTGTTTCCGGCTCCCTGTTTCTTATGCCATGTGTGCCAAAGGGTCTACTGCATCTCCTGGGGACGTTCCCTACCAATTTTTAAGGGTTCCTTTCTTCAGTGCTCTCTTGGCTGTGATGTACTACTCTACAACTACCAAAACCTGGCCTCACCTGTAACTTCGTGGCTTGCTGAATGCTTGACTAGCACGGTTCTAGGTTGAGCTACACTTTCCCAAACACAGGGTCTGTCTTTCCTAAAAGGTAGTAAGATTGTCTTGTTCCATTTATAATAATACCAGTCAGCATTTCGTGAGCACCTACTATGAGCCAGACATTTTGTACATGTTCTCTGTAATCTTATTCCAAACCCTGCAAGGGAATTTTAACAAAGAAAACTGAGATTTCAGAAACCTAGATCATTTGCCCACAAGGCCTGACCCAAAATTTCTCCAAGAAATATTTCCTGAACAGCGCCACACTGGGTTACATGACCTTGATGCATTTGTCAGCACTTATTACATATACAATATTTTAATTGCTGGTTTACCGGACATTTTCTCACACTTGACGATAAGCTTCTTCATGGACTGAATCTGTACTCCAGTGCCTGCTCAGTAAATGAATGGTCATCAATTTGGAGTCTAATCCTGGATTAGCGACTAACAAGTGGCCTAATTTTCAGTAAGAGGATTACTTCTCTGGGTCTCAGTTTCCACTTCTATCAGAATAAGGGGCAGGGCATAACTAGTAAGAATAGGCTGTAATGCAATGCAGCTCCTACTACCTGGTGGTAAATGATAAAAGCCATGGCCTCTACCAAAGGCTGGTGCCTCTAACTGTCCATCCCCTCTGCCCTCACTGTGAACAAACTGCAGAGGCTAAATTGATTTATGTCCTGCTGATAAAGGGAAAGACGGCTACTCCACTTACGAATGATAACGGGGTTCATTATGACTCTTTCTGCCCGGGAGGTCCCCACGATGTTTTCCATGTTACCTGCCATTGGGATTAGTATCCATATAAGAAAGCCAGAACTAGGTTTCTAATCCCGCTTAACCCTAAAGATTGATCACTGCTTGTATTTGGCAACATGGTAGAATAGAATACATACGGGCTGGGAGCCAAAAGTCCTTCTCTAAAGTTAACTTTCAGGATGCTCTTTTAGTTAGCAAGAGCGGAGAAAACCAATCAAGAACATGAGAAGGCTTTTAAAACCATTGAAAATTGATCAAGTGCCTGTTGTAAGCCTATTTTTCCTACTCTAACAACAAAAGTACCAATGAAAAATTTATTTTATATGCTTTCTATTAAGACTAAAGAACAGTACTTAGCCTAATTTCTTTGATGACTGGCAACATTTACCACAATTAAGGGGAAAAAAAAAGACCACGCAGACATAGAAGAATTCAGAATTATTACTGAAGCACTGGAAGATAACATTTTTTTTTCTCTTTAGCACTTAAGAAGTTTCTCTTTAGTCTTTTAGAAAGTTTCTGATTAAATAATAAAGTAGACTAGCCAGTGTAGATCAAAGGATATTTTATAGATATGATATCCTTTTCCTTCAGAAGAATCATCAGAATAGTCTGAAGGGAAAAGAACTTTGAAAGCCATGAAAGTACTCCTGGAGTACTCTAAAGTGGACATCAGAATAAAATATGGCCAAGCTTCTGAACCATACCCATCCAAGAACTGGGATCCTGCCAATGACACCGTGTGGAAAATAAAGGAGATTTAAAAAATTAGAATAAGTCAAAAGAAGTACTTTGGACGTTCTTTAAAATGAATCACCACCTTAGGCAAGATATAGATTTTTACTATTTAAGGCAGAGAACAATAGTTATTCAACCTGCAGCTGACATTGTATTAAGAGGCAATTAGTAAAAATAATACAGAGTGTAAGATTAAATACCTGGATTTTCAAGTTTCAGTGAATGTTCTACTGGCACAGATTAAAACTGGTTCACAATAGAAGTAAGTCACACCAAACTCATACAATCTTTTAAAAGTTGGAAACCCACTATTTAGAGACATTTCACCATTCAGACAAATTCACAAAAGCAGAGAGTCATATTTCTCCCCACCAATTTATCCAACACTTGTTACCAATGTATATTATCAGAAAGTACTGCTAGGTATGCTACTATTAAAATAAATTTTAAGTTAAAAATGTAGATATATTTTCTAAATTTCTTTTGAAAAACCTTGTGACTAAATCAATTTCTGCAATATTTCTAAATATCATTATGATACAGAGGAAGTTTAAAATATCAACAAATCTATGACCTGGAGATTGTTTCATGATTCAGATAAATTAGTACTTTTAAGCCTTTAAGTAGAATTAAACTCTTTAATGTTAAAATATGAAAAGATGTGCATGTTAAAATTATGAAACGCAGTATATAACTGAAAGAAAAGATTTACAAAACAATATGTATCCTTACTATGTATGATAAGATAAAAACATGTTACATGAAATAATTTTTATCCAAGGTTAAGTGCAACATTTACTCTATCTCATATTTTAAAATATTGGTTGTGAAGTACTAAATTTGATTTCATGACCTATTAATGGCTCATGACTTGCAGTTTGAAAAATATTGCCAAATTAGAATACTCTATACAGATGTTTGGCAGTGAAGAGAAGGAAATGGGGTAGGTGTGTGGAATTGAGTGAAAGCTGTTTTCTAACTTTGGTTGCTAACGCGTTTTTATAAGCTAAAGAAATCCACCAATGAGTAGAGAGTGACAGACTATATTAGAACAGGTGAGAGATGGGGAAAGTATTGAAAGAGCAAGCTGTATAAGGAACAAGGCAGGAGGAGAGAATTAGAAGAGGAAAGAAATGTAGAGACATTCTTAATAATGAATATTTTTCTTCCTTTCTTGCTTAATGGGGCTCATGAGGATTTAATTCTATTTTATTGATCTTTTAAAAGAAAAGATTTTTGGATTTATGTATCCTTTCTCATTCCTTTGTTTTTTATTTCATTATTTTGAGATATTCAGTCTTCCAAGTATTTTTTAGGGAGAGGGACTGTGAAATGTTGCTGTTTTTGGTTAACATATACACCATTTCTTTATCTTTAATCCTACTTAATATTGGAGATATTTACAGTTATATATTTTCCTCCAATTACATTCTTGTTGGACTTTAGGATCTCATATGATAGAGCCTCTTTCTCCTTGCTTTCTATGGATTGTAATCTTAGGTTATTTTAATAATATGATTACTACTTGATACACATTCATGACAAAAAATTCAAAGGTACCAAAGAGAAAGTGATGTTCCCATCCGTGTTTTCCAGTTACCCTTCCCAGTAGTTCATCCTAAATATATATTCTGTGCATAAACAAAAATGAAAAAAAAAAAGAATTAGACTCCTTATGCTCCATAACAGCATTGGCTCCACAAACCTTTCTTGGGTATGTAATATGTGACAGGCTGCCTCTGTAATTGAAAAGTCCGTAGTCTACGGATGATACAGGACCTCTGGATGGAGCAGAGATTAATAACTAACACTTTAATTGTAGAAAGTCAACATGGAAATGAAAAAATAGTAGAGCAAAGGCACAAAGATGAAAAATTTAAAAGCAATAAAGGAATTAAATGAAAGCTCAGAAAAGTACCTATTGCCCAACCACATCTGAGGATTTTGTGGAGATTGTGCTTCAAGTTGGAAAGATTCAAGGTATCCATAAAGCCACACACAGTTTGCTCGTTGATGACTATGGTGACTGCCTTCTCCACTTGCCCCACCTGAGCAGAAGGTATCAGTGCTCAGTACTACTACCTTGATATGATCACCAAAAAATTCTTCATGGGTTTCTATTTTGGGAAAACACTGCTCAGCCTCATCCATTGAAATCTAACATGTTTCATCAAGATTCTCTATACCTACGGGCTTCAGCTGAACTTGCCTTATCACCACCAGGGTATCAACTCCTATGGGTTGAAAAATAGTAACATATGCTATCATTTTTGATGCTCTTTTATGTGCCAGACATGCATTATGCCATTTGATTTTCATAAAAACCCTCTGATATAGAGATAATTATCCCCACTTTGCAGATGAAGATGAGGCTTACAGATCTCAAGTACCATGTAAAAGGCCACATGGATTGTAAGTGGCAGCACATGTCTTGGAAGTGACACCAGGGATGGAACTTGAACCTCCTAAACACTGTCTTATTCAGCCTCTTCACACTCCATGATATAGTTTGAACTCACATACCCAATAAACGACATAACAAAAGCACTTATCCATCAAGAAAACGCTATACAGTATTTTTCTTAGTTGTTCATGAATTGCCCTAAATTTACAAAGTTTTATTGTATTAAACAAAGTTACACAGGTTTGTTAAAATAGTTCTCAGGCATTTTAAAAAGCTAATGGGCAAAAGAGGACCAATACTTTGGACTAATTCTCATTCTTACAGAGTATCTTTTGACACTAAGTTCATGGAACCAACATTCCTTCAGATCTTCCAACTTCTTCAGAGTGTATGAGAACACCTATTGGCAAGTATGGTATTAACTATCCTGTGTATTTTAACACGTACATTGCATTAGTGAATTTTCAGAGAAATAGGGATTGACGGCTCAGTTGTCTTACTTTCCTTGTTTGTGACATGCATGCACACACACACACACACACACACACACGAATGGCTAAATGCATTCCTAAATGAATATGGGGATTCATTAGCTTGCATGGAGGTAAAGGATTGCCCAAGTAACAACTCTTCCTAGCTAGCATGGCGGTGTGAGGTGGGGAATCTCAAAGCCCCAAGGATTTGAGACTGAAATAGACTATAACACCTGAAATCGGCAAGAATAGGTATATGACACCAACGATCAGTCAAATGCCACAAAAAATTGGTCTGTGTGTTTTCTTTGTCATACCTCTAAGAGATTCCTCATTTCCCTATTAAACAAAGTAATTTCAAATTCCTGTTGATGGTTCAACATGACAGATTCTCATTGTAGCAATAAAAACAATTTCTCATTTATCTAGAGTTTGAACATGATTTTCAATATCCTGAACATAGGAAAAACTTAGATAAATTTTGTTTATGTTCTATGTTCCTGTGCTCAATATACTATGTATATGCTTGTGTCAGAAGTTCAGTACATAGGAGAAGTATGGAGGGATGTTTATCTTTCTCCCTTTGCCCACCAAAGTCTAAATGATTTAGAATTTAATGTAAAACAAAGTGCATAAACTTGATTTTTGATTTGCTGTCAGTAAAGGAGCAATTATTAACTGCACTAAAAAATAATAAATATTAACATGAGAAAGGAGAGAGTAAAATTATAACAATCATATAAAATTATATACAAAAAGCATATGATGGGCACACCATTTGGTGTTTGGGAACAGTTGACAAATGGTTTTATCTTTTGCAATAAGTCAATGTAATGTTGGGAACAATGATTCTTATGCCATGAAGAAAAGCCTAACCTGATTTCCACTTCGGTCCACAAGGCAGAATGATATGTACTATATTTTGCTTCTGTGAAAGCAATTAACATTTTAAAAAAACTAGCCATAAAAGTTACAAACTTTACCTATTTGGAAAACTGGTTTATTTAATACAGATTACTTTCTAACTGCTCTAGACAAAGTATTACTATAGCATTGGTATGAGTTTAATAATACGAAATGAAAATAAGATCTTTAAAATCATTTTGCTTTTTTACATTTTTATAAGTACAATTGTACTTACACTTTTCAATTAAATTGATCAACTCTATTTAAATTCCAAAATAGATGATAAAAATGCAATCATTTGTTTTGATTGTTTCTTAAGAAATGCCAGGTTAAAATAAAGAGAGAAATGTGATTGTTTTCAATACTCAATTATTTTGAGCATTTTCGTTCTATATATTATAACTAATTTTGTTCTTTTCTCTTTTTCATAGGCACCAGAAGTTCAGAAGGACAAATGCAGTGATAATACAACTTAAGGCCTACACATGTGATTTTGAGATGACAACAGTTATTTGTAGATTTTAGACCATGTTCCATACTGCTAGACCGAGTACAACATGTTTGCCCTAAAATCTTTTCCAAGCTTACAATATGGTCTCTCGTTTCAAGCGATGACAAAGACAGACTGGTAATCAGAAAGCAGGAAATTCATTTTTGAAAAATTCTTAAAGATTCCTTTGAAGTGTGATATAACGCCATTTCTTCAAGTACACTGACTGCATACCCTTCAATGACTTGTTTTCACATGACTATTTACTCTTGTACTTTCCAAATTTGATTTGAATTGCATTTACACAAATACATTTTTCTATACATATTTAAAAATCCAGACCATGAACTTACTATACATATGCTGCTGAGATCTGTATGGAAGTTGTATGGCTCCAGCTAATGCAAAAAAGACTTCAAAGTTTTGAGTGAATGTGCATACAGACATAAATTATCCAAGATATTCAAAGCCATAAATTTGCTGCAGGACATATATAGCTCTCTCGTGGGCCGCGGAAGCACAACAATTCTCTTTACTTCACATTTGTCTATTATCACATTTTCTCCAAAAACCGTCACAGGCTCTCCTTCTCTGCCCACACTGTTTTTATTTCTATATTCAGAATGTGCTAACTGGTAGCAGTTGCATTTACAAAGTTAATAGTATTGGACTGCCCGAATGAATTTTAAACAGTTCTTTCCTCCTTCCTATGCTCTTAGAACACACACAGATGCTAGTAGATGCAAACTATGGGCGCAACCTGAGTTAAAAGTAAAAGGAAAAATTTTTTTGTCAAAATTATTGGAATAAATATGGTTGACCACAAGAAAGACTTTATTTGGCTGTTTTAAAAGTATTATTATATATAATCTAATATATACATATATAAAATGTATGTATACGTACATATTTCTAACAAATTTCATATATATAAATGTATATGTTAATATACATTAATACATAAAAATATGCTGTTTGAACAAGAGACAACATATTTCATTCAACGTAAGAAGGAAACTGTTTAAAATATACTATCTTTAAGCTGCAGTTATTACTGGAAGTTTCAAAAGAGAGAGTTTAGAAGAAAATAGCAGTGTTTGCATTTTTTAAAAACTCGCCTAAAAAACATGAATTTCTTTTCCTAAAGTAATCTCAGGATCCTGGATAAATGTCATAATGTCCCCACAGAGTGATAAAGGGCGAGAATCCGGCCCTGAATGACTGCTACAGAGTGATTTCAGAAATATTTGAAATAACTGTCCTTCACTGAAGAGGCCATCCTCCTGTTCTGGTCCGCCCTCCACCCACTCCACCCCTCATTTTTAAATAAAAGATATTGTTGCCAAACTACCAAGTCTTAATCATTATAATAAAATTAACACCCTCTTTTCAGTGTAAAGAAAGTAATTAAGTTTATCTAAACATCTACCAGCTCTTTGTATGGAAGCTTCATAAAACCCACTTCTAAATATCTTATGCAAATATAAAAGCATAAAGTGGTAATTTCATGACTAAACATTATTTTGCCTCTTCATCTTTCAAACATACTTTCATGCACATACAACCTGTAATATAGACAGATGCGCACTTGATGCAAATTAAAATAACATTTCTTCCCATCAACAATGTAACTGCTGAATTGATAGATTTAAAAATTTTAACGACATGGATAAACATAGTCTGATAATGCTGCTTTAAGTTTATTTAAAATACGTTTTCTAAATAAAAAAGCAATATGAACAATAAAAGGGAGTACACATTTGTTTGGCACAGGTCAGACTTTACTATGATGTAATCACACATTTTACAAAAGTGTGATATTTAGTACATGGAAAAAAAAGACTTTCATCCTGCCTGTGACATTTATCAGGATCACTTTACAATCCAGACAACTGAAAGGAAAAAGTCATAGGAAGTTGAACATGTTGAGTCCAAAACAGCATTGTCTACAAAGTCCCCCTCAAATTAATAACAAATAGGAAAGTAGAGGCATTTAAGGATGTAACCCAAAAATAAGAAATTATTTCTCTACTAAGGTGTTTAGCAATAAAACACAGAATGAAAACTTCCAAAACCAAACCGTCTCTTAAAATGAAATGAAATTATAACTTATTAAAACTGTCCTTATGACGTTGTGTGGGATATGAACAAAAGAACTCCATTATTTAATTCCAGATACCTCACAAGAATTTTAGGATAGGAACCCAGATCTTATTTAAAATACATTTCTTAAAAAAGTGAAAATCCTCTAAAAGTTGTAAGTCCTGATATTTATCTAAAATCTTCAACCCAGATATCTCTCTGCAATCAGAAACTTTCCAAAAAAATTGGAATTATTTAGAAGACCAAACCCAATTTTTTCTCACATGAAATTATTCCATTGGAACAAAACACCCATGTTTCAAATTGAGAAAACATTAAGAAGATTTAATAATCTAGTTAAGGCATGCTGAAAACCGAGAACGCCCTGCCAATTTCCACATTGAATTAAAACAGCCAATCCTCAGCAGTGTCTTTTATGGAAATAAAATCAGGCGCATCATGAAATCTGTCACCGTACCTGCGTGCACTTTAAGCGACTACGGCACATACGCTGTAAAATCTTCACTCTGAGAAATCAACCACAGTGCATTTAACTGCTGCAAAACACTGCTGCAGAGGAGTCCAGGGCATTTTTTTTTCGGGCAACTGATCCAGCTTTCCACCAGCCCTGTGACCTTTGAACTCCCTTCTGCCCCCCCTCCTCTCGTTTCTGCAGTCAAAGCCTCAGAGCTGGTCTCATTTGCATAAGGCTCAGGCAGCCCTCCAGCAGCTGAGACGGAATGCTGGGTAAGGAATTGTGGAACCGCAGTTCTGCCAGAATACCTGAATCACCGGAGAGCCGGAATCCGCGCGGGGGAGTGGGCACGGATTTCACCCGGCTGTCAGCATCACAGCCCCCCGTGTCTATTAATGGAGAAGTGTTTTTAACCCTTTGTTTTAAAGTCCTGCTTCCCCTCCTCCCCACCAAAAGAAGCTGTCAGCAGCGACTATGGTAACCAAGGAAACCCAAATAGTCAAATACTTCATTTAAATACATGTGGAAGGCCAATTTAAAATTTTCATTAACTTCTCTTGTTTTTGAAACATAGCTATTTCTTTTCCATGGGAATACATATTGCACGCATAATCAGGGACATGGGGTATTTCTTTTTTGTTGTGGTTTAAACAGCATCTTACAGGCATAAATTTATTTTAGTTACTAGACAAATACATGAAGTCACTATAGTAATTCTATAAAACGTTAAATGTGTCCTGGTGTCTTAAAGACGATCATCCTAAATGGTGTCCAAGAAATTAATTGTAAGGAATTTAGGTCCCAGGATGCCTTTAAAACAATACAGCAGTAAAAATATACAGCGAACTTAAACTATGTATTTAAATCTAAAGATTCTTGTAGCAGTAATGCTTGCCTGCCTTTGGCAAAGATGTTCAATGTTCTGCTATTATTTGCTAGAATTATTTCTTCCCTTGCCTTCCTACACACAACAGTCTCTCCATTTAAAACATAAACTTCTCTATTGCTCATAAACCTAAGAAGTGGTTATTTTCGAGATACAGAAGGTCATGTGTGTACATATTTTTATAAATACACATGAAAGCACATATTCTCCTTTTCTAAACGGTAAGTCAATGGAAATAGGCATCACCACATAATCCATTCTTCTTTTTAAAATTAAGCTAATTTGTTTTTGTCCATTAGTGAGTGAATAATATCTATGAAATGAGGTTTTATGCAATAATATTTTCCATCTATCAAAAGAAATAGAACATGAAAAATAAAAGGCACACAACAGATTAATGTAGGTATGTAATATATTACTATAGTTAAACATAAATGCATTAAATGCATTGTCCTAGGAGCTAGCATTATTATTTCAAAATTTTCTTATTTAAAAAATTTTTTATTTAAATAATTAAATATTCCAAACCTTCCTCTTGCAGTATACCAAAAGACATCAATAAATTCTGAGTGATATATTACCCCATTTATAAGACATGTAAACTATTGCAATACAGGATTTTTTAGTACTTAAAAAATAAATTTGAAGCTTTTTATTTGAGCTATTTATTAGTAGTATCCTGCTTTATATTATTTCTGCATATATGGAAGATAAGAAGTTATTGGATGAATTTTTCTTACCCATAAATTTTTAAATAGCATAAATAACTTTTCAGTTTACTATAATCATATAAACCTTTCTCTATCACATCTTACTACATCAACAATTGAATCACCTTGGGTCAATTCAAGTGCATCCTTCATATTACACACTGCAAATATCTTGCAAAGTTTTTGTTTAAGGCAAAACACATCAGCCCATCCTAACTGAAATCCAAACAGAAGGAAGTCTTGGAGTAATTTATAAAATCACTGACCTGTTCAAATAGCTGTAGTCTTAGTCCTTGCACTCTTTATTCATTAGAATCCAAAATAAATTGATTATCATTTTAGAATATGTGTCAGCATCACCGAGGGCACTGTTCTTCCTGGTTCAGCGGAATCGTCTTAAATTTGCCAGCCCTGTGTTTTATTGCTGGTACCGTATGCTTTATTGTTCAGCGACAAGAGCTTCACTCTGCACAAAGCCTCATTACCTACTGCTTGCTGCACGGCATCAGCCTCACTGAGGCTGCCTATACGTGATCACATGGGAGTTTTGTCTGAGAAAGCCAGGCATGCCACTGACTTCACTGTGTCTATGGATATTTTTATCAGCTGAGGTCTGCTAGGAGGAAGGAATAACAGATTATGAAGCTGCTCTAAGTCATTAACGCAGCACAACTTATGGAAATCCCTTCACAAGATTTTTTTTATTATAGAAAACGTTTGAGCAGACGTTCAAAAGAAGTTAACTAGATTTTATTTTAATAAGAGACTGAATAATAATTTAAGGAAGGGGAACTAGCAAAAGGCTGTTTCCTACCTTCTGCTTTCTGAAAGTACTTTTGTAAAATGTTATAAAGAGCCTGGCTCAACTGAATAATCTGACAGTGTGTTTTAACCTTTAGATGGCTGGTGTGTCTCTTTCTTGGAGGTTATTTTCTAAAAGGATAAGTGGCTGTTTGCCTCAAACTCTCCTCGAGGAAAATCTCCATCACTAATAGATACTATAAATGAATAAAAATAAAGACATTCTAATTACTTTTGATAAAGTAGATGAGAGGGAGAGTCCCTTTTATTGATGTATGTAAATGAGGAAGATGATTAATTTATCTTCTCAAAAGATGACACATTCTTACAACAGCTGACTTAAAAGAACAATGGAGATTTCATTGTAAAGATATGAAGGACATGTGGTTCATATTAATTCTTAAAATCGCGGTAACTTATTTTAGACAGCTTCCCTCAGTAAAGCATACAGTTTACCTTATCTGATTTCAGTGTTATCAAGTAGTTTCAGAGATGACTACTCAACATATACAGGGGTTTTCTGATGTATAGATATCAAATTAATATATATACATATATATGAGTATGTGTATATGTGTCTATACACATATATATGTATGTGTTGTATATATATCTATATATACACACACGTGTATATATTTATACACACACACACACAGATTATCTTTCTAAAATATTAAAAAAAATAATTACCTAAAATTATTTCTCAGAGTTTGAAAATAAATTGTGGACTTCCAAATGAAAAAACCATTTACTTATTGGAATTTGATGAAAAAAATTGATTTCTTATCTCTTTAATAATCTGTCTAAATTGAATTGGTAATTGAAAGCTTGTTGCTTGTTAATGTCAGTGGAAATCTTATGACAAATACATGAAAAGTGTAACAAAGAGCACAGAGGGAAAAGTCAGAAACACTGTAAATGAAAAGCAGAAAACAAATTTTCGGTATAGTTAGATATATAGTACATTTTAATAGTGTTTCTAAATAATACAGTAATCTTAAAAATAGTAAATATATATACCTACTTAAGCTTTCCATTGAAATTAATTATTTTCTGGAAATAATTATAACTTAAAAATTTTCTGTGTCAACTGAAATTTTTAAAAATAATTTTAAGCCAGAATAGGGAATTGTGGCTATATAGTCCGGTCTTGATGATTTAACATCAGTCTTTATAATATTTTTTTGTAGGGTTAGCATTGACTTAGAATGTTTCATGGCTTAAATAAAAGTCTTTCGGTGGATTTTTCTTAACATTGAAAAAAATATTCAGATATGTTGCAAATGCCACCATTTTAATGCATTTGTTGCAAAATGCTCATATTCATTTTTTCCTCTGCACACAAGAGCTGTGCTAAAGCTACAAAATCTTGGGGCATTAAAAGAAAAAGGAAAACAGAGCGTCCCTGGCTTATGTATGCCTCTGGGTTCTTAAAGATATGTACATTCTAGCTAATATCTTTGATGATGTCATCATGTTAATGTACAAGGAAATAAACAAAAGGCAGCCATTTTTCTCTTACTGCATCACTTCAAAAACAGTGAAATAAAATGGTTGCCAAATGGAGGGGAAGAATCAGCAGAAAACTAAGTTACTTCCAAATTCTTGGGAGAGGGAGGGGGAAGGAGTGTGAAATTGGACATTAAAAACCATATATATGCAAATTTTGTATGGATGTATGTAAAGAAATAATTTATAATAAGAAAGAACTATAAATAAATACAAGGAATATAGAAATAGCTAGCAACTAAAACAAATTACCAGTAGAATAATGAGTCTCCAGTGGAAAGACTAGAGTCTATAAACTTAATGTATTAAATGTAAGGGCCTATTAAATTGATTAACATTGAAAAAAGTATTTAAAGGTGGACAACAGAGCTAGAGAGATCTAGAAAGAGACAGAATGATCAGGAAATAGTAATAATCTTCCCAGGACTACTATTGTCTTAAATGACTTTGGTGAGTTATTCTAGCATCTTATGCCTTAGTTTTCCAGTCTGCAAAACAAAAACAGAAAAGTCATTGGAAAGCATGTTATGGAAAATATACAGCAATATTTTTGTACTACAATTCCCTAAATTGGCTTTAACCAAGCATTGTCAACTAATATTACTAAAATGAGAAGAGATGATGTAAAATTCTAGTGATTGTTTAAAAGAATTTTAAAATGCTTTATTCTAATAGCAGAAACAAACAAATGTAGTAAGTAGATAGGACTTCTGGAAACAAAAGGTGATTTTTTTCTAATACATGCAGAAAAAATAAATTTAGTAAGTAATTTGAAACAAATCTCATAAAATTGCCTCAAGATTAAAACAAATTACAAAATATACTCATCCTTCCAATGAAAATTCTGGAACTCTCTGTCAGCAACATGACAAGAGAATTGCAGCAGAGTTTCTGATTTTCACATTACACAATGAACAACGGTGCCTCTGCTTATATAACAGTTTCATCAGCCAAGAGGTCTTTAGATTTGAAATTACCAGAGAAGCACAAGATCACAGTTTAAAGAAACAAATTCCATCCAAGATTTAAAAAATGTTTTAATTTACTTTGTAATATTAAAAGCTTTGATTTGAAAAAAATATTTTGATTCTTGCTAGAGTCTTATTAGCTTGGTTTTTCTCTAAAGACAAAGATGCATCATAGAATAATTTTGTTTACTCCCTTTTTCTACAAAATAACTAAAACTTATCAGAAGTATCCAAATTGTTTGCTACCCAACTCATGCAGTAATTTGGGCGTAGACATGCTAAATGGATGATCCCTTGAACATTCTACTGCATGAAGAAAGATGGAGATTTACTGGTACGTCACCTGTGTTTCCTAGGTCTGTATTAATTGGCATGTATACTAGTGCCTCCTGTTGGATTTACCTTTTATTAGGCTGGATTTTCTTGCTCCTTTTCATCTTCCTTTACAACACATTCAGAGAAGTCAAAAGCTTGGCCATATCTACCTCAAAATTCAGGACCAATTCAATTCAATTGAACAAACATTTATTGAGAGGTTACCATGTACCAAGCTCTGAAACAGTTGCTAGGGATACAAAAATGAAAGACACACTGTTTCCAAGAAGATTATAGTCTGTCTAGCCAAAAAAAAAAAAAAAAAAAAATTGCTGAACACATTATGGGAGCGTGGTAAAGCAGGAACATACTTTTTAAATTTGAATATTCTACTGACTTAACATGTGTTTCATGTACAATCAATACAACGTATTTATTTTCAATATTGTTTCATAAAATCAAAGTCATTATTGTAACCAAAAATCATTTATCAAATGTCAAATATATATATGATAGCTGCAAATTCTATGCTATCCTTCTCATCAAGAGATTGAGTCTAATTTCCCTCACCTTTATTTTAAGTTAGTCTTAATGATTTGCTTAACCAATGGAGGCTGTAGAAGTGATGTTCTGGAGATTCCAAGGCTAGTTCCTGAGAAACTTTTCACTTGAGCATCTTGGAACATTTTCTCCAGCAGCCTTGAGCTGCCATGTAAGAGGGTTGACTATCCCGAGGCTGCCATGATGGAGAAGCCACATATAGGCACTCGGGTCAATAGTCCCACAACTGATCCCAGCATTCTAGCCATCCCTGATGCCTGATACATGTGTAAAGCCATCTTGGACCCTCCAAACCCACCCAACCACCAACTGGACACCACGAAGAGATCCTAGTTGTCACTAAGTGAAGAAGAATCACTTAGCTGAGCTTTTCTAAAATTCTTATCCTATAGAATTCATAAGACATAATAAAATGTTTGCTGTTTTAAGCTACTAAGTATTGTGGTAGTTACTCAGCAATTGATAACTGGAACCTATTTACACGTGTCTCACAGAGGCAATGTAATAAAACTAAAAGTACCTGAAAGGGCAGTCTGATATACATATTCAATGAAATCAGTGAATTTCATTCAATGAAATGGATGCACTTAATGAGTGTATTAAAAGAAAATGCAACTTAGGAGGATGGAGAAAAAGAAGCAAAAAGATGCAGGGAGTGTCCAAAGCAAAGAAGACTGAGTTTTCTGAGAAGAGTGTCTGGCAGGAATGGGGTTTCTGAACTACTAGGAAAGAGATCGCATAAGTAGCTGGGAGAAAAGGGAATTTCCAGTTGCAAAATGATACTTTGGGAAAAGCCCAGAAACAAGGGCAAGAACTTTACTAACTATAATGAGAGGAACTTTGAGAAAATTTGGGTGACAGGAGATTTAGGCATGTGTTGGAAAGCTGAAGGAGAAAAAGGAAGTCTGAGGTTCCTTCTTGGAGTGCTCTAAAGCTTGAGGTGAGGAGATTTTTGCAATGTATAAGATGTGAAATCACCAAGGCATCAGGAAAGAGGTTTGGTCAAAGTGATGAATAAAAAAGACGTCTTTGACAGTTGAGGAGTGGCTAGATGGGTGGGGCACTGAGACGGCAGCAGGGAGGCTGATGAAGAGGAGGTAGAAAGAAATGATGAAAGCCTGAACTGAAGGTAGTAACCGAGCAATGAGGAGAAAGGAACTCATCATAGAAGAAGGAATATTTAAAATTGGTTAGATAAGCTGGTCTCCGATCTCATTTATAGCCTTGAAAGTCTCTGGTTCTGTGATTCAGCTACCAATTAGATCTGACAAGTAGAGAGCATTACACCAGTTTTGTTAGACAAATTCAGTAATTTCACAGGTGTTTTGATTTGTATTGGCCTCGGGCTGTCAATTTTCAAATATTGTGAAAAATTATTATTATCAAATATTGTTACTGTTGTGTTTAGGCTGCAAAGACTGTAAAACAACAGGATCTTCCTTAAATAAAGTACACAGTGGAGAGTATATTTCTTTCTTGTGTTTGATTTCTAAGTTAGGAAAAAAATGTAGGGAAAAGACAAATATATCTTAGTTTTGCAAAGATTAATAAGAGATAATTTTGGATAATGCAAACTAAGATTTAAAACATACACACACACACACACACACACACGCATGCACACCATACCTATTAAAGTAAACAAGCCTTTGGAGTTTTATCCTTTTGATTCTTCATTCTATCTGGACATTAGACTACCAAAGTAGCAGATGTTGAGTTAAGCGGCCAGTAACCGGCCACTAAGAATGATGCAGGTTAAATGTTAGGAATAGCGCTGTAATTGCTGCTCCTGCATACACAATATGTATATAAATCATTTGAACATGGCTGTAAAGAAGTCTTTATGCAAAATGGCCCAGAGAAGAAAGTAGCCAGATTTTCCCCCACCCTCCTGTCTCTTCATCACCACAAAGGCATCAGAAAACAGCATTTATCAAGAGAAAAGAGTAAATGAAGCAAACCTCCTCTCTGAGAACACAATGGAGACATTTATTTCTTAGTGACCATTAAAGTTGATTATAATGATTTCTTCTCATGCAGGATTGGATGTCTAACCTGGGACAAAACAAAATATGGAGGAAAACAGCATATGCAGAAGTCAAACATAATCTGAGCAGGTGGGGAAAAAAACCCCATAATTTAATAGGACCAGTCGCTTTTCCATGTCAAGGGGAAGGTTGCTCTATAATTAAAAGGGCTATGACACTGCTTCTGGAGTCAAGGCACAAGAAAAAGAGCTTCCTGTATTTTAGTTCACCAACACAACTCCGCAAATACTTGGCTAATAGATTGAATCTACTTTGATTTGTACAACAGAGATATACAGAAACAGCTTTGGCATATTATTTACCTGAGTTCATTCATTCATTCACTCACTCATACATTTATTCGTTTTACATTCACTGAGTACTATGTGCTCAGAACCTGGTTCAGTACTCTGACAGGTTAGAGAGGTGAATAAGTCACAGTCTACAAGCTAAATGGCTCTCCATCTAGAGGTGAAGACAGAGAGAAATGGATAGTTACAGCATAATAGGATAAGTTCTATAATCGAAGAATATATAAAAACATAAAGACAGGAGTGAACAATACTATATAAAAATAGCTAATAGTGATCAGACACTTATTAGGACCATAGTGTTTTATTTGACATATATTAATTAACTCATATAACCGCTGCAACACACCTATGAGGTAACTACTTTTACCATCTCCATTTCGCAGATGAAACAACTGACGCACAGACTGGTTAAGTGACTTGCCAATGTGACATTCAGTATCCAAACCCAGGTAGTATGGCTTTAATGCAGTGTGACTCTACTGGGAACATGTTACCTAAGGTAGCCATGGTGGGCTTCAGAGAAGAGGTGACACGGAAAATAAATCTTAAGGGATGAGTAGGAGTTCTTTTGTGGTAAAGGAGAGGAGTATTCTAGGCAGAAGGGCTAGAATATATACAGATTCTGAGGCAGGACCAATGTCTGCGTGAAGGAAACTAAAAATTTCCCTGAGAAAATGATAAGATTATTTGATCTTGATGGGACTGTGCATTTGTAATGCTGGGATGTTTGGAACTCACAGTAAGTTTGTACTCATATGGGTTATTTAAGTGGGTTGATTACAACCGTGTTTTGTTAGGTAATTCTGGAGAATGAATTGGAGAGAGGGCCTGGAAGAAGGAAAACCAAATGAGACTGTTGAACTATCCCAGAAAAAAGTTGTAAAGCTCTGAATGAAGACAGTGGCAGCCCTGAGGATGGAGAGGAAAGACATTGTAAATCAACGAATATTTAAGCTGAGAGTGAGGGAGAACACTGAATCTGGGAGTTTTAATTTGGGAGACATCATGGATGATGATACCATGAACCAAGATTACAAATACAAGAGGAAGTTTAAATATGGAGCCATTCAACGGTAAACATTGAATGCTTACTGTGCACCAGGCAAGAGTATAGTTTCTAAGGATACAAAGATGCCATTTTGGCTTCTGAGAGTTCAATGCCTGGCGAGGAGCTCATAGATAAAATCTATCACCCAGGTACACAATTCCCTCCATCACAGCTAAATTTTAAGAGTATAGAACTTCAGTCAGTGGCCTGATTAAAGGTTAAGAAAGAACAAAGAATGACTACCTTTTGTCACAATAAGACTTCAAATCTGGAATAGCATTGATTGTGGTGCTCATATAAGAAAACTATATAAAAGTGTTCTATGCAGATTAAAATCATGATCTGGATCACAAAATCCACCTCCATCCTTTCTATTAATCATACAACATGAAGAATACAAGAAATAAATTAGATTTCTCCTTTAGGCAAATGTTTTAATGAGCTTAATCCAGTGGCTTGCTATTAATGCTAGGGACTGACTTCTTTGAAATGAGGTATGCATTTTCTTTCCTGTTCATACAGTCAGCTTCCTATTTAGTATTCATTATTCATATCTATTTTTATCAAAGAGCACTATTGCATGAAACCATGATTCAAGCATGTTTGGCTTTAATTTTTATCCACGGAGGAAAGGAAATTATACACTGTTATTGTACTGGTATATGATTGTTCTGTACACATGTGATCATAGTGCATATGTGTTCCTTCATATTAGAAGGTGGTGCTATTAATTTGGGAGGTAATAGGACAGATATCTCTTTCACACCTGTTTTTGGTTTATAACATCAACATGTCATTGAGGAAAAACCATAGCCTTGTAAATTAACTAGTAAAAACAAGTTTTGATCACAGTCTTAATAAAGTCTATGTAGATATTCTAAGAATTTCTTATGTGAATACAAAGCACGTGGGATTAAGACTAGAAAGAAGTGTACATACATTTTATCTGAATATTATGACCCCTGGTAACTTTAGCCAATAACAGTAGATGCCACAGCAATTGCTTCTCTTTGGCGCCATAGCATGATTTGGATCTTTGCCTGTTTAATTACTGATAGTTATCTACGGAACATGCAATTACGATGGCTGAGACAAAATTGGGCATTATATTGCTACTGTTTCCCACCCATTCACAGTGAGGTGACAGTAATGTTGTCTACATATGTTTGTTCCATTGTATTTACACAATATTTCTTTGACCTAGGAAGTCTACGTTGCTCCGTTTCCCTATTACTCTAATTTATTATATGCTATGGCGACATGGAACCAGGTAGCAGCAATAGATTTATAGTTTAATGGACTACAGGAAGAATGAGGCTTTTAAATACAAAGATATTTCAAGAAACCATACTTACAATAAAACTTGAAGTCACCTAAATATACTTAATATATATTTATCAACATAGGAGAATATCAGACAGCCATTAAAATCAGAATCATTATTACTATATAAAGACAATAAAAATGTTTAAAAAATAATAATTAGTGAAAAAATTTACCAGAAATATAAACACATATGATTACAACTGAGATGTGCAGAAGAAGACTGGGGTGGAATTAAAGGAATTAAGGGATTATGTGTAAGTATAAAGCAATATACACACTGTGATCTCAATATTTTAAATATATAAACTTAAAATAATTGGAAAATAGAATCAAAATCATAATAGTTGTCTCTTGGACGTTAGGTAGTAGGTGATTTTGATTTTCAACTTTGGCTTTTTAAATATTTCACGAGTGTTCTGTTTCCTGATACTAATACAATATAAAATTTTATAAGATTAGAATTGTTATTATATTGAGATTAATTATGCTAAAATTAATTTCATAATAAGAAAAACAGATAAAAATAAGAATATTGTTAAATAATTTCAACTGCTGTAAGTTGAAGCTTTTAGATACCAAGGAAATTGAACTCTGCCTCCACACTCCACTTTTAGGCTGGATTTGACACTGATGCCATCCTGTCTCCTAGGCTCCCTAAGGACATCATTGATTTTGAGTGATAAACAGATTCCTTTTCAACTTTTTCTTCAAGCAACCCCACACTATGGTGCTTTTCTAAATTCGCTTTTGAGGCTCTACAAGGAGCTTCCCCTATCTACTCTCACTCCTTCTCTAAGTGGCAACGGACCAAAAGGGGTGATTAGAGGTGGCACAATAAGGTGTCAGTCAGTAACACTACTCTTGCCCAGCTGCTGAGCCCTATATTATGATAAATTATTTTACTTGCCTGGAGGAGAGAGATTGTATTTTCACAAAAGAATGGTAAAAGCACTAAAGAGATAAGATAATATTTAAATTGGAGGATAATCTTGAGAATTCAAAAAGAAATCTGTAGCTCGCCATTATATAGTTCCAGTTGAAATTTAACAGCAGAAAAGCTGGAAAGCCCAGCGTGAAAGCATCTAATTGGAAAAATATACCAATATACTTGGTTGGCATACTAAGTCTTCCTTGTGCCTGAAGGGCGCCTATGATGCAAAAGTCCAGCAGTAGAACTCTTGCTTTCTTGCAATTCCAGAAAGAGATGATGTTGAAGCCATCTAAACCTAGACATACTATCAGTGGGTTTTGTTATGATTATTAATTGTACACTGAAAAAGAACCAATCATAACATAGTTGGAGAGTGTTTCCCAGGCGACTATTTGAGGGGCAACTTTTAATCTGTGTTGACCAATAAATCTTTGGCTATAAATAGGAGAGTCTGAGATAGAAGCCTGTTCCCAGTCCACAGCACAGTATTAACTGTAAGGTGGTCCTCTGATTTCTTCCACTGTCTTCTTCCCTTCTTCAGGTGAACTCTTGCTCAAAAGCCTCTCTGTAAAACCTATTTCCATATCCTTTGTACGTGGGAAGAAAAGGTCATTCCTTTCTCACTCTTCCATGTTTCTTCATTTATTACTCTACTATACATTTTATGCCATCATACCGTAGTAATGTGTTTGTATGTCTAGAAAGTTACCAATAAGCCGAGATCTCAAAAATAAAGCCTCTGCCTTGTTCATATTTATATCCTTAGAGCCTACCACAAGGCTTTCATATTAGACATGATCAGCGTTATTGAACAAGTTCTTGCAAAAAGTGTTTTTAAAATACAGACATAAAGTGTACACAAGCTTTTAGATAGCTATCTTTAGAATGGCTGATAATGCTGGTAACATGCAGGTTGTTATTCAGAGGACAGAATTATTGTTGTTTAATACCAGCTTCCAATTTGTGTCTTTTGAGCTTATCTAACTAAAAAGCAGATGAAAAGCAGGAGCTATTGCACACCCTTCCTCCCCCCACCCCCACACCAGGGTTATGAGAATTGGATCAGACAGGATATCTTGCAAAATCTCTCTTCTTGTAGCCGTTCCACAGCTGGTAACACATTTTCAGCCTTGTTAAAGATTTCTCCAACTGATAAAACTTCTTGGGCCTTTTCTTCAAGTACCAATCATCATTACTACTGCCTCTGCCAATGATTTTTCTCTCCCCTCTTTTTCCTTCAAGTACAGAAAAGATGCGCTTCCATTGTTCCCGCGTCCAAGAGCAGTCCCTGTCCTTTGCACATACTTATTTATGTAACACAGTCTCTTTGAAGCCACAGGTAGATTTCTTTCAGAGTGCAGAAACTTCACACCACGTGTAGTTCAGGCTTTGCTAACGGGCCTTCACAAACATTTTCACATTTTGAATCAACATATCTGCCAATATGTAAGCCATTTTAAGAATACTATTTCTGTCAACAGAAGCTTTCTGTGTTAAATTAAATTATGTAAGATAGACTAAAATGTCCATGTGTTAATACTACATATAGAAGAGCTTTTTCTTTATATTCATTCAACATTAATTTCACTAGACTTTAACAGTCATTAACATAAGAAATACTTATTGAGACATTGATTGATAACGAGAACCCCTCCCACTCCCCATCAAACCTACAACAGATGGACCAGAAAGAAAAAGGGTTTACAAAGTAGAAATTCCTTACTAAGTTTTTGTCTACCACAATTGTCTATTCTTTCCACTTGAGGCAAGGAACATACTGTGCTGTGGAAAATAGTAATATTTCAGTTTAGTTGTGGAGAATATCGTAGCACAAAAGAGATTATAGTGTGGCCTGTACTGCAACAATTTTAGCATTGGCATTAAAATCCAAGAAGAGACAGTAAATGTAATTTTATAATATTTGTAGAGAGAACAAAATCCAAATGAACAATCCACTTTTGGATTTAGTGAATATATTGCCAAAATTGAAATGACTTTTTGTAAACTATCAAGAACACAGAATAAACAGAAGAATTATTACTGAGTTGGAAAAGTAAGAAATTATTCTTGGAGAGGAAGAAAAAAGCTCTCAACCATTCTCCCTTTATGAGTCCAATATCATATGGTCTTTTAGGGGGGTTGTGCTGCCTAACTTGAATTTATTCAACCTTTAGATGGAATTGAATTTTCTTCTGAGATGTTTTAAACATTTTGTTTCATTCTTAAGTAACCATGCAAGGTAGAAGGACCACTTGTAACTTTATCACGTTTTACTGACTGGAAAAGTAAGGCATAAATATTTCAAGCGACCACTTTCTTAGCTTAGACTAATGCTCTTTTCACTCAAGCGCTCTGGCTTTTTATTATTAACTGCAGAAATGTATTTGACAAGTGATAGTCTTTAGTAACTACTATAAGGAATTAAATTATTTCCTTTTATATGTTAGATAAATGGATAGTGTTTAAAGGGAATTTTCCTGGCCCTAAACGCACTATGTCAAAGTGGAGAGCTGTAACTAAATATGAAAATAATAGAATTTTTTGTCTCTTGAATGTTTAAGCTTCTGTGAGTCAAATCACATCATGAACAGTAGTGAAACAAACAGTTCAGAGATTAAAGCCTGATCACTAAGGGAGCAGTTCTACAGGCAAGGTACATAGAGGGAAACGTCTGCTTTCCCATACGGACCTGCATTTCATATCTGATCGAGTAGTTAAATTACACATAGATATTTTGAGCTTTGCTTTAGATAGTAACCTATCACCTGATCACTATGTTGCTTTCCTTGTCAAAACCAGAATGATTTGAATAACTCAAGCTCAGTTTGGTAGCAAACGCAACACGGCAGTCAGGCTTCTGGTGGTTTGGGTGGACGCTGCCAGAGGAGATGGGAAGGCTGTGGGGCATAGAGGGAATCACTCGGTGAGAACCATATGGCTTAAGGGTAGAGAGAAAAGACAGCATAAAGCTTCGGTTGGCTATAGAGTAACATGGAAGAAGAGGATGCAGGAAAAGAGATGGAGAGAGGAGGATTGCTCATGAGTAGCTACGAAAAGTGTGGTCGAGGTGAGGGCTAATGGGGTTGTAACTACCCAATTCTCTTTCTACACAGGCCAGTACCAGAGGTCATTTTCAAAAAAGCCTCACAAAAGTCGCTGAGCAATTTCCTCTGCCTCTAGGAGTATATCTATGCTATTTAAAATTGATATTCCCCTTTAAAAATTAATTTTAGGAAAGAAGTCCGTTCAGCTCACCATTTAAGAAGGGAGAAATTTCCAGGTAAAATAAGAAAAGGGCTTGTGAGCTTCCTAAGAAAAGTAGTAGGACCTAAGTGTAACCTTTTGTCCTTGGATTAAAGATGAATAAAAAATGGTCTGTTAATTTTTAAAAAGTATTACGCACAGAGTAATTCCATCATATGGGACAGGTAGGAGACTAGCAGGCCAACTTAAAAATGTAAATTTAGTATTTTTCCTCTTTGCTTCTAGATCTCTTAATTTAGTTATAGTCCCTTAAATTCGAATATGTCAGTGCTAAATGGTGACAGTAGAACCTGGTTCTCCTCATTAGTACAACTATTAGTTCCATTACACATCCCTTTTCTTCACTCGTGGGTGACTCTGGGATTCATTTCAAGGAATAGTCTGCTAATAAATTATGTTTTGTTCATTTTTTTTTCAATTTCAGCTTCCCAACATTTATCTTGGTCTGATGCATTTAAATGTTGTTCAGTTAGAAAACCTAAAATAAGATACTTAGTAAAAAGCATGTTCAGCCGACGACCACATCCTGTTTCTCCCGGCCTCTGTCTGTGAGGAGCTGAATACCATTTAGCACAAGTGATCTTAAAGGCACACCTCCATCCGGAGAGAGCAACAGTTGACAGACTGTATTTTTATGGTTATTTCTCTCACCTTCACAGACCAAGTCCTGTTTGTTTCTGGTACCAGAGTGATTTATTTTTTGTTTTTATTTTTTTTAAATGGTGTTTTATTGATTGCTTGATTGATTGATTTTTGAGGAAGATTAGCCCTAAGCTAACTACTGCCAGTCTTCCCCTTTTTGCTGAGGAAGACTGGCCCTGAGCTAACATCTGTGCCCATCTTCCTCTACTTACATGTGGGACGCCCACCACAGCATGGCTTTTGCCAAGTGGTGCCATGTCCGCACCCAGGATCTGAATCCGGCAAACCCTGGGCCGCCAAGAAGCAGAACGTATGAACTTAACCACTGTGCCACCTGGCCTGCCCCACCAGAGTGATTTATTAAAGAAAGTGGGAAAAACTCAAAATTTTTTATATGTTGAAAAATAATGCAATCAGAAAGAAACTAAAACTCCCATATTGAAATTCCCATATGAATTGATTAACAGGAAAAATATTTTGCTTTTTTTTTCCTTGCACATTTTGTTCTTTCTCTCCCTTTCTCCCTCAACAGCTTCTGACACATCACTTTAACTTTGTGCTGTACTATAGATGAATCAGACAAGTTTGTAGATTAGAGGCTGTGGCACAGGAGTAGGAAAATGTGCCTAGTTACTATTATGTTGCCTGTATAGACATGTTCTCTATCGTTGGGCACTACAACACTATCGTCAGTCACTTGAGAGAGTTTCCTACAGCAATCTATGCCTTACTAGAAGATGAATGATAAGGACGATCATGCCAAGATGAATATCATTACAGATCGTCACATGTATAGCTCCCTTTGGAAATGCAAAGATTTATTGGGGAGACTCAAGAACATCAGATAACTGGGTGCTTGCAAAATTAATTCTTACATTCACAATAGATTGAGTAATAGGCAAAAATCACTGACACTTTCACATACATGCTATTACTTTTTCTAAAATTTGGTGCTTGTTTATTTATCGAGATATAATCGACATAAGACACTGTGTAAGTTTAAGGTGTACAAAACGTTGGTTTGATGTATTTAAATGCTGTGATACGATTGCCACTGTCATGCTGTTACTTTTTAAGTAAACAAGAGAGATCTGGTGATTGAGGTGATTGAGGTGAATATGGGGACGTTCATATAAACATACATGTATGTGTGTGTACAGGTATATTTAAGCCATGATAAAAGTGAACTTCAAGCTGGTCATCTGGACTGTTCTTGTGCTTTCAGATAACTCTTCATTAGCAATTACAAATTTAAATACTTTTCAGGTTCGGTCTGGCAATATATTTGTAAGAGCAGGTGTAAGACACTAAAAATTGGGACAATGGCAGTGAATGAGTAGTGCATATACAAGGGTGTTAAAAGTCACTCTTAAAATTCATCATCCTGGCTAAATAAAATAACTACGGGTTGCCATTCATCCTACTCTATAATAATTTTTCACCCTTAACATTTCAACTTACCTTGTGGTTCTTATTTTCTTTCTACTTGTTAGTAGCTTAAAATAATCTGTTAATGCTTTGTATCTGTATAGTATTTATTCTTAAAACCCCTCACTGATTTATAGAATTATTCATGCTAATAAAGGAAAAACAGGCTAATTTTAATAAGAATATTAACTCTCCCTGACTGTATTGACTCCATTTAGTGAACTGAAAATTAACTGAATAAGAAGCCAGCTTCCATTTTCTTCACACCACTAAACATAACATCAAACTTTAATAAATGTGGGTCCAGACAGTAAGAGAATTAAATGCAAGGCCCTAAGGGCAGAAGTTTCTAGGAATGTGCTTATAATAGAGTTTCACCTGGGATTCAATTAAATATTTAGTGAGAGTGGCTGAAAGAAAGGCCCTGTGCTGAAAGCTGTGGGAGACAGAGATGAATACGACACAGTTTTTGTCCTCTAGAATGTCATGATCGATGGCAGCCAACACATTTAACTTAGAGTGTGGGGTATATGTGATGGTGCAAGGAGCTCTCTCCTCTTTCTCCTCCAGCTGTAAACCTGTTTATATTTGCACAATCCTATCACTCTTTTGCCCAGTTTCATAGGATGAAGTATCCTTTTTCCTGTTTGAGGCCAGTACTTTCTCTACATGTGCCCTTGATCCTATCTTCTTCCTCTCTCTTCTCAGAAATTATACTATAAATCAGTGGCCAACAAGTTTTTTCCATAATAGGCCACATAGTAAATATTTTAGGCTTTTGAGAGACATATGGTCGCTGTCACAACTACTCAGCTCTGTTGTTGGAATGGGAAAGCAGCTGTAGACAATACGTAAACAAATGGATGTGGCTACATTTCAATAAAACTTTATAAATGGACATTGAAATTTGAATTCCATAAAATTTTTATGTGTCTTGAAATGTTCTTTTTCTTTTTCCAATCATTTAAAAATGAGAAACTCTTCTTTGTTTGAGGGCCATATAAAAAGAGATAGTGGACTTAATTTGGCTCTCAGCCATAGTTTGCTGACCTCTGCAATAAACAATTGCCATTCTTCCCTATCTTCAATTCTTCCCTTTGTACTTTCTTCCCCTTATCCTATAATAAGACTAAAGAGAATATTTAAAATATTTAGCAATGACTCTAGGTACTAACTAATGACTCTGGATTCTGACGAATTAGAATAGATAAACAAGCCAATCAGATCTGATGTCAGCTATAAACAATTAGTGGATAATCCTGATGTGCACAGGCTAAATATCAGCCCAGATCACACCCCACCTGATTTGAAAAACAAAACAAGCAAAGCTCTTCTTGCACGGCCATCTTCTCTCCTCTTTATACCCAATATTTTTGAAAATTATTCTAATTTGTCATAGTTTCTCCATTCTTCAATAAGGCATCTGCTTCCACCATTTCTTTAAAACTGACCTTTCCAGAAGAAACTTTCCCATTCTTGCTTTTTCAGCCCTTTTTTTCCTGTCACTTGCATTAAATTCCCACCTCTTGTCTTCCACCTCCCTGACTTTTGATTCTTAATTGCTATGGCAGGTTCCCCTTCATCCAACTGTCTCTCCTGCAACCATTCCCACCTGGTATTCCCCAGAGACCTTGACCCAGAGCTTCCTGTTCCCTGTTCTTGCTTTGGCAGTCTGATCCATTCTCAGGTTTGATTTTCACTTTTATGCGCATAACCTTCACGTCTACGCCTCCGACCTTTACATCTCTCTAGACCTTCAGATTCTCTTCACCACTTTGATTTCCCTGAGGCACCTCAAAGTCAGTGTATCAAACAATGAACCTGTAGTCATTCCCACCAGACATCCTTCTCTCGCATCCCATATCTCAGTCCAGCAGCACCGCCCCTGTTGCTGAAGTCAAGAAACACAGAATCATCCTCAGTGCTTTCCTGCCCTCACTCCTAGTTCTACTTAATTAGGAGCGAAGAATCACTGACTTTTCCTACAAATGTTTCTTCCTTCTGCCTCTTCAGTGGCATCCCTACTACTACTGTGTTAGTCCTGGCCTCTTTGCTTAGCCCAACAATTGCACTAGACTAGTCACTGGGCTCCCTCTTCACACTGCCACCAGGTGGGCAATTTAAAACACAAATGTAATCAGCGAACTCCCCTGCTGAACTCCTGAGTGACTCACTGCCAGGTTACTTAGCACGGCAACAAGACCCTTCACCATCTGGACTCTGCTTCCTGCTTCAGCCTTATCCTCTAAGTGTTTTTTTTTATTCCCCAGTAATAAGGACCTGAAGATAAAATACTATATACCTCCATGTCTTTGCACATGTTATTCCTATCACCAAAAATATCTCCTCTTTTCTTCATCTGTCTAGTGCCTACTGATCTATTAAGATTGAGTCTCTGAATTCATAAAACTGGTCTAAGAGCCTCTCCTCATTATCTCCAGTTTATTTACCAAGTTGTATTGAAAGTACAACTTCTCTCTTCTGTAATCATCCCAGCTTCACCATGAATGAGTAAGCAAGGTATGGTTAGTCATTGCCACTCCAGCTCCTACTCCAGGGTCTGGTAAACAGGCCTAGATGAAGCGTACTTACCAAACTCTGGGAGTCAGACTGCCTGGGTTCCAGTCCCAGAAGCACAGCTCACTTGCTCTACGGTTTTGGGCTTCTACTTTCTAAGCCTCATCTTTAAAATGGAAACTCAATTCATTCTTGAAATACTTATTGAACATATACTCTGTTTCAGGTATTCTTCTAGGCACAGGAAAAATTCCTCACCCTCAAGGAGCTTTTTTTTAGTGGAAGTAGGGGAAGACGGGGACAAAGAAAATAAATAGGTAAAAATAAAATATATGGTATATCATATAGTTGTAGGCACACAGGGAATAGGGAGTGAAGTGTTGGGATGCAGGAGGTGGTGGGAAAGCTTTAAATAGAATGATTAGGGAAGGCCTCACTAAGTGATATTTGAGCAAAGACTGAAGGAGGTGAGGAAGTGAGCCATGAGAATATCTGGGGTGAGAAGAATTCCAGAAAAAAGAAATAGCAAATTCAAAGGATCTGGTATGTTCAAGGAATAATGAGGAGATGAGAGTGTTGGAGAAGAGAGGGAGGGAATGAGGAGGAGACAAGGTTAGAGATGTGGGTGAGGTGGTCAGGAAGTCAGAAGAGCTGCAATCGCTGTTATAGTTTGTCGCCTGTCGGAAGGACTTTGACTTTTACTCTGAGTGAACCAGAGAGTCACTGGATGGTCTTGAGCAGAGGAGTGAATGATATGAATGAGGTTAAAGACGACTGGTTGCTGTGTTACAAATACACTGTGGGAGAGCAAGGGTAGAAAGAGGGGCTAGTTAGGAAGCTGTTATAATACAGTCATGGGTTGCTTAACATTCTCAGAAATGTGTCGTTAGGAGATTTCATCATTGTGTGAACATCATAGAGTGTACTTACACAAACCTAGATGGTATAGCCTACTACACACCTAGGTTATATGGTACTAATCTTATGCAGCCACAGTCGTATATGCAGTCTGGTGTTGACTGAAATGTCGCTATGCAGTGCATGACTGTAATCCAGATGAAAGATTATGGTAGCATGGACCAGGCGAAGGCAAAACATGGTTTATTTTGAATATATTTCAGAACCGAGTCAAAAGGACTTGCTAGATGTTGGGTGAAGGAAAAGAAAGGAGACAAATCTTGACTCCAAGGATTCTCATTGTGCAATTACAAGGAGGGCATTGGCAGTTTGTACTGGGAAAGGCTGCAGAAGTTTTCCAAGGGATGGGTAAGAACAGGAGTTTAGGAGAGGTCAAATTAACTTTGAGATATCTATTATATATTCAAGGGAAGACGTCAAACAGTTAGTTCTCTCTTTCTCTCTCCCCCCCTTACTATCTATCTATGTGAGTTGAAGTTCATGGATGGATTTTAAGCTAAAGATAAAAATTTTCCAGTGAACAAATAATATTTACAGCCTCTGGACTGTAGGTAGAGAAGGGAAGCAGTCTGAAGACTGAGTGCTGTGTGCGCCAATGTTTAGTGACTGGGAAAATGAGGAAGAACTAGCAAAGGAAACTGAGAAGAGGCAGCAAACACGGTAAGAGGAAAACCAGGAGAGTGTGGTTTCCTGGCACCAAAGCAAAGCCAAAAAACTAAAATAGGGCAACATGCAGGAGGGAGTGATCAACTCTCCCAAAAGCTACCGATGGGTCAGAAACTGGAAGCCTGAGAATTTACAATTAGATTTGGAAACACAGAGGGCACGGTGACCTTGACAAGTAGTTTGGATGAAGTGGTGGAGGCAATGCCTGACCTGAGAGTGTAAATAGGTTTTTAAAGGCATTTTGCTAAGTGTGTGGTTAGCAATGGACCAGTAGACAGAAGATGATGTGAGAGAAAAGAGATTCTTCATTTTTAAAGAAAAAAATATATACTTATATGATGACAGAAAAGACATAGTAGAGGGAGATGATGATATAGGAGAAAGGGGTAACTACTGGAGCAATATCTTTGGGTGGGCAACAAGGAATGGGATCTAGTGCACAAGTCGAATGTCTGACCTTGGATGGGGACATAAACAGTTCATCCATAATGACAAATAGAAGGTACAGATATGCAGCAGAGCCTATGAAATTTCTCTTCTGCTGCTATTTTCTCTGTGAAATGGGAAACAAGATCATAAGCTGATCATGAGGATGGTGAAGGGAGGTGTTGGAGTTTTGCTGTAGGAAAAGAAAGAATGCCTTCTGGATAGTGAGGGACTGAGTGGACCTGGGAAATGAGATACGATTAGTGGCTACCACCAGAGCTCAGTTGAAATTAGTGGTTATGAATGTAAATAGAAATAAATCAGCATAGTTGTGCATTTTTCTCCAGCCATGTTCAGCGGGAAATAGACATGAAACAGGCAGTGTTAGATTGGACCTGGGCTGGGGTCATGCCAGACATGTACTATAAAGCAGGAGAGATGGGCAGAGGGAGTTGAGGGTAAATTAAAGGAAGTGATAACAATAATGGGCCATGGAATCCAGTTTATTTTAGGAAGAAAGGAAGATATGAGTGAAAAGGTGGTGGGATCAATGCATGGTAGGTCTCGGTGCGGTTGAAGAATCATAAGAATCAGATTGCTAGAAGGAGAGAGCTAGAAAGACAGGAGGTAGTAATTTGAGAATGGGCAGTTTGAGATTGAGATCATGGAAGACTTACAAATACTGTTTACAAAAAGTTGTATGGTATGTACACAGGAGGAAAGTGAAAAATAACACTATTGGAGAAGGTAGTCACAAAACTACCACTGGAAGGTCATCTACATGGACATTGATATAACCAAGAATTATGAAGGTGTGATGTTAAGGAGAGTAGCAGTCAGACAAGAGCAAAAATCTTCAGGGAAGGAGGGGGTGATATGATGGCTGTGTAGGAAGATAAGGATAGTTTATACCTTTCTGGTCGCTGAGGATTAAAGATATAAATATAAAGTGATTACTGGAGTAATAGTCCATGGCAAAGTCAATAAACACTAACTTTTATCATCGTACCGCATCCATTGCTGACAATTATGTTGCCAATGCCAAAGCATATAATACCTTAATACCGACTGATGAAGGATGAATTTTGACTGGAATGGCTGGCTGCTTTTCTATCCAGATTACTGATCAGGATGATTGCAGGGGTCTGAAGGGGGGCGGGGGTTAAGAGCACAGGGAGTAGAATTTCTGTGATGGGATGATTTTAGTATATAATACACATATTATTCAGGAATTCTATAAAATTATAATCCACCTATTTGTAGAAAAACTAATAGTTTTTCTCTTTTATTCCCACTTGAGCCACTCTGCCCAATATGCTTCTAAAGGAAAGATGTAGGGCAAGAAAATTCATCAGAGATTTTATGTCAGAACACTGGCCTTCCCAGCTATACGAGTTCTCCATATTTTAGAGGATAGTATTGTTCGTAAACCAAGGATGTAGGCTCTCTTGTTGATTTATCATCATGTCATGAGAATTAATAGGTGAGATTCTTCATTGAAAATAAATATGAATGCTTATACACACTTTTCATGTTTATTGAATTTCTGTATTTATTTAGCAACTCTTAAAATGTTCTCTGAAGATTTCCTTCTGCAGATCCAGCACATATGAGAACAGGGTGACATTACAGACTAAACTTGTATGGAGTTCTGAGCTGTTCTTTTTGGAATAATCTACATATTCCTGTTTTGCTACGAGATCCAGAGTGGTAACCTAATATTTTATGATACATCCATAGAGTTCACAAATCAACACTTTAGTGAACATAATTTTTGCTTTGTTATGAAGTGCTATCGTTTAGATTCCTCTGGGAATACAACTTTGTTCCACTCCCAGCTCTCTATTTTAGCAATGAACAGCTAGAATTAGAAAGGAATAGCTATTATCTAGACCTGCAGGCGCTTTTGAAACTGACTTCTGCCGTTGCTGGATACACATGAGAGTTTTTAACATGTAATTTATCCATCTCCACTTGTGAGTTAGCACTTAGGGATAACAGAGAAAGAGAAAGATGAGTGGCACACCAACAGACAGCCAGGAGTTCCCACTATTCACTTGGGTATTGGGAGAGACTAAAAGATTTTTGGGGAAATAGATAAAGCGCTATGGAAATAAGGTGTGAAGAATGCTTCATATTCCCTTAGTGGGAACTTTTAAAATGTCTATTTCTACATTCTTCTATAGAGTTCACGCTGGGGTGGGGAGAACACATAAGGTGTGTCTATCCTAGGGCTCTGCGTGGAGATGGAGTGGCTGGAGGTATTATCCTGATCTAGCAAGTGTGTGAAACAGGAGCATCAACACTCCATGTGGGAACGACCTTGGAATTACATTTAAAGCTTGGGCAGAATTGGAATCAAAGAAAGAAGCATAGGACGGGACTATGAAAGCTGTCTAGCTCTGGAAGCAGATGAAAGAAAAAGGTAAGAGAAGGTGGATCTGAAAGAACAACTTCAGAGGTGAAAGAAAATAAATCTTCAGGAGGTGAGATGGAGAAAGTGAAATTATGCGATAAAAGTAAAAATGGAGAGAAACTGTGTTTAAGGAAAGGCTGACCACTGTTATTTTATCAAGCAGCTGTTCTTATCAGAGCCCTGGATCCAGTGCGGAACAACTGATGAGAAAACATGACTCACCTGCAGAGTGACGGTGTCTTCCTAAGTCATAGTCAGCGAACACGAGCTGGAGACAGAGGGAGACAGTAGGCAGCAACGAATGGGGAAGATTCAGAATAGATTGGACCAAATTTCTCTTGAGAAAATTTATCTACATTAGTTTAAATATAGAAACTTAAAAGAATTTGTGCCTTGACAGTGTTCTAGAAAACAAGAATGGATGAATCTTCACTGCTACTCAGCAAGTGAAAGCTTTTTTGGTTTGTTCTGTTGTCAACAGGAACAAACGTAAGCACGTTTTAGTTCACATTTATGTGAAACATAAAGCAAGTTAGAATAGCTAGAATTTATTTGTCCCAGGAAGACAATGACTCTTAGCTAATTCTAAACTGTTGGCGCTTAATTGAGCTGTTAATGCCATTCCCACTCTATTCAAAATAAATTGTCCGCTCTGTTCCCCTTGATTTTTCTTTCTCCCACAGGACCGCATCGTAATTCATCCACAGGCTCACTGATATATTGAATTGCTCTCTGAAATAAGGCCTTATATACATAATATTCTACAAGATCAAAGTAACACTTTCCTTCTTTGGCATCTATTTCTTTCTTTCTCTTTTCTTTTTTTGTTCATGCATTGCCAGTGACATCTGAAAGTTTGGTGGGTTTTCATTAATGTCTTTGTTTTAGGCCTTTAATCACTAACAGTGATCAGCGTGGTCTGGGAAGAAGCTTTGTCCTTTTACTACATCTTGAATTCCTTGCTAAGACTGGATTATTTAGCCAGATCTTAGAATATTCAAGGTCCTAGAAATATAGCAGCAATTTAATTGCTAAAGCCTTGATATGCTTCTCACTCTAAAATGTTATGTGATTCTTCAGTGAGGAGGGACAGACTAAAGGAAAATGATGGGCTGGGTTGATCATTTTTTTTTCCTCTGCACATTTCCAAGGTCATTTTGATGATTATCTCTAGGCATCAATACAAATGTGAAAGGACACATCATTCGTACCATATGGGCTACAGAAAGACAGAAAGCTCCCTTAGGCTGCCATAACAATGAATCTTCATTGCACTCCAGAGCCTGCGTGGCCTTGCAGGGGGTTTTAATGGGTAGAAAAAATACGGTCTCTATCTCCTTGTCATTCTAGACTGTGTCATATTTCCCACCCCTTCAATTCTTCCCAATTTGAGTGCTAGTGAAGAGATGTGTCTTTCAGAAATTTTGTGAAGATTTAAATAGAATAACAGAAGAAAAATGTAACAGCTCATTGAGAACAATGATGTTATATGTAATTGAGGGCTACCACATTTAAGCTTAAAGTAAGGTTGAGTAAGTAACTAAGGTATATTTTGTAAGCCAATCAAAAAATTGACTGAACCCACCACTTTCTTCGTCAGCCTAGTTTCATAGGCAGACTGTTCCTATTAACTTGCACTAATTGACTATAGGTATAAACTTTCAAATTGGTCTCTTGAATTTAAATTTACACTTATTACCCTGACTTTCAACTCTCTCAGTTAAATGAATAGATTTGAGTTGTGAATCTTGGAAATGGTATCATATTTTCACATCGAAAAAAATGACAACCAATTCTGGGCCTTACCAGATTTAATAGGCTTCTGAGGTGAAGACTTCGAAACAGTAGAGTCTCTATTAGCACAGATTATAAGTAGAATCATCTTCACAATGTGAAACACCAGCTCAAAATTATTCCTTCAAGAACTTTCAGGCAATTCCAATATAGCTAAGAGTAGATTAGGTAGTCACATTCAAAGAATTCAAAAATTCAAAAGTAGTTTCTCTGAGGTAAGCCACAGGGCATTTGCTACTTAAAAAAAATCATAGACATCACCTCAGAAAAACAATTAAAAAAATAACTTAAAAGGATAGGAAAGTAAGTAGTAGGAAAAGTTTTTAAAAGCTAATTTCTCATTTTATTTAGATTGGAATAGAAATTCCTACAGGAATTTCTTCTGAAAAATGCCACAAATATGGATAGTATTAATTTTTGACATAGTTCTGACTAAACCTTCTATTTAAAGACCATCCTGTTGATGACAGATTCTTCACAGAAATATTGTGATAGCAAGATTAAATTTGCCACTTTAGTGTCACTAAAAAAAACCAACAACAACAAGAGGCTACTGGTAGGTTTCATGTGCTTGCTCATGTGCACACTTCCCCTAAGTTTTAGAACAGAATGATTTCCAAACAATTTAGACTCTTTTTGATTGAAAATAATAAATGTTATGGCCTAGCAAAGCTCTTGTGTTTTATATCACAACACTTACAAAGAAATCTCGTTTTCCATCTTTGTGATAAGACAAAGGCTTTTGGTGATAAATAAATAAGGTGAAAATAACATTATCGTCTGTATGAATCTAGCTGTAAGGTAAATATAATTCTATGGAGTAGTTTGGATAATTCAAATTCAAATCATATTTATTGGGCACTTTCCCATGTCGGGCAGAATTGCCATTTAATCCTCAGAGTATCTTGGAGAGGTCTGTGTTACTAATCCCATTTTACAACTGAGGGGGACTGAAGTAGTTTTTAATGTCAGACCATTAGTGAATGTCAGAAATGGAAATCGAATCACGTCTCCAAATCCCAAGGCTATGTTTTATCCACGATACTTCAAGAAAAGTAAAATTCTGTGATTAATTATTACTAGAGCATATTTTGAGGGAATTTCCACTTCACTATTGCTTACGTAGGCCTTCTACATGGGTCTGAATGCCAAAATAATAAGGCAGTTTTTGAGGAAGTAATTTAGCAAACCAAAAGTTCAGCTTGTGCAGGGGCAGAGGAGAGCAGGAACGTTTGAGTTCCACATCATACTTTTTTATATATTTGCATGCTTTACCTTAAGTGTACATTATTTTCACAATAAAAACAAAATAAATCAAAATTTAAAATGATACTTAGGTTTCAAAACAATATCTATAATCTGTTGTCACTTTTGGAAAATGGTATGCTACAAAAATCATGTAAAGTATATATATGTACCCAAATGTTAATAGTGGGTACCTCTAGGTGGTCACTGTAAGTGATTTTAACTTTTTTCTTCATAGTGTTAGTAATAGTTTTTTAAAAAAATTTATTTATTTAATCTTTTTGGTGAGTAAGATTAGCCCTGAGTTAATATCCACTGCCAATCCTCCTCTTTTTGCTGAGGAAGATCAGCCCTGAGCTAATATCTGTGCCCATCTTCCTCTATTTTGTGTGTGGGAGGTCACCACAGCGTGGTTTGATGAGCGATGTGTAGGTCCACCCCCAGGATCCGAACCCTCAAACCCTGGGCTGCCAAAGCAGAGCATGTGAACTTAACCACTATGCCACTGGGTCAGCCCCTGACAGTTTTTTTTATAATAGTTCTCTGCACAACTGGATCCTTTTTTTCTAACCATTATCACAATTTACTTTTATTGTCAAGAAAAAATATCCAAAGAAAGAAATACTTTCTATTTTGAAAATAATGACCTGCACATATACTGTTATTTCCTAGGTGGAATTTGGAATACTTCAGTAAAATCTAAAAGGAGAAATCACAGAGAACCTGACATATTGCGAATTCTGTGCAGGTACTTAATAGAAAAAACAAATACCAACTGCCAATGTACATATGAAAAGATGTTCAACCTTTCGAATAATTGAGGAAATGCAAATTAAAGCTTAGCGATACCAGTAAAACACACACACACACACACACACACACGAGACCGGCAGATTTTAAGACTGATAATATCCAGTGTTGGCAAAGGGCTGTGATGGTAGGCTTTTGCTTCCATCTTTGGGGAACAGCTTTTTTGTGCAGTAATTTGGCATTATCTGTCAAAAGTTTTGAATGCCCAAATCTTTTGACCAGCAATTCTAAATCTAGGAATATATTCTCTGGAAATACATAGGTGCTTATTGTAGCACTATTTGTAATAGTGAAAATTTTAAAAGAATTTCAAATGTCCTTCCATATGGAAATAGTTGAATAATTACACATTCATAATATGGAATACTCTGCAGATATCAAAATTAGTGCAATTCATCAGAATGTTCCAAAGCAGACAACGCCAGGACAACACTTTTTTACTGTACACAGAAAAAGGCTTGAAAAGAGACACAGTCAGTATTGACTGTGCTCACCATTTAGGAGGGGAGTAAATTGGAGGGAGTTATAGAAGAAGTTTTCACGTTTTCTTTTTTTTTTTGCTGAGGAAGATTCGCTCTGAGCTAACATCTGTTGCCAATCTTCTTCTTTTTCGCTTGAGGAAGATTCACCCTTAGCTAACATCTGTGCCAATCTTCCTACACTTTATATGTGGGTTGCCACTACAGTATGGCTGCTGATGAGTGGTGTAGGTCTATGCCTGGGAACCAAACCCGGGCTGCCAAAGTGGAGTGAGCCAAACTTAACCACTAGGCTGAAGGCTGGCCCCATTACTTTCTACTTGATATATTTAACATTATTCGAAAAGATTTTTACATGCTTACTAAGGTACTTCAAATTTTTAAAAAATCAGAACATAGCTAAAATTAACTTAAACTCTGTACTTTTCTCTAAGTCAGTAGGAATTCCATCTTTGAGAAAAGTAGAAGTAATTTATTTTCTGCTTTGTAATGTTTTCCAGGGTCCCAAATTATGGATGGGTTTCACTACTGTAAGCTCCTTCTTTTCCCCCACCTCCCCTTGGTTATTAAAGATAGGTATCTATCATAAAAAGCAATCTGGCTACACATCATGTTATTAAAGGAAAATTCTCTGAACATATTCAAATGTGCTTCTACATTTCTTAAAAGGCTACTAATTAAAGATACTCTTTAAGTCAAGATAAAACTGCTACTAAACAGTTCTGAATTTATGTGGTGAAGAAACTGATTCAAAGAAAACATTACTTTAGGTTTTTGGGTAATATTTGTGTGCAGGGTACTAGTGCTGCAAAAGACACAGAGATTTGTGAAGTAGAGGATTGAGTTGAAAGAGCAGTGAGTGAGACAGACCTAGGATGAGTCCAGGTCTTTCACTTCACATTGTGATTTCAGGCAAGATACTTGACATCTCTGAGCCTCAGTTTTCTCATCTATATAAATGGAATTATAATATCTTACTACATAAATGCAAATCTTATCAAATTATTGGCATTATATAGTATTTAACAAATCACCCAAGGCTGACTATTTTTCAAATATTGCATTTCACTTGAAATCACCAGTTATAGACTCTTGGATCCATTTATCTCTTTAAGATTAATAATCCTCATTCTTTAATTTAAAAAGTAATAAATACAAATGAAGGAGAAGAAAAAATATCCTCCTCACCTAATCAATCAATTAGAAAATATTTATTAAGTACCTATTTAATGTGCCAGGATCCATCCTAGGCACCAGGCACACAGGGTAGATAAGCTAGATATGGTCCCCATCCTCATGGCCCCTGGTTAAGAAAGAAGTGACAATAACCCCAGACTCTTATCCACCTGTACCCTGAATCTTGTACTTTTTGAACTATTTATAATGACCCTGTCATTATATAGTGTCAAGTATATTAAAATTTCTCCAATATGCACCTTTGCCTTATGCACTAGATCCAATCTCATCTTGCTTGCTCAAGAACACCAAGCCAGCAATTCTTTCCTTCTCCCCTGTCATTAATTGGTCACTCTCCACTCGATTCCTCTCACATAAACATGCTGTTATGTCTCCCATTTCAAAAAATTACCATCTTCTTATGACATCATTTCCCCTCCAGTTACTGCCCCCTTTCTTTGCTCCCCTATGTGGCAAAACTCCTAGAAATAATTGTCTACATACACTCTAAATCTTCTCCACCCATTCTCTCTTAAACTCGCTTAAATCAGGCTTTAATATTGCCAGTCCACTAAAACTGCTTTCATCAAGGCCATCAGCGGTCTCCGTGATGTTACATGCAATGGCCAAGTCTCTGTCTGCCTTTTACTAGACCTATCAGAAGCAAGTGGCCCAACTAATCACATCCTTCTCATTGAGGCACATTCTTCACTTGTGGCCCTGGAGCCACATCTTTTGGGTTTTCTCCTGCTTCACTGATTGGTCCTTCTCAGTCTCCTTTGCTGGTCCTCCTTTTCTCCTCAAGCTCTTAATTAAATTGGAGAGGGTCAGGTCTCAATTTTTGGCCCTTTTCTCTATTTACTGCCTTTGTGATCTCATGCTCTCTTACGGTTTTACATGTCATCCATATTCTGAAGATTCCCAAACCTATACAGTCTGTCCAGACTGTTCTCCTGAACTCCATGCCCCAACACCTGTCTCTTCACTATCTCCACTTGGAGACACAATGAATATTTTAAATTTACTATATCCTCCCCTGAACTTCTGATTTTCTACTCAATCCTGCTATCCATGGGCTTCTCCATCTCTACTGATCATATTTTGACCCCAGTTGCTCCATTATCCTATCTCTTCTCTTTTTCTAGCACCTCACAACCTGTCAATAAATCCCACTGGAACTACCTTCAAAATAGATCCAAAATTAGATCACTTTTTATGCTTTTACTGCTATCACCCTGGTCCAAGCCTCCCAAGAGGTCTCCCTTCTTCTGCCTTTTTCTCTTTTACAGTCAATTTTTAACATCACAGCGGGGCAGATCTATTTAGATATCTAAATCAGATCACGTCACCCTCTTCTCCAAACCGTCCAAAGCCTCTTCCATTTACTAAGAGTAATAGAGTCTTCATTAGCCAAAAGGGCATATATAAACAGGCCCCTTTTACTTCTTTGACTTTATTACCTACAACTCTTTCCTTATTTATTCTTCTTAATCATTTCTGCCACTGATGGCCTCATTGCTGCACTTTGAAATGGGAGCTCCCTCTCGCCTGATGGCCTCCGTTCTGGTGGTCCCCTCTGCCTGGAACACTCTTGCCCCAAGGAACCCTTGGCTACCTCCTCCACTTCTTTCAATTTCTTCCTCCTCTCACTAAAACCTACTTTATTTAATACTATAATCTGTCCCCTATTTTGTACTTCAGATCCCACTTGCCCAGTTCTATTTTTCTTTTTTCCTATCACTTTCTAACATACTATATGATAGTCTATATATTTTATATATACAGAATATATATTATTTCATATAATATGCATGCATGATCTATATAATATACAAACATAACATAATATTACATTAGTTGCTAATTGTCTATCTTCCTTCTCTAGAAAGTAAGCTCCTGGAGGGCAGCAATCTTGGTCTCTTTTACTGATGTGTTCAAGGCCCCGGAATAGCACCTTGCACAGAACAGAAGTTCAATCAATATTTATTGAATGAATGATTTAAAATCACTGATTTTATTGCAACTTTAAAATAAGCTAAATCCTACTATTTCAATCAATTTTTCCCTTCATCAGGAGAACATCACAATTCTGAATAGGAAGAAGATAAGTGTGTTCGATGACTGGGAAGTCTGTGCCCCTCCCCCAAGTAAACCAGGTTTTTTTTTGTAGACAGAAAATAATATGGTTGACCTTTTAAAGCTGTAACTAAATTATCCTGGAGATGCGGTAATAATCACATATCCAGTTTCAAATTCTGATTAAGATATAATTTAAATGTTCACAAGATCTTAGGTAAATCATTTCAAGTAACTTTTATTTCTATCTTTACTAGCTAAATGTGCTTTTAAGATGCATGCCTTTTGCTACAAGTGTTTTCTTCTATTAATAAAAAAAGCAAACTGGTGCCTGCCCGGTGGTGCAGCGGTTAAGTTCGCACATTTCACTTGAGTGGCCTGGGGTTCGCGGGTTCGGATCCCAGGTGCAGACCTATGCATTGCTTATCGAGACATGCTGTGGCAGGAGTCCCATGTATAAAATAGAGGAAGATGGGCATGGATGTTAGCTCAGGGCTAATCTTCCTCAGCAAAGAGGAGGATTGGCAGCAGATGTTAGCTCAGGGCTAATCTTCCTCAAAAAAAAAAAAAAAAATCAGACCAATTAGATAAATATTCCATTGATAAAATGGATAGCAAACATAAGAATCCAGGAAGGCCTTAGAGACAAGGGCAGCCATAGCTCTGCTGTCCAGGTAGATGTCTGGCATAATTAAGGAAGATGGATGAACCAACCTGGTCTAGCAGAGGCAGAAGAAAATCCCAAGGCCTCAAATTAAATGTGAGTCAATTGATGGTCCAACCATCCTAGGAAGCCAGATAACTGTCACCCTCAGCCTATTCAGGAGAAGACACACTCACACAACACATTTAAACTGCTAATAAGAGCCACCCAGTTGTTTGATCTGTTTTAGAGGACTTTAAGAGTCCACCATTGTTTACTAAAGCACAGATTCTTGGTAAATTCAGAAAAATACCATTCAAATTTACTCCCAGATTCTCCATAAAAACCTTTCACCAGAGATCTTAAAGAGTATGAATATTCGTGAGTAAGCATGTCTATTCCAATGTAAAAACCAATCTACTACTGAGAGAAAATGTTACAACCATTTGCAATTAGAATACACAAGATAAATGCCCATTGATTTGTCATTTCTTATTAAGAGTCTTAAAATTAATTTCTGGGAATTTATGCATAGAAAACAATCATTTATGTATTTAAAGATTTAATTCTAAGGACCACTATGGATAGTGGGAAAATATAAACAGCCTCACTGTTTAGAAACAACAAATGTTGGAGAGGGTGTGGAGAGAAGGGAACCCTTGTTCACTGCTGGTGGCAGTGCAAACTGGTGCAGCCACTATGGAAAGCAGTTTGGAGTCTCCTCAGAAAATTAAGGGTAGATCTACCATATGATCCAGCTATTCCACTGCTGGGTATTTATCCAAAGAACTTGAAAACACAAAGGCATAAAGATACTTGGACCCCTATGTTCATTGCGGCATTATACACAATAGCCAAGACGTGGAAGCAACCTAGGTGCCCATCAAGGGACGAATGGATAAAGAAGATGTGGTATTTACACACGATGGACTACTACTCAGCCATAAGAAATGACGAAATCCGGCCATTTGTGACAACATGGATGGACCTTGAGGGTATTATGCTAAGTGCAATAAGTCAGAGGGAGAAAGTCAAATACCATATGATCTCACTCATAAGTAGAAGATAAAAACAACAAAAAAACCCCACACAGCATTGGAGATTGGACTGGTGATTACCATTGGGGAAGGAGGGAGGGGGGAGGGCAAAAGGGGTGATTAGGGTCACATGTGAGGGGAGGCACTATAATTAGTGTTCGGGTGGTGAACATGATGTAATGTATTCAGAATTCGAAATATGATGTACATCCGAAAAAAATAAAAATTAAAAGAAAAAAGAATAGATGAAGTCTGCCTCAGGCAAAAAGAAAAACAGAAAACACATATGTGCATGTAATTGAAGCTCAATAAATAGCCATTTTAAAAATGAAAAAAAAATAAGAGTAAAAAAAAATAAAATTACAAAGCTGAAGGTGACCTCAGAGGAATTTAGTCCATTTTCCTATTTCTAGCTAGGAATATATCACTATCCCAGATATATGACTCTAGAAACTATTCTTGAGTTGAATGAGGGAAGAAGATTCCCTAACCCTGTCCAATGTAGTATCTCAGAGACTTGGTGTCAGGAGCACAGGCTTTGGAGGTAAACAGACCCTTGGACCAAATACCAGATAAAGGACTTGGACCTTTGACTCTGATTTTATTACTCTCTTTCAGTCTCAGTTTCTATGAGGATACCATTGCAGGGTTTCTCTGAGGATTCCATGAGATAACGTACAAAGAGTGCCCAGCACAGTGCAGGTATTGAACATATGCTAGTTTTTTAAATTTACCGTGCCTTTATCAAATCTCTATTTCCTTACATTCTTTCTACAATGAAAAAATACCCACACACCAATATTTATTGTATTAAATATGCCTGAAAACCATTACTAAGCCCTCTAAACTACTTCCCCAAACAAAACAAAACTAATTTACTTGACTTGTTCTAGAGTCTATTTTCATAATTCTTTAAACATGCAGACACTCCTAATTTGGGGGACCCCAAATTAGGATATATTACCATTGGTCTGCCCAGTGATACAGATGGTGAGAAATTTAACCATACCTTATATATTATCATGTTGATGACACTATAGCAAGAACTTGCTGAATTCTTACAAGTTAAAAACAAACAAACAAACAAAAGAAACAAGGGATTTATCGTATAATTTGGTAAACCTATGCAGTATAATATTACTCAGCCACTAAAATTATGAGGTCATTGAATATTTGCTGATATGAGAAGAGGTTCACAATATATTGATAACAGAAAAAAACAGCTAATGTTACATTATGAATTATTTGAGTCTTTTTGTTTAAATATTATGTTTATATATGTATAACTTACACACATACACACACATATAGTATCTCACTATATATGTTTCACAATATATGTCTCCTATATATTATATATAATTATATATATAATATATATATTCGCTAATGCTGACAGAATCAAAACCAACTGGTAACGTGAGTTGTAAGGGACTCATGAGTCTTAGGAAATTATATGCAAAAAGTTTTGTGTACAGGTTTTTATTTATTTATTTTTTTCCAGGAAGCTTTATCTAATTCTCAAAGGCCTGGTTCTTGACACATTTACTTTCTTCATGCCATTCACTTTCACAGAACAATCCCATCAGCGATATTCTGCATTAGGCAAACTAATTTTCCAGAGGAGGGGACAGAACATCAGGGGTGTTAGGATAAAGTATCAAATGTTCTGGAAGCGAATGGACAATCTGAAAAATAGTCTCTGAAAATTCCAACTGCTGTTCCAAGGCTACAATTGCTGGATTTGGAAACGACCAGCAAGGATGCTGCAGTAGTGAACAGATTTCCAAGCTCTAGACTTGGCCAAGACTTTGGACAAATCACTTGACCACACAAGGTCTCAGTTTCCTCATTGGTAAGAAGGCAATTTTGCCCTGTACCTACATGACCTTGCTTTTGTGACACTACATAAACACTGAAAAATATAAGATTTGTAGAAGGGAATAATTGGCTCTATACTTCACTACCTTGTCAAAGATGAGCATTCACCCTAAACCTAGGGTGATCGGAGACTTGTGCCTTCACTGAGTGCACAGTGGAAGGCATGGAGACAACTGCTTAGGTTATGACCCAAATACTGAGAGTACAAAGAGCTACTGAGGGATGTGAGATCTATAGTGATGACATGAGAGTTCAGCAGATGTTGCATCCAGATTTTTGGTCTCTATAGGCACAGATGACCTAACTTATCTTTGTATCCCATGGGGTGTGTCACCTGGGCTGAATGCCCCACAGTGCTCTAGATGTGTGAGGAGAAGAATCTGTGCTATAAAATGGGCTGAAAACATTGATGGGAGGCACAACCCATTACGTGGTAGACAGACCTCCAATTTCAGGTCATCTTGAAATAGCTAAAGACAGAAGAGAGAAGCCTTAAAACAATCAGTGTCCTATAGGACTGTCTCTATAGTGCTCATGAATCACTGAGAACTCGAATTCTGGAAGCTATGTGAAAAGCTATCGAGGAGAGAAAAAGGCAAAAGGACTTTTTATTTATAAACTTGTATCATCACCAATATGTGACTTACACAATAAGTGAAAACTTGACAGCCCTTCTTCACTGTCTAACAGATCCATTTGGTAGAGAAGATGTGATCATCTAACAGGTGATGAGGTTAGAGAGAGACCAGAAGCTCCAGATAGGGATGGAGCTAGAATCTGAACTCTGAACAGTAACTCATCCTTCAGACGGATGTTTAAGTCAAAGAGGTTGATTGTTTGATGGAATATGAAATACTGACTCCAAACTCAGGCAGTCAGGGCAATACAAGATGTTGTAATACAACATTTTCTATGGAAAGACATACTTTTCAGAGAAAACCATGCCGCATAAAAATAGTTGATTTTTAAAAATATATGCAAAGTGTTCCTGTTATGTTATTTCTAGATGCATAAATTAAACAAATTATCCAGAAACTATGTTAAAGATAAATATAGAAGAACTACCAAACTACCAACCATAGAAAATGTATTGTCCCTTCCAGGCAGCACCAGGCAGCTGAGTTCCTCCTCTAAATTACTAGGATCCAGAGTTGAGGCTCTAGAGATTTAGACTAAGTGGGTAATTCAGAATGCAGCCAGAATCCTGCAGGGACAAACCAGCAAGGACTTCTGTGGAAAACAAAGAAGTGGTGCAATAAAACTGGAAAGATCAATAAGGTGTCTTGTGGAATACAGGGGGAAAGTCTGCATGTGTCTCCAGGGCTCAGTGAGTAGACAACGGTGAGAAGAAGCTGACTTACTTCACAGCTAAGCCTTGGAAGGAGGTGAAGAAGAGGATGCCTTGCCCAGCAGTAGAGCAAAGGGTAAGACTGTAGTTATTAATTATGTTTCCCAAAGAATTAAGATAATTTTAAATACAAAAATAAAGACTTTCTAGGTATTGGGTAAAAGACGTCCAAACAGAAGATAAGCTTTATAAACTTGTGTCTCAGAGAGAATATCAACTTATCCAATTTTGTTTATACTAATGGAAATGTTACTCGGCTACAAACTAAAATTAAAACACTACCAGTGTACTGAATTTAACAAAGACAGGGAGTAATTTGCCAAAGCAAGCCACTGAAGCAAATAATATAAACAAGTTCAACAGTCTATTCAATGCATTTTAGAGCAAAAAGAGAGGAAGAACTGGTTGCCTGCCAACACCTTGCCTCGGTGAGACAGTGCACTCTGTTGTCCAGGAATAGCAATATGTTAGAGGTTTGGGCTGGAGAGTATTGTAATTTTGCGTTGTTTTACTGGGGATGGACTACAGGTCAATTACTTCTGGCATTTCATCCTTTTGGTTTATTGGCGTATTACCAGCAATGCTGGAGACCTCTCAAGTCCAAGGATGTGGCTTTACCTGTAGATTTACTCTGATTTCCAGCACCTCTAGTTTTAAGTCAAAAAAGTTTCTTACAATTTGCTTCAGCATAGTCACTAACAGACATTTGTAACCAAGACTCAGTCTCACACAAAAACAAAAAGAGCCCAAGTTAAATTAATTTCTAAAATTTAGACCATTTTTATATCAATACTTACTACTGTGATTGCCTGCTTCTTTTTTATTGTTATAACCATATCTCTAGCAGGCAACCACTTGGAGTGCAATATAAATCCACATTAGTTCAAGCAAGAAGGTCATATAAAGAAAGTTGTGGAAAAGAAATCTAAAAATCTTCATCAAAATGCATTGATTAAACATCTTGTTATGCATTAGCCGTGCAAGTCACACTGTAAATTATAGACTAGAACAAAGCCCTTGTCCTCTTGGAGTTCTTAATCAAAGACATCTAGAAGGAGCTGGGTAAAAATGTTTAAAATACACAAGCATTAGGGGAAAATAATCAAATATTCGTCAATTAGGTGAGGCGTTTATATAATGTCAGGTGAAATGTCAGCTTACTTAGGAATGAGGGAAATATGGGTGTGCACACGACTAGGAAGAAAATCAAGTAGGTTAGTCACGAAAATTCAGTGTCCTTATTGAGCAGGGTGAAGGAAAAAGGAAATTCTTCTCTATTTGTGCTTCTCTATCAGAGGAGGTGTTTTGGACTTAATGTGGAACCAGAGTAAAAACAGTGCACATTGATCTGTCGCTTTTACTGAAAATACTTACAGAAAATGGTGTAAGCAATCAAAACATCCCATTGTATTATAATAAATGTAATTATACCATAGAGTTTAATGCAAAGAGTTGCATGAATTTTAAAGAAAAAGGACAAAACTCAAAGAAAGTTTAAGCCTGTCATGGTTGCTTAAATAACCCCTCACCTTCTCGACTCGCTATCCCACTGTCGTTTGTGTTTGCTCTGGCAGCTCATCATTAAGACTATTTCCACCAGATGTTGGAAAAACCCGAAATATATTTGGGGTGATTTTAAAGTAAGAAGTGATAGAAATGTTGTACATTGCAGTTTTTGCTACTTGAGGATCTGTTCAGGCAGGTACCTAGCAATGGCGATAGATGCCAGATCCTTCACAAATGAAGAGTGTGTCCTTAAATAGTCTTCACAAAAGCATTGTCATATTCCAGAAAGTACGTCAAGACTCAACACAAAGAGAAACCATTTCATTATTCTTTGCTTAAGGAGAGGGGAACTCTTCCACTGAAGCAAAGGAATAGACTATCTATTTCTAGTCCTGGAGATGACTATGAAAAAAATGGGAGAAATGCCAAGGCAAGATACTAAGGAAGATGCCACTGAAAACGTCAATGGTACATTTCAAAAGCAATTCCACAAAATGGCTCCTTAAGGCCATGAGGAAATAATGAAAGACTAGACATCCCCCCTTTCCCCCCAAAATCATGGAGGAAGATATAGACTGGAAGTGGGGGCAGTAGGTCAGTCATACAAAACACACAGGTAACTACTTTATGAAGGGTATGGGAAAGTACAGGCAGCTAATATAATCTGCAAAGAAGTGAAAATACAAGTGAGAGGGGTAAAGTTATCACTGGAAATTAGAATCCCAGAGCTTTAAAATGGCTTGTCCCACTTTTCTCCTACTGGTTTGTGGGAAATAGTACAATTAGAGGCAAGATAGTATATAATGATAATAATAATAAGAGAAATTACCCAATACACCATGGGAATCCCAAATAGGGAGGGCTTAATTAACTAGATTTCTCTCAGGGGTATTTGTATTTATAGACATTCCTATAGTATAGAATGAAAGATTTTGCCCTTTTAAGGAATTGTAGGTGCTGCTGAACTGCTGGGGGACCCTGCTGGAGCAGTGGGTTCTCACTGATGATGCTCAAGATAGAGGCAGCCTCTGTCCTCTTCCTTTATCACAAGCATTCTGCCTCTGGTTTTCTTACCCCTCCTCAGAAGCCAGAGAAAAAAATCCCCAGTTTCCTCAAGGCAGAAGCTATTTCTTCTTCACTTAACGATTCTCAGTGCCTGTACATATGGTAGATAATAAACGTTTTCTGAATTGAACAAATCAAAAAGAAAAATGAAAGGCAAGCAGCAGTTCTAGGTCATAAATTTAATTAAGGTGAGGGGAGGGAACTCTAAGATCGATAAGAAAAGAAGAAAATAGAAAGGGGAGGGTGGAGAAAAGGAAAAGCAAGTGGAAAGAAGTGAGGAAACATTAAGAGGACACGGAAAAGCAAGTTCTGGGTGAGTAATCTAATGACAATTCTTTGAGGTTCCAGGAATGAAATTTTAAAAAATATTGTGAGTTCTCTGAGAGGAGGTGTTACATTCTGAATTACTGCTAATAATTCATAACAAATTTTAAAGTCAGTAATAATTTTTCTCTCTTGTTTACACTTACGATACTGAGAAGATATTAATCAATGATAATTAAAAACTTTCAGCTACTCCTAATACAACACCGATGTGATAGAGCAGATAAATATCATTCACAGTATCTCTAGGATCCAGAGATATTCTCATTGGAATACTCAAGGTAAAGTTTCCGGCGTTAAGGGCCCTCAGGTCCCCTGTTCAGTCGCTGAATATCTTTACCATGTGGCCAAGAAACCCCTCAAGCTCAGTATTCACAAGGTTGGGATACATAAACCCACAGGCGCTCAGCTTCTTTGTCCATTTGCCACAAACACGAAAAAGCAGCAAGGAGTTGAATGTGTCAGCAACAGTCGGGTTTGTTGTCCACCATCCTTCTCTCCTGACATTTGAACAAGTTGATTTATTTTCTGTCCTAGGCAGCAGAAACAATAAAGCGATGGGAAAAATAGAGATCTGGACTGCTGCGGATAGTTCTTTTGGAGTCCATTGAGACTTCTCATTGAGAGGAAAGGGAAGGCAGAGTTTCCTGTCTGATTGTTTGTCTTATGTATCCTGTTTTCAATTTCCCTTTGGGGATACCATAGATCTGATACAATATGGAAACAATGGCTGCACTCAGTGCAACATGTCGTCTTATGGCAGATCTCAATTAATACAGATTAATTGCTATTAATGCATATTATTTATTCATCTATTTAATTGGAAACACAATTTAAAATCTTATTCTCCTGCGATATAACATTTCATGTGTTTAATAACTGACACACATGAAAGAACTACATATAGTGGATCATGATTAAATATCACTTTTGGAAGAATGAGCAGATTCTGCCAAACTCTGTGTCTGTACTAGTTTCTCTCTGGAAGAGTCAGAGGTCAAACAATCTTACGCACGTTTCTGTTCGTTGTATTGAATTGAAGGACTTGACACATGTATAACATTACACACTCTAGAAATTCTAAGAGTAATTTCATAATGGTGAGGTCAATAAACACCTAGGAAAATACAGAGGTCTTAAAGACAATTATTATCTATTTGTCACCTGACAGAACAAATACTTTAAATGATAAAGTATGGTTTTCATGTGGTCATTGGATACTGGCATGTTCATTGACACTGAACGACATTCAGCTGAAATTTATGAAGACGTGGAAAGCTTAGTCAATTGACTCTTAGGGAAGAAGTAAAAAGCACACTCAGATGCACTTTGAATAAACCTGTTTAAGCATGATTAATAATAAATAGATGAACAAGAGTAATTTGAGGTCAAATGAATCTGCATTTGAAAACTTTGAGGCTACCTGTCCTGAACTAACATTAAAACAGCAACAACAAAATTGCTACCATTTGACAAGCACCCAGACAAATACTCAGAAAAATTGTGCTGACGTACTTGGTTAAGATTTAATTAAAATGAATTTTGGAAGCATACTATTGGCCCACAGATGTGCATATATCCTGAGCTTCAAAACCAGATTGTCTTTTCTGTCACTAGTGTGAACCTAGGAAAATCCTTTCAAAGTAAAACCAGAGATCTACAGATAAGTGAAACTCTGATTTTTACATGCAAACTTTCATACACATTTTTCTGAGAAGAGGAGTCGGTTTCATGGGAAACAGAAATTTTCAAATGTTACCAATTCTGGTGATGTCTAGAACGACTAAATATACCATTAAATCAACTGTGTAAATATATATCATTCTGTCAGCTTCTCATGTGGGTTTTATAACATCAGCCTCACCACACTTAATTCAACGCCTTTCATCTAGTGGGTTCTCAGTACATGTTTGCTACTGGTAATGATGACTATAGTCCAAGCAATGATCTCATTTTCCAGACTGTGATTCCTTTTTTATTTTCAAGTTCCTCTCTAGGCCAGCAAGGTTTTAATTCTCTCTCATCATGGCAATAAACCTGTCATCGTGATCAGGTCAGACATAAAATTTTCCAAGGCTAGCACGCAAATTCCTTCTCTTGCATGCAAGCTTGTGTCATTCTTGATCCCATCCTTGATGACAGGAAGGTCATCTTGTATATCATCTGTCCATTTGTAAGCCAAATGGTCTACAAGGACTGGGCATCTAAATTTTGCCAAGTTTATTTTGCAAACCACTGCCTAGTTTATGATTAAGGCAGAGATGACAAATTTTTCTTCTCAATAGCAGGAAGAATATGCTTTTTCTTTCCTTTCAAAACAGGTTATTACAGAATTTTAAAATATGAATCAGAAGAAGAGCTATCTAAAGCATTTAGAATAGACCTGGTCCGCAGTGTAACATTTTAATGAGGCTCCAAACATGTTTCTCTCTTAAGTCTGTGAAAAATATGTACCTAAATATTTGTGTTTTCTTCTTCCTAAGAATGAGTTAGATTTTAACGACTGTCCCTCTATCTCTAAAAACGCATTTTATACATTTAAATAAGAAATAAAAAGTAACAAAAAGCAAGTGAACATAATCCAACATGTGTCAACAATTTGAACCATATCATATACCATTATTCATACTGTATCAATAGCCAATCTATGCCTTGGGTATAAATATAGGAAAATGATTTCTTATCTGATTTTGTTTGGATGGCGGTGAGGAAGATTCACCCTGAGCTAAAATTTGTTGCCAATCTTCCTCTTTTTTTTCTCTTGAGGAAGATTAACACTGAGCTAACATTTGTGCCAATGCTCCTCTATTTTGCATGTGGGATGCCTCTACAGCATGGCTGATGAGTAGAGTACATCTGCATCTGGGATCCGAACCCGTGAACTCAGGCTGCCAAAGAGGAGCACGCGGAACTTTAACCACTTGGCCACGGGCCGGGCCCACTGACAATTTTTTTTTAAATAGTTTTTCAGTGTTTTGGATGTTTATAGTTTAGCTTTTTATTATGTGTCATATATGTTTGCTCTGATAATTTAAATGTTATAGGAATATGGGTTTAGAATACATGAAACCCACCATAATCTCACCCTATTAAGGATAGCTACTATTACCAGTTTAGTATACAATAACAACACACTAACGTGTTATTTTAATAATAGGAGATAATTACTCCCTGAAACATGAAAATATTTTGCTATTTCTTTTTTCACTTAATAATATTCATTTGATGTCTTTCCATGTCAATGTATACTAGAACTACCTCATCCTTTTATTAAAGAATTATATAATATTTCATTATATAGATTTACTATAATTTATTAAACTAATACCTTATTGATATGTATTGGGAATGTTTCCAATTTTTCCCTCTTCATCAATGTGCCAGTGAACCATCCTTTTTGCATATATATGAGTGTTTCTGTAGAATAACTTCAGAGAGACGGAAGATTCAAAAGAATTAATGTTTTAGTAAATACTGACACCCTCAAAAGCATTGTAAAGAATCTACATATCTACCACTAACATAGAAGAGAGTCTGTTCTACACACTTGCTCATATTTTTAAACTCATGAAATAACAGCTTTTTAAAGCTGGCATTATAGACTCAGAATACTGCAGGGCCAGACAGATAACAAAATATGTGAAATAGTGCAGAGTAAGAAAATGGGAATTGGTGGAAATTCAGCAAATTTAATGAAAAGAAAACACAATTATGATGGACAAACAAAATATATCTTCAGTTCTCAGGCTGCCAGTTTTCAACCCTTGTTTTCATGGAATTCAACGAGTTTTGATTTTTTATTTTAAAGCACAGATGTTTGTTTACTAGAGAAAGCAATATAATTTGTGATAAAATAGCTAATTTCACTACATACATCTTATTTTTGCCTTTTTTCTTTCTTTATATATTTTTTTGAATTTTACAGTTATGAGAAGAATTCATCCTCTCCTAGATTTGGGATCCACTGAATGTTGTATTGATTTTATCAACACAAATCTTCTATAATAGAAAACAATAAAAAATATTGTTTTATATGTTGCTCACTCATAGACACAATTTTCTAACTCCAGTCAACTTGGCGTAAAGCCTTCAAACAAACATAAGATTTTTTAATCCTCTTATTATTCACATATCAGTAACAGAAGAAAAGAAATAAAAATACACTATTTACTCTAAATATAAGCAATATCCTGCCAAGATTTATATTTAACCTAGTAAAACATCCTTGAGAAGAAAAAAGAAATCCCGTTATTTTAGCTTGACAAAAAACAGAAGAGGAAAATTCTAGTTTCCTTTTGATAACAGTGGTTATCTTATGGTCCGTGAGAGAGGGTGAAGGCCATAGAGAAAATTGGTTCTGCTTTCAGTTTTCTAGTCCCACTGCATCAATAAACCTCTGGAAGTTTCAATATAGACTACACTATGTGAGCATGAGGCAGCTTGGCCTCTTTTAGCACTTTCTTATACCCTTTGACCTTATGAGATTGTCAAGCAGAGATGGCTAAGTGAGGAATTCCCACTGCTACAGGATGTGTCAAAAAATAGCTTTCAAAGCAGAATAGTTCCTCTCTCAGTCTAAGGTGAGGGCAATGATGATTAAGAAGGAGAGTTTGGGAGTGAGTCAGTCATGCTATTCTAATTGCCCTTTTGTATTTTTGACTGTTATTTATGCCATATTTCCTTCTTTAGATACCTAAAAAATAGAATACGTAGAGATAAAATTGCAGCCATTTTTTTAACCCTTCCAATTTATATTTAACAAAAAGATAAAGCCACCACCTCTGCCATATGTAAAAGAAATAGTTGTATGATATTGACAATTGGAAATCAAATCTGTGTTGAAGACGATTCTTTAAAAGTTTATGTTCAAACTATATCATATTATCCTATTTTGAAAAATCATTTTGGAGAATAAAATTAATACTAAGGGATTTTTTTTAGATGTTCTGAAAGAGGTTCCATCTGTTGGTTTTATTTTTTCTTGATGGATGAGGCCATATGAGAAATATCTCATACAATGTATTCATTTCTTTCGATTCTTAAAGGTAAACATGAGTGAAATAAAAATAACAATGTTTCAGGAAATGTATTCCTTAGAGTAGGACAGAATGGTCCAAGATGAACACAAATTTTTAGGTGCTTATTTTTGACTTGATGTTAAAATCCTAAGGAAACGACTAAATTAGAATCAGCTCTGCTTACAATAAAGGAGGGCCAGGAAAACATAGAGCTACAATATTTTATAAGAAAAAAAAATCCAAGAGGGCCTGCTAATTTATCATGTTCATAACGATCTTTTAAAAATACCAACTAGAAGAGAAAAATTCCTTTCCAACATCTGATGTTATATTTAGGAAAATACGTTCAACTTTACCCTGAAAGAACACCAAAACACAGCTTCTAAGTTTTTTTGTTCATTCATTTGTGTGTCCATTTTTTCTTACACAAACCATAAAGATGACTTTTCTTTACATTTTCCCTACATTCTTTGTCTGTAATTATAGATAACTGGAACTATAATTTTATTAAAATTAGGAGAGTCATTCACTCTAAGATAATCAAACTTATTTGAATGAGATTCCTCTTTCTGGTTTAGCCTTCTGGCCCTTCTGTCAGATTAGTATTGGAATTAATTGGCAGATCTCCCAATGCATATATAAACTGTTTAAATTGGGCAGTGGCTTGTAAAGGAAATTTTTAAAGGACTTTTGAATTCTTGTCTCGTGTAATTGGGGTCAATGAACATACTCTATTCTCAAAATTTCATTTGCTTTGAAAATGTATATTCCCTTTTATAAATCATCATAGATCTTCTAGTGTGTGACAATGCTGCATTTTTAGCTACCTTTTGGAAACATTTAGCATACATCTGTGAAACTTTGTATTCCTCACAATTTTGCAATTCTGAAAGTTAGCGTAATATGGATTTTTTTTCTCTGTTGCTTTCTACTTTTCCTAACTCTCATATGCATCAAGTTTAGTAAATAAGAGAAAGAATTTTCTACCTTAATCTAAATTTTTATCCCTTCATAGTTAACTTCATAAATGTGGATAGGAGTTGGCTAAAATTTTAATTTTAGTTAAGTTCAACAGAGTCCCTGTGTGCCCACACTTTGCTATATGCTATGGATAAATAAGCTTGCCCTTGCGAAGCTTTAGAGAAAGATTCTTCAAGCATTTTATATGTTGTATTACTGTAAAAATACATTATACATTTATATATTATATATCATATAATTAAGTATATGAATACTTAAACGTAGAAGTTAGAAATGATGAAGAAACATAAATATAAATACTAATATTTTTACTTTGCTTCTCAAAACATTTTGCTCACCTCATAGGCTGTATGCATTATACTTTGGAGCTCACTGGTCTTGAGAGGATAACATGTAACTAGATCATTTGAATAAACTGGTCAATTATCTGATGGACAGTAAACATAAGGTGCTAGAACATGGGAAAACTTCAGAAACACTTTCTGGAGGCGGAGTCACTAGATCTAAGCCTTTCACTATAAAGAAGAGCTAGTGAAGGAAAGAAAGAGGAGACGGTGAAAACAAGAGCATCCCAACGAGAAGAAGTGTCTATTAAAAGCACAAAAGTATGAAAGCAAGGGGGGCACTATAAAAGAGTCCAGGACTGAGGAAATGTAAAATCAAGGTTGAGCATGGTGAGCGAAGCTGCTGAAGAAGAATGCAGAAGTTAGGCAATTGAGACAAGTAGCTTGGATCTTATCAATCTTTGAAGAAAAATTGGGAAATCTTTAAAGAAATCTAAGAGGGCGGATGTAGGTCCTGGGCAGACATTGGTTTTGGATGAAACCTCCAAGCAGCTGGATTGAGAATGGATTTGAAGAGACACACACGGAATCAGAGAAACTCATCAGTAGCCAATCATTTTATCCAAGTGAGAGGTGAAGAGCAACAGAACTAAAGGGGTGGTAGTGACAATGCAACTCTCGAGAGGGGGTTAGAAGTAGCAGGAGGAAAAAACTCAGTAGAATTTGGTCACGATTTTCTGGAAGTGACTGGTGAGTGAGGAGGAATAATCTCAGTTACTTTGCACCTTCCTGACCTAGATGACAGGCTACTTTTAACTGAGATGGTGAACACAGTAGCAGGAAAAGATTGGGGCAGGGAGAAGACAAGCAGATTTTTTTAAAAATTAAGATTTAGGTGAAAATTAGGAACATTTAGAAACGAATAAAGAAAAAAGAACAAATTACTTCTTCTTCTTCTGAAAGGAAATATTCGTATTTCAAATACTATTTATAATATCTATATAACAATAAAGTATTTGTAAACGCTTTAATTTCTCTGTCTTTTATTTACATTAATGGCCCTTTATGTATTTAATTTATATGATATCCTTTTCATACACTTTTTCTTGTCTTTTTTTCTCATCTAACATACTGAGTATTTCTCTTGTCATTAAAATTTCTTGTAAATTAAATTTTAGTAGCTGTGTAATACTATATCTTCTGGATGTAACACAATTTTTAAAACAATTCTCCTAATACAGGACATATTTGTTATTTTTACTATTTCACACAATTATACATAACGCTATGAAACATTTCTTTTTGTCTGGAAATCTACTATCTATTTAAGATAAGAAAGCATAAGCATATGAAAGTTTCTTGACATATTTTGCTGCTAACATATTTCTATCAACAGTATATGTCAGTGAAATAGATGTGTAATAAAAAATCTTTGATAATTTGATAGGCATAAAATTAAAATATTTTATTCCCATTTCTTTGAGTACTGTTGAAGACAAAGTTTTTTTATATGTTTGTTAGCTATTTATATTTCTTTTTTATGCAAGTTGTTCTTTCATTTCTTTTAGCTGATTTTTCTACTGGAGTCTTATTAATGTTCTTATTAATTTGTGGATGTCCTTAAATAATAAGGCTAATCACCCTTCACTGTTATCTATGAAATAATAATGTTTTAAGCAGTTGGCTGTTTATATTTTTATGTAGTTTATAATTTTTTATCTTTTTATTTTCCATATTTTAAATTATACTTCTTTATAATAATAAGATGTGTTTTCAGGAAATTTGGAGACTGCTGAAAAACACCAAGAAGGTAATAAATTAAATCTATACTAATCACCCAGACATAACCACTTTGTGTGTATGTGTGTGTACGTGCAAACATACACACACACGCATTTATGTAATCATCCTTTTTTCCATGTATATACATCATTCAAGAGCACAAGTGGCACCATACTGTGAAAGCTGTTTCATAGCCTCTTTTTTCACTTATTGGTATGTTTCAGATAGGTATCCAAGAATATAATACGCTGTGGAAACACCTTTCTTTTAATTATCTCAGGATATTAGTTTGCATGGAAATTTAATAACTTATTGAATAACTTCATTATTTTCAGACATGTAGATGTTTCCCATTTTCATTATTTTGAATATTATCTCAATAAATATCTTAGTATACATAACTTTGTGTTCATAATTGATTATTTCATTAAGGTTTTTAAAAGTTTGGAATCCCTAGGTCAAAGAGTGTGCAAAGAGTAAGCTTATTTGATACATAATGACAAATGCCCTTCTAGAAAAGTTGATCCAATTTACCTGCCCATCCCTGTAGTATGATACAGTTCTTTTCTCCACATCTTCACCAACATTAAGTGTATCAAGATAATAATTCACATCTGCATGTTTAAAATGTGCCAGACTCTATATCTACTTTATTGATAAAGTGTTGGAACATTAAAAAGTTTAAGCACTTTGCTAAATCCTCACAGGCAAGTGGAGAATGAACTCAAAGTTCAGTCTGACCTTAAAAATGATGCTTTCAGTGTGCCATATTATTTCCCAAAGTTTGGTATGTTTATATGACCATTACATATCAAGCATCTTTGATTCCTAGTTAAGTTTAGAGGTCACCAGAACTTCTGTGTAAAAACTTCCCACAGGCCTTGCCAATTATCCTAATGAGATTTATATTTTCTTAGTGAAATCTAACTCTTTATGTTTTAATAATATTGCCCATTTGTATCTTATATATGTAGTGAATATTTTTTCAAATGTCTTTTTTTAATTTAAGTTTAATTTAGAGCATTTTCTAGTATATATCAATGAATTTTCCAATCCAAAATCCCAGGAGAATTTTTTGTACATATCAACAAGCCGATTCCAAAATTTATAGGGTAAAGCAAAGGAATTAGAATACCAAAGCAATTTTAAAAAAGAAGATACACACTATCTGATCCCAAGACTTACTATAAAGCTATGGTAATCAAGGCAGTGTGATAATGGGAAAAAGCATAAATACATACATCAATGGAACACAATAGAGAGGCCAGAAATAGATACACACAAATATGATTGATTTTTGACAATGGCGAAGAGGCAATTTAATGGAGAAAAGATAGTCTGTTAAAAACATGGTGATGGAACAGTTGGATGTCTGTATGTAAGATACTGAACCTCAATCTCTTACCTTATACAAAAACTTACTCAAAATCGATCCTATATCTAAATGTAAAATACGAAATTATAAAATGTTTAGAAGAAAAATAGGTGAAAATCTTTGTGAACTTGAGTTAGGCCAAGAGCTCTTAGATACAACACCAAGACCATAATCCATAAAAGAAAAACTTTGATAAGTATGACTTCATCAAAGTTAAAAACTCTTACTCTGTGAAAACCAGTCAAGAATATGAAAAAAAAAAAGCCACAAAAGGAGAAAAGTGTTAGTAAATTCCACATCTCCCAAAAGATTTTCTTCCAGAATATTTATAAAGAACTCTCAAAACTCAACAATAGAAAACAACAATACAATACAAAACTAGGAAAAATAAAATACAACTAGAACTCTTAAAACTCAATAAAAAGGAAATACACTATTAAAAATGGGCCAAAGACCTGAACAGACACGTTACCAAGGATATATAGATGAAAAATAAGCATATGAAAAGATGTCTCACATCCTATGTCATTAGGGAAATGCTTAAAACAATGAAATACCACTACACACCAATTAGAATAGACAAAATACAGAACACTGACAGCACCAAATGCTGACGAGAATGTGGAGGAAGAACTCTCATTCATTGCTGGTTGGAATGCAAAATGTATGGCCACTCTGGAAGACAGTTTGGTGGTTTCTTACAAAACCAAACATATTCTTACCATGTGACTTAGCAATTGTGCTCCCTGGTACTTACCCATGGGAGTTGAAAACTTACGTCCATGCAAAAATCTGCACATGACTATTTCTAGAAGCTTTATTCATAATTGCCAAAACTTAGAAGCAACCAAGATGACCTTCAGTATGTGAATGGACAAATAAAGTGTGGTACATCCAGACAACAGAATATTTTTCAGCGCTAAAAAGAAATCGACGATCAAGCTACAGAAAGACATGGAGGAACCTTAACGCATATTACTAAGTGAAAGAAGCCAAGCTGAGAAGGCTGCATATTACATGGTTCAAACCATGTCACATTCTGGAAAAGGCAAAACTATGGAGTCAGCAGTTGCCAGGGGTTGGGGGGTGGGGAGAAGGGATGAATATTTAGCATGAAAGATTTTTAGGGTAGTGAAAATACTCTGTATGATACTACAGTGATGTATATATGTCATAATACATTTGTCCAAACCCATAGATTGTACAACACCAAGAATGAAACCTAATGTAAACTATGGACTTTGAGTGATAATGATGTGTCAATACAGCTTCATCAGTTGTAACAAATGTACCACTCTGGTGGGGGATATTGATAATGGGGGAAGCTATGCATGCATAGGGGCAGTGAATATATGGAAAATCTCTGTATCTTTCTCTCAGTTTTGCTATCTAAAATTTCTCTAAAATAAAATCTTTAAAAAAATTAGACGAGATATTTGAACAAACACTTCATGAAAGTATATTCATTGGTGGTGAATAATCACAAGACAAGATGCTCAATATTATTATTCATATGGACATGCAAATTAAATACCACAATGACAATTAGAATGGCTAAAATACAATAAATAAAAACTGACAATACCAAACGCTGGTGAAGATGTCAAGCAATGTGAATGCTCAGACATTGCTGGTGGAAATGCAAGACAGTATAAGCCATTGCAGTATCTTAGAAAGTTAAACATACTTAATGTGAGACACATAATCCCACTAAGCCATTTACCCATGATAAATAAAAAGATTCTCGCAAACATTTTTACTTGGATGCTTATAGCAGTTTTATTCAAAACGTCAAAAACTAAACAACCCACACATCATTCAGTGGGTGAGTGGATGAACAAACTATGGTACATCTATACAATGGAATACTATTTAGCAATTATAAGGAACAAGCTACTGATAGTTGCTACAGCATGAATGAATCTCCAATGCATTATACTAAGTGAAAGAGGCCAGAAGTGAAAGATTACATTCTGTGTGCTTCCATTGATAGGGCATTCCAGAAAAGGTAAAACTATAGTGACTTAGAGTAGTTCAGTTACCAGAGACTGAGGTGGGGAGGAATTGACAAAGGCCAGCTCAAGGGAATTTGGGGGGTGATGGTACTATTCTGTATCTTGGTTGTGGTGAAGGTTACATGACTATGCAACTGTCAAATCTCACAGAACGGTACAGTAAGAAGAGTGCATGCCATTGTTTCTAAATTTAAAAATGAATAAATGACTTTTCATTTTTCTTCTTTCTTACATTGCTTAAATGCTTTCCTAAACAAAAGACACATAAGTACCTGAAAGCTTTATTTATTGAATTTATTCAATGTTCAATTATACTTAAAATTTAAAAAATTATTTAATTTAAAATATTTTAAAATCATACTTTAAATCTTTATCTACAATTTACTTTAATATTGTATGAAGTATAGATCACACCTTATTTTTTCCCCAAGGAGTTAAAGAATTGTTCTAGTACCTTCTGCTTAGTAAGCCATTGTTCTTTCCTGCTCTCCCCTTGTTTGAACGCTTTCTTCTTCAGACACTAATTAATTATATGTATTTGCGATTGCTAATAGCCTTTCCTTGGAGGGCCTCCCTACTGACTTATGATTATTTCTTTGTTGCATTTTATGATTGCATGTATATACTGTTTTTGGACTTTTCATTTCATTCCATTGCTTGATGGTTTGTTTGTGTGCGTGTCCTTGTTAGGCACTGATATCCTCTATACATGTGTGCGTAATATGTAATTCTGTAGCTTAATCGAAGGAAAGAGTTGGAGTCATTGCTATCTATGTCATTAACAAAGTCACAAGAGTGGCTTTGCTTGATCAGGAAGAGCAGGGAGGATAGATGAGCAATAAGCTGAGGATGGACCTCTAGGGAGCACTGTCATTTGAGCAAGAGTGAAATATCAAGAACTTTTGTGGGCATGTTGTTTGGCCTCTCCAGTTTTTATTGTTTTCAATTAGCTGATTTCACTCATTCGTATTACCTGTGGCCATCTATTGGTATTTGAGTGTGTGATTCATAACTTTGTGAAAGAACAGAGAAAGCAGAGCCTGTGAAAGGGAACTTTATAAAAGAGTCTACGAGGTGTGAGGCAAACCAAGGGGGGGAGGTGTCACAATCGCCCAGGGAGTGAAAGAAGAAAAATGAAGTTAACAGCATCAAATATCCCAGAGAGAGCCAGTCAAGATAAGGGCTGCAGGTCATCTGAGCCTTTAGAGAGAGCGTGCTCTGTTAAATGGGGTTAGGAATCAGATGGCACTGCGCTGAGGAGTGACTGAATCTTAGAAACTGGGGATAATGAATACAGACTGCTACTGTGGAGAGTTTGAATGAATCAAGGAAGAGAAATTGGATGGTAGTGGCGGTGAAATCTAATGAAAGAGAGGTCAGTTTGTTTTTGTTTGTTGATTTACTTTTTTGGATAGAAGTTCGAAGAACTTATATAGGTTGAAGGGAAAGGGCCAGCAAAGAAGTAAGAGCTGAAGATAAAGGACAAAAAGGAAATAACTAATGGCAAAAGCCTCAGCATCAGTGATAGGGAATAAAATCAAACACAGGCTTTGCCTTGAATAGCAGGAAGGACTCCTGATCCTTTAAGGCTAGAGGAAAGAAAGTAAGAGTGTTGACAGATTTAGCTCTTTGATGCTGGAGGGAATTGCAAGGATGCACAAGCAGTTTCCCCACAATGACCTCAATTTTCTTGCTAAAACAGCAGGTGCCCCGAGAGTGAAGGGGAGAGACTGTATGGCTTGAGTGAGGTGATAAACTTTTGAAATAGTGGCTGACCACAGTCAGAGTGAAAGGATTAGTGAATGCTGTTGCAGGGCTACCTCAGCTTAGAAAACCATAAATCTGCAGAGCGGCATAATTTACTCCTGCAGCACTCATGTACCCAGGTGGAAGAAAAGAGAAGATTTGCTATAGTTTGGATTCAAGGTTGCATGTACAATGTGAGAAAGGACAAGCTACAGAAACATAGAGGGTAAGCTGCTGGTGTCCAAGCTCAATTCCAAGCAAGACTTGGAGAACATGAAAGATCCAAGTCTCACTGGATTCGAAGAAAAAGAAATGAGAGGAAAAGTGTTTATTTCACTTGTAACCTAACATCACTCCTGACGTAGTCTTATGTTTTTACCTTAATTTTCCTTTTCCCCTAAATCTTCTAATTTGTTTTTATATTCACTCATTATTTTGTAAGATGTGTTTTAGATAAAAGGCCAGGTATAAGCGAATAAAAGGAAACTAAAAACATACATATGGTCAAACAGAGGTGAGTTTCACTTTAACTAGGGAGGCTGAGACTTAAAGCATCTCCGTTGAATTTTAATTGAGAACAAGATCTGTAGGTGGTTAAGAGGTTTTGTGGTTGATATGGATAGAATGTTTACTGAGGTTGTGGAGGTTAGGGTTTGATCAGCGGTTCTCATCTTGGGATAATTTTGTCCCGGGGATATTGGGCAATGTCTGGAGACATGTTTGGTTTTCATGACTGGGGGATGGAGTACCCCTGGCATGCCAGTAGTGCCAGGGATGTTGCTAAATAACCTGCAATTCACAGGACAGCCCTCACAGCAAATAATTATCTGATCAAAATGTCAATAGCGCTGAAGTTGAGAAATCTGGATTAGACAAATTGTTTACAAGGATGACAGAAGAATGAGAATGGTAGGAAATCACCTGGAGAACCATTGAAGAAAGGTGGAGAAGGAGGAACCACCCAGAGAATGGGCATGCCAGGTGATGTGAGATTCAAAGACGTATATTTGCAGGTGGTGGTTTCTGAGAGGATGGAAGAGTCATTATTTGGAAGAATCCGTGGGAAACTGGATTTGGGGTACAAATTTGCAAATGGTTCCTGGGTTTGACTTTTGTAAAGCAAATACAAGGAAGATTGAAACAAGGGAGTTTAAAGGAAGCATATGTTATTTTCTACCAGCTTTTGAAAAGTCATATTTACCTTAAAAAGTCCTATTACCCTTGTACACAACAATTTCTAGTTCTTTCCTGCAAAGTTTCCAGATGAAGGCAACAAGGGTTCATATTGGATTGGAAGGAATCTATCTTTGACACAGTGACATTACATGAGAAGTCATTGTTTTCCCTGTAACCTTCCACCAACCCTCTGCATCTCTCTTTTTTTCTTTTCTTTTGGTTTTCCCAAAACAGACAATACCAGTTGCCTCATTTTGGTTAGCCTCATAGAGCTGACCATCTTTTCTGTTGACAACACAAGTAATAGATACTCTCTACTTTGGTTTAATTAAGATAGACTGCTAAACAATTGTGATCTTTACTTTGTACTTTTTTTTAATACTCTAATACTGGACATTTGTCTCCTTTAGAAGATACACTGTTTATAATACCTGCCTTTTGGAAGATTAAAGGAGTTGCAAAATTTAGTAGATTTTGAGACCTCCTTATCCAAATTTTGTTTATTTGGATGGCTATATATTCCTTTCATATTGACTTATTAACAATGAAAAAAGAATTGATTAAACTACTTTTTTTGCATATGAAATTGGCTAAACCTTTCAATTCTATCCAGTAAAGTCAAGACTGAATGACTTTTAAGATAATGTCAGTTTATGTGATGGGTTCATCCATAGGTTAGATGGGTTGCAAAAAATGGGCTGAGTTATCTGGACTGTAAACACCTCCAGACTCCTGTGCTCAGCACCCAACATTTCACAGAAAGGTTCCAACCAGATTATCATCTGAAAGAAACCTAATGACTCATTTGTTGATGATTACAAATAGATTAATTTATTTTAATTTCCAAATCTCCATCTATCGCCTAATAAATTGAATGTACAAAGGAAGACATATGTCCTTTAAAAAAATTTACTATGTGAATGAAGTGGTATTTAAATCATTCCATTCTGTTTTCAATCCCAATGCTCAGAGCTTTCCTAGTGACAATAAGACTGACGACAAAACAACAAGAAAATTATATAGAACCTTCTGACACCATGTATCATCTATCTGTATTGTCACAGAGATTCTTTACTTTAGGTTTATAACATTTACTCAATTAAAAAAAAATTTTCCCCCATACACAGATAAATAGTTATAGTCTTTACCCCTTCAGTAAGTGAATGGACTAACCCACATTAAACTGTATATTTCCTTATTGCAAACATTTTGACAATATTTCATGTACATGTGGTAAATGTATTATCATTTTAAAAAATATCTTTTTTTCAGGTGAAACTGAGGAAGATATATACTAGCTATTTTACATACATTAATAACATTTGCCTTAACAAATGACAATTTAGAAAACATTTTATCACACTTGTTCTTTGTTGGCACTATGCAAGCAAAAATGATACCTATCTCTTTTGTGTAAATTATGCAGTACTAAGTCACTAGGCTTATTTAAAAATTCCACCACTCCTTACACTCTATATTCCCCTTCCTGGTTTCTTTTCTCCGCAGCACTATCACCATCTAACGTTATATATAATTAACTTTATTTTTTATTGCTTATATACTTCCACCTTCCAGAATTTAATTTCCACTAAGACAGGGTATTGGTGTATTTTATTCACTGCTGTTGCCACATGCACATAGCAGGAATTTGATAACTATTTGTTGAATGATTGTGGTTGTTATATAAATTAATTTAACCACTTGTCTAACGGCATGATTAAGCAAAGGCTGTCTTCACTGACTTTTCAAAAAACGAGTTTACTATTTTTAATGACATGACTGGCTTTAACTTCTTAAGATATCACCTTTTTAAAAGCTTTTCTTGGGAGCACAGTGCTGTGCAATTCCATTTCTGGACTCCCACTCCATCGCAAATCTCTTTACTCACTCAGCTATTATTTGCATGTGGATCCCTTAGGGGTTTATAACATTCAATTCCTTTCAAAGCTACATGTCTTCTAGGTCATTGGGGAAGTGATTTAATTCTCTGGTGAGCTCTAATAAATGTACTGGATGTGCTGGAATTTAAAAAAAAGCAAGTAGGCAATACTCACTTTTGTTCTTTTCATAGGTATTTGCATAGCTGTTTTCTACAACATTAAATTTGCAGTTTTGGCAAAAAAGAGATTTTCCTTTTTTAGACTCTCACATTACTTACTTGTATTGTACTTGAAGAGCTACTTCAATAAAAGGCACATGTGTGTGGTGATGGATTGTAATTAGTCTTTGGGTGGTGAACATGATGTAATCTACACAGAAACCAAAATATAATGATGTACACCAGAAATTTACACAATGTTATAAAACAATGCTATCACAATAAAAAATAAAAATAAAAGTAAGTCAAAGATCAGTGGGGTGTGGGTTGTAATGGAGCAACACTCATTGTCATAAACTCTCAGTATTCTAAGTTAATCAAAGCCATAATGTGAAAACATGAATAATCCCCAAATAAGTCCCATTGCACTTTAGAATTCATTACGTGAATTTAAATCTAGCTTGTCATTTTAATTGTGTTGTTTGTGTTAATGATAAAATTAATTTCTGAGTAACATATTGGTTGGGCAATTCTTGAGAACAGGAACCATATCTTAGTTATTTTGAAACAACCAAGGCACTTAGCCCATTACCTTGTATATAGTAATTCCTAAATAAATTTTGAATGAATATATCCTGGGATTAGTGAGGAAAAGATGTAAATATTGAAGACAAGCCTGACCAGGCAATAAAAATAAAAGATCATTAATACTTTTCATTTAAAATTATGAATATGTGATATCAAGTCCCACAATACAAAGAAGTCAGAAATCATCCACTTTCTCAAACTATCCCATTAGAGTGAACAATTTTAACCTACATTCAAAATGAGTATTTTTACATTGGTCTATTATTATAATAAGCTGTTTAATAAGGGTAGGCTTACTTTGCTTTTCTTTTCCAAATTTATGACTCTAAACAACTTAGAAAAGGTCCTGAAATACCCTTTTGCTCATTTATATTATTTTATTGAGGCCACATTTTCCAACAAAAACATAATTTCTTTGACTGTACTTAGAGAAAGTCAGAGAATGGGATTCAAAGAAGTCTAGGATTGTTGGTCAGCTATCCTTCTAAATTATGTGTATTTATTTGTGTGTGTTGTAGCCAAAGATACAAAAGAAATTAAAAATTTGCTAAATATGTACATATTCCTTAAGAAATCAGAAATAAAATTTTATAGGGAAGCCTAATGTTTATTTATATGTTAACAGTGCTACCCTTTAAAAAAGTGAAACAAATTTAATAACCAGCGATTCTCTACTAAAACAATATTTTCTTCTAACCATCTCCAATTGAGCTGAATAATACATTTCTGACATAACTGAATTTTTAAAAATCTTGAAGACATCTTGTTAAAAATGTGTATTTTAAGGACATTTTTCCTTATTATCCAATTACACATTAGCAATAACAACTTGGAACAGTTATACAGTTTTATCTCAGATCTTTAAAAACATGAAAATAAGAATGTATGAACTGCTAACCTGGAGATCTCATGAACTCCAGTATCTTCCTGAAGACTCTATGCCTCTGAAAACATCTTTTCAGTCTGTTGATATCTCCTTATTTTTTCCTTAAAAAAGAAAATATGTTTCAACATGTTACATAAGGCTATATTTTCAAAGAGTAAAACTGACTACACAGTGTAAATATAATATGACACAGAGGACAACCAATAGGAATCTTGGAATACATAAAGGCATTAAATAGAACTGAATGATTGTACTGTCTGTAATTTAGTTTAGAAAGACTATCCAGCCTAGAAGAATGTGATACATTTCTAATTATTCATACATACCTTTGTTCATTTATTTGCCTGTTATTCAATCAACAAATACTACTATGGAAGAGAAGTTGAAGGCATTCCATATTATTAATTGGAATTATATTATTTAAATAACTTTCTAGTCTCTAGGAGCTTTGTATATTCAAGACACAAAAAAATCCAGGAAAATCAACCAAAATGTTGTGGCTAGATGGTTTACGAAAATCACAATGAATATTTATTATGTTTTTTGATTTGCTTAAAGGAAAGTATTTAATTCTAGAATTAATTCAAACATTTATATATTCAGATTTTAAGATAACAGGCTCTATGAAAATAATTTAAACAAAATATTCTTTAAAACAACATGCTTTAAGAAAAATCTTGTTTTTTAAAAAAATGATTAGTGCAATAACTTAAAGAGGTGATGGAATTTTGGCAGTAATTACATACTTTTATTTTCCCAGACTAAAATGTGTATAATCACGTTTTCTAAAGCATTAATGAACTTTCTATTCTAACATGTCAAGGTAAATCATTATGTCCATACACAAATGTAAAAGTTTTCCTAAAACATGACGAAGATAACCTTGTGAAGCGTGGTTCGTTTATTGTGTTTCCACAAGAGCCAGAAACGAACTATCACTGATTGTGGCCAATTACAATAGCTAGGGTAGAGATACTAAAAATGGGTTACTTGAAGGAGGAAATAGCCTGAGTAAGCAACTTATGCTGATGTTCAAATAAGCTTAAAGCATCAAAAATCTTTAAGAAACAAAATTGTCTCAGGAAGATTGTATCTTTCTCTCTTTAAACTTATCTACATGAATATGCATGGATACATGGATTTAGAACAAACTGGAATATCTGTGGCACCCACAACAGCAGCAAAGTGTTATCAAATTGTGGTTAGAATCATAGAGCTAACAGAGGTTATTGAGTCCACTTTAGTTTTGAGGAAGCCCAGATTCAGCAGAATCTGGGAAATTTTGGAAAGAGTCATTCAAAATTTAATTGTAAGTATAATTTCAAGTATCTTAAAACTCTGCTGAGAACATTATACATTCAAACGATGACATAGTAAAGACCATGTAAGCAATATCTTCGTCACCTGTTACACTCATTTTGAGGTCTGAACGTAACTTTTTCTGTCTTCTTTGTTAATGATACATATCCTGAGATTGCAAGTGAAGCAATTAGAAAACAACAAGAAGGCATGCAAAAGATCTTGGCCTGTTTGTAATGTGCCCATTGAATACAGACTTTAAAAAATTATTTGCAGGGGCCGGCTCCATGGCCGAGTGGTTAAGTTTGAATGCTCTGCTTCAGTCACCCAGTGTTTCACTGGTTCGCATCCTGGGCACAGACCTAGCACTGCTCATCAAGCCATGCTGTGGTGGCATCCCACACAGCACAACCAGAGGAACTCACAATTAGAATACACAACTATGTACTGGGGGGCTTTGGGCAGAAGAAGAAAAAACAAAAAACGACTGGCAACAGATGTTAGCTCAGGGCCAATCTTAAAAAAAAAATTATTTGTAATTAGAGCAAAATACTAAAAATAAATTAGATGCTGAGCTGAATACATCTATAAATGTCATCCATAATCTCAACTCAAATTTTCTTGTAAATGAAAATGAATTCCATATTATTTAAATGTCATTTTACCTATTGAGGTATCATTTAAGATTTTTTTTTTTTGAGGAAGATTAGCCCTGAGCTGACTACTGCCAATCCTCCTCCGGGAAGTAGAACATGCACACTTAACCACTGCACCACTGGGCTGGGCCCTCATTTAAGATTTTATCCTAAAAACAAAATAAGTTTTTGCTGCTATAAAAAAGTGGAGAGGGACCAGCCTGGTGGCTCAGTGGTTAAGTTCACACATCCCACTTCGGTGGCCCAGGGTTCACCGGTTTGGATCCCTGGTGTGGGTGGACCTATGCACTGCTTGTCAAGTCATGCTGTGGCAGGTGTCCCACATGTAAAGTAGAGGAAGATGGGCACGGATGTTAGCTCAGGGCCAGTCTTCCTCAGCAAAAAGAGGAGGATTGGCAGATGTTAGCTCAGGGCTAATCTTCTTCTTCTTCAAAAAAGTGGAGAAATTAGTTCAGTCTCTCTATTTTACAAATAAGAAAACTGACTACTATATATTTGTGACATGTAGCTAAACCTAAAGGAAGAGATTAAGTATTTTTTACTACCAATGGTTAAAACTGAAATCAAAAACATAATTATATTTTAAACCAAATAAATAAAAGACTTTCTTTATGCATTTAAAGTAGTCTATTGAGAGAAGCAAAAGTATTGAGAAATCTAGCGATCTAAATTTACATCCCCATAACTAACTCTTAATTTAGATAGAGGCCAAGGGATCCTTGGCAATGAAAGAAACTCGATCTGACCTGTTTTAAGGCAAAGGATATAAAAATACATTTGACGGACAAGATGGCCCCTAACAGAGGCCGTTCAAGCCCTTGTAGGGAGTCCATCACAAAGGAAGAGGAATTCTGGAAGAACAATTAAGTCGATGCGATATTCAATGCAAAGCTCCAAGTATCGGGGATCTGAGATCAGTGCCAGTTCTGGGCACACTGTACAGTGGTTAATGCTGGAAACCATTCCAATTCAGCACCTTGGTTCTGCGGATGTGACATGGCCACATTGGCTGTATATGACTGTGTGAGAAAGCGTGTGTGCACACATGTGAAAGAGAGAATTTAAACAGTTGTGGTGCTAAGATCTATAAATCAATAGCACTCAGTCCGAGACCCAGGCAACTTTGTAGAGTAATGATCCCTAGATAAGATACCTCAGGAAGATGGAGAGGCTGCTATTCTTCCTCTGCAAGCCCTGGGGGCACATCAGTGATGGTCTACACAAGATCAGTGGGAACTGCCATTTTCCTGGAATCTGATGTCTGTGACATGATCATGACCTGAGTTGGGTAGCCTCAGCACAGTCTGTTATACCACTACTTGAGTGGGATCCCAGCCCTATGGGTGGGCTTGGCAGTGAGAATTGATACCTGGAACTGATTTGTCAATAAGTATTATCATTCCAGGTACTAAGAAAAATATTCAAGGAGGTGAAATTTATAGAGACGTGGAACATGTATACTAACGTAAATATAATGTCATTTGTTCATTTGTCCTCACAAATCTTTTGTTGTGCTCTTCTAAGGAACATCGGTTTCTGATTATGAATTCTATGAAAAATAAAATTGACATAAACCTTTATTATCATTTAGAAATGCTTATGGTTCATATCTGGTCTTTTCTAATATCTGGGATTCAATTGAGAAATTCTCTGAGAACCAATTTTTTACTTTTAGAAATTCCTGCAATATTGCAGGGCTAGAGGGAAAGGTGAACAGCACCTCTCCTTGTTTCAGGCCTCTTGGCTTCCTGGGTGCCCATGGGCCTTACTATGGATCATCCTACAAATCCCAGCAGCCATTCGGAGTGCCAACGGTCAAGGAGCTCTCCCATATGTGTCACCATTTTCTCTAAAGGGCGCCTTTCGTAGGTCAGTGAGGCACAAAGCTGTTGTTGGCATATTTTGATCAATAGCCATGTTAGACTTCACTCAAGTCACACAGCCTTGACTGAGCTGTAAGATCAGCTTTGTGGATGATTTTTAATGGATGAGTCAACGATTAGCCATAAGGAAATATAACTTGTTTAAAACACTTTTATCTTGTTCCTATCTTTTAAAAAAAAATCTCTCGTGCAAATCCTGGGGTTTTGAGAAGAAACATTCCTCCCAGAAAGAGAGAATTTGAGAGCCCCAAGCTGATCACTTGTGCCTGCCTGGAAGCCTGGCTCATATCACAGTTTCAGTGTATCAAAAGGAAATATCAGTCTAGGAACACAAGGGAAGAAATGGGAATTTGCTGTTCAGTGTTTCTAAGGCGAGGATAAGACTTAAGTTCAGTGCAATAGGTTAATTGCATTTGCAGCTGCATCTCAAAATACAGTATTGCATAATTAATAGGCCTGCAACCAGCAAAAGCATCATTCACCGTGAGGGACAGCTTCCTGACAGGAGCAAAGGGCCGAGGGCAAAGGAATCTAGCGGGAAAGACCAATCTGCCATGTAAAGTTTGACCCGATTTTTTAAAGAGAATAAAACCACAGACAGTCAAATTGATTCTATTTAGAACTATTTCTTAAGTAACAAAACCGCTCCAATTTTGTACCTTTACACATACGCGGAAAGGCAGTTATCAAAATACACGCAGCCCTTAATCCACTCATTTACCAAACAACAAAAAATGAATTTCCGTTTTTTCCTAACATGTGTTGAACTATAATAAAGCAGCATCACATGACCAAGAAAGTTTCTAAAACGATGATAGCACTTAGTCATTCTATTTCAGTAAAGTGGACAAGAGTTATCAAAACAAATTAAATCAGGCCTAGTGAGGCTATTTATATCTCAGGTAGTCGCCGTGGGATTCTTCCACTCGATCAGCTGTGCTCAAAAGGGTGCAAACAATTCTCTGAAATTATTCAGATAGAGCTCTATTTAAAGGCATGGGGAAAGGCATAACTACAATTACTGGGAATTTATAAGAATTATAAGAGAATCTATGTGAGCATTTAGGTAAAAATTTAAAAACCTAATTTCCCAGAAAACTATAAATTAGCAAGACTGACCCAAGAAGAAGTGCTCAGCTGACTAGACCGACTATCACGAAAGGGATTGAAAAGATACTCCAGTTTCTACCACCTCAAGGGAAATAAGATCAGCAGGGTATGGGGAAGCCTCAAAGAAGCTGTGCAACAAGTCTCCAAATGGTTTAGGTCATACCTTTCACTAACAAAAATGCTTCTTGACCTCTACACATTTTCCCCTCGCCACACTCATGTTCACGCTTCCCCACTTACCTACTTTAGGGTCCATTATGCATCATGCTCTCCCCCTTGCATGTATACTCCCCAAGGCTTGTCTCTCTCTTCTTCAAATCAGTGTGACAAAAAAAAAAAAAAACCACCTGGTTAAATTCAGCTTTCTTCCTACTATGAATCTGCCTCTAATAGCTGAACAGATGATTAGAGTAGAGAAAATGTGGGATATGCATTACTGACCGAAGTATTCATATATGACCACAAACTTCTAGTGGGTCCCTAGTGATGCCTGAGAATCTTATTGCATTTTCCTTGAGTCATGCTTCACCTCTGATACCACTAAAAAAGTTACCTGGGCTTCTTTTCAACTCTCAAACATTTCTTCCTACCTCCTCTCTCTCAGTTTATGATATTGCTTCTAAGAAAATTGGAAGGACCACGATTCAGTTTCATCTTCTCACCACTATATCGTGTATACCTTTGACATTTGAACCCATCTAGTCAGCCTTCAATCCTTTCATCATGGAGAAACTGTTCTTTCTCCCATCTAAGCTTAACTCCTCTTAAGCCTTGGATTTCATCTCCTGTCACCAATTTTAGGTCTTTGCTGCTTCAATTATCCCCTCTCTTGCGTCATCATTTTTTCCGCATTTTACGGGATTATTCTCATCTGTCTGCAAATGTGCTGTAATATCTCCCAACTTAAAAAACATTCCCTTCACAGCATTTCCCCAACTCAATGTCACCTTATGTCTCCACTCCATCTTAGAGCAACTTCCGAAGAGAAGGCATTTCCCATTCCTCAGATGCAATTCTGTGTTGAACTCCCCCAAATTACGCTTTATTTTCACAACTCCACTGAAATAGCACTTATCAAGGTCAGCAGTGAACTTGGATACTGCCAAGTTCAATGGTAAATTTTCAGTCCTTATCTTTCTTAAAATCTCTAGAGAGTTTGACTCAGATAATCACTTTCCTTTTCTTGAAATATTTCTTTACTTGGCATCTAGGATACCATGCATGAGGTAGGCCTGTCTTCTACCTTGTTTGCTGCCCTTTCTCAATCTTCTTGCCTGATTTCTTTCATTCTTCCTGACCTCTAAATCCTTTAGTGGATTGAGGTCAGAGACTTCTTCTCTATTTGACTTTTTCCTAGGAAAGCAAAACCAGTCCTATATCTTTAAATACCACCATTTATTTATGAATCCTAAATTTAGATCTCTAGCTTGAACCTCTTCTCTGAGCTTTAGATTCTTATATCCACTGCCTACTCTACATTCCACATGAATGGTTAATAGGCTTTTCAAACTGAACACGTCAAAAAAATAATAACAGTAAAATGAAAAGAAGACGGAAGGAAGAAAATAACATACTCTAAGCTTCCTCCTCCTACTCCAGTCTTTCACATTTCAGCACGGCATCACCGTTTAGCCAATGACTCATTAAAAATCTTGTTGTTGTTAATGCCAGCCAGTCAATTCTGACTCCTAGTGACCCTGTGTGCAGCAGAGCAGAATCCTGCCCAGTCTTTTTAGGCCATCTTCTCATCTTTGAGCTCTATATCAAACATGCTCCATTGTTATTTACAGGGTTTTCATGGCCAATTTTTTTGGAAGTGGGTTGCCAAGTCCTTCTCCTAGTCTATCTTAGTCTGGAAGCTCCACTGAAACCTGTCCACCACGGGTGACCTTGTTGGCATTTGAAATACTGGTGATATAGCTTTCAGCATCACAGCAACATGCACTTACAGATGGGTGGTGTGGTTCCCTAACCAGGAAACAAACAGGAGCCATGGGCAGTGAGAGTGCCAATAATTAACCATTAGACCACCAGGGTTGGCCATTAAAAACCTAGCTTTTTCAGAAATGGCTGATTCTAGGATTGGGGCAGGGTAAATATAAGCTGATCCTAAAGCATCTTAGAGTGAGGGAAAGTAAAGAATGGAAAGAAAAAAAGATAGGCACAGGCATGTCAAAAGGACATAAGAACCAACCTGAAAGAACTCTCAATGATCACAGTTGGATTAATTTAAGCAATAAAAATTAGTGACAGTATTAGATTATAACTCAAAGAATAAAATGAGTATCTATAAGTTTATTCTGATGTAAATAAATAACTGAATAAACAAATGAAAGAAGGAACAAATCTTCCTTACAAAAGAATTCCAAATAATACATACAGATACTCCCCATGCTTCAAGAAGTGGAGCTTGGTCCTTACCCTCACCCGAAGTATGAGCTGTGTTTAGTAACTTGTTTCCAAAGAAGAGATAATGGAAAAAAGAAAATAGTAATGTTAGAGGGGGGAAACCTTGCAAATACCATCTTAACCAAATGACTAACATTAATAGCACCAATGATCCATCACGCTGATACCATCTGCTCCCTGATGTGACTGACAAGAACATCGCTTCTATGGTAGTCTTCCTCCAGATCATAACCCCAGTCCAATCCTGAGGAAACACCACAGAAAACTAAAGTTGAGAACATTTTAACTTTGCCTTTCAAAAAAGTCATGGTCATGAAAATTAAGGAAAGACTGAGAAAGCATCACAGATTGGAGGAAACTAAGGAGACATGATGACTAAATTCAATATGGTATCCTTGAGTAGATCTTAGAATAGAAAAAGGGCATCTGTGGATAAACCGAAATCTGGAAGAGACTGTAGTTTCGTTAATAGTACTATACCAATGTTAATTTCTTCGTTTGGACGAGTGTACCGTGGTTATGTAAGATGTTAACATTGGAAGAAGCTGAGCAAACGATTTATGGGAACTAACCCTGTGCTATTTTTGTAACTTTCCCACAAATCTAAAATCATTCCAAAATAAAAACTTTAGTTAAAAAATCCTAGGAATTATTCATGTTTCTTTCTTTCTCTTATACCCCACATAAAAAACAACCAGCATCTCCTGTCAGCTCTACTCTTAAGATGTATCCTGACTCTGACAGCTCCTCACAAGTCCCGACATCTCTCACTTCCACTACCCTGCAATCACCTCCCCCGCTCTCAGACTCCTCCGTTGACTCCCCCATCGCCTATTCACACAAGGGTCAAGATTTTTGCTGACATCTTAAATTTGGTCTTGTTTCCCTCTAGAAGCCTACTTCCACTCCAGAAAGTGCATGGCCCACTTCCTCATTTCATCGAGGCTCTATCAAAGTAGCATCTCCTTGGAGAGGACTTCTATGATCATCTTATACAAAATAGCCACCCCTATTCCTTTCCCCAACCCTGCTTTATTTTTCTTCACAGTGCATTTGTGACATCATCATACTATTCATTTATTTGTTTACTGTCCTTCTTGACTACTAATGTAAACATCATGAGAGCAGGGACTTTATCCTGTTGAATGAGTAAATAAACACCTATTGCTTGGGGCTTATGAGAAAAAGACTAATTGCATCCAAAGCTGGTAGAAGTATGTGCTTTGCTGCCTTTTTGAAAAAGCAATATGCCAATACCCATTAAGTCAATGCTCCCATTCTTAGGAATCTATCCCATAAAAAGTAAAGCACCAGTTAGTGAGGACATTTTTAAAAGAACATGTATTATAGCTTTGCTCATAGTAACATAAAAAGCAAGCTGAAAAAAATGAACACGTATAGGAGAATGACTGACTAAAATGTAATATATTAAAACCTTGGAATATTTTGCGGCCATTAAAAAGAATAAAATAGAGCTATGACAAAAAGCTTGGGGATTTTCCATAACATATTGTTCAATGGAAAAAATTAAGATGAAGAAAAATATGTACAATATGATCCATTTTTGATGAAAACCTTTTGTGAGAACATGAATATGTGTTTATCTATCATTATGTGACATTGAAAAAATATGAAATGACATAAATACAGTCAACAAGATTACCTCCAAGACCAAGAGATGTGGATGAAGGACAAAGGGGAAGAAGAGAGAAAAGTCAACTAAAATAAAAAGAAAGGAAAATAAGGGAGGAAAGGAGTGAGAGGGAGAGAGAGTGTGTGAGAGAAAAGAGAAACAGAGAGAGAGAGAAAGACAGAGAAAGAAAGAAAAGAAATTAAACAAATTCTGTAATATATTTATGACTTCATATAAAAAATCATGTGTGTCTGTATGAAAAATTATTCAGGGAAATCAATTTTGAAGCACAGAATGGTTTTTGGACATTGGACCTACCATTTTCTTCAAGCAGAAATCAACTTTTAAACATAAAATTGATTGCAGGACTCCTTAATCTCACAGAGAAAATAGAGAATTGCTGCTAAAGTTGATCAGATTCCCAGGAAACGCATAAATTCTTACAGATGGTCCTGGGAACACAGCTAAATTGCAGACTATGTTAGTCAGTGTACTTTTATGCTCAGCTGCAGAAAATAGAAATCAAACCTAAAAAAGAAAAAACAATATCCACTGACAGGAATACAAGAAAAAGATCTCTACAGCCTTGGTTCACTCAAATTTTAGTTAAAGCAGCAGCCTATGGGATCTACTTTAGTTGTTATCATGGGCATTTTCCCTCATGGAAACCACATAGTTACTGTCCTGCAGTGTAGGAACTCCTGAATAAAGTCTTGAATGGTTGCTGGGCTGCCCTGACAACTTTCATTCTTTTTTAAAAAAAACGAGGAACAAATCCCAGACTTTCTGTTACATAAGAATATGTCCTTATCTTTTCTGCCACAAAAGATGTAAGGAGTCTCACAAATATTTCCCTGTAGAAAGTGCCCAGCAACTAGTAAGTATTTAATCAGTGTTCACGTACTTTCTCCACATTTCAGAAACATTGCGTGATGTGACAGAAGTGAAGTATATATAATGGTGTAATTAATCGAGCCTCAAATTGGTCTGCTTGTAGTACCATGGAGCACATCGTGCCAATGTCAAGTAAAAAGTGTGGATAAAGGAAAGAGGGGTCCATTCTGGATGTTATAGGAGGGAATTTCAGTACAGAAGTCTATCTGCAGATAGGCTTCGTGATAGATGACTTTACAGTAAAGGGATTTCACCACAGGGTAAATACTGAATGAACCCTCGGGAAAATTTTCAAAAATTTCAGTACAGGCATGCAGATTCAATGCAGTTCCAGAGAGAAATATTAGTGGCGTGATAATGGAATGAAAAATACTCAGGCTCTGAAGTAACAAAAAACAGAGGTTGATATCTTCCTGACGTTTTCATCTTTCTTACCCCTGTGACTTTGGGCAAATTATATGTAACATCAGTTTCTTCATCTGTTAAATGGGCATATGAACTCCGATTTTGTATTTTGTAGGGAAAATAAGTAAGGTACTTAAAATAACATGTGCCTCATATCAGATTTTTACGATATTAATTTTCTTTATTAACCAGAAAAACAAAAAAAGGACAGAATATGATAGGATGTTCATAAATTTAGAAAACAATTGACATGAGATATTTCCACTCTTCATTTATGAAGAATTTTATTATGCAGTGCTGTTTATAAAAAAAATATTTAATTTAGTCCTTCATGTTTATTAACTATAGGATCAAAATGAATTACTAACATGATAGCCATTATTATTGGTGGCCCAACAGGTTTTTCTTCCTCCCGTTTTTTTTCTGATAACATACTCCACATCTCCTTCCTTATTATCATAAGGATGGGTAAATGAACGAGATCTAGCCAATCAAAGGACCTCATCCCTTGGCCACAGTGATTGATTCAGTGAAGTCAATGCTAAGTGGTCCAATGGAAGGAATTTCATAAGATGAACTAGTTGTAAAGGTTTTTTAAGAGCTGAGATGCCAAACAAAACAGAGAAAACAAAGGAACTCAGAGATTAGCAACAATAGGAAGAAGCTGACACCCCTCCAGCTGGAGGCACAAAGGAAGGAGTGATGTCACCAGAGCTCAAGACCTGGTGCTGCCTGGTGGGAGCTGGACCTGTGGCGAGGCTGTAGTATGGGGGCTGGGATCACAAAAGCAGGGCCATTGCAGCAGGTGCTGGGACCGTGGAGGAGATACAGTGGCCGCTGGAAATACCACTTGAGGCATGAATGAGTGGGCAGGAATACTCTGGTTTATCTCTTCATCCTGTCCTCGCTTGTCCCACCAGTGCCTCTTATTTGCTGAATCCATCTGGAAGTCAGTAGGCAAGGCACTCCGGAAATGAAATTTTCAGAAGTGCAGAGACTGGATCTGAACACAAATGGGCATACAGTTGACACACTAAGACAATCCTCACGAAGGCACTTGATATTTCACCATCTAAACTGTTGGAGCCAGGAGTGAAAGAGACTAACTACTCCTTGCCTTCAAGAACATAGTGTGTGTCTGTGTGCCGGCAGATATCTTCCACAGATCATTAGGTAAACCCATAACCCCATATGCAGTAGGAGAAAATGAGGCGCTCCCATTGTGAGAAAAGAGGCAAGTCACAGGGGTGGGGAGAACACTGAGGTTGTCGTTTGAGCCCCAGATCCATTCTTGCCTGATTTGACCTCATGACCTCAGCCCTGTCTTTCTCAGTTACATGAAATAAGATATCTCTTTTTTGTTTAAGCTAGATTGTATAGGGCTTTATTTCACGTGCAGTAAAAAGTCTTGCCTACTGTAACCATGACTGTTAATTAAACATTTTAAAGAGGTGCTAGGACAAATGCCAAGTATTACCAGTAAAACAAATGAAATTAAAGAATGGATATAGTTATATATTACCGGTAAGAGAAATCAAGTGAATGTAGCTATGTTGACAGGTCTCGGTTGACCATAATGCTGAATGAATTCTCTCTCTTTTATCTTAAGTAGGGAATTTAAATACCAAAAAAAAAAAAAAAAAAAAAAAAGAAGAAGAGGAAGAAATCTAAAAAGGTAATTTCTCCCAGCCTTTTAAGATAGAGGAACCAGCTGATTCCTTTGATTCATGCCTGGTAATCAGACTACAAAAGGAATGCAGATCAATGCCAGATGGAGGCTATCAAAACAAAATGGGTCACAAAGAAACAAAAATGTACTTAAAGTTAATCTGCAGCTACAATATCCAGGATGCCAAACAGAGCAGTTTTGTCCTCTTTTATCCTACCTCTGCAATTGCAATTTTTTTTTAATAAAGTGGGTGATTTATCCTTTAACTCATTTGCAATGAAGTTGCATGAATTTATTTGTAATCAACATTAATGATTCTAGCTTTTCCTTCTTTCATATCAAGCAATATCTACACTTTATCTTTTTACTACTCTCCAATTAGGTGGAAAATACAAACCAATGGGCTTTGCATTATAGGATAGAAATCTTTGGAATCCTAAAGGCGCCTAGCAGTTTTTAAAATCAGAGTTAATTTTTCTCCATTCTACACAATGTATCACTTGAAAATGGTATTTCTCAGCATGTTTCATGTCTATTAGTTTGGACTTCTCATCTAGTGCGCATGTTCCCTGGGACAGGGGCGTGTTTCTACTCTGCCCGTACTCTGCGATACATCTTCAGTGGAGTCTTCAACACACGGTGTGCTCCATTCATTCTCTTACGATAGAATCTTAATTGACTCTATATCTGTGAAGAATTTATATCCCTTCAGTCATGGGAGGTGTTAAGGGCAGGAACACAAAAGTTTCAGCATTCAACAAAACAAATTTTAGTGGCAAGCAGTATAGATGGGTTAAACTTGACCAGAATCTCAATCTCTGTCACTTTCAGTGGTATTTCATCTTATTCTAACAAGTATTAATATAGATGAGGACATTAAATACAAGAACTGTGTGTATTTAATGTATAGAGATTTTTGAAAATTAAGGATTTTGAACACACAATATCTGTCACATGGCATGGAAATAGAATGATTATTTTTATTTTCTTGTGGATTTTAAATCATATACCACAGTGTACTGGTGAAGTATGCTGTCTCTGGAGTTTGAGTAGGTTTTTATTCCAGCTCCAGCATTTACAAGCTGTTTGAATTTAAGCACTTTAATTATCTTTTCTGCTTCTCAGTTTCCTCATGTGTAACATGGGAATAATCCCACCAAGACCATCCCGCTTACTCACCTTGTAGTTTGTCTTGTGGGCATTAAATGAGATAATACTTCAAAAGCATTCAAAAATAAAATGAAGGATCAAACCTGCAAAGGTGATTGGTAGTGCTTTTTGGCACCATTCTCTTATTATCATTTTTGTGAATTTGAAACATATTTTGATACATACTTTATTTCATTTTATTTTTGGTAGCCTTTGACCAATGTCTCCCCATTTCCCACACACTCCAATCTCTGATGACCAACAATCTACTGTTTCTATGAGTTTCTTTTTTGTTTTTTGAGATTTCACTTATAAGTGAGATTATATGGTATTTGTCTGTCTTTGTCTGACTTATTTCATTTAGCGTAGTGTTCCAATCATGTTCCATCCATGTTGTGGCAAATGGCAGGATTTCCTATTTTTTAAGGCTGAATAGTATTATACTATGAATGCATACCATATTTTCTTTATCCGTTCATCCACTGATGGACACTTAGGTTGTTTCCATGTCTTGGGTATTGTAAATAATGCTGCAACAAATGTGGGAGTGAAGATATCTCTGAGATAGTGATTTCATTTCCTTTGGATACTTACCCAGAAGTGGGATTGCTGGATCTTATGGTAATTCTATTTTTAATTTTTTCAAGGAACCTCCATACTGTTTTCCATAGTGGCTGCCCACTTTACATTTCCACCAACAGTGCACAAAGGTACCCTTTTCTCCACATCCTTGCCAGCATTTACCTCTTGTATTTTTGATAATAGCCATTCTAACAAGTGAGATGATGTCTCACTGTTGTCTTGATTTGCATTTCCTTCATGATTAGTAATGTTGAGCACCTTTTCATATACTTGTTGACCACGTGTGTGTTTTCTTTGGAAAAAGTCTGTTCAAGTCTTTTGTGCATTTTATTTTTATTGGATTGTTGGTTATTAAGTTGCACAAATCCCTTATATATTTTGAATATTAACTCCCTATCATACATGGTTTGCAAACATTTTCTCTATTCCATTAAGTTGCCTCTTCATTTTGTTGATTGTTTCATTTGCTGTGCAGAAGCTTTCTAGTTCGATGTAGTCCCACTTGTTTATTTTTGCTTTTGTTATTTATGCTTTTAGTGTAATATCCAAAAACTCATTGCCAAGACTGATGTCAAGCAGTTTTTCTCCTTTCTTTATCTCTAGGAGTTTTATGGTTTAAGGTCTTACATTTGAGTTCTTAATATATTTCAAGTTAATTTTTGGGAATGGTATAAGACAAGGGTCCAGTTTCATTCTTTTGTTTGTGAATATCCAGTTCTTCCAACACAGCTTATTGAAGAGACTATCCTTTCTCCATTGAACATTTTTGGCTCCCTCGTAAGGTATTAGTTGACCATAGGCGCATGGGTTTATTTTGGGAGTCTCTATTCTGTTCCATTGATTTACATCTCTGTTTTTATGTCAATATCATACTGTTTTAATTACTAAAGCCTTGTAACATAGTTTGAAATCAGGAAGAGTAATGCCTCCAGCTTTGGTCTTTCTCAATGAAATATATTTTTAAATGGATTTTAAAATAATCTTGAAGTTTTTTTAAGGTTCCCTTAATGCATTGCCAGACTAAATTAGATCCTCATGTGAGATTAAAGAAATTATTTTATGATGAAATAGAGTCAAAGGCAATAATACTTTTATATTAGGAAAAATATTTTCAGTTTATCATATTAACAGGTTCAAGAAAAAAGGGATTATCCTGATATATACTAATGAGGAGTTTGATATAACTTTATACTCATTACTAATTAAAAACTCTTAATGGAAAGATACCCTCTAATATAGGATAAAAGTCATGCTGTAGCCAAGTTAAAGGTGAAATCCTATAAGTATTTCCATTTAAAGAAAAAAAACCTATGCCTTTCCTAATACCAAAAATAATATGTTAGAACATGTATTAAAAATTCTTATTCATAATAAGTGCAAAAATATTTTTAAAACTTAAGAACTCAGCAAGGAAAATACACTGCAGGAAGAAAAGCACAAAACTGTACTGTGGGTAAAATAACAGTTCAATATGGAAAGATATCTGGCATTCCTGGAATGGAAAGGCAATATCATAACGATGTCAATCTGCCTTGTGGCCCAAATTAACCCATAAATTTAATGTAATTCCAATGGCATAGCAGTGGTTTGTTTGGTAACTTGACAACATTCTTCTAAAATTCAAATAATAACCATGTGAGAGCAACTTACAGAGTCTTTAAAGAGTATGGTAGTGTGTTGTGTTTCCATTCATAGAAATGGATTAGGAAAAATTGGGAACTCCTACGTGAGATAATAAAACTCGCTATAGAGTCGTAAAGTAAGACTATTGTTGGTTTAGGAATAACCATCCAGATCATGAAAGAGAAAGGAAACCACAGACACTGATCCTACTATATGTAAGAATTTAGTTCAAGATAAGAACAGAATTTCAAATCAATAGGAAACATTATATTATTCAGTATATTATTTTAGGAAAACTGGAAAATTATCTTCTTATTTCACACAACATGACAAAATAATTTTCAAATGGTCTAAAGATTTAAATATATGATAGAAATTTATGGAAATTCTAGAAGAGATTGTTTGCGTGCAATTAATCTTGGGAGCAGCTAAGGTCTGCTAAGCATTTCCTAAAGGCCAAATTCATGATACATTTGACTGCATAAACAAATTCCTATGGAAACCATAAACAGGGTTAAAAGACAAATGTCAAAATAGGAAAGATATTATTGCATATGTGTTGACTAAATAATCCTTAACATTATAAAACAATAAAAGAAAAAATTATCATAATAAAAAAGAAGCAAAACAGATAATTCACACACACAAAGGCAAATAAACAAACACATAAATAATTATGCTTCCTAGTATTCAGAGAATTTCAAGTTAGAACATCAATGAGATATCAGTTTTTACCTACCAAATTGGCCAAGGTATCTATGTATGTATGTACATAATATGCATACACACACATACACACACACACACACACACACACGCACACAAATACACACACAGAATACCAAGTTAGTTTGGCAAGATGTTGGGGAAATAGGCTCTCAATTATCAGAAGTGGGCATATAAATTGGTAAGGCTTTCTAGAGGGCAATTAAAGCAATACGCTTTGAACTATGATTTCCATCTTTAGGAATTCATTCTAAGGTTTACCTACAAGCATGTCACAATAGCAGTAATGATATTCCTGAAAATTCTAGAAAGCTATTATAATGAATGAACACAATAAGTCTTGTTAGGCTAAAATATATGAAAATAAATTGAGAAAATATATAGACATTGTGAAATGAGAAATATATAGATTAAAAAATTACCCATAATTCCACTGTCCAGAGAGAACTTCTCTTAAGGTTTTCTATATTTCTATAGGAAATATGTGTTTTCTTTCTACTTCTGAATTTTATTACATTCATATCTCATACACAAGATTTTGCAAATGGGATGAAACTAATATAGTTTTACAAACTTCTTTATTAATGTGAGTATATTTTATGTCAATAGATATATTTGTTCAACTGTTTTTATTGGCCACACAGTAATGCATTGTGTGGTTTTCCATAGATTATTTAACCAATTGCATACTGTACAGGTTCTATACAATTTTTCATCCTAAGAAAAAATATTGCAAAAAGGATTCTTAAAGCTAATTTTTTTATACATTTAGCTTTTTAAATAAATAAATGTTAAATACATTGATTCAAAATGTTTCGATGTTTTAATCTTAGAATATTGAATTCTGCCTTACTAACAAATTTAAAGGTCGGTAAAACTGTGTAGGGAGTTTGGAGAGTGATTTCATTTATACTGGCAATATTGTATGCATAAATTGGAAACTTCACAAACGTCTGACATGAAAACATTTTTTTCTATGGATCTGTACCTATTGAAGAAGACTAATTGTATCCAACAATCTTAATTAATTTCTATACAATTAGCCTATTTCAATTCATTCATAACATGTTGAAGATAACAGAAATCATTTGATCAATTAAGTCATATCTTTTTAGAAAAGTCATGAACATGCCAAGCAAAAATAAACTTATTTAGGACCTAACATTATGAGAATCAAATGAAATAATTTATTTAAAGCATCTAGCACAATGACTGGCGAATAATAAAATGTTCAATAAAGCTTGCTATTATGGTTATTGCCATTAAGCAATGCATGGGGGAAATATAGGATGCAGCCCTTGTCATCAACGAGCTTAAAACAATAGCAATTATAAATTTCAACCATTTCCATATTCTAGCTGTAAAGCTAGTGAATGCTAAAAAAGGAAGAGCTATTTTGTTGAAAATAGCAATGTTTATTTAGGCTGTGTTTATCCTTTTTGGATTCCGTTCATTTTAAAATTTTTCATCAAAACACTTGTTTATTTCATATTGAGGAGAAGTTTTAAATACATGTGCTCCTTTATTAGTGTCCACAAATTACTTAGTCACGTTTACCCTCTTGGTGTTTTTTTTGTAGTCTCTCTAGCTTTATGCGTATTTTTTAAAAATCTAGGTCAAATGTATGATATATGTTTTGTGTAGTCATGATCTTAGCATAACATTTAATATTAGTACTGATTAATGACTACTATAATTGTCAGCGTAATCATCAATTCTTTTGGTAAGTAAAAGTTTCTTAAAGTGTGTGTGTATCTGAAAATGTATATAAATCTGAAATATGTACCACTTTCTCCAAGCTAAAACGATAGTTGTCATAGAAACAGCAAACAGCAGAAGTCAGATTTGATATAGCAAGAAGATAATGGACAGCATCTTTGGGGAAATTATGAAATATAACAAGCTATATTAGAAAAATTAACTGTGTTTAAAATTAATAGTCATTATTTCTTCCAAGCCAAGTTCCTCAAAGATGGAATTAAATACTCCAAACAATGGCATTGTTAGGATTTAAAGTATAGACTTTAAAATTTTTTTTGGTGAGGAAGATTGGCCCTGAGCTAACATCTGTGCCAATTTTCCTCTATTTTATATGTCTAATACTGCCACAGTGTGGCTCAACAAGTGGTATGTAGGTCCATGCCCGGGATCTGAATCCGCAAACCCCAGGCCACCAAGGCAGAGCATGTGAACTTAACCACTATGCCACCGGGCCGGCGCCTGTATATACATTTTTTAAAACATGGAAGTTGTAAGCATTAGCGCAAACTTTAAGTTGAAATATTTAAGTATTTTTTAAACTGTGAATATTTAAAAGTAATTTTATTAATATAAAACTAAAATATGTGCATTTTTCATCTTACAGTATATCCACTAACATCATCATCCAATCATAGCATGAAAATATACAGCATTGCAAGCACTTCAGGTCTCCACGATGTCACAATTACTAAGACCCACTACTCATTTTCAGTGAGGACTATTTAGTGCTTTTAGCACTCTGTCTAGGATCTTCACCAGCTTTCACAGTGCTCTGGAAATTATTTTAATAGTTTGGTTTTGGGGGGTTATTTTTTGTCGTGCTAATTAAGACCATTGCAGATATCTATTAAGGATCTTAAGGTGATTTAATAGTTCATTATACAAATCAGGTTTCATACATTTCATTCAAATTCCTAGAATTGTAAATTACATAAATCAGTCTTTAGTACTGTTCCATTATTATAATATTTGTGAGATAAGATAAAACAAATGCGACAAACTGAGCATCCATTTCAATTTTAACTCACTACAAATACCTTTCTACTTGAAAATTAAATATCATTGAAAGAAAACGCCTTTCTAGTTTTCATGTGTTGGCCTTTGGTTGAAAATCAAACATTTATCTTTTATTATATTTATTATGAATGCTCTTTCTTCATTACATTTAAAAACTATGCTTTTACCCTTAATCCGACCCTCAAAAGAATTCAGTAAATTTGAGATATTTAACTTTTCTAGTTCATGCCTGAGCGAGTAGCTGAACAAATAAAACATATGGCACATCAATTCAGTGGCTCTGAAACATTCCCAGTTTATTCCCAAATTCCTCAGACAAAAAAGCAACATTTTCAGAGTGCAAACATGTACTTTCCAGAGTGAAATGGTTAAATATTGCAGCCAATTCAGAAATAGCACCAACTGGCTTTTTTTTTTTTTTTTAGCAGGCACAGGTTAATTCTTTTCTGCATTCACATGCACACAAATATACTTCCCTCAAGCTGTCAGAAAGCATCAGCTTGCCTGATCTGCATGGTGAATTTTAAAATCTTTTGAGAAATACAAGGACATTTGCTTCAGGCACTATAATTTCATCATTACCATTACAAACAACAAGTACAAAGCTAGTCAACCTCTGGTATTCAAACTAAAGCCGAAAGATCATGGTACTCTGAAAATGGTTATTAGAATTTTAATCACCTAAATTCATTGGAATCCATTTTTAACTCACGATATTTTGCAGTGGAGCAATCACCTATTTATTGCCCCTGCGCACAACTAGGTGACCCCAAAATAAGGATGTGATTCTTATCAAGGGACTTATAAAAGCCAAATGTTCTAAAAAATATTTGTAAACAAATTACACTGCCAGATGAAAATATTCTGTTCACTAATGTGAAGGAGTCTTTAATATTTAATAGCAACTCTAATTCTCGTACTCTTTATGAAATATAGCTACAGTATCTATTCCACCTATAGACATCCTGAGTAAATAATAGATGTGGGAAATCAGAAGAATTTCTATGACGTATTTCGGATCTCATGTTCACAGGGCCATAGCCCTTGAAAGAGGGAAGAAACAGTCCCATTAACACCACCAGGACTGCCTTTCTATTTACTGTTTTATGGTAGCTAACTCAGAGTTAAAACCACAAATGATAAATGTTTTTCTAGATTCACTACGATATCGATATATAAAATTGTATTTGAAATTTAGCCCAATTGTGCTTTTAAGTTTAAAGCCAAATTTAAGTTACATTTTCCAGGGCTTAAAACAAACAAGCAAATGTAAAAGCCAATTTTGTACCTAGCCAGCAAAATGGAATATAATTACTCCATTCAGTCAGAAGCTGTGACTAAATGAGTTTAATCGAAATGCAAGGTAAGTGGGTTTCTGAAGTCTTGAATTATTGAACAAGTAATGTAGGGTCCTGCAGTTCAAGGCATGGAAAGATATCATTATCTTTTTTTCAGGGAGTCCAGGATGCCCATTCACCCCTCTGGTAAAAGAGGAACGTACAAAGGTTTTACTTTTAAAGTAAATGAAATAACCCTCTATTTGTCAGCTGCCATTAAAGATGCATACTGCATCCTTCATCTCACCTTCTTCTCATTGTAACATTTTCACATTATCACAAGTAGCATTATGTCACCAAGACAAACCAATTTCCTTCATGTAAATGTAAAACAACATGTTCGCTGTAAGATATTTCCATCAAAGTCAGTGACATACAGGGAAAGTCTCAACAGCCTGCCCTGTCACTTACTTACAGAAAGGGCAAGAGAAACTGTTCATTCACACTCAAATTGAATTCTCTGTCCACTATTTCTTTAGCTTATTGAATTTATTCATAACCTCATCACTGGCACTGTATTACAGCAAGGAGATATTAGCACTTTCACCAGAAACCAATGGAAAAAAAATAAAAGACAACAGGAGGTAAGATGTCAATTACCTTTACCCAAAGAAGAACTCATTCTAGTTCTAAGAAGAGCTGGCACAAAAGATACAGCCATGTCCTTCACTTGATGATCTGGGTCCTTCTACTTAGTGCCAGTGACGCAGCAGCCCCATCACGGAGCAGCACAGTCTAGTGGAAAGGCAGACCCCAGGGATCTACGCTAACGTCCTCCGCCACTAGCTCACTTTTGGATTCTTATCAAGTCACCCTCCCTGGGCCTCAGTCTCCACCTCAGCAAAATAAGGAGTCAGCTTCGATGTTCTCAAAAGCCCTGCTAGGTCTAATATTCTTTAAATTTGAAATGAGGGTTGACTCTTACGATTGTTTTTGCCTTACCCTGTCATATACAGAGCATTGGATCCTTTCAAAAATAATTAAAATGGGGGGCCAGCCGGTGGTGCAGCAGTTAAGTTTGCATGTTCCGCTTCTCGGCAGCCCGGGTTTCGCCGGTTCGGACCCCGGACGCGGACATGGCACCGCTTGGCACGCCATGCTGTGGTAGGCGTCCCATATATAAAGTAGAGGAAGATGGGCACAGATGTTAGCTCAGGGCCAGTCTTCCTCAGCAAAAAGAGCACGACTGGCAGTAGTTAGCTCAGGGCTAACCTTCCTCAAAAAAAAAAAAAAAAAAAAAAAAAAAGAATTAAAATGGGTTTTCTTCTTCAATTTGCCCAACTTTACAAAATAACCAATAAGGTTTTATATTTGAGATCAGGCTCACAGTAACAGGAAGTATCCCGTAGATCGCATTTTCCATCTTTTCTTCCTTACCCCTCCTCCCCACTGCGTATCCAAATCATGGTTGTGATCACACATTCAATTACAAGTTGTTCAACGATGCATATCAACCATTTCCTTATAGAGCAGTATCAGTAAATATTTCCCTCAAAACCCTTGAAAATTCACAAAGAAAAGTACATTAACAGCAGTGCTGGAAAAAGCTAATCAGACTTGGCAGCTGCTCTCTGTACTAGCCTGACTTCTGTAAACAGTGGCTGTCTCCTCCTCCACAGACTCTTAAAATGGTGATGAAACAGAAAAGTTATGACCAAATATAAAAATAGTTATCAAATAGTTTATTTTATCAAAATAAAACCACTCTCCACTCACTTCGACACTTCCAGGCAACTGTGCAGATGCTCATGCTAAGTACCTGACCTGCAATTTTTAAAACCCCTCTAAACCTCCGGAACATCACTTTCATCTGGAAAGCATCCTGAGCCACAACTATAAGACCTGATGGTGTTTAAATGAACATTATAGGTACTTTGTGAACTCACAAGCCATAGAAATCAATAGGCATCTTGCATAGAGAAGTCCTGCAATTGATTTTTCCAGGAGAGGCTCAATTTGTAACTTTAGGAGCAGCATAGACACCAGGGAGGTTGTAAGTATGCTGGAGGTTTAACAACAAAATCACAGGAGTGTGGAAAGTGCTGTGCTGCCCTAGTGAGGTAGTGTCGCAAAGAGATAAGGTCTAGAATGATGTTTTTCAGTAGTGGCTAAAGGGAAAAAAGTAGAGAAATCCTGGACAGCTCTTGCAGTGCTCTGAGGCTTGGAGGAGAGCTCTCCAAGGTACACAGAAAAGGTATTTGATAGGCTGCTCCTGAGGATCTTGAATTGAAATGTGTACTGTTGCTTTTCTAAGGATAAGGATATCCAGTGGACTCATTCTCTTTAGTTTTTGAAAATTGCCTGAAATTATAAAAATAATGTATTCCACACTTGAAATTTGCCAAGAGAGTAGATCTCAAGTGTTCTCACTGCCACCAAAAAAGAAAAAGGTCCTATGCAAGGTGAAGCAAATGTTAATTAGCTTGATTGTGGTAATCATTTTACAATGCATATGTATATCCACATATCATTTTGTGTGCCTTAAACATATACACTTTTTATTTGTCAAAAAAAGTGTGGAAAAAAAGAATTGTCTAAAATTAATCCATTCACTCAATAAAGAAGTCTAAGCATCATTCAATGCTCAGCGCTCTTATAGGCACCACGGGTGACAACAAATGTGTGCCTTCCACAGGCTTCGGTCACTTAGAAGAAGGGATTAAAAGACTATAGAAAGATCCCAACAAAACAGATTCCCCCAAATCCACTGACTGACAATAATCCCTCTATGTAACTAGAGAATCTTGTTCTCAAAACATCTATGGCTTTCTCCCTCTCCCAAGTGTTTCCCATTTTCTCCTTACTTTTTTATACTTCCTACAAGTTCAGGAAAAATAAGTTCTATTTTAGGCAAGAGATGAATAATACAGAGGTTAAACATTCTTATAAAATTATACCTATTTTTATTCTAAATGATGAGGGAGAATTCATGAATACCAAACAAAGTTTTGAATTATTGAAGGTGAGGAGAAGAGGGTTAAAAATGAAATTTTAGGAGATCACAGAGCCACACTGTATGAACTTTAGTGTGAATTTTAAAAGGCTATTTTGGTGAGTTAAAAATCCCCAAACACAAATGCCCCAGAAAAATAATGCTGGAAAAAACTATTGTGGGGAAAAACACAAACCTCTATTTTGTGCTTGATAATTTTTACCCCTACCTATGGAATGCTGTTTTAATAGGCAGTTTATACTCTTCACCCTCTAAGAGGAGGGTAAAGTTGTGGGGCTTTAATTGACCTTGTTTAGTTTTGTTTTGCATGATGTTAACTCTTCTAAAAAATAATTTGGAAATCCCTCCTCCCCTAATGACTGGGATTGAATGGACACAGAGACATTGGAAAAGATTCACCTATTTCAAAATCTTCTTATGTGCATCTGTTACAAAAAATGCAACTTGAAATGGCTAGAATTTTAAGTTAGAACATATCTCACTAAGCTACACGTTGTTCACATCAACTGCTTGGAGAAGTACACGCGTGCAGAAAGCTGCACTTACTGTAGTGCATTAACCTGGCCTTGAGTCTGAGGTTTATTGGTGTCCAAATAGCTATAGAATCTCAGGGCTTTCAAATCTTCGACTTCAGAGCAGGATTCTTTTAAAAGCGAACATCCTTTTCTCACCTAGAAGTGAATGTGTTGTACTCAGCGCTGTGAGTATTCCACAACTCATTGACCAGTATTAGAAATGCTAAAGAGCTCAGTCGATTAGATCTCGAAATGGTGGATCTTTCAGACAGCTGAGGGCACGTATGAAATCATTTTCACTTGTTATTTGCTTACTTTTGATTGGCCTCCTTTCTGCCTTTCAGACGCCATTGAAATGAACAGGAGTGTACAACTGGGACTTAATTAACCAAAATGATTTCGTGTTTTGCAAATAAGTCTGGTATGATGAAAAACTTGGGAGCAGATATAAGCCAATGGATAAAGATGGAAACTCCAAGAATCGATCACACAAAATTATTTGGAGTACAACCTGAAATACAGCTTCAGGTACTCACCAGTGAAATGATTAGCAGCGGACGGATTGACACTATCAACACTGTCAGCACTGTCACAGCTAAAAACTTCATCATCTGATTCCTGCACAGAGGAGCAAGGCGAGGAGCCGTCAATTTCTTCAAACTTCCCCTTTAAAATTCCACTCATAGCTGCAGCGCTGTCACATGTACCTGTAACAGGAATGGGGCCAACAGAGCAATAAAACATTTGACCACTGATTGCATAGTCAAGGTCTCCAAATCATGTTTTGAGGGCTGTAATTTTTTGAACCGCATCTACCACATTATCCTATCCATGCAGAAATTATTCTTTCCATAATGTTCTAAAGCATTGACAACAATTCTACCTTGATTCATTGTTATTTTCTTTCTCATCCTGACAACAGTATTTTATGAGAAAAAGTCAAAATTAAGAATGTGGAATCAGAGTGCCGAATAAGGAAATATGGTTCAGTGCTTTGAAACGTCAACACAGGAGTCAAATACATTTATTTGATTTGTTCTAGTAAAGCGTGTACTGTCATTGACAGAGCCAGAGTTCAGAATGAAATAGATCACTCACTTGCATGCTATCATACTCCGAGCATACTGATTAGGGCATGTCTATCTTGCTTGGGATTTCTTTTTTCTCAGGTACAAAGGCATCTACTTTCCTGGGGCTCTTTGTCCATCAAATATCAAATTGGTTGCTAGGAATGGCTATACCTACAGAATTTAGATGCCTTATCATGTTTCCAGTCAATTCAGCAGAAGCACAGGGAATACTTGAGTCCTACGCCAAGGAGGCTGGCTGAATAGATTTTATACAAGGTAAACCACACTCCCTAAATCTTTTACTGGACAAAATATTAATTTAAGTCTCTTCAGTCTCTGTATCAACATGGTCAATGAAAGCCAGTCGGAGGTAGCTGATGCATTTTTAATAATTTGATAATGTCAATTTAGAGGAGTCATTAAACCTCTGAGAGTAATAATTTCTTCATAGCTATAGAGTAACTTGTGAGGTGCTCAGTGGTTGCAAACACAAATTCCTATAATGGCAGGCAACTTCAATGAGTAAAAAAGATGAGATTTAATAAAATCATGAAGTCATCTTAGTCTTCTCTTTTGTCTATGGTTATTTGTAATGAAAGTATCAAGAAATACTTCTCCACCCTAAGGAAAATGATAACATAGGAACAATGATAAGTGGTCTCACAACCAGGGAGACAGTAGGTAGTAAGTAGCATGAACTGTAATTGAACCAGACATGCATTCCTAGGCCAAAGTGGGAAGCTGCTCCTCAGGTCCAGGCCATTTTGGCTTCATGCTTTCCAAACTTCATCCACTCCAAATCTGGCCAACGCCCCATCCACATTCAGAAGCAGTCCTTTACATCCTTAGATTTCACATGCTCCATCCTCCTTTCCCTTAATAGTTTTTTTGTAAAATTAAAAGAGTGATTTTTGGATTACATTGTAATTTAAAACCCAACTTGGACTGGCTTTACAAAATAGACAAAGAATGGTTCATATCTGTGACTTGGAAAGATTAGACTAAGCAATCAAAACATTCTCTTCCCCATCAGCCCAACAAAACACCTGAAATGACTTTGCTAGAGATACATCAGGGAGAACAAACTTATTTTACAAAAGAAACCTGCACGATATTTTCTCCCAAGGAGAAGTGACATCTTAAGCCATCAAATCTCAGCATAGCAGTCCTATCTACTCCCTTTGGTAGCAAGGAACAAGTATAACTAGAGTGACTTTCTAAAAACGTAGCAACCATGGGACTGACCACCTGCTTGTGCCCCTCATTCATCTCATAGTTTCCCTTGGTTTTGGTAGCTACATTTCCTTAGGATATATTTGTTCCAGGTCTTTCTGGTGACTGGCTTTCTCTGTTTCTGTATTTTCTGCTTCCTCATGTCCCCAGCTAACTCATGGCTTTGGTGTCTGACAGACCTGCCTCTACCTCACTGCATTGTGAAAATCACAATGCTGAACACCAATTGACAACACCAATGGGCTCATTCTTTCAGTAGATCTTTGTTCAGATTGTTGAGAAAGGGAGTCTGAGTATCCTCATTCAGCATTCACACCATCCTATGGAAAAGAATTTGTTTGTCTTCTGCCCTCTGTTTAGGGGCCATTTACTACTTATTCAGTAGACATCTATTGAGCTTCTATCATATACCAATGACTAGTGTAGATGCTGGAGAAGGATAAAGTAACAACACAGAAAAACTAGAATTCCTTCCTCTGATGGTGGTCACTTATTGGGTGTTGTTGGGGAAAGGGGTAGACAAATAATAACCAGATAAGTCAATTAAAAATCTAGTATGTCATATGGAGATCAGTGCTATGGAGAAAAATAAACAGTTAAGTGGTGTAGCAACTATAAGTCTGGCAAATAGAGAACACTCCATTTTTAATCGATTGGTGAGCTGTTGTCACAGTGAGAAAGTGGCATAAAGACGTGGAGGAGGTGAGGGAGCCAAAGATTTTGACATGTGGGTGAAGAGCAGCCCGCGCTAAAGGAATAGAGGGGCTGAGCACAGTAGGCAAGGAGGTTAGACAGATACGGGGGCTCGATTGTGTGGAGTCTATGAGGACTCTGGCTATTACTCCATGTGAGATGGAGGCCACTACAGGGCTTAAGCTGTGGAGTGACAAGATCTGACATATTTTAAAAGTGGCACTGATTAGCCTGCTATTTCATAAGAAAACAGAATGCCTACGGTAAAGGAAATGTCCATTTGATGGGAGAAGGGAAAGGTCTAGAATTAAGGAAGATACCTAAAGAGGATTTAGCAGCTCAAACAAACAGTTAAAGTCAGAAAACCTAACCAATCAGAGGGCTGGAGAGGTCACTAGTTTCTTTTGAGGGGAAAGAATTTAGAAAGAAGTTAGAAGGGAAGGGCAAGTCAAGTGCTTCCCAAGATAATGTGAGTACTTAATTTTACCTAGAACTATTGTCTCTAGATTTACCAATTATTTTATGATCCTAGAGGCCATCTTACCTGCTAGGTTTCAAATAGGACCAATTCAGATACATTGTGCCAGTTTATGGTATTTCTTTGGCGAATAAAATTAACAATAAAAAATGAAACTTTCCTTTGTCACACTAAAGGAATAAATCTTTTAGTTTGGTAAACAAGAGGGAAAATAGAGATGGTGACCGCTATCAAGGATTTACTTATTTTTGGGAAAATGGAGGCAAAGAGTTAATAACCACTTTACCCACCATCCTCCCTAAAGTTACTTACTCAAGATTTTTAAAACGTCAAATATACAACCACTGCCTGCTACTGAAAGGATTATAGGACTCTGGTTCTGGGTTGACCTTGTTTGAAAGCAAGGCAGTCTCCATCTTAAAAAGTCACTTGGTGACCTAATGTAACCATTATTTGGTTGAAGAGACTCTTATCTTCAACTGACTTATGGAGATTTTAGAAAGCTCCTAAGGACCGAGAGCTGTTGACAGATTTTTTTAAATGTTGATATACCTTAAGCTTGTCAGTTATAGGAAATTGTTTGGAAATATTCCCTTAGCTGACATGAAATTGATGTGAATAATTTGTGTGGATTTGTTCACATTTATACTTTTAGTTCCTGGTGGCCTTAAAGAATCTTGCACAAAGTCATTAAAGGCAGATTGAACTGTATGATTAAATATCATACACAACAAAAGGATGGGAAAAAATGGCCCAAAGCACAGCAGACACTTGAGAGAGAGAAAGAGAGAGAGATTCATTCTACTTTGTGTTGGTCAGAAAGAGAGATTCATCCTACATGATAGTGTGCTCTGGTTGTAGTACTAAATTGTGATGTTGCAATCATTGCCACAGCAACAGACAGTGAAGTCATGCAGGGGAAGGTCAGTGGAGAGACAGATTAAGATGCTATCGCCATTCAGATGTCTGGGGTTATAGGTGGAAAGGAAGAATGACTGAGGGAGAACAGAGTTATTATGCATGTCCTTGACTGAGTTTGTTCCATCCACATAGTCAAGTGAAAGCAATCCTAAACAATATTGTCCACCCTATAACACCAAATGCTGTTTTGAGAGTACTTGGCTGGAAGAAACTGTTAGCAGACAGAGGAAAGTACAGATGACTTGATTCATATTTTTAAGCACCGAAAAAAATGTGATATTTGTTTTGTGTTTGTTAGAGGTCAAAAGTTTTAGAATTCTAGTTCAGGGTCCACTAATAAGGTCCTGTGTTTCCTAGGTCCAAGAAAATAGAGACTTCTTAGGTTTTTTTTAATCTCTCTAATGGGAATATTTTATGATTATGGAGCCTATATCCACTAATTTATTTTGAGAAGTACATAAAATAATATAATTTCTTTTTTTTAAAATTGGCACCTGAGCTAACATCTGTTACCAATTTTTTTTTTTCTTCTTCTTCTTCTTCCCAAAGCTCCCCCAGTACATAGTTGTACATTCTAGTTGTAGGTCCTTCTGGTTGTGCTATGTGGGACGCCACCTCAGCATGGCCTGACTAGTGGTGCCATGTCTGCGCCCAGGATCCGAACCAGCAAAACCCCAGGCTGCTGAAGCGGAAGGTGAACTTAACCACTCAACCACAGGGCCGGTCCCTAGTATAATTTTCTTAATACTGCTCCTAATATGAAAATAGTTACAATTTGTATGTTAGTCAAATAGTCAGATTTTGAATTAAAATGTTCAAAATTACAGTTTAATACTTTTATACCAACCCAGAGACTCAAAAGATAAAAGAGATTATTAGTATTTAACAGTAAGAGAAGAAAATAAGCTATTAATTTTTATGTTAATTTATGATGTAATGAGAAATCAAATCGAGACAGATCACTGAAAAAATGTAAAGGCAAAAATATAATTTTCCATTTTGAGGTCAGAACTACCATGAATCTTAGGTAAATTGACCTTTCTACAAATGGCAATTGTTTTTCTAAAAATAATAGTTTAGGGCTTTTATGGATCTCCTCCAAGAACTTAAATATTTGTTATTATTTGGCAAGTTTTACAGAATAAAATATCCAATGGTTGATTTTATGATAATGTAACTATGATGCCAGGGAGCCCAGATATACTAACTAGTAAACCTGCACAACCATGTATGTATTTTGGTGTTCCTTTCATTCCCCCCCCGCCAGGATACTTCCTATAGAGCTGGGGTACGACCATGGGCTTGGGTTGACACCAGAGGTCCACTGGCAAAAATTAAAAGAAGAGTGAGAACAGATTGTTGGAGCTAGTGATGGATGAAGAATAAAGGTGAATAAAAGTAAAAGTAGATTGAATGGTCCTGGGAATGTGGAGGGAAAGTAGAACATGAAAGTCTGAGACAGATGGAGGGAAATTCCCAAAGGAGAAATGAACAATTTAGTGACTTGAGAGATCGGGGCATCAAGTTTTATTGAGAATTTAGTTGCAGAAGAGCAAGAGATAGAAGAAATTAGCCGAGTTCTAGGGTCTATGGAGAAATGCTAGCTCCAAAAATTATGGAGTTTGGGACATCTCCCTTTGGGTTGAAAGAGAAATGGGAAGAATTGCTTTACGCTGAACTATGGTGACATCTGGATCCTCCAATTAAAACACATCTGTTAATTTGAAACTGAAGATCTGAGAGGCTGGAGGTGGAAAAAGTTTAGGAGACAAAAGCAATCTGCACTGTTGCCACTAATTTGCCTTCCGGTATAGGGACGGAGTGATGCGCACCGCAGCGGGATTAGATGAGGCTAATCATTAAAATCCTGGGGAGATTTTAAAAAACAGAGAAAGTCCTAGGAACCATCAGGATTATGGTATGATGCAAAGAGTGATGCCAGTTGCTTCAAAACCGGATTTCATCATTTCCTAAATGGCAGTTCTTCAACAATTTACTTAATTTCTCTTGAGCCAAGGTTTTCTCACCTGTAAACTGGAGTGAATAATAGCTATTTTATAGTGTTAGAATGTGCACTGTACGTGCTTTCCTACTAAGCGTTAACTTCTACATCCTTCATTTGTATGTATTATGTGTTCCAGATGCCTTACATTATAGCTAAAACAAAGCAAAAGCCATACTCTTAAAATCTTGGCTGAGAGTGTAATTTAGCCAGTTTAGTAGAAAGGTGGGCTATAAATTAGGAGTGACGGACCAGATACACTATTTGCATTTTGAGGAATTGAATGAATGGCAACAGCACAAAAAATGAGGGTAGATGATACAAAGTCTTTTTTTTAGGATGCCCTTGTTGTTTTGATAGATTGGCATGACCACGCAGATACCATATGTGCAATTTTGTAAAATATAATTTCTCCACTTACAACATGAGAATGTTCCCTCTCATTCAATATTTTTCAAAACCACATGTTTTTGTTTCATTCAATTTTTATATTTTGTGTTTAAGGCTACACAGCATTTCATTGAAAAGCTATTCCATGATATTTAACTAAAACTCTAAAGGGAGAGGCTTAGTTGCTTTTTAAGTATTTATTATTATAAATCAGGTATAATTAACATTTTCTTTCATATATCTTTGTGTATATCTCTGATTATATCTTTAGGATGAATTCCTAGAAATGGAAGTCCTGAGGTTTCAGTACACATTGCCAAATTACCTGGAAGAATGTTTCTACAAATTTATGTTTCGTTAATGGTGCATTGGGTTATCATTTCACCACATCCTTGCCATTACTGTGGCATTGCTATTTTCTTTTTAAATTTATGTGAGGTTTTCAGATACTCAAAAAGAATAATAGCTAACATGCATATAGTGGTTACTTTGTGCTAGGCACTGTCCTAGTATCTTACATATGTATTAGGCTGGTTCTAAGGTGGCATACAAGATCCCCCACATCCTAGTGTGCGTTACTTGCATAACCCCAGGATTGCAAATGTGGTGAGATATCACTCCCATGATTGTGTTCACATTATGTAGCAAAGGGATTTTTGCATGTGTAATTAAAGTCCCAAATCAGTGACCTGACACAGAGACTATCCAGGTGGGTCTGACCTAATTACGTGAACCCTTTAAATCTAGAGGTCAGAAATTAAGGGTGAGAAGGATTCAATACAAGAGAGATTCTCCATGGCTGGCTTTGAAGATGGAAAGCTTGCTGTAACAAGGAACTTGTGCAGCCTCCAGAACCTCACAGCAGCCCCAGCTGCAGCAAGAAAGAAACAGGGACCTCAGTCCTATAACCACAAGGAACTGAATTCTGCCAACAAGAATGAACTTGGAAGTAGATCTTCCTCCAGGATTACCAGACAAGAACTCAGCTGAGCTAACACCTTGGTTTCAGCCTTGTGAGATCCTGAGAAGGAACTTAGCTACACCATGCAGGACTTCTGACCTGCGTTACTATAAGCTAATAAAGTGCATTATTTTAAGTTGCTAAATTTGTGGTAATTTGTTACACAGCAATAGAAAACTAATACAACATATATCATCTCACGTAATCCTCATCACTTACATGAGGTAGGCATTATTGTTAATACCACTTTCAATTTAAAAACTAGAGCAGAGAAAGTGAGTTGAAGAGGCCAAGATCATAAAGCTAATTAGTCTCTGGGGCAGCGTTCGAATCCAGGTGTTTTGGCACCTGAAATCAGACTTTTCATCATCACTCTCTTCCTTGACTCTTAAGGTATCTTACTGCTTGAAAAGGGTTTTTTTTGAATACTTGTTAAGCAGAACTTTTTTCCCCATGTGTTCTCTTTTTATTCTTAATGAGTTTCCTTTCTAGTGTGTACATGTGTGTTTTTCTAAGTTACTTAACATTCTTTTTCTCAGTATACATGAATATTGTGTTTAGAGACATTTTATTATAGCTATAAAGAGGACACTTTGGTTTGTGATTCTTAGTATTTTTACATTACCTTTGCAGAAGAAATAGGTCATGAATCCTCTTCATATCTAGGTGACTTCAAAGAGTTTAAATGAGAATTCTTTGGGATTTCTTCATATTGTCCATTATGTTCTATGTTTTTTTCTCCATTAATAAATCGCTTTTCTTTTAAATAAATAGATCATAATAATGTTGCTGAGTCCTTATTTGGTGTTAGAAACTAAATTTTGTGACTATATTTTCTCATTTGCACTTACAATGACTCTGAATAAATAGTATTACCTCTTTATCATTGAGCAACGTGAAGCTTAGAATGTAACTTATGTATTTTGGGTGTAAGGCTCTTTTGGCAGCAAATATTTTGAAACCTAAGTATACATTCTGATTTGTAAAAGTTTAAAAACAAAACATGGAAAAAGAGAGGAAATAAAATTTGAATACATTACTTTTTTTTAATAAATCTTTTAAGATTTTATTTTTCCTTTTTCTCCCCAAAGCCCCCCAGTACATAGTTGTATATTTTTAGTTGTGGCTCCTTCTACTTGTGGCATGGGGGATGCCACCTCGGCATAGCCTGATGATTGGTGTCATGTCTGCGCCCAGGATCCAAACCGGCAAAACCCTGGGCAGCTGAAGCAGAGGACGTGAACTTAACCACTTGACCACGGGGTCCGCCCCATGAATATATTACTCTTATGAAGAATGAACACGTAATGAACTGAATAATCTTGGAAATGTTTTTATATTGGAAACATTGGAATTACTTTTATGTTTAAAAAATTATAAAAACATAGACTGTGTTTTAGCCTTTGAGTTAGAGATTCTTCAAGAGGTAATAGGTATGCATATGTCTTAAAAATGATTACAGTAGTATACACCAAACTTGATCCACAAGATTTCAGTTGATGCTTTGCACTGGAAAGGAGGTCTATGACCAAATAAGTCTGGAAAATTCTGAATACTATCTACCCTTTGTGGAGAACTTCACTGCTCATTAGCATAATAAAGGCTCTGCAGGAATGGGTATTGTTTAAATTTTGTCCAGATTCTTCCGGTTATTTAACCACAGAATATTTTTTTCATGGACTATTCAATAACCTTTCTCAGAACTTATGTCTCAATTTGGAAAAATCTTCACCAGTTTGACATTTTGAAGGTCCTACCATTGCTATTCATTAATGATTTTAGGATTTGTTTTCACAATTATAAAAACATAAGATAGATAGAAAAACACTATCTCATACAATGCTAACTTCACCAGCTAAAGTCCAATGATTTAATTGCAGTTAACATGGAAAAATAGAAAAACTCTCCAATCAAGAAGCTAGCCAATCATGGCTTTTTAAAATCCCTCAGTAAGTGATAATACTTAGGAAGCCATTGAAAACCCTGAGTATTATTTTGCTCCTTCCATTCTTGGCTTATAAACAGAAAAGGATAACTAGCAATAACAACTAAAATTGCACACAATTTCTTATTATGTCCCAAATTCTGTGGTGAAAAGTGTTCTATCCAGACCTGTCAATCTACAATATCACTCAGGTTGATAACTGAATTTTACAGAAAGGGAAACAGAGGCTCATATAGCTGAAGTAACCTGCCCAAATTTATAGAGGCAGTAAGATAGCGTGTCTGGGAGCTGAACTACATACTGCCTGACTGCAAAGTCCATTATGCTTTCCACTGATTATTATGCTGTACTGCCTAAAGAACTGTTAGGGAACCCAAAATTACAATACTCTATTAGCTCAGGGTATGCATTTCTAGAAGCAGGTATGCTACTAGCTGGCTAAATCGTCCATTTGAGGGATGTATATACATATATCCCTAAAATATATATATATATATATACCACAGTGCAGTCCCAATATAAATGAGCACATTTTTTGTAAATTAGCAATCACTCTTTCTCTTCAGATTCTCAGATATTACATTAGGGCATGACATTCCCTTTTTCTACTTGGCTCTGGTAGACTCTGAAACTTCCACCAGGCTCATATTATCTGCTTCCCTTTACCTTGAGACACATTAAATCCCAGGAAAATGAGTATATTAACTCTCAGCATGCAACTTTGGTTTCTTGGTAGCTGATTCAGCATTATCACTTGCCAAGGATTATTGCTTAGATTTGTCCACCAGAACACAATATAAATGGCAGCAAGTGAGGCCAGAGCAGAAGAAAAACATTTCTGAGAAATTTTAACTTTTATCAAATGTTACTGAAGAACTTTAACTCGAGAGTGGGGATTCATCGAATAATAGTATATGTGTGAGAACACTTAGAGATTGGCAAAATACATATTACTATATTTTCTTACACAAACATTATTTAATTGCTTATATTCCATATTAATCTAAAAATTGTAATTAATTACATTTAATTTACAATTAATCCATAGATTCAATTTATGATGATGTCTGTGTGTGTATCAGAAAGAGAACAGTAGGATAATGAAACAGCATAGTGCAGGGAGTCACGGAATGGGGAATGTATTCAGATGAAATCCCCTGTTAAACTAGGGGGGCTCAAATGGAGTTTGTACAATAAAAGTCTGCAGTATAAAATTTACCTGGCTTAATGACATTTATGTTATGTGGATGTTGTCACACTGAAGAGCATTAACAGAGAAGCACATGAAAGGAAGGGACCATCTTAGGAGGTAATGAGTGTGTGTCATTGGGAGGGAACAAGAAAAGGGTACGATGACTATCTAACAAGATTATTCACTTATTTATCCAGTCAGCAAAACAATTTTGGAGCATATAATATGTATCAGGCATCATATTCAGTGTTGTTGATACAGAAATAAAGGAAACCCTCTGCCACCCAGAATTATAATTGAGATAGTTAAATAAAAGATTATAGAGAGGTCAAAGAAGTGACTGCAATGACCACACCAAGAAGCCAGAGCAGGGAGCACAGGACAGGCCTGAGGTAGCCCTGAGGCTGCTCTCGTTGGCCCTGACCATAAGTTGTGTGAAGATCTCGGAATGTGGAAGGTTATAATGGAGTCCCCAAGCTCGGTTTCTCTTCTGACAATCAACCCAAGGGGACTTCGGTGGGCATCATGGGAGAGTCTACTTGAGGCCCCTCACCAACTCAGATAGCACAGTGGCCAAATAATAGAAAATTTTAAGTATAGGTTTTAGGAGCTACAAAGGAGAAATTTTGAGAAAGTAAAGCAATAATTTTTTTAAATAACTTTTGGAAATCTTTCCCAGACCCTTTCTGCCTCAATATGCTGACAGCATTACAACCAGTATTACCTGGGCAATGACTGATGACAAATATTGATTTTCCATGGCTAGCCTAAGCTGGGATAGAAAAGGAAATGAAATTTTTGTAAATACACTCAGGAGTCCTGTTTAGGAAAGTATTTGCTTCATTTATTAAATATCCTGTGATATATCCATAACATGACAACAACTAACTGTATCAACACACACTTAGAAAACAAAACCAAAATGCGTTTTTGACCCTGACAGCAAACACAAAAAGTCAAGGAGACTGAGACAGTAAGTCTAAATAATCAGGCTCACAGGATGCTAAGGGCAGGACTTAAGTGGAGAGTTCTGTGCAACTCTAAAATTCCTGTGTTGTGGTCTGGGGACCATCTGATCACCCCATGCTTTTTCACCTTCTTCCAAAGCCTTCCTAATCTCTGCCTTTCTTTCATCCAGTATTTAATGCATTACACCCAATACATAGTGTATGGCTGTTGTTATTTTGCAGAAACAAATGCTCCGTTTCCCACTAAAGAATCATTGTGGGAATCCCTCTCTGAGACTTACCTCTGTCATAGGTAAAATGAACAATCCAGGAAGGAATTAGTTCTACAAGCCAGTTCTATGCTTCAAGGGGAAGGGAAGACTAAAATATTCAAAGGGGATACATGAGAATCAAATGAGTATTTGCCAAAGGACTTTATAGTCAATACTGTTTAAAGATATAATTTGTATAAGAACTACTTTCACCTGGTAGTTGGTGGTTTTTGTTTAAAATAATATTGTTTCATGGGGCTGGCCCCATGGCCGAGTGGTTAAGTTCGCATGTTCCACTGTGGCGGCCCAGGGTTTCGCTGGTTCGAATCCTAGGCGTGGACATACCACTGCTCGTCAGGTCACATTAAAACGGCGTCCCACATGCCACAACTAGAAGGACCTGCAACTAAGATATACAACTATGTACCGGGGGGATTTGGGAAGATAAAGCAGGGAAAAAAAAAAAGATTCTCAACAGTTGTTAGCTCAGGTGCCAATCTTTTAAAAATAAATAAATAAATAATATTGTTTCAAATGTGCATGTGAGTCAGGAAAAATATAGAAATGTGTTTGTGCACCACCCTTTGTTGTTGAATTGGAAAATAATGTGTTCAGCTCATCCAATTGAAGTACAAAGACTCTGGAAATAAATCACATGACTACTATTTACCTTTTTGGCCATGAGACTAAAATGAATGGCAAAGTTGATCTTGCATCAAGTAGTTTTCTTGTTAAAGGGTGAGCCTCTGAATTAGCACTGACATTTATTAAGGTCATCATAATCTTGAATTAAATTCTTGAAAAGTTATGTTGAGTCTGTATTCTCAGAGCATGCACATTCAACAATTTCCAGGTCCAACACTTTAGTCTATTATAACAGACCTAAACAACTGACTGAGCAATTGAAGGATCCCAACTGATTCATTGAGATATGTGAAACAGCCAAATGTGATCATTAGCTTGAAAATCAAATCTAGTCCTTGCTCCTTGATTCACAAAATGGTAATTAAAGAGTAATAATGCTGCTTAGGACCAACACCCTTTCTATACCTATAAAAGTCTTCTATTATCAGGTATTAAATTTATACGAAGTAAAAAATAACTCTGATCAATAATATTTTGAGTTATGGCCTACCATAGTACAAAAGTTAATTCGATTTCTCATTTGTTCGAATTACCCATAGCACAATTTCCGCATTGTGAAAGCTGTCCCAAGCTTTCTTACCCTGGTGTAATTTCCATTTCTCTAAAATCTCACCCTTCTAATTTCAGCAATGAGGGGTTATTCGCCAAACTAGCATATTTCCATTACAGACATAGAGTTGTCTACCTATGTTATAGGGGAAGCTATTAATAATTCATTTTACTGAATCCATTTTTGTGAGACATAAGAGATCCAAGTAAACTCACCTATGAATCTAGCAAGTGACTTTTAGCAAATAAAGAAGTATGAAGCAGTAAAGAGACACTACTAAAAAACCCTATTTAAAAATATACTTGATAATTTTGATTTTGCCTGACGTAAAGGTTTTTGCACAGGCTGTATAATCCATTTACTAGTCTATCTGATTTGTTAGCCTGCTCTTTAATGTCACCTGTGTTAATGCTGAAAGTGCTGCCCCTGAAGTGCTTTGCTCATGTTAATTGATAAAAACTAAACACTTCCCATTATCCTAACTCTTATTGAAAAATAACATACTGACATATCAAATCAATTTAACTTTAAATAATGTATTGGCTAAATATTAAATATATTAAAACATGGTTTAAGCATGTAGTACCTTATTTGCTACATTGCTAACACTAAATCTAATAGACTAAGGTTAACATTATAAAAATAAAGTATACATCAGAATGTTTAAATGAATGGTAAAAGAGAAAATAGAGTTAGGAATCTCATCTGAATAATAATAAAGTAGGAAAAGTGTAACAGCTTTATGATGATTTTCCCTCTCGCCAAATACAGGAGAAAAAAAATGTTATAATGGAAATGTTTTAATTTAAGAAAGTGCCTAGGGTAAAATATGATGATAGATGTGATTTTTATTTCAAAGCCACATAAAATGAATTTTTTATTTCCAAAAAAAAGCAAAAGGTTTTAAATTAAAAAAAAAGTATATGTGTATCTTTACAATAATCTGTATTAAATTTCAAATATAATCTTAAAACAAACAGTTTTTAGGTTGCTGCAATGTGTAATTTTTTATATATGAGATAGATTACAAAGGTAAGGACATGGCTGCATTAATGAAGCATGCTCTGGACATTAAGTTAAAAAAATTCTTAATCTAATATGTCAAAACATGTATTTAATCTTCCTCGCTGTCCATAGCCTGAACATAAATTTCAAGCTTTTTTTAATGATTAAAATGACTGATACTTTAAAAAATATTTCTTGGGGCCAGCCCTGTGGCCAAGTGGTTAAGTTTGAGCACTCCACTTCAGCAGCCCAGGGTTTCACCAGTTCAGATCCTGGGTGTGGACCTAGCACCACTCATCAAGCCATGCTGAGGCAGTGTCCCACATGCCACAACTAGAAGGACCCACAACTGAAAAATATATACAGCTATGTACTGGGGGACTTTGGGGAGAAGAAGGAAAAATAAAATCTTAAAGAAAACTGTTTCTTAATTTATTCTCTTATTCAATAAATTACTAATCACTACAAATATAAAGAGAAAGAGGAAAGAAAGTATTGTGCAAAAGGAGACAAAGTTGTATATAGTGGTCTCTGTTAAAACCTACATTTGAATCTTAATGTTTGCACTAAAGGAAAAACAAATGGTCTTGCTTGGCCATCTCTCACAGAGCAGCCTTACATGGTTTTCATTTGCCTTGTTTCATCCTTCACTTGGACAGGAACCTCTTAACTGTTTTCTTTCATGCTTTTTTCCTCTCTCTTGCCTTCACTCCAGCACACACACACACACACACACACATACACACTCTCTCTCTCTCTTTCTCCCTCTCTCTCTCTCCTGTAGTCTCTGCAGTAAAAGCTACCACAGTTATCTCCCGGAGCTGTCTCATGCAGACATGTGCCAGTGGATGAGAGGAAATGCTGATTGAGAAAGGGTTTGTCTACTTTTCATCCAAAACATATGAATCACTAAGGAAATTATAAAAAGCAGCAACAATATACTCTGGTTTTATTCAGAACCTTTCCCTTAGCGATTATTAAAAGGATGATATTTTTAGCCAAAGAAAGCAAAATGCATCTGCAGCAGCTGGTTGCCAAGGAAACAGAATAATTTAAAACCATGTGGAACTCTGCTCTCTAATTTTCATCAATTCCCCTTCATTCTTGGAGGTAGCTTTACTTGGAATTTATAATTTCCAAAAAATATAACTGCTTGGACTTATTTTCTCCAACACATTTCAGGAGGTGAATATCTGTATCACCTTAAATTCCAGTCTAGGAGGTGGATTCGTTTCTACTATCATTTTGTGTTAAAAACCAAGATCAGAAGAAATTCATCAATAATTAGAAGCATGGCAACATTTCAGTAAAATATAATGATTTTTGAAATCTAGAAATAGTACAAAATAAACCATGAAAGAATATTTGCTTGGGTCAATGTGACACTTACATGTGTAAACATACTATTAACTATATTTAGTACATTTAGGAAATTTAAGATAGCTCTCCATTCACTTAGATAATCTTTACCCAATATTCAGAGGTTTATCGTCCCCTTTTTTAAATTTTGCAAGACCTTTTAGGTTTTTGTCTGCTATTCAAAGACAAAATCCATCTCTCCAACAAAAACAAAAAGCAAAGACAAGTCCAAAAAAATCCTTAGAAATGATGCATACGCATTCCTATTAGTTTGTGATTCATTCAAAGGAAACATTTTAAAAATAGATGAACAAATCATTTAATCATTGAAAGGCTTTTATTTTACTATCATAATCAACAAGTATTCATTGATTGCCAATGTGCCCAAGTCATTAACAATCTTTTTAAAAAGAAGCTAGATTTTAATGAAGTTCCCCCATCCTTAGTTGACCTATATTTATGAACTAAAATAATTAAATGACTTGGAGCAAAATTATTTTTTTATATGTCTTTACTGTAAGTGTGTTGTTTAGCCTACATATTTAGAACTCTCCCCTATTTTCCCTCATGGAAAATAAGAGATAATATTAAGAGACATAAGCAACTGGTAAAGTAAAATCTTAACTTTTGAGCTGTTAAAAAAATATATATATTGCCCTCGGGATATTACCAACAATATAAATGCTGTGATGGAATTCTTGTCTAGATATATTTGATTGATACATAAAACTACCATTGAAACTTGCCTATTAAGATGCTATTTTTTATAGCAATGTTAAATCCTTCACAAACAGGTTTCTGAGCTTTTAAAATGAGAACGGCCCCATGCATGTTGGCAAATATAGACAGTTGTTTAATTATCATATAAGCTTACAATTTACTAAATAAAATGATACAACTACTCAATAGCATGAGATTTATCAAGAGCAGTAAGTTAAACAGAAGGGCTTAAATGCACATGAATCATTCATTCTAAATTAGCGCAAAGAGTCTACAACCTCCAAAAATTATTTTCCTTAACCATTTATTATATTGTAAACATTAAAAGACATCACAGGAAATTAAATACTGTATATTCAGAGAAAGCCCCATTTTCTCAGGACCTGTGGAATTTACCCAGCTCTCCTCATCCTTTGATTCCCAATAACATAAGATCGAACAAAAACAAAAAAGGACAGATGATGACTCATTTTACCTATTAATTTTGCTTCAATAACACTTGCTTAGAAAGTTATCCAGAATAAGACATGCCTCGGGTGTTTTTATGAGCTAAGGATTTTGCAGAAAGAACAGCTCATTGCAAATCTTCCTCAATAATGAAAGTGACAGGCTTTCGGGAAATGACTTCAGAATAATTATCATACCATAAAATTGTGTCAATAAGAATTGAGAAGCATTCTCTTTTGAGGAAAAAGAATTTTTTTCTTCTTTTTTGCTCTTACCTGTAAATATGGTTTCTGTACTTCGGCTCGGTCAGAGCAGACTGAAGAGTTCACTCCTCCCTCGTCCTATCCATCAGGCAGCAGCCAACCAATCACAAAAGCCAGATCCTGGCATTCTCGGGCTCATGCTCCCTGCTCTGTTTCCATCCCTTGTTCCCTCCCACCCTCATTCTTTTAGAGGACAAATCCTTGCAGTTGGGAGAGAGGAAAAGAGGCGAGAAATGGAATATGGAGAGGGAAGAAAGAGGTGAAAGATCTTTCAAAGAATAGCTGCAAACCATGGAAAATATCTTCAGACGAACTCACCCGAAGCAAAATGTGCTGCTTTGGATTTAGGAAAATAGGGCTAATCAATGCCTCTCCAACCTGAAATCAAAGCAAAACGCTCATGGTAAAACCTACGTAAATTGTCTATTTTTGCAGCTCCCACTCATCTTCCTCAGTGAAAAAAATTTATCTTCTCATTGTACATTTTGATATGTAGATGGAAAAAGTTGAGACTGAACATCAAGATAATTCATATTCAGTTTGTATATTCAGTTTGCAAAGAGATAAAATTAAAATGGATCAAGACCCTTTACATTGAGGTATCCTACTATTTGCATTTGAATCTCTGTTTGGCACTGTTTCCGTTTTAAACCAGTTTCAGAGCCTAATTATTATGAAAAAGACATTTTATTCTGAGTATTAGAATATTCAAATATTTCAGTTATGTGGTTTGTGTTACTTCAGATTCCTTAAATGTCGACATCGATTTGCCTGTGTGAATAATGGAGCTTGTTAAAGATTAAAAAGAGATCTTGGTTGCCACGTCTCAAAGTGACTAATTGAACTTCAATTTTATTCTAATAACCTTGGGCAAAATCATTTCACTCCTGAACTAAGAAGCATAATATGTACAAGAAGACAATTGAGGAAAACATCAGGTTAGAGTTCTCCAAAGCAACAAAGCAAATTTGTTCACAGCTTAAAGGAGGGTAGGCTGGGACTAAAAAAGAATTCAAACTATGTACAGGTTGTATTCTTAATTCAAAATATATAATACAAACCATGGTTCTTTATGATAAAGAGCGCTATTAACTGAGCTTCTGCTAGTGGAGGTGGTCCAAAAAAGTTTCCTTGGGAGATGTAGACTAAACAATGATTTTATTTCCACCTTAGAGGTGTGTGCTCTCTACCTGAGACATTTATAGGCTTTGCTATTAAATTTCTTAAATCAGTAATGAGTCCTCATGGAAATAAGACCAAAGGGAGAAAAAAAGTGAGAAGCACCAAGAAAGTATTCTTTAGCTCCCAAAGTAACTGGCATAAGGGCAAATCATTGGTAGTCCAGCAATAACTGTACAGAAGGGGCTTAGGGGTGTCAATCTTGTTAGGAGGGGAGTGGCTGGTGACTTGACCTGAAACCAACTTTAGATGAATGCGCGCTGATTTTACTTAGCTTGCACCGTATTTTGGAGTAGCTTCTGGGAGACTCTGCTAGAGATAAAGAGAAGGTTAAACTACCCTTTATTCCCACCTTACTGCTGGGAACAGCTGGAGGAATCCCTAGGACAGCAGTTCTTAAAGTGGGGGTTGGGGGCCATCTACATTAGAATCACTGCGAGGAGACGTTAAAAAATGCGGATCTGTGGGCCGCCCTGCAGACTTAAGGAATCAGCATTTGAGGATTTGTGACTTGGCATCTTAGCAAGCTCTCCCAAGTTCTTATGCGAAGTGTGCTGTAGGTCAGCAACTCAGCAGACAAGTGTTCCTTGGGCATAAACTCTAACTACATTGCTTCTAGTTAGATTGCGGCACCATTATCTCAGCTAGAGGAAGAAAAAGAGGTTTGGAGGGGAAAATAATATTTAATTTGGACGTTTTGAATTTTTTGAAGATTCAGATTGAAATATTAGGTAGTCAGCTGAAATCAGGGATAGATCTGGGGTGTAAGCATAATCTGGAAATCATCTAGGATGTGGTTAAAGCAATGAGAGCGGATGAGTGCCCTTAGGGTAGGGCTTCTCAAAATTGTGAGCCAAGGAAGTCCTTTATCTGAATTAAAAAAGCAGACTCGGGGCCAGCCTGGTGGCATAGTGGTTAAGTTTCTGTGCTCTGCTGAAGTGGCCTGAGGTTCGCTGGTTCAGATCCCAGGCGTGGATCTACGCACTGCTTATAAAGTCATGATGTGGTAGTCATCCCACATATAAAATAGAGGAAGATGGACACAGATGTTAGCTCAGGGCCAATCTTCCTCAAAAAGAAAAAAAAAAATCAGACTAATAGACTCCACCCCATACCTGCTTAATCAGTATCTCTCGACTGGACTTAGAAAGCTCCTTTTTCTTTTTTTCAACTGAAGATGATTTGCCCTGAGCTAACGTTCATTGCCAGTCTTCCTCTTTTTTTTGCTTGAGGAAGATTAGCCCTGAGTTAACACCTGTGCCAGTCTTCCTCTATTTTGTATGTGGGTGGCCATCACAGATTGGCTGATGAGTGATGTAGGTCTACACCCGGGACCTGAACCTGTGAACCCGGGCTGCCAAAGTGGAGCATGCCAAACCACTAGAAATCTCCACTTTCAATACATTTCCCAGCTAACTTTCACATACACTAATGTTTGAGAACTATCGCTCTAGAAACAGAAGCAGATTGAGAATGAAACTCTGGGGATTATGTACATTTAAAGAACAAACAGAAGAAGTGCAACGAAGTAAAGAGGCTTAGGAGGGACAGTTAGACAGGAGGGAAGCCAAGAGAGTGGTGTAGCAAATCCAGGAAGATGCAGGATCAAAGGCTATGGCAAGTCCTAGTGCCTTGCTATGCAAAGTGCAGTTCACGGAAGTCAGCTAAGGTAGCCCCTGGAGCTTGTTATGATGCAGAATCTCAGGCCCCACCCCAGTAAACTGAATCACAGTCAGCATTTTAACAAAATCCCCAGGTAAGTCATACGCACATTTAAGTTTTATTTTTTTAATTTATTTTTTTCATCGAAACATATTTGACGTATCACATTGTATAAATTTAAGGCATATAACATGTTAATTTGATACATTTATATATTGTAATATGATTGCCATTGTAGCAATAATTAACACCTTTATCATGCTGCACAATTATCCTTTCTTTTTACTAGTTGGAATAATTGGCTCCTAGTCTTTTAGCAAGTCTGATGATTATAATGCAATATTGTTGTCTATATTCACTGTACTGTGCATTACATCTCTAAGGCTTATTTACTATTTGTTGTAAGTTTGTACTGTAGGGGAGCAGAATTTACCACCCCAAAATGTGGTCTCTTTGGTTTTAAAAGACTCAGAAAGAAACTGTCACCTTTCCCTTAACTGCCTTAAGGAATTTAAGATAGAAGGCCTGTTCCAGGAAGGAGGTATCACCATAGACAACTATGGTATAATATGAACCAGGAAGGGTAGACGGGGAGGAACCCAGCAAGGCCCATTTGATCAAAGTCCTCCATGTGTCCCATTGTCTCTGCATGGCATGGAAAACATTTGTTTACCAAACATTTGCTTTTCCATCTCCAGGTGAATTGTCTTCCTTCCCTCTGAAGTCCCAAACCACTACCCCCAACATCCTCTTTTATCTTTAGCTGAAGAAGGTATTTAGGTTGTGGCTTCAGCCATTTTGGACAGTTACTCAATTTTCTTGGGTTTCTCCTGTGTATACATGTTATTAAACTTTGTTTGATTTTCTCCTGTTAATCTGTCTCACGTCAATTTAATTCTTAGACCAGCCAGAAGAACCTAGAAGGGTAGAGGAAAATTTCTTCTTCCCCTACAGTGAAATTGAACGACAGCTGTCCTGTCCCCCTAACTCCCATGCCTTGGTAGCCACCATTTTATTCTCTGTTTTTACAAGTATGCTTTTTAAGAGTCCACATATAAGTGATATCATACAGTGCTTGTCTTTCTCTGCTGACTTAATTTTTAGAGCCCTGTTGTCTATTGAATTTGACTTTTAGTTCTTGGTGAACTGAAAGAAAACAGTTTCAGGGGAGTAGTTGAGGCAGGAGGCATACTGAAGTGGTTTTAAGAATGAATGAGAAATAAAGAAATGAAGACAAGTTCAGTGCTTCACAAACACCCAGAACAAGGATTTTCTAGCACATTGCTCACCAGGCTGTTTCTTCAGTCTGAAGAATCTGAATATGAACAGAGGCATAAAGTGGCCTTGTGTGCTGTGGCAGGTCTCTACCTTGACCGCTCTTCTGACAGAAGTGATGGGGATAACGGAGGATGATGGTGAGAGAGAAAGATGCTTTCCTAAGGACCAGTGACAGTGGGAGCCTTGATCACCACAGGAACTCAGCTGCATGTTACCAAAAGCAAAGGGAACACACCTTCTGGGAGTAGTCTCAGTAACTTTAAAAATCTTCTATGACAAAGAAATCTTGTAAAATCTCTAAGGTTAAATACCATTATTAAATAATTGAAGAATTCTTAAAAGCTGGAAAATGAAGATAACCTGAAGGAGTAAAAGAATTGCCAGCAGGTTGTAAGAGGAAGAGACTTCAATATTTTATGTATTAAATGAGTGAAGATTCCTCCAGTTGAGCTGTAGAGGTAAGGTTCTAGGATACTACAAATGACCGCTAAGGAAATAGATGAGGCTTGGCACAGACCAAATGCTTAAACAAAAATTACTCATGCTTATCTGGCTAAATAGACATCTTATAAAACCAGTATTTTTGAGAGTCAAGATCTTGCCAAGTGAATGGAATCGAGATGATCTTGGGGAGAGGTAGTACACGTGTCCAAAATTATGTCGTTCAGGAGCAAGAAAACCCTTGCAAGGAATCAAGCTGTCAAAGATAAAAGACCTTCAAATATATTAACATAAGCTGAAGGATCAGTGGAACTATTTCATGTCTGTGGTCTCATAAACATATCAAGGAATAGAAAAAATATAGAAAGTCATTTTTTCATTCCAGTCTTCACTGAGGAAACCATTAAAGAATTCCTAAACTGCCTTTTGAAAATGAGATTCAGAAGTATCAAATCAAAAGGTGATAAAGAGTACTAAGACAACCCTTGAGCTAACTGAGCCACACATGTCAGCAAGACTTGTTGGCAAGCCCCCAAAGGTTTAAGAACTCAAGGATAAAATTTGGTGTAAGTGGCCAAAGTATTATGCAAGTTGCTATAAATTGTCTGGGTGCCAGGAGGCTATTAGACCATCATTGTGGCCTCTGCCCATGTGAGAGGAAAGCCAGAATAATCATCAGACGGCAAGGGATGCTCAAAGACACAATAAAATCACTTAGGTACCAACGCAACGTAATAAAAATCTATTCATTAGTTGCCTGTAAGAGATTAACAATGTACTTCTACAAGTATGAATTCACAAATATTTATTGAGCATTTGTATGTGAAAGACACTGTTCTTGGTATTAAAATACTGTGATAAAAAATGATTAAAGAAGACCATTTAGGGGGCTGGCCCGGTAGCACAGCAGTTAATTGCTCACGTTCTGCTTCAGTGTCCAGGGCCTCGTCAGTTCGGATCCCAGGTGCAGACATGGCACCACTTGTCAAGCCATGCTGTGGTAAGCATCCCACATATAAAGTAGAGGAAGATGGGCACGGATGTTAGCTCAGGGCCAGTCTTCCTCAGCAAAAAGAGGAGGATTGGCAGCAGATGTTAGCTCAGGGCTAATCTTCCTCAAAAATAAAGAAGACAATTTAGTTGATACAAACAAACTTTACTTACCACTTCATGAAGTGGACAATTTCAGTTTGAAGAACTGCCAAATGGGGCAGAAGGCAGGAAGATTTTACAAGACAAAGAACCAAGAACAGGGGCCAACCCAGTTGTGGAGTGGTTAAATTCTCATGCTCTGCTCAGGGGCCTTGGATTTGCTGGTTCAGATCCTGGGTGTGGACCTACACACTGCTCATCAAGCCATGCTGTGGCAGCATCCCACGTATAAAATAGAGGAAGATTGACACAGATGTTAGCTTAGTGACAATCTTCCTCAAGTAAAAAGAGGAAGATTGGCAACGGATGTTAGCTCAGGGCCAATCTTCCTCACCACAAAAAGAAAACAAAAAAGAATAAAGAGCAAGGAAGAGAAAAATAGAAAATATATGATTGGCCTAGCCCACATACCTTGTTAGGGTGAGAAGGCGCAAAGAAATAAGGATAGAGTCCACAGTTGGCTTGATGTTTCTGGACTGACTGACTGGATATACTCTGTTTCTGGTCAAGTGAAGAATTTCCAGGGATGCAAAAGTTATCTAAGTTTCGGTTTTCTGGTGTGGCACCCTGGGCAGAAGTGGCTTCATCTTGGGCCTCAAAAGTTATTTTAACACTGTGGTACAAAACGAAGTCTCTGACTTTGTGAACCTTCCATTCCAATGAAGCAAATTATATTCTCTATATATACATTCATGGTCTACACTACAGAACTGGAGTGCTGAACTAGTCCATGTGTAGAGCCCCAAATTAAACCACAGATGTAATTCCTGCCCGTGATGCATCCCAGCAGACTGCATAACAAAGAGGAGGATCATGAACTATAGCAAAAAGTAGGGGAGCAAATGTAACAAAGTATTTTTGTGAGAAAAAAATGTGCTTTATGATCTCTTTGTTAAAGAGCTTTTTTCTTTCTTTTTTAAGATTGGCACCTGAGCTAACAATTGTTGCCAATCTTTTTTTTTCCCTTGAGTACATAGTTGTATATTGTAGTCGTGAGTGCTTCTGGTTGTGCTATGTGGGATACTCTCTCAGCACGGCCTGATGCGGGGCCATGTCCGCACCTGGGATCCCAACCAAGGAAACCCTGGGCCGTGGAAGCCAAGCATGTGAACTTAACCACTCGGCCACAGGCCAGCCCCTGTTAAAGAACTTTAAGAGTATAAGGTTTTATGTGGGTAAGTGATCCTTTAAAAGATTGCTTACAAAACCATCAAAAAGTATGACATTTCAGTTAGAAGAGGCTCTGAAAATTGACGTATCAACAATAAAGAATTTGCTGGGCTGCCCCATGCTCGAGTGGTTAAGTTCACAGGTTAAGTTCGGCATGCCAGGGTTTCACCAGTTCATGGATCCTGGGCGTGGACATGGCACCACTTGTCGGGCCATGCTGAGGTGGCGTCCCACATAGCACAACCAGAAGGACCACAACTACGGTATACAACTATGTTTGGGGGGCATTCAGGAGAAGAAGAAGAAAAGGAAAAAAAAAGAGATTGGCAACAGTTGTTAGCTCAGGTGCCAATCTTTAAAAAAAAATTTAAAGAAAATAAGGAATTTGCCTAGTAATGAGATGCTCTCGATAAAAATAAGAATGATAACAGTGGTTTTCTCGGAGATTCTTGCCAAAAACAGCTGTGATTAAGACTGTTAATTTTATAAAAATTAAGCAGTATTGATAAAATGTTCTTGAGGAACAGTAAACTGGTAAGTGTTCTGATTCCACTCACATATCCTGGGGAGGACCACAATAAATAAATGAGAATCAACTACAGAAAACTCTACAGGTCAGCATGAATGGACAGTAAAGTAGTAGGCAATTTTCATTAGGGGTAGATACAAAGTTGTAAGTTAAGAACGAGTAATTCAAACTTTAAAATATGATGATGTTTGAACATCAGTTGTAAATCGGGAAAAGATTGATATCACTTTAGACTGGTTTTTAAATACATTATTTTATGTTGCCGAAAAGTGCTCACAAACCTGCTTGCCTTCCGGAAATATAGTAAATGAGAAATTGAAAAAAGAAGTGTGCATTTATTTTATATAAAAGTGCAGATTGAAACATGGTTGTCACATATCAAGAAAAACATAAAATAACTAAAAAATATCTGGAGAAAGACAAGTCAAGTGATCATTGGAATTAAGGGGGTTTCAGATGAGTTTGACCCCGAGAGTTGGATGTCTTGAAACTGGTAAGACGAAAATGGAAAAAGGACATGATCCAAACCTTTAAAATAGTAATGATTATGGATAATGTAAACAAAAATTTCTTCACCAAATGGTAGGCAGCTTGAGCATCTGAGAAGAAATCATTTTATGATCAATAAAAATAAGGAATTCTTTCCACTTCCTCTCCTCCCAAACATTCTACATCTTAATTATCCAACATGGATGGGAAATGCGATGATTTAGACTGGACTGGTTTCAAAATAATTTAAGGTTTACCTTTAAGATTTGGAGATCCTGGAAGAACTGTATTTTAATTAATATTTAAATATGCAAAGCATAGCACAGTGACTGGCAAATAATGTGTTCAATAAATGTGGGAGATACAAATCCACAGCAAGAATGGGAGTGGAATCAGGGGAAAATGTGGAGAAAAAAGGAGAAAACAAAAAAGATTGAGAAAAAGAGAGAGAGAAGGAGCATGTGCAAATCAGCACTATACAGATAAATGGATCTTGTCTTAAATTTGCCTACCCTTTAGAATTATATAGAATAAACATTTCAAACTCTATCAGTAATGCCAACTTGTGGAACAAGGAGGTGAGATAGAGATCTTAGAAATAAACAAGCAGTAACAGGCTCGTGAACCAGACCTTAAACTGCTACTCTCCTTTGGTATTCATCTATCTAATGATTCTCTGTCCGGAATATTCTGAGATGAATAGAAGTAGAGGAAAAGCAAAATTATGCCAAACTCCTTAATAGGAAACAATTTGGCAGGTGATAGTGAGAGAGAGCCCAACTAACACGGAAACATGCAAAGCATCTCTAAGATCCCTGCTGATTTTTTGGTTAGGTATCTGAGCCAAGAATTTGAAAGGATGCTTGCATTTACGGCTGGTGAAGACTACAGAGAAAGCCTTTACTAAAGTGTGAGTTGGCTTTCCCCCAAACATTACATTACCCTTGAATGGAAAATTGATCGGATGACATATGGTGATAACATCTGCCACCCATGGATAAAGCCGTAGTGCCATGTGGGTGGTAATGGAAGCTGTAATAGTGAGGGTGGAGAATTTAATGACAGTATGTAACGTGGAGGAAAGTAACAGCAATCTGAAAGAAAGGAACAATTTGTGTAAATCTCTACGATGGGTACTACAGAACTATACATCCTGTTCTTCTGCAGTCATTTCAGAGGGAATGATAGAAATGAAAGATGCTTTGTCATTTCATTACCTCAAAGTTGATCTCAGCCATAACCCCCAGGGAGACATTTCTCCCAGACAGTATTGTGGGTAGGCACTTCTTCCTTATCAGTAAATAGATATTTATTACAAATAATAGCAAGAAATCATAGCAATTTAGGGCTATTTATATTAAAGACAAAATTGAGGGCAAACACATTACTTCTAAGAATTTCTGAAAAATATTATTTAAATGTGAATTTTCAGGAAGTAAAAGAAAACAAGTAGCAAAATAATTAATAATGTTTTATAAATGAAATATTTAAGTTCATTTGTTTTGTCCTACTCATACCGGAAGAAAATAAATGTATCTACAGCTGTGCATTGCAAACAGAAGAGTTTTATTTGCAAAACAGCAAAAAGAACAAGGAAAACCTTGCTATGGTTATACAATAATGTGAGGTTTGGCTGAAGTTTTCTATGGAATTCAAATATTTGAAACAACAGCAGGAGTTCAGACAGACTTGGGCAGTAAAAATTTTTCATGTGAATTTTCTGGGTCTCGAAATGGCCTTAAAAACTAAGAATTCTAATGTAATTTTTAGAAGTGTTCTTGATTAATTCAAAGGTAGTTCTACGTTTCCTTAAATTTCAAAGAATGGCTTTTGGTTTTCCTCTTTCCGAAAGTAAAAGAAAGCAGTGGCTGGTTTCCGGTGCAGCTCTCATTCTCAGCAGACTCCACGCTGACTCTGTAAAGAAGTCCACAGGGGACAATGGGAAGCCCGGGCCAATTTTTTCATCCAGTTTAAATTTTTCGTTCAGTTTAAGCCAGTCCAGTTTAAATCGAAACGTTTGCTTACCGCTCACACACACATATATAGTCCTTTCAGTTTTTCTCCCTATCTCCATTTGTGGGAACAAAAACAGCATCAAGATTTTAAGTTCTGATCTTGCCAAGGCAGATGCTGTGGGGTGCTTTATTATCATCGTTTTCTGATAAAGATCAATTTGCAGTTGTGAACTTATTTAAAGCAAAGGATTAAAAATAAACTCTTACACTTACAAAAGGGTAAAAATGAATAGGGTGTGTTTTATGATATTTTTCTCATCTAAGTGTTTGAAGCAAGTCGCAATTGATTGGTGAGAGGCGTATATAATCAGCCTTAAAATGTCTCTGCGTTGTACCTTGGTTTTGTGGATTTCAGGAAAAATTCTTTTGGATTAAGGCATATACACTCTCTTCAGGAGGAATAAAAGAAGTTACTATGTTTGAAGATCTGTCAAATAAAGCACTTGTACTAGAGAAATAGTGAGAAAAACAAGAATAAATGTTAATTGTTGTCTAGTTGTGAAGATGAAAACACAGCTTAAAATCGCAGCAAATCTACATGCCAAGTACTATTTCATACTTCAAGTTCTGAGGAGACACAAAAGTGTATATTTTTGGTAACCTGCATGAGAAGCATTTGACACCTAAACTAAAAACAAATTCCTGTCTCTCATCTCAGGCTTGCAGAACGAAAATCATGGAGCCTTTGGCCCAAGATCTATATTCTCATAAGGTAAATTACGGTACATTCTTTCACTTCTTATTAAAGATAATTTCAAACAGATACAAATTTAGGAGAATATATAAAATAACTCCAATGTACTCATTACCCAGCTTCAACAATGATCAAGTCATAACTGTTATTGTTTCATTCATACGCCCATCCACTTCTCATACTAAAGCATACTGTCAATGTAAATAAGGAGGTAAACTGTGGCAAGCTCAAATTACCAGAAATTGAGTTTATTTGGGAATAGCAGAGGAGTTATAATTCAGGAAATGCATGCTTTAGCAAGCTACAGGCTGGTGCATTGAGGCTTTGGAGTGGGATGTTATGGACAAGAAGTGCAAACAGGGAGAAGTCCAGTCAGAGTGCAAGCAGCAAGTTTATTGGCTTGAGGATGAGGAGAGATTCTTGGCAAATGTTCATTGATCAGGAGATGATTCTTGGTCTTCTATGTGTCAGGCATTCATGGGAAATCATTCTCTCAGTTCTCATGTTCCATTCTTCGGGCATGTGCATGAGATTCTCCATTTCATCTCCTCCGGTTCCATATTAGAGTGAAATCCTCTCACAATAGTATAGTGTAGGGGAGGAAAAATAATTTTCCCTTTACCCTTCTGAGTTCTTGGCTGAGACCCTTGTAAAAAAAGACAGATTAACAAAAGAAGAACAAACAGAAGTTTATTAACAAGTATCGCTCGTGTATACCTGAGAGATCCCAGGGAAAGAAAGGTGTGAGGAGGCGGTTCTGGGAAGGTTTCCAGGAAAAGCACAGTAAACAAGGGTAAGTCTTTGTGTGCAGATTTGTTGGTGCCTTCTCCATTGACAAGAGTTTCTTGTGATTTAATCATCCTCTCTTCCTGGTATGGAGGGGGAGACGTTCTAATAAATGGAAATTTCCTTTTTAAATGTAAATTTCCTTTATGAAAGGGTAGCTTCTACTGTTTTTAGAGCTTCTCCTGTGTCTGCTGTTTCTCAAAATAATCAGCCCAAAATAATCCCTATGCCAAAGAAGCATATTTTGAGCGGCGTATTCTGCTACCCTTCATTCTCAGCCTTTGAAACTTCCCCAAAAAGTTTCGTAGTCTAGAAGTTGAATTGGTGGATCGCCCCATAGCTCACCGAGCCAGTCTCTTCGTCCTGAGAGTAGGTCAGTTCAGTTAACCAGTTGTGTCTCATTTCAGAAGGTGGTGATGCAGGTGGGCTCCCAAAGTTGGGTTTATACGGTATGAGCAATCAGGTATTTAATAGGAGACATTTCTATGGAAACAAAAGAAAAACAAAAGTTAATAATTGTAGCCAACTATAAACCCAGTTTGAGTCCAGAGGGCACGCAGTCGAGATTTCTAGATGTTGGGTTCAAATCTTCTTTTGCTGTTTGAATGCCTCTGTGATGTCATCAGGTATTCTGGTGGACTTTCTGAGTGGGCCACACAGCAACAGGCATGAAGATTACCTATACATGAACTCTTGTGATTTCCCTTTATTTATATCAAGTTGTCTAATTTCAGCTTGCAGGGCTTTGAGAAAAGAGCAATTTTTGTTCTTAGTTATTCCAACACAGAAGGGTGGGAGAAAATTGGAAATGTTAGTTTGGAGAGTCACAACCAGATATTTGAGGAAACTAAGAGAATTTGGGATCCAGTCTGGCTTACTAGTAAGTAACAAAACCTCAAAGAAAATGCACAGCACTAGAATCTGATATCCACAAAAGTGTACAATAGTTTTCCAATGAAATATATTTTTTCTGTCTACAGTCATCCCCATTTCTATCAAACATAACCACAATAAGACTAATTTTTTTGCAAAATAGTCTCATTAAACTTGGCGTGACTAATTACACAAGTGCAACGAAAATAGTGATGACCATATAGGATTTTTTAGTGTCTGCTTTGCTGGAGTTTTTTATAAGTAATCTCAGATTGGACTTTTAAGAGCCTCTTGAGGGTAGGAAGCCAAGCCAAGGAGTCACCATCAGACTTCACCTATAATACCTATAGATTTGAGCGAATTTCTCTTTTCAAGATCCCCAAAATATCCTGAGGTTCCTGGGCCTGCCAAGAAGTGATCTTTCTTACTCACCTCTAAGGGTACCAGAAACTTGGACAGCAAGAGACTATGCAGTTTTTTTGAAGGGGGATTTATTGACTCAACCTAGTTCCTTAAAACTGTCTGGTCATATCTTATTCCACATGCATCACTCTCAAATATGACGTTCCAGTCAAAACCTTGGTAATATAACCAACACTTCCAATTGTGTGCTGTTACAAGGAGAACAGATTCTTATTGAACTAATGCAAATAACTATATAGTGTTATTATTTTTTTTTTAAGATTTTATTTTTTTCCTTTTTCTCCCCAAAGACCCCCAGTACATGGTTGTATATTCTTCGTTATGGGTCCCTCTAGTTGTGGCATGTGGGACGCTGCCTCAGTGTGGTTTGATGAGCAGTGCCATGTCTGCGCCCAGGATTCGAACCAACGAAACACTGGGCCACCTGCAGCGGAGCCTGCGAACTTAACCACTTGGCCACAGGGCCAGCCCCAACTATATAGTGTTATTTAACATGTGTCTCTGTTACTTGGATCTAGAGGTTTGATAACCTTCAGGCTTTTACTTCCTAGGTTATGTATGTACTTCTATCAGTATAAGGTTAGGTTGGTTTTTTCTATGTGATATTAGGTGTTCATAGTCATAACTTTGTTAAAAACAAGACAACAGGCCCAAAATGGAGTCACTTATGCTAAACCTCATGTCACGAAACCAAGGCTTAACTTACAGTTCAGCTCTTTCAGAAATGGAATCTTAAACCAGTCAATTAGGAATCTCCTAATTAGCACTAGTTAGGTAATCTGCCTAATAGACCCCTGCCATCCCCTGAAGGAATGTGACTTTGCCATAACCCGTCTGATTTTTTGTCTAGTATAACTTTCTTGTTCCTGTTCCCTTCTCCCTATAAAAGTCTTTCATTTTGTACTGCTCCCTTCTATCTGCTAACTTGGATGCTGGCTGATTCCTGAATTGTTAAATAAAGCCAATAAGATCTTTAAAATTTACTCAGTTGAATTTTGTTTTTTAACAACTTAATTCATTGCTTTATTAGAAACAGAAAATTAGTGACAATCTAATCCTATCATTCCTTGTACATTTATTAATTAGAATCGAGAGACTTACTTTCTTGAGTTTTTACTCTGAGTTAACAGTTCATATAGGAAAGGCAGGATAAATCTTATTTTTCACTTTATTGACCACTTTTCAAAATAATGAGATATAATAGGTTAAAGATTATATGTGTGCAATTTTGCCAGAATTTAACAAATTACTTAGAAGCTTCTGCCGTTTTGTACCACCACCAGAAGCCATGTTTAGAGTGTTTGTTTTGCCATATCCTTGCCAACAGAGTATTTTGTCAAACTTTTGAATTTTTGTCAATCAGACAGGTGATAAATGAAATACAGATTTTTTTTTTTTTTTTTTTTTTTGGTGAGGAAGATTAGCCCTGAGCTAACATCTGCTGCCAATCCTCCTCTTTTTGCTGAGGAAGACTGGCCCTAAGCCAACATGTGTGCCCATCTTCCTCTACTTTGTATGTGGGATGCCTGCCACAGCATGGCATGCCAAGCAGTGCCATGTCTGCACCTGGGATCTGAACCGGCAAGCCCTGGGCCGCCAAAGCGGAACGTGTGCACTTAACTGCTGCACCACCGGGCTGGCCCCTGAAATACAGAATTTTTGAATATAGAATTAATAATACATGATTAGATCTAGCATATCTTAGATATTTTCCTGAAAGAGTTGAGATATGTGCTGGAAATTTAAGTAGAATGGGATGGAAGATGCCTTTGGTTTCTGTGATAGAGTTTGGGAGATATGTTCAAAGGCAGAAATTGAAAGAAGCTAATTGTAAGAAATGGTAAGAGATAAGCTTAGCAAAATCTAAAGATCAAAATCTATTTCCTTTTAAAAATGGGGTTTTCTCCTTAAAGGAATATTACTCTCCTTAAAGAGAAGAAATGGAGAGGCGTGGATCTTGGCTTGCAGATGAAGGGGAATTTCTCCCGGGCTGTAGGAATAAGGGAGCAGAGGCAAAGGGAGCCAGGGCGGTTTCTGAACAGCTGAAGGTGTGGTTGGAGCCTCTTTGGACTCAGGCCATGGCTGCTGTTGCAACTGGGCAACAGGGTATAAATAAGTTAAGTCCTAGGTCATTGTCATTCTCCGGGACCTCTACCTGACATGGATCCCAGACTAACCTGTTGGTCCTCTTTGCTTCTGACCTACTCATTTGGCTCAAATAGCTGCAAAGAGAAACCTTTATCTTGCCTCTAACTTCTAGGCCTTTCCTTAGGGTTACCCAAATATCAGTGGTCATGTTGTATATGGGCATTTTAAGAGATCCTTAGTTCTACATCCCTTCCTTTGACCATGCCCTTCACTTCTACCGCGAAGGATCTGATCCAACGAACCTACTCACAGTTGTATAACAGACAACACTTCTCATTTTTCTTTCCTAATCATTCTGTCTGTGCCTCCTCTTCCAACCAAAATGGGATCTTGGATTGGAAATTCTGAGAGTTCCTCTGGAAAACCTGATTAAAATTTTTTTTCTTCAGCCTGCCAAGGTGCACATTTCATGAGCTTCCTAGATAATTGGGCCTGAGAAATAACTTTTTGGCATAGAGTAAGTTGGTCTTTGGCCAATACTGAATCTCCAGGAAAGATTGCTTAAAAAGGAAATTCCAAGATAGTTATAAAGTGGGAGTGGTCAGTAACCAAATAGGCATGTTTCCCTTTAAACGCCATTACTAGTATAGAAAAATATGCATTTGTCCACAGATGAAAACACTGTTATGTCATGGTTTACTCTTTTTTTAAGGAGAGAGAAAGAAAACCCCACTCCATTTTCATGAGATGTTGCCCAGTGTGTTCCATCCTCTACTTTAAATTCTGATGTGTGAAACAAACATTCATAGCCAGATATCTCCCTAGTTACCACACAGGTGCAGCTGCTGAACATAGCACTATTGCAACTAGTTTTGACACCAGCCGTTTGTGCTTGAAGAAATGTCTAATTTTTTGCTTCCCTCAGATGGTTTCACACTCCTGTAGCAAGCGGGGGCTTTTATTATAACACTCGTTTTGGGTCAGACTACAACCGTTTTTGGGAACCCACCAATACAAATGTTAATGATATGCAGATCTGGCCTTTCCTAAGATGGCATTGCATCAGCCAAACTTCATTTCCTGGGAGGTTGCTAAGACAATTCATAGATCTTGCCAAATTTCATTAATGTGCTGAGTAGACCCGACGTTATCATATGGGTGTTTATCAAGAGCCAAATCTCTGTACATACATATTGATCATCTTTTTGTGTGTTTTCCCTGACTATTAATTTCCATAGAAATAGAAAGTTTGGGGAATTGAAATGAGTATTCCCTTTTAACAATATCCATCACAATATTTTTACATAATTTCTCACATGAATGTCAAATAGCTTGCCATCCTTAAGAAATAGTCTCATGATTTAACCCAGACTGGTTTCTGTGTTGGTCATAGGTCCTCTGTTGTTATAGCTCATGATATCTACCTCTGTGAAAAGTAGATTTCTCTTCAAAAGTCAACAAACTAGACACTTCCATCTCAATGTCCCACTGCTGCATACCTGTCCTGTCTTATCACTTGCCATGGCTTTGTTTGTTTTCTTAAATTCTAAGTTCATCATAACTTTGTAATTATGCAAAACTCTGATTTCTCTGCATTCATGCATTTTATTTCCTCTGTTCTCTTCCATTAAAAAACCTGGCAAAGTTCCACTTGGCTGTAGAGCCTCAGACAAGACATTGCCTGGTCTGAAGCTTTTCCTGTTTCTTTCAGCGGTATTTGGGAGGTCTCTTTTCCCTCTGCCCCTACTGTCTTTTATACTACTCTCCGTTATAGAAATGATGTTATTGTCTGGCAATTGTTTGTCTCATGCCTTACTCGTGCAATATGGGTATATATGGCTTATTCTGCTTATACCCACCTCCCAATGCAGAAAAAAACAAACCTAATCATAAAAATAAAGTGCCTCCTTATAAGGAAATTAGGGGTTGGAATTATGTACACATTTTCTACAGAAATATGGATAGGCATCATCATATTTGTTACGGACTGAAAGTTTGGGTTCCCTCCCAAATTCATATGTTGTCATCCTGATCCCCAATGTGGTGGTTTTAGGAGGTGGGGCCTTTGGGAGGTGATTAGGTCATGAGAGTGGAGACCTCATGAATGATCTAAATTCCCTTATACTAGAGACCCCAGAGAGCTCGCCCATTCCTTTCACCATGTGAGGACACAGCAAGAAAATGGCCTTCTATAAACCAATCAGCAGGCCCTCACCAGACACTGAAGCTTCTTGTGCCTTGATCTTGACTTCCCAGCCTCCAGAACTATGAGAAATAAATTTCTTTTGTTTATAGGCCACTTGGTCTATGGTATTCTGTCATTAGCAGCCCAAATGGACTAAGACAATATCTATACTATAACATATACTAATCTTGAGGTAATATTTCAAAAATTATAGATCAAAAATATTATTGATGCAAACACTGGATATTCCAAATGGATAGGGTTAGCCAAAAATTCTACGACCAACTAAACAGGTAATGAAAATAAGCTAAAAGTAATTAAAATTTAAAAGTAATAAATAGCTTCAGATAAAAACCTCAGATAACTCAAGACATACTTATAACAAAATGTTCTTCACAAAAATTGAAAAAACTTCAAGTATGTCTTTGTGTTTATGTGCAGTAGATCTGCAAAATTGTCAAGGGTTTTGAGGTAAATAGAAATTTTTGAAGCTAAAAATCATTGAATGGATTTCTAAAGCTCTTAGGAAAAGGACAAACATTCCTAACACTGCCTGAGTGGTCCAGCACAATCTGGCTTTAACACGTCACGGTTTTCACGCCAGTCTCTCCGTAACTAGAGTGTCTCAGTCACTTAGAATTTCCTTTAATTCCTCCAAACTCCCTCGGCCTCATGGCTTTGCTCTCTGTCTATGACTGCTTTCTTTGAACTCCAACCCCTTTTCCATTTCATTCATTGATTCAATTCTTGCTTATACTTTAGAAAGCAGCTCAAATCTAACTTCTTCAGGGATGTTTCCTCTTACCCTGTGAGATTATGTCATGTTCCCCATTATAGTTTTGTTCATTCTAACATCATGTATTTGCACTTCCAAGTATGTATTAATATTTGTGTTTATATATTTGTGTGCTGACTCAGTTAATATCTCTCTCCCCAACTAGACTGAAAGCTCTGTGAGGTCAAGGGAAGTGCTCGATTTGCTCCTCATTCAATCCTCAATATCTAGTACAAAGTAATTAAAAGCATGGGCCCCACATACAGAGCTTTGATTCCTGTCCTGGCTGTATCATGTAAATCTCTCTAAACCTTAGTTTCTTCTTTTGTTTAATGGAATTAGTAATAATACCTTATTGTAGGGTAGTTTTTGTGTTTAAAGAGACAATATTTATATTTATAACATTTGTACATGTGTCTATGTGGTACAATGCACATAACAATTATAAATAAACTCTAGATATTTCAGAAATAAATATTGGCTGAAAGAATAGATAAGAAAATGTTGATATAGATTTTTCAGTACATATCAGTAGCCCGCTGATTTTAATTTATAAATATTTAATTTTAGGAACCCTTAGCAACTCAGTTTTGAGTTTGTAATCTGACCCTTGGGTGTATGTGAAAGGGAAAGCCCATGGAAGTTTCTGTCATTCTCCCATCAGATGGGAGGAAACAGTTTAGCGTCACTTAGCCCTGGAAGCTCCTGGAGGGCAGGGACTTTTGTTCATCATCAGGTCCCCATTGTGTAGCATTGTGCCAGATGTGTGAAAAGGTGTTCCAAAATATAATTAAATAAATAACACTACTCTATGTCAATTTACATGGGGGTCTAAGACCAAATATATAGTTTTATTCCTATCAGTTTATCTCAATTTATAGGAAACAGGGAACTTGTTCAATGAGGGTAGGTAGGTGAAAGGGGTTATTATATTGACTACTTCAATAAAGTAACACAAATCCTTGCTAGGCTTTGAAATCATGGAACAGAGTCTAAATGCTTACATTTTTTTTTCTGTCAAAGTTCACAGAAAGGCAGAACCTAGTAAACTTCATGAACCAGATACAATAAGCAGCAAACTGAATTTAAGGTATATATTAAATATAATACTGTAGTCTGAATGAAATTTTCTTTTTCCAGAAGTGAGAATAAATACACTTAATAGAAAGAATTTAATAACAGAAATGAACACTTAATAACCAAGTAGTATCTGGTGAATATTAAGAGCTCCATAAATACTCATTGAGGAGAGGAACAGAATGTATTTCTTTTGACCTCTCTTTTAAGTGCTTGGGTCTTGATGTTACAGCAGTAGTGAACAGTAAAACAGCTTGAGCAAGTACAGCCTTAAATAGTAAAACAGCTTGAGCACTACAATTTGCACAGTACCCAAGGTAAAAGCAGACGTGTTTAGCACAGAAAGCAGAGATGAAAGTTGCCACCTACTAACTTCTTCTGGAGACATGTAGACAAGCCCACCTAGGGGAAAAAAGGAAGAAAGAAAAAAAAAAAAAGAAAGAATATGTCTGGTATTAGAAGAGCAAGCCTGGCAAATAGAGATTAACCAATTCCCACCTAGCTGGGATTTTTTTTTTCTTATTACTTTTAAAGGGCAGAGAAATTTTGAGAAATAAAGAACTGGATTTTTTTTAAAAGATTTTATTTTTTTCCTTTTTCTCCCCAAAGCCCCCCAGTACTTAGTTGTATATTCTTCATTGTGGGTCCTTCTAGTTGTGGCATGTGGGACGCTGCCTCAGCATGGTTTGATGAGCAGTGCCATGTCGGTGCCCAGGATCCGAACCAACGAAGCACTGGGCTGCCTGCAGCGGAGCGCGTGGACTAAACCACTCGGCCACGGGGCCAGCCCCAAGAACTGAATTTTATGTATATAAAATCATGTACGTTTATACGCATACACCAAGCACACACATTTGCTTCTATGCTAAGTCAAGGTCAGTGGTGTTTTCTGTTTAGTAATATGACTGATAAAGAAACCACTTCTGATAAAGGTAATACAGTGAATCAATATAGCATTCCTTGCATACAATATCCTCCTGGGGAAACTTAAAAAGATGTGTGTGTGTGTGTGTGTGTGTTTACTAGTGAGAAGGGATAGGAGATTTCTTGCTTTGTTCCTTCACTTTCTGGATAGGCGCAAACAAAGCTGTGAGGCTTGACCAGTCTAGACAATAAAAAGCTTTGTCCGAGCCGGCCCTGATGGCCTAGTGATTAAAGTTCAGAACTCACTGCTTTGGCAGCCTGGGTTTGCTTCCTGGTCATGGAACCACACCACCCGTCTGTCAGTTGCCATGCTGTGGCAGTGGCTCACATAGAAGAATTAGAATGACTTACAACTAGGATATAAAACCATGTACTAGGCTTGAGAAAAAAAAACAAAGAGGAAGATTGGCAATGGATGTTAGTCCAGGGCAAAACTTTCTCTGCAAAAAAAAAAAAATGCTTTGTCAAAGAAAAACAACCTCTTCCTATTATTACTCAAGCTCATGTGGAAAGCGTATGGAGGGTGAGCTATCAGAGTATCATCTCATTATTTTCTTGCAAAATCAGAACAGTGTATTCCATGAGCACATGGTGAATATCAACAGAAACTGAAATGGCATATTCATAACCCAGCAAGACTTATTTCATGACATCATTAGTTTGCCAGGTAGAAAAGGATAAAAGAGAGAGAAAAAAAGAAACAAGCATCAGAGGAAGACAAAAATTGTAAGGATGTCTGGTGCTTAAAGTCAATGGATCAAACATGGTTTACCCATAAATGTGCAGTTCAATAAAGTATGTTTAAGTATTTTACACAGTCAAAGATGTATTATTTACTCATCTACTTTATTGATGTAAGGAATCATGGATTACACTTCTGGAAAAGGGAAAGATCATTTAAATAAATAGAAAACAAACTCCTGGTGCTTTTACAAACCACGAGGTGTAAAAGCATGATCTCGTTTAATTCCAATGATGCTTCAAGGTAGATATCATGACTTCCAATTTACAGGTGGGAAAATGAGATCAGATAAGTTAAATAAATTGCCTGAACTAACTCAGTAAGGAATCTGAAGACAGAAACACCTGGCTTTCAAGAATATATCACTAACATCTTTGAAAAACCTTGAAATCTATAGTCTCTTGCCAATAAAAGACATACATGCAATATTTTGCACACAATGCCTGTCCATGGATGCTCCCAGCCCCATCCAAAGTCAGATAAGAAACCTGTGCAATATCAGCCTTCCACATCAAACAAGTCATCATTTTTCTTGCTCAGAATTGAAAACTTAGAGGTAAACACAAATTTTTGTATTGAGTACTTAGATAAAAGTGGCTTACTATTACATATATATTTTTTTAATATAAACAATTCAAAGAGAAATGTTAAAATGGTTTAAGATTTGGTGATGTCATATACGTTAATATAAAACATGAGAAAAATACATTAAGGCTCATATCTTTTTGAACATATTAGGATCTCAAGCATATAGTATCAAGCATATTGATGAAATGGAACTCGTTAATAAATAATAGAATACTGTTCTGCCATTTAAGTGACTGCATATTCACAGTAAGAAATGTATTTAAGGACATGGAAAGAATTCATAATATGTACCTTATGAACCAGCCTTTTAGTGTTGTGTGTATATGTGTGTGTATGTGTGTAGAAAGAATTCCAGAAAAATATATCAAAATGTTCATAATTTTATTTGTGGAAGCAGGGTCATGTGATGTAGGGTTTTTTCTCTTTTCTTTTGCTTATTTGCATTTTTAAATTTCTTTATAGTAAATACGCACTATACACAATTACTTAATAGGTTAGCCTATATAGACATTTTCAAACTTCTTTATAGTAAATATGTGCTACATTCAGTTACCTAATAGGTTAGTGTAGTACATCATTGCTCAAATGTCAAAACTTCACGAACATTAAAAACTCTTTGGTTAAAGCCCAAAATTACTTTTATAACTTGGAATCATTTTCAACACACAGATATTCCACCAATTTAGGTTGGGGGGAAAATGAGAGTTCCCTGCCAGGAAGGAGAAGGCACTTTTCCTGCTCGTGTATTCTGTTAGAAAAACATTCATCCTGACTCGAGAGTGGAGTGACATCTAGTGAACTGTTTCTGCAGACAATTACCGGGTTGTCTCCTCTATGGCTCCCTCTCCTGCCTCTTTCCTTTCAGTACACAGTCCTCTATATCTGTTCTCTTATAAAGCATGCATGTTTCCCCAATGTAGAGAAGGAAATATTTGAGTCATGCATACAGATAAGAAGAGTCTTCATTTTGTGCACCTTGGGAAGAGAGAACTGTTCAGTTTGCTGTGTAAATAATACACACCTTTTTCTCTGGAAAACAATGGTAGAGCTTCAGACTTTGGATTATGACTCATCTAGCTTGTTATTAACTACGAGTATTTGTTAGTAGTTAATAAGACGACTTCATTTTTGCTGAGGCTTGGGACAGGCAGCAAGACAGTGTCTACAGTCAGTCAGTAGGTCACAGACCAACACTCCACCTACCAACAAGCTTGAATTTACCAAGAAGCAGACAACTATGCCTGTGGGGTGCCAATAGAGGCAAAACCAAGGCAATTCCATAATCACTGGGTTCAAGACAGATAAATTAGTTATCAGTACTGAAGTTCAAGACCGAGACTGGACTACCAGGACCTACAACTTAATGCCAAGTTATAGATTACTGAAATGGAACCTGATCTCTAAAGTCAGGATTGGTCCTAAAGAACAGAGTAGATAATGGTCAAGTGGCTTTGGCAATGGGGAAAAATACTGTATGCAGAGTTTGTTGTTATATGAAACAGTCCTCTGTAATGATCTCACACAATTTAGTCTAGTCCCTCTCAGTATTGATTTTGTTTTATTGAGTTCATTATAGTTTACAACATTGTGAGATTTCACTTGTACATTATTATTTGTCTGCCACCATATAAGTGCCCCTCCACACCCCCAGTGCCCACCCCCTAGTCCCTTCCCCTGGTAACCACTGAACTGTTCTCTCTGTCCGTGTGTTTATCTCCCACATATGAGTGAAATCATCTGATGTTTGTCTTTCTCTGGCTTATTTCGCTTAACATAATACCCTCCAGGTCCATCCATGTTGTTGCAAATGGGATAGTTTTTATCTTTTTTATGGCTGAGTAGTATTCCCTTGTATTTATACAGCACATCTTCTTTATCCAGTCATTGGTCAATGTGCACTTGGGTTGCTTCCATGTCTTGGCTGTTGTGAATAATGCTGCAATGAACATAGAGGTGCATACGTCACTTTGAATTGTTGATTTCAAGTTTTCTGGAGAGATACCCAGTAATGGAATAGCTGAGTCATATGGTATTTCTATTTTCATTTTCTTGAGAAATCTCCATACTTTTCCATAGTGGCTGCACCTGTTTGCATTCCCACCAGCAGTATATGAGGGTTCCCTTTTCTCCACAACCTCTCCAATCTGTTATTTTTTGTCTTAGTGATTATAGTCATTTTAACGGGTATAAGGTGATATCTCAGTGTAGTTTTGATTTGTATTTCCCTGATGATTGGTGATGTGGAATATCTTTTCATGGGCCTATTGGGCATCTGTATATCTTTTTTGGAGAAATGTCTGTTCATATCCTCTGCCTCTTTTTTGATCAGGTGGTTTGTTTTTTTGTTGTCAATTAACCTCTTGTCAGATAGGTGATTTTCAAATATTTTCTCCCTTTTGGTGGGTTTTTAAAATTTTGATCCTGGTTTCCTTTGCCTTGCGGAAGCTCTTTAGTCTGATGAAGTCCCACTTGTTTATTTGTTCTTTTCTTTTACTTGTCTGAGAAGACATATGGTATTCGAGAAGATCCTTTTAAAGATAGAGGTCAAGGAAAGTACTACCTATTTTCTTGTAGAAGTTTTATGGTTTCACGTCTTACCTTGAAGTCTTTGATCCATTTTGAGTCTATTTTTGTATATGCTGTAAGACAGTGGTCATTCTTTTGCATGTGGCTGCCCAGTTTTCCCAACACCCTTTATTGAAGAGACTCTTTTCTCCATTGTATGTTCTTATCACCTTTGTCAAAGGTTAGTTGTCCATACATGTGTAGTTTTATTTCTGGGCTTTCAATTCTGTTCCACTGATCTGTATGTCCGTTTTTGTACCAGTACCGTGCTGCTTTGATTACTATAGCTTTGTAACAAATTTTGAAGTCAGGGATTGTGATGCCTCCAGCTTTGTTCTTTTTTCTCAGGATTGCTTTAGCTATTCTGGGTCTTTTGTTGCCCCATATGAATTTTTTGTTCTGTTTCTGTGAATAATGTCATTGGGATTCTGATTGGGATTGCATTGAACCTGTAGATTGTTTTAGGTAGTATGGAAATTTTAACTATGTTAATTCCTCCAATCCATGTGCATGGAATATCTTTCCATTTCTTTATGTCATCACTGATTTCTTTCAATAATGTCTTATAGTTTTCATAGTATAGGTCTTTCACCTCCTTGATTAAATTTCTTCCTAGATATTTTATTCTTTTTGTTGCAGTTGTAAATGGGATTGGATTCTTGAGTTCTCTTTCTGTTAGTTTGTTATTAGAGTACAGAAATTAAACTGATTTTTGTAAGTTGGTTTTATACCCTGCAACTTTACTGTAGTTGTTGATTATTTCTAATAGTTTTCCAATGGGTTCTTTAGGGCTTTCTATATATAAGATGACGTCGTCTGTAAACAGTGAGAGCTTCACTTCTTCATTTCCTATTTGGATTCCTTTTATTCCTTCTTCTTGCCTAATTGCTCTGGCCAAAACCTCCAGTGCTGTGTTGAATAAGAGTGTCGAGAATGGGCACCCTTGTCTTGTTCCTGTTCTCAGAGGGATGGCTTTCAGTTTTTCCCCATTGAGTATGATGTTGGCTATGGGCTTGTCATATATGGCCTTTATCATGTTGAGGTAATTTCCTTCCATCCCCATTTTGTTAAGTGTTTTTATCATGAATGGGGCTGTTGGATCTTGTCAAATGCTTTCTCTGAATCTATTAAGAGGATCATGTGTTTTTTATTCCCCATTTTGTTAATGTGGTGTATCACATTGATTGATTTGCAGATCTTGAACCAGCCCTTTGTCCCTGGTATAAATCCCACTTGATCATAGTGTATGATCTTTTTGAAGTATTCCTATATTTGGGTTACCAATATTTTGTTGAGGATTTTTGTGTCTATGCTCATCAGCAATATTGGCCTGTAGTTTTCCTTTTTTGCATTGTCCTTGTCTGGCTTTGGGATCAGGGTGATGCTGGCCTCATAGAATGACTCAGGAAGTATTCTGTCTTCCCTAATTTTTTGGAATAGTTTGAGGAGGATAGTTATTAAATCCTCTGTGAATGTTTGGTAGAATTCACCAGAGAAACTGTCTGGTCCTGGACTTTTATATTCTGGGATGTTTTTGATTAATGTTTCAGTCCCTTTACTTGTGATTGGTCTATTCAGATTGTCTATTTATTCTTGATTCAGCTTTGGGAGGTTGTAAGAGTCTACAAATTTGTCCATTTCTTTTAGATTGTCCAATTTGTTGACATATAGCTTTTCATGGTATTCTCCTATAATCATTTGTATTTCTGTGGTATCTGTTGTAATTTCTCCTCTTTCATTCTTTTCTTTTAAAGATTGGTACTTGAGCTAACATCTATTGCCAATCTTCTTTTTTCTTCTTCTTCTTCTTCTCCCCAAAGCCCTCCAGTATATAGTTGTATATTCTAGTTGTAGGTCCTTCTAGTTGTGCTATGTGGGACACTGTCTTGACATGGCTTGATGAGCAGTACCATGTCTGTGCCTAGGATCTGAACTGGCGAAACCCTGGGCCACTGTAGTGGAGCATGCAAACTTAACCACACAGCCACGGGTACAGGCCCTCTCCTCTTTCACCTCTAATTTTATTTATCTGAGCTTTCTTTCTTGTTTTCTTTGTAACTCTGGCTAGAGGTTTGTCAATTTTGCTTATCTTCTCAAAGAAACAGCTTTTTGTTTCATTGATCCTGTCTACTCTCTTTTTTGTTTCAATTGCATTTATTTCTGCTCTGATGTTTATTATTTCTCTCCTTATGCTTATTTTGGGCTTTGTTCATTCTTCTTTTTCTAATTCAGTTAGCTGTAGTTTGAGATTGCCTATTTGGATTTTTTTTTGTTTATTAAGGTAAGCCTATATTGTGATGAATTTCCCTCTTAGGACTGTTTTTGCTGCATCCTATATGAGTTGATATGGTATGTTTTCATTTTCATTTGCCTCCAGATGTTTTTTGATTTTTCCTTTGATTTCTTCAATAATCCATTGGTTGTTCAGTAGCATGTTGTTTAGTCTCCACATCTTTGTCCTTTACTCAGCTTTTTTATTGTAGTTGATTTCTAGTTTCATAGCATTGTGGTAAAAAAAGATGCTTGTTATTATTTCAATCTTCATAAATTTATTGAGGTTTGCCTTATTTCCCAACATATGGTCTATCCTTGAGAACATTCAATCTACACTTGAGAAGAATATGTATTCTGCTGTTTTAGGATGGAGTGTTCTGTATATATCTATTCAGTCCATCTGGTCTAGTTTTTCATTTAATTCCACTGTTTCCTTGTTGACTTTCTGTCTGGATGATCTATCCATTGATGTGAGTGGAGTTTTGAGGTCCCCTACTATTATTGCATTGTTGTTAATATCTCCTTTTAGGTTTGTTAATAGTTGCTTTATGTACTTTGGTGCTCCTGAGTTGAGTGCATAGATAATTATAAGTGTTATGTCTTCTTTGTGTAGTGTCCCTTTGGTCATTATACGCTACCCCTCTTTGTCTCTATTTACCTGTCGTATGTTAAAGTCTACTTTGTCTGATATAAATGTTGCAACACCTGCTGCCTTTTGTTTGCCATTAGCTTGGAGTATCATCTTCCATCCCTTCACTCTGAGCCTGTATTTTTCATTGGAGCTGAGATGTGTTTCCCAGAGGCAGCATATTCTTGGGTCTTGTTCTTTAATCCATCTTGCCACTCTGTGTCTTTTTATTGGAGAATTCAATCCATTTACATTTAGAGTGGTTATTGCTATATGAGGGCTTAATGCTGCCATTTTATCACTTGTTTTCTAGTTCTGCGTTTTCTTTGTTTCTCATCCCAGGTATTTCATACTGCCAATTTAGTTAGATAGTTTTTTCTGCTGAATTTCTTAGTTTTTTTCTTCTCATTATTTGTGACTCTGATCTACTTTTTGTTCTGTGGTTACCCTGAGGTTTGTATGCAAAATCTCATAGACAAGATAGTCCATTTTCTGATGACCTCTTATTTCCTTAGACTGAGCTGATTCAGTCCCTTTCTTCTTCCCATTCTAAGTTGTTTTTGTGACATCTTATTCCATCTTGTGCCATGAATTTGTGGTTAAAATGACAAAATTATCTTTGATTGTGTTGTTTTCCTTCCCTTTATCTTTAATGTTTTCCCTGAGTATTTGCTAACCTCTTCTACTGGATAGCTCCAATTTTCTGATTTTATTTACCTACTCATCTTCTTTCTTCTTCTTTTTTTTTTTTGAGGTAGTTTTGTTTTTCTCCATCACTTCTGAAAGATACTTTCACCAGATAGAGTATTCTCGGCTGAAAGTTTTTGGCTTTCAAAGATTTGAATATATCATTCTACTCTCTTCTAGCCTGTAAAGTTTCTACTGAGAAATCTGCTGAAAGCCTGGTAGGGGTTCCTTTGTAAGTTACTTTCTTCTGCCTTGCTGCCCTTAGTATTTTTTCTTTGTCATTGACTTTTGCCAGCTTCACTACTATATATCTTGCAGTAGGTCTTTTTACATTGACGTAGTTAGGAGATCTGGTGGCTTCATTCATGTGGATTTCCATCTCCTTCCCCAGGTTTGGAAAGTTCTCTGCTATTATTTCTTTGAACATGCTTTCTGTTCCATTCTCTTTCTCTTCTTCCTCTGGAATACCTATAATTCTTATGTTGCATTTCCTAATTGAATCTGATATTTCTGGGAGATTTTCTTCTTTTCTTTTTAGTCTTAGCTCTCTCTCTTCCTCCTTCTGAAGCATTTGCATGTTTCTATCCTGAATGATGCTGATTTGTTCCTCAATGTTGTTAGCTCTACTGTTCAGGGAATCTATATTCTGCTTCATCTCAGCCATTGTGTTTTTCATCTCCAATATTTCTGATTCTTTCTTCTTTATAGTTTCAATCTCTTGTGAAGTAGCTCCTGAACTCATTGTATTGTCTATCTACATTCTCTTTTAACTAATTGAGTTTTTTAATGATAGCTATTTTGAATTCTCTGTTATTTAGATTATAGATTTATCTGTCTTTAGGATTGATTTATGGGTACTTGTCATTTTCCTTCTGGTCCAGAGATTTAATATATTTTTTCATACCACTAACAGCATGTATTTGTGCTTCCGCATTGTGCTAGTATTTGATTGCCACTTCCACCTTTCGCCACTCTGTAGGGGTTAAGAACTGCATATTCTGAGCCCACTGGGATCCACAGGGACAGCTCCAAGGTGCTGGGCTGGGGTGCCAGGTGGGGAGAGGGGTGCTTTCTTCTCCTACATGATTTTGTGGGCTTCATGCTCTGCCCCTGCTATCTACTCTCTTGCAGTGTTGGCTTGATGAAGACATCCTCACAATAGCTAGTCCCTTCTGTGGAGGGTTTTCCCTGTGGCTGTGAGGGACCTCAGAGATCTATGGTGTTCCCATGAAGGGCTGCCGCTCCCTCCCCACTTTCCTCCTAGAGGCTGCAGGCACTCACTGGGTTGCTGTCCTTCAGGAAAGAAGAGAAGTGTTCTCTTACCTCATTCCACTTTCTCAGAGGGCTGGGGGCTCCAGCACCTCCACCTTCCTTTGTAAGGCTGCATGTATCTCTCAGACGTCTTTTATGTTTTGTGGATGTGCTCTGTTGGAATATGAATGTCCTTTTCACTGTATCTTTGAGAGGAGAGTTTATGGGGAGAGCTCATTTGGCCATGATGCTGACATCACTCCTGTTTGACCCTCTCCTTATTAATTTAAAAATTATCAGATCCCATTTAAAGACTTGCCCATGGGTGTAAATTATTGATATAGGTTTGGCATCATGACTCTTCTGGGTTTTAAGACAAAGTTTGACATTGCAAAGCTCTCAACCAACCATAAACAGATATTTGAGCACTGGATATTTTGTGGTATCATTTTTATACTAAAAAAATTTGAGATTCACTAAGCTCTATAAAGTTCAGAGGGTAGGAGCGGGGAAGGGAAGTGGTGAGAAAGCAAAGGGTTAGAGTCATATGACAAAGTTTGCTAGTCATCCTAAAGAAGCAGTTATTATATATTATCAATGTGTTTTAAAACATAAGGTTGACTGGAGATCCTATAACCTGGAAATTCAAATTCTAGTCAACAAATATCAAAGAGTAGAATAAACGGCTTGCACAATTGCATAAAAATAAACAGAGTAAACCCAATACTCAAAAATCCACAGCATTCTGGAGATTAAGTAAAATTGCCCAGGCAATTTTAAAGTACCTGTGTGTACCCATTTAACTAGCAAAAGTAATAAAGATCCATTGGTGGCAGGTTAGGGTGAAAAGGTACACTTGTATATTTTAAGTGACATTGTAAATTGGTTCGAATTTTCTGTGGAGCTGTTTGTGACAAAAGGTATATAGTGATTTTTTTCCTTTGGCCTAGTAATTTCACTTTGGGGAATATGCTCCTAGAAAATAATCTAAAAGCAAGCAAGTAATTTGTTCTAAGCTGTTCATACGAAGATGTTTATGAAAGGGAAAATTTGATAATAACTCAAATGTCCAATAATAAGCAATTGTTCAAGGAAACTAGTGTTTAATACCATGGAATACTAGCTGGCCTGTTAAGTTGTATGGACTATGTTAGTACAAGCCCATATTTATAGTAAATCATTACATGCTGTAAGAACAAGATCTATATGTGAAACCTGAGTAGAGTGATATAAATACATATGCCTTGCATGAAGGACCATCAGAAGAACTCTGAAATGAGGAGAGGGAGAGAATTGATTTATTGATATACTGAGGACCTCTGTGTCCTGAGGTCTGTACATAACTCATCTCTCTTGATCTCAGATCAATCTTGTGGGACAGATATTATTTATTCAATTTCTACTTAAGAAATTGAATAGTTTGCACAAGGTCACACAGCTGGACCAGTGAAAGAAATGGAATTCAAACCCTGTGTGGGATTCCAAAATCCATATTTTCTGGTTTATCGTATTGAACACATTTTCTGAAGTTCTTTTTTAGAAACATTGATCTCATCACATGATCCTCCAGAATTGATTGATTGGTTGAATAATTTTGAAAACGTGTTAAAATACATCCTCCTAATGTTAATTGGCATGAACTTTTGAAGTTTTAGAATAAATAAGCCAGTTTACATTTGTTTAAGACAGAATTTCCCAGTCTAGTAACTCATGCCTGCGTGTGTGTGTGTTTACACCCATACGTGAGTGTATGTGCGGCAACTGTAACAAACCATAAAACTCAAGATCTGCAGAACACAGTTTGGGAAATACTGATTTAAAGTTTTGCACTCACTAAACATACTTTTTTGAGGATAAGTATTACAACTTAAAGTTTTAAAATTAAAACTTACAGGTATTAAAGTATTAAAATTTATGAAAGGTAGTTACCTGTACTGTATAAACCTCTATCTGAAAGCACTCAGAGGATTAAATGCAAATTAGGGAATTGCTCAGAGCTTAAAGGTAAATAATGTATACACCCATATTTTCTCTCTTCCTTAAAGTGATAAGTGGCAACTCTTTAAATACTGGCACAGAAAATTACCATGGAATCCCTGAGGTTAGTTTCTCTTGGAGGAACAAGTTTGTGGCAAATTGTCCTAGTTATCCTATAGATAAGGATAATAAGAATTTTGATGTTTTGAGGGCAAAAAATTAGCTATCAGAGTGGACATTGAGGACGAAGTAGAAGATGAGAATTCTGAGTCCGCGAGGTGGTGTACTGGAAACAATATTGACCCAGCACCCTGGCAGGTGTCGGTGAATTTAAAGAAATGAACACTAGGAACTGTAACCCGCTGGGGTCAAGTCTAACCAGGAATGAAGGCCTCATCACTGAGTGCGATTCAGAGGACTGATGTTTTTCCCAAAAGCATCACTTTAAGGTCTGTGGCAGTGGCCATACTAGAGGATTCAGCCTCCTTCTCTGGGCCTAAACTTTGTGTTCAAGAATTGTTTTAACATCTAGTCATTCTAAAGTCATCACAGGAAGCACAAATAGATGGCTGGGGTATGTGGTTAATCCCACAATCTTCATCAGCCTCTCTTGGCTCCACTACTTCTTGTATTGCAAATAAACATATCACCTAGGTAAAACCAGTGTTTTTGTTTTGTTAATGTAACTTTAAGACAGTTTTCAGAGGGCTGTGCTCATCCCTGCCAGCCAGAGGTCAGCCTCCTACATAGAAATGTTGATGCTACCTCTGGAATGCTCTTACATCTTCTGTTAGGAGAACTCTACTGAGACCATGTATCTGAGCATGTCCTGTAAGTGGTGCTTGGTTCCATCAATGCCCTAATCTCCTCTGCTGCTTACCTCTGAGTCTCCAGATAATTGAAAGTTCTTTAGTCTTACAGACACAGGCCATTTTATCTGGGTGCCCTTCTACTGGACAGGGAAAATTGACAACTGAATGGCAGTCATGAACTCAATCGGCTTTGGCTCTTAGGATGAAACTAACCAAGGCTCTAGGTTCCCTCTTCAGTAGTCAGCACATCAATATGGGACTGAGATGGATTTGGCACTCCTCTCTAGATACTGATGCTGGATATCCCGATGCATGACAGATGCATGTGAGGATTCAGAGGAGGATTTACCCTACTTCTGGACCCATTGCTATTTCCACCATTTGATGGTACCACTACATGGAGACAGACTGGGATAAGATATCTATGTGCCCATTCCCACATCAATTAAATCAGAATTTCTGGTTGGGCATTGGTATTTTTTTAACTTTCCCAGATGATCTGGGCTGAGTCACTGATGTAGAAAGTCATCTTTATTAAACATTAGAATGTGCCTTGTGATTTTTTTTTTTGTAATGTGGACTTTCCTTAATCTTTGCAGCCATACTCTCTTCAGATTTTAGCCATTTCTGGACTGGTTGATCCTGTTTCCAATATTGTGTAGTTTGCGAAACAAGGAGCAAGGCATTTTGGGCCATCTGAATATAAAAATGTCATCAGTGGCCAAAATTTTATCTAAGGAAATGGAAATCTTACTTCTTATAAAAATGGTATGCTTGATACTATCAAAGATCTATTGGAAGTTTCTTGAACCTTTAGATAAAAGGCACTTTTAAATGCAGAAAACAAAATGCAATAAATGCAGGGAAAGAGATTATTCTTGCAATTCTGGTAGATCATTTTCTCATTCTCTAAATTACAACTAATCCCTAAGGGATCCATCAAAATAATAATCTAGTAGAAGCAACATAGAATATAGCAATTCCCTTGTCTTAGCAAAACCCTAACTGAAATTCAGAGATTGCTTTGTTTTTCTGCACAAAAGAGGTCGGAGTTGTAAAATAAAAAATTCAATGAACACAAATTAGACGTTACTATCTCACCTGACTCTCAGATGTTGGACCACATCACCTACTCTAACAAAGGCTTATGGTCACTTCCCCATCCACAAGCACAAACGTATTTTTGCTTCCATGATCAAAGATATAAAACAGTTCCCAGAGACTCCATCCCACAGAGGACATGCTTGCAAGCTTCCTTCTTGACTTGTTAAGGAAATATCTGCATCAAGTCACCAACATCTATGGTTGAAGAGCCCTGGAATTTTTTGCCTAAGATCCATGATGATCTTAGGAAAGTGTTTGTATCAATCTGAACCTTGGTTTCCTCATCTGTGAAATGAAGAGTTTGATCTGACTGCATTTTGAAAATTAGCAGCTCATGTACTAATTTTGGCTTGAAGAAATGTTTTATTTGACAGGCAGTACTTTCTTTGTGTGCATCAGTTACCAAGATTTAAAAATTGGGACATTTACATAAAAGTTTACTTTTGGATTTTCTTGAAAAAATTGGTAGAGCTGGCCTGCATTCTCATTTGGTAATAATGACTAGAGTTGAGTCTGCACTGCTCTCTTTGGTCTGGGCTTGTGTTCTGTAAGACATCACAGCCCCCAACAAGCCCACTTCACTAACTGCAGCACTGCCTGGCTTCAGCAGCAGTAGAAACTGGAGTCTGTGGTCTAATAGTCTCTTAGGTCCCTTCCAGTTCTGAAACCCTATGATTCTCCTTTTCCTAAAAGGCCAACACATAGAACAGCAAAAGATGAAAGGTGGGTAGAAAGGGATAGAACAGGATGAGGCGAGAGGGGGCCTTTTTGCTTCCCTTCTAACTGAGTGTGGATGTGTAATTTCTCTTGGATAAACAGGCTTAATCCCTTCAAAAATTTGATCCATAATTTCAGAGGGATTGGAGGGTGAGAAAAACATATAAACACCACAGTCATATTTATCAGGTAATGTGGAACTGAGAGGAACACCAAGGCAGAAAAGTACGGACTGAATTTCATTTCTGCTATTTTAAAACTTAGATTAGTTTCCTTACAGATTGTAAAAACCATGTATATTAATTGTAGAATACTTGGAAAATTCAGAAAGGTATAAAGCAGTACCGGGTAATTCAATTCAATTCAAATCTACAAGGGGAAAAAACATTTTATTTCAATTGATTATAACAAGCATTTATTGAGCACCCATGTGTGTGTGTTAGTTACTATAGGGATATAAAGAGAAACCAAAGAAACAATATTGACCTTCAGGAAGCACATAATCTACAAGGAGGAAATGATACACATACACTTACACATACCACTGATACAAGGCGAAAAGGTACAACTGGTGAAAGAAAAATACCAAATACAATAATCTCAAGGTCTATAATTCAGAGAAGCTTGCCTATAAAAGAATATAAAGAATTTTATATTTTCCAAGACAAGCAAAAAATAAAATATGTTCAAGTTTTCATTGTTATAACAAATAATGCAATTCAAAAAATAAAGAATTGGTTAAAACAGAACAATCGCCTACCACTGTGATGCATATATGTGATTATGCTTAGTCAAAATTATTCCCAGACAAAATATATTAAAGCATTGCAAAAACAAGTAGAAAATGGAGCCTTTCCCTAATCACTGTTATAGTAGAAGAAATGGAGTTAGATTTCACAGCTTACTGGATGAACATTGTACTTTGACCCAGACTTCACGGGACCTAGTACTGAAAGTAATTACCACAATTTAAAATACCTATGTTTGAAAGGTTTTCCTTCTCATAGCAGTCATAAACCAACAAGAACAGGATTTCAGTATGTTATGAATAATAGTTGAGAGAAAAATTATCATGTCCAGACATAGACTGGGAGAGCGAAAAAAAACTTTCTCTTGATTTAATTTAAAAATGATAATTGGTTCATTTTTCAAAGGACCTTAATTCTGAAAATGTTTTGCCATTGCATTTTTGTGTATGTAAAATCTAATGATACCCTAGATAACAAGTTCCCAAATGAAATTACAAAAAGTTAGATGCTACATATATTGTTTTCAAGTCTACAATGTTAGTAAATTATCATTGCTTTGCAAATTAATACATGCTCTCATTTTTGGAGTAAGTGACCAAGGGAAAATAAGGCTCAAAATGAATGTAAAACGTAGATATGAATCACTAAAATTTGTGGCTATTTTTCCCTAGAATCTTTTCCTCCTACATGAAAAATACAGCTTATAATAATAATAAAACATTTCCCCCAGCTTTTTATAGTCTTAAAGACTGGTACACTTACCATAGGATCTTCATTCGTCTGGAAAATTTAGTGGAACCAGCAGACTGTCCACTGGATAAAGCATATATAATAAATGTGATCCTTCAAATTTACTGCTGATTTATCAAATGTACAGATGTCAACCTAATCAATTCCTTTGATGGATCAACATTTCCATTACTAAGAGAAAATGTACACCTCTGAGCTGTATACTATTCTCTGCAGATCAAAAAATGTGGTTGCCATGGCAACTGCAAACCGTGGAGAGTCTGTCATGACCCAGTAACAGTATAATGGAGAACATCTGCCGGGAAATCATGAACGGGCACAAGGTCTTTGGGAGGAAGTATTTGTGAGAATTTAACCTTAAAAGATTTCCTCAATTCTGATCTCAGACTCTCCCAGTGCAAATATTTAAGATGGTGCTATTCTTGCCAACATTTGCAGCACACAACATAAAGGGAAATACAGAGAGAAAACATGAGGTTTTATTCATTGCCAATAATACAACTTTTAAGGAATTAAGTTAATTCTTGAATATGAAATTATTTATTCTAACTCCCCTCTCCTCTACCCAAAAAAGATAGGACAAATAATTTTCACTATTTGACCTCAATCCGTGGTCTCAAACTTAAGCATGCATCAGAACTACATTCAGGGCTTGTTAAAACGCAGATTGCTGGGCCCCATCCCAAAGTTTCTGATTCAGCAGCTTGGGGTGGGGACTGAGAATTTGTATTTCTAAAGTTCCCAGCTGATGCTGTTGCTGCTAACCTGGGCGCTGCATTTTGCGGATCACAGATCTAAACCAAGAACCTCAAAGAACTCTAAAAGCTTGCTAGCAATAGAATCTTGAGAGGAATAGGAAAAACGTCAGCTCTTATTACAAACCTCACTTCAACAATGTAGACTGCAGTGGTTTCTATACCTGGTCCTGCATGAGAAATCATTTTAAAAATGCAAAATTCCAGGTCCTACCCCTAGAGATTTAGTTTTAGCTGGTCTTGGATGGAATCCAGTGTCTGGATATGTTTAACAAGCATCCGAAGTTAATTCTGATGTAAACCTGTTCCTCTCCTTTGCTTGGAAATCACTGATTCAAGGCAACTTGTCGCTTTCTGGTGTTCAGTAATGACCTGTAAAGCTTGTTTTAAATTCTGATCATTGCCCCAGCTACTCAGATTCAGTAGGTCTGGATGGGACTCAGGAACTGAAATTTTATCAAGCACCCCCAGGACTTGTTGAAGGTGATGACAAACGTTCGTCTTCAAAGTGAGTTGTTCAAGACATTTATTGAAGATGGGGGAAGAAAATACTAGAACTCTTATTTTTATTTTTTAAAATTTTTGTCTGAAAACTAAGAAAGGCATTAAGCTTTACTCATACTTTGGCCTTCATAATGGGTCCGTCTTCAGGGTCACTCACGGGTCACCTACTGTGGGAAGAACGGTGGGCCTTTAACATGGAGGAAGGGTTGACAGCCATATTTTCATTCAGGTATTATTACAACACATAGCAGTTCACTGGGGCTTATTTAGGTGGACTTACGGATTTTTCTTCCCCTAGTTTTCACTGACCCAAGCCTTCAGAAAATGGATTAGTGGCTTAAAAATAATTGCAATTGATTGAAGACATTACAAATAATGCAGCCACAAGTGAGCTACCTGAAAATGACACAGCTGACACATTTCCTACTCTTAGTGCAAGCTGTTTCCCAACCTAATTAAGAGAAACAATCTCCTAAGATCCAAGAAGTTGATCAATAAAAAGAAAATAACTCTTTTCTGCAAGAAATGCAGGCTGGGGAAAAAGCATTTTGAAAATGGATGTTTCTATCATTATATAATTTTGTTGCTAAAAATATGCACACTTAAAAACGTGGACACAAAATTTTCCACTTTGATTAAAAATCTTCAAAAGAGTTTCAGTAGATTTTGAACCATTATTTAAAGATAATTGTATCTTATAACACTTGCTTAGTTAACAAGAAAAACTGATGGACTTCAGGAAATATTGAAACTTGCTTGAATTTCAACAAAAATCGTTAGTGGACAACGCAGAGAAATGAGTAGAATAATATGGTAAACAAAATCGAAAAACAGACATGTTTATTTCCACTTGAATCTGCATCTTTTTTTTGTCACTTAGGAGGGGCTACTAAACCGGAGTATCTAAGTAAGCTGCACTTAAACTCAGCCTTACAAATCTTTATATTATGAAGTATTTTATAAATAATGAGACATAGTAAATATAAATTTTGTCCCCTATTATTTTTAAAGAAAAAGCGTTTTATTCATTTTTAAATTAAAATAGTTTTAAGAGAATATTTATGCTATCCTTAGTTTACTTTTAAAAAAATTCCTTTGGATTCTTTGTAATATAAGGAATTTAGGAATATATTTCTTTATAATTTATAAAGAAATAAATATACATGTACTGGGGATATTTGCTTGAAAATATCTTACTGATTTGAGTATGCAAATAAAAATGTTTGGAGATCTGGCTTTTGAAAAGCTGGATTAGAGAAAATACTTTTCCTTAGAGATCTAGTGAATAAGTTAGAAATCCCTTTTTTCCTCATCTGTGAATTTAGGGGTAGGTACCAATTGATGATAATGATGTGAATATTAATTATCTAAGTGGTATTATAAGCATTGTATTAATCCCACCTGCTACAGATGTTAAAAACTTTTGTAACTATTAAATAACTATTGGGCTAAAAGTAACTGACATTTATTCCTTTTGTGAGTAAGTAGCATTTAGTGTCAGAAAAGGTTATGGCATTATAGTTGAATGGATGCTAATCAGGATCTTGAAATTGAAAGTCATAGAAATAAAATGAATATTTTTAACTAAATTGTATTAACCATCTTAGGAAATTGGTGAAGGATTCATCAATTAAAAAAATGTGATTTGATTTTCTATTATACACTGACTAGCCGTTGAGTACTAAACACTATAAATACTTCTTAAATGGTTACAAAAATATACAACACATGCTCCCCCTAAATGGAATGTGCAATCTAGCTGGAAATATAAGACATAAAATTGTACCCCGTACATCTTTTCACTTGGAGGGGAAGAATATCTAGCCTAGAGGTCTAGATAAATATCTAGAATAATTAGGTCTTGACAGTTTCCTCTACAGTTGATGGTGTACACTGTGACTAGCGAGTTCAGTTCTCACCACTACAAAGGTACGAATAGCACTGGCAACAAAGAAATGTTTTGCTGAAAGGTTATGTCAAAATTAGCAGAATGGAACTTCAGCACCTCCTCTAAACCAGCTGATTAGTTTTGTATTGCTGTGTAACAAATTATGACTGAGTTAGCAGCTTAAAACAACATCCATTTGTTATCTCAGTTTCTATAGGTACAAAGTCCAGGCACCATGGTACTGTATTTTCTGCTTAGAGGCTGCAAAGCTGCAAACAAGCTGTCTGGCAGGATGGGAGTCTTATCTGAGGCTCAGGAATTTCCTCCTCCAAGCTCAGGTGGCTGTTGGCAGAATTCGTTTCTTTACAGCTGTAGAAGTCATGGTGGCTTCTTCTTCAAGGCCAGCTTGAGAACAGTTCTGTTAGACTTCACCTCTTTTTAAAGGGCTCACCTTGATTAAATCAGGTTCAGGAAAGATAATCTCCATTTTTATTAACTCAGAGTCAACTGGTTAGTAACCTGCTCACTGGAGTGCTGTGCCATTATATTCACTGGTCCTGTCCACACTCAAGGGGAGGGGAGTAGGTAGGATGTGTACATGAGGAGGCAGCACTATTGGAGACTATCTTAGAATTCTGCCTTCCCCGGCAGACATGGATACGATCTTTAGTCACCAGGTCTTTGGGAAGAAATAGCAACTTATTCACACATTTTTTGGCTTATATTTAGTATTGTTCTTTCAGTTATGCACTATTTTCAAGAAATTATTTCTTCTTTATAGTCAACAACCTAGTTTAGGAAAACCTTAGTCTATAACAATTTCAGTTAGTTTTTCAATCAAAAAGCAAACCGTACACTTCTTGGCAGAGAGACTTTAATGAAAATTAAGTTAAAGGTTCTGATTCCACCCTTATTTTGGAAGGATAGTTTTGCTGGTTATAGAATTCTAGGATTAAAGGGTGTTTTTTCTTCTTTTTTTAAGTATTTGAAGATATTACTCTATTGAGCTTCTGACTAGCATCTGCCATCATTCTTTTCTTTTGTCCATTGTATTCAGTCTATCTTTTTTCTCTGGCTATTTTCAAGACTTCCTTTTTATGATTTGGATTTCAAAAATTTCTTGATGATATACCTATCAAGTAGATCATAATGTGATACACTTATTATTTTATTATATATTATTATATAATAATAGTTTTTTTTACTTTTATTCTGCTTGGGGTTGTTAAGCGTCTTTGAACTATTGATTCATAAGTTTCATTAAACTTGGAAAATTTCAGCCATTATATCTTCAAATATTTTTTCTGTTTCTCCCATCCTCCTTCTGGGACACCAATTACACATAAATTTGGCCAACAGGTGTCCCATAGGTCACCTATACTCTATTTATCTTTGTTGTTGTTGTTGTTTTAATCTTTATACTGTCTTTACCTATGATCACAGCTCCAATTAGCCAGTCCTTGCACCATGTCAACACTCGGTAGCTTTGATTGGCTGCTTCTGCCAACCATGTTGACAGAGTAGCAGATAAAACTTCTTTGCAGAAAGGGGCTGGCGCCATGGCGCGCTCCACTGCAGACGGCCCTGTGTTTCGTTGGTTCGAATCCTGGGCGCAGACATGGCACTGCTCATCAAACCAGGCTGAGGCAGCGTTCCACATGCCACAACTAGAAGGACCCACAATGAAGAATATACACCTATGTACTGTGGGGCTTTGGGGAGAAAAAGGAAAAAATAAAATCTTTAAAAAAAAAAAACTTCTTTGCAGAAAAAAACAAACCCTGTTCACTGAGAGCAATAGGACTGAGAAATAGAGAAAGAATATTCTCTGAACTCTTGACTTTTTTCCATTTCCTGAATTCAGCTCCTTTCTAAGGTTTTGTAAGTTCTTGTCATGGGAGTAACAGGCTCAATTTTTGCCCACATTTTTGTCCTTGGTTTCTGATAAATGCCCACTTTCTTTACAATAAATCATCTTTACCTTGCTTAAACTAGCTAAATTTAGTTTTCAACAACAATCCTTACAATGACAATTTTTCATTTGTTTATTTCAGCAGTGGAAAACTTTTTCCAAAATGAATTATATATGGAACCCAATATGTAAAGAAACAAAAATAGAAGTGCCCCAGTTTTTCAGGTGTTAAAGGGCTCTCTGAATATCCAATTACTTAACATTTCTTTCCATTTATCATGGCACTTAATTTACCTCCACACAACCTTAGGGCTTCCTGGAACACAGTTTGACAACCATTGTCCTATAAGATCACTCTTACTACTCATCAATTTCTGTACATGCCTTTTGATTCATCCTCTCTGTGTTTCAGCCCATGCTATTCATTTGTTCCGTAGTGTTCTTTCCCTCAACCTTTTCTTTATCTATGCTCTGGCCACTTCTCAGGGTCTATGTTGCTTAAATGGCCAATCATTCTGGAAGTCTTCCCTAATCATTCTTCTGTCTTCTGAACTCCTATTCTATCTAGTAACTCAAGGCAATTGCACTGTTTATATTATAATCTAGGCTGTTTAGGTTTCAACTACATTGTGTAAATTCTGTGAGTGAGGATACCCTATGTTATACAGATCCTATTGTGGCAACTTATACTTGGAAGATACTTGATATGTATTTCTTGATAATTTTCACCCCTTAATTACCCTTCTGCATTTCTTTAGAAAAATCTTAGCATTACTTCTAACACTACTCAACCTGGCACAAAATAATCAATTAATTGCAGTTACTGAGCTGTATAAGCCTCAATGACTGAAAAGCCAGGGTTAATTGAGCGTTTAAAAAATGAGTTAGTTAATATCACTTGAGATATGTAATATGAAAATAAAACTTCTCTTAAACATAAACATAGTGCAAAAGAAATTTTATTTTCATTCTTTTGTTCCTTTGGCATAGACATATTGATATACAGAAAATGAGATGCCCCCTATTGCAATCATTTTCAGATTCTTTTCTGCAAAGTCTTTGGAGTTCTTTGGAGCCCCTTTAAAGGTCGCAGTTGTTGGTGGGCATAAGGATTTGTAGATAGAGAAGTGAGGACAAGCCAAGATTTGGCGTTGTTTTCACAAAATGTTCCTGGTTAATTTTTTCCAAAATGTTTGAAAACCAATTATTTAATTTCTCAGAGAGAAATGAACCAAAATAATCTCAGATAGATGTTATCTAATCTTTGTCATACTTTCTTTACAAAAGAAAACAACTACATGCTTACTTAAGTATTTGAACAGAAAACTTCCAGAGAGCAGTGTTAATTTTGTATATTTACAAAGACCACAGAGCTATATTTCTAAAAGACTGTCAGAATTTAATGCTTTGAAAATTTCATGTGAAGCCTTACTTTGTCACATCGATAAGGGAATAAGAATGGAACTGGTATTGAATAAACACTTACTATATACCAGTTGATGTGTTAGATTTAATTTTCAAAAATCTTTGTAACATAATATATAGTCAGCTTTCTAAATTTTTGCAGTGGTTAAGTTGGGGAGACAGAATTCAATTGAATTCAGTTGTTAAATGAAACAAACAAGTAAAAATAATCCAGCATATTAGAATTTTTATGTTAACTTTTGCTTGGCATCCAAAGGTTTTTTATGTATTCTAAATCTGTTCTTTTTAAAGAGCAAAGGTGCTTCTAGCTAGTGTTTATTGTTAGAAGAAATGAAACAAAATTCTTGATTTACAGCAAAAATTGCTTCTTCCTAAAGGGTGTTTTATAAATCATACACATCTTACGTAAATCATTTAATATCAACACAGATCTTCAAGTAAGAGCAGGACATATCTTGTATGTGATGGCAATTTTGTGGTTGTTAGGTAACATATACCTAGGTTTCAACTGCAGTCTTTTTCTTTCGTTTGTTAATCAACATCAAAAATACTAAAATAGATGGTATAGTATCCTGTGTGACAATGGTTAGAGAGATGGTCTGTGCAATTATGTAGAAACATGTAAAATAAAATATCTGTAGACTTAGGATAATATAGCATAACTGCCAAACGATAAGCCCAATTATTCAAAATAGTGATAATTGAATTAATATGAATGTCCCATCTTTTATAAAAATATATTGTAATAATCATCTTTGGATTGTTCAGCCATCAACAGTACCTGTTAAAGCTTTCCAAATCCCTTAACAAATCAACTTCCCAGTCTGCCTGCATCTTTCACATACAATTGTCAATATTAAAGATTAGGTGCAGCCACTATGGAAAGCAGTGTGGAGTATCCTCAGAAAATTAAGGATAGATCTACCATATGATCCAGCTATTCCATTGCTGGGTATTTATCCAAAGAACTTGAAAACACAAAGGCATAAAGATACTTGCACCCCTATGTTCATTGCGGCATTATACACAATAGCCAAGACTTGGAAGCAACCTAGGTGCCCATCAAGGGACGAAGGGATAAAGAAGATGTGGTATTTATACACGATGGACTACTACTCAGCCGTAAGAAATGACGAAATCCGGCCATTTGTGACAACATGGATGGACCTTGAGGGTATTATGAGGGTATTATGCTGAGTGAAATAAGTCAGAAGGAGAAAGTCAAATACCATATGATCTCACTCATAAGTAGAAGATAAAAACGACGAAAAAAAGAAAACCACATAGCATTGGAGATTGGACTGGTGGTTACCATTGGGGAAGCGGGAAGGAGGGAGGGCAAAAGGGGTGATTAGGGTCACATGTGAGGGGATGCACCATAATTAGTGTTCGAGTGGTGAACATGATGTAATGTATACAGAAGTCAAAATACGATGTACATCCGAAAAAAATAAAAATTAAAAAATGAATATTAGGAATGGACAATTATTAGTAATAATATCAGGTGTGGAATTATGCTTTGCATTGGGAGAGATATAAATACAGCCCTTTCTCCAATAATTTGTAAACTAAAACATTAAATCTAAGAAGAAAAAAATATGAAAAAAGTTCTGAGATCCACAACAATTTCACCATTACAGTAACACGCAATGTAGTGGCTGGTTCAAAAGCTCAGTTTTTAAATGCAAGTTGTTTAATTTTTGCCATATTAAGTACTTACGGAAAAGGAATCTACAAATGAGTTTCAGGAAGCCCATAAACCACTTGAAACTGCTTGCAAAATATTTTGGAGGAGGGAGGAAGCATGGACATTTTGCTGGAAAAAAAGGCATGTGGTTTTTATCAGATTCTCAATTAGTCTACAGCCCCTAAAAGTTTTGGAACTGTTAATACAAAAGGTCAATTTGAGCACTATTTTGTTGTCAAGGGGAATTATTGCTGTTTTTGTATAAGGTTGACATAGCAAAGGTCTGCTGAAATAAAATTTAATGGTATGGATTTAGATTTAGCTCTGTTTAGGATGATGTTATTCAGAATTTAGCAAATATCTTTCAGTTATCTTCAGCAATCTGATTAAAACTGGGAGACACTGACTCAATTGTCTTCAGAGACCAGGAAGACGTTAAAAATATGCAAAATGTAAGACAAACATGTAGGACACTAGGGAGTAGTGGGAATGATATAAAACCAGAGAGTACAGGCCTCCCCTAACGGTATTCAAATTTACTGTGTTTCTTTTAATACCATGGAGCCGAGGAAAACACCAGATGCGGAATGACCCCTGTTAGTTTGTAACCCTGAATAGCTACAGAATGAGGGTCAAGTAAACACACTCTTGGTGCTCCTGCCACCAGTCCATCCTTCCTATGGCTTTGCTGATTATGCCAAGTGAATTCATCTCATATTTTGTCAAAATTTTTATTAAGTAAATAAATGTATAATGGTTAAATCATACTAATTCTGGTTTGGATATGTCCACCATTTTAATACCAATTCAGATTGCCTCAGATTTGATTAGATTAAATATTGTAGACAAGCCAAAAAACTTTTCCTCTACCTATGTTAAGCATTTTAGGCCCTCTAATTAAACTGTCAAATGGCAAATTAACAAGAGAACAAAAACACAAATTTAATTATATATGTACACATGGGAGTTCACAAAGAAATGGGACTCGAGGAGACAGCTGAATTTGGGGCTTATATAGCATCTTAATAGTGGATGAGGAAGAGCAGAGTGGCACTTTTGGGAGAGCAAATTATTTCATAGAAGCGGGTAAAAAGGACACTTACGGAGAAACAAATGACCTTTTGGAAAGATAAATGAGCCTTTACGACACTAGACGGGAGATATGGTAGTTTTGTAGCAGTGTCTGTTGGGGTGTGGTACCAGCTTCCGGTCTCGAAGGAGAGGATTAGAATTGCTCCTGGGGAGGTGATTTATGACAGTTGGGTTCTTTGGGAGGCTCTGTTTTTAAGCAGATAAGGGATTTCAGGAACTTGAATGCCTTCAGCTCAAAATAATTTTTACGCCACATTGGCTTATTCTGGATCCCTTTAACATGAAACAACAAGCTATGAATATATGAAAAAACAAAGACTCCTTTCATTGTGAAATTGAACATCTGAGGCTTCTTAGATCATCTGTACCAGACTTTTATTGAAATTCATATTTTTGCTAAGTGTAATGAGTTAGAACCACAAAACAGCAGCTTAGCAAGCTTAGAGAAAAACACCTTTATTTCATAATAAAAAACACTTCTGCATTGCCAAATCACAGATCACAGACAGGTGAGCTGAAATAAAACACTTATAGCAAGTCAGTGGTTTATCCTTCTACTCTTTAAAGACCAGAGGCTTTAAAATGTTTTTCTGAACTCGTATGAATTTATCACCAACAGTGATTTAGTAGTTTTACTTTAATTAATATTATTGGCAAAAAGTTGAATCTGAGCAGAGTAATCTGGATTCTAATAGGTAAGTAGTTTTCTTCAAGAATGTACACTTTTTAAAAAATTAAAAATAAAATTTGTTCTGTTTTTCAGACAATATTACAAACCATGGATGTTCCAGAGCAAACCGCTCGTGCCTTCTATAAGCATCTTCCCTCTGCTGCTTTCATTCTTCCTCATCCTTCCCGGTACCCCTTTCTTCTCATCTTCACTGTCCTTCCTTCTTCTGTAGGAGGATAGGGATGAAGTGGGGTTTTGTTTTTCTTTCCAGCGTAGAGGAGGAAAGAACTTTTTCTCTACCTGTCTAAGGTCTTCTGACTGGTGTAAGAATTAAATTGAAATGAGATAGATGAACGAGAGAAAAAAACAATTTAATTTCATATGTATAGGAGTCTCGCATAGGCATGAGAGGGTCAGAGAAGTAACCAAGGCAGGCAGCTTCTATGAGGTGTTTTTTTTTTTTGAACAAAGAAACAATAAATTTTGTGAAGAACTGAGAAGACAAAGACGCTTAAGTTTGGGTACATAATTAGTGGACAGAGTGAGCAGAGTTTGTTTGCACAGCCTTCTCGGCCCTGAATTCTCTATCTCCAGCAATAAACATGTCTCTTTACCTCCTGGTGCAAGGAGGGGACCTTTCACATGGGAGATTTATTTCCTGCTTGCAGGGGGATGGAGAGGGTCAGGGTGTCCTTCTTGCACTGGATGTTTCTCGAGTAACTTTAATTCAAAATAATCAATATGTGACTTTGGCATATTTTGGGGCAGCCTGCTGTGAGCCCCAACACCAGAAATGTTTTCATCACCCATTGACAGAATTTTAGAATCACAAAACACTGAAGGATCAGAAATATGTGAACAGCTGCTCTGAAGATGCTGAAAATGGGAGAAGTGGATGAAGTGATTTTTAAGACGTTAGATCAGTGCTTTCCAATCATTAACAAGCATGCAAATCTCCTGGGGATTTTGTTAAAATACATACTTTGGTGGTAGGACATGACATTTGGCATTTCTAACACGCTCACAGTGATGCTACTGCTGCTGGTCCATGGACCACAGTTTGCTTGCAGGACAAGGAGTTGGACTGTTGTCTTTATGAATGTACTCTTTCTTTGAAGTTTCTGGAAAACACTGAGGATTTTCATGATTTTTCTTGCTTCTTTATTTATTTATTTTTTTTGCATTTGCTCAAGGCAGGACTGAGCCACCCATTGCTGGGATTTATATAACATTTGTGAAATCTACACTTTCTCCCAGGCAATAAAACTGTACTGGGGCATGTATCAACATGTATCTGTAGGGTAATCATAAGATAAAACAACTTTGCTGTGATTGTCTCAACAGGATAATAATGTTGCCTTTAAAAAAAACCCCCAAAGACCACTTGTTAATCATCTACTCTGTTCCAGGCACTGGACCAGGTGTGGGGGACCAAAAGTTAAAAAATTACACTGTCTCTGCTGGTAAAGATCTAAAATTCATTGTGATAAGTGCTACAGTCAAGTATGTATAAATAACAGGGGAAAACAGATGGAAACATGACTTGCATATGGGGAAGAGTAAAGACCATAGAGAAGAGGTAGGACTTGAATTAAGGCTTGACTGACAGGTAAAGTTTTACCTGTCAGGAGAGGGGGAGATGACATTTGCTGCAGAGAAAATAGTGTGTACAAAGGTGTGGAAGCACTTGCCTTTGCAGCATGGCTTTTGATGGTGGGTGTTATGCACTCCATCTGGCAAGTTCACTGCTGAACAAATAAAATTAGAATTGCAGTGAGAAATAATATATTATTCACAGCAACTAATAATTGACATAAGAAGCAGGTATTTCTGTTAAAAAGAAGTGCTTGAAAAGGCAAGTGGACATTAAATGTTTTATAATTACCCTCCCCACTGCCTTTTGAAAGGAAGCTTTTGTAAAAGAAAGGAAAAAATGAAAGAGTGTGTTTTGCCTCTTCTGTTACAGAGGTTGCCATGGAGAAGCTGGCCCTCCAGGTGGGGAAGTTACTAGACCATGCACAGAAGCAACTTCTTTGGCTTTCAGGCACAAGACAGCTCCCCTATGGAATTAGAGACCATCTCATTTGACTATGTAATTTTTAGGACATCTCCACATGTAAGGTAAGCCTTTTAAGAGACCAGCTTTATAGAGTCTGTTTTGTGTTTTGTTTTGTTTTTTCCTATCAGTCAAAGTAACTGATAGACATTTATTAGGAGAACATTAAGAGCATAAAGTGCAGTTCAACTTAAAGTATAGCTAACATTAAATTTATGTGTTTGTTATATATAGACATGAGACAGGAACCAACCTAACGAGACAGGGCCATCTTCAAGGGCCCTGGCCTAATAAGATAAGGCCCTTAACCAATCCGCAAGCTAAGAGAATCAGATAGAAGCCACCAAGATCCACACTCTGCATCCCCCGGACTTTCCTGGGCTTACACATGCGCTGTAACACCCAGGAGTCCATTGAAGGTGACCTTAGCCTCATTACCATACTAAAAATCACACCCAGTGGTGGAGAGCTAACATGCTAATGATGCATACATCGCATGTAGTAGCATGCTTCGAGACAGTGCAGGCACAAGCACAACCCCTCCTCTACATGCCATGATGGAAGACACATCCCCTGCCCCATCCTGATAAAACCCCGTAGTGTGGCTATTCGGGGAGCCACTCGCCTCTCTCTCTCCCCCTTCTTCCTTTTTCATGATTGGCTCCCTTATGCACAAGCTAAAAAATTTTCTGTCATCCCACTCTTGCTTGTTGTCTCTCTCAATTTCTATCCCGGGGGATGACAAGAATCCAGGGCACCAGTAACAGGCATAACTTGGGGATATTGTGGGTTTGGTTCCAGACCACTGCAATAAAGTGAACATCACAATCAAGCAAGTCCCACGAATTTTTTAGTTTCTCAGTGCATATAAAACTTATGCTTACACTATACTGTAGTCTATTAAGTGTGCAATGGCATTATGTCTAAAAAAATGTACATACCTTAATTAAAAAATATTTTATTGCTAAAAAATGCTAACCGTCATCTGAGGCTTCAGTGAGTCGTAATCTTTTTTGCTGGTTAAGGGTCTTGTAAAAAACGCAATATGCGCAATAAATGAAGTATGCCTGTACATCTTTATTTTGCAATATCTTATGCTGAATAGTTTTCTAGGTTTTGAAAGTAAAATGAAAAACAAGACAGGCAGTACCCATGACCCCAGGAAGCATCCCTGACCCCAGGAGGCTTACAATCTAGTGGGAGCACGATTAAGCAACAGGGAGTTCCATTTGATCAGTAGTTCTCAGGGACATTTGGGGGTCCCCAAGACCCATTCAGCAGATCCCTGAGGTCAAAACGCTTTTTGTAATAACTCTAAGACATTATTTGCTTTTTTCCCCCACTTTGTTGACATTTGCATAGAAGGTGGAGAAATAATGATGAGTAAAAGCAGCTGGCGCTTCAGCACAAATGCCATCAGTGGCATCCAATTTTTCTACATTTCTAGTCATTGTTTTCTTATTGCCATACACTTGCAAGAGAAGGAAAGAAAAAGCCAGTGTTACTTACGAATGTCCTTAATGGAGCAATAAAAATTAATTTGATCAAATCTTGACCTTTGAGTACATGTCTCAAATATTCTGTGTGACTGGAAAGAGACAGATGTAGGACTTCAGCAACATGGCAGAGTGGCAGACTCCAGCTTTCACCTTGCCTTAAAGAATGATAATTAGACAGCTATCCATGAATGAAAATAGCCCTGGGAGAGCTCAAGAGTTTAGTTAAGAACCTGCAGCAACACAGTGGAGCAAAACAATGGAGAATAACTGCACAGAAAGAACTGCTGGGGAGATGGGCATAGCTGAGACATACGGAGCAGGCTAGAAACAAAGAAGAATGGCAAGGCTGTCAGCATCAGTATCAACAACGTGGTGGGTTCCGATCGCAGTCCCAGCTGCCTGCTCTGTGGAGGACCCTGGCAGCCTTTGCTGCTTATGATCTCAATAGCCCCAGAGACAGCTGCAAACTCCCTGTAGCTTTCATGGCAGAGGACCCCATAGCATTCCGAGGCAACCCCAGTAGCCTGCTCTTCAGAGAACACAGGCAGCTTTCACAACTGAGATAACCTACAACCATCACTGCTGGGGAACCCTAGGGGGAAAGAAGGAGTTGCTGTTGTGTTGCCCCAGGACCAGGGCTGCCAATCCCCCTCAACTCTGTGTAGACTTGGCACCCCAGAGCTGCAGCAACTCTGCACATGCCTGAGCTCCAGAGCCAGGTTCCTAGGACTCTCCAGGTACACGTATGCTCCAGACCCTGGCTCCACAGCTGCTCCCTATGCATTGGAGTCTCAGGCACAGGACCACTCCCACTGCAGACTAGACAGCGTCCCCAACTCCAGTGCTGCTGTCTTTTCATATGCACCAGTGCCCTCAGTTATCAGCTCTGTGGCTGCTCCATGGGTACCACACATCAGATGCCAGCGCCGCCATCAGTGCAGGGCATGTACAAGCCAGATGTGGTGCTAAGAGGAATCCTCTCAGCCACAATATCCATCATGGGAGAAAAAGAGATCAGGAGGTCCTCAGAAGGTTTTGTCACCAAAGAACCCCAAACTCACCACCACTGCAGACACCTGCTTCCTCGGCCCTTGAGGACCCTGCAATCCTCACCAACGCTGACCTGGGCTGCATGGTGACCATGCCGCTGGGCTTTTCCTGGAGCTGTAACTGCCAAACTCCATACAGCTAGCACCCTTGCACCCACCCACTGATACAAAGCTCTTTCTCCAACAAAACCAGTCAGTAAAGTCTGGAAGAGGTGACTGCTACATCAAATGTGCAGAGATATATATATATATGTATATATGATGGGATATTTTTCAGCCATAGAAAAGAAAGAAGTCCTGCCATTCATGACAACGTGGATGAAACTGAGGGCATTATGCTAAGTGAAATAAAATAGAAAAAGACAAATACTGTATGGTATCATGGTATCACTTTTATGAGGAATCTAAAAAACAAATTGAACTCATAGAAACAGAAGGTAGGATGGCGGTTGCCAGGAGCTGGAGGGTGAGAGAAATGAGGAGGTGTTGGTCGAAGGTTATAAACTTTCAGATATAAGATGAATAACTTCTAAGGATCTAACGTACAATGTGGTACACAATGTGGTATGTATATGTATTGCAAATCATCACATTGCACACTTTAATATATATATTATATAAATATATATATTTATATATATATTTTGTTGATTATACCCCAATAAAGCTGGGGAGGTGGGGGTAAGATGTATGCCCTAAGCTATAGTGAATAATTAAGGTGAAAAGTAAAATATATCCAATCACATAATGTCCTTTGAGATTATACGGGATGAAAAATAAAATGTAATTCTAAATAAATAAATAACCAATTGAATAAATAAATAATCTGTATGAGTAAATGCCATGTATGAATAAACTACCCTGTTTCAAATCTAAGTATGATTGCCTTAAGTAAAAGCACTATACGATTGTTCATGACTACTTTTATTGTTTTCATGGAAAACCATTTTTTAATTCCATTTTTACTTGAAAGAATAACTGGCACACAAACTATGGTTTTTCAGATTTGGGTATTTGGCAGATATTTTCCCATATATGAACAAAGTGAGTCTGTTTTCTTCATTGTGTAGCACAATCCCAAAAATCCATGTTTTTTTGGAAAGGGGTAAACTTTTGGAAAGGAGTAGATTTTAGTAACAGTCAATTACTTCATCAGAAGTAGTAGGTGTGGAAAGACTGTGAAAGAACCAGTACTGTAATGTACAATGCAACATGCCATGCCCAAGCAGTGTACAAGGGCAGAACACCCACCACATAGACATGTAATTGTAAAAGGGAGGAGAGTGTTAATAGCCTTTTCAGATTATTGTGGATATTCTTTTTTATTATTATACCAAAAATTGACAAGGGATAGTTTTCAAAAGGATAGTTGTAATGTGAAATCTGAAATGATATCAGTGAACTTTTTGTTCTCTGCTACAATAGAATCTATTGGTCTCTCTCACCTTGAATGTGTCTTTCACTAATGCCTAGTTTTGTAACATCATGAATTGCTCATTTAGAAAATATTCATTCACTGAGTTAGGTAGATCTTCCAAATGTTGACACATTTTATTACACAAGATCAAAAATCATATTTGTTAATGTCATTGTCAATTTCACCATAAAAATCCTTAAGTATTGGGAAGCTCTCGAGTTCATGATGGTAGAAAGAAATTTCTGCAATCTTAATTTTGCTTGAAAGCTCAAATTTTATCATTGGCAACAAACACCATCCTCACCAAAAGGAAAAAAAAATCCTCTCTTGTTGGGAAGATATGTGAAAATAGGCAAACACATGTAAGAACAGATAGCTACAGACTTTAAAAAAAAATCTACTAATAATATTTTTAAAAATCCATGCTTATGGAAAAAACAAAATCATAAAGAAGAATATAATATAAAAGGTAAAAGTTTACAGCCCAACCTCTAGCAACCTTTTTTTTTTAAGATTGGCCCTGAGCTAACATCGGCTACCAATCTTTTTCTTTTTCTTTTTTTTTCTTCTTCCCCTCAAAGCCCCCAGGCATGTAGTTGTATATTCTAGTTGTAGGTCCTTCTAATTCTATTGTGTGGGATGCCACCTCAGCATGGCTTGATGAGGGGTGCCACGTCTGCACCTAGGATCCAAACCAGCAAAACCCTGGCCTGCTGAAGCAGAGTGTAGGAACTCAATCACTCAACGACAGGGCTGGCCCTGTCTAGCAACCATTTTTACCTGCCAGAAGTAACGATTCTTAAAAGTTTTGTGTAGGAGTGACATCAGCATCATGGTGGAGTGAGGTCTCTCAGAAATTTTTCCCCTCCAATATACAACAAAAAATTATCCATAATCCAACAGAGGACATCCAAACATAACACAAAAAATGTCAGAGAGACCCACGCAGTCATACGATAGAGGGTGGAGAGACTGGAGCCTCCCTTCGAGGAGGTGGAATGAGATAGGAGAAATCTTTGCTCTCTCCCCTTAAAGACTGGGATCCGGGACCACAGGAGGCCTCCAAGAGGGAAGGAACGGAGGAGGGGACGTTAGTTCATGGGAACATCAAGGACTCTCAAGGGTTCTTGCAGCCTCCAGGGAGGCCCTCTACTGGAGTAAATGCTTTTGTGGAGGGTGACCTTATCAAGCCAACACCCCAGGAGAGCAGATAGTGAGAGCAGAGGGAGAAAACCCAAGAGCACACAGGAGAAGGCACCCCTACCTGGACCTGCTCAACATGGCTCCAGCCCCTGGGATTTCGGCTGAAAGTGGATGACTCAGAATATGTGGCTCTTGACCCTCACCCAGTGGTGATAGGGGGTAACTGCAACAAAATAATGCCAGGATGATAAAGAACAGAGCCACTCCCTATAGCAATATCAAACATTATATTAGCTCTCCAGACCGGAGAGAAAATGACAAGTACCCAGAAATCAGTCCTGAGGACACAGAAATATGTAATCTAAATGACAAAGAATTCAAAACAGCTATCATAAAAAAGCTCAATGAGTGGGGCTGGCCCAGTGGCATAGCAGTTAAGTGTGCACCTTCCACTTCAGTGGCCCGGGGTTCACTGGTTCAGATCCCAGGTGCAGACATGGCACTGCTTGGCAAGCCATGCTGTGGTAGGCATCCCACATATAAAAGTAGGGGAAGATGGGCATGGATGTTAGCTCAGGGCCAGTCTTCCTCAGCAAAAAGAGGAGGATTTGTAGCAGTTAGCTCAGGGCTAATCTTCCTCAAAAACAAAACAAGACAAAACAAATCCAAAAAACTCAAAGAGATAAAAGAGAATATAGAGAAACAATTCAATGAGTTCAGGAGCTACTTCACGAAAGAGATTGAAACTATAAAGAAGAATCAATCAGAAATATTAGAGATGAAAGATACAATGGAAGAAATAAAAAGTTTTGTGTATATCCTTCCAGAATACATCTTTTATGCATGTATATATTTTTTGCACAAGTGAACTCATACTAAACATGCTCTTTTGAACTTTGTTATTTTCTCACAGCAACTATCCATTTCGGTTAGTATAAATCTGCTCCATTCTGTTAACAGCTATGTTGTATTATATTAGGTAGTTGTCACATCATTTATTTAACCAGAACTCTACTGATGAGTATCTAGGTTATTTCCAGTTCTTTGATTTTTCTGAATAATTCAGTAGTGAGCATTCTTCTCTATGTAGCTTTGTGTACTTGATTGGATATATTTATAGGATAAAGGTCTAGTAATGGATTTGCTGAGTAAAGGGGATTCCTTAATTTAAAATGTCATACATGTTGGGAAATTACCACCTCAGAATGTTTCAATTTACAAGAACATTGTATAAAAAAAACCCTCCTATTTTCTCACACCCATACTAGACTGCATATTCTCAAATCTCTTCATCTTGGTCAATGTGATAAGTTAAAAAATGCTGTGTTGTTTTACTTTGCATTTTTTTCTGCTTTATCTCCCCAACCCTCCCCCCCCCATACATACATAGTTGTATATCTTAGTTGCATGTCCTTCTAGTTGTGGCATGTGGGATGCTGCCTCAGTGTGTCCTGACGAGCAGTGCCATGTGCACGCCCAGGATCCAAACCGGCGAAACCCTGAGCCACCGCAGCAGAGCTCATGAACTTAACCACTCGGCCAGGGGACCGGCCCTCTAATTTGCGTTTTTAACCATTAGTGATGCCAAATATTTTATATTTATTGGTCATTTATATTTTGTTTTCTATGAACTACTTATTTTTATTTTATTATTTTTATTTTATTTACTTATTTACTTAAAGATCGGCACCTGAGCTAACAACCGTTGCCAATATTCTTTTTCCTTTTTTCATTCTCCTCCCCCAGGTGTCCAGTACATAGTTGCATATTCCAGTTGTGAGTGCCTCTGGTTGTGCTATGTGGGATGCCACCTCAGCATGGCCTGATGAGTGTACTGCCTGTTCTTTGGCATTGGTCTTAGCAGCATATTTTCAAGTCCCATGTCTGACTGGGCAAGGGAAACAAAAGAAAAAATGAACAAACGGGACTACATCAAACTAAAAGGCTTCTGCACAGCAAAGGAAACCATCAACAAAATGAAAAGACAACCTAACAATTGGGAGAAGATATTTGCAAACCATTTATCAGATAAGGGGTTAATATCCAAAATGTACAAAGAACTCATACAGCTCAACAACAAAAAAACCATCAACCCAATTAACAAATGGGCAAAAGATCTGAACAGAGATTTCTCCAAAGAAGATATACGGATGGCCAATAGGCATATGAAAAGATGCTCAACATCCTTAGCTATCAGGGAAATGCAAATCAAAACTACAATGAGGTATCACCTCACTCTCATCAGAATGGCTATAATTAACAAGACAGGAAACAACAAGTGTTAGAGAGGATGTGGAGAGAAAGTAACCCTTGTTCACTGCTGGTGGGAGTATAAACTGGTGCAGCCACTATGGAAAGCAGTAGGGAGTATCCTCAGAAAATTAAGAATAGATCTACCATATGATCCAGCTATCCGACTGCTGGGTATTTATTCAAAGAAATAGAAAATGCAAAAGCATAAAGATACATGCATCCCTATGTTCATTGCAGCATTATTCACAATAGCCAAGACTTGGAAGCAACCTAGGTGCCCATCAAGGGACGAATGGATAAAGAAGATGTGGTATATACACACAATGAAATACTACTCAGCCATAAGAAATGATGAAATCTGGCCACTTTTGACAACATGGATGGTCCTTGAGGGTATTATGCTGAGTGAAATAAGTCAGAGGGAGGTCAAATACCATATGATCTTACTCATAAGTAGAGGATAAAAACAAGCACAAACAAACACATAGCAATGGAGATTGGATTGGTGGTTACCATAGGGGAAGAGGGGGGATGGCAAAAGGGGTGATTAGGCTCACATGTGAGGGGATGGACTATAATTAGTTTTTGGGTAGTGAACATGATGTAATCTACACAGAATTAAAAATATATTACAATGTACGTCTGAAAGCTATATATTGTTACAACCCAATGTTACTGCAATTAAAAAGATTAAAAATTTTAAAAAAAGAGTGTACTATCTATATTTTCTTCTAGGAGTTTTATAGTTTCGGGTCTTACATTCATGTCTTTAGTCCATTTTGAGTTAATTTTTGTGTATGGTGCAAGATAGTCTACTTTCTTTCTTTTACATGTGGCTGTCCAGCTTTCCCAACACCATTTATTTAAGAGACTTTCCTTTCTCCATTGTATGTTCTTGGCTCCTTTGTCAGAATTTAGCTGTCCATAGATGTGTGGTTTTATTTCTGGGCTTTCAATTCTGTTCCATTGATCTATGTTTCTGTTTTTCTGCCAGTACCATGCTGTTTTGATTACTATAACTTTGTAGTATATTGTGAAGTCAGGCATTGTGTTGCCTCCAGCTTTGTTCTTTTTTCTCAAGATTGCTTTGGCTATTTGGGGTCTTTTGTTGTTCCACATAAATTTTAAGATTCTTCGTTCTGTTTCCATGAAAAGTGTCAACGGGATTCTGATTGGGATTGAACTGAACCTGTAGATTGCTTTCGGTGGTATGGACATTGTAACTATGTTTCTTCTTCCAATCCATGAGCATGGAATATCTTTCCATTTCTTTATGTCTTGTCCAATTTCTTTCAATAATGTCTTACAGTTTTCAGTGTATAGGTCTTTCACCTCTTTGGTTAAATTTATTTCTAGATTCTTCATTCTTTTTGTTGTGAGTGTAAGTGGGATTATATTCTTGACCTCTTTCTGCTAGCTCGTTACTAGTGTATAGAAGTGCAACTGATTTTTGTAGGTTGATTTTGTACCCTGCAAATTTGCTGTAGTTCTTGATTATTTCCAGCAGTTTTCTGATAGATGATTTGGAGTTTTCTACATATAGAATCGTGTCATCTACAAACAGTGAGAGTTTTACTTTTTCCTTTCCAATTTGGATACCTTTTATTTCTTCTTCTTGCCTAATTGCTCTGGCCAAAACCTCTGGTACTATGTTGAATAGGAGTGTGAGAGTGGACACCCTTGTCTTGTTCCTGTTCTCAGAGGGATGGCTTTCAGTTTTTCCCCATTGAGTGTGATGTTGGCTATGGGTTTGTCCTATTTGGTCTTTATTATGTTGAGGTACTTTCCTTCTATACCCATTTTATTGAGATTTTTATTTTTTAAAGATTGGCACCTGGGCTAACAACTGTTGCCAATCTTTTGTTTTTTCTGCTTTATCTCCCCAAACCCCCCCTGTACACAGTTGAATATCTTAGTCGCATGTCCTTCTACTTGTGGGATGTGGGACGCCACCTCAACATGGCCTGATGAGCAGTGCCATGTCCCCGCCCAGGATCTGAACCCTGGGCCGCCGCAGTGCAGCATGTGAACTTAACCACTCGGCCACGGAGCCTGCCCCGAGTTTTTTTTTTTTCATCATAAATGGATTTTGGATCTTGTCAAATGGTTTCTCTGCATCTATTGAGATGATCATATGATTTTTATTCCTCATTTTGTTAATGTGGTATATCACATTGATTGATTTATGAATGTTGAACCATCCCTGCATCCCTGGTATAAATCCCAGTTGATCATGGTGTATGATCCTTTTAATGTATTGCCGTATTCGATTTGCCAATATTTTGTTGAGAATTTTTGTATCTATGTTCATCAGTGATATTGACCCATAATTTTTCTTCTTTGTGTTGTCCTTGTCTGGTTTTGCTTTCAGGGTAATGTTGCCCTTATATAATGTGTTAGGAAGGCTTCTGTCCTCTTCAATTTTTCGGAATAGTTTGAGAAGGAGAGGTATTAACTCTTCTTCGAATGTTTGGTAGAATTCTCCAGAGATGCCATCTGGTCCTGGACTTTTGTTTTTTGGGAGGTTTTTGATTGTTCTTTCTATCTGTTTACTTGTCATTGCTGTATTTAGATTCTCTATTTTTTCTTGATTCAGTTTTGGATGGCTGTATGAGTCTAAGAATTTATCCATGTCTTGTAGGTTATCCCATTTGTTGGCATATAGTCTTTCATAGTATTCTCTTATAGTCCTTTTATATTTCTGTGGTATCCATTGTAATTTCTCCTCTTTAATGTTTAGTTTTATTTATTTGTGCCTTCTCTATTTTTTTCTTAGTGAGTCTGGCTAAGGGTTTGTCAATTTTGCTTATCTCTTCAAAGAACCAGTTTAATTGATCTTTTCTATTGCTCTTTTAGTCTCTATTTCATTAATTTCTGCTCGAATTTTTATTATTTCCTTCCTTCTGCTGACTTTGGGTTTTGCTTGTTCTTCTTTTTGTAGTTCTGTTAGGTGCAGCTTAAGATTACTTATCTGAGATTTTTCTTCTTTGTTGAGGAAGGCCTGTAGTGTTATAAATTTCTCTCTTGGTACGACTTTTGCAGCATCCCATAGGAGTTGGTATGTTATATTTTCATTGTCATTTGTCTCCAGATATTTTTTTATTTCTTATTTGATTTCTTCATTAATCCAATGGTTGTTCACTAGCATGTTGTTTAATCTCTACATGTTTCTGCCTTTCTCAGCTTTTTTCTTGTACTTGATTTCTAGTTTCATAGCATTGTGGTCAGGAAAGACGCTTGATATGATTTCAATCTTCTTAAATTATTGAGACTTTTTTTTTCACAGCATGTGGTCTGTCTTTGAGAATTTTCCATATGCTCTTGAGAATAATGTGTATTCTGCTCTTTTTGGATGGAATGTTCTATAGATATCTATTAAGTCCATCTTGTCCAATATTTCCCTTAAGGCCATTGTTTCCTTGTTGACTTTCCTTCTGGATGATCTATCCCTTGATGTACGTAGGGTGTTGAGGTCTGTTACTGCTATTGTGTTGCTGTCAATTTCTCCCTTTAAGTCTGTTAGTAGTTGCTTCATATACTTCGGTATATAAAGTTGTATATGCTCCTGTGTTAGATGCATCTATGTTCATGATTATTATGTCCTCTTGATGGAATATCTCTTTTATCAATATTTACTGCCCCTTTTCATTTCTCATTGTCTTTTTTATCTTGAAGTCTGCTTTGTCTGATGTAAGTATGGCTATGGCAACACCTGCTTTCTTTTGCTTCCCATTTGCTTGGAAGATTATATTCCATCCCTTTACTCTGACCCTATATTTGTTCATAGAGCTGAGATGTGTTTCCTGGAGGCAGTATATTGTTGGGTCTTGTTTTTTAATTCATCCAGCCATTCTGTGTCTTTTGATTGGAGAACTCAATGCATGTACATTTAGAATAATTATGGATATATGAGAACTTAATACTGCCATTTTACCCTTGTTTTCCAATTGTTCTGTTATTTCTTTTCCATTGTATTTCTGACTGCCAATTCAATTTTGTGGTTTTCTGTGATGGTTTCCTCAGTTTTATCTTTATTTATGATTTGTGACTTTGCTCTGATTTTTTGTTTAGTGGTTACCATGAGGTTTGTATAAAGATCTCATAGGTGAGATAGTCCATTTTCTGATAGCTTCTTATTTTCATCAGCCTAAGCAGATTTCATCCCTTTCCTCTTCCCCTTCTGAATTATTGTTTTCCAAAATTATTCTTTTTTGTGTTTTATGTTTGTGGATACATTGAAGTGTTTATAGTTATTTTTAATGCTTTCTTTCCCTTTATCTATTATGTTATGAAGTGTTTGTGAACCTGTTCTGATAGAGAGCTGCAATTTTCTGATTTTGTCTGTCTATTTGTCTCCTTGTTCAAAGCTTTATAAACCTTTCTCTTTTTGTTTTAGGTAGGAAGAATTCCTTCATCATTTCTTGCAAGGCAGGTCTAGTGGTGCTGAACTCTTTTAGCTTTTGTTTATCTGGGAAAGCTTTTAGTTCTCCATTGTATCTGAACTATAATTTCCCTGGATAGAGCATTCTTGGCTGAAAGTTTTTGTCTTTCCATATTTTGAATATGTCATACCATCCATACCATTCTCTCCTAGCCTGTAAGTCTTCTGCTGAGAAATCCACTGAAAGCCTTTTTAGGTTATTTTCTTTTGCCTTGGTACCCTTAATAATTTTTCTTTGTCATTGACTTTTGCCAGTTTTAATATTATATGCCTTGGAGAAGGTCTTTCTGCATTTATGTAATTAGGAGCTATATTGGCTTCATGTACTTGTAAGTCTAGATCTTTCCCCAGGTTTAGGAAGTTCTCAGGTATTATTTCTTTGACAAGCTTTCTGCTCCTTTCTCCTACTCTTCTCCCTTAGAATACTTATAATCCTTATATTGATTTTCTTGAGTCAGCTATTTCTCAAAGAATTTCTTCATTTTTAAAAAATCTTAGTTCTCACTCCTCCCCTACCTGAAGCATTTCTACATTTCTATCCTCTAATTCACTTATTCTGTCCTCTATAATGTCAGATCTATTTTTTATTGTTTCTAGATTATTTTTTGTCTCATTAATTGTGTTCTTCATCTCCAGAATTTCTGTTTGGTTTTTTTTAGAGCTTCACTCTCTTTGGTGAAGTATTCTTTCTGCTCATTAATTTTATTCCTGAGCTCATGAACTGTCTGTCTGAGTTTTCTTGTAACTCATTGAGTTTCTTTCTGACAACTATTTTGAATTCTCTGTCATTTTGATTGTAAACTTCTGTGACTTCAGGGTTGATTTCTGGAGATGTCGTTTTCTTTCTCCTCTTTAGAGTTACTGTAGTTCTTCATGGTGTTTGATGAATTGATCTTCTCCTGGGGCATTTGTGGTAGTGCCAGATTGCAGATTCCACCTGCCACTGCTGTGGGGAGGGGCAGGAGCTGTGCTTTCTGATCCCACCCCATCTCTTGTAGTTGTGCCTGTAGGCCCTCTCTGCATTTGCATGGGCTGGCCACAGCTGCTTGGTGGGTTGCACTCACATGGGCAGTGCCTCTGCACTCAGCAGGTGGGTCACTGTCACATAGGCAGGGCCACTGTGTTCCGCAGGAGACTGGCTGCTGTTGTGTTAGGTGGGAGGGGTGCTCATGCTTGCGAGTGGCTCAGCTGAGCTGCAGGGGAGCTTTTCTAGGGCTGGGGCTGCTGTGGCATGGTGGGTGCTCCTATGTGCCAGGCTACCACTCTGAAAACGTTTCTGTGCAGTCCTGGCTGCCCCCACTTCCACTTACAGTTGCACTAGGCTGCTATGTGAGGATCTGAGACAGATCGCTGCAACCAGGGAGGGGGAGGGATGCACTCACCTTATTTCGACTGCTTCCTTGGGATCCAGTCCACTCATCTTCAGATGTACGCCTGTGTGGATCTTTCAGTTGTGCTGTTGTGCTGTTTAGGGAATCCTCTGTTGGTTAATGAATGTCTGTTTTGTTGTAACTTGAAGGGGAGAGACAAAGGAAACAACTCACTCTACCATAATGCTGACATCACTCATGAATTACTTATTTTTAAAGAAATCAATTCTTTGTCATCTGTGTTGAAAACATTTTCTCATTTTCTATTTTTCTTGTGGATTTATTTATGGTATGTTTTCCTGAATATGCATATCTTTTAAAAAATATTTATACATATTCAAGAGTATCAGCCATTTGCCTTGGGCTTTTGTGATTTTTATATATCAAGAAAGTCATTTCCCACTCAAAGATAATACCACAAAATATGATTTGTGTGTTCTTCTATACTTTTATGGTTTTATTTTAATATTTAAATTTTGATAAATCTGGAATTTATTCTGTTATAAAGATGGAGATTGGGGTCCACTTTTTTTTCCAAGTGACTATAGAGCTGCCCAACTACATGCATTAAATAATCCATGTTTTCCCAATGGATATGAAATATCATCTTTCATTTCACCCTTGCTTTCTGAGAACAACTATAGGTTCTAAGCTATACAGAAAAGAGTTATCACAGCAGGCCTGAGGTTGCTCTCCTTAGAAAGGCCTGTGTGATAGGTTGGCCCTTGGCTGCTGTCTGGGACCCTAACTTGTAAACAGTTTCATACACTGATATGTAAATTTCCCAAAATGACCAGAATGGCTCATTGTGCTGAAAGCGCTTTTACAGACAATGTAGTTTATGCTGAACAGCTGATTTCGTTTTGGGATTCGACAATTTTGTACCACTGTATGCTGAGTCCTGTGAACCCTTTTACTGAGTCTCCAAACCCGGCATTGGTCTTGGGACCTACAATGCACAGGCTCACCTTACATTTTTCCTGATGTGAGATTTGGTGCCAACTATCTCCCCAAGGTTTCATGATGTGATTTAGTGAAAATAGTACAAGTGACAAAATTCTGGGTTCTGAGAGTACCTTTAAAAATGATTAATGTTGGGAGATAGGATGACACCAGTAACTAATTCTCCCATTGCCTTAGTAACTGAGGGAAAGCTAGAGTTTCTTGGGACTATCCTCTCATACTAATGCTTTCAAATTACCAGGATTAAACCTCTCTAATAAAAAGAAAAATATTGTTTAAATATAAGAATTTTTCAAACTATATGTATGTGTTTATGTATGCTGCTACTGAATTTGATGCTTCATGCTATGCATTATTGTACAAACCATTTTCTCCAGTTACCCTGCTGAACAGAGCTTTAGATATTATCTATGCTTACCCTCAAGGAGCATTTATAATGTATCAGTTATCGCATTTTAGGCCATGAGAGACTAATAAGATTCACCTACAAAGCAAAACCTTGGAGAGTCCGTAGAACAGTGTGATGATTATCGTTTTCTTCTTTCCGTTCTCCTCTTGGTTCATCTTCACTGGAAGCCATCTGGAATCAACTGCATGTTTATTGGTTAGGATGATCTTCCCTGTCCAGCATCATCAGAATAAAGTATTTTGTGTGTTTAAAGTAAGACTTCTCAACTTTCTCCAAAGGACCACAGTTTTAGGGTTCAAGGTCTTAACATCTACAACCACTAATATTTGAACCTATTTAGGCCTTAACACCTACAGCTACTAATATTTGAATGTATTTACAAATTATTCCAATGGTGTCAATGGAGTTTTTTTCTGTTGTGCTTTCTTCTTGTTACATCATTGATAATTTCCTTTCCTAATTAAAAAAAATGTATAATAATTTGCATTTTCCATTATACCTATTCAAAGACTTTTCCTATTTGTCCCCCACCTCAGTTATACATTTCAGTACCATGATATCTCAGGTCGCATTTCTTCACTCTATCCCTAGCCTGTGCTTACTTACTCTTTGTATGTAAGAAATAATTTCCTGACTTGCTGGACCAAAAACCATCAAGAGACATTTCTTCAGAAACACTAGATAGAAAAGTAAAGTTGCACAAAGCAACAGGCATGTTAGGTAAAACAGGCCCTGGCTTCATCGTGTGCTGTTGGAGATAATTAAGCAGTCTGAATTAAACCAGTGACAAAGGAATCTAGGACATTGAAGGATTTCTGACAAACCTTTAACCTAATATCAATTGTTTAAAGGCCCTAGAGAGTACACTTGAATAACTAATAGGAGACGTTGGAGACATTTGTGAGAATTATAATAGAACATTTGAATGTCCATGGAGGCTTTGATAGAGTTGATAAAACTCAAATTGCAAAGAATAAAAAGACAGATGGATTGTAGTACATTTTAGTTACAGTTCCATAAGTATATGTATTATACCGAGTACACTGTTGTTGTTATGTCAGAGTTCTTCATGTAACTATACAGAGTACCAGGAAGTGATTAGAGCAGATCAACACAGGGGTCACCGTGTGCCATGAGGGTTCCTCCAGTTTCCATTTTGAAATAGTGTATGACTCTATATAGACGAGCTCTTCCAATATTACTATTCTATTGTTATCAAGTATTAAATATTGACTCTTCACAAAATATCGCAAAAATAAACTATAATCAAGTTTTTCATAATATCAATTAGACAGTCAGGTAAGAAAAATCTCTGAAACAAGGAGTCAAAATTTCTCCTTTTTATTTTACTATCATTTTCTACCTTTTATTTATTTATTTATTTATTTATTTTTGAGGAAGATTAGCCCTGAGCTAACTACTGCCAATCCTTCTCTTTTTGCTGAGGAAGACTGGCCCTGAGCTAACATCCATGCTCATCTTCTTCTACTTTACACATGGGATGCCTGCCACAGCATGGCTTCTGCCAGGTGGTGCCACGTCCGCACCTGGGATCCGAACCGGCAAACCCCAGGTCATGGAGAAGCAGAATGTGCGCTCTTAACAGCTGCTCCACCGGGCCGGCCTCCTACCTTTTATTTTTAATTAAAAAAAAATCTTTCAAACTTGGTTATTCAGACCTTTCACTGAAGGCTGGGTCTGGAGCCGTTAAGCCTCCTTGGAGAGCCAGCAGCCTCAGAGCAACATTCTAAAAGCTATAAAAACTTTCTCCTAATACTAATTTCCAGGTAGATATCTTTGTCTAGTTATTTCTATTTGGTCTCAAGTGCAGTAGAGTCAATAACTCCAGCTTTATACAATGTTGTTTCTCCAAGGAGGTGATGTGTTGGAAATTTTTTAAAAATTCTCTCTGAAACAGGAAAAATGTTATGCAGAAATGTAAGACAGAGAGAGAGAGAGAGACGGAATATTTCAGTCAACAGAGAACACTTTGGCTGAAATAGTAAAATTAATTCATTATTATTTCTAAGTTCATTGATTTTACCACTTTGGTTTAGTTAAACATAATGCCAACAAATGTGATTATAAAGGATCTACTGCTAAGAGCGTTATGCTGGAGTTTGTAAATATTCACTGGTCAATTTATAGTTGCAGCCCATGTACAAAGATTATACTGCCTGACCAGATGTATACACTTGATACCCATGAATACTGACATTTAAAAATAGAGAGCCCTTTGCAATTACAATGATGGAGTTTTCTATTTCCACTTAAGTGGTTTTAACAACTGTGTGAAGAGGTGCCTTTCCAAGAATGACCAACCATTTTGTAAAATCCCACAATTTCTGAACGCTGAATCCTAGGCTCATCATCTCTTGATACCTTTTGTATAAATTCAAAACATGAATGTACAAAGAGAGTTTTTTGTTTATTGGTTCATTTGTATTGCTTGGTTTTCACTTATAAAGAGAGAAAAATTGATCTGTTTATTTTAAATAGAATTGCTCATTATTAAAATTTTAAATGCTGCAAGTGTAGACACCCAGTTTTCATAACTCTAAATCTTTTACTCATTTGTAGTTTTCCCTTCTCTTAATCCTTCAGAGGAGGTCACTGGAATTATTTCCGTTTCCAGCCCTTTTTCTCTCCCTTCTCCATCTTTGATGAAAGCTGGCCATTGTGAGTGTCTACAGCAAGGCTACACACTAATAAATTCTAAAGGACTTCTGGGCTCATAATCATAATTTTTGTGGTAATGAGTTACCATCGTTGATTTTTGACACATCCAATATACTGTTATGAGGCTGTGGCCATGTAAGAACTTGGGTCTCTATCTGATCACCACAGCCTCCAAATCTTGCAGTTCCTTTCCATCTAGATGAAAGAAAGAAAGAAACTCAAAGGATTCCTTTAACCCTCTGCCTTAGCAGCACCTAGTGACTTTACAGTTTCTGCTCAGAGCTGGTTAACTGTGCCTTTTCACTCTCTAAACAGCCCATCACCTTCAGAGATGAACATCCCTATATCCTCCTTAGAACTCTTGGTGGCTTCTAACTTCTTCCCCTTTCCTTCTCTTCCTTCTTTCCTCCCTCCATCCCTCCCTTCCTTTAGGAGTCTTTTCTGGATCTCCTCTGGACTTGTGACCATTTTTCTCCAGTGTCTAAGGATATGCCCTTTCCTGCCTTCCTTTCTCCCACCACCCTTTTTGGGAACCTACACTCGCTCCATTCATATGTCACATGGTCCAAAGGGATGAAAGCTGATAAAGTGCTACTTTTGAATTCTACAAGCTCAGGTCAGAAAATCATGTCAACTAGACTCAGCAGCCTCACCCACGAGATCCATGACTTTCGATAGGAAATGTCTGGGTAAGATCAACTGGAGAACATTGTAAAATTTACATTTTATTGCATGTCTTCCTTTACACACAACCTCAAAATGGTTGTTTTGAGGTTATATCTCCATTTCTGGTTGTATTTATCTTTTATTAGGGGAAGGAAAAAAGGGACAGGAAGGCAGCTAGGGTTTGGCAATTAAGTGTAATATACTAGGTGATCCCATCCTCTCTCTCTCTGGCACTATTTCAGGCACTGTTTCTCCTCCATACAGCTCTTGCAGGGACCATAGTCTCTGTCATTACTCCCCTGGGTATGCTCCACCATGAGGTACCAGCGATGTCCTCATAGGACCAAAGTCAGGCAATAGTGAATTGATGATGGGGCTGGGGAGGCATCTGTAAAGTGGGGATATGTGATGTTAGAGGAATCCTAAAGCACTATTTCTTGTGCCCAGTGTTTCACAGAATTTAGAGAAATGGATGTTTTAGTTTTTACTCATAATTTGCTCTTCCCTACCAAACATAGGTTCAAGGGGCTCCACCCAGTGTACATTTGAGGAGAGTTGCTATGATGCAGACAAAAATCACTGTTTCTCCCTGAGACTTTATTCTTGGACAAGCTAATCCTACTGACTGTTTGATCTCATAGTTGCTTTTGAGGAGTTGCCTCATACTCCTTGAAATTAGATTGCCATGAGCCAGCCCATTTAGTATACAGTTATGGCCAGGAACACCCAGCCTCCTGCAGAGAAATGGCTTAAATTCCATGACTTTCACAAATAGACTACTCTTGGGATGGTTGGTATCATGAGATGCTGAATCCATGTACCTGTATTTTGAGTGGTTGCCTATATGAGTTGGAGGTTCTTTCCCCCTTGGTGTGCTATTTATGTACGACTATTTAAATGCTTTCATGCCCCCACTTTGTAAAGCATTTCTTGTGCCCAAATTCTTATGTGGCCATATGTCTTAGACTTGCCTCAAAAACCTCTTTTAATAGACAGTCTCTAGGAAGCATGCTGGGTTTAGAGACAGACAGACTCAAATGAAGGAAGGGCTGGTTCATCGGTAATCCTCAGTCGCTAGGATATAAAGCAAGTGCTCATTCAGATATTTGCTGAATGAATCAAAGAATGAATCCAGAAGCAAGTCTCTGTTGTCACATTATTTCAACCTTCCTTGTTCCCGATTCCTCAAAAGTTCTAGCAACTATAAAGACACTTGGGAAAATAACAATTTTTCCCTAGGATAGTTCAACCTGAAGGAGGATGTTGGCTGTTAACAACGTTGGACAGTGAAAAACTGTAGAAGTGCTTTGACCTATGTGGTTGGATGGAGCCACTGAATAAGTTAAGAAATTGCTTAGACAAAAGGAGTTGCGTAAAACTCACATATGCAGCACATTTCAGTGAATAAGAGCTTGGGTCACACTGCCTAAGTTCAAATCCTGGCTCTGCTACTCAGCTTTGTGATGTTAGCTAAGTTACCCAGTCGCACTGTGCCTCAGCTTCTCCACTGGCCATGAGGAGAACATTATATCTATAATTTTGATGAGAGAGGTAAATGAGACAATTCATGAAAAATGCTTGGAAGACTGTTTGGTACATCGTGTGACTCAATTAAGATCGGTAATAATGAAAGTACTTTAATATTATATATTTAATTATAATATAATTTAACATATAATAGTTAATAATATTATTATTATCATGATGATTCTTCCTAGTTGGGAGGTGGAGATGATTGTGAAAGAAAAAATCTCAAGGAATGTTGTAGGGAGATGCCTCATAGGAAAATGTTTTTTATGAGTTCACAGTGGTAATTAGAAACTATCCTCAGGAAGATTAAAGATTATAGACAATATTCAGGCTTCTTCCTCTTTGATAGTAAAAGTCACTCTACATTTTTCTCTCTCTCTTCTAGTATTTTGTCTCTCACCAGCTTTAAGCCATTACCCATCACAAGCTTCACTCCCTTTTTCTTTCTCTTTGACTTGGTTTTTAAGCTCCAGACACGTGGGGTCCACAAAATTTTCCCTGCACCTCTCAAATGAAATGTATGTGGCAGGGGGATCAGGCGGGCTAAAAGTCCAGGCTGAAGGACGTCAGGAGGGCTGACTCATGTAGAGGCATAAGGCTAGGGAGTCAAGGAGTGGACACCAGTGATTGGTATTTTAGGAAATGAGACACAAGGAAGGCTATCCAGAGGACATGACACGAGACCTAGATTGTTTAGGAAACAGTTTATTTCTGTCATGTTTCACATTACCTAATTGGAAGAGCTACCCATACCTATTCACAGCAGAAAGTCAAGCTTCCCCACACGACTCTGCTTATTCAGCATCTAAGCTACTGAGTAAGCATCATCTGTGTACCCGGATGATCACCTAGTGGTGACAAGATCTCAGACTCTGAAGTTTGGGCTCGTTGCCAATTTGCATGTGCGAATGTATATCCTGCTTCCTTTCACTACTGAGCTTGGTTTGAGAGATGAGTGACAAGAGGAGACTTGAATCACTCCTCTGTGTTGAGCTGAACTGTGGTCAGAAGAAACATAGAGTGAGACTGAGCAATAACCATAGGGAGTGCTGTCACCAATGAGGGCAAAACAGGAACTGAGGCAGCCAGCCCCATGTGGCCCATGACAACATGGCGGGTTGCAGAGGGCTGTGCTTCTGTGATACTGGTAATTGTTATTTCAATGACTAAGTACTAACTACAGCAATAACTTGAAAACACCAGTGTACACGACTGTTAGTTTTTATTCTCTGTAGCCTAATTGCAGTTGCATTTTATAGCAAGAAAGAGTGAGAATCAGCCAAATATTATCAATCCAATTGTACACTCTCTAAAACAGCTGAGTTTCATTGTAGGTTATACTTTAAATATACGTCTTTTATAAAATATTTTAAGCGTATTGAAAAGTATAATGGAAAATATCAAAAAAAAAGCAAAGCAGGCTCAAGTTTTCTTAAGAAAGATATAGAAATTTTAAAACATCATTCAATAAAAAATTTTTAAAAGAGTATTGTGTAACCCTTTGTTCTTCACAGTTCTCAGGGTTCAGCAAAAGATACAATATTACAGCACTTTTAAAAAATAAGTGTTAGAGAAATTTTAAAATACTATTCAATAAAAGCTTTAAAGAATACTACGTGTAACCCTTCATTCTTCATGGTTCTTGGGGCTATATGGTTGTGAAAAACCAGCAAAAGATACAACGTGAAAGGGCAAACTGACATATTTTATTAATTCTATGTATATGTTCATGTAGTATTATATGCATCTTGAAGCAAACCAGAGTCAGACAATGTATAAACTGTGGCTTATAAATAGTAAAGCTACATGGAATGCTCAACAAAATTGTTCAGTGGTACTGAATTTCTTCATGATCCTTACAATGCATCTATTACTTTCTTTTATGTTAAACTATTTCTACTAAGAGTTATAAGTTTATATTCCTGCCTCTCTCTTTCTTTTTTTTTAAGTGAGGGAGCTCTTGTTGGCGGTTTCAATGAGCTATACAAAAACATTTTCCAGAGAATAAATTTATCTTGGTTTAAACCTACTGTATCCCTAAGAGCCTGTAATTTGAGGGTGGAAAGGGAAGCTATTATATGCTTTTAAAAGTTTTAAGTTTGCTAGGTATCTATCATGCTTGAAGTGAGAAAAATGAGGAAATAAGGTAATTCACCCATAGATGCCTCATGTCCCTTTCTTTGGCCTCCAGCACATTTCAAACTCTATTGATGGTCTTTCTTAAGACATCTTTGGTTGAAAGTAATATAATCTTCCAAGTAGCCCAAGAAAACAAAAATAAATGAATGAAAAGGAGATTTATTGAAAATATATTTGACAGAATCCAAAGAAATGATGAAGAACCAGACCTCAGGGAGAACAGAGGATCTTCCTAGCTCCACCACTAAATAGTCCTACTCCCAATTCCAAGCCTCTGTTCTTTAGTCTGGATTTTTAAGAGGAAGAATCCAATTGATCCAGCTGGATTTTCTTCCTTGGTCCAATCCACTGGGACCAGGAGGGTGTGGTCACAGAGTCAGAAGAATGGCTGCCAATTACCCTTTCCATGGGGTTTGGTAGGATATTCTCATGGGAAAGGCATTAGGGCTGCACAGACTCCTATAAGGTCCCAGTTGTCCCGACCCCTTCAGAAAGGCTGTATACAGATTGCCATTCACTCAGTTTTCCAGCAATATTTAATAAATACTTGCCAAATGCCTGGCACTATTTTCTACATAGGAGTGGTGGAAACATACTCTGGCACCTTGCCTAATTTTGGCACAGATGGTTTATTATTCTTGAACAACTGACATTAAAGTTTTCCAAGGGGGCCAAGATGCTTTGATGTCTCTACGGCTGATAACCATCCCAAAGGTAACCAGTTTGAATTCCTAGACATTCTCCCACTTGTGTAAAGACAACAACACTACTTTTAATCTGCAACAGGTCGTTTATGTCATGGGACACCTAAATGATAACCAGCTTTGTTTGGTGACAAGACTTCTCAGTATCCGGATTCATATCAAACTCAAGTCTTGCACTCAAAGCCTTAAGCAAACATCTGCTGATTGGTTGACTTGATTGCTTTATCATTTCTTTCTTTCCTTCTTTTTCTTTTTATCCCCAAAGCCCCCCGATATATAGTTGTATATTCTAGTGTTGAGTGCCTCTGGTTGTGCTATGTGGACCCCGCCTCAGCGTGGCCTGATGAGCGGTGCCATGTCCACGCCCAGGATCCAAACCAGTGAAACCCTAGGCTGCTGAAGCAGAGTGTGCGAACTTAACCACTCCGCCACGGGGCCGGCCCCTATCATTTCTAGTAATTAATTAAACCAGGACTCACAAGTGTTCCTCAAGTAAGAGTTAGATTTCAGTTTCAGATAATTATTCCAAATGGCATAAATCACTCTTGTGGCTAAGAAGTTATACAAGATCATACAGGCAGGACTTAAAGACGACCTGTAGGGTTGTTACCTCTACAAGCTTTCTCCAAGGTCTATTTCTCCAAGATCTTTACTGCCTCACAGAAGGCTCTTCAAACCTAGCATTGTTTTAAGAATATCCTTACTCGTTACTTTTTCCTGTTGCTTTGTAGCTGAAATATAAGGGATGTCTTTTTTGTTTCTTCTCCCTGAAGTTCTGGTTTTTCAGGCATGGGGTTGTGTAGACTAGCCACTTTTCTTCATTGCTGCAGTAACCAACACTTAAATGCCAGATTATTTCAGTATCTTCCTGAGGACACAGTCATGTGCAAGGTTAAGTGATGTGAGAATGAAATCATGGTGCATTTCTTACAAAATAGGATAAATTTCAAGAAAATTCCCCAGGGATTCCTCACACTCTGAATAAGAGAGCTAAGTCTGAAAATAGGACTACATAAATTGTACTAGACAAAATCTACTTGATTTCCCTACTGGGTTACTGGTAGAAATTTAATTTCAAATTTTAAAATTCAGGCTGCATGTTTCTAAGGGAAATTTCCTTTGTTCAGGGACAAACAATTAATTATCAATGCTTAGCTCATTGACTAATAGGGAAAGATAGTTTATTGGAGTGCAAATGAATGAGTATGCTGGTGTGAAGGATGAAGAGTGATGACTGTTTGTATTTGTTGCTTGTGTAGTGTATGTAGCCACCCAGACGGAAGGAAGTCTTATTACTCTACAAAGATAGAGGGTTGCAGAAAAAAGGTGCTTTCTTGTGGCTTGTCCTCTGTGGGCAGTATAATTTTGACTAGGATAGTCAGGTTTCATTTAGTTCAGCTATCTTTATATATGGCAGACACACCTAGAGTGACCCCTCAAAGAGCCACTGTGGTGTAATTCCCTCTACCTAAATGTGTGTGGAACCTGTGACTTTCTTCTACCCAATAGAATGCAGCAGAGGTGAAGGAATTTTGCAGATGTAATGAAGGTACCCAATTAGTTTAATTTTATTTAAAAGACTATTTGGGGCTGGCCCAGTGGTGTAGTGGTTAAGTTCACATTCTCCTCTTTGGCGGCCTGGGGTTCGTGGGTTCAGATTCCGGCGCGGACCTATATTCCGCTCATCAGGCAATGCTGTGGCGACATCCCACATACAAAAAAATGGAGGAAGATTGGCACAGACGTTAGCTTGGGGGCAATCTTCCTCAAGCAATAAGAGGAAGGTTGGCAACAGATGCTAGCTCAGGGTCAACCTTTCTCACCAAAAAAAAAGAATATTTATTTTTAGAGCAATTTTTGATTCACAGCAAAATTGAGGTACAGTGATTTCCCATGCAATTCCTGCCCCTACACATGCATAGTCTTTTCCATTATCAACATTCCCCACAAGAGTAGTATATTTGTTTTGATTGATGACCCAACATTGACACATCTTTATCACCCTAGTCTATGGTTTACATTAGGATTCATTCTTGGTGTTGTACTTTCTATGAGTTTGGACAAATGTATAATGACATGCATCCATCATACAGTGAGCTCAGAGACTTGAAGCAGCAAAGACTCTCCTGTCAGCCTTGAAGAAACTAGCCACCATGGGTACCACAGCTTCAAAAAACTGAATTCTACCAACAACCCCATAAGCTTTGAAGAGGATCCCAAGCATCAGATGAGACCCCAGCTGTGGCCAACACATTGACTACAGCCTTGTGAGACCCTGAGCAGAGGACCCAGGAAGCTGTGCCTGGATTCCTGATCCATAGAAACTATGAGGTGATAAACATGTGTTGTTTGAGCCACTACATTTGTGGTTTTTTTGTTACTCAGCAATTGAAAACCAATATGCCGTAGTAACAATATCTGAAAGTTATTTCATGGAGATGGCAAAGAGATATTTCATTTGTGGTTTTCAGAATGACTGAAATGAAGCACCTTAGGAAAATCTATATATGATTTATGTATTGACTATAGAGTAGTTTCTGGTATATTTCCAGATGGTTCTAAGTAAAGACTTATGATTAATCTTGTGTTTCCGGATTTTTGGATTCTTTTGCCAGGCCCTACATTGAATCTTGTCCCAAACTATCTATTCTGGAGTGCCTGCTTTTTGTTTCTCAGAGGACTTACTAGTGATATCGTTCTGATTTTCCTTAGAGTATGGTCTGAATAGTCTTTATCAGCTGATTCCTGAGGAAGACTTTGCTTCTTGTTAGTATGCCTTGGAAAATGCTGACTATTGACTATATAAATTAACCCCAGAATGGTTGTATGTTGCGATAATTATATGGTACTAACCAGAGTGTTTGGATCAAATTTGTTTTGGCGACCTTGTTTTCTTGGGCTAATTTTCTCTGCTGCAATTGGGATTTGTTATATACAGTATCAGGAAGACATTCTTTTTGTAGGGAGAGTAAGTTATTGCATGATTTTGGAGATGAAAATAAAGATTCCACACGTGTATGCATGACACTTCCTGTCTTACTTTGTTAAAACTCATGGGCACAGTGGTTCAGAGAGATTATGGTCTAATTATTTTATTCCCGATATGACTTCATTAGCTTTATTAACTAATAAACTTTGAGCAATTTCATGAATCAGAGAAAGAACTTAAGACATAAGCTGAGCTGGATAACGAAATTTTACTATGCTCATGAAAATATAAGCACGTTTAAATCCCTCTCAAGTAGTTACAGTAATAATGAAAAATTATTTGAAACTCTGTGTTGATGAGTACTCGGACACTTCGCTCATTCAGTTTTATGTGAGTCTCCAAAATGCTTTTCATTAACCTTTTCTTTAGTTTCATAATTTATTTATGTTGGTTTGATTTTTGAGCTAAGGGATCTTCTATGCTCAAGGAAAGAAATCCTTTCTTAATACAGATGCTTCACTAAATTTTTCTTGAAAAGGTACATTTGAATGTAAAACACTGTTTTTTCAGGAGTTTTTCCAAAATGTACATTTGCATCTATTTTTTACATCTAAAATAGATGCAAAAGAAGTGGAAAGTATATTTGCAAGGCTCTCTCCTTCTACTCTGCCAAAAAAAAAAATACTAGTCATATTTCTTAAAGGAAGCAGAGCCCCCTAGTGGATAGAGTTGCAATAATGTTAACTATTTTTTTTCATATAAATTTCTACTGAGTTGAAATTCACATAATATAACCATTTTAAAATTTACAGCTCATAGTATTTAGTGTTCTCACAACGTTGTGCAACCACCGGCTCTCTCTAGTTCCAAAACTTTTAATCACCCCATAAAAACACCCCATAATCATTAAGTAATCTCTCCCTATTCTGCCTTCCCCCACCCCCTAGTAAACTCTGATCTGTATGCTGTCTCCCGGGATTTGCTTATTCTGGATTCATAACAAAAGGAATCATACAATACGTGACCTTTTGTGTCTGGCTTCTTTCATTTAGCATAATATTTTTGAAGTTGTAGTATGTATCAATACTTTACTCATTTTTATTGTTGAATAATATTTCATTGCAGGTATATACCACAATTTGCTTAACTATTCATCCAATGATGGACATTTGGGTTGTTTCCCCCTTTTTGCTGTTAAGATTAATCCTGTTACAAACATTTGTGTACAAGTTTCTGAGTGGATATATGTTTCCATTTTTCTTGGCTAAATACCTAGAGTGGATTTGCTGGGTCATATGGTAATCCTGTTTTAACTTTTTAAGGAAATGCCAAAAAAAAGGCCAACCAAGACACGTCAGAATATGGTTTCCTAAAAAATTGGTATGTTTTGCAAGAGAATGCTTGTCAGTGTGGGAAAATAATGGCAATAGTTATAAACCCACTCTTAGTTCTTTCTAATAATGCCAGTCCTTTATAGAAAGCCTTTCTAGAATTAAGCATAAGGTGATAATCCCTCTTACCCCCTAAAGATTAACTCCAATAATATACTATAATATTTAGCAATGAAAAATATGTATGATGTATTTATGTACATCAAGATGTTTGAGTTGTCCTCTATCACATTTTAATTTCTAAGTAAGTTTCTCCTTTTCTTGAATCCTTTCCATCATAAAGACCATGAGGCTTTTTGTTTTAAACAATAGGAATTCAGATACCAATTACATTAATAATGGAAAAAAACATTGCTCACTTTCAAATCTGCTATTTATAAATCCATAGTAATGTTGAACTTTCGTATATGGAGACTCGAAGTCCAGAGAACTGAAGAAAGTATAGGCTTTAGAATAGGAAGAACAGAATATTATATAAGGAAAGTTCCTGCCTCACAGAAAAGGAAAAACACTTTCTGTTGCTGGCCAGTGGAGAAAAGGATGAGAAAAATTAAGATAAAGGGATCAGATATGAGTGACCTGATTCTTCCCCCCACCTCATAGTTGAAACTAATATTGGTGGTGGTGGCAGGGTCTGGGTGGGTAGACTACCACCATTCAAAGGAAGATTCAAGCAACTCCCAAGCAAGGGGCACATTCTACACTTTTCAGAACATAGCCCAAGAAAGGTACAAGCTGTTTAGAGATGACCCCCATTCGGCATAACCCTGGAGCAGTGTGATGCTGTCATATAGGTATAGGAAGAATCTGAGAGAGCGGCACAATGTCACGTTGTCTGCTTCTAACATGTAAGAGGATCTAGAATTTCTTTGGAGCTCTGACATGAGAGCGGTAGAAAGCAGAGTATGAAAGAGCCAAAACAGTGGGTCAGAGACGTCTGGAGGCATGTGGAGAAGAGGGGATTTGAATCAAGAGGCTGCAGCGTCTCTGTTCACATGAAACCATCTGTGGCCAGCAAATGATTCCTGTTTGTGGCAAAGAGAATAAAAGTCATCATGTAGAGATCATGGGTCTCTGTAAGTCAAATTCTCATTTAATCTTGCTGTTTGGGTTCTTATGGAATGTCCCGTTAGTTAATAAGTTAAATGAAATCTTTGACATGTGTTCATTTTTGATTTGTATGAGAGTCATGGTTTTAGGTGTTTTTTTAAAATTATCATTTTATAGAAGACAATGAATATCACTCTCAAAATACTAAAATAGAAAAAAATCATTACTTTAAAATTCTGTATGTAGTGAAGATATCCTGCAGGATTAGAAATAAAAGAGACACTTTTGGGCAAATTGAACTTCTGAAACTCAATAGAACAAACTGACAGTAAAGGAAATATGAAAAGGACATTTCTTCAGGCAGAAAGAAAAAGATCCATAGGAAAGTAAGGAAATTCAGGCAAGAATAAAAGGCATAAATATTTTGGGAAGTATAAATGCGTATTGACTAACAATAATGTAGTGCAGATTTTAAAACATACATAAAATGAAAATATATGACAATAACGGCACAAAAGATGAAAGAGGAGAAATGAAATAAAAATATTCTCATGTCCTAGCAATGTACAGAAATTGGTAAAAATACTAATTTATTTTAGAATTTAGTAGGTCACAGAACCATGTGGTAATTGTTGGGGTAACTACAAACATAGTAACAAAATGTGTGAAATGGAGTAATACAAATAATCTAAAAGAAGTCATAAATTTAAATCCAAATGTACTGTGTGTGTATGTGTGTGAAAGATTGTCAGACTGGATGCAAAACAAAACTCATCTATATTCAATATTGAATGTGAGATTACAGAAACATTAAAATAATGAAGAAAGATACACCATATAACCACCATCCGAGTGAAGCCATTGTAGGTATAATAATATCAGACAAAGTGACCTTAAGGCCATCATTACTAGAAACTAAGGACCCATGTCATAATGATAAAAAGATCAATCTACTATGAAATGTAGCAATTACAAACTTTAGGCATCTAATATATATCAAATAACCAAATAAAAATCAAAGTATATGGCAAAAGTTAACAGGACTAAAAGGAAAACTGAATTTTTAATGGGAGATTTTTATACACCTGTCTTGGTAAATAATAAAAAAAATAGAAAAAGGAAATCAATAAAGATATAGTTTGAATGACATGATTAATAAGCTTGATCTATTAAACATATATCAAACATTGCATCTACCAACTCAATAATGCACTTCATTTTCAACTACACGCGAAACTTATGTTACATTTGACAGCTACAAAGCATGTCCCATAAAATGTTAAATGATTAAAATTATTCAGAGTGTATTACCTGAAGAAAGAGACATTAAATTAGAAATCAAAACAAATATATCTAGAAAATCCCTCATGTATTTGGAAATTTAGCAATTCTCCTCTAAATTTCTGATAAGATAAGAAGAAATCACAACACAAATTAGAAAATAATTTTAAGCCCTGGCGCAGTGGCCGAGTGGTTAAAGTTCCCCCTCTCTGCTTCACTGGCCCAGGTTTGTGGGTTTGGATCCTGGGTATGGACCTACTCTACTCACCGCCTACCCTGTGGAGGTGTTCCACATACAAAAGAAATAGAAGAAGACGGGCGCAGGTGTTAGCTCAGGGCTAGTCTTCTTCAAGCAAAAAAAGAGGAGGATTGGCAACAGATGTTTGGCTCAGGACGAGCTTCCTCAGCCAAAAGAAAAAAAGGAAAATAATTTTAACTGAATGCTATCAAAATAAAATATAACAAAATTTGTGGATGCTATTAAAGCCATGCTTAGAGAGAAACTTATAGCCTAAGTGCTTTTACTAAAAAAAAAAATAATAATAAAGGCTGAAAGTCAATTTCAGTAATTTAGAAAATGATGGTAAATTAAAACCAAAGAAATAGAAGAAACTATAAATATAAAAGTGAAGAAAATAATAATGAAATAGAAAAGGACGTAAGGTAGAGAAGATGAAAAAAGCCAAAAATTAGTTCTTTGAAAGATCGAATACGTAAAAAGAGAGAAGTCACAAAATACTAATTACAGAAATTGAAAAGGGATCATTACTACAGATCCTACAGAGTTTTAAAAGATAATACAAAATTCTAAACAACTTTATGTGAATAAGCTTGAGATTTTATTTCAAATGGGCAACTTCCCAGAAAAATTAATGTTACAGAAACTCAAACAAGAAGAAACAGCAACTCTGAAGTGTCTTCTATCTATTAAAGAAAATAAATCATAATTAAAAACTTGTACACAAAAAACAACTCAGCCCCAGAAGGGTTCACTAGTTAATTATCCAAATAATTAAGGAAAAGTTCACGCAAATCTTAACCTCTCCCAGAGAACAAAAAAAGAGAAAAACCTTTTTCAACCTCTTTTAAGAGGTTAGCATAAACTTATGATCAAAACATAACTGCATATTTAAAGAAAGAAAAATTATAAGCCAAACTCTTTCACAAACACAGGTGTAAGAATATGAAACAAAATGTTAGAAAACAAAACACGGCAATATATGAAACTAATAATGTAAATGACAAAATTCAATTTAATTCCAGGAAATAACTAAAATTAACATCCTACAATCAATTAATGTTATTTACCACAATATCAAAATAAAGATGAAAAATAATATGATTATCTAAATAAGATGCAATAAAAATTTAGTAAAATTCAGTATCATTAAAAATGTAAAAATTACTAGAAAGTTAAGAACGGAAAGGATCCTCTTTAAGATGATAATGGGGGTCTATTTAAAAAACCTACACTAAACAGCACACTCAATAGTGAATTATTGAAACCTTCCCTGACTCAGATTGAAACAAGACTAACCATTATCATCATGCCTCTTCAATGTTATAGCAGATGTCTAGCTAGTCCAGTGAGGGAAGAAAATGAAAATGGTGGTAGTAGGATTGAAAAGAGGAGAAATCACTGAAATAGAAAACTGAAAAATGTGGAGAAAATCAGCAAACCAAAAGTTAGTATTTTGAATACATTTATAACATTGAAGAACCCCTAGATAAGCTAATTAAGAAAAAAATAAATTACAGATTTTCAATACCAGAAGTGAAAGCAGGATATGACTAGAGATGCCACAGATATTACAAGCATAGTAAGGGAATAATATGAACAATTTATGGAGTAAATTCAGTAACTTAGATGAACAAATTCTTAGAAAAATGCAACTTATCAAAACTGAAAAAAAGGAAGAAAAATTTTAATAGCCCTATATCTGCTAAAGAAATTAATACCTTTGATTAGAAACTCTCACACAAGAAAGACTCAAGTTCCAGATAGCTTTACTAGTGAATTCTATCAATATCAAAGGGAGAAATAATTCAACTCTCACAGAAATTCTTTCAGGAATGAACACTTCCTAACTTGTTTTATGAAGACAGCATTATCCTGATACCCAAAGCTGACAAATTACCCAGAAAGAGCATCAAAAATGAGAGAGAGACATAAAGACACACGGAAGAAAGATTTATAAATTTTACCACATAACCCTCAGGAGTTCCAGATGGGGAGAATAGAAAAATATAGGATGAGAAAATATTTATTATGCTAAAAGCTGAGAATTTTCCTGAAATTTTCTGAACTAAAGATATTAATAAATGTGAATCTTCAAATTACACCAGTATAAATTCTGAGTCAAATTAATAAAAGTAATTTCATCAGTAGACTAAAAAAATTGGAAAACATCAAAATAATTAGAATATAAGGTAATCTCTTAAAATGTGGCTAAAATAAAGCCATTTTGTGGGGAAAAAAAAAGTCTGTAGGTTGCTATCCACAGAACTTACTAATAGAATCCTCATATATTTCAAGAAGGAAACAGAACACAAAATGAAGAAGGAGGCAGAAGGAGCAAATTTGAAGAAAGGAATTAATTAATATGTTAGTCTAAATAAGTATTGCCTATACAAATACGCAATAATAACACTGCTTAATTTATTGGGTGTCAGGTAAGGTAGAATTAAAATAGTAGACAAAAATAAAGAAAGAAGTCGGCAATGATGTGTAATCAGAATGGGAAACTTTATTGTTCCAGATAAGGGTATACTATTGATTACATTTCACTAATTAAGTATGCACGTTAAAATTTAAGAGTAATTACTTATAAAAAGAAGCAAGAGAAAAGCAAGTAAGGAAAGAAGAAAGGAAGATAATGTGTATCTTGTCATGTGCATCTTGTCAACCAGCAGAGATGGGGAAAAGAAAAGAAAATTAACACAAAAGAGGACAAGACAGGAAGGAACAAAGAAAAAACTTGAAAAATCAAAAGCACAAAATAAGGTGACAAAAATAAAATCAAATATATCTGTATATAAAATAAATGTAGGTAGATGAAGATAGGGTATTAACAAAAAATGTCAGATTGATTTTTTTAATTTAGGTTTTTTAAAAAATATAAATTAGGTTTTAAATTAGGTTCTTTTAAAAATATATACTAACATAAGAACACAGACATATTTAAAAATAAAGATGGGAAAATGAGATCTCTATAATAGCGAAAAACTGGCAATGCAGGCTCATTTTTGTCAGATTAAATAAGTACAGATGTATCCAGTTTTACTGCTCATTCTACAGCTCAGGAGCAATTAATCCCGCCTCATTGCCAATAGAATAAATTCCAGACTCTTTAGCTTAACTTTCAAGGTTCTTCACCTCTGGCTACAACCTTCCTTTGGACAATTATGTTCATCTGTGGTCTCGCAGCTCCTATCAAAATGCTGACACGTAGTAGACACTCAAATATTTATTTAGTTCAGATGAAAGGAAATAACATTATCCATGCAACCACTGCAACATTTACATTTACAATGTAATAATTGCATAATGTCCTCTTCCTCTTTTTCATAAGTATTTTTTCTTTAAAAAAGTGAGAAGAGAAATATGCATACATCGTGGATCTAACGTCTGGACAACTAAGCAAAATTTCTTTCCCTCATGCCTCTTCCATCCTCCACCATTCCTGCAGATACTAACAGCAATAGACTTTTTTTCAGAAGATGATTTATGAAGTATCCTCTCCCATTTCTTGTACGACCCTCCTTTCCTCTACTTTCCTCTGTTGTTCTTCCCTCTCCTTTCTTCTCCTCTCCCTTTTCAACCCCTTCTCTCTTCTCAGCCCCTCCCTTCTCTTTGTAAATTGATCTGCATTGTACTGAGCTTAGGAAACTAATGATGATAAGAGGTGCCCAAGAATAGAGAACTTGAGAATGGGAATCTTTCCTCTTTAGATTTGTGACTTGATAATGACAAATGGAAAGCATGTTTTCTGGTGGCCAATGTGAACTGCCTCCCATTGGCCCAGATTAATGATTCTCACCCAACAAGGCATGTAGGATTCACCTGGGGGGCTATTTGATGAATCCATATTGTTTCCTAAACCACCCCACATTCATCTCATGCAGTATGCACTAGGGATGGTTGGGGTGCCACATTGTGGGGGTGAGTGTGTGCGTGTATGTCTGTATAATTTGATAAAGCTCTCTAAACTATTCTGATAGAATTCCCTTTCCACCAACTATGATCCGACAAGAAAACCTCTGATATAAATGGATCAATGTCACACTACAAGATAAACACACCAAAAGCCATCATGTTGGGAGCCTGATTTTGTACATGATGAGTTGTATAATGATTCTCTGAAGGGGACAGGTGGATTTTCTGTAGAGTACTTTTTTTCCCTATTGGGCAAGGATATCCTACCTCACTGGCTCTCAACCTTAGTAAAAATCAGCATCAGGGGGGAGCATTAAAAAAAATTGGATGCTTAAGTCTCATCCCTAGAGATACGAATTGAATTGGTCTCGTCTTGGTCTATGAATGGGCATTTTTTTTCTTCAAGCTTCTCAAGTAATTCTAATATGCAATCAGAACTGATATACATTTCCCAAATTGCTTGCAATTAAATGAGAAAACCAAGTGCGTCGTTTTGGAATTTTGTTTATACATTATAAAAAGTTGAGATCTAAGCTCTCTTAGAATTTTTGCCAAGGAAATTGTAGAAATGAATATAGAGACATTCCATGGACTTGTCACAGGAATAGCAGATTATTAGGGGCAGAAGCGCACAGAGCCATCGCCTACAGACTGTAATAAACAAGACATTTGGTGAGCAGAGAAGAAACAAGAGTGTCCTGAATGAAAAATCCCTGGAAGCCCAAGAAAGGGATGAGAAAGTATTTAGAAATGTAGATCAGGAATACATACAGAAGGAAGTAAAAAGGCAAAGAGAAAAACAAAATAAAATAGTAGGTGCCAGGAAGGAGAAAGGATGCACAACTTAAAATGTTAGTCAATTTTTTATTAATTTTTGTAACTTTCCACTACTCTACTCAATTCCATATCTAGCTTTTTGGCCAATATTAAAACTAGATATCCAGTGCACTCTTTTTAATTAATTTCCATTCCATGAAAAAATTTAAAGATGAATTATTATAGTTAATGCGTATTCTTTATATTTTTTCTGATAGATCATTTTTACATGATAGAAATTTACCTTTAAATGGCATTTCAAAGATAGAATCAAAGACAGAACAATTAAATACAAAAACAAAAGCAAAACCTTTATTCTTTTGGCTTGATTGTAATGTGGTTTACCGTTCTTTGTGGTAATAGCATTTTCCTGCATGCATTTCACCAACACACTACAAGTCAATAGCTTTAGTATAAAGAATCTACATTTATTGTTGCTTGTGAAAGAAACACAAAATGTTTCGCTGTAACTGGTAATATAATTTCACTACCTGGTTTGTGGGGAGAAAAAAAACTTGGATCCTATATCATATCTGATACAGTTCTAAAGCCATATGGGTCAATAAGGATAAGATCTATCTGTGTAAACAGACACTAGAAAAGACTGATGATTTACTGAATATAAAGACTAGGTGGAAACATCTCATTCAAGCAATGCCAAGAATAGCAAGTGATCTTTCCTTAAGCCTCTTTCAGTGATAGGGCATTACTATTTGGAATCAAATAAACGTTGGACTCAGTCTGAGATTCGTTTTACATTGAAATGTGTGCAAAGTTTACAGTACCAATAAAAAAGCAGAAACCTACACTGCATCTTAGTCTTCGTTTCTTATTTCGTGAAGTGCTTTAATTTAAAAGTGCTAGGAACAGAAACTAACAGTAGTGACTGTGACATCAACCTGAAGATACTTTTAATTTCTCATTTTATGTACAAAAGGCTGAAAAATAAAATAAAATGAACTTTTTACAGTATTTATATTTTCTTAGAAAACTCTAACCATATATTTTCAACAGATTTAAGCAGCTTGCAACATGTTTGTACAGTCGGCTTTTCACCATACAGCGTTCAATTAAGATTGGAAGAATAAAAAGCAAGAAGCTCTTCATTGTTTGCTGCGATCTATTGCTTAATGACATGAAGAATGAGGTCTTGATAGAACAATTTGTTTCACTTTACCACTGACATATGGCTTCCCATATTAGACTTCTGAACAGTGGAAGGAGTAAGATACAGCAGCCTAGGCAAGATAAACATGCAGCAGTGACAGCTTCAAACTCTAATGGAACCAATGACATCATATTACCTGTTGAAAGCTTGCAAACTATACTTACTGTGGTACATATTTGATGCAATAAATACTGTGCTTAAGTCATCATTTTTGTTTGCTCAAACATGCACCACTGGGTAGAATTACTATTTACAAAGCAGACTTGTATTTTTTAAATTGACATATACTATGTCAACCTTACCAAGAGCAGAAGATGGCTAAACGATACTGCAGGAAAAAGCAGAAGTAACTTTATAAAGTGGTGGTGGGGAACGCTTTTTGGTCAATTCAGGTTCTTAGAAAGGACTTGATAGGATATTTTTATTTTATGCCAAAGGACACTTATCAAAAATGTTATAATCATGCTACTGGGACACTGAACGACTATGTGATGGTGGGTGTGTCTCTGTGTGTGTATACATATATATGTATATACACGCACATATACATATATACATATATACATGTACGTATAATGGAATATGTAAAAATAAAACAGTTCTTTAACGTTTGTGAATTCTATGGAACATTTACAGGCACATTAAAATTTTTCTGGATGAGACACCTTAAAACATGAATAGCTATTTAAGCACCTCAAAAATCTAAAAACATCCTGAAACAAGAAGTAAACTCTTTCCTTTTGTCATGTGATTTTTTTCACGTGTGAATGAGAAGTGCAGCATGCCTTCATTTAAAATATATCCAGTTATACAATAGGGAAATGTAGAATTCCTACCTTTAATCCCTCTCCCCAAACACAAACCCATTTACAAAAATAGTCACATATAATAGTAAACAACCTGTGAATTAAAAAAAAAAGTGATAAATTCACAGCATACATTTTGTAAAAATATGGCAGGTGTGGCAGTTAACACATAAACAGTGGTGACAATTACCATTATCAAGTGTCACGTGTTGACTTTACATAAAAATTTAACTTCCCTCCCCCCTTTAAGTTGGTTCCTATAGTCTGAGTAGCCATTACGTCTCTGCTCTTCAGCAGTGTCAGCTGGTTGTGAAAACAGAAACCTCCTGGCGATGCTGATTTTCTGGTTTATTGAGTTCCAGTTTGCTGACCAGAGGTCCCTGTCTTGTTATAGGCACTGACCTTAAGTATACATTTGTAAAAACAGTCAGTTTGGCATAGACGTCCTGTGGGAGTCCTGTTGACACTAACACATCACCATCACAGGCTGTAAACAATTGATCACAAAATGGAATATTCTCTGTTTCTTTTTACTTTTTACTTTCCCTGATATCTTTCCCTTTGTCTTCCTTTTCTGATTTGTCTTTTTCAAATTTTTCTTTTTCTGGCTTGGTCACACTATCATAAGAAGGTGGCGAAGTGGTGGAAGGTGTTACATCGGTTTTCTCCGGAGTTGAATTCTCATTTAGTTTATCAATGAGGATATCTTCTTTGATAGGTGTTCCATCACCTTCTTTGACTTTGTCTTTCTTATATATACATGAAACCTTTTTAACTTTTTGCTTCAAGAGGTAGCGTCTATAAGCCCTCTGGATAACAATAGCAGACACCTCCTCTTGTTTGCGTTTCAAAGTGGTTGTGATGGGCTCATAGGAGACTTTGGAGGGATTTGATGCCATGAATCGCTCCTCCATCTGTATTCGAAGGGCATCCATCTCTCCACTCTCACCCAAAACACGCTTTGTAAAGGCAAATAAAATGTCAAGGCAGTGGATCCGGTCCCCACTGACCATGGGCAGGTCCATGGCAATGAGCTGGACTTTGTTTGGTTTTGCTATGAGAAGAGGAGGATCCAGGGCAGCTGCAAAATCAGAGAGCTTGGAGAACTCTATAAACTGAGTGGCATCAGGATCAAACTTCTCCCAAACCTCGTAGAACATCTCAAAGTCATCCTCACTCAGGGGCTCTGCACTTTCCTCAGTAGCAACACTGAAGTTCTCCAGGATGACGGCGATGTACATGTTCACCACAACCAGAAATGATATGATGATGTAACTGACGAAAAAGAAAATCCCAACAGATGGGTTCCCACAGTCTCCCTTAACTGAGCTTCCAGGGTGATCTTTTTCAGGGTCACAATCTGGAGGGCCACTGTTGAGAATAGGTGCTAGCAATCCATCCCAGCCAGCAGAGGTGGTAATTTGGAACAGACAGATCATGCTGTTGCCAAAAGTTTCAAAGTTGAACATGTCATCAATTCCAACTTCCCTTTTAACATAGGCAAAGTTGGACATTCCAAAGATGGCGTAGATGAACATGACCAGGAAGAGCAGGAGGCCGATGTTAAACAATGCAGGGAGGGACATCATCAGAGCAAAGAGCAGCGTGCGGATCCCCTTAGCTCCTTTGATCAGACGGAGGATTCGGCCAATCCTGGCAAGACGGATCACTCGGAACAGGGTCGGGGACACAAAATATTTCTCTATCAGCTCAGCCAGAAACATGCCTATGGAAAACCAAGATACAACAACAAAAATAGTATTACATTTAATAGCAGAAAATAAAAATTTACACTACTAAGATAAACACTAGTTTTATAAAATGTGGACATGAGAATTAGGTTTATATATACATACATACATTTATATACATATATATACATACATAGACACATATACATACACACATACAACCTGCAATATTTGTTCAGCAAAATGAAATGTATGTTTGTTGTTATAACATTAACACCTTTATACTAATTGGTGTTAATGGTCACTTTTGACCATTGAAAGTATCGATGGTCATTTTTCCTAATTCAAGAAAAGCATCTATCAAAAGAACGACTGAATTACTGAAGGCCTAAAGATGTCACAAAGCATATGGTAGCCAAGCATAGAAATGGATTTATATTTCTAAAATATTCGTTCTAGAATTTGGACAAGAACTAATGGATAAAGCATGTGATTTTGGATCATGAACATGAGAGTTCTTATTCTTCAGAGATGGTTGTTATACATTTTATTTGGGAGGTGGCAGAATGGTGTGGAGGAGAGAATCCATGCTTTGGAGACACTCATACTTGGGACTCATTCTGGTCCTTGATTTTATGCATCACTAAATGATGATAATACTTAGGGGTTTTTTGGTATTTTTGTGTGTTTTTTCCTAAGGAAGATTAGCCCTGAGCTAACGTCTGATGCCAATCCTCTCCTTTTTGCTGAGGAAGATTGGCCCTGAGGTAACATCTGTGCCCACCTTCCTCTATTTTATATGCGGGATGCCTGCCACAGCATGGCTTGATAAGTGGTGTGTAGGTCTGCACCCGGGATCGGAACCGGTGAACCCTTGGCCGCTAAAGTGGAGTGCATGAACTTAACCACTACACCAAGGGGTAGGCCCCAATATCTAGATTTTTTGTTTCTGTTAAAATTAATATTTACCGAGTAAATATTACTAGGCATAGTGTTAAGTGCATTTACTTACATAATCTCATTTAATCCTGACAACATTTTACAGAAGTATTCCTTGGAAAACCAGGGATTGGGGAGGTGAGGTAGCTTGCCAAAGGTCAGAGTTGGTAAGTAGTGGATATAGTGAAGCTCCAGACCAGGTCCGTATGACCCCCAAGTCTCATCCTTAATCACTATATTATTGCCACATAGCACTGTCGTGAGGATCAAATGGAATGGCACATTGCTTCAAAATTCTACTTTATCAGAGAAAGTGTATAAATAACGGAATGCTGTGTTTCTCTCTATGTATATGTTCTCTTTCCTGAAATGGGCAGAACCTCATGTTAAATCTCTTACATTTACTTTTAGTGCCTCATTTAATGTTCTGTACGTAAACACTTAATATGCATTGATGATAATGAGTCTGTTTTGAATTTTTGCACAAAATGTCTACTTCTGAAAAAGAATATTACCAACCATAGAAAACTAGCTGAACCCAAAGATAACATGAAGCTTATATGCGTGTGGATATACATAAATACATATACACTCTATTCCAGTTATCTAGGAGATCTTATTTATGGACTATTTGACTACTTCTAATGATTTATATGTGTACATGTGTGAATTGTTTATCAAAACAATACATGTCTATACTTCAGGGGTACGACTGAGTACAGGAGGATTATGCCAAAGTTGAAGTTACTGTCTTCTGAAATGAGACAAGATGATAAATGCAAGCTGAAAGATGTAATTTTTTTTTTTTACACATCATTTCATGCACAGCACGCAATTAGAGAAATGACAAGCTGAACAATGGACGATTAGACTTTTACTTGAAATTTGTGGATGAATGAGAAAGATCAATGGAAAACATTTTCAAAGTTTTAAAACGCAAATTTGCATTAACTTCCTTAATTAAGTAAAAGCACCTCTTCTTACCTACAATGGAGAGAATAACCACCACAAAATCAAAAATATTCCAGCCAATGGTAAAATAGTAATAACGAAGAGAGATTAGTTTCAGCACACATTCTCCAGTGAACAGAACAATAAACACTAGATTAATCCAGTACAAAATGTTTGTCATTTCTTGACTCTGGTCATCAGTTTCCACCATCATGGTGACCATGTTGAGGCAGATGAGGATCATGATGCTGATATCAAAGACTTGTTTGGTTACAAAATCAAAGACCATTCCTTGGAATTTGTTCTGGAACAAAGAATACATAAAACTTCATTTAGAAACTAGAAAAAAAATTCAAGTTCAACTTATCTGATTTCAACAGCAATATGAAAATGCAGCTTTTATAAAAGCACCATGTTTGTTTATACTTGGAAGAAAATTTTGTATATTGGAATATCCAACTCTTTTCAAATGTATTTGCTTTATTTATACTGTTCATAATACCAGATTTTATAAACTGACTCTATGTCAAAAACCACCGATTATGTTCTCAGTGCCCAGAATATCAACATGTGTATGATGGACAGTCGGTAAATAATTGCCACTATAATAAATCTTTGATATCCCACGTGTTGGGTGTGGGTATCAAAATTAACCTTTAAGAGTTAATAAATAAATACTTCTCCAGCTTTTTCTGTCATTTTTTTTCTTGTTTCTGCCTTTATATTCTCTCTCCAAAGCCACAGCATCTTAAATTCTACCTTAAGGTTCAGCTGAGAAGATGTTTTAAAAATTATAGTTTAAGAAAAGGGACATTCGTGGAACAACTGGTGAAATCCAATTAACTTCTGTATTTTATCTAAAGGTATTGTACTAGGTTAATTTCTTAGTTTTGATAACTCATCTATGATTATCTAAGATGTTAAAGTTAGGGAAAGCTGGGTGAAGATTATATGAGCTAACTTTTGTAAGAATAAAATTATCTTTAAAAAGATAATAGTTCATAATTCAGGTATTAAACCTTTGCCCTCTTCAGTTTGGACCTTATTTCCAAGCATTTAGTGGCCTTATGTCTTGCTTATGAAATTAAGTCCTTATCTTATAAACCAGTTCTGCTTTGGACCCCGTTTTGTTCCTTTTTGCCTGTATCTGTTTAGTATTTCAGGCACTCTAGGGCTTGTGCCCTGACTTACTTCTGCTAAGCTGTCCTTCTCTGCCTTCTCAACTAGCACAATTGATGTTCTGTCATCTACATACTTCAGAGTCTGCTTTTCCAGATGGACACGTTTATCGGTTTGGACTCTCTATATTAGTGCTCTGACCTCTCCCTGGTGAGAGACATCCATTACTGCCTACTGAAATTCTTGGACATCAAACACTAACTGTTTGTTACATTTTGCTCTTTTCTCTGAATACATATCTGCTCTGCTAGACTGGACTTCTATTGCTTCAGCTGGATCTGTCCCCCAGAGCCTCCTTCAACCTAATAAATGTGTCTAGTCACAGTTCCAAACCCTCCCTTCTTAGTTTTTATTTACTGCAGTTTACTTTTCCAAGTCTGGTTATGTTCCCCTTATTTCTATCTTTCTGCTATTTCCTACCACTCTTCTACCATATCATTTTATCTTGTTTATTTGTCCCCTCTGTTTAAAACAGACTTCTTCCACTCCTTCGTCTGGTGAATTCTCACTCAGTTTTAAGTTTTAAGCTCTCTGTGCTTTCAGAAAACTTTGTGCTTACATTTGTCATAAAATTGATGACTCTGTATTGCAACTGGGTTGCTCTTATTTAATTTTAATTTTCTCTTCCGTTGTCTGGAGGCTCTGCAAGGACAGAGCAGTGTCATTTTTCTCACAGATATATCACCTAGGGTGTAATAGGTTCAAAACTGCTTGAAAACAGAAAACTGGTGTTTATTTTCCTATCAGCACGATTAATCAAAAGCTCCTTAGATTCCCTGCCTATATAGTTTTCCAGGGGGTCACCTGAATGTACAACTCAAATCCCCAGTCACTGATCACCATCTCCAATTGAAACCCCGGGGTGCAGAATATGCTGGAGGAAGCTATATAACCCTGGAGGCCCTGTCCACCAAAGATTTATGCTCTCTCACCCCGTCTTGGCCCTTGACAACGATTAGCAATCCTTTGTCCCTCACTTGCTCCCAGGATAGTTTCAAACTTCTCAGAAACTTTTCATTCTCTTGCTCTCTATTCTTATTTCTTTTTTGAAAACATTACAGTCAATTGGTGTAAAGAAACTCCTCTGATTCCTTTTGCATATCATATTATCTTGATTTCCACACCTATCTTTTTATATAATACTCCAAATTCCTTAGAGGGCTCAGTCCCTTTTCCTCTATAAATCTAACCTAGACCACACTGTTCCTGAGCCACATTCTGAGCGACTTTATTCTATATTTGTTTTCTCTCTTCAATCTCTTCCCCTCCAGAACTCCTGAATTGCTTCAAACCTAATCTCGCAATCTTAAGAAAATTATTTTACTGTTTCTTCTAAATATTCATTCTCTCTCAGACTGCCCTCCCTTTGATCGATTGTCAAATTCTGCAAACTAGCATCTCCAATTTTCTTTCCATTCATGTCCCTACTTCACAACCTGCATGACACCACTGTTCGTCCAGTGGTGTAAGGCAAAAAGTCATAAGTCCTCTTTGTCACCTCCTTCTTCACTTCTCATATTCAATTAGTAGACAAACCTTTTAATTTCACTCCTGTGATAGCTCACAAATCCATCTGCTTGTGTTCGTCTGCACACCACTCTGATTCAGGCTACCTATCGTCTCTGAAATAGCTCCAAACAAGTCTACGATGCATACACACCACCTCCATCAATACTGGCTGAGTGATCTTCACAAAACCTAAACTGATCAGGTCCCCTTCAATGGTTTCCCATTGATCTAAGGATAAAGACAACTCTTGAACATGGCCTTCAAAGCCTGGAAAAGTCTGGCCCATCCTGACCTCTTCATTCTGAATATGTACCAAATGAATCCCCATTCCCTACACTCCAGGCTCGGTGGCCTTCCTACCTCAGGGTCTACACATATGCATTCCCCTTCTCATAAAGAGTGTTCTTATTCCCACTTTGCCTGTTGATACTTTCTCTCCTTCTTCCATCCTCAGCTCACGCACCACTTCAGTAAAGCCTTCCCTAACTTCCCTGATTAATGAGGCCCCTCCCCATTATCAGCTCTCACGGGCAAATGTATTCTTTCCTTCTTGGATGTTTCCCTTTGTTAGTGTGACTTTCTGCTTACTATTTGCTGTGCCAACTACTCTATGTTGTTTAATATTTAATTCCAAATGCTTAGCATAGTAAATTGTTAATGAATGACTGAATGGATGGATTTCACCAGATCATTTCCTAATTTGCCAAGTTGTTCCTAATAATATTCTAGCTAAGTGCACTGATCTTTTCTCATACATTCCTACTGCTTTCCAGGTAAATCTTTATGTCACCTGATGTAATTAGACAGCCTCTTTTCTTTTGAAATTTTCTCACACACACACACACATACTGCCTTATTGATTAATTTCATTCCCTCATTAACTTACCTTTTCCTACAATGGTGAAGCACCCAAGGCTTCATACTCAGCACATTTTTTTGGGTCTAATTATCTTTCAAAAATGAATCAACGCTTTAGAGCTCAACTGAATTTTGTCTAACAACTCTAAAACCCTTATCTCAGTCTGACATCCCTTAGGACTTAAACCAGTATTTCCAAACGCCTTTACAAGACTTTCATTTATGTTAGTGGAACCGATAATTTCACAAAACATCAACTGTTTTAGATTCTCTATTATTTATATGTCCTCCCTCTTTTCCTATATTTTATAGCTGCCTCATCCCGTTGAATCTTCTTATTGGCTCATTTATCTCCTGTTTTCCGGTCCTATTGGCATGATCCCATATTATGGACTCATCTTCTTGTGCATAAGGGTTCATCTTCTTGTCTAAGGCTCAGCATTATCTTGTCTCTAATATCTTCTCATACCAATCTCTAAAATCTCCTTTTCTTCACATTACTATACTGTTCTCTTAGCTACATTATACTTGCATTGTTTAATTAAGATTAATTTCTGCAGATTCATAGTGGTAACTTTAACTCATTTAACCCAGAAAACCTTGTGTTTACTACTCACTAACTCAAATATGTGCCAAATATTTCTGTGGCCTTGGAGTATACAATTTCTTTTATAGGGAATGTACTCTGCGTTTCTTTCCATCGATTCACATTGTATTATTTCTCAAAGACTAGGCTCAACTTAACATTCATTATGTTTTATCCAATGTAGCTATCTACTTTCTTTGAGCTTTGGCTGAGTTACAAACTGAACATGAGCACGGCCAGTTTTATATTGTTACTAATGATTTCACAAAGTCTTGATTCCTGGGGAACACTGGATTGCCTTGCACCATGTATACCTTGGGGGAGGAGTTCTGAGACTTAATATCTGAGCTGTTCCTCCAGGAGTGCTGGAAGAATTCAGAGACTCTCCTGACAACAATTCCCTTCAGCAACCAACAGAACCAGAAGCCACTGGCAAATATACAACTGGAACAACCATAGAAAGTCATAAAAAGAATGATGTCATCTGATCTACGGGCAAGATGCTAGGAGGAAATATGAGGTTTTATTAAAACCAAAAACCCCCAAAGAACTATGACCTGGTTCATTATTGATCCCATTCTATCTGCAGAGTTGGACAGAAAATGGGACTTATTTGAGATGTACCAATTATTCTGATCGTCCCCACTGCACTCTGAGAACATTCAGTATTTCCACATATGTATGTATGGATATGTTTTCTTCTCTACATTAGAAGCTCCTCAGTGACTTCAATCTTATGTAATACTATAGGCATATAAGTGTGAAAATTTTCATTTATATATATTTTATATCTTTATATATAAAATATAGTACATAGTTGATATATATATATATAAAATATGTATACTTAGGCTATCTAAGATAGCTAGTCACATTGCTAAGGTAAAAACTTTGTTTTGCAAATTCACAAAAATACTAGTATCTAGCAATTTGGGCTATGAAAGTGATAGATAACATAGGTTTTATTGGTGATGAAAGTATGTTATTCTTACAGCAGGTCGAGGTATGGGTTTTTGTGGTTTCTTTGAACCCAGTTTTTTCATTGCATTGTAGTATTTCTTCTGTTCTTCTGTCATAAAAATGTCTTGACCTCCAAAGTAAAGAAATAAAAGCAAAACTCGTTAAAATCATGTTCTTTGCTAGCTATAAAACTCACCTTAGTAATTGTGCGAAAATTGGCTCCCACGTTTTATTCTAATGTTGCTAATGTCTGTATTTATGGAGATGCATATACTCAATACATAAATTATGCCATATTAATCACGTTTCTACACTAAAAATAAAAACACATGCTATCTGAATTATCAAATACCTAAAAACATATAAACAATTAAGTCTCTCAAAATAATCTCTGAATTATATATTTTTTCTTTTTGGTGATTGCATTTTGGAGCCAAAATAAAACAGTGTGACATTTTTAGTTCACATTTTAGAGTAAAGATGAAGTTTTAGTATACTTATCTTCTTTTTCTGTTGATTGAAGTTATCGATGATGACACCAATGAAGAGATTCAGAGTAAAGAAGGAACCAAAAATAATAAAGATGACAAAATAAAGATACATGTACAGATTGTCTTCATACTTGGGTTGTAATTCTACCTACAAAATACGAAGAATGATAACTATTAGAACAAATACTTGTTTTATAAAAATGGCAGTGAATGCTCACTTCTCAAATCACGTCTTAATTGCTGGGAAGGAAAAAAGTAAACATTAAACAGATTTTATGACACATAAATCTAACATATTTATTAAGAGTCCTGCAAGATTATTCACTGACTTTAGAAAATGAAACTACTCATAAAAAAGTCTGAATAATTAAAATTAATTTCACCTAATAAATACCCAGATTATAAACACACTTTCCTTTATAAATGAAGACTCAAACAGGGCATTCAAAGTGAGGATTTCCTCTTTCCCCAGAAAAGATGCTAGAGTCACACCATTCTATGCTACAATGTTTAAGATTTACTCCTCTAAGTCAGTTCCTCATCCATAAAATGGAAATAATAGAACCTAAACCTCATTGTAGTTGGGAAGGTTATATGTATCAAGGTATGAAAAGTGCTTGAAAACAGTGCTCGGCCAATTATAAGAGCTAAGTATAAAGGTTTGACTCCTATTGCACATCTCTTTTGGTAGGTTACAAGCATTATTGTATCTGTGGATATAGGTACATGGCTAGGATCTTTCCTTTCTGAAAATGAGTCTATTGATTCATTCTACTCAGGCCTTTGGCACTGTTTCTGCAACAATGATACACTCTCTTGTCCAGCACACTTTCGGTTAAAAAAAAAAGTGTGCTAATTGGTTTGAGCTTTGGCTGTAACCTACAGTTCAGGTTTCACAGGATATTGTTCTAATCAACTCAGTTAACCTGTCATAAGTAGCAATGGATGCACGTAATGACCCCGAATGTCGTGAAGTCAATTTAGAGGGTCAGGGCTAACATGACTTTTTTTTTCTAACAAAATAGAGTAAAATAGAAAACATTGGAAATATTGTAAAAGTACCTATTCTTTGATGAGACTTTTATTTCATTTCTGTGTGTGTGTGTTGGACAGTGATATAAAATGATATTTTTAAATGTTTTTAAATTAAATATAATACATACAGAAAAGTGTACAACACCTAAGTGTAAAATATACCAAATTGTTATAAAGTGACTCTCACAACCCAGGACATTGTCAGGACCTCAAAAACCCTTGCTGTATTCTTCCAAACATAAATTTTACCATTTCTGTTGCAGGCAATCATCCTGACTTTTCTAAGAATTTTGTCCTTACTTTTTCTTTAGAGTTAACAACTAAGTGTGCATTCTTAAACAATAAGGTAACTTGTGTCTACATTTGGACTAGTAGACAGATTTATTACAATTCTGTTATATTTTTAAGACTCACCCATATTACTGGGTAGACTGTATTCATATATCATTTTCATCACTGCTTCATATTCAATTATTTGTCCATTTTTGCTACTTTTGAGTTGTTTCTAGTTTTTTGCTAGTGCAAAAAAAGTTACATTCATTCTTATACAAAGATTTGCCTATACCTGTGCACAAGTTTCAGCAGGCTATATAAAAATGAAATCTCAGGGGGAAAAGAATATTTTTTACTTTATTGAATAATGTGATAATGCCCAACTTTTTTAAAGGAATATTTATCCATTTTTTCCCCACCAGCATAGTAGAAGAGTTCTTATTGCTGTTTATCCTTGGAAGCACTTAATGTTGTCAGACTCTTAATATTACCAGTGAGGTAGGTTTATAGGTGATAACTTATTTTTGTTTAAATTTGCATTTCTCTGTTGATTAATGAGAGTAACAGTCAGCAAATTTTCATAATTTTAGTGGCCAATTGACTCTATCTTTTGTAAAGTGCTTGAATGTCAAGGAGTTATGTATCAGACAGTGTATGCTAAATTATTAAGGAAGAAACTGAAAGTAACTTTCCTGTCATTTAAGTTATTGATAGGGAAGGTGGAAGGAATTTTAAACAAATTAATCAAATTGGTAGGAAACTGCTGTAGAAAGTAGTCATGAGCCCATTGTTTGTGGCCAGGGTTCAAAAACATGTTCTACCACTTAACACATTAAGCCCCCCTTTCCTCCAATGGTAAAATGCAGTTAATATCAACTATGTGATAAGGTTATTATTTAGGATTAAATGAGATAATGTAAGAAATCCCTTAGCAGAGTGAGTGGTAATAAATCATAAAATCTTTATTATTATTCAAAAAGCTCATAAGTGGGATTCCTGATAGGGCTTGCAGAGTTACAATGCAGGGTGTTTAGCTCTTGTGCTCTCTCTCTCTCTTCTTTTAATAAATTGCAAAAAAAAACCCCAACTCAGGAATTCTTTCTGAGTTAACACCTGGTTATTAGTGTTAGGGCAATAACATTTGAGCTCAATTACTATGCTCTGGCAATATACCAGAAGCCAATCTTTATTTTTCAAAATGTGACTTCCTCCCTCATTGTGAAGTAATGAGAAATTAATGGAAACTGTACAAAAAAATTCCAAAGTACTGATGTGTATAAGGTAGATTGTTAAAGCTCCTTTCCTCTACCACACACTCTCACTTCCCAGAGAGAAACACTATTAAGGTTTTGTTTTGTTTTGTTTCCTGTTTGGTTTTTCCTCCATTAGTCAGATCCTTCCTATTACAAGGAAGATAAGAAGCTGGAAGAAATCTGTGACACATGAAAAAAGTGCCTGTGAGGACTTCTAATGCACAAATGGCCAGAATTATCAGAGCCAAAAATAAAATGTCTCATTTTGAAAACACTCAACAAATTTCTACATGCCAGGTGCCACACTAGATACTAGAATAGAGATGTTAAAAGATTCACAGTGAGTAGAGAAAAACATTCAAATCAAATTTTGGAAGAAATAATATATGGTTGAATATTTTATTTTTGTAATACCGATGTGCTCTATAAATTGGCCAATAGCTTTATTTTATTGACGTTATCACTAAATTATAACAGTGTGGAAATATTCACTGGATCAAATTAAACAATTTTCCCTCTAAATAGACTTACATTTCGTGAATCGACAGCTGCATACATGATGTCCATCCATCCCTTAAATGTGGCCTGTAAAAAAGTCACATTATTTAATTTCTTTTTCTCCCACAAATTATAATTTTAGAAAAGAAATTAAGTATCAGATTAATTGACCAAGATCCATTCCAAAATCAGGTATGTGAAATAGTTTGGGGTTGAGGCCAGCCCAGTCACATAGTGGTTAAGTTTGCGCTCTCTGCTTCGGTGGCCTGGGGTTTGCAGGTTCAGATCCCAGGCACAGACCTACACACTGCTCAACAAGCCATGCTGTGGCAGCATCCCACATACAAAAGAGAGGAAGATGGGCATAGATGTTAGGTCAGGGACAATCTTCCTCACCAAAAAATGATAAATAAAATAAAAAAATAGTTTAGGGTTAATATTTAAACTCTTTGGGCAAAGTTTTATGATACATGAATTGAAAATACTTCAACTTTATATTCCTTATAACATTTTTTATGTATCTTTAACATCTATAATTAAATCATGATAAATGATAACAGTATGCTATCATCAAAGCAATTAACAACCTTGACTCTGTCATGCCTATAAGAATATACCATGAAATTTGATGAAACAATTTCATGTATACAGTACTAGCACCAGACAAGGTGAAAACTATGCTGCATTGTTTGATCTTAATGCCTTCTTTTGTACTTATTCTTTTCTAAATGATATCACCAATCACCAATCATGATGGTTGTTCTTGAAAATCTCCTCAATATTGTTGAACAAACTGTTTTGAGGCAGTTATTCTATGAGAAGAAGCAGTTTCTTAATTGGAAAACAAAAATTATATTCAACTGCAATTTATTCTATTAAATATTTATTTTTTGTTATGTGGACATAGCAATCCTGAAAACAAAATTCTTGCACGTTTTTCAGGTCCTTAGTGCCTCAGGCTCTGTCCTTCCCCCTAATATTCATCCACTGTTGGGTATTGAGTAGGAGGGTTATCTCAGGGAGCATGTGGATATGACTGAGTGGGCAGTTGAGGAGCCGAATGGATTTTTATGAATTTATAGCAGACGTAATAGTTTGGGTTGGAGGTTTTTCATTTGCAAGGGAGCAAGCTCCCTATCTGAAAGTGTTCACCCAGCAGGCAGAAAGATGAGAATTGGGGTTGGAGTCTGAGCTAGGGGTATAAAGGTGGGGAGTTCGGGTTATGGTGATGGTGAAGGTTGGTAAGTGGAGACATGATGAGGGATTAAATATTGTCTGGTTGCTGAGAAGGAGTATAGAAATCTACCATGTGCCCCCCTGCCCTCCGAAACACACACATCTTTCCAACCCGACCCTGGGGTCAGTGCCTCTACTTTGCTTAGAGTAGGAATGAAGGAACACAGTGGAAACCTACATAGAAGTCTTAGAAACAATGGACTGTTGCTGGAATACCTAATACATGATCCGGGAGACTATAAACTTTGTAGAACTGTCTAGTGTCTAACGCGGTGCTGAAAGATAGTTCAGCAATGACTGAGGAAGAATCTAGGCAGATGGGCCAGAGGAAGCATGTATTTGCAAATAGTGAGAAAGAAGAACTTGAGACTCATTTCAATAATACATCACAGAGAATAATAAAGTGGGCACTTACTACTTGAAGCAGAGAAAGATATCCGAGTCCCACATTATCAAAGTTTACTTTCACATTTTTCCACCTGGCAGTCTGATTGCTCTCTATGAGGGCTTTGCACTCGCTGTAGTTGTTGACCACGCTTACGTCAAACATTTCTCCGGTGGTGTAGTTAATACAGTGATAAAACTTGCCCGCAAAGAGATTCACTCCCATGATACTGAATATCAGCCAAAAGATCAGACAAACCAGAAGCACGTTCATTATGGATGGAATGGCTCCTAAGAGAGCGTTGACAACAACCTGGCACAGAAACGCAAAGGAAAAAGAAGTGAAAAGTCAGCAACAAATATTTATTTATTTTTACCTATTTTTAAACACTATAAAAACAACAGTCAAATGATAGAAAATATATATCTATTCTTAAATTAAATATTGGGCACAAACCAATCTCTGGTAGCTCCAACTAAGAATTTTACAATTATACTTAAGAAGGATGTATAAAAATAAATTTTATATTAAGGAATATTTTCTCAAGAGGTAAGGATATACATGCAGCAAATTTTCATTAATGAATGGAACTAATTGTAAATGCAAAGATTGGCTAAGAATACAAATAGTGACATGACTATAGAAGTCATGTTACCATGTGCACATTACAATTTTTTTAAATCATGCAAACAACACAATCTGCTATTTAAAATTTGAGAATAAAAGAGAACACTTGGGGATCTGTTTCCAAGATGAAAGGGAATACTGATGATAATTATTCTGAGAAAGCAAATGTCAACCAGGACGGTCCTAAGCAATGTAGTATAGGGTCAATGTACGTACAAAAGATCCTCAGCAAAGAGACTGGAGCTTGGAGACTGCACATGTGATGAAGAGAAAAGGGTTTGCAAGTCTGGAGATCTGTATTCAGTCCCTATCACAAATGAGCTGTGCGCCTTTGGGCAAGTTATTTAACTTTTCTGGCCCTAAAAGTCCTCCTTTGTGGAATCCCTTTCAGAAGAAAATTCTCAAATTATAAATTGAGAGATTACAATAATCAAAACATAGGCTTGGCTATGAGTGGCTTTGTTTTCAGAAAATAGGGCGATCTGAGTCCCAGGGTTTTGCTTGATGGCTTGGTTACTCGAAGTTTTCTCAATTAACCAGGGCTTCTAGGGGACTTTTTCAGGACATTTCTTAATTATCCCTGAAGTTGATATTTAGCTAAATTTCTTGCTCTGTACAAACACACCTAAACCACATCAGAAAGAAACTTTATCGATGAGTAGACATTGAAAATATGAGAAATACGTTAGCTTTCTTCAAACCCCTTATGGGATAAAAAGCATATACACATGCATCCATACGTACATATAAATATATGAGCAATGATATCTTACAGCAACAATACCAAATGGGTACTTGGCAAAAGGCACAATTCAGCTGTAAATTGATACCTGCAGCCTATTCAGTGAAGGATAACATTTTAACGTATTTTTAAAGGAAAGTAAGTTTTAACGAACTTATAACAGTGTTAAGTTACTACTAGAATTTCAAGTCTCTTTGATAATTCAGAGGTGCTTTTAGATTTGACACTGCACTTTTGAGTTCACCACAAGGAATGCTCCACAATGCAAATGTGAGCCGGCCCTGGTTAATAGAGTTCTGATTGGAAAAAAAAAAAAAAAAAAAGCCGAATTTCAAAGAAACAATACATGTGTTTTCCAAGAGTGTCAGATCTATTGAAGGACTAGGAATTTAGGTTCTTACATAGGCAAATTCCATATAGAAAATATGAAAATTATTCTAGTACTGAAAGTTTGAATCTCTCTTTTTTTAAATTAAACCTACTACTGCAAAAACAGTGATTTTAAATTGGGAAAGTGAAAAGAATTTAACAGCTAACAATTCCTTTTTGGCAACCATTTGCACACGCACCTACACACACCGTTCATTTCTGGTTGTGTTTGCAACATTTAGAGAAAGTCCTAAGTAACTATTTTCAAATGTCACAAGAAGTATCATTTTCCAAAAGTTCCTTTTGAATAGCTACATCCATTGAGACAGGATCATCATTTCCTCGGTGCTGAGGGTATGTGGTCTCAGGTTTTGTGCCCCAGGGGGTGACAAATGGCAGTACACATTCCTCCCTGTTCCTTTGTACCACCTTTCTAAATGAACGTTAGATTTCCAGTTGACCTACTTTTTAGCTATCTCAGCCTGTGTTTGAAAGCTAAAAGGCCAGATTCAGACTTTAAAAGGCTCAAAACACATCATATGGAGCAGCGAAGAAATGATGAAGAACAATTTGGTGGTTTTTAATTACAGTGACTGGGATTTCCTGCACATTTATAAGTGGAATGAACATCGCTAATCTTAACTCACGTCAGAAGCCTACACAACATGACAGAGATTTCCCACTGAGTGAAAAATCTAGTTAGAAGCAATCCAATTGCTTCTAATTAGAAGCAATCACTCAGGCATCATATTCTGTGAGGTCTCCAACAGTTTCAAGTGTATGGATGTCTGACAAATATTATTGATTGATTGGTTACGTCAGTATGAACGTTGAAGACACAGATTCTCCATGGATTTGTCATTTCTAAGGTACACAATGTCAATCTGTTCTCAATTATGATTCTAACAAACTCTAAAGCATTTGGTCTTACCCTCATTCCTTCAAACCGGGATAAGGCTCTCAGTGGCCTCAGAGCTCTTAGTGTTCTGAGGGATTTGATGGCACCGAGTTCTGAGTAACCCAAGGCATTCGCTGTTAAGCTAACCAATGAGACCTATACAGAAAAAGCAACACGATTTTCTTATTTACAGACAAAAACGCTTACACAGTTCAACCTTGCTCGAGGCAAGAAACCAGCAGTTTTCAAACTTTAGTGAGTATCAAAATCACCCTGAGGGCTTGTTGAAAGCACAGATTGCTGGCAGAGTTCAGTAGGTTTGGTGTAGGGTCTGAGAATTTGCATTTCTTCAAGTTCCCAGGTGCCCTAATGATACCGGTCTGTGAGTCACCTTGAGAACCACTGTTATAAATTCATGAAAAAGAAGAAAATATACATGTTCTCTTTTCAAGATTCTTGACAGAAAAAGAATGACACAGATATGTAATCTTTATCTACAGATCTGTAAAACTTGATCACTTCTCATATTATTTAGCAGACCTGAAAGGGAAATTAAAACTTCGTACAAGTATACAGCTACGCAAACCACAGGTGAACCAGAACAAAAATACACTCAGAAAGATCCAGGCCTCTCCACGGTGGCTTTGTCTTTCTGTAAATTTCAGTGTGAGGGTATAAAATTAATAATTAGGTCAAATTAAAATAACTAACTAAAAAGAAGTTGAGATTTTAGTATAACTAATTAGAAATTGCTGGAACAATGTTTTCTTTAGTCATTTATATAGATGACTAATGTAGATGATAAAAGTTCTAAAATCTCAGCTAGAAAGGAAAAAACAACAGTCATAGGTGGCACAGAAATGTCTGCTCTCCTCTGAAAATACATAGAAAACTTATTAAAATTATGTAAGCAAAGAAAAGACATTTTCTCCTGTAGTATACCTGAATTTCAAAAGCAGATGAATGAAAACAGATGTGTAATATAGCTTTTAAGAGTATGGTGTTAATGGATATTTGAAAAATATATTTTTTAAGAAAAATAAGTGAAGTGCATAGAAAATTTTCACAACAAAACTTGACTTAATTGAACTAATTTTGCACATATAATCTGAAAGAGTGAAACCTGTAAATTTGGAAAAATTGGAACTATAAAAATTTATCTTAAGTGGTTTATATATTTTTCCTAAAATCTAAACTTTTAGGCTTTATAAGTCCCATCTTCACAGACAATTGGATAATAAAGTTACTGAATTATCATTTATTGTGAAGATTTTCTGTATATAAATATGAGGACCTGCAGTACTTTTCTTCTCTGCAGACAGAACCAAAAACAGAAAGGCATAAATTAAAGGATGAAAGAAAAAAGTTAGACATGAGAAAAAATTCTGAACAGGGCAACATTGATTGGCTAATTAAAAGAAGTGGTAAAATATTCAATTTTATATGACTTGTGTAGCTAAATGTGAAAAGGAGATGCATTTAGGCCTTCTCTTTCTGGAGTAACCTCCTAATTAGCCTTTTGGCCTCTAAATAATCCCCTTTCTATTCTCTCATTCACACCTCCACCAAATTTCTCTGCCTAAAAGAGTGAACTTTTCTCGTCACTCTCCATAGATAATTCCTCAATGGCTTCTTCTTTATTAACTCGAGTCTAAATCTCTTTGGATGGCCTCCCAGCTTCTTCAAACTCTTCTCCAACTTGTCTTTCTTACCTTATCATCCAATTACAAAACGTCTTCCCTCACCTTGTGGCACTGTGCTTACCCTGTAGGACTACTTGTTTCTAGAACAGGCCCTGCTTTGCTTTCATCAGTGTCTTAATGCTTTGGTGTCCCTCCCCTCCTCTCTATCTGCTAACACTCTCACCCCTCAAACTCTAGCTCACACTGCACCGCTTTCACGAAGCCCTTCCTCCTCCCTCAGTGAAGTCAGTGGCTCTCAGTACAGATGTCCTCATCTCAGTGCATATATATCTGTCCTCACTATTCAACTGTAAGCTCCCACAGGCCCAGAAAAATGTTCATATTTGTATCTCCCATAACAAAATGGATGGTAAACAAATATATTTGATAGAAAGCAAAGCATTGATTAGTTTACTATATTATCATAGCAGTTTTCTTAAATCTAAGAAGGTAAACACCAGGATATGCTGGTACAGATAGCCACCGACTTTCAAAAGCTCACGTTATGCCACTTTGCATTTATGAAAGACATACATTAGTATCTGTTTTCACTAAATGAAAGAAATCTGAAGAGGATTTTCACTTCTACAAAAAAAAGCAAAAATAGCGTTCAGTGTTTGTTTTGCAGAGAGCCATTATGCAGGCTGTGTATTTATCATATCATTCCTGCTCTTACTATATCTTAGCGTAATTTTAGCTTTTATGTGTTATTTGGTATGATTTGGTAGGCTATTTTGGGGGATCTGAGAATGCTCAAAAATTCTCCCATTTATGGGGCTGGCCTGGTGGTGTAGTGGTTAAGTTTGCATGCTCTGCTTTGCTGGCCAAGGATTTTTGGCTTTGGATCCCAGGCACAGACCTACACACCGCTCATCAGGCCATGCTGTGACGGTGTCCCACATACAAAAAAAATAGAGGAAGACTGGCACAGATGTTAGCTCAGGGCCAGTATTCCTCGCACACACACAAAATTTTCCCATATAAATTAATGATAATTGCTTCTTCCTTTAATGCCATTTCAGCTTAACAAAAGATTTCATGGAACCCTCTACTTTCAGATAGTGGGGAAAGCCTGTAATATGCGCATCAGCTGCCAGACAACTAGATTTCTCATAAGAATTTCTTTGTATTCAGGTAGTATTGGCTTAATACCTTTATTATTACATAGCTATATTAAATATCAGATATTTTTATTATAAAATTACCAATGTATCATAACCACATACAGAAAATAAAGAGAAAAAGTATCATACACAATCTCATCATACAAATAAAAGAATGGTTATTCTTGGTATGTTTTTCCATTGTTTGTAATATCCAAAGACATTATTCTTAAGTATTACTTATTGTATCATATTTTTGCTGTAAAACTTTTGATGTAATTCTGGGTGTAGCTTTATATGTTATATTTAACAGTAGATTTGCTTTGGGCAGATTAGAAAAAAACTAAAATTTCTTATATTCTCTTAAATTCAAACAACTCTCTTTGTCTTATAAACTTTTTCTTCTGTTTGGTGATTAGAAAGCTCACACTGGATTAAAAGTTGATATGTCTTTTCACCTCAAACTGTGAAAAATAATCTTCTCCATGAAGGGGTCCACCTTTTTTCTTTTGCTAGCATAAAATGTAAATTTTATATATCAAAAAGTCTTTAATTGCCAAGAAACTATTACAATCAACAGAATATTATCTTTAAAATGCACTATTTAACGCATTGTACTTTCCTGCCACTTCCAGTATCTTCCCCATCTCTATTGACTGTAAGCACCATCCTGTCCTCTCTCCCCACACCCCCAGCCTCTGTCCCCACTGGCTCACCTAGTCTTTTCTAAACAAAAGGCTTTTAAGTTCCTTTCTTTCCATTCTGAATGAACTACTAACTTAAAAGGGATTTAACAAGTAAATCTTGGGGCCAGCCTGGTGGCATAGTGGTTAAGTTCAGTGCACCCCACTTCAGGAGCTTGGGTTTGCAGATTTGGATTCTGAGCATAGGCGTGCACCACTCATCAAGCTATGCTGTGGCAGCAACCCTCCTATAAAATAGAGGAAGAATGGCACAAATGTTAGCTCAGGGCCAATTCCTCAAACAAAAAGAGGAGGATTTGCAACAGAGTTTAGGTCAGGGCCAATCTTCCTCATAAAGAAAAAAAAAGATGTAAATCTCCAAAACTAAAGAAAAATGATTTTTAAATTTTTTGTTCAGTTAAGATCTTATATTCGTGAATAAAAGGTGAGATCTTGCTCAAAATTCTCCCTCAGAAATCAGGGAGTAACCTCATATTCAGCTTTTTAAAGCCTCTTATATCCTGGTACTCCTATTACTTTATTTTCAACACCAATGCAGTTTAATAAAACCTTTAAATAACTGGATAAGTGGTCCATAGCCAATCTGTTTCTACCATCATACAAATCAAGAGGTGTCTCTTCTATTTGGACTTTCAAATTTCTTTGTAATTAGTAATCCATCTGTGAGACAACACTTCCCAAGGGCCTCTGGTGATGACAGAGATACTAACATCAAAGCTGCCTGCGAAGAATTTAAATACAGTTATTACGTGAAACGTGAGAGTGAAAAAGCAAAGCTTCATCATTAGTATATTCTTTTGTTTAACTTGGTATTTTAAATATTAATTTGAAATTAAATCAATACATATAATAAGGTGGCATTTGACTGTTTCATCTATGAAAGTATATGCATTTAAATAGGCAAAATAATGTTTTGCTAAACCATTCTGATCTCAATAAAATTACTTGGAAAAAAAAATGTTTTGGGGCATCTTCCCTTTGGGAAAATGGGAATCATCGTTTGTATTTGGGCCCATGCAGTATTTACTGAGAGCCCACAATGTACCAGGCACCATTGCTAGGACTAGCCTGTACCATCACATGCCGACGGAATGAAACAAGAAAGTGCAGAATACTCACATCGACAATCAGGAAATCTAGCCAGCACCAGGCATTGGTAAAATATACTTGAAAACCATATGCAACCCACTTGAGAAGCATTTCCAGAATGAATATGTAAGTGAAAACTTTGTCAGCATATTCTAACATGGTCTTAATGGTTTTTCGCTGCTCAATATATATATCTTCAAAGGCCTGTAAATGAAAAAATTCCATTGAATTTCATTGTTATGAACTGTCTCCAATTGATGTCTTAGAAAAAATAAGCTGCCAGCCTCTTCTCAGGTGCCTAAGGCTAGAAAGCTTCCTGTTTCCCACAGTGGCATTTTGCTCTATAGTTATCTGTACACAAATGACTATTGACTGGGCATTTCAGTCAACCAATGAATTCAAATAATTTTTAAGTTTTGGTGTCAGGGTGTCCCAGAAGAGCTTAAGATTTTCCAGACACTGACAGCTGCTTCTCTTCAGTGCAGGAGGCAGAAAATCACCTGCAAACGGATCCGCTTTGTTCAGTGCAGAGTAACTGGAATGTACCTTCCCAGCAATGCAAATGTAAGGCCAGGAGCCCCTCAGTCTGGGGAAAGGGGAACAGATTCTCATCTTTCACTTCTCCCTTTACCTCTCTTGCTCAATTTGGGCATGTGTGTGGGTGTATGTTGGGAAGTCCCCTCTGCCATCATTTAGCAGAGCTCTTTGGAAAGGGTGGGGGGACTCATTTGCAGGAGCCCCTTGGCCTTCTGCAACGAAAAGGCCATTTGTCTAACGCAATTCTCTTATAGGAAAAACTATCAGGATAACTGGTGGTCTGGATCAAGGACAAAGGACATTTCTCTCTTTCAGAGATAAGGGGGATCTAGGTTTGTGACCAGAGCTCAACACAAGGGACTAAAGTCTTGTCAGCTTAATTTATAGCTGAAGCCGGAAGCCCCTGAGAGGCCAGCCATTGTGCCAGCATCCTGGTGACTTTGGGGAGCTCTGACCGGGTGTAGTTGAGAACCAAGAGCTACTCCAGCAAGGACACTAGTCTCTGAAGAGACTTCACACTCCTCTCTCTACTCAGCATTAAAACGCAAGGCTGACGCTCTTTGCTCTGAGTACACGACAGGATGCAGGATTCTTAGCCAAATCAGAGGCGGGCTGAGAGGCCTCCGGATACAATTCCAATAATCCTCCTCTGAAATCAACTCACCAAACACTCTAGTGACTAATCGAAAAAATAAAAGAAAAGCAACCACATTTGGATAACCAAATCAGAAAAGGATCACACTCTTCATTACATCAATATTTTAACCAAATTGACCATTCCATTGAATAAAATCAGACATAAATTAAGTTTATAATGTTTTTACTCTGCTATTAGTCAGTAATTAAGTTAGTCTACTATTTGCCATTCATGCGGTTGGTCCTCGTGAAGCAGCATGAATGAGACAGGTGAGTTCCCTGCAGTGATGGAGCTTAGTTAAGCAGTTTGATATATTAGATGATAAGCCTCTATTGTGTCTACATAGTCAGTCTTAATAAGAACTGTCTCTGATGACTAAAAGTCAGAAAGATCCTTCTTTAAATATTACAAAACACCATACTGATCGGAGTTTGATTCAATCTGAGGCCTATTCCAGAACAATAAAAGTTGCTATTTATTGAGCCTCTCTCACTGAGCTAAAAATATCACACAATGTCTCTCATCCTCACAAACACCTTATTGTAAAATCACGTAATAGGAGGTTCACTAAGGGGAAAGGTAAAGGGTTTCAGGTAAGGTAAAGGAGCAGATCACGTCACCTACCAGCGCCCCACTGCTGAGCAGAATCATGAAGACGATGAAGGTTTCGAACCAGTTATGCTCCACTATCTTATAGCAAGTTTTTCTCACGTTCCACCACAGTTTCCCTTTGCCTTCCTCTATGCTTATCTGACAACACTTGAACTTCCGTACACAGTCTAAAATAGGTCAAAGTAAATGAGGAAAAAAAGTTACTCTTTGATTATGTACATTTGTGTTGGTGGGAGGTCCATCTACATTATTACTTGATCCATTGTATAACTATTTTTTAAGATGGTTTCCACTTATAGAACTAGAAATCATCTATATGGCTTTTTAATCATTCATTCAACAAATATTGTTTTCATGTTTTGGGGACTGTTATAATGGATTATATCACATTATAAAAACATATCATAGAAAAATAAAATCATCAAAAGTTGATATTCACCCTATCTTTATACTGTGAGTGTGATTCCACGCATACACGAACATTACATATATTTGAATTCTAATTAGTTCACTTAATGGTATACGATAAACATTTCCCTTTTTATAACAAGTAAATAGGATTTTGAAAACTTTCACAATACTTCTCTACATAATATTACCAGACTCAACTAGAATTTATATAACTATTCCACTATTATTGAATATTTATGTTGCTTTAATTCTGGCTATTATCAGCAACAATATAATAAATACCTTTGTGTAATTTGTGGATTAACTAGATCAAAGGCCCATCAACAAATATTTATTGAATATCTGCTGTATTCAAGGAATTGTATTGGACAAATTATAGAACAAGAAGGTGTAAAATATGGCCTTGCTCTAAAAACAGTGTGCATTTTAGGTAGGGGAGATTTGTCCACAGATTCTATAGTTATAAAAAGCAACAATTATCACAAAATAAGGTATTGTGAGAGTTCACTGGCAGAGATTAATTTCTGATATTGAGCTTTACAGAGGAAATGGATTGGAAGCTGGAGTTTGAAGGATGGGTAAGAATCAAGTCTAGTACACAGAGTTAGCTGTAAAGGAGGAGAAACAATGATAAGTAAAATTTGACGACACAAAAGTCTGGAGAGAATCATGTCATGGAGAGAATTAGGACTCAAGACTAGAAAAGATGCTTAAAATCAATCTGAAAAAAGAACCTGAATGAGTCAGTTAGAGAAGCTGGATTTTATGTGCTAATGGGCACAAGATTAAAGGATTTATTTGGGAGTTATAAAGAAGATGTACCTGATAAGAACACTGACGTAGAATTATCTATTCCTATACAAAGCATTGGATGGATAGAAAAAAGAAGAGGAAAAGGAGTTAAGAGTCTATGAGATTCACTCAACGGGACATTAAACAAAGTGAAAACAAGGGTAACAGTGGTGACGGTGGTCAGGAATCAAAAGATACTGCTGAGTTGACAGGACCTGGCGGCATGTAGAATATAGGGGCACTGGAGTGTGGGAGAGAAAGGAGTCACGAGACAGAGTTTTAACCGTGATAGAGGGCCCTTGTGCAATGAATAGAAAAATGGAAACTTCATCTTGAAGAAGCATAATATTTTACTCCATAGATATTTATCAGATGCTACTTTATAATGTCAACCAGCCAGATCATATCCTTTGTTTCATGAAAATTTAATGAAGTGTTATTAAATGTTATTAGTTTCCTTCTTTAAGAAATAAATACCATATTAGTTTTTTCTTTCTGGGCAAGACCTTTTTCACATTTCTGTTTCTCAAAGGATCAAGAAGAATTACATGCCCTGAAGATACTTATTGTAATGGATTAAATGGGATTGTATTTAGTTTTTTTTTTTCCCCTAAAGAGGATATGAGATGAAAAAACACTGTTCAATAGAAAAAGATCAATGCTAGGGGGAATGCTCAATGCCAAATTTGAGATACTAGTTTACCTTTGAGAGGGAAGGAAGGGAATGGGATAAAGAAGAGATACAAAAGGGGCCTCATGTGTATCTGTTTTATTCTTAAATAAAAAGTCTGAAGCAAAAAATGATAAAAATATTCAAGTTGTTAAAGTTGGTTGGTGGGTATCTGTGTTATTATTATTTTCTATAATGTTATGTTGGTAATATTTCATCCCTTAATTTTTTTAACTTTACAGAGTACAAATGTTGATAGCATCATAATTATTATTATGCACATATTGTGACCCTAAAAATAAGCTAATTGTCTGGGAAAGAGTAATAATTAATACCACAGAAATTACTTTTGTGATATACCACCTGAATGGTTTGTGAAATCATAAATTTTTTCATAATCAAATAACTGCACTGATAGGTATGCAGATTTTTTGAAGGAAATAGTAAAAAAGTAGCTTCCTTCAAAACTCACGCTGAACAAATAGCATAATTTGAAATTATTTAAAAATTGACAATTCATATTTAAATATTTCTTTTCACCAATGCATTTAAGTACAAAATCAATAGGTGTATGCACATAATCTTCTGTAATAACCTTGAAAGAACCTATTGACATCAACGGTGATTTCTAACATCTATATAATTACATGTTTTTAAAATTAGCTTAAGCCAGCTCTCATGGTCTAGTGGTTAAGATTTGCACTGCAGCCTGGGTTTGTTTCTCAGACAGGGAACCACATCACCTGTCTGCCTGTCTGTCTTACTGTGGCGACTGTGTGTTGCTGTGATGCTGAAAGCTATGCCACCAGTATTTCAAACACCAGCATTGTCGCCCATGGTGGACAGTTTTCAGCGGAGTTTCCAGACTAAGACAGACTAGGAAGAAGGACTTGGACATCCACTCCCAAAAAAACAGGGCACGAAACCCCTGTGGATAGCAGTGGAGCATTGTCTGATATAACACTGGAAGGAGAGAGGATGGCACCAAAAAAAAAGACAGGGCAGGGTTCCACTGCTGTACGCAGGGTCGCCGGAGGCAGAACCAACTCAACAGCGCTAACAACAAAAATTAGCTTAAAGCTTAAATTAAAACAGCTTTAATTTCCTTAATGTAAAGATACATCACCAAAATGAAACATTTTTAGAACTAGTTGTAATAAAATAGCATTACTAGTAACAATCTGAGACAGTCATTTTTATTAAAATAAACTTTTATTTAAGCAATTACTATATGGTATTGAATTTGGGGCTAAGAGTAAGAATTATTAAATAGCTGTTAACTAAAAACTGAGCTAAAAATGAAGTGATTCCTAGGGTTTTAGAGAAATGTTTCTGTATCTACAGCAGTGGTTTATATAACAAATGTAAAGAATTGCATACCCTGTGGTATTGCACTAATTTTTATGTCTCGTTGTAGCGTTAGTAGTGCACCCCCATGCTGAATCTGGGTTGACCAGGTGAACAGGACAGGAGCAAACCTGATGAGGCTTGACAAGCGCTTCGCATTTAGGCTTCCTCTCTGCTCCTCTGCCTTCACCATGACAACAAGCCCAGGCCAGTGCGTAGAGGACGAGACAAGAGTGGAGTGGAGCTGAGTCAGCCCAATTGTCTCATGCGAGACCTCATTCAGATTAGAGAGCCCAGCCAAGATCAGCAAAACCAGCTAGCCCACCATGGTCTTGTGAACAAAAATACATGTTTTTTGTTTTATGCTAAGAAATTTGGGGCGGTTTGATACACAACATTATTGTTCAACAGATAATTGATCTATACTTCAAACAACATAATTTTAGCTTTCTTCAGAAAATCCTCTTGATATTACACTAATGCGTGGTGCCCTGTATTATACAACTCATAGTATATTTTGGGGTTTCCTTATCTATTATCATTCAGAATAAATAAAAAATATTTGACCTTGACAAATACAAGTAACTCTTACTCATGGACAGTTTTAAATGTACATTTATCAGTTAGTACGCTTTATTATTTGACAAAACAGTGAACAATAAATTAATTCTTTGACTTAAAAAATTTTTTCTTTTATTTTTAAAGCTAAGGAGAGATAAGTACCATTTGCTTTTCTCTTTTATTAGATATTCTAGAAGCCCACCAAAAACTCAGATAGTTAGCATTTCTCAGAGGAACAGGATCCACAAAAATAAGAATATCTGATTAGACAAATTAAATCTTACCTTTTTAAAAATCATCTTTGCTTTGATATAGAAAAAGTAAAGAACAAACAAAAAAATGAGCCGTTGTTAGCTATAGATGAAGAGAGAGGGGAGAGAGAGAATAGGCGGATGGACGAGAGAAGTCTAACGAGCTCATAGGCATTGTGTCGCTTACCTTCTGTGAAACAGGCTTCAGGTTCGAGCGATTCTTCAGGTTCAGCCTCAGGTTGTTCTCCCTCAGCAGGAGCTCCTATATCCACTGTGCTGCCTTCAGATGAACTAGTTGCATTTAGCTTCTGAAAATCAATTCCACAGAAAAGCTTTTAAAATATTTTCTTTAATCTATAACATAAAAATTCAAAAGGCGTGCCCTCAAGTCTTCTGTATGCATTTCCTTGATCTGTAATTTAAGAATATCTTAAACATAATGCCAGTCCGCTTTAGTAGACGTGGGGGGTCACAAGATTAGATACAGCACCACAGTATTTTTTTTTCTTTAATAAAAATACCGTGCTAACAACTTAGTTTTTGAGTAAGCCCATGTATAGAGATTCTGAAATAAAATCCTGCAGAGAGCTTATGTAAGCTGCCAGAGTCATGATCGTCTGTGATCTTGCTTTTGCAAAGTAGTTTGCAAATGGTATCTTTTGTTTTATTCTAAAATTGTGACCCAACCAACAAAAGCTGCACAAGTGTATTTTCATGTCAAATGTAGAAAAGATTTGATCAAACGCAAATAAATAGCAACAATCTAAATTTATCCACTTTTCATTGACATGAAAACATTTACCACTGTTTGTTATTAAATATATTCTAGTTTTCTAATTCTGAAAAGAGCAGCACATTGTTAGCTTTATAGCAAGAGCCAATAGTTTGCATTCTCTTTGGCCAATGCACTCCTGTATTTCATTGTGCATTTGGAAACTACTTGTTACTCTGGCACTCCTACCTCATCCTGTTAACACAGGCAGAAATGAATCTTTGTTGTTTTGTTTTCTTTTAGGTTAAATCGAATACAACTAAAAGAAAAATATACTAGAAAGAAGTTGTTTTAAACCTTGATACCAACAAACTTTAGCCAGGTCCGGTCATTTATGGGATCAGTGTAAATGAAGGAATCCCAGGCTTTAACCTGGTCTTGAAATGCTGCAGGAATGACACAGGGCTAGGTATGAGTGCCACGTGGAACCAGAGTAGTTTGGGCCACAGCATTCTCGAACCTGTTACAATGTTATTACCAGTAGTGCATAACATTAGGAAATGGCGGAGCTGATAAGAGCTACTTTATAAAGGGGATGAGGTAAGCACATGATAAAATGAACACTGAAGTATGTTGAACTATTGTAAAATGGATGTTGCAGTCAGTACTGGAGACATTCTACTCATATTTAGGCTAAGGATTATATGGATTTCCCTGGGAAAATGGTTCCTTTACTGTATGAAAATAATTTGTTTTTATAAAATATTTAATTGGCATAGTTATGCTGATGAAGTAAAATATTTGTATATGATATATATGAGATTGATAATGCTTTTGTCTTGTGTAATTTAACAAACATCATAAATGTCTGCCTTCTAAGAACTAGTTTCAGTATTATTTTTTAATTTGACCAAATTACTTAAATCAAGGATTCTATATTATAAGATGACTGAAGGTTGTTGATTTCTTTTTCTACTCATCAAGTACATCACAATATTAGAAAGATTCAAATATAATATTTTTGTCATTAAACATCGAATATATTTTGTTTTAAGATGAAATATCAAAGTGAGAAGATTTATTACAAATATTCTAATTTTTCAGACTTTTTCTAATTTCTTATCCTTTGTCTTTCACTTAGATTCTTTCTTTGATAAGTGTAGCTGTGTTAGATACATGTAATTGACTAAGAAATGACTAAATTATCCTTTTTTTCCAATCCATCTGATTCACAAGAAGTTGTTACATATTAGGGACCCGAAAATACTGATCTTATCATTTATTTAACATGACATAGGTAATCAGAAAAATTGAAGCTTAGTCATATCTGACCTAACTAAAAATAGTCCACAATAAGAATTGGAAAATATTCCTTTTAGGAGAAAGGATCACACTGCAAATACAGATTGGGGGAAGACCTTGGGGTGGGCCTAAGGAAAAAAGGAGGATCTATATTCAGGATGCTCCATGAGGTCAGGCTGGCATTGGTGAATGACTGCATCAGAGCCTACATCAGTTCTGGGTATCCTGCACGTACTCAAAAAGTATTGTTTAAAAAAATGAATGAACTTCTTCATAAGAGAATGAAGCTTAGCCATTGACAGTGATTAGAAGTCACCAGACAAGGTACTCCAGAGAATCTTGGTTCAAAATGTTCAAAAGTTTCCAGAAAATCCCTGTGACGTCAACCACCACTCCTTTCATTTAGTGTAGTGCCTTAGTATTGACATAGAATTAATAGATGTATTTTTATTGGAGTCAAATATTTATGTATTTAAAGGTCATATTATTACTTTTTCAAAAGCACAAAATAAAAGTTTTCTGTGTTTCTAGAAAATATATCTCACCAGACTTAATCTTTTGAGGCAAAGATCATGCTCTTGCCATATTTGTATCTCTAGTACCCATCACTGATGGTTGTGTTTAACAGATGTTTGTTGAGTAAATGAGTGACTTGCATGGACTCTTTTGTTCCACCACTAACTATTTCTAACACTTCCTATTTAATACTTACTTTCACATTCAAGGAAATACAAAAAATATTCTCACTTAAGTGTAGAGTAAGGCAAGTCCTTCAAGACTCTGAATTGTGTAAGTAATGACCAACAATTCTTAGAATTAGGAGTCCTGTCTTAACACTAGGTTCCCAATTATTCAGACCTAAGAGAAGTCTATGAAGTAAACCGTAGTTCAACTCTGGAGTCAGACAAACTAATACTGAATCATTCTGACAATGTTGTCCCTCTTTCCACTCTGTGTACATGGATCTATAGCCCCAGTGGTGAATGGAGTCTCTTTAAGGAGAAGCAATCTCATCCTTCTCCATCTTTCCCCTGATGTGGAACAGCACAGAATCTACCTGTCACATATATTACTTGAATAGCTTTACTTGGGTTATAAGTAAAGAATCTAAGCTGCACACTAATTTTCAACATCAACCAACTCAGTGTCTATTTAGAGAAGGAAATGTGGCTTTAATCGTTTTGTCGAAAGTCGTAGTGAGTCAGTAGCTGGATTCTAGGTCTTCTGTACACCACTTTGCCAGGATACCCTAGAGAATTTCTTTGATGATTTATAAGTAAACTCAACCTTTATCAATTTAAAACATTTAGTAGACGTAATACATAAGTAAACATTATAGTTTGAAAAGAGTGCTTGTGATATTGTTGATTCTCATGTTTCATGACCATGAACTTAGTATTAGTTCAAGTTATATTCATATTCTTATGTGTATTAATGTAGAGTAGAGCTAAATACACGTTGGAACAAAGAATTTACTTTAAACAATAATCCTGAGACGTAGGCAAGAAATTCTGACTTACAAAACTTTCCTAGATAACATCAATCGAGTGACTTTCTTAAAGTCACATAAGAGGCAAATATCATAATATTATAAAATATGTTGGCTAAAACAATTAAAATGCATAAAGAGCTTAGAAAAACCAAATGAATCAAGTTAAGAATATAAAAATTTAGCTTCAGATAAGGTCATAATTATGATCAAACATAACTACAGTGCAAATTCACCAATTAGAAGTGTCAAACATACATCATTATATGGAACTATTTGTACTCATACACTTAAAGAAGAATTTTCATATAAAAGTTGCTTGTCAATGCTCCAATCTAGGCATCATCCACTACAAAATGCCACATGAATAAGAAACCAAAATATTAACTGGGTAGAAATAGAACCAGTTCTATACTTCCAAGTTCTACACTTGACAAGTTCCATACTTCCCTTTGGTAAAATTTTGGTGCTTAGTTTCCCTTTTTATAATCTGTGCTTATTTATCAGGAAACAACTGGACTGAATGATATGTTAGACTAGCCCTTACCTAGTTAAACTTTAATAAACTATGAATGAACGATATCAGCATAACAAAGAGATCAAGCAGGAATGGTGAATTTTTGTTTGCTGTGAATAGCACTGGCAATCATTGACCACTTTCAGGTAGAAATATTTGTTGAACATTGTTTTTAGTGAAAACCTCATATTACAGGGCTCTTACTGTTAAAAATCTGCTGGATTCTTCTAAGTGCTGGATAATTAGTCATAGGAGTTTAGCAGGGCAGAATCATATTTTGCTTAATGATCTAATAAATAAATATCGAGACAATATCTCACTGTGTTTTTAAACACTATACTGTTTTTGCTTTCCACTTCATTGATAAATTAGTATTAAACATCAACATACTAAACTAATAGTCCTTCTTTAGAAAGTAAAAATATATTTAATTATATATAATTAACCACAACAGAAAAAAGGAGAGAAACCATTGCTTCCTATTAAGTTTTTCATAGGCACACTGGTTTCTCACTATGAAGTTAAGATACATTTTTAAGAAAACGTAACTAGTAAAGATTGTACATAATTTGAAAAAAGAAACGCATATTCTAATCTGAGTCAATGAAAGAAATTAGGAGTTTTTAGAAAGAGATAATTCAAATATAGATTAAATCAAGTATTCTATATTTAATTAAAATTTTGGTCTCCAAAAATGACAATCCTTTGTTCCACATGGATCCTAATTCTAATCTGTACTGAAGGAGCTCTGGGTCATTTTACACGAGAAATCTTAATACTGGAACAATGAAAGTGATGGTCGTCAGGTTTGCTTTGGGATAGGCTTAAGGCCAAAGTGACAGGTTAATACTAGAAAAGATTTGGTGTTAGCTTCCTAATAATGAAGATGGCAAAATCAAAAGTATCATTATCATTGTACTACATTATTTAGAAAATCACTTTTGTCTTTATAATGGATACATCATAAAATTCTCTAATTCATAAATAGCAGGATCTTAAATATCTTTCTTGAGATGGTAAAAGTAACCCTTATGTCATGCTGACCTATCCCTCAGCAGATTACCAGTGTCCCAAAGACACGTATGTTTGGCCCATTTTGTTCTAACTTTAAGGATGTTTAGAGCATTTTTTTCTCTTAATCATTAACCCACTGGAGAACTTTCCCATGAGGACTACATCTTCTCCAGGATAAAATCACAGATGGGTTCCTGTTGAACCCATCCCACCACTGCTTACACAAACCCTCCCTACACATCTTTCTCCGCCTTCCCACCTCTTGTATTGGAATTCAGTGTACTCTTTTAGGGAACAGACAATGTTTCCTGATCAGAGACACATTCAAAGAAACAGGAAACTGTAATAATGTGAGGGTTGAGAAGAAATGAAGTCAATTTAAATCAGGTCCTACTTAGTTTGTATTCCATCACACTTACTCCAGCTGAATCTCCTAAATATACTGGTAGATAATATACCTGATTGTCACTTTCCCTCTTATACCTCTCTACACAGGAACTTGGAAAACGGAATAGTCAAGGAATAAGGAAACCGACCTTGCCTCTTTCTAAGAAACTGGGAAAAACAAGCCATTATCCAAAAAGTCACATCTCATGCTTTCCTGAAGAATTAATACATAATAGGAAAAAATAAATAATTCTCCCTAGTTCCCATGTGTATGTGTGTCTGGGTTTAATTGTGAGCAATTATACATCTTAGGTCTCATTTTATATGACATCATTCCTCTAATACATAAGGCATTATTTTTCATAAATCTAGAATGCCAGTGACTAACTCTTTTATTCCCAAGTATAAAAACATGCTCCAGGAATGGCATGATCATTGTTTCTTCCAAAGAGCCAAATATGCTTACATCCGGGTTGTTTTATAGTTTTAATGGTAGAAGGAGAAGAAATTGAATCTAAGTGACACAGTATTTAATTCACATTTCTTTAAAAAGTAATTAAATTGGATTGAGCAAATTGGTTGACATATTTTAGCACAAAACTGTGCTTTCAACATCAGGAAATGAAACGTCCAACAAACGGAGCCCATAGGACAGGGTTACGCTCATTGCCATAGTCACATGACAAGGGAGGTCACTTCACTGTAAAAACACCAAAGTAGCAAGAGCTCACAATGATTCTCCTACATAGAAGTTTGCAGTGCATCATATATTCAAATAACATTCTTCAGGAGAAAGTTTCCCAGTGTGTCTTATGAAATAGAGGGGAGACAAAAACACAAAGGACAGAAGAACAACAGGATGAAGAAGGTAGATTCCAGATCTATTTTCAGAATGAACATACCACCTGTAAGACTGTCTTTCATATTTTTTGGTGTACAAAAGACATTTATTTCCTTTTCTTTCAGTCTTAGGAGCTTAGGAGATAAATATCAGCAGAATCTCCAAGAGAATAATATTCGAAATGCAAAATACCTTTGGTCAATTGCTAAATAAATTGATGCCATTTTCTCTAAAATGAAGCACATAAAAATTGTACCCATGCTGCTAGCAGCCTAAACATAAACATACCAATTCATTTACATTATTGTCACATTAAAACATCCTTTAGGAAGTTAGCACATGAATAGAGGATTGCTTTAATTTGCAGATTACCCTTCAGGAAAATTTAACATGATGCAACAAAAAATTACCAACAGAGTATACCTATTGGGGCTGTATATTTTTTTTTGAAAAAAGGCAGGGGAGAGAAAGCTTTTCTGCAAGAGTTTTTCAAAGAACTCCTACATTTCTTCTTTAGACCCTCAGCATGTTCGAAACTCTGTAACGCTAAATGGAAATTAAATAATCCATAAAGGCATGCATTTTCGCTTTTCACCGGATTTAATTTCTATTAAAATCTATGTAAGAAAATTAGCAGCTAAATCACTTGTTAAAAAAGTTAGGGTTGCCAGACTTGCCTGACCATGCTTTATGACTCAGCATAAGAGCAGCTGTGCATGTTTTTATTTTACTGCCAATGGATGGACAAGGAATGTAGCTGAGTAGCATGCAGGCCAGTCAAAATTCATTTAGAAAGTAATTGTACATGTACAACTTGCTTGGGTAACCTGGGTAAAAGTGGTGGCCCGAGCCTGTGGCTGGTTAAAAAACACCAGAGCAGCTTCTTGATGGCTCCAGCTTGATTTTACCCCTGTGAGAAGTAAGAATGGTAAGCAGTGAAGGTCACTATTTTGTACTAGTAAATTTCACTTCGAAAGATAATCACTCAGGCTTGGCTTCAACATTGTTAAAACTATACAAGAAAATTCAATCATTCAAAATCGCAAAATATAAAAGGAATTACATTAAATATAGTCAAAATAACATAAGAATTAAGGTATATCTGATTATGACATGAATTTAAAATGATATACTCTGGAGAACTACAGAAAGCTATCAAAGAATCACACAAATTTGGTAAAGACAAAATAGAAGAGGATTTGTTCAACACCTAAACAACCTCTGGGTCCAGTTGATTGCTTGCCCTCTGAAAAGGAATTCATTTAGGCATTCCAAAAATTAAAAAGTGCTCCATTTTTCTTTAATTTTTTTAATCATTTAGAAAAGAATATATAAGAATAAGCCTCATCCATTTCTTTCTAGTCTACATATGATATTTAACTGCACAATCTCATCCCACCACTTAAAAAAAAATGACCAGACAAAAATAACTTGAAGACAGAACACTAAAAATACATTTCAGTTGGGAATACTTGGAATTCCTGGATAATTATTTCAATTCTCTTTTGCTTTCTACTGCAGAGCTACCAGGTTAAATACCCAAAGATTAAAACCTGCACATATTCCTTTCTTAGACTACTGCCCTGGTCCTTTATTAGTTTATGAGTTTACATTTAGGAAGTTTAATATAAGGCCATAATTGAAAATTTCTCCAAATAATAAATTTTAACAACCAGGTAACAATGTCTATTTTGGGAAGGTATTGAAAGGCCTCTATAGCTAAACCTGTAAATAATTAAACACCAAGGGCTTAACGTCCTTCTTCTCTTTACTCCCAGCTCTGCATTTATTAATCTATAAACAAACCAAAAACATACTCACTCTGGTACTCATACTCTTCTGGTAAATCAAAGAATACTTTGAACTACCCATATTCTTACTCTAGTTGGTAAATTCAGAATTTTATATTCCATAACGTATCGAGGCTTTTCGTTTGTTTAGACAGCATGCACTGGGCTCAGTAGAGTTAAAACATTTTCAGCATGATTCCTCATCACTACCTACACTTCCTTAAAAAAATTATTTACTTCAGGAAACATGAAACTACATGTAAATATCAAGCCAAGATCTCAATCAGATTTTCCATGAATAAATATGACTGTGCAAACTAAATAAGATCACATTTTATGAAGTATTTCATAAGAGCCAAGAACGGAACAAAATCAGAATAGGAACTACCCTCTCACCAAGTATTTTTCTAGTACGTACAAAAAACCACCTTTATGGGAAAATTATAAGGAAGAAAGTGGATAAACAGAGGCATTTTCACAAATCTAAAATTATTTTTAAATACTTAGAAGTATTCATTTTAATCTGTATATTAATATGATCAAGAATTCACAATGGTGAATACTTGAAAAAATGAATCAGAATATCATTTGTCTAGCTATATTTTAATCTATCATCAATTTTGCCATAGAACTGTATCAACAGTTATTTCCTGTAGAAAGAAAACATAATTTTAAAACAGTATGACAGTTTAAAGCATACATAATACCAAAATGTCTTCATATGTAAAAATTCCTACCTCTTTGCTTTCCTCCATATCTGACTCGCTGCTGAATTCTTCAGTGTTTAAATTTTCAAAGTCAGATTCTCCAACAGCAATTGGGACAGTCACAGTGAGGCTGGGGTTGTTTATAAACGACATGTAATCACTTTCATCCACGACATATTTTTCTACACTGCTGCCTATGCCACTGGTAGTTCCATTTCCATCTTTAAGATAATTGAGGTCTTTGCCTATTTCTATGGTGGTGTGGTTGGAAATACAGCTGTCTTTTTTGTTATTTAGATCTTCAAGAGGTTTAATTTCATCTAAAGCTTTCTGCTTTCTAACAAAAGCTTTCTGAATAAATTCACGTAGTTTTCTTTTAACATAATCAATTCCTTTCTGCATCCTTCCCACAGCAATCTGGAGATTGTTCATTTCATTATCATCATCAGTGGCAGCAAGATTGTCAGAACTGAATGAACTCAAGAGCAAGGCCAGGAAAAGGTTCAGAACCTAAAACACAATAGGAAAATAGGTGATCAAAACATTCTGTTGTTCCAATTGCTCTTGATTATAAACTTTCCAAAATTGTTCTTGTATCTCGCTTTTTGCTAATAGGTATTTCTTCTAGTTCATGATAAACTATCCTGAAAAAAAACTGGATGAAAAAAACACCTGGCCAATATCAAATACTACTATTAACAGTATTTCCTTTTTAGTCATTGCAAAATTACTAAAACCATTGTTGCATGCTATTTCTATATTAAATTCAAATCCAAAAGAGAAATCTTAGTTATCTAGATAATTGTACGATAAAAAAGAAAAAAAACATTTTATTTGGGATGCTAAGTATTTTGCCCATGTAACCCAGATTTTTCAGTACACTGATAGTTTTCTATAATTTTGTTCTTAAAACCAAAGATGATTCCAATATATTTAAATATTATTTGATTTTTATGTATTTGTATAAATTTTGCACTGAGATAGCTTGCTAAATTAGGAAAAATATGCCTATTGCTAGATTGAAAGTCCCTATTTTTGATTTTTTTGGTTCAGAAAATCATGGCCACTAGATTTTTATACAGTGGTTGGAAATACTATAAAGAAATGCTTATTATACAATAATAATGAGGTTAATGTTGAGTTAAAGATTGTGGAGTCAAAGTATTGCCATGAATAAGACTACTAATTAGTCTACAACTTGGGTCTCCAAAAATAGGCCCTGCTGGTATGAGTGAATAAAAAAATTAGTGCCTGTAAACCCATTGCGTTCACAAAAACAGGTAATTTACTAAGGAATCAGGCACTCCTGTGGGCACACTTCTAAGTTCTATAAATTATTTCAGGATTTGATTGACAATGTCCATGAGTCCCTGATTATTCAGGCATACAGAACCAAAGAGGGCAATGGCAGCGAAGGGAGCCAAAGACAAAAAGTAAAAGGTACAGAAGAGGAATCCTAGGGAGATTTTAAATAAAATTCCAATGAAAAGGATGCTGCATTTTTGCTACATTCCTATATTTCCAATAAGCTAATGAGGCTTAGAGCTCCTCTGTCCAACTATTTACAACTTACTCTAACCAGTGGTGGTAAGAAAGGGAAAAACACAGAAGATCCAATAAGGACTGCATAGAATTTTGTGAGTCTGTGCTGACACCTTTCTCAGCTGCTCTGCCATCACTGCTGGTATTCACAGTAGGACCTGCTCCTTTACCTCTGGAATTGACCAATAAAGTTATATTTTACTGTGGTTTGCTTTTGAATTTATTATTTGGATAAAAAGCAGATGAAAGAAAAAAAATGCTAAATTTTGGGTTTTATCCATAACAAAACTGAACTTTGCTGCCAAAATAGTTTTATAGATTTTATTTCTTAAGGTTTATTAGTGCACTGTCCTTATCTATTAGGAAATTTTTCTTGATATACGTCAATCAACTCTCCCAGAGTGTGATTCAATCTATATTTCTTCTTCAAAGCATTGGGGGCAAGTATTCTACTGGTAAAAGTGTCATTTTTGTTATACTTTTATGGCCTGCTCCTCTTTCTCATTGGAATTAGAGCGCTGAGTAAGAATCAAGTTTCTGTCAATTACCACATGGCTCTAAACTAGCAAAACCGATCTGAGCCTCAGTTTCCTCATTTGTAAAATGAATATAATAACTTTCCCAGTGCCTAGCTTACAAGATACTTGTAAGGATTCAACTAAAGAACCCATGTTGCTCTCACACAGCTACTGGCACATGGTAAACCCTTGAGAAAGTTTAGCTATTACATGTTATGACCCAACCTACCCTCTGCAACATTATCTTTCAATTTACGTTATTTTCCTAGAAATATTGTGTTAGCCAAGCTATCCAGACCTCCTTTCTTACCAAAGGGTATCTACATAACAGCTGACCAAGGTACTTGGTGTGATCAAAGGCAATCTAAGGGAATACAGTTCAACAAGCTCACTCAGGGATTAAAACCTGAATGCTGTTTCAGAAGTGTTCATAGACAGACAGCTGACTCAGTGAGTGAAACATACTCTTTCATAAGTCCCCCAAATTAGTCTCTTGGAATAAAAATTTTAGCACAATTTCCATTTTGGGTCCAAGATTAAAATATGTTTCATACATCAATACTTTCTCTCTTCTGATTCCTAATTTGTGAGAACGCAAAGCTCTCACATCCTTTCCTGTGTGCTAATGCCCTGCCTCCACTTAGAGAGGAGGAGACTGGGTCGGCTACTTCTAAGAAAGTAGTAACCTTCGAAGAGTCACATTCTCTTTCTGCAGTACTTGCCTCGACCCTATAAAAGGATCTCTGGCCATACTGTCAGGAAACCAAGAATGACTCATAAAAAAGTCCTGGCCTGGGAAGAGCAGTCTGCGGCCCCACCTGCCTGTGGACCCGGTATAGCAGTGATAACTCACACCTCTTGTGGTAAAGCACCATATGAAAATGATGTGTGTCAACAGGGGGTTATGCCAGCTTCTCTTTGGGAGACCTTTGCCTCTCTGCTGATGATGAGAAAGAAGAATTGTAGGAGGCACTACATCAAATTCATTCAGTCTCATTTAAGCAAATATAATATGAACACATTCCCTCAATAGTGGTAAACGTGACAGATATTATTATTACCTTAGCTCCTCCAGAAATATATCAAGGATATCACAAAAGTAGGTATAGATACTTCCTGAAATTCTCTTTTCAATGTGGATCCTTTGAACAATTATATCTTAGAGAGATATGCCTTGTTTAAGTAAACTAATAAATAATATTTGGTTTGTTGTTCCTTTTTAAATCTACTCTGCATTTTCCTGCCACATAAATTTAAATTTTACTGAAATACCACTGGCTTATTATCACTTTCCTGATAAAAAGCCATCTGTAGCTTTGAACTGCCTACAGAAGAAATCCTATTTTGTTACGCATAGTCAGCCTTTCCACAAATTAAACTCTGCACAGTTTTCTGGCCCCAGCTTACTTTCTACTACTCCCACTATGAATTCCCTGTTGCAGTCTGATCTGCTCATTTATTGTTGTCATAAGATTCTGTTTTCTGCCTTGTCTTCTCCATGACCTTTTCTTTGTTTCTGTTCTATGTAACTCTATGACTATTTCTCTCTGTTCTATGCAATCTTGTACTTTTCTGAAAGCAAGTAACTTGTGTTGGGGATTGTGATGACTTTAAAATATATCTACAAATTATTTGGTACTCTTCTCTTCAAAAGTTAAAGCCTAATTCCTTCTTCTTAAGTGTGAGCTCTTCCTAGTGACTGTCTTCTAATGCACTGAATATGGCAGAAGTGGCAGTGTGTGACTTTAAGAGGAGAACAGAAAGAGGGCTTTCTCCCTGCCCTTTCTCTCATAGCACCTGCTCGGGGAGAAGCTAGCTGACATGCCATGAAGATACTCAACAATCCTATGGAGAGGTCCTCATGGAGAGGACTGAGGCCTTGTACCAAAACCCAACAGGGAACTGGGACCTCCTGTCAACAGTCATAGGAGTGAGCCTTCTTGGAAGCTGATCCTCCAGTTTCAGTGAAGATAACAGGGGCCTCAGTCAACATCTTGACAGCAACCTTATGAGAGAACCTGAGCCAGAACCAGCCAGCTAAGCTGCTCCCAAATTTCTGACCCACAGAAACTACGAGATAATAAATATTTGTTGCTTTAAGCCACTGTTCATATTCCTGGAGTGAACATTGTTCATGTTTATCGTTATATCAAGAAGAGATCAGAATTATCTAAGCTGGTACTGAGGAGGCTGACATCTGGGAATGAATAGAAATAAAATGACAATCTTTTGTCTTTTTTCCCCACTCCCATTTTTCCTCATTTGGGGAATTGGAGGTTAATTTTAAGTGAACGGAAATTAAATTCATAAATTACATACTTTAAAATATTGGTTATGACAGTCCTTGTTCCATTCCACTGACTTGAGACCTAACCAAGCAACTCAGTATAATTACTCTATTTTTAATGCATAAGAGCCTGATCCCTCCCACAGAGTCCATTGTCCTCTGTTCCAACCACTGGGTCCACTGTCTGTGGTTTGGTCTACCTTTCTTCCTGCAAAGCTAAATCCTACATCTCAATAAAAGATATTTCAGGTCCAAAGTCCTTGACAAACCTTTCCCTGATCATCCTTGCCATTGTAAAGCAATGTTTCCATTTTGTGAACTTGACATATGGCAAATTTTTTGGTTCATATTAGATATTTCCTATTTTTACTTCCGTTTGAGTAAATGTCATATCACTGTGCCGTATATACCTATCGTCTTTCCCATGACCACAGGACTCAGTACAGAGGAGCTGGGCATGGTTCATTTTACAAAGTAACGATAATAAGTGATTCTCGAGTCAATGTTACTTGCTCATACTATAGTTTCTAGGCAGCAAAGACCCTGTGTGCTCCTAATGGCCTGAGATGACCACTAATTTTTTTAACTCTAATTTGTAGGAAACCCAAATTTGAAACATTTTTAAGTGATACTCTTGTCAGCACATATAAATAAAATGAGTGACTGTCTTAGTAACACTTCTATACTTTGTACAAGAACGAAAAGATAAAAGCCAGAAGTGGCCCTCTCCATGAAATAGTAAGAGGCATTAGTGATAAAGAACGACTTTGGCTCAAAAGATATTTTAAGAGTTTATATGTCAAATATATCTCAATAAAACTGAAAAAAAAATAAATAATTAAAAAAATTTTAAAAGAGTTTATATAGATTTCAATAGTCTAAGCTATACCTGGCTCCTGCAATCATGAATAATTGAGAATTGGGAATGGCCTTGATATGAAAAAAACAAAAACATATTAAACATTCCTTAGTGGACCATACTTTTACATGGTTACATTATCTTTTACTGAAAATGAGGAAAATGTTTTTTACTACATACCACTAAGTTTCCAATCACCATGACCATCATGAAGACAGTAAGGCACATCGTTTGGCCAGCGACCTCCATACAGTCCCACATGGTCTCTATCCACTCTCCACACAGCACGCGGAACACAATCAGGAAGGAGTGGAAGAAGTCATGCATGTGCCAGCGCGGGAGCTCACAGTCATTGGAAATCTTGCAGACACATTCTTTGTAGCTCTTACCAAAGAGCTGCATGCCGACCACGGCAAAGATGAAGACGATGATGGCCAGCACCAAGGTGAGGTTACCCAAAGCCCCCACAGAATTGCCAATGATCTTTATCAGCATGTTCAGAGTTGGCCAAGATTTTGCCAACTTGAAAACTCGAAGCTGAAAACAAAAGCAAGAAGGCTGTTACTGACCTGCCTTCTAAAGAATCTGTAAATTTATTTACAGGGAAAATCTACAGTGGAGCAATTGTAGAGTGCTGGAGTATTTGTATGCCAAACTATTATCTAGCAAATGAATCAGTTTCTTTAATACCATGGAGATATTTTCCATTCTGAAATAATCTATATTGTAAATAAAATAATTATATAGTTATTTATTGGCATTTAGTAATAAGATACACCAAAATTTCCAGAATCCAACATAAGCACATGTCATATAATTCTTGTTTTCCTGTATGGAATTGAGATAAATAGGATTAATGCTGATTAATTAGCAAAGATTGTTTCAGAGAAGTAGAAGCTCTCATTATTTAAAAGCCCAAAATGGATATAGTTTTCAGTGTACTTGAAATATCATGCTGAAATGCACAAGTGCAAATAAAATTAACACAAATTATACAAGGTACAAGAGAAAAACCAACTAATTTCTTTAAATCTTTAGATTGCTTTCATCTTGCTATATCTTTAACTTGCTGTAATATCAGGCTGTATTTTAAAGGAAATTTATTATATTCAAAGAAGAAATACTTAGACTTAAGTAAAAAGCTGCATTTTGTCAACCTTTATGTCTTCAGTGACTTAACTAATCAATTCATTATAGCGTGTAACTGGCTCTCCACCACTGTGCTGGACCCAGGGTTGTATTAGTTCACAGAAGCCTCTAAAGTACCATTTACGGTTAAACAGCAGCAGCATTTTATTTCTGACGGTTCAGTAAATGTCAGGCGAAGAGCAGTGCATAATTTAATGGTATCTAAGTGACCCAAAGGAGTGAATATAAGCACCAAAATTTTTAATTTATTCCCAGAGAATAATTAATGCAAAAGAGCCAGACATACAAAGCAAGACACTAATGATATTATGCTTCCTGTTTCCCCAGAATGCACCACATCACCAGGAAGATTTACTCAAGACTGTTTTAAAGTAGTTGCCCATATTTACTTGTTATACAATCATTTCTAATTTTCGTTCTGTTTTTTGCATCCTTCTAGCTTCAAATTAGAGCCACACTTATCCGTGAAGACTGGAAGTAAACCACAGCTCTAAGGATCCCAACTCAAATGTGAACTTTGAAAGTGGTAAGGGAAATTCAAAACAGACTTCACAACAGAGTTTTGAGACTAGTTATCATTAAGATAAGTTATCCATAGGAACCTGTCTTTGATAAGTATATACGACCTCTGTTATCTGAAAGTAAATCACAAACAGTTACAGCCAACTCAAGAGTTTTTGTTGTTGTTAGTGCTGACAAATCAATTTCGACTCCTAGCGACCCTGTGTACAGCAGAGTGGAACTCCGCCTGGTCTTTTTGCACCATCCTCTCATCTTCCAGCGCTGCATCAGACCATGCTCTGTTGCTATTTACAGGGTTTTCGTGGCCAATATTTTTGGCAATGGGTGGCCAGGTCCTTCTTCCTAGCAACTCAAAGTAATAGCAAAATAAAACATACCAAACTTTAAATGGAAATGTGTCAAGTGATATTTTGTCTCTTAATTTTAAAAGGTCTGTAAACTTATGAAATATACAGGTCAAATGAAAAGACCCCTTCTTTAAAATTAACAAAATATGGTACAGGCAACTCTTCTCGGAAAGTGGATTTCGTGACTTCCTGGTCTGGCTGCAGAGGCATACATGTGGGGAGCTCTAACCTCTTTCCTTGTATGCTCTAACTAGTCCTGACTTTTGGCTTCTTTGGGGGCAGAGTGGGCAACTGCATAATTCCTGAGCCTCGGATAGAAAGGTGGGCCCATCCTAAGTCCCCACCAAGCCTTCTGCATGATTAAGGAAACCCCACTTAACTGAAAGATGGATATTGAGTTGTTTAATTGTGCTTTGGGTTTATCTATGACTCCCTTTTTCTCCCTCTCCATTAGCCCTGCCATTCAATTACTAACACGAGAACTGTTGGCTGTTCATTTGAATAAATTTAACCTATCCATTAAAGCTATGATGGAAGAAATTACCATCCGGTTGTGGGGCAACCTGGTTTGTTTTAGAAATATATTCAAATATTATTATAACTATGGAAAACCTTGTAATTATTACTAGATAAGAGTGAAGACTAATTAAATTACATAACTTTACATGTAAAAATATTATGGATACTCCAGTTAATTTACCAGTCGAAATGATCGGAGAACTGACAATCCTTCCACGTTTGCCAAACCAAGTTCCATTAAACTAAGGCTCACGATGAAACCATCAAAAATATTCCAGCCTTCTTGAAAGTAATAATATGGATCCATAGCAATGATCTTGAGAAACATTTCTGCTGTGAAGATCCCAGTGAAGACCTAAATGAGAAATGTTTTATTACATGAGTGAATATTTTTGAAAATATAAATAATTACTGAGCAATTTAATTTACTCCCAACAAATCACAATTAAATTCTGAATTTTAAAAATTGGTTTAGGTCCATTAAATCAGTACCCTCAGATGGTTTGTATTCAATTCAATATTTGTTTACTATATTTAAGATTTATCAAGTGATGAAGAGTGTAAGAATTAAGACAATAAAATTACTATTCTTACTTTTATATACTTAAATGAAAGGTTCAGCTAACTCATTGTGGTCAATTGTTTGGCTCTGCCTAATAGTTGGTCCTCTCCCACAGCCCTGCAGACAAGGCTGGTGCTAAGAAAGCTCCATACAGGCTGTAATAAACTTGGTCACCATTAGCCCTACAGATAGTAAGAATGCAAAAAAAAAAAAAAAGAAGCTGATTTTCCTGGCCAAAGAGAAGCAGCATTCTCCATTCTCCATTTTTTTTCTACAACTATTTCAAACTTTCTCCTCAACCTATCTTCAACCGTTTTTCCTTATCCTCTACTCTCAGTACTTCTGTGTCTTGGAGGTAATAGAAGTCAGCCAATCTGAACTTTCTCAGTTTCCCTCTATCTAACACACTACTTACACCCATACCCATGGCTTTGCTATTCCTTCTTGTTAAAAATGAAAGAAGTGTCCCGCTTTGCTCTAATTTCTCCAACTATGTTATGTGTCTCCTTTGGACTTCTCAGAGAATTCACTCTCTCAGTTAATCTGTAGTTTCAACCTCTTCCAGCTACTGACTGCTTCCTATTGGGATTTTACAGGAAGCAACAGATACTCAGTTCTTCTCCACCTTGAAACCACCACCAGTGTCATCAAAGAGACTCTCCTTGCATTCTACTTCCCCTGTTAGTTACCACCTTCTAGCCTCTCCGCATAGCCCAACTTCTTTAAGACATTGTATATTTGTCTATACTCACTAGTTTCATTTTTTCAACTTACTCCACAACCCACTAGTCAACACAAACTGCTGTAACCAATTTCACCAACATAACCAACATCACTATTGCTAAATTCAGCAGGAACTTTTAGTATTTATCTTGCTTGCCTCCTTAAGAATTTTTCACATTGTTTCCTGTTCCTTGTTCCTTAAAATATTTTCTCTTCCTGGGATCAGTGATCCACACCTCCCTGGATACTTGTCAGTGGCTTTTTTTCCTCCAACAAATTATTCAATATTGGATTTCTTCTCTTTGTTCTGGACCTTCTTACTCTAATTTTCCTTTTACAATAAGTTTACATTTTGAGATCTATTTTTCCATTCGAGCATACCTCCTGAGCTCCAGAACTATATACTCATCTGCCTATCCAACACCTCCACTAGAGGACTATCTCACAGGTACCTCGAATTCAACAGGTCCAAAATTCACCTTACCACTCTCTCTGCACAAACTTGCTTCTCTTCTGATATTTGCCAACTCAGTAAATGGAAGCATTCTCTACCTTGGTGGCCAGCTTAGAAACCTGAGAGTCTTACAGATTTTTCCAAATGTCTTGAATACTTCAAGTTGAAATTCACCCATGCATGTATTACCAGTTTATTCTTTTACTGTTGAATAGAATTTCATTGTTTGAATATTCTGCGGATATTTAGATAACATATAGAACTTTTTGTTTCTTTTCCAAGAAATCTTTGCCACTCCAGTTACATGTGCTAATCTTTTCATATATTTGACACATACACATACGCTATAAACCCTTGCTTTAAACAATTAGTTGTCTTTTAAAGAAATTAAGATGAGGAAAAAAATAGCCTTTTCTGTTTACCCACATTTATTCATTTCAAGTGACCCTCATTCTCAGATCCAAATTTCCATCTGATATGTTTTTTCCTTTCTGAAGGGAAAAACTAAAGAACTTTCTTTAGCATTTCTTGTAGCATAATTCCAGTGCAGCAACTTCTCTTGGTTTTTGTTTAAAATTCCTTATTTCACATTGCTTTTGATAGATAGTTTCAGTATAGAATAATAAGTTAACTTTTTACTCTTGTCTTTGTTTCATCAGGCCATTTTCTTATGCACTGAATTCTTTCTGATGAGATGTTAGTCCCTTGTATATAGTAAACACTTTTCTTCCAGCTGCTTCCAAAAGTTTCTTTTGTTTTTAGTAGCTTGACTAAGATGTGCCCAATATAGTTTACTTTATATTTATTCTTATTGATGTTCACTGAAATTTTATAATTTAATATTAAGGTGTCTAAGTTAATATTTCTCAAAAATTTTGAGAAATTTTTGGCCATTATTTCTTCAAATATTTGTTTTGTTCCATTCTCTCTCTTTTCTCCTTTTGGGTCTCCCTTATGCAAACACTAGACCAGTTGATATTATCCTGCAAATTAGTGAGATTCAGTTCATTTTTCCTTTTAGCTTTTCTTTGCTGTTCAAATTGGATAATTTCTACTGACTTGCTTCAATTTTAATAACCCTTTCTTCCCATAGCTGCAATTTACTTTTAAATCCATCCAATGAATTTTTCATTTTAGAATTTGTACTTTTCAGTTCTAAAATGTCTAGATGACTCTTTTTTATAGTTTTCTTTTTTTCCTGCTCATATTCTCCATCTGTTTATTCATGACCATATTTTTCCTTCAAATTGTTAAACATATTTATAATAGATTCTCTGAAGTCCTTTTATGTTAATTCTAGTGACTCAGTCATCTTCATATCTAATTCTATTGATTGCTTTTTCTCTCAACTATGAGTCACATTTTCCTGTTTCTTCACATATCATGTAATTTTTTATGTGATATGAACGATGTGTTATAGATAGTTTTGATTCAATTATTTTCCTCAGAAGAGTATTGATTTTTGTTCTAGCAGGCAGTTAAATTATAGGTTGGCCACCTGGCAATTATAGTAGCTTGGCTTTACTCTTAATCAAGGCCAGGATATTTTGGCTTGCTCTTTGTCCTAGTTGAATCTTCTGGTTCTCTGATATAGTCTTTACTCCTAAAGCATAGCTCATGTGGGGTCTCAAAGGAAAGCTTAACATGTTTGTCCAATTTCTGTATCTTGACTGGTTTCAAATTCCAAACTCTCTTGGGAGGTATTCCTTTCTATTCTATTTTTTGGAATAGTTTGTGAAGGATTAGTGTTAATTCTTTAAACATTTGGTAGAATTCACCAGTGAAACTCTCTGGGCTTAGCTTTCTTTAGTGGGACCATTTTTTGATTACTAGTTCAATTTTTACTTGTTACAGGTTTTTTCAGATTTTCTATTTCTTCTTGGTTCAGTCTCAGTAGTTTGTTACTTTCTAGGAATTTTTCCATTTCACCTAGGTTATCTAATGTTTGGCATACAATTGTTTACATTATTCCTTATACTCCTTTTTATTTCTGTAAGGCTTATAATGATTTCCTCTCTTCATTCTTGATTTTAGTAATTTGAGTCTTCTCTCTTTTTTTCTTGGTAAATCTAGCTAAAGATTTCTGCTGATTTCTCAAAGACAACTTTTGGATTTGTTGATTTTCAGAAATGTTTTTCTATTCTCCACTTCATTCATTTCCACTCTATTCTTTATTATTTCATTTCTTCTCCTAGTTTAGGGTTTAGCTTGCTCTACTTTTTCTAGTTTCTTAAGGAGGAAGGATAGAGTATGGATGAGATTTTTCTTCTTTTTTTACTATAGCATTTACAGCATAAATTTGCCTCAAGCACTGTGTTAGCTGCATTCTGTAAGTTTCAATTTGGTGTGTTTTAATTTTTATTCATCTCAAAGTATTTTCTAATTTCTCTTCTGACTTCTTTTTTAACCCATTAGTTATTTAGGAGTATGTTTTTTAATTTTCACATATTTGTAAATTTTCCAAGTTTATTTCTGTTATTGATTTGTAATTTTATTCCATTTTTGTCAGAAAAGGTACTTTATATAATTTCAACCTTTTTAAGTCTACTGAGGCTTGTTTTATGATCTAACATATAGTTTATCTTCAGGAATGTTCCATATGTCCTTGAGAAGAATGTGTATCCTGTCTATATATTTTCTACTATTCCGTGATTCACCTCAAATACAAATTCCACCTTCCTCGACACATAAGACAACTCCCACTTTGAATAGTCCATTGCTGTTTATGTCTTTCCAGCATCCACTCTCTCTTCTGGTAATGACAGACCTAATTTTCTTCTTAATAATTCCACTCATTTACTCTGTTGCCAGCGATAAGACATGGTTCTTGTTTGGTCAAACAGGGCATTCTAACCCTAGAACCAGAGTAACTGACTGGCTTAGAAATCGTCATGTGACACCACCCAGGCCAATGATATTCACTTCGTGGGCCTTTGTTAAAGCTAGTAGTCTGGAAGCACAATCATGCTCAGGGAGCTATGTTGGTAGGATAAAAGTTGGCAGAATGTTGCCATCGATAGAACACCCAGTCAGAAACAAAGGATACATAACAGGAAGAAGAACAAGAAGTGACTCCCAGTGACATTGATTGAGAACCCAAATCTAGCTAGGTGAAAACTTGGAGCTATGCCCAAATGGACTTTAGTTGCTTGAGGTAATGAATTCTCTTTATTTTTGCTTAAGCCCATTTCAGTTGTTTCTTAATACCCTCTTCCATAAAGCTTTCTTTCATCCCTTGCTCATTTTTTAGAGACAACTTTGAAAAGATTCCTATATAGGTAAAAATTTGGACTAGGTAACACAATTGTCCTTTCCTATGCTAAAGTTCCGTGATTTTTGACCACAGCTTACAATAGTTTTCAGAGTCTCTGATACCGTGTTCAGATCTTCCATTGCTCTGTCAATTTCTCATGGGTAGTTTCCCCAGCTGTAAAATACAGACGATCATAGTATCTACCTTAGAATTGACTTTGTGGGAACCTAGAGAGAGGAATTTCATGTAAACCATTTAGTACCGTGCTTGTTACAAAGTAAGTGGTCAGCATATGTTAACTTTATCACTGGATTCAGTTAAGACCTATCTGGAATATAATAAAAAAAAAAATAGTGGTTACTTCACAGCCTAAAAATATTGTGCATTATACTTTAGCATATATTACTTACTGTCTATATACAATCTGTTTATATGTTCATTTATCAGGTTGGGAGGTACATAAGAATTTAATAAGCCTCTATGTTGTACCAATATATTTTTGTTGACTGAATTTATTCATTTTATTTCTCTGTATAAGACCACTTTACTTTCATTTCTATCACTTTACCACGTATCCAGTGAATGTTAATATAAATTTTTAAGTGAAAACATATGCCAAAAATCATCATTTATAGATTCCTAAATTTACAGGAGAAATTCAAACAGAAATAATAACCTCTATATGATGTTTCCCCCTCAAAGAATCCATCTTCAAGTATTTACAAGTGATATTTCAAAATTATCTGGTTTGGTATATTGTATAATTTATTTGGCGAATGTAGACATGTCCTAAAGAATCTATTCTAAATCCCTGAGAAATACATCAGGATCTTGTTATCATAGACCAATGCCCTCCATAAGTCATGATCATCTTTCTAATGAATGGGCAATTTAAATTTACTTCTAAATCAAATTGCCCACAAAATCTTTGAATCTTTTGCACTGCTTCTTGTAGCAATATATTTTTGTTGTTAAAAAAGGAATGTTAAGCTTTTGCTGTGCAGGTATACATGGCCAATTAATTAATATTTAATTTGAGAGTGAGATGTGAAATTTATTAAGGCAATCATGAACTCTCTCAATGGGAAGAGGAACTCTCGGGGAGCCTTACTCACCAGGTTCCCGACCGACAGTACACTGCTGAACTGCTCTGTCATGGGATAGTGCTCCATGGCCATGAAGAGTGTATTTAAAACAATGCAGATGGTGATGGCCAGGTCCACAAACGGGTCCATCACGACCAGGTTGACAAGATGTTTCACCTTTAACCATGGTTTACAGCAGTCCCAAATTAAACACATGTTAGCAAATTTATACCAGCAGGGTGGGCATTTCTGTCTGGATTCTTCAAGTTCTGGAAGAAAAAAGTTAGAATATTCATGAAAACTGCTTTCTTTCTATTCGGCAGCCGTTGGTTTAAATTGAAAGTGATTTTCAAAAACTCTAAATTTGTTCAAAGGCATTCTGGGTTCATCTGATTGTGGAGCAGGAAAACACTTTTAATGGGTTAGCTGTCATGGAAAGCGTGGGCACAGAAAGGCTAGTAAACTTTCCAAATTTATCTTGGTTAAACATAGTTTCCAAGATTCTCTGTGCAATATTAAACTCTCTGACAATTGCCTTCAAGGCTATCAGAAACTAATGGGTAGGACTTGCATTAATTATACTTAAAGCTCATCCACCTTCCATATAAAGCCAGACTCATACGTATTATCAAAGAACTCCTCTCAGGGGATGTCCTAAAAAACTTTACTAGTCATGCTGGATCACAGTTTTTTAGATTAGATACGTTTTTTAGGTCTTTTAATGAGATAGTTTTGTCAGTGTCATCAGTCTTAGTCAAAAAGCTTCTAGTTTAAGTTTCCTTAGATATAGGCTCCTATATTAAACTCATCAAGATTCCTTTTCTCTGCATTTCTTAATTTAACTAGAGGTCACAAAAGAAGAGGAAATATCCACCCTAAGAAACTGGGATCCTCAGTGTTAACATAAATGAATGTTTCACAAAATGGAACTCATGTACTAGTATACTAGTAAAATATAGGAGAATTTTATGTGGAATATATGTAGAATTCATAAATTTTCATAGTATGCATTTACTTTAATGTATTAAAATGTAAAAGTATCATTACAAACTTATGATATAAAACAATATTAAAATACATTTACTTAAGAAAAAAGTACAATGATTTCAAGAATTTCAACTAAATAATAAGAGAAGACAGAAATGCATACATCTTTAAGATGACACTCACAGTACTGGAACTTGGTAAACATTGGCAAAGATTTTTGGGGAATAAGGATGGGGGAAATTACCTACTATCATCCTTTGGTAAAATGATCTCTAAACTGTTGGGTGGGAAAAGGGTGCAGAACTTGTTTTCTGCCAATACGAGAGCTGCATACCCTATTACCTGCTCTGCCAAATATGAGACCACCACTTCACAGCTCTAAGACAGAGGAAAACATTCTTTTTTTCATCCATGGCATAACTGATTCTGGTCAGTCACTTTAGTATTACTACTCTAGTGACGGGAATATCCCTCCAAACTTGCTACAATTTACTAGGAACCAAACTTTATATGGGAGGAAACAGCAGATGGAACGGACAAACATGACCATAGGTAATGATTTTTTGTTCTGCTGGCAAACATTCACCACTAACTAATGCTATAAAGTTTATCACTTCCTTAAAGTAAATTAATTTCCTGATTATTTTGTTGTTGTTGTTGTTCAACTTTCTTGCTGAGGAAGATTGGCCCTGAGCTAACAAACCTGTTGCTAATCTTCCTTTTTTCTCTTGAGGAAGAGTGGCCCTGAGCTAACATCTATGCCAATCTTCTTCTATTTTGTACGTGGGTCACTGTCATGGCATGGCGTAAGCCACTGTAGGTTTGCACCCAGGATCTGAACCTGTGAACCCCAGGCCACCGAAGCAGAGCATGCCGAACTTAACCACTGGGCCACCGGGCCAACCTCAATTTCCTGATTATTTTTCACAAAATTCCATTAGAGGTAGATTCTTCAACTGTCTCTTTAGATATTGAAATTCTTCAAGTTCACAGCTTATTTCCATTTCCCTTCATATGTAATTTTGTAAACAATAAAGAATAGTCGAGTTGTACATCAGAAGAAAAATATAAATATAATTATCATTGCACTAGTCATTTTATAGATGCTTTTAAGACTGCCAAATAACCTCATGTTTATGCTGAAGATAAAAAGATATTATCCTTTATAAGAAATAACAAAAGAGAAACCAAAAACATCTCTCTCTGCCTGTGTACAGTCAGACTAAGTATTTTTTTAAATTCGACTTGTCTTTTAGTAGATAAAGAGAAGCAAACAGGATTTGTGTAGGAAAAAAACAAATCAGAGAAAAGTTCCAAAGGGGACATTCAGCCGGTGTTGCCCATCTCGACACCAGGAAAAAGTGGAGCAAAGCTGTTTAAATTCTAAAATAAAATCATTCAATTATTCATGCCAAAAAAAAAAAAAAAAAAGAAAGAGAATCTTAGACTTTGAAACAGAACAAAGCACTCAGGAACCACAGCCATCTCTCCATTATTCCTGTGTGGGTTATCCACACTGGGAAGCATTTACAGCCCAGGTTAGATCTTTCCGCTGGCTCTCCTCAATTTCTCATGTGCTTCTAACTCAACCTCCCCCTCTCCTTTCCATGGGTGTGACCAGGAAATAAGTCTATGTGGTTTTTGCATTTAAAACACTTGAAAAGCAAACAATTTATTTGTGCTCATCTCCTAGAGTTTCATCAAGTCAGAGGCTGTTCATTACTCTGGACAATGGAGACTTGGCTGTAATTCAAAAGACGAACAAAAGTTGCCAGCTGGATCAGCGAGCTCGGTTCATGGAAAGGGAAGGCGAACTAAACCACGATTAGACTCAGAAGAAAGGATCCCCAAATAAACAGATTATGTCAACCTAAGAAACTTTTCCACCATGAGCAGGAACAAAAAAAAAGGACTATATTAAAGACAGCTCGAGTTGCATGTGTGTGCTAAGTAACGACAGCCAGCCTCGATCCATGCCACATTCAAAGTATAAAGATATAACTGAAAGAAGAAAAAATAAACTTTTCATTCTATACAAACAATGAAAAACGGAATGAAAACTTAGCCATTGTCCGTCACAAAAATATAAAGTCAAAAGCTCTGCAGACATTATAACCAAACACTCAGTCCCCTGCTTCCTAAGTTGTACTTATTTCTGAAATGACATCCTTTTCATCCTAAACAACTCCAGGAGACGCATTTCCATGGCGGGTGATGTGGGTGCACTCATCTTGAACTTCGTATGCTAATTAGCGGACAAGTCCCCTCTAGTGGTGGGTTGATGCTTTTAAGTAATTTCTTACGTTAGCTCAGACTTAATGCTATCAGAAGTGCAAAGTAGGACTGTTGATTTAGACTTACCCTGTCTCCTTCTCTACTTCTTGCTTTAGGGAGCAGACATGCTGCTGACATCGGTAGCAGAACCACTGGCAGCTTCCTCTCAGTGGTTTTGCTATGGCAAGGAGCAGAAGACCAGAGAATCTTCAAAAGATTTACCTGGAGGGACAGGGAGGAGCAAGCTACTGGCAGCTGGGGGGGAACAGGGAGTGCAAGCTAATGCAGGCGAGGTTGGGGAAGAACGTACTGAGTTTAATATTCCGTAGAAATCAGTGAAAAGATTTCTGATACTGTATTAGGACATTACAAAAATTGGGTCTTGTAATACTGACATGGCTGTGATACACACAGCCATCTACACTGTGAGTTTTTTTCTGGCTGTGACTTTTAGGCTTTTGGTACTGGTATTAGTATCCTGGGATCTTTGCATTCAGACTGGAAAAGACTTATTCCAAGAATCTATCCAAATCAAGAGAAACTATAAATAACAATAATAAAGGCATGTGTGCATGCTCTGTCTCATTCTCTGTCTTTCGTTTTCCCTTGACACATCTATACACATACAAGGGCGAAAAGAGAGAGGTTATAAAAGAGAAAGGGGGAAAAGGGGAAGGGAGGGCAAGGGAGGAGGATAGAATATATTTTATATGAAAAGTATTTTCCAAGTAGTTTAAATTGATAGTTGATGTCTGAATTCACTTACGGCATGGAGAGGCACAAATATGTGAATTAGCAAAACAACAAAAATAAAACAATTGAAAATGACAATAATTGTTGATTGCCTTCTACAAGCCAGGTATGGAGGTGCTTTATATTTCATGCCTCATTTAATCCTTACAACAACTTTGGCCTACACATGATTATCCACATTTTACTGGTGAAGAAAATGAAGTTTAGAGTCATAAACTAACACATTTAACTTGTGGTAGAGCCAAGAATCAATCACAGATCAAGCTGTCCCCAAAGTCTTTATTTTGGCATTATAAGATCCAGACCTCTAAATAATATGTTAACTACTCAGATATCATCTGCAATGAAAGAGAAAGCTGATAGATTATAATCCTCTGGTCAGAGAAAGGCAAAAGTAGTTCTACAACATTTTAAAAACTTCAAAGAGATTAATATCAAACCCAAATTCATATTTTTCATTAATTTTTCTGGTTACATCAAAGGATTTTATAACTTGTGTCTCAAGTAGTTAATACAATTCAAATGAGTTAGGTTCATTATAAAAATAAATATTTATCATTACCCTCCTTCCAATGTCATGCACACGACAAGCTTCAACAGTCTAGAATTTAATCTACAAAAGTAGTATTTCAAGTGTACCTTGAATTTGCAGCAGCTTCCCGGTGGTTAAACGTAAAAATCTATACCAGATAGTAGAATCCATGTGTTGCACATGGATTTTACTTTTATTTTGTAAAAGACATAATCATAATGTAGTATCAAGTCAGGAAGAATTTTATTGGAATTTACGGAAGCATTTTCTTTCATCGTTACCAAAGGCCCACCAAGTAACTATACTGTAAGACTTTTGACGTACCTTCCATGGTGTTGGTCAAAATACTAGCCATACTCATGGCTCTTTGCCTTGCTGTAGGATCTTCCAACAAATCCATGGAAACATGATAAGAACTGGACCGTCTCTTTCGTATTTCTGTTTCAGTAGTTGTGCCCTAAAAATAAAATTTCAGATGAAATTAAGGGCAACAAAACCCAAAGCATTCCTATAATATGTGCTACTTTAAATGTTCACTCTGCTTTCTCAGAGGAGAACGGCTCATTAAGACTTTGTGGGAATCATCATTCCTAGGAAGTATTTGAAAGCCCATCAGATACTCAGCTTTCAGGGATGCCCAGCTGTGTATCTTGGAGCTTTGGGCTGGAGGGACCATGCCTACTATTGGATAGATAACCTTGTAGCATTTCAACTGATCCTACCTAGGACTTCAGAGTGAAACATATTGTTCCTTGATTTACTCTCACGTTGAGTTATGACATATTTATAGATGCATATTCAGGTGGTATAATGTATGAAAATAATTCTTACGGTTTCTATAATATGCATCAGTAATAGCTCCCTAAAATGTGAACTCCACTTGTAAAATCCTTTTGTTCATTATGGACAGGTAAAATTTCCCAACATCCTTAATAATAAAACTAAATATTAGAACTAACCTATAGCTTTGTCTTACATTCACAAAACAACTCCATCCACAAAACAACTCATCCTTGGCATTGAAACTCTAATTTAAGGCAATAACACCAATTTGGGGGTCTTTGATTTTTAACAATGATATCATGATTTGCTACTTTTCTATTCTAAAATAAACTCACCAGAATTTCAACATAGGCAGAAACTTATTCCTACTTTAGAAGATCAAACAATGAAGTTAATTATCATAAGAAAAAAGGGCCAAACTCAAGCATTTCACATGCAGGTTGAAGTGCTAATAATGAATAAGAAGTCACTTTTAGTTCTGCGAGGATTTTCTCTATTTCTAAAATAGCAATATGAGTCCTGTTCGCCTACTTTGACCTATTTGTGATATGAGTAACATTGTTTTTATTAACCTTCATATCTCTAAAGCAGTCACATTCAAAAGCAAAGTTTTCACTCAATTGATGGGATTGTCATTAATGGTGATAAACATCCATATAGGTCACTCTAAAGTTAATTTTAGGGTAAAAGAGAAGTAAAATTAATGAGAAAAGAAATAATTCATCTGTGAACTAAAGCTCTTTAAATCAAAAGGTTGTCTCTCAGAATTTAAAGTATTTAGCCTGGTCAGAGAGAGGCAAAGTTTTAAGAAAAAAATAGCGTTGCTTAAAAGTCATCTAGTGCTTTCTGCTCTATGCAGAACTAAATGTACAATCCTAGATCTGTCTAATTTTTAACGACAGATTCCAAAATCTCTCATGATATTACCGAGGAAATTCTTTCTTAAGGTAAATTGCTTCAAATTCAAGCTACATGCTTGAATTTACATGTAAAGTCCAAGATGTTGTGTGCTTTGGAGGGTGTCCTTTGCCTGTAGCTGTTTATTTTCTTTTCTCCTGTCCCCTCTGCAGTCTCTCAAAGCCACCCTCTTCTGTCTGTGCCTTCAGCTCGTGTCACACCAGAGTGCGGTGCCCTGCCTCACAGCACCTGCCGGTGAGTGAAGGCTGGGCAGGAGGGAGCAGGAAGTGAAGGGATCACACCAGCCTTGGCTTCACACTGGCCCTGAGTTGCCCCAATCTCTTCAGAGATTTATCCCATCTTCTCTGATAGGCCTTGAGTTTTATGTTAATTACTGATAAATGCTAATTATTTTCTGACTATATTCTCTTTGTATTTATGCAAACAAGTTGTGGATTTGTTTTTGTTTGCTCAATTAACTTGTATCAAAATCAGTGATACTCATACTTTATTATGCATAAGAACCATGTGGGATGTCTGTCAAGGAAGAAGATTCCTTGACTTGTTCTCACTGCCCTTTTGGTCTGAGTAAGCCTGGATTGACCCAGGAACCTCTACTTTTTCTTTAAACCACTTTATTGAGAAATGACTGACATGTAAAAGCTATAGACATTTAATGCACAAAATTCAATGAGTTTGAGGATAAGTATACACCCGTGACCTATTACCACCATCAAGGCCATGAACATTTCTATTGCCTTCGAAAGCTTCCTCTCTTGCCCCCTGCCTTTATTATTATTACTGTTGTTGTTGCTATTTGTGATAAGAATACTTGAGATAAGATGTACCCTCTTAGCAAATTTTAGGTATACAATACAGTATTGTTAGCTTTAGGCACTAGGCTATATAGTAGGTCTCCAGAACTTATTTATCTTGCATTACTGAAACTTTGTACTCTGTGACCGTCAAACTCAGAAGCAGAGAGTAGAATGGTGGTTGCCAGGGGTGGGAGGAGGGGGAAACAAAGAATCTCTATTTTTAAGAAGCACTCCATTCCAGGGAATTCTGACATAAGTAGTCTGAGGGTGAAGTATATTTTGAGAAACACTGGGTTAAAATGAAAGTATTTATTTCCTTAGCCATTTCTACCTTTTAATGTTTGTCCAACCATAATAAATGGAATTGTGTGACAAACAAAAATCATACAAAGAAGATTTTAATATGATTCAGCAAAGTATAAAATACAACCAAACGACATGGCTAGAATACTTTTATATTGGTAAATGAAATCCTACTTACCAAAGTTAAAAAGCACCTTACGTTTCACAAAGGAAATGTCAATTACATGTCCCTGTGAGTATCTGGTATTTAGTTGAAACTCTTCCCCATATGCTTGATTTAGGGTCACTTTGTTTACAAGAAGAATTCATGACAGTAATTTAAAGAGTGAAATTTGCTCTAAAAATTACAACACGATTTTTCAAGTACTTTGAGTGACTTCTTCATCACACGGATGTACAATGGCTGGGGTCATTTGAGAGAGTGCTAAAAAGTGTTGTTGCACTCTGACCTGCAAAGAGGAAGAATGTTTCCCTGCAGGATATCACATAGTTAGTAAGAGTACCTACTTCAAGAGGAAGCATCAAATTCTCCTTTCAAATGAACAGAGGTAAGATCCCTAAGATGAATATTTCTTTCTTTCTTGTATTTAATTTGATTATATTAAACATTATGCTTGATAAGTTGTTGCTGTGCTTTTTGGCAAGTTATATTACTGTAGTAATAATGACGAAGGAATACTTCTAATTAGTATATTCTACAAGACCCATCCTATGTTTTTCATTCATTTGTAGAAAAATCTGAACGGAACTGTTTGACAAAATAAGTTCATAGCTTGATTGAACAAACCCCCGGCCTTTAAGCCATAGATTCAGCAAAATTTGTAGATGTAGAAATCAAAAACCACCCCCACCAGCCACAGCTCCCTTGCCAACAGCTGCATTTTCACTGGCCTCACCTCTGGCAGGAGCTGCCCAGCAGGAGACGTGAGGGCAGAAGGGCCTCCGACCAGGGAGACCACTCCATTGCAATCCACAGCGCTGTGCATCTTCCCGTTCATGGGCAGAATGGGGAGCACCCTGGAGGCACGGCTGGCCTGGCTGACGTTGCTGTGGCGCCGCTCTCCATGTCTGTGCGGCACGAACAGAGAGTCTCTTCGGCTGTCATTGTCTTCAAAGGTGCTGTGCTCGTCATCAGCAAAATCATTCTCCGAGCCAATATCCTTTGCTCGCCCTCTGAAGCTGAAAAGGCTCGCCCTACTGTTGCGTCTTGGAGAGAAAAGGGAGCCACGGATGCTCAATAAAGACTATGGATAACAAGAAGGGAAACAAAACCCACATGATCAGAATTAGAACTGGCATCCTGAAAAATATGGGACTGGATTTGCTGTTTCATAGTTGGTGATTTACCTAAGGGTAAGTCATCGGACAGGTGGAATCAAGGGGTCATGTGGTAACTGCTGGTGGTGTTCTGGAACTCTCTACTGGGTTCACCTCTTTCATTTTACTTTCCCTTTTTCTCCCTTCTTTCATTTTCATCTTCTGCTCTCTCATTTTCTGTCATTTTCTTCTACTTTACCATGCCTTAAGATAGTCACATACCCCTCAACATTGTTTGTCCCATTTCTGACACCTAGAACTGAAATTTTTGCTAAACTCTTCTCTGGAAGCTAATCTCACTTAACAATCCAATGGAAAGCAAGTAAGAACACACGTACATTTAGATCCTTTGAAGCCAAAAATATACCCAGTAAGAACATACCCTCTAGGGACCACAACCTGATGCAAATCTTACCACAGAGGAAAATAAAATCAATCTTACTAGTAGGTCTGTTTAATTATAGTATAAGGAGCAGTTTCTCTCCCTCTCTTTGCATATTTTGTAATGGTCTTCATGAATAAATTACACAAATCAAGCTGAAAGAAATGTATGACTCATTCTCTGATTTTCATTCTCCTATCTGTCTCAAGAAATCTGAACAGCACCATATTTACAAAAACCTGGTTTTCACCAAGTGTCTGGTCACAATCGTTTAACAATATTCTAAATAGCTACACTGCCACTGTCATCATGCAGTTTACTCTGATTCTTAAGTACAGTAGCACTGAGCACAAGGAATCACTTCCTGTTTATCACTAGTCTACTTTTATAACCTCACTCTAGTGAACACTTGTGTTTGCTTGTCCAGTATCCATTTCTCCTTCTTCTGTTGACAGCATCCTGCTTATCTCTGAGAAATGTTCCTCAGGCAAGACCATGACTCAGGCCTAGTCAATGACTGTATTCCACACCTCTGACCACAGAGAATGGTTTAAAGATGGACAGGAGACCCTGTTTGGTCCATTCACAGCCACTTCTTTCTTTTAGAATTGTTGCAAAAGAGGTGCATTTTCAAATTGGTGTTGCTAAAAATACTGAATATAAGTTTGGAGCTACGGTGGGCTTCTTGCCACCACACTGGAGGAACCTGGGCTGAGATGTGGAGAAACACTTAATCATGATAACAAGTTTTGAGCCCTTGGATCCGCCTTGCTTAAAGCTACTCATCAGTATTATTTATATGATCGAATCAATTCTCTTTTTCACTTAATCTGGCTTGAGTTGGATTTCTATGACTACTCACAGAAAAAATACTAAGTTCATCATTTAAACATTGTTAGTTTTGTCTTTTTCTCTCCAAAAGATTTAAAGCTAACTAAAATTATTTTGTACCTATATTTTTTTACATTTCCTGACTAATAAGTATGCTTCTAATTTTCTTTTCAGGTAAAGAATGATTTTTCTCAATAACGCCCATAAACATCTGTAAACCACTATCGTATGTTATGGGATCCTATTCATTATTTACAGAAAGAAGTACATCTAAGAACACCAATCTGCTCCCTCAACAGATGTTATTCCTGCTTTTTCCTGTGCCCATTACCTATTATCCATTTCTATTATCCTATTATCAATTATCCTATTATTTCATGCTATTATTTCATTAGTAAGATTCATTTTTTTCCTTTACTATTTTCCACGCAAATTTTTTTAAGTCTTTCCTAGACTACCCAATTTCTTTCATGTCTCTTTTCACAAGTGACTTTGAATAGTTACAGGATTTGTGATCTACTGGTTACCATTACCTCAGAAAGAAAGGCAGACAAGAAAAGCTTGGCAATAAGAAATAAAATAGAAATTATGGGTATGTTCACTCAGTAAGAGTTTATATTTTAACTATAAGTGCTCTACTCAATTACAGTCGATAGAAGAGTTGGAGGGAAAAAAGTTATGAAATTGTACACAATGTTTCTTAAAGTTCAAAGGTGAATTGGCCATACAAGAGCATAGTTTACATGTGACAGCTATATGAAAAATGATTGTGCCCCATCTGTTAGCATCAACTTCCACTGCTGACATTAATTGCATAAATCCATAGCAATCAACACTAGTTTATCACACTAGTTTTAAAAAGCAAAACTCCTGGTTTATCACAAATAGGGAGGGAACTAATAACTTAAGAAGGTCAACAGTATCTTATAAAGGTTTCAAAATAAAATACTCAGATTGTCTTGAGACTTGATTAGAGATTGCACTCTTGACTTCTTTGTCTCCCCTCTCCGACGCTAGCAAGTCACATTGAAGTCTAAGAAATATTTCATACAGCCTTCCTACTCTACTGAAAAAATTATAACCTTGTGGTAAAGGCCTACATTATGTCTTCAACAGTATGAAAGTAGAAATGGTTACCAACACAATCACCTTTCCATTGTGTCGCTACAAAACAATGGTTTTCAATACGTTTGGGTCTTGGACCCTTGAAAAGTCTAACAAAAGCCAAGGACCCTTCATCACTGTACCCAGGCTGAAAACTTCTACCTAGGTTGATATTTTCAGTATTACTTCCAGGGGCCTGCAAAGTGAGATTAGTATTATTTCAGGATCCCTGCCCTTCCCTCTCTCTGTCTTTCTCTCTCCATCATCTTAGTTAATTGACTAATTCTTTATCAGATAAAAAAAGTCTTTAGCTCTATTTTTATTCAAATATCACTTAAGAAATGATCAGCAGTTTGAACCAGATATTCCATATTGCATAAGTCAGTGACCTCTTATAATGCTCACAAGTTAGGAAATAGAGGCATGAAGAAGAGAATATGGGGAAAATTTTTTGAGCAATGTTTCAGAGAGGTGGGACAGAGCCAACACTTTCACGCTTCACTATTTCACCTAGAATTAGTTCTAGTGGATTTGAAATAAAACAAATTGGAGACTATCTGAGGTATGTGCTGATTTGCAGTTTCAAATTTAGGCAATTTTCCCTCAGGTAACCTACCTTCCTTCTTTCCTCTTTCCCTCCCTCCCTTCTTCTCTTCCTTCTCTGTTTTTCAAAATGATCAGTGATGTAAAAAGGAGACAATTTTACAGGAATTCACATTTATTAAGATTAATGTCTCCACTAATGGAATCGTAATGATGTGACAACAAAAGTGAATGACAATAAGCAAATATCGATATTTACTTGAAAACAAATTCTATTTTAAATTTGAATTCAATTCCACTAACCCTTAATTTATCCCATCTCATAATTTTATCTGGACTTAGAATGAATCAGGCTGACCTATAAAAATTTTGCACATATTACACATAGGGTTATGTGAGACTATGTTTGCTGTAAAATGTACAAAGAACAAGTATAACCTTAAATATATGTACCTTTTAAATGAAATCAAATCGTAAATTTCCCCATCAGTTTTTTAAGGTGTTCTTTCTAGTCAGCTTGATGAAGTGGAAAGTTCAAGAGTTTCAGTGTCAGGCCAAATTTGAACATCACCTTGGCCCTTGCCAAGGACATTGAGCAATTATTTAATTTCAACGAGCCTAAAAAATAGTGAAAATAATACTGTGCAGGGCTGTTAGCATTAATTATGGTAATGTTAAAAAGAATGCCAAGCATAAAACAGGCACTTGACAAAGAATTCAGTCCTCCCCTTCTCTTCACATCTGTAGCTTGGGGATGATGATTATAGTACCTACCTAGGACTGCAGTGAGCAGCTGAAACGAGTTTCTATTACAAGTTGCAATGTACTATGTAAGTGTTAGTCCTTATCATTGCTATCAACGCTATCGTTCTAATTGTTATTGCTACGTTACAGATATTAAGGTTGCACTACTGGTGAACTTGTCTTCTGAGAAACTGTATTTCTGCTAATTCTCTTGGTAATTTCAACGATGATTAAGGATCCTAAATTTCAAAGTTTCAGCAGCTGGTGTTGGTACATAAGCCAGAGGCATCCGGTGAACAATTTCTACACCAAATAAATCATGGTATTCTTTCAATGCAAGAGCCACATTAAACATGAGACAGAGATAACCAAGTGCAATTTCATACTACTGCTTAGTGTCATAAATCTTCCTCAGTGCATGCCTACCTAAGAATTTCGGATATACTTTTAGAAAATTTTTGCTTCAGTTCCCCTTGAAACAAGGGCATGAAGAATGCACTCTTCACCGGAAGTCTGCGTGTGGTTGGAAACAACCTCACAGATGGTCTGAAAAAGTTCGCAGTTCACTTCTAGGAACCTACCACTTAGAAAACCCACAATTTGCTGGGGCTGGGCACAGTAGCTAAGAAGGGATGGGAAACATCTGTTGATAATTTCTCATGTGGAAAATTCCCCTGAGATTTAACAAAACCTCAAACCACAAAGCTTCCCAAGCCTACTGGGATCGATGTTCTAAAAATCTTCCCTGGGATTCCAAAAAGTTGAGAAAATCACAAATTCTCTGAGGGGATAAACAAAACATGTGATGATCTTTACCATTCTGAAAGCATTGTGCTATCCAGGCAGAAAGCAGTTTTATAGCTTTTATAGCCAAATTCTGGCATATCTTAAAAAAGAATGTGTTTTTTATGAAAACACAATTTATTTAATCTAATATTTTTACCTGGTGTGGAGAAGAAAACCTCTTTTCATATGTCAGCCTACTTCCTTCTAAGGAAAAACGAAAACCTTTTCTTCTTATGCTGTCTTCAGATTCAGATTTGCGGACTCCATCCTCCTTCTCTTCTTCTCCAGACTGTTCTTTCTGTTTCTTTTTCTTCCTTCTGTTTTTCAGCTCTTTTTCGCTCTTAGAGCTCAACTTTGATGCTACTGAGGAACTCTCTGAGAAAACCCCCACTCCGCCAGCACCACTGAAGTCTCTTGATTCAGCAGACGCTGCTGCAGCTGCTGCCTAGAAAGGTACAAGGTCAATGATAGTTGCATACGAACTCTGAAAAAGATTAATCTATGTCACTGATTCATTTATCTTTAGTATCACGAATATGATCGTGAAAGATGATTCTCCATCCTGGTCTATATTTTGGAGAACAATGCATTGTCACTAGACCAATTAAAGTATTAACATCAACAGACATGTGGAAGATGATACATGTGATTTTGATGAAATCCTTCAAGGTTTGGCCTCACACTATGCCTTTTTTTTTTTTTTTTGAGGAAGATTAGCCCTGAGCTAACTAACATCTGTGCCCATCTTCCTCTGCTTTATATGTGGGATGCCTACCATAGCATGGCTTTTGCCAAGTGGTACCATTTCCGCACCCGGGATCCAAACCGGCGAACCCCGGGCCATCAAAGCAGAACGTGCGCACTTAACTGCTGCGCCACCAGGCCGGCCCCAACACACTATGCCTTTTAATTATCTAATAATATGAACAAGACACTCAAATACCATAACAATGTTTTTTATGATTTAAACAATATCTTAAGAAGGCAAGAATTTAAAAATGAAAGGTTTTCTATTTTAACCCGATCCATCACATTTCCACTTCACATTGGCTTTTAGTGCCAGTCTAAATTATTAAACTTAATTCTGTCAAACATTTTATTTTAATAAACTTCTTTTTCCTCTTTGACTTAAATTGAGTATTTCACTAAGAAATGCAAAACAAAAACATATTACAGGTTATATATAAGGGAACCCCAGATCATGGCATCTGAATGAATTTGTAAATTACAATAGTACAATTTTTGGAAAGATATAGTATTTAATGTTGTTGCTACCCCAGTATATTTTATTTATCTGACTTTTAGCACATATTTACAGTACTCAGTGTTAAAAAGGAACCGTAGTCAAGATCCAAGAAAAAGTTAAAATAGGCAGTTGGATTAGTTAAGGCCATTAAAGTCAAGTAAATATAATTAGAGAAATTCTTGCCTTATTTTGAAGCCTTATCAAGTCCACATTAAAGAACTTACAGGGTAGGAGGCAGAGAACGTAGTGATTTAGTATGTTTACATACCAGTGTTTTCCTTATGCAATCCACAAACTTGCATTTAAACACTCTTCAAATAGAAAATAAACATTAAATAGGTCTTTGTATTTCCAGATTCTATGAATAATCTTCTCAGTTTGACTCTGGTTTTCTGAGCTTTCCCACCTCTAATGACACTAATGAAGAAGCAACTATAACTGAATTCCTTTTCCCCAGAAGATTAAGAAAATACTTTGATTGAGGGCATGAAGTCTTACCACTTTGTGGGCCTGAGTAAATGAGGGGTCACAAGGGAGAAAAAATGTCAATAAAGCAGTTATAATTCTCCATGTTTTGAAGCCATTACTTTTGACAGTAATCATTAAAATAAAATAATAATCTCCTAATAACCAAACAGGCTCCTAACACTTACCAAACATATCTGCCATGTTTTGAATGTCAGTTACCACTGCTGATTTTGCATGCTAAACGCCACTGACCCCACCAGTGTGGTCGGAGAATTGAGATAAACAAACACAAAAGAGCTCTATGCTTGTTGACTATACCTGAGCTTCTTCCTGTTGTTTTTTTAACTGTTCAAGCATCTGCTGGAATTCAGCTTCTTTCTGTTCAGCCTCTTCAAGTGTTGCCTGATTCTGTTCCTCGTAGGCCATGGCCACCACAGCCAGGATTAAATTGATAAGGTAGAATGAGCCCAAGAAAATGACCAGCACAAAAAATATCATGTATGTTTTCCCAGCAGCACGTAGTGTCTGCAAAAATGGAAGAGAGATTTTATTAAATTTTATATAGGATGTTACCAACTCACACGCCAAGTAATAAAGTATTTTACAGCAATTCTCTTGATTGCAGTATTTCCTGCTTCCCAGAAAACTCCTTTTATCTGTTCTCACCAGTTGATAAAGGTTTTCCCAGAAGTCTTGAGTCATGAGACGAAACAAGGACAAGAAGGCCCAACTAAACGTGTCAAAGCTCGTGTAGCCATAGTTGGGATTTCTACCAGCCTTCACACAGATGTATCCTTCTGGACACTGGCTGTAATCAGGTTAAAAAAAAAAAAAGGAGTCAGTAACTGTAAGTGTTGGCTGGTTTGCCTGTTTGTATAGATGCCAATGTCTGTTTTATAGGACACAAGGGAGACAAGGGAAGGCAGATTTCTCTCACCTCACCCAGTGCTTGACCCAGATCCATGTGGACTGGTTTACAGCATAACAGAATCTACTAAGTCTATTTGTGGATTCCTCTATGATTCACAAGTGTCGTTATTATATTGACCATATCTCTATATAAAAGCAGTCATATCATGACTACTATCTTCTGGGACTTATGGACATGAACAGAAAAATAAGTCTACAGAGAAAAACCGAAGACGCAGCAGTGTGTGTGTGTGGCAGTAGGGAAGAGGGGTGAAAAAAGGATGAATGGAGAGGAGGGAATGACTCTGCACAGTGAGGATTTCATAGTGCGACCTTCAAGATCAGGCTGCCCTGGCCTAAATATTGTGCCTCACACTTCAGGGCTGCTTGATCCTGGGCAAGTTTCCTAACTTTGCTAATCTTTGGGCCCCCATGTATAAGAAAGAGCTAATAACAGAACCTGCCTCGCAAATGTGCAAGCGTTGAATAAGATATTGTATGTAAAGCATTTAGTGCAGTATAGACAAGGAATTAAAATCATTCTGTTTTACTTATCACTGGGGGCTGGAGATAAAGGCAGCATAGTCTTTATCATATGAGCCAAATGCAAAGCATGTTACCATTGGGAATTTTGCTACAGGGATTGGTTACTAATGTCTACAATATCATCTTCCATAGAAAGAACATTAGCTTCTGCCTATGATTCTAAAATCTTGCCAAATAAGATAAAGGTAACTATTTCTCTGAATTTCCTAGGCTTTAGCTCCAGGTACAATATTTCTAAATTACAAGCATTCATGTGATGTCACTCATAATAATTAAAAGCATTTATTGAGTGCTGTAATAGCTATATATTCATTAAACAATGTAATTCTTACAGCAACCCGATTACTATACCCATTTACCACATGAGAAAACTAAGACAAAAGGAGGTGACATTATATGGTGGAGTCAGAGTTTGAACCCATGGAAACTCTCCAGTCTGTGCTTTTAACTACTTAGCTAAAATATACTAGACATACACGCACCATGCCTCAGATATAGACATTATCTTCAGAGATCTTACATTTTCAGCCATGGAGAGCACATCAGCATATATAAAATATCACACTTATAAAAGTACATGCTTATGAATTCTGTTAACTTAAGCTTCTTATGTATGTGCACTGCTTTTCTCTCTATTTTCCATTGAACTAATTTGGAAGATTAGCTGTGACCTAGTATGGAAAAATAATTGCTGCATATGAGTGCGTGAAGGAGGTGAGAATCCACACTTATCCCAGCTATTTTGAGAGTCAGCGTGAAGTAGAATTTATGGAGGGCTTTGAATGGGGAGTGGGCGGAGGCCAGGTGGGTGGGAGGTGGCGGGTTATTGAGGCTGGTGAAGCGGTGTGGACTGAAAATCAATACGAAACATCACTTACCCTGCATCTGAGCTGTTGCCACAAAGCAGTGCGTCATTTTGCCCTTCCAAAAAGTAAAAGTGACCTATTTAAAGAACAAGGAATAGAAAGAACCATTTAAAAAGCCCTCAAAATACTTCAGCCATTGTGTCTGGATAATAAAGCTTAGAGTTTTTTCCAACCATAATGAACTAGACAAATAATAAATATGTATATGGCTAAATGAAAATATTTTAATAATAATTAAATACTGACAACATTTCCGATTGAACAAATGTTTAGAAAATCTGTTTTAAAAAGAAATTTTTTCTAAAGGAATAACTATTTTAGCATTTTCATATCAGCATTTATTGAAAATATAAACTTAAATTGCTTGGGATACTTCAGGAAAGAGCCACCAAATTAAGGCTGTTTGCTTGGCACAAAAAGTAAGAGAAAGGGAAACCTTGCTGCTTCTAAATACTTCCACACAAATAAAACTTTGTCTTACAAATACTTTTTGCCTGAATTCAAAATAGATTAAGATATTTTTTCCTGCCAATTTTACCTTAATTTCCTGTGAAAAGTGGGCATGGTGTTTGTTCTTTCTATGGTGCTGCAAGTAAGTGTTGTTTTGGGTTCTGCCTTGATTGTTTTCTTTCAATGAACAAGATAAACTTGTTTCTTTGGAGATATATATTTTCTAAATATATCTAGTTTCTATTCTTAAGGAATACCTTATATATGACTTTAATAAGTGCAAAGATAATCTCAGGAAACATACACATAGATAAACACGTATTTACAAATTTATATACAAAGACATACACACACATATCCCTCACAAAAAAGTTATTATAATTGCTTTTAGGAATACTTAAAGCCTAAACTTAAGGAATACCTTAATATATATCTGGGTCATATTTTTCTGAGAAGTTTTAGATCCTTACCTCACAACATATATCAAAAAATAATTCCAGATTTTTAAAGGTTAAAGATTTAAAGACAAGTCCATTTATATGTCATAAAGAATTCACAGGGTTTTAAAAATATATGTATAGAATATATAGGTGGTTGCTTTACATGTAGAATATCTAAGTGAATATTTTTATTAATCCCGAATCAAGAAGCATTTTCTAAACTTAAATATAGAAAAAATGAAAACAAATCTGATGATTTGATTGCCTAAAAGTCAACATCACTAGGCATCAAATATAAGCAATAAGGTAAAAAATTAGCTGGAGAATATATTTGACAAAAAACACAAATGTTAATATACTTGGTAAATTAAAATGTTCATATGGATCCTCCAAAATATAACATCACCTGGTAGAATATCAGGTAAAAATATCAACAGATAATTCACATTATATGAAATATATAGCCTGTTAATAATAGTAATGAACATATTTTAAAAATTCTACAGCATTAATAATTAAGGAACAAGAGGATACACGTTTTCTTCTACCAAAAGATTTTAAAATATGGAAATAGCCAATATTAGCAAGACTTCAGTAAGATGACCACTACTGTAGGGGATATATATTGGTACGATCTCTCTGTAGAGCAATCTGACACTATATCTCTATAGCCTTAATCTGGTCATACCCATCAACCCAAACAAATCCCATTAATATAAGTCCAGCTGAAGGAAACAATCAGAAATAGAGAAAAGATTTATGTGCAAAGATTGTCACTGTGCTGCTATTATAATTTTAATAAATGAGAAACCCCATAAATAATGGGATAATTTGTTTTCTTTATTCATTTATCCAATGCATCTTACTTTCCTCAGTATAAGTCTTCATGAGAATGCTAAGTCTTAAAACAGTAATATAATGTGAAAAATGATAAAATTTCATATGGTTCTAAAAACCATGAAGTTTCTAACCTCAGAGTAAGTGTCCCAGTGTAGTACTGATAATCAAGAGGTCAATAGAAGTTGGCTAGCTAATTGTACTTAGACAGGGGTGGACTTGGAAATCCAAATGACAGAGGTGTTGGCTTCAATGATAACAAATTATACTGAAGCATATGGCATCATAAGTGTCCATCTCTAAAATAAAATCAAACTAGTTATGTGTCACATAACGACATTTTGGTCAATGACGGACCACATATACAATGGTGGCCCCATAAGATTAGTACCATATAGCTTAGGTGTGTAGTAGGCTATACCATCTAGGTTTGTGTAAGTACTCTATGATATTTGGACAACAACAAAATTGCCTAACAATGCATTTCTCAGAATGCACCCCCATCATTAAGCCCTTCATGACTGTATATGAATGAATAACTCTAATACAATGACTGACACCAAAGGGATGAATTGAAATAAGAATATCATAAAGGTAGGTTTTGGATTTATCTTCCATCATCAATAAGTGAATGGCTGGATTGAGGTTGTTCAACTTTCTGATGAGTACAGAAATTCAGATTTCATCTTGGTGAATGGATTCTCTATTTCCAGATATATCATATGCACTCAACACATACACTGAGCCAAACAAATAGGACTAAATTATTTTTCCCCAGTCTTCTTAAAAAACATTTCAGTATAATACACTGAATAGTTCAAACTACTGACTTATTTATTAAGATGACTCCTTTAGATGAAGTGAAAACTCCTGATTAATGTCTACTAAACAAATATTTTTGTTTAGATAGTATGAAATGGTATTGCTTTCAACACCGGCTTAGGAAAAGATACATTTTCAAACGGTAACTTTTATCATGTTGATTGATGATAAGGAAAAAGAAGTAAGATATTTGATTTCTGTATCACGTATTAAGTAATCTTAAATTGGTCTAAGTCATTTGGTTCATATGAAAATAGAGACAATTTCCACTTATATATATGTATATATTTTAATATTTAAAGAACTAAACTTAATAGCTAAAAAAGTATATCTTACTTTTATCTTCAATATAGTCATCCCAGTTAAACATGCTCACTGTCCTATTGAAAATGGTACCGTTCCCATCCAGTGAGTTATTAAAGAAGGAAGTGATGTTGATTTCAAAGGAAGAATTATCTGGGGGCCATTGCAAACATTTATTCCGCAGGTTGCCCATAAACAGCTGTAGTCCTATTAGTGCAAACACGCTCAGACAGAACACAGTCAGGATCATTACATCTGAAAGCTTCTTCACCGACTGGATCAGGGCCCCCACGATGGTCTTCAAGCCTACAAACAAAATCAGAGGGAGGAATTTAAATATACTATTCAACAGCCACTTTACCGACAAAAACATCATGAGCTTGTCCTGGAAAATAAAGATGTCATGCAGAATGCCAACACTATTAGTTTAATGTTTGTGATTGTATAACATTTTTATGAGAAGCCTGCTAGCTGGTGAAAATGAATGAAAGCAGAACTTGTACGTTCATTAGAAAACCGTGAATGGAAATGAACCAAAATTGTATTTCCAAACACTCCTTGTAGCAAAAGAAATGATTTTGTTACTCATGCTTAAACATCAACCTCGTGTAAATATTTTGCTTTTATTTGCAGATGTCTTACTCCCTAACCTCTTATTGATTTTAGAAAAATCTATATGAATAGAGTAGTAAGAAATCTTGAAGTCATTGAATTATGAAGTTATATATTTGTGAATTCTGCAAGCTTGAGTGTGGGTTAAAAAAGGAAGACATCTGAAAACTGAGCCCCATGCAGCCCTCATGCTATCCCTTGCTCTTTCATTTATCTGCGTTAAGAAAATTACCAGTTTTCGACCTAATGGTCAAATTTGCATCAGTTTGAATGTCTCATAGTTTAGCTTCTATGCAAAAAGCTTGATGTTATAGGATGCAAACCATGTAGCCTGTTACTGCAAATGCCTCATGCAAAAACTTGTTAAACTCAAAGGCTGATTTAGAACAGTTTTAAAGAAAGCAATTAGTAAAAGCCAAGAATCAAATCCATCCAAAATATGACGTACTGATTCTTGCTTTTTTACATATTTATTTGCAACAGGTGACAAGCAACAAGGCTTAGGCACAAAAGCTGTGATTGTAGCACCAACGGAGCTAAAGTCAGCCTCGGTGTTTAACCTCGCTCTCACCTGGAATGACTGAGATTGTTTTCAATGCTCGGAGAACTCTGAATGTTCTCAATGCTGAGACATTGCCCAGGTCCACAAACTCTGTCACATATCTGTAATAGGGAGTTCACACACAAACACAATAACACACAAGAAACAGTTGGAGATATAAGGGACCTACCACCTTATACCAGTTTCTTCTTACCTGGAATTACAGAAATAGTTTTCAAAGCTCTCAATACTCTGAAAGTTCGAAGAGCTGAAACATTGCCTAGGTTTACAAATTCTGTTACATACCTGTAGAATTAAATCAGAGTTATTCAGAATTTAGGGAAATCTAAGTCTAAGTTGGTCTTTCATCAAGACCTTTTCAACTTCAATGAGTGCTGCCACCAGATTTCCCAGTTAAGAGAAAAATGGCATTGTGATCAATCATAATTTCTTTTACTTAGGAAAGTTTATTACTTTACAGCGCGAATTGAAACCAAAGTCAAAGAATTTATTATGAGAGTTCCTAATGTCTCCAAAGTTCATAATCTGATTGAAAGAAAAATATTCTAAATTCACATAACTAAGAAAAGTGCTTGATCTGTGAAGGGAAGCCACCAAGGAGAAATATCGCGTAGGTTCCCACCAAGGATTTACTCTTCCAGGATGGAAAATACATTAAGATACTTACGCAAAAGTAATAACTGTGAAATCCAACCAATTCCATGGATCCCGTAGAAACGTGAAATCTTCTAAACAAAAGCCCCTTGCAAGTATTTTTATAAGTGATTCAAAAGTATAAATTCCTGTAAAGGTGTACCTGAGAGAAAATAGCCAAGCCCACATTAAAGATCTGGTAGGTAACTTACATGTACATATCTTAAAGGAGACTTAACAAAGAAAAATTAGAGGCTTCGATCTATATGGGTCTCCCCAGGCTGCAGAGCTTAGGAAGGGCTTAAGGCAAAAAGAAATGTTATATTCTGAAAGACATTCTCATTGACTAACCAAATGAGTATGTACTTGCTACATTAATTAATTTGAAGACTCGGATAAGATAGTTCTATATGAAGATATTGTCTAAAATACACCAGCTTTTGGTCTGATTTAAGCAAACAGGTATTAATCCAAAAATGAATGAAGCATTTGTGTTTAATAAAATATGCAACATTAAGAGTCATGAAATAGATACTAAAAAAACATAGCAAGGTGATAGGCATGAGAAAAAGAACAAACAAACTAGGTGTAATTTTTATCATTGAATATTAGTAATCACTGGTGGTCTCCGAAAGATTGTGAGACTCACAAGGAAGGTAGACAGCTACAAATATTAGCAGTCAAACCAGTGCAGTAATTTGAGCAACTGAATGAGCCATGCAAGCTTTGTCCTAAAGGAAATTCCTGATTGAAATGAACTTGAAAGATTGTCTAACTTGTCTGGTTTGGAGTAGCTAGTATGATTTGCCAAGAAACTGGTGAGACCTCAAGATGTTAAATGCACAATTTGAAATCTAAAGGACCGACAATATTGAAAGATACCCTTTATTTTCTACTTACTCCACATTCTTTGTCCAGTCTGGAGGGTTACTCATGGTCATAAATACACAGTTGGTAAGGATAGTGCACATAATGAGCACATTGAATAACGTAGAATACTGTCAAGGAAGACAAAGTTCAACAGAAAATCTCACTTTCATACACCACCATCCCTTTCACCATCATGAAATTTAGGACTTTTATGCCCTTATTAATTTATTCTTGCTTGTATTTTCCATTTCTGCAAATTTTTTTTGGTGAGGAAGATTGGCCTTAAGTTAACATTCATTGTCAATCCTCTCCTTCTACTTTAGGAAGATTGTCACTGAGCTAACATCTGTGCCAGTCTTCCTCTATTTCATATGTGGGATGCTGCCATAACATGCCTTGATGAGCCGTGTGCAGGTCAGAGCCTGGGATCCAAACCTGCAAACTCCAGGGTGCCGAAGTGGAACCCACGAATTTAAACACTATGCCACCAGGCTGGCCCCTACATTTCTGTAACTTTAACAACCCCATATCTGGGCCATGTCAGGCCAAGCCATCAACTATTTTGAGGCTAGTTAGGAGCTTTTAGTAATTAAAAAGATTAAATGCAAAGAAATTAGTTCATAGGTAAATAATTTGCCAATTTAAGTTTTTTAATGACAGACAACAACTGAACTGCAAGCTTAGCATATATGTAAACTCTGACAAAAATTCAGCAAGAGAATTCAAGTAATTAATTAAATGCATTATAACTCCATGCTAAGGGTCACCCTGGTGGAATGTTTCTAACATCCATTCTAAGTGGAGTGTATAATATACTGTAATTGCTCATAAAATTTTGAATAGTAAGAGAAGATGGCTTGTGTTAGTGCTGGCATTTCTTGGGTTTGTAACTGTGGCTATATTACTTCTTAATTTCCCTGAGCCGTGGTTCATTTCACTATAAAAGCGAGAAAAAATAACCATTTCACAGGATTGCTGTGAGGATCAAACTAGTTAAAATATGTTAAGCCTGTTACAACTTAAAGTGCCTGGTCCATAGCAGATGCTCAACAAATGGCTTTCCTAATTTCCCGAATCACAGAGAACACTTATAACGAACATCTGGTTTGTTTCACTCTACCCCACCTTGCCTTTGTAGACAGAGCCAATGCCCTTCACTTTCCTTTCTATTGAAAAACAACAAAAGCTCTTTAAGAAATATTCAGTAGTCAGATAATTGAAATGACTTTCATATTTAATAAAAAGCACAAGAAGGATTCAGGATTCAATTATGCAAAACAACAGCCTTTATCAATGTAAGTTTAGACACAATTATAAAAATCCCAGAGAGTGAATATGTGTTATTCATAACCCTTCTCACTCTTTATTTTTATTATAAATCTTCACATTACTTCCACATAACGAAACATCAACATAATTTTAAGTTCAGTAAAAGAGGATAGTGAGTAGCCAATGTTGTGTTAATCTATAAAGGAAGTTCCTTTTCACTTACAACTGGTTTTCTCAAAGCAACATTGACTTTTTGTTTTTACTAGCAGCGATATAGGGGGCATGCTCAATTCTTAGCTTGTTCAAATGCATGGACATGAAAACAGTCGTAAGTGAATGATGTGGATCAGCCACGTGAGGGCACTACAACCTAGAGAACACAGAAAAATATCATTTCAAAGATGAAATGTGTTTTTCCTTTATTGCTAAAAATGAACAAAAAATAAGATAAAATTAAAGATGATTTGCTATTAGTATATAAAACTAGAGGATCCTCTGTGTCTGCTAGCCTGCTAGGCCCTCCTGGAGAAAATAACTCCTCCTAGCAGATTGGCACCATTCTAAATGCATGGTTCCCCACCTCAATGGTCCTTAAGACAGGCCTGTATATCTCCACTTTGCTCCATCTCCTACTTTCTGAAAAGACAATTTCAAATATTCTCCACTCTCCTTTGCCCTCCAACCTTCTTCCTTCCTTCCCCACCTCAAGGTGATGACCTTATTCCTTACTTCACTGAGAGAAGAGATAGCATCAGACCTGCCACATCTCTACTTCTCACCCTTAAACTGACAAACATCTCTGTATTGAGAGCTATTTTTCCCCCTTCCATTTTCAGTGGGGGAAATTTTCAATCCCTCCACTCATACTCTGGACACCTTCTACACTTCTAGAATACTTCAGAAATCTCTTACCTCTCCTTTCTCTTATCTTTATTATCTCCTACTCTATTGGCCTCTTCCTATCAACATAAACTTGCTTAAGTCTCTCCTATCTCAGGGGGAAAAATAATACCTTCCTGTAACCCACAATCCCCTTTAACTACTTACCACCCTAACTCTTTGCTCTATTTCACAGGCAATTTCTTCAAAGAGCTGTTTATCCTTTCTTTTGCTCATGTATCTATCACATCCTCAGCCTACTAGCTTTTCTTTCTAAAAATGACAAACTCTCCATATTTTGTTACTGAAAACAAAAGTATAACGTTGAGTTCTTATCTGACATGCTCTCTCAACAGCATTCCACAAGGATGGTTCTTCCCTGTTTCATTATATTCTCTTCCCTTTGCTTTTATGAATTCTTAATTCCCTGCTTTCTTCATTCCTCATGGGCAAAAATCTCTTTGCATGCTTTGAAATGCTGTAATTCCTTGTATGAAAAGGACATAGGATATCTAAGCCACAACCTTCTCCATCTATACTCATCCTAGTAGAGCTCATCAACAAACATGGCTTCAAGTACCATTTATGTACCCATGAATCTCAAATATTTCTCTCTAGAAGCTAAACCTCTCTTCTGAACTCCACACACCCATTGTCCATATGACATCTAAACTTACATATCTCATTGACACTTAAAAATCATTTAAAAGATTTTGGGTCCTAAGACTGAACTAAAAATCTTTTTATCCCACCTCTCTACTCCCCTCCCCCCAAATACTGCTCCTTTGACATCTCTGTATTTTAGAAGATACCCCATGATATAGCCAGGAACCTAGGGGCAAACTTGGATTTCTCTCTCTCCCTAAACCTCCACATTCAACTTAGCACCAAATTTTGTCAATTCTACCTCCTATCTCTCGACTCAGTGTACTTTTTTCCATGCCCACATCACTACGTGGTTCAAGTGTCCATTAAGTCTAACCTAGATTATTGCAGTTTCCTCCAAATTGGTATTTCTGAATCCATGTTTGCTTCCTTTCAATCAATTCTGCACACTGTGCCAAAATGACCTTTGTAAATGTAATTCAGATCATTTCAATAGCTTTCCACTACTCTTAGGATGATGATCAAATGTCTTAACATGGTCAAGATTCTAGGGAGTCCAACCCTTGTCTACTTGACTAGTTTCATATTCTTTACTCTACATTGTGCTCTCCCCAGTCCAATATCACTGCAATTGTTTTACATCATCAAATGAAATGTTTTTTTTCAAATCAAGGTCTTTGCAAATGCTGCCTCTTTTCCCTAGAAATGCTCTCTACTTCACCATAGGTAACACATACTTTTTCTTCAGTACTCAGATTAAAAGTTATTTCTAGTAGAAAGCTGTTCGCAATAGCATCTTACCTGTTTCGATCTGCCAGTTATATTTCCCTGTAGCACTTTATACCATTCCTCCAATGACTAAATTTAATGTTGATCTTTTCTGCTAGACTGTCAGCTTCATGAGGGCAGGGACCATGTCTGTACTGATAACCACTATACCCTTCCCATTTCACAGTGTCTGTTGACTACTGAATGAAGTCAATTTTGCAATTCATTTATTCCTAAATGGAATATTTCTTTTTAGTGATTTTTGATTATGTATTTATTAATATGAAACAAAAATACAGCATGGAATTTACCTTCACATATATAGAGTACACAAGTTTCTACAGTTTTTTTTTTTTTTACAGGGAGGATAGAGGATAAATATAGGATGAAAATTAATAGCCTCAAGAGATTTACTTTACATAATGGACTGAGCCATGGTTTTATGACCCTTAAAAAATATTTACTCTTTATAGTGGTAGAATTTAATTATATATAATGAAGTAAAATATATATTTCAATATTAATAAACACTGGAAAGAATGATTATTGTCCAGTAAGTCATAATTGATAAAGCATTATGCTCAAATAGGTGTTTTCCACATTGCACCACTATCATTTTAATAATAAAAAATACTCTTAAGTTAAAGATCCTGACAGACACTCAAAAAAGGAAAGCAAATAAAACTATTTTGCTTTTAAAACAAAATAAAACATAACTAGAGTCAGGTTTTTATGCTTGTGGTTTAACAGGTGCCTCTAAATAGAGAGTTTCAAAATCTGTTAACTTTTAAAAATTACTGTGGATTTAGTTTATCAATTACATACTTTAAAAATTCCTAGAGTTTGGTGAGTGACTAAAATAGTATGATTTCAGATAATTATAACAAATATCCAAATACTAAAAAAACCAATGTAGGTATTGATTTTGTATTGGTGACATCATGCACTGAAAAGGATAGAAACTCCACATCTAGGCAGATTTCAAGGGTTAGAACTGGGAACAAAATGGTTACATCCTGTATTATTTTCTAAATATATAGGCCAAGACACCAACTAGAGTACATTTTTCAAAAGAAGGATATATCCCAGAACAATATCTCTTTAAGAGCTTTAGTATAATAAATAAAATAAAAGAGGCAGACTAACCTTATATAATATCAGGAAAAAAGGATCTTTTTAATCTTTTAAATTTTTTATTTCAGGTATTAATAAAACTGTGCTAACCTTTTGATTGATATTGTCTAACAGGCATCTCAAAAATAACATGTTTAAACCCAAGCTCGAGTTTACCCACCATACTGCTCCACCTGAAGTCATCCCAAGCTCCGTCAACAGCAAGCACATTTTTCTTTCTTGGCCAAACTAAACACTTGAAGTCATCCTTAGGTCTACTGATTCTCTCATACTCCACATCCAATTGCTTAGCAAATCCTGTCAGATCTTCTGCAAAACACATCTAAGTTTGGTCACATTTTGCCACCCTCATTTCTTCCACCGCAGTGCAAGCCACCATCATCCCTTGCCTTCATAATGGCAGTAGGCTCCAAATCTGCCTTCTTGTTTCCACCCTTCCCCCCACCCCCCTCCCACCCCCCCGTGCAGTCTATTCCCCACATAGCAGCCAGAGTGACCTTTTAAAAATGTGAGTCAGGTCATGACATTCTTCTGCTGAAAACCTTTCAGTGATTTCTCCCCATCTCATTCAGAGTAAATCTGGTGTCCTCACCATGGCCTACCACCTCAGCCCCTCACCTCCACTCTCACTGACTACCACTCTCTGCCTCTCCCACTCTGCTCCAATCACTCTGGTCTCCTTGCTGATCCTTGCAATTCTACCTTCATTCTTTTCCTTCATATTTGCTATTCCCCTTACACTTACTTTTCCCCTAGGTTTTCATGTCTCACTCCCTCACTTCCTTTGGATCTCTGCTCAAATGGTAACTTTTCAGAGAGGACTTCCCTGACCATACCATCCAAAACAGTTCCTTGTGACTCTTCTCTTTTTACACTGCTTTATTTTTCTTAATAGCACTTAGCACTAGCTGACATATGATTTATTTTTATTATCTTTCTCCTCCCAAACACACATACACACACATGAATGTAACCATAAGAGAGCAGGAACTTTGTTTTGTTCAATGTTGCATCCCAATGCCTAAAAGAATATCTCCACATAGTAGGTGCTCAATAAATATTTGCAAATGAATAAATGAATGAGTAATGAATGCAAAATAAAAGAGAGTGTTCATATTAAATTAAAACAATAAAAACTGACATGAAACATAATTAAAACTCTGAGAGAGAATCTTAGGAATATGCATTACTTTTAACTTGTTTACTATCTGGAAAATAGAACCATATTTTATTTAACTATCAAAACAAGATACTAGGCACATCAAAAGCATTTTCAGTTTTCAAAATATATTCTGGCAGAAACACAGTAAGCATAAGTATACCTTATTCTGCCAAAATCAAGACACAAAGCTAATTGGATGCGCAACAGCTCCTAATGAAGATGACAGCTCTTTACAAAACAAGTCAGAATTTCCATTGGAAATAGAGGTAACAGTTTAGTGTTAAAACACAAATTTCCTTATTGTGAATGGCCATTTTCTGGCTTATAAATTAATGACAATAAATGCACAATAACCTCTTGACTGTACCCAAATCCACTGTGACTACCTCCAAGCATTTTTAATTTACAGCAAAAAGCAGGGTGCTTGAAGTCAGAAAAGCAGGATTTGAGCTTAAGGTTTGTGTTGTGAGGAATCAAAGGCAAAAATCTTTGGAAAAAGCAGTTGCAAACTGTATAGCATTATATACATCAAAGTATACTAGAATCTCAAAATCAAGTGTGCCACTATCACCAAAAAATTGAATTTATCTTAGACTGTTAGCTCACCTGCCTTTCTTTCCTTATATCTCTACTTCCAGGTGAGACATTTGAAACATAATATTTTAATTCAAACAATTAGAGATTTTTAAAAATCTACTTTTTTTATTTTGGAAGAAAGTTGTGGCTATAAGCCATTTGTGAGCTTCTAGGAAAGTCAAGAATTTATTTTTCCAAATCTTAATGGATTTACCCAGCTGCCTTCACATTTCAACTTGCCTCATGGCAGGCCTCCTAAGAACTCTGTCGCTTGGAGGTTTTCTTTCTTTCTTCTGGGAAGTAAGTTCAAACCTTCAAATTCAAGTTGTATTTTGGTTCCTAGAGAGCACCCACCATAAACTATATTCTAAATGCCAAGATTCTCTGATCAAAACTTTTCAAACTGCCCTTGTCTTCTCCCACTGGGAGTCACTTTTTACAGAGGGTCGTCAAACGGGACTCACAGGTTCCCTCTCAGGATTTCTTGGAGTGGAGACGATAGCCTTCATGAGACTGTCAAAGAAATGCACTCTCTCCCTAGAGAAGTTTTACAACACTAAACTGTCTCTTTAATCGGGGTTTCTTAACTCCGTCTCATCATTCAGATTCAGGACAAAAGAGATTTTTCTGACCTATTCAAACCTTCCATTTTGTCATTTGTTTTGCATCTGATTCTCTAAACTTTGATTCATTAGTCACTTATTTATTCAACACATCCCCTCCCAGTGTCCACTATGAACACAGCATTGGATTATGTCCAAATTTTCCACATTATTTTATACATAAAGTATGTTTATATAAGTGATATACAATTATTTTTAAATAAAAGAAATAATTTATGTAAGATTTATTCAGTGCACAGATTATAAATACTCAGAACATAATAATAAACCAAAATTTATGATTCAGGAGACCCCAATCTAAATCTCAACTCTATTATTCATTCCTAATGTTAACTCAAAGACGTATTTCCTCCTTGTACAACTGAGTTCCCTTATTTGAAAAACAAAGTAAGGAAACATTATTGTTTAATTCACAAGAAATTATTAAATCTTAAAACATAAAACATAAATATAAAATTAATATATGTTGATGTCTATACAAAACTTGAGGTAGGGGGTGGCGTAGATTGAACTAGGTTAAAAGGACACTGAATTCCAGAATGCTATGTTTCTAAAGGCATCTAAAGTAATCCAATCTAATTTAATCTAATCATCTAATACCTAATCTAAAGACATCTTCTCTAATTCAAATATTTTCTGGGCCTGCCAGGTGCAGTGAGCTTTTATACTAGAAGCCTTAAGGCAGGGCCTGGGCTGACCATGTCTTAGAATCTAATTAAGAAACAACATTAAATGTTGTTCTGAGACTTTGCTTAAATTTTAATTTTCCCTCCAGGAACCTCACCTCTTGTCCTTTTTGCATATCAGTCTTCATCCCAAGGCTTCAGTGTTCTTCCTGTAAATGCCCCTGCCTGGCACAGCCCGAGTCTTCCTAACCTTTGCTCCCTCATTTTTTTCCAGGGCTGGCTGTCAACCAGACCACTGTCCCTGGCCTGGAATAAAACCTCTCATTCATAACTATGCTATTTAACTTCCAGGAGTAAATTAAATGACCATCTCCCACCAAGGTGTCATCAATCTCATTTCTAGGAAGTAGATACTTCAGTAAGGAGAATAAAAAACAAAATGAGAGTGTATATGGGTAGCCAGACAGTAAGCCTTTGAAGAGAGATAACTGTGGTAGGACCTGTGACTTGAACAAAACTAACAAGCAACAAAAAAAGGAAGGAAGGAAGGAAGGAAGAGTGGAAGGAAAGAAAGAAAGAGAAAGAAAAAGACAATAGAAAATCAATGGGAATGCTGTTGGGAAGAGAAATATTTGAAAGGCTAATTTTAAACAGTCACAATTGTAAACATTTACTAACTCCAAGCTTTCAAATGCTGAAACAAAAAGCAGAAAGTAGTAAAATTCAGACCGAAGTACATAAAATTGTGCAATTCAGAGTATGTGTATATTTTCCAAATGTAAAAGCAATAAAGAAAATTGGCTCATGGAGTTTACCCTTAGATAACACCATAAAATTTGAAGACTTGTAAAAGGATAGGCTGGTAACACAGTCAAAGTTAATGAAGAAGTCTTGGATACAGCAAGCAATTCAGAAGGGAGCAGCAGAGGAAAGAAGAAAGACAGAAGCAGTGAGTCAGGGAGAGGAGAAATACTTAGAAGATGGGGAAAAGTGGTTTACTTACTTATGATCCCATTTTGCAGTATGCTATCTGTCGAGTAAGAGGAAAGAGAAACAAGAGCACATAACATTGCCAACCACATATATTTTTGAAAAATTCCTGGCTCAGTAATTCAGTCAAAGAGCAAAATCATATCAAGTGACTATTTGAAAAAAGGATATGAATGTACCAAAATCTTAATAGCTAATTTTCGAATAGGGTTGAAGGGAGTTAAAATGTACAGGGCAGAGGTGGCACTGAATCGAGAGATTGCTTTCCCTTTATTCAATACTATAAACGTCTGAAAAAGAAAACAACACATAGAACAGAATTTAGAATCTTAGTATTAGAATAAAGAACATTTTAAGAGAAAGGTGAGACCATTATTTAGAGATATAGCTTTATAAAATAATATAGCAATGTACTAATTACTGCCATATTACATGGTGATAGGTGCTTTTGCCTTTTGAGCACTACAAACTCTCCTAAATTTGGTAAGTGACATGAGGATTTAAAGAAGAAAATAAAGGAAATTTGTAGTCACTGCCATAGGAATTCTTAGCATCTCTATTGAGTTTTGATATCATAATTTTTAAACTGTATTTATAATTCATGAAAAGCACAAAAGTGAGGCTTTGATTACTTCTTCAGTGACATAAAATTTATTTTCATGAGGACGTCAGGGTTTTCCAGGTGTGTTTTGGGATCAGACTATTTTCTGGGCACTTACAAGTCCCCTGCTAGTATTCAATCTGCAGAGGGCCCTGGGAAGGGCAGAGTCTGTGGTCTGAAGTCATAAACCTGCTGAAGATCAAAGTACTTCATACAGAGCTCAAGATTGTAAAGGGGAATTTAGATACTACTTCTTGAAATATAATATACAAATGTACATATATAAATTATATACTCCTTGTTTTCACTTTTTGCTTCACTACACTGTAAGGTGAATAGACTTTTGCCCTCCCTCCATTTCCCCACCACAGGATGCCTCTTCAGTTCACTGCCCGTCCCGGAATGTAGGTTCAAATGGGTGCTTCCAAAAGACTTCTAGGGTAATGGGTCCAGACGTGGCTAGGCCCACCAAGCATCCTGGTGATATTTTAGACAGAGGGGAGGAGGCACAATCTTCTTCACCAGACATCCCTGGGACTAGTCTAGAACCAGTTAGTAAGTAGAGGAAGTAAAGGCAACTTGACTAAGAACTCACTTTTTTATTGATATAGTACGGGTCCAGGTCCTCCAGGGGCTCTGACACCATCTCTGGAGGAATGTCTCCATAAATAAACGGAAGGGATTTTCCTGCTTCCAAGTCACTATTTGGCTTCGGGCCATTTTCATCATCCTCATCCTTGCGCTCTTGTTTGGGTCTCTTAGCTTTCTCTTCTGCAATGCGTTGTTCAATAGCAGCAAGGGATTCCCTGGTAAAGAAGCGGAAGCTGTCAGGTCCTGGTGGTACCAGCACTGACTGTGCCATCTTTTCATCCTGCTCCTTTAATCACTGTTTAGCTCCTTGCATAAGAAAGTGCTATGGAAACAAGAGACAGAGAGAGAGAAAAAAAGCAGTGGCTATTAGGACAAAAAAGTGACTGTGGCAATTACATGATATTGAGATAAAATATATAAACCAAGCTATCTATAATATTTTACTAAGGAAGCTGTATTTGGCATCCGGGGGATTCTCATGCATGCATTCATTTGCTTGCATGAAGATCTATATTCTATATTCAGTAGGTGTCTATGAGGTAATCTCATCTCCCACTCCCAAAATGTATGAAGTGAAAATATCTAGTTCAGAGCTCAGAAATGGAGGATACTGGTTTGTGCTTGCTGTTTCACTTGTGTGAATATTTTGGCAGCCATCTTTTCCAGCATCCTAGCTGAAAAAATTTCAGAGATCCAAAACAAGAGATGAAAAATCACCCAAAATTGTGGAAGCTGGGCTATGCGAAGATCTTGCACGTATCTCTCCATTTTTTTCCATGTTCCCTTTGGCCCACTTTTCCACCTTTAAAAGCTTATTCAAAATCAACGCACCTGGTAAAGAGCTCTGGAAATCCTGAAATGCCAGGCTATGGAAACACAGGTAGGCACTGCTTGAAAGCAGGGGAGAGGGAAGGAGCAGGGGATGCCCGATTGCGTTTGGAACTGCTCGGAAGCTACACAGGAAGGGATCCAGCTCCTGCCAAACTGGGCAGGAAGTCACCCACGTCAGAGGTCTGGAGCTTGGACCCCCTGGCTTTGCAACCTGCTGCTAGCTAGTGTAATTGCTTCTTAAATTAACAAATTTGCAGTACCTTAGGAAATGCTGTAGAGATAGCCCATTTTCTCAAATAGTGCCCATTTCACATAGCAGATTTGGACTTGAAAAAAATAATAAGTTTAACATAGTTTGTCCTTTAAGCAAACTCTATTAGGTTGGTCTGTATGTTAGCATAAATGGAGTTTTACTGGTATTCTAATCATATTTTACTAGACTAACATACATAACTCAACAGAACACACCAATCCTTCCCAATGTTATCTCTGAGCCAGTGGCAGGAGTTTTATGTTTTTTGAAACAATACAACTAAAATCTGAACTCCTGAATGCTATCTGTATGAAATCACTTATGTATTTTTCCTTCTTTTAAAAATATCAATCCATTTAATCCCCCACCCTACAGGAATGAGAGTTGCCATTTAAATATATGAGGTGCATTTTCTGAGTATAAAATGCATTAACATCCAGTTCATTTGTGCAGCACATGCCAGATAAAACAGAGGGAAATCTAAAATAACATAAGCTATTGTACCATTCCCATAATTTTTCTTTTGAAGTAGACTAGGACCTTTCAGCCACCAGCTAGCAGAATGCCCTCTCAGTATCACAGTGCCTCCAAACATCAATCATTTTCCTCACCCATCCTCAGAAACCCTTATGCCTAGCGACAGGCATAGGCATGGAGATGGTCCTTGCACATTCCGGGGAGGAAACTGCCATGCCTGGGTGCTCTAATAGAAGAGACATGTTAAAACATGCAGCCAGCAGCTTCAAAATGAAAGTGGTCCTCTGCAGATTCCCCCAAAGACTCTACTGTAAAGGTAGAGAAGCATTACAGAGAATAAGCATAATAAGAATATGAACACATTACCCCTGTAGAATCTTTTACACCAAGAGTTTGGGATTGATAAGCTGGCACCAAGAAGACTGCAGCTAAAATTCCATCATGCTTTTTTTTTCTTTTTTTAATTTTTTTTTTTTTTTAATTCTCCTTCAAAGACCACACCTAACTTCCTGTAAAAGGATTCTGGTAACTGAAGTAAGAACAGGCATTTCCTGTGCGGGGACTACAAAATGGCATGATTGTAACTACCGCTAGAGGGCGGGGGAACTGCGAAGAGAAACCGCTCCCAGCGTACACACAGACGTACGTTTGAAACAGCCCAAAGCTTTCAGTAATGGAGCTCTCATCTTCTACAGGCTTCTCTTAGGACAAAACGTTAAGACTTTGCTGATTTCAATTATTAATTTTGTTAACCTATAATGCTTCTGTTCATGGTTTTTATTTGCTAAGCCGGAAGTCATTCAATCAATACAAATAATTTGAATTAAAAGAAAAAAAGTAAATAATGAAGAGTTAAAAACAAAAACTCATAATGCTCTAATCATATTAATGAAAGTCTTACATACAGTGGGATTTAGCATCAGCCTCAGCCCCAGAGTATCTGGAGTCTGATAAAATGCTTTGCTAATTCAACAGAGATGGCCTTTGTGCCATATAAGCTAACTTTCTCTAGAAATAAAATTAACTTGATGAGACATCAATCTTATTCTAGCTATGATTTAAATTACTGAAAAGCAGCCAGAAGAAAACTGAAAAGCCAGTGGGATCCCAAAGGCCAGTCTTTCAAACTAATAACACAGTTAAGATTTGAGGGCTTAATATACACCAGTCACTGACTGGGCTAAGATGTCTACATGCACTATATCATTTCATCCTCCCCACAACCCCAGCAGATAAGCACTTTCACGATCCTTACCTGAAAACTAAAGAAAGGAAGTACACCGAGGTTAGGAAAAGTCACCCAAGGTCGCAGGGGCAAGATTCAAAATCAGTGTCTGACACCAAAAATCTGTGAACTTTACTCAGTCATAAAAAAGAAACACCTGCTCATGCAACTAAAGCCTAAAATAAGGATTAAATAAAAATCAGGCAGTCGCACCAATTATAATCAGAAAGTCATAATTATTAAATCAATTTATTTTGCATATGTTTTAGCTTCATCATTTTCATTAGAAAATGTACTCGTGGGAAATAAGCAAAGAGGAGATATAGCCCAAAAAGAGTTTAGACACTCTAGTAAGTCTCTTTTGATTATTAGAGAAAAAAGAATGATTCAAATTGGCTTAAGAGAGAGAAAGAAAGAAAGGGAGGGAGGGAGGGAGGAAGGAAGGAAGGAAGGAAAAGGAAGAAAGGAGAAAAAGGGAGTCCATTGGTTCAAGCTTTATCGTCTCAGGCTAGCTTTAGGCATGCGATGATTCGGGAGCTCAATTGATGTTACCAGCACCTGGTTATGCTGTATTCTTTGGCTCTGATTTCCATGGTGATAGCTTTTCTAGAGATTCATCCTTGATTGTAGTAAAATGCTATAGCAGCTCCAGCCTCCCAACCTCCCAGACTTAAATCCAATAGGAACAAAGACCCAAAAAAACTCTCATTGAAACTCACTGGCTCCAGTTGGGTCACAAGTCCCTCCCTGAAGTAATCACTCTGTCCAGGGTAATACTGTGTTTTGTGCTTTGATTGGCCTCCCTAAACCAAATGCCTACCCTTGGAATTAGGAGGGAACCTCACTTAAAACCTATAAACGGACAGGGTTGTGGTGGTGATATAGAAACATTGCTCAAAAGCAGAGTTGGAGTACTATAAATGGACTATAGGACTAAGGGGAGATTGATACTGGTCAACAAAAACAAACAAGTATACACTCTAGTCACATATTGGTCATATTTGTAGTGCCTCAATACTTAGAGTAACATTATGAACTTCAGGAGATATATATATATCACCTATTTTCTAGCTTCGCCGTTTCTATTAGGAATATATATATATATATATATATCCTCCATGTATACCATCTTAAAGATTAGAAAGCAGGCAGGATATTTAGAAGATTCCTTCTCCAAAGTAAGTTGTCCTACTGTAATCAAATATTTCACAAATCTCTATGGTGAGCATTAGCTTCATTTATGAAATAAATATAAGAATATTCTGGTGTCACTTTACAGATATGCTTAACAATAGGCTAACTTGTTATACAAAAGGTTCCAATTCAAAAAATAAATTAAGGAGGCAAAAATTTACCAAGTGATTTGCCAAACATAGTTTTGAGGGGAGACTAACTATAGGAATAACGCATAGTGCTTACTTTTCGTCAAACACTATTTTAAGAACTATGAAACCATTTAATTCTTATAAACAACCTGATGAAGTAGATACTGTGATCACCCCCATTTAACATGTGAGGAAACTGAGGCATCCAGAGTTTAAATAACTTGCAACATGCGTAAGTTCTCACAGTTGTCAGTAGTAGAGACAGAATTTGAACTCGTGCTCTTGGGCTACTCAATCCACGTTCCTAACCATTATGCAACGCTTCTCAAGCCTTTTTCCTGAAACATTCACTATCAGGAACACACCAACGCAATGAAATTTCTTTGATATTATCTTAGTTGTAGGGTTGCCCCTTTCTCTCTTTTTGATCCTAGCCGGTGAACATGTCTTAGGATATTTAAAAAAGTGAACATAAAATGTTTTACCAAAATATCTAAGACATAAGATGAGCAACACCCGAATATTATTTCCATCTCAAAAAGACTTTTGTGCAATACAGATTTGAAATACAAATCAGTCTTTTGTTTCTGATTTCCCAGGATGAGGTCTTCAGAAGTCATGCATAGTAATTTTTCTTCCATTTTCTCTGACTCATGTTAACACCATACTGATATTTTATGAGAATGATAAATGACATATATTTTGTGAAGTTTTTAATCTTCATTCAGTTGTATTACTTTTCAGACAAAAGATTTTGTATTACAACTTTTAAGGCCAGACATTATTTTTGGAAGACCCATAAATAATGGGGAAGGCAAACGCTGTTATTTTAAGTAGTCAGAAAGCAAAGAATATTAAGAATTGGATTTCTAAATTCTGATGACAGTTCTGTTTTGTTTCAATGTATTCTTTTATTTTTCTCATTTATAAAAGAGGAACACATTTCTAAATTAAAATATAAAAGAAAAATTAAGCCATGTTATTATATATAGTGACATCTACAAAATAGTAGTTACAGTTATATGAAAGATAGGGCACTAACAAAACAAAGATATATAGTAATAAATAGTATATGTCTCTAATTTCTTGCCACAAAGATCCACATTTATAATTATAAGTGCTCTGAAGTTAAATTTATGCTAAGAAAATTATTGTATTGTTAAATCTCATGGATAAGGAAATAATTATATAATAGTTTATATTATAATTAATGATTTAGCGCATAAATGCTCAAAAAACTGAAGAGAATTTTATACTTAAGAGTTAATAAAGCTGAGAAACACTAAGGAATGTCTTTTTCTGAAAGTGATCTTTTAATCCTATTTTACAAATGTAATTTTTAGTTTTCTTCAATACATTAGAGTAATACTGGAAACATAAACAAGAAAAGATTTGCTAAATGTTCTCTGAAGATTTATTTTATGGATTTTCTAGTTTCCTTTAATCTGTAGACTTGAGTCTATTTTCTCATGAACTTTTTGATTGTCACTTACTGTGTTTGTGCATATCCTTCTCTCTTTAAACTTGATCCACTAGCTCATTTCAGTAATTAGCAATTTCCATGAAAGCGAGAAAGTTCTGAACAACCAGACTTACATGTTTTTCCACTATAGATTAGCAACAGACCACAATGAAAAAATGAAAGACAGGCTTAGTACGTACTGTTCAGATAAACTGTCATTTTTTGTTAAATGCTAGGTTTAGTTCCAATATGAAAAAAGCTTATTTTCAATATTCTATATTCATATTATATTTGTTGAGCAATATTCTTTATAAACGTATAGCTATTCCTTTAAATGACTGTTTTTTAAATACATTTTGTTTTTCTTAACAGAAATGCACACCAATGTTATCCTAATGATCCCTGGGAAACATTATTCAATATACTGATAATCAATTTACATTCAGCTTCCCACAGAAAAAATAAGTTATATATAATGAGATATGCCTATACCTTTATACAAACATTTTTGTTTTATTGCAGGTAGACTGGCAACACATTTCTACATCTTTTCTTAATCTTCAGATGTATTAAATGCATGTTAGTAGACATCCATAAACTACTCCAGCCCTTCCTAAATGACTTATCAACTGGAAGGCCACTTCTAATCTGATTACATATTAGTTTGTTTTCGATGGATAGATTGTGATAGAATCACAGAATTCCACTTCTGGATCTTGACAGTCTGTATGGTAAGGAACAAAATTTCCTAAGGTGTGTCCTCCCCGTGAAAGTGAGACATTTCCATTTATTCCATATGCCTGAATATTTTCAGCTCACTTTTCTTCATTTCTTGTGTTTCATTGAGGACTTCTGCCTAAAACTTTCCCCCTCAGCCCTCACCCTGTTCTATGGGGTAGAAAGAAGCAGCCTCTGAACTCCTCAGTCAAGTAGCAGATCTGAATGTCTGGGCATCTTCGCCAGGAGAGAACAAGCAAGCAGAGCCGGGAGCAGGAATGGAAAACAATGCCCAAAAGATAGCTACGTTCCAGCATCCGAGATAGACAGTTTGTGTGTGTGTGCACATGTGTGTGTCTCAGAGAGTGAGAGAGAACTAGAGATGAGAGAATGAGAGCATAAGAGGTTATAGATTTGCTGCTTCATGACATGTTAACATGACCTAAATTTCAGCACTCTACTTGGTTCTTGATATTAATTCTCTCATTTATCCTTGCAATATTTTGTGAAGAAAGTAGTGTTGTTGCCACTTTTCTAATGTGGTGGTGATCTGGGCTTGTGGAGTCTGCCTAACTTGACATTGCCACACAGCCAGCATTTAAACTCACATGTGTCTGATTTCAAATTCTAAATACACTTCATTGTCCCGTTTTCCCTCAGAACTGAGAACTGTACCATTGATACGCAAGTTGAGAAGGATAATGTGAAATAGTTCTGATTTTTAAGTCACAGGATCCCTATTTGTACCTCAGATATCTGTAGATACCAGAGGGCTACTACTATTAAAGCAACTGGTGACCCATTAGGAATAACTGGTTTTCCCATTATAGTCTTGCTATTGTGGGGTTAGCTTGACTTCTTTTGGAATAAGACAAACTCTCTGAACCTTAATTTTTTCATCAGTAGAAATGAAGGGTCATTTTGAATTTTATTAAATAAATTTATAAGAAAAAGTAAAGCACTATGACTGGGACATAGTCGATGCTTGATAAATGCTGTTTCTTTCCCTTTTTTCAGACTCCTTAGTGATGTTTGTCATTTCTACCTTTCATTAAAGTTATTTGTGCAAAGCCTATCTGCCCTATGACATCATCTTTCTTATCTTATCCCATCTGTATTTGTAGTTTCCACAATGTCCAGCATCGTACCCCACCTTAGATTAACCATCCAGTAAATCATTGATGAACTAACAGCTGTCACCCTATATTTATTCAGGAGCTTTCTTGTTCTTTTCACTGAGGACACTTTCCTTTCTCTGCAGTATAATTTGTGTGTCATGATGCCAGACTAACTCTAGGTTTCTGATTTTTTTTTGTTTCAGTTATACAGAACCGTACAAGTGACTGCGTACATTATGGGACCTCCACAGCTTAAGCTCACCTTACCTTTCCGAACAGATGCCCTAAAGAGAGTAGTCAGACTACTCTCTTCACTACCTCTCCTCTCCATCACACACACACGCTTCACACATGCCCACATGTGCTCACGTGCATATATACACACATATGCTTGTTTCCGCCTCTGGAGCTTATTTCTCCAGCCCAGAAAGTTCAACATTCACGCATTTGTCTTTTCCAATCTTTTCAATTCTTCAGTACAGCCCCTCTGGAAAGCTTTCTTTACGGACTCTCTTCTTCATTTTCTGAATTTCCATTATACTTAAAGCGGAAAAATAGTGTGGTACTAACCTTATCACATCCCTCTACATACATTTGCTTTTTGCTTTAATTCGCCCTCCAAACTACTTCTAGGTCGATTTTAATGAAAGTACAACCTTACATTTGTCACTCTCACCCAAGCATCTTCAATTATTCTCCATTAGAATCCATATAAAGTACAAATTCCTCTCCCTGACATTTAAAGAATGCTCCAAATTTCCTTTCCAGTCTTATCTCCCATGAACCCCTACCAGTACTTTATGGTAAAAAAGAAATAATTTCTTCAAATTTTCCTAAACTTGCACCCTAATCTCTGCGTTTCTACCTCCAAGCTGTTGCTTATGCTGTTTTCACAACCTGAAATTTACTACATCAACCTGATATGACAATAGCAATTTTAAATCTCAAATACTATATTTTCCACGAATATTTCCACATCCTTCCAGCTGGTTATGTCCTTTCACTATTTCAAGCTTAATAGCACGTATTTTTCACACACTGTTGTATTTGTGTAACTGCCTTGAGGTAAGGCTATGATGTGCTCTTCTTTCTAACTCTTGAAGTACATAAAACAATACCTTGCACAAAGTAGATACTCAATAAAAGAACCGAATAACAGAAGATTTCAAAGAGGCACAGTGTTGAACAAGCCGTCCTGTTGAAGGGGGCCTAGATGTGCAATAGGGCAGATCTAAGATAAATATGGATCCTACAGGAAGGATAACTTTGATTCAATACAAATAATAATGTTCAAATTCTTAGACCTGAATAAAACAAAACAACTATTCTTTAATAAGAAATAATTCTCAATTACCAGAGATATTCAAGCAGATACTGTCGAAGGGATGCCTGTCTGGGCAAATAACTGGAATGTATAATTCCAAAAATATTTCCAACCTCCAGATTCTATGATTAATGAAAAAAACATAGCATCAAATTATCTTATACTAAAGTAAGAATAATGAAGACAGAATTAAATTAATTATTAAGATCTTCTACATAAATTCTGGATTAGAGATATGTCAACATCCCCAAAATGGTCATGGAACATTTTATCTCTCTCATCAGTGGCTGCTCCAACTTAGCTGTGAGCCCCAAGAGAGCAAGGAGCTTGTCTGGGCTTGCTAACCACCTTTCCGTATCCAGGGTTTATTGTATCATGTGGTTTCTCCATAAATATGTGGTACTGAAATAAAAATGAGACCTTATTTGCATTTGCATGACTAGATCAAAAAAGTCAAAGAGAAGACAGTAAAGAAAGTCTTACCAATGAAATCGAGCTTGTTTTAAAAATACAATTAATTACTGTTTCTTGGACTGCGATAAGAAAACATTGAAAAGCAATGGTATGAAGTTCTTCTTGCTTCTTTTTAGGATCAAGAATGAATCTATTTGTTATTGTTGGGTTCACATTGTAAACAACATCTTTTCAGCAAAGATATCAAAATATGTGTCCAAATACATGTTTCCCTTTTTAAATTAGTTACCTTGGAGCTCCAGGCACTTACCCCAAGAGTGCTGACTCTAAACAGTTTTGGATTTCCTTCTTTTGGGGTTGTCGCTCATCTTTTTAGGGGGCTAATTTACAGTTCCTTTTTTTTTAACAAGCGTTTTTGGCGCTCAGTTTCTAGCTACACCTGATTTATGCAACATCATTCATTTTGAGGGGCTTTTATTGACTATTATTTGGTGGGCACCAGGCTCCTGAAAAAAACACAGTACTTATGGAGCCAGACAGAACTGGTTTGCGTTCTGCTAGTTTCTAGCTGTGCTTCTTTGGGCAAAGGATTTAGATTATAATGAGGATTAAAGGCGATAAGTCAAATACCCAGTACACATAGCAGATGCTACTTATCTGCTTTTCCCCTATGCCCTTCAGGCTCTTACACTCAGCATTGTACTAAGCAGAATGAATAAGACCAAATATAAAGCTGGAAGTCTGATCTTTCAAAATTTACAGTGCAGTTTATCATTTAACAAACAAACTTTTACGTGGTAACCAAGGACCAGCATTCTTCTAGATGCTTAGGACACAGTAACCAAACAGACAAAACTCTGTCTTCATGAAGCTTATATTCTATGTATTCTGGTGCTACAGATTATGTACAAGTAAGTTAGATATAGACTAGAGCAGGTGGTGCTAATTGCTATGGAAAAAGATGATGCAGGAAAGAGAGGAGAAATATCAGGGTACGGGATGGGGAGGAGAAGGGTGTGTGGTAAATGTAAATGGGGTGCTCAGGTAAAGTCTTGCCAAGGAAGTGACTTTGAAGCAAAAGCCCTCCAAGGACCCAATGAAGCCAGCCAAGTCAGCAGCCTTCCTGGATGACAGGGTTCCAAGCAGAGCAAATGCACGAAGGGAATTGCAGAAAGGTATTCACATTTGGAAAGGCCTACAGAAAGGTAAATAACATTGAAAGACTAAAATGACAACACAAGGCAATAACACATCAACAGGAAGAGGAAAGTAGAGCAGGTAGCAGGGACAATGAGTACAACAGCAGATGCTGCCAACCTCAGTTAGGCCTGCCATCTGGTTTCCCAGCAGTTTCACCGGTGACACCTGTGACATAAATGTCAAGATCAGAGCCCAAGCCAGACCCCGAGAAGCAACAATCGTACGAGAAATAAAGGAAAGCTCACTGCCACTCAATGTCCTGGGCCTGAGCACAGAAGGGGGATTCTGAAAGCAGGATAGCCATGCGTGGCCACTTAGAAAAGTCTAAACCTGGTTGGCTGTCTGCAGAGTGGACCCAGGAACAGCCCTACGGATATGGAGTGTATGGCAGCCAAACTTAGCAGCTAGAAACAGCTCCACGTCAGAGAAGCAGACAAAACAAAATGTTGCCTATCCTTAATGCCTAGAAATATTGGTCGAAAGTTTAAAAGATTAGAATAGGGATAACTCTTTTTTTGGACCATGATACAGTTTTAAGAAGAGACAATAGCACCAATTAAGAGATACAGATACAAAACAGATACTGCTACAAAACTTTTGTTTGTTTTCATGTGTAAAATGTGTTGGCAATGTATTTGTCTGTTCAGCATGTTGGCAGCTCCCCTCATTAGCACATTCTCTTACTTCTAATCACTCCAAATACATTTTAGAGAGAACAAAGAGAGAATTAGCCACTCTGTTCCTTGGTTCACGTCATCTCTTGACTCTTAGGCTTTTTCCTCTCTCTTATAATTTTTTTATTTTCCCTCTCTTCAGGATAAAGACAATTCCTATCTTTGTTAAATCTGTAAGGTTGCTGTCCGAATGACTTCCGATTATTTGAAATAAAATCTTTTTTTGAACCGCAAAGCATTATAGCATTGCTAATTCATTTTCTTCTTTTTCTTAATATTATTGAAATATCAACTTTTGCCTGTAGGAATGAATGGAGAAAGGGTATTTTAAATGAAAAGAAATGATCTCTTGCATTCTGTATTTAAAAGCTTCCCTATATAACTCCACGTATGTGAATTAGAAAAGTATGGAGAGCTCATAAGAGTGTTTGGTTTTGAACAGCTCTCTATCCATGCACATAGACGCAGAAGCCCTCATACGTCAGATCATGTGATTCCCACCCCATCACATTGCTGCTCCGGTTTCATCTGCAAGCTAAAGCAGGAAAAACAGCAGGCTTGAGAAGGGAAAAGGGCAAAAGGCTCAGGAAAACAGATGCCTCCCCCCAATAAAGTGATCATTTGCCTTCTACATATTTATTTCGAGGCTCATACTCGTGAATGACATTTCCCATTTATTTTTCTCACTGCCAACCAAACAAAATATACTGAAATCATTAAAAGCAATGACTGATCTGTAAAAGCAGCCTCGTCACTTGGAAACTATCAAAGGGCAAGAAATGACTCACACATTTTTTGAAAAGTTCAAATCATGATCACAAATTGCAAACTGAATTTTCTTTTGGTTTCTCATGAAAGAGAGAGAGAGACAGAATGGTTTGAGTTCTATAAAGAAAATATTCTTCCAAATAAAAAAATTTATAAATTAGAAGACATGACTTAGATTGAGAATTAAATCTCTACTTTTCTTTATGACATTGAGCAAATTTTCTTCTTCTGCTGGGACTATAACCAATGCCAATTAAAGTCATAGATTTTGGATTTGGAAGGGGGCCTCCCAAGACATCATTCTGTCAGGCTACTTCTATTCATTAAGGATAGAACTAAAATCAGAGACAGATGCTTTTGTCTCGGATCTCAGAACAGAGATTTCACAACTTTTCTTGGTTGTCTTTTCAACTCTTTAATCACCATCTAACTTATCCTTTAGTTATAATCTTTGTCAATATTAACACTATGCAGACTATTTCGGTTAGTGTTTTACTGGATGGAAACGGAAGCACCATACACAACCCTACATGAGATTTATAAGGGGAAAATTGCCAACACATTTATTTAGCAATCTGTTGGCACTGAAGGGATATTTACTTAGTTCAACCAAGATCCAGTGACTTAATTACAATTGTAGGAGAATAAAAACTTTGGCTGATGGTGGGCATGATCACTGTAATTCCCAAACTTCAGTCTGCTTTCCGACCATCTCCTTCCTCAATTCTTCTGAGGAGAATAGAATGTTAATTTGATTAATGAGTTCCTGAGACAACAGAATGGTTAAAAGCCATGAACACACAGATTTTTAACGTCTTGTATTCTAATTGCCATTCGGTATAGAACATTTTCTAATTTTCCTTATGATTTCTTTTTTGATCCATGGATTGATTATTTAGAAGTGTGTTGCCTAATTTCAAAAAAAAAGACCTTTTTTTAGATATCTTATTATTATGGGTTTCTAATTTAACTCCATTGTAGTCAAATACTCTGAAATGAATTGAGACAATTTATGGCCTAGCATAAGGTCTTTGGTGAATGTTCCATGTGCACTTGAAAAGAATGTATATTCTGCAGTTCAGCCTAATACTCTATAAATGTCAATTAAGTCTTCTTGTTTGATAATTGATATTACTCAAGTCTTCTATATCCTTACCAATTTTTTCTACTTGCTCTATCAATTATTGAGAGAAGATTATTAAAATCTCTAACAATAATTGTGCATTTGTCTATTTCTCACTTTAGTTCTGTATTTTTTTCTTCTATTTTAGAATTCTTTGATTTTATCATACACATTTAAGATAGTTATGTCTTGTTACAAACCAGCCCCTTTTCCCCTAGGAAATGACCATTTTTATCTGTCTTAGTATCCCTTGCGAAGTCTACTATATTTGATATTAAAACAGCCATATCAAATTTCTTTTGCTTAGTGTTTACATGCTTTACCTTTTATTTTTATTTTCTCTTTTCTTTTTTTTTTTCTGCTTTATCTCCCCAAACCCGCCCTGCACATAGTTGTATATCTTAGTTGCAGGTCCTTCTAGATGTGGGATGTGGGACATCGCCTCAACGTGGCCTGATGAGCGCTGCCATATCCGCGCCCAGGATGCAAACCCTGGGCCGCCGCAGCGGAGCGCGCAAACTTAACCACTCGGCCACGGAACTGGCCCCATCCTTTTATTATTCTTTTACTTTCAATCTGTCTGTATAATTATACTTAACATGTGTCTCTTGAAAACAGCATATCATTGGATCTTGCTTTTTATCCAGTCTGCTGACAATCTCAAGAGTAGTGAAAATATATACCCACAAAAAGACCAAAGACCTATACAAGAATGTTCATAGCAGCCTTTTTCATACTAACTATAACCCAGAAACCAATCAAACGTCCATCAATAGGAAAATGAAAAACAAATTAATTTATTTGTCCAAGAGAATATTATTCAACAACAAAATGTTATGAACTACTTATACATGCAACAAAATAGTTGAATCTAAAAAAAAAACCATTGTGTTGAGTGAAAGAAACCAAGAAAAAACAGTACATACTTTATGATTTCATTTATGTGAAGTTTTTGAGGAGGTAAAACTAAGCTTTGGTGATAGAAATCAGAACCGTGGTTGTCTCTGGGGCAGGAAGGATTGACTGGGAAAGGGCACTGGGGAGATGGAGATGTCTACATCTTAATCCAGATGGTGGTTACAAGGGAGAATACATTTGTCAAAACTCAAACTAATGTGCATTTTATTTTATGCAAATTATACTCCAACTAGAGAAAATGGCATGAACCCAAGCTCTATGGCCTTTCTTCTACTTCCTGTTTTCCAATAAGTCTGTGTGACTACCCAAGCCAGACCTGGGTAAGCTGAGACAAGCCAAGCATCTTTGTTCACTCTCTTGCTGACCCTCTTTCAGCTGACAGAGGGTTCCTATCAGATATCTTCAATTTACTATCTCCATGTGGTTAGGATAAGAATATAAGCTTCTCTCATATGGATTCACACTTTAAAGGGAAGTACAAGACCAATTATACATCTAAGATAACTGGCTCTAAGATAATTGGGAGTTGGCTGTTTTTTGTGTCTTTGATCATAATACCATCAATATTCCCTGCCCTTAAAGAATTCAAAACCTAATTAGGTAGTTAAAATAAACACATGGAAATTTAAATAACAGTACTGAGTCCACTAACAGTATAAGAGCAATGTACAAAAACAATACAAGACAACTAATAAGATACTATATGATTTGTTTGTGGTAACAATGACAAGCTGGAATAGATTTTTTTAAATTTTACAAAATGCTTTTATATACATTATTTATTTATCATTTACAACAACCCTAGGAGGTAGAATAAGGAGGTATGAATAGCTTCATCTTATAGATGAAGAAACTAGGTTTTTAGTCAGCATATGTCACTGACCATAGGAAGCAAACAAAAGATGCAAGGCTAAAACTTACATATTTTGATTATTCCCCCAAAAGGATTTATTCTATACCCTTTGCTGTTTATAAAAAGTTAAAGGCATTGAGGGCTGGAGTGGTGAGCAATGGCTTCTTGTATGAGGTGGGACATTGGCTGAGTTTTAAAGGCTGGGCCAGAAGGGAAAGAGATTCCAATTGGAAGGGAAACCATGAGCAAAGGCCCAGCTCCAAGCAGGGCCTGGATCTGACCTCCAAGAGAAAATAAAGCAGGTCAGGGCAGTAGCAAATGAAAAGATCCGTTGGACTGGAGTGGAAGTTTTTTTTTTCTTAATTGTGGTAACATAGGTTTATAACATTATATAAATTCCAGGTGTACATCATTATATTTCAATTTCTGTATAGATTACATCATGTTCACCACCCAAAGACTAATTACAATCCATCACCACACACATGTGCCTAATCACCCCTTTCGTCCTTCTCCCTCCTACCTTCCCCTCTGGTAACCATCAATCTAATCTCTGTTGCTATGTGTTTGCTTGTCATTGTTTTTATCTTCTACTTATGAGTGAGATCATACGGTATTTGACTTTCTCCCTCTGACTTAGTTCACTTAGCATAGTACCCTCAAGGTCCATCCATGTTGTCACACATGGCCGGATTTCATCATTTCTTATGGCTGAGTAGTATTCCACTGTGCATATATACCACATCTTCTTTATCCATTCTTCCCTTGATGGGCATGTAAATTGCTTCCAAATCTTGGTTATTGTGAATAATGCTGCATGAACATGAGGGTGCACATATCTTTATGCATTTGTGTTTTCATGTTCTTTGGTAAATACCCAGCAGTAGAATAGCTGGATCGTATGATAGTTCTATTCTTGATTTTTTGAGGAATCTCCATACTGTTTTCCATAGTGGCTGCACCAGTTTGCAATGCCTAGATCAAATTGCAGTTTAATCGGGGAAAGAAGATAGAGGCCAGATTGGAGAAGGTGTTAAATAGAATGCCAAAGGTCAATGGCAGCTTGTTGAAACTTTTAAGAAGGAAAAGTGGAGTATCAAGAAGAAAAGAGTTGATAACAAAATATCTTAAATATTATAAAACATTAATATAAAAATACTAATACATATTTAAGATTTGAATTTTAGTACAGTAGTGAGAATGCATAAGCAACAAATGGGTTATAAAGAAATAAAGGAATTAGGTACATAAAACTTCTTCAAGAAATTCACTGTTAAGGGAAGAAAAACAGGGACATAATAGAACCAAAGATTTGGTTCACATTTTTCAATATGAGAGAGCCATGCTTGCTTGAAGGCAGAACAAAAGGAGTTAATGAAGAAGAAGAAATTAAAGATATGAAGAGAGTACTTGCTTAAGGGGACTTTCTCTTGGAATATGAGGATAGGATGGGGTGAAGGACTCATCAAGCTTTGAAATCATGAGGAATAACATTAAGTACAGGGAAAAGTCAGAGTAAATGGATGAAAATACAGTTAAATTAAGTTAGCAGAGAAGATCAGATTCACCTGATCACCTCAATCTTTTGAGCAAAGTTTTGTGCTAGATATTGTCAGAAAAAAGTTAGAAGAAAAGAGTTGGGATTGGAAAATTCAGGAAAGAACAATAAGGCCATTTGAATTATCACTGATAAGAAATGGATTTTGTTGGATGTTTACAGAAGAAATATGATATTATAATAATAAAAAGACAGAAATCGTAGAGACTTGATTTTAATAAACAATAAATTTAGATAATAGTTCATACATATATAGTACCTCTATTAAATTAGCAATTTTTTTCCCACTTGAATAAAAAAAGATAATATGAAGTCCTTGTATGAGGTCAACTTTGGCTTAAAATTAGGAAAAATGTTCTGTCTAAATACTCAAGAAACTTAACACAATAGAACATCATAATAACCAATTTGTTTTTTTTGGTTAGTCAACAAAAGATAATATTGGTTGAAATCTTACTAAGGCCAAGTACTGTTCTAAATGTTTTACACGTACATTCTTTTATTTGATCAATCTCCACAATAATTTGTGGGATAGGAACAATTATTAACCCTATTACAAGGAGGCCAGAAAAGTGTATTTCTTGTCCAAGGACAGATTAGCAAGTAGGGAAGCCAGAATTCAGATGGGGCAACCTGATGGCGGAGTCCCAGTTCTTAACCACCATGTTTGCATGGTGACTAAAATCATCTATGGAAACTGTAAACTTTTAGTCATGGCTCTACTTCCTGTTACAGTGATAAGATTTCAAAATTTTATTTTAGGTCTACTAGCACAAGGTCAGATTTTGACCACTACCACCTCCCCTCCCTTTATATCCAGCAGAACTTCATGCAGGAGTATAAACTCCAAGGAGTAGAGTTGCCTCGTGCAAATTAAGCAATGTAGATTTTATAGTAAGGACACAGGGAATCACTGGGGACCATTATGCAAAAAAACAACACGATCAGGTTTCTTCCTCTCTTTTTTCCCCCCAGTGTTGTCAATCCCAGCTGCCTTGCAGGCCCCACATTGGCAGAAACAGAGCCAAAGGCCAATCCTTGCAGACTGAATTTCTACTCTGCGGACTTTACAGAGCTGTGGCCCCGACCACATTTTCTTTCACATTTTGTTTCCCCTTACACTTGAAACCCTCTCATACCAGCATATCCTCCTCCCAACTACCTCTGTGTTAACATAGATGTGCTAGGAGACCAACAACACTATCTTTTTTTGTGTGAAGTAATTTTATTGGGATTATAATGGTTTACAACATTGTGTAATTTCAGGTGTACATTATCGTTTATCAATTCCTGAATACACTTCATCATGCTCACCTCTAGTAGTCTAATTTTTAGCCATTACCATACAGATGTGCCCCTTTGTACCTTTTGTATACTCCCCCAACATCCTTCCCCTATGGTAACCACTAATCTGTTCTCTTTATCCATGTATTTGTTATCTTCCACATATGAGTGAAATCATACAGTGTTTGTCTTTCTCTGTCTGGCTTATTTCACTTAACATCATACCCTCAAGCTCCATCCATGCGTTGCAAATAGGACAATTTTGTCTTTTTATGGCTGAGTAGTATTCCATTGTATATATCTACCACATCTTCTTTATCCATTCATCTGTAGAAGGGCACTTGGGCTGCTTCCACATCTTGGCTATTGTGAAGAGTGCTGCAGTGAATTCATACAACTCAACAAAAAACCCCCAAACAACCCCATAAAAAAATGGGCAGAGGACATAAACAGACATTTTTCCAAGGAAGATATACGGATGGTCAACAGACATATGAAACTATGCTCAACATCACTATTTATTAGGGAAATGCAAATCAAAACTACAATGAGGTATCACCTTACACTGGTCAGAATGGCTATAATTACCAAGACAAAAACAACAAATGTTGGAGAGGATGTGGAGAAAAGGGAACCCTCATTCACTGTTGGTGGGAATGTAAACTGGTGCAGCCACTATGGAAAACAGTATGGAGATTTCTCAAAAAATTAAAAATAGAAATACCACACGATCCAGCTATCCCACTACTGCGTATTTATCCAAAGAACTTGAAATCAATGATCCAGGCTTATTTCTTAGACATTTCTCTGGTAGCATGGAAGAGGTCTGGAGGCAAAGCCCTTTAGGGCAGGAGATAAGATAAAAGTCCCAGACAAAAGACAATGAATGTCAAAATGAGGCAGAAGCAATGGGACAAGGAGGAGATGATTTGAGCATTTCTGAGATTGCTTCAAGTAAACGTTGAAGCTTAACTGCACACACGTGGAGAAGGAGATGCAGAGGCTGAAGAAGACTCCAACGTTCCTGTCCGGGGGACATGATGCACAGGAAGCAGATAACTTCTCTGGCTTTCCCAGTCCTCACTAATCTTCTTCTTCTTTGAAGTCTAATTCCATGTGAAGCCATCCCACATTTATGGAGGAAAACAGAATGACAGTTGTGTTAAAGAAAATATAGTCTGACCTGAGACACTGGAGCAAAAGAGGAAAATTAAAATCAAGGAAGCTAGTGAGGAATCTTTTGCAGGAAGAAACCCAAGTCAGCCGGTAACTGAATTGCAAAATGGAGAAGAGCGGGGCAGCAAAGAATGAATATTTCTGATTAGTTCATAAAAATATTTGAGTGAAGTTCAAATGGCTAATAAACATAGCCTTTATTAATGCAAAGATATATATGCTTTTTAAGAGTAGGTGAATATTTCCACAGTTCATTAGACTATCAAAAGTCTTTTTCTATAACAAGGAGTAAAACGACGATCTTTTAAAAAAAGGGGTTGAAAATTAGATTCATTATTAACTAAAATGAAATATACAAAATTATTATAGTAAAAAGAAATGTAATAAAAAAGTAAGAAATTACCTTTTTCCTTTATTTAAATTTTGTTAGTCTGGCTTAAAATGAAAATAGTATTAAGAAAGAACATCTTGGGGGCTGGCCTGGGGGCGTGATGGTTAAGTTTGCACATTCTGCTTTTTGGCAGCCTGGGGTTTGCCTCTTCTGATCCTGGGTGCGGACGTGGTACCACTTGGCAAAAGCCATGCTGTGGTAGGCATCCCACGTATAAAGTAGAGGAAGATGGGCATGGATGTTATCTCATGGCCAGTCTTCCTCAGCAAAAAGAGGAAGATTGGCAGTAGTTAGCTCAGGGCTAATCTTCCTCAAAAAAAGAAAGAACATCTTGATATTTTAAGCAGGCACTCAACATAAAAAGTGAATGATTTGTAAACATTTTCTCCCAGTTGGTGGGTTGTCTTTTCATTTTATTCATGGTTTCCTTTGCCTCCAGAAGCTTTTTAGTCTGATGTAGTCCCATTTGTTTATTTTTATTTTTGTTCCCCTTGTCTGAGTAGACGTGGTATTCAAAATGATACTGCTAAGACCGATGTCAAAGAGTGTATTGACAATATTTTTTTCTAGGAGTTTTATAGTTTCAGGTCTTACATTCAAGTCTTTAATCCATTTTGAGTAAATTTTTGTGTATGCTGTAAGATAATGGTCTACTTTCATTCTTTTGCAAGTGGCAGTCTAGTTTTCCCAACACCATTTAATGAAGAGAGTATCCTTTCTCCATTGTATGTTCTTGGCTCCTTTGATGAAGATTAGCTATAAAACCACAGATGTGTGGTTTTATTTCTGGGCTTTCAATTCTGTTCCATTGATCTGTGTGTCTGTTTTTGTGCCAGTACCATGTTGTTTTGATTACTATAGCTTTGTAGTATATTTTGAAGTCAGGGATTGTGATACCTGCAGCCTTGTTCTTCTGTCTCAAAATTGCTCTGTCTATTTGGGATCTTTTGTTGTTCCATATAAATTTTAAGATTCTTTGTTCTAATTTCAGTGAAGAACGTCATTGGGATTGCACTAAATCTGTAGATTGCTTTAGGTAACATGGACATTTTAACTATGTTTGTTCTTCCAATCCATGAGCATGGAATATGTTTCCATCTCTTTATGTCTTCTTCAATTTCTTTTAATAACATCTTGTCGTTTTCATTGTATAAGTCCTCCACCTCTTTGGTTAAATTTATTCTAGATACTTTACTGTTGTTGTTGTGATTATGGGATTGCCTTCTTGGTTTCTCTTTCTGCCAGCTCATTGTTTGTGTACGCAAATGAGACTGATTTTTTATGTTGATTTTGTACCCTGCAACTTTGCTGTAGTTGTTGACTATTTCTATCACACAAGAGGTTAATTTCCAAAATATATAAAGAAGTCATATAATTCAAGAACAAAAAAATAAACAACCCAATCAAAAAATGGGCAGAGAATAAGAATAGATATTTTTCCAAAGAAGATATAAAGATAGTCAACAGACACTTGAAAAGATGTTCACATCACTAATTATTAGGTAAATGCAAATCAAAACTACAATGAGGTATCACTTTACACCTGTCAGGATGGCTATAATTAATGATAGGATGATCCAGCTATCCCACCACTGGATATTTATCCAAAGAACATGAAATCAACAATTCAAAGAGATTTATGCACCCCTATGTTCATTGCAGTATTATTCACAATAGACTAGGTGTGGATGCAACCCAAGTGCCCATCAATGGATGAACAGATAAAGAAGTTGTGGTGTATGTATATATATATATATATACAATGGAGTACTACTCAGCCATAAAAAAGAGAGTGATGCAGTGACTAAAGTGATGGGCTGCTCAGAAAAGGTACAAGAGGAGGCAATAGAACTACAGCACTATTCTCTGTTAGAGATAATTTGCAGCAAAAAAGATGCACATTGGGCATTCCCTGAATCACTCTCACCTCACAGGTGTACCCCCACTTGAGGTAGTTCAGCATATTTTATTTCTACAAATGGTACTAAATCAACAGGACAGAGAAAGTTAATAGGGCAAAGTCAAGGGTAAACCATTTAGTAGCATACTGGTTATTGACTGTGTAACTTCTCTGTTTTCCTAGTAATACAGAACTGGAGTATTGAGCAACCTCTTGTCTTCTAAACAAGGAAATAACCTTGTCCATCCTTGTTGATTTACTTTACAGCTCTTTAAACATGGATCTCATTAGCAATGGTTCCATTAATACGGACCAGAAGAAGTATGGGGCAGAAGGCACTTTGGAAAAAATGTGGTCCAGTTGTTTCATTTTAACAGTGATAAAATTGAAGCTTATAGGATTTAAAAGCATAGGTAGGTAGTGTCAGATCTGGGACCACAGCTATGATTTTCTTACTCCTAGTCCAGTCCTCTTTTCACTGCTAATAATTTTTCTCTAAAGAAAAGAAAAAGCTATGAGATTTTTAAAAAGAAAGGGAACAAAGTTTGTTTGAACTGAAAGATAAAAATGGGAATTGTTTTCTATTAAGTAAATAAAAATACATATTTATTAGAGTCACTGAGGACTTCTCTTACATATCTTTCCTTTATTCATAAGTAATCTTAGGATTTCAAGGCATTTGTTTTTGGGTAAGAAAGTCTCTCGATCACAGATATCTAATCCCTCTCCTTCCACTTCACCACCCTCTCATCTGCCAGATGCAAGTGAAAAGAGCATTGCCTACTCTGAAATGAGTCGAGGACGGAAAATGCGTATCATGGCTGGAATATAGGAAGAGAGAGATGCACATGCCATAAGTGTCTTTTTCTAGATATAGGCCAGCTGGAGCAGACTGAAGGAAAGCCAAACATATGCAAGCCTGCGGGAATAAAGAAGATCAGCTTCACTCAGAAATCTATGAAACACGTGCCCGTAGAACAGCATAATCACAACTGGATCCCGCGGCAAGAGGTGGGGGAAGGATAAGTTCGGCAGCACGCATGGGACACTGCGGATTTCACCAATATTTCTGAAATGTTCACTAGATGGCAGAGTCTGTGCCCAGCTTACAACAGGTGCAAGCAGCCACGCCAGACAAAGAACAGAAATACTGCTCCTGACGAAGGCAACTGAGCTCAGGAAACCACGCCCAACTCCCAAGATTCGGTCCTGGCTGCCGAGCGTGCACAGTCCCTGCTGTGATTAGCTCCTATCTTCCTTAGGCACCGGACTTCTGAACTGACTGAGTTTTAACAACTGGGAATTTAAAGCTTTCTCTTCTGCCTAAAAGATTTTTAGATGTTTACAGGAAACCAATGATACTTGATAGAACAATTTTAAATCCCAATGTTATACAGCATAGAATTTTCTCTGTGAGGATAAGCAAGCAGAGAAAAATCACCAGACATATAAAAAGATGTCGCTGTTCAAAATAAGAGGCATGTTCTTAACAATCGGTGCAGATACCTCCTTATAAAACAGAATTACTACAAGAAGCAGAAGAGGACATGTTAATGTTGAAATATACTCTGATTAAGATTAAGAGGGCATTTTAAATTTTAAAGTAAAGGTGACAGCAAGAGAGTCCAATTGGAGACTGCAAAGATACTTCTAAAAATAGCTAAATTAATAAATACAATATAAACAGTAAAAAGAGATTTGAAAATGCAGAAAATCAAATCCATTAAATAGAAGACAAACTCAAAAAGTTTCCACAGATCTAAGAGGAAAAAGAAAATGAGATAGAAATAATTATTAAAAATATAAAAAATGTATGAGGCAAACCCCCGGAGATGCTATAATTAAAGAGAGTAATTTCAGAAGGAGAAACTAAAGCAAACATAGTAGTTGCAATAATTTCTAATCTCAAGAAAGAATAGTATCTTTATATCAAAAGAGTCTGTAAATCAAAAGGGATTAGAAAATAGCATGTAAATTAATGAAAGTAACCCCAAATTTAGACATATCTGTTAATTTAGAAAGGTTAAAAGATAAAGATTCAAATCCTTAGAATTTCTGGTAGAGAAAAGTGGTTGGTTTCCAAGGAGGGGAAAAATAGAAGTAAAATTCTGGCTGCATCTAACCTTCCTCATGTTAGATGTCAGAGAATAAAAGAACAAGATATTTTCGAGAAAAATATGTGTATACCAACTCAAATTATCAAATTGTCATTCATAGATGACGACATTAGAAAAACATTGCCATATATCCACAGGTAAGACAATCTCATCAATGTATCCTTCATGAAAAGATGATTCTAAGGTATGCTTTAGCTCTACAGAAGATGATGGAAAAAAATGGAGAAATTGAAATATAAAAGAACTCTCAGGACATGAAGTTAAACAATAGGGCTACATTTAAACCATTGTTGTTAAAATGGTTATAAAACAAAACACTTATGAAGAACATTTCTTCAAATTAGTATGAAATACCAAATTATATATATTTTTAAAAACTAGGAAAGAGTTGTACAGGGAAGGAAAAAAATTAATATTTTTATCTTACATGAGGATATTTAATAGTACCATTTTATATATGATGCTGACACTTAAAAAATATAATGGAATGAAAACAAGGCTATATATGCATTTGAAATAACTCGAAGAAGCAGAGGGAGAAAAAAGAAAGAAGAAAAAACTATAGTTGGTGTAATCCAATAGGCAAATCAGGAAAAATAAATAAAAGTAGAAACCACAAAACAAGTTATCAGAAGAGAGACCGAATATACCTAACATTTATAATAATAAATTGAGAATTATTTTATTCACATTAAATAACAAAAAGTTCCAAATTAGATCACAAAGCAGAAGTTGAACAGATGCTGTTTATTTAAAAGAAGCATGGAAAAAATTGCAAAAATTAAAAATAAAATGTGGACAAAAATATATCACACAAATACAAACAAAAATGTAGGTTTTCTAATGTTATTTGAGACAAAATATATTTCAAGGCAAAAATAAATGGATAAATAAGATAATTTTATACTTCTAAAGGCAAATCTTCCAATCAAGATATACTAGTCATAAATTTATACAATTAATAGTAGTACATTATTATGCAAAACAGAAATTCAACACAATTGTAGAAGACAAATTCACTTCTCTCAGTTTTTGAGAGGTCAAGTATGAAAACAAAGTAAAGGAATTGAAGAATGTGAATAAGATAATTCTTACTGTTATTTTAATAACTATGTACCAAACTTTGTACTATCCAGAGAAAACTTTCTTTATAATTTCTAAAATTAATCAATTCCACAGCAACAAAGCAGCAAGCAAACAAACAAGCTATTAAACAAACAAAAAAATCCTGCCACAGTAAACTCTAGAAAGTAGAATTGGGAGATCTTAACCCACATTTTTTGACCACAATACTTTAAACTTATAAAACATTTTAAAATTTATAAATCTTTGAAATTCTCTATGAAATGGATAACACGTATAAAAATGAAATTATCAAAACAAAAGTAGAAAATTTGACCAGGCAAATTATGAGGAAATGAATTGAAAAATACGTAAAACTAGATTAAAATAACAATAAGCTATTGTGTCGTGGAAGAGTCATTGATATCTTCTAGAAAATTAAATACTGACCTTATTTAGAAATACTTTATTTCCACATGTTTAAAACTGACCCAAAGCATAGAAAATAGAAAATTACTCAAAAGATTTTTCAGAAACAAATATAAATTTGATAGTAAAACTTTACGAAAAATGGAATCTACAGCCATTGCCACTAATGAATTTAGATATAAAATCTTAAATAAATTCATCAGCAAGTTAGTAAAATAATGCACCAAAAAATGTCCAGAATAGTAATGCAAAGATGATACAATATTAGAAGAAAATATATTAATGAAACATTATGTCAACGGATCGATAAAGAATATGAACTATATCCAGATGCTAAAAATGCATTTAGTAAGTCTCACATTCATTTGTAAATTATTATAAAATGCTCTTTGTGAAAAGAAACAAAAGAAACCTCCTTACATGATAGTCTACCTGTCAAATCAAATTTACATCAATACAATTATATCACTATGTAAACTGATAGTGATTGAAATATACTGATGTAAATATAATTTAGTGATAAAACATTATAAATATTTATATCAAAGTAAGGAAAAAGCTAGAGATTTTCATTATTAATTTTTCCAGAAAAGTCAGCTAATGTACTTAAGAGAAAACACTGATTATAAGTAAACAGAGGGAACATTGATTAGAAGTAAGTATTGGAAAAGAGTAGATATAATTGCAACAATTATTAACAGACAAAATTATACACCTAGGAAAGCTAAAAGAATCAACTGAAAAAATGGTAAAATGAATAGGCTTTATCTGTAATGGAGATATACTGATACATTTCACTGTATAAGATCATTCACCCAGAAGTTTAAATACCGTCAAACACCAGTACTTTGCAATTGTAGCGAATGTGAGTATATAGGCCAGAGGTCTGCAACTCACATTTTTTAGGAGCCATTTAGTAAATGTTTCAGGCTTTGTGGGCCATATGGTCTCTGCTGCAACTATGCAACTCTGTTGTTGTAGCTTGAAAACAGCCAGGGACAATACACAAAAAAGGAGCAATAAAACTTTATTTATGGACACTGAACTTCAAATTCCATATCATTTTTACGTGTCATGAAATATTCTTCTTTATTTTCCAACTATTTTAAACAAAAAAAGGCTATAAAGACCATAGCTTGTTGACCGTTGGTGAAGCTATAAAATGCCTGTGAGTGATGTCATCACACATCGATCTGCTATATATTATGCAGATCAAAATGGCTGTTAAAGTCTATATCATATCCTGAAGAATTTCATAAACTTCATGGAAGAAAGATTTTATACTACCAGATATATAAGTGTGAAGACAATTCTGAATATAAAAGTTAGGAGGGGCAAGTAGGAAATACTGAGGTGTTTTAAAAAAACAGTTGTCATCTACCCTTCCAGTTTTTATAGATGGAATAACAATAAATTCTGATGTCATTTTTGTCACACCCTTATGTGAAGATCAGCAAGAACTTCCCAGTAAATAAAATTTTCATCTTTTTCTTTTAATTGCATGATGCTTTTTTAAAATTAAAAAAGTCAATTAAAAGAGACAATGAATGTGCATTTCCAGGGAGATAATTAGTGAGTAAAATGCATTGATTGATTTTACATGAACAAATCTTTAGGGATTTAAGTAGTATTTTTTTCATCTTTAGTTCATCTGTTCTTGATCACTGAAAAATGATCACAGACAGCAAATAGATTGTTTCAATTAATTTGTATGATATATTTTTATTAATAAAAAGTCTTCTTTGTATATTGGAGAAAATGCTGTCCCTCTCATTTATATTTTTCATTAGAATTAAGATACTAAATAACATTCTGCAGCATTCAGATATGCAGAATGCACGTATAGACTACGTCCAAAGCCCGATGTCCGTGTCTTCTGTGTTTAGTTTTATTACCTACGAATTAAATTTTTCTGACTTGTTTTTACCTATTTTGTTTTTTTCTTTACTGAAGTCTTGTCTGTAGGATTTATATGAACACCGAAAAATATGAGATTATCTTTAAAAGTATATTAATTAATTTACCACCACATCTAAACTCAGCTCTGGAGTAAAATTCCCTGGATTCCATTTCAGCTTAGACAGTTCTTGGCTATGTGACCATCAAGTTGTTTAAACTCTGTTTTCCATTATCTTCATATTTTAAATGTGTTCATAATAGCATCTAACTCACATGGTCATTGTGAGGATCTAATAATCTGATTCGTGTGAATTGTTTCAGTAGTATCTCTATTAAGGTAAATATTCTTAGCAGATATATAGATGACACCAAGAATGTAATTGAAGATATTTTAAAAAAATCACAAAAGTGTGTTAGTTAAGGTTAAGGGAATCTAACAAAGCAACGGTACACCACCCCAGGACTAGTGACAGTATGAAGAAAGAGGAAATGACTACCGCAATTAGGAGGGAGTTGGGGCCTCTTGGAAGGCCTCCACATTCTACCACAGCAATCCGACAGGGCAGGATCTGAGGGATAAATACCCTAACTTCATTCTCTGCCAACCTCCCAATCTCTGGTGGTGCCTATCTTTGGCTATCCCAGCCAGAAGCCATAGGCAAAGAGTGCTTCCTGATACCGTGCCAGCAAAGAACCTCCTAGGTCTCAGAGCGCACGGTGTGGAAGAATAGAGGAACAAATGACATGTATCCAGCACAGCTACTATTCCATCAGCATTTTTCAAAGTATCTTTTTTGTTTAGAAGTGTGACTATGACCTTTCATTACCAAGTTCATTTGCCACTCCAAACCACAAACGTCTCAAATATATTTCTAGACAATAATAAGAAATACAAGAGTTGAATGTGAATAACCCAACCTATGCCTTCAGCTCACTTGACAGCCATCGTTAAAGCTGAAAATTAGTCTTCTTCCTTTGACTATCAAGTTGACAACATGCTTCTCAAATTAGCTCTTAAAGAATAAATAACAGATGCTCCCTCGTAATATCTGGTGTACTCCCTTCCTTTAAATCATCAAAAATTGACTCACATAGAAAAAATACAGGTTATTGGCATGAAGGATTCTAATTTACTGAATGCCTTAGTCATCTCATAGTTCATAACACAGTGGATTAGTTTCCTATGGCTGTTATAACAAATTACCACAAACTTGGTGGCTTAAAACAACACAAATTTATTCCTTTACAGTTCTGGAGGTCAGAAGTCAGAAATGGGGCCCACCCTGTGGCCAATGGTTAAGTTCATATGCTCTGCTTTGGTGGACCAGTATTTCGCCAGTTCAGATCCTGGGTGTTGACCTTGCACTGCTCATCAAGCAATGTTGAGGTGGCATCCTACACAGCAGAACTGGAAGGACCTACAACTAGAATATACAACTATGTACTGGGCGACTTTGGGAGAAAAAAAGACTGGCAACAGATGTTAGCTCAGGTGTCAATCTTTAAAAAAAAAAAAAAAGAAGTCAGAAATGAGTTTTACTGGGTGACACCAAGGTGTTGGGAGGGTCACACTTCCTCCAGAGGCACTAAGGTGGAATGTTTCTGAGCCTTTTCTAGCTCCTGGAGGCCACCTATGCTCCTTGGTCTGTGAACTCTTCCTTGCATTATCCCAACCTCTTGCTTCTATATACACATCTCCTACTTGTTCTGTACTCAAGTCTCCCTGTGTCTCCCTCTTGTAAGATCTCTCGTGATTATATTTAGGGCCCATCCAGGTAATTCAGGATAATCTCCTCATCTCAAGATCCTTAATATAATCACATCTGCAGTCTCTTTTGCATCTAAAGTAACATTTACAGGACCCAGGGATTAGGGCATGGATAGCTTTGGGACCATTCTACAGCCTACCATAAAAGGCTGTGTAAGTTCTTAGTTTACAAACTGAAAATCACACGCTAAAATCCATATGCTCTTCAAGTTGTCTCTCTTCATTGAATCTGTCCCTTTTCTCCCAAGAACCACTATGTGTAAAGCTAAGACATATTAATTTACATTACAACTCAAGAGAAACACAGTTGAGAAGTTAATCTTTCTATGCAATCTAATACAGTTATCAGTGGCTAGTCTAAGTAAAAATTAGTTCTTCTCAGATTGGTTCTCATTTGCTAAGCCCTTAGGGCATGGAGAGGTATGCCATGCAAGTAATAGACTCACTGGGTTGGAAGACATCCAACACATCAATATATGCAGCACTTTGCATAAAATTCCTGAGACAAAGTGTCATCTAAATGTAAAAATATACCTCCCATTGACGTTTTTATTATTATTATTGTTATAGTTTGTTTTGTTTTCTCATACTGCCTTCTAGAATCACTAATGTTGCCTTGGTTCTTACCATCTGTACATTGGAACATCCAAGTATGTGTCCTTTCTGACACCATGTCTACCCTCTAACCAGTGAATACTTTCTTTTTTTTTTCTTTTCTTTTCTTTTCCTTTTTTTTGGAGGAAGATTAGCCCTGAGCTAACATCCATGCCCATCTTCCTCTGCTCTATATGTGGGATGCCTACCACAGCATGGCTCACCAAGCAGTGCCATGTCTGCACCCAGGATCCAAACTGGCGAACCCTGGGCCACCAAAGCAGAATGTGCAACTCAACTGCTGTGTCACTGGGCCGGCCTCCATTTTTTTTTTTTTTGCTAATACTTTCTTTAGTCTGTTTCTGTTACTTGCTGTAAAGAGCACTAGCTCATAAAACACCATTTCTCTTCATTTGCTAGGAACCTTGTCAGAAAGACTAAAGATAGTCTATATTCTGTTTTACAGCCAAAATCAACTCATATCTTTTTAGAATGTTTTGAGTTATAAAATGTACTATATTGAGTTATTAAATCATATATTTTTTCATCTATAACTCACTCTGGTCATTAATAATGAGCAGAAGTTTAATGTCAGTAATCTGAGAAACCAGAAGTTCAGGTGAAAACAGTGATCTACACGGGATCAGAGATCAAACTTTTTGGCTGAGCAAGGTGTTGTCTCAAGTCTGCAATTAAGAATTTGAGATATCCTACAAAATATACATCTTCCACTATCATAACGTCAGAAGAGTGTTGCAACCTAAATTTCACTTCTTCCTATAGAAACTAGGTCATTTTATTTTTTAGGTTATGTATTTAAAGATAGATAATGATTGGAGGGAATAGATTGTGAGTATTTGTGTGTGTGTGTGCACATGTATGTGCATGTGACTATTGTTAATTAATTCTATTATTGGTTATAAAAAATACTCATGCAGTAGAAAAATTCCTTATGAATGAGATTTGGAAATAGAGATTCTGTGTGTATGTGTGTATGTGTGTGTGTGTGTGTGTGTGAGAGAGAGAGAGAGAGAGAGAGAGGAACCTCTCTACGATTATATTTATTATTTAAGTTTTCTGTGAAAATGTTATATATACTACAGCCATATTCTTTTACAAATTATCAGTAAGTCTGCTAAAATACTAAATTGAAAAGCTATTTAAGGCAGTTATATTAAAGAAAACTATTGAGAGCTATTTTAACAAGTCCCTTGAAGTATGATATAGTTATGTTGTGAAAGTAAGAAATTTCAAATAGTATGCTGATTGAAATTTTAAATGACTAGAGCTCAGCAGACAAATTGATCATCTCCTATCAAAGGTAGTATATGTAGGTACTAGGTAGCTTGGCAAAACTATAAACACAATGCCTATCCTTACATAGTGCACAATTTCACATGAGAAATGATGCAGGTGCACATATATCTTGTTAGCCCATTTTATGACAAGCTTAGAGATAGCTGCAGGATGCAATGGAAGTACAGGGGAAAATGTGACATTGCATAAGAAAACATCAAAGAGAGCATTATAAAGGAAATGACATTTGAGTTAGATCTAATTGGGAAAAAAGTTCACATATACTTTCTGAAGCACTGGGCATGATAAAAAAAAAATTTCACTGGAACCCTGGAATCTATTGAGGACAGAAGTATATTCAGTGAAAATTTTTTTCAGTATATGATCAAGTGGAAAGTGATACATTTTCTAATAGTGAGTTGGCATATTTATGTTAGAACTTTCTACAAATAAAGTAATAAAGACAGGCATTTAACAAGGACAAATATTTAAGCTGAGATCTAGAAGAAGGTATGCATGAAAATTCTTTAGGAGAGTGAAAGAGGGTAATTCTAATTAAATACTAGTGTTTTAGTGAAGTGACATCAGCATCATGTTGGCATAAGACATCCCTCATATTTCCCTCCCACCCCAACAACACAAATTCAGAATCCATCCACAAACAACAGTGCCTCTTTGGGAGTTGTGGGATCCAGTACCATATGCCAAGGGACTTAGGAGGAGTCTCACCCATCTCTGCATCAGGTAATCGGAAGACAGACCTCAGCACCAGCTGTGGTACCTGCAGAAGCCTGTGAACTGATTCCAACCCATGTCAGCTACATTCTGAGAGCACCTGGAGAGCACTGACATGGGCAGTCTTCCAAGGACAAGACAGCCTTTGTGGAAGTCCAGGTTTCCAAAGGAGAATTTCCAGCACTTTGGTGCAGCAAAAAAATATGAGTTGGGACTCTTTGGAGTAGATAAGAGAAATAGCTTGACTTTGCCTACACCATCACTCTCCCAAGGTGGCACAGCAACTTAGGGCTAAATGAGACCTTCTCAGCCATGATTTCTCCTGTGGGGGAAAGGGAGAATGGGTGAGTGAGTGCCTGGCTTCCCCAGCTGTGTGGGATGCTGCCAAAGAGACTCATTTCTCTCTTGCAGAATCCAGACTACGAAATTGGAAGCTCCATCACTTGGGGGAGGGAGGAGATCAGGAGAATGGTAGATAAAATTATTAGAGGGCTTTAAAGGGACATGGTCCCTGATGGTTGCATTGTGGACTCTATCAGGAAGTCTGCCCATGAGCTGCTGGGCAAGCATCACCCCTGGAGCCCTGCAACTGGCATGAGTGCCTCACCCACACACCAGCCCCTACCCCTACTCTGCAGTTAGCTTCCTGTGCAGGCTTCCAAGGGCAGCAGCAAAAGGGAGCTTTGCTAGATGGCTAGGAAGTACACACAAAAGAAACAAATAGAAATTCTGCAGCTGAAGAATTCAATGAAATGAAGTAAAAAATTGCAATAGAGCATTAACAGCAGAACAGACCAAACAGAAGAAATAATCTGTAAGTTGGGAGATAGGAAGCTTGAAAATATCCAATTAAGGGAGAATAAAGAAAAGAGAATGAAAGAGTGAAGAAACCCTATGTGATCTATGGGACACTATTAAAAGAAACAATGTGTGAATTATTGGGGTTCCAGGAGAAGAAGAGAGAAAGAAGAGTGCAGAAAGCTTATTTAAAGATATAATGGCTGAGACTTCCTAAACCCAGGGAGAGATCTGGATATCCAAGTTCATGAAGCTAATAGGTCACCTCATAATTTCAATTCAAAATGATCTTCTCCAACACACATTATAGTAAAACTGTCAAAAATCAAACACAAGGACAAAATACTAAAAGCTTCAAGAGAAACGAAAATTGTAACCTAGAAAGGAATCTCCATCAGGCAGTCAGTGGATTTCTCAGCAGAAACCTTACAGGCCAGGAAAGAGTGGAATGATGTATTCAAAGTGTTGAAAGAAAAAAAGTGCCACCCAAGAATGCTCTATTCAGCAGAGTTATGGTTCAGAAATAAAGGAGAAATAAAATCTTCCCCAGGCAAACAAAAGCTGAGGTAGTTCATCACTACTAGACCTGCCTTATAAGAAATACTGAAAGGAGTTCTTTAATCTGAAAAGTAAGGATGCTAATTAGTAAAATGAAAACATAAGAAAATATACAACACACTGGTAAAGGTAAATGGATAGTCAAATTCAGAATACTCTAATATGATTAGGCCTGAGACAATAAGTCTTATGGAAGAGAATATAAGCAGTACACTCTTTGACATCAGTTTCAAAAGAATCTTTTCGGACACTGTAACTCCTCAGTTGAGGGAAACAATAGAAAGAATAAACAAATGGGACTTCATCAGACTAAAGAGCTTCTTCAAGGCAAGGGAAAACAGGATTGAAACAAAAAAACAGCTCACTAATTGGGAAAAAATATTTACAAGCCACTTATCCGACAAAGGGTTAATCTCCAAAATATACAAAGAACTCACACTGCTTAACAACAAAAAAACAAACAACCTGATCAAAAAATGGGCAGAGGACATGAACAGACATTTCTCAAAAGAAGATATGAATATGGCCAAGAGACACATGAAAAGATGTTCATCATCGCTAATCATCAGGGAAATGCAAATCAAAACTACACTAAGATATCACCTGATACCCGTTAGATTGGCAAAAACATCCAAAACCAAGAGTGACAAATGTTGGAGAGGTTGTGGAGAAAAAGGAACCCTCATACACTGTTGGTGGGAATGCAAACTGGTACAGCCACTATGGAAAACAGTATGGAGATTCCTCAAAAAGTTAAAAATAGAAATACCCTATGACCCAGCCATCCCATTACTGGGTATCTATCCTAAGAACCTGAAATCAGAAATCTCAAGAGTCTGTTGCACCCTTATGTTCATCGCAGCATTATTTACAATAGCCAAGACGTGGAACCAACCTACATGCCCAGAAATTGATGATTGGATAAAGAAGATGTGGTATATATACACAATGGAATACTACTCAGCCATAAAAAAAGACAAAATTGGCCCATTCACAACAACGTGGATGGACCTCGAGGGTATTATGTTAAGCGAAATAAGCCAGTCAGAGAAAGACGAACTCTATATGACTCCACTCATAGGTGGAAGTTAGTATATTGATAAGGAGATCTGATCGGTGGTTACCTGGGAAAAGGGGGGGTGGGGGGAGGGCACAAAGGGGGAAGTGGTGTACCCACAACATGACTAACAAAAATGTACAACTGAAATCTCACAAGGTTGTAATCTATCATAACATTAATAAAAAAAAAAAAAGAATACTCTAATATTGTAATATGGTGGCATGTTAATCACCGAACTGTAATATAAAGGTTAAAGGATGAGAGTATTAAAAATTGCTATAGCTACTATAATTTGTTAATGAATACACAATATAAAAAGAGGCAGACTGTGACATTAAAAACATAAAAGGAGAAGTAAAAAGGTAGAGTTTTTGTATGCATTTCAAGTTAAGTTATCGGCCTAAAATAGACCATTATAAACATGTGATGTTTTATGATGTCTTACACTTCATAGTAACCACAAAACAAAAGCCTATAACAGATTCACAAGAGTTAAAGAAAAGAGAACCATAGCATATCACCACTATGGAAAATCACCATTTCACAAACGAAGAAGCAAGAGAGGAAGAAAGGAACAAGGGAACTTCAAAAGAACCAGAAAACAATAAGATGGCATTAGCAAGTCCTACCTATCAATAATTACCCTAAATGTAAATAGATTTAATTCTCCAGTCAACTATATGCTGTCTAAAAAGACTCACTTCACCTTTAAGGACACACATAGGCTCAAAGTAAAGGGATAAAAAAAGATACTCCATGTGAGTAGGAATCAAAAAAGAGCAGGGGTAGCACTGAACTTATATCATACAAAATAGACTTAAGCCAAAAGCAGTAATAAGAGTCAAAGAAGGTCATTATATAATGTTAAAGAGCTCAAGTCATCAAGGAGATAAAACAATCATAATATATAGACACTCAACATCGGAGTACTTGAATATATTAAGCAACTACTAACAGATCTGAAGGGAGAAATAAACAATACGGTAATAATAGAAGATTTCAAGACCCCAGTTCAATGAAAGATAGATCATCCAGGCAGCAAATCAACAAGAAAACAATGAATTTGAACCATACTTTAATCCAAATAACCTTGAAACAAATGAAAATGGAAACACAACATATCAAAACTTGTGGGATGTGGCAGAAGTAGTTCTAAGAAGGAAATTTATCATGATAAATGCCTATATTTACAAACGAAAGATCTCAAACAACCTCACTTTACACCTCAAAGAACTAGAAAAAGAAGCATAATCTAAGCCCAAAGTTAGCAGACAGAAAGAAATAACAAAGAGCAGAGCAGAGAAGAAATAAAGACCAGAAAAACAATAGAAAAGATCAATGAAACTAAGAACTAGTTTTGTGAAATGGTAAAAAAATAAAAAATAAAAAAAACCTGACAAACTTTTAACTAGACTAAAAAAAAAAGAGAGAGAAGACTCAGAAGTGAATAGATATATAATTAAATAAATAAATAATAAATTTAAGAGAAGACATTACAACTGATACCACAGAAATACATAGGATCATAAGACTCTTGTGAACAATTCTATGCTAACAAATTCCATAACCTGGAAGAAATTAATGAATTCCTAGAAACATACAACTACCGAGACTAAATCACACAGAAATAGAAAATCTGAACAAACTGCTGTCAAGTAAGGAAATTGAATCAGTAATCAAAAACCTCCCAGCAAAGAAAAGCCCAGGACTAGATGGTTACACTGGTGAATTCTACCAAACATCTAAAGAAGCATCCAGTCTTTCCCAAACTCTTCCAAAAACTTGAAGGGGAGGGAAAACTCCCAAACTTATTTTACAAGGCCAGCATTACTTTGATACCAAAGCCGGATAAGGACACTACAAGAAAAGAAAACTACACACCAACATCCCTGAAGAATACAATGCAAAAATTCTCAACAAAATATTAGCAAACCAAATTCAACAGCACAAAAAGAGATCAAGTTATGATCAAGCAAGACTGATCCCAGGGAAGCAAGGATGGTTCAACTTATGCAAATCAATAATGTGATACACCATGTTAATAGAACAAAAGGTGAAAATCATACGATCATCTCTATACAAGTAGAAAAAGCATTTGACAAAATACAAAATCCTTTCATGATAAAAATCCTCAACAGATTGGATATAGAAGGAACATACTTCAACATAATAAAGGCCATATACACAAACCCACAGCTAACATCATACACAATGGTGAAAGATTGAAAGATTTTCTTCTAAGATCAGAAACAAGACAGGGATGCCCATTCTCACTACTGTTATTCAATATAGTACTGGAAGTCCTGGCCAGAGCCATCAGGCAATACAAAGAAATAAAAGGCATCCAAATCAGAAAGAAGGAAGTAAAACTGTCTTTTTTTTGCAAATGATCTGATCTTATATAGAGAAAATCATAAAGAATCAACCAAAAAGCTGTTGGAAGTAATCCATGAATTTAGTAAAGTTGCATGATACAAAATCAACATACAGAAATGAGTTGCAATTCTATGCTCAAATGACAAACTATTTGAAAAAGAAATAAAATAATCCCTCTTACAATAGCATAGAGAACAATAACATACATAAGAATAAATTTAGCCAAGGAGGTGAAAGACCTGTATACTGAAAACCACAAGACTTTGATGAAAGAAATTGAAGGAGACACAAACAGAAAGATACACCATGATCATTAGTAGAAAGAGTTAATTTTGTTAAAATGTCCATACTACCCAAAAGCATCTATAGATTCAATGCAATTCCTCTCAAAATTCCAATGGCATTTTTCACAGAAATAGAATAAACAATCCTAAAATTTGTATGGAATCACTAAAGACTCTGAATAGCCCATGCCATCTTCAGAAAGACTAAAGCTGGAGGAATCACATCCTCTGATTTCAAACTATACTAAAAAGCTATGGTGATCAAAACAGTATGGCACTGGCTTAAAAACAGACACACAGATCACTGGAACAGAATTGAGACTCCAGAAACAAACTCTCACATACATGGTCAACTAGTATTTGACAAGGGATCCAAGAATACTCAATATGAAAAGGACAGTCTTTTCAATAAATGGTGTTGGGAAAACTGGATAATCACATGGAGAAAAATGAAATTGGACCCCTATGATACAGCATACACAAAAATTATCTCGAAATAGATTAAAGACTTAAACATAACACCTGATGCTGTAAAACTCATAGAAGGAAACGTAGGGAAAATTGTCTTGACATTGGTCTTGGCAACAATTTTTTGGATATGACACCAAAAGCATAAGCAACAGAGGCAAAAACTAATAAGTGGGACTATATTAAACTAAAAAGCTTCTGCACAGCAAAAGAAACAATCAACAAAATGAAAAGGCAACCTACAGAATGGGAGAAAATACTTGCAAACCACATATGAGATAAGAAATATTTAAAGAACTCATACAAATCAATAACAAAAAAGGCAAATAATCTGATTTAAAAATTGGCAAAGGACATGACTAGCAATTTTTCCAAAGAAGACATCCAATAGTCAACAGGTACCTGAAAAGGTGCTTGACATCACTGATCATCAGGGAAATGAAAATCAAAACCACATCAGATATCACCTCATACCTGTTAGAATGGCTATCCTCAGAAAGACGAGAGATAAGAAGTATAGGCCAGGATGTGGAGAAAGGGAACACTTGTGCACCATTGGTGAGAATGTAAATGAGAGAACCACTATGAAAAACAGTATGGAGATTCCTCAAATAACTAAAAATAGAACTATCATATGAGTCAGCAACCTCACTTCTGGGTACACATCCAAAAGAAATTAAAATAGAGTATTGTAGAGATCTCTGCATTCTCTTATGTATTGCAGCATTATTCACAATAGCCAAGACTTGGAAACAATCTAAGTGTCCGTCAATGGATAAATGGATAAAGGAGATGTGGTGTATACACAAATACAATGGAATATTATTCAGCCATGAGAAAGAAGGAAATCCTGCCATTATTGACAACGTGGATGGGTTAGGAAATTATGCTAAATGAAATAAGTCAGACAGAGAAAGACAAATACTGCCTGATATCACTTATATGTGGAATCTAAAAAAGCTAAACTCAGGAACAGAGAGTAGAATGGTGGTTACCAGGACCTAGGGGGTGCGGGAAATGGGGAGATACTGGTCAAAGGGTGTAAACTCTCCATTAGAAGATGAATACGTTCTGAGGACATAATGCACAGCATTGTGATTACAGTTAACAATAATGTGTTATATAATCAAAAGTTGTTAAGAGAGTAGATCTTAAATGTTCTCACCACAAAAAAGCAATGGTGATTGTGTGACATGATGAAGGAGTTAGTGATACTACAGCAGTAATCATTTTGCAATATATAAGAGCATCAAATCAACATACTGTACACCTTAAACTTACAATGTTACATGTCAATTATATCTCAATAAAACTGGGAAAAAGTCCTAGTGGTTCGTATAAATTAAGTTTGTAAATAATTTTATAACAGTTAAGGAATTAAAATGACAAAATATGAAGTCAATTTTCCTGACTTAATTGAATGGCAAAATAAAATTAATCATATATTAATCACAAAGCCCAAGATTTGCTTCCATCCAACTAAGAACAAAAAAAAAACATTCCCAAGAAATTTGGCATTGCAGACATTACTTCCAGGCATCTCTTAACAAGGGTGTAGATTTCACTTTCCAGGATATGGTCACTAAAGGTTAGACAGTGAGGGTGCTGAAATCACTGAGAAAGAAGGGAACTCTGGGTCAAACACTGGCTTTATTGCATCTATAAAAATGAGATTTGTACTTCCTCCCTCAGGATTGCTATAATAATTAAAAGAATCCACATAGAGAAAGCTCAGGACATAGAGCATACATTGCATCAATATTAAAGTTTGTGCATTTTCATTCAATGATTAAACTAGCATATTTTGAAAACTTATGTGTCAGGCACTGGGCTAGGTGCTTGAGAGACAGCTATGAAGATCAAATTCCTGACTTTGAGAAGCTCTCCATGTAGAACAATGACAAATAAACAGAGAATAAAGCCCCTTGAGAAACATATTAAATGCTCCATAAATCAGGAATAGGTCATCAGCCAGTATTTGTAATGTTTACTCTCCCAGAAGTTCTAATTTCATAACATTAATACACATTTCACACTGATTCGCATAAATACTAAGTTAAAAATCAGGTAGATTTTTCTGGGCATTTATAAGTTGAATCAGCCCAATAAAAGTGAAAGAAGAAACATGCTACCCTTTCACATGCTTAACGGAATACAATTTGAGTTTCTAAGATTCGTTCATTTATTCAACAAATATTACTTTAGTGCCTTCTATATGTCAGGAGCCATTCTAAGCACTTGAGATACGTCAGTGCACCAAACATAATAATATCTGCCCATTTGGAACTTACATTCCCAATAAAGGAGACAGAAACTACACAGCATGCTAGAGGGTGATAGAGTTGCAAGAAGGGAAGAGAAAGAAAGACAGGAAATGAAGGGATAGAAGAGTAAAGCAAAGAATAAAAAGGAAAAAAATGTATGACAGAGTATGGGGATCAGAAGAATGGGACAGGAGAGGGGGCTGAGATTTTAAATTGGAAAGTGAGAGTGGGCATCATTTAGAAATAACATTTGAGAGCACAGATTTGAAGCAGATGAGGGAGTTAAATTCATGCAAATATCTGAGGCAGAAGCCTTCTAGGAAGATGTACCAGGCCTAAAGTTGTGAGTGTTCCTGGAATACTCAAGAAACAGTAACAATGAAGAAGGGACAGAGAAATTGGAGATGAGGTCAGAGAAACAATGGAATGAAGGCCAGATTAAATAGGGTCTTATTGGAAATTAGGTAGTTTTTACTATGAGAAAAATGGGCATTACTTAGAGGATTTTGAGCAGAGATGTGGCATAACCTCACATCTGTCTGCTCTGTTGAGAACATATTGTGAGGAGGAGAAGTAGAAGAGTAAGTCCAGGTAAGAAACTAAGACAGAAATCCAAGAAAGACTTGATGATGACCGGGACCAGGGTAGTGGCAGTGGGGATGGCAGGACATAGTCCGATTCTGGGTATATTCTGAAGACGAAGTCAACAGGAATTCCTGAAGGACTGGAATATGGGATATGAGAGAAAAATTAATCCTCAGAGGTGATCCTATAGCTTTCACTTTAGGATCGGGAAGACTGGAGTTACCTCCCTAACAAGTAAGATGAGGAAGACTAGGGGTGGAGCATATGCATCAGGAAGAGAGAAACTCAGCAATTTAGTTTAGGGCATGATAACTTTGAGCTATCGATAAGATATCCAACTCAACCTGTCAAATAAGCAGCAGACACTTAAGTCTTTAGTTCAGCAGAAAACTGGAGGTAAACATTTGGAAGTCACCATTATTTACATGGCATTTAAAGCCATGAGATTTAATGGGATCATAAGAAAGTGATGAAGATAGAGAAGAAAAGAGAATCAGAGGCCGAACCAAGGAGAGTCCCAAATAATGAAATTTGGAAAGGCAGAGTAAAGAGCAAAGTAAATGTGACCGAGTGAACAGTGAGATAGGAGACAACCAAGATCACGTGCTGTCCTGGAATCCAAGGGAAGGAAGTGTACCAAGAGGAATGCAGTGATGCACTGTGTCCAAAATTTCTGGATGGTCTATTAAGACGAGGACTGAGAATGGACCACTGGATTTGACAGTATGGAGATCACTGGAATGGCATCAAAAATTGTTTCGGCAAAATGGTGCAGTGAAAACCTGACTAAAATAGATTTAAAAGGGAATGGAAAGAGAAAAATGGAGACAGAGGATACAGTAAACATTTTTTGTAACTATTTTTGCAAAGGGGAGGGAAGAAATGGAGAAGTAGTTGATGATGGGAGTAAATCTTTTTTTTTTTTTTCTGAGGAAGATTAGCCCTGAGCTAACTACTGCCAATCCTTCTCATTTTGCTGAGGAAGACTGGCCCTGAGCTAACATCCATGCCCATCTTCCTCTGCTTTATACGTGGGACACCTAGCACAGCATGGCATTTGCCAAGTAGTGCCATGTCCGCACCTGGGATCCGAACTGGCAAACCCCGGGCCGCCGAGAAGCATAATGTGTGAACTTAACCACTGTACCACCAGTCTGGCCCAGTAGATCTTTTTTAAAATATAGGAATAATAATAAAATTATTGCATGCTGATATAGTAAAGGGTGAAAATCACTGATGTAGGAGAGAGAGCAATTGCTGAAGTGATGCCTTTGTGTAGGTAAGAAGGAATAGGATCTAGCACACAGATGCAGGGATTATTTTAGATGCAAGCAGGAATAGTTGATTTAAGGTAACAGGTGGGCAGTCAGGTTATGTGGGTGCAGAACTTGGTGGGGAGGTACATAGAGTGATGGGAGTCTGCAGGTAAAAATCTCTTCTGATTCTTTCAATTTTCTCAGTGATGTAGGAAACAACGTTGTCAACTGAGCGTGAAGATGAGGTAGGAGGTGTTGGTGGTTTGAGGAGAGGAGAGAGGGTGTGAATTCCAAGTCCAGGAAAGTGGGACAGTGAGTGGCCTAGGGAACTGGGGTGTGACTGCTGGGCAGCAGCCAAGGCCCACTCGATGTTTGTGTTTGAGTCATGCTGCAGGAGTGCAGGCCTGGAGCAAGGGGAGCGCTGGATATAACTAGGTTGGGGATTTTTCCAGATAGTTACAAAAAAACAGAGGAGGGAGAAGTCTGTTAAGTGTGTATATGTGTGTAAGGAGTGATTATTATGAATGACCATGGAATTTAATCTATTTAATAAAAGGAAAGAGGACATTAAGTAAGTGAGGGACAGTGAAATGTGGTAAGATCAATGAGTTGGAGTCCCGGTTGGGTTAAAGGATTGTTCCAGCTGGGGTTTGAGATGAAATGAGTTGGAAAGATAAGTGGTGTAGCATGCATGAAGTGGAGATCATGAGCAGATCACAGTTACTGGCAAAGAAGAGATCTAAGCTAAAACCATGATCGTTAAGTGAGGAGGAGTAAAGAATACAACCATTGGAGAAAAGAAATTTAAGAAACTTTGAGAGCTAACTTGGCAATTTAGGTTTGCATATAGATAATGTGTTGAAAGATTATCTACACGCAAACTGAAATTACCAAAATTTGGGGGCAGGGGTCACACTAGAGAGAGTGCCAATTAACTTGGAGCTAATTTCCTATTTTCAAAGAATAACATATTTGTGAAAACTCCTAAGAATATGTATATCCAAATGCAGAAATACTTTGATTCAATATTTTATTCTGTTTTTACTATTAGTTTTGAATAGATTTATGATGCTAAAAAGAGAGAGAAAGAATAAAACACATAAAATAAAACCCCTGCAGAAAAATCTCACTTCGGTTAAAGATTATTAAAGTATATCCAAGCAGCATGGATTTACAATAAAAAATAGTTCGAGGGGCTGGCCCATCAGCCTGGTAGTTAAGTTTGGCATGCTCTGCTTCAGTGGGCCGGGTTCATGGGTTTGGACCCCAGGTGTGAACCTACACCACTCATCAGCCATGCTGTGGTGGTGACCCACATATAGACTAGAGGAGGATTGGCATGGATGTTAGCTCAGGGCTAATCTTCCTCAAGCAAAAACAGAGGAAGATTGGCAACAGATGCTGGCTCAGGGCTAACCTTCCTCAGCAGAAATAACACAACCCAAAAAATTTTGATATAAATTATAACATATACGCATCAAAGGAAAAATACTATCTTGTCAGTTGCTAAATAGCGGAGAATGTTTCATTTGTATTTTTAATCTATGAAAGACATGCATGATTACTATCAAAAATGCAAACTGAACGAAGGGAAATAAAATGAAAATAAATAGACATTCTATGTACCAGTCTCCCCATAGGAGTCTGGAGTCCCAAAATAACCACTGTTAAAAATTCCTTGTATACTCAGCCAACGTTTCTAAACATATGTAAATACATATTAGAAATTATAACAGTTTTCTTTTCCTTTCTTTTTTTCCATAGATAACACCATACATAGTGTTATGAAACTTGCTTTTTTCACTTCACAATATTTCTTGATCATTTTTCCATAATAGTATATAAATGCCTAAACTTATTTTTAACATCTATGTAATGTTTGGTATATATAAGCACCATAACTGATTAAACCTGTCCCTATTAATGGATATTTAGGTCATTCCCAGGGTTTTTACTTTTTACAAACAATGCTGTAATGAATTCCATGTGTGAGTATAACTATATGACCAATTCCTGGAAGTGGAAATATTAGATCAAAAGATAAGTATGTTTTAAATGTTGATAGACGCTGTCAAGTTGTCTTCCAAAAAGTGCTATTTCTCCTCACTCATACTAACACTGGGTATTAGTTAACTTCATAATATTTATTAATATAATAACTTAAAAAATAATTTCTTACCAAGAATGTTTTGATAGGGAAGAATAATAGGGGAGCCACTCTCATTAGACATTAAAATACATTATAAAGTTTCATATTTAAGTAAAATTAAATAAATTAGCCATCCATATGAAATCAAATGCCATGAAAAGGCTCAAGATTATTAAAAACTACCATATAATAACAATGGCTTTTTTTAAAAGATAAAAGTTATATTACTCAAAAAGAATTGTTTTGAAACTATTGACTAATTATTAATTTAAAAAATTGGATCCCTAGCATGTGCTATTTACTACCATAGACACCAGATAAGCTAAAACTTAAAAAATAAAACACTCAAAACCCTGAATATTTATATAGCTTGGGGGGGAGTAGTCTTTCTACTATTGATTCAAATATGGGAGGCCATAAAAATTTCATATTTATATAATAATATATAATATAAATAATTATATGTAACATATAAATAAAACATATATATAAAAGTATTAAATGGCACTAAAAATTGGAAAATCATTACAACCAATATGACAGAGGATTTGTTTTTAAATGATGTTTTAAAACATAAAAATCCTTATATAAATCAAAAAACATCATCACGATAGGAAAACCTGGGTGACAGATATGACAGCAATTCATAAAAGACACAAAGTCTCATAAAAAAAAAAACAGGCAAAATTTTTAACTTCACCACCAACCAAGCAAAGAGATTCCATTTTCAACCACCAAATTTGAAAAATAAATTAATGCTTCCACCCAGTATTGGCATATCCACAAAGAAATAGGCATTTGTATGCAATGCTGATGGAAAATGTAAATCACTACAATTTTTCTATGTGCATATCCTTTAATCAAGCAATTCATGATCTAGAATTTATTATAAGAATGCAATGAAAATGTATATAAAAAGTCAGCTAACGTGTTTTGCTTGTTGAACTATTTGTTACAATGGAATATCAAAAAAAATCCAACTGCTGAACAAGATTTTCGTTAAATAAATCTTGGTGTGCTCATATAATAGAAAATTTGTAGTCATAAAAATGACACAAGAACATTTAGTAACAAGGAAAGCAAAAAAGCAGTTAAAAAAAAATCAGCGAGTATAGTATGAGCACCTGTTTTGAAAAAATTAACCAACAAGCTGAGAAACATATTTCTGATAGAAAATATAGGAATAAATTATATGTCCTTTCGTTTCCTTGTAAGTGTTTTATAAATGGACTCTAATGAATATATATTATCCTTCTGGTAAAGAAAAATTCAAATTATTTTCAATTTAGTCAGAAGAAGCAATAGACATTGTGATCCAATAGAAGTTTCATTGAAATCATACTCAGAAACTGAAACTGTGCAATTAGTGCTACAGCCAGGGATAGTTTTTAAGGAACTACCCTTGAGTCTTTCGTTGACTTGGGACTGCTTATGAAAAGGAGATTTTCCCTGAAGACTTCTCCCACCATCACTGAGAAGCTGACAGATAAAATTTATACCCCGCTCTTTCACCTTTGACCTCATCACTCAGAGTCAGGTTTACTGTGTCTATTTATGAGAGTCCTTGAACTCTGCTCACATAACTCCATCACCACTGCTACCAGCTAGTCTAAACCAGCATTGTCTTTCACCTGGATTACTAAACTGTCTCATGAATGATTTCTCTAATTTCATTCCTGCTCCCCTATAATCCGTTCTCCACTTAGAGTCAGAATGATAGTTTACAAACACAAATCAGATTATGTCAGTCCCTACTTAAATCCTGCTGATGGCTTCCAGTTACACTTGGAATAAAAATGAAGCCGTTATAAAAATTTACAAACTCCTATAAGACTTAACCCGTCTCTCCTTAGGACATTTGTGAGCACAATTTCTTCTCTTTGAAACACACAACCCTGGATCTTCGCATGGCTGAAAACTTATTTCAACTCAAATGTCAGCTCCTCAGTGACATCTTCCTTAACCAACCAAAGCTAACTGTCCCCTTCTCATCTAACCATGTCCTTTTTTTTATATCATTCTGTTTTCTGTTGTTCATTACATTTATTACTCTCAGATATTATCTTGTTCATTTATGTGTTTTGTAATTTGTTATCTTTATCAACTGAAATGCAAACTTGATGACTGCAGGAGTATTCCGTAGTCCTTCCTTGTACCTCAAGTCTCTAGAACTGTGACTAGCTGAGAGAAAGTAATTCACTGGAGACATACAGGTATAGGAAATCGCCTTGGCAAAGAGAGTTGAGAAGAATTACCAAATTCCCCAGCAAATTTGAAACCATTTTCACAATTCTATTGTAAGACATTTAATTTTAGCTTTATCTAATTGTGTAAAAAATGTTGAAATACCCAGTGCCCAGATCTTTGTTTCCAATACCATTCTCCAGTAAAAGGAAACAGAGCTCCTTACAAATATGGCTGATTGTAAGACCAGGGCAAAAAATACATGAGATAAACCTGGAACATCTTGTAGTGCCAGAATATAAGGAAGTACTCAGAGAAGAAAAATTCATATTAACGGGGACGTGTCAAAGGTGTACAGGAACCAACAGAAAGAGCACCCATTGGCTAAAGGTGGAAGAATCTGAGTAACAAAATAAAGTTAAATTGCATTTTAACCCAAAGTATAAAATAAATATCCAAGAGTCCATACTGATATAAATGAACGATTGAATAAATAAACAAATTGGAGAGAAATCTCCTGTGCATAAGATTCCTAATAATTTATGTAGATACTCTGCCCTCAATTCTTGAGAGAATCATAAAGTTTTACTCCTTAGTCGTGGACCATGCATAGTGACTTTCTTCCAAAGAATACAGTAGGGAAAAGGGAAAAAAGAGAGTAATTTTATAGTGGAGAAAACAAACACTTCCTTAGCCAGGTCATCAAAGTCAACATCAACAGTGATAAATCATATTGGTAATATGTATTCTTGACATGGTGTGATGAAAATGGCACTTTCCCTCTGTGATATTCCTTCTCAAAATCCATAACCCCAGCCTAATTATGAGAAGAACATTAGGCAAATTCCAATGGAGGAGCATCCTACAAAACTTGAACAGTACTCCATAAAACTGTCAAGGCCATCAAAACAAGGAAAGTCTAAGAATCTGTCATAGCCCAGTGGAGCCTAAAAAGATGTGTTAACTAAGGGATGGTATTATGGAACAGAGAAAAGCAGATATTAAATAAAAAGTAAAAAATCTTAATCAAGTATGTCTTCAGTAAGTAAGAAAATATCAATATTGCTCAATTTACTGCAAGAAATTTACCACACTAATGCAAAATCTTAATAATGGGAAAACTGGATGCAGGAGTATATGGGAACTCTAGACTAGCTTCTCAATATTTCTGAAATCTAAAACTGTTCTAAACAATAAAGCCTATTTTTAAAATCACCAAATATCAGTTTGTAACTTTAGATTACGAAAAAATCACTACAGAACCGTTCTTCCTTGTCATATCAATTTCGATGACATTATATCCACTTTATTAAATAACTACTGTGCTGAGTAATGAAAGAACAATCCTGAATTGATAGTTTTGTTTTATGTAAAATTCGTCACATGAACACTAAGAATTTTTCCATTTACTCTTCTCTAAAATATTACAATGGGTTTACCTTCTGTAAAAGAAAGTACAGCTATTATAATGTTGGTGGTGGAAATTTCGACTATTGACTATCTGCTCTATAGTCAAGGGAGTGAGACTGTCAAACAGGATGTATTTTAAATTTATTCACCAATCTACACTAACACGTGTAGATGAAGAAAAATACATAAAGATGCTCATGGAAGCATTGTTTATAACAGTAAACAAAAAAGTGGTAATAATCCAGATACTCATCATTGTGGGATTGTAAACAATTTGTGATACATTCCTATAATGGAAAACTATACATCAGTTAAAGTGATGGAACTATATGTCCATGCATCAAAATGATCAATTCTCAGAAACATCATATTGAGGGTAAAAAGCAAAATGTAGAAAGACACAGTAGGATACCACTTATATAAAATTTTAAAAACACATATAAAACAATGCTCCACATTATATGTGTGTGTAAGTTGTGTGCAGTATAATTTTAAAATATGAGTGTAAAGATTGTGCATGAAATTCAAAATAGCTGTAACCTGAGAAGGGAAAGATAGGAATGGGACTAGTATGGGGTACAAAGGAGTCTTTCACTGTGCTGTATTTTCTCTTTTTTGAAAAAATCTGAACTAATGTGACAAAAGAAGTCATGATGAATTTTTAAAAGCAACCAATGAACAGGGATACACAGTCTAATAAATACATTTCCAAAGTTAGAACCAGTCCCATTTTGCCACTTTGAGTGCTTTAGGTAGGCTTTGGTTGGCAATAAAACCACAGGAGCATTTTTAAGTAACTTGTTCCAGAATCACCCCGTTTGGTCCATGTGTGCCTCCTTCCATTTCTGGCCATTCTGCTGTTGCTCATTCATTGCTGTCTCTTGCTTAGGCTGCTCAACTGAATATACATTCTTGCTTCTTACTATTGGTTTCCTTTACTGCACCTCAAGTAACACTTGCAACTTTATGTGTTTTTTTATACTAATAAATCTCAAATAGTTAAAGAATCTTTATCTGGGTTTGAAGACAGAAAGTATCATCATTTGTTTTATGCTTCTTCTGTCCCAGGAAACATGTCTTTCATCAGTACTGGAATTTTCTGTACTATCATCTTTTCAAACATCAAATCTCCCACCATTATCTCAATTATCTCTTTCTAGAACATCTGTTTGATGTTGTTGAACCTTTTAATTGTTCTTCTGTTTTTTAACATCAAGAATACCATTGATGCATCCTGGGTAAATCTTCATATCTATCTACAAATCTTTAATTTTTAATTCAGCTGTGTATGTGTATATATGTTAAAACCCATTCAATAATTTTGAATGCTAATTCTTATCATTTTCATTTACAAACTTTTATTTGGTTTCTGTTTTCAATATTTACCTATTCTTATTTCATAGTGTTTTGTTTTTATGGCTTAACACGCTTATCATTTTAAACATGCTTTTTTATAGCTTATTTCAGATTATTTTACTACCTCAATTTCCTGAGATGTTAGTTCCATATTTTTTTGTCATGTCTGCTGAATATTCCTGGTAGTGGTTTATTCCTCATGTAGTTTGTAATTTTTTATTTTGAGTTTATCTTAAGATCTAAGGTTTGAGAAAATGATTTTATAATCATTTACAATGATATAGATTTACAATGATTTAGCAATTTGACAATTGCTTCTGCCAAGCATTCCAGGATATCATTGGCCTGACACTGATTTCTATGTTAATTTAAACACTGAAGAATTCCTTTCCACAAGATAGTATATGTAAGATTCTAAAGCGACTTGATGCAGTCTTAGAGTGTTAATTCTTTCTAAAAGACTTTTTTTTTTTGTTCTAAATGCGGGGACAGAGACAAGTTTCCTTGAATTCCTGGATCAACAGATTACATTTTCTAATTCTCATTTCAGTGAGAGTACAATTCTTTAAGGCTCTCCGCTCTACACAGAGGTTCTCAGTTTCAACTCCTCATATTACAAAGGTCAAGATCTCAGCTTTATATTTGCACAGATTTTAAAACTAAACCCTCTGGGAATTTGGATCTTTTTCTAAATATGATATACCTCCTTCTACTCCTCAGAGCCCTGGGTCAGCTTTCATTTTTATCATTGAGGATTTTAGTTATCTCTTTATTTCTGAATGCTGAATACTTTATTTCTGAATATTTCTTATGAGTTTACATATTTAAAAAGTATTTTTATTGTGTTTGATCTAGAATTTCTAAGTGTTGGTAAAGGAGTTCCATATTCACACTGAGTGAGTGAACATGGAGCTCCAAGTTGCCAGAATTGAAAATTCTTATAGGTTTTGTGTGAATTATTACTTGTATTTTAGTAGGTCTCACTTTACTTTAAAATTGCTGGGGATGTTGGCAGTTCTGGCTCTGAAGAGATAGGACTAATGCCAGAAGCCATCAATGCAGGTCCTTTCCTAAAACCTGTGAACAAGCTGTATCAAGTGCTAAGCGGTTTCTTATGCTCTGTTTCTTCTGAGTCTAGGTTAGTAATAACTAAACAGTTGTTTCTGCAGACAATTGACTTCCCTAGGAAGTCAGGCTCAAAATTCATTTTCATAGACTTATGATATTCCTGGTGACATAAATAAGGATTCTACAGGAATCATTAGAGATTCCAGTTGGTGGATTTATCAAGGCCAGTAACTGGGCAGCTTATCTGCCTGCTCTTTACCCACCTTGATGGGCCATTTTACATTTTCACTTTCTGACACCTAGGCACCTAAATCATGGACCATTTACTTGGGTAGACTGATCAAATATAAAACATGACCCAGTCCTTTTCTGACTTTCCTCTCTTCCAACTGTTAGGAATGAGGTGAGCATATATCAGCCTTTGCCTTGGACAGTTCTGATTTACACCTGTTGTTCTGGAGAAATTGTTAGCAAACCACATCCTGCTTCAGATGATATACTTTATGGTCACCCTGTCTATACAACTAGGTTCCCCAGACTTCTGGGACCCCTGATGAAGGAATTAGCAAGTGTAAGTCTGAGCGCTTCTCTATCTGGCACATCTTAGCTGCCTGACAATTTCTGGGCCACCACATTTGCTCAGTCCAGGGGAGACATGGGAAAGGAGGAAAAGGTCTAGCTGGTAATAGAGATTCTATCACAACTGTCCCCTGACTGGCTTGCTTCATGCCTTAGAATTTTGCCTTTGATATCAGTCATTCAGAGAAGGAGACAGTGCAACTCTTATCATAATTTTATCATAAATTCTCTCTCTGTTTTCATGATATTCCAACCATCCACTATCCTTCATAGGAGCCTAATAGGAACTTTGCTGTTCGATTGTCACTCTCGCATACATATTATCCAACACAAGATGTAGCAGGGCATAATTAAACAATCACATAATTGCATACTTATTTTCTAATGCCACCAAGACATGCTCACACTGAAAGCATGTTATAATTCCAAATGATCTAAGATACCAATGTAAGACTTAATCATTCTAAACTATAATAATAATTCAAATAATTCAAAGCATTTCTTGAGGGTGATTACTTCCTAAAATCATTTTATTTCAGTACAAAATGATTTTTTAGCAGGTAGAAATAAAAAGTTAACTAAAATTATGATTTTATTACCCTCAAAAATCTTTTAAACATTCTAATAGATAAAAAATATTTAAACACCCTTGATTCTTAAACTATTTCTCCAAAAATTTTCACAAACAGCAAAAAGTCCTTACGTGACAGAAAACGTTTTCTATTATTGATGTGGTTAGTAATTATATTTTCTTTCAAAGAAAGTTCTTGATTTAAAAGTTTATGGAATATTACCAGGAAAAAAACACAGTTTTGATTTGCAACGTCCACCTCCAGCTCTGCTTCCACCCATCTTCAATTTCTCTAAACTCAAATGCAATATGGGCGAGATGTCACTAATGTATGAATACTATAGAGAGAGAAGCGAGTAGCTTTTACTTTTGAGTTTTAATATGATTTCATCTCATGTTCTTGATGAACACCATCTTTTCCTACACAGAAATAATATTTCAATAGACACTACTATATTGCCAATGGGATTCATCATTATCATCAAAATGAATATAAAATTCTAATGCCTTTTAAAATCAATATAATATGAAGTTGCATTTTGGTGATTAAATATCTTATTTGCCTTCAATAGCATTATGATTTGTGTTTTGAATTCTAAAGCAACATCTCTTGTCAACATAGGCAAACCATGTTTTCCATAAATCTTACTTTTATTATATTTAAACAAAATTAGAGAAGATTTTATTAAATTTATATTCTAAAGATAACAGACACGAAGTAGCTGTTGGCAAAATTCAAATCTACAATATTTTAAAATGCAAAACTTATATTCAAATCTCTTACGTTTTTTTCCAAATTGGTGTCCCTTTGAAATAAACTTGTTCGTAACTATCATCAACACATTTAAAGTGCCCTGAAGAAAATGCATTAGTAATTTATAGAGCAAAAAATGTGAAAACCAGGAAAAGTAGTGGGGATTTCTTTTCTGTTGGCAACACCTGAAAGTGGTTTGGAGTTGATATTAAAAATATTTGTGACCCTTCTTAGAAAAATTTTTCAATAGAAATTTTAGAAGACCTTAATGTATATCTTCTATCATGTTTGCTTAGAGCAGAAATTCAAAAAATGCTATTCTCAGAGCTGCTTTGTGTTTTTATGGCCCATGATAAAATTATAACATTATAAAATGAATGTTTTTAAAGGGGAATTAATAACAAAACCAAACAGAATTTAATGCCTTTGAAAGTATGCTGAGGTAAGAAGCGAGGACCTAGGTTTGCCATGTGGCTAGCATTCACCTCAGAAACTCTAGTACCAAGTATTTCCCATGACGCCCCTGTGGGTGCACAACAGCTGTTAATGGAATTAAACTTGAGTTAGTGTTTCTATTTCAAAGCATCAGCCAACCCACCCACATCTTCAAAAGTGCTCACACTGGGGGTCAAGAAAAGATGGAGACAAATAAACATCAAGTTCTGAAATGGATAAAGGTTAACAGTTCTACAGCTGCCAGTAATAACCCCAAATTTTCTAATAGCAACAGAATAAAAACAAACACAAATAAAAGCTAAATTCTAACTTAATATTTTAATAACTGGAACTGAAGTTAGATAAAGATGCTCTCATTTATAAAGCTTAGTAGCCAAGTGAGGTAGTTATGAGGATATCTAGAGGTCACCCCATGAGGAAAAGACAGGAGGGAAGAAGAGGATGTCGAGGGCCAGGGGGAAATCTGCCTTCACGGTGTTGCCCAAGGTCAGCCCTGAAGATAGGAAAGTCGTCTGTATCTCTTTTGCTACCTAAACGGCTACTTCTGCCCTTCTCACTCTGAATTGTCAGTTTCGCCACATAGTGGGATAGATTCAGGTCTAGAAACAAGGAAGTGATGTTTCTATCCAACCAATTCAGAACTGAATTGAATTAATCTGAACAGAGAAGGCAGCTATTTCAAAGGTCTCACTGTGAAGGGTGGGACTCTTCATCATGCCTGTGCCTTCTTTGGGGCTTCACATTCCCATCCCATGGAACTCGAGTACAGGGGAATGTCTAGAGGAGACTGGCTCTGGGACTGATGCATGAGGATTCTGGAACTGTCAGTAGAAAAGGAGAAAGAAAGAACTTCTGGTAGGAAGCTTCTCAAAGCAGGTTACTTTGCCTAAGGGAAGGAAGTCTGTAATTAAATAGACTTTTTTTTATTCTCTTTACACATATCCTTGTGAAAGTACCAATGAAACTGAGGGAGGAAAAGGCAGGACCTTGAATAATTAATTCAGATGCTGGCAAACCAGCCCTCCATAATCGAACTAGAAATGTATAACAGATATGTGTTGGTCTAATCCTATGCAAGTTTAAAATAGAACTTATTTTTAAACTGGTCATTCTGAATAAAAAGTAAATAACTGAAGTAGGTACAAGAAGCTTACTGCAAAGCAGTGCTATTAGTTTCCAATTCAAGGATTAATGTAACCAAAATATGCTCTGCTGGAAAGTGTTTTGCTACTGAGAATTAACTATTTCTTCCATAAAGTCCATATGCCACAAATAGTCTTCTCTGAGGAACCAACTGATTTAAATAGAAGAGATATTTTATCTTACAGACAAGGATTTAATTTCCAAGAACAGGGCACCTAAAGTGAGTTATATCAGCTCTCCGTTATATCATCTACCCTTCTTTCTGTCTCAAAGAAGAAACATTCTTGAACCTTCCCTCTCTTGTCTCCTGTAGGACTTTGATTTATATTTTTGTTTTTTCTTTCCTCAATTCTCTCTACTGACTTCCTATCCATACTCTATGAAGGGGTTTAGGTTTCTCTAATCCTAACTAAAATCAAATTTCCCTCAACAGTACCTTCTCTCTCAAGATAAAAAATGTTATCTCCCTTTCCTTTCACTGACAAATGTCTTAAAATCTAAAATTTCTCTTCAACTTTCTCGTTTCCCATCTAGTCCTCAGTCTGAGGCCCTGTCTCTGCAAATCCACTAAACCTCTTCTCTTAAAATCCACCCATGACTTAACAGTAACGAAGTCCGTCAGCTCCTACCCTATTCTCTTATTAACCACTTTATGGCTTTACTAGTGTTCCTGAGTCCTATTTTCGTAGTCAATTTACCTGCTTTGCCTCCTACGACATTGTTATTCCTCCAGCCTCTCTCATTATGCTTCCACAATTAATTAACATCCTTTCTAGACTCGTTTTACTCCACCTAATCTTAAAGTTATACCCCAGGCAGCTTCACTCCTCTTTTATTCCCCATGGATGTTCATTTATGTGTGACCTACTTCTTGTCACAGCTCCATACACATCCATAAATGTAGTTTTACCTTCTAATATGGTATCTGACATAAAATTTTCACCTTCTCACAGAACATCCATATGTGTGGGTATGTGTTAGTATGTCAAATGCATAGCAGCACAAGCTAAATTCATTATCCTTACTTTCGCTGCTCCAGAAAAAAAAATACATCACCCTCAGGCTTCAGTCAGATTGGATTATTTACCATTCTCTATATTTTCCCCATATAATGTCCTATAGTTCCCTATTTCCTTGTATTTGTTTGCCTCACCTTTGGACCTGGAATGAGGAACTTTCTGTTTTTATTTATTTATACCCAATTCACCCTTAGAGATCCAATTTAGCTATCACATCCTCTTAAAAGCATTATCTCTGGGTTCTGAGGTCCTCATGGACAGAAATTGTGAATGTTGGCTTATTCTGAATCTCAGGATGTAACTAACAATGCCTGCCACAAGACAGGTGCTCATATGCCTGTTCCATTCACTGTCTCACCTTTCTTCATTCTTCCTTTTTGATGTTTATGATATTTTGAGCTATAGTATTAGCTGTATTTCCATGTTAAACTCCCTGAAGTAAACTGCCTGCCTTTGTTTATGTCTCAATCTCTATCAGGGACAGTTCTTGGTAGGTGCATGGTACTCCATAATTATTGTATGTGGAAGTGACACATTTTAATTCCGTCCTTTTTTCAAGATATTGAAGAAGCAGGATGCAGCCCGTGTCCAGTAAGTGAAAAAAAGAGGGAAGGCCAAGACATGAGATAATGTTGTCGCAAGGGTCAATAAACTAATCTGTATGTACAGTTCGTTCTGTTAGGTAGGAGGAATAGAGTTCTGAGCTAGTATGTGACCATCCATATCACTCATGGGCATAGAGTAGAATAATATACTTCATCAAATGGGGAAAAGAGAACACTAAGAAACAAAGAGTCTCCATAGCTGTTGTTTTTGTTTCCTTGGTTGCCTTGTCAAGAGCCCTGAGAAAATTGAAGACTGCATATAACATCCCATTGAGTAACATGTACACTGAAGGAAACTCGATTGCATAGAATTCACCTAGAGACACACTCACACACAGTCAACATCAGCACATCTGGCATATGCCATTTGGATATGTTCACACTAGGGGTAAACTGTGTTACTGCTATGAAAGACATTGAAAACTGTCAATCAGTCTTCTAGCCTTGCCTCTGATTCTAATTTTGTATGTGGCTCTGGGAAATTCACTTAATGTCTCAGCCACAGTTGTTTTTCTTTAAATTATGAGTTAGATCAACACTAAAAAATCTGTGATTCTAAAAATTCCTATGTATATATAGAACCGTGTGGAACTTAAATCTCTTTCTAAATCCCACATTTCAAAAGAACCGATTCTTTCTTCTCGGTGGTTCAAACCATTCTGTAAAATCATTCCCCATAGCTTTCACAACCTCTGACACAGCACAGCTACCTCTTTATAGGAAAACGATGAGTAAGATAGAATCATCCTGATGCACCCCCACCACCTGCCACATCCACCACCACCGTCACACACACACAAACGTACACACACATCACTCTTTCCAAAGAGGAGAGAATGAAGCATTTAAAAGCAATCTTACAGAAATAATTTTTAGATATTTTAAAATTTCATTTTAAATTGATCCAAATGAAAATCAGGACTTTTAAAAGCAGGATTTCTAAATTGCTTTCTTCCTGCTAATTTGATAATAATAAAAAGAGGATTTAGGGGAAAACGTGAGAAGCAATAGAGAAAAGCGAGGCTTTGCATGTAATTCTAGCTCCTGAGTCATTCCACAATTTAGCACAGCTAATGTCACATGACTGGAAATAATTTAAAATGTGAGCACCTTTACAATGTCAACTATTTTAAAAGGCATCACAAATCCACCAAAATCTAAGAAAATTCCATTTTCTCAGCAATTAATCTGTTTCGGTTTACTCCTTACATCGATGCTGGGGGCGGGGAAAGGATCTGTACTATCATTCTGAGTCTACTAAATATATTACACAAACCTTCCATTCATGTGGGAGAAATGATATATATGTTTTTTCTAAAAGGGAACAAAAGCGTAAATAATCTGTACCATCATTACTGGCAGGAATTGCTCAGAAGGCCTTTGGACTCAGGATGTGGATGTGCCTCTGAGGCTGCTATCAGAAGGCTCAGCCCTGGGCTTTGCAAAGCCACTGCCATGTTAATCTGCTTCATTACATCTCTACAATTTGTTCACCACATTAAGGAGCACTATTTCCCTTGTGAGAGGAAAACCCATCCTTCACTTTGAAAGCTTTACCTTCAAAAGGTACACAAATATGGCCACAGATGGACACTAACAGCCAGAAAGCCAAAGAAATATTAAAATACAGCATACTAGACCCAGAGCTCGTTTCAATATAGGAATACTTAAAGATGCAGAAAAGCTAGAATTAGAGCTTTTGAGTCTTTTAGATCTGAATCCAAGCTTACAAAGCACACATCTTATCTTAAGTGTTATCATTAACATAGAAAACAGTTCATTAATAGGCCAAAGAAAGCATCATGTTGGCTTACCTGAAATAAAGGGAATTGTAAATCATAGCACAGAATCCATATACGTGTTGAATATAATAGTCTCCAATGCAGTTCTTCAGAATTTCAACTAGAGCAGAAAGTAAAATCTCACATGTGTTCCATCCTCATTAAAAAAGAAAAAACAAGAAAGGATGACTGAAGCATCCTCTCTGCTTCTGCCTTAGCTTTCTGTTCTGACACTCACTCTATGGTACCCACTGTCTGTTAGAAAGCAGCATGCTAAATTGAAAAAATAAATAAAGAAATATAAAGCAGCATCTTACATGATAGCTCCATCTCCTGGACAAAAGTGGAACCATTGAATTTAAGATCCTCCGGCAATGCTGCATTTAGCAAGTTGGATTAAGTGTATATAGCCCATAATTCCACTGTACTTGAAATCAACTACCTTAATTAATTATGAATTAAACATTTATAAAGCATTAAAGTATTAATTTTTAAAATTTGTAATTCTACTTTTGGGGTTTAGTTAAATTTATTTGTATTATTTTAAAACTAAATGGAAGCTTTTCCAAGCATCATTAAAAATGTAATGCTTAGCTTAAGACTTATTTAACTTTATTTACCACCAGAAAAAGTAAGGCATCTCCTACAAAATAATTTTAGATGTCAAATTTATCTTTACTGGGCATATTTTTGTGGAGAAGTTGTATGAGTGTTTGTTACTAGAGAAGTTCTGCACTATTTTGTCCTTATTGTTATTTGAGGGGATGTTGGAGGATTAAAGTTAATCAAGGACAATGAAATTAGGAAAAGACAAACTAGAAAATCTTTATTCAACTCAAGCTTTTTAAGATATTTCAAAATATACAGATATCAAATTACATGCTATATGAAATTTGATAATTGTACTGGACTATAGTGTGTAGCTATATCTTATTGGCAGATAAGAGCAACATTGAGTTATTATGAGAATTTTTTGGTAAATAACACCAGTTATATTAAGCATATTATGTGCTCAATATATATTTGTTTAATTAATATTCCCATGGTCAATCGTGAAGCTTTGATTCTTTTTTTGTTTGTTTTTTGGTGAGGAAGATTGGCCCTGAGCTAACATCTGTTGCCAAACTTCCTCTTTTTTTTGTCTCCCCAAAGCCCCAGTACATAGTTGTATATCTTGGTTGTAGGTCCTTCTAGTTCTTCCGTGTGGGATGCTGCCACAGCAAGGCTTGATGAATGATGTATAGGTCCACACCCGGGCCTACGAAACAGTGAACCCTGGGCCACTGAAACAGAGGACATGAACTTAACCACTCAGCCAGGGGGCAGGCCCCCATTTTTTAATTTTGAAATAAAAAGACAGACATTCTTCCACTTTTTCACAATACCATTTAAATTTGGGGAGGGGAAAATGAGCAAAAATTCTCCCTACTAAAGTCTTCACAGCCTTTCAGTCACTGCTATTGCAGCAATGCTGTAACGCTGTCCGTGGTGCTGAAAACCAATTCCAGAACACAAAGGATTCCAGGTCTTAAACAGGTCTGAAACGTTGTCTTTGTAATATTTGATATGAATTTTATTTTTAAAAGTCCTATGTCATCTGGAATAAGTGATAGTATCTAAGATACATTTTTTTGTTGATGGAATATGTAGTATATACATATTGACCAGAAGTCATAATGCTGATGAATCTATTTAATAAAAATATGATTATCAGTCACACTTTCTTTGGATCCTTTATGCAATATTTCACTTTATCCTTGTGGAGGTTGTGTTATATACATTATTCAAGCATTAGTGCCCCCGTTGAATAAATGAGGATGCCTAAACCTGCTCTTCAGTAACTTGTCCGGAGTTCATTAATAAGCAACTACTAAGAACTTACTTCTCTAAATTATACTTTATTACTATTTCTACAATATCATTGACATATATTTGTATGGTTTTAAAAATAAATCATTAACATTGCACAAACAATTAAAGTGACTTGGCAGATAAATTACTTAAATATGTACACTCAACCATTTCATCTCATAAATTTTCTGTAAAAACATAGGATACTGTTATAAACCCTCAGGGCATGTAAATTACGATAATTTTTCTCAAATTTTCCAGCAAAGCACCCCTAATGGCCTAGAAGCTTGAACTCATAATATTAGAGCCTATGTTGCCACAAACATGGAATATCATTGAAGCCTCACTTTATCTTCAAAATCAGGAGAATCTTATAATAACATATAACATTTAAATATTTTCCTCAAAATATTAATTATTTTCCCCATCATTTTGAAGCTAAATTTTATCCTTTAAGAAGATGTGTCTAACTTATCCTGGGATTTTATGTACCTCCAGGCATGCTACCACATGCTCCTAGGGAGACAATGCCCCAGTTAGAAGATCATGAGATTATGTGACATAAAATCAATTTATCTCAGCAAATAGGTAATTACCTAAAACATTTTTTATATATTCCTTTCCAAGATATAACTTCAGTTTTGACATCACAAAACAGAGTTAAATATTAATAAGTGATACCTTTTAAAAGTAATAAAATACATTTTCATTTTTAGCATACCCTTGACAAAGTCACGGTGGTAAATTGTAACCATTGCCACAATATTTTTCTCCTCCCCATGTTCATGCCTTTTGCAATGTGACTACCACTAAGAGACAGAGACTATTTTTGCATCTTCACCTGGGCTGACCTTGTGACTTGGCAATAGAATGTAGTGGAAGTGATATTGTTCTGGTTTCAAGTCTAGGCCTCAACATTTTTTGCCTGCTTCTGCTTACTCTCTTGGAACCCTCTCTGACCAGCATATGAACAAGTCTGAGCCTCCACCATCATTTCTGATGGAGGACGTGAGACCACCTGGAGCAAAGACAGGTTTCCCAGCTGTGAACTTCCAAGAACAGCTAGCCCCAAACTGACTTGGCAGCTGATGCAGGTGAATGAGCAAATCTAATTAAGATCGGCCAAGTCAGACTAGGATCATCATAACCAAAAAACCATGAGCTAGCTAAATGTTTATTTGGGGATGGTTCGTAATGCACCAGATCCAACTTCTTCATGCTAAATTCAATGATACATTTTAAATCATAATATTAAAAAGCATTTGAAACATCTGCTTACTTCCTCCTTCTTGATAAACTTTCTTCACTTGCCTTTACTTGGCACCATCCTATGGTCTAGTTCTTCTAGACATGGTTGCTTCTTCTTAGCTTCTTTTGCTGGTTTTCTCCTCCATTTTCCTATCTTTGAACACTGACATGCCCCAGAAAATAATCTTTGACAATGCCCAAATTACTGCTCTAGCCTGGCCCTCTCTCCTGAACTCCAGACTTATATATAAATGCCATTCAAAATATTCACTCCCTGTTAACTTAACGTGTCTAAAATGAGCTTCTGCCCCTCTGGCAGTATTCACTGTCCTAGGTAACAGCCATTCCATCTTTTCAATGACTTAGGCAAAAACTTTAATGTCGCCTTTGCTGCTTCTCTTACTTTAATACTCCACATCTGATCAGTTTGTGAGTACTGTTAGCTTGTCCTTCAAAATGCATCCCTTTACTATTTTCATCTTGGCATACGCCAGCATCCTTTCTATTTCGTATTTTTGCAATATCTTCTTAACTAGTTGTTTTCTCTACTTCTTCCGTTGCCTTTCTATTGTCTAGTCTTAATACAGCAATTGCAGTAATCCTATTAAACTGTAAGTCACATAATGTATTCCTTTTCTCAAAACTTTCCAGTAGCTACCCATCTCCCTCAGAATACAGCCAAGGCCTACTCAACGTTCACAATGTTCTGAACAATCTGGGCCCCTTTACTTCTCTGATTTATTCTCTAATTACCCTTGCCCTCACTCACTCTACTCCAACCACTCTAATCTCTTTGCAGTTACTCAAACATGGCAGCAATGCTCCTTCCTTGGGAAGTTTCCACCGTTTAATCTATGCCTGGAATGCTCATACATGGGCTCCTTATGGCTCATTTCCTCTCTCATTTTGGTCAGGGATCAGAGCCACCTCCTCAGTGAGGCTAGCCCTCACCCCTAACACCATGCCCTAACCCCTCCTCTGTTTTTATTTTTCCCTGTAGTGCTTAGCAGACTTACTATACTTTTTTTATTGTCTGCCTTCTCTAAGAAAATTGTAAGTTCCATGAAGACAGAGATGTTTGCCTGTTTTATTCACTGCTATAAACCTGGTTCATAAAACAGTACCTGGAACATAAAAGCTGCCCAAATAATAAATGAATGCCTTAGACATAGAATATGCATATCAGTTCTATTAATAGACCATAGAAATGTTATTTTTATGTGTGTATTCCTATGTTCTCATTAATATGTCTGTCATAGAGTGTGAAATCAATGAATTAAATAGCATGTTCTTCGATTAAACTATTACTATCTAAACAGAAAGTTGCACACGCCGTGAATATCCAATAAATATATTGGGTTAATTGTATAAATGTTGAAATTAGATCACTATGCTCTTGCATTGTTTTCAATGAAAAACTTCTGGTAAAAGTCACTAAACAACTCATTTCATGTTAGCACTTTTTCCCAGACTTTGAACAGACTTTGAAGAGACTGTTATAATTTTATGTTTTATTTTAAAAAGTTTATTCTCATGTAGAATATTTTTAATTGTTTTAAAATAAATTTTAAAAATATAAGCAATGTGTCTAATGGGGTGTGTGTGTGTATATGTACATACAGGGAGAGAGAGAGAATATATACATATATTCTGAAATCAACTTGAGTTGACATTCATTTGGTTAGCAACGATAAACCAATAATATATAATTTATCAATGATGTATCTCTCTAGCAGTGCTTTAATCAGAAAATCTGCAGTGTTATTTTGGTAGCTTGCTTTTCAAAATTACTTTAAATTTCAAGGATTAAAGGAAGTGTGCAGGTTAATTTTATGTGTCAACTGGCCATGGGGAGCCCAGATTAAACATTATTTATGCATGTATCTGTTAGAGTGTTTCTGTATGTGATTAGCATTTGAACTGGTGTACTCAGTAAAGCAGATTGCCCTCCTTGGTGTGGGCGGGCATCATCCAATCTGTTGACAGCCTGAGTAGAACAAAAGGTGAAGGAAGAAGGGATTCATCTCTTTTTTTCCCTGCCTCCCTGCTTGAGTGAGACATCTCATCTTTTCCCGCCCCTGGACTGGGACTTGCACCATTGGCTCCTTTGATTCTTAGGCCTTTGGACTCAGATTGAATTACTCCACTGGCTTTCTTGGGTCTCCAGCTTTGTGCGTGTGTGTATAATATATATATATTTATATGTGTATATTATATATTTTTAAATGTTTATATAATTTATATACAATATTTATATGTAATTATATATTTTATATGTTATATATCCTCTATATAATACATTAATAATGTAATTACTATTTTATATAATATAGTAGTTATATATTATATATATTTGTGAGCATATATATATATATATATACACCACATATACTATATATATATATACACACACACACACACACTCACACACACACACACATATATATATATACCCTATTGGTTCTTTTGTACCTAATGTTTGTACCTACTTCGTACCTAATATTTGTTTACATTTTTCTTGTATTACTTCTTCTCATGTAAAATATCTGCACTGAAGAAATGCAACCAAGCAGACCATTGAAAAACAATTTAATTTATACAGTTTTAGCAACCTTGAAATATACTAACCTCTTTAAAATTATCGGTTGCCAACTTGAGGACAGTTTTAAAAGTTGATCTCCATATCTAAAGTTTCTCCCACAGCATTATCATTAGGGCATCACAGATCTTCAAGCTAGAGGAGGCAGATTTTTCAAATTATGTTCAAAGACTTATAATACTGATGAAAAGCATAGTTTATCACACCAGTTCCAATTAGTGTGAACTGACATTTATTAGTATGTTATCAAATGATGGATGAAGAAACAAAGAGGAAAGAAAAAGTAGGTTGATAATGGCATGTAATTTCCAGAAATAAAATCTGGCAGAATATTTGCCATAATTCTTTGCAAGAGGGGGTGTTACAAATAATTTCAGGAATAGCTAATATTTACTGAGCACTTTTTATGTGCCAAGCACTTTGCATGGATTATCTCATTAAATTCCCACAACAAGTCTGTGAACTAGGTTTTTAATTTTTCCTCATAAAGATGAGGAAAGTAAAGCAAAAATCCCTCAGCTAGTAAAAGATATATCTTGAACTCGAAGTCAGACCTCTATTCTCCATGTTAAGGTTCTATCTGAATTGTACTTGAGACTCAGGAGATAGAAACTCTGAGGAAACTACTCCAGAACACTTTAGAATTTATGTGCTTTTTGTTCTTAGCTCCAGGTCTTCGCCAATTATGTAGCCAACAGGGTAAGATGGAAGTGAAATAGAAGGATGATGTTCAGGTGTGCCTCTCTTCACTGTGGCATTTTAGAGCGGGTGATGGGTTTGCAATGGATGAAAGAACTAATCCAGGAAGACAAGAAAGAGGAAGCAGGAAGAGAAATAGAAGGAGCCAGCATGATTAAAGAAAATAAATCATCAAGAGATTAATGAGTGGGAGAAGAGGGCAGAGTGGTGAAAGAAGAGAAGTTACAGGACCCTCGGAACTCTGCCAGAGTCTCTTTTCTTTCCAGAAGATAGACCTCTGAAAGACAGTGCAGGTGGGGCTGGCCCCGTGGCCGAGTGGTTAAGTTCGCGCGCTCCGCTGCAGGCGGCCCAGTGTTTCGTTAGTTCGAATCCTGGGCGCGGACATGGCACTGCTCATCAGACCACGCTGAGGCAGCGTCCCACATGCCACAACTAGAAGAACCCACAACGAAGAATACACAACTATGTACCGGGGGGCTTTGGGGAGAAAAAGGAAAAAAAATAAAATCTTTAAAAAAAAAAAAGAAAGACAGTGCAGGTTTCCATGACCCACTGAACAATGAGAAGTTCTCATACATGCTAAAAACCTCACATGATCTTGTTACTGACACCAGAAATATATGAATGCTGGTTGGTGGCTCCCTGCTGGGGGTAACAAAAATACAATCAAGTCGTCCTGACGTCACCAATGAGGAAGTGCGCTTTTATTCTAAAGCAAAAACTCAACCAACATGATGAAGAACCACTTAGACGCAGTGACACTCTGAACCCTAACCAAAGTATGGTCACTTTGTGTCCACAAAAATCCCCCTGATAGGCACAAGACTGATCACAAACTCCAAATCCGTTTTTATGGTTCTTATGGTGGTCATTTTACTGTTTTTTTCATTTTTCCAAGCTTATTACTACTAATAATGGTATTTATTAGCTGAAAATTTTTGATCAAAAACTGCATTTGGTAAAGTCCTAATTTTATTTTCTGACAAATGCACCTCTCAGTGGGGTAAATAACACAAGGTAGAGAACAAGAACCATGCTCTTAATTCAGTCCAACAAAGAATTTGAGGAGGAACTCACTAGGATGATTATGGGATGGAGTGGAGAGATCATAGATGATTGTAATTCTGGGGGCTGCACCCAGCAGAGAGCCATGCTGCCCACCTATCTGAAGTGTGAAAGTTTAACTAGGGAAAGGCAGACAGGAGAAGCCTTAATTACTAGAATCAGCCCTCTCTCTATTTTTTGGATTTATTGCCCCACAACAAGTTATAGGATCAGAATCACATGAGAAAATTCCAGTACGGCAAATAAGAAAAGTGAACTCAAAATAAAACCCTAGAGTGATAAGGCTTGAAAGATGCTAATCATTTTGTGGACGGAGTGGGCAGAAGATGATGAACTTTGGAGAAATTTCTCAGTGTCTCCAGGTTCACCATACAGTGGGGCTAAGGACTCTCTGGTAAGTTTCTGGAGATAAGATGTGACATTGCACATCTTTTCCCTTGGTCCATGCTCATCTCAACGTACCAGTTACTTAAAGTCACCTCTATCACATTGTAGTTCACTGGGAAGATGAACACCTATTTCCTCAACCCAGGAAAATCATTGACTTATAGAATATAAGGTATGTCAGGAATGGAGGGAACATCTAGAAATGAAATGCCACAGAATAACTTTGCCACGTGGGCACCAAATATTGTTTCTTCAGCATCCAGCACCATTGGATGATGCATATAAACGCAGTAGAGAGGCAGCTTGTTCTTCTCTTGGATTTGGCTCCACTGGGTATCTCCTTGTTCTAAAAATTAGCTGGAGACACGGAGTCCTCTGGGTGGACAAACATTGTTTTAGGCATGTAGCCAGTCACTGAGATGCTAAAGTAGAGAGGAAGAGTGAAATCAGAGTAGGAGTTTAAATGTGTCCTTTGAAGGAGTGAAACACCACCACCAGAATATTATTATCTGAGAAAAACAGTGTAAGGTCAGTGATGGGGAAGAGGTCTAGGAGGCCCTTGAACAGCCCAGTCAGGTCCTCAACAGCTGTGCGGGTATAACGTCATAACTGTTCCTGTGACCAGCTGGGGTCAGTTAGTGACACAGGCAGAATTCAAGAAGATGACCCCAAAGGAAAGTACTCAGGCTTCAAAGGAGATTTCATTGGTTAGTTCATCTTATTACTTGATAAGGACCAGTTACCTGGAAAGACATAAATGGGATGGATTGTTCCTTGGGAAGTAATAGCTTCCTGGCATGCTCGCGTCATCAGTATTTCCAAGCCAGCTTGCAGAGCAGAAGTCAACAGGATCAAGGCTTCAGTTCTAGTCGAAGACTATATGACTCTTTGCCCTCTTGAGATCATTAATTGTGATTGTGACAAACAGTGGAAATATTAGCAAGGACCCATAATCAGTAACTAGAAAACCCTATAAGTGATAATATATATTGATCAAACCAGGATCTCTCAGAGTGAGTCCATATGCTTTGTGGTCATGTAAACAGGAGGGTCTCATTGTATTGCCAGGGGAGACTTGAAATTCCCATTTTGATCTTTACCTTTTCACCACTTGAGGTCTGTAGACCCAGGAGAAAATGTCTGCATATTTGGAGACATTTAACCCGTCTCCTTCTTGGTTAAAAGGAGAATTGGAGTTGAGAAAGAAGAAGTTTCCATATGTTCTATGGAACAAAAAAGAGCAAAATTGTCCAACACAGCATAGTAAACCAGGTTTATAACAGAAAGTGTATTCACATTATCATGAACAAAGGGAGTAGGTAAGGACAGTGAGCCAAGAATAAAAGATACGAATGTTGAGATACAAAGTGAGGCCACACGTGAGGAAGATAAATCTGCCAGAGGATAGCAAATATTCAGCAGTGAGTTTTTATGTTCCCCAGGACTCGTGGGCAAAGTTGTTGGAGGAGTGGACCAATAGAGAAACAAACACTTGCGGATGAGAGAGTCGAATAACGATATATAGTATTCGAACAATTGTGAAGAAGATAGGTGGAAATGACTCAGTGGAAAGGTGAATCTTGCTGAGGGACTGTCCATAGATTCACAAGTAACTCAGGAGAAGAGGAAGGATTCAAGTCTCTAACTCCACCTGTTTTTACCACTGTGCTTTTACTCAATATAAGACAGAACTTAGTGATAGCTGTGTGACAATGGAAAGAGTTGCCTTGCAGACAGGAATTTCTCTGAGTTCTGCCAGAGTTTGAATACCTGTCAGAAGTGCTGTCAAATGGATTTTTGTACTGAGGGTTTTTGTGGTGATGTAGGAACAGCTGGCTCCTATGACCCATTTTGGCTCTTAAATAACAAGATGCTATGACCAGGGGAAATATCTAAACACCTCTCTTGTTTTATTAATCAGGAAATTGATTTATACCTCAGATTTACACCTCAGAAAAGGTAAGTGACTTGACAGAAAAATCACCTCAAGAGAGAGAACTAGAAGCCCTCCTACTTTATCCCCAGCTAGTTTTCTTTCCACTAAACCAAACAGCTGCTCCCCATGGAAAGGATGTGCAGTTTCTCATGGGAATTAGTCAGAGTGGTCTCAATGCTTTTCCCTGCTCCACATGGAAGCATTTCGTGTATTTCCAAAAGAGAATGCAACTAAGGAAGTGAGTCTGACATTTTTCAAACTCCAGGGTAGCAGAGATATTCTCTGTGTTCACCAAACCATTTCGTTTTCCTCTTTAACACACAACTAAGCTACAACCTCAGTTTCCTGGCAGTTTACAGGACTACGTGACTTAGAACCAAACCAGTGTAAGCAAGAGTGATGTTCACCTCTTGCAGGGCTGCCCCCTCAGTCTTTTCATGTGATCCTTGATAGTCTCTTTTATTCCTTGTATCCTAGCCAGGTCCAGAGGACCCACTGAAGGATTCTGAAGAGCCATTAGATAGATGGAATTCGGGCCTGGGTCATCAATTAGAGGAGTGCCAACCAGGAGACAGAGAATGGTGAGGAAAATCATGGAGCAAGTCATGCCTCAAAGCATGAGGTATTGACTAAGAAATCAGAATTACAGAATCCTTTGACATGGTCTAGTGTTGCCTCCAGTGTGCTTCCCAGAAGTTTAGCTTTTCAAGATGTTAATAGTTTTTCACACAAAGGGGAAGGTAGTTTCTAGGGTCAAAAACAGTTTAAGGAATGCTGAGTATCACAGGTATAAGCTGAGATATTATAAAGTTATACCCCTACTCAAATAGGACAGAAAATGATCTCTCCCATAAGAGTCTAGTGTATGAAAGCGGGCTCTGCTTCACAAGGTTATTAGGGACCCATTCTGTTGTTCTGTTCCCTCCTGGGTCATCGTCCTCATCTTCATGTTTCAGGTTGGTTGACATTTATGTCCACATTCTGTCCTATGTGAAGGAAAGAGGACATGAACAACAAACAATTTCCTTCTAAGAAAATAATGCAGAAGTTGTACATATACTCTCAGCTACAATCCATTGGTGAGAACTCAGTTGTATTGCCATGCCTAATTTCAAAGGGAGACATTGGGTGGCCATGTTCCCAGGCTAAACTCTATAACTGTGGAAAAAGGTGAGAAAGTATTTTGGGGGAAAACTAGAAGGCTATCACATTGGATAAAAAATATTTTAAAAATTATTTCTTTACTGAAGGACCTCTCAACGTGCTTAAAGCACTAATGTGTATTACGATTCTTTAACAGACAGATTTTTGTAAGAAGCATTTGACATAATATTGGACTACAGAGCCCTTTTTTCCCTGGAATATCTCTGGAGCTAGTATTCTATAGAATGTACCCTCAGAAACATTGGCCTATCAAGCTCTTCTACCTATAAAAGCAGGGACCCATCTATCTCACTTTCCCCTGAAAGGATAAAAGGATCTCTGAAGGAGACTGCTACCCCAGTCTCCCAGCCTCACTTCTAAAGCTTTATTGGAATAAACTAATGATGTGGAGCCTAGAAATATAACAGTTTCTATCCATAGATTCCAAGAAGGAAACAACACAAATCAAAATAACTGTGGAGAACTGATCTCACGCTCCCTAATTTGTGTATGTGCTTGGAAACAAGCACAAAAGGCTTTCTTCAATTGAACTTTATGAAGGAGAAAAATGCTTTCCCACACATTTAAAAATTATCCACAGACTACAGTCAGTATTTTTAACACTTGTTAGTTCAGAGTCATCCAGCCTTGTAAGTTTAGAACAGAGTACCAGCACAGAAGGCTTAAAATATAAGAGTGGGAGTTTTGCTGTTGGGATAAATTTAATGGCAGTTGTGGTTACAGCAACAAAGCTCAGGTTTTCTGCCATGTGCCAATAATTCCAGGTCTCTCTCCTGGTTCTGCATCTAGTGCTCTGATTGCTCTTTGACCTTCCTCCTTCTATTACCATTTCTGTCTGATGACACGCAGTGTTTTAATTATAAATGGCATCACATTTAAATTGATAATAATGATAATGGGTTACTAGTTGCAAATGATCACTTTTTATTTTTTATGTGTATTTATTTTTTTATGAGGAAGATTGTCCATGAGCTAACACCTGTGCCAATCTCCCTCTGTTTTGTATGTGGGATGGTGCCACAGCATGGCTTGATGAGCAGTGTGTAGGTCTGCGCCTGGGATCTGAACCTGTGAACCCCTGGGCCACCAAAGAAGAACAGGCAAACTTAACCACTACACCATCTGGCTGCCCCTAAATGACCATTTTTAATTTAATTTAAAGTGTATTTGAGATTATCCTTATAATATCATGAGTCTCACTCACTTCCATTCAGAGAGGCTTTCTTAAGAAGGGAAGAAAGACAGATTCATAGTTAGCAGGCTGGTAACAGCACTTCAGGTGGGTAGAACCATGGAATTGGACCTCAAGTATGAACAACCAATGTTTTGAAGCAGAAAAATATTGCATACCTCTGTTCCAGTCATGAAAAACTTTGCTTTTTGAACAATTTTTACTAAGCACAGAACTAACCATAGCTGTCTCCTGCTAGAAAACATTCGATGGCTTACTACTGCCCAGGGATGAAGTCCTAGCCCCTTAGAACAGCAAGCAAAATGCTTTGTGATGTGATTTCTGCCTGCCTTACCTTTTCAGGTTTACCTCCAGCCCCTCTCTACCATGTACCATTAGCTTCCATAGTACTGGATATTCCCAATGACAACATATATTTTTATGTCTCTGTTCCCTCCTTCACATTGTTATCTCCACTGAGAATCTTCTTTGTTTTCCATCACTTGCCAGGTAATCTACTAGTCTTGGAAACCTCAGGGCCGGTGCAGACCTTGCCAACCATCCAAAGCCGATTCATCACTCCCTTAACTTAGATACAGTATTATAGCTCTATCATCCAAATTCATGAAATTGTTATAAGGATCAACCAAATGAAGTCCAGAAGTTATTTCTGAAATAATAAACTGCTACAAAATAATTTCGAAGTTATTAGTAGGTAGTGCTGGATAACAATCCCAAGAGAACTTTTGAGCATCTTTCTCTCCCTTGGCATTGATGTAAGATGCCATAACACTGTAATATCATGTTTATTTAATTTTGCCTTTGCGGCCCCTCCTTCTTTTAGTCTGTCTCTGAGAACACAAAGAGCAGACTGCTAATCAGAAGAGCCCCAGCTGGAATGAAATTGACAGTGTGGGTGCTGAACAAAGTGTTATTAACACTGTAGGCAGAAGCAAAGGATCAGAGAAAAGCTTTCTTCCTAGAAATAGCTCCTGGGCTCTCCTCCACCTTGTCTGCACCCGTAAGTGTTAGTCATGTGGACTTAAAAAGATAGGACAAAACATTCAAACCTGTCCTGTCTCTTTAAATAAAGGCAATCCCAAATGTCTGAGCATATCCAGACCATTGTGCAGATCCATTTAATTGGATAAATGTCTATTAGCAGGCCCTGTGTTAGGTGCTGGGGATGCAAAGAGGAAAAGGCAAAGATCTCTGCTTTAAGTAGTTCACCTTCTAATAGATGAGAAGGAAAATGAAACCTAGATTAACACCTCTTTAGGATACATTTCATAATACAGGCAAGTATAGCAGATGACAGAGTTGACAGATCTTCCAAGGTCGGAAGCAAGGAGGAGATCAAGAGAGATTTCTCAGGTGAAAAAATAACAAAAGTATATTTACCAGTGTACTTATACAACTTTGCACCAAAATCTATTTTGGTTTCTTGCCCAGCCCTTCAGAGCATATGTTCTATGAATTTGTCACTTGGTCAAATATCTTCCAAATTTGGAAATGTGTTATAACCTTCATTTTGAATTACCAGTTAAAGCACTTCCCTCTCTTGCCTTCCATCCAGTCTAAATTTTAAATAAACTTGATTTTTTTTAAGATTTGTCCTGAGCTAATACCTGTTGCCAATCTTTTTTTTCTTCCTCTCCCCAAAGCCTCCTAGTACATAAAACCCTGGGCTGCCAAAACAGACTGCATGAATTCAATCACTTGGTCACGGGGCTGGCCCCCATAAACTTGATGTTTATTTAGACATAACATAATGTTATATTTAAACTATTACTCTGCATATTTTTTCTTACCAAGAAATTTTTTATAGTCAAATATTTTCAATTTTATGGCACTGAATGTCATAATCAATTATTGACAAGTTAAATTTCATTTTAAGTTGACTTCAATTTTAAGTCACTTCCTATTCCCTATTGCTTTTCATTGCAGAAACTATTAACACTTTCTGGTGCATTGAACAGATTGGAGACCCACTTATGAACGCAGAAGATCATATTAAGTCCCGTTAACATATTCAATAAGGCCATTCCAGACAGATATTGCAAGGTCAAAGCAAGAACTAAGACAGCACTGAACCTTGAGCAAAAGGCGATTTTATGAGCAATTTTGACTAGATTGCTTTTTTATAAATTTCAAGGAATCTTGAAGCATCTTTCTTTAGAACTTATTCAATAAAAACTAATTATCTCCACTGAAATCCTGCAGTAAATGCAACAGATAGAAATATGGAAGTAAACCTGGTGCTTATAAAAATTTTTAGAGGAAAGTGATTACGTAAAACCTAAGTGGGAACTAAATCCTCCTGGAAAAATCCTCTAAAAGATATAAGATGACCTTCATATTGCTGCTCCCATTTGATAGTTGTCTTGTGGGCATGCATATGAGCTTGTCTGATGACAAATTTCATGACAAATTTCAATATTAGAACCCTGCTTTCATTTGAGTCTGGTCATCAGTGAAACAGGCAAAAGCTCTCTTCTGGCTGTGCACTGGCCCAGCTTAAACTAGAAGGAAACATGAGAAAATATAGCAAGGCACTGCTTTTAAAGAAGAAAGCAGTGAGGCTAAAAACAGAATGAGAGCCAACAATCACAGCGTGTCTCCTAGGGTGAAGAGCTAATTTAATGCTGCTCTTTCACAACATGCACAAGTAAATAGTTTTCATTCATGTTTTAATTAATCAGATTAATGTAAGCACTAGTTGGATGGAATAAATGCTTGTCTTTTCCATTCTTGTGTGTTATGATTTGCTTATTGGTATCTCAGCTCCATTTCAGATAGCTTAGAGGAATAATTCTGCTTATTCAAGCATGCCAGCAGAGCTGGTTCCAACAAGAAATATCTCTGCATCTCAGAGTATGGCTCAAAGGGATCTGCAGAGAAAATACTATTTCTATTAAATCAGGCAAGAACATTTGTCCCAAAGAGATGAATCAAAAAAGCAATCTTTCATAAGGCCCAGACTAAATGTTTTAAGAGAGTATTTTCTTATGCCATGCTCTTTATGGTAGAACAGCTCCACCATCTTTCTTACATCTTTTCGTCTTTTCTTCTCCATCATCCTCCTAAGGGTCAGCTAGAGAATCACTTCTTTCTGAACCTGTCCTGACTACCCAGGCCCACATCGCCTCTTTTCTCTAAACAATGCATCTTTATTTTTTGCATTGATTTTGAACAGTTAATAATAGAATAAGCACATGATTAATACTTTGATGTGTGCCTAGACTAGGAAAGAAATGTGGGCTTTGGTGCAAGACAATCGTTGGGTGAATCTCAGTTCAAATTTAACTTTTCTGTGACACTTGTGTAACTATCTTGTAAAGTTATGAATATGACGTAAAAAAAAAATGTGTACCATACCTAGAACAGAAGAGATATCCCACAAATGTTATGGTATCTATACAAATGATATACTATGATAAAGAAAGTGTACTCACGTTAATTTTATTTTTGGCTAGAGACACACATTTTTAGTTAACTAGGATTCAAAATCTATTTATTTCTATGAATCTTCCAGCAAGACTATATCCTAAATATTCCCAAATAGACCCTTCTGAAATACTAGCAGGTTCATTTACTTGTCTCTTGTTTAAAAGACTATCTAATGCTTGAACCCAAAAACAAAATACAAGAAAATCAAAGTTTGCCATCCCTGGCTCTTCTTTGCTCTACACAATCTCATTGTCATGTCCTAATGTCCCAGCCTCTCTCTTTCTCTTTGATAGGATCACTTTCCTCATTTCAGGTACTTAGTCCTCTCCTCAGGTTTGACTTGCATCCTAAAGAACAAATCAAAAAGGTGGTTTCTTACATTCAAGTCTTTGATCCATTTTGAGTTAATTTTTGTGTATAGTGTAAGATCTACACAAAAACTGAAATTTATACGATATTATAAGCCAATAGGACCTCAATAAAATAATTTTTGTTAAAGGGTGATATACATGGATGCTATTACACATATACATAAAAACACACATACACATTCACAAACACTATACGCATATACTACAGACACATATATAGTGTATATATAATATATACTATATACACACATATATATATCCTAATCCTAATGAGAATAAGATCCTAACTAAGGCAGAGGTAACAGAAAGAAGAGTAGATAAGAGAGAGATTAAAAATTTTTAATGTAGAGTATTTAAAAGCAAGTTAAGACAAGAATGCCAAGAGAATTCATTAGGCTTTTCCACAGATGGTGCTGAGTCTATTGGCTATCCACATACAAAAGAATGACGTTGGAGCCCTTCCTTACACCATACAGAAAAATTAAGTCAAAATGGACTATAAAACTAAATTTAAGAAGTAAAATTACAAAGCTCTTAGAAGAGAACATAGAAATAAATCTTTATTACCTTGGTCATTACCTTGAATCCAGATGTCAAGAATTTAATGATTTCTTAGATATGACACAAAAATCACATGTGACAAGAGAAAAATAGATAAATCAGACTTCATTAAAATTAAAAACTTTTGTTCTTCATAGAACACCAACAAGACAATGAAAAGGCAACCCATAAAATGCTATAAAATCTTTGAAAATCATATATCTAATAAGGAATTTGTATCTGGAATACATAAACAACTTTTAGAACCCAACAATTAAAAAACAAATAACCCAATGTAAAATTGGGCAAAGGATTTCAATAAACATTTCTCCAGTGAAAATATACAGTGGACAATAAGTACAGGAAAAGATGCTCAACATCATTAATCATAAGGGAAATGCAAATGGAAACCACAATGAGACGCCACTTCATACCCACTAGATGGTAAATAATAATAGTAATAAACAGATAAAAAGACAAATGTTGGTGAAGATATGGAGAAATTGGAACCTTCTACATGATGATGGGAATGTAAAACGGTGCAGCATTTTGGAAAACACTGGCCGTTCCTCAAAAAGTTAAATATAGAGTTACCATATAACCCAGCAATTTCACTCTTAGATATATACAAAAGAGAATAAAAAATAAATATGTTCACACAAAATCTTGTACACGAATTCTTATAGCAGAACTATTCATAACAGCCAAAAAGGGGAAATAGCCCAAATGTCCTTCGACTGATGAATGGACAAATAAAATGTGGTATATCTCTACAATGAAGTATTATTTGACAATTAAAATGAATGATACATGCTTCATGCTACATGATGGATGAATCTTGACATTACTATACTAAGTGAAAGGACTCAGTCACAAAAGACCACATAACATACAATTCCAATATATAAAACATCCAGAATAGGTAAATTGATAGAAAGGATATTAGTGATTACCCAGGGCTGGGAATGCAGGGGTGGAGAGCTGGAGAAAATGAAAAGTGACTGTTAATGAATATCAGGTTTCCTGTTGGGGTGATAAAAATGTTCTAAAATTGATTGTGGTGATAGTTGCATAATTCTGGGAATATACTAGCTATTGCATTGTACATTTTAAATGAGTGAATTGTATAATTATTTCTCTATAAAGTTGTTTAAAAGTCAAATTAAATGCATTTGGCGAAGGAATTTATACGAGGGATAAATTTAGGCTGACTATCAGTTTCCAGCCGGGATGATAGAGACGGAAACCAAGGACTACCGAGGTAGAAAAGTCGTTAATGAACGATATCACCAAAGACAGCAGAGAGTAGAATTACATGGAGAGAGAAGTCAAGAGTGCAAAGTAACACAGCAATATGAAGTAATGTAAGAACAGGAATATGTCTTTACATTTGGCAATTTTAGGACAATGGTAACCCCAGGGAAACTGGGTCCTGAGGAGCAGTTGGGGTGGAGTCAAACTGCAGGAGTCAAGGCTTAAACCAGGAATTTATAACCCCTTTTACCGTGTCTGGTATTAGAGTAAGAGAATACTCAGGCCAAGCACAACATCTAGATGACATTTCATCTTCTTTCCTTCTTACCCAAACTTATTATTTTTGCTCCCCTTCCTCTGCGGCATTGTATCCAGATGTCAAGAATTTAGATGACTTTCTTCCTATGTCCTTTCCCAGTTTGCACTTGCCATCTTCAACTTAGAACTGGATCATAAATCCTGGCTCCAAGAAGTCTAAGTGTGTGTCACCTGAGTGTGGCATTGAGGATGGGTAGAAGCCCTTGAGTAGAGAGGACTATGACAGAGAGTAAGGAAATCATTGAAGCTTCTTTAACCCCAAGCCATGGAAGAGGGGTGGGCAGAGGGATAGGGAGAAGAGAATGTAGAGATTGTAATGAGTTTACTACATGAAAAACTAGCCTTCAAAATATATCAGCACGCCGAGAAAATGAGTTAAAGCTTACAAAAACAAAAGAAAACAGAATGGTTAATAGAATTAAATATAAAGCTTTGGCCTTGCATATAAAAATCTAACTTTAGGATGAGCTGGATCAGGTTGAATAAAAAAGTATCTGAAAAAGAAAAATGTAGAGTTCTGGCTACTTAAGACAGAATAAATCTCAAACTAAAACATTACGGAGACCATTCTCTTTGACTCTTTCTATATCCCTGTGGTATTTATGCAAAGCAAATTTAGTTTGAATGAAATGGAAAAGTCCTGGAGAATATTTCAGATGCAATAATAAATGGGAAAACACCTTTAAAATCGCAAGTTCTACTTACAAGTAATTTTTTGTTGTTTTAGTCAGAGGTATTGCAAGACTTAGAAAGACACTGCCTAAGAGTGAGAGTGTCTGTGAGAGAGCTTTAGCTAAAAATTGATATGAATTTGAGCCAGGAAAGGCAGCTGTCCACTTATTTGGGTGTTCAAGTGCCACAAATATATTCCCTACAAGACAGCATCTTTCAAGGAATCATTTTCAGAAAATGCAATTTTACTGGCCTTTAGCTGTCCACCACAAGATCCTCTCCTTTTGCTTCACCGTCCTCTTCCGGGATGGACCGGCAGGAAAAATCTGTAGTGGATACTTGCTGTACTTGCACCTCTGCACACATCCCCTCATCTACTTATGCCTGCACATCAATTTTTCTCCAGAGTCTTTCTTGCCCAAACTCTTAGTGCTCGTAGTCCATGTGACAATGGCACTGGCTTTGGCTTCTGGTATGAGTATGTAGCTTAGAATTGATCAAGTCCCTATATTCCTCTGGCCACCAAGCCTGGTTCAAGATTGGACATGAGTCTCAATTAGAGCCAATGGATTGAAATAGCAAAACTTTGGAACTGTTTGAAGAATGGCACACTGCCTTTTCAACTGGACTAGAGTTGTGAAGACAGAAAAATAGAGCTCCTGCAGGACGTCTTAGCATGAGAGATGAGAGCCTATCTATGAATAAGGCCAATAGTGAGGAAAGAAAAGGAGATAGCTGCAAGAGAGATTGAATCCAGATGATTTCATTTGATTCTCTGGGTGCAGCCTTGCCTGAAGCCATATTACCCTCATAGACTTTCCAGTTCTAGGAGCCGATAAACTTTCTTTTTGCTTAAGCCAGTTATGGGTGGGTATTCTGTCACTTGAAGCCAAATAATCCTGACTGATTTTTACATCACTGCTTCTAAAATGCCTGCCTCTTGGCAGGCGAAAGAAAACTAGGCAGTCTTTTTCATAGCCAGCTAAGGCCCTTACGTAAGCGTAAATCATAAATTGAGGCTGGCATAGCAAATATCTTTTCTTTCCAAATGATGTTGATTATTAATGTGATTGATCTAATGCTATAAAATGCATAAATGGAATAGCACTATATTAAAGAAAGCTTTTTAATTTGCAAGTGCTCAGGGAAAGCATTATCAGAGATGTGATAGCTCTCAGAAAGTGGTTTTAGTTCTAGCACTTGAAATTCTTGTACTCAATTACAAATTTGGTTTATTAAATGGCAGTCTTGTTTTATTTCATCTTATCAAGCACTGGGTTTTGCTTCTGCTAATGCTTAGGACACACCCTGTGAATTAAGACCTTAGGAGAATGCCTTCAATGCTTCCTGCAATTGACATCCATATTTAAAATGGCATGAAAATTGTCCAACAGACATACTGTGTTACCTAAATTCAATGCCTTCAACTTGTGAAAGAGACATGACAGACAAGCTTGCATTGTCACCTATTTCCCCTAAGTTTATGACCTATAAAGTGGAGTCTTTCAATGCTTTCTTATTCAAGAGCTGGCTTGCTATTGTGCAGTGACACATAAAATTGTAGAACTGATGTTTCCAGAAGTTATTTAAATATTTCTCCCTAGTTATAAGTGTGTTTGTGTGTGTGTGAGTGTGTGTAATTGGAGATTGTCTACAACTTAATCATTAATCTTTCTCTATGTCACCAATCCATCATAATCAGGATAGACTTTTTTTCTGGTAAATCTTTTCTGTCTAGATCACTGGGAGTGATCAAGAATTTAACCGATTGCATGTTTTTAGTTATATCAGACTCTGGATTCTGGGAGTGGTACTTCAGGAGATGAGAACTCTGGTTTATGATTATGACTGTTTCTTGTACACCAAGTTGTCTACCTTTTATTTAAGGCTGTTTACCACTCAATTACTAACGGTAAGCAACTAATTTAGGAAGTAAAATCTACTTCCCTAATCTTCATTTGTTCTTACAGTCACTGCTAAAAGTTTGGGAATTTGTAGAACTAATTTCTAATTAGTGAAGAGAAACTGTTCATACTACTCAATCATAAAGAAAACAAACTGAACTGCATTATTGACCATTATCATCATTTATGTCATGCTGCTTGTCAGTGATGATATAAACAATGCTAGTCCAATTAATCTACAAGGACAGTCTTCAAACAGAAGAACACAAAAAGGAGAAAATCTCTGGGTGCCTAATCAATTTTGCTGGTAGAAAATTTGGTAGATTACAAGGAGGTTGCAAAGCAAATAAATCAATGGGACCTTAGACAGATGCAACAGCAACTACAAAGTAGGATATGGAGTGATGAAATGAGTGTTGATTAAACAGAATAGGTGAATCAGGAAGTTTAAATTGGAAGTTTCAACCAAAGAACCAAGAATTAATAAACGCAATGCTATGTTCCAAAGAAAGTTCCAGACATCCATATCTGAATTGAAGTTTCATGACTCTCACAACCCTACATGCACCTCAAGGAAACAAAATTTGGTCTTTAGAAATTAGAGGGAATTTTCGAAGATATTTTTATACTTCTACTGATTATTCAAGTAGACTAAGAGAGAAGGGTGGAGGTAGCCCCATTCTCACCTCAAGCATGGTGATATGGGTTTCAATAGGATCAATCATGAAGTTTGATACAAGTCCCCAGCATTGAAGCAAGCATAGGGCACAAACAAATCTAAAATGCTGCTTTGCAAACACTGCTTTTGCAAAACAAAAGAGAAGTGGTTTCCACACCAGGATTGGAGTCCATCTCCAGAAATTGTTAGGCAAAAACATGCAAGAGTTTCCAGAAGGTAGAGAGAGTTAATCTGGAGCCAGTTTTAAACCTTTTCAATTGTCCATCTGTAAAGGCAATGAGATGTGGACAAATAATCTGCGTGAAGTGAGTCACCAGAAAACCAAGAGCTGAGGGAGAAACACTTTCCAGGAGGAAAAAAATGCATCGCCCTTGAGAAGAGAAGGTTGGTCAAATATTCCCTCTAAAGAATCACTTTTGAAAGAATCGCCTCTACACATTTGTCAGTTCCTGAGATGTACAGATGACAAAGTCATTTTACAGCCTTACCAGCAAAGTAAGAACTTTCCTTCTTACACTTTGCATCTCCTCCTGTCTTTAATCCTGTAAGGATCAGAACCCAAGAGTGGCATGCTGGGAGAGGAGAGGTGGACTCTTAAGAGGAGGAAAGAGAGCACTTCATTTCTATTTCTATTTCCATTGGAAGGAGAGAAAATTTTAAGCTTAAATCAAGTTCAAAGTTTTATTTTAAATGGGTCTAGGTATAGGTAATGAACTGAGAATATGTTTGCGACCAAATGAGACCATAAGACTTTGTATTACTTAAGAGTGACCCGAAAATCTACTGGGCGTGTCCAAGATTTGAACTGTGAGCAGGGGAAGAAATTCCTCCCCTGTATATCTTTTTTGAAAATAGTGGAGATAAAAATACAGTTGCCTTTGATATCAAAATCTGTAAGCCCTGCCTGTTCAATATATTATTTGGCTGTGAATATTTTGTAAACAAATTGATGGTCCAGTATTTAAATTGTCACTATTTGTATAAGGATACTTATTCGTATTGGCTCCTGAATGGGAGTGGCTGCATATAATTTGTTCAGACATTTGTCTAGCTACCTAGCTACCAACAGAATGATGATCTTATTTCAAAGCCTTCCAAACAATGAAATAAGTATGACTTTTAAATGATAAAAAATAGGCAGTAAAAAGCCATTGAAGAGTCTAGAGGAGTCTAGAGGAGTCTGAAAAATCCAAATCTTAATTTTCTTGGAAGTCTGGGAGGCTGAATTATCACATTAGATATTAATACTTCTAAAGTTTTCTATGTGTATATGAGGTAGAAATAACACAGTGTAAAGACATCTTTATATAAAGTTCAGTAGAAATATAGGCTTCCAAAATAAAGTTGGCAAAGAAATGCAGTAATAGTTTACAATTTAAAAACCGTATCGTCATTTTCTTTATCTTGTCAACAATCCTGTGAGAAAGATCAGACCAGAAAAATTATACATTTACAGATGAGAACACTGAGGCTGAGAAAGTTCAAGTGATTTGCTTAATATCACACAGATTTTTAGTAGCAAAGCTGGGCTAGAACCTAGGGTTCTTTCCGTGTTCTGAAACAGAGATGTTGATTTCAAATACAAATTGGAAATTTCCTTTAATATCTATTAAAACAGAAAATTTTTTGGAGGGTAGCTTAGGAAGTTGGAGCAAATTTATGCTAATTTTTTAAAATCTGAGACAACAATGTTTAACACTTAAAAACACTTGGGTCTATGATTATCTCAAAATAAAAAGTTATTTAAAAAGAAACCCATGAGATTTTGGTAGCTGGTTTCCCAGCAAACATTTTCACTTCCCCAGTTTCCCTCTCACCTGCTCTCAGTCCACCTGAACTGGGTGAGCTGATTTTATTCCCTATTCTTCGGCCTTTTGAAGCGAACATCCTCCTGGCCCCTGTGATTAGACAGAGTTGGGCACTTGACCCAATCGGAGGTCATCAGAGCTGATCCTGGGATGTCGGCTGGTGCACTTGGTAAGGAAGTGTACTCATTCGCGCTCTTCTTGAGTCTGGTTGCACATAAGCAGGAGCACACCATGTGCAGGCAGCCTGTCTACAAAGGGAGGCAATATACAAGAAAACTGAGCCAAAGACGGTGGGAAAAGTTCCAGATGCCATCATTTCAGGAGTTGGACCCGGATGTGTCCTAATCACCTCTAGCTCCTACAATTTTTAGTTCGAGAGGCTGTTATTGCCCCTTTTGTCTTGAGTCCTTTTGAATAGGGGTTCTGTCACAGTCCACAGAGCTCTAAAATGCACATGGTATCAATATAGCTATACGATGTCCTTTGACATAGTTTTCTAGAAGCACCCATTAACACACTTCAAAGAGACCATTCTGTGTAAGGTGACTTCAGAATATTTACACATTTTAAAGCCTGCTGTGCCATTTTTGCAGCTGTTTCAATTTCACATGGAAAAGAAGGAATAACTTTTCCCCGAAGATCAGTCCCAGTCAGCTGTGCCGCAGCACCTGTGCACACCTCCATCTCCAGATGTGCAGAGTGTCGAAACTGCTGTGTTGTCAGCGCCCCTCCCAAGTCTGTCAGCCCCTTGAGGTCAGGGACTGGGTTTTATTCTTACTCATGTCCCACCACCCAGCCCGATGAGTGGCACATCTTAAACTTTCAATAAATACTTGCTGAGATTTTATATTTTCAAAACATTAAAATTACTCTCACAAATTATTCCTTGAACTTTTTTTTTTAATGATTCTTTTCGGTGATACTCCAACTATCATTTTCCTTTTTTTTTTTTTTCTGCTTTACCTCCCCAAATCCCCCCAGTACATAGTTGTATATCTTAGTTGCAGGTCCTTCTAGTTGTGGCATGTGGGATGCTACCTCAACGTGGCCTGATGAGTGGTGCCATGTCCACGCCCAGGATCTGAACCAGCGAAACCCTGGGCCACTGCAGTGAGCACGCGAACTTAACCACTGGGCCACGGGGCTGGCCCCTCCTTGAACTTTGAAGGTGAGGTTCCCTGTCTCAAGATACCCATCAACAGTGGTCTGACATGATTTTTCACATATAACACACTGAGTGTACCTCTGATCTGTCATAATAATCAAATAGCGCAGATGAATGGCATGATTCTTACCTTGAAGCTTCCACCCTTAAGAGATAAATAGGCCATACACTTTTATTTCTGTTTACAGACCTACCCAGACCAAGTGACCTGCAGCCTTGCTTTAACATGGCTGCTGCTTCCTCTGCTGTATTCTTCGTTTTTTTTATTTTAGTTTTCCTTTTTCTCCCCAAAGCTCCCCAGCACATAGTTGTATATTCTTACTTGTGGGTCCCTCTAGTTGTGGCATGTGGGAGGCCACCTCAGTGTGGCTTGATGAGTGGTGCCATGTCCGCCCGAGGATCCCAACCGCGAAACCCTGGGCCAGCCAAGCAGAGCATGCGAACACAACCACTCGGCCACATGACCAGCCCCCTCTGCTGTATTCTTAAAACTGAATAAATAAATAAATAAATAAATAAATAAATAATGGGCTCGACGGAGTAAATTAGTAGTATCTACCTGAGGGCTGGGAAACTGACACTCTTAAAACAGTGAGAATAAATCAACAACTAATATTTATCCAAGTGCTTACAATTGTCCAGCTTATGCAGAGCACCTGCCTTGATGTTAACCAGCATTTAACTACTGTGTGAGCGGCTGCCAGATCCTGCTTACTGCCAGGAATTATTTTAGAATCTAAAGTCTGTGTTTGCATTATCAGCCCTTCTATTTGGCTCCCTCCCGGGCCTCCCCTCGGCGCTGCCCGCCTACCCACTCAGCGAGACTGCCTGGCTCAGGAGCAAAGCACTGTGCTAAGTCCATTTATGTCCTGCGGGACAGCCCACCTTCATCCCACCTGCTCCATTTGAGGCTGAACAACTGGGTCCACGAGTGCAGTGACCCATAGCAACAGGGACTAAAGCCAAGGCCACCTGTCTTGCTGGGTAGCAGAAGGAAAGAGTTTTCTAGAAGACTACACACTGCCAATCTGGGGCAAATTAATGTCTCTAGCTAGAGGAACACTTTCCAAGGGAAGTAAAGTTGCTATTATTTTCCAGATAGAGATCTAAGAAAAAACAACTTGTGTTGCTAGAGATAACTTATTGCAAGAAAAATAAATATGCAGCCGTCCTCCAAAAGGTTTTAAAAGATACTTAGTGTTAGTTATCAAACAGGAGACAGGGACTGTTTGGATCTGTGCATACAATTGAGTAGCTCTATGGTAAATTTTAGTTTTTCTCCACAGAACAGAACTTTGTGCGCTTAAAGTTACCTCTTTTTTTCTCTGTTCTCCTGGTTTAAGCACTAACACAATTTACATTTCCCTATGGGATTTATACTCTCTTAACCATTGTGCCATTACCACCCTTTTATTCGGGTCGATTTTGAGAATCATTATCCGGAAACTCTGCATCCTCCATCTTTTTAATTATTTGTCTCCACACTAAGTAATTAAAAATTTCTGATATGAGCACTCCTACTGTCTGTGGTTCCTAATTTTATCACTTTTTTTTCCCAAGTTGCTTAATTAGGTCTCAGACTAGAAATGTGGCAGCATTACAAAATGCGTTACCTCTTTTGTTATCAAAGAAATAATCATTTCTCTCAGAGATAGTTTGTTGTAATTTATGTTATGGTTTTGTCCCATTTGTTTCCATAATTATTCAAAACAGAAACTATTGTGTATAAGACACCACATTAGAAAATTTAGAGATTACAAGAATAAGTAAAATATTTATGCTTTCGTGAAACTTACAACCTACAAGCTTATCTAAGATATTTAACAATTATAATACATGTCTACACATAATAAAAGCTGAAAGCAAGCAGATCAGCTCTTTCACCAAATCCCTTACTGTAAGAATGAAAGCTCAGTGACCACTGACATTCCTATCCCAAATTCGACAGCTGTGTGATCTTGGTCAAGTTACTTGATCCTGAAACCTTAATTTCCACACCTTTAAAACAAAGACAAACTCAATACTTACCTCATAGAGTTGTCAGTATAAAATGAAAAAAAATCCGTGTGAAGCACTTAATACAGTGCCAATCATCGTGCCCAATAAATACAAGCCATTACATTTTCATTGTAATGTATTTTTATACCAAAATATCAAAGAAGTAAATGGACAGATAGACAAATCAATGAAATACTGAGAAGTAAATTGTTTGGATAGAAGACTAATGACATTGGGTAAGACTTGGAAACCTCACTTCTGGTGATGGGGGAGGAGGGTGATAAGTCCTGAAAATAACAGTTCGAATTTTCTGCCACTTCATTGAGATGGGGCAACAAAATCTAAATAAAACACATTTGCAGAATGTAAGGAAATGCGGTATTTCCTGGATGCCAAGGTTGTGGACTGTCAATCAGACTTACTATATATGGTCAAGGTTGATGCCATGGAGAGCTAACTCCCTGGCTTTCTGGGTTGCATCATCTAGCCACTCAGCTGCTATTCAGGAAAGTAGATTCTCCACCTTGCATGTTGTGATGTTTGCTTCAAGTCTAAAGGAGGGAAACCTGGTCCAGGTAGCCATCAAGCAAAAGAAATAAGGGGATGGCAAGGGATTCTGAGAAAACACACAAGGCTTATAGCAAATGCACCCCAAACTTGTCCCTGCTGCTGAAGCTGGAAAACTGGGTAGAAAATAGTAAGTTATAAAATTACAGCATGAAGGAACAAGAAGGAGGGTAGAGTTTGAAGGAATGAGGAGAAATTTAGTGAAGCAAGAGACAGTGAGAGATTTCTGCAGTAACCCATGGAACTGGCACATAGATTGAGAGCAGGAGGTACTTAAGAAACAGGAATCTGTGTCCTCTTCTGTGGTAGCAGCCTGGAGAAGGACCAAGACCTTAAAGAGGAATGGCTGAATTTTACATCAAAAAGATGTGAACTGAGGCACCAAGATTCCCAGACACATAAAAGATTTTGACAAAATTTGCCAAAGACATGAGTTATTGCTTAAATGTTATCATCTTAATAATTCCTTGTATATGATCACCCAACTTAAATTACAACCCACCACCCCATCCAACATTCCAATCCCTTCTACTATGTTGTAACTTCTTTACTTAGCACTAATCATCTTCTAACATATCATGTAACTTACTAATTCATGATGATTACTGTTTATTGTCTATCTTTTCTCCACCCCTAAAACATAAGCTTCATGAAATTGGGGATCTGTTTTGTTTACTGATATGTTCCAAGCACCAAGAAGATTTCTTGGCAAAAATTAGATACTCAATAATATTTGTTGAATAAATGAATCCTTGTAACCTATGCAAATATATGACCAAATATTGACCCCTTCACCTCCACCTTCATGCTCAGTCATATGCAAGACTCTGGAACTTTGATATGAGGGGTGGAGGTGCCCTGGTAATTACTGAAGTTGGAATTACTATCAATCTATTATTTTTCACACACCTGATCGTAGATTGAAATTCATATGTGCAATATAAATTCTCATATCTTTCAAATCCATATACTTTTATCTTTCTCCCTTCCATTAACTTATGCATGCCATCATCTTCCTCCCAGGTTCACTACAATAACATTCCATGTTTCTCCCTGCCTTTCCTCTTGCCTCCTTCTAGTAGATGGACTCCCATAATAATGCAGTCCCTTGCTTCTTTTCTAGCTTTCTATTCATTAGCGTCTCCCAATTCCTCCCACATTCCCTGACCTTCATACTTTTCTCAACAACCCTCCTCTCTGCACACAGCACATTGGAAATTTGCATTAATTTATTTACTCTTGTATACTTAGAGTATTTTCTGAAATATAAACACATAATAATTTCAATTGTGATTAAACTGATTAAAAAGTAATTCCTTTATTTTCTCCACCAATCAAGTGAACTTACAAACTGTGAGGGATTTTTTTTAGCTAAATTCATCTTTAAAATAGATAAACTAAATAAAAATACATCTTACATAAAACAAGAGTTTCAAAGGGTTACATTCTCTAGACTTAGAAGATGTGTGTCTAAGCATGATTTCCTATTCATTATGTTAGAATTAAATAATGCTAAAGAAACAGTAAAAATGTAGTGTAAGTTCAAGTAAATATTTCAAAAAATAAAAAAGAGCATATTAAGTTAAAATTTTAATTAAAAATTCTTCTTATATTGACCTAATGATGCATAGATTTGGACATAGTCACTTGCATATACCAAATTTTAGAAGATAGAATGAGAGATTGTTTAAGTGATTGCTTATAATTAGTGATAGATGCTAAGGGCTCATGGAAAAAACAATGTCTTTTTCCCTTTAGCTTAGCTGATCTGAAAATCTGACAGTGTCACACTAACAAAGTTTGTGTAGGAAAAAAAAGGGCTGTTGCTTAGTCGCAAAGCCCTGGAGTGGAGAGTGTGTGTGCTTACGGGTAAACAGATTATCCAGCAATCTTTCCTGAGAGAAGCAAGGAAGTGTGTTCCAGCACCTGACCTTATCTGCCTCACATCTGTCTTTTTCTAGTGAAACCCCACGGTAAATAATGGGCATTTACGAGCATCTAAGAAGATTTAATCATTTGAATAGATGGGACATTCTCACTTCCAACGATGTGTATAGTAGTATGAAAGGTAGTATTGAAAGGTTATAGTTAAGCTGACACTTTGCACTCAGGTATAGGTTCCCACAAGTTGTTGCACTCTTGGTGAGGTGGAGTAAATTTGCCTACCTTTAACAAATAGAGTAGAATCTTGTTCTAACTCTGGTGTTAGACCGCAAGGGTTTTCTCATTCCTGGCTTTCTAAATGGAAGAGGTAAATAATACATCAATATATACACAGTAACACAATACCATCCTACACATAGCAGATACCTATTGAATACTGACTGTGTGCCAAACATTGTGTTAAGCAACAAAAAAAGGATATAAAAAAGTATAGTACTTGCTCTCAAAGAACTCATAGTCTTGTATAAGAGAGTGTTGAAGAGGATGGTTGGAAACAAACAAGACAACACTTACAATGTAGTATGAAATATACTACCATATAATATGATATAATGTAATATAAGATATAATGCTATGGATATATTCTGGGGAATGCAGAGGAGGGTGTCTAAGGCATTTATGGGGAGAGCAGGACAGGATAGTAAGCTCATTATCCTGAGTCTTCAAGAATGTTGGCCAGGTGTTGGAGGGACATGGGGATGAGAAGAGCAATAATGGAAAGTAATTTCAAACCGAGGGAATAACAATTCAGAAGGCATAGTGGCCCAAGATACCTTCGGAAGACTGTAATTACATAGCTGTATAGCAACAACATGGAGGGTAATCTATATTGGAAACCAGATGGAAATGGAGCATTTTTTACTGCATTATTCTTTTATAATAAAGGTAAAAAAATTTAATATTACTGAATTGAAGCACACCTAATAAGTAATATTTTGACAGTTATTATATCTAGAATATTGAGTCCTTGATATAAAACCATGTTGTCTACTGAATAGACTTCAAACTGACAATTATCCTGTTTTTTAGACCAATTTTTAGCACCATGTAATTTCTGCTTTTCTGTACCAATTTTTCTCAGGTGAAAAATGTGAAAAATATCTACACTTCTCAACTTCCAGAGATGTTGTAAAGGAAAAAGATGTAATAGATGTGAAAGTGTTCCATTATTTTTTATTGGAAGATTTATTCCTTTTTATAATTTACAGCCCCTTATATATTAAGCACTGGGCAAAAGTGAGTTAGTGTCAGTATTTACCAGCAGGCAATTCTGATCTAAGAAGGACTACAGAGGTGTAAAGGTACAGAGAACAAATGTAAATTACCTTATGTTTACTTAAATTAATAAAAATTAATAAAAATAAATGTAAGCACAGTGACAGGAAACTTTGCTATCAAGATGACTAAGGACAGAAGCGTGTGAGCTGAGTATCAGCACGAATGAGACCTTCTGGAAGAAGACAGATTTTAGAATCTCTTCAAATAGCAGAAAGGATCTATTCTAAGACTCAACACAGAAAGGGAACAACTGAGGGATAAATAAGTATGAAGATAGATATCTAATGTATTTTTAATATCTTAAATGTATTTTTTAACTACACTAATAATACGCATGTACATAACTATACAGGGTTCAAATAGAATACAAGCATACAGGGCAAATCTTGAAATTTCCATATATTGCATCCTTCCTTCCCTTCCTCTCCTGAGAAGTGACAACTGTCAAACCCTTGATATGCCTTTTGTGTGTGTGTGTGATTTCAGTATAACCCACATATAAAAAAGTGTCCAAAACATAAATGTTTGGCTTAATGAATTATCATGAAGAAAATTCCTGTGTTACCTCCACCCGGGTCAAGAAATAGGATCTATCAGCCCTCAGAGTGGCCCCTTTCTGAACTAGTGCTTGCCAAAGATTACCTTATCTCAAGAGGATACACTATTTTTACTTCTAATATTCGAGTTCATTTTATCTGCTTTTAAATGTAACAATAAGACTCATAATGTTTTGTTTATATGTGTCTACCTTCTTTCTGTTCAGTCTTTGATTTGTGAAATTCATTGTGTTTCATGGAGTAGCTGTAGTTTCTTCATTTTCGTCTCTGTACATTATTATACATAAAAAATAAACCATAATTCTTTTATCCTATTGGTAGATATTTAGGTTCCTTCTTGTTTGAACTATTTTAATAACTTTTCTATGGACATTCTTGTATACATGCACAGATTTCTGTCAATATGCCTAACAGTAAAACTCATTGACTTGAAGGGTATGCTTATGTTCAGCTTTAGTTGATAGTGCTAAACTGTTTTTCAAAGTGGTTATACTAATTTCTGTAGCTCCAGATCCTCTCCAACACTTAGTATTATCAGCCTTTTAAGTTTTAGCTATTCTGGTGGATGTATAGTGGTACCATATTAGTCCAGCAGGACAATAGTATACCTCAAAACACTGTTTTGGAAATAAGTGGTCTAAAAAACAGGGAAGTGAGGCCTCAGTCTGGGAATTTTATCATGAAGTTTATGGATGCTATGAAAAAAGCATTATTTAGCTCTGATGCCTATGAAATCGAAATAGAGCCAACTAGAGTTCTAACTCTACCCACAAAGTTTTTCTCAAGATCTTAAGGAACGAGGGGCTGAAGGGATAAAGAGACCAACTTAAAAGTCCTCACCGGTAGTTATTAGCTCTGTTCTACTCTGAATTTCTGTGATTTATGCAGGATATGTTTACAAAGTATGGTCAGAGATCACTAAGGTTCCTGAAGCCCTATATTTGCAGCCAATGACTATTTCACCTAAACCTCAGGATTCACTTCCTGAGGGCCTGAAAATCACTTGTTATTCCGTCTGCAGAAGGAAACCACAAAAGCCACAATGAAGCTAGAATCATAGCAAAGGATATCATCCTTCTCGTCACTTTTCTTTTTTCTTTTTTGTATTTACAATGATAAATCCCATATAAAATGAATTACTTTAGCAACAAAGTGTAGAGATCTCTCTGCTGACATTTACTTATTTTTCTTTTTGCTATGAGATATATTGCCACAATAATTATCATTCATTTTTCTTGTTTTATTCAAACCAGTTATTAAAATGTGGCCTAGATTGGTTCAACATTCAAAAATCAATTAATTCAATTCATCACATCAACAGGCTAACAAAAAGGAATTAATCATCTCGTTTGTGTTTGATACTTACATCAGATTTCCTTGGTAGGTGTCCTTTGTTTCCATTTTGCAAGCTAGACTGGTTGCATTTTCAGCCTCCACAAGAACGCTATCCTGGGATAGGATGTCACTCCTCAACCAGGCAGGATTCACAGATGAATCTGGATGTTTTCTGGATGGCAGGTCTTTGTCTTCTTGGTTTCCTCCCTCCCTCGGTCTCCCTCTCCCTCGCTTGATTCCTTCCTTTCCCTGGAGTATAAGGTCAAATGACTTTTTAAAAAAAGACATAGAGGAGCTAAAATGTTAGAGTTTAGATTATCTGAAATACCTTTATTTGTTTCTCATATAAGATTTATTTTGTTTTCCAGGTTGGCTGGGAATAAAACTATAAAACAGTGCTCTCACACTTTTTGATGGCTTTTCTTCCTTGTTTCCTACTATCAGTTATTGTTATTAATAGTCAGATGGTGATCCAATTCTTGTTTGTTCTCTTGTCTTTGATGTTTTGAAATCTTATGATGCATCTCAATGTGTGTTCTTTTTCATCAAGGGAACACTTGGTGAGCTTTCTCATTTCTGGAAATTTTTCTTATAATTCATCTACTTGATATTTTACTTCGGGGATTGATGCTCTTTTTTTCCTATCACATGTTTATGTGCTTGTGTTTTGTTCAACTTTCTAAAAGATGTCTTTAATTTTTTCTTCCAAACTGACTACTGATTTTTCTCCTGCTTTTTCTATGATACATATAATTTATGAAAGCTCTTTATTATTATTCCTCAAGGTATCCCATTCTCAGTTCATAGATGCAATGTACTCTTACTTCTCCAGGATATTAATGATAGTGTTTATATACCTTACGTTTATATGCCTTATTTATATACCTTAGCTCCATACACCATCTCGATTTTTCAGATTTATATTTATACTATTTTTGTGTTTGGACCAGGCCTTGGGAAACATTGTTCCAAATTGTAAGAAGGCAATGAGAGGGAGACATCTAGGAACATTTAAAGGAGAATTGCTAAATTAAGTTTGGATATTTGGAATAATAATTGTCACTCATTAACAGATCTAGTGGAGCAATTAAAAATATTAGCAAGGAATACATGAATCAGAGGAGACTAATATTTCCACAACAACATGAATTCTGTCCATTAAATTTGGTATAATTTATATTTTAATTTGTATTAATATTTATTATAATTATGTAGTTCTGTTAAATTTGTTTTAAATGTCCGTTGATTTTGTTATAGAGCTGCATTATTTTTCTTCCCCAAAATTTCATCCCATAATAATTCTCCCTCATGGTCCTCAGCATAGAGTTTATACTTTAAAACACACACACACACCCCCCCCACACACACACACATATATACACATACACACATACACATAGCCTAGAATCACCTAAAAAATCAGTTCCTCAGAAAACACTACCAGGAAATTTTTTGAGTATATGGATACCCAGAAGTGGACATTAGAATGAATATACTTTTAAGCGTTATTTCTAGTGGAGAAATTAGTATGGAATGCTAGGGACTGGCACAGTTAATGAACATTTAATCAAATAGTGGTGAGCATGAATAATTTAGCCGTGACTAGACAAATAAAGTAAAAGTAACTGGAAAATAGAAATGTTTCATGACAGAAAACATATTCAATGAAACATAAAAAGTCACGAGTTTTCATTAAATGTGTGAGTAGCAGTGGTCTAAATCAGTGGATGCTTATGTCTTTTATGCTCCTCCAGTACTCGGTACATATTTGTATCATAACAGTTATCTTACTCAATTATAACTGCTTGTGTGGTCGATGATACGTGAAGTATTAACTGATGTGTTTTTACTTCCCTCCATATTTCATGCTTCATCTGTAAAATGTGTATAATAACACCTTTTATAGGCGAGGGTTAAATGAATATACACAAAGTGCTTAGAACGATGTCTGGCACATTGTACTGAATAAATGTTGGTTTTTGTTATTGTTGTTGTTATCGAATTTCTTTGCTATTACCTTAGGCTCTTCCAGCCACTCCCCTCAAATTCTGGCTAGATACCAAGGCTATTATTTCCTAAGTGGAATTGCCATAGGAAACAGATAAAACAATCATCAGATTCTTGTGTTTTAAATTTAAAAGGTTTCAGTCTAAGTGTTATGAGTTGAATTGTGTTTGCTCCTTACAAAAAAGATATGTCAAAGTCCTAATCCCCAGTACCTCAGAATATGTCCTTATTTGGAAGTAGTCTTTACAGAGGGAATGAAGTTAAAGTGAAGTCATTAGGGTGAACCCTAATCCAAAATGACTGGTGTCCTTATAAAAAAGGGAACTTTGGCGGGGCTGGCCCCGTGGCCGAGTGGTTAAGTTAATGCACTCCACTGCAGGCGACCCAGTGTTTCGTTGGTTCGAATCCTGGGCGCGGACATGGCACTGCTCATCAAACCACGCTGAGGCAGTGTCCCACATGCCACAACTAGAAGGACTCACAACGAAGAATATACAACTATGTACCGGGGGGCTTTGGGGAGAAAAAAGAAAAAAAATAAAATCTTAAAAAAAAAAAAAGGGAACTTTGGGCACAGAGACGGGCATATAAGAGGGAAGATGATGTGAAGAGATGCAGGGAGAACGCCACGGAAAGATGGAGACAGAGATTGGAGCTATACCATCACAAGCCCAAGGACTGTCTGAGCTTCCAGAAGCTGAGAGAAGGAAGGATCCCTCCCCTACGGGTTTCCGAAGGAGCGTGGCCCTGCTGACACCTTGATTTAGGACTCCTAACCTCCAGAACTGGGAAATAGTACATTTCTGTTGATCAGAGCCACTCAGTGTGGGACTTTGTTACAGCGGCCCTAGCAAACTAAGACTTCAGGTATAAGACAGAAAGATTTGAGAGGAAAACTTGTAGAGCCAGTTGACTAGCAGCACAGAAGGAAGCTGTCCAAGCAAAATACTTTGGGGACTGGAAAGAAGGTTTGTGAGAAAGCAAGGGAGCCCAAGCCAACAGGAGTCTCTGATAAGGGCCCCCTACATAGCTTGCCTGCCTAGAATTAGCTGAAAAAGTAGAAAGATGAGAAGTTGGAATATTCCAGTGTAGCAGAGATTGTGCCTTACTTGACTGAGGCCCGCAAGCACCTTACACTCCATGGGATAGAAATAGTAGAAAAGAGATGGTGATGTGGGATATCGGGGCCGTGGGACTTATGTCAGCCAATACCAGCCCTCAGTGACCCTGGAAAGCTGCTACACGTTTCTCTTCCCTCTTCCCCTAAGGACAGGAACCAAAGTCACCTGAGAGGAAGAGCTGACAAAACCTGAGGGTACTAATGGTCATGAAGAGGGAATGCTGCCACACAAAACTGGACGGATGAGGCTTCTGGGGCCAGACAGGAATGTGAACACATTTGTAGATGTTCGTGTGGAGGAATGATGACGCCTAAGGATTCTACAGGATTCTCCGCCTCGTTGGATGATCACATAGAAAAGTGGGAGGTTGGGGGTCATAGTCTGCTTTCTCCTTATGTGTATGCATCCCTGGACTTAGCCCCCAGGAGAAGGGGGGAGGGAAGAGAAAAACTGCACTGGTTTAGTGTAAACCTGAAATCACTGGGAAGAACCTCAAGTGATTCAGCCTATCTGGAGCTGATTAGATTTATTTTTCTGCCATTATGCAAAATGGAAGCTGGAATGAAAAGCTAAATAAATAACACTGCTTTAGTACATGGTTTGAAAATACGGTTATCTGCTAGATTTGTCTCTCTTCATTACATGTAAGCTCCTTGGTGACAGGCGCTGTGTATTTTTATCTTTGTCTTTTCAAAGCTAATATTGTGCCTGACATATATTGTGTTCCATCAATATGAATGTACTTAATTAATTAATGATAAACTAAAATAATTATAGTTGTTTGCTCCAAAGTAAATATGAAAAGTCAAATGAAATGAATAGCACTTTGATTAGCTAAGAAATCTCTCTTAATAAACTGATAACAGCCATTTTCATTTTGCTTACGTATTGTGTGCTTCAACGTCCTTATAAACAATATTTTTAAAAGTATTTTACAGACATAGATATAGTAATATATAATCATTGATTTGAATTATCTCACATAAGATGAATTTCAACTGTTTCTTGTGTCATATACACACACCAAAACAATCCACAGATCTAAATTAGATAGACTTCACTGGAGCTTAGAATACTCTTCCACATTCAGATATTATTTCTCGTAAATACTATTTTTTAAGGAATCAGATTACTCACGTGGAAAACAATTCATTCTGTGAGAAAAAAAAGTTTTCAGAAGACTAGAGCAGGCTACAGAGAGATTTTGCAAAACTCTACATGTAGGGTGTAAGGTAACCTAAAAACAATTTTCAAACAGAAATTCATCGGTTTTTTAAATTGTAGTAGTTTATGAGTAAATCAACTTTGTAAATTTATAAAATTTAGAAAAAAATGTTAGTGAGATGCAAATAGTTGAGTATGCAAGAGTCTCTTCGTAGATACTCATATGCAGCGGCTGAGTTACATTTTACTTTAGGATAAAGAATAATGAGGATGTTTTTCCCTTTGTTCAATTTTGTGTGTCTGCCAGTAGATGGCGGTACCACGTTGAGCGCTGTCAGCCTTTTTTTTTTTTCTTTCTCAAAGCTGTTTTCTGATATATGTTGGGTACCATAGAGTGAATCTCAGAACAGGAAGCGGAGGCATAAGCAGAGAGGATTCTGGAAAGGTCTCTTTGTTTTCTTGTCCACAGAGAAAGCAAAGGAAAAAACATTGTAATTAATTTGTAAACCCTTGTGGCCAAAAATCTGAACAACTGCAGACGAAGGCACGTTACACTCTGACCATCTTTGATGCGGGTCTTTGTTATGCTGTGATCCATAAGGCTCTGTTTTAGCAGGTAAGCTGGCAAAATGTTTAATTATCTGCACCATAGAATCTAGCCTGAGATCATTTTTCTTATTTTAAAATCTTCTTCATGCTGCTATTGTGAACCTCATGTTCTTTTCATGTAAATTACAAGAACCAAAGGCATCCTTTGACATGTAAACTGCTTACTATTCCTTTATCTCTCAAAGGAAATAGAGCTTCTGTCTAGAAATGGTGACTTATGGTACAGACTAGGCATTACTGATCTCGTGTTTTTGAAACATGCAGATGGTTGTGATTCATTGTATTCAGAGAAAATATTTTTTATTACACAAAGCTAACTTAATGGATTTCGTGGCTGTACGTCATCTATTTAAATGTCCAGTGTGTGTAGTATTTTTAAAATGTAAATGTATATTGAAATTGGAGCTATCATTCTTGTGCTGTAGTCTTTTATTTCACAGCTCTGGAGAAGCCATGAGTATAGGGAGTGATAACAATACAGAGGTGTTTGGCTGTTTGAAACACATTATCATTTTCCTCTAAAATAATCTATTCTCATAGAGGAAAGAAGATCACCAATACTAACCATTAAAAAGAGGCTTAACCCTCTAATACTAAAATGATCCTTATAAGCTCCAAAATGTATTATTTCTTTTATATTTTAATATGGTCATTTTAAAATTAAATATTTACCTCTTAATTTATTGACTTAAAGAGTATTATATCTTCTTAATGAATTGTCTCATAAGCTTGATACATTTCTGTTTATATTTTTCTGTGTAGATGTAAAAACTGGTTGTTATTAGTACTGTTGTTAATAAGCAAGGAGAACCACTTGACCCAAAACCCAATTATTTATTTTATCTATAATCTATATTTTCTGTAGTTTTCTTTAAAATATTTTATAGCAAAACCATAAATGCTTCATTCAATCAGCAATCACATATGGAATAAGAAATTATTGACAGAAAATCTATAGGCATTAACTGAAAGGAGGGTTTTAAATATCATAAAGGTTTTTTTTTAATACAACAGGTGGTGTAATGTAGCATATGAGGACAAAGATAAAGGCATAAGTGCTTGTAGGAATTTCCATGGAAGAATTTCATCACAATCATTGCAATATGTGTGTGTCCTATGTGAAATAAAGACCTCTGATTTTAACCTGGGTTCCCAGTCAGTACTGGTCAAAAGGGCGTAAAAATAGAACTTGAGGCCTTTGCTCTCAAAGCAATTGTAATTTCTAATGATAGAGTAAAAATACTGATTTCTCACTTAATATTTTACATTGAGTAGCAATAATACTCCCCCTAAAAACATACAAAATAGTGGTTGCCTCAGAGAAAAGCCCTGGGTCATGTATATTTCAGAAGACCTCCTACCATAGGATATAAAGAAAACTGTTTCTTTGAAAAGCGTTCCCAGAAATGGCTGTTAATTGACTACTGAGTGTATTGTACACTCCATGCTTCTCTACAGGTGACTGAATGTGAGTAACTTTCTTCTGTGTAAACACGAGAGCTGGTGTGATTGAGCTGTTTTACATTTATGAATGGATGCTTGTATTTTGGTCCTGAATGTCAGCTATTTTATTTGGATATAGTTGTAGTAATCTCTTAGTTACTTCTCTACACATGTAGTCACAATGTGAAGAACAAACGTACACAGTATTCTTCACAAGAGTGCTCTTTGAAAATTTTCAGAAATCAAACCTGCTTTGATTAAATGATATATCAAGTAAGTGAGTATCTTATTCTTAAGAAGACTGTAACAGTGACTTCATTTGTAAGGTCAAGAATAACACTAATTTATCAGTGTGGTAGAGATAACGAGGTTGAATACTGAGCTGGAAGTCTTGGTTTCTGGTTTAAGTTCTGCTACTAATGAGCTTTGTCACCTCAGAAAAGACACCAAGTTTATCACTGGAGTGCGTTTTCCTTGCCTGTAACAGATGAGAATTGGAATCAAAGATGCATAAGGACACTTTCATTTTCAAAATTCTATGATTCTAATTTATCTGGATTTTCACCAATTGATTTCTCAGTTTGACTGTAATCTGATACATCTTTGACTCTTACTGAGTTGTGTATTACCATTAATGGTGCGCTAAACATGGGGATAGAGAAACAGAGGAATAGAGTTGTTTCAAAGGTCGTTGGTCAGTTCCTTCTATGGTGGTAATGACTAAGAAACAATATGGAAAAGTGGTTAAGAGCAAGGGCTGGAAGATTGAATCCTACCTCCACTATTACTTGACAAAGTATTTAAACTTTCTGAGCCTTTATTACATAGTCTAGGAATCATAATCACAGGAATGATAATGCTTAAGTTGCGGGATTGTGTAAATAAAATAATCTTTGTTCCGTGCTTATTATATATCCTGGAACGTGATTAAGTGGCCCCCTTCTCTCCTCCTCTGCCCCCTAACCCCCACCAAAAGGACAGGTATTACTTTTATTATTGGTGATAATGATATAATATCTTTCACCATACCAGGAAGAGTAGAAAAAAGTACCAGGAATTCTGTAGTTGAAAAGTGAATAATTCTCATCTTGGAAAGAATGCCCTTGCAGAAAGAACAACAAAATGTGTTCCTTATAATAATATGAATTAGTGCTAGCATCCTGGGCATCTCCTGGAGACTTTTTAGAACTCTCATAACACCTTCTAGAAGACCATTCTTTTACCCAGTGATATATTATCATGGACTCCACTTCAAAGGCTTTCTTCTTTTTAGCAAAATAGGGGTAAGGGATTTTATTTCACTTGTGCCTTAATAAGATATGTCTATTAGGCAAAAGGCCTCTATGAAGATTCACAAAGAAAATCTAGGTTTCACCAAGAACCACATTTAAATATCAAATGACTTCTACTATGATCATCAAATTACAGAGCCTAAATCCCAGAAATGACTTGCATGTGTTGATTATGTGATCAACTCACAAACTCTCTACTACTTAAATCCTGTTAATGGCACAATAAAAGGTGGAAAGGCCAAGTGTGCCTGATGAAACTGTTGATATCCTGCAAAATTCTTGCTTCCCTCCAAAGATTTTCTCTACATGTGGCTTCGCGCTCTTGACAGCTGTGTGCTACTGGGATCGTCGGGAGCTAGAGCAGGGATGTCCTTTGAGCACCGCAGGCCTCCTAATCCTTCCCTTCAACCACCCTGGGCCGCTTTAAACTGACTCAAGTAACTGCACTGTCAGTTTCATCTTCATGACAGCCAAGATGACTTAATGGGCTCATGATTAGACAGATCTGAGATGGCTGAGAGTTTGGGAGGCTTAAAGATACTAGGGTAAGGTTTCTCAACTAGACAATGCTTTGCTTGGATTTGTGGCTGGTCTACCTCCCTTGACTCTAGGTCACTCCCAGCTCTTGTGATTCCTTATTTTTATGCTTGAAGTTAACTGAAAGCATCAATAAGTATGAGCGTATAAAGACAAATGCTTTTCTTTTTCACCAAAGAATGAGCATATGACTAGATAGTGAAATTTCTTTGCATGGGTGGCTGTGCAGATTACTTTTTTCTCATTATCATTCATATATAGGAACACTGTGAACTCACTGAAGGTTGGGAATTAATGTTTCACCTCTCATCTAAAAATACATTATTCATTCCACAGTAATATTGATGATTATTTTATCAGTTTTCCAAAACTATGAGAATTAGTCACCCACCTAACCTTGAAATATAATTCAAGATATTAACAGTATACTTCTATACTTTCAGGATCTATTTTTAAATTTTGATTAATTTCAGTTTTTAAATGATCTTTGCTTCCATTTAAGTTTTACCCAGTAAGCAATTTGAACAGGATTTCTATATAGAACCTGATATCTGAACTACTACTTCTTAAGGTAGATTGTTCTTTGAGGTAGTTATAAAATTTGGGAAGACTAAAAGCCAACTGTATTGTTGCTTTGGATTATAAGTTCACATCTTTATCTTCAATTGGGAAGCTATTTTTTTAGTTCAGCTTTATCTGATGATATTTTTCACTCTAAAGTTAATGCATTCTTTGGACATATTTTAATGAGATATAACAAGTGTAGACACCTATTTCAGAGCAGAATGGTGTTAATTTTAGTTTACTCAATAATACAGCAATAAAGAAAATCTTGCTCCCTTGCTAAGCAAAGACGTGCTTTGTCCTATGAACTGCCTGACAGGCACCAGCTCTGAGTATTTGAAATTGGAATCTATACCCAGACATATAATTAGCCACAGTAGAAGAATTCTTTAAAATTTATATAAATACCTACTCAACTGGATACCACAAGTTTTAATGTGCCCAGTGTTAATTTATTGATTTTTTTTAATACTCCACCTCTTTTCTCCAGGATTTCAAGTGATAAAAGACCTTACAGAAAAAAGTTTAAAAAAAGTTTTTGCCCAAGATGTATGAATAGAGAACAACTGCGAAGTAACTTATAAGTAGGTTTACAATATTAAATATAAGAATTGTGCACAAATACACCGCATATAAATATATGCTAGGTTGTATGAGGTTGTACAAGGGAATTCTCAGGGGTTATTTTAGTTCAGAGAAACCTTTTAAAAGTCTGGAGTTATTTCTGTAATAATTGAATTAGGTCTTCATCCTTTTGGAGACTGCATATAGGAAGCCCTTCATGTGATTAAGCTCTGTCCTGGATCAAAGTGAAAGAAATGATGGTCCTTAAATAATTAAACGGTGGTTTAATATTGTTTTATTCAATGGGTGAATTCAATGATGGGAAGTCACTCTTTAAATAACCTTGGCCATTTTCTGCCAAGAAGTTCACTTTTGGGAATTTTAATCTCCTAAAATCAGAATATACTTTATTCTTACTTAGGTTGGACGGAAGGAACATTTTGTCCTTTTCCTTTCCTAAAAGCTTGAACTGGAAAAATTCACTAAATTCCAGTTCTTATTGCTAAGTGACATTGTGCTTCTGACCTAGAACCCAAAATATTCTTGCATAAGGCTTAATAGGACATGTTTTATGGGCTTAAGCCTCTATTTGAGAACGAGTCGCCTGTTTATTAGTTTCCCTGTGTCCTTGGTGTTTTTGTTTGTGACATTATTTTTCTCTTTATAAGTTATTTTGTTCTGCCTACACAAAGTATTTAGAGCATTTTCTTTTCATGGAACTTCTATCAGGGTTGGAAAAGACCTTAAAAATTAATTCTCCAGGAAACAAACCCAAATTTCTACAATGGGCAAAGCGAATAAGAAGAATGAGTGAAGCCAGTCAGTTTGGGACTAAGGAACTCAACCTGCCATGCCATTTCTAAAGAGGGGAGGCTCCTCCTTGGGGCTAGGAGATTGTTAAACAAACAATTTCTCCAAAGAAGCTGAAAATTCAGATTGTTGTTAGAAATCTCCCTCTTGTTCAATGTTGTCACCTATTTTAAATTATTTGCAGTACTGAATAGATCCAACAAAACATACCTATAGGCAGGATATGGCCATGAGATTTTTGGCCAGGTTTTTTCCTTTTGCCAATCCAACCAGGATTTTTACCAGTGAGAGAAAACAAATCTCATGGAGAGGAAATGGCTTGAGTATATTTAGGGCCACAGCCACACTGACACTCAGATTTCTTGTCTACTACCGCAGGCTCAACCTTTCAAATCCTTGAAGAGTCTATGAATTACGTCCCACATGTTTGTTTTTCCAGCTGATATTTACATCACCAAACTAATTATCATCATAGATCCTTTTTTTCCCCTTTTTTGTTGCTATTAACACTTCTCTTGCTGTGGATATCTTTTTAATGATATGCTAGTTGGTGTGGTGTGTAACATTTCCACTTCCTGTTCTGAAACTATTAACATTTGCTTTTCAAGCTTAAAACATAGGGTAAACATATGTCCTTCAGTTGTGAAAAGGTAAAAATATTATTAATAAGATATCGGCATGTCCTTAAGTCCCATATAGTCTCAAAGTTCTAAAATACCTTAATAAGTTATCTTTAATCATAGCCAATAATGATTACAGTTCAAGTGAATCCATTCTTAATATTAGTTTTTAACAACTGTATTAGGCTCTACTATCAATCTGTATATATTCATATCAAAATTTAAAGTATCTTATTATATTAGCATTGGAAGAACAAAGTGTAATTCCCAATCATATTGCATTCTCTTTCATGGACATAAAAACTTGGTAGAATTAGATAAGAATAGAAATCAAATACATGTGCCTGGAATAAGAACTTCTTGGCCAGTAAATGGAAAATCAGAAAGAAAAGGCAAAATGAGAAATGAAAAAGAAAAAAAGATTTTTAAAACCTCACTCTTAGGGAAAAAAAAAATGGTTGAAGGGATATAAATATGCAAACATTCTGAGAGAAAATAGGAAAAGGATAAACATGATGAGCTTATTCAGAGAGTGGCCCACAGCTCTGGCTGCACATTGGAATCAGGGGAAGCTTAAAAAAGAGCAATGCTTGGCTCCACCTTAGACCAATCCAATTAGATTTTCTGGGGCTGACCTGGGTATCAGTGTTTGTTCAAACGCCCTGCAAGTATAGTTCAAATAGCAGCCAGGTTTGAGAACCAATTAACTAGACGAAGGCAGAGAAAAATGAGAAGCTAATGAAAGCTTAACTAGACAAGGGAAAGATAGCTGAGACATCACTTTCAAAATAATTTCAAAATGTTGAAAATGCTAATGAGTGGGCGTGTGTTAAGTAAAGAGACTATGAAAGTACTTAAGAAAATGACAAAAAATACATTTGTGTCCATTTCCCTCTTGGTTGAACAAGCTGGTATTTAGTCTATATGTTTAAGCAGTTTTATATTTCAAATTGTTAATTTCCTACCCTTACTTCTATTTGAAAGTTGGTCCAGCTGCTGGTTATGGTATAGTTTGCAAACTAACAATACAAACAACTGTGCACACTGGGAAATAAGCATCCACGAACTTCAGTTTGTACAACCAGAGATTCGCCTCCTTTTTATTCTGTACCTTAGAAATTGCTCCTTTGAAAATTAAGTCTTAAATAATCAAATAAGAGTGTCTATTGAAAGATACTCTTTAAATGTCCAGGTCATTCAACTGGAAATCAAACATTGATTTCTAATTTTGTAACTACCACTGTGGCAGATTTAGAAGAAAGGTAGATCTGCAAACCGACAAATGTTTTAAACCCAAAGTGCATTTAAAAATGTATTTTCAGAAAGTTGTGTTTCTGAGAAAGAAACGAATTAATCTAATAGCTAAGTGGAATTAATAATGAATTGCATGTCTTAAAAGGAATTCTATTACTAAAGTGAGTCAGCTTTTTCAACTCTTTAAGGAGACATTTGCTGGTTAACACTACAGTGGCTTTTCCATGTTGGTTTCCTGCAGCTGGGGAGAAGACTGTGGTAGCCTTTAATAAAACAATCCTCTGAGGCTTTCAGAGCAGATTATATCCTAAAGCCTTTCCTCTAGAGAAACATCCGTTCATATCACTGCTTAACTATGCTTTCTTCACGACCTCTACCATTCTGTCAATCTGGTCAGTGAAGTTATCACCATATAGAAAAGACCTGTTAAATCTCAGGATGAGAATATCCATGTTTTGAAGCAGGAGGCTGGTGCTTCTATGATAAACAGAAAAAAACACAATACTATGTTTGAGGCTGAATTTATGATGGATGTCAGTGAAACAGTGCTTGGGTTTTCAAACTGGGATTGGATCATTTTCTTAAAAAAAATTACACCCTACTTTTATACACAAAGTACTTGGGTAGCTTACAATGAAAAGATAAATAACAAACCAGTAAAATACCAATAAGAATGAAAGCCTGAATCAGAAAAGAAATGTTTTCTGAAGAAGAGTCACCTTAAATTATTCAGAGAGTAAAATAATTATTGTTGATATAACCATTCCCACCTCCAACACGGTGACGACTGTGAGAACTGACGTGAATTTTTGGGAAAAAGCATTCCAACTTGTTATTCAAAAGCATTTAGTACATTTTGCAAAGGGAAAGTGTAATGCTTAGGAGTTAATAAAAAGTGGCAGAGCACATCCAGATCATGACGCAGATCTATGCAAATTAACATAAAAGAGTTGATACACCACCAAAGCCATAATAGTGACCTCTCTTTTATGTATTTGTCAGACATGTTTTCTCTGTGTCTTCAGATTATCCTGAGTCATTGTAAAACACATTTCTTTTAAATATCCGTTAAATGCACTATAGTCGTGCCACATTTCAGACAACACTTCATGAGACCAGTTTAATCATAAAATAATACACTGTTTTTCAACAATCCATATTCCCCACGAAGGCTAAATTTGGAGAATTTGATGCATGATGAAGTATTTTCTATTCATTCTCTTAATTTCTTCCCGAATGAAAAATTTGGAAACTAAATAATTAAGAGAAAATGACACACGATGTGGGAACTCTTTGTACTTTCCAATCATTTTTTTTTTTTGTAAACCTAGAACTGCTCTAAAAAAATAAAGTCTATTAATATTTTAAAAGGGAGGATACTTGAAGAATGAGTGAATTGGATGCCCACTTTAGCACAGGCAATTTAATCAGAATCCTGAATTATCCATGTCCTTGAGGAGACAGGTCAGGTGGCACATCTGGAACGCTGTAGGAACGCCAAAAATTCCAGTTCCATCCTTCCTAGCAACTTCTCCTGTCAGCTCTTCTTACGCTTCTCCGCCTGATTGCTGCTCTCGTTAGCCAGTGTCTCACTTGCTGGATCCTCCATCCTAGCAAGGGCCAAACAGACAGGCCGTGCCCGTCTTGGCTCTCCTTAGCAGTTTGGTTGCTGCAATCCCTGTCTGAAATAAAATTTTGCGTCACATGTAATTTTCTCTTACCTGTGGCATTCTGGCTCTCCTTTAGCCTCAAAAGAACTGAGCACTGAACAGCATTCCTCCTGCCTTTACATCCAGAGACCTTTCACTGTGTGTCCTCACTGCAGTAAGTGGCATCATCGACACCTAAATCAGGGCAGTGCCCACAGGCCCTTGCTCTATTTTGGTGCCAATGATGTGCTCAGTGGCTGAAGGAAAAGCACCGACTCTGGGTCCTGAATTCAGATCCTAGGAATGATATTTTTATCTTTTCTTTACTTCAAAAGGCCCTATTTTGGGGGGATTTAACCAAGTGACTTGTCATATTTCACTGAAAACTAGACAAAGTTTTGCCATTTTTTAAAACTGCTATTTGCATAGAATTTCTCAGATGAGAAGATTTTCGATATTACCACATCATGAAGAAATCATGTATACAAAATTGAATATCTAGAGTTACAAAGGATTTGAGGGGTAGTTCATTTCAGCAACCAACCTTCCAGCCATGCTCTGTTCAAGGCATTTATAGCATTGATTCAACAAAAAACACAGTTTAAATTTAGCAAGCACCTAGTTCATTAAAGTATCCTGAATATGAAGATGGCCTCTAATAAGCATAGCACAACCTACCTCAGATACATGATTAGTCCAGCATTCAATGATCCTTGTTGTTTAGAGAGTAAGGCTATTGCCGTCCCCTCAGATCATTCTCTCAGAAGGGATGAATGTTGGAGTACACAGCACAGTATAGAGTCCCAGAGTCTGTACCCTGAAACTAGAGTTTTAGAGGTGACAGAGGCACTACAAATGAACTAGCCACTTTCCCTCCTCTCCCTCTTTTTTCCAGATGTGGACACTGAAACCTAAGATGTTGAGTGTTCAGTATGTCACAGCAAGTGATGGCAAAGACAAGTCTGGAAGACAGGTTACCTGAATTGCAGGTTTCATTTCCCTCCTGGTTTCCTTCCTCTCTTCCTTATCTTTTCATTAAATCTTGTTTCTAAAAAGATGAGGCAGGGAATACTTTTCCATTATGTTACACTGCCTTCTGCGGCACTGCCTCAGGATGCTCAGATTCCAGAGCATCCATTTATTTGTGGGGCATGCTTAGTGGAGAAGGCCTCTCACGTGGCTGGGTTCGGGCTAGTGAAGAATCACGTGACAGCTGATCTTCAGCCCCACCTAAATCAGCCTGTGCTCCCGCTGATCGGAAGGTAGTGATTACAACCTCTCTGCTCCAGGTTAGACACATTTCAATCCTTAGTATTTTAAATCTCAAAGGAGCGCAGGTAACACGTGGAGAAGGAAGTAAGCACCTCCATCTTGAAGTAACAACGCCAAGTTGTACCTCAAGATCCCAGTTCTCAAGTTCCCTGAGGTTGCCAAGTGAAAAAGGCAATCGACTCTTAACACTCAGTTGTGAAAACAGTGCGCTGTCATTTTGATTACAGTCAGTAAACAGTCTGTGGTTGCCTGGAAAGAAGCTGCCTAAAGCACACGGCACCAGCAAGCAGTAGGAAAAAACGGGGCTGAGGGCAACGCAGAGGGCTCTCTCTTATGGCTGATGCCAAACTGATATTAGGGTAGAAGTGTGGATCAAGGATCGGCTATTGGTCTGAGAATGCTGTTTGCTCTCTATTTACTTCAAAATAGAAAGCCTCCTATAATTCTGTTGTATTCAGATTTAAATGCGGCTTCTGCTCCAGAAACACATGTGCCTGAGCACACACAGAATGTTTGCTTATGGACAAAGGAGCTTTTTCACTGTAGTATTTCTTGGTCCCAAATCCTATGACTTAAGCACAAAAACAACAATCTGACCAAGTAAAATAGAAATGTTATTGATCCAGAGAAAGCCTCCTCCCTTTTAGAGCTTCTCAGAATATGGGATTTTTCCCTTTTTTAATTCATGCATTTGTTTATGGGCTTAATCATTTGGAGGGGGTGAAGGAGTAGGGAAGAGTACATACGAGACCAGGACCATCCAACAGAAATACAATGAGATCTACGTGTGTACTTTGAAATTTTCTAGAAGCTAACATCAAAAAAAAAGTGAAATTGTTATTAATATTATAGTTTATTTAAGCCAATTTATCCAAAATATTATCACTTCAAAATCTGGCACCAGCCACCTTTCAAGTGCTCGACTCATATGTGGCCAGTGGCTCCCACATGGCCAGGGCATTTGTATAATTTGTTTCAGGTAATTGTATTCAACAGATATCAAATAATGTCCTGCTTACTGTGTTAGGTAGTCAGGAAAATCCTCAGCCTCAAAAAAATGTAATAGTAAATGTAGAAGCAATACGTCACATCCTTAATAACAACAGAAAACAGAATATTATAATTATTTTATGAATTTTAAAGACAATATGTGTGTGCTCTGGTTGTTCAGAGGAAGGCGAAATCGCTTCTGACTCAGAATTTGGGCATAATGAGCCTTGGAGTGTAGATAGGACTCTAACAGGCGATGGTTGGTAGTGAATGGTGTTTCAGTCAGAGGGAATGTTTTGGAAAGCCAGAGGCCAGAGACTCAGGACTTTCAGGGAGTGGTGAATAGAGCAGTTCGAGTAGAGAAGAGCATACATGTAGGAGAAAATGTAAGACGAAGCTGGAGAAGCAGATTGGTAAAATATTTTTAGAGAGAGAGGCTTTGATTACTTTTTCTAAAGAAAAAACACACTGGATTTGGCGGCACCATTTACTAGCCATGTGACCTTGGACAAGTTACTTATTCTCCCTGAATTTTATAGTTTGTTTATCTGCAAAATAAGGACAATAGTCACATTTCTCTCACCGGATTATTGGGAAGATGAAATGAGCTAATAATCAGTGCCTGGCACACAGCAAGTACTTAATCAGTGTTCCCAAGTACTGTTATTACTACTTCTCTAAGATATTTTGGAGCGGGGAATTCTTTGAGTAAAGCACTCAGTCCTCAATTTGCTTTGTTTAAAAAAGAGTCTAGTAAACTTAACACATGTGTACGATTATCTTTGAGGTAAACAGGATTTTAATGTACGTATTTTGATCTAGATTAAATAGTACTACATAATTAGGAAATATGATGCCTATAGATATACATACAGAGAATTTGGCTTTTATTATTCTTTTATGTTTTATCATCCTAATGGCTGTATAATGCAAAACTAAGTTACTTTATTTACTTAGCTAATCCCCTATTGGTGGACATTTCAGTTTTTTCTAGATTTTGCTATTATAAAGTGTACTGCCATAAATACCGTAGAGGACTTTCTATTGTAAGAGTACTTGGAGGTTGAATTTCTAAATAGTAAATCTAAATAAAAATTATCAAATCTTCTTGAGAAACCAAAGTTATTCATTTATTCAAAAAACGTATGTTGAGCACCTCCCATGTGCCATGCACCGTTCTAAGCACTCACAATTCATTGGTGACCAAAAAGGCAAATATTCCAGCCCCTGTGAGGCTTATGTCCTACCCAGGAAAGACAGAAAATGAATAGTAAATGTTATAAATAAATAAATTATGTCATACACAATAAGGTGATAAGTGCTTTGGAAACACTACAGTGGGGGAAGGAGCTGGAGAGGAAGCACAGTAGGTCTCTTTGAGAAGGTAAACTTTTGGTCGAGACTTGAAGGAGATGAGGGAGTTAGGCGTTCTGCTATCTAGAGGAAGAGCATTGCTGAGAGGGGGAACACTATATGTGTGCTTGGCAGGTGCAAAGGACAGCCAGAAGCCAGTTGGCTAGAAAGGAGTGAGGGAGGAGGTGAGCACGAGGAGATGAGGTCAGCTAGGATCATAAGGCCTTATAGGCAATTGTAAGGAGTTTGGCTTTGTTTCTCGGTAGCTCCTGGATGCTTCTGAGCAGAGGAATGACATGATTTGCTTTCTATTTTCCCCAAATCACTGACTGCTGGGGACAATAGGCTATATGGGAGTCAGGCTGGAAGCAGGGAGATAGGAAGCTATTGCAGGCTTCTGTGAAACTGCCGTAAATCATTTCAAGTTTCCAGGTTGAGAGGATTTATACCACAGGACACTAAATGAATGAACAAATGAGACTGAAGAAGCTATGATTGTCATCTTTGAGAAATCATAAAAATGAGAGCGATATGACTGGCATGTACGTTTCTAACTTCAAAAAACCATGAAATTCTGGATTCTATAAGCCAGTCATTGTCACCCAAAGTGGCCATTCCTGGGCCAGCAGCATCAGCATCATCCATGTGTTCTTGACAGAAACGCCAAATTTGGGACCTCACCCATATCTATAGAACTAGCAACTCTGGGGTGGGGCCTGGCACTCTGTGTTTTAACAAAAAGCCCTCCAGGTGAGTCTGATGCTAAATTTTAAGGACTGCTGCTTATAAACTCAAATGGTGAAACTAGCTGGCCCGAACGATCCATTTTAATTTTAGGATACTGGGCTTTCAAGTTCAATTTTAACATTTATTTTCGTTACAAAATTAAGTATAGTCCTTAAGAAAAATGGTTTATAAGAAGCATAGACTCATGCTTAAGAACAAATAAATCTTTCAGATCAAGTATTTAGAGGAATTTGACTTTTATTTTATACTACCTCTTTATAAGAAAGTGATGGAAAGTAGTATTTTACTATTTTTTTTAATCCATGCGCAGTAGGAACTTGAAGACAAGGAAAATGGAGACAATGTATGATAAACCTGTTAAAGACTATGGATTAATGAAGTTACTCTTTGAGAATGTACATGTAGTGCTGAGCCTTCTAGGCTCAACGGTTTTAGAGTAAGAGCAGGAATGAATATTACATAACTTCAAGGAAAAAATCCCAGATTTTAGGTTAACATGGACCACCAAAAAGGCTTCTGATGTATGGTTTGCTTCCTAGACAGACTTCCAGTATTTCACTTCGTAATATCTTAGTAATTTGGCCATTTGAAGTTATCCCCTTGATAAGGTCCTCAAGTCTTAAAACCAAATGAGCAGCTGGTAGGTTAGGACTATTACTGACGTTGAAGGGCCAACCAGCGTTCCCATCCGGATGGAAGGTTGCCCTTTCTCCGTGGGGAAATGCTCCCAGGGACCTACTGGCAAAGTCTGTGAGTTCCTCTGAGCAGCTTTGGACCTGCTTCAGCTCTTGCACAAAGAGCTAACTGAATCCCGAGAGTTTTATAGCCTAATGCATGACTGAAATGGTTTTGATCTGGAAAATTCTGAAGCAGGTACATCCTGTTGTTGGTATAAAGGAAGATAAAATGGATTGAAAGGAAATAAAATAGCATAAATGACCAAAAGTAATTAAAGGATAATAAAGAGGCAAAATGATGGTTAAAAACAATGGAGTAAGACAAAAATTTTAACAGCTGTGGGGACTAGAAGATCTTAAAGGTTAAATAAATTGTCAGGATAAACTAAAATAACACAAAAGCGAATATAAACAATTGTCTCTAGAAAATTCAATTGTTGATATTAGTATTACAACTAATAATTTTAATAGTAAAATAGAAATGTGTTAAGAAAAATAAAATTAAAGCAACTTCGTCCAAGGTTCCTCAGCTGGTGACACCTACACTTTTCGGGGTAAAGCCTCTGCATACTCTTTGAGCTACCAGGTCTTCATTTGCGGCATAAAGAACTTCTCCTTACTGTCCAAAATGCTGAAATTCTGTTAAGATGATTTCAAAGGCAGGCTATCCATTTTTGGGTGATCTGTGTGTCCAATACTCATATTAGATACCCTGAAAGTAAAGTTTCTGAACCATCTTATCTCATCAGCTTTAAAATTAAATTCACTGAATTTAACTAATTTTCGTCATTAGTAGACTTATTTGATTAAACCTTGTATGGGTCTTTTGTGAAATTAAATTCAAGACATCTGTTAAGCATGTTACTTAGTGTCTCTCATACCATGTCCTAAGCAAAATGTCTTCCCTCAGTTTAGTTCTTGGAGAAAGTTTGTCTTTTTATACACAGCTTTTAGAAATTGTTTTTGTTTTGTTTTTTCCTAAAATAAAAGAAAATTCATGTTATCCAGTGTGCTTCCACTTTTTCTTACCTACTGGGAACATTAGAGCTAAATTCCAGCCTTGACTGATTATAGAACCTATCTCATGTTCCTGGTAAGGTCTACTCTTCTCCAGAGCAGCCTTCTCAAATTGTAACCCATGTGCCACCAGCACCAAATTCATTTAGGGAGCTTGTTTAAAATACCTTGTCCCAGACCAACTTTTTCAGAATCTCCAGAGATTGAACCCAGAAATTGCATCTTCAGCAAGGAGCCCAAGTGGTTCTTATGCTCACTGAAGTTCAGAACTACTTTAAAGAATCCTCATTGTCTTCTTAACTTAAATAGTCCAGTTTTATATTATGGTTATTCTGTAAGCCATGATCTGCTGTTAAAAATGAGTGAGATAGAGATCCTATTAAGAAAGAATGCAACTTGAAGTATGAGGCCTAAACTGGAGCATGAGGCCATATGCAGAAACCACTGCTATTTCCCTTGGGTACTTGGGATTGGAAAAAATCTCTCCCGTTTGGAGCCCAGGCCATGAGACACATTTTCTTTGATCCATGAATCAGTGATTTTCACAGGGATAGGGAGAAGAGAGAGGACTCAAGCAAATCAGAAACTTCCAGGATGCTTTCTCAAACTCCACTGTCCTGCTCCTCCTTAACTTCTTAGTTCCTCTTTGATATTCAGCCCTGCTCACCTCATGTTCCCGAGCAAAGGCCACAAGTATTTTGGAACTATATCTAAATTGACATTTATTTAAGATCATGCTCATTATATGTTGGGCTGAAGACCAAGGTGTTTAAAACCCAGTTATTTGTGTGCTGTGAAGAGAAGGGAAGTAGCATTTATTAAGCTTGTGGCTGTAAAGTAGAGGGAACTAACATTTATTGAAGGGCTATAAATTTATTTAACAATTTAATGCTTCAAGCTCTGTTGCATGGGTCTGTCTGATGAATATTATTAATGTTGTTGTCTTTTTACAGAAAAATGATAACTATAATACTATTATTGCTACTTCTAATCTTACTAAAACCTCCAGCTTTTATGGAAAATCTACTTTATACCAGCTATTGTATGAATGACTTTAAATGCATACGTGTGTACAAATATATATACAAATATATATGTATATATAAAATCTCATTTAATTCTAACACCAACCTGTTTTGCTGGGTATTATAATCCCCATTAACAGATGAGAAACTAAAAATTAGATTGGTTGGGTAACATGTTCAATGTCACATAGCTAGCGAATAGCAGAGCCCGGTTTCTACTACTACCAAGTGAAAAGTAAGAGAGGAGAGTCAGAGACCAGATCATAAAGACACCTGCACACTTGGCTAAAGGAACTATAAGTCACTGAGAGCCACTGACAAATTTTAATAAGGGGAGGAGATGTGTTTTGGAAAGATCACGCTGATGACAGATTAAAGATTGGGGTTTAGGAGTACATTCTTGTCTGGAGACAAAGATTTTAAAAGACTATATATATAGAATTGAAAGGTGAGGTTTAATGGTGGTTTTTTTTTTTTTTTGGTCATAGTACATTGTAAAAGGAGATTTATTGGTGAGAATCCATGACCAGTTGGCTCATGAGCATTGTACAAGTGAATTGAAGTAAATACTGTTTTAAATATCAATTGCTGATTTTAAAATTCTATATATTGTCATTTGAAATAATTATTGGTTTAACTGGGCTAAGCCATTGCTAATGGCTGTAGGTGAAAGGAGTATAACATCAAATTGTTATATTTAGGTTAATATTATGCCATGGGTTAGCATGCTTGTTTTTCACCTCTGCTTGTCTAAAATTTACTCTGGAAGCCATTGAATACATCTTATCTTAGTCAGCCAACCAAGTGAGGTTTTAGGTGGAGAGGAGAAGGAGCTGAAAAGGAACTAGAATAGTGACCCACAACACCAATGCAGGCCACGTCTCCACTGGTCCACCTCTTTGGTCTTTCTGGTATTTGAAGAAAAGAAACAAGGGAGAGCTAAAGAGGGGAGAGAAGCGAAGGATGTAGGAGGTGAAGAAGAGGAAGATGCTCTGGAGCTCCAGCATGCCTTCAGAAAGAGTAATTGAATCAAGGCTGCCAAAGAAGGAAGGAGGGCCCCCGTCTGCACCCCAGGATCCTGGCAGTGCTTCCTGGCCCCATCCTTCCTTGAGCACACCAGGGCACGCTGCTTACAAGGGTCAAATAACCTGCTTCGCATCAATCCTGCTTTCTTGATCTAGGGCTATATGTAAACAAAGTACGAAAACCCAGAGTCAGAGCACCCACTTCAATCCACATGCCAAAGATGCTGGACTAACTTCACCTGTGTTCCCTTTCTACACAGATCATGGAACAAGAAAGCTGACGCCAAGCCACATCAGAGTTCATCAGGGATGAGATATCTGCCAAGGATTTGTGGTCGAGTGGCTCACTGGAATAAGAACACGGAGTCTCTTCTAGGGATAGTGTAAGAACAAATGAGATAATTCCCAGAAGTGGCCTGGAGCTTTTCTGGAAAAAGGTGCTGTGACTATCTAAGGTACCTAAACTACTAGTGGGTATAAATTTGTGTTTGTGGAAAATAGACTAAAATCTCTATTAGCTAATAAAGGCAGCTATAACAGGACAAAAAGACGGCAGAAGAGTGATTTCCTCCCTCCTTGCAAGTTTGTTCCTCCAAAGAGGCAAACACTTAGACAGAGACGTGGCAGAGTTGGTCTCGGGGAGTAGAATGATGGCAAAGACTGTTGGTGTAAGGAAAAGAGACTAACCCAGCTTTTATTTCTTTTTCTTTTAAGGGAGACATTTACCTTGTGTACTTAGTAAATTACCCAGGATTGTATTTACTTGAATTTTATTATATTTATTTGGTAATTGAATCCATAGCTCACCTGTTTGTGTGGGGTAAAGGACATCCAAATATGTGGTTAGAATCTTGTTGTAAGCTGGCTTCTGGACTGGCCCAGTCTTTGAACTGACCAAGGAGTATTTATTTATTTGGTGTATCAGCTGCAACTAACTAGAAAAGCTGTCTAAAATTGTCTTAGTCAAGACTGATGTTTATTGAACATAACAAGCAGTGCAGAGGTTGTCTGGGTCCAAGAGCTGAGCGATCCATCTAGAGCCCAGGGGTAGATCCATCTCTGTGATCTGCCACCCTCAATGTGTCAGCTTTACCCTCAGAATGGCATCTCTTCTGGTTGTGAGTTGACTGAAGTAGTGCCATGTATCATACTAGATGCAATAAGATCCAGAGGACAGAGGATTCTGTCTCCTCCTTCGTCTCTTTCTTAGGAGTGAAGAAACATTTTACAGGCATCCTGTTGGCAGACTACCTCTTGCCTTTTGTTGGCCAGAATTGGACCACATGCCTATTTCTTAACGAATGATTGGCAAGGGGCTTGGAGGAGGTGTCCGGAGTGGAATGAATATCGGGGAGTTAAACACAATTTATTTCAGTTTGTAAACATATATTAGAAAAATTCAGGAACTAATAAAACCAATGTTGCTGACTTGCCTATTACAATGTTGGCTTAATTGTTTTTAATAGTTAGCAATTGTCTCTCTGGGCTTATAGCTGTCTGATAAGGACAAAGTCATGAGGAACATCACTTGGAAGCTAGTTATTATTTCCAAGATAAAAATTATTCTGAAGCCAGAAATGAGCTTGTGCTTTCATACTCAGCTATTTTTTTCAGAGGCATGACATTGAGTCCAGGTAGAGAAGGGCAGAAATAGATTCTCTTATTAAATAGTTAGTAAATCAATAAATACTATTTTTGTGTGGAAAATCATATGTTTAGCTAATAGAAAGGCAACAATGGTAAAGAAAGTCTAGATTTCATTTGTATTTAGCCATGGCATACTGATACCCTTGCTATAGAGTTACTTTCTCACCAGGGTTATTCAGGCCAACAGTAATGCTGAATTCCTTGATACCACAAGAGAACGGGAGGTACACGATATAGAAGAAACTAGCCTCAGCTTTAAGTTTACCTTTAAATAGCTCCAAAGGGCTTAACATACGTGTGAACATGTATCTATTAGATGTGGGTTTGGTGTTTGCTATTAATTCATTCCTGCTTGTTTTATCTTCTACATTAGAACAAAAGTGAGGACTATACTGCTGTATTTCTTAGGTTGCACCTCCCCCTTCCTAACACAGGCCTCTAGTCAAGGTAAGCTTCCAATAAGGTCGCTGACTTATCCTAAGTCTGTTTCAGAAAACACAGACTAAAAATCTTCTCATTTTGCAGGCTTGGGACCCAGGCTATTTCCCACACTATCTGGGTTCAAATCCTGGCTCCTTCACTTATTACTTTTGGAACTTGGGCAAGTTATCCAACCCACCTGCACCTAGGTATTTTTATTGTAAAATGAGAATAATAACAATACCAACCTCATAAGATTATAATGGCAATTAAATGAGTTAATATGCATAAATTACATGACAGAGTATCTGAGACACAGTAATCATCAACAGAGTTTTATCTATTTTTATCATTTAATCCTCAAAGACACCTGGTTAAGTAGGCATGCCAACCAGGTATTATTCAAAACTCTTTTGAAATATGGAAAATAGCATTTAATTCTGCCTTGGAGAGTGTCCAGAGGTTATCATAATAATGTACTGAATGCTCTGTGTATGCCTTTGATAAAATATTATGCTCTTGGTCAGATACGCTACCTGAGAATATAGTAAATATTAGACAATCAATCTAAAGTCAAAATTCCTTTGGGAAAAATTAATATCTTTCTTCAATAGGAGGGTAGGTAATTGGTCCGTCTTGTCTTTTAAATTATATCTTTTCTATAATAGTCTCTGGTTGATACAAGGAAACACAACATCCTTTCCTCAGTAACGGACCCAGTCTTTCCCCAACAACTCGCTCTCCCGTCATCAAGGACATAAAAATACATCATGGATTTTTTTTTTTAATCTCTCAAGTTGTATGACACAAAGCAACTTTCCATCCTTGAAGATGGCAAATTTACAGCCTCTGACATAATTCTGTTTCCATAGGAACAAATCAGAATTAATCAATTTTGTCTGTAACACAATCATAAAAATCCCTACAGAAAGAAAGACTGTTGATACTAACATGTTATAGACCAATACAATTCGCCAACTGTCTGCTGTTCTGAAAAATTAGGCAAGATGAGACCTCACGAGCTATATGACTAATGAAAAACAATGTTTGTCTTTGCCTCGGTGATGCCACGGCATATCCCAAATGTTTGCTACACCATTTTTCTCAGATCCTGATTCATTAACACGTATTAGTTTTGTACTCATTGCATTTATTGGCTGCATAAAGTTTCAGAAACTTGTGTTAGTATCATAGCATACACATTTTTGAGCCTGGAAAAACTGAATTGAACTATACGAATTTATTTTTCTATTTTTATTTATATACAGCTTAGATCTTTAAAATCAAATTACGCAATAGTAAGTTTCAAGATAAAAACGTCAACTACAATAGAAAAAGTCAGCCAAGAATAGAATGTGTGAAAAATATTTTGCCTCAGAGCAACAATTGGTGTTTGTTAGTAGACATTTCAGTGAAGATTGCTTAGCTTCTTTGTGCCTGTTCCTCATTTATTTTGAGACAAGGAGTTGGACTAATTGTCAAACCCAATGTATGCCTTTTAATTGTCTAATATCCTCTGTTTCCTCTCCTTAAAAAATGGTAGTCACTAGCATTCTGCCTCTTCATCTTTCCAATTTTTTCCTAGACAATACAGTGCATATCCTTAGCTTCAGTTTCAACCAGTGACTCCTTTATCAACATTTTCCCAACCCAAATGGCTTTCCTGAGTCTCAGACCTATATTTTAATTACACACCCAGTTGTCTCGCAGGCATCTCAAACTAAATCCCAAACAGAACTTATTATGGTGCCCTACAAACCTTCTCCACTTCTCTGTTGGGTCAATGACAACTTGTAGCTTTACTCAGAAACCTGGAAATGAGGGTAACTCCATAACTCTTCTTCACCTCTCATATCAAGTCATCACGAAATCACATTGATTTTCTTTCTCTTAACTGTGCCTTGAATACAGTCCTCTGGCCATGCTTTGTTTTCTCACTAATTTGTTGAGGGCCTACTATCTTCCAGGCATGGGGCTTGCCCTCTAGATGCATTTTCTCATTTAAATGTCACATTAACTCTATGAAGTGTGTGCTATCATTGCTATCAATATCTTCATTATGCAGATAGGGAAACTGAAGATTATAAGGATGAAAAAAAAAATGTCCAAGGTGACACTGTTTGAACCTAGCAGAGCTAGGTCTTGCATACAATTCTGATTGCCAAGGCCCTTAATTAGAGGAGCTGCAGTCCAGTTCTCTCCCTTAGACTGCTGGTGTCCATCAGCTTCCTTCTAGGGCAGCTGCTCTCAAGGGATGGTTTGCAGACAACTGGGGGTTCCTGAATCCTTTCTGGAGAGGCTCTGTGGTCTAAACTATTTTCCTAATAATACCAAGATGTCACTTGCCTTTTTTCACTGTTTTGGCATTTGCCTTGATAGTGCAAAAGTCATGGGGTAAAACTGCTAATGCCTTAGCAAGAATCAGGGCAGTGGCATCAAACTGGAGGAGTAGTCCTTGTTTTCTTCACCACCACACACTTTCGGTAAGAAAAAAACGCCACTTCATGTAAGAACATCTTTGATGAAGAAGTAAATATTATTAATTTTATTAAATCTTGACCCTAAAGAATAAGCATTTTTAATATTCTGTGTGATGAAATGGGGAGAATCCATAAAGCATTTCTGCTGCATAATGAAGCACCGTGGTTATCTCAAGGGAAAGCCCTTGTGTGATTGTGAGTCAGGAAGTGAATAAGCCACTTTTTTTTTTTTCATGGAACACCATTTTCACTTGAAAGAACTGACAAGCTATGGTTATTCAGACTCTGGTATCTGGCAGATATTTTCTCAAAAATGAACAAAAGAATAACCTGTCGCTTCAAGAAAAGCAAATGACAGGATTTGTTGTCAGCGTTAAAACTGGAGCTTTCATGTGGAAATTGGAAGTTTGGAAAACTTTTACCTGCCTCTGGGAGCTTGACAGCCTCCCAATACATTATGACTTTTCTCATGACATCAATGGTGCTATCAACAAATGGGATTTTTGAATGTTATATAATGAAATTTGTCAAAATTTGGAAAATATGCGTTAACAATATGCCAATATTTTCCAAATGACCCATGCTTGATGGTACAAAATTCATCCAAATGGCAAGAGCATCCAAAAGTTCATCGATACGGTTTCAGATTCCACATTGAAACTAATTTAAGAAACTACCACTTGTAGAGTTTTGGTGTGTATCAAAGAATATTCACAATTGCCTGAAAAGGCGGTTAAAATACTCCTTACTTTTCTGGCTGCATATATGTGTTTTCTTCATGTACTTCACTCAAAACAACATATCTCAACAGATTGAACTCAAAAGCAGATACAAGAATCTAGCTGTATTCCAATAAGCCAGAGATTTGCCTAAATATAAAACAAATTCATTCTTCTTAGTCAATTGTTTTCATTTGGGATAATATAGTTATTTTCATTAAAAACTGTGTTTTATTCATAAACATACAACAGCTTATTAAGTTAATAAAAATTTTAAAATTTTCCATTTTAATTTTTAATATGGTAAATATGGATAGATAAGTCCTCCCATAAACAAAAGCTCTTCAAGATCACCAATAATTTGAAGAGTAAAAAGGGATCCTGAAAGCAAAACTTTTGAAAATCACTGCTCTAGGATCACTCTTACCTATCACACTTCATATTGCCGTCATCTCTCTAACCTTCAGATTGATCTTGTCATTCCCCATCCATGGCTTATCTTAGTGTGCTGTACAAGACCTTTGGTGATCCGTATCTTGCCTAACTTTCCAGTCCTTTCTCTTACCACTTCCTTTTGGGCAGATTGGTCTCGACCCATAATGAACTCCTTATAGTTCTTCCCAAACTCTCCATGCTCTTTCTTATTTCTGGGCCCGTGCACATTTTGTCTCCCTGCCTAGCATGTCTCTACTGGTATGTCTTCCTACTAAGCCTCCTCCAGCTACCCCCCAACTACTAGTTGGTCAAATCCCAACTAGTCTACAAAACTTACCCCAACATCACTTCCTCAGAAAAATTTCCCTAAACCATACCCCTCCCCACCTTCCCTGGGCAGAATAAATTTCTACCTTCTATGGACCTCAGACAATAACTAGCTGTATATAACTGTGTTATAATTATTTGTATAAACATCTGTCTCTCCCCTGGACTGTCAGCTCCATAAGGACAGGGACCATGGTTGCCTAGTTCAAGCACAGTGTTGACACACAGTAGTCCTTCAATAGATACTTCCTGGATAAATGATCCTAAGGGCCCTTCCAGGTTTGAAATTCTGTGGTCCATCCCCACAATAGGATATTTTGAACCACAGTCTTTTTATTGACTAGCAGAGGGATGCATTTGCTTTACTCGCACACATTCACACACACAGACCCTTTGATTTTTAATTAAAGAGATCATCTCCTCAGAGCTTTTTCTTATCTTTTTTGTCCTTGCAAGGACAGTTCTGAAGAAAATTTGGAATATTAAATTTGCTGTATTTGAATAAATTATATTGCACGTATATTCATTAATAATATATATTCCACACCAAGGCATTGGTAGGAATTAATTTTTAAAATTCTGCTCTAATAGGAATATGAAATTATGTAAGAGCTCTGTAAAATAAGCTCACACAGAACAAAAAAGAAGAGGAAAAACCTAAAATAGAACTGCTAAAGATCTATGAGAGGTTTCTAAACAGCAAAGCTGCAGGTGAAGCCACAGAAACTCCGCTCACTATGATCTTTCACGTTTCAGCCTATCTCAGAATTGGGCAAACCCGGGTTGCCCTTGCAGAGGAGAAGCTGAGAGTCTGGAACTGGCCTGCGTTCTTAGGATTTAGAGGCAACACTATGGGAACTTCAAAGAGACTCTTTTACTTCCTTTTGACCAAGACTCAACTTCTTTATTCTAGCTCTTGATAATTGAATGGGAAGGTAAAAGATTGTGTATTTTTAAGTAAATTTTCATGATTTTGTGATGGTACCTCGTTCCATGCCATCTCGGAGAAATGAGTCATCTGTGAAGACTGTTGAAAGATTTTCACATTAGCTACATTTAACCTAATTGCATTTTAAAACTTAAGAACCAGGACACTCCAATTAAAGTAGTATAATTATTTCTTTATGGCAAAGTGTTACGCCTATATGATAAGATACTCTGATGACATTGAGGTTGAGGAAGGTTAAATGACATGGGCAAACTGTTATTGACAGACTCAGTACTAACCCAGACCTCTGATTCCAATCGCTGCATGGTTTTCATTCCATTGTCAATAAAGAAACCCAAACCAGTTCAACTAAATGCTCAAATATGAAAGTAACCTTTCTTCTCCCCTAAGAAAGCAATCATTTCGTAGATATTTTTTTCTTTTCTTTGTGAGGAAGATTGGCCCTGAGCTAACATCCATGCCAATCTTCCCCTACTTTGTATATGGGATTCCACAACAGTATGGCTGGATGACTGGTGTGTAGGTCCATGTCCAGGATCCAAACCTGTGAACCCTAGGCTGCCAAAGTGGAGAGCGCGGACTTAACTACTACGCTATGGGGCAGGCCTCTAGAAATTTCTTAAGACATGTTTGCCATGCTGTTTCATTTTCATTTAGCACTGGGGAAGAACCTAATCCCTTCAATTCATAACAGGTGATGAGAGACAAGTGGATTACACATCTCTGAGTATTTAAGGCTTGCAGTTAATAGCAAACTCTTTTCACACTCAAAAGTATAAAAGCTGTGAATATTCCACACAGCCGTTACACCGACAATGTGGCCATCAAAATCAACATAAAATGGCTAAAAACATTCATTCTACTTTGTGCCATCTGCCGTGAATTTAGAAGGCACAAAATAAACAGTTAATTGATTTTTGAGTAAAGTAGAATAACTGTTCTCGTCTTCTAATTCATATACCACTTGATAGAGCACACAGAAGAAGAGCCCTACCACTACAAATCAGAAGTTCTTTTTCAGAACCAGCAGGGAAAGTGGCACAATTTTTTTGACAAGTCAAATACTTTATAACTTATTTAGAATATGCCTTCATAATAGCAGGAAATATAATAGCAAAGTCATAAATATGAATTCAATGAAAAGACACAGCTATTAAAATACTTTTTCTGTCATTGGAACAGACCAGGGAACCAGCAACTCAGATATAAACTCAAAAAACATGTAATAACTTGTGTCATTTTTCTTACGCTTCTATGAGATCTAGAGTTTCTTATTGTCTATAAGCTCAGTATATCCACACAATGAATTGCTAAGAATTAGAAGGCCATTTAGGGATAAAGTACTATGGAGACCAGAATAAATGTGGGGACAGAGGTGCAGGGAGTGGGTGGGGACAGGGAAAATGTCACGGATGATTTTGAGGATTACTTTGATGCCGTGGTTGTAGATGGTTCTACAAGATGACTGATGTACTCATTGTATTTTGTTGTCATTATTTCTATTCTCTATCTTGCTTTTTTAAATGTGATTTTTGGCACAATGCAAAATAAAATAACTGTTAACTTATGTTTCAAAATTTATGTAGCTAATTTGCTGTATTTTTGACAGCTCTGTCACATTTCCAGCAGATAGAATTTTTTTCCCTTCCCTGGGAAATTGAGCAGGGCGACTCCATATGTCTGCCTTCTCTCCTTTCCTCCCCCAGCCAGGTGGCAGGCATGTGTGAATGTGCCTTGTACTCTGCACTTCTCAACCCATTCCTGAAGCTCTGTGGTCAGTTGTGGTTCCAGTAAGTCAAGACCTTAATATATTTTTTAGAAATTTTCGGACAAACATCTGCTGTGTGTTTGAACCCACACCACCACATCATATTACTGTTGGCAGTACAGTTTTTTCCTCTTTTACGTTTGCCTTTCTATTCCATGAACTGATTTTCGTTCCCTGGGAATCTTGTATTGACTCTAAGTAACTCCTTTTCCTTAATATCTTACAATACATCTTAAATACAACTGCCAGAAACATATAAAAGGGCTTCAGTAATCTTGTCAGAGTACTTCTACAACTCTAGCTCTCTACAACCCTATTCTTTCTAGGATTGAGGCCCAACTGATTTTCTACTGTTAGTGATCTCCTCTTATTTCTTATTGCTACCCACTTTTGTGCTCAAATGTACCTTGTCAACAGGCCATCTTTCTCATTGTCTCCAATCTGTGTTGCTCTTTTGGTTGATCCGGAACTCTTCATTTTGTGTTTTTTCTTGATTCAGTGTTTTTGCTATCTGGCAACGAGTATTGATTTTTAGCATCAGACTAACCTTTGGTTGAATCCCAAATCTGGCCTTGACCAGCTGTTTGATCTGTGTAATCTCTGGACAACTAACTTTAACCTCTCTGAACCTCTGCTTCCCATTGGTAAGAATGTGGGGCAAGTACTTATGCAGGTTTGTGGTGAGAATCAACAGACAGTGTATTAAATATGCCTGACATACTGTTAGCTTATCTCCCTTTCCCTCCTACCTGCTTAATTCAATATTTGGCTCCAACTGTTCTGAGAGGTAAATAAAATTTGTAAAGGTTAATTAAAATATTAGCAGTTTAGAGAGTACTAAAGAGTCATGAGTACAAGCAATCAAATGTAAACAGTGGATCCCACTGATTCATGCAAGTTAATGATAGTTGGTACCCTAAAAAAAAAATCAAAACTGTAATGGCTCTGCCTGTTTCCTTCCTTATTTAAAAGAGAGTGGCTTGAATTGTGAAGAAGCTTTAAACCACAGAAGAGGAAATGGCTGGAAGAACAGGAGATAATTAGATTATGATCGGTGAGGCCACTATAGTGCTTACTAATTCCAGAAACTATTATAGATACTTAATGTGAATTAATTCATTTATTCCTTACAGTAAGCTGGGAGGTCAGTTCTCCTATTATCTCTGTCTTATAGATGAAGACTGAAGCACTGAGGGGTTACATTTTGCAAAGTCATGCAGTTCATAATGGGCAGAGCCAGGGTTTAGAACAGAGGGAGTCTTGCTCCATAGTCCACGCTTTTAACCACTACACCAAATGGAAGATTCAGAAAGAATATGCAAATTGTCTTGTAATAGTTGAAGAGTAGCAGACTGGAAAAGGAAGTAAATATTGCCTTGCTTCAGAAGATGCCTCAGAAGCCTCCAAGGTGAAAAGCTAAAGGAAACAGAGTTTTTATTTCCCAGTCACTGCTGATGGTCAGACCTTGTCTCGAGAACCAGAGGTTGATGATGCTGATAACCAAAACAGTGGTTGAGTTAGGCAAAACTTCTTTTCCTATCCTGACATATTATGAGTCAGGGATATACCATTGCATTGGCACCAGTATTTCTTTATTTGGAGAGTTAGTAAGATGTAATATAAAGATGGGGGAGAGAAATCATGAGTCCTTAGGTAATTTTATTGACAAGCATTACTGGCATTGCTCTTTTAACCGAAAGTATACTACAATATATTTTGGCTCAAAGGTCTCAAGAACAGACTTCTGATTGACATAAAGTTGGCGTATTGGAAATTCGATTGAATGATGATGCTTCAAGTTAAAATCTGTAGTGCAGCACTAAAAGCCCTACTTATTGTTCATACTTTAAGAAAATTACCAGAAGAAACATTAAATGACATCTTGGTTGATTTCTTGAACCCTCTCATTCATTTGCTTTCCTAACTTTCATGCATTTTTTTTTATTGTAGGCAATTCTTATGCAAGAAGCTAAACGTAATTAAATGTGCAGGATGAAAAGATGGCACAGGCACTGCTGGTACCCCCAGGACCTGAAAGCTTCCGCCTTTTTACTAGAGAATCTCTTGCTGCTATCGAAAAACGTGCTGCAGAAGAGAAAGCCAAGAAGCCCAAGAGAGAACAAGACAATGATGACGAGAACAAACCAAAGCCAAATAGCGACTTGGAAGCTGGAAAGAACCTTCCATTTATTTATGGAGACATCCCTCCTGAGATGGTGTCAGAGCCCCTGGAGGACCTGGACCCATACTATATCAGTAAGAAAGTGAGTTGGGGATATTATACTTCCCAAAGTAAAGCTATACTTCCAAAGTTGAGTCTTTAATTAAACACTTAACTTTAATATTCTTTTCTCTGGCTTGTATACATACTGCATCATAGTTTTTCTATGATTAAAGATTCTACACTTTTTATTTCCACTTACTTTTAAGCACAGTATAATAAGCAGAAATATTTATAAGCAATGAAGTCAAGATCTGGCTACAGAGAAGAGATATGAAGAGATGAACAACTTCTGCAATTTCACAGTACTTGAGATAGTCAAAATTAAAATTGACATAGCAAAGCAAAATATCTGTTATTGCTGACATATTTAAGCACTTTGTAGAGAACAGAATAATAGCTGTGCAAAAGAAGAGTTAAGGGTATATGTACTGCTTAGTTTTTAGTTCTTATTTGGCTTGAGGTTTCTTCACAATAGATTTGTATTTTAAAGGGTAAGAAATAATCTTTTACTTAGCATCCTCCTATAGGAAGATAATACATTGAGAAGCATGTTCACCCAGAAATACATTTTTAGTTGTGGTCCACTAACCTGGAATATAATTGGGGTCTTCTCTTAACCTTACTTAATTTGTGACAGGCTAGATTCTGGAACACTTAATGTATTGTTAAAACATCACTCTTAGAAAAATAATGTCAAAAACAGAAGGAAAAAAACCTCAAGTTTTCTCCGTCTATATACAATTTAAATCAACAGTTATGACTCTGCCTTCCTAATGCTAGAATAACCACATAATTCTGTCAGAATTAGCTGGTTTTTGAAGTTAAACCAGCTGTGAAGTATTTTATAGGAAATGTTTTAAAAAATGGATGATAAATTTTATAACTTTTAATTGGGTGTTTTGGCATCTTATAACCACAATTTATATTTCACATTCATGAGCAAAAAAACAGGTTTATGTAGAAACTAAAGATAAATTAATATCACCATGAGTTGATGGTTTATGGATTAAAGAAGATATTGAACACCTTTATTAATCTAAGCCAGCCCTTTTAAAAGGAATGGCTGAAGAAATTGATTCTTTAAGCAGCATGCAATTTAACTTAAAAAGATCAGTGATGGCTAAAGGGAATGACATGTAACCATTCAGACGTGGAACTAGCCCTATTGCTCTAAAGGAGCTTCTCAAACTTGCATGTCCATACACATCACCTGAAGATCTTGTTAAAATACAGACTCTGATTTCATCGATCTGCGTGGAGCCAGAGCTCCTGCATTTCTAACAAGCCCTCGAGTGAGATTCATGCTGCTAGCACACGGGCCACAATTTGAGTAGCAAGTTTTAAAATGCTTTATTTAAAGTCACAAAACAAATTTTAAATAGTTAAAACGGGTCCTTTCCTTTCCTTTTTAAACTAGTTTCATGAAAGGCGGCATTTAATATATATTCATACATTTCTAAAAGGAATTTATTCTAGTACTTTACTATAGAATTGATAAAGAAAATTTTGAAATTTATTTATTGTATTATTACACATGATGATGACAGTGAGATATCCCCCCCCCCAAACTGGAAGAAAATTCTTTTTTGAAAACTATTAATTCAAGGTATATATTTGCAAAGACACCTTTAAGAGATAGGGGTGTGACTTACTCTGATATGATTAAAAATATTTGCTATTTAGGGAAATAAAATGTCCTTAAGAAAGGGAATTGGTAAGATTAAGGCTGAAAAAAATGAAATAGAGACAGACATCAGCATCTTCCAAGGGAGACAAACCTTTAGTAATAGCCCTGAAAGCATTTTCCTCCCCAAATCAAGCCACTTCATTGTAGAGGGACTACACTGGGCTACCTAACAGAGATGTCCTTAGCCATCAGGCATCATTTGATTAAGTCAGCTTGTTTGGACTGTACCCTTAGCAAAGAACCTTCTTATTATAATTTGTCTTCCCACAGATCTGCTTAAAAGGAAAGAATGTGCTAGTTATGCCATTGCAATTATTTCAGTCCATGTGACAGTAATGTATCTCATTGTAAATAAATAGATTGGCATTCTGATTTTACGTGTCAGACTTTCAAGCTTGGTTATTGTGAGTCTGCCACTTCTGTGTGCTAACAAAGTCAGTTTTCATTGCCTCCCGGTCTGAGAACCAGACTTGGACCCTGGTTTAGTCATCGTGGCTGTGACTCACCTTGGGAGGCATCTAGGCAGCTTCTTTCCTGTTGGCTGCTCTACTTTCCTTTATGAAGTGGCTATGTACAGATGAAGATAGAGATGATATTGTAGAAGAAGGTAGTTTGCGACTCTTAGGATAGGAGCTAATAGAAGAAGCTGATGGAAGAAGTTCTGAAATTTTAAAATGTGGTATGAAGCTTATGCTAATTACACAAAATGAGGCAGATGAAAGGCATTTAAAAACTGTAAAGCATTATGTAGCTGTTTGCTACCATTAATGATAGATTTTACATACCTAATTTAATCAGATGAGCAGCATCACAATGTATTTTAATGGTATTTAAGTTGACCAGGTAATAACTTAAAAATAGTGACAGTGATAATAATAATAATAGCTAACATTTGTTGTACTCATACTTTTTCAGGCACTGTTTGAGTGCTTTAACTGGCATAACTCAATATTCAATCAACTTAATATTCAAAGGAGCAGTGAGGCAGGTACTGTGTCAGTTTCATTTTACAGATAAGGAAGTGAAGCCCAGAGAGGTTAAGTAACCTGCCCAAGGTCACACTCCATAAGGTGTGGATTCAGGATTTGAACCCAGGCAGTCAGGCTCCAGAAACAGAGCTCTTAACCACTAAGCAAAGCTATACATGGTGTTTATTAACATAATAAAAGATGGTGTTAAAAATTGGTTGTATAACTTTTTGAACTCTCTGATTGATATGGTCCTACTCAGAGAAGTAAAGTTTATTCCTGCCTCAAGTAGTAAAAATTTTAATGAACTTATAAGATGTGATTTACCTGGGAAAAAGAAGCAAGCAGCATTCCAGCTATTCTAATTTCATATACTTCTAGCTATAGCGTTCATCACCTTAGTAGAAATGTAATACTGTTTTGTTAAGTCATATCATTACTTATCATTACTTGAAAACCAGGTATTGGAATTGACACTATTTATTCCTCCCCCAGTCGTCTGTCATTCTCTCAAGTAATTATCAGTTTAGGTAGGTCTCTCAATAACATAAGAGCCCCAAATTTCAAAAGTCTTTCTTGTAATTCTTTCACTGTACAGGACATTAATATTTTATTCCTGATTTCTCAAAACTCAGGGTTTTCTTTGTGTTGGGTGTTGTTCTCCAGAAATAAACTGGGGTTGTATTCTTAAGGCCTGATCTGTTCCAGAATCTGTAAATTCGATGAAGATGCCCTTGGTGCGTCATCTTTAATCCTATTAGTACCACAGAAGCTAATCTTGCTGGAGGAGCAGAGGATTCCGTGTTTAAAAGCACAGTTCATTCTTGTTCACTTTGTTTTTAGAGATCTTTCAAAATAAAACCCTCTCCTAAACAAGTGGCAATTGCTTTTACAGGAAAGTTGTTTCAAAAGAAAGCATGAGTAAATGCACCGTAAATTATGGTGAACTATTACGGGTTACTGCTGAATATACATTGGATATGGATATGGAGCGTTCGTAATATTAAATGATCTAATCCTGTGAATCCAAAAAGATCCTTTAATGCATTTGTGCTTCAAGGGCAGTCTTCCCAACGTCCACTGTCCCTTGTGGATAATCCAACTGCTAGTAAAGAACAGTTTACTTGCCCTCTTCATAGAATTGTTCAAATTTAGAGACTGTAGTTCATGGAAAATGGCTGGTTAGGTAATGTTTGGCTCCATGGTTTTGAATACAAAAGGGCAAAGTACAGAGAAATTGTTTTTTCTGTCCTTTATGCTCACAATGTAATATATTTCTGTCTACCTATTCAAACAGTGCATGTTGTCATTGAACATGAATGTACAGGATATAGCCCTTAGTTAAAGGGTAAAAACATATTATTAAGTAAATGGATATATAGAATAGATGTCTTAAAGGAAATGGTATCTTAAAGGTAAACCCACATTTAATTAAAACAAGTTTTATTTGCAAACCACATTATTAAATACTGTGAAAAAAAAGGAGAAAAAGTAGATTACAGGCTCTTTATGCTCAATGGGTTATAACAACTTCTAACCTAGTCCTTCAGTGGAATGAACCCTACATGTAAATTGCTACTTGACTATAATTATAAGCAACACGCCAACGTGTGCAAATTAATATACTAAGACTTGCTGGTAAGGGGAAACAATTAGGGAGTGATCAGAAGGCAGTGTGATTTATCTGGAAAGACTTAATGGAGGAGATGATTTTGAGAGCAGAGGACATTCCCAGAGAGTAGGGATTTTCAACCTTGACTGTGTATTAAAATCACATGAGGGAATTTAAAATACCCCTGTCTGTGCCCTTCCTCCAGAAATTCTGATTCAATTGGTCTGAAGTGGAATCCAAATACTGGCAATTTTAAAATCACCCCAGGAGATTCCGATACGCAGACAGGACTAAGAGCCTCTCATAAAGTAGTGGGTCATTGTAGGTGGAAACTTGTTGTCAGGTCTGTTATGGACCTGAGATGAGAGGGAGTTTGTGTTAGATGACCTCTCAGGTGCCTCCTTCCTCTAGGATTCTATGGCACCCATTTTCAGAGTCAGAGGGAGAGTTTGACAGGTTGTGAGGGGGACTGACAAGTAAGTTGAATTGGCTGGAGCAGAGACGCCGTGGTGGGAAAAATAAAAGATGATCTGAGAGAGAGGTGGTAGGTAATCACTGGGCAGCATAGCTTAAATGCTAAGTTGATGATTATAGGTTTCAGATCACAGGATTTTAGCTATGGAACGCCCTTTGAAATGATATATTTCAGCCTCATTCTCAATGCAGCTGCCCCTTCTCAGTATTACCAGCAGATCTACAGAATCAGCAAACCAGGTTATTCAGTCTGTTTGAACATTTTAAAGTAGGACAACTTCCATAAGGAAAAGTAGAGAGGCATCATATACTTTGGAGTTAAAAAGACTTGATGAAATTAAAATAGTTATAAAAGATTATTTTGATATCAGCGTGTACAGAATAATCTGAAAAGTTACCAAAGCTGGAGACAGGTGGTTTAAGCTTTAAGTAGAAGTGGAGTCTGTAGGTTGCCTTACAACTTGGTAAAAATTTTGTGTCGGTTCATTGGTTTGTATTGGGAAGTTGGAAGCTTAGAGACTGATTAGATAATAGTAAGTCACATCTTTATTTGTAGTTATATGCTAATTCAGGGGGGAAACAGCTAACTTGTTGAGAGTTATGATATACGAACTAGTTTAAAAAGACAAGTTTGAACAAACAAATCAGGTAAAAACTTCTCCATGTGTATAAACTCTTCAAATTAGCCACACATCTAATCTAATAATTTTTTTCTCATATTTTCTTTTTCAGACTTTTATAGTGTTGAATAAAGGGAAGGCAATTTTCCGATTCAGTGCCACCTCTGCCTTGTATATTTTAACTCCACTAAACCCTGTTAGGAAAATTGCTATTAAGATTTTAGTACATTCATATCCTTTTTGTGTGAATTGTCTAAATGCTGTTTCTAGTGGTTGATTTTATAGAAAATGTCATATATTTTTTATATATGTATAAAATTTCTTTGAGATTATTAGTAACATCATTGTTTACTCTGTTTTCATTGATTTTTTCTATTTACAAGATTATTATAGAATGACTATTATGATTCTAGATGTAAAAATACAACTGTGATAGTGAATGTGTAAATGAAACACGTTGTGTATAAGAACAATAGTAAATCTACTCTATATTTTTATTAACTTCAATTACACCATATATAACCATTGCTCAACAAACAGTCTCTTGTGGTTAGTATTATTATCTATATCACCAAATGTTCAAACTTTTGTTCCTTAATTGGTTCTGTATTTTCAGCACCTGGATCCAGCCTTCCATCAGTAAACATTTATTAAACTACTATATGCCTATGTATCTGATTGGTAATTTATATTTAAAAATCTTTGAACTTAAAACTATTTATAATGATAGTCAAAAAGTATATGTAAAAGAACAGAATAGGTGTGGATTTCAAGAAAATTCTCAAATAAGTAGTGATAAAATAGTAAGGTGATCTTTTGAAGCAGTGTTCAAGAATGGGCATCTTATATAGGCAGATTCAAAACAGGCTTGTGTAAAAACTAAAAGGAAGACGAAATACTGGGTAACCTAGAGATGGGGCAAATAGGACTGATAACTTTTTGAAGTGCATTTGAATTCTCTCATTCTATGGTTTGATGTTGGAAGGTATTTACATTTTAAAATAAAAGTTTTACCTCAAAATAGTCATAAGCTTCCTTAAGGTAAAGTCTGGATTGAGATCCCAAGAGAAATTATTACAGCTAATTCTCAGGAAGTTTTCGAAATAGTGTTTATCTGTTTAGGTATGGGGTGGGCTAGGTACAGGAAGATAACCAAATGGCCTGTTAAGTTTTCCCACAATCTAAAGTGAAAATAAAAAGTTAGAAAATAATATTAACTTATCAGCAAAAAATCATCTCTCCTTTTATTCCTGTGTTATAAACTCTAAAGGAATGAGTAACGTTACCATAAGATTCCTAGAGTACCTAATTACGGTAGAAATCTCAGTCAGTGTAACCTTTGAATATATTGAGCTATACATTCTTCAGCTTTTTATATTGCATTCATTAACTTTTTGTCAGTCAGTGGAGATTTTCAATTTTATCTGAAGTGCAACTTTTACACTTATGCTGTAAACTCACTAAAGAATGGTCATTTCCCCTTGCACGGCAATTTCACACAGCTGACTGAAATGTAAAATTCTCTCTTACTTTTGGTAGAGATCTCTTTCTATTATATTCAGTTTTGTGAGGATATGATGTAACATGAAAAAAGAATAGACCGAGAATATATGACAGGCTTTGAAGTTTCTTTTTATGTTTGCCACTGTTTTAAAACAAATAAGTAAGATTAATTTCACAGGTAACTCGTGTTGATGATTTTTTTGTATTAGATCTTTGGTTAATGGCCATGATGATTTACTAGCATTTATTCCTTAACTATAATCTACTTTATTCAGCATGCTTATCATGTGCACTATTTTGACCAACTGTGTGTTTATGACCTTGAGTAATCCTCCGGACTGGACAAAGAATGTCGAGTAAGTAGAAACGATTTCTTGGAATGAGAAACGCACACTCAAATTCTCTAGCATTCTCTTTATGGGTACGGTCTGACTTACGGTTTCCACTTTTTGAAGTCAGGTTAAACACTTCTAAGAAAAAGTTATTTCCATAAAATTAAAGAAGATAAGGGAAATTCTTTGGGGGAGTTTTTCTTCCATGAGGTAAGTATTTTTTCCAACAAATTCATGATAATATCTGTTTAAGAAAGGTTATAAATAGTATATACTAGCTGGTAAACTAAACCTATCATTTAGCCTAAAAGTGAACACTCAATCATTGTTATGAATTTTAGATAAAATCCAATGACCATTTGAGTAATTTGATAAATAAAATGACTGATTCTAGTATATTATTGTAAATGTTATATTCCCATAAAATAGATTTAGATATTTAGCTCAATTTTATTACATTAGACATTTCAGTTTTATGTTAAATTGTTATATTTAGGAAAAATACATTTAAGTATTGAAGTTCAGATGTTTAGGTTATATTTAGAGAGATAGTTTATTTAGACATAGCATCTGTACTAAAACACTCTAGATAAGCTCCGTAAAAGAAAGAAAACACCTTCTTCAAAACTATGCTCAAAAAATTGAATGGTTTGAGCCAGCCCTGATGGTCTACTGGTGAAAGTTTGGCGCTCTCACAGCTTCAGTGGCTCGAGTTCGTTTCCTGGTTGTGGAACCACACCACCATCTGTCAGCTGCCATGCTGTGTTAGCGGCTCACATAGAAGAACTAGAAGGACTTACAACTAGGATATGCAACCATGCACTGGGGCTTTGGGGAGAAAAAGAAAAGGGGGGAGGGAAGATTGGCAACAGTTTTTAGCTCAGGTGAATCTTTCCCTGCAAAAAAAAAATCAAATGTTTTCTTAAGGGGAAAACACAATTAGGGCAGATCACTCAAAACTTATGAAACTTTGTAATTACAACACTAATAAAAACAATAATAATCCCAATAAAAAGGTATTGGCCCAGTTAAATCTCTACAGATGTGAATACCTAAAATCACAGCCAGTTTCTTTTGTAGTCTCAGACACTAGGCCTTGTCCCTTCTCCCTCGAGTTGGAGGCCCTGGGGGCATTTGTATGATGTTATTGACACAAAACATTTGATTCAATATTTTAACCCAGAGAGAAAGATCTAAGCACGATAGTTCTTGGGCATGCTAAACTAGCCCCTGTTGGCACTACAGAAGGCACGTTTGTCAATTTTATGCATTAGCGTTAAGGTCTTTTATTGCTAAGGATGTTGAGGGAAAAGATGCCCCTAATTATTTCAAAATATCAATATGCTGGGAAAAATTGTATATTAACTAACACAATTTCTGCATTATAATATTATTCCCTAATTTGTTAGTTATATGTGAAGTTATTTATGACGAAGAAATATGCTTTTTAGCTAACCAGGTGTTTAGTTTATATAGGCTGTTTATATATAGTGTAATACAATGATCAGGTATTTTATTGGTTTAGTGAAAGAAAAATTTATAGGATGTTCTTTTTATTGTTATATTTTTAAAAGCAATGTCCAATAGGAGATAAATTATTATGAAGAATATTGCCATTTTTATTTCTGTTGTTATAGATTTCTATGAGGATTTACAGCACCACTCTAAGCCATCATTTGTCAGTGATTTAACACATTAGTTACAGATTTTTTTGATAGTAGCTTGAAAATTCTCCCTAGAAATCCTTTCGGTAATCTAATTCTTCTGTTGAGGCAAGCTGTTTAACAGGATTGTAATAACCATTTATGATTTGGGGATTAACAAATGGACATAGCTATATAAAACTGTTCTGTATGTGCTCTTCCCAGCAGAAATTACGGAAGCATTTAAACATGTATAAATTTCATTTATTTGTATAACGTTATTAAAAGATAGGTAAAGGGCACACTTGAGTATTATTACCTGGATATGCAGATCTCTCTTTTTAAAATAATGTTTAGAGATGACTATACCCATTATGAAAATAGTCTCAGCCTTACAAAAGTTTTTGATTTATATCTTTCAGTTGGAAAACTTTGCATTGGTTTCCTGATCAATTATCTCTAATCACTTGATAGCAAGGCAGCAGGAACACAAAGAAAATATTAGGTATTACAGTCAAAGATCTAGGGTCCAATGAAAAGAGAAGATAACTCAGTTCTGACCTGAAAAGAGAAGTCATTGGTCATTGATAGCAGAAACAGTCCCTAACCAAAGAGGTGCCATACACAGAACGGCCTGAGGACCATATTATGTAGTGAGGGTGGTATTATATAATGCAAGGCACTTCCTTGGACATGATAATTACAGGGAAAAACCTGTGACGTGGACACAGTCAATGGCGTGATTAGGAGCCCAGTCGGGGCAGAGCCAAGAAAGATCAAGGTGCCCTTGATTCCCACTTACCTGTTCAATCTAGTTTGCTGATAGGCGCTTCTGAACACCTGTTCTGTGCAGAGAACAGAATGTCTCAGATGTTCAGCTCTAGGACTGTCTTCCTTGGACAGCTGTCAACACTCACTATATACTCCAAATGTCCCCACAAATTTTCCAAAAACAGGAATAGGGAATAGAGACTTTTATCTTACACCAGTAATTCTGTAGATAACATAGAATTGCTCAAGAGTAGACCATAGAGCATCTTTTCATGTGCCTATGTTAAGATGATAAACAGAATATACACGTGAGCTGTCTCGTGGCCTTTTGCAAGGCCAGCTATCACTACAAACAGAAATGTCCTGGTGATTTTGTGTAATACACAAAGATCCAAACTAAAACGCAAGTCAACATAAGCTTGGCCTATAAAACGTATCTCTTCCTAATAAAGTCAGCTACTTCACAATAAGTAAAGACAGCATTAGACATATTCCTCATGAAATCACTTGAATTGTTAAAATAAAGAAAGGAGGGGGGATGTTCTTAGGAAAACTAGAGGTGACGATTTCTGTAAACATTTACTGCTGATTTCTTTGTTCCCTCATATGAGAGAAACCTTCTACAGAAAATGATGCAGAAATAACTCTCCTTTTTTCACATATAAAATACTATTAGGCTGGAAAATATAATGAATTTTAATAAGAGTAAATCAAATCTTTGTGGCTTGGGTGAAGTGATCTGAAGAATAAACCTAAATTGTGCTTTTTTAAAGAACACAATGTTGAAAAACAAGCACTCTCAACTATTTTTGGAAGACACAGAAATAACATATTGTCAACACTCAGAGAAGAGAGGGCTAGAAATGCACTATATCAGACAGCAAATGGGAAAGTCTTTCACCATTTTGGATGCTGAAATTTGGAGTTGACCATGTTTAAATGATTTGGCCCAATTGCACAGAGATAGTAGCCATGCAAGGTTAGATTCAGAAATTTTATTTATCCTTGAATTTTGGTAATTGTGTAAGTCACACAGACAAAATACTAATGAATTTAAAAATCTTGTGATTATATATATATATTTATGAGAGAGAGTTAGAGGGAGATGGGGGAGAGAGTGAGAGAAATGGAGAGAGAGAAGCAGTTTTATAACTCTATGCCTGACGCTTAAGGTTAAAAAAAAGGGAAGTATATCTTCTAGATTAGACATGTAAAATATCCCTAAAACTAATTCTAACCATTAAGAAATTTGAATGAAATATTTTTTATTGAGGTCATAATAGTTTATAACATTGTGAAATTTCAGTTGTACATTATTATTTGTCAGTCACCATATAAGTGTGCCCTTTTACCTCTTGTGCCCACTCCCAACCCCTTTCCCCTCAGGTAACCACTAAACTATTCTCTTTGTCCATGTGTGTGTTTATCTTCCACATATGAGTGAAATCAGACATTGCTTGTCTTTCTCTGTCTGGCTTATTTCACTTAACATAATACCCTCAAGGTCCATCCGTGTTGTTGCAAATAGAATGATTTTGTCTTTTCTTATGGCTGAGTAGTACTCCATTGTATATATGTATATACCACATTTTCTTTATCCAATCATCAGTCTATGGGCACTTGGGTTGCTTCCACTTCTTGGGTATAGTAAATAATTGTGCAATGAACATAGAGATGCATAACTCTCTTTGAATTGTTGATTTCAAGTTCTTTGGATAAATACCCAGTAGTGGGATAGTTGAGTTGTATGGGACTTCTATTTTTAATTTTTTGAGAAATCTCCATACTGTTTTCCATAGTGGCTGCACGAGTTTACATTCCCACCAGCAGTGTATGAGGGTTCCCTTTTCTCCACAACCTCTCCAACTTGTGTTATTTTTTCTTTTGGTGATTATAGCCATTCTAATGGGTGTAAGGTGATATCTTAGGGTAGTATTGATTTGCATTTCCCTGATGATTAGTGATGTTGAACATCTTTTCATGTGCCTACTGGCCATCTGTATATCTTCTTTGGAGAAATGTCTGTTCATATCCTCTACCCAATTATTGATTGAGTTGTTTGCTTTTTTGTTGTTCAGTTGTGTGAGTTTTTTTATATATCTTGGAGATTAACCCCTTGTCGGATATATGATTGGCAAATATTTCCTCCAAGTTGGTGGGTGGTCTTTTCATTTTGTTCATGATTTCCTTTGCCTTGCAGAAGCTCTTTAGTCTGATGAAGTCCCACTTGTTTATTTTTTGTTTTGTTTCCCTTGTTTGAGTAGATAAGGTATTCGAAAACATCCTTCTAAGACTGATGCCAAAGGGTGGATTGCCTAAATTGTTTTCTAGGAGTTTTACGGTTTCAGGTCCTACCTTCAAGTCTTTGATCCATTTTGAGCTATTTTTTGTGTATGGTGAAAGACAATGGTCTATTTTCATTTTTTTGCATGTGACTGTCCAGTTTTCCCAACACCATTTATTGAAGAGACCTTACTCTCTCCATTGTTTTTTCTCAGCTCCTTTGTCGAAGATTAGCTGTCTATAGATGTGTGGTTTTATTTCCGGGCTTTCAATTCTGTTCCTTTGATCTATGTATCTGTTTTTGCACCAGTACCATGCTGTTTTGATTACTATATCTTTGTAGTATACTTTGAGGTCAGGGATTGTGATGCTTCCAGCTTTGTTCTTTTTTCTTAGGATTGCTTTAGCTATTCAGGATCTTTAGATGCCCCATATGAATTTTAGGATTCTTTGTTCTATTTCTGTGAAGACTGTCATTGGAATTCTTATAGAGATTGCATTGAATCTGTAGATTACTTTAGGTAGTATTGACATTTAAACTATATTTATTCTTCCAATCCATGTGCATGCATTATCTTTACATTTCTTTGTGTCCTCATTAATTTACTTCAATAATGTCTAATGGTTTTTATTGTATAGGTCTTTCACCTCCTTGGTTAAATTTATTCCTAGATATTTTTTTCTTTTTGTTGTGATTGTAAATGGGATTGTTTTCTTGAGTTCTCTTTCTGTTAGTTCATTATTAGAGTGTAGAAATGCAACTGATTTTTGTCAGTTGTTTTTCTACCCTGCAGCTTTGCTGTTGTTGTTGATTATTTCTAATAGTTTTCTGATGGATTCTTTAGGGTTTTCTATATGTAAAATCATGTCATCTGCAAACAGCGAGGGTTTTACTTCTTCATTGCCTAGTAGGACTCTTTTTATTTCTTTTTCTTGCCTAATTGCTTTGGCCAAAACCTCCAGTGCTATGTTGAATAAGAGGGGCAGGGGTGGGCACCCATGTCTTGTTCTTGTTCTCAGAGGGATGGCTTTCCATGTTTCCCCATTGAGTATGATGTTGACTGTGGGTTTGTCATATAGGGCCGTTATTATGTTGAGGTATTTCCTTCTATACGCATTTTATTGAGAGTTTTTGTCGTAGATGGATCTTGGATCCTATCAAATGCTTTCTCTATGCCTGAGGCAATCATGTGGTTTTATTCCTCATTTTGTTAACATGGCATATCACATTTATTGATTTGCAGATATTGAACCATCCCTGTGTCCCTCATATAAATCCCACTTGGTCAAGGTGTATGATCTTTCTAATCTGTTGTTGTATTCAGTTTGGTAATATTTTGTTAAAGATTTCTGCGTCTAAGTTCATCAGCAATATTGGCCTGTAGTTTTCCTTATGTTGTCCTTGTCTGGCTTTGGGATCAGGGTGATATTGGCCTCGTAGAATGTGTTAGGAAGTGCTCCATCTTCCTCAATTTTTTGGAATAGTTTGAGAAGGATAGGTATTAAATCTTCTTTGAATGTTTGTTTTGGCAGAATTCTCCAGAGAAGCCGTCTGGTCCTGGACTTTTGTTTTTTGGGAGTGTTTTAATTACTGTTTCAGTCTCTTTACTTGTGATTGGTTTATTCAGATTCTCTATTTCTTCTTGGTTCAGTTTTGGGAGGCTGTATAAGTTAAAGAATTTATTCATTCTTCTAGGTTGTCCAATTTGTTGGCATATATTTTTTCATAGTATTCTCTTATAATCCTTTGTATATCTGTAGTATCCATTGTAATTTGTCCTGTTTCATTTATAATTTTATTTATGTGAGGCTTCTCTCTTTTTCAATTAGTGAGTCTGGCTAAGGGCTTGGCAATTTTATTTATCTTCTCAAAGAACCAGCTCTTTGTCTCATTGATCCTTTCTACAGATTTTTAAATTTCAATTTCATTTATTTCTGCTCCAATTTTTTATTATTTTCCTCCTTCTGCTGACTTTGGTCTTTGTTTGTTCTTCTTTTTCTAATTCTGTTAGGTGTAGTTTAAGATTGCTTATTTAAGGGGCTGTCCCCAAGGCCAAGTGGTTAAGTTTGCATGCTCCACTTTGGCAGCTTGGGGTTCACTGGTTCAGATCCTGGGCACGGACCTAGCAGTGTTCTCAAGCCATGCTGTGGTGGCACCCCAGATAGAGGAACTAGAATGACTTACAACTAGGGTAGACAACTATGTACTGGGGCTGTGGAGGGAAATAAAAAAAGGAAGATTGGCAACTGATGTTAGCTCAGGGCCAATCTTCCTCACCAAAAAAAAGGGGGGGGCATACTTAAAGAAAAATGTGTAAAAAACAAAAGGATTACTTATTTGAGATTTTTGTTGTTTGTTAAGGTGAGCCTGTATTGCTATGCATTTCCTGTGTAGGACCATTTTTGATGCATCCCATATGAGTTGGTATGGTGTATTTTCATTCTCATTTGTCTCCAGATATTTTTTGATTTCTCCTTTAATTTCTTCAATGATCCATTGGTTGTTCAGTAGTTTGTTTAGTCTCCACATGTTTGTCACTTTCCCAGAATTTTTCCTGTAGTTGATTTCTAGTTTCATAGTGTTGTGGTCAGAAAAGGTACTTGATATGGTTTCAATCTTCTTAAATTTATTGTGGCTTCCTTTGTTACCCAAAATACAGTCTATTCTTGAGAATATTTCATGTGCACTTTAGAAGAATGTGTATTCTGTTGTTTTTGGATGGAGTGTTCTGTTATCTATCTATTAAGTCCATCTGGTCTAGTTTTTCATTTAAATCCTCTGTTCCCTTGTTGACTTTCTGTCTGGATGCTCTATCCATTGATGTAAGTGGGGTGTTAAGGTCCCCTACTATTATTGTGCTGTTGTTAATATCTCCTTTTAGGTTTGTTAATAGTTGCTTTATGTACTTTGGTGCTCCTGTGTTGGGTGCATATATATTTGTAAGTGTTATGTGTTCTTGGTGGAGTGTCCCTTTGATCATTATATACTTCCCCTCTTTGTGTCTCATTACCTGTTTTGTCTTGAAGTCTACTTTGTCTGATATAAGTAAGACAACACATCCTTTATTTTGTTTGCCATTAGCTTGGAGTATCATCTTCCATCCCTTCACTCTGAGCCTGTGTTTGTCTTTAGAACTGAGATGTGTTTCCTGGAGGCAGCTTATTGTTGGGTCTTGATTTTCAATCCATCCCGCCACTTTGTGTCTTTTGATTGGAGAATTCAATCCATTTACATTTAGAGTGATTGTTGATATGTGAAGGCTTAATTCTGCCTTTTTATTGCTCATTTTCTGGTTCTTCTGCATTCTCCTTGTTTCTTGTCCTGTGTATTTCGGCCTGCCAATTCAGTTTGGTAGTTCTCTGTGATGGTTTTCTTAGTTTTCTCTTTATCATTTGTGTCTCTGTTCTGATTATTTGTTTAGTGGTTACCATGAAGTTTGTATTAAAAATCTCGTAGATGAGATAGTCCATTTTCTGATAGCCTCTTATTTGCTTAGAATATTCTGATTCCATCCCTTTCCTCTTCCCCCTTCTAAGTTATTATTGTTACAACTTAGTCCATCTTGTATGGTGAGTTTGTGGTTAAAATGAGATTATATTTATTTTTGATGTTTTCCTTCCCTTTATCTTTAATGTTATAATTAAGTGTTTGCTAACCTGTTCTGATAGAGAGTTGCAATTTTCTGATTTTGACCACCTATTTATCTCCTTACTCAAGGGTTTGTAAACTCTTTCTCTTTTTTTTTCAGGTACAAGGGGCTTCTTGAGTATTTCTTGTGGTGGTGGGGGGGATCTTGTGGTGATGATCTCCCTTAGCTTTTGTTTATCTGGGAAAGTTTTTATTTCTCCATCATATCTGAAGGATATTTTCACTGGATAGGGTATTCTTGGCTGAAAATTTTTGTCTTTCAGAGTTTTGAATATATCATTCCACTGTCTCCCAGTCTGTAAGATTTCTGTTGAGAAATCTGCTGAAAGCCTGATAAGGGTTCCTTTGTAAGTTATTTTCTTCTGCCTTGCTCCTCTTAATATTTTTCTTTGTCATTTATTTTTGCCAGCTTTACTAGTATATGCCTTGGAGAATGTCTTTTTGCATTGATGTAATTGGAAGTTCTATTGGCTTCTTTCACTTATATTTCCAGCTCCTCCCCTACGATTGGGAAGTTCTGAGCAATTATTTCCTTGAACAAGCTTTCTGCTCCATTATCCTTCTCTTCTGTTGCTGGAATACCTATAATTCTTATGCTGCATTTCCTAATTGAGTTGGATATTTCTTGGAGAATCTCCTCATTTCTTTTTAGTCTTAGTTGTCTCTCCTCCTCCTTCTGAAGCATTTCTATATTTCTGTCCTCCAGACTGCTACATCTCTCCTCCATAACATCAGCTCTTTTATTCAAGGTGTCCAGATTTTTCTTTATTTAATCTATTGTGCTTTTCACCTCCAATGTTTCTGATTGTTTTTTCTTTATAGCTTCAATCTCTTTTGTGAAGAGGTTCCTGATTTCATTGAACTATCTGTATTTTCTTGTAACTCGTTGGTTTTTTTTAAATAGATTTCTGCGCCTTCAGGATTGTCTTCTAGGTGCTTGTCATTTTCCTTCTGGTTAGGAGTATATTAATATATTTTTTCATACTGTTTGTCAGTGTCGATTTGTGCCTCTGCATAGTGATAGTATCTTATCACAGATTCCACCTGCTGCCACTGGGGGAGGGTCAAGAGCTGTGTATTCTGAGCACACTGGGACCCCCCAACTCACTTGCTCACAGCTGCTGCTTTGCTATCAGATACATGGGCACTCTGGCTGACTGGCTAAGCTGGAGTGCCAAGAAGAGGGAAGGGCTCTTTCTTTCACCTGCGCAATCCTGGGGGCATTCTTGCTCTGCTCTCACTATCTGCTCTCCTGGGGTTCTGGCTTGATGAAAACACCCCTGAAATAGTTTAGTCACCTGTGGGGGGCTTTCCCATGGTCTGTTAGGGAACTTGGAGAGTGAATGTGTTCCTGTGGAGGGCCACCCCTCCCCCCTCTCCTCTCAGAGCCACCCATGGTGCCACACCCTGGGTTGCTGCCACTTGGGAAGAGAAAGGAGACCCTCTTACCTCTTTCCACTTCCTCTGGAGGGTCTAGCACCTCAATCTTCAGATGTATGGCTGCCTGGGTCTCTCAAACGTCTTTGTGTTGCATGAATGTCCTCTGTTAGCATATGAATGTTCTTTTCATTGTATCTTGGGAGAGTCTAAGGGAAGCGCTCACTCCAGCATGATGCTGACATCACCTCCTGAATGAAATATTTTATTATAAATAGATGAATCCAAGAAGTGTTGCCTCTATAGATGTACTGTCCAATGAGAGAGACACTAGCTACATGTGGCTACCAAAAGTTGAAATTTGGCTAGTCTTAATTGTTGAAATGATATTTTAGATATATTGCTTTAAGTAAAATATAATGTGAAAATTAAGTTCACATGTTCCTTCTTTTTTATTTGGCTACTAGAAATTTGAAAACTACGTATGTCACTTGCATTGTATTTCTATGGAACAACATTGCTCTAGAGGGCAGCTTGATGATTATCCATAAAACACATAAAACTATTATTCTAAAACCAAAATAGCTAAACAAGATCAGATTCTTGTTTAGAAGGTATTATCTCTTCAGTTTAACCCTTTACTTAGGCTTGTAAGATTAATAGTAGATTTGTCAGTAGGTGGAAATAAGGAATATTATTTTAGTGAATTGAAAAACCACAGAAAGATAAGATTTGCAATATGTTAAAAAATCTATCTTAATAGTTCAAACAAAATTGTTAATTTTTGTTTTGATGTTTTTCCTAGGTATACATTCACTGGAATCTATACCTTTGAGTCACTTATAAAAATTTTGGCAAGAGGGTTTTGCTTAGAAGATTTTACATTCCTTCGTGATCCATGGAACTGGTTGGATTTTAGTGTCATTGTGATGGCGTGAGTATTTTTGAAAACTTTTTAAGCTCAAAGAAATGAAAATGATTGTAGCATAAACCAGGTTGTTGTGACATATTTTAAATGTAGAGTTTGCTTATTAGCCAAATAAACTATATGCCTCATATATTTAGAGAATATATATTAGAATAGATATTGCAAGGTAAATATATCTGATAAAAGAGCAATAAATGGAATTACTTTCATATCATATAGTCTTCCACTTCATCAAAATGAAGTTATTCATTGACTATAATTTAATGCCACCAACTGTACTTTGATAGTTTTGCAAACAAATTTGTTCATATTAGTCAAAATTATATTGAAATAAAGCAACAAAATTTCATTCCTTAAAAGCAGCTTTCAGCATATGGCACCCTGAGGTCTACAGCAATTCCATTTGTTAATCTCAAGGGGCTCTATATGCCAAATCCAGCATTAATTCTTTCTTTAGTATGAACGTTGCCAAAACTATCAGTAACTCTGATTTAATTCTACAGGTATGTAACAGAATTTGTAAACCTAGGCAATGTTTCAGCTCTTCGAACTTTCAGAGTCTTGAGAGCTCTGAAAACTATTTCTGTAATTCCAGGTAAGAAGAAACTGGTCTGAGATGGTAGGCCCCTTATATCTCCAACTTTTCTTGTGTGTTATTGTGTTTGTGTGTGAACTCCCTATTACAGATATGTGACAGAGTTTGTGGACCTGGGCAATGTCTCAGCGTTGAGAACATTCAGAGTTCTCCGAGCATTGAAAACAATTTCTGTCATTCCAGGTGAGAGCGAGGTTAAACACCGAGGCTGACTTTAAATATACTACAATAATATTGAGGTTGAAATCACACTTATAACATTAGCCTTGTTGCTTGTCATTCTTGTTTATCACATTCAAGATGCCAGATGATGTTTCAGTGCAGCTCAGTTCCTAACATTTTAGAAAATACGTACTTATTTATAAAGTCAGCCTTTGAGTTTAACAAACAATTGCATGAGATGTCTATAAAAAAATACTAGTTTTTCTCTCTCTCTCTTTTTTTTCTCTTTTGCATTTATGACATAAAGTTTTCTCTTACATTCTGAAAAAGCTTCGCTACCATGGCTTTACTAACTGATTTGGATTTTACCATTCACTACAGATCTATTTTGAAAATGGATCTCCTTTTATAAAGGAGAAAAAATTCTTATTGAACAGCATGCACATGGCATGGGATTTTTATTATTTTAAAATTCTTTTCTCCTCTAAATCATTTGCTACTTGGGGGCTAGTATAAAGAATGGTTTGAAGGGAAATAGCCTTATGAATCACAAAATCTGAAATGAAAAATAGCTCAGGTCCATCTTTAGATGTGGTGGCAGCACGAAAAACCTTCCTGCCTAGGTATTTACAATTTCATTTTGAACCTCCAGAAAACACACTGTTCATAAATGAAATCTGCTCTTCATCTATTTCCAAAACCATCTGGCTGTCCATATAGTTTTGGTGTCTAAACAGCCAAGCAATTGTTTGTGGGTAGAGAATGTGTGTGACTATTAAGAAGACGTATGGCACTCTTCCTCAGCTGACCTATCATTATCTTTCCTCAGGGTTAAAGACCATTGTGGGCGCCCTGATCCAGTCCGTGAAGAAGCTTTCTGACGTCATGATCTTGACTGTGTTCTGTCTGAGCGTGTTTGCTCTAATCGGTCTGCAGCTGTTCATGGGCAACCTGCGGAATAAATGCTTGCAATGGCCCCCAAGCAATTCTGCCTTTGAAACCAACACCATTTCCTACTTTAATGGCACAATGCATTCAAACGGGACATTTGTTAATGTAACAATGAGCACATTTAACTGGAAGGAGTACATTGAAGATGACAGTAAGAAATATTGCTACATTGTTAACCGTAGTGTTGCTGAATGAGTTCTCAGGTATCAATAGTTGAGGCTGTGGGTGTGAAGCCATCTTTGTAAATATACTTTATTATTGTCCACTTTGGAAGTAACTGAGGTAGTCTAACTCTCATTTATTCTTAATATCAGTAGGATTGATATGAAATGAAATAGTTTATTCTTTATATTAACAGGTCATTTTTACGTTTTGGATGGACAAAAAGACCCATTACTCTGTGGAAATGGCTCAGATGCAGGGTAAGGAGCAAATTTTTTTGAAAGACGTAGAACACTTTTAAAAAAAGAGAATAGGAAAAAAATATACAAAGGTAGCCTTACATTTATATAATAAAGAGTGGTGCTGCCTAGCTAGGAAGTACCATCTCTGTCGTACTGGATTGCTATCAGTTCTAAACTCACAGCCATCAAGATCATCCCTTTGGGCGAAGACCTTTTCTCCAGAATTTCAGTTAAGATGTACCTGAATTATTGCTCCAAAATGTGAAGGCTGTAAAGTCTGTCTTTTCTGTAAACCCATCAGAGCTTTTTAAAAAATACAGAGAAGGAATTACAAGATGGACACATTATGATTGGTGTAGGTATGTGTTGATGGGATGAGCATTGCTATGGCTGGGAAAGATCCAGAATTTAACACAGTTTTCAGGGTGCAAGCCCTACTGGGAAAGTGCTTTGAGAGACTTAAGTGTTCTTGAAATAGCGTGAAACCCTGTGTGCAAAGAATCCAAGGGGTAGATATATGTAAACGCATGTCCAAATCTGAGTCTGCATACTGAACAGTTCTTTTTGGTCACATTCTACAATAAGAGATATTATAATACCTTAGTCATCCTGCTAGCCTCTCACACAACATATTTTCCCAAGAGTATTGTAAATTAATTTTAAGTGAAGATAGAGAGTGAATATTTTTAGAAGCCAAGAGATAGCAATAGTAAGTGACTCTTAGACCACAGAACTTACACGGAATGTATTTTGAGTCATCCTAGAAAATGGGAAACCTGGTGTGGCCACAAAGATCTATGAGAATTATTGAAAACACATACCAGTTATAAATATGCATCTTTGGAGAAATTTCATTTCCTGATAGTTTTCCCAACCTTTCTTAGAAGACTCTAGTGAATAAGAGCATAGGTTCTAGGCTTCATGTATACCTGGGTTCAAATCCTAACTCCACCGTTTACAGACTCTTTGACCTTGGAAAAGTGTCCTAAGCTCTCTGTATCTCAGTTTATTTCTAAAATGGAGAGAGTAATATTGTCTCTCTCTTAGGGTTGTTATGGCAATTAATTAATACATAAAGCAGGTGTACTAGCACCTGGTTCATCATAAGCATTTATTGCATGTCAGCTATTATTTTTTATTATTGTGGTTAATGTAAAAGCCTAGATAAAATTTTGGATAAGATTGGTTAATGTATGCTTTAATCCTATTAAACCATAATAATCACTTCCCTTTATTGAGTACCTACCAGGGGTTAGGTAATTTACATGGTAAAACTGATAGGCACTCTATTATTCAATGTCAAATGAAATTCTAAAGAAATCTACCCAATTTCAAGACTTCCTATAAGGCTATCGTAATCAAGATAGTATGGTATTTGGGAAAGAACAGATTTATAGATCAATAAACAGAAGAGAGAGCCAAAAAATTAGACCCATACAAATATAGTCAATTACTTTTAGACAAAGAAGAAAATGCAATTCAGTGGAGACAGGAAAGTTTTTTCAACAAATGGTGCTGGAACAATTGGAGATCCACATGCAAAGAAATGAGCCTACATACAGATCTTACACCTTACAAAAAAATTAACTCAAAATAAATCAGAGACCTAAATATAAAATGCAAAACTATAAAACTTCTTTAAGAAAACGTAGGATAAAATCTACGTGACTTCAGATTTGGTGATGAGTTTTTAAATATAACACCAATAGCACAATCCATGAAAGAAAAAATTGATAAGTTGGACTTTATCAAAATTAAAAACTTCTTCTCTGCAAAGACACTGTAAAAGGAATGAAAAGGCAAGCCACAGATTGGGAGAAAATATTTGCAAAACATATCTCTGATAAAGGACTTGTATCCAAAATAGACAAAGCACTCTTAAAACTCAACAATAAGAAAACAAGTAACAATTTAAAAATGGACAACAACCTGAACACACATCTTACAAAAGAATATATACAGATGGCTAATATGGATATATAAAGATGCTAAACATCATTTGTCATATGGAATTGAAAATTTAAATAATAAGGAGTTTTCACTATAAACCTATTAGAATGTCTAAAGTCCATAAAGACTGACAAAAGCCAACTGCTGATGAGCGTGCAAAACAACAGGAACTCTCATTCGCTGCTGGTGGGAATGCAAAATAGTATAATCACTTTGGAAGACGATTTAGCAGTTTCTTACAAAATAAACAATCTTGCCATTGCTCAACTAGGTCTTTAGCCAATTAATTTGAAAATTTATGTCCACACAAAAACCTACACATGAATATTTATAGCAGCCATATTCATAATCAGAAGAAACTGGAAGCAATCAATATATCCTTCAACAAGTCAATGGATAAACTGTGGGACACTCATACAATGAAATATTATTTAGTGATAAAAAGAAATGAGCTGTCAAGCCACAAAAAGAATTGATGAATAAGGGCTCGCCTGGGAGGGTAGTGGTTAAAGTTTGGCATGCTCCGCTTTGGTGGCCTGGGTTCGCCAGTTCAGATCCCAGGTGCAGACCTACACCACTCATCAAGCCATGCTGTGGTAGTGACTCACATACAAAATAGAGGAAGATTGGCACAGGTGTTAGCTCAGGGCCAATCTTCCTCACATAAAAAAAAAAAAAGAATTGATGACCCTTAATTGCATATGTGAAAAAAAAAGCCAATCAGAAAAAGCTACATTCTGTACAATCCACTTACATGACATTCTGGAAAAGATAAATAACAGAGATGATAAAAAGATCAGTGTTTTCCAGTGGTTCAGGGCATGCGGTTGACTAGATGAAGCACAGGGGATTTTTTAGGGTGGAGAAACTATTCTGCATGTTTCTGTAATGGTGAACATTAAGCATTTGTCAAATCTCATAGATCTTTACAGCACAGAGAGAGAATAGTGTATGCAAATTTTTAAAAACTCATTTGTGAAATTGGTGGATGCTAGGTTAAAATATAGAATGTGACAAAAGTATCTAAATGTATTTAAAATTTATAAAATAATCTCACTGAAGGAGGTGTGGGAATAGCTGCCAATCTAAGTAACTTTGGAAACGAGTGGAGTCTGTAAGACTAAAGGCAAAAGGAACTGTGTTCTAGTTGATAAAGGTGTTTCCCATGGCAGGATGGATTAACAATCCTGAAACAACCTTGCATGTATACTGGTGTTGAGTAATTAAGTATATGGGTGGCAGATGGCAGACACCCAGTAACTCACTTCGGGAGTGAGAGGTTGCAGATAAGCAAAGAGAAGAGTCTAGAATGATCGTGTGGTAATGAATTAGAGTTGGAGACATGAGTATGAGCTCAGGTTTAGCTTAACCTAGGCTTAGATATTTATGTATAGAAACATATGTATTGTATTAGAAACCAAGATCTGATATATCTGTTCATATATCAGTTCTGTCACCTGAAAGCCTAGAAGCAATGACACCACCTTAGCAACAAACACAGTGAGCACCCAGAGCTTGGTTTCTAATACCATTCTCCAGGAAAAGAACAAGCGTGCCTTGGAGAAATGGCTGATTCTAGGACTAGGGCAGGAGATATAAAAGATGAACCTGGAGCATCGTGTAGTGCCAGAAAGTAAGAAAATGCTAAAAAGCAAAACAAAGCAAAACATACATATAGCCATGGGGTTGTGTCAAAGATATACAAGAGTCAACTTAAAAAGTTTCCAATGGCCAAAACTGGAATAATTTGAGCAACAAAATAAATAAAATATAATTGGATTATAATTCAAATTAGAAAATCAATATCCATGAGTACATACTCATATAAATAAATGATTGAATAAATGGATAGATAGATAAGTAGATAGATAAATGAGAGATAATAGACAAATCTCTCATGCAGGAGAATTACGAATAATTTATGTACATGCTCTGCTCTTAAGAAGGTGGATTATAACTCCCCACTCCTTGTGTGTGGGCTGGACATAGTAACTTTATTCCAAAGGGTTCAGTATGGAAAAAGAAGGAAAAAAAGACAAATTTACAGCAGATAAACCTGACAAGCACTATAAATCAGGTGACAAAAGTTAGTGTCAACAGTGATAAGCCACATTGAGGTACGTACTGTACCCTTGATAGGATGTGATGGCAATGGTGCTTTACCTCTGTGGTCTTCCTCCCCAAAATCCATTACTCCAATCTAATCATGGGAAAAACATCAGACAAATCCCATTTGAAGGACATTCTTCAAAACACCTGACCAGTACTACTCAAAACTGTCAAGGTCATCAAAAAAGGAAAGTCTGAGAAACTGTCACAGTGAAGAGGAGTCTAAAGAGACGTGATGACTAAACGTAACATGGTGTCCTGGATGGCATCCTGGAACAGAAAAAGGATATGGGGGTAAAAACTGAGGAAATCCGAATAAAATATGGACTTTGCTTAATAACAATGTATCAATATTGATTGAAATGTACCATACCAATATAAGATGTTAATAATAGGGGAAACTGGGCATGTCTGTACTCTCTGCAATTTTTCGGTAAATCTAAAATTGTTCTAAAATATAAATTTTATTTGAGAAAATTCTACAGAAGTAGCTATGGCAGTACCTCATTACGTGGTTCCTTATCCTTTGGCTGTTTTCTGGTTTTTCTTTTTTAATCATTGATTCTTGCCACTTTGTAAAGAGCAGCATATTGATGGTGTCGGAGGCAGAAGTGTGTGGTTGCTGCCTCTCTGCCATTCTAAATGTCTATAAATCTGATTCCTTTGCACCTAAGTTTTCTATTGGTTTTCCTAATAAATTTCATCTGATAATAGTCTCACTGTGAGCAATTACCTAAAGTGCTCTGGAAATGAAGGCAAGAAAATTCATGACAGCAACTCTGGGTTTTGACAATTCCCATAAATCAAGATTGATTGAAATAGCTATAATTGCTATGCTGACCCCAGCTCCATTTCTCTGTTTTATAGCCAGTGTCCAGAAGGATACATCTGTGTGAAGGCTGGTAGAAACCCCAACTATGGCTACACGAGCTTTGACACCTTTAGCTGGGCTTTCTTGTCTCTATTTCGACTCATGACTCAAGACTACTGGGAGAACCTTTACCAGTTGGTGAGTGTCTGAGTCCGTTTGATCTGCTACAACAAAATACCACAGACTGGGTAGCTTATAAATAACAGAGATTTACTGCTTACAGTTCTGGAGGCTGGGAAGTCCAAGATCAAGACACTAACTTGGTCGAGTTCTGGCAAGAGCCCTCTCGCTGGTTCATAAGCTAATAACTTGTTGCTGTATTGTCACCTGGTGGAGGGGGTTAGAGATCTCTCTGGAGGCTATTTTTATAAGGCACTAATCCCATTATTAAGGGCTCCACCCTCATGACCTAAGTACCTTCCAAAGGCCTCGCCTTCTAAAGCCATCACATTGGGCATTAGAATTTCAACATATGAATTTTAGGACACAAGCATTCAGACCACAGCAGTAAGGGTCAAATTAACATGCACGGGATTTAATGTTATGAGCACATCTGGAATGAAGCAAGTAAGGATACTTGCTTATAACAGTCTAGAATACACAGGAGGGTCCAGTATAAAACGCTTGTGTCTAGGATCCCAATTGTTCATTCAGCCAGTACATGTATATTGAGAGCTGCTTTATGAAAGACACTTTGTTAGGGACTATGGAGAATGAAAGGATGTTCATGATTTTGAGTTTACAATCTAGTTGTGAATAGAAAAAGAACATGTGAAAAGATTTTAAAAATAAATTATATAAAAATTTCAAATTAAGCTTATAGTTAATTGGGGCTAGAAGAGGAGGGAAGAAAGATCCTATCTCTAGATGGTGTGGAAAGTCGGCTTCCGTGGAAGTGGAACTGCTTTGGAGGAATTAGTGTTCTCATTTGTAACATTGCCCAGTGTTGTGGACTCTAAGAAAAGTGCTTTAATAGGGTTCATATGGATATCCAATATATACTAATTTGAAATGTGTGTGTTTATATCAAATGACACTACAGTCAAGCCTCGGATAATTTAATTTACTATTTGTGTGTGTGTGTGTGTGTGTCTATGTGTGTGCATTTTAACACCAAAAAAATCTTGGTCAAAATACATTGGATGCTAAAAAGCATTCATCTCCCAGCTATCTACTTATGGTAATCAGATCTTTATTTGGGAACAATATATAAAATCCTGATGAAATTACCCCTTTTTTCCCTAGACATTACGTGCAGCTGGAAAAACATACATGATATTTTTTGTCCTGGTGATTTTCTTGGGCTCTTTTTATTTGGTGAATTTGATCCTGGCTGTGGTGGCCATGGCTTATGAGGAACAGAATCAGGCCACCCTGGAAGAGGCAGAACAGAAAGAGGCCGAATTTCAGCAGATGCTCGAACAGCTCAAAAAGCAACAGGAAGAAGCTCAGGTACTGAGAAAAAAAAATAAGCAAAACTTTATTATTATTATTATTGATCCTTATTTGAGAACATAGTTGCATTACATAGAAACAGTTTGATTCTTTTGCATCTTCAAACCTTTGAAGATCCGTTAGGTAGAACGAGAGCAACGTTTAGTCTCAGGCTAACTATTCCCTCCTACTGAGTGAAGATTCTTCCGAATATTCTATCCAATACCCCATCCATGCACTGTCTTCAAAACCATTGTTACATGTATTTTGTCTGCTTTGTTGGTTATTTCAGGCAGGAGAGCAAATCTTATCCCTGTTAGTATACCTTGGCCAGAAGTGGAAGTCCAAATAACTTTCATACATTGTGACTTTTGATCCACGGTGATTTTTTTTTTCTGATGAATGGTTCCATTTATTTGAAGCATTATTTGGATGATAATGTATCCTTAAAATTTTTAGGTTCAAAATTTAAATTTTTAACAATTCTGAAAGATGAGTTACTCTGAAGATACACACCATATAGCAGTAGGTCCTTTTCTGAGGCATTTTTGGGTGAGATATGGATCTGACAATGAATTGCTGAGCTGGTTACCCAGCCCAACCATATACTTGGCATTAAACATGCTGGTTTTGCTATTTTCATCCTGCCATTGGGTACAGAGTAATAAGATGGTTGAATTTTATTGATTTTTATAAAGAAAGCTATTAATAAATTTGGTGATACTTGAAAATCTTATAAAATATACCTCATGCTTGCCAGAAAGCTCTACTATATTTCAAATATTTAAGAGTTTATTTCAGGTCGCTATAAATAAAACATTTGTAAGAAAATGAAATAAAGTAGCTATTTACAGAGAAAAGAATTTCTTTATTTCAAAGTTTTAAATAAATGTTATAGGAAATACATATGGGGATATATATAGGAAATGTTTTATGGGTTCTGTATAATTGTAATTTAAAGTATTGGATTATTCTATTATCATTTATAAAAATAGACAGAGCAATGGGATTGAAAATGCTACACAGACACACAGAACAGGAGTAAGAATGTATTCTGAAATTCAGCCTCTTTAGGGTAAAATATGGCATCAATTAAAAGAGTATAATCTTTTTAATTTAAAAATAAAAGTGCGCTATGTCTAATAGAAGTTTAAAGAACCTAATTATCTACATCCTAATTAGGTCAGCTAAAAAATGTCAGTTCTTTTCACTTTAAAAAAGTCAGTTATTGGATTCCAGTGATCAAATCATGATTTGACTCAGCTTTAGCTTCATTCACACAAAAATGTAAATTGATCTCAGGATAACCATCCCAGTGTTTTACTACTGACTGGGAGGACACAGTACCGAACCACGTTTAGTTCCTTATTGACAACACAGGTAACATTGACCAGCAAACAGACAATGTTGAAGCAAAGGAGGGGGTTGGAGGCAGAGAAAGAGCGGGGGCCTTAGCCCACCCATAAGGTCACTGGTGCTCCAGTGTAATTTGAGTCTTGCTAACCACCTGCGATTCTTCACAAGTTATCATCTAGTGGACGGCTTCATGAAGCCTGGCATCACTTCCATTTTTATTTAATATGCATTGAGGGACCTCCTAGTGCTAGTCATTGATTAGACATGAAAAAAATGACGTATTCAGTTCAGTGGACTCACAAATCAAGCGCAACTTTAAAAGATGGTGAAAGACAAACCTGACAAAGAAACAAATGTTTTGTCCTAGATCATCATAACCGTGTTTGGCATTTAATTTGTGATCTTTAAATGTTTAATAGTGCCCAGTGTAGTACATCCCATAGCAGTATATATTGGTCTGATAGAAAGTTTAAGAGTAAGCTTTGGGACAAAATTAGGAATAGTGGCGTTTCAGAGATCCAATAAAATTAGGGGTAGAATCTAAACAGATATAGTTAATGTCTTGTGGTTTGAATAGGATTTTGAAACTGGATTTTATGTTTAAAATAAAGTATAATCACAAGTAGTCATGTGGTTCTATTTTTTAAGGATACACAGATACAATGAGTTATAGAACGTATTTTGAATCACACAGAAATGTTATAAGAAGAAGAAAATGTTATTCCTTGTGTAAGTATTAAGCACATATTTGTTATTTGTTACAAGAGGAATTCAGCAAGCTGGTTGTGAAGGTAACACAGTCTAAGTAAGCAGGACGTTGGCCATGTCACAGAACCGTGTATAAACAGGTACACAGACATGGGAGGTGACAGGAAACATCTGCCTTTAAGGGAATGGGCAAATCAATGGAAGTGGAACAAGTGACAGATTTGAGTTGATGAGTGACGCAGAAAATGTGTTGTGTCGGAGGTTACCATTGTTGCCTTAGAAATCTGTTTTGGTTTTGAGTTATTCGAACTGTTACCCAGAATAGGTAGGGAAATCATGGCTTATGCAAAACAAATTCCGGAAGTGATTTAAATGAACCTGAGTTTCAGTATTATGGCAAGGGAATGTTACCACCACTTCCTTTGTTTCTAATGACAAACAAGTCAATACATGATTGGCACTGTGTGTTGCGTGTTTTTGTCTATACAAAGTGGAAAGGAGAATTGAGGACTTTATTTGGATAAAAAAGAATGTATGTCTACTCATTCTTTCAACAAGTAGTATCTCCCATGTATCAAGCACTATGAAACTATATTTAACTTGCTACAGATAAGTACTTCATTTATTCACTCTATTTTATACATATTTATATTATTAAACTTATTCATATTTATAAAGGGCCCTTAATATTTCTCATCTTTCATCATCGGTGATATGAGAAGTGATAATAATGATCAAGAATTCAATAAAAAATCTGGCTATCTGACTATATGCAATCTATAAATATCCAAATTCTGAATTAATGTTTCATTTAAATGCTAGGCATTGTCTTATATGGAGTCTTAGGTCTGGGTTTCCTTTATGAATATAGCATTCAATATAAACAAATATCAGTGTTACATTTTATGTATTGCTTACCCAAACACATATATTTAGTACTATATGTAGCGCTATGGTTCCCGTCCCTGGAGTCAGGTTTATCCTAGAGAATTTGCATCACAGCACCTTTAGTTTTAAACCTTTTTTTTCAAAATTTTAGTTGAGATGAGATTCAGAAATGAAAACTACTTAGGAGGGTTTGCTTCTCTTCAGGAAGGAAGAAAAGTAAAGCACAACGTGCTGTCAAAGCATTATAAATGGGTTTTACCTTCATGCTTTCCTAAAATATGCTCCTATTATATAGACCACTCTGACACACAGTCTTTTATGACATCTTGAAAAGTCAAGCCTAAGCCTGTCTTGTTCTTCCCCCACCCCAAACCTGGTGTCTGAGACAATGGACAGCGTGATGCCTTTTTCCATCTTTATTCACCAAACATTTACTGAAACCTTTTTATGTCAGTTGCAGCCTAGGGAAGGTGCACAAAAACATATTCCTATCTAGGTGATGGTCTAGTGGAGAAAATAGAGAAAATGGTAGATAAATTGGAGTTGTTTGCATTCAGTAATGACATATGTAAAGAGTTGAATCATTCTCTTCATAATTTAATCATTTCCATTTCTGTAATGATGTTTAAAAACAGGAGTATACATAATGAGAACTCAGCCTTGATATGCACTATATTGTTGTTTCATATCCTCTCTAGTCGTGGTTAGATCATTTCCAGTCTAAAAATACTATTCATGTAAATGAAAATACAAAACATTCCCCATGTTTCACCTCAGACGTGGCTGTGTTTCTGTAATAGGCACAGAAATTCAAAATGCTTATGTATACTTAGTGCTGAAATATGGAGAGAAAATATTTGAAGTTCTCACAATCCCTTGAATGATTATTTTGGTATTTATTGATTGATATGTTAATCATTTGTTATTATTTTTAGTAATAATACATAATTTATAAGCATTTAAAAATTTAAAACTAAAAGTGCTATGTAATAAATTAATCATGTTAATAGCTGGGATTAACGTGACCCCAGGGATGTGAACTATAGTGCTAAATTTAATTCAAATGAAGGAAGAGGGTAAACGAGCCAGTACATTCCCACTACTTCCATCTAGAGGTAAAATAGAAGACACTTGAAATGCTGTGAGTTCACAAAAAAAAGGAAAGAAAAAGTCTTTTGTCCTAGATTTAGAGGGAAAAAATATGCCACTCACTTGTTCGCAATCACATATGAGAGGAACACGCCTATGGATGGAACTGGAATAGTAATCAGAACAGCAGCCACTACCAAGAGAACATCTGCTTTTAAAGTATAGAAGATCAGAGAACAGTTGTCTTCTGAAATGAAGTTAATCTCAACAGAGTTAAAAAAAAAACACTCTCCAGGAGATGTGCCAAACCACACTCTTCTTGCCTTAGTGCATAGGCTCGCATACTGCGTTATGCAATTTAAAATTGTCATTATTAAGTAAACAGTCTTGTAGTAAAACACAATGAAATGATCAGAAGATGTAATTTTCACACATAGTTAATATCTTAAATGACAGCCTTTACACCCTAGTCAACGGTTTTCAAAGTTCCATGTTCTAAACAGTGCCTGGCTTTGTTTTCAACAGGCAGTTGCAGCAGCCTCAGCCGCTTCGAGAGATTTCAGTGGAATCGGAGGGTTAGGAGAGCTTTTGGAAAGTTCTTCAGAAGCATCAAAGTTAAGCTCCAAAAGTGCTAAGGAGTGGAGGAACCGAAGGAAGAAAAGAAGGCAGAGGGAGCATCTTGAAGGAGGCAACAGAGGAGAGGCAGACAGGTTTCCCAAATCTGAATCTGAAGACAGTGTCAAAAGAAGAAGCTTCCTCTTCTCCATGGATGGAAACCGACTGACTAGTGACAAGAAATTCTACTCTCCTCATCAGGTACAGTTTTCCACGACGTGCTCCAGTTTGTTTTGTCACAGCTATTGCTTTGTAACCGCTGTGTTTTGTTTTGGTATATTTCTGTAAGACCTGATTTTAATGAGGGACAGGGAACTAATATTTAATATAATTATTTAAATTTGTATCATAAATTTTTGTCTTTAAAAGGAACTTTTATCAAACCATTAGTAACTTTTAATGTAAGGTATCAGCTTTAAACATTGCACTATTGTGAGAGCACATTTCTTAACCTGCTTTTTTTTCATGGGGGTGGGGAGGGGGTGAAAGCTGTGCAACTTTTCTCTTCAGTGAGACGGTTTTGCAATCTCTTGATTACATTTTCCATTCTGAGACCTCAAATGATCTTATTTTCTTTGCATATGGATTTCTGCTTTTATTGTCTGAGTTTGAGACTGCAACATATGTATGGATTTTGAAAAGAAATATCTCTGGATTTTGCCTTTATCTTTTGATATGAGAACTCTACTGTCTTAGTCTCCATATGCTGATATGGTGTCACACTATGATACTTTAGAATGAAATTATGACCTAAATGCTCTTTAAGAGAACTAAACGCAAAACAATCTATTTCTGCTCTGACTTAATGCCAACTACCCAATTCTTCAGCATATTTACAAGTCAAAGAGGGAAAATAGTTTCAACTCTTTGCCAAATTTTATTGATTGCACAATGTGAAGAGCAAATAGTTATGAAATCTATGATAAGTACAGCATGGCTTTGAACACTATTTGGTTCCATTAGAATTTGATGTGCTATGAATTATTAACTCTGCTAATCATATTAATCTGAGGCAGAATTATACTCTAAAGATAATGCTTTGAGACATTCTATATAATTAAAGCAAAAAACTGTACATCAACCAAGGGGTATGATATCTTTCTTATAAAGAACAAAAACTGTAAAAAAAATTAGAGTGATAAACACAACATTCAGTATAGTATTTAGCTCTTGGCTGGAAGGAAAGGGCATGTGTAAGTTATCAATGGGTATTTATTTTATAACTTATATTGAATATCCAAATAAAAATTTTTAAAAGAAATTCTATATTAATAACTTAAAAGTTGAATTCTAATGTTAGAACAAAACAGATATGTACACACAAAAGGTTGTAAGATAAAAACCATTTTCCTACAGATAATGCCAGTATCAAGAGATCCAACTACTATTTTGCATAATACGAATATAAAGTATAGTATTAAATCAGTATAACACTTTTGGGATTAACCTGAAGCTCTGTGGAGCAAATTAGTCTCTTAGCCCAGATTTTTTTGGCTTAAACTGTCATCCTTGATATTTTAGTATTATTCAGGCTATTAGGAATCACCAGGATTAGGAGTATTTGACACGATAGCACAATGATTGATGTCACAAAAGCTTTTATTCTTATCTCAACTCCAAATTAGTTCTGTGACCTTGGTCGAGTCACTTGTACTTTGTAAGATTTCTGTAAAATGGGGCAATAATGTCTACCTTAAAGAGTCATGGGGAAGTAAACAATATAAAGAAAACTTATGTGACAAATAGTAAAGCTCTTCTTAAGTTAAAATTGGTGATTGAACTCCAAATGAGAGAAACTGAAAACTTGAGTAGTTTCAATTACTCACAAATGCATATGCATAGTAGCAACATTTACATGAACATATTTACGTGTTTTTGAAAACAGTATTATTTCCATCATTGTTTCATCACTGTGCTCAAATAAAGACTCACAGATTAGTTCATTTGCCCAATGAACAAATATTTATTGGCTACCTACTGTGGGGCAGAAATAGTTCTAGATGCTGAAAATTCCTCAGTGAACAAAAAAGATACAATTCACTGACCTCATGGAACTTTATACTAAAGGAGGAGACAGACAATAAACAAGATTAATAAGTTATGGACAGTGTTAGAAGGTGATAAGTGCCATGAGAAAAAAATGAAGCAGGAAAAGGGGGTCAGGAGCACGGACTGGAGGTAAAAGTTTTAAAGAGGGTGGTTTGGGAAGACCTCACCATAAAGGAGACATTTCAGCAAAGATTTAGAGGCAGCGAGGGAAGAGGCTGTCTCCCGGGAAAGCACTACAGACTCATGGAAGAGCAAGTGTAAGGGGCTGACGCGGCAGCGTGCCTGGAACGCTCCAGGAGGAGCTGGGAGGGAGAGTGAACCACGGAGAGGCAGTAACACAGGGAAGTTAACTGACAGCCAGACTTTAAATACTAAAAACAGAATCAATATATACATATGTTATATGCAGTTCATTCTATATTTGTAGATAGTGAGTTGGCAAGATGGTAAATAAGTGGGTGGGTAGATAGATGGTAGATAATTCAAAAGTAAAAGAAATAACCTAACATTGATATTTACACATCCCAGTAAAAATAGGCAGAAAGCTTTAACATAACTCACAAGCAAAAATATACCAGAAGTCAGGGGCTGGCCTGGTGGGGTAGTGGTTAAGTTTGGGCACTCGGCTTCAGTGGCCCAGGGTTCACAGGGTTGGAATCCAGGCGCAGACCTACACACCACTCATCAAGCTGTGCTGTGGCAGTGTCCCACATACAAGAGAGGAAGACTGGCACAAATGTTAGCTCAGGGTCAATCTTCCTCACCATAAAAAAATATATATACCAGAAGCAGTTTACAATTTCTGGCTGTGTAAAGAAAGAAGAGCTCTCTCTGATAGGAATAGAGAGCCAGTGAAGTTAGTGGGGACAGGAAGCATATGATGAACAGGACATACAGTTCAAAACAAATAGATCTTTTGTAAATATCAAGGCAGAGAAGCCAAAATTATGGGTACCCTGCCCTCTACTAACATAAATTTTAAATGATGTTATTTCACATTTATTGCATTATTTTATTTTTAAATAAACCATACACATTCGTAGTACAAAATGAAAAGGTATTTAGAGGTGTACAATGGAAAGTGAATCCTCCCAGAGATTTTATCTATATTGTTTGGAAACACTGAGACAGTTTATTTTAAACTAGAAGATTCATAGCTAGAACCAAGTGTAGTTGTTGACTTATTGGAGACATTGATAAGGTACATACATGTAACTCACTTCACATATTTCTCGTAGAACATCAAATTCCTTGTATCGTTGTCCATCTTGGCTTTTCCTAATCCACTTCAAGTTCAACCCTTATTGCAGGATTGTGTTTTACAGACCTAATTTTGTCTGTTTGCCCTTTTTTTAATTGAAAATTAAGAAAAGAGTGTTCATATTTACCTTCTTGGAACAAGGCGAACAAAAAAGATACCTGGGGTTTGTGTTTTGGCGTGACTCAGGCAAAGAACAATGGCCTTTTGGTCCTTAAAGCATCACAGCTTGTTTTCCCTGAGAAAAGGCTGCCACAGCTGTGGGTATTCCCTCCACTCTGCCGCATATTCGACTGTGTTATTTTTGGTTTATTTTCTCTGAATACTATTTTTGTTATCTTCCTTTTCAGTCTCTGTTGCCTTGAATGCTGTGCTTACACCCATTATTATACTTTCCAAAGAGTGAATAGAAGTTTCAAATAAACTCAAAGATCTGGAACGCCTTTGAAAACACCCCAACATCAAAACATGCAAATTAAAGGCATGTACCAGATACATGATGGATGTACACACGTACCACATACTCCCAACAAATACCATGCAGACAGACTGCAGTTTCCAAAGAGCCTCTGAACATTGGTAGAGTAAGATGATTGCGTTGAACCATCCTAGGGATTAATGTAAAACAGAGTTAGGATTCCTCTGAGTGTAGGCTGAAGTCCATCAGCATTAGAATCACCTCAAACGTTTGTTGCATGTTCAGATTCCAGAGGCCAACTCCCTGCTTACTGAATCCCAATTCCAAAAAAGCTGGGACCTAAAAACACACACTGAAGTTTCAAACTACAAGTCTGAACATAACCAATATTATATTGATCAATTAAGTCTGAGGAGATTAAAAACATTAACATTATTACTTGGGGCTGAATTAATCTCTTCACAAAGTCTAATTTCTTGATCACTTTGACGGCTGGTAAATCAGTCTACTTACTCTGGGACATTGGGTAGCCAGACCTGCTGCATGAACTGAGCATCACAGACACAGTCTCGGGTTGGACAAGCTGGAGAGCCAATAGTTCCTGTGAATAGGCTAATCAAATCCAAAGGAATGGCACTTTTCTAGTGAATACCATCTTTCCAGGACATCACTGAGACGGAGGGCAACAAAGATTATTCTGGTGCTTTGCAGTCTGGGAAAAGACAGAAAAATAAAGCTAAAAATGGGGCCTAAGAACATGTCCTAATTAGGCAGAGGGACCAAAAGTAAATTTGATAAAGACTGTCTTTCCTAGGTTTTATTCCACTAAAATGATTTTATTTGGTTTTACATCAAAGCTTGAAGGAAGACAGAGAAGGCCCAGGCATGTTTGCTGCGGTCGTATGGACATGTATGTATGTGTATGTAGGTCCATGTATTGCCCTGGCTAGGAAGAGATGGAGGAGAGGTCATGGGAGATGAAGCAGGGGCAGAAACCGGGAATGTCATTGTTAGTGATGAGGGAAGTAAACAAAAATTCTGCAGACTGAGTAGAGATGTTTTTGAAAAATATCACCAAGGCTAGAATAAACAGAATGATTTGGTGCTGCTGGTTTAAAACCCATCTAAAAGGTGAAAGAAGGGACGTCATGCTAAATCCTCATTTGCCAGCACGAGAAACTGTTTATGTGATATATTTGTGAATATATATAATAAAAAAAGTTTTTGAATCGTCCAGTTCCTTTTAATAAAATTAAAGTGAGATCAGAAGGCTAAGCTGGCTTTTACATGACCCTCTGTGGTAAAGTCATGCATATATATGTCTTGCTTTTTTTTTTTTTTTTTAAAGATTTTATTTTTTTCCTTTTTCTCCCCAAAGCCCCCCCGGTACATAGTTGTGTATTCTTCGTTGTGGGTTCTTCTAGTTGTGGCATGTGGGACGCTGCCTCAGCGTGGTCTGATGAGCAGTGCCATGTCCGTGCCCAGGATTCGAACTAACGAAACACCGGGCCGCCTACAGCGGAGCGCGCGAACTTAACCACTCGGCCACGGGGCCAGCCCCTATATGTCTTGCTTTTTAAAGCTAGTGCTAAATTTTAAATAAGAATAGTAATTTATATAGCAGTTTAAGAATTATCGCTATTGTGTTTGTTATGACATATACATTCTCTCAAATAAGGTGAGTCATTCGTAGACATTTGGAAAATTGTTAGCAAATTTGAAAAGGCAGCATCATAGGTAAGTTTCGTGACTTTTATTCCCACATGGATAGAGACAAACAGGTCCAGAAAAAGAGTAAACTAATTTCTTTTAGAATCTGAAAGAAGAGAATGGAGAGATAATGGTTTTGTTTTTAAATCATTATCCAGAAATATTTTACTTCTGGATTTGTACCAAACAAAAAAATTGTTAAAATATTTGTACCAAATATTTCAAATTTGAGGCAACAGTCTCACTTGAGTCAGAACTTATTTTCCAAGTTGCGTGCCCTTCAGATCATGGCATTTAGTAGTGACAGCCGCCTACCAGTTGCTTAACCACCACTTCCACCAAAAAGAATAATTTATCCTCTCCAGCATCGGGTTCCACACCTCTAACAAAATTGTGATAACAAAATACACTTCACAATACTAGAATGAAGATTAAATGAAGTCATTGTGCACTTAGTAAATTGCAAAGCAGGTTTCTTAATCAGAAAAACACTATTTTAATTTGCGTTGTGGTCTTTAATAAAAATACCAAAATATATGTGTTCTCTTTAAGCTTTATTACCTGTGTTTAAAAGCAAAACTATTCTAACCCAAAAGAAAATAGATTCTGCCATATTAAGACTTTTATGAAATAATTGTCCAATCCCTTTCTTCCTTGCTCTTTCCTCAGTCTCTGTTAAGTATCCGTGGCTCCCTGTTTTCCCCACGACGCAATAGCAAAACAAGCATTTTCAGCTTCAGAGGTCGGGCAAAGGATGTTGGTTCTGAAAATGACTTTGCTGATGATGAGCACAGTACATTTGAAGACAGCGAGAGCAGGAGAGACTCACTGTTTGTGCCACACAGACATGGAGAGCGACGCAACAGTAACGTTAGTCAGGCCAGTATGTCATCCAGGATGGTGCCAGGGCTTCCAGCAAATGGGAAGATGCACAGCACTGTGGATTGCAATGGTGTGGTTTCCTTGGTGGGTGGACCCTCAGCTCTAACCTCACCTTCTGGACATCTTCTGCCAGAGGTGGTAGTAGATAATAAGTTAGCTGCTACTGACGTTTTACACCAATTTGAAATAATCAAGGCCTGGGCAGTTTAGCCTGTTAGACCATCCTGCTTCCCCAAGATGAAAGTCCTTAAAAATAATATATGATTTATTAAATGGAAAACAATGGAATCTTCAGAACCAATTGAATTGTATGGGATCATTAACTTTCAGATGCTTTAGATTAAAAGAGCCCGGTTTGTAGAATCTGGGATGAAACACAAATTCTACAAATTCTGTAGACCTACCAACACAAAATAATGGGCACTTTGATGGCCAAATTGTTATTATAGATATATATTCACCCAGAATTGTATAATTATCCGTTCAGATTCTGGAAATCTCATATACTTAAAATTAAACCTTGAAATGACCAATATGTTGATAATGGGCAGTTTTCATATAGCTGTCAATATTACAGTAACTCTAAAATGTTTTGATGTCTATTAAAATGACTCTAAATTGTTTGGATTTCTTATAGGATAGCATATAGAAGTAATTTAAAAAATCTCAGGAAAGCACACACATTTCATTGTACATCTGTGTTTGTGCATGAAAAAAATTGGCCCATATATGTCAATATTGTCAATATAGCCTCAAAGAAAATAATTCAACCTTGGGACTATAAAATACTATTATTTGTTTGGGGGAAAGATTGATGTGATTATTAACCATTGAGAAAAGCTGAAAAATAATTTGCATTTGATTGAAATGAAAAAAATATACGACTTTAGCATGCTTATGAAAATTTTCCTTGAAAATTCCAACAGGCTAACTAAAATATTTCTGCAACATAATTGCCCTATGTGATTGCATCCTGCAGGTGAATTCTTGTTAAAGAGTATCACCTTTGATAATTTTTTTAAAAAGTGTTTATAGCTTAATAATAAATTCAGTGTTTTATTATTACTTGAAAATTATTACCTGAAAAAATTGCATGTAGCATGATTTGCCAAAGAAATGCTATGTGGTGTTGTATTATTCATTGAAAAGGGTGGTTTGAGCCATCAGTATTTGGTTTGCAGGGCACCACCACTGAAACAGAAATCAGAAAGAGAAGGCTAAGTTCTTACCAGATTTCAATGGAGATGCTGGAAGATTCCTCTGGAAGGCAAAGAGCTGTGAGCATAGCCAGCATTCTGACTAACACAATGGAGGGTAAGAAGTAGACCATGGGATAGCCAGCTTTCTATGGCTATGTGCTTTGTGGAACTATTCTTTCTTCTGATAAAATTTCCAAGTCAATTACCCAAGATCAGAACTGTATAATAGACCTAGGTAGATGGTATGTGGAATACATTCTTATCACATTGATTATAAAAACTAATATTGTCTTTATTTCTTTTTGACTTGGGTCCTTATCTTGTTTGCAAGTGTGATATGTCACCACTTGATATTTGATATCAGTGAGGATTTATCCTTATATTACATTATCCTTAAGCAATTAAAGTAAATACTTCCCTTGTTTAAGTCTTAGTATGTAGAAGCAGAAGAAAACATCGCTTTCAAGCTTTGGTCTGTTCCCAGGCATGGAAGGGGTGATGGGGTTGGGAGAGGCTTATGAATGAGTTGGATAAATCCAAACCTGTGCTCCACTTCAACAGGGACCCTAAAAAAGATCTCTCCTCCATCTTCCACATATATAGAAACCAATACATTCCTCCAAAGGACAGCTGACACAAATGTTTGTTGATTTTGACACAGGAATGGGCAGCAACTATAACTCCCTTCTTGACTCAATAAACTCCACTTCTTGAAGTTTGGTACTGCATCAGTGCTGCAATTTTATAAGTCAGTTATATAAGTCATATCTTATGTATATTCTTTAGAAAACATCAATTACTATTTGTATCATGTCCTATTTGTGTATTTGAGATCTGAACAGTCACATAATAATTACTTTATAACAGGATTCATTAAAATTAAATTAAATTACAATTTCTAGTAACTTTTTTATATATTAGGCTAAAATTCTGAAAGATATGAGTAAATATGAATAGCAGAAGTAGATTCAGGCCTGAATCTATACCAAAAAGAAGAACATAATTACATTTTCATTGTATGAGAGATCAATGCTGATGAGGAGACAATGAGAGGAGAGAATGGGTCATACATATTAATAAGGATCACAGTTTTAGACAGTGTTCTTTAAAAGGTACTTTCAAAAGAAACAATAATTGATATATTTAATATTTGTGTAAAGCTTATTTAAAAATTCTGTTTTGATAAAATGAATATAGAAATTTGATCAATTATTATCTGGTTATTAAATAATGAACTTAGTTTGAAGCAAGATATTAAATTCAAAGTGTTTATTTTCTGTATTTAATTAAAGGAGAAAGAAAGTCTATTTACATGACCTTTTTAATGAACATTTTGTGACAATATTGAACAAGATTGTCCTCTCAAGTTTGTTAAGCTAATATGAACTTCCATCCTCAAGTAGGAGCATCAGTTTTATTAAATAATCTATAGCAATAATAATTCCTTTTTATTGTTATTTACTATTCTTCCTCTTTATTGTTCCCCCAGAACTTGAAGAATCTAGACAGAAATGTCCACCATGCTGGTATAGATTTGCCAATATGTTCTTGATCTGGGACTGCTGTGATGCATGGTTGAAAGTAAAGCATCTTGTGAATTTAATTGTTATGGATCCATTCGTTGATCTCGCCATCACTATTTGCATTGTCTTAAATACCCTCTTTATGGCCATGGAGCACTACCCAATGACTGGTCAATTTAGTAGTGTGTTGACTGTAGGAAACCTGGTAAGTTCATTTGAAGTTTGCTTATTTCCTTTGGCAGGGATGGGGAAGATAGACCAAAGAAGAATTGTGTCTGTGCTATGTTGAACCCCAAAACTACATCATCTTTCTTCATAGGAAGAAACGTCTAAAAGAATGTTACAGGGAATCTCAGTAATAAGGTCTAAAATTCAGCTGGTATGGATGTTGGCTGTTTAGACCAATGTCTGTGCTGATTGATCATGGCGTCTTACCAGTTGTAAACGCGTTAAAATCTTTACTGTCATTCTTGTGGGAAATAAAGTCCAGAGAAACTGTGAGACCTAATTCTGGCTCCACAAACATGCACTTTTAAGACACACAGCCACTGAAACCATGTCCACTGAAGGAAATAGGCAAAGATTGATTTCTGTACAAAAGAGGCCACGGTTGTTTCAAACTGAATCACCTAATAAAATGCTTAAGTAGTATTCACACAGGAGAAGAAATAGTTGGTAAAAACACATTTGTAATTTAGCCACACTTTTGGTTCAAATTACTAGAGCAGGCATCTGTGTATGTGTGTGCTGACATGTACATTTCTTCCTAAATCTACATGAAGAAATTGAAATGAATGAACAAATAATAAAGGGATTTATATAGTTTATTAATCAAGACTGTCCTTTTGGGTACAAGGCAGAAACAAACTCAAACTAGCTTCAAAGCTAAAAAAAAAAACAAAGGCTGACTTGTGGAATGGAAAGATGAACTACCAAACCATGTAAATGGTAATTTTTCAGTTGGGTTTCAGGAAACGCTTTAACCAAGCATTTAGATGTAGCCCAAACGTTCACCGCATCTTTTGTCTCTAGGTCAGGAAACATGCTCACTGGTTTTACATCTTGTAACCTCTGTACTGCAGAAGGACTGGATCTCTTTTTCAGTTGCAGTTCAAAGACTCTCATGATAAAGTGTGTTTGGTATAGCTAGAGTCAGGTGCTCACCTCTGGTTTAATCAGTCTTGGCAGAGGGTGGAATCATGTGAAAACATGGCAGTCCTGAGGAATCATACAGGTGGAGGAGCAATTCCCGACTGAAGGAGGAAAGGGAATACTGGGCAGACAATTGCATGAATGTCTACCCCAATGTATGGGCTCAACTTCAGTCCATTATATGACTCAGTGAAACACCCACCAGATTCTTGAGATTTTCTTCATCTTTGGTACATGTGATATTTATTTATTTTTTCTGATTATTCCTTGATCCTCCCAATTACTCCATCTCTGCCTCCTTTTCTAGACTTCTTTTCTTAAGCCTCTTAAGACTATGTTTTTCACTTAATGTTTTTGTGTACTCAGCAAGTCTAGGACTTGCCTATATTTGTGGTATAAGCTGTGCTCCAGTCCTATATTTCCAACTGTTATAAATCATTGCTCGAAAGATAACTAAACACAATATGTGACAGCTAGAAAGATCATCTTTCCCATAATTTATTGAAAGTCCTAACAATTTCAGTTCAGTCTTGTCTTACCTCAAGTGGTGGCCTTCCAGCTTCAAAGATAGAAGTCTTAAGCCATTTTTACTTGCTTTTCCTTTATTTCTTATATACGATTGGATATGAAGACCCATTATTTTTTCTTTCAAGGTATCCCTTTTTTAATCCTATAGCTACGTTAAAATAATATTTCCAGTACTCTGTACTCAGTGTGCTTTCACCTTGCTAAAGTATCTATCATCTTTGTTTGTGATTCACCATTCTTAGCTGTTTTTCAAGACTCGCCATCTGCTGGTACTCTTCCTATTCATCTTATTGTCCATTATTTCCTAATCAGTCACCATCAGCCCCATCAGAACAGCCTTGTCACTGTACCACACAAATGTTTATATGTTTATATGTGGGAAAAAATTCACTGTTCTCTGCATTCACTGAGTGTTCTGACTCAAATCACCTCATTTTAATTCTTTATATTCTTCAAGGCCCAATTCCAGCCCCATCTTCTCTAACATGACACTCAGCCCATACTGAACACTCTTTTCTTAACTCCTAATGCATTTGTGAATAAAGCATGATTTAATATTAAACATTTTCTTTTATCATAACTCTTGGTTTTTAAATTCAATATAAATTACTTGATGACAGAGGTCGTGTCCCATTTTCTTTTGTATCTCCCACAGTGTCTACATCGCTGTCACTCAATAAATAACCAACTGGTTGTTTCCTTTCCAAAAGGGCTGTTTCAGGTAGCATGTTTTTGTGAAAGAACACAAGCTATGAAGTCAGATGGGACTGGGTTTCACCTCATTGCCAATGCTTACTAATAATGTAGCATCTGGACAAGTCTGATAAAAATCTGAGTCTTTGTTTTCTAATATTGAAACGGATATAATAATACCCATCTCCCAGAGTTGTTGTGACGGTCGAATGAGGTAATGTGAAAACACTTAGCACTGTGCCTGGAATCTAGCATGTGCTCAATAAACAATTTCCTTCCTCTTATATATGCTATTAATCTTTCTTTGAAATATTGATGGAAAATAGTTCTGCTCTAGCTCTTTTATTTTTTCCAGAATATTGGAAAGTTAAGGAAGTTGGACAAATGAAGGAAGAAATTTTGGAAATTTGCCACAGTTAAGCAGAAAATTGAGGTTTTATAGAATTTCAATGTTGAAGTAATTGAGTATGGAATCACAGGATAAGAGAGATTGGATTATAGGATGATCAAGTGGAAAAGCACTAGACTAAAGCATCGAACCTGGGCCCAAGCCTAAGAGTCCATGCTAAATATCTGGGTGGTCTTGAGAAAGTCACGTAGATATATGGGTCTGTTTTCTCATGAGCACAATGTGTTGGACTAGATGACTTTTCATGTCCCTCCCACTTCTAAAATTCTATAACTTTATGAGTAGCGACGCAGATAGTGAGGTAGGGAAATGGGGTGGAAGACTGATGACTAGTAGACTGTTTGTGGTAGAACCATTGGTAAGTTGAGGTTAGTGCTGGGGAAACAAGGCTCATCAAGATAGAGTGTAGATAACAGGGAACAGACTTGAGTTAACTATTTCTAACCATAAAAATAGAAGAATGTGTAAAGTGACTTTTGTTTCAATTGGCTGAAAGCTCCTAATTATTATTAATAATAATATATCTGTAAAGCATTTCATAGTTAAATTTCTCATGTCTTATTTGATACTCATAACAACCTTCATAATAAAATTTATATATATGAAAAATTATATATTATACAGTCATGCATCACTTAATGACGGGGATACATTCTGAGATATGTTTCATTAGGTGATTTCGTGATTGTGCAAACATCATAGAGTGTACTCACACAAACCTAGATGGTCTAGCCTACTACAGAACTAGGCTTTATGTGTATATGCGGTCCGTCATTGACCAAAATGTCATGATGTGGTGCATGACTGTATATGTCTGTGTGTGTATAGCGTGCGAGAGAGAGAGCAAGAAAGAGAATATTCCTTATTTCCTGAGTACTTAGCTGACTTTGGACTACATTACACACTTTGGTTGGTTGCATTGAATATTTTGTGAGGAGTTTACAGTTTGTTCATTAAATAAATTTAGGATTTCTATGAGCTAGTTTGCTACTGCTCATATGATTGCATACTGCCTTATAAATAAGGACATAGAGGTTTTGGTTGAATTGAAAACAAAATAATATCCCATAAAAGAGTTGTGGAATTTTCAGTCTTTACTTAGATCAATGTGCCCTTTTTCATCCTGTTTCTGAAGCATATAAAAATTACATCACTTTTCTGTTGATCAGATTGATCAAATTTGAGTATCAAGAGACCTAAAATCTCTATTGAGTTTCTCTAAGGTGCTGTTTGGTTTTTGTTTTTGATTTTGTTTAACCATTGTAAAATCCATGCACCGACCTTAGGGATTCTATAAGCAAGAAATCTTCCACCAGTAACAGTAGGTTAGACAACCTCTTTACCACACAAACATTTTCAACTAACCTGTAAACCTTTAGTCAGGGCATATACACAGAGATTTGTAGCTTCTACGTTGGTTATTTTTCTTACTGTAACTCTCCTTGGATCCAGTGAAGGGGAGTCCACGATATCCCCTTCTTCTGCTAGACCCAGAAGGAAACGCAGAACATGGTACCTGTTCTAAGGATCTTACAGGCTATTTACAAATAAAAGTTGGAAGAAACATAATTAGCAAAACAATTTGAATTAAATGGTGTGGCATAGGATATTAATTTAAAATCTCAAGAAAGGGACATGATAACTCTTTAAAGGAAAAAAAAATGGCTCTCGTTTATTGAAAGATAAAACACTTGGGAGCCAAATCCTAGAATTCACCTGGGAGGCCTCTTGCATCAGTGAAGGAGTGCTGTTTTGCCATCTAACTCCTTTCCTAGTATAATATAATGATGCCTTGTCGTCTCCAAATGAACAACTTCTAATGAGGCTCTTGTGTAACAATAATTGTGTGTACACCAATTTCTGAATAAAATTTGCTAAGCAATACAATATTGGTAAAAGTCCAAAAATTTTAGACACCGACTTGATAAATCCTCTCAATAAATATTCTCATCTGACAGACGAGGAAAATGAAAACCACAAATGTCAAATGATTTCCCACCACTTTTAAGTATATTTCAATTTCATCCCCCTGCGAAAAAGAATCAACAACAACAACAAATATTTAAAGATGCATATCCACAAGGCATGGGAATAAGAAAATTAAAACAAGAGGCTGGTAGTAATGTTGCAAGAGAAGGCTGCAGTTACATCAAATTCACTACAAAGGAATGGAATGTTAGTCTGGGCAAGAAGAAGTTCTGTAGAGCAAACTGACCAATGCATGAACTTCAGCTGTTAGACTGAGCATTTCTATCTTTTTAATCTATATCAACAGAACTTTCCTCTCTAAGTAAATACTCAATAGGGAAACCATCCCATTCCTGAACTGAGACCTTAACCCCAACATATGATCATCCCAATCCCTGTGCCACCCAAAACAACTCCAAGTGCTCCAAGTTTCTTTCCTCTTGGTCCAGACTCCTTAGCTGATTCTCATCCCCATCCTTAACACTCACACTTTTACTAGTTATCATGCGTCATCATATAGAACAGTTAGGAACTTTTCACCAAACTTATCTCCTCATTAAAGAGGCTGACTTAGGAAGCCTATAAATTCATTGTCCATAAGAAATGCATGAGTCTAAATGAACTAGGTTTATGCAATGTCAGGTTTGTATGTCTTAACTACTATTGTATTTTCAAAGCCTAAGACAATGTCTACTGTTGAAGTAGATGCTCAGCAATATTTTAGAATGAATGAATGAATGGCTACAGAAGCATATAATCCAAAATTTCAAGAGATATTAAGCTTCTGCAGAAGACAAGATACAATTAGCCAAGTACGAACAATAAACATTCAATATTTTTTTTAAATTAATTGTCTGGGTCTTAAAAATTCTTTGTGATAAAGAAAATTCAAAGGCAGCTGAATGTATGTTTATAAACCATACATCAGCATTGTTTATAAACTATACATGGGAATTATATATATAATCCTGTACATACCCAGAGGTTGCTAGTTCTCACTGTTCTTAGCCTTTTTTGGTGAAGTTTTAAAATTTCGTAAACGTGGGTATCATAATCAGTATGCTTGATTGGTCTTAGCCAGAATGAGAAAGACTTTCTAAAAATTCTTAATCAGTGACCAGCTAAACCTAGACTAAACTGTACCAAAAACAATCCCAGTGATTTTTAGGGCCTAATTGAAATATTTTAAGAGATAAATGAAAAAATCATTTTTCAATGTGCATTCCACCGTATATATACATCTGGATTTTCGTGTACAAGGCTTGCTTGAAATGCATTTTATTGCTATTTGAGTGAGTGACCACCATATATATACATCTGGATTTTCGTGTACAAGGCTTGCTTGAAATGCATTTTATTTCTATTTGAGTGAGTGAATGAACTGCAGTCAAGCTATTTTTTCAGGGAGACTATTTCCTTCGCTCTTTCCGTGATTGCGAAAATGAGATGTTAACTGCATTTACACATTTGAAGAGAAAAATCAAGACTTCTTTTAATTAGCATGATGTTTTAGGAAGCCAAATAATTTTGATACTGTTATTTGGACAGAGTTCCTTCAAGGTAAAGGCTGATTTACCTTGGTAAATGGTAAGCTTGACATTACAGTCATAAATGCAGCTTTTACCTAGAGTTGATTAAGAGAATTGCTTTAAAAGACTCTTTGCAAGAGTAATTTCACAATTCTTCATGTCCTTGGGTCTCTCAGCCTATGATTTTGAGTGAAAAAATCCAAATTTTGAGTTTTTTCATTGTTTTCTTTCTAGTGTCAAATAGACGTTCATCCAACTACTCAATAATTTGTTAATCTTAACTATGGGTGTATGCATCCTGAGAATGTTCTCCTACTGCTTTCAATTCCATCTGCAGTTTCTTGCTCTATTAATCCATGAGCCTTAATTCTGAGGCATGCATACAGAGATCATTATTGTAAAACATGTGGTAAACTTACTCTTGGGTCAGGAATGTTTATAAAATTATAGAAATAAGATGGTGTCCACTGAAAAAGACACAAAAATCAAGAACAAAATCTAGTTTTTACCAAATTTAAAATAATTTTTAGTAACTTCCAATAATATATAGATTCATTCCCAATGAAATAATACTAAAAATTATTGGCTGTGATGATGGTAAAAGCATAGTCTACTAAAAAGGGCAATAATTCAGTAGCTATTATTTAGTATCAGGTTTAAAATGTGGATGATGAAATGTTTTAAAATCATCCTTTTCCTGGAAATCTAGCAGATTCATTAAATAAAGCAAATCCACTTAAAATATTCCCTTGGAAAAATAATGCTAAACTTGTATAAATTTGTCAAGTGAATATTTCTTCACTTGAAATTTTAGATATTTTCTTTCCAGAGTTTTGCAGTGTCAGAAGTTTTCCCATGCTTGTGAAGTACTGACCTCCATTTTACTTTAGGTCTTCACTGGGATCTTCACAGCAGAAATGGTCCTCAAGATCATTGCCATGGATCCATATTATTATTTCCAAGAGGGCTGGAATATCTTTGATGGGATTATTGTCAGCCTCAGTTTGATGGAGCTTGGCCTGGCAAATGTGGAGGGATTGTCGGTGCTGAGATCATTCAGACTGGTATCTGCATAAACTATGTTCATATGCTGTCTTTCATTGGCGTAACATTTATTTTGAAAGTGAATCAATATGTATTTCTGTAGCTATTTACTTTTAATGATATTTGAAATTTACACCAATATGTGTGTAATTCTAAGAAAATATGTAAATGTTCTATTTAAAGCTATGTGTGAGTATTTTCTAAGAATGATAAAAGTGGTTGGATAATTTCATAATGATTAACTATATAGGGCACATTTAAAAACACACATGTGCTTCTAAAATTATGTTTTAAATTCTTAAAAAATTTTTTTTGCTTTAATGTCTGTAAAGAAATGCAAATAAAATCTTTAGGCCCCAATTAATCTTAGCTTTATTTATTTATTGTTTTTGGTGAGGAAGCCTGGCCCTGAGCTAACATCCATTGCCAAGCTTCCTCTTTTTGCTTGAGGAAGATTGTCCCTAAGCTAACATCTGCGCCAATCTTCCTCTATTTTGTATGTGGGATGCCTCCACAGCATGGCTTGATGAGCAGTGTGCAGGTCCATGCCTGGGATCCAAACCTTCAAAGCTCAGGCCACTGAAGCAGAGCACGAAAACTTAACCACTACACCACTGGGCTGGCCCCTAAACTTAGCTTTTTATCAACCTTACTTATATTAGTGGGAATTGCTTTAAAGGAACTGGTGGGAAAATATTTGATATCATTAGCACTTTAAACAGTGGTATAGCAAACTTTCTTGATATTACAGCAAAAAATTTTATTGAAAAATATCTAAAATTTTGTGTAAATTAAGCAAAATATGTATTTCTTCAAATTGAAAGGAAGCCTCTTTATGTTTCTTTATAAAATTAATTTTACTTTTATGTGTCTATAAAAATATGTAACATACTTTTAACATTTCTTTTTACTCTATAAAATATAGTCTGAGAGTGACTAGTTTGCTAAATTCACAAATGTCTCTAATGAAAATATTAATTTGTTTTCATGGACATATCTGTTGATGAATCAGAAATGTCTTACTTTTCACATCTGGAACATTTTATCTTTCTTCTTTTTTCATTTAAATGATATTACGATTTGATTTGCCTTTCCAATATTATTAACACTTTTGCTTCTGGACTTGAATTTGTTCAGTGTAGGTTGAGATTTTATATCCTTCTAGGATATGGCATACTAATAAAACCATGTCTAAGCAATTTCCAAATTATATTGTGGTTACTACTAAAAGTATCTTTTCACTTGATTACAGCTTCGAGTTTTCAAGTTGGCAAAATCCTGGCCCACCCTGAATATGCTAATTAAGATCATTGGCAATTCAGTGGGGGCTCTGGGTAACCTCACCTTGGTGCTGGCGATCATCGTCTTCATCTTTGCCGTGGTTGGCATGCAGCTGTTTGGTAAGAGCTACAAAGAATGTGTCTGCAAAATCAATGAAGACTGTGAGCTCCCGCGCTGGCACATGAATGACTTCTTTCACTCCTTCCTGATTGTGTTCCGCGTGCTGTGCGGAGAGTGGATAGAGACCATGTGGGACTGTATGGAGGTCGCTGGTCAAGCCATGTGCCTTATTGTTTTCATGTTGGTCATGGTCATTGGAAACCTTGTGGTATGTATGTATTACAAATGCTCATAATTAAGAATAAGATCAGACAGTACTCGGAAGGCAGCCTGGGGCAGTAGACATATCTCTGGTTTTATCCTCCGTGTGCTAGACTCAAAACCTAGTACGAGCACTCTAAGCATGGGCAAGTTACTTAACTTCTCTGAGGCTCAAGTTCCCCAACTATGAAACTGCAATAACAAAACTGAAATCTTATGGTTGATGTGAGGATTAAACGAGGTGTGTTTGTGAAAGTTGGGGGACAAAAATACTCCTCTTTTTCTTTATTTTTCTTTGTTGAAGAAATGTTTTTATCAAGACTAACTTTACCCTAATATTATTTTTATGGCCTGAATTATTTTTCATCCTAATATTATTTTGATAAGATAATCATCTCCAGTAAATCTAAAAACACAACTGTCTCTTCTATATTGCAATTGCTCTTTACATATTCATAGTTCATATTTTTTGCTTACTCTGTGGCATAAGTTGCATATTACTAAATTTTAAAGAAAAATTTCAATGTAATAGAGCAACATATTGTAGCTATGTATTGTAATTATCCAAATGACTTGTAAGGGGACTAAATATGTTCTTCCCTGAATTTGCTTTATTAAAAGGAAATAAATTATTGCAATTTAAGTTATTCATATGTATGGACATTGACCAAATTCAAAAGACTTATTTTTAGCTCTGAGTTAAAAGCATCAATGTAAAAGCATAACTTGTATATTTATATGTTTTAATGCTTAAATTTCTCAGTCATGTGTGGACAAACCATTTCTTTATGCTATCATACCAGACCCTTCCTTTGAGAGGTAAAATTCAAATGAGAATGCTTAAAAGAATGTTTGTGGGATACCTATTGACATGCAATTTTTTTCAGAATAGTAAATTAGGAAGTTCTAGATTCCGAACAAAATCTGATACAGAAATAAGGAAACAAACTGGGGTTCTTGCTTTGCAAGTGTCTTCCTTCCAAGTAACATTTTTGAATCTCAGTAACTACATTTCAGACTAAAAAGATTCGTATAAATAAATTTCCTTTTTCATCAGCTATAATGAATTATTCCTGTATCAATCATATTTTATCAGTTAATTGGGTAATTTGTTCCCCTTGTATCCCAATGATACTCTGAGATTTAAGATTTCCTCATATTTTCTGCACAAAGAAAGGAAAGAGAAAAGTCTTTTACATTATATGGGTCTACCCTAAACCCTGGAATAATTTTAGAGTTTTCTCCATCTGTTGAACAATTTGGACACAAAAATTTCAAAGCACATTGATGGAAAATGTGTTAAACATTATATAATTTGCACTTACAAGTTTCTGCTGTTATAAAAGTGGCCATTAGACAAAGAAATTTATATTTCAAGTATATTGGTTTTACACATATCACCAGGCTATTAAATAAGTAAATTCATTATTTACACACATGAACCTAAAGATTCCCAAGACAAATTGGTAAAATGACTAATATGAAAATATCTTTTTTTTCTCCTTCGCCAAAACCATAAAAATGGGATTTAACTTTTCGCTAGCAGCCCTGAGTAGATACAGTTTAAATCTTAGAAGCTCTCGTTTCCTGTTGTCCTTCTCAGGAGGAAAGAAAAGGTGCTTGTTTTACCATTTTGCCCTCACAGCAGGCAGAAGATACTAGATCCTTTAAATAGTGTGTGATTAAGACATGGTGTCTGAAATATAGCAAGCATTCAAGAAGTATTTGTTGAATTAATTTTAGCAGAGATCTATAAGTTCTCTGTTTAAACTGTTATTTTTGTGTGTACTTTAATGTTTGGGTACACGTTTTCTTTTCTTCTTCCAGGTTCTGAACCTCTTTCTGGCCTTATTGTTGAGTTCATTTAGCTCAGACAACCTTGCTGCTACTGACGATGATAATGAAATGAACAATCTCCAGATTGCAGTAGGAAGGATGCAAAAGGGAATCGATTATGTGAAAAATAATATACGGGAATGTTTCCGAAAAACCTTTTTAAGAAAGCCAAAAGTTATAGAAGTCCATGAAGGCAACAAAATAGACAGCTGCATGTCCAATAATACTGGAATTGAAATAAGCAAAGAGCTTAATTATCTTAAAGATGGGAATGGAACCACCAGTGGTGTAGGTACCGGAAGCAGTGTTGAAAAATATGTAATCGATGAAAATGATTACATGTCATTCATAAACAACCCCAGCCTCACTGTAACAGTGCCAATTGCTGTTGGAGAGTCTGACTTTGAAAACTTAAATACGGAAGAGTTCAGCAGTGAGTCAGAACTGGAAGAAAGCAAAGAGGTAAGAATGCTTTTAAGGTTTTTGTTGCATTTCCGATAAAAACCATGCACTACGATTATTTAGTATTTTTATTGTGTTTATATTATTAAAAAGTATATTGTAAATCATATATATGGTAATGTGGGAAAATTATGAGGTATTCTTTATTGGGAAATCTATTTATAGAAATTCCAGCTTTTATAGGAAATCATCGTTCAAATGATTAGTATATTCATCTTCCTGACAATTTTAAAATCTGGTTAAAATATATGGCCTTCCAAAAAAGAGATGTTATTTAATACATTCTATTCTATACTACGTTATGCTCTTTAGACAAATCAATGAACCGTATTCATTGATCATTGTGAAAGTATCATCTCCTTACCTTCTGTAATAGATTAGATTTTGCTATGATTCTTTTAATGTGCAAGTTTTGTGTAGTTTTTGTTCACCTCTGAAAGTTTTATTGACTATGATAGAGTGTTATTCATTCATGAAAGTGTTAGACATATCAGGGAAGTACAAGCAGCACTGGTTACATTTGCCCAGGCAAGGATGAGCAAATCTGCACGGTCTTACAGATTAACTTGAGAATACTAAGAATTACTTAGAAAAGCCCCACTTTAGGATTACACCTAGACTGTAGAATGAAAAGTTGCTCTTACTGTCATATTGCTTATTGTTTAAAAGAAAAGAAAGAAGAAGGGAAATTGTTCCTACTGCATGATTAAAATAATTCACAGGATCCCATAATAGTAGCTTAATGGTATTAATTCTGCAGTTCTGTATTGTGGAGAACAGCAGTAAAAGTTTTTACTATTATTTACTTTTGGACTTCTAATATACCAGTAAGAAGTAAGGCTAGCATGGAGTTATAAAAGACATGTGTTAGCTTGAGGGTATAATATTGACACCATAGAAATCAGACCAATAATGTCTGATTTTGTGAGCATATTTTGGAAATGTTTTTAATAACTACATCAATGGAATTTGTATAAGTAACAAGTAGCTGACAGTGTCACAACTCATAGCCTACTGATCCCTTTTTCCAGGCATTTCAGAGCTGCTGAGATATATTGTAACAGCAAATTTGAAAATATTTTGAAAAAGAAATACATACAATATGAGGTATAATAGTCTTTCTCAGAATTCCACTCAGAGTCTGCTTAGTAAATTCAATTCTAATTTGTATATTGCTCAGTCTGGTAAAATAAGAATTCAATTCTAATTTTATTTCCCATATCATCTGACGTAGGTTTATTTAAGAAAAAACATCAATTAATGAACGAGCATTTATTGAGCCCTTTTTGTGAACTCCGCGCCCTGCTGGGTACAAAGGGTAGGAAGAGTTAATGGGGAGCTCCATAACAGAACCCCTTCAGGGAAATCGCAACATCTTTGAGGAAGCTAACACTAACTCACGAAATCATTAATGACCTATTAAAAAGTTTGATCCTGCAGGACTGAATATAAGGATATAGGTATTGAGAACAGCAAGAACATAACAAGTTGCTAAATGGAAGAGATAAAATTGAAATAGGCCTCCAAGTTTGGGTCAAATATATGAACAGAAACCAAAGCAGAAAACTGTGAAAGGAAAGCCAGAGTTGAGAATGGGCTTGGTATTAAGGCACTACAGGGGCACAAGCAGCATGAATAAGGTATTGGTTGAGAGGATAGTGGGAAATGTGTTTGGGTGTGTAAGGTAGTTTCAGATTATAAAGTCTCTGAAGGAAGTCAGAGTTTGGAATTGGCTGCATAGTGAAGAAGGAGCTATCTGTCTTTGCTGAAACAGGGGAGAGGAAATAGGAGAGTGAGGTTTTAGGAAAATTTATTTGATATCAGTGAGCAAAACAGTTTAGACTGAGGGATAAGGGGGGTTCTCCTGGAGAATGTGGTAACAATCATTTGATAGCAATGAGGTGAGGAAATTCTCGGCTAGGGTGATAAGTATGGGAACTGAGACTAACTGGTAATTTGACAAATCTGGTAAAGAATCTGGGAAATTGGAACGATGGCAATGCCACTGTCTGAAATGGCCTGCGTAGGAAGGGTACCAGGTGTATGTGGGAAGAAGAGGATTCATTTGTGATACGCTGAATTAGAAGGGACAGTGTTGGGAACCAGAGGCTGGGTGAGAGGTCAGGGTTTAAAAATAGCTTTGATAATGCAGATTTATAATTATCTGATTCCTTGAAGATAGAGAAGCTCACCAAAGAAGTAACTATAAAGAAAAAATAAGGGAACACTAGGGACAAGACTAACTTGTGGTTGAGAAGAGGTAGAAAAGCAAAGAGGCAGAGAAACATTTGTTACATTCACATCGCAGGTTTCATCACATTGGATCTATGGACATTAAATATCTTACTTTCTACCAAACAGTTAGTTTCAGAATACTTCAAAAACTCTATAATGTCCACAGGTACTTCAAATGACTGCTTAGAAGAATACTACCTTTTTGTCATGTCTTTTAAGTGGCTAAATAATCATAAATTTGTAATGAGATACAACGTCTTCCTCATTATCAAGACCTAGAAAACATTTTATTATCTCAATGAAAATTCCTTATAGGATGATTTTAAATAACCATTCTGTCCTCTTCCAAGCTAATTTTGGATACATGGAATCCAATGACAGAATGTAATGAAATTGTTTAAAACGTACAGATGTATTGGTGGGAAAATACATCAAAGTAAATATAAAATTAAATTCTTTTTTATATAAAGCTAGGATAAAATTTCAAATTATTTTGCACAGTAAAATCAAATTCAGTAATAAATTTTATGTGGATGATTTTCAAAATTAATACCAAAAAATCCCTGAAAGAGTAATAGGGCAATTCTCATGTACACTCACACAAAGATTAAAAGTACACTGGTTTTGGGGGCTGGCCCCTTGGCCAAGTGGTTAAGTTCACATGCTCTGCTGCGGCAGCCCAGGGTTTCGCTGGTTCGGATCCTGGGTGCGGACATGGCACCGCTTGTCAGGCCACGTTGAGGCAGCGTCCCACATGCCACAGCTAGAAGGATCTACAACGAAGATATACAGCTACGTACCGGGGGGATTTGGGGAGATAAAGCACACACACATAAAAAAAGATTGGCCACAATTGTTAGCTCAGGTGCCAATATTAAAAAAAAAAAAGTACACTAATTTTAAAAATAACAACAAAAGTCAGTGTGTTCTAACATTACAGAATACATTTAGATAAATTCCAGCAAAGTTCAGTTTTGATCTGAAATTTGTTGAAACTACTGGTTTTGAATACAGGTCACATTTCAGATGTGTGTTTATGTTGCCTGGGTTAATCTTTTTTAATAGCTATTGCACATACACACATGTACATACACAAGGTAAAAATAACATATCCATAAAATGACATTTTGGTTCATGCTTCTTAGTTTTTTGACCACAAATAGAAAAGAACATTGAGTGTTGCTTCGGAGAGCACAGAATATCTTTCTCTTTGCTGACAAAGTGAGAAATAACACGAGCTGAACCCAAAAGAGTGATACATTCCTCAATTTAAAAAAAAAAGAAAAAGGAAAAAAATTACAGTACATTTCTGCTTTAAGAAGAAGCAGTAAATTAATCACTGATTTAGGTAGTATTTGAAAACTTTAGTTACTCTACTCCTTCCATGCATTTTCATAATAAAGTATATCTGGCTATGTTATGGTTGGGGAGAAATGATCTTTAGAAGTTTTTGGAGGTAAAAATATGAATTGTTGTTATATATTATATACTGTATATATTTTTATATGTATCTATTATAACCATATATACGGACCACTAACATAAGCAGTCTGGTGTGGAAACAAATATCAAGCTTTGCATGAAAAAATGTAAGAGAATTGAAGGTATAGCTTTCACAATAGTGATCTTTTATTTTGAAAAAACTTGGAATGATACAGATCTTGTGACAAGATGTAATGTAGAATTTTGTTTCTTTTTATATTTTTAAATATATTTTTAAAGTTCACATCATCATGACTTCTTTAAATTTTTATACAACTGTGGACTTTTACAATTAAGTTCTTAAAAGGTTTCAATGTCTTCCCAGGTGAAAGAAATAGAAGAAATGTTCTTGAGAATCATATGTGAAGTTGAAATCCAAAGCACAGTCTAGCAATATCGTACTGTAACCTTCACTGCTTGCCATTCTTACTTCTCACAGGGGTAAAATCAAGCTGGAGCCATCAAGAATGCAGCTCTGGTGTTTTTTAACCAGCCAGAGGCTCGGGCCACCACTTTTACCCAGGTTACCCAAGCAAGTTGTCCACGTACAATCACTTTCTAAGTGAATTTTGACTGGCCTGCATGCTACTCAGCTACGTCCCTTCCCCTGCCATGCAAGGAAGTGCTAGACGTGCCCAGCTGCTCTCTGCTGAATCGTGTGACACATCACAGCATGGTCAGGCGAGACGGGCAGTCCCACATCACATTTGATTCTGTTAATGAGTTTCCAGTTTAGTCTTTTAGACTTTTAAAAGCAACAATTGCATGCTCTGTAGGATTTATATCTATTTTAAAACATGATAGGAATGTTTAAAATTCAATATAGCCAAGAATTTGAGAGCATGCATTTTCTTTTATTTCTCTGCTTTTATTTCATTAAAATAAAACCACAACTTTTGTTGTTGTTGATTCAGCCCTTATAAGTAAATTGTATTACCAAAAGGACCCTTACAGGGTTTTTTTTGATAGTGCTGCCATTTTCAGATCATTATATTCAGATCTATGAATGTAATTTTCAACCCATCCAATTCATGTTCTTCACATGGAAAGTCTGCTTTCATGTTTTTTGGGAAAGGCTCTGTTAAAAAAAAAAGAGTAGGTGATCATGAGTTTTTGGATATGAAGGGCCATAGTCTGTATGCATTTGGGCACCACATATCTTGGATTTTCATGTAGTTTAAGAAAGTTGTTAAGCCATGTGTCTGCAAAACCGTAAGTGATCACTGTAAGGTAATTAACAGAAGGAAAGCATCATGATATGGGATAGGAAAAGTTCACTGCATCATGATCATTAAGTTATTGACCCAGTGTACCCATTTTTTTTTTTATTTCCTTGAGCTACATTAATTTCTCCCTAAATGTTCCCAAAACTGAGCAGGCAAAAAAGAGACTTGGAAATTTTCCTACTTTTGATTATTAATTATAAATTATAGCTTTATGAGGAGTAAAGGGCATCTCCCAAAATTATTATTGTAGGTTTGTGGACTAACTAAAATCTTAAGTTTACTCTCTTGACTCAGCTTTCTCCTGTTGATATCATTGCTTACTGGAATCTCAGCTGGAGTGAGGGTTCTGGAAGGGAAATTATGAAGCAAAAAGTTCATGAGTGTTGGCAGTTTTCAAAGGTTTTGGTGAAAAAAAATCTGGAGTGTGAGGTTGTCTCTAGGTCTCTTTTCTTCTTTCTGATAACTAAGAATTAGTTGTAGAAGGCAACAAATTCAGAAATAAAATTATTAATGAAAAATAGAAAAACATACAGCCCCTAGTGATTTATGTAATTTTTACTTAGCAATGACGTTTTAGCTTTAGGAGTAAATCATTATTAGTCATTGAAGAAAATCTGATTTATTTTTTCTTCACAAACAGAATAGAATTAAATGGTACTGGAAAATTATCTTTCACACCCTGTTTATAACAGGATTCCCTCCTTCTCAAAGCCCTTGTGGAAACTTTGAAAACAGATGCTTGACTAAGGTCCCAAGCACATGCTCTTCTGGAAAAGGCACTGTGCTCTGTTTTCATAATCTGGAGAGCAGTGGGAGAATATGCCTGTAGCTCCCAATTTCCGTTATGCTCTCAGCCTTCTAAATGCTCTTTGTGAAACTGAATGTGAGGCAACTCTTCCAGAGGCTCAGACGGGTGTGTGAATAGCCACTTTAAACCCATATTGACCCTTAGAGAACTGTTTTGGTGCTTTAATGTACTTCTGCTGAAACAAAACTTAATTAAAGCTAGTTCAAATGGAAATTTTTGTAATCTTCTCAAGATCAACCAGCTTTTTCTTTTGCCTTCTTGATGCCCCTTTACCTTACTCTTCAACTACCACATAACTATTTTCAGTTTCATATGTATGTTCTTATTAAGGCTATTTTAAAATAAAAGGAGCGCCAGGGGTGGTGTATATTTAAAATATGTCGAGGGAAAACTGAATAGAAGTGGTTTGTATTTTTAGCTATTCCATAATTGGTCCAGAAAAAAAGAGCTATTGGTTTTTGTCTTATTCTTTCTGCCTTGGATAAGGAACCCAATGGCCTTATGGTGTGGCTATCTGTTCTTCAAGTCAAATATCATAAGTCAAGATATGGATATGCATATCCAAAAGATCAGACTAAGGCCCTGATAGTTTGTGTGACCAAAAGATTTTCCTCTTGTACTTGTAAGACAAAACTCAGAAGTTTTGAGAGAAATGGCTAGATTTTAAAGGTAATCTGTAATGGCTGAATCTTTTATTTTTACCTCTTGAATCACACAGTAATTTGTGAGAGTCAAACACAATAGCTGATTGAAAATAAATGAAATGTGAGCGCATTTCAGTGGAAGTAGGCCAGTTGCTAACATTCTCTTCTATCACTGAAAGTTAAATTTCATTATTTAATTGGATAAAAATCAAGAGCAATATTCATCATAAGGGGGAATTTCTATAGAAGTTCACCTTATTAAGGGAAAAAAAAGGTCTCATGGCCTTTTTGGGTGCTGATTCTGTCATTTCTTAAGAGTGGTATTTGCAGTTAACCTTCTTGAAAATCTGATATTCAGGTACCATGTCTCTGAGCACATGGTTCTTGGATCAGCGTGCGGCTTCCACAGCACTGCGCCGGGCTTCTGCTGCAGCCAGGCATGTTTTCTGTGGCTGAATTAGGCCTGGAGAATGTTGCATCTTAAAACTTGCTTTCCAGTGTGCATCTGTAGAGCATAAGCCATCATCCCTCTGTAGACTTAGTAGTTTCTACAAGGGATGGAAGAATCTGATGTTAACTGCCGTAAAATATTGGAGGACTAGGGAGAAACTAGTACAAGAAAACAAGTTTGAACTTGTACTATACAGTTTTATATAGAAGCTTTCTATTGTTATGCGTATATACCTAATTATACTTTTCTAACTACTTCTGAACAAGTTTTAATTTTAGTTATTTAGTATAGCCATCAAGTTCCTCATAATGGAAAATTTCATTTCAGATTTCTTTGCTTTTTTTATATCACTGTAGTACCACAGCTATGGCAATATAAAGTAAGTTATTCTCTGTATTTATCATCAGTCACTTGCTTTTAAATCAGTTATATGCTTTTAAATATATTTGAAGTCATTATGTTATGGCTTTGATAGAACATATCACAAACTACCTTCTACCAGAGTATGAATGCTGAAGTATTGAACTTAATCAGAAAATGTTAAGATTATGTAGATACTATTATATTAGTGGATAGAATTTTTTAAATGCTTAAGTAGTTTTCTAGGATATAAATTAATGATTTAAAATTTCAGCAGTAAAATTCTTTATGTATCCAGTGCCTAAAGCATGTCAGGCAGTATATCATAATTGGTAAGTTGTTGTAACTTAATAAGAACACAGTCTAAATTTAATTTAACTCAATAGGTAAATTCACAACTTTTGAAATTTTATGTAGTTGCTATAATATTTTCATAACTTCATAGAATAAAATTATGTACTTTCCTATGACAAAAATGTGCCCTATGAAGATGACAACATGAATAAACCTGATTCCCCGACTGAGGATGAATTAACTTTATGTCACCCTCCATAGGGAAAGGAGCCTCCCACAAAACGCTTTTAGTGAAATGAACGCTAGCCTACCAACTATCTTTTAAGCTTTGGTGCATGAGGGTCTACAAGTCTCTGTCTGAACATTCCTTAAGGAGCTTTCTAGAGTGTAAGTTTAAAGAGCTTATCCTTGTAATCAGAAGAACTCCTGGATAACAGTGAAGTAATCTCCATTGAAATAGATTCTGCTCATTTGAGAAGAGCAGGATGCGTGCAGAATTTTTTTCTCGTCCATTTTCAAAAGACACGTTATGCCTCATAATGTCGGGCAGATAGAGCCAGACTCATTACTGGCCTTCTCTACTTCATGATGTGGGAATGTATAACCTCCATAGCCATTTAGAAAATTGAAATTATTTATGTCCCAACATGTTAACCAAATTCGTAAATGTTTATAATCTAAAGACAGCACCAATAACAAAAACACACTCAGAGGTCAATACTTGGTAAACAGTAGATTCGACTGTCATTCAGATTAGCAGCTACTATTGCTTGTGCTGTGAAGGGTTTGCTTTAAATAAGTATTTGTATTTAAATATAAGACTCTTGTAGAACATATGGCAGACAATTATGCGAAAAATTGAACATCTTATAATTATGTTAACAGTGGTAAAATAAGTGAAGGATAAGTATATTTTCTAAAATTTCAAATGGAAAGGTATACAGTCATGTGTGGCTTAATGATGAGGATAAGTTCTGAGAAATGCATCAGGCGATTTCGTCATCGTGTGAACATCGTTGAGTATACTTACACAAACCTAGATGTACAGCCTACTATGCACTGAGGCTGTATGGCACTAATCTTATGGGACCACTATCATGTATACGGTCCATCCTTGATGGAAATGTCATTGTGTGGTGCACGACTGTAGCTGTATTTGTGTGTATATGCAAATATGCTTATTACTTTCTTCTCTCAGATTTCTTTATTGAACACCTTCCAATATTTTAGAGAAAAACTTTGGAAACATCACATTTTTATCACTTAAATGTTATTAATTAAATAATTCCTATTCATTACGAAAATACATTTTCTTATACAATTAAATAGACTTCTGTCAAAGCCGTGATTGAGTTATATGTCAAAATGGAGAGATGAAATTACTTAAACACTACAATTCTCTCTATAAGAGTAATACAAAAATGCATTCAGTCACACATTTATTCACTCTTCATAAAATCATAACTGTTTAGTGTCTATTCTGTACTCTGACCTTTTGGTGTATATATATATATATATATATATATATATATATATACATATATCTGTGTGTGTGTACATTTTTGGTATATATGTATATGTACATAAATATATAGTTTGTACATAGATATAATTTTATGTACTATATAATTTATATATATTTATGAGAATATTTGATCAAAGCAAACAAGGATAATGGACTAAATGTTCTATAAAATTATTTAGTGTGGAGGAATCATGCAAGAAAGAAAGGCTTCATGAAGCAGGCGGACCATGACTAGGCTCAGAAGAAATTATTGAGGTTGGATTGGTCAAGAGGAAGAAGAAGAAACATGGAACTTTTTACAACTAACCTTAAAATAATCAGATTTCTTAATGGTTTTATTTATGCAGTGGATATCATTGCTGCCACTTATTAAATGTCAGTGTCCAACCCATAAACCACCAGTGAAATCAGAAGAGAAGAGTTAGTTTCTGGGTCCAAAGAATTATCCAATATTTTCTTCATTATACCAGAAGCTGCTGCAATTCAATCCAACAATAGCTTCCTGAAATTTTCTTAAAAGAATAAAGATATCCTGGCTGTAAGAAGACGAAAAATCTTGGGAGAAAAAAATATGTCTTGGCCTTACACCTCTCCAAAAACTAGAGGAATTTAATGGTAAAAATTCTTGCACTAAAAGGATCATAAGAACCATCAAATGATGGCCTAACTTCTCTCTTTAGCATACTCCAGACTATGAGATCCTTTACTATAGAATTATATTTTGACTTAAAGTAATTTTCACAATATATTTAGTTGGACATGTTTAACCTCACCCTCAAAGTAACACTACAGAAAGTATCATCTGGATATTACTCTTCAGTTAGTTCACATTATAAAATATTATACTACATTTACATTATGATTTCAATAAATCAAGAGTTTTGAGCCAAATTTCCTCCAGTTATGACTTATGTTTAGAAAGTCATTTAGGCATTTTTCAATAACACATTAACTCTTTCAGAAAGCTGGGGCAGAGTGACACTACCACTTAGCTACTAAAGTTAATGGGGGCTTTGAAACCATTAACATGTCCATGTATTGTTCTTTCATTCTAAAAGCTTCACTTCGCCTAGGTTGTGCTGTATGTCATGTGTTTGCATCCGTTTTCATAAAACATTGCACCTCCATAATTCCTCCCCAAGTGATTTCAGAGTACTTATTAGATATTTATTCTTCTAACAATAAAGTGGCTGTAGCATGTCACAATGATTTACTATTTAAAGGAAAAATTCACAGCCGGATCACATATTGAATTCAGAATGTGCTCCTAATAAAAGTCTATACAGATTCTGGACAATGCTATTTATGAAGAAATTTCTATTTCATTTAGAATTCTTTGCCAAGTATTGAATTCATTTAAACAGTTCAAAAAAAGAGAGAGATCCATCATTTTTCTGCTAGTAAAGTAAGAAGAAAATTATGTAAGCCAGAGAAAAATATAGCTCAAATTTGAAATATAATGACTGTGACTAATGTTAATGTGCTGCTCTTCCTTTCTAAAATTACAGAAACATGGACAGTAGTTAGAGACAACTGGTAATGTTCTTTGCCCTCTGAAAATTTCCATCGGAAGAGGTGGAAATTACAGTTTGATTTGACGCATTTTAATTAATACAATCAGTAGTGGATGTCAGCAAACCAAACTTTTATCAGACTATTCTTGATTTGGCCTGAGTATTACTGTGTTTGATGATTTTCATATGGCGTCTATATACAAATGGAGATCATAAAACAAGTTAATCAGTATAATTCATCCTTTCCAAATCACCTATATTGAATACTGTCTAACCTTTTTTTTGTCTAAATCAGGTCAGTAGTTACATTGTTTTGAATAGGAGGACTTTAATTATGTTAAATTATTAGTAAATAATTATCAGTAATGTTATTAGAGTCAAATGCTATCACTACCATTTTTTCACACTATGACAGAACGTTTTCAAATTAGCTGAATGAAAGGGGAGAAAAATCATATCTTTGCAATGGGATTTTGTTTCCAGAAATTAAATGCAACCAGCTCATCTGAAGGAAGCACAGTTGATGTTGCTCCACCCCGAGAAGGTGACCCAGCTGAAATTGAGCCTGAGGAAGACCTTAAACCAGAAGCTTGTTTTACTGAAGGTAAACAAGCTCTAATATGGTTAAGTTCAATCTCCCCTCTTTCCTTACAGAGACTGAACAGACCTCCTTTGGAGGAAATATTTCAAAGAAATGGTGAAGGCATGTTCATCTTTGTTTTCCTGTTTCTTCCAAGAAGTTATTTATCTTTATTTCTGGATTATACTATGGCAGTGACTGTGCCTGGACAATTAAGATGATTTGATGTGTCTTTTTTTTTTTTCATCCTCTAGCATGTGGAGACATTAACCCTGTGAGATAAATGGCATGCTGGAATGTCACCTCATTGATATAGCAATCGCCTCAGACCTCACTGGCAATGTTGTGATTTGATTTATAGATGCTGCAATAATTACACCCCAGCCCTTACAGTTTCAAATGTGATTAATTTGTGCTGCGGCCAGAGCTGTTTGGGGATGCAGATGTGTTGTAGATCCTTGGCAGGGAGAACAGGAGTTGTTCTCAGTGACCGGTACAGTGTCTTGCACACAAATTAATAAAGATTTGCAGATTCATTGTGATTGGGTTTAATCCGATGAATAGTAGCTCAGAGAGTCAGAGCAGAAGAGTGGATGGAAGTTAGAAATAACATGAAAGCTCAGAGGGGGAGGACAAAGGAATAGAGACACTGACTGACAAGATGAGTCATAGGTGTGAGTAAGAAAAGCACTGAGGCTGAAAATAAATGAGCTTGAGAAAACTGACAATGGCTGATACCTAGGAAGACAGGGGGATTTTCTGCGCATGAAAAGAAGGGAGTAAAAATCCAAGATCACATCACAAAATGAAGAGATAATTTGAACATGTAATTCTTCCCCAAACCTACGAGGTGTTCTTGGACCCTACTTCCATCAATGGCCTTAAGGCAAAGAGAGATCCTGACTAGTGTTAAAGAATGAAACCATTTATACTCAAGAAACTCTTGGTAAAGTAATTCCTTGAATTCTAGGCAGCTGGCTGAATGTCTAAGTCTGAGAATGATTCATTACGCAGGAGGGATGCTGAAGATAACTAGGGAATGAAGTAGCTACTTACCCTGTAAAAGGGTGATTTGAGACTGGGATGGAGAGGGAGCAAAAAGTTTATTTTTTCCTATTTAGGACCTCAATATAGTTTTCTAATTTATTATATTTAATGTTATCTTTCAGGATGTATTAAAAAGTTTCCCTTCTGTCAAGTAAGTATAGAAGAAGGCAAAGGAAAGGTCTGGTGGAATCTTCGGAAAACCTGCTACAGCATTGTTGAACACAACTGGTTTGAGACTTTCATTGTCTTCATGATTCTTCTCAGTAGCGGTGCTTTGGTAAGTGAAATGCATCTTGGCAAGAATCAGGTTCTAGTGAAATAGCTTATTCTCCTAAAGAAATGTACACTGAGTTTAAGAAGTAAAGGTGGAAGTATATCTGTGCCTTGCAGAGCTTGGCACCCAGGACTGAACTATGCAAAATTCAGTACAAAATAAATCAGAACCATGAACAGCCAGATGGCATTTCTCATCTGGTGTTTATCTAACAGATGTTTTCCTCACTGATACAGCCATTTACAGACATTCTGTAACTGTGTTACCTTCCATGTCAAACACCATCCACTTCTCCCTAATAATCAAATTAGCATTTATGGACTAAAAGTATATTTCATTTTCTTTATGTCTAATCAATTTATTCTTCCAAAATAAACCAGATCATTCAGGGGAGTAATGTTGGAATAGACGAAGTCTATCCCTCGTTAACAGAAATTTCATTATTTTCTGAGCTCATATTACTTTTTAAAAGCATGTGTTTGTAGCAGTAATTGAGATAGAGATTTTGAGGTGAAAGGGCAGAGAAGGAAGCATACATCAAGTCAGTAAAGATATTGATATTTCCTTGCCAACATTTTCTGTTAGTTTTAGTTTTTAGATTTTGTCTGATGTTTGCTGTTTGTCTGATATTAGCCAATATTTATCCAATTATTGTTTTGTGCCCAGTATTATACTAAGAAATTTTATCAATTATTTAGGGGAGGCAAGCCATGCAAGTAAAATAAAAGTATTCTTGATTCACAGGCTTTTGAAGATATATACATTGAACAGCGAAAGACTATCAAAACCATGCTAGAATATGCTGACAAGGTCTTCACTTATATATTCATTCTGGAAATGCTTCTCAAATGGGTAGCTTATGGATTTCAAACATATTTCACTAATGCCTGGTGCTGGCTAGATTTCTTGATCGTTGATGTAAGTATTCTGAGTGATTTTTATGAAATTGTTTTTTTAAAAGGCAAGTTTGACTTTTCATGCATTTCTATGATTAAAATCTTGACTTTTGAGAACTTAGTTTCACTAAGCTGACATACTTATGCAACTATCTTTTTAAAAACTACAATAAATGCAAAAATGAGGAAAGTCTCATGGAAAATAGTAGTAGGATCCCTAAAAATGTGGACAGTGGTAAGGGAAAACACAGAGAGAGTTGTTCTATGCCACAAGCAGACAGCTCTTCTTTTTCTGAAAGTTAAGAACTTCAAGGTAAGGAATAGCTAAAAATCTGTGAATTGACAGATCTAAGCACTTAGCTTATTAACAGTTCAATTTAAAGAAAACATCTCCAGGAGGTAAAAACAAGACAAATTTGGGGCCAGGAATTGTGAGAATTGTACTTCAATCCCTTACTAGAGTGCATTACTAAATAATGTTAAAACAACCTATTTACTGTTTTCCTTCCACCTGATTCAACCATATAGCCACAGAGACAATAAAGTGCATTTCCATTCTTAAATCAGTAGTTAGATATCCCAGCAGCTAATCAGATATTTACCATGCAAAGAGTTAGATGTAGGAGGCCTGCTCTGAATGTGATTACCCTGGAGTGAGCAGTCATAGGAACGCTGCCAATAAGGAGGTCTGTCTGACTCGAAGCATGCTGTTTTATTCCAAGCCATGGAGAGGCACTGGGGCAAAATGACAGTCATCTGGTTCTTTGTCTTCTGTGATATTCCATTGCACAAGGTTTCACAGCCTCCCAACAAAGTCAGGTACTTTAAGTACCCTCTCTACTGTTTCCTAGCAATCATAAATCACTTTATTTTTAGCTCTCATAGTTGCCACTATGAATCAATGATTGCCCTATGTGTGCATTCATTCTTTTAATCATTTTTGACAAGTGTGGGCCTATCTAAATTCTACTCCCCCTTCTCCCACACATACGTTCTCATTATTCTATAACCAAAATGTGTTACCCACTTTGAGTTGAGAAGAAATATGCTGCCAAGTGGCTTTTAATGGACCAGAAATGACTTCCAATTTCTATGGTTCGTCTTTAATGAATAATAGAGATAAATCTCAATATTGTCCTGAAAAGCTATCTATAAAGAGAAATTTAATATTCTGACATTCTGCAACTGGAATGCACCTTAAAGAATATCTAGCCTTTATTCTAGAGAGTTTTCTGAACAGTTTATTCTAAACTGAAGCCTCAGTTTAAAGAATTGTCCTAAGATAGCACAACTACCTAGTACCAAAGCTGAGATTAGTATCCACATTTCCCGATTCTCAAATCAACGCTCCTTTACCTCATAGACTTCCTATCTAACTGCTACCAATATTATATGATATTTTCAGACTGTCCTTGGGGCCTAGCATTTATAATCTCCAGCTCCTCTTTGGAAGGATGGAACACTAAATACATTTAAGAATCTTCTCGGGTTCAAAAAGATTTTGTCATGATGAAGAACATTTACAAATGCGATAGAACTTCTCCAGAAAACTCTGAAATTTACTGAAATATGTACATTTACTGAAAAATGTACATTCATTGAAGTACTTGCTGCATTGTACTTTAAGTATTTCTGTGTATTTCCCCCATATAGGAGGTACAAATATGATGCAAAAATCTCTCAAGAGCTGGGGTTTTGTTTCATGTTTCTATCTTTAGACATCTAATATACATGCTTAGGTATCTATTGAATAATGTCAAAATGAGTAAATTAATGACAAAGAATAGTGCCCAAAAATTACTTCCCTAAATTAGTAGATTGGAACTGGGTACTTAAAGCTTTCTACCTTTGGGCAAGTTATGTTATTTTAAATGGGTCTATTTTCTTCTTTTTCTCACTGCAGGGGCTGAAATACATAAATTAATGTAACTTCAGAAAACAACTTGTTCTCAGACCACTGGGTACACTAAGCTAAAGTAAACGTAGAGTTAAAACAGTTTTTGAAAGTACAAGTAAAACATACTTCAAAGGGCTTCACAGTCCATCAGGTATATTGATGTAACAAACTAAACAGCCACAGAAAGCTTAAAAAAATAATAGAGGTAGAGGTGAAGACTTCAAACTAGAAGTATGCTTTGAAACCTCGAGAAATTTATCTAGGGAAAAAATGTAATCTCTTCAATTCTCTACCTGAAAGTAAAAGTAGATTGTAGTGGATTATCTGTCCAACCTCCTAACATTCAATCATTTATTCAGTAAATATTTTGAGCACCTAACAAGGGTCACATGCTATTGTAGCCAAAGGAGATATGAACAAGGCAGATCAGGCTCTGTTATGGTTTACACTCTATGGGAGATTGGAACAGACAGTAAAGAGGTAAACAAATGAAATCTGAAAATAAAATAAAGGCAGATGGTGATTACTGCTATGAAATAAAACAGGGTAATGGGCTAGAGAATGACTGCAGGGTAGGGAGCAGGAAGAGAGTATTAGCTAGTGTCTAGGGAATGTGTTTTTGGGGTGGTAAATGATGAGAAAGGGTGTCAGTCCGTTTGGGCTGCGCTAACAGAATACCATAGATTAAGTGACTTATAAACAACAGAAATTTATTTCTCACAGTTCTGGAAGCTGGGACGTCAAGATGCCAGCAGATTCGGTGTCTGTTGATAGCCACTTTCCTGGCTTATAGATGGCCTTCTTCTCACTGCGTCCTCACATGGAGGAACGGACAAGAGAGTTCTCAGGGTTCTCTGTTATAAGGGCACTAATCTCATTCATGAAGGCTCTGCCCTCATGACCTAATCACCTCCCACACCTCCAAATACTATCATATTCGCGATTAAGTTTCAACAAATGAATTTTGGGGGGACATAAACATTCAATCTATAACAATGGGCCAGTCATTCAAAGACCTGAGGGAATAGAAAAGAACAATCTGAAGGCCCTAAAGTGAGTATGCGCTGAGAACACTCAAGAGACAGAAAGAAAACTGTTGTGCATGTGTGTGATAAAACATGGGTGAGGGGGACAGAAACTGAGTTCAGAAAGCTTCCTAGAGGCCTGGTAAGAAGTTCATGTTTTACGGTAATTTATTATATATTGTACATATTATGTAATTTATTGTATATTGGTTATAGTTACAATGGGAAGCTTGCGGGGGGTGGCTGAGCAGGGATCTGATCTACTGTTTTAAAATGATCATGCGTGGCTTGGGGAAGGGACGACAAAGAGTGGAAGCGGGAAGATAAATTAGAAAGCTGTGTTAATATTCTAGGAAAGAGATGACTGTGTCTTAGATCAATTTAATGAGACTTACTGACAGACTGGATGTGTGTGGTGTGAAGAAAAGAGAGGATTCAACAAATAGATTTTCTTTCAACATGAACAAATGGATAGAGGATGAAGCCATTAACTGGAATGGGGAAGATCAGAAGAGCAGGTTTAACAGGGCAAGCAGATGGTAGTGGGAGAGGGATGAACTAAGTTTGAGATGCCTATTGGACATTCAAGAGTAGATGTTGAATTTTACAGGAGTCTTGAGCTCTGGAGAGATGCCAGGATCTGATTATGAATTTAGGAGTCATCAGAATATAGATGTCATTTGAAGCCATGAACCTCCTGGCTCATGAGCAGATCAGCTTACCTAGGCAGACAATGCAAGTTGACAAAGGAGCCCAGGCCAAACTCTGGGGACATGTCAACATTTAGAAGTTGGGCAAAAGAGAAGGAGCCAGTAAATTACATTGAGAAGTAGCAGTTAGAAGAAAAAGGAAAACAGAATATGCATGGTGTCACAGAAACCCAGAGAAGGGAGTTGAATTTTTCCAAAGCAGACATAATCAATTTCATCACAGGCTGCAAGGAGGTCAAGTGACATGAGTACTGAGAAATGACACTTATATTTGGAAAAAGGAAGTCACTGGTGTCATGAATAAGAGATGTCTCAGGGAAGTGATGGGGATAAAGTACTGGAAATATTAGAAAATTTGAGGAAGGAATCAAGATGAAGAGATAGAGAAAAGTGTGATAATTCAGGTTGGAATCAAGTAGGACAACTTAATCTGTGCCTTTGTCTGCCAGAATATTACACTACATGGACTAATTTTTCTGATTCTGTATGGTTATTGGTTTTTCCATCCAAAGGTCAAAAAGATACTGTCTTCATATAAAAACCAAATTACCCTACACTATAACTGTAGCAGCTATATTATAAATGCCATTGTTGGCCACACAATGAACTAAATACGTGATCATAATTCATTAAAAATAATTCAAATTTCTTGTCCTTATTAATTTTTGCAAATATGTCATCCCCAGGAAATGTCATATTATCATGACAACTTCAAATTTGATTCCAAATTATGCTAAGGTGCTGATGTGTTCAAAACACTGAATAAAAGATTGAACCATTGTGAAATATTTATTGCCCACAAGTGATTCCCACTTTATAGACGGCACAAGTTGCTGATGTGGTTGAAGTGAGATGCTTGATGTTTGCTGATCAGAAACTTTTTATGTTTGTTCAAGGGCCCCTTAGAATCCTCATCAGCCGCTCTGTTGAGGTGAACAAAATATGAGGTGATTCATACATGTATTTCCAATTGGCAGCAGCCTCTAGAATCTAGTGGTTCCTGCCTTAGTTCTTGACATTTATTCTTGACACATTGGCATCCTTAATAATGAAGCTAGGCCTGTTATTAGTATTGGTAATAGCACAATAAGATGCCTAGCACTTCCTAAGCACTTACTGTGGGAGTGGCACTAATTAAAAGCCTTACATAATAATAATGAAAATTAATAACCCTGACTTAATGTTTACTCTGCACAGTTGCTACTGAAAGCACTTTATATATGTTAACTCATTTAATCTTCAAAACTCTATGAGTTAGAAACTATAATTATTCTCATTATGCAGATGGGGAAACTAAGGCAAAGAAAGGTTAAGTTACTTGCCCAAGTTACAACAGCTAAGTGGCTATAAACTGGATTTTGCACCCAAGCAATCTGGCTCTGTTAACTATGCTCTTAATCCCTGCTTTACAAACCTTATTCTCAATATCTCTTTTTAATTATAAATTATTTACTCATCCTCTTAAGCATCCTGTGATCTAAGTCTTATTATTATCTCTATTTTGCTACTGAGGAAATGAGGTTTAGAGACGTCCTATAGCTAGTAGGCGGCAGAGCTAGCTCTACCTAACCTGCTCTTTGCTCCACATTTTGCAACAGTGCACAGACCTGTTTGAAATACTGTGTTGCCCCAGTCAGAGTTCCCACATTACAGTCCAAAGGTGGTTGCCTTCGATGGTGGTGAATGAATACAGTGAGATGCTGTGCTAATATGTACACACTTGCCTTGAATTTCAGTTGGAGCTCTTGTGGAGAGAATCAGATTAAATTAAAAGAACTTTGGGATAGGGGCTGGCCCCGTGGCCGAGTGGTTAAGTTCGCGCGCTCCGCTGCAGGCAGCCCAGTGTTTTGTTAGTTTGAATCGTGGGCGCAGACATAGCACTGCTCATCAAACCACGCTGAGGCAGCATCCCACATGCCACAACTAGAAGAACCCACAACGAAGAGTATACAACTATGTACCGGGGGGCTTTGGGGAGAAAAAGGAAAAAATAAAATCTTTTTTTTTTTTTAAAAAAAAAAGAACTTTGGGATAAAGTAACAGAATAACTTTAAACTGTTTGTCATTTCATCTCAATTTCTGATCTCTCTTCAGACATACTTCCACTTAGAGGCAGCATCCCACATGCCACAACTAGAAGAACCCACAGCGAAGAATATACAACTATGTACCGGGGGGCTTTGGGGAGAAAAAGGAAAAAATAAAATCTTTAGAAAAAAAAAAGAACTTTGGGATAAAGGAACAGAATAACTTTAAACTATTTGTCATTTCATCTCAATTTCTGATCTCTCTTCAGACATACTTCCACTTAAAAAGTATCGTATGTGCTTTGGTTTTTCCTGTAAATGCCTCCTAATAGGAATGATTCACTTTGTTCTTTTCTTGGAAGGATTTAATTCTCTTGTAGCGTTATCAATTTAGTAATAAGAAAAATTTCTCACTGGCCAGATTTTAGAAGATAATCCTATTAATTTAACAGCATAAAATTCTATGTTCCCTTCTTGAAAAAGTTATGACTTTTAGCACAAAGAGACTTTTAGTCTTTAATTCTGGTCTTTCCTTAAACCCCAACCCACATTTCTAATTGCTTCCTAGGTAATACTTACTGATACTCCTCCTGTCTGAGTACATTCATTATCTTTCCCCTCCAATCATGCATTTCTTCCTGAATTCCCTGTTTTGTCTGGTGGTGGTATATGTATGAAGCTAAGCCAAATGTCATCTTTGGCCTCTCCTCTTTCACCCCTCACAACCAATCAGTCACAAATTCTCCTCCATTTTTATCAACTAATAAGTGAATCGGGGTTCTGGACCCTCCTATTCAGCACCACACCAACACCACTATGACTAACTGGATCAAGCAATGGCTTACTAAATGGTCTCCCTGCCTCCAAGGAGACCTCGACAAATATCTCCTTTACAAAGATCCACATGGCTCTTTCTCTTCTTAAATGCCTTCTCATGGGAGACCATACCAACTCATCAGCCAGGATTCCAAATAGTGACAGTCAAGACAGATAATAAGGGTGCTCATATTTAATATTAACAACAACTAACCTTTGTCTTAATTCATTTAACCTTCACAAAACCACCGAGGCATCTACTGTTATGATCCCAATTTTGTAGATGAGGAAATTAAGGCACAGAGTAGTTACTTAGCTGTTAGAGGACTATATAACACACATTCGTTATACAAAAATGTCAAAAATAATTCCTATCTTTCCAAAAAAAAATTAAACCTGAGGATTGATTCATAATTATATACCCTATAAACAGTAGTAATCATGCTCACTATCAATCAGACCAGCACTTCAAGTATTTTCCCAGGGGTGTGTTTGATTAAGGATGACACATCCATTAAGAAAAATACTGTGATTTGTCTTTTCAGCATGAATAACATATAGTGTTATTTTGCTTTAATCATCTTGAAATTACTGAATTGTAGAATTTCAGACGAGGAAGTAAACTTGGAAATCATCTGATTCAAAGTCCTCATTTTTAAAAGACAATGGTGTTTGGATATTTACATGAAATTCCTGTGGAACCTGTGGCCTCTATTATCTCCAGCTTCCCACTGCCATGGGCAATACCATAATGACTGAGATGTTTGCTTTTATGGAAATTTGGAGCATTTTAAATTTTCCAATCATGCACAAAATTAAAGACAAATAAGCTGTAAAAGCCTAAGATAGAAGTAGAAGGAATGTCAAAGGCAAAGAGGCAGCCCTTGAGTTACAAACTCTCCTTATGTAAAAATGGACTCTCATTCCTGGCTGACATTGCATAGGAACTGCTCTTTACTTCTCACAGACACTGGATATCCTTCACTCCTTTCCTACCGTAAACCTTACCCATCCCAGAGGACCAAATCCTGCCGTCTCCAGTATCCCCGACCTCCCATCTTCACCAAGAGCCCTTTGCCACCACTTCCATGGCAGCTCTGTGCCTGGCCCTCACCACTACCTGAGCCCGTTTTCAGAAGTTGCCTAGCAGATAGGAAATAGGACTGTTATGGGATGGAAGTGAGGATGTGTGCATCTAGAAATCTGAAGCTCCAGGTGCGGATGCTCCAAGAAATATTGAGTTAGTCTACATGCTTTTTAAACTCTATGGTTCTGTTAAAGGAAAACCCGCAATTGCATGATGTGTTGTAGAGGCTTTGTGGTCTCAGAGGGAAACCAGCCACAATGTGGATTATTGTTTCTACCTTCTGACCTCTGTAGCAGATATAGATTTTACTCTATAAACTGTGAAGGTGTGTTATTCCATTGTGCTCTCCTGCAGGGCTGCAGAGGAGTTGATGAAGAAACTCAAAAGTGTCTAGCTTTCCTGTACAGAGACTTTCAATCAATTCTGTTTTTAGTGCCATCTGTAACCCACCCCCCCTTTTAGAGGCACTTGGTGTCTCCAGGTCCAGTGCCTTTTGAGAGGTCATTGCAACAATTTGCTCGCTTCTGCAGGCACTTGGATTTCTGCTGCTTCTGCTCCGCTGAGAAAGTAATCATTCCTGTGCTCTCCATAGTCCAGGATCATTTTTTAACTCTCCTCCTTGCTATCTCTTCTCGTATTCTCTTTGTTTGTATTCCTTTGCTTTCCTTCTAGTTTCACTAGGGAGTGTTAATAAATACGATGTTCCAACAGACAGATTAAAGGGAAAGTTTAGAGAGAATCTGTATGATGTTCTATTTGGTTAATGACAATTTTGTTACTGATTTGTAGCAGGTCTTTTCATATTAAGGAAGTTATTTTGTCACATGTGGTATGACTATTTTTCCTCTTTGGGCTTTAGTCTCTTGATTTTGTTCTTTCGTCATGTAGAAACTTTTCACGTTGATTCAGTCAACTTTAGCAGTCTTTTTTCCTTCGTGGTTCTTCTAATGCTTCTGAAGACCATTACACTCCAAGATTATTAAAACATTTTCTCATGTTTTTTCCCAATTTTATAGGTTGCATTTTATTTGTATCTTCATTCATTTTCATTTTATGTTTTAATTTTTGATCAATCTGGAGCTTATTTCCGTGTAAGTTGTGAGGTGAGGCTCCGATATTATTTTCCTCAAAATGGTTTCTCACTTGTTTTTCTCACCTCTCATTTAAAATCCTACTACTATCTACATGCTAAATCTCGATAAGTCTTGGGTCTATTTTGGACTTTATTGTTTCTCATTCATTTCTTTGTCTGCTAACAAGACAGTTTTAATAATTGCAGATTTAGAAATGGTTTAGTATCAGGTGGGATTTGTCCTCTCTGATTGCTCTTCTTCTTGAAACAATCATATTTTAGATTCTACTCATACTTATATTTTTTCCATGTTAGTGTTTTAGAGTTGGTGTAGTTCCAAAAGACTCTTACACAAACTTTTTAAAAAATTAATATGAAAACATATGTTAGCACCTAAAACAATTATATAATTATTTATAACAGTTTTTCACTTTATCCCTTTGGGTTTTTTGAGGTCAACAATAGCGAATAATGACTTCTTCCACTTCCCTAATTCTTATAGCTCTTATTTCTTTTTCCAGAAAGTGTTAAATGATAACATTGGTAGTGAGCATATTCTTTTATTTCTGGTTTTGCTGGGAAAGCCTCTAGAGTTTGCCATCAAAAATTATGCAGGCTTTTGAATTGAAACGTATCATCCGAGTGTATAGAGGTGATTGTATGGTTTTTATCTTTTAACTGTTTATATTAAATTCAAAGAAATTATCTTTAGCCCTTTTTCTTTGGTGAGGAAGATTGGCCCTGAGCTAATATCTGTTGCCAATCTTCCTCTTTTTGCTTGCGGAAGATTGTCACTGAGCTAACATCTGTGTCAATCCTCCTCTATTTTGTTTCTGGGATGCCTCCACCATGTGGCTTGATGAGTGGTGTGTAGGTTCATGCCAGGGATACATGCCCGTGAAACCTGGGCCGGGAAAGCGGAACGCATGAACTTAACCACTATGCCACTGGACCAGCCCCTTTTGAGCCATTTTTAAGGGAAGTAACTCATGTCACTTGGTTCATTAAGCAATCACAGCACTCCCAGGGTCTTCTTCAGAATCATCAGTTCCCTCCCTGCATTATTCCTTTCTTTCTCAGTCTCAGCTGCAATAGGGATGTGGAAAGGCATGGATGACAACTGAACCACCTCCTAAACCTCTGGCACAGACAGTTCCATATATTTGCTGTGGAGTGAGGTACCTAGAGTCATGTAAATTTGTACTGAAAATTCAGTTTTTGGCAAAGGGCTTCTCTTACACTTTGCACATATTGGCAAGAGTCCCTTTTGTGTTTAGCACAAAAGAAATGAGGATTAAAACGTTGTGTACTGAAAGGTTGGGGACAAGTTTACTGAGATGGAAAACACACTGGACTAGAAAACAGAAAACCTAAATTCCAGTTATGTGTTTTTCCTTTCTCCCTTTTCTTGGACTAGTCATCTGACCACTCTGAGACAGAGATAATGAGTGAAAAACACCAATATGAATTGTACAGCACCCTACCAATGTAGAACGTTATCTTCACATTTTAACTATATTGCAAATCTTTAAAATTATTTATTTCAAATTCACCTTTAAAGCAGATTGTTCTTCACATTAGTCAACTCATGAAAGTGAGTTTTGCCCTACACAAAATTATATGAGCTCCATTAAAAGCAGGGCAGCTCACCAACGCCCCGCTTCTCTAGCACATGCAGAGCCACCGAGTGTGGGATGGTTATGTGTGAGTGGTGCCTCTCATGCTTGAACCCACAACTTCCTATCCTTCCAGCGCCCCCTAGGTCTGGACATTACCTTTCTTTTACTTTCAAAGCATAAGCTTCTTTACTTCAGGGTCTTGAGAAATTTGCATCCACTTCCCTTTAAAATGCCCAGGTCTCAAATAAAGGGCTTGGTTGGGAAGATGAGGCAAATCTTCAGAAAGCAGCTTCAGAAACATAAAGAAGCTGTTAAGGCCTCCTGAGGCAAAGGAGCACAGAGCACAGAAGCCTGAACATCCTCTAATAACCTGACCCATCTCACCAGCTTTCTGTAGCAGCGAACACTAGACGGAAATGAACAGCTCAATAAATTATCCTGCGTGAGTCATGCTTAAATTCAAGTCATTTATTTTTCTGGTCAATTCTGTGAGATGTATACTAAATTAAACTTTGAGGCGACCGTGGCTCCGTTTGCCTTTAAAGCCTAGGTTCTGGTATCACCCTTTATACCACGTGTTTTGGGGCAGATCATTGTTTTCCTCCCATCTTACAAGATTGTTGGGAGGGTTCAGTTTGATCCATTTTCAATAGCCCTTTTCACAAAAAATTAAGCCCTAAAGCCCTTAAGCCATCCAGTGGATGTAATGAATTAACTTCTCTCCTATGCATCAAGGAAAGCACTAAGTTCCCTACAATCCTTGCAAGAATTGAGAAGATAGTCACTCAAATCATTTTCTGTGTTTTGTGGTTCCGATGAGGAAAGAATTTTTGATAGTGGATCCAAAATGTTAGGATATGGTTTTGAAGTCAGAACACTTGTGTTCAAGCCCCAACTCCACCTGTTATTACCTGTGCATCTTTTTTGTTTTTTGAAAGGAGGGGAGGGGACTCAACTTCCTCACCAGAGAAAAGGTAATACTAATAATACCCACTTTTTAAGATTTATACATGTAAGTCCCTTAGAGCAGAACCTAACATAGAGGAAATTTTCAACAAATGTTAATATATTGAAGGAAAATCAAAGCAAATAAAAGTGACTTCCTCCCAAAAAAGGGCATATCCTCTTTAATCTTTCATACATTTAAGTAAAATTTAGCATATGTGTAAATATCAGAAAGATGTATTATCACTCTGAATGAGAGGTACTGTATTATAAATCATGAATTCAATAGTTTAGATAAAAATTTCATTGTTACTATGAAACTACAACGTGGTCTGATAAAATGTTTCCCCAGGTAAAATTTTCCCCTTATTTATTTATCCAACACATATTGACTAAAGCATATTCAACTAGACAGTTTTAGGCACACTAAGAGAAGCATGTTTCATCCTAGTCCGTAAAAAGCTTATGTGACCCAGAAGGGGAGAGAAGATATTAAACCAATTGATTCTATTACATGGTAAATGCCTCCAATATGCATAACCAAGATACTACGTAAATTCAAGAGAGAAACACGATTTCTAATGAAATGAAAGATGGCTTTTGAACCATGTCCTGAATCATCAGTGGTATACACACAGGTCGAAAAGGGCTTCATGGGGTGAAATATCTACCTGGAGGGGTTTACAAATGTTTATTAAAAATTGACAAGGACTCCAGTTTCACTGATAAGAAAAGCAATAGTAGGAGATGAGGCTGGAAATGTGAGATGACCCCACCATGTGGAAGATGGAGGCTGCCCAGACATGTCCGAAGTTTTATTTGGTTGGCACTAAAGAACAGACACCCTGTGCTATGCCTTGAGTCAACAGTTTATTTCTTGGTGGGCCAATTAATATTTTTTCCTTTTGTAGGTTTCTTTGGTCAGCTTGGCAGCCAATGCTCTTGGGTACTCAGAACTTGGCGCCATCAAATCCCTAAGGACACTAAGAGCTCTAAGACCTCTAAGAGCTTTATCCCGCTTTGAAGGCATGAGGGTAAGAAGAATGAAAGTTCTCTGATGATTTATGACAAAATGTAGGTAATGATTTAGATACAGAGGGGTGCCACACTCTTCTTATATTTATTTCATAGACTGTAGAATTTCAGAGCAGGAATCCTGGAGATCACTAAGCCCAGTCTCTTGAAACTGAGATTTATTTCAACAGGCCCTCAGAAATTGTGGCAGAGCTAGGACTAGAATCCAGATGTGATGAGAGTTCAAGGATGTTTCCACAACATCCAAAAATTGTGTGCTGCCATTTATTTCCTTTCATTGCTTATACACTTTAAAGTGACTATTTACTACTGACATTTATCCTAGGAGGGGTTTTCCTTCCTCTACACAGGTAGTCGGATTCCTCCAAAAATACTGACAATGAATGAAAGTTAAAATAGTTTTTGTGTGCTTTATTTCTTCAGTTAATATCAGTAATAAAAATAGTTGTACAAGAAAACAACACTGAATTGTAGCCTCTGACAAAATCTATATATCCTAAGCAACCAAAGTAGGGGGTGAGGATAATTAATGAAGCATCACGGGTAACCTGTAGGGTTTGTTGTATGGACTCCCTTTGAAGTGAGCATTCTGAATAAGGTTCACTTTTTCCATAGTCCTTGTATTTTCTCCTCCAACTCTCTTCCTAAGTGTATATTTTATGCATCTAAATAAAAAGTATGCAACTATATGGATACACACCCCCTGGCCACACCCCCTCAAAATACTATTTAACACAAAGGCCAGCTTTGTTTAATCCAGCTTGCAAATGTACATGGATATTGAATTTTTTCTAGGCCATAAACCCTTTATGTCAGGAGGTAGATTGGGCAATAAAAACACTCAGACTTGACTTCAAGATTCACGCTTTAATTCAGTTATATGGCAGAAGTAACATTCCAGCTATAAAATATGGTAAAATGTATCATGCATTTATTTGATGATAAGAAAACTGGGAAGGTCATTTTAAACAAATTTTAGTAGCCAAAAAGTCTGGTAGGTATAATATGTATGACTTCTAAACAAAAATTCAAGCAGCGTATGAAATTTTTATAATTTTGAATTTCAGGTTTTGATGTCATTTTAAAATTCTTTGGTGTTCATTTCTAAAATAATGTTTACAATATTTTCAAATAAAACAATAGTTTAATTTAATATAAGTGCTTAACAAAATAGTCCAATATGAACCAGATTAAATTAGATTTAAAAAGATACTGTTGGCTTCTCTAGAGATTTCAAAATACATCTTAATCTCTTCTGCATTTAATTAGAGAGAAGGTGACTGAATTTCTCCTTCATGAAATAGGTCAGCCTTGGTTGGTGAAGTAACATGTGCCCCAAAGTGAACATTTAAGAGATTTGGAATAAAATGATGCAGACGTATTCTGTATTTTCATGTCCAGGGATAAATTCCACCTCATTTCCTAATTTAATATACTTTCTTTAAATTTGATTTTACCAATGGGGGAAAAAAATGGACCATGTAAATTCCTAATCCTATTCTTCATACTCATGAAAAGTTAACTTCATCTGAGGATACAAATTTAAGGCATTATTAATACTTTGTGAAGGGTTTGTTTAACGATGTTTTTCAAATCATTTATCATTCATTAACACCACTGAAAATTAAAATGTTTTGCTGAATGATGAATTTCTTCTGTTGATATTTAATGCATCTTTTTTTTTCTTTTTTCCCCAGCATACATTTTCTGACTCCATCTTACTGTATCAGGTTTTTGTTTATTTCTTTTCGTGCTTTGGCACATTTTGCTTTCCTTAAATCCTTTAGCTCTTTAGTTGTGTCACTGTTTGTTTTCCCTTATCAAATATGTCCTAGAAAATATCAGAAGAAACAACCTGTCCACCTAAATTTTTATTTATCTCTTTTCACACCCATTTTACTGTTAACTAAATGAAAGGAATGGTTCCCAGTTTAACAATTTGTAAGCTGCCTTGTCCTCCTTTCCTCTTCCAGGTGGTTGTGAATGCTCTTGTGGGAGCCATTCCCTCTATTATGAATGTGCTGTTGGTTTGTCTCATCTTCTGGCTGATCTTTAGCATCATGGGTGTGAATTTGTTTGCTGGCAAGTTCTACCACTGTGTTAACACAACAACGGGTAACATGTTTGAAGTTAAAGAAGTCAACAATTTGAGTGATTGTCAGGCTCTTGGCAAGCAAGCTCGGTGGAAAAACGTGAAAGTAAACTTTGATAATGTTGGTGCTGGCTATCTCGCATTGCTTCAAGTGGTAAGTGGCTACTGTATGAGTTTTGAAAATGTTTTCATAATGTTTCAAGTAAGATCATTTATCTGATGTTCTTTGCTTGAATGATTCATATCTGACACTACAAAAGGAGTTGATGTTAACACCTATACTATTAGCTTGACTTGACTGTAAAGAAGATGTTTTGCAGTTATTTTATAATGTGTTTTCCCCAGTGTTCAGCTTTTAGTATGTTTTAAGTGATTTTATATTTCTGCTTCCTGTTTTTTCTTGTCGTATTATTGAGCGCTATTGTGCTATTACCATTTTTAGTTTTTTGTAGCAATCGTTGTCAAAGGAGCAATTTTATGTATTAAAGTAACAATGTATATATTGTAGTGATGAATTAAATGTATGATTATTAGCCGGATAATTAATTTTACCAACATCTAAGGAGTACGGTTCTACTATGTGTGGATAGGCAAATCTTACACCGTGGATTTCAAAATGTGTGATGTTTAATAATTTTGACTTAATGGAAAGTATATTAACTAATTGATAATTAGTTAATGAAAATGATTGAGTTGTGTTTAAACACACCATAGGTTTGAATCATAGAGCTTACCTTTTGGTATGAAAGGGATTTGAGACTGAAATGGGAGTTTCATGAATCAAGCATCTAGTTAAACCTTAGTGGAGAAAAAAATAGAATACCTTCCAAGAAAAACAAAGAGAACGAGTTCCAGACTCTACGTAAGACTTAGCTTTATTTCGGTTTCATTTCTTCTTTCAATTCATTTGAGTGTCTTTATAGAAAATTTCATAATAGTGTACAAAAAGTTATTTGTAATAACACTATCAGATTTTCATGTGGTAAAATGCATACTCTTGGATTAGGCTTTTATGCAGAATTCAAATATATGTTGTTACAGGCCACATTTAAAGGCTGGATGGATATTATGTATGCAGCTGTTGACTCACGAGATGTAAGTATCACTGATATTATTTATAGCTACTAGATTTTCCATAGTGAACATTGTGATAATGCAACTGAAAGGCTCAGAATTTTATATTAGATGCAATCAGAACATTTACAATTGCATATAGAAATGATCTTTTTTAAGCCAATACACTTTGATATAAATGATAATTTGGTTAACATATGCCTATTATAAAATATATATCTAATATGAAAGGATATCTAACTTTATGGATCAGAAGATATCAGATTGGTCCAGTAAATGAGATTCTTAAGGTTGGGAAAACTGCTCAGTGGGGAAATGACTTGTCTATCCCTGTCCCTGGAAAGAATGATCAACCAGAGTCTGTGAAGCAGCTTCCAAAAATATCATGAAAGAAGCAAGCAAGTTTCAGGGAAACTCAATTTTGAAAATAGGAATAAAAATAATTCTTCAGAACATATCTGTTCATTCTGAATTTTCCTCTTAGAAGTTGATGTTCTGTTATTAAAGCCATATCTCCAAGAGCCAGAATTTCCAAACCCAAATTGAAAATTTTGCAAAAAATTTATAATAAGACTAATAATAAGTTCAAAATCTTTGCCTTGCTTATACTGCTGTTATTTACTCTAAAGAATATGCACAGGTAAGCCACAATGGGAAAACAGATTCAAGAACAATCATAAAAATGGAAACTTTCATTACTAGATCATAGTAATTTGAAAACAGAATTGTTTTTCAGAACAATATCTCAGAGCAAGGCAAAAATAGCTCTATATTAACTAACAACACACGAAATGTTCATTTAGTTTAAGTATTTATTGTGTTTTAAAATATTATTTAATATTTTCAATGTTATTTAGGTTAAACTTCAGCCTGTATATGAAGAAAATCTGTATATGTATTTATACTTTGTCATCTTTATCATCTTTGGGTCATTCTTCACTCTGAATCTATTCATTGGTGTCATCATAGATAACTTCAACCAACAGAAAAAGAAGATAAGTATTCCTCAGCTCTCACATTTCTCCATTCTGAGGTTCTGTCTGTTATACATCCAAATAACCAGGATACTCGGAGTCATGACAGACTTAGATCATTTTTGTATTTTCTTCCATTCGCTATGTGGTCAGTTCAGCTCAGAGGATTCCGGCCTCTAGTCAGTGGTTTTTCTCCAGGTTCATCCTCTGCAGATCTGCTACAGTGTCTTTCTGACCCAAAAATGTGACCATTGCTTCAAAACATCCAGTGGCCCTCCAATGCTTTCTCCTTGCTTACAGAGCCTTTCAGGAACTAATCTCCACTGAGTTTTCCAGCTTCCTCTTGTCTCACACCACATTTTCTAAATCTACTTCCTTACTCCTCAGTCACCACCCACCCACCATCAACACCATCACTTGCCACACACACAGCTACATGGATTTTCTGCCCTTTTCTGAAAAAGTCATGCTCTCTTACCTCCATGACTTTACGTAGGATATTTTCTCTTCCTGGAATGCTTTACCTAGCAAACACTGACTCATCCTTTAAGGTCTAGTTTAAGGGTACGCTACTATATCAAGCCCATTTCTGAGTCTCGGAATCTATTGTTATCTCTGCAGTGCATTTTTTGTTTTTGCATAAAACACTGTGTCGTATATCTATGCAACTCTGATATCAGGTACATTGTCTAGCACACAGAAGTGCTCAAAAATTGTTGAATAAGGAAGTAAAACTGTCAACAGTGAAGTGGATTAAGAAAACATTGTTTTCTTTCATGAAAATATATGAGACCCCTGAGCCTCCGTCTAAGCATAATATAATCAAATTAGGATCCTGTACTAATCAGAGTTTTATGTGATTATGGGTTTTACATGATATTAAAGTACTCAGAATTCCCCATAAATGGGAAAAGCAGAATAAATCTATATGAAGCAGGATAATATCCATTTAAAACTTAAGAAAGCATTAAAGGAAAGACTCGAATATTTTTGTACAAGTGCTGTCATAACACATATCTAGGTTGTAACCAGTTTTATACTATGTCTTTACTTTGGAGGTCAAGACATCTTTATGACAGAGGAACAGAAAAAATATTACAACGCAATGAAGAAACTCGGGTCCAAGAAACCTCAGAAACCCATACCTCGGCCAAGAGTAAGAATTACTTATTTTATTTAACATTCCAAAGTCCTATTTGCATATATTGAAATTGGGCAGTGCCCTGGATCAGAACATATTGGGTGATGTCACCAAGATATAATATGCCATAATTGTAAAGCTCATATGTGTGACACAGTTCACAACTGCTACTTGCAATAAGAATTACTAAATTCTTTAAAAAGAGGCAATGTTCTTTACAGTTTGTCAGTTGAAAATTTCCAACTCAGGGTTCCCAATAACTGCATGCTTCATGCTCCTGCTGCCACCTACTGCCACCAACAGTGAACCCAGTTCCTGCTCCTCTGGTCTTGCTAAATGGCACCCTCTTGTCCTTTTAAATAGATGGAGTTTTCCAGACTTCCCATCTTACTCCCATGGCCTCCCTCTATGCTGTTTGTTCTCTCTATTTTTATGACTAGAAAATATTCTTAATCTTTTTAGAAAGGAAAAAGCTGTCATCAAAGTAATTTGTTTCACCAAATACGCAAAAAAGAAAAAGACTTATTCAGAATGCATACTCTGTAGAGCTTCATTATAACGGAAAGACATTACAATGGTAGATTATGTACTCTAAGTCATCTATCCTCTTAGATGGGTAAGGAATAAGGAAACTGAGGCCCAAAGAAGGTGAATATCATACCCAAAGTTACAAAGCCTGTGATTGCCAGAACTGGGACTTGACAAAATCTCGTGAATCATAAATGACTTCACTTTATCATACATATATATATATATATTTTTTTAAGATTGGCACCTGAACTAATATCTGTTGCCAATCTTTTTTTTGTTCCTTCTCCTCAAAGTCCCCCAGTACAGAGCTACATATTGTAGCCAGCATCTGAACTGGCAAAACCCTGGGCTGGTGAAGCAGAGTGCATGAACTTAACCACTTGGCCATTGGGCCGGCCCTCACTTTACCACATTTTTCAGAGTAGTTGAAGTTGGGTAGGGAATGGGAGGGAGGAGGAAAGACAGGGTACACAAAATGGCATAAACCTGTTTTACTGAAGGAGATTTAAACAGAATAGTTAGAAGAGGTAGAATTAAATGGAAGATGGCTGACATATTTTGAGAGAGAAAGAGATGGAAGATATAAATCAAAATTCCTTAAGTATTGATAAATGAATAGGGGAATTCATCCATCTAAAAGTCTGTCTGTATTAACCTACTTTGTAAATCTTCATTATTAGTTGCCATTATTTTTTGTGAAAATTATCATAGATATTAAAATCAAGCAAAGTCCATGCATATTATCAGCCAGTTGCCACCAATTTATCAATTTATGTCCTATTCAGTTTTGCCTTCCTATGGGACCTATATAAACCAATTATGTTTCATTCTTGTCATATGACTTTTCATTTCTTTCTCTTTTTTTAACATGCAGAGAAATGGAACACACCGAATTGTCTAGGATAATGTGAGAAGGGTGCACGGCCATAGGTCAAAGGACTTCGTCTGAAGTTTTCCTGGGACATTATTTATGAAATACGCATATTAACCTCCTTTCTCCTCTCTGTTTTTCTAGAACAAATTCCAAGGTATGGTCTTTGATTTTGTAACCAGACAAGTCTTTGATATTGGCATCATGATCCTCATCTGCCTCAACATGGTCACCATGATGGTGGAAACTGATGACCAGAGCAAGTATATGACTCAAGTTTTGTACTGGATCAACCTTGTGTTCATTATCTTGTTCACTGGAGAATTTGTGCTGAAGTTTATCTCCCTCAGATGTTACTACTTCACCATAGGCTGGAACATCTTTGATTTTGTGGTAGTGATTCTCTCCATTGTAGGTAAGAATGGTTTAATTACAGAGAAGTGCCGTTGTAAGAAAAAGCTCCCCAAGTTCTGACAGCTGTGTAACATGGAAATTAGATTGAGAATCATAAGGTTTGTAGATCTAGAGTTTACCATTCTTGTTCATTTTCCTCTAACTGAAGAAGGTCAGTGTTCAAAAATAGAAAACAATGTATTTGGAGATTTCAGAAATAATCCTTGTAATTAAGATAACTATTCATAGTAACTGAGTATACATAATCTCAAATTGTTACACCATTATGTGAGATTATTTAATTTGTTGGATTTTGTGAAAATCTATATTGATTTATGACATTATACAATTATTAAATAACTTTGTAATCTTTAATTGCTAATATTAAGGGGTGGATCCAAATATTTATTAAAGGTTTATATTCATAACAAATTTGTTGTTTTCATAGACCTTGCAAAGAAAAGCACTGTTTAGCTGTTTTCTGTATTTTTCCATAGGTATGTTTCTGGCTGAGATGATAGAGAAATATTTTGTGTCTCCGACCCTGTTCCGAGTGATCCGTCTTGCCAGGATTGGCCGAATCCTACGTCTCATCAAAGGAGCTAAGGGGATCCGCACGCTGCTCTTTGCTCTGATGATGTCCCTTCCTGCGTTGTTTAACATCGGCCTCCTGCTCTTCCTGGTCATGTTCATCTACGCCATCTTTGGAATGTCCAACTTTGCGTATGTTAAAAAGGAAGCTGGAATTGATGACATGTTCAACTTCGAAACTTTCGGCAACAGCATGATCTGCCTGTTCCAAATTACCACCTCTGCTGGCTGGGATGGATTGCTAGCACCTATTCTCAACAGTGCACCACCCGATTGTGACCCTGACGCAATTCACCCTGGAAGCTCAGTTAAGGGAGACTGTGGGAACCCATCTGTTGGGATTTTCTTTTTTGTCAGTTACATCATCATATCATTTCTGGTTGTGGTGAACATGTACATCGCCGTCATTCTGGAGAACTTCAGTGTTGCTACTGAGGAAAGTGCAGAGCCCCTGAGTGAGGATGACTTTGAGATGTTCTACGAGGTTTGGGAGAAGTTTGATCCTGATGCCACTCAGTTTATAGAGTTCTCCAAGCTCTCTGATTTTGCAGCTGCCCTGGATCCTCCTCTTCTCATAGCAAAACCAAACAAAGTCCAGCTCATTGCCATGGACCTGCCCATGGTCAGTGGGGACCGGATCCATTGCCTTGACATTTTATTTGCCTTTACAAAGCGTGTTTTGGGTGAGAGTGGAGAGATGGATGCCCTTCGAATACAGATGGAAGATCGGTTCATGGCATCAAACCCCTCCAAAGTCTCCTATGAGCCCATCACAACCACTTTGAAACGCAAACAAGAGGAGGTGTCTGCTGCTATCATTCAGCGTAATTTCAGATGTTATCTTTTAAGGCAAAGGTTAAAAAAAGTATTAAATAAATGCAAGACAGAGGAAATCAAAGGGAGGATTGACTTACCTATAAAAGATGACATGATTATTGACAAATTGAATGGGAACTCCACTCCAGAAAAAACAGATGGAAGTTCCTCTACCACCTCTCCTCCTTCCTATGACAGTGTAACAAAGCCAGACAAAGAGAAGTTTGAGAAAGACAAAGCAGAAAAAGAAAGCAAAGGGAAAGAAGTCAGGGAGAATCAAAAGTAAAAAGAAACAAAGAATTATCTTTGTGATCAATTGTTTACAGCCTATGAAGGTAAAGTCTATGTGTCAACTGGACTCCCAGGGGAGGTCTATGCCAAACTGACTGTTTCAACACATACTCATGGTCAGTGCCTATAACAAGACAGTGACCTCTCCGTCACTACAACTCTGTGAGTCAGGGTATCAATATGGACAAGAGGTTGCTGTTTTCATTACCAGCTGACACTGCTGAGGAGAAACTCAATGGTTACCTAAACTGTAGGATAGTTGTGCAAAGTGATCGTTACAACTACACCAAACACCTTTAGTACAGTACTTGCATCCACTCTATTTTTAACTTCCACATCTGCCATATTTTTACAAAATTTGTTCTAGTGGATTTCCCTGGTCCCTAATTCGTAGTTTATTCATAATTCTATGTCACTATTTTTGTAAATGAGGTTTAAGTTGAGAAAAAAGTATTTAAGAGCCCCATGTTCCTACTCTACAAATAATTAGACAAATGTGTTTTGCCCAAGAGATGAAATTCTTGATCAAAACCAGAAAAAATTCTAATGTCAACAATTTGGGATACTTTCATTTTCTAGGCTACTTTAATTTTCAGAGTATTTTAGTCTGTTATGTTTGTTTATATCTGAAGAGTTATGTGCCTGTAAGTCTCCTCTAATTTTTAAAGGATTATTTTTATGCAATGTATTCTGTTTCAGCAAGTGCAAATTTTATTCTAAGTTCCAGAGTGCTATATGTAGTTTTGTTAAATGCTTTCCAAAAAAGGTAATCCAATAAATCTGTTCTAGAAAATTATATCTAAAAGATCACCTTAGAATCGCTGTTCCCTTTCTGCTGCAATATTGCTTTGCCACCTTCTGCCCTCAGCAAAGCTGACATTCAATGTCAATTAAACACCCTCTGTTATGTAAATAGTTATTTTACCCTGTGGTGCATGTTTGGGCAAATATATATAGAGATTTATATATATATATGTGTGTTTATATATATATAAATATATATATGGCCTGATAAACAAGTTCTATTAAATCAAATATGTACCACAGTATATATGTCTTTTGCGAGCTTCCAACAGGGATGTATCCTGTACCATTCATTAAACATAAATAGTTTGAAGACTATCACTAATGCATGTTAATATTGCCTATGCTGCTCTATTTTACTCAATCTATTCTTCACAGGTCTTGGTTAGAAGAAGTCACATGTTGGTGATAGAGTGAATTCAACCAGCTCTATGTCTAGTATGTCAAGCAAAATAGCTTGCAGTTATTTAAAAGCACCTTTACTTTTGTATTTTTAATTTGACTTGAGTGTCATATGGTGTCTCTCTAGATTTCAAGGAAACACACTGCGTAATGCCTATTGTCAAAGCCTATACTCCATATTCTCCTGAAAATATGTCCAAAACTTAACTATACATAATGTAAAAATATGATCAATTTTATTTGTTGCATTTTGTACATAAGAAAATTATTTTCAGGTTGATGACATGCCAATTTATTTTACTTTATGCTTTTGCTTTTTATTTTCAATCACAACTCCAAACTTTTGAATCCATAATACTTTTCAATGGATAATTTCCTAAAATAAAAGTTAGACAATGGGTTTTGTGGATTTCTTTGCTATAATATATTTTCTACCATTCCCATAGGAGATACATTGGTCAAAAATTCAAACCTAGACCATTTTCTACCAACTGTGGTTGCCTCTATATAACCCTTTATTCATGGAAGGTTTTTTTTTAAAACTCAACTTTTGTAGTATTTGCTTATGCAGACTAGTCTTATTTTTTTAATTCCTGCTGCACTAAAGCTATCAGAGATAAAACACGGGCTTTGTCCTTTTCAGCCATGAACAAAGTGGCAAAGTTGTGCAATTACCTAACATGATATAAATTCTTGTTTTTTGCACAAACCGAAAGTTTAACATTAATTCCTTTTACAAAACTATCTACTTGTAGTGTCTTGATGAGCTGCATGCAGGAAATTGCTATTACTAAAAAGAATGGTGAGCTACGTCATTATTGAGCCAAAAGAATAAATATTTCATTTTTTATTGCATTTAATTTCTTGGCTTCTGTTTTTCTTTATTGTTGGAAGTTTAAAATACACATAATTAATGAAACCTGTACTTGATCTGACATTTGTATACATAAAAGTTCACATGAATTTTATAACAACCTAGTGTATGATACACCAACAGTACTACAGAATAAAGGCTATTAAAAGCAGTTTTTGTGAACTTTTGTGTGTGCAAAGGATCAAGTCCATATGCTCCAACTTGCAGGTTCAATAACAGTAACAGTAGCATCTACAGTGGTTGTCAATTTCAGTTAATTCCCTTGGCTGTAAACATTTTAATCTCAGCTCCTCTCAATGTAATTAATGCCACCACCAAATTTCTTGCTAGTTAATAAATGTCACATATTTTGTTACTTAAATGCATTTTATGAACTCCTATTTGCACATGAAGTTTTAACAATGCAGAGATTGAGAATTTATATTAACATTTTTTTTCAGGATCCCTTGGAGTTATGTCAGGTCAAAACCAAACATTTATTCTCAGTGGGAAACTTTAGTTATAATGTATATTTTTTTGAAGATGGATAGGGTCTACATATGCATTTTGGAATTTCCCTGACATAAACAATATAAGGTGACCTCCTTGGAATTCATTGGCTTCTTTCTGCTCAAGTCAATTTTCAGATCTCACCAACACCACAGTGAAGTCAAGTATTACTTTGCAAAATCCTTAGCCTTTTTATGCATCTTATTATATAATCATTAGCCAAGCAATTTATTAATTGATATGCATTACATCTAAATGATCCTCTTCTAAAACAATCAGAAGAGGCTTCAGTTGCCAAAAAACAACACTTTTATAAATACATCAAGCTAAAGGATATTCTGAAAATACTGTACAGAATATAGAGTTGCTAAGGTAATTTGATAAATTTTTGAAACAACTAACTCCAGACGAAAAATTCTCCTATTATTAAACTTAACAATAGAATTCTACTCAAAAAAACAGTAGAATTAATCAACTTGGACACAGAAATCACAATACCAAGAAATTAAAGAAACTTAAATTCACCAATAAGTGACATTAAATGGCTGCCTTTCAGTAAAGAAAAATCATTTTTATGGAAAGAAAAATGGGCATTCTGGTTTTCAAATAATGTAGCAAAAAGATAATGGGCATATACATTTATGTGTTTTGCTAATTTTCAAATAACCAGGATACAGTAACATGAAAATCATTCTTATGCATTTCAGACGATGCAGTAATAATCATAAAGAAAGTTCCTGCTGACCATTTTTGTGGAAATGGAAAAAGCAAAAAGAATTACACCAAGAGTTCTAACACTTGGCTTTTAGTTTCAGTCCTGATATCAAATTAGCAACGTAATTCAGGAAAAGCAAATTCTGGCCCTCAGATTCCTCCTCTACTGAATGGGGATGTTGTCTCTAGTATGACGTTAATTCTAAAATTTTATGTTCAAAATCAAATTGCCCATTCAAAATGAGTAATTTCTTCTATATGGGTAGTAGTTAATGAGAAAAATGTATATCATCAAAATACCTTTTAAAACATTACTCAGAAAACTTTAAATAGACAGAAACACATTTGACCTTGACTGTAGCCCCAATAAGAAAAATGTATTCTGGGGCAGGCCCGGAGGTGTAGTAGTTAGGTTCATGCACTCTGTTTCAGCAGACTGGGGTTTGCCAGTTCAGATCTCGGGTGCTGACCTACACACCATTTATCAGGTCATGCTGTGGCAGTGTCCCACAAACAAAATAGAGGAAGATTGGCACAGATGTTAGTTCAGTGACAATCTTCCTCAGCAAAAGAAAAGAAAAAAGTCTTCTTGTCCTCAAAGATTTTATAGCACAAAGGTATAAATGATTGAAGGATTCTTTAAATAATCGAAAGGATGGCTACTATTTCTTTTTATGATGTTACAGGTTTCTAAAAGACAATTCCTGCTGTATAACAGAAGAGATTAAAACAAAGAAATCTTTAGTCATTTGTGAAATTGACTCAAACCACAAATGTACTTACTTTTTCGTCATTAAGATTTGCCACAAAACTTCAAGAAGCAAAGCTTAAGTCTTGTATTCTCTAGAATACTATTTTTATTACAAAAGAATAAAAGATGAACATCATTCTCTTATAACAACATCCAAAACATCTTATTCTTTTCATAGAGAAAGGAATTAATGACTTGATGCATCCAAACTTTCATTATTACCAACACCTGTGTCCTTTCGTCAGCAGTTTCTCCTTTCATCTTCTCTAGACAATCTCTTTGTCCTCCATAATTCTGCTAGTTGACATATTGAAGTTCTTATTTGAAACCTTCTACACTTGACAGCACCCCTTCGCTCAAAGTCTCAATTTCCTTTTCTTATTATGAAGTAAAAACTCCCCTGCATAGTCTGCCCTCGTGTAGCCCACTACTATCATCTATCATTCGCCATGACTCCATAACTCATGCCTCCTCCCCACAGAATCTCCAATTACACAATTTTTTGACATCTTTCCTGTCTTGGCACATGCTACAGTCTTTGCCTGAAATGTCCTTCCATCTCATTTTTCCTCTGGCAAATTGCTGCTCATCTTTCAAGAACTGGCTTAAATATCATCATCTTTCAGGAAGCTTCCTCAGATCTCTCCAAGTGGTGTAAAGCATTTCTCCTCAGACTTCCTAATGTGCATCTAAGGTGGTGTGTATCGTACTGTGCTGTTACCTCCTTTGCATTTACCTCTTCTAATAGACTGTAGGACATCCAAGGTATGGGATGCATCTCATTCATTTTCTCACCTTCTTTCCTTCCTCACCAATGACTAGCAGAGTACATGACTGTCAGCTTTGAGATATATTGCTAGTAGAAGTGATTCTTGCAGGAACACACAGAAGTACTTAAGTGCCAAACAATCATACCAGTAAATTTTTTCCAGTCTTTACTGAGGAAACTCTCAAATTGATTAGCATCTAAATTCAGATAATCCACCCTTACAGTCAGTTGAAAAACATACAAATATCTTAGAAATACTGTGTAGCTTGCAACGGTAGTTTATAAGTAACATCTATTACCTAACAGAAACTACCAAAATAAAAAACTTCATTTCGTTAATTCTACCAGTGAAAGAATAGTTTTACTTTGTTGTCCTCAATTAGAAATATGTTACATAGATAAAAACATAGGTTTTATTTCATCACCTTAATCAAGCAGATGTTCTTCACTTTAATAATTCATGGGTACACTGGTAATATACTGATTACTTTAAGATTTTGCTTGATGTATGTATATTTCCAGCATATAATGGGACAACTATCATAAAACCTTCCTATCATAAAATATCTAAAAACAGAGAATAAAATATTTTTAAAGACCATTTTAATATATGGTTGGCCTCACAAGAAAGCAAGGGAAGTTCCCTAGGGCTGACAGTGAAAAGTAAGCAAGCACTGAAGTTGGAGGCTATTCTGTGGGCTTCTATTGATCCCAGAGACCTATAGCTTGGTTTTAATCACCTGCACATAGGAAAGAGAAGACAAAAATTTGGATCCAATATGTGTTGGAGATCCTAAATAAATTCAAAACCCACAAAGAGCTACACACTTAGTGAAAGCATTTTTAAAAATCAACCTTGCAAAAATAGATAGAAAGGAAATTTGGCAAGCAAACTTTTGTCTTGTCTTACCTCTAGGTTTGCGGGGAAAAAAATCTCTCTTAAGATTCATAGTCACACGCCCAGAATTCACCCGAATTTATAGCCCAAATTTATACTGTCTGCCTAGTCCAAAATACTGCAAGCCAAAAATTCAATCTAAAGTAGACACAAGTTGCTAGTGGTTCTAGGCTCGTGGTAGAAACTAACTGATGTATTTTCTAAAAGACCACACCTCAGTCAAGGCCTCCAAGATTTCCCACAAATCAAGTTCAAGAAACATGAACTCACAATAAGAGAAATAACAAAACAAAGAGAAAACAAAGCTGCAGAATGAGAGGAAGAACATATCCACAAAGTCTTCAGATATATGATACAAGAATGTTTAATAGTATTTCCAAAAACAGAGGGATTAAAATATGAATAATGATATATTAAATAAATTTGTGAATAAAACATTACTGAGTTATTAAAGCAAACCTAAATAAAAGAGAGACACCACAGATGATAAAATTCAATGTTATTAAGTCACATAAACAAACTGAGATATATATATATCTCACCTATATCGTGATATAAATGAATGTGTATATATAAAATGTATTTTCAATGCAATTCCAACAAAAATCTCAAATCCAAGAGCAGGTTTTCTCTTTTATAGGAATTGATAACATGATTCTGAAATTTATATTGAAAAACAAAGGGCTGAGTAAAGCCAAGACAATTTTGAAATAAAAGAACAGTTGGAGAACTTATACTACCTAAAAATAAAAAGAACAATGAGCAAGAGATAAAAAATTATGAAACATACATGAAAAAAAAATCATACCATTTCTAGAAATAAAGAATATAATAATTGAAATTAAAACAAAATGGAAGACTTAAATAGCAGGTTACAAGGAACCAAAGAACAAAACAGTGAATTAGAATCTGAAAATCTTAGAAGCAAAACAGCACAGGCAAAACCAGAAAACAGACAAAACATTAGGAGAACTTAAGCAAATGTGAAAAGGTGTAACATAACTGGAATTCCAAAAGGAGAATTAAATATGAGGGGAATCCGACATATGATTACACAATGACAGAATTTTCCACTGTTGATAATGGACACAAATTTTAACATTCAGGAATCAAAGAAACTCCCAATCAAGATAGACAAAACAATCAGACCCTGGCACATCTTAATAAAATTTCAGAACAACAAAGCCCAAGAGAAAACATTAAAAGTAAACAGAAAAGAAAGACAAACTAAACAGAACAATTCAACTACAACAGCAATAACAAAAATGTTGCAAGAAAATGTCTGTTAAACTAGTATTTTATACCAAGAAAAACTATCTTTAAGAATAAATTGAAAACACTTCCCGATGAACAAAAAAGGAGATATTTTATTAACAATATATTCTCTCAAAAGAAATGTCTGAAAGATAAACTTCAGGAAGAAAAATTATTTCATCAGAAAGTTCTAAGATGCAGAAAGGAATGTTCAGACCAAAAAACAAAACTTTAAACCTGTGATTAACATGATAGTGCAAAGAAACAGTGATAGCAAAAAGCAATAATAAATTTTACTTGTGTTATTAAAACTAGATAAAGCTAGAGCTAAAAGATAAAAGCTCAAAGATAGAGCTAAAAGAGTAAAATATTTTCATGTAAGCTGAGAGGGAGGTCGATGGAGTTCAAGAATTCTAAGGTCTTTGTATTATTCAGAAGGATAATAAAAATATTAACTTTAAATTTCCCTTAAAATGCTTACTAGAATTTCAGGGATATATGTAGAAAGACAAGAAATGGAATAAAAATGTTAAAACTAATATAGGAAGATAATGGAATAACCGGATATTCAATAAATTCAAAAGTACACAAAGGAAGAGAAAAATAGGAAAAAATAATATATTTGTACAAAATAACCTGGCAGAAATGAACAATAGTCAGCGTGTAATGAGCGCTTGCTATGTTCTAATCTAATCATTCTTCAAATACTTTACATGGTAATCCTCACATTATCCTTATGAAGATAAGAGCTATGAAGAAACTGAGACACAAGTAACATTCTTTACTTGCCCAAGGATACATTGCTAGGAAGAACCACAATAGGGATATTAATCCAGGAAATCTGGCTCCAGAGCCAATCTCTCAATCACTGCACCATACCACTTGATATGCCAGGATGACTGTGTTACACAACTCCAGAGGAAGAATCATACTGAATTCTAGAAAAATGGTACACTCCAGAGAAAAACTCCATCACAGAATACAATGAAACACCATGGCACTGGTGATATCTATAAAAATATGTCAGTAATTGCCAGCAAATACATTGATCTGTCCAGTTAAAAGGTAAAGAATATCAGTTTGATTTTTACAATCTAGCTATTTAAAATAAATAAACTTAAAACATAGAAGTACAGAAAGGTTAAAAGTAACAGGATTGAAAAATTGTCAGGCAAATACTAAAACAATGAATACTTACATATTTATATTATTAGAGCCAAAATAAGTTTAAAACTCTAAGACATGATTTTAAATGCATGCACTTATTGAACTTCTCTTTAAAATATATAAAGCAAATATTTATTCAATCACAAGGAGAAATAGACAAATCTATCATACAATGAAAGATTCTAACATATCCATGAATAATTGATAGCTCAAGTGGACAGAAAGACCTAAAAGGATATGTAGTCTTTGATTATAATTACCTTCACTTATTAGATACATAAAGAACTCTGCAACAACATTTGAAAAAGTCTTATGATTTCTTTCAGATGCATGTCACATTTATTAAAATGCATTAAGTGAGAGATCAAAAAGCAAGTGTCAAAAATTTCAAAGAATTGGTATCATACACAGCACACCATGTTCTCTGATTTGAATGCAATTAAATTAGGAATCTAAGTTTTTGGAATATATTTGAAGGGTTAAAAATGAGCATTTTGTTTCCTCTCCTAGAAATGATGAGGTAGCTAATATCAGACCAATGCTCTGATAAATAACAACTATAAATCCTGAACAAAATTCAACTATCTTTAGGTACTAGAAAGTGATCCCCAAAAGCCAGAAAATTGGAAAAGAAAATGGCACTGGATGAGATTCCTATTTAGTATGGCTTTTGTCTGAGGTCAGGACCCACTCGCACTGAGCTGAAAATCAGACAGAAATCTGCAGTCTTCCGTGTTGAGAAATCAGAGGACAGAGTTCCAAACAACTGCAGCAGCTGGAGAGTGACAGAACCAAGGGAGAGCAGCCCCGAATTCAGCATTTAAACTAAATTATTTGGCTGATCCCTGAACTTTGTTCGTGTGGGGCAGATTTAAAGCAGCCATGCTAAGGCTTAAAGATCCAGAGTTTTCAGTTGCTGTCCTCTGCAGGGGAGACAGTTTGGAGTTGATCCCAGCCAACATTCTTCACATGAACAGAGGAGAAGCCAGAGAATCTGCACACTCAAAAGAAAGGGTGGGGTGGGGCCGGCCCAGTGGTATAGTGGTTAAGTTCGTGCACTCTGCTCTGACTGTCTGGGGTTCGCAGCTTCAGATCCCTAGTGTGGACCTACAAAGTGCTCATCAAGCCATGCTGTGGTGGTGTCCCACATACGAAAAATAGAGGAAGACTGGTACAGATGTTAGCTTAGGGCCGATCTTCCTCACCAAGAAAAAGAAAAAGAAAACAATGGAGGCTCAAGTGTTGTATTTAACCCGCAAGAATTCCAAACCAGTAATTTAATTATATTCAAGGATTGTAAAACAATATATGTTCCAAGTAAACAAACAGATAGGAAATATCAGAAGAAAAACAGATATTGGTTCCTATAAAAGGAACCAAAAAAATTTGAGAATTGAAAAATACAATATCTGACATCAAAATCTAATCTACTATTTTAGAAATGATAGAAGAAAATGTCAAGAAATTTGAAGAAAAATCAACAGAAATTAACAAATCTGAAAATACACTTCTTTATAACTCAAGGGTAAAAAAGAAATAAAATGAAAGCTAGAAAATAGAGTTTGATAATATAAAAACATTACACTGTAGAAATTGTGAGATGAAGCTAAACTAATACTTAGAGGTAAGTTTATAGTCAGAAATTTTTTTTATTATAAGATAAAAATGGTTAAAACTTAGTGAGCCCAGGAATAATTTAAAAATGAGAGAATTATTCCAAGGAAACTAGAAGCAAGAAGATAGATAGATATAGATACACAGACAGATGATAGAGATACATAGATAGATAGATAGATAGATAGAAAACCTAATGAAATACAAAAATAATAAATAATAGAAGAAACAAAGACAAATGTTTGTTCTTTGAAATAAAATTAATGTTTTAAACTTCCTGTAACATTGGTCAAAAAAAGTAAACACTATAAGGAATAAAAAGGAACAAAATTACAAGCATTGCTGAGATTAAAATAATAATAGTAGAGTAGAATGCAATAAACTGCTGTATTTCAAAAGCTTTGAAAAATAGACAAATGAAAACGAATATATTCTGAGAAAAATAGCACACCAACACTGAAAGTAAAATGATAATGATTCAGAAGCTCTCTCCTGGGCACTCTAAGACTGCAGGAGTCCCTCTGTTCCTAGTGCCCAGTCTGAGGAGGAACAGGCTGCCTTCATTTCTCATCGTCACCCTCCACCCTCATCCACCTATTGCAGGAATTCCATTCCAGACAGGCACTGCTGTAAGGATTGAGAGTCATTCCCCCCACCCAGGCACATTCATGGAGTAGAAGTGCTAACCCGGGCATGGCAGATCAAGAATACTGGGGCCCCAACTATCCCCACCACAGCTCACTCATAGGGCAGTTTTCCCTTCAGGAGGGGCAAATCTAGATCAGGGGTTGCCACTCACCATCCAGTGTCCACTTCTACAGAGGGGTGTCACTGTGGAAAAAGCAGGACCCTGCCTCCAATTCCATGGCAGTGGTGTGGGGGTTCTGTCCAGAGGAACAGGCAGGTCATAAGAACAAAGAGCTCTACAGCAGTTCCTGATGGGATGAGCAGCAACAGGAATAATGGAGCACACTGCTTGGGGCCATGCTCCACCTTCAGAACCTAAAACAATATGGCAGCTGCTTTGGTTGTGCCCAGTGGGCAATGCTATACCAAAGCCACACCGGAAAGAGAATTCTGGGGAATGTCTTTCCAGTTTACCTAAATTCATTCCACAGGAAGCCTCCACAGCAGGCTAAGAGAGGTCCAGGGCCCAAGACAACTTTGATACAAATTGTGATTCATTTGATTCAGGACGCTAGTTGAAGCCACAATACTGGAACAGACTGCCTTGTGAGAAAGTATAGAGAACAGGAGGGAAGATTACTGTACCAGCCCACTATCAAGACCAGGTATAGCCACAGGGCAAAATAAAAATATACTTATTTTCTTGGAACAGAGCTTATTTAAAGGAATAAGTATATATGTAAAATATTGCTGAGAATTTGTGGCAAATATAAATCAAATGCTCACCCCCTAATGAATTAACCTGGTAGATTTAGGTTTGTATAATGTATATGGCACACATCTATGTTGTCGAACAATAAAATGGTTTTTTGTGAGGGGCTACAATTTTAAATTATACCAGTGAGTCTGTTTAAACAAAAAGAAAAGAAAGAAACATTTTTTTCCTTTCACCTATTTATCATGTATAACAACAATATTCCCATTTAAGGCAGTGTTTGGCTTTCCAATGATCATTAATATTTAAATCATTTCAGGGAATTAGAGAACTAGAGACAAAGTTAAAGTTAACACAAAAGGGCAGAGGGGAATGTGAAACTATGTGCCAGATGCTAGAAAAATCCTTGTCTTGTGGGTTTTTTTATGAAATAACGTTTTGGGTGTGTGGCTTTTGGATGACAGCATTATGTAGAGTCACAATAAAAGAGAGACACAATCAAGCAGATTGTGCTGGAAAGAAGAGAAGTGAGGTGAGATTTTCCTCAGAAACAGCCCCTCCCCCAGCCTCAAAAGGTCTTTAGCTATGCGCAGCTTCCCCGAGGACACACGGTTGTCATGGAGACAGGGGAGGCATCCTCCTCTGCCCTCGGAGCAGAAACAGCAGGCCTGGTTGGAGCAAGCATGGGAACACAGTGGTGAGCCCTTTTGCTGCTTGCAGTGGACATCAGGCAATGACCTAGTACATTGAAAGAGAGAAAAGAAAAAGAATACAAAGAAATCGCGCCCCAACACACACCCGACACAATGATATTAGGAACAATAAGGATACTCTTTGATCACCTATTTACTGAGCTAAAATTCAAATAGATCAAAGAGCTGTTTTTAAAAAAGCTGTTTGTTTCTTCTAAAGTTCAATAAAGGCAAAGCTATTACTACTCCAATATAATTCAATCTTTCCATGTAATAACAATAGTTGTTAATAGTAAGAAAAATAATATTATAACAAGAATATATAAGCTCTTTAAGAAAGTCATATACCAGTTTAGTTACTGGAATCTTTCATTAAATACCAGTACCGTGCACAGAAAGATAAGCACAAACTAACAAATTTCTTAATATAAAAAATGACGAAAACAAAGCACAAATAGAAAAATGGAACCTATTAGTACTTATAAAGACTCTCTTCTCCTATTTTATAAAAAGGCCCTATTTATATTATAAAACAGAGCAAATTAATTTAATTACATCTTAAAAAGTAAAAGTGAACACGCGAGTCAGAGATATTTAATAGTATTCTTTATATTTCACTTGTCGGGGCAAGTATAAATAACATTTTGTCCTTTATTCTACAGTCTTATTAAATTCAAAGCACAGCTACTTTGTCTAGAGAACTGTGGTCACATCTTCGATTTCTGTTGATATCCGGTATCCTTTAGCAGAGAATGCAAACATGAAAAAGGAGTATGTAAATAAAATAATTTAATAATAAAATAAACAATAAATTTACATGTAAGTTATTTTTAATTACTGCAAGCTACTTCCCTTGAAAAAAATTCTAAAAGAAAACTAATACAATCATAGGCTTAGATTTTTTAAAGTCTTTATATAAAAAAATTGTGAATATCTAGGTTTACATATTATTCATGAACTATATACAACACCAAAGTTACTAATGTATTTTTTAAAAAATTAGATAACGGGTAATATGGATGGAATTTTTGATGTATAAAATAATGAAACATATTTATTCCCCGAAGACTTACTTTCTAGATTTTGAGAGCACAATCAAGTGTATACATGCAGGAATTTATGGCCTGATGACACTCCAATCCTTTCTGGGAAAAAACATGGAAAGCAAACCAGGAATGAATAAATGTTACATAAAAATGGATCTCAAGCTATATGAGAAGGCAGTATGTACTTCTTAGGGGACACCCATACTTACCTAATATTCTAAAAGTGGTATTGTGATCAATATTTATGTTCTTCATGACTTTGGTGACATAACATTATGACAATAATGTTAAGCATAACAATGAAAGATCAAAGATAAATAGAAATGTTGATGGCAACTTATCTTCAGTAAATAGCTAATGTTCTTAGACTTTAATGACTACTCTGACTTTTCACTTTGAAACTTGAAACAATTTAAAAATTTCCTTCTTTTTTCTGTTTATTCTCTTTCTCTCCCTTTTCTCTCTCTCATAAGGAGTGTGTGAAGAGGTGTATGTATGCATATACATACATATTTAAAGAGAAAATACAAAGTATATGTGTGTATGTATACACATACACATGTATAAATGTTTATATAGAGAGAGAGATTAAACAAAAAAATTATTACACAACAGTGTCAGGCAATATAACACACACACACACACACACACACACACATACACACAAACACAAGCTCCTCATATTTTCTTAGAGGAAATTTCCAACCTATTCTCCCAGAGGGAAAATTGTGGAAAGAATATTTCTGGGCTCTGTTCACCTCCCGCCACTCAGGGGAGGAGGAGTGATATCCCTGATAGGAGTTTTAGTAGGAGGAACCATGAAAACTTGGCTTCCACCTTTTGGGTCTATTTCTGGGTCTTCCTGCCTGCAGAGAAACACTCAGATTTGCTGTGAGTTGTAGTAACTCTAGCGGGCCGGCTTTGCTCCAGCAAAGAAAACCTGCAATTGTCCACCCTTGTCTGTGATTGAGGGGAGTAAATCTGATTTCCTCTGAATCTTAAGTATGTACATATGTGTCTGTGTGTGTATAATTTTCCCTCTCTTAATTTTCAAATTTTACTTCAAGAAGTTAACCCAACTTCAAATATTTAATGATTTCTCAATTTGTAGTTATCATACAGTGAATAAAACAGCATAACTTTATCAACTCTCCCAGATACTATTTTTAATTAATTCTGAAACAGAATGCCACAGAAATCTGAACACTAAAATTAGGCTACATTTTTGGCAGGTACTATACGCAAGATTATTTTGAGTTATAATTCCCTTATTTGCATGGAGGTGTAATGATAGAGTTCAACAACCAATTTTAAGAAAATTCATTCCCAACTCTCGTTTCCACTCCAAATAACGTGATTTCAATACTGTTTTAAAAATATCAAAATACATATTTTAAAAGATTTTGTTTTCAACTTCAATATTGTGCTTTGAAAATCATATCATAGGACCAATCATTTCCTTTAAAATGAAATGACTTCTCCTGCATTCCAGTTAAAAGTGGTCGACTCAACTTAAATAGTTCACTCTCTGACTCATTTTAGAGTTTGAACTCATTAGTGGCCAGCTGATTGAAAGCAGGCTGCATACAGAATTGTATCCTAATACTCTGGCCCACTCTCCAGGGCCCACTCTCCAGATTTCTCCATCTCTGGAAGCTGGAACAATAAAATTCATTTGTTTACTGCATACACTCCTATGTACCCAGAATTATAAAGACTCCAAGGCTTTTACATTTATTTAAGAATATTCCTTTTGTTAGAAGAAAATAAGCCAGTAAATATGTAGGTTTAATAGATAAATGTAAAGAATCCCCTGTTTTTACCTTAATGACTACTATAAATTGGTCAGAAAGACTATAGTAAAACACCTATTGTAGACCATGGTACTATGTGCCTGGTGTTTATAAAATTTTATCCTATTTACCCCTCATAAGACCCCAGTGAGGTTAGTTTTATTAATCCTGTCTTAAAGATGGCAAAGCTGAGGCTCAGAACCACAAAGTCAGTGGCAGAGCCAACAGTCAAATCCAGATCTTCTGATGCCAAATCTTCCAAAATTCAAGCCCTATTTATTATATTGCCTCTTAAAACTATCAGATACATTAGCTATTCCACTGCTATTTTTAGTCGCTGTTTTCTCTGTAATCACATTTTCTATTACTTAATATTTATTGAATATCCTTTTATGTAGAAAATCAGGGTGTGAGAGAATAGACAAGAAAACTCTGTAGTTCCTGCCCTTGAGCTTAAAATAATTTAATTTTAGTACAAGTTGTTCTGAGTTTAAAGGCTTGATCACATGAACTGTTCTGTTCTGGACATGGAAAAAGATTGATTAAATAGACAATGTCTTACCCAATTAGGGTCAAGCAGCACTGACACACACACAGTAGAAATAATTAAACACAGGCACTAAAAAATGAAGCAAAGAATATAAATAGGGACAGTGGTGAAGTCAAAGCAAAATTCAGGCAAGATGATCATTGATTCAGTTAACATAATTATTGGGCACCTACTGTACCTGGCACTGTGTTAAATGCTGAAGAAACAACATCGGCCAGGAATATACACTCTTTGCTCTAATGGAGTTTACCAACTAGTGAGAGGCACAGAGAAGTAAGCAAGCAATGTCAATGCTGTATGATAAGACTAGGGAAAGGGGCCGTCCAGGCTGCTAGGAAAATAGAAACATGGGCACTTAACCTGGTCTTCACTAGATTCGTGTACAAAGGAATATCTAAGTGAACCTGAGGGACAAAAGGGAGTTAACTATGTGGCAAAGCTATAAGCCACTTGAGGGAACAGACCATACAATACCACGCCTGGCACAGATTCCTGGCAAAAGGTAGACATTAAATATTTCTGACTTACTAAACTGACCAAATGAATGAAGAGGGAAGTCATCTTAAATCCAACCAAGGAAGGAATGACGAGCCTGTGTAAGAGCTTATGTTTGAGCAGAGGCTGCTAAAGATTATTTTTTAACTCTACTTTTGATATTTAAACTCAGAATCATTAGCTATCTTTCTCCTATTACAAATAATGCCACGATGATTAATCTTGTGCATATGTTATGTTGTTCTTTTGCAGGATATCTGTAGGCTAAATTCCTGGCAGTATATATTGTTCAATAAGAAAAGACAGGATACAAAATAATATTACTATATGATCAGTGTCTGGCAATCAAATACAGAAATAATTTATGCCTTTGCATTATAGAAACATACATAAGCACAAACATACATGTATGCGAGAGTGTTTCTGAGTAGGGGTTTAAAAGAAATGGTACTATTAGCACCAACAGATTTACAATGGTTATTTATTTTATTTTTTCATGTTTATTTCATGTTTCTGAGTTTTAATAACTTCCTATAACGAGGCTCCTCAAAACATAGACACACATAGAATATGTATTCAAATATACATGTTGATTTTGATGAATCATTACATACAATTTGCTGAAGAAAATATACTCAGGGTACTTAAGTTTATAGTTTTAGTTAAATTAAGCAATATAAATGCCTCCTGTTCTTACAATGATTATTGTAATTATACACAAGAAAGGAAAAATCATCCCTGATAAGCGTATAGAATTGGAGGTATTCTACCTTCAGCTTCAAAATATCTTAGTGTCTTAATTTTTTTAAGTTTGAGTAGCTAATATTTATAGGCCGATAATCCATTACACATGGTGCTTTGCATGAATTACGTCAGTTAATTCTCACAACAACCATATGAGAGAGGCTCTATTTTTTTTTTAATTTAATTTTTTCCTTTTTCCCCCCAAAGCCCCCCCGGTACATAGTTGTATATTCTTCGTTGTGGGTCCTTCTAGTTGTGGCATATGGGACGCTGCCTCAGCGTGGTTTGATGAGCAGTGCTATGTCCCTGCCCAGGATTCAAACTGACGAAACACTGGGCTGCCTGCAGCGGAGCGCGGGAATGTAACCACTGAGCCACAGGGCCAGCCCCTGAGAGAGGCTCTATTTTTAGCCCCACTTCACAGTTATAGAGACTGAGGTTTAGGTTTGGAAATAGAACCAAGTTCACATAAGCACTAGGGGGCAGGTATTTAAGCCCACGTGACTCCTCAGCCCGTGGTTTTAACCACCAGACTAAACTGTTATCTTTCAGCTTTCTCATAATGCTATAAAATTAATTTGCCAAGATATAAAGTAAAACAAAGTATGCCTCGAAGTGCCTAGTTTATACCATTTAAGATAATATCCACTTTCATCTCTGCATCTTAACAAATGTACATTCCTATCATGCTAATTACATATGCAAGTTTTAAAGGGAAAAATAAGATAAAATTTAATATTTTAAATAGAAACTTACATTCTGATTAGATCAATTTTATTTAATCAGATTTGCCCTGTATGTACAGTATATATATATATATATATATATATATATATATATATATATGAGGTTGTTGTGCCAACCAAACAAGTTTTTTCCATTGTTTGTTTGCATCTACCTAGTCTTAGAAAATGAAGTCATCTAATGTCTGTTATATGTTAAATGGAGACCGAACCATATTCTTAGAAGACAGTTGAGTCCACCCCAAGCTGCTAGGGAAGTAGAAGTAATCTTCTAAAAGAACTCTTTCATTCGCTCAAGTTTGTTAGTCCTATTACCCTAATTAACTTCCCAAATGTGAAGGATCTCTTGGTAATACTTAAGCACCCAAGAGTATGAGATGGCACCAGAAATGGGATACACAACTACAGATGGTTTCTGGCTAATCGTGATTGTCAAAAAGTTGGCAACTAAATAGGAAAAGATTTATTACCTGCTTTTCAAATAGTGGAAGACAGGTTTATAGCTGATAAGACTGTTAAAAAGGGAACTAAGATTATGTATTCTGGAAACATATTTTTAAAAGGTGCTTTAGCTGATGGAAAGTTTTCTTAGCAATTGTGATTTGTCTTTCACTACCTAAATAGGCACAGACTAGATTTTGAATTAGAATTACTATTACTACTAATACATTCAAATGACATTTCCATTAAAGTTCTATACTAGGAAAGGAAATTTTACAGTAGAGACTGAGTGCTGCCTTGCCAGTTGACAAGTCAAATATTTTAGCCTTGGAAGTAAGTACTGAACGAGACCTGCACAGGATAGTGCCTATCAAGCCACACTCATCTCTACCATTTAGATCAAGCTTAGTGAACATACACCGAAGCATATTTTTAAAAGGGTGACAATATACTTTATTACACAGAGGTTCTTAATTGCTTATGAATTACAAATTTTGTTTTGAACATTTGTCAGCATTTACATTCTGCCTTTGTCTTGTAGGGGAGCAGAATTTGTTATCCTAAAATGTGTCTCTTTGGCTTGATTATTTTTAAGAACAAAAGACTCAGGAAGAAACTTTGCTCTTCCTCCTAACTGCCTAAAAGAGTTTAAGATAAAAGGTCTGTTCCAGAGAGAATATAGGCAGTACACTCTTTGACATCAGTTTCAAAAGAATCTTTTCGGACACCATAACTCCTCAGTTGAGGGAAACAATAGAAAGAATAAACAAATGGGACTTCATCAGACTAAAGAGCTTCTTTAAGGCAAGGGAAAATAGGATTGAAACAAAAAAACAGCTCACTAATTGGGAAAAAATATTTACAAGCCACTTATCCAACAAAGGGTTAATCTCCATAATATACAAAGAACTCACACGGCTTAACAGCAAAAAAACAAACAACCCGATCAAAAAATGGGCAGAGGACATGAACAGACATTTCTCAAAAGAAGATATGAATATGGCCAATAGACACATGAAAAGATGTTCATCATCGCTAATCATCAGGGAAATGCAAATCAAAACTACACTAAGATATCACCTTACACCCATTAGATTGGCAAAAACATCCAAAACCAAGAATGACAAATGTTGGAGAGGTTGTGGAGAAAAAGGAACCCTCATACACTGTTGGTGGGAATGCAAACTGGTACAGCCACTATGGAAAACAGTATGGAGATTTCTCAAAAAGTTAAAAATAGAAATACCCTATGACCCAGCCATCCCATTACTGGGTATCTATCCTAAGAACCTGAAATCAGAAATCCCAAGAGTCCCTTGCACCCCTATGTTCATCGCAGCATAAATAAATATTGTATTATTTACAATAGCCAAGACATGGAACCAACCTACATGCCCAGAAACTGATGATTGGATAAAGAAGATATGGTATATATATACAATGGAATACTACTCAGCCATAAAAAAAGACAAAATTGGCCCATTCGCAGCAATGTGGATGGACCTTGAGGGTATTATGTTAAGCGAAATAAGCCAGTCAGAGAAAGACGAACTCTATATGACTCCATTCATAGGTGGAAGTTAACATATTGACAAGGTGATCTGATCGGTGGTTACCAGGGAAAAGGAGGGGTGGGGGGAGGGCACAAAGGGGGAAGTGGTGTACCCACAACATGACTAACAATAAAGTACAACTGAAATCTCACAAGGTTGTAATCTATCATAACATTAATAAAAAAAAAAAAAAAAAAGGTCTGTTCCAGGAAGGAGCTATCACCATAGATAACTACGTATAATAGGAACTAGGTGTGGTAGACAGGGAGGAACCTAGCAAGGCCCATTTGATCAAAGTTCTCTCCATGTCTCATTTCCTCTGCAAGGCATGGCAAACTTTTGTTTACCAAACCTTTGCTTTTCCATCTCTATGTGAATTACCTTTTCCCCCTTTAAAGTCCCAAACTACTACTCCCAACATCCTTCTTTGTCTTCAGTTGAAGATGATATTTAAGGTGGTGACTTCAGCCATTTTGGCAAGTTACTCAATTTTCCTGGGTCTCTCCCACTATACATGTTATTAAACTTGTTTGATTTTCTTCTGTCATTCTGTCTCATGTTAATTTAATTCTTAGGCCAGCCAGAAGAACCTACAAGGGTAGAGGAAAATTTCTTCCCCCATTACAGTGTCTTCATGAAAGAAGAGGCACAAACTTTCTGTACTTAGAGATGAAGTACTCAAATTTACCAACTAAAGTAATAAAAGTGATTTGTCTAGAAGAGGAAGTTTAAATGAGTCGTTTCCTACATTTGTTAGTTTGGGAAAGATGTCTTATCACTTCTGACTTATTCACACTTGGTACAAAACTTTTTTTCACGTTTGATTTTGGAGGTCTGTAGTAAAAGTTAAAGAGGAGAAAGGGGCTGCTGAATTGTGGTATGTTAGCATCATATTGTGAAATGGCATGCTGGTAAGTAAAGTAAAAATTAGGATTAAAAAATGTAATGACAGGGGCATTCTTTGGAGGGTTGTCCAGAGGGCAAGAGGCATTGTACACAAGCTCTAGCCATCTTGTCTACCAAGACAACGGAGTTTATGATTTGGGACCTGACTCAGGCACCACATCCAGCTCCTTGAGCAGTTTCTAGATTGAGATCTGCTTGCTATTAAATGTTAATACAAGATCACCCACAGTGAAGTGCAGCCTAGAGAAGTGCCTGTTCTCCAGCACTGCAGCTCAGCTTTGTATCGCCACTGGAAGAACTGGTATAGAAAATTGATGGGAATCTGATAGCCAAGCAACGGAAGAAAAAGTTTAATGCCAGGAAGCTCAAACTGGTGAAATTCTAAAAGGATAAGCTGAATTGAAACTATCAGGAATATTGGCTAATTTTTGCCTACTGTGAAGTAATAGTATAAAAATAATAACAATAAAAATGATTATAATCTCTAACACTTAATGAGCTCTACTATGTAAAAGGTATTATGGGTCATTTAATCCTTATGGAGAACCTCTGAGATAGGATCTATTGTCATCTCCATTTTGTAGATAAGAAAAATGATATTTGGAGAAGTCTAAGAAGTGACTTCTTCAAGATCACACTGTGGCAGATTAAAGATGGAGACAGATTCCTTTCACTCCTCCCATTGAGAAGTGGGTCTATGTTCCAACCCTTTGAATCTGGGTGGGTTCTGTAACTGCTTTGAGCAATAGATTACAGCAGAAGCGATACTGTGCCAATTTCTGAACCGGGGCTCTCACTCTTGTCTCCTAGAAAACTCTCTCCGGGGAAACCAGGGACCATGTAAGAAAATCATCTACCCCAACATCATTGTGATGTGAAGAAACCCAAGCTGGCCTTGTGGAAAAGCCACATTGAAAGCAAGATACTCAGTCATCCCTCAGCTGTTCCAGTCCTATGACTCAAGGCAGACATGTGAAGAAGTGTGATGGTTAATTTTATGTGTCAACTTAACTGGGCTAAGGGATGCCCAAAGAGCTGTGAAGACATTATTTCTTAGTGTGTCTGTGAGAGTGTCTCTGGAAGACATTAGCATTTGAATCAGTAGACTGAGTAATGAAGATCCCCTCACCGATTCAAGTGGGCATCATCCAATCCATTCAGGGCTTGAACAGAGCAAAAGGAGAAAAGGTGAATTCTCTCTCTCTGCGTGAACTGAGACATCCATCTTCTGCCCTCAGACATCAGTGCTCCTGGTTCTCAGCCTTTCAGACTCAGACTGGGTCTTATACCATCAGACTCCCAGTTTTCACAGACTCTGACTGAATTACAGCACTGGTTTTCCTGGGTCTCCAGTTTGCAGATGGCAGATTGTGAGGGTTCTCAGCATCCATAACCATGGGAGCCAATTCCTATAACAAATACACACACCACACGTATGCTTTTAGTTCTGTTTCTCTAGAGAACCCTGACTAATACAGGGAGGAAGCTTTTAGAAGATTCTGCGCCAGCAGTTGACCTCAACTATATTAGAAATCTTAAGTAAAAGCTGCCCATCTCAAGTGAATCAATTAACAGAATTAGGAGAGAATATAATACATTGTTGTTTTAAGCCACTAACCTTTGGGGTTGTTTGTTACATGGCAATAGACAAGGAGAACACTGTTATTAAGTGGTAGAGCCAGGTTTTAGACAGTACCACACAAGACCTCTCCAGGGGGTCTAGAATTTCAAAATAATACTAAGTCACCCAATAATACAAGATGATATTTGCCTTTTTTCACTATGTTGACATTTGCACTGATGGTGCAAAAGTACTGATAGATAAGGATGATAAGATAAGACTGAGGATGTCTTAGCCTGAATCAAGGCAGCGACACCAAATGGTATGAGCAAACATTTTTTTTTATCTAACTTTACTTAAAAATGTGCTGGTTGAAGCAGTAAAAATTATTAATTTCATAAAATTTTGACCGTTGCATACACATATTTTGAGTATTGTGTGACAAAATGGGAGTACAGAAAAATCCTTTGCTTTATACCTGTCATTTTGAGGAAAAGCAACTCGTGATTGAGCTTAGAGATAAACTAGCTACATTTTTCATGAAACACCATTTTTACCTGAAAGAACAACTGACAGACAAGCTATGGTTATTCACACTTAGGTATTTGACAGGCATTTTCTTGGAAATGAACGAAATAAGCCTGTCACTGTAAGGAAAACAACTGACACCATTTTTACCAGTGATAAAATTCAAACTTTCAAGCAAAAATAAAAACTCAGAAAACTTGTATCGGCAGCAGTGAACTAGACAGCTTCACCGTACTTGAAACCTTTTCTGATGGGTTCAGCGACTATATTAACAAATGTAATTTTTTGTATTGTATAATAAAATGTGTTGACACTGGGAGGATCTACATAACTCAGTGAAGCGATATTTTCCAGCTAACCAGTCCATGATAGTAAAAACATATCTCGTAGGAGTTAAGATCCAGTCAAAGTGCAAGAGAGAGCAATAGATTTTAAATGTCACAGAGTATCCAAAGTTTATTGATTGGGTTTCAGATTCCACATTGCAACCAACTTTAAGTAATACCCACTTGTTGAGTTTTAGAGTAGTATCAAAGAATAATACCTACAGTTATCCGAAAAGCTATTAAAATATTCCTCCCTTTTCCAATTACATATCTATGTGAGGCCATATTTTCTTCATACACATCAACTAAAACTACATATTGCTATAGATTGAATGTAGAAGTAGATATGGGAATCTAGCTGTCTTCTAATCTGTCAGGTATTAAAGAGATTTGCAAAAATTTAAGTATCATTCCTCTCACTAAACTTCCTTTGTTTTAAAAACAGAGTTGTTTTTCACACACAAATATGTTATTTATGTTACCATGCAATGGTTTTATTATTGTTACTTTAAAATAAATGAATAAATAGATATTTTTTAAAATTTCTGATACAGAACACAGCAATACATATAACTCACACAAATAAAAACACATTGGGGTTCTCAGTTATTTGTGAGAATATAAAGGAGTCCTGAAATCAAACAGTTTGAGAGGCATGGTCTAAAATAAAACATCACTTCACATGCCACACCCACAAATCTTGATCTTATTATACATTAGGAGGTAAGAGATCATATGGCCCAGGCAGCAAAGAAGTGGGCCCAGAATCAGAATCTATCAAAAATCATCTGCAGATGGTATCATAAGAGAATTGCAAGTGTATTCAATGCAGAATGGTCTGAGGGTCATACATGAGAGGCACACCCATGGTAGTGCTTTCTATTGTTGCATTTAACAGTGCTATTGATGGATGACAAGCTCTTCATGCTGATTATACGAAAAGACTTCACAGTTTATACTTATACACAGAAACATACAGTATTATGCCATGGAGTTGTTATCAGATGTTAACATAGAAATTGTATCTTTTATTGTGTGGCATAAAAAGACTGGGCAGGTTTCCGCTCTGCTATACACGGGGTCACTAGGAGTCAGGATCAACTCAACAGCCCTAATAACAAATTGTTACTTAGCAAGAAAGCTAGATAATAAAGCCCTGCTTCTCATTTACAGTAATGTCATTCTTGGGTTGACAGCATGTTTCCTAAAAAAACGTCACTGCTAGTTCCTGATTGGAGAGTGGATTTACTATTCCCTGGGTTCAGACTCTTAATGCTCTAAAACAACCTTAGGACATTGTTACAATCTTATTATTACCTGAGTGGCAAGGATAAATCCTGTAGTAATAGGCTATATGTCTACAATCTTATTATTACCTGAGTGGCAAGGATAAATCCTGTAGTAATAGGCTATATGGAGAAAAACCCAACTTAAATAATTAAGGAAAAATATTAGAAAAGGTGTGATTCTGTGTTATGCTTGAATTCTTCTTTAGGCAAATTTCAAACAAATTTTTCATCTGAAGCTTTTTGGGAGCAGGGCCCTTGGTGAGAATACTGTTGCTAACTCGGCAATTTATTTTTAGTCTGAATTACAGATAACCCCTTTGTTCTGTTTACAGCCCACACACTCATGAAACATTCTCTCTTTTCCTACCACAAGAATCAGTTCCTGCAGTGCTCTGGGAAGAGAGTCATATTGTCACTACCAGAAGCATGACTCATTTCGATAAAGAGCCTGCAGGATTTCATCAAGATGGCGTTGCCATGGCAAATAGATACAGTATCTCGTTCTGTGTGAATCAGGCGGAATAGAATTAACACTTCAAGTGGATATGCAGTTATGTGAATATAAATGCATACATGCATGCTAATTCAAATGCTACTGGAGTTACGTCTCCCTTCACTAAGGGACTTATAGGAGATGCTGTCAAATCACTCAGGTTTTTTTGTCTAGCTGTATGAAGAGCATCAAATGGTTTCCAAAAAAGATAAAATAACAATATTTTAAATATATTTTTTCCTAACTCCTCTGGCAAGTAAAGGATATTTCTTCCTAATGGCACTTTCACGGATATGGGGAATGACATACCTTTAAATGTTTTTATCTTCCTGAAAAATTCCCGTGACTATGTCATCAACTGTTTCAAATGTGTACTTAAAGAACCTAAGGCTTTAGGCCAAAAGCTATACTAATTTTAAAAAATGTTTTCCTTTTTTTTTTCATAAACAGAATACTATTTATGAGAAAATCCTGACTAGATTTGTGCTCAGAAAGAACTGTATGTTAATTACAAAAGGTTACCGTATATAACCTCAATGTTTCTTTGAGCTCATTGTAAGTATTAGCCCCTCTTCTCATATCTACCCCCCCCACGTACATACACAGACAATGGAAATTAAATTTGGTTCCCTGGGAATGTTAAATAGCTCCCCCAATGGCATGGCTCAGATTATTTAAGGAAATAACATCTCAAATAATAAAGCCCAAAGCAGTAACTTTCCTCATTAAAAATATGAATTTTAATGTAAATAAAATTGGCAAATTTTAAAATTAAAGTTTATTTAAAAAAATAATATAGTCCATTCTTGATTCACTGGGGTGATGGTTGTAAGGAAGAGGTAGAGGAAGAAGGTAGACATAAGATTAAATCGGAGCTAAAATAAAAATAGATTTAATGTAAATGTATTTGGTTAAAATGACATATTTCAGAATGCTTTTATGGTTCTACAAACATCACACCAAAAAGTAAAAATAATATAGTACTTCAAGTTACACTCAATATCACATAAATTACATTTAAAAATGGCCAAAAGCTTACTATCTGTCAAAAATATTCTGTTACCATTTTTCAATTTTTAACTGTTTTTTTTTTCTTTATGGGGCCCACTTTGGTCCCAGGTAAATTATCTTTCCTTTACTCTTTCTCCACAGCCTAATTCCCCTACCCCGATTCTGTTTGTATCCACAATAACACAAGCTCTCCTTTTTTCTTTACCATGCGGTCAGTCCAAGGCCTTTGCAAAGATTCAAAGAGAAAATTGGCAGAGAGCAGGAGCTATTACACTGCTACTAATTTGACTGGCTAGAGAATGACAAGTCTATGCTGCAATACACATAATATGGTATCTGTTGACCACTCTGTAGTTCCAAGTAATGGGAATATTTTAATTCATTGATGATTTGGGTTCTTAATTTAATTTAATTCAATTTTATTTATTTATTTTTTGGGTGATTGGCCCTGAGCTAACACCTGTTGCCAATTCTCCTCTGTTTTTTGTATGTGGGACGCCACCACAGCATGGCCTGACAAGAAGTGTGTAAGTCCACACCTGAAATCTAAACCCACGAACCCTGGGCTGCCAAAGCAGAGTGCATGAACTTAACCACTACACCACCCAGCTGGCCCCTGGTTCTTAATTTTAAATAATGTGTCTCCAGACAATTGGAGTTGAACCCAAAATAGTGCATCTCATTCATTCATTTGTTCATTCAGCATTTATTGAGGGCCTCTTACATGCTAATTACTGGCTTCAGGGAATTCATAGGTGAATAAGAGACACACACAAGAAAATCAGTGATTTTAGGTAGTGTAGTTTAAATGCAATAGTTGAGAGTTTTGGGTTTTTTGGTTGCGAATAATGGCAATCAAATTCAGATAGCTTAAGCAAAAAAGAAAAATTGATTGGAAGTATAGTAAAATAGCTCATAAAATTAAAAAATGTTGAACAAGCAATCTTCAGAAAGTAGAGAAATCAGAACATCCTAGTAATTAGCAGAAGTTTGTAGATCTCCCTTTGAGTTGGCTGCTTCTGCCTCTCATAGTTCAAAATATTCCATTTCGGAGAGAGATGCTGATTATCTTATTTGAATGGACATGGTCAGTTTGTACAAGCACAGCTGTTGGAAACTCATCTGGAGGACCTGGTTATATCTGAGCACCATGCCTGGATGTGAAGCAGCCACTTTAAGATCATAAGAACTACCCTTAGGACAAAATCAATACACAGAGAGGAGACACAAACAAAGAGGAGGTGGTTAGTAAAACAACTGAGTTTAGAAATACTTCTGGTTAAGCAGTAGTTAGCTAGGTGGTTCATGATACAAAAGAAAGATCACTGAGAAAATGGAAAGTACAGCATGTCTGGGAAAACTTGGTTCATTTTATCTACATGGAAGACTACTTGCTGAATAAAGTGGGAGATCATTAAAGGCAAGGATTCTGAGTGTTATGAACGGAGTCTAAATTTTATTTGCACATCCTAATGCATTTGCCCAGGATGTACTTGAAATGAGTCCCTTGACCCCATCCTCTTGGCAACTCCAGCTGATCTTTGAAGACCCAGCTCAAAATCCCCCTGAGTGTAATCTTCACAGATAAGCAATATGTGACCTGTATATATTATTCTTACTCTGTATTCCACTTATCACATTATATTGCTACAATTTTGTTTACATATTTATCATAGTACACTATGGATGTGTGAATGGCCCAGCATCTAACTTAATCTCTGATATACAGAGGTACTCACTTAAGGTTTTCTATAAATAAACCGAAGGTAAAGGGGAAATCAAAGGATTTTGAGCTGCGTCTCACATAATCAAATTTGTGGGATGGTTCTGTGGTCATAGATTGGAGCAGGACAAGACTGAAGATAAGAGAAAGAGGTTAGTGCAAGGACCTGCATGAAAATGCTGTGAGCTTCAATGAACGCAATGGCAAGAGGGGTTGGAAGATAGAGAAGGATGAATCATGAATAATAGTACTAGAAATTAGGAGATAAAGAAGTGGAGGCTTGAAGATGAGTCAGATTTCAAAGTTGGTGATTGGATAAAAATGGCAGTACCAATGTTTAAGATAGCAAATACAGGTAAGGGGCACACTGGTGGGTGAAAGCAATAGGTTCCACTTAGGAAGTGTATATGGGATATTACTGCAATATCCTGGTAGAGTCAAACCCAGACCAATTATCTCCAGAAGGTGTGCTCATAAACCCTGAACTGTGTTGTACCTCCTAAGGGTGTTGCAAGGATTAAATGTGCCAATGGCTATAAAGGACTTAGTATGGAGTTAAGGAATTGCTTATTGAAAGTTTGCTGCGATTGTTCTTAAGAGTAGGAGGCTGTAAATCTCCACCAAAAGTATCAACATTGTGTTTCCATTGTTCAAAACCAGCTTTTGCTGACTCTGATCAACAAAATGATGGGCCTTCTTTAAAATCTGGTCCTAGCATACAGCTCAAAAACGCATTCTCTTTTACCTAAAGATGGGTCCACCTTCAAAGACAATGAAAAGCTTATCAGGACAGAAGGTGTGACCAGAAAAAGAAAGTCTAGAAATGATGAAGTTATTTTCACAAAACTTTCCCTTACATGATATTTCTATTATTTGCAGGAATATTAGGTAGTTAAACATAAATATTCAAATATAAGACTTAGGAATGTGGCTCCAGTGAAATTTTCAAACTTTTCTAATCGTTAGTTTTTATCGAGGTCATATTTCACATTTGTTAAATTCAATAATGAAAAATAAAATTAATGGCTCAGTCAATCTTTCCTTGGAAGCAAGGCTTCTGCGTTATTATACAAATCCTAGTGTTAGCACATGGCTGTCACATAGTAGGTGCTCAACAAATTGTTCTTGATTTAAATTACTAATATAAATTAGAAAAATTTTTTAAAAATACTTTTAAAAATATATTACTGGCCAATTTATTATGCCCTGCCTCTTATTGAAATTCTCTCTGAAAAAAAGTATAAAAGTTTAAATAATTTAAACAAAGAATAAATAATAGTGCAACTTTATGTAACTACCTGCTAAAAAGATCTTATCCAGTAAACAGGGGACTCAGGCAAATTTGCACCTTCCTGACATTGCTGTGGCACTTGTGCGAATAAATAAAAACAAGCAAAGAACTATTAAAAACTAGTAAACAGTAAAAATATTAGGCCATATCCAGTTTGATGTTACATAGATAGCAAAAAAAGAAACTTCTTTTATTTTGTTCTCTTCCTGCCTTGCAGATATTTATAAAAGAAAAACAAAGATCAATCAAAGTGGGTTGGCTAGATATACAGCAGGAAGTTGGAAGCTGTAGCCTTCTGTAGAGTAATATAAGGGAAATGAGTCCAAAGTCTACATTTTCAATTAATAGCTCTAGCAATTATTCATGAAACCCTCTTTTTAAACCACCTGGACCAAAGCAGGCACCAAAAATATTAATCCATAGAACGTGATGAACAGTATTAATCCATTTTATCTTACATAATAATTCTCTGAATATTTTTATTGACTTGCTAAGCAATAGGGGAAAAAAATTATTTAAATTGTATCTTGTAAACCACAGTCCTAGAGATAGAGTTTGTGCACTATTATGTCGACCTAGATTCTGATGTCTACAAATATTGGCGACAAGCTCTGGGTTTCTTCAAAACGCAATTAAAATTTAAACAAACATGTGGGAATAAGCCCTTTTGCTTTTAACTTGCTGCAAAAGGCTGTGGTATGAACAGTCTAACATTCAATGTGCGTTCATTTCACAATCTAAAATAGCTAAATGCAATTAACGCTAATATGCTTGCTGAAGTGTTCTCCCGTGAGAAACAAATCTCATCCTACAGATCGAGGGATGTAAAATGAACCACCAACACTACACAGAAATATGCGGATGTGATAAAAAAAAAAAAAAAGGTTTAATGGCATTTTACTGCACACTAATCCTTGCTCCTTTTATTACCTTTAAATATTTAACTGTCTCCCATCATGGTCTTTCTGAGTTCTTTGAGCTTGGCCTCAGCACAGCTGGACCACTCCAACTGTTAGCTCCCAGTTGTATAACTCACGAATAAAGACCATGGGAGCAATGATCTGGGGAGTGTGTTGGGTTGCTGAATAACCAAAGTGCAATCCTGAGCTCCTCTCAGCCTCTCCAAGGGTCTGTTTCACCCCTGATAGTACTTTCTGAGCTATTACATAAGGAAGAAATTTGGGTTTAGAACACGGAGTTCAGAGCAATTCAGGCCAGGCCACTGTCTTCAAAAGCCCTGCACTTCATATCTATCTCTCAGGATATCTATCGTTATATCATCCTCTATCTATCTATCTATATAGCTATTCTACCACCAGAGTTTCAATATTTAACACATTCTGGTACAATGCCTAATTATGGCGGGTATCAGGCAGATACTAAGGTAATTAAGATAGTCTCTGCCAAACATGGCCGGTGTCTAATGTGGAAAACTCATATAAAAAAAAAGTGCAGTAGGGGCTGACCCGGTGGCGCAGCAGTTAAGTTCGCACGTTCCGCTTCTCATCGGCCCAGGGTTCGCCGGTTCGGATCCCGGGTGCGGACATGGCACCACTTGGCAAACGCCATGCTGTGGGTAGGCATCCCACATGTAAAGTAGAGGAAGATGGGCACGGATGTTAGCTCAGGGCCAGTCTTCCTCAGCAAAAAGAGGAGGACTGGCAGTAGTTAGCTCAGGGCTAATCTTCCTAAAAGAAAATTGCAGTACAGTGGAGTAAGGACTTTAGAAGATGTAAACGTAAATAGCCTTTACCATGTCCAGAAGGTGTCTTTCTTTCTTCTCATCCTAAAAACAAAAAACCAAATAATCCATGGAGTCTCCCTTGTAAAAGAAAAAAGAAAGTGAAAGTTCTTCCCGCATCTAATGACCCATCCACCTCTCGCCAGGATTTTAATCACTAAATTAAATACATTTACGCTCATGGCTTTATTAATTCAGTGCTTGGTTTGGTTTTTTCTTTGGTTCTGTGTGTACTTTCATTACCTAGGTTTTTTGTCTTATTTGAAATTTGCCCACTATGTATATGGAAAGGATAGCATGACAGTTAAGAACTGAGTCTCTGAAGCCCTACTATGTGGTTTGAATCCCAGCTTGACCACTTACTAGTTGTGTTACCTTGGGAAAGTTACTTAGCCACTCCATGCCTCCATGCTCATCTGAAAGTTTGCATAATAATAATTTCAACCTGTTGGGGTTGTGTATTAATTATGGGTTTTTAAAAAATTTTTTGTATTTGATGATGCTTTGACACCTTGGAGCCTTGTGGACCAGGGAAGGGACTGCCTCTCCCAGGGTTAGCTAATTTCTAGAGATTGTAAACAACTTGCCTGTGAGCATGACTCTGATACGCAAACCAGCCAATCCTCAGGCCATGCCTCCGCCCATCTCCTTTAATCAGGCTCCGTCAGCCAGGGACACTCTCTGCCTTAAATCACCACGGAGCTGGGGACTGAACAACTGGAGACGGTCCCTACAGCCCACAGCCTGCCAAAATTATTCAAACTATCCAATCCTAAGCCTGCTCAGTTTGCTTACGCTGCCTTTCTCATTCCTTCCTGTGAAAACCGCAGTAAAGGCTGTTGTCATGCTTTCCTCTTACCCCTTCTTCCTCCTAATTTATCCTGGCACTGTTCCATGTGGCCCTGAGTGGCATAGCATGTTCCCTTGTCTTGGGAACTGTAGGTAACAAGCTACCTTATCGATGGCAGTCATCTCCTGATCTGTTAGCTTCATCATATATGAATAATAATAAAACCCACATTTTAAATATTTTTATAAATGTTCAATTAGTTTATGCATCTAAACATCTTAGAACAGTGCCATACATTATAAACCCTCAAATATCCGCTATTTTGTTTGGTATTATTTCCATAGAAGTACATGCATGTACTTATATTAATGCAACATTCCCTATTTTCCAAAATATATGAGGCATCATATATGAGGCATCAAGGCAATAACCGTGAACGTACAATATGGTCCTTATCCATGTGCTTATGATCTTGTTAATAATTGTAATGATTTAACCCTATTTCCTCTTGTCCCTTAGTAGTAATTACAACTATTGGATTGATATTCTATGCATAATAACTTTTTTAAATCAAAGAAGGTTGACATCTTTCCTCAACATTCTTCTCTTTTGGTTATTCTAAAAAATCCAATTTTCTCAGTATTAATTTCTGTTATTCATCTTTATGCCAATCTTTTTCTCTTCTAACCTTTGAAGGTAAAGGAGAAGAACCTAGAACAGATGCATTGTGGTAATAACTATGGGAAGCAGTTACATGATATCCTCCTATTAACATATTTTGGTCACTGAAATTTCAGATGGCAGCATTATGCTGCTGACTCCCAGCTGGTGTTGATTAGAATCTGAATCATTTTGAGCCTATATTTTTGCCTGGTCAGTCATTCTACATCTGTATAGTTTGCTTTTTGTTCTTAAATGTCCTCTACATAACTGTCTATGAATTTCTCAGCTCCTCTTATCTGGTTACTAACATGTTAAGTATACTTTGGGGTATCTGCCATGCCATGCCTAGTGAAATCTGCGGAGCAATTGCGTGTCACTCCTGCTGTGTGAGCATCACGCCCATTAACCCTGCCACCTCCATCTTCAGATAAGATAACATCATGCAAAGGTGCCCAAATCAATCAGAGACTTTCTCTTCTCTTTCCTCCTGTCTCACAGATACAAAGACTACAGCTAGTTGGTGCTCAGCTATAATGTTCTGTAGCCTCTAAAGCGGTAATCATGTTCATTTATTCAAAAATATTTACTGAACACATAAAGCAATAAGCAACATACGCACAGTCCAAAACTTTTTCTGGTGAAGGAGAGTGATAATAAGCAAACAACTGCATAAGTAATTATTTTAAAAGTCTAGGCAAGGCATTCCTTTTATATGACCTCGCAGCAAAGGAGAGGGTATGAAGGGATGCAAAAGGACTGGGGGTGGCGTATGTTTGTGCATGCATGCCTGTGTGTTTTGACGGAACTATAGGGAAGGGATCACTCAAGGAAGTGACTCCAAGTTGCACCTTAAAATAATCAATTAGCCATGCGAAGGAGGAGGGAATGAACACTTTAGGCAGGAGACATTAGATGTGTAAAAGCTCTGAGACAGGAAGGAGTTTGCAACACGAATAAAACGGAAGGAAAAACAGCATGCTGGAGCTTGGTGATGAATGGGAAGAGTAGAGTGGGTCAAGCCTCGAAAGGCAGGCACGGCCGGACCATGACAAGGCTTGTAAGCTGTCATAAAGAATTGGGATGGTGAGTAAGTAAAGTGAATCAGTAGAAAGAGAACAAGAAACAATGAAGGGAATTTGAGAGAGCCTGGGGGACCTGAGCAATGCCTCATTCCTTGAATCTCTCAGCTTCAGCGCCCTGCAGCCTGCAGTCTGTCTCTCTCTCCAGTCCACCCTCATGCTGCCACTAGTGTTAGCTTTGTAAATACAGACCTTATTACACCACTTCCCCGATTAAAAAACTGTGATGACTGTACGTCTTAGGGATATAATCCCATTATACAATACACTTTTCTAGAATCTTCTGCCCCTTCATCCCACACATCCTGTACTTTAGTCACACTGGGGTATTCCCTCTTCATCAAAAATGGCACATAGCATTACGTCTCCTGGCTCACGCTTATGCCCTTTCTCTGCATGTCTTGCCTGCCTTGGAAACTCTCTACAAGCCTCAAATGTCATCTCCTCAATGAGGTCTCCGCAGATTATATTTTCTGTACTTTAATAGCATTTTCCCCATGTTATTTATCTAAAATATACCATTTTTGTTTTATTTGTGAATTCCTACCCTCAAAATATGAGAATTTTATGGGCATTTTATGTTCAATTTTTCACTGTACCTAGTACATAGTATTAAAAATGCTTAGTGAATGAATAAATATATTATCTTTTGGCTAAAATCAAGACACGTTATAGCATCTCTAAACTGTTTTATATATAATTATGATTAATATTATTTTTTTCCCAACTGAGTCATTCAGTCACTAGACTTTAGGATGCAATAAAATAAAGAAAGCTTTAAATTACATATTAAAAATAGGCTATTTTTACTAGTTATACATTTTCCTTATCTAAAATATTACTCTATTGAAAATATGAGTTAATATATGAAAGATGTTAATGGATCCCCTTCTTTCAAAAAAGTGGTTCAAGGATGGGGCTGGCCCAGTGGTGTAGTGGTTAAGCTTGTGCACTCCACTTCGGCAGCCTGGGGTTCGCAGGTTCAGATCCTGGGCATGGACCTATACTCTGCTCATCTAGCCATGCTGTTGGTGGCATTCCACATACAAAATAGAGAAAGATTGGCACAGATGTTAGCTCAGGGCCAATCTTCCTCACCAAAAAAAAAGCGGTTCAAGAAAAGGAGTGAAGTAGAAGACAGGTAGGAGATAAAGAAAATTATTTCCCTTTTAGATAGAAACAACAGAATATGGGGACCAGCCCAGTGGGGAAGCAATTAAGTTCGCACATCCCAGGGTTCACCGGTTGGGATCCCTGGTGCGGACCTATGCACTGCTTATCAAGCCATGCTGTGGCAGGCATCGCATATATAAAATAGAGGAAGGTGGGCACAGATGTTAGCTCAGGGACAATCTTCCTCAAAAAGATAAATAAATCAAAAGAAAAAGAGAAAGTAACAAGAATATCTTAGGGCTCTTTAAAGATGATAAAAAGCTACCTGTCCAAAAGAATTTTAGGAAACTTCTACCAAAGGGAAGTAAAATGAAACACAGCCATTTATCAGTATTAATGAGGGATTGGTTCCAGGACCCCCAAGGATACCAAAATCAATGGATGCTCAAGTCCCTTATATAAAATGGTATAATATTTGCATAGAACCTACATACATCCTCCAGTACACTTTAAATCATCTCTAGATTACTTATAATACCTAATACAATGTAAATGCTATGTAAATAGTTGTTATACTGTATTGATTAGGAAACAATGACAAGAAAAAAGGTCTGCACATGTTCAGTACAGATGCAACCATCATAGGCCTTTTGATCTGCAGTGGTTGAATTCTGCAATGTGGAACCCGCAGATCCGGAGGGCCAACATTAAATAATCTTTGAGGGGTCCTAGCAGGCTTCTGATACTCAGCTCTTGATCTCCTACAGAAATGAAACACCTTGTTAGAACCAGGAGACCTTACTCTGGACACAGTTCCGGTACACGTAAACTCTTGCACCTTCAAGTTCATCTATCTTCCTTAGACCATTTATCTACTTTTAAAATGATGAGGTTTGTTTAAAAACAAAATTCAACTGAGTAAATTTTAAAGATCTCACGGCTCTATTCAATGATTCATGAATCAGGTAGCATCCAATATAGCAGATACAAAGGAGCTCCAAGGAGCTGTACAAAATGAAAGACTTTTATAGACAAAAGGGAACAGGAACAAGGAAGTCATACTGGCGAGAAAGCGGGTAGTTATTGCAAGGTCACTTTCCTTTAGGGGATGGCAGGGGTCTATCAGGAAGATTAGCTACCTAGTACTGATCAGGTGCTTTGTGATTGACTGGTTTAAGATTCCATTTCTGGGAGAGCCAAAACTATAATTAAGTTAAGTCTCAGTTTGGTGACATGAGGCTTAGCATAAGCAACTCCATTTTGGGCCTGTTGTCTTGTTTTTAACAGATGGAATAAGCAAAAATACTTCTGGTTCCTATAGTCTATAACTGTACATTTCAAAGATTACTTTGTAAAATAAATAGATAAATAAAAAGATTATCTTGTATGTGTCCAAACATTACCTATTGTCCATTAAAATGATGATACAATTGATTTTAGATGATCTTAGTGTTGTCTTATATATATACATGTATGATATTTTAAGAGATTTCCACTTTTTGAAATTGATCTTCTTTGGCACCATCATTCCATACTCTGCTAATGCCCACTGGTTATCACATAAACAAACACGCTGGCACTTACAGTATGCTCAGGCAAGCTGCTTTGCTGGGAATGGCCCCTGTGAGCATTCATGCCAGGATTCTACCTCTTTTGCAGAATTCCAACACAAAATTTTCATTTAGGCTTAGCATCCGGCTGACCCAGTTTTTCACACAATACTGCCTGCAGCTCCAGACGGTCTGCTGAAATAATGATTGCACCTCCATCACCTCTCCCCTACTAAGCCGGGTGCTCCCTCTCTGTGAAGTTGTTAATGACAGGTAAGGATGTGCATTTGTGCTCCTACTTTGCAGTGCCATTGCCAACATCTTTCTTCCATCTTTTATAAAGAACTGAACCAGACCTCACTGTTCTCCTTAGCATAGCCTTACATACAGCCACTCATAATCAGTTAGGGTTGGCATCTGAGATATAATGTGCCACAGTGGGCCAGATGGTCCCAACTCTACCTCCTAGCTTTTATCTAAAATAACCAGAAAACAGATTTTGGATCATCATATAACATTGGTTTTCACTGAACAAGTCCAGAAATATCATGTAGAAAAGATGAAGTCTAGCTTGGGCTACTTCTTCTCGTTTCCTTAAATGGGTGTAATTAGAAGTTATAGCATATTAAGAAAGAAAAAAAAGGCTATCTTCTCTTCATTTTCTATCCAGGACTCAGTAATAGAGGAAGATAAGATCCAAGTGCCTTGATTTCATTCTTTAATTATAATATTATTGAAAGTATAATCTATATGGAGTTCATAAGCCTAAGGTAGAATGTCTAAAATTTATCAATGGCTAAGGAAAACTTTGACCAGTTTCTGATATCCATTAGAATCACAAAATAAATATCTCTTATGACCTACTCATCGTTGTAGTAGGGTGTAGACAACTGATCTAAAAATTCAGAAGCATTAACCTTTAGATACCACCATTTTGTATTTCATATTGTGATTAAAAATTTCTTGGGCAAACATTATTTTCAGACAAAAAAAGAATGACCAAAGATTCAAGGCTCTTTTCTAGCCCAGGATAATTTGCAAATATAGGCTAAGTTTAAATCATTTAAAAATATGTGAGCAATAAATTGGAATAAGCCACAGGTTTTCCTAACTTAGGCATTGTGTCCTGTTTTTTTCCCAGGAAAGTGTTTGAATAAAACCTTACATATCTATCAGGTTGTTGATCAATGTTGTGGATAATCCCAAATATGAGATAAAATAACATCCTTTTACTTCACCATCTAACTACAATATCTGATTTTACAAAAGAACTCATGGATTTGGAAATTTTGAGTGAGTGTGCGGAACCAAAAAAAAAGTGAAAATATCATCTTGGCAGAGAGGAAAGAACCAATTTTGGAGAGGTACTTATCTCTTCAACTTATTCGAGCCTCAGTCTATGTTCTGTTGTCCAATATGGCAGCCACTAGCCGTTTGTGGCTATTGAGTACTTGAAATGCGGTGATTATAAATTATGTGCTGTAAGATATACACTAGACTTTGAAGAGTTACTACAAAAAAGGAAAAATAATGTAAATAATAGAAAACATTTATTGACCACTTATGTTTTAAGATCATATACTAAACAATTGATCTTCTTAACAATCCTGCAATATAGTGATCCCAGTTTGTGTGGACGGAGGGGTTTTTAGAATTTGAGACTTTAGGTGCAAAACCTGGAAATATCCAGAGAAAACCAGGTGAGCTGGTCACCCTACCTATACATTAAATATTATTTACCCCATTCTATCAATGAAAAACTTGAGGCTCAGAGACATGTACTAACTTGTGAAAATTCATACTACTGAAAAGTGGCAAGTAAGGATTCATGCTGTGCTTGGTCTATATTACACAGTAGAAACAGTATATTATAGGTTGTTATCATGTTTTTTATTCACTTATGCAATTTATAAATATAAAATATATAATATGAAATGTTATTTCAAAATCTGAAATAACGATAGCTAACATCAATGTACTTTGATTTGTTGAATTCTTATAACTCTATGAAATAGGTCTTATTATTATTCCCATTTTACAGATAAGGAAACTAAGGCACAGACGGGTTAAGTAACTTTACCATAGAAACAAATTTTCAGGACCTGGACTAAATCGAGACAGTCTGGCTTCAGCGTTATTGAGCTGTCATTAAGATAGCCCTTCTGAACTACTTGTCAGGGATGCCAGCATTTCAGATTTCCTGGTACTGTGAAGGGATTGGGAAGAGCTGAGAGAAGTATGGAAAAGCCAAGGTGGTAACCAGGACTCCGTATCCGTAGGTAAACACTTAATTCCACGGGATTGCTAAATTTGGGGTCCACGAAAAGCAAGGTCAGGACACTAAATACTTTTTATATGACACTGTCATTTTTTTTTTTTTAAGCTTGGCGCCTGGGCTAACAACTGTTGCCAATCTTCCTTTTTTTTTTTTTTCTGCTTTATCTCCCCAACCCCCCCCCCCCCCCCCCCGTACATAGTTGTATATCTTAGTTGCAGGTCCTTCTAGTTGTGGGATGTGGGACGCCACCTCAACGTGGCCTAACGAGCGGTGCCGTGTCCGCGCCCAGGATCCCAAGCCTGGGCCACCGCAGCGGAGTGCGCGAACTTAACCACTCAGCCACGGAGCCGGCCCCACACTGTCATTTTTGAATTCTTAATTTTGATTACTATTTTGGCTCACTGATGTATACTTTTATGTTACTTTTAGAAATATATGGGTGATATATTTTCTGAGGACTTGTATATGAAAATTACTTTTACTGTCTTTTTTCATGAAAGAGTTAGTTTTATATAAAATCCTTGAATTGTAACTTTTTTCCTCTCTAAATTTTAAAGCAAATTAGTACAAATTGGTTGTTTATCTTCATATATATATATATATGTATGAATATATATATATAGCAGAAAATTCATCTGATGGCATCATGATTTTTATTCTGTTACAAAGAAGCTGCTTTTTATTACCTCAATTCTTTTGAAGTATTTTGTAACGCTATTGGAAATTTTTTTGGTAAATTTACCAAGGTGTGCCTACCTATAGATTTCTTTGTATTAATTTTTGCCTAGAACATAGAGAACCCTTTCAACCAGTGTTATCAACTCAGGACATTTCTCATCAATTATCTTTGATTGGTGCTTCTGATCCAATTATTCTAGTCTCTTTCAAAGAACATATGTAATTTTGAAATTGGCTTTCCATTTCTGGCTTTTCATATCTGTGATTGTCCTTCTTATCTTTTTCATTATTTTGCCTTTTTCTCTACATTCTGAGACAGCTTCTCATTGTTGTTCACATTACTGGTTCAATTTTCTGCAGCACTAAATCTGTCTTTTACTGTCTCCAATGTGAATTTTAATCCAGATACTGAATTATCATCTTTGCTTCTATAAATACATATATATATATATACATATATATGTCTTTTGGTATTATATCAGAGACAGCAATCATTTTTCTAAAATCTAACTCATAGGACTACTGTTTTTCCCCCAGGTCTTTCTTTCCTGGGTAATTTTTCATAGTCTCCAACGTGGATTTTTTTTTTCTTTTCAGTTGCTCAACACTGAGTGTCATACCTGTCTAGACTCTCAACATTTATTGAAACAAACATTTAGTGATAGCAAATGGACAAATTAACTTTGCCCCCCTTGTCTTGATACAATCTCTATGATCTACAATGTCACGACAAGTAAGTGAACACGTTCTTAGCCCCACTCTCAATATACTAGCAGCTTTTAATCTACTGAGGTTCTTCTGCACTGAAGTGGGAACTTCTGCTTCCTCCAATGTCCACTGGCTCTCCAATCCCCTTCGCAGTGGAGTCAGGAACACTGCTAGTCACAGAAAGGACTGATGCCATGGCTCCAGGCATCCTCTCTATACTACTTAACTTGTGTGGAGCACCGTTGCCGGAATGCAACGTGCTACTGCCAGTAAATATGCTACCGCCCTCCTTCTGCCTAATATCCTGTCAACTGCCTTTACCACGGGGTGGGGGGGCAGTATGGGGGGTCCCGGGGGAATAAGAAAAATAAGAGTTTAGTTTTGCGCCAGGTTTTTGTTTGTTCAGACTCTCTGAAATGTGTTGTGGAGGGAAAAGATGACAAGGTGGCCTGAAGGAGAAAAATATTTCATTTTTCTATCCCTTTCAACCAGATAAAATCATAATAAAACAGCATTAGATTAAAAATCTATTTCTTGCACTTTAAAATCCCTTTTCACGATTCTTGCAGTTACTGAAAATTCCTCTCAGATTTTGGCAACAGGTTAAGTCTCAGTTTCACATTGTGATTGCTTTGTTAGGATTTCTCTTCATCTGTGTCTTCATAGGTACTGAGAGGTCATGAGAAGCTGCAGGGAAAACTAGCTAGAAAAATTTTAGACAAGAATCCACTAGAATACCTTTAACTCAGCCGAGACTTTATGTCATATTTTTCAAGAGTTCCTAGTATTAAATATAAAATACTTGTCACTTAACTGTCTTCATGATTGTCTATAAGTCTTTGAAGTTCAATAGAATAACAACTCACATTGCTTTTGATCTCTGCGTTGCTGCCTAGTGACTCTTTGAAGATGCTGGCCTAGATAATTTGCATATCAACCTAAATAGCATCAAAGACTCGTGAAGCACTTTTGAGTGTTGTACAGGTAGTTTATCAGACATCTCAGGGCTGCTTTTAGTTTTGACACCTCTGATGAGTCACCTAATATGTAATTGGGTTATCTGAAAATCGTAATGGTGACATTTGCTGTATTTAATAGGACAGTCAAGTCAGAATAACTACCTTCTACACATTAAAACATTTTTTCCAACACTGTTAAGTTTGACCCAACAATGTTAAAGCAGAGTGGACAAAGCCATCATAAGCAGATTTCAGGAGTCTATTTTGTATTGGCAGGAGATGATCTAACAGAACATTTGCATCTCGGCCAGTATAAATAAAACATTTGCATTAGCAACATTATACATGAGGATTCCAAAACAAATTCAGTTTAAAGGTCATAATCAGTGGCACTGTGCCATTAACTACTGTAATTTCCTTTACATTCTCTACAATTCAGCCTAAAGGCTACTTCTAAAATATTGTACTTTTTTCTAATTTAACTGCACCTACTGTACTGTCATTCTAATGATCCTTTGATGAAATCTCCTCTTCTTAGAACTCACGTTCAAACATCTAACTTTGAGTACCCAGCTGCATTATTTAAAGATCTTTACTTTCTAAAGCCATCCTTATGCCATACACCCCTGGACATGCATTTCTCCAACTTTTCATTTCACTAACGTGAAGTTTCCATTAATTGAGTTTCTGGTAGCTCAACCACAAATACAACATAAATCATGACAAGAAGTCTATGATGAAGTCTTTAATTCTCTTTTCTCTTTATTAAATTGATTGGTATATAAGCAAATATTTTTTAAAAAAAGAAAAAGGGCAGAGAGAAAGGCTCATAGGTTAATTGTGCTCAGTAAAGCAATAATCTTTCTAATAAATAAATGGAATGAAAATTCAAATGGTTTTTATAATATGCTTACTGGTGCATATCTATTGCCAGTAAAAAATATTACAAACATCATAAATTCAGAGTTTTTCTAGCTGCATTTAGAAAACTGACAAATTTCATATGTATATCACTACACTAAATTGCCCAGGAGACTGAATAAATGAATTTTAAGCAGCATATTCAATGCAAATGTCTGAGTTTGGTAAAGACTTACTTGTTTGGAGCATTTCTCTGACTATATCTCTATTTAATGTATGGGATGTGTACACTATTTAGAAAATCTGAAAAATAATGGGAAAATGAAAAATAAAATCCCTACAGGGAGATATGATTCGTATTTAAACTAGGAATTATAACAGGTAACACTATGTAAAAAGTTCCCATTACAATAATGCGTTTGTATTATTCATGTATTTTATTTCATTTATATTTAGATTGATCTGCATAACATCTTACATCTTCTAAACGTTTTGCAATGTTTGCAAGTCCTTTATATGATGAACTAATAATTTATATAGAGATGAAATGGATGACTCCTGTGTATTTGTAAATTTCAGACAAGCTTCCCACTCCTGCCCAATATGCTCCTTGCTTATCAGCTCTACTGCCCAGTTGTTGGGTTCTCAGGAAGTAAAAGTTAATTTTAAAATTTGCCTAAGCAGTGCATTATTGGGAAAAGAGACCTGCCAACAAATTCATAAAGTATGTCTGACGTATTTTTATCTACTACTTAAAGTTACATATTTCTCTCAGAATAGGTAATATTTCTATCATAAGACAATTGACAACTTATCAAGATTTCAAACATTAATTTCATGTAATATTTTGTGTAAGTGGCTCATTTTACCAGTAAATCAAAATTATTTCACCATTCACAATAAAAGAGATGTTTTATGGTTTGTACAATTTTTATCATTACTTTACAAACACACCTCCTATCAGAGTCTTATTCATACTTTCTTTTCAACATCTGCTATCTAGAATGTGACCGAATTTGAATTTTTTGCCTTCATTCTACTTAGAAATTTTAGCAATTTCTATGCCAGTTATTTATGTCATGTAAAAATGTTGAAGATAGTACAAGGGTATTACATTTTGTATTAATCATGGCTTTTTATTTTCTGTATTTCTAATGCTTTGACATCTTGGGATGCTTTGACACCTTGCTAACACTGGAAGGGACTGCATCTCCTGGGATTGGCTAATTCCTAGAGATAGCAAACAACTTGCCTGGGACACACCTTTCATATGCAAAGCAACCCATCCAGAGTCCACATCCCACCACCACCTCCTTTATAGGCTCTCACCCTCTGGGCCACTATCCCCCTGCCCCAGTCACTCCAGGGCCAGGCACCAGACAACCAGAGACAGCCCCTACACCTCAGAGCTTACTGAAATTATTAAAACTAACCATCTGAAGCCTGCTTACCCTCCCTCACTTGTTCCTTTCCACGGAAACTATAACAAAGGCTCTTGCCCACATTTCCCCCTAGATCCCTCTGCCTCCTGACTGACTCTGGTACTTCCCCACGTGACCCCTTCTGTTGAAAATTGTGAGCAACTATCTTTTCAATGGCAATTGTCTCCTAATCTCTTGGCCTCACCATACCTGAGTAATAATAAAGTGTGCATTTTCAAACACGTTTCACCATGTGCAAGAATATTTTCTTTATAAAAATTCCCTATTTGTTAAGAAGCACATAATGTGAAATCTTTAAACATTTTTAGGGGTCAAACATTTCCCATCTTAATTCACCACCATCAACAATTGTAACACTGTTTGTACTTCCTCTCAAAACAAGTGATTGCCGCTCTGTAGATAGTTACAGCACATCCCCACTCAAATTCAGGTCTCTACACTAGAGCTTCTCAACTAGTAGGCAGCAAATGAGCTATTGTCTGAGGAGATGGGCTCCATCTCTTTACCTCTCATGGCTAATAGATGGGGCCTAGATCAACCAGGACTCCTGTGCTGGTGATCTCTGTCTATAAAGTTTCCTCAGGCTATCTCGTTTTGGTGTATAAATAATATTTTCTGTGTGGGCAGCATCTTGAAAAGATTGGAGGCACTACTTTAATAATTATTAAGGTATTTGGACTGTGGGGTCCACTTCCAGGTGATCCCCAGACAGGTTTAAAATGTAGACTCTAGGGGCTGGCCCCGTGGCCGAGTGGTTAAGTTCAGGCGCTCCGCTTTAGCAGCCCAGGGTTTTGCCGGGTCGGATCCTGGGTGTGGACATGGCACCACTCACCAGGCAATGCTGAGGCAGCATCTCACATAGCACAACCAGAAAGACCTACAACTAGAATATACAACTGTGTACTGGGGGGGGGGGGGGGGGGGGGGGGCGGGGTTTGGGGAGAAGCAGAAAAAAAAAGAAAGAAGATTGGCAACAGACATTAGCTCAGGTGCTAATCTCTAAACAAATGTAAACTCCAACGCAGTCTCCATTTTCATTTTAAATATGGATCCACAATAATGTTTACTTACCAACACAACTACCCAAGCAGATTATTTTTTCCTTCTCACATACAAGGTAAACTGAAATTCCTTATCATGGTCCAAAAGGCCCTTTGTGATACTGTTCCCGATTCTCTTTGCAGACGTCTCCCAGCAAGTCCCAACATTTACTCATTGCTTGAACCATACTGAACCTCTAAAATTTCACAAACATACCATGTTCTTTTTGTCGGTGCTCTTTCATTTGCCTAAATGCCCCACTTCCTTTGTTGACCTGGCATATTCCTATATATTATTCAAGATTCAATGTGAACATAAGTCTCGCTGCACAGGCTTTCTTGGCAACAACCATCCCCATAGCCCACGATGTACAGTTCCTCTAACTTCTTATCTCCATACTCCTAGGGAAGTTGGTTCACCTCCTCTAAGATCCCAGAGAACCATGTGAAAACATTTATTGTTGCACAAGTAACACTGTATTAAAGGTATCAGTTTATAAACCTGCTGTCCCATTAGATGGTGAGCTCCCTATGGGCCTGGACTATATCTAACTCATCTTTCTTCTCAAAGTACATGGCAAATAAAGGGGTAGTGGTTATTTTTAATTTTATTTGCTTAGTACTCCTCCCCTTGAAATCAACAGCACTAGCATTCTTATTCTTCCATCCTTCCTTTTTGAATATTTGGAACTGCTATTTTCTTTCATTCCTCTACTTTCATGGCCACAGGATTTGGTTTTTGAGTACTATGTGACTCAAGATTATCTTCTTGAGTCCTTTCCTAGGATACACAAATTGGTAAACTAGAGGTCTTTCCTTTCTGTTTAAACTAGGAAGTTATGGTCCAGGAAGCTACTGGAAGTCATGGATACAGACATAGAGATAAAGTTAGTTTATGAGGATGAAGTATGATGAGAAGCAGAACTGAGAGAGGGAGAGAAAGCATCCTGGTGGCATTGCAGACCCTGGATTGGGGTTGCTCAGCTCCGCCATGGACAAACCCATTTTTGCCTAAGCTGGTTCAAGCTGAAGTTCTATAAGGACCAAACAGTGCTAAATAATAGAGAAGAAAATCAAACAAAGTAAACTGGATAACAGATGAAGGAAGGAAGGAGGGAAAGAAGGAAAGAAAATTAAATAGTTAAATAGCTCAGGAAATCCTTTCAACCTCACTAAACTCACTCAAGGATTCAAAAGGTTTTGAACTTCTAGTCACAATTATTGGTGTTGACAACCATGTGTCAAACCTCTGAGATGGAATCTCAAAAAAAAAAACCCTCTGTAACGAACACAGGATCTACTATGTAAATCACACAATAATAGTTAGAAGAGAATTTAAAAACTCCTTGGTTTTAAGCTAAAACTTCTCTATTTGTGAACTCAGAAGTCTTCCAGAATTAAAAAAAAAAAAGACTAATATTATGTGGCTATGTTAATTTAGCCACAGGCATCCAAAAGTTTGTAACATTATTATGAGATAAGAATAAAAGCAAATTGAAAATTTTGTTCTCTAAATTGACCAACAATTTAAAATATTGAAAGGTTAATACAAAAGGTTCTTAGAGTCTGATGGATATTTTGCAGTTCTGAGAAAGATAATTATTCTATATTGGTTGTTGAGATTTTACAGTCTAGCAAACCACGTGTAGGTTTTTCAGATGTATACAAATAGCACTGACCTGTCTACACTTTCTTTAAAGAAAAATAATTATATTCTTTAAATATTGGCCCTTCAAATTGAGAACACATTATATATTGCAATTAGGTAATATGCACTAAGAGCAATATGCTAGGTGCTGGCTAGAAGCTGCAGATCTAAAGTAATTTGTCAAATGGAAATTAATTCAGCAATCTAGGGAAATACTATCACAAAACAATGCCCTGCTGAATCTCATTAAATCAATTTGGAAAGGCATATGGGTGGAAAGGTAAAAATAATCAAAAGATTAAAAAGGAAGTATATTGCCTTGCAACAAAAAGAGAGGAGTTACAGTATCTGGTTGCTAAGTAACAGGATTTTAAGCAGGAATTATTTGTCTTCCTTATAGGATAAGGCAATTTTGAGGATTAGGGCAAAATACTGTTTGCATGTGGTCCAATTTATACAAACTGTATTTCTCTCAACAAGACCTGCTCCATCTTTAAAGAGGGAGATGAGCTTTCACTGGAGGAGACATCGCCTAGCAACAAGATGCTAAGAAGGCGAGCTGAGTCCTCTCCAGAAAGAGCTCCCTTTCTCTCTCCCCACCTCACCGCAATGACCTCTAGTAGAGACTGACGCCCTTGAGAGAACCACCGTAACAACCAGAGAGCTACAGGAGAAGAGTTTTGCTAAGAGAACTACAAGGTCAAAGCTTATTTTGTTTTTAAACAGATCACACAGTGCTCGCTCCTCTGTGCTAAGCCCCACACAAAGCATTTTCACAAAAGAGCTTTTCTTTCTTTCAAGCTCCGGACTCTCATCGGTATTGAGTCATACAACTAACTACCTGACTGGCTACAGGCCTCAGGTCTATCTGGTCTAACCTGCCTGCCCAATGTTTGCTGAAATGGTTGAACTCCATCACCTTTGCTATGGCCTCAAATGTTACACTCCCCACCCCCACCCTATGGTAGGCAGGGTAGCCAATCCTCTTTTAACCTCTTCTTCACAATTTGAATAGTCCTCTGCTCCTCTTACCTTTCATGTCACTCCTACCTCCTTGATAAGGATTGCAAGTATTTCTTCTTTTTTTTAATTCGGCTCCTATTAAGTACACAGTGCTAGGAGCTGGAGATAAAATGAGGAACAAGACATAGTTCCTGTAGGAGCTTATAGGGTGCTATGGGGGGAAACAGAAGAGGCACATAAAGGTCAAGACAATCAAGAAGCAGTGGTGCAGGGCTGCCTAGAAATGCTACGTCTGCTGTGAGACCTGACAGCCTGCAGAAGTTAGTGGGGCAAAAGTGGGGGAGTGGCTGGAAAGTGAGGAGGAATGGAGATGGGGCAAAGACATCTACTCGACAGAGAGAACTAAGGCATTCTCAAGAGACAGGGAGCCTGAGGCCTGGGGAATATGTTACCCTCTATCCTTGTAGCTCAATATTCATAAGTTTTCAGTTATGCATCAAACCGATTCAAAATCTTTTTATTGCAACCTAGGATACAGCCAAAAACAGTTCACAAATGTAATACAAAAGCTGTCGCATTTCAGCGATCTTTTACTCAAACCACATTTAATACAGTGTGCTTCCATATATATCCAGAGTGACAGGGTTTGGATCACGCTCAAAATAATTACTATTAGGAATATAGGACAATATTTACTAAATAAATCTTTTGTCAAATTGTAACTGCCCAAGAAAAACTAGGAAATGTATTCTGAGCAAACCAGATACAACCTTTACGAGTGTACTTATCTATTCTTAGACGTAGGTCTGATTTTTCTTTTAAAGGAGCAGAGTAGGCACATCAATTGGCTAGGATTCTTTAAAAAGATGACACAGATGATTTAATTTTTGAAGGGGTGTTTCTGAAAACACTAAGCCCAAAATAAGAGCTTCAGGCTTCTCTGCTCTTCAGGGCCTGGCCCTCTACTCTGCCTCTCTGCTGCCCTCACGCGAGTTGACGGAGCACAGCAGTGCAGAAAATCTTGTCTGGTATAAAGAACAAACCTGCCACGTCCCCAGCGTAGAACTACGAGAAGGCAGGAGTGGTGTGGCAAGCACAAGCCTTTCTCACAGATTCCAGGAATCTGGATTTCCTGATTCAGATTCCTGGATTTGTTGTAACTCAATCACTGTGCAGATGGGTTTCTATTGAATAATATTTTCAGGTCTTGCTCCAAAGAGAGGAGAATTTTTCCAACGTTTGAAGAGATCTCAGAATATATATTTAGATAATAGGAAGGATGAGGAAGCAAGATTTAATTGGCTAATTAAGACTCCAACTTGTACAATTACGGAACAATTATTGCTCAGCTGAGAACTAAACCTTACCGGGTTTTTTTTTCCCACCTTAGAAGCATTACATCATTATTTGCTAGAGGAATAGCATACATCAGGGACTTATTCTAACCTTCTTATTTCACTGAAGTTAAATATACTATTTCCTTTAAAAAAAGCTATTTTTGCCAAGTTGTATTATATACAAAATGTGAAAGAATTTCTGTTTTTGAGCTAAATTTTCTAAAGTGCCCTTCAAATACGCCAATTCTTTTTTTTGAAATTGATGTGTAGCTGACATACAATATTCTATAAGTTTCAGGTGTACTACATAGTGATTCCACACTTACAAACATTACGAAACGATCACCACAGCAAGTCTAGTACCCATCTGTCACCACGCAAAGTTATTAGTCATTGACTGTATTCCCTGTGCTGTACACAACATCTCATTACTTGTTCGTTTTATAACCGGAAGTTTGTACTACTTAATCCCTTTCACCTATCTTGCCCATCCCCCCATTACCATCCTCTCTGGCAACCACTGGTTTGTTCTTTGTATCTATGAACTTGCTTCTGTTTTGTTTGTTTGCTTAGTTTTTCAAGTTCCACATATAAGTGAAATCATATGGTATTTGTCTTTCTCTGTCTGACTCATTTCACTTAGAATAATACCCTCTAGGTCCACACATGTTGTCGCAAATGGCAAGACTTCATTCTTTTTTTATGGCTGAGTAATATTCCATTATCTGTATATACATCTCTTTTATCCACTCATCTATCGATGGTCACTTAGGTTGCTTCCATTTCTTGGCTGTTATAAATAATGCTGCAATGAACATAGGGGTGCTTGTATCATTTTGAATTGGCATTTTTGTTTTCTTTGGATAAATACCCAGAAGTAGAATTGCTGAATTATACGTTAGTTCTATTTTTAATTTTTTTAGGGACCTCCAGACTTTTTCCCACAGTGGCTGCACCAATTTACATTCCCACCAACAATGCACAAGGGTTCCCTTTTTTCCACATCCTCTCCAACACTTGTTACTTGTCTTTTTTATGATATCCATTCTCACTGGTGTGAGGTGATATCTTATTGTGGTTTTGATTTGTTTTTCCCTGATGATTAGTGATGTTGGGCATCTTTTCATGTGTCTGTTGGCCATCTTATATCTTCTCTGGAAGTGTGTCTACGCAAGTCCTCTGCCCATTTTTTAATCGGATTGCTTGTTTTTTTGATAGTGAGTTGTCTGAGCTCTTTATATATTTTGGATATTAACCCCTTATTGGACATATCATTTGCAAATATCTTTTCCCATTCAATAGATTGTGTTTTCATTTTGTGGATGGTTTCCTTTGCTATGAAGAAGCTTTTTAGTTTGATGTAGTCCTGTTTATTTTTGCTTTTGTTGCCTTTGCCTGAGGAGACAGATCCAAAAAGATATTGCTAAGACCAAAATCAAAGAGCTCTCTGCCTATATTTTCTTGTAGGAGTTTTATAGTTTTAGGTGTCGCATTTAATTCTAATCCATTTTGAGTTGAGTTTATTTTTGTGTATGGTGTAAGAAAGTGATCCAGTCTCATCCTTTTGCAGGTAGCTGTCCAGTTTACCCAACACCATTTATTGGGGAAAGTGTCTTTTCCTCATTGTATATTCTTGCTTCCTTTGTCATAGATTAATTGACCATATAAGTCTGCGTTTATTTCTTGGCTCTCTATTCTGTTCTTTGATACACACGTCTGTTTTTGTGTCCAGTACCATACAGTTTAATTACTACAGCTTTGTAGTATAGTTTGAAGTCAGGGAGCATGGTATCTCCAGTTTTGTTGTTCTTTCTCAAGATTGCTTTGGCTAGTCAGGGTCTTTTGTGGTTCCATACAAATGTTAAGACTTTTTGCTCTAGTTCTGTGAAAAATACCATTGGTATTTTGATAGGCATTGCATTGAATCTGTAGATTGCTTGGGGTAGTATGACCATTTTAACAATGTTAATTCTTCTAATCCTTGAACACAATATATCTTTCTATTTATTTGTGTCTTCAGTTTCTTTCATCAATGTCCTATAGTTTTCAGAGTTTAGCTCTTTCACCTCCTTGGTTAAATTTATTCCAAGGTATTTTATTCTTTTTTGTGCAGTTGTAAGTGGGATTGTTTTCTTGATTTCTCTTTCTGATTGCTTGTTATCAGCATATAGAAATGCAACAGATTTCTGTATATTCATTTGGTATCCTGCAACTTTACTGAATTCATTGATTGGTTCTAATAGTTTTTTAGTGGAGTCTTTAGGATTTTCTATATATAGTATCATGTCATCTGCAAATAGTGACAGTTTTACTTCTTTCTTTCTAATTTGGGTGCCTTTATTTCTTTTTCTTGTCTGATTACTGTGGCTAGGACATCCAATATTATGTTGAATAAAAGTGGTCAGAATGGGCATCCCTGTCTTGTTCCTGATCTTACAGGAAATACTTGAACATTTTCACCATTGAGTATGATGTTAGCTGTGGGTTTGTCATATATGACCTTTATTATGTTAAGGTAAGTTCCCTCCATACCCATTTTGTTGAAAGTTTTTATCATACATGAATGTTGAAATTTGTCAAAGGTTTTTCTGCATCATCTGCATTGAGATGATCATAAGATTTTTATCCTTCACTTTGTTAATATGATGTATCATGTTGATTGATTTGCAGATATTAAACCATCCTTGCATCACTGGAATAAATCCCACTTGGTCACAGTGTATGCTATGTTTGATGTATTGTTGATCTAGGTTTGCTAATATTTTGTCGAGGATTTTTGCATCTATGTTCATTGGGGATATTGGCCTGTAATTTTCCTTTTGGTACTGTCTTTGTCTGGTTTTGGTATTGGGGTAATGCTGGTCTTGTGGAATAAGTTTGGAAGTGTTCTATCCTCTTTGCTATTTTGGAATAGTTTGAGAAGGATAGGTGTTAACTCTTCTTTAAATGTTTAGTAGAATTCACCTGTGAAGCTGTCTTGTCCTGGACTTTTGTTTGTGGAGTTTACTAGTTTACCAGTAATTGGCCTGTTTGGATTTTCTGTTTCTTCCTGATTCAGTCTTGGAAGATTGTGTGTTTTGAGGAATTCATCTGTTTCTTCTTGGTTGTCCAATATGTTGGCATATAATTGTTCATAATAATCTCTTATGACTCTTTATATTTCTGTGATGTCAGTTGTAACACCTCATCTTTCATTTCTAATTTTATTTATTTAGGCCCTCTCTTTTTTTCTTGACAAGTCCAACTAAAGGCTTATCAGTTTTGTTTATCTTTTCAAAGAACCAACTCTTAGTTTCATTGATTTTTTCTATTGTTTTTTTAGCATCTATTTCATTTATTTCCACTCTGATCTTTATTATTTCCCTCCTTCTACTAACTTTGATCTTCGTTTCTTCTTCTTTTTCTAGTTCCTTTGGGTGTAAGGTTAGATTGTTTATTTGAGCTTTTTCTTGTTTCTTCAGGTAAGCCTCCATTGCTATAAACTTCCTTCTTAGAACTGCTTTTGCTGCATCCCCTAGGTTTTGGAATGTTGTATTTCCATTTTCATTTGTCTCAAGGTATTTTTTTGATTTCCTCTTTGATTTCTTTGTTGACCCTTTGGTTGTGTAATAGCATGTTATTTAGCCTCCACATGTTTGTGTTTTTTCCAGTTTTCTTCTTGTAATTGATTTCTAGTTTCATACGGTTGTGGTCAGAAAAGATGCTTGATATGATTTTAATCTTCTTAAATTTATTGAGACTTGTTTTGTAACCTAACATGTGATCTATCCTGGAGAATGTTCCATGTGCACTTGAAAAGAATGTGCATTCTGCTCTTTTGGGATGGAATGTTTTGTATATATAAAGTCTATTTTGCCTAATGTGTCATTTAAAACCAATATTTCCTTTTGATTTTCTGTTTGGATGATCTTTCCATTTATGTAAATGGCGTAAGTCTCCTACTATTATTGTATTACTGTCAATTGCTCCCTTTATGTCTGTTACTACTCACTTTATGTATTTTGGTGCCCCTATATTGGGTGCATAGATATTTACAAGAGTTACAGCCTTTTGTTAGATTAATCCCTTTATCATTACATAATGATCTTTGTCTCTTGTTACAGTCTTTGTTTTAAAGTCTATTTTGTCTGATATAAGTATTGCCATCCCAGCTGTCTTTTCATTTCCATTTACATGGAATATCATTTTCAATCCCTTCACTTTCGGCCTGTGTGTGTCTTTAGATCTGAAGTGAGTCTCTTATAGGCAGCATATAGATGAGTTTTGTTTTTCATTTTTGTCCATTCAGCCACCCTATTTCTTCCCTCTTTTTTTTTTTTTTTTGCAGGGGAAGATTCACCCTAAGTTAACATCTGTTGCCAACCCTCCTTCTTTTTTTTCTTCCTTTTTTTCCCTCTCCCCAAAGACCCAGTACACCATTGTGTATAGTTGTAAGTTCTTCTGGCTCTTCTATATGAGCCACCACCACAGCATGGATACTGACAGACGAGTGGTGTGGTTCTGCCCCTGGGGAGTGAGTACTTCTGGCTGTGCTATGTGGTGTTCAGCATGGTTTGAGGAGCAGTGCCACGTCTGTTCCCAGGATCCAAACCAGCAAAATCCCACACTGCCAAAGCAGAGAATGTGAACTTAACCACTCGGCCACAGAGCCGGCCCCTAAGTTTGACATTTCAATTGTATTGTGTCTTGTTATGGGTCTCTTTGGGTTCATCTTATTTTGGACACTCTGTGCTTCCAGGACTTGGATGTCTGTTTCCTTTGCTAGGTTGGGAAAGCTTTCAGTCATTATTTCTTCAAATAGGTTTTCTGTCCCCCCCCCCTTCTCCTTCTGGGAACCCTATAATGTGCATATTAGTACATTTGATCTTGTCCCAGAGATCCCTTAAGGTATCCTTGTTTTTTTTAAATTCTTTTTCTTTTTGCTCTTCTGATTGGATTTTCACTACCCTGTCTTCCAGATCACTGATCTGTTCCTCTGTATCATCTAATCTGCTGATGATTCCCTCTAGTGTAGTTTTCATTTCAGTTATTGTATTCTTCAGGTATGATTGGTTCTTTTTTATATTTTTGATCTCTTTGTTGAAGTTCTCATTGTATTCATCCATTCTTCTCTAAGTTCTCCACTTTTCAAATTGTGCTATGACTCAGAGTGAGTGAGTTTGTACATGCACCCTTTAAGAGCAGAGTCTCGGTTTCCTATAGCCCTCTGGCTCTCCTCAACCTAAGCACCACTGGCTTTCAAAGCTGGACATTATGGGGACTCATCTTCCCAGTGCATGTCCCTCAGCCTCAGGAGTCCAATGTGGGGCTCAAGCCCCTTGCTCATCTGGGAGGACCTCTGTGGTTGTGATATCCCTCCTGCTTGTGGGTGGCCATACTGGGAATATGGGTCGGTCGCCACACAAGGGGTGTGGGTCCTGACTAGACTGGGTCTCTACCCCTCCTACTTATCTTGATGTGGCTTTTTCTTTATATCCTCAGTTGTGGAAAATCTGTTCTGCTAGTCTTCAGGTCGTCCTCAGAGATAGTTGATCTATATGTAGCTGTAGTTTTTGTGAGCTGAGGATTGTCCTACTCCACATCTGATCTGACCACATTCCAATCCTTTCCTCTTCATTTCTATTCTGTGCCTGAGAGATTGTAAGTAGTCTCATAGCTTCATATACCACACTTTTTCAAAAGACTCATATGGTTCTCCAGCTTCTCTTGTATACTAGAAATTAATCTTTGAATGTTTTGCCACATCTTTGAGTGTTATTATCTCAAAATAAAAGACTAATTCTTTCTACCTCCAAGACTGCTTCCATTCTAATTTTCCTGTATTCTTGAGAATTCTTACCATTTTTCCAGGTTTAACACTCAAAAGTTATTTTTGAATCCCTTTCCCCTTTCCTCTGTATTCATCTTCCAACCAGTCAAAGCTAGGAAACCTGACATGGGCTCGCTTACAATAGGTTGAAGATTCCTGATGAAAAGTAGATGCTTAATAAAGATTTACAGACAGATGATTCAGTGGATGGAGACAAAAAGCTAGATATTAAACAATCATAATTTTGAAAAAACGCTAAGAGGATAGGTATGCTATAACAGGGAGATGGAATCTAATTCAAGGCAGGAGTACAAAAGGGATAGGCCTTAATGATGTGATTTTTAGCTCATGTTTGTAAGATAAGAAATTATTAATCAGATAAACAGAAGGAGGAAAAGATTCTAGGCAGAAGGAATAGGTTTTTCTTAAACTTTGAGGTAAGAAGGAACTTGACCTCTTCATGAAACAGCAACATGGGCAAGGGAGAGAGGAGGGCAAGTTGATGAAGAAGTATCCAGAATGGAGTGCTAGTAAAAGGTTTTTTCCCCTCTTCTTTGGCATATTTATAGTTTTCTCTATTTTATCTTTAATCAAATCTGAATGCCTTTAGATAGGAAATATAGGTACAGATGCCCAGGCCCCACCACACTCTATAGTCTTATATGCAGGTGGATCATACATTCATGAGAATTGTCTGTTCCTCATAAGTATTTGAGATTGAAATTGGGCCGTAGAGCCCATGTGACTAGAGATTTTATCCTAAAAGCAAAGAAACCCGTGGAAGAGTTTTAACCAGGGAAATGACACATTCTGATTTGAGTTTATAAAATACACTAAAACCTTTCTATAAAACAGTAAGCATATCCAAAACTTTTCACTGCCCGTTTTGTTATGGTTAGGTTAATGAAGTGACCTGAATGAGCCTACTGGGTCAGTAGTCTGTCAGTCACAGGAGTTCAGAAAAGCCCTCCAAATTCCTCCAAGGTAGGGCCTGGGTCCCAGCCGCAGTTCGGCATCACATTGTGGTAGTTGTCCACGCTAGGTTAAATATTGGGAGGGATGATTCTGAGTGCCGTGGCTAGGATCAGTGCTGTGGTTTGGAGCAGTGCTTGTGCTGCTCCAAGATAGTAGCATCAATGTCAAGAACCTTTGGTTTTCCTGATACTATCTAGGGAAATTGGATTGGGAGAAAACTGGGGGAGCAGAAGTTCCTCATCTACTTCAAACAATAGGAGTTTCTGAAATTTCCTCATTGGGCATTGCCTTCCCCTCTTGGGGCCCCTCTAACAAAAGATGAGAACTTTAGCCCACTTCCATTTGAGAATGGGGGCAGGCTGGAGAACAGCAACCAACCATGAATCACATTATATACAAACTCTCTTAATTACTGGTGGCTGTCACGGGCTTTTATGTTAACACTGTTATGTGGAAAATGGATTGTAGGCGGAAGAGAGCTTGTTTAGTTAGCAAATCATTAGAGCCCATTCCAATCGCTCAAATGAGAGATAAAGGTTTCTTTAAAGTGGTGGCAGCAGAAATAAAGGCAATGGGGCAGATTTAAGATATTTAGGAAGCAGGATTATCTTGACTCAACAATTGATTGGATGCCAGGGAGTAGAGGAGGAAAATGTCAAGAAAGATCTGTGACTGCCCAGGTTTCTAACATGATAAAAATGGGCATATGGTATCTCAGTTTACTGACGTACTTGGGAGGAAGAGATTTTCAGGAAAAGATGACAAGTTCAGTTTTGAACACACTGTGTTTTAAGTCCAATGAGACATTGAAGTGGATTTTTTGCTTAAGCAAATGGATATGCACACCTAGAGCTCAAAATGTCCTGACTAGAGGTAGAAATTTGGGACCTAATGCTATAGAGAAGTAATTGAAGTGGTTAGAAACAATGTGATTATTTGGGGAAACAAGGTATATTAAGAAGAAAAAAAGGACTAGGATTCAAACTGAAGAAAGTGAGGAGAATATGGTGTTACAGAAGCCAGAAGAAAACATTTCAAGATGAGATGAGCAGTAAACCATGCTAAGAGCTGTTCAGAAGTCAGGCAAATCAGCACAAATCTGACTTATTGACTTGGAGAGCATTGGTGACCTTAGCAAGAATAGCTACGCCGAAGAAGTGGGAGTAAAAGCCAGACTGGAGTTATTTGTTAATTTATTAAAAATTAGGAAATGCACAATGGCATGTTTTAATTGGGGAGGTATAAGCAGTGAGCCTAGATATTTCTCTGGAAAAGTTTAGCAGTAAAGAAAAACAGAGGCAGGGCTATAGTCGAGAGGAAATTTTTTTTTTTAAGATGGAAGAGATTTGAGAATATCGAAAGGAAGGGGTCAATAGAGGGAGGAGGTAATGAGAAAGGATAAAGAAAAGATACAAAATGTAAGCTTCTTGAGAAAGTGAGAAAGAATGACATTGAGAATACAGGAGAGACTGGCCTTTTACTAAGGAGAAAGAGCTCTACTATTGCTGTAGCGAGAGAGGAGGGCGCAGAGGACAAGTGTCTCACAGGTTTGGTGGTTGGCAGTTCCCACTGCCTTCAATACTTTGGGTTTCGATTCTTTTGTTAACCTCTGAACTGATCACCCTGAAACTGGACACTCTCTACTCCACAACATTCAGCACACTTTAGCAAATTACATATCATAAAGAACTATTTCAATAATGTCACTTCTCCATGTAAACACCTTCAGTGCTTACAGAAAAGGATACTGAAGAAGAGGTGCTGGATACTAGGAGTTAGAATCAAGTCAAAATGTAGGACTCGGCCCACCTCAGCAGTATATTCATCTAAATCTCTCCACTCTTCTCTCCCTATCTAGCCAAACTACTTTCTTTACACATCTTGGCTTCCCTGAGCTGTTTCCACTTATGTCACATCATCAATCATCAAAGTTCAGTTTATTTCTTATTTCCTCCATAGCTTATACTGATAACTCTCATAGGGAAGCCCTGCAACATTCATTTGTCTCTTTTCATGTACTTATATTGCAATCGAATGTCTCATGGCTTTGCCCAAAGACTTCACAGACAGGCACCATATTCTTATTAGTGATTATATCTAAGAGAAACTAGCAGAGTACCTCTTGCATTACATACATACATGGATATACATAATACCTTTCAATAATCATAGAGAAAGGAAAATAGGAAACAAGACAAGAGGTCTTCAAGAAGTCACTTCTGCTACAGCACTGTGCTACAACTCACAGTCATGTTTCTACAGGGATGTTCAATGCATATTTCTCAATGGAAATAAGCTCAAAAGAACCCTCTCCTCAAAGTCAGAGAATTACATTGAGTCTAGTGCTAGTGTACCCCTAATTAATCGTTTGACCTTGAACAAGTCACTTCCCCTCTGGGTCTCAGAGTCCTCATTTCTACAAAAAAGAAACAGATCAAATAACCTCTCATTTTCCTTCTAGTTATAATATTCTATGAATCTCTTTTTAAGAATGAGGCTGATTATGGATGAACAGGCATTTTATGATTATAGGGACGTCTACCCCAAGGTAATGGTCTTAGAATACATAGTCTTTTCTTTCTATTTGCTATGGAAGAAAAAAAAGTTGCTAAATGATGCTTTCATTTTTTCCATGAGCCACATCATCCTTCCTGGGGAAAGGTTACTGTCATCTTTAGAATTTTGGACATGAAGTGGTGAAACCATATTCCTCAACTGCCTGCTGTGAGGCGATGTTTGATGGTGATTACATAGACAGTCCCATAGTACTACCTAATAGGAAAAATCTGCTTTTAGATCAGACTGTAAGCAAAAAGTAAATCTTCCCATCAAAGAAAATAATTCAATGCCCTTATGATCAGATAGCAAGTAACAACTCTAATAACAAGAACAATTATTTTGCCCCTGCAAATTGTAGCGATATCTACCCGTGTAAGATAATCAGCTAACAGCTTACAGAATTTCTTGGAAAGAAGCAATGCTTTCAATAAAAAATATACATAAAACTCAGTTCCTTGATTAAATGAAGGAATGAACTAATAAAATAGATTAAAAGAGCCAAGTCCTATTCATTAATAAACATTTAAGCAATGACTAGGATTAGTAATTCTGTGGTTAGAAAGTAAAGCTCTGGACCAAGGTATCTATGCCCCAGCTCAAAGAGCTAATGAGATGAGGAAGCAGATCAGCAGCACGTGATGGAAGAAGGCCATTCTCGTAGTGTAGTAGGCGGAGAAATGGCCTCCCAAAGATGCCACATCCTAATTCCTGGAATCTCTGACTACATTACCTTACATGATAAAAGGAGATTTGCAGATGGATTAAGGATTTTGAGATGGAGAGATTATCCTGGTGGGTCCAATATAATCACAAGGGCACTTATAAGAGTGAGGAAGGAAGGTTAGAGCTACAGAAAGCGATGTGACAAAGGAACCGGAGATGAGAATGATGTGCGTTCACAAGACGATTACATTATTTACCACGAACTGTTTCGTTGTCCTTCTTCTGTGTCAGTTCTACACAGAGCCTAAAGAAATGAGAAGGAGCAAATGCAGAATTGTGAGAATATTTTATCTCCCTCTTTAAATGGCTTTAGGTCTTTTCATGGTTCATTTTTTAGTAAATGTATTGGTTTCCTACTGTTCCTATAACAAATTATACCACAAACTTAGTGGATTATAAACACTGCTAAAAGTTTTCACGCAAGGAGTCATGGTGTTTTTTTATAGTATGTGTGTGTGTGTGTGTGTGTGTGTGTGTGCCTAACTCAACTGTATAGGAAATACCTAAAGTTCTTGCACATGTGGGTTCAGTCCATCTCAACACATTCTTTCATCATCTTTATAATATCCTGAATTAAAGATCTTCTCTAGATGTTAATAAATACAGGAATATGAGCTGCTCATCTCCATTATCATTAATAAACAAGATGTGTTTTTTTCTGAATAGCAATAATTGACAGCTATCAATATTTGATGAGATCCTCTGTTGCAGTTAGCACCAATCTCAGCACTAGGAATTCAGAGACCAAGAAGATAGGCTCCATATTCTTAAGGAAGTCAGTTAACCCTGGAGGAGAGCGCACTTTCAGTTGTTTTACAATTTTTTATTGGGCTAGTCTATCAGAGTAATATTTTAAGTTGTTTTCACCCTACAAGAAGTAGCACTTTATCTGCCTCAAAATATTCTACGTGCCATCCCTTAAGCAATATATACCCATTTGGAAAATATTATTTGGAGATATACTGATCTTTGAATTACAGATTATAGCTCCCAATAAAGATATGCAATCTGTGTAGAGCACTAATTCTCAAATACTTCCTGACAGTGCATGGCTTACTTGCATGACTAGGTATGGAACCCATATTAAAGCCTCATTTTGTCTCCAAATACAGTGGGTAATATTTATTTTACCTTTTTCACTGAAACCACAAAATTAAGCTTTGTTAAATGTTGGCTGTTGAGAGATTCTAGGTAATATGTCACCTGAAGATAGGAGGCCTCTCTCATTTCCACGGAGCCAAGGGTCTTATCCTGGAATCCATGAGTCAGTAGCAGAAGAACTTCAAGGAATTTGTTAACCCCTTCAAAGTGCAAGCAAAGTGTGTGTGTGTCTGTGTGCATGTGTATGTGTTTCTGTGTGTGTGTGTACATTTTCTTTCAGCTGTAGGGTCAATAAATGTCATCAGTGCTTAAAGGGGTCTGTAAAGAGAACTACTATCCTTCTGTAGGCTGATTTCTATAGCAAAAGGTTAGGTATTCGGAGTGAGTTTCCACCTTATCCCAATTACACCATCCCAGGTATACCATAATCAAATCATTACATCTTTTAATGCTTCACATTTTTACTTTCTAAAACAGGACTAATTATGATTCCTGTATGCCCCATATTGTTCAGGTCTCCACGTGGAGACAGATGGAGGGAGTAAATACCCTGACCTCACTCTCTTCCCTCTCTGGTCTCATGCCAGAGCTCCCCTCAGCTGAATCCCATTGTAAGCCAAAGCGCAAAGTTGCCTGTAGCTGTGCTCCACACAGCTCATCCACCCATGGCAAAAAGAAGCCTGGAGAAGGGTGGAGAGTGACTCCTGGCCGGCGAGGGGTGTTGAGTAAAAGGAAGCTAACTGGCACATGCCCTCAGGTTTGAAGTTCTTAAAGCTAAATGTACTGAAATGTGATCTTGACACTGGCTATTTCATCTCCTTCAAGTTCTTGCTCAAGTGTCATCACCTTTTCTGTGAGATTTTCCCTCATCACCCTATTCGAAGTAGCAGCTGTCTTACACCTGCCCCTGACTCTCCATCTCCCGCCCCTGCCTGGAGTTTGATAGGAGGGAGCACTATCACCAACACATAGGCTGTGCACTTCACTTGCTTATTTTTGTTTTTATTGTCAGCCTCTCCCCACTAGACCATCAGCTCCAAGAGAGCAGGAAAACTTTTGTCTCTTGGAACACTGCGATATCCTCAGTGCCTGCATCAGCAATCTCTGGTACCCAATAGGTGCCTGATATAAACTCATTAAATAGATGAGGAAAGTGTAAATCAACTTTAGGAAGAAATTATTATACTGTGTCTTAAAAACAGAAACTAGCCTATTAATAACAAAACTAACAATTTTTTTCAAAATCACTGCAAATTCCTACTTGTAGTTTTCACTACCTAAATTTTATCTCCTAAATCTCTCCTTTTCCAAATTTCACCTTCTTTAGTCAGCTCAAATATCCTTTTCTATTTAGTCTTTTGTGCTTTGTCAAAAGCAATTGCTCCCTCTGATGAACCTCACAGCACCTTATCTGTCTCCCTGTTAGCAGTACACTCCTCCCATGTGTATCGGTTATTTGTGCGTGTATCTTATCAGCAAAACTGCATTCCAAGTTCTTGGAAGAAGAGTTTGTGAGCCACGCAGTGTCCGTGTTCTATAGCACTGAGCACAGTCTGCTGCCTGTAATGTGGTGGTGGAAGAGCGTCAGCCCTGGAGTCAGCAGACCCGTGTGCAACTCTTGTCTCCACACTCGTTGTGAAACACTCAAATTGAAGGTCTCTAAGCTATGTCATGAGGTTGCTGCAAGTGTTAAATAAGATGATACTTTAACCATTAATCAATAAATCCTCAATAAACTGTATCTATTACTAGCCTAGTGTGTGTTCAATACCTGTTAGACAAATGGATGTCTATAGTAAGACATGCAAGAATAAGATCTATACAAGATGTAATCTTTCCATGTCTTTGTTTAATGAGGCATGATGGGTCCTTAATGTGAACCAGAAAAGAAATCAGTGTTAAGAGTGTGGGCTCTGGAGTCAGCCATCTCAGATAGAATGCATCCTTACTACGTGTGACCTTGACCAGGTATTTAACTTTCCTACCCCTGAGTTTTCTCCTCCGTCTAACCCACAGAGAACAGAGCCTGGAAGCAGTAAATGATCAGTATCACTAATCATTATAGATACTGAAAGCCAAACTGAAAAAAAAGTTTTTTTATCTGACAGGCTGACAGACAATTACAAATTTAGAAATTTAGTTTGCAAGCTAATAAATAAAAAGCTATAATTAATCTTTTTGGAGGTTCTCATCACCAAGGTCTTTTCCAGGTGGGACCTAACCATAGACAATTAAGGAAAAAGTTATTTCAAAATAAACAATGCTCCAAAGAGGTAAAACATAACTTTAAAAATCCTTTTATGTGTTTGTTAAAAGTAATCCTCAAAGCAGTTGTTTTTAAAACTTTCTACTTTCTGTCATCCAACAGTGTTATTTCACAATCATTAATAATTAATCATAAGTCTCTGATTCATTCCTGTGTGTTCTAAAAATAGGCTTAGATCCCTAGCAACAGAATATTGAGTACTCTATCAGCCTAACCTGGGTACCTGTTCGCATTTTGCAAACAGATCTCTTTTAGGATTGCTAGACTGGAAGGTATTTCATGGCAATGTCAGACCTGTTTTTCCTGTTTGCAGTTATTTCAAACTCATCTCAGCTAAAGCCTCAACATTTCTTCTGCTCTCTCTTTGCCTGGGTGTAGAAATCAACAGAGCCTGTGCTACCATCTTGAGACCCTGAATATGAAGACCATCAGACATGAAGCCCACCAAGCCAGCACCAACCTGGCCAACTACCTGATGGAAGTTTCTGATGTCCACCGTGGGACAGATACTCGAATGAGCTCGGATAAATGAAAAATGTCATTAATACTGGTAGCATCTAATCTTTTTACTTAAAATTTAATTTAGGGGCTGGCCCAGTGGTGTAACAGTTAAGTTTACACACTCTGCTTTGGTGGCCTGGGGTTTGCCAGTTTGGATCCCAGGCGTGAACCTACGCACCAGTTAACAAGCCATGCTGGGGCAGGCATTCCACATGTAAAATAGAGGAAGATGGGCATGGATGTTAGCTCAGGGCCAAACTTTTTCTTCAAAAAAAACTTAATTTAGCTTGTTCAATAAGCAATGCAAGGCACTATTCTATACACTTTACAAATATGAGTTCATTTAATCTTCATAACAACCCCAAGGGGAAACCAATGCAAAAGTCAAGTATCTCTCCAAGAGTCACACACCTAATAAATGGAAGGTCCAGGATAGAAACCCAGGCAGCCTGGTCCTGAACACAAGAGCCTAAGCCTTAGGCAAGCCAACAAACCAGTAAAGCAAGAATCTTCTTGACAGATTTCCATACAGCTCTTGGCTTAACAGCAGGGCAAGTGTGAGGATGGGTTAGGTGTGTATGTTTAGTGAGAGTGCATACGTGTTCTTTAGCTTAGTATTCAAAATATTCAACTCACTAAGTGATAGCCAATGCGTGAATTTCACTAACATGAAATACTAATCAGGGAATAATAGAGTTGAGCATAAAGAGGTATATCATAGCCCCATACATCTAGCAGAGGCAACAACTGAAGATCCTCAACACTTTGCAACAGGTATGCCTAGGCTCACCCAGGAATAGAAAACAGCATTTCCCTTTTTCCCCGATGAAAAGTAGTCACTTTCTCTTTCTCAGATGGAGAGATGATAGATCAATAGATTGACTGATCGACCGACAGACAGGCAGAGAGATAATGTACGCTTCCTCATGCCCCCCAAACTCCTCTTCTGTTCTTTTTCCCACCTCCAAGTTAGATAACTTCAAGCCTAAGTTCATAAACATCTCTTTGGACATCTGCAGCGTCCATTTCACTAGCCGTGAACCACAAGTGGTTACATACATTCATTAAAATAAGCAAGTTAAAAATGTAGTTCCTCGGCCCATTCACCACACGTGGCTAGTAGCTGTCGCTGGGCAGCACAGATGTGCAGCTTGCCCATCACACAGAAAGTTCTGTTCTAGAGGAACATGGGACCCACTGCCAGTCCTGTCCCCTGAAAGTGGTAGTGATTCATTTTTTATGAGTTACTTTATTTTTGTATCATCATACAGCTACGCCATTAAGTTTAAGAAAACCTTCTACCATAAACATTGACATTATTTGGCAACATTTACTTTATCAGACACTTCCTTTGGTCTGCCAACATTCCTTGATCAAAATCATTGGCAAGATTTCACGGATTTTTCAAGTTTTCTTTCTTATATGACATCCTTCCAAGTAGCTAGAAGTAGAGAGCTTAGTATATGTGAATTTTTTAATCAAAGAAAATACAATTACATAGCTTATTCCTTTCTTTACCTAAAAGTTTCATCTAACTCCACGTATTATTAGGAGAAAATCATCTTTACTACACTGTTTTCCATCCTGGTATGAGCTCAGCTCTGTTTATCCCTCAGAATTGTATTCAAATGAATGAAACAATTTCTGTATTTAATTTCCATAATATTATGTCATGGGTAGACTGGCAACAATTAAGCCACTGAGTCAGCAACTACTAAAATTTAGACAAGAAAAACATGATTATTTTATCCTAAATATTTGAATAGTCCCTCCATAATCTCTTTTGCTGAAGTGAAGTGAATTATAATATCTACCAATGCAGTTATCCATCAGATGCTTAATTATTCCTTACTGTATGCCTGATACTGTATTAGGTGTGCCCTCAAAATTCTTACAATATAATTAGGCTCAAATTACTGAAATAAAAAAGCGGTATCTATTGCCCTTTGAGTTCCCATAGGGTGATGGTGACTACTTGAATTCAAGTATCTGCTCACATTCTCCAAAAACCACACAGATCCAAAAGAGGAGCAAAAAACCCCAACCATAACCCATGGCTACAGCATAATTGATGGGCAGAGAACTGACAAACTTCAATTTACACATGAGTAGGGAACATGCATCCAAAGCTGTAGAACCACTCCAGGGCCCAGGCCGGGGCAGAAGCCAGGCGAGGGCGACGGGGCGCAGCAGCAGCAGAACCCTAGGAGATATAAAACCACTCCCAGAAGGAGGAAGCTCACGTGGACTGGAGAAATACTGAGAACAGGAACGAGGCCTAGTGGTCAGGACACTGGATCCTGGAGAATTGAAAGGAAGGGACAGAAAGGTGTCCAGGAGCAGAAGTGGCCATCATGGGGAAGGGATGGCCTCTGGGTAGAGCGAGGGAATGTGGGCATGGTGCATCCTTTGGAGGCTTGCTGGTAAAGGGAAAGTAGGAGCAAGTGTTAGAAATGAAGGAAAACTAGGAGAACGAAGAGAATCCGAACCAGAAGGTACACCAACTCACCCCTCCAGAAGACGTTGTCTGTTAAAGATATTGTACTGCTCTGTACAACGGGATAAGGCATTCTCCAGCCGGAAATCTCAGGAAACCACTCAAATCTCTCACCTCTGCGCACAGAAAATCAAAGTGATAGAAAATAATTTTAAACATGTAACAATCCAGAGAATACAGTACTCATGAGCCATTCCTTAGGAAGCTACTGGAGAGAGCCCCATCCAGCCAGATGTGAATCGGGAAACTTCAGCAAAAGGACCTAGGACAAACACTGACTATATTTAATGTACGTACTTAACTGTGGATTTACGACTACAATAAAAGTGGGAAAAAGATGAATGAATAGTATGTAACTGTTATATATTTTGACAAAATTGAAAAATATAACAGGGGGCTGGCACCACGGCCAAATGGTTAAGTTCCCACGCTCTGCTTTGGCGGCCCAGGGTTTCACCGGTTCGGATCCTAGGCAGGGACATGGCAGTGCTCATCAAGCCATGCTGAGGCGGCATCCCACATGCCACATCTAGGAAGACCCACAACTAAAATATGCAACTATGTACGGGGGGGATTTGGGGAGAAAAAGTAGAAAAAAAAAGAAGATTGGCGACAGTTAGCTCAGGTGCCAATCTTTAAAAAAAAAAATGGGAGAAAAAAGAGAAAGAAAGGGAAAAATGAAACACATTTACTGAATACTGTATAGTCATAAAAGGGTATCATTTTAAGCTGACAAACCAAATAGTAGAAGCCTAAATAAAGAGGAAAGGGACTAAAAGCAAGAGAAAAGGTGTTAGTATAAAATTAACTAGAAAAAATACAAACTTTCCTAAACGAAACTAAATACTCTGCCCGCTCCAGCACCCTCCAAAAGAAGTATGCAAATAGACCACATGGAGAACAAGGTAACTGTAACAATATTTGCAGTAAACATAAAAATAATAAGAGTTGATTATTGATAGGGCCAACATATTAGTCATATCAATATACATAAATGAGTTTAATTTACTTATTAAAGAGATTTTCAGATTGGCTCACAAAGTAAAACCCAACCCTATGCTACATCCTATAGACATATTTAAAACAAAGAGATTCAGGAATGCTAAAAATAAAGGGATGGACAAAGTTATATCAGGCAAATATAAATAACAAAAAGGCAGGGTTGACAATCTTGATGTTGGACACAGCAAAAACCAGCCCAAAAGCATTCAGTGAGACAAAGAAGAACGCGTTAAAATGATAAAGGTTGTAATTCATAGCGAAGATATTTTTAAAAAGCCATACACACAACTACCACCTTTATAGAGGAGAAACTACAGGAAATATCAGAAGAAATGGTCAAAAACACAGTAATAACAATATGATACTTTAATGCATCATTCCAAGACCAAGAAATTAGAACAAAATTTGAACAAAAAACAAGAAAGGATATAAAAACTTCTCACATCATAAAAGGTAGATCTTATGAATCTATATTGAATTTTACCATCAACAATAATTTACATACCTTCTTCTCAAGAGTGTATGGAACATTCACGTAAATTGACTATGTATTATATCACACAGAAGTCCTCAACCATCTCCTTGAAGTAGAACAAATTCAAACAACATTCTCTGATTAGAGCATAGTATAAATAGTAACTTATAAACAGTAAAATATCTTTTCCAACTGAGAATATAAAAACTTTCTACCAAACAACTCTTTGGTAAAAAGGGAAATGCTAAATTAAATTGCAGAATTTCTTTTAAAAATAATAATAAAAACAGAAAATATGGATATAATATGTATATGGGATATAATTAAAGCTGCAACCACAGCGAAACTCATAGCCTTAAACACTTATAGCAATAAAAATGAAAGAATAAAAATAAATGAATTAAAATCCCAACGTGAAATCCTAGGAAAAACAAACATTGTAAACTACAAAAAAGCACAGGAAAGGCAATGGTAAAAATAAAGTAGAAATTATTAGAAAAATATTAGAATTAATATATTAAAGTGTTAGTTTTTGGGGGGAATCATTTGCTAACTTATTTAGGGATAAAAAGGGGGAAGCATAAATATACACAATAAGAAATAACCACTGAAAGAGAGGGAATTAAAATATTTGAGAGACTATTTTGTATAACTTTATGCAAATAATACAGAGATGAAATACTAATTTCCTAGCAAGTTTAATTGCTCAAAATTACTCCATTACATACAGGTGGCTTAAGTAGACTAATTTCCAGAGGAAAAAAATTAGAAAAATTATCAAAAACCCACCCCATTACAAAGGCAATGGGCCCAGATGGCCTCACAAGAGAATTCAACCAAACCTGCAGAGACCAGGTAATTCTAATTATGCTTAAGTTGTTCCAGAACATAGCAAAAGAGAGAACACTTCCAAACCTTTTTTATAAAGCAAGTAGAACATTGCTACTTAAACCTAATGAAGATGACACCGGAAAGGTGCAGTTAATTATTCCTCACCCCACAAATCTAGGAGACTATTTCCCCAACCCCAAACCTTGGGGAAGGATGAATATGGAAAGCCTTGAGATCAGCGTCCCGCAGCACTAGGCATCTACACTGCCGTGCTTGACCTGCTGGGGATACATGAGCCCAGGTTCGAGTTGCTGTAGGCCGGGGGCCTGGCATTTCATGTCCCAAAGGACACAAAGGGAGAAGCTTTTATTTTACCCTCCTACAGCCAGGCTGAGCTTCCTCCTGCCCTGGGCCAACGCTACCATCCCACATGAGTTCAAAACAGCTCCCTTTCGCCCATCCCTCAACTCAGGAGTTTCTCACAGTTCCCTCCATTTTTCCCTCCCTTGCTTTTCTGAGGTGGATTTGGGAGATGGAGTGAAAGAGCCAGCAGGCCTGCTGGGTCCACTTCTGAGGGAGAAACAGAACCTCTACAGACAAAGGAAATTTGACTGGTTTGACTAAAACACAGCATTCTTGAAAGGGAGTGGTGGAAGACAAGGCCAGAAAGTTATTTCAGAATTATGAAGAAAAGCAAATGACCTAATTTTAGCTTTAAACTGGATTTGGTACATCCTTGAATGTTTTCCAGTAAAGAAAGATTTTTATTAAAGTAGTGGTATGGAAAGATCAGTCTAGTTATAATTACTGCAGTATCCTAGACACCCGCTACTCAAAGTTTGGGCCACAGGCCAACAGCATCAGCATCAGCTGGGAACTTGTTAAAACACAAACTCCCAGTTCCCACCCAGGACCGATGGAGTCGGAATCTGTATTTTAATAAAATCTCCAGGTGATTAATGTGTACATTAAAGTATGAGAAATAATGCCAGAGACATCATAAAATACCTGGAAAAGGAAGGGATGGATGCAAGAGAAATTGCACTTCCTAGAAATGGTACAGACCAGAGAGCACAATAAGGTTAAAGATGGGGTTGACTGGGAACAGGTGAAAACTGGCCCCAAAAGCAAATTCATAAGGAATTTGACTGTAGTTAACGGCTTACAGCTGCACTGCTGCTTATTTTCAAATTAACTGAAATTGTTAAATCATAGTAATATTTCAATTTGGAAAAAATCAATAGAAATCCTGCTAGTATTCCTTTAACTCTCGAAGATTTTACATGGCTTATGTTTTTAGTGAAGCTATCCATCTGATTTTCCATTTTCTCTCTTACAATGTGGTAGATTTAGTCTTCCTCCAAAAGTTCCCTTTGTCACTAACCCGGGCATTTCTCCAAGCCCAAAGATAGTAGTGAAAATTATAGGCTCTTCCTACATACTTTTCTTTTTTAAGCAACTAGATCTGGGTTCCATATTAGCAAGCCTCAATCTTTCCCTATTTGTAGAATTTTTTTTAAACATCTCCTTTTTTTAAAACACCTCCACAGTCCTGATCAAAACAGAATGCCTTCAAAAGAAGCTAAGCTCATTGGTGTGCAAGTGAGGGTGTTAGTTTATATAGTTCATATAATTTCTTACCAAATACACTTGAGGTTTTATAAATAATCATGATAGAATTATAGAAACGTGAAAGCATCTTAAAGAGTCAAGTGCTAAAAAAGTTAATAGTTAATGAAGAATGTCATCAATTTGGTTAATATGATCTAAGTAATGTATAAATAATAATATAGAAATAGAAGGTATAATCATGATGAGAGGTAAGCCCCTTTGTGTAACACAAATGTACCAACACTACCTTCAAAATGTTTTACCTTCATGCTAAAGTTAAAACTAGAAAAGATGTAGTTGATCTTAGTAACATCCTGGTTCACTCTCAAGAGCAGAAAGCTTATCCACAGACAGGTTGCACAATTAAATATATAATTACAAACTGAATAGTATAGAAAAAGTCAATTTTTAGAGGTATCTCAGCATTTTTTAAAAATGCCCTTCGGGGCCAGCCCTGTGGCATACTGGTTAAGTTTGTGCACTTTGCTTTGGCAGCCTGGGGTTCGAGGGTTCAGATCCTGGGAGCAGACCTACATACCACTCATCAAGCCATGCTGTGGCAGTGACCCACATAGAAAATAGAGGAAGATTGGCACAGATGTTAGCTCAGGGACAATCTTCCTCACCAAAAAAGACGAAAAAATAAAAAATAAATAAAATGCCCTTCAGAAGAGAGAAAAAGACATTTCTTACAACCTAATAATTTTTAAATTAATGTTTCAATAATTACATATTCTTTTCCTTTGGTCTCTTAATTGCACTTTTTTTTTTTTTTTTGAGGAAGATCAGCCCTGAGCTAACATCCGCTGCCGATCCTCCTCTTTTTGCTGTGGAAGACTGGCCCTGAGCTAACATCTGGGCCCCATCTTCCCCTACTTTATATGTGGGACGTCTACCACAGCATGGCTTGCCAAGCAGTGCCATGTCTGCACCCAGGATCTGAACTGGTGAACCCCAGGCTGCCGAAGTGGAATGTGCACACTTAACTGCTGTACCACCAGGCTGGCCCCTCTTAATCTCACTTTTAAAATTTCTATCCTTTTACTCTGAAACTTACCTAACACTTCCACACTCATCGTAGGCCTCCCACATCTGCACCTATTTTTTCTCATTCTATGTTCATGATATACAATATTTTGTTTCAAAAACTAAAAAATAATGGGGCCAGCCCAGTGGTGTAGTGGTTACGTTCTCATGTTCTACATCAGTGGCCTGGGTTCACAGGTTTGGATCCCAGGTGCAGACCTACACACCACTCATCAAGCCATGCTGTGCCAGCATCCCACATACAAAATAGAGGAGGATTGGCATGGATGTTAGCTCAGGGACAATCTTCCTCAAGCAAAAAAGGGGAAGACTGGCAACAGATGTTAGTTCAGGGCTAATCTTCCTCACAAAAAATGAAAAAGAAAAGAGCCAGACTAAAAAGCAGGTACAGGAAGAGTATTCAGAAGCTCTGCTAGTCTCTGTAATTCTTCTGCATAATTAATTTTTGTTTTCAGTTATTTTAATGAGGTCATAATGGCTTATAACACTGTGTAATTTCAGGTGTACATTATTATCAGTTTCTGTATAGACTGCATCATGCTCACCGCCAATAGTCTAATTTTTATCCATCACCATACATACATACCCCTTTACCCCTTTTGCCCACGGCCCAATTCCCTTCCCCTCTGGTAACCACTAATCTGTTCTCCTTGTCCATATGTCAGTTTACCTTCCACATGTGAGTGAAATCACACAGTGTTTGTCTTACTCTGTCTGGCTCACTTTGCTTAACATCATGCCCTCAAGGTCCATCTGTGTTGTTGCAAATGGGATGATTTTTCTTTTTTTTAGTAGCTGAGTAGTATTCCATTGTATATATACCCCACATCTTCTTTGTCCATTCATTCCCTTGAAGAGATTTGCTTCCACATCTTGGCTATTGTGGATAATGCTGCAATGAATATGGGGATACATAAATCTCTTTTAATCATTGATTTCAAGTTCTTTGGATAAATACCCAGTAGTGAGATAGTTGGATTGTATGGTATTTCTATTTTTAATTTTTTGAGGAATCTCCATACTGTTTTCCACAGTGGCTGCACCAGTTTGTATTCCCACCAGCAGTGTATGACGGTTCCCTTTTCTCCACATCCTTTCCAACATTTATTATTTTTCATCTTGTTAATTATTGCCATTCTGACAGGTGTAAGGTGAGATCTCATTGTAGTTTTAATCTGCATTTCCCTAATAATTAGCGACGTTGAACATCTTTTCATGTGCCTATTGGCCATCTGTTTATCTTCTTTGGAAAAATGTCTGTTCATATCCTCTGCCTATTTTTTGATTGAGTTGTTTGTTTTATTGTTGTTGAATTGTGTGAGTTCTTTATGTATTTTGGAAATTAACCCCTTGTCAGATGTGTGATTTACAAATATTTTCTCCCCATTGGTAGGTTGTCTTTTCTTTTTGTTCATGGTTTCCTTCGCCGTGCCAGATCTTTTTAGTTTGATGTAGCCCCACTTGTTTATTTCTTCTTTTGTTTCCCTTGCCTGAGTAGAAAAAATTAATTTCATTACATATCTAAACAAAATAGGATACACAATCTTTTCTTCCTGAGGAGTTGACAAACTCTTTCTTCATCCCTTGCTCATAAATTTTTCTCAAAAGCGTATATGTGCACATTCCTTCAGGATATGTTGCTCCAGAGAGATTATAAAGACTCTGCACGGAATATCCCACTTTCCCTTATGCTGATCGTTCAGACTTTAAATTGCTTTTTGGACTATCTTACTGTCTTTACCTCACAAAATATTTGCTTTATGATGTCAAAGAGATGGACGCTCTCAATTCAAACGTCTGTTATTAGAACTGCAGTATTCTCACAGAATGACAAAGACTTCAGGAAACAGTTTTGAAATCACAGTTAAACAATTGTTATCAGAATGGGCCTTGCTCCAAGATCATGTGAAATAATTAACTTCCTCATATACAAATCCCAGTGGATTCTGGAAGTTTTAACTGGTCAAAGCAATAAATAAATAAATAAATAAATGAGGCAGTATTTCCTGGATTTAAGTCCTGGGACTTGCCTGTAGGATAATTAATTTTCAATTAAACAGAAGGCAAAAGAAAACAGTGCTATTGAAATCAAACTGGATGGATAGAAAAGGGATCCAAAGTGTACGTTTATGCTGACATATGTTACGGTCTTGGAGAATGGGCCAATTATGAGCGGGTCATTTTGTATGGTCAGTGATGAAGATATTTCATAGATAAGTAACTTTTATCAGTCCTGGTGGAATGGATCTGCACAGAAGTCATTTTCACTCTCTCTTCTTATCCCAGATGAAGTATTAATCTCTACAACTCTGCTTATAATGAAATATGCATGGATTTATTCTCGTATTCAAACCTAAAACTTTCCCTCTAGGTTTAATTTCCTGGATTCCCCATTTTAAGATTTTGTTTTAGTAAAGAAAATTATGGTGGTATGAATTGTCTTTATTTAGCTTGTTCTTATTCTTTTTCCTACAGAATTGCTTTGTGAAAATTGTCCAGTGCATAGAGCTTCCTGAGGGAAAATAAACATGCTCCCTCTCAGTTCTGCCCTACATGCTTTTTAGGGCAGACATGAGATTTGAGAAAATTTCATTTCTAGCAAATTCAATATCCCTCCGCATAATTTTTAGCACACTAAGACAATTATATTCAAATAAATCGAATTTAAAAATCTTAAAGATCAGATAATCTACTATTATTTAAGTTATTCCACACAAAGGAAAAAGATAGAAAGCTCCCCCAACTTATTTTATGAAAATAAGATGATCCAAATTTCAAAGGCCTGATAAAATAGTTTCTAAATGTGTAGATCAATCTCTCTTATGAATATAGATGCAAAATTATAAATGAGCAATAACAAGTCAATTCAGCAGTATTATTAAAAGGCTAATATGATTATAAAGTAGAATTTCTATTAGGAACAAAACCATTGTTCATAATTGGAATGTTTAACATCACATATACAAATACAAGCAAAAAACATAAGACTTATAAAAGGTCAATTAGAAAAATCCAGCAGTTATTCCTATATAAAGAATTCTAAATAAAATGTGATTAGGATGAAACTAAATATGCTAAAGACTATCTGACAAAAATAAACAAAGAGAAAAAGGTAAAATACTGAGCGCATTTTTATTTTTTAAAATCGAGAACAATGTAGGAGTATCCACTGGGGCTATGATTATTAAAAATTATTTACGAATTTCCAGCAGTTGCAATAGTAAAAAAAGTAAAATATTTGCTATAAACGTTGGAAAAGAAAAAAACAAAATAATCTGTATTTGCACATGAGATTATTATGTAGCTAGAAAACCCAAGAAACTCTACTGAAAAACAATTAGAATTCATAGAAAATCGATAAGAGCATACAAGATAAATACACGGCAATCAATACTTTTCCTTTTTTTTAACCATCGGTACAAGTAGAAATGGAAATGAAATAAACAACAATTCTCATAACAACAAAAACTTGAAATTCCTAGGAAGGTACAGTGGCTATATAAAGAAAATAATCATATATTGTTAAACAGAGAGGCACAAAATGATACTGGATGTAAAGACATCATATCATATCCATATTATAACCATTCCAAATTAATATGTAAATTTTAACATAATTTCACAGACATTACAACTTACTATGAAGCTACCATAATTAGAAGAGTATAGTTTTGACACAGGAATAAACAAATTTGGAGAAGAGAACAGAGAATCTAGAATTATATTCAGATACACATGACAAAGTTGGCTTTTAATTCAGTACTACTCAACTAAAAACCCAGATATAAAAACACAAATTTAGACTTTTACTTCATATAACGTATTTTTAAATTCCAGTTGAATCAAATATTTTAATATAATGCAATAAAAATACCAGAAGAAAATCCTTGGTAAAGATGTTCTTAAGCAAGACAGAAAACCAATCATCCATTAAAAAAAAAGATAAGTATATCTGGCTATATAGACTACAAATAGAATCTATAGACCAACTGAAGACTTGGAAAAATATTTGCAGTATATATAATAGCCAAAAGTGTTCAAAAGTTGCTAAGAATTCAAAAATGGACAAGGACAAAAGCTATAGCAGACGACATATAGACCAATCATTTGAAGAGTGTCAATAGAAATCTCTTTTTTTGTGTGTGGTAAAAAACATATAACATTAAATCTACTTTCTTAAAATTTTAAATGTACAATACATTATTGATAATTATATACACATCGTAGTACAGCAGCTCTCTAGAACTTTTTCATTTTGCATGACCGAAACTCTACACCATTGAATAGCAACTCCCCATTTCCCACTTAATAGAATTCTTTTTTGTTATTCTATGTCAATAGAATAAAAAAATTCAAATTAAATAAAAATGGCATCAGTTTTCAGCCTTTAGGTTAGCAATAAAAAAATAGTAACCCCAGTGCTGGCGAGGATGCAGGGAAAAAGACACTCTTTCCAGAGATGCTGGGAATCTAAATTACCACCAACAGTTTTAGAGAGAAATCAAGAATTATGGATTAAAATGAAAACTTCACATACTTTTGATCCAGAAATCCTATTTTTTAAAATGTATCCGACAGGAAAAACCAAAGCATTAATATGTAGTGATATTTCTATAATGATGTTTACTGAAGTAGTATTTATAGAGATAAAAATAAAAATGGAACAACCACCCCTCAGACACCAGCCCAGTCAAAACAAATACCAGCCACCCTGGTGTACACATTTGTTGGAAACTGAGAAATATCAGCTCTTCCTAAAGCTAAAATACGCATTATAATTATAAATAGACATTTTATATTGTATCAATATAATGTAATATAAATACACACACGTTATGTCTTTAAAAGGATTCAAATATTTTACCTGCAAATCTTACACCACACTAAATCCAATTTCCCACTGATAAGCTTTTTTTGACACTTTGGTTGTCTCTAAGAGCCTAGCTGCTAATGGACATAGTATCATAATATTTATTTGACATAACATAATACTATTTGACATAATATAATATTTATTTGACATAATTTTTGACATATTATTTGACATAAATAATACTAACAGAATTTAACTGATTTACATACTTGTTTTCACATACAGAACAAGAAATATATACATTCACTCCATAATATTTACTCCATAGAACATATACATTATATATTGCATAATATATATATAAGATAATATAATGTATAATACATTGACTCCATCAGTATTTACTGAATGCCTCCTGCTTCCCGGTACTCCCCTAGATGTTGGGCATGCTGCAAAACAGCTCTGATTCCCGCTTTCACAGAGTTCATGATCCACGAGGAAGACAGCCGTCAATCAAGTAAACAACCTGGTGAGTGTACAATTACAAACTGTGAACAGGGTGCTATGAAATAGAACAATGGGGGAGGGGTTTCATTCTGTAGATTAGGTCATCAGGAATGGCTTCCCTGAAAAAAATGACATTTCATTTATTAGGGTTGAGAAGTGAGCCTTACGAAAGTAGAGAACAAGTTCTCCAGCCAAGGTAAGCAGTCTGCTTTTTATTTACGAGACTGGCTTATTTTTTTTTAAATGAATCACAATGCCTAACTGGTAATTCATCAGTGCTCAATAAACATTTACTTATTGAATCTGATCACTGGATCCTGCACGCTATTCCATCTCTCTTAGCAAAGGGCTAAGTGTTGAACTATGATATAATGGGCCACTTTAAGAAACAGTAAAATATTTTGAAAGTAACATATTTATTTGCCACTAACACACCAATTGTGAAAGACCTAAGGCATATACACAATTAACTCTTCATATAGCTGTGTATTTGTGGTTGCCATCTTTTTTCCCCATGTCCATAATATTCACAGTTCAAAACTTCCCCCTCAGTATCATCTTTAATTACATGATACGATTCTCACCTGGGAGAAGGAGTTGTGAGGGTTCACAGAGGTCTGAATCAGAATGAGTGAGGATCCTGTGCAGTTTGAAAAGAATTCCCCAGATGTTGTGTGATGCTCTCTTCTAGGAAGCATATCCTTCTTTCCCTCTCCATTTCAGAATAACTGTGGTGTTTTATGATCACTATCATCCAACTCAGTTCAACAGGTAGAGCATTTATTGCCTTCCTATGACATGCTTAGCACTGTGCTCCGTTCCCTCTACGCTCTAGAGTGAGCCGTGCTCTCCCTCTCTGGCTTTTTGGAACCTGGCCTTCTAGTTGCATAATTCCTCTTATTTATCTTCTCACACTACTATTTTTTTAATGAGGTATAATTGACATATTATATTAGTTCCAGGTGTACAACACAATGATCCAATATTTGTATATATTGCAAAATCATCACCACAGTAAGTCTAGCTAACATCCATCACCATACAGAGTTACCAAAAAAATTCTTTTCTTGTGATAATGACTTTTAAGATCTCTCAGCAACTTTCAAATATGCAACACAGTATTATTAACTATAATCATCCTGCTGTACATTACTTCCTCATGACATTTATTTTATAACTCAAAGTTCGTACCTTTTGACCCCCTTCACTCATTTCGCCCACCCATTCCCTCAGACCTACTATTAACTGAGCTGTTTTGCTTTGGGTTTTTTTTTTTTTTTTTGTGAGGAATATTCACCCTGAGCTAACATCTGTGCCAGTCTCCCTCTACTTTGTATGTGGGATGCCTCCGCAGCATGGTCGAGGAGTGGAGTACGTCCACGCCGGGATCTGAACCCTTGAACCCCAGCTGCAAAAGCAGAGCACGCGGAACTTCAACTACTCAGCCACTGGCCGGCCCCTTAACTGAGCTCTTTTGACCATGTCCTCCTCTTAAAACTATCATCTCCCTTGGCACACATGACAACAATCCTGAACAATTTGCTATCGTGGCTCATCTTCCTCTCCTCACCCCATAAATGTTGATTTTCCCTAGTTTTATAATTGGTCACTTAATGTGCCAATCTCATACCCAGATCTGTGTCTCTGACCCAGATCTCTCCCTGTACTCCACATTCTGACCTCCTGCTCCCTCCTGACACCTCCACTGGGATGTCTCACAGACAGCTCACGGTAACACAGACTCTTTCACTTTGTCCTGATCTGTTCTTCCTGCTGTGTTCCCTGAACTCATAAAGGCTCCTCAAATCATTCACAAATCTGATCCTAATCTCTTCCCTCCTCCTCACCTTCTATAGCCAATTGATCACTAGATCCTGACAGTTTTGCCTCCTTGATATTCCTCCATACTTCCCCTCCCCTCCGTGGTTAGGCTCGCAGATCTTGCATGGAGAAATTCAATGGTAATTTTTTTTTTTTTTTAAAGATTGGCACCTAGGCTAACAACTGTTGCCAATCTTCCTTTTTTTTTTAAGGATTGGCACCTGGGCTAATAACTGTTGCCAATCTTTTTTTTTTTTTCTGCTTTATTTCCCAAACCACCCCAGTACATAGTTGTATATCTTAGTTGCAGGTCCTTCTAGTTGTGGGATGTGGGACGCCGCCTCAATGTGGCCTGATGAGCAGTGCCATGTCCGCGCCCAGGATCCGAACCCTGGGCCGCTGCAGCGGAGCGTGCAAACTTAACCACTCAGCCACAGAGTCGGCCCCCTCAATGGTAATTTTTAAACTGGTCTCTGCCTCCTTTTTCACTCTCTCCAATCACAAGCCATCCAATGTATCTTCCATAATTCCACCAAAGGGACTGCATTAGAATATCAAAGTACAGAATCAAATTAAATGTAGTGCTTAATGACAATATTAAGAGGTTAGGAAAGTCAGGAAAGAGAAAAATTATCCACCTTCCTCACCATGGACTCCCTCCAAAAGGATTAGGTTTCCAAGAAACAATGTCACCCAAGATCTCTCTCTTGTGAACTCTACATGTATTTTGACCAAGAAATTCCCATCCTTAGATTGGCTATTTTAAGAGCAAAGAAAATAGGGAAGAGGACAGTCTCTAGTAATTTACAGGAAATCATGCAGATATGTTTCAGGGACTAGTCTCCCCATTAGTGCCCTGACCTGGATCCTGGTAAAATGAGACACAAAGCAGGAAAATTGGAATAGTGATATAGAGTGGCAAGAACAGGCTCCAGGAATGGAAATCCAGGGCCTAGATACACAATTATAGGGTCGCAAAGATGCCCTTCAGGTAATTTACCATCTCACTTTGGGCTTGTCTTCTGATATCACCTCTCACTTCATTGATTCAGGAAGTTTTTGTTGGGCATGTCTTCTGTACCCTAGCTTGAACACTGTAGGATCTGAAAGAGAAATGTAAAACATGGTCCCCATCCTCAGGGAGCTTACAATCTAATGGAGGAGATAACACATACAAGGCAAACATACGTGAAAATATACTAAATGACAACAGAACATAGACAAGTGCAGTAAGGATGACAGGGGAAGAAGCTGGAATAGGTGGGGTCCAATGGCAAGGCAAGGTGAAAGGGAAATGGAGCATGTGCTGGTGTCATTGCCAAGAGATATTGTGATATGTACACATTTCCGTACGCTGCATGTTTGAAGGGGACATTTAGAAGTGTCTCCACCCCCGAGAGTGATGACATAAACCAGAAAAAAAGTGCATAAAAAATGTACTTAAGAAGTAAATCTTCATGAGGGGCTGTGTAATTATGAATTTAAATTTTAAATGTCCTGATAACTTCTTAACCATGATGACTAACAGCTTGGTCCAGTTATTTGGTTCTCTGCCTAAGTGTTGGTAAGAGTCACGTAGAATCATGTCTTCTGCTCTCTGAAGATCAATCAGGGAGCGATGGGTTTCACCGCAAATAGCAAGATTTTCCACCGCAAAGCCCTCCAGGTACAGCTCAGCATTTTGTAGGGGCCTCACATTAAATCTTAAAAGAAGTAAAATGCCCCCCTCTAGTGGCAGATGTACAAAACTGATGGAAACCGCATTGTTCTTTCGTGTTATTCCACAGCAGCCAAGGCCTAGGCCCAGATCAGCCCTCAGGCGTTAAAAGGGTTTGCAATCAGGCCTAGAGAGCCTTAACATGACGCAAGGAACCCTTCGAGAAATGAAGTTCTAGATGAAACCAGACTGAAGTGCTTCAAGATGGGGCCTAGCACTCTAATGACCACCATGACTCTGCACATATGCAGATTTTTTTCTCCAAGGAGTTCAAAATTTGACTTAAAATCCAGCAATCTTGATTGCTGGTTCAATCCTTACCATCTAGAGAAAGCACAATCATTTGGACTAACTGTTCAATAGAAAATTTATTAAAACCTGCCTCTTCTTGCCCTCAGGCAGATGTATGCTTTTTCTGCTCCGAATTCCAATAAGACTTGCTTCTATGTTCGTACAGGTTTGCTTCCTGTTGCCAAGGAATATTTTTAGTCCCTTTGTGGCCCCTAGGTGGATGTGCTTAATAAATTGAATGAATGAATAAATGAATGGGAATTGAATAATAAATGGACACATGGAAATGTGACAGATAGGAAACCAATGACCCTTATATAAGCAGAGAAGAAAATACTATTCCTTGTGCAAATACAAATACGTCCCAGGCTCGTTGCACTAGCTCAGAGGCCACAGCGTACCGCTATAAAAAAAGAGTCAGGAAGGCAAGAATGGCTCCAAATCAAGCCTGGGAGCACTCTTGTACTGCTGACACCAGGAATGGACACTGGCTCTGCCCGCTCCTTGCATAGGCCCTATAAGGATTATTCAGGTGCTGGAGCACAAAAGCAGAGGAGGAGAAACCTGGAAGAAGTTTGGAGCAGGTTCCTCACCCCGCTATCCTCAGGAGATACTCTTCGTCGGGTCACAGAACCAAATGTACAAGTTCATGCTTCCTTGGGGGTTGACAGAAATGTAGTAACAATGGCTCCTGCAGGCACCACAGAATCAGATCGATCCCTGAATTTCTGGGTCTGGTTCAGGCCCTATTTCTGCTTCAGGAGCTCTGTGAATGCTGCTGAAAATGATAGGCAATGTTGGTGGTTGAGATGTAAATAATATGTAACAATATTACATAGGTACCCAGTTTAGACTTTTTAAATGGCCCCTACTTGCCCTTGAAGGAGCAATGTCTACATAATACGTATTATACTTGGTTCCAAATTCTCTAGACAAGCTTTCACTTGCCCCCTCCACTGCGAGTTGCATGAAGCTTTCTATTCTTTGGCCTCATTCCTTTAAGCTGTGTACCTCAACTCCTGTTTCCTAAAGAACTCTTTTATAGATAACCTGACTCAGTCACAGTATAACAGACTTCAGGGCAATTTTTTTTATCTAGCTCTGGCTCCCAGCACCACAGTGTGAATAAAAACTCAGCGCTGTGCTCTGTTTGTGACAACCAGATTACAGGCCAATCCTTTGGCCAGGATTCCATTTCCCTAGAGAATACGAGGTGTTGAAAGAGATAGGACATAAGAGGCAAAAATGAACAAACTAAGGGAAAGTGGCCTAACACACACACACCACATACAAAACAAGTAAAATACACACACACACACGTGCAGTTCTAATTGCCAACCTCTCCTTTAAAGGATGTTTGACACCAACACCATTTTCTTACCATGCACTCATTCCTTGCCCTCATTTACCACAATTCTCGACCCCTCTCTTCAGGAACCCAGTAGTCCCCTCGATGAATACCATGGTCTTTTCTCAGTTCCTATTCTCTTTTGTGTCTCCTCAACATGTGACATTTCTGATATCCATGATTACTCATTCTCAGATCAGAGTCCTGATTTTCCTCCCAAGATAATCATTAGTTAGTAGCAATCCAAGCCACGTCTTTTTTTTTTTTTTTTTAAGAATCCAAACATTTTGGTACGTTTTACATGTATACTGTGGTTAAATTAAAAGTTTAATACATGCACACAAAATACAGTGGGGCGATCTCATTGGGACATCCTGTCAAAAATCCAGACTTGAGCCACGCATGACTGTGAGGGCCCGCTGTGGCAGGACAGCGACAGGCTCCTCCTGCCTCTCCACCTGGCTTCTACATCTCCTTCAGTAACTCCTTTTCTTGCTGCAAGTCTCACTCCTCAGTCCCAATATCCCTCCACTTACTCTCCCTTGGCCCACTGATCCTGCCTCCCGGCACCAATTATCATTTTATACTAATGAGTAGCCAATTGATTTCCCAAACCTAACCTCTCACCCAAGCCTGGATTCCAACATCTCCAGTTGCCTACAGAATGTCTAAATCTTTCCATCTGCAAACTGAATACATCATCCTCTCTCTGGGTAGCAAACCAGCCTTCCTATTTCTCCTGTGTTAAACCTTATTTCAGCAGAAGCTGAGGGTTCCATGTAGGGCTACCTGCAGAGAAGAAGGTGCCCATCCTATTCGAGCTCTCAGAACTGGGTATGATGGTCTGAGACAGAAAATTTGATCTGAAGAAGCCTGGCAGATAAACAAAGCCAGGTATAATGTACTGGGTAGTAAGCTGTTGTACTTTTCCAGAACAAGAAAGTCCTCGAAGTAAAAGGCAGAACTCTGAAATTTTATGTGGAAACTGAGGCATATGTTATGGGTACAGATGGAGCTTTTAAGGTTGTTCAAACAGTTCAGACAACTATGTCTAAAAGCTATGTCCTTCATGCCATAACTCCAACTCCTATTCATTAGTTACACTCATGTCATGGTAATAAGCTGCAAAATAGAATTTTTAATCACATTAAACTTTTGTTTTTCCCTCCATAAATTATGCACTTTTTGGATTTTTGTAGGCAATTTTTAATCCCAGTGTTATAATGATCTCTCAGGAGTCTCTTTATGGTCTAAGATCATCCAACAGCACGGTGTACGATCTGTCCTCCTCGTAAGTGCACATGGAATCAACCAGTTAGTATCAATGCGCATCTTTTCTTAAGCAAGTTATTACAGCCCTTTGTGTGTCTCTTCACTAAAGATACACTATGAATATTACCACAAGGGAGGAGAGCATGTAATGTTGGCAACCTCTCTGTGAAAAGCCCTTCTAAGTTCAGACATTATGATTGCTTTCTTTCTGAGATTTCTTTTGAATAGAAAAATGTGCTCCTTGGAGTCCTAAGGAGTATTACCTTTGACCTACCCCAAAAGAGGTAAGATAACCATGATTGGATATCAACATTGGGCCACATTTCAGTCCTGGGAAAAGTTATAAGAAGGATTGGAACTTCTTCTCCCTTTTAGAAGAGTCACTCAGTCTTACTCTCAGAAACCTAGCTGTAGGAAGTGGACACCCACTGTCATCTGCCCCAAAAGGTGGAGTGAACAAGGCCACTGATCTGAGTCTCTGGATCCAGACTATTTCAATAGTCGGTGGTTGCCATCTTCACGCTGAAGGCAGAAGCAGTGCATGAAATATCTGAGCATGTCAGGACATTGCATTTTGTAGGAGATGAGGGAAACTGAAACCCTTTGTAGAGTCTATCTCTTAGCATACTGGAATTCCTCTTTCATTGTAGTAAAAAAGGCCAGGTCCAGAGAAAAAAAGCCATCCCAAATTTCGGCGTTTCCTAAGGCACCTGGACTGATATTCCATAGCCATCCAGGGCTACCTCGTCACCACCAGTTGTTGAGGAATTGAAAGCACAACAAACTTTAAATTAAGTATGAGCAAGATATAGTTATGAAGGAGAATTTCCTTTTATATGTGACAAATCAGTATGTATATATTTCAACACTAAAAATAAGTTATTTTTAAACTACCCATTTTTAAATACTCTACGTAAATATTCCTGTAGGATAGTTTTTTTTTTTTTTAAAAAAGCATTGATTCTATTTACAAAGCAAATATGATACCATATTAAACTAATATGGTTAATATGCAGGGATATGAACTGAATGAAGATCAAGCTTTACTTTTGGACAACAGATATTTTTCCAAGAGACTTATCAGGATTACAGAGGAGAATGTGGCTGGATTCCTCCAGCATGTGGTGGCCTACCCTAACAAAATTTCTATCAGGGAATTTTTGTTTTGTTCTTATTCTAACTCAAGCAAATTTATAATTCAATTTCCATCACAAATAAATCAGAAGGAAGTTTTGGTGAATTTACCTTGTAAAAGGAAAATTGGAAAAGAGAAAACAGCACAAGATTATATAACGCATAATGACATTTGCCCGAGAAATTCTGTAATTAACATAAACCAGACATATTTAGTGAAATGAGAGTTTGTTGTTTACCATTCAGCTAGCGGTTCTAATATATTTTTCTTTACTCTTCTGTTTTTTTCTATTCTTAATATAACCTATCCCTACAAACATGCTCATGACCAGCCAACTTACAACGGTTTCTTGACATTATCTTAAATTAAAATTTTATCCTCATCAATCTCATCAAATGCAAACTTGTGCAAAGATACTGAGTCCTCACATTTCCTTCCCCAATTTCCGTAGTTCTCCTAATCTCTGATTTCCACTCCTACAACTCTTGTGAAAACTGCTCATGAAGACTGTTACTAATAACCTAATCCCCACGTCCAACAACCTTTCTCCATCTTCATCTCAATCCATTTTAATCAATATTTGACCCCACTAATCTCCTCCTTTTCCTTGAAACTTACTTTTTGGCAGTTTTATTCTGGCTGATCTCCTAGATTTCTTTCTGATAGTCCCTTTTCAATCCCTACCTCTTTTACTCAGTGAGGGTATTTCATTGGCTCTCACTTCTCCTCTTTATAAACAACCCATAGTTCATATGGCCCCGTTCTTTATCTCCTCTGTCTCATTTTCCTAGGCTTAAACACCTGGAGAAATTTTCTCTTACCATTCCCCTCAAAATATGAGTTTATCTAACGGAGATTTAGTAAAGCAAATGCTCTCTCCACAGAGAGATATCTTTGGACTTCTAAAAATTCAACACTGTTCTCAACTGAATTTTCTCAATTTGTGTTAATAATAGAGACAAACTCCATAATTCTTGTCAATGACAGCTCCCCTCAGAAAATTGTTTAAGAAAATGGACCTTTGCAGTCCTCTAAGAGTGAAGGGATGTTTAATAACACAAGTACCAGTACATCTCTTTGCTCCTTTAGGATATCAACACCAACTTTCATCTGGGATCAGGGCAGATGCTTAAAACATCATAGCAAGACTATCCTTTTTTCATTGTCCAGAGCAGATGCAGATTCTCCTCACTTCTTCCCCAAATTCACCCATATAATACTGAACTAATACCATGATACAGCAGAAATATACAAGAGTATATACCTAAGTTAGGTCCCTGCTTAGTTTTGATGGTGTAACTTGAAGGGAAGTCCATTCATTTAGCAAGATTTAAGGGGAAAAAAAAAGCAGATCAAACAAAGTCAACCACAGATCTATTCTTAGTTTCAGTTCTGTGTCATCAACAGTCCTGAAACCCAGAAGCAAAGGTTACTTGACTGACCCTACCTGAGAACTTCAGTGTAGCCCATTGTTGATGCAATCTTGAACTCAACAAAAACTGGCAGCAATAATCCCCCTACATACAGGCTAAAATTGTCATTGTCATTTCCCCTTAAAGTCATTGCATTAGTCCATTGTATGTTTCATTTGGAAAGTCCTTGCTTTGTCCATGAATCTCTTTCCTCACTCCTAGTAGTTTTTTTTCAGACCTGCAAGTATTCACTTGGGACTTGAGTAACTTCATGCTCAGGATATGTACAATATAAAGGTGACTTCTGGACAAAGGACTGGTTTCAGGAATCATGAAAGTCTGTGAGAGACCATACGAAAGTCTTAATCTTGCAAGTCACAGTAACCATACATTTTACAGCTAAACAATTGGTGTTCCTACATCATATTTTTGGTAAATGACAATTTGACCAATATGAGTTATCATTTGATTCCATGAGCTTCTATAACTTATGATTTCAGACTGGGCCTTTAGGTTCTGGCTCACTTGTAGACATTCACAGTGTATGCTCTCTTGTGATGGTTAATTTCTCTTTAGTATATCTTAGAGAAAATGCTCTAAACCCACATTTAAAAATGACTCTGCCATAGTAGCATTGTTCACAATAGCTAAAATGTGGAAGCAACCCAATAGTCCATCAATGGATGAATGGATAAACAAAATGCAGGTATATACATACAATGGAATATTATTCAGCCATAAAAAGTGTGGAAAGTCTGACATAAGGTACAATATGGATGAACCTTTAGGACATTATGCCAAGTGAAATAAGCTGATCACAAAAAGACAAATACTGTATGATTCCACTCACCTAGAGTAGTCAAACTCATAGAGACAGAAAGCAGAGGAGTGGTTGCCAGCGACCAGAGGGAGGGAGGACTGGGGAGTTATTTTTTAAAAGTTAGAGTTTCAGTTTTGAAGATGAAAAGAGTTCCAGAGATGGATGGTTGTGATGTTTGCAGAAGAATGTGAATGTACTTAATACCACTAAACCATACACTTAAAAATGGTCGTGATGGTAAATTTTATGTTATGTGTAGTTTACCACAGTAAAAAGAAATTAGGAAGAAAATGACTCTGGTACTATATCATCCTAGGACAAATGTGTATCTTTCCTTCCCAATGCAATTTTTTCTCATGATATCAAGTCCTCATCCTCTCAAACACTCCTATTTACACTGCATACAGTCAGGTTCTTATTTCAAATACAATATTTCAGTGGTCGATGATAGCTTCAGTTAATTCCAAGTGGTGCAGATTGAAGGATGGTTACTAAACCTTCAGACATCAAAAGACAAGCAACAGAGTCCTCAGTAACCGAGCTGGTGATCACTTGCCCACCTCGGGTTCATATTTACTTACCGCACTGACTAGCATCTGTCTGTCTGGTGAACCTCAGTCCCAGTAATCCAGGCAGCCGCAAAAAATCACAGCCGGCTCTGATCAAATGCGCTCCAGCTTGAACCAGGTAGTTTGGATTTGTACAGAGCAGTGTGAGTCTAGATCTGTGCTTTTAAGCCACTTGACTATATTGTCTCAATGAAACATAAGAACACTTAAAAATATAATTTATATTATCAACAATATATTAATTACAATTATTATATTACAAAGATTTGAGAGTCACTAACTCTATGTAAAGAGAAAAATCTGAAATCATTAAGATTAGTTTCGTAAGGGCGAAAATGTATGTATCAAATTTAGAAAGCCAATAGAAACAAAGAACAGTAAATTAACTCCTTTAAAAAAGGGAGAGGTAATTTATAAAATCAAATTTAGAAATTCTTCCAGAACTAAAAGAAAAAGAAAATGTAGTTGAAGATAATAGAAAAGTTAAGAGACTTGCTAAATAAACTGTGGTACATCCATACTTTGGAATACTACTCAGCAATAAAAAGGAGTGAACTATTGATACCTGCAACAACTGAGATGGATCTCAAGGGCATTATGATGAGTGAAACAAGCCAATCTCAAAAAGTCACATACTATTTGATTCCACATACAACATTCTCAAATTATAAAATTATAGCGATTGAGGAGAGGTTAGTGGTTTCCAGGGGCTAGGGATGGTAAGGGGTAAGGGGTATGACTATATAAAGGAGGAGACATATTTGTGTAGATGGAATAGATTTATATTTTGATTGTTGTGGTGATTACAGAAATCTATGCACGTGACAAAATGGCATAGAACTATACATACCCACTGTACCAAAATTCCTGCTTTGATTTTATAATATAGTTACATAAGGTATAACCTTTGGGGTAATATGAATGAAGCACATAAAAGATTTCTTTGTAGTATTTTTGCAATATACCACAAATCAATAATTATTTCAAAACAAAAAGTTTAAAAAAAAGATAGGCGTGGTCACTAAATCAAAGAGATCTAGTACACATATATTGAAGAAAGAAATTGAAGAAAGTAATAATTAATAAGAAATAGAAGAAAATTATGCTAAGCCAAATAAATATTTGAGTTTCTGTTTCATAAAAGCCAATCAGGCAAAATCAATGTAATGTAACCCACAGCTACAAATATCTTTGAAATTTATGGTCCTCAAGGATAATGAAAAGTCTTAAAGTCAGAAATTACAAATAATACGCAAATGAAAAATAATTCATGTTGACATTACACTGTCTTTCTATACTACCAAAATTTAGTAGCGACTAGAGCAATTCCTACGCAAATAGCTTTTAAAATTTGAAATTACTTCCAAACCTTATTTAAAATGCAGATTTTCGGAACTTATCTCCACAGACTCTGAGGCAGATGGCCCAAGAATCATTATTTGAGTAAAACTGTTCTACTGAATTTTGCAGAGAAATCACCATGTATTTCTGCCCTTCTTACACCTGTAAGAAGGAGGAAAGAGGGTGAATTTTCATCCCATCTCCTTTTTTGGTGAATAAATTAAGTAAAAGACTATCTCCACAAGAGATAACTACATATTATTTTAAAGTAAAGTCACCTCAGTTTGGATTCTTGTCCTCTCCCTGGTGACACCGCCAGAAACGAAGAAAGTATCTTAGCAACCTAAAGGCAATGGAGATAAAAGAGGTGTAAGAAAAGCACAATGCCTGAGGCAAGTCTTTAAAACAGAGTTTCTTACATCTCTTTCTCTTACCCAAACTTCAGGTTGTTAATGCATTTATCAACATAATTTTATTTTTAAGTAACTCTTGGTGGAAAAGGGACACATTTGATCGATAAAGAGGCTATAAGAAAGCAATTTGTTCCAAGAACCAAGGAGCACACAGATAACTCAGTTCTTCATTAAACCTTTTCCCCACCTTGATTGACATGGGCCCTAACTTTCAAGAGATTCAACCTGGCAGCTTCAATAAAAAAGTGGATCCTGTCTCTCCCTCAATATTTGCCAAAAAGGACAGAAAACAAACATTTCTTTTGATAATGTCCACTGCGGGCACTAGTTTGGGTCAGCTCCATGAGTGTATCCATACTTAGGTTTTTTCCCTCCACTGTTTAAAACACTTTCACTGCTCTAGAGTAAATAGGAGGCAAACACTGGATTAGTCACAAGTCTAACCAGGAAACAGAAATCTTCTCCTGGGGCCGGTCACGTGGCCGAGTGGTGAAGTTTGCACGCTCTGCTTTGGTGGCCTAGGGTTTTGCCAGTTTGGATCCTGGACTGGGACATGGCACCGCTCATCAGGCCATGCTGAGGCAGCGTCCCACCAAGCACAACCAGAGGACCTACAGCTAGAATATACAGTGATGTACTCGGGGGCTTCGGGGAGAAGAAGGATTAAAAAAAAAAAAATGACTGGCAGCAGATGTTAGCTGAGGTGCCAATCTTTCAAAAAAAAGAAACTAACTCCAGCGTTCACAATAGAGGGGATGGAAAGCATGGTGGGTCCATGGAGGATGGAGAGGCTGAGAGTCAAACAAGAGGCTGTAAATTAACCCTGGACATTGGCAATAGCAGGACGTCTTTATCAGCCTTAAGCAGGAGGGACCATGAGAAAACACACAATTATTGGAACCAAGAGGCCAGGATGACCCCATGGAAACTGGAAACTATGGTTGTTCTGGATGTAGTGGAGGCTGGAGCCACAGAGGAGAAAAAACCACTAGAGAAGCCATCTAGGCTGAGGTGAAAGGGGTGTCTTGATTTCCCCCTCGCCTAAACCCACTCCTCACCCTGCCCTCCAATCTCCCACCACTGACTTAAGCCTGCCCCTCCTTGACTTAATCCTGCCAGAAGTTGGCCAACACTGGAACCTGGAAAAGTCAACCTGCAGGGTATCATCTGTACCCTCACCCTATAGAGCAGAGTAGGAGAGGGGCGAAAGATGGGACTGAGGGCAAACAAGCTCAGGACCAGCACACCCTCTGCTAAAATGATTTTATAGCGTTAGATCATGTAAAATCGCACTTAATTCAACCTTTTCATTTTATAGAGAGGAAATGAGGTCCAGAGAGATTAAACCACTTACCCAAATGCACATACACAGCAAGCTTTTAGGTCCCATCTTACAGAGTGCTTTTATTAGGGTCTACTATCCATTGTGAAACTGTTTCCAGTTTCATTTTAGCCACATTATGAAGTGCTTGGTAGCTGGGGCCACTTCAGATTCATCTGAATCAGCATCTGGTACCTAGAAAACACCCAAGAAAATACTGATTGAACTAATAAAGAGAAAACATAGCCCATCAACTGATTTAAGTAGTTTTAAATAACTTCCAGTCAAATGTGGTTTACTGAGCAAGTTAAACAAAGGAGACTGCCAAAATGACATCTATTAATGTTTTAAAAGGCAGCACACATTCTCACTGACCTGTGATGGTTTAAGCTCCTACCATTCAAAACAGGGACAAAGATATGATCCTCTTGTAACTACCATACAGACTTTTCATTTGGAATAATTGATAAACAAGGAGGTCAGCAATAAGAAAACTGTTCAGGTTGTATAGAGCAGAGATATACAAATAAAAAAAGAATAAATATTTATGTGGTCACGTGTGGGAGGCATTGCCTGGAGTATTTCCTCAACAGCCATGACTACAGAGCAGAAATGGAAAAATAGGAAAAAATATACTCAAAGACAGATATTTAAGGAACATGATGTTCAGCTGGAGGAGCGATGACTCATGCTGCTGCTAGTAGTGGTTTAGAAACAAAAGACAGACGTCTGCTAGAGATCTCGCGTTTTCTTCGGCTACCATTTCTCTTTAAAGCTACTGCTGGAAGGAAAGAAAGAAGGAGGAAGGAGGGAAGGAAGGAAGGAAGGAGGGAAGGAGAGAAGGGGAGAAACCAAGGAAGGGTAGGCAGGGAGAATGCAAGCTGAAAACCCAGTCCTTGGCTTTGGCCAAACAGCAATATACATGTTTAACAGCTCATTTTACTGACAGCTCAACTTAAGTGGAATTAATGAAACTCCTATATCACTTAAAATTTGAACATTGCTTCACTTCTTTCATCCATGAAAAATTAACATGCATTGGGTTAATGTAATAACACCTGATGGAAGTCAAAGAAATTACAATTCAAAATTTAGGAGAAAAGAAAATATTTAATTTGAAGTGAACAGAATCTGAAAGATAAAGAGAGAATGGTTAAATAAATTAAAAGCATTTACTTTGAAATTTATAATTATTGGGAGATTTTTTTCAGGAAGCTTCCTAGGAACCAGGAGAGAAGCTGTGATCAGTCATTAGTCACCCAACCACTGGCTGCTAGTTTAGGGCTGAGTGGAAAAGAGATCAAATGTGTAGGAAAGGAGGAGGGAAGGGGGAGGGGGAGAGGGAGGAACTATTTTGTTTCAACAAAACTATGCAAGGTAAAATTCCAGCCAAGCTTTCTGAGAGAAGTCACCCTGGGGACAGAAGTGATGGTAGATTTGAACCTTCTATAAAGAATCCAAGAAAAACACTAAATGTTTTGTAAATTAAAGATTTTTTTTCTAGGTGGCTGAAATAAAATGAAATTTTAAGTAGTTGACATGTTATGCAAGTTTGTTTTCAACAACAGTTTACGTTAGTGGGTTTATGTCAGGAGAAAATATATAAAGGAAATTAAGAAGAAAAGAATTAGTATGAGACCTCAAAGTAAGTGTCGTATAGGTGATGAGTAACTTAAGGCAATTTCAGCTACATCAGGGTTTTCCCTTTATTTTCTTATGAATAAGAACATAATTTTATTACCCTGTAGACAGAAAAATAAACTAGAAAAAAATGAGGAGAGGAAACTCAAAACTTGCATAAAATAGGGCAAATTCGATTTAAAAAGGAATGCTCATATTTTGAGTGCTGGCCAAAAGGTAAAGGCATTTCTCAGAAGAAAGGCAATATCAAAATTTAAAATTTTAAGAGTCTGTATTAGAAAGACATTATCATTACCCAGGTAGTATTCTTGCCAAAAATATTTTGTCTAAATGCAATCATGAAGAAATAATCAGACAAATCCAAATTAAGAAGAAGCTGTAAAAGGAATAACATTAATTCTTTGTTAATATAAAAACATAAAACAGGGGCTGGCCCCGTGGCCGAGTGGTTAAGTTCGCGCGCTCCGCTGCAGGCGGCCCAGTGTTTCGTTGGTTCGAATCCTGGGCACAGACATGGCACTGCTCATCAAACCACGCTGAGGCAGCATCCCACATGCCACAACTAGAAGGGCCCACAACAAAGAATATGCAACTATGTACTGGGGGTCTTTGGGGAGAGAAAGGAAAAAAATAAAATCTTTAAAAAAATTTAAAAAAAACATAAAACAAATTTCAAAGGCAGAGAAACTGTTCTTCCCCATCTCGCATCCATGTGGTAGGATTCAACTTCCTGACCACCTTGCAGTAGGTGGGGTTAGGTGACTAGTCCCAGCCAATAAGTGATGAGCAGAAGTGACAAGCCACTTCTCAGCCAGAGTATTCAATTTCTGATGAGAAATCCACCAGAGTTCTCTCTTTTGTCTCCGGCACAGCAGACTAGCAGTTTCCTAGGTAGTGGCTGCCCTATCAGATGAGTTCCCAAATGACCATCATGAGCAGAGGTCTCCTACTGACCCGTGATGGGCAGTGTGATCAAGTGGGAGCCATCTAGTATAAGCAAGAAATAGACATCTGTTGTTTAAGCACTGAGATTTAGGGATGGTTTGTTACCAGAGAATTACCTAGTCTATCCTAAGAGATAGATTAATCAAATTTCAGAGTATATCTGTGAAAGGTGTGTGGTTCCATAGTTTGGCCCATCATACAGCAAGTGAATGGCTGCTGTATAGTACTTATATTGCTTACACATTTAACACAAAACTCCTGGTTTAAATGAGCTCCTGAATTCCTTGTTTATTAAAGACATTATAAGATGCATAATATTTGTATAATTGGCTTTCTATAAACAAGATATTCCTATAGTTCTTTATAGAGTTGTATTAACATTAGATAGATCATTCTTCATTTATCTTCATTGGTTCTGAGCAACTGGAAAAAGAAAAATTTACTAGGAGAACTCATGAACATAGTATCTTGAAAGGAAAAGCTAAAGTAGTATTTTGTAGAAGGCATTAGTCCCTTTGTCAATCAAATGAAGATGAACTATTCATTAGAACTTAATCTTAAGGAATCCAAGAAATAGAAGCTAATGGACAACATGTGACTAAAGAGTAAATTAGCTGAGTTTTATTCCAAGAGTTACCACCATGAACTGTGTAATTTTAGCCAAGTCATTCAAATGCTTTGAATTTTTTTCACGTGTAGAGAAGATTATTTCAGCCCAACCAGGCCTAAAAGAAGGACCAAATCCTTGTCAGTCCTTTGGCCGAAGTACAAAATATCATGTTATTTGGATTATTTATTTATACCCCCACTTTGTTTCAAAAAGCATTTAAAGTAGAATTCATATTCTTAGTTTACCAAAACATTAAAAAAAAACCCTCGAGTAAACCCACAAAGGTTATAGCTTTCCGTTATCATACTTCCCAGATTATTTGAAGCATATTGTAGAATTTATTCACTCATGAATTTTATACACACTAAAGTGAAAATCTCTTCTCTAGAGCCTCATAATAGCTAGAAAACCTAGCAACTGAGAAAAAGGAAGATCGTATTGACAAGAAGTCTGTGTTTGCCTTCCTATGTAAGTTTTGCAATGTCTTGCTCCAGATACCAAAATAGTTGCATTTACCCAAAAATAAAATACTCAAATCTCTGTAAATTAAGGATTATGATTTGATTATATGTATTGTGAATTATAAGGTATGTATAAATCAGAGTACCTTTTTCACCAAATAGTAAATATTCAGTATGATGTTATGGTCTTAATCTTCCAATGTATATGTATATAATCTAAAATATCAAAACATCACTGACCTTACAACAGGATAATTATATATAAAAGGTAATTAACTTAGGCCAGATAAATTTTTTTGTGTTTGTGACAAAGATGGCCTTGAGCTAACATCTATTGCCAATCTTCCTCTTTTTGCTTGAGGAAGATTGTCCCTGAGCTAACAGCTGTGCCACTCTCCCTCTATTTCATGTGGGATGCCGCCACAGTGTGACTTGATGAGTGGTGTGTAGGTCCTGGCCCAGGATCCGAACCTGCAAACCCCAGGCCACCCAAAGGGAGGGCAAAAACTTAATCACTATGCCGCTGGGCCAGTCCCAAACCAGAAAAACTTGAACAGCCTAATTTTAACTACTCAAAAACAAGGTAAATGTTTTTAAATTATTCCTTTTGTAAAACACAATTTTACAGGGTGTTACTAACTAAAAATCTACTATACTTTTGGATTTTCAGAGGTCTTCAAAAATATTAAAGCATAAGTTCCTGTAGATTGCCCAATTGTTAAACATCCCATTTCATGAGATATTTTGTAAATTTTGCAGTGGTGTACTAGACAGAGCATATTGGGGGTAGTATTAACCACCTTTTAAAGATATTGTAAACGATAAATGAGGCTATTCAATTGCATTCGGTAAGTTAACAACGCCCACCGTGAAAATCGTCCATGATGCAACAATAAAATTATACAGGCAAAGCTCCTACCAGAAATCAAGTACTTATTAATTAATGCTTACTTCCCCTTTCCCTCAACCCGACTCAAACCCCTAATAAATGTAAAGAGAATCAGGAACATTTTAAGAATATTCTTCAGCTAATATAAAATAGGATATCTGAGGATTCACCCATCTATCTTAGACTACAGCTTGTTCCACGACTATTTTTGCGACTAAGGATACCAAAATTAGACATTATTTTTATCTCTAAATTTCAAGGCAGTTGTTAAGAGCTGTGATTAAATTACCAAAATAAAGAATTTTGGAGGAATAATGAAAATGGACTACAAATTAAACTGATTATCACATATTCTATCTGGTGATTTGAGAGGCCACTTCTCATTGTACACTATAATTCAATGAAAAAATAGCATACACAAAGCAAGTAGTTAGGAATAAGAAAAATTCAGACTTAAAATGAGCCGTCAATGTAATGTGCCTTGTTAGAGATGAATAATAATTAAAAGATGCCCCAAGGGCTAAGTAAGGCTTTTTTTCTGTTAGAGAATACTACAGAAGAGGGGGCTTTAGTAAACAATTCAATCAAAATGGCCAAATCAATGATTCTTACAGCAGTTTCCTGTTCTTGACAACTGAGCCTTATTATAATGCTCTATTTCCTGTATTTCCTTGCCTGAGTAGAATCTTGCTTCAGGCAACTTTTTATCTCAACTTCTGTGTGTAGAAACCAGGGATTCTTATTGAATTGTTTCTCACTGGCTACTTGATCTTAACAAAGCAGTGAAAGGTCCTGATGCCCTGGGGTGTGCAATGGAGTACGCAAGCCTATCAGTTAGGTGCACACCGCATACACGCAGCTCATTTGAGTCAGGGCTAAACTCAATTACAAGACTCAGAGCTAATACACAGAGCACTTCTTTTTTTAAGCAATTCACCTCCTAACTGCTTGTAAAATGATTGCTTAAAAAATAATTAAGGTAGGAAACAAAGATACTACATAATATGTAGGTCTCCCCAAACAAACACTGGTTAAAGGTTCATTTTATAATGTTCTCTGGAACTTTAAATACATTTTCATGAAGGGAAACAGATTTTGAGCGATGGTTAGGTTTTTATCACAAAGCTAAAGTTTGCAATGATGAAAAGGAAGGAATAACTGACAAAAGAGTAATTAAATAAAACATAAATTCAATGAAATGTCATAGAAAAATCAACGTTTTAAATTTATCCTGATTTAAATATAAAGAGAACTAATTTGAGAATGAGAAAGTGTGGTTTCTAATCTTTGTTCTGCCACTAACTACCTATGTGATCTTGAGCAAATTGCACGGACATCATATTTGATAGACAGAAGAGAATATACAATTTTCTTGTAAATTTGCTTTAGCTCTCTTCTTTGATAACTTGCTCAGTACATAGATACCAGAGAATGATATAAACTTAGCTCAAATCCTTTGATGAGCTGCATTTTTTGTATTCAATTTGTATAAGTTCAGCAAATATTTGTTGGGAGTCCTTTGTATTCTGAGTACTGTGTTTGGAAAAAATAATTAAAAAGGTGCTTAAAAGAACATATATGATGCTGAAATTATGTCACAAGTAAAATGCAAATTAAAATCAAAATGAGCTATTACTATATAACCACTAGATTGTCCAATATTTTAAAGCTGTCAGTATCAAATATTGGGAAGGACATAAAGCAACTGGAACACTCATATCTTGTTGACTGGAGAATAAAATGATGCAGTACTTTATGAAGCTAAACATACATTTACTATGTTACCTGAAAACACCACTAAGTGTTCACCAAGAGAAAACAATTGTCCACACACAGACTTGTCCATGAATGTTCACAGTAGCTTTATTCATAATAGCTGAAAACTGGAAACAACTCAATATACAAGTAAACTGATAAACAAATTGTGCTGTGTCAATTTAATGGAATACTATCCTACAATAAAAATGAAAGAACTAAAGATACATTCATTGACATGGATGAATCTCAAACTCCTTATTCTAAGTTAATGAAGCCAGATGCAAATGAATACACACTATATGATTTCACTTGCATGAAATTTTATAATAAGAAAATCCAAACTATAAGGATAAAGGCAGATTAGTGGCTGCCTGGACTCAGGGGTAGAGACAGATTGACTATAAAGGTATACAAGGGAACTCATTGGGGTTATGGGGATATTCTACATCCTAATTGGCGAGATGGTTACAAGGATGTATATCCTTTCGAAACCCATTGGGGCCATCCCTGTGGCCTGGCGGTTAAGTTTGTACGCTCTGCTTCACCAGCCAAGGGTTAGATGTTTCAGATCCTGAGCACAGACCTACACACCACTCATCAAGGCATGCTGTGGTGGCATCCTACATAGAAGAACTAGAATGACCTACAACTAGGATATATAACTATGTACTGGGGCTTTGAGGAGAAAAGAAAAAAAATGAGGAAGATTGGCAACAGATGTTAGCTCAGGCCAATCTTCCTCACTAAAAAACAAACAAATGAAAAACGTCATAGAGTATGCACTTCAAATGTGGACTGCCAGATTGCCAGGAGCTTCTGAAGGAGTGAACAACCTTTTGGATAAAAGGACAAAAACTTGAATTGAGAGACCACAGTAATGTTGGAGGAATTTTTAGGAACCCACAAAATCAATTCACAACAGAAAGACAAAGCTTTCGTCTTTTAAGTCCAAAGAGTAGAAGCCTGTTTACAATGACACCAATCATGTCAGATCCTGAAAGAGAAGCCTTCCCCTGACTCTCAAATGCCAGAGCTGTCAAAATCTGTTGGGCAAAATGAAGAAGGCAGAGGGGCCAAGGAAGAGAGAAGAAGCTAACCAGTCCTCCCACTGCCTCCCAGCCACAAGAGGCCACCTGCTTCCTTGGAAAGCTTTAATTACTGAATTGAGCCCCCGGTTAGCTTATCACTTAATTATTATGGGGCTGTTGGAAATACCATTTGGAACAAGAGAAAATTTTCCCACTGAGTAAACTTTAAGGGGAGAAGTAAGAAACAAAAATAAAGTTGCATTTTTATTATAGTGTATTTGCTAGCTATGCCAATGTGTCTTCAAGACAAACAAGGTAACACCACCAACTATCCCCCGCCGCCCAGCCTCTTCATCACTGATTCCAATCACTGGTTCCAATCAGACTGCCTAGAAAATCTTAAAGCTTCCACTACCTCGGTCAATCAGTTATGACTGCAAACAGAGTCATTTTGTTAAAATACAGATGCTGGTGCTCCTTTCTTTGAAATGTGTGTGAGGATAAAGGTAGATATTAAAAATTAAATGTTGAAGACAGAATCTTAGAAAGAGCAAACAGAAACTGTGCACATGAGTTATGCTGTAAGTAGCAGTTAATAGCGTTAAGTAGAGTTAGCCTTTTCTTGTTCCACTGTGCACTGTAGGGGAGGAAGAAATATTTCTCTACCTTCCTAGGTTCTTCTGGCTGCTCTAAGAATTAAATTGACATGAGACAGGGGCTGGCCCAATGGCGCAGCAGTTAAGTGCACACCTTCTGCTTCAGCAGCCTGGGGTGCACTGATTTGGATCCTGGGTGCAGACGTGGCACCACTTGGCAAGCCATGCTGTGGTAGGCGTCCCACATGTAAAGTGGAGGAAGATGGGCACAGATGTTAGCTCAGGGCTGGTCTTCCTCAGCAAAAGGAGGAGGATTGGCAGCAGATGTTAGCTCAGGGCTAATCTCCCTCAAAAATAAATAAATAAATTGACATGAGACAGAATAACAAGAGAAAAATCAAACATGTTTAATAAGTAATATAGTTATTAACATGTATTGTTAGTTTTCTGGGAGAGACACAGGAAAACTGAGTAACTCACCAAAATGGCCAAAGCTACCACCTTAAATACCATCTTCAACCAAAGACAAAGAAGGATGTTGGGGGTAGTGATTTGGGACTTCAAAGGGGAGGAAGGCAATTCACATGGAGATGGAAAAGCAAATGTTTGGTAAACAAATCTTTGCCATGCCTTCCAGAGACAATGGGACACAAAGGGGTCTTTCATCCAAGGGGCTTTGCTAGGTTTCTCCCTGTCTGGACACCTAGTTCATATTACACTATAGTTATCTATGGCAATAGATAGATAGATAGATAGATAGGAGATCCACTCCTTCCCGGAACAGGCCTTCTATCTGAAACTCTTTAGGCAGTTAGGGGGAAGGTCAAAATTTCCTGCTGAGTATTTTATTCTTAAAAATAATCAAGTCAAAACGACCCATTTTGGGGTAGCAAATTCTGTTCCCCTATAGCACCATGAGAAGAGCTTAAGTTCTCCTGCCCGGAAACAGTAAAGACTCAACATCACTACATCCAGCATGGAATCTAGTCTCTAGAAAGTAAAAGGAAGGAAGAATAGATTGAGGAAATGGGTGGAGAGAAGGCAGAAAAAAGAGGAGAGAAAAGAAAGAAAAGGGAATTCCCAGATTCCTTTCTGAGGTGGACTGTATTTGGGCTGACTGGTTACATGATGAGAAAAGTTTTTAAATGTTTGCACCATCCGCTGGACCCCAAATACAACTCTCCAGAGATGCTTTGTAGCCAAATTGGTCTAGAAGATCTCAACTCCCCACAGTATGGGTCCCAGGACCTGGACATCCTGCTTCTTTAAGGACTAAGTCACTGGATTGTATAAAACGAATTATGAATAATTTAACTACTGAAGACCGTGTTTCTCTGACTGAATATTTTTATTATCACTGGAATCACTGAAGGAGTTAAGCCACCCCCCCTTGAATCTTATCAGCAGACACAGCACACAAAAAAAGATGTCAGTTAGTAGCTTACCAGAAAAGTAACTAGAGATTATTTGATCCAACACAGAAACCTACACAAATGGATTAGGGGATAATAATGTTTTCCACTTCATTTTTTTTTACGTGATTTTTAATCCTACCTTTTCCCATAAATATTGGGGAGTAGATAACAAAAGAGACATACATAAAACGAGTATGTATAGTCACATGATACTTTAAATAGAAAATTATTACAAAAGGAATTTCTAAGAGGGAAATATTTCTGCTAACTAGGCTACAGAAAAATGTACAAATGAAAAAAATGTATTTGTTTTTCCATCTAGCTCAATCAATGAAGAGTTATGCTGCCCTGGTAGCCACTGGCTAGTTAACTTAAAGGGGAAAAGTGTACATGATTTATTTTCACTCCCCCAGTATTTAGTTTGATTTGTGTGTGTGTGTTTGTGTGTTTTGGGGGAAGATACACATTAAACATACTAGATTGCTCTTATTTTTCCCCAGAAGTTATCAAAGAGGTAAATTTACAGACTTTTTAGTACGACGTACTTCACACCAAAAAGTTCTCTGATTTTTACAATTAAATTTTACGTTTATCTTTTTTTTTGTTATTTTTTTGTTATTTTATTTTATTTATTTACTTATTTATTTATTTATTTTGAGGAAGATAAGCCCTGAGCTAACTTCTGCCAATCCTCCTCTTTTTGCTGAGGAAGACTGGCCCTGAGCTCACATCCATGTCCATCTTCCTCTACTTTGCATATGGGACACCTACCACAGCATAGCTTGCCAATCGGTGCCATGTCAGCAGACTGGATGTGAACCAGCAAACCCCGGGCTGCCGAAGCAGAACGTGGGCACCTAACCATTGCACCACTGGGCCAGCCCCTACAATTAAATTTAAAACACACACATATATACTGCTTTTTTATGGCTTACTTAACTCTGGTTATTGCTACTAGTCTACATGTCCAATCATTAAGTCCATGGTTTCTTCCCTTTAGATAATTTACATTTTAATTGCACTGTGTTTTACATTATTTAATTACCATTTTTTTTTTTTTTTTTTTGCCTTTCTAGTGGGGACATTTAAGTCCAGGCCAACACCATGCATACAAAAACTTAGCAAGGGCTTTGCTGTCCTGTGTTTCCCACCACATCCGGGTCACGTCCCAATGAAGGAAGGTCATGAGAATGTGGCCGCGGTCTGCCTTGCTTCTTTTCCAGCCCTTAGGGAAATGCAGGTCCTTTTGGACATTAAGTTGAAGAAGGTAGTAGTACTTAGAACAAATATGCATGGATTCTTATCATTCTTGCCCATTCTATTTTAAAACTGCTTTTTATAATCAGGCTGATTTCCTGACTGGCTATGTGGCAAGAGGCCACTTTGTTTACACTGACATTTTTCTAGAAAACATCTCAGATATAGAGTCTCATGTTGAGAAGGAGATAGGTTGGAATCTCTGTGAGAAAGAAACACAGCCAAGGAAGAGAAAACTAAACAAAAATAAACTGAAATTAAAAACAAACGCCTTATAGAAAAGAAAGAAAGAAAAATGGATCAAGTAAAAAAATGCTTCATTCTTGCTTTCACTTCATTTCCCACGTGGCTTTCTATAGAGAGAAATTAGCCACTGGTAGGAACAAAGCCACTTATTACCACACATTATTTTTAACTTCATGAAACACTCATAGTGCTTCATATTTTAAAAAAATATTTTATATCTTCGCAAATTGAATACCTGTTCTATTTTTTGTTTAGTAATACGTGCATGGTACCTCCACAGTTAACAGGAAGAAAGTTAATATTAAAAACTGAAAAGTAATGAGAAATAATAATAAAACTAACTAAAATCTACCTTTATCTAGTTCCAAACACCACATTCTCTTTCTTATTTTATTTACCCCAATAGTAGCTGTTTCTGCCTTATTCCTCATATCAGGAATTGCCATAACCTCCCCTTATCTTACTTTCAATGATCAAGGTCCAACTCAAAACCTACCTCACATAATGGAATTGACGAATTACAAGTTCCAGAGGAAACTTAAAACTGTCTAGTGTCTTCATTTATACTGGTCACGGTTCAGGCCAGTGCTCAGGCTTACCTTTAGCTCAAACTGTTTCCTCAGCCCTATTCCCCAGTGCTTGGCAGGGAAGCCACAGTAGCTGATCCAAGGGTCTGATCATTGACTGGCTGTGGGATTGGAACCTAATCCCAGGAGAACTCATCCGTAAGCTGGCAGCCACCCAGGAGGAGGTGTGGTTCAAACGGCTGTGCTCATCAGAGATGAAGGCATTTGGCTGAACCTGTCAAATTCGCTCCAAACTCTTTTCCTCCAGCAGAATAGAGACTAGCTGGTCACGTGCAAGAGAAGAATAGGTAGGTCCACAGAGAGAACCAAAATTCCATGAGACAAAGATCACGCTAGCCATAATAGACAGCAAAAGCAAATATCCAGGGCTATCTGGAACACTGCAAAATTTTCCAGCCCTAGATCCAGTATATAAATTTTTCTTGTCCCTCCCCATCCATTCCTAAGGAAGTTCAAGTAAGTTTCTATTTGCAAACAAAGAAGAAAATCTTCCTATCCTTTATCATCCCATACAATAATCTATAATACAACATCCCTGCCTGGTTGTCATGCCTATATTTAAATATCTGCAGTAGGAATTTACCACTCAAGTCATTCCAGTATATCTCTAGGTAATTAGATTATAAAGCCATTCCATATATTGAGTAAACCCTTAATCCCCTGAATTTTATATTCTCCAGCTATTTAAAGCTTCAAGAGACTTTTCATCATTCTGATTCTTCTTTTCTGAAAAATTCCTCTCTTCTAAAAACTTGTAAATTTCGCAAATTGTGGCTTCCATAGCTAAAAACAATAGTCCGTGTGTGGTGTAACCAACACAGATAACCAGAACTACCACTTTCCTTGTTCTGTGTAATATATTTCAATTACTGTTGCCTATGACTGCAGTAGACTTTTTTCAAGGAGATTGTTGAATCATTTAAAACTTATTATTAACTAAAAGCACTAATTCATTCTGAAATGAGTTTCAGATAACCCACAAGTTTGCCAGCCTAAATTTTATCTGTTTCCAGTCTGCTATCAAATGTCCCTGACCACCCACTCCAGCCTTTTATGATCACTTGATCCTCTGAATTGCTCTAGCAAATGCATCTATTTCATTCATTTGGTACATCATTCATAGTACTTAATTAAGTTATTCATCTTTTAATGAAGGCTGGCTCCCAAGTACTGAGCTGATATATCTTGTTTTCAGAACCTACAGAGTGCTAAACTCAAAAATCTTATTTGTAGTTAATAATGATCAAAAATGAAAATTGTGACCATATCCAGTAGATCCTACACCTTTTTTCTAGTCAACATCTGTGAGCTTGCAGATACATTACTGGAGTGGGGCTGTGCTGTGGAGCCCAGCACATTCCTAGTACATCCACTCATTGTAGAGGATGAGTGGATAATCCTCTTGAAACATGAGTGGATAATTTTTACCTTCGGCTGTTATTATTTTGGATGTCCTTGACATCTTTCAGCAATATTTCTACTAAACATTTGTAAGACAGACAGTGCCTCTCACAGGTGGCTGAAAAGTGTCATTTGTCTTGAGTCTTCAATGCTTGAAGATTCTCAGATTTAGACATTAACTCAGAAGTAAGTTATACATACAACTATAGAGATATATTAATGAGATTAAATTCTGTCACATGATTAATTTCAAGTCCCATGAAAATGCCATCCCATTTTTATGCATTATGAATAAATATATTTTAATAATCCTATAATTATTGTATAAAAGAATACCACACTGTATTTTGCAGTTAAAAGCAGAGCATTAATTTATTAAATGGGAACACTTAAGACTGTATTACAACTTTGTGTCACCCTTTTCTATAATTTATTTTTTTCAGTATTCTAGTTGCATTAATAAATGGAGATGATCCAGGCCTTTCTCAGCTTCTCAAGGGCCCTGAAGGCAAATGAGCATCATAATCTCATTACTGAAATGTTCTCCTGATGGCCCTTATTTCTGGCCAATTTAAAACTCAGTCTCACTTAACAAGGCTTTTTACAAGCTGATTCCTCTTGAGATTGTTCCTTCCATTTGGTATATTTTTAATGAGCAGTAGAAATTGTATGAATCAGTGTGCTAGGTTCAGTAAACAAAAAACAACATTATCAACAAGAGCAATATAAATGTGATCTTTTCCCTCAAGCAGCTTACTATTTCCATAGACAAGTCCACAATTACCAGTAGCACAGAGTAAAGGATTGGGTATTGCATTTTAGGAATAATCAAAATGATCTAAGACCAGAAAGAAAAAGACATAAATTAGATTAGGAGATTCGGCAAAAGTTTGCCAGCCCCATATTTCTACACTATGGGTAATCCTGGCTCTAGTCACAAAGTTCTTTTTGGTCTATTTGCTCTCACTTTCTGATTTTAACCCCACCTGCCATTCTTTGTGACAAAGAGCATTTCTGGCACATGTCATGCATGAGAAGGCAATGCTTCAGCTGGGAGAGGATACACAGTTACGGTTGTTCCTAATACTTCTGCTGCCAAGGTTCTGCCACATTCTCTGCTCCAGTTCTGCACGTGCTTGAGCTGACGAAGTCAAGAGCACTATCTTGCAGAGTCTCTGATCTTCCTAGGCAGCCCAGCTGAGGGGTACACAATATTCTTTGTCATGGCTTAATTCAACTGACACCAGGCTGAAATATTGCAAATGAAACTTTACTAAAATAAAAGGAGAAGAAAGACCAAAGTAGGCAAATGAGCTCCTATTTATTTTAGTGTAACCTTTATAGATTACCTTGACTAATAGGTACTAAAGAGCATGTAGCACCCAATTTCATCTCTTCAACCTTGTCACTTTGGGTGTGCTCGGGCATATTTATCTATTTATCTATCTATTTATTTATTTATTTATTCTGAGGAAGATTAGCCCTGAGATAACTACTGCTAATCCTCCACTTTTTGCTGAGGAAGACTGGCCCTGAGCTAACACCCATGCCCATCTTCCTCTACTTTATATGTGGGACACCTACCACAGCATGGCGTGCCAAGCAGTGCCATGTCCGCACCCGGGATCCGAACTGGAGAACCCTGGGCCACCGAGAAGCGAAACGTGCAAACTCAACCGCTGCGCCACCGGGCCGGCCCCAGGCATACTTATTAATGAGTGATAAAAACTGGTACTATTTGAATATAAATCTCAGCTTGCTCACCTGTTGTCATGCATCATGCTATTCTAGTGGGCATGAAGTGACTAAGCTGTAATAGCCATTCACCAGCTCCAGCTTCTGGAGTTTGGGAAATGATTCTAATGTTATAAAGTAAATATTGTGAGCTGCAGACATGAAGGATCAAATCTGAGTTTGGATTTCCAATAGAAAAACTTCCTCTGATAGAGACTTAAAATTGCATTCTCTATCATATATGCTGAGAATACAGGCAGTAGAGTGGGAGACGCTGAGAGTGCACTTGAATCAGAGTCAGAGCTGCAGTTTTGCTGATGGGTGCCCAGGTTAATGATCAAGGACTAAGAATTCTTTGTGGTGAGTGATGCAGACCCTGAAGGAAGACATGGACAACCAGTGCTCACCAAACACCTAAGGATCTAAGGATAAGACCAACACAGGACACACAGAAGAGGACCCACGCCATATTAGCAGAGTATTCCCCCAGCCATATTAGCCAAGGTTTCTCACCAGCTCATCAATGAGGCCAAACTGAAAATATCAAAATCTAATGATTTATAGTTTATTATATATGCATGTAATAGTAACTGTATATATTTATTAATATACAGTTTAATTAATCACAAGGAACTCTCCTTTTACTTCCACAACGAATTTGGTTAAAGAACCTCTTTAGGTGGTGTTATATGGAAATGTCTGGATTGGATGAATCTTATTTGACTATTAGAATCAGAGTCTTGGTACCCAGAGGAAGCATGCTAACAAAGATTAGATTTGTCTGTAAATGACAGAAACTCCCAAATAATAGCAGTTTAAACAAGATAAAGTTTATTTCCTTCTCATATCACCTGAACAATCCCAAGCTGCCATATCCACCAGGGACCGAGGCCCCTTCTATCTTGTTATTCTGGGATCTTCAAGATGAAGTTTCCAACAGGTGGTTGTCCAGGATAAAGTTCCCTTTTCAGCCATGTGTCTCTGTACCCCAGTCAGTAGGAAGAAGCAAAGGAGAGAAAAAGATATTACCCATCTCTTTAAAGACATATATTCCTTATGTCCTTAAGAACATATGTCTTTGTGTCCAAGAGGACCTACATCCTTTTGGTCAGAACTTAGTCACAACTGGCTGCAAGTAAAGATGTGAATGTTATTCTTCTTTCTAGGTGGCCACGGTCCGGACAAAAATCAGAGGCTCTATTATGGTGGAAGAAGGGAGAACGGATATTCAGAGCCAGATGGCATTTTCTGCTGCAAGAGTCAAAATTCCCTTTACCTTATACAATTTTGGCCTAATAAAGTATTTATCTGTTTGGATATAGCAGCACGAAACATTTATTGAGAAAATATTATGTGCCAAGCAATTAACTAAAACCTTTTGAAATAGTCTGATAAGTTGAATTGTCACTCAATTAAGATACATTGAAGTCCTAACCCCAAGTACCTGAGAATGTGATCTTTTTTGGAAACAGGGTCTTTGCAGGTGTAGTCAAGTTAAGATGAGGTCTTTAAGATAGGCCCTAATCCAATATGATTGGTAGCCTTATAAAAAGGTGATCCTGGACACAGACACAGAGGGAAGAGAATGTGAAGAGACACAGAGAGAATACCACGTGAAGATGGAGTACTGAAGTGATGCATCTACAAGCCAAGGAACATCAAAGATTGTCAGCAAATCACCAGAATCAAGGAAGAGGCAAAAAAGGATTCCCCTACATGTTTCTGAGACAGCACGGCCTGATAATACCTTGATTTCAGGCTTCTAGCCTCCAGAACTGTGAGAATAAATTTCTGTTGTTTTAGGTCACACAGTTTACCATACTTTGTTATGGCAGCCACACTAACACAAGTAGGGTATCTCATTCGATTCCCACAACTGCTATGAAAGAGGTACTGTTATTCTTCCCTTTTTAAAAATAAGGAAATTAAGGCTTAAAAAGTCACACAACTTGCCAAGATCCCTTGAACTTTTCTGATTCCAGAGCCTCAATTCCTAATCTTCTATACTAAAAAAATTAACTGAAAGTGCATATTTTTTAGATCTTCCATCCCTTCTCAGCTTGGACACCACTAGAGAAAACCCTGAGTGCTATGCAGATATTAAGTGGTGTTATTATCCCTCAGGTGCCTTTGTAGCATGATGTCGTGACATCATCCAAACTGGGACACTTTAGAGAAGGAAAATGATGTTATTCATAATTACACTGGGACAAAACGCCTAAATCAGGACCATCTTGGGCAAACCAGGCTTCCAGTTAAATTAATTTTAACTCATTCCTCAGTGCCCCAACCACTCTGACTTTTAACCAGAAATGCCATTATAGTGGCTTTACGTAATTCTACTAATTAGTTAGAAAACATCAAAATACCTTAACTATGCAATAATAACAATAACATGGTACCACAATAAGATATTCCTTGATAATGAGCAATATATAGACCATAAAAGAGTGTTACGAAAATAATTTTGTAAGATAACTGAGGCATAAAAAGAAAGGATACATTTTGATTATTTGGCCAAAACTGGCTGGGCAGTCCTTCCAGACCTCTAACAACTGAGGACTCCCACCTCTGGAAAGTTAATAAAGGGAAAGAAAGGCCTGTCTTGTTGGAGACTGCATTTTAAGGTTCTACTTGTTACAGCAGCTAAGCCCATAATTGAATACTGTAGAGAATATCAAGCATCTGTTTTTACACAAAACAAAATTATCTCTCATCAAGACTTCTTTCCAAGGTTAAGGAAAAAGTAACTTCCCAGGGATGGGGATTGAAAGTTGTCTCTGGTCTCATCCAAACTTGAACCTTACCAGTGTCAGAAAGGAGTCAGGTTAGCCGTCAGGAAGAACTTTGTAAATTCAGATTTCTGCCAAGATACAGCCTTCTCTGATTATTTCTAAGAGAGAGAGGTGCTCTTAAAAGTCACCTAGTCTGACAGTAACCAAATAATGAAGAAAAGTAATAACCCCACATGAGCATAGTATACTATCTACATAATTATACGATCTGATAAAAAGCTCAAATTAAGGCTGTCTACTTTCCTGAAAGTCTGGCTCCCATGGCCTTTATCTGGGCTAAGACAGACTCAATAAAACCGTTTCTGTGCATGTAAATACGCACTTACCCTCCACATCAAACACTGTATAATCTGAGTAAACTGTAGGGTTCTACAACGTTAGCTGTGTTCACCTCTGCATGGGAAGATTTCCATGATTCTTTGTATTCTATTCTTTCTTCTTCATGTTTTCTCACTGCGAACATAATACTTTTGAAGTTACATGAAATAAATAATACTTTTGAAATTAGAAAAAAGGTCTTTATGAAAGATCATTAAAATATATAAAAAACTTTCAGTTTCTGGTCCAGTATATAACAAGCTGAAATATGCCACTTTGTCCTAAAAATGAGTAAAAAGCTGACCAAACTGAAAAATTGACAACTCTTCTTAGATCCTTCAGAGAAGTGAGGTTACAGGGCAAACTGCTACCCCCAAAATTAGACAGACCAACAGACAAATACAGAGAATTACAAACCTGAGTGGGACCCAGAGCCAAGGTACGGACACCAGAACCGTAACTGACAAACTGCCAGAGGCCTAGCATTACATGTCTGAGAGATAAAAAGTCCAGGGGGACCCAGTCATTAGGGGCCCCCACACTTTTGTGAATTTCACCTTCAGGAGCTCAACCAGGTTCTCACAGTAAATACTAGAGAAAAAATCTCTTGCTTCCTGCGGCAGGAGGGAGAAGGAACCATTTTTAAATACTCCAGAGAATTCTTTGCTTCTTAACAAGGTCTGTCCTCAGGAGAAACTATTTAACCAGAGGCTAACCTGCTGGGATTTAATCAGAGCCTAACTGGCCTGGAGGAAGGAAAACACATAACTCCAGCTTACTCTAACTATCCTATCCCACCTAAGGTCGAGGGGAGTACTGAGAAGCTTGCGTGGAGTTCACAGTCCAGAGGTATGTGCTCACTAAAACATTAAGACCTACTCGTAGGACTACAGAATGCTTCCCAGCCCCCTTCCTCACCATCACATTACCTATTACAGCATTGCCTATTTACAGCAGTTGCTTTTACCCAGTGCATCATGTTCAGCTATCAAGAAAAAATTACAAGACATACTAAAAGGCAAAAAACACAGTGTGAAGAGACAGGGCAAGCATCAGAACCAGACTCTCATATGAGAGGGATGTTGAAATTATCAGACCAGGAATTTAAAACAACTATGATTAAGATGCTAATAGCTCTAATGGGTAAAATAGACAGCACGCAAGAATAGATGGGCAGTGTAAGCAGAGAAATGGAAATCATAAGAAAGAACCAAAATGAAATGATACAGATAAAAAGCACTGTAACAGACATGAGGAATGCCTTTGATGGGCTTATTAGTGGACCAGATGTAGCTGAGGAAAGAATCTCTGAACTTGAGGATATCCAAATAGAAACTTCCAAAAATGAAAAACAAAGAAGAAAAAGAAAAAAAAAAACAGAAAAAAAACACCATGAGAACAGAATATCCAAACTATGGAACAACTACAAGAGGTGTCACATATGCATAATGGTAATACCAGAAGGAGAAGAAAGAGAGAGGAACAGAAGAAATATTTAAAACAATAATGCAATAATCACTAAGAATTTCCCTAAATTAATATCAGACACCAAAACCTTCGATCCAGGAAGCTCAGAGAACACCAAGCATGATAAACACCACAAAAACTATGCCCAGGAATATCATTTCAAGCTATGTAAAAACAAAGATAAAGAAAAAATTCCGAAAGAAGCCAGGGGAGAAAAATACCTGACTAATAGAAGAACAGAGATAAGAATTATATCCAACTTCTCCTCAGGAAGCATGCAAGCAAGAAGAATGTGGAGCGAAATCTTTAAAGTGTTCAGAGAAAAAACCTACCAACCTAGAATTTTATACCCTAATATCCTTCAAAGTGAAAGAGAAATAAGACTTTTTCAGAAAAACAAAAATTGAGAGAATCTGTTGCCAGTAGACCTGCTTTTCAAGAAATGTTACAAGAACTTCCTTAGAGAGAAGGCAAATGATATAAATCAGAAACTTAGGTCCACATAAGCAAGAGAAGAGCAGCAGAGAAGGCTAAGTGAAGGCATAAAAAAATTTTTATTTTTCTTATTCTTAACTAATCTAACAAATGAGTTTGTTCAAAATAACAATAGCAACAATGTAGTCAATCATATATGCTTATGTGTATATTATATACATATATATGTCTATATATGCTTATGTATGCTTATGTATAAGTGAAATGAGTGACAGAAATGATACAAAGGATAGGCAGGAGGAATTAGAATTGTTTTTATTATTGGGAGGTACTTGCACCACCCATGAAGCAGTATAGGGTTCTTTGAAAGTGGACTTGGATTAGGTGTAAATGGATACTGTAAACTCAAGGGCAAGCATTTAAAAAAATTTTTTTAAGCATAACTGATATGCTAAGAAAGGAGAGAAAATGGAATCATACAAAATGCTCAACTAAAACCACAAAAGGCAGAAAAAGCGTGGAAGACAAAAAAAGGAACAAAGAACAGGGGCAACAAAAAGAAAACCGTAAAGAATCTGGTAGATATTAATCCAACTATATCAGCAATCACTTTGAAAGTCAGTGACAAGACAGAGATTGTCAGAGTGTATCAAAAAACAAAACAACTCTATTTTGTATGCAAGAAACTCATTTTAAATATAAAGCATGTACAGATAAAAAGTAAATGGATGGAAATATACTATGCTAACACTAATCAAAATATGAAAACAAGAGTAGCTATATTAATTTCAGACAGAGCAAACTTCAAATCAAAAAAAGTTATCAAAGATAAAGATGGTATTGCATATGATAATGGGGTCACTTCTCCAAGAAGTCATAACAATCTTTCACATCTATATGCCTAATAATGGCACATTAAAATATGTGAGGCAAAAACAGACAGAAATGCAAGGAAAAATAGATGAATAGGCTATTATTGCTGGAGATTCCAACTATATTAGAAATGGACATACCCATCAGGCAAAAAATTACTAAGGATATAGTTGAACTCAACAACACAATCAACTGGATATAATTGACATCTACAGACTGCTTCATCCAACAACAGGAGAATACACCTTCCTCTCATGCATACATGGAACATTCATCAAGACAAACAACATTCTGAGCCATAAAACCCATCTTAACAAATTTAAAAGAAGAGAAGTCATATCATGTCTGTTCACAATCACAATAGAATTAAACTAGAAATCAATAAGAGAAAAATAGCTAGAAAATACCAAACATTTGGAGATTAAACAACACACTTCTGAATAACACAGGGTCAAAGCAAAAATCTCAAGAGACAGTTCAAAGTATTTTGAACTAAATTAAAATCAAAACAAAACATCAAAATTTGTGGGATGCAGGGAAAGCAGTGCTTGGAGGGAAATTTATAGCACTGAGTGCATATATTAAAAAGAAAAAGCTCTAAAATCCATCATAGAAGCTTCCACTTTAGGAAACTAGAATAAGAGCAAATTAAATCCAAAGCAGGCAGATGAAAAGAAATAATAAAAATCAGAACAGAGATCAATGAAATTGAAAACAGAAAATCAATACAGAAAAATCAGTGAAACCAAAGCTAGTTCTCTAAAACAATCAATAAAATCTATAAGCCTGTAGCCAGGCTAACTAAGAAAAGAAGGAGAGGGCACAAACTACTAATATAGAAATGAAAGAGGGGATATCACTACAGATGCCATGGACAGTAAAAGGATAATAAAGGAATACTATGAACAACTCTATGCCTACAAATTTGATAACCTAGATGAGATGGACCAATTCCTTCAAACATGCAATCTGCCAAGACTCACAGAAGAAGAAATAGAAAATGTGAATAGGCCTCTATCTATTAAAGAAATTGAATCAGTAATTAACAACCTTCCAAAACAGAAAGAACCAGGCCCAGATGGGTTCAATGGTGAGTTCCACCAAACGCTTAAGGTATAAATTATAACAATTCTCTACAATATCTTTCAGAAAATAGAATCAGGGAGTGTACTTCCTAATTCATTCCATGAGGCCCACACTGACCTAATAACAAACCAGAGAAAGACATTACAAGAAAAAGAAACTACAGACCAGTACCTCTCATGAACATAGATGCAAAAATTCTCAAAAAAAATTGAATCAATTCGATATTGTTCAATTCGATACTGTTCAATAAAAGTAAATTGAATCCAACAGAGTCTAAAAGGAATTATACACCATGACCAAGTGGGATTTATCCCGGGTATACCATGCTAGTCCAGCATTCAGAAATCAATTAATATAATCCATTACATCAACAGGCTAAAGAAGAAAAATCACATGATGATATCAACAGATACATAGAAAACATTAGACAAAGTCCAACACCTATTCCTGATAAAAACTCTCAGGAAACTAGAGATAGTGGGGAACTTCCTCAGCTTGATAAAGAATATCTACAACAAACTTTCAGCTAACATCACGGTCGACGGGGAGAAATTCGAAGCTTTCCGGTTAAGATGAGTAACAAGGCAAGGACGTCCTCTCTCACCACTGCTTTTTCTCTGGGCCTGTTTCCTAGACTGTAATATAAGAGGGGTGAGTAGACGGTCATTTAAGATTCTTTCTAGCTCAGATACTCTAAGTACTTTCCCTTTCCCATCCCCTTATACCGCATCCCACCCCTCTTTAAGGTTCATTACCTGAATCCATTATCAATCCATCTTCCTTTCCCCTCTTGTCTCCTTTTCTGAAAAGTCACCAGGAAACACTTGACCAAAGCATGCTCAGTAATCAAGTTTGCTTAAACTCTAGAAAAGTTTTTTGTTTGTTAGTTTATTTTCCATTTAAAATCAAAGTCCTACATTTTCATCTGTTATTTCTGACATAGAAAAGTGTAGAGAGGAGGGGGAGGTAACAGAAAAGATGCTCCATGGCAGCAGACGTGCTGCTGCATTCTTACCTGGGCATCAGACTCCAGCCAAAGAGCAGCTAACTTGGGAATGAACTAAAATGAGGCCATCGTTAACTCTTTGCACTATCTGGGCAGGGCAGCATGGGCGGCACAAATTGTACTTTGCATCTGGAGTGGGGGGTGGGCAAGAAAGATGCGGTGCGGGGAGGCAGCTGCCCAGATCAGAAACATCGTGCAGCATCTCTGCATGAGAAGAAAGGTGCATTTGGCTGGGCAAGTTCCTAGGGGGAAACTGCCCGGGGCCGCGGGAGTCAAGCGAGCTCGGAGCTGCGCCCGCGCGGCCCGCGGAGGCGCGGAGGCGGAGGCGGGGCCGGGGCGTCCGCAGAACCGCGCGCTCCAGCTCTGCCGCTGCCCGCGCACCCGGGTGTGCGAGGTCGCGGAGGACCTGGTTCAGCTTGAGTGGGATACGCAGCCCCGAGAACCTTCCACGTCCTGAGGACCGCGGTGCGGCCATGGGCTACCAGGGAGAGCGGCCCGCCGTCCCGCCGCAGGTAAAACTGGAGACTGGGGCAGGTTCTGAAGCCGGGTCCCTTCAGGTTTCATTCACCCTGCAACAGAGGTGGCCTCCTTCACCTGGGGTCTTGGTTTAGCACCACGGAAAGTTCTCCGGGAGAAAAAAATTGCCGTGATCTAGTTTTTCTTGGCAGGCACTTTCTAACATAACCCCTTTGATTCACAGAATCACACCTTTGGCTCTCTAACAGATCCTGTACTCTGGGACTCCACGCTGCAGTCTGGGAACATTTTAGGATGGAGATTGTTTCCACAGCTCTGCTGAACTAGTAGCTATTATTGTTATTCTTTATTGTCATCTTCACCGTTTTCTCATTGTTATTGACGTTACTTACTATACTACTAATATCGTGTTAGTCTGCTACATTGCATATTTGTCTGACAATTTTCAAATTCTTTGAGCTACTAAATATTTGTTTGCCATTTTTATATTAAAACAGAGCAATCTAGATGACAGAGAAACGCTCGTTTCTGAACATAAGCACAAAGGGAAAACTTGTCGTCAGTCAGCTGCTGTTTTTAATGTTGTCAACTCAATTATAGGATCAGGTATAATAGGTAAGTGTTTTGGGTTTTTTTCTTTTAATTTTAAGTGAAAAGGCCAAATTTAAGTCTAATTACTAGTGTTCATTAGTTTGAAAGGAAAAGATCTTAAATGATAAAATTGATAACTTTCGTCCTTTTTAAAAACCTTCCCTTTTTTCCAATGTAACAATGAACATCACATCAGTCTCTTATGCTGAAGACGGGATTGTGATTCACACTCCTTCCACATTTGAGAGCATCCTCTGCATGTGGCAGATTAAGGTAGAAGAGCTGCATGTGGGAGATGCTGAGATTTTTTTTTCCGTAGGCTGCACAGTCAATTGATAATATCACCAACCTTACTTTTTTCTCCTCTTCCTGAAGTGTTCACTATTACTTGTCACTTTTCTATGATCAGAATCACCTTTCTATGTCTAGAAAGATGTAAAATCTCCAGATATTTGTAAGTATTGGAGGTACAAAAAGTGTAATGTGTAAACATAACAGTCTTGTGAAAAATTAAACCATACAATATCTCCTTACCCATCTATAGTCTTAAATTTTCAAAGTACAATCTTATTATGATATATTAATTTTAAATATCATTTACTCAATACAGAGAAATTGGTTAAATGAAAACACATTTTTTTTTAACAGAGGAGCCAAATAATCAGAATTGAAAGAAATGAGCAGCTCATATTTTCCCAATTTGAAGCAAGGGTAAAATTCTGACAAAATTAAGTGCATTGCATGACAGTAATAAAGGAGGTTGTTTTTTCGGTGCTTATTATTCTTTTTGTTATTCAAAAACATCCAATTTAAGAAAAAGCAGGGGCAAAACAAAATCCTGCAGTGCTCATTGAGAATATTACTTTTCCTATAAATTTTTGACATTTTAGTCACAGTCACCATTGAACATTTATCTAGATTGAGTCATTTTTCTCACCTTTCACAAGTTGATGCATATCTTGATTTTACTTGTTTCCATATGTAGACTTTTTATTTCAAATGGTACATAAAATGGAAGTGCCTGAGGTGAGGGAGTAGCATGAAGGGGCGAGGCCGCGTTTGAAGTTGTGCCCACATGTACCCCGGAGGTGTGGGCCGCTCCGCTTGGCAAAATTCCAGACTTAATTCCTGAGGTGAACACTGGAAGCTGATCTATGTCAGCAACATTAAAAAGTACCTCTTAATTATGCTCAGCAGGGTTCTTTAAGGGAAATTTTCCGGAGAATAAAAATTCTGGGTGGAAATATTTTAAATATGTTTTATTTGAAATATTTTATTGTCCAGCATGTAAAATTATTTCCAAAAATAATTCATAAGAAATAATTTCATATACCCCCTTCAGCTTTATAAAAAGTACTTCGCCAGCTCATTTTTCTCTCCTTTTCCTATATCGTTACCCATTTTGAGTCCAGAGTGTGTCTTTTCTCACATCCCATAACCCTTCTGTGCTCTTGTCCTCTCTGCTTTCCCAGCCAGCACATGAGAAAAGCTTTGGGTCCTTAGTCTTCACGTTTTCTGGGACATATGTTCCCCTTATCCTGAAGTGAATGTTATTTGTGTGAACTGGCATCTATTTTTCGTTTACTGCTTTCTTATTCCTATTCCATCACCTCTTAAACTTGCTCTCTTGACATATCCTTAGTTATAACATTTTATTCTGAAGTTAGTATTAATACGCTAACATTGAATTTCAGTAGTCATATGCACTGTGTACAACTATGTCATATAAATATGTCAATTTACTTAGCCTATTATATACAGAAATTGGGGAGAAATTTCTGTATTTCTATGTTTTATTAATGTGATGGGTGGGGCATTTTATGTCTTTCCAGGATTGCCTTATTCAATGAAGCAAGCTGGCTTTCCTCTGGGAATATTGCTTTTATTCTGGGTTTCGTATGTTACAGGTAAAATATTATATAATTACTTATTCCCACAAGTTAAGTTGTACAATGACCATTTTACACACACACACACACACACACACACGCACACACACCCTGTAATTGAATTCCCTAATTAAAAGTGCATCAAAAAATCCTAAAGAATTTAGACATTTGTGTCTGAGGAGATTTACTTTTCTTGCTAATCCTCTGAGCAGATTAGAGAAGCATTGTATATTGCCAGGCCTAAATCCTTTTCATGTGCCTTTTTCACTTTATGCAGAAAGTGGTAGATGGAGTCATTTTAAAGGCTGATTAAGGCTGGGAGAGACTGTGCTCTGAAAGTGTAGACGTCGGGGCTTCCTTACCCACAAAACTCATGGGCAGGTACACACGAATGAGCAGCCTTTTCCAGCTATGTTTATGCAGGTGGAACTGAGCGCCCTCGTGCTCAGCCAGCAGGGCTCGCCGCCCCCTCCCCACCTTGCCCATGTCTGCCCGGCTCCCTGCCTGCCGCTATCTTTAAATGCAACAATAAGATGCTTCCACCTCACTTCTTCCCTTCTGCTTCCCTCTTTTCATGTAACGTGTTCATTCACAGCCGCATTTTGCCACTCCCCCTGTAAAGTGTACGCTTTCAACTCATCATCACCTCCTCTCCCTGTTGTCTTCATCCCTGCCCTGTCAACCCGCCAGCTCACCTCATGACAAACTCAGGGTCTTTCCTCCACCTTAGGATCACTGTGGAAGAGGCAGCAATCATACCACCTGCAGTGGCTGCTGCTATGGCAGCCTCTATATGTGTCACCTAGATGCCCTGTTACCAGGTCATGCAGAACACCTCAGCGTCCCCTCTCCAGAGTGTTGACCTGGGCCTCAATGGCTCTGCCTTCCTGTGAGGTTATGACCCACAGCCTTCAGCCAATGACAAAAGCTGGCCTCCTTGCCTCCAGGAGGGACCAAAGTGTGGTGCACTTGGAGCTCCAGAGTGCCACCACCACAGGACTAGGCTGCAGCTCGTCTCCACCTGAGACCTGAGACCACGTCCTTACGGAGCTGTTGCCCCTGCCCTAGCCTCTCCCTCCCCTTCTCCTGAGAGCACTCCCTCAAGACCCTTGCCGGAGAGGCTCTGTCTCAGCTCGGCTCTGGAAACCCTGACCAAGAGCCCTCCCTCATCAAATTTCAGACTTCCAAGACCAGCCTTTAGCTCTGCTGTTGTCCCTTTGGCTGAGGAAGAGAGAGTAAAGCATGCAGTAGGTACCAAAGTCAGAGCTGCAGAGGCACTGGACTCTCTTCCTCCCTGCTTTCTTCTCAGCACCCCAACTCCCAAAATCTAAGCTGCTTTTACCTTCTACAGTTCTAATTTGTAGCTTAAGACCCAGAACATAGTAATGTGGGACCCATTACTTTGTGCTTATTCAGGGTTGCTGGTGTTTAAAAATTGCATTCTATTCATGAGAGCATTTATTACACTGAAAAATCCCATTCAAGGATTTACCCTGTGGGGCTGGCCCAGTGGCATAGCGGTTAAGTTTGCATGTTCTGCATCAGTGGCCCGAAGTTTGCAGGTTCGGATCCCAGGCGCAGACCTACACACTGCTTGGCAAGCCATGCTGTGACAGGCGTCCCACATATAAAGTAGAGGAAAATGGGCACTCAGGGCTAGTCTTCCTCAGCAAAAAGAGGATTGGTGGCAGATGTTAGCTCAGGGCTAATCTTCCTTAAAAAAAAAAAAAAGATTTAATGTTGCCATTTTTAATTTCCTCTTTCCCAGTCAATCAGCACTGACAGATTATTAATTCCCACCCAGGCATAATAACCATGGCTTATTTAAGTGTACTGTAAATATTTGCACACGTTGTAAAGCAGTAGATAGAAAAAATTAAAATACATGTCACCGAAGAATTCAATACTTGAGGGGAGTAAACAGTTTACCAAAGCCAAATCACGTTATACGTAAAGAAATCATACTGTGAGTAACGTCCTCACCTGATGCTGTACGTCAGCCTGCAGCAATGACTGGGAGCAGTGCTTTGCAAAGTCGTATATTGCAAAGTTACCAATCAGTGGAAATTAGCTACTCATTTTAGTTGCATGATCAAAATCCTTAAATAATTTTGATAAAGGGTGGCCACACAGAAGCAAAAAAAATTATAGACTATAATTCCTTTTTTTTTTTTTTTGCCTTTTTCTTCTCCCCAAAGTCCCTCAGTACATAGTTGTATGTTTTACTTGTGAGTGCCACTGGTTGTGCTATGTGGGACGCTGCCTCAACATGGCCTGATGAATAGCGCCATGTCCGCACCCAGGATCCGAACCAATGAAACCCTGGGCCACCAAAGCAGAGCACGTGAACTTAACCACTCGGTCAGGGGGTCAGTCCCCATTTTATTTCTTAATTGGGCTTTTAAGAGCAAAATCTACAAGTAAGGTATAATATTGAGGTTTTTCTCTAAATTGACACTGTAATTACACAATGGTTTGTCTCTACAATTACTATTTTGTCTTTTTAAGGCCTCTAATGGGATATGTCCAAATCAAGAGGTAGTTTTTCTAAGCTCTGTTTTCATGGTTGTGAAATATTGGGTAACAACAAAGAATTATAAATACTTAAGCAAATAGTTTTATTTTAATTTGCTTTAAGATTTTCAAATTTGTTGATTAGAATAAAATAATTTCTTTTTTTGTGGTGATGAAGATTGGCCCTGAGCTAACATCTGTGCCAGTCTTCCTCTATTTGTTGTATTTGAGACACCTCCACAGCATGATGACTTGATGAACGGTGTGTTGGTCTGCGCCCGGGATCTGAACTTGCAAACCCTGGGCCACCGAAGCAGAGCGCGTGAACTTAACTGCTATGCTACTGAGCCAGCCCCTAGAGGAAAATAATTTTTATTGTCCAAGCATACATAATAATTTAAAAGAAAATTTTCCTGTTGAATGACAGACTCATTCAAGGATTATCTAAAATTTTCATACAATATATTTAAAGTGAGATCAAAATGCTATAGTGACTGATATTTCAGCTTTCTAAAACTTTTAAGAGATATATTTGTAGCCTGTATTTTACAAGTAGCTTAAAGCACTTATTATTGACTACATTTTTAGCAAATTGTTAACTAAATTATTGACTCGATTCTTAGCAAATGCTAACTTTAAGTAATATGTTTTGAACTTCCGTAAAAGTCAGCATTCTCATCTCAAGCATATAGTTCTTCCCCAAAATGTCACAACTTCTGTGAAATTGGTTACCTCCTCCCTGTTACTCACGTCTTCATTGATTCTCTTCCCAGGTCAGTATGTTACTGTTCAGTCTTCCTGCCTTTAGCATCCATCCACTCTCTATATTGCTGCAAGAGTTCTCTCTATAAAACCTCAGCCTGATTTCTGTTACTCTCCCCATCAAAACATTCCAAAACTCTGTAATGACAACAGAAAAGAAATGATTGCATTCAAATTTCAAATTTCTGCAGTTTGGCCACAGTCTGCATTTTTAGTCTCCTCTTTCACTAACCTAACTTCTCTTTCACCTTGTCACCAACACTGCCATATGTGGAACTCGCGTTTTAGCCATTCTGGACTATTCCATTCCCCACCTATTGAATATGCTTTTGTGCTGCCTTCTCACGGATAGTCCCTTGCTTGACATTCTTTTTCCTCTCCACCTGATGAAATCCTGTTTATCCTCGAAGGCACTACTCAACTCTTCTATGAAGCTTTTCCCAGTCTTAAACAAAGGAAAATAATTAATTGCTCTGTCCTTTGTGCTTGCAGAATATCTTTAAATATAATTATTAGGTAATTTATCACATTGAATTTGAATCCAATATGTAGACATCTAGCAATTCTGCTCTATTGATCATTGTTTCATTCAACAGATATTTACTGACACTGATGCCATTATAGCCATGAAGAACATTATTCTTACCTGTGTGAAGCTCACAATGTGGTGTGTCAGGCAGACAAAACCACATAATTATAGTACTTCATGAAAAAACACCATAATAAAAATATATGCACGATGATAGGGATACTGGCATTTAACCCAGCCTCAACGGAGCAGGCATTTTTCGGGGTGGAAGAGACACCTCTACTGACCGTTTATGGAAAAGTGTGAGTGAGCGAAGAAAATGGAAGGGTACTCCAAGCAGATGGAGATGTGAAAATGCAAAGGGAACTGTGTAAGTGAACCAGTCTGGCTAGAGTGTAGGCTTGGTGTTCGTGACTGGAGAGAGACGAAGGCAGAGAGGTTTGCAGAGGCATCTATGCAGGCTCCCGTGTAATGCTAATCATGACCGTGTCCTGAGGACCAGCTAGATGCCGAGCATAACTCGGCCACTGCTCTTAAGCCTTCTGACTCCATGAAGTAGGTATTCATGTTCTACTTTTATGAAGGAGGGAATTGAGACTTTAATAGGTTAAAATGACTTGCTCAAGGTCTGCAGTTACTGGTAACAGAGCTGAGATTTTTATAAAGTGCATGGATTCTAGGGCCAGACTACCAGGATCTGAGTCCTGACTCTTCCTTACCAGCTCTGTGAAGTTTGGAATTCGCTTAACCTTCTGCGTCTCCCTTTTCTCATCTATTAAATGGGGGATAATAATGGCACCTACTTAGGATGGTTGTGGAGATTAAAGAAGTTAATATACATAAAGCATTTGGAAAGAGGCCTGGCACGCAGAAAGCCTTGTGAGATTATTTGCTGGTATTTTTGTGGCTATTATCATTATTATTATCACTGTTATTGGACCCCAAAAGCAATGCTTTTTCTACCACCACATGCAGCCTATAGAAGATAACCAAAAATAGCACAGATTCTCATGCATTTTGGCTCTATAATGTGCCAGGCATTTGGTCGCCATTTAAACAGCATAAACCTCACAGACTCTTCAAGGTTGCTGTATTGCCTTACTTTACAGAGGAGACTCAGGAAAGTGAAGTCCTTCGCCTAAGATCACACAGCTAATAAATAATTTTTTTCTGCCTCATGAAAACGAGTTGATTTTTATCCTAAGGCATTAGAGAATTCCCCTGGAGGATTTGTTTTTCCTTCTTTCTTTCTTTTTTTTTTTTTTTTGAGGAAGATTAGCCCTGAGCTAACTGCTGCCAATCCTCCTCTTTGTGCTGAGGAAGACTGGCCCTGAGCTAACATCTATGCCTATCTTCCTCTACTTTATATGTGTGACGCCTACCACAGCATGGCGTGCCAAGCGGTGCCATGTCCACACCCAGGATCCAAACCGGAAAACCCCCGGCCTCCAAAGCGGAACGTGTGCACTTAACTGCTATGCCACCGGGCAGGCCCTGGCGGATTTTAAGCAGAAGACATGAGCAGGTTTACACTGCAGTCAGATCCATCTGGTAGAGGAGGAATGTCAAGAAAGTCTTGGTAGGAAGGGGATGTCAAAAGTGTCTTGATGGAGGGCCAGATTGGTGCCTGAGATTTCTATTAGGAGATGTTGCAGTAATCCAGGTGAGAAGTGATAAAGGCCTAAACCCTCAAATAAAGCAGGTTAGAGATTAGAAGTGAGGGGGTACAGTTGAATAATTTATGATGCAGTAATTAATGGACTTGGTGACCAAGGGAATACAGAAGGTGGTAGATAGAAGTCTAAAGCAATTCTCAAGTTTCTGTTGATACTATTCACAGTTTAGAGAAATGTGGATGGAGACACGGGTTCCAGAACAAACATATACGTTAGAATTGGGGTATTTAAAATAAAGATTCCTATGAGATCTCCAAGTTAAAGTGATTATTAGATAGCTAGATGTAGAAATCTGGAGTTTTAGAGGAATCTGGGTTAGAGATACCAATTTGGGGTTTACTAACATCGTTTGAAAATTGAAACCCCAGGCAAGAATACAATCACAGTGGGACATCTCAAAGAGTGAGAAAAAAGTCCAAGAAGCCGGGGGTTGAACAGAGTAAAAGAAACTGGTAAGAAACTGAGTATAAATTGCCAAAAAGGTAGGAGGAAATTCAACAGAAAGTGATGTCATAAAGGCCAAAGGAGGATGGTTGAGAAAGGGGAATGGTAAACAGGAGAAAAATGCTACTGAAAGAGGAAATAAAATAAAGATTTAGGAGGTGCCAGTTGGATTTATGAACTTGGAGCTTATTGTTGACCTTCTTGGAAGAAGTTTTAATGACATGGAAGGGAATCGAGGTGGAAACCATATTGCAATGATTTGTATTTTCTTCTTTGTATTTTATGCATTTCTAAATCACTTAAAGGATAAAATAAAAAATCACCTGTGATGGAAGCATGAGCAAGAGCAAAGAGAAAGCAAGAAGCGCACGTGTGCATAGCTGTGTACCCAACATGACTGCAGCGTTGTTCACAAGGTGTTCCAAAAATGTTGAGTTAAATGAAAAAAAAGAGAGAGATTAACTTTTAATTATATAATTTATACATATTTTTATCTTTACTTTCAGCTCTAAAATTGGAACTTAAGTCTCTAAAATGTAAATTTAAAAAAAATTCTTAGAGTACTCTCTTAACCATAATAACTATAAAATAAAATTAATAGTTGTACTGTGTTATAAAACAAAGAATTTGATTCCCCTAAGTATATGTTTTTTCTGAATGCTTACAGCGTTTTTCATTTGCAGTCTTTACATGTTGATGCCTATGGAATATTTGATTTTTTCATTCGCAGTCTTTACATGCTGGATGCCTATGAAATATTTGATCTTTTCATTCGCAGTCTTTACATGTTGGATGCCTATGAAATATTTGATTATCTGCATTCTGTTGCTCAGACAATTAGCCACATCCTGTTAACAGTCGTTGCGTTGGTTAGGTTAGGAAAGTAAAATGGAAAAGTGACGCTTTGACTCCAGTCTGCGTACCCTCTTTTGTCAAGTTCATTGCACGGATATGTTAAGTATATTTGCATCTTGATTGAAAAAAATATATGACTGGAAACAGTACTCTTTCATGAAAGATAATGTTTTATGAAAATAAGCCTTGTCATGCTAATCTACTGTAGCATTAAATTAAACTCTTTTTTAAAATTTCCCTTTTTCTTTAAGTCAGAACATGAAAAACCTTTGTATTAAATGTAATCTGACATTTGTTTGTTATTTTGCCACAGACTTTTCCCTGGTTTTATTGGTAAAAGGAGGGACCCTCTCTGGAACAGACACTTACCAGTCTTTGGTCAATAAAACCTTCGGCTTTCCAGGATATCTCGTCCTCTCTGTTCTACAGTTTTTGTATCCTTTTATAGGTAAGATTCGGGTGAAAATGAATATTGTCATTATTTGCATAAAAATACAGCCATCTCTGAATAAAATAGTTTTAATAGGCATTAAATAGTCATTAAGGAATACTAGCCGTTGAAATATTTTCCATGTTAAGTGTTTACATCTTTAGCCATTTTCCCCTTATTTTCTGGTTCTTTTCATTGGTTTTCTGAGTATTTCATTAAAATCAAGTGAGGATGATTTTCAATAGGTTAATGCTTGTGCTTCCAAATTTTGGTGAAAAATACAATGATCAGGAAGTAAAAGTGAGTGAGAGAAATAATAGATTTCTTCTAAGGCTGAAATATGTTTTTTTGAAAACCTAAGGATTTGTGGAAGCTGTCTACAAGGCCAAAATGCTATTTAAAGTTTGTAACATAATGGTGGGAATGTCACCTAGCACTTCTTAAATAAGTAAAATGTTAACATTCACCTATGGCCAAATTGACTTCATTGTTTAAATCAGTAATACAGATGCTATTGTTCAAACCACTAGCTCCTTATGTCTCCACAGAGGCTTAGCATGTGTTTCCCCAAAATCTTCCCGTTTCCAAATGAGGGGATATTTTGGAGCCTTCACAATTTTCTGTTATTGTTCCCTCACTTTGAGTAATACACGTGTTTCTGAAAAAGTATTCGTAAACTGAATTTTAATAACAAAACAAATTGCATTTTATTTGTTTAATTTTTTTGGTGAGGAAGATTGGCCCTGAGCGAACATCTGTCACCAATCTTCCTCTTTTCGCTTGAGGAAGATTGATGCTGAGCTAACATCTGTGCCAATCCTTCTCCACTTTGTATGTGGGATGCCACCACAGCATGGCTTGATGAGTGGTGTGTAGGTCCACACCTGGGATCTGAACCCACAAACCACAGGCCGCTGAAGCAGAGCACACAAACTTAACCACTACACCAGCGGGCTGGCCCCAACAAATTGCATTTTAAATCACGACCAAAACTTAATATTATTAAAGATGTTCTAGAAAGAATCAATTTGTAAAGTGAAAACCTTTCTGTAGCAAAAATTGATATTCTCCCATAAATCTGTGGTCTACTTGTTTTTAAAGTTGTGCATATTCATAATCACAGCATATATTTAAAAGTTGTAAGATTATACCAATATTTGGGAAGTAATAACTGATGACTTTCAGAATATTGAAGATGAAATCTGTGATGGCTTGTTGGTGATGGTATTATTTTAATTATGTTTTTAGCTATGATAAGTTACAACATAATAACTGGCGATACTTTAAGCAAAGTTTTCCAAAGAATACCAGGAGGTAAGCCAATATATTTATTTCATAGAGTTGTTCATAGTTAAAGTGGTTCATAGTAATTTACAAGTAAAATATTTGCAAGTGGAGGAGTTCTTAGCTGTTTAAAAAACATCGTTACTATTCATATAGTTAGAATACTTTATATTTTGCATATCTTACGTGACATATCACCACCTCTCTGTAGTGACATTTTTTCATGTACTCTTTTTACTACACCATTTGTTAAATAAGCAAGCTGAGGGGCTGGCCTGGTAGCGCAGTGGTTAAGTGCACATGTTCCACTTCTTGGCGGCCTGGGGTTCGCTGGTTTGGATCCCAGGTGTGGACATGGCACCGCTTGGCAAAAGCCATGCTGTGGTTGGCATCCCACATATAAAGTAGAGGAAGATGGGCACAGATGTTAGCTCAGGGCCAGGCTCCCTCAGCAAAAAGAGGAGGATTGGCAGTAGTTAGCTCAGGGCCAATCTTCCTCAAAAAAAAAGCAAGCTGACCTTTTCCCCATTATTTAAGGTATAATTTAATATAGTAAAATTAACTCTTATTAATGTATAGTTCTGTGAGTTTTGACAACTGCATATAATCATATAATCACAGCCACAATTGAAATATGGAACAGTGCCATCCCCCTCCCACATTTTCCCTCTTTCCCTGTGTAGTCAAACCTCCCTCGTCTCCAGCCCCTGTCAACCACTGGTCTCATTTCTCTCCCTGGTTTTCCTTGTTCTAGAATGCCAAGTAAATGACATCACATAGTATGTAGGCTTTCGTGTCTGGCTACACTTAGTCCATTTGAGATTCGTCCTTGTTCTGGGGTGTATCAGTCATTTGCTCTTTTTTGTTTTTAATTGTTAAGAAGTGTTCCATTGTATGGCTGCATAACAGTTTATCTGTCACCAGTTGAGGGACATTTGGGTTGTTTCCAGTTTGACATTTATGAAAAAGCCGCTGTGAACATTTCAAGCAGACCTTTTCAGCATGTGCCACAACCCCACTCCCTGTTCAGTCTTTCACCATAGCACGGCTATTTGAATAATTCAGAAACCGTGAGTCTTTTTGCTTTGAAGAGCTTCTCATCCAAGCCACTTATTCCCCATTTCATAGGGACCTAACTCTATAGTTGTTATTACAGTCAAAATTGATGCAAAAACACATTTCCCCTTACTGCTTGAATCACTCCTTCCAGAGACATACAAAACAAAATCTAAAATTAGAAATTGCACCTATTCTTCTCACAGAGTTTAGTGGAAACGGAAATCAGGGAGACTTGACCGTCAAATCAGACCCTCCACTTGCTAGCTGTGTGACCTTGGAAGGGTTAATGCCCTCTCTGAGTTATGGTCTCTTCATCTCTAAATTATGAATTAAAGTATCACCTGCTTCCTAGGATTATTGTGTGAAAAAGAGGTAATACAGACAGTATCTAGCATACAGTAGGCTTATCCCACACTGCAATCTGCAGCTTCTGTCCTAGCCCTCAACCACCAAATCATGTTTTCATAAACTGAGATCATGTGAGTGAATGGAATGCTAAGAAAAAAATGAGCAGAGTATAATACTGTATATACAATATGATCTAAATTATGTAAATTTTCCATTTCCATAAATAAAGAAAAAATATATTCACATGTAAACTGTGGTTTTCTGTTAATTTTGGGACCCCTGGGATTTTTTTATTTTTCATTTTTTCAGAGAAGCATGTATTAATTTGGAAAGAAATATTTTTTGCTTTATTTTCTTATTTGAGAAGTAATTCATATTTATTGGGAAAATATTAGAAAACAGAGATAAGCCAAATAGACGCGATAGAACATACTCATAATCTCTTTCTCTTTAGACAACCAGGTAGGGACCATCCTTCCAAGAACTTCCATCCTTCTGTCCTTCCTTGCTTCCTTTTTAATGTACACATTCAGTTTTTAAGACTGCGTGTACCTTTGGATATTCATGTGAATAAGATAACATTACACATCTTGTTCTGAAACGTGCTTCGTTCTCTTAGACATTCATTAGGAACACATTCTCCTATCATAACATAGAGATCTATCTTATTTGCTTTAATGGCAGTTCAATATTCTGTATAGTATCTACTATACAGGGAGATGGACCATAATTAAATTAATTTCCCCTGAAAGAAACATTTTGATAATTAATTTTTATTTATTTTTAATTTTAAAAATAATATATAAATATATACTCATCGTAAAAATAAAACATCCTAGATAAGGCTAAAGTTCCCTTTGAAACCCCTTCCTGGTTATTAATTTTATAGTCATCAAAAATGACTTTTAAAAAATAGGTCACATTGCAAAGAACACACTTAACTCATCACAGTTTAATCACTGTTCTTGAATGTGATATTTTATAATGTATGCTATGTTTGTATATCTTATAAAGCATAATATAATGCCAAAGTCTTTTTAGAAGTAGAAAAATTCCTTAGCAAAGCTGTACTTTTTTTCCTGAAATATATCACTAATGCTTTAGACTGGCATGTGGTCAAATGCTTATACTTTTCTCAGGTAACCAAAGCCTTGGTTCTTTTTTCTCTTCTTTTTTTGCCAAGGAAGATTTGCCCTGAGCTAACATCTGTAACAACCTTCCTCTGTTTTGTATGTGGGTTTCCACCACACCGTGGCCACTGGTGAGTGGTGGGGGTCCTTGCTTGGGATCAAACCCAGGCCACTGAAGCAGAGCACACCAAACTTAACCACTAGGCCATGGGGCCAGACCTAAAGCCTTTCTTCTTGATACAAGTCAAACTAATGTTGTGTAAAAAGTAGTGTGTTTAAACGATTTTGCAATTTTTCAAAAATTTAAGTATTCGATTTTCTTGACTATTGTTTAAACATTTAAAGTGTGTATCCAGGTGCGTTTTTGTTAGAAGATCAGTATAGGTAATAGATCTCATCATTAGATCATTGGTGAAAAATGTCCTTTCTGCTAAAGAAGATCCTCAGTTATTAGGCTCCTACGTGCTATTCATAGCAGGCTACCTCAGTGTTTTTCTAGGCCTTAGAATTTTCCCAGTGAAGGAAATATATTTTCTACCAAACATATTTAGTAGAGCAAATGGTTTGAAGGTGTAAGTAGAAACAGATATACAAATAACTTAATTCAGATTATGTTCACCAGACAGACGTGAACAGTTGAGTTCAGGGTTTGGGAAACTTTAACTTCCTATTTTCTTATTTAATTCACAATTTTATCATGATTGTTTAGTTATAGCTGAGTTGAACAAATACTAATGATTAAGTATTCCATTCTAGTATGTGTGTGTGTGAAATTTATGCCCTTTTGAAATTCCTAGCTTGAAACTTCCTTGTAAGTTAGTTTATTGGCCATATCAGAAAATTAGTCTCACTTTTTAGAGTAACAGCTCTTTTTTTAAAAAATCTCACTTATTTGACTTGACTTCTATAGACTTTAGACTTTGCAGAAATTAATGCATAAAGATTTGGTAGGTACCACTGAAGACATTTCAAAAATATAATGACATGATCTCTGAAAGAATTCAGAATGAGCTAAAAAAATTTAAACAATAGTGTCTTCATTGGAATAGATGTACAGCTCCTGAAGTGAATACTGTGATTAGCACAGCTTAAAAATATATAAAGCCTTGTAGGTATGTTTATTTTATGTTTACAGATTTTGTTTGTGTTTGATGATAGACACACACACACACACAGACTGTTATCTGCTCATTCTGATAGGCAAGAGTCTGCGGTGTATACCAGACCCAGCAGCTTCCCTGTGACTTCTCTATCCAAGTTTCTTCTGTCTGCTTTCCTTCCGGGAAAACACTTCTCTCTCAACAAAAGGATAGAAATTTGTGAATATTTTTATCCGAACCTTGATTTTTGAAATTTTGCTGAAGTTTTACTGTTCAAGTCTCTCTTGGATACAGAAGTTAAAAAAAAAAAAGGCACCTCAGAAAATGCCTTTCCTCATGTAGCTTACTTTCTCAATGTAGGATTCTGGTATTAGAGGGTCTGGGACGGGAAGTGACGTAATGGTTTTAGCCTTTGGAAAGGAGCTCTGTAGTTTCTAGATTAAGAATATATTCTAAAAGGACAATGGAAAGTAGAAGCAGGGAAACTGATTAGGAAGCTATTAAAATAGTTTGAATGCAAAATATTATAAAATTATTTGAACTATAGGTTCATCCTTAAATTATTTTGTATTTACATTTTTGTGAATTCTTTCTATTTTTACATGGTTTTATGGAATTTATTTACCCTTAAAATCTTTGCCATTTAGGTAGCACTTAATGTTATTTAAGTCATTTTTATCATTAAATGTTTGGCTATTTGCTTGTGTCGCTGGTGTGTTACTCATACCTATAAACACTTCCTAACATTGATTGTGTTTCAGTTGATCCTGAGAACGTGTTCATCGGTCGCCACCTGATTATCGTGCTTTCCACGGTCGCTTTTACTTTGCCTCTGTCCTTGTACCGAGACGTAGCGAAGCTCGGAAAGGTAATGTTTACATTTTAAATTGTCACAGAAATGCACTTTGTTACCTGCGTTAATTTAACTACTGTCTATGTGACCAAGTTCTTAATTGCAGTATTCATCTTTGGTTTCTTTCAGTTTACTTCTAATTATGCTAGAGTAAACTCGGGTTGAATCTTTAGCTTATTTTGGGGAACTGATGATTAAATAGTTGATGAGTATGAAATAAATGTGTCCTTTATTTTTCTTTTTTAAGGTAAGTACTCTAACTGACATCAGACAGCATACTTTAAATTTAGAAAATGTAAAGAACTATACTTAAACCAAGTGTAATTTATTGAAAAAATGTTCTATCATTTTTTATAGATAGTAGTTAAATCAATTTAAAAGTAAACAAACTTAAGAGGTAAGGATGAATCACTTCATTGGCTTAAATTTTTTTGTAAGTTACAGTGTCTGTTGTGTCTATTTTTCCTCCAATGAATACAAATGTCAATGTGTTGATTGATCAATTGTTGAGAATTTGGCCAATATTTATGATTCTTATTGCTAAGAAGAAATACTGATTTCTTTCGAATGAAACCAACTAAATAATTGTTCAACTCACTGCGTATGCTCATCTGCATAGTTCAGCCTTTATCTGGCTGTATTTTATTTCCCTACTTTCAAGGAATGTTTGTATTTGACTCAAAATACTGTTGGTGCTGTATCTACACAATGCCAGCCATTCCAATAAAAAAAATATTTGTTATACATTTGACATTTTTAATATTCTATTTTTAAAAATCCAACAGTTGATTGAATGTTACTTTTCACTGGATGTTTGATGTGTATCCACAGTTAGGGAGTTTCTCTGTCCAGGTAGAGCTGAGAGTGGAGACGATGTTCCAGGGTATTTCAACCTCTCCCCCTTCCTTCCCTAACAGTCATCCAGGAATAAACAAGACTGTACAAAAGGGGCTTTTTTTGGTGAATTATCTGAAATAGTTGAAATGTTTTCCATTTCACATGTTCAATGTGGACATAAATGTTATCTTCTGAGAGAAGAAGGCAAGACCTTCATGACAAGAGAGCTACTAATATTCTATCATATCATTAATACCGGAACATTTTTTCTCTAAATGTATCTTAAAAGTCTCATGTTGACATATCTAAATAAATCTCCCAAAGAGCAAAGCAGGTTAATTAGGAGCCCTGATCGGGAGTCAAGCTGCTTGCATTTGAGTTCCCCTTCTGCCGCTTTCTGGCTGTATGACCTTGGGAATGTCACTTAATATCTCTCTTCCTCAGTAGATCAGAGGAATCATGATAGAATCTTCTTTCTAGTCAAAAACTAACAACCTAGAAAACATGGTTGATGACAATCAAATGAAATAAAAGGAATTTTATATTATTTTTTAATCAGAGAAAAAAGTCTAAAATGTGCTTATCCATTAAAAAATTAAGAGCGGAAACAGATCTAATGTAATGATGTAATAAGTGCACAGAACACATGCACACACAGACCAGTGTATATTGTAAGCAGTTGAAGTGGTGGCAGAAGAGAAAGGAAAATGGAAAGGAGAGAAGACTTAGAAACACAGACCAAAGGGCAAAAACACATAGGGAAAATAGACTAACAGAGCTAGCGAGCAGAAAGGAAAAAGCAGAGGCAAAAATGTAAGTGAGGGAATCGGGGATGGGGGTGGCATTGAAGGGAGAGGGTAAGATAAAGACAGAAGCAGAAGATTAAGTATACACAGAAAAAAGGTGCAAGTCAACACTAAGATACAGCCTGAGGAAAAAATAAAGCATAATTTCACTTTATTATTATTATTTTTTTTTGAGGAAGTTTAGCCCTGAGCTAACTGCTACCAATCCTCCTTTTTTTGCTGAGGAAGACTGGCCCTGAGATAACATCCATGCCCATCTTCCTCTACTTTATATGTGGGATGCCTACCACAACATGGCTTGACAAGCAGTGCCATGCCTTCACCTGGGATCTGAACCGGTGAACCCCAGGCCGCCGAGAAGCGGAATGTGCAGACTTAACCTCTGCGCCACCGGGCTGGCCCCTCACTTTTACTTTCATAAACTAAAATCACCAGTTTTGTAGTCTATGCAGGAAGCCATTAAAAGCATTGAAATCCATGTTGCAAGATTACAATAATTGTCATGTATGATACTTGCTCTCCTATTTAGGGGGAAAAAACTAGCACTGTGATCTGATAAGAAGTTATATGCCTGAGATTATCAACACCAATTTATAAGAATAAATTACCAAAGAATTATATTTTTAAAAACAGTACATAAGTTTACTCAGGTAAAAAGAGAAATACCTAATATTTTCAATAAAATAATCTCTATTCAAAGCTAACAATAGCTTTACTTTTTTTTTTTTTTTTTCAGATCTCTCTTATTTCTACAGTTTTAACAACTCTGATTCTTGGAATTGTGATGGCAAGGGTAGTGTCACTGGGTCCATACGTGTAAGTTTTGTTGCTATATTAGTTGGTCTTCAATTTACAGCCTTCCTATAGATAGAGATACATGACATATAAATACTGCGATAGAAAGTCATCATGGTACCAGAAGCATCATTTATCTTTAGTATTTGACACAATAAGAGAAAATAGTTATATGTAAGTAGACATGCATTTTTCAGCTGGACCCTGCATGGCTGAGGAGACTAAACTGAGTTTACTTATTATTTTAACAGCCAGCCCTAAGAATTAGAATAAGGAAGGAATTTTGAATAGTGAGAAATAGGAACATAGCAGAGCTCTCAGAAAGAAAAGGGGTACATTTGGCAGAAATTTCTATATCTACCCCAGAGATGGATTTATTCTTAAAGTTTCACCAGTCTAGGCTGAAATTAGAATAATAAACAATATAGTGGATGCCATTAAGCAAAAGGCAGGCACTTTGAAAACCACCCTTTATCCTCTACTAAGATTACATTCTTTAATTATTTTGTGTTAAAATGCTTTGTCATTTATGAACTGATGGTGATAGCTGATAGTGGTATTTATTTGTTTTTAATATTATTATTTGGCCAAATAAAATTTTGGCAACTTGGTATTGGTGCTCCAATTTTAATTTTGAAAATGTTACTTATCCACGAAATTCAAAGTGTGGCTACTGATGGTCTAAACTACACAATTTTTGTGCTTTGATTGTAGAATAGATTCCCAGGTAAGGACTGGGGAGTTTATATTCATTGACCCAGGAGAATGCTGGAATGAAACTAGCTAAAATTGGCTTTAAGCACAAAATTGGATTCCCACAATGCACAATAAATATTTATTGAATAAATAATACATTATGTAGTTTCCATGAGACTTTAAATATTTTCTCTATCCTAAATAAGACAAAATAAAATTAATTTAAGATGTAATGTTTAGCACAGTGCAAGGAACATGTTGGTCTTCAATGAATGTTATCTGTAAGAAAAAAATGGAAACCTGGTGAACAGCTAGAGTTACTAATGCCATCCCCAAGGCAACATTTTTTTCCTATTGATTAATTGTTCTGCAAAATCACTTCATTTTCAACTGTATGTGCTTATGTCAGTCTTCTTAGTTTACCAGGAAAGTACCAAAAATTATGCCTCAAATTTATCTGGAAGGAAGTATGAAGTATCTGGTCGAACTAAATTTGATATAGCCTTTTCTTTGAAAAAACAAATGCCTGTTTTTTAAAGGAGTTAAAGAAAACGGAAAAGCATAAATAACTATAATGTTTATATTAATGTTCTCTTCAAATAACTTAAATTCAGTTCATAGTTGTAATAGTCAGCTTCAGCTGCTGGAACAAAAAATTACAGACTGGGTGGCTTAAACAACAGGAATTTCTGTTCTTGTAGTTCTGGAGGCTCCCATCGTGGTTAGGTTCTAGCGAGGGATCTCTTCCTGGCTGCAGAAGGCTGCCTTCCCCTTGTGTCTTCACAGGGCAGGGAGTGAGAGAGACAGCAAGCTCTCTGGTGTCTCTTCTCCCCAAAGCCCACCAGTACATAGTTGTAGCTTCTAGTTGTGAGTGCCTCTGGCTGTGCTGTGTGCGATGCTGCCTCAACATGGCCTGATGACCCGTGCCATGTCCATGCCCAGGATCCAAACCACTGAAACCCTGGGCCAATGAAGCGGAGCACACAAACTCAGCCAGTCGGCCACTGGGCCGGCCTGTGGTGTCTCTTCTTAAAAGGGCACTAATCCCAGCAGGAGTGCCCCACCCCCACGATCTCATCTAAACCTAATGATTTCCCAAAGTCCCTATGTCCAGGCACCATCATAGTGCACTGGGGCTTAAGGCTTCAACATAGGAATTTTGTGAGGGGACACAATTCAGTCCATAGCACTACTGTTTTTGAAATGTGCCTGGTTCACTTTAACATGGCCATTTATTCTTTCATTTAGTAAATGCTTCTCAAATGCCTGTTGTTTCTAGCTATTTTGCTGTGCCTGGAAAGAAAAAGAGCAGAGAGGCTGTCAGCACCTGCTGCAAGTTGTTCACAGTCAAGAGTGGAGAAGGGACTTACTTTAAAAACAAAAAAGAAGAAAGAGAGGGGCTGGCCCAGTGACATAGTGATTAAGTTCATGTGCTCCACTTCAGCACCCAGGGTTCACCAGTTCGGATCCCAGGTGCAGACCTACACACCATTCATCAAGCCATGCTGTGGCAGGCATCCCACATATAAAGTAGAGGAAGATGGGCATGGATGTTAGCTCAGGGCCAGTCTTCCTCAGCAAAAAGAGGAAGATTGGCAGCAGATGTTAGCTCAGGGCTAATCTTCCTCAAAAAAGCAAAAAGGAAAAGAAATGACAGCACAGTATGAGAGGTGGAAAATAGAAGCATAAATGAGGGGCAGTGGCAGTGCCGAAGAAAAGAGTGCTTACTAGTCTGTCTGAATCAGGGAGGGCTTCCTGCAGGAAGAGAAGTATGATCTGGGTGTTTTGAAAGATGAATCTGAATTTTTCCAGATAGATAAGGGGTAAAAGGTATTACAGACCTAGGAAACATAAGCATAAAAGCATATATTAAATTCTGCTGACATTTATTTAGTGTCTATTATATTGGTACTGTATTCAGCTCTGGTTTTCAAAAGTTGAAGTCACAGCAACAAAAAGCTAGTAAGTATATTAAAGAGAATACAACAAATAATTTTTGGTTAAAAATTTTGATTGTATAAGGCAACTATTTTAATTGAAGCTTTATTATGAAAAGTGATTCTAGGGAACAAATCACAAAGTTATAATAAAAGGTCTTACAGATTTGGTAAATATAGTACTATGAGGCAATATTGAGGAAAACAAATGTAGTTAAGGGTTGGAGGTAAATAAATTAATCATTAATTGAGCCTCAGGAGAACAGTTGAAAGTAATGATTTTCCACTCTGGCTTCACCTTAGGAATTAGGATTAGAATCACCTTAGGAAATGGCTTTGAAGAGTACTGACCCAGGGAAGCACCTGCAGAGACTGAGAGAGAACTGGTCGAGGAGCTGGGGAACTGGATTTCTTCTTTAACGCTGAACAGGGATCTAGAGCCTCTTGGTTTAAAGAAATTAAAATTGTGAGGGCGCATTTTAACTTATGCATCATTTCTAAAATTAGACTGGAGATTTTGTGTTATTTTAGTTGCTGTTGTATCATTATTTTTCATGATTCATTCTCCACTTTTTTTTCCAGTATCTTTTATATATAAAATATTATTATGAATACAAAGAGAAATAAAATATCTGCTCTCAAGAGGCTCATAGCTTAGAGGGGGAGATAAGGCAACACAAATGAGCATCATATAGGCATTGTATCTTGATACAAAGGAAAGAGGAAGGAGAGACACTTCCTGGTGGCGTAAATGAATTGATTTTATGGCCAAAGGGCTGTTTATTTCTGTTGTAAACAAAATGTGGCCTGTATCTTTCTAACCTTTCTCTAGTGGTGATATCATATTTTATCTGAGCCTTTGAAACTTCTCTAATAACAGGGATTATTTGCTTAACTCTTTCAACATTTAGATGTTAAAGAAGTGTGTTTTTTAATACTGTGCTGCCTTTTATTTCTGTTTGAATACTACTGCAAACAACTTCTGTTTGTCCAGATTTACAGTCAGGCTAATGAAATCCTGTGTTCAGTGGTTGGCTTAGGAGCTAGGCAGGCGGGCGTCTTTCTGAAAATATGACAGCCACGAATGCTTATAATCCATAAAACATGAGAAATTCAATACTCCATGTGTGTTTTCCTCATTCTTGGTTCAGATGAGTGATCAGAAAAGCTGCACTTTTTCATAGGGCTTTTAAAGTGGTGTTGGAAGCAGGTCTTTAAACCCACTATCAGAGCAGAGGAAGGTGTGTCATAGCTACTGGTGTTGACCTTGTTACTATGGAAACACCTTTTTAGTGACTGTATTATAAAAATAAAACACAAAATTCAATTTCCTTTTCTATACCTCATAAGGCTATAAATTCTGCTTTTTGATATGATTTCAAATATCTCACAGTCCAATGGCTTTCATTTCTTTTTGGAAATAATGTTCAGTTTTATTGTATTTTCTAACCTTTTGCTTTCTAAAAACTGAGGTGGCAAGGCAATTTAATTGCTTCCCAGAAAGTGTGCTAGTATCAAAATACAGTAACACAGGTCTCTCATTTCTTTTCCAAACTACAATCAGAAGCATTATCACTGTGAAAACCTTCATTCTGTGCCTTATCAGTATTCAATTCTTTACATTCAGGATGGAAATGATAGCATGCAGTCCAAATTGACGACTGTGTTCTCTTCATATAACATCTCTTTTATGGCATTTTTAATCAATAGTGTGGTGTTCAAAACATAATTCTGAAAAGTGTACCTTTACTTTCAACAGGTATTTATGCATATAAAACGTGCCTTCCCCAACGATCTCAACACCTATTAGTTTCTTTGCCCTTTATCCAGTCTAACCCTGAAATTCTACAATTTAATGCCATACAAAAAGAGAAACTAGAGGGAATTAAAGAAAGGATAAGGAAAAAATGGGCAAAGACAGAGGAATACTGCATATTTGAAAAAGGAAACGATTAGTTGTGTCATACAGTGGCCCCTGATTTTTTTGATGATGTATAAATTATTGCCCTTTTTGTTGCAAATGACAACAACCATAGAACCCCAACTGGTTGAAGCAAAAGAGAATATATTGACTCACATAAGTTCAAGGGTATTTCTGTTATTAGATTTAGTTAGATTTAGGAGGTCAATCAATGAAATCAGACGTAGTTTCTCTTTTTTCATCTTGGCTTTGCTTCCTGTTTTGGCTCTAGTTTCTGAAAGGTTTACCCCTCATTGCGACAAGATGGAAACAACAGTCTTAGCCTATATCCACTCAAGTCCAAGTCCATAAAAAGAAAAAGAGCTTTTTCTTTTAGGTTACCTCTAACCTCACTTCCAGTATTCGTTCTGATTAACTCTAATGAGGACCCATGCCAATCCCAAACCCTGTTGTCATGGCCTGTGTGGAGTTGCTTATATTTAGGTTACATCCCTCCCTTGATGCTAAGGTTAGGGTCAGCCCATCTAAAAGCATGTGAACTGAGAGTAGGGGAGAGGGTGGTCCCAAAGGAAATGAAGGCAATGATGCCTGGAGAAGAGAGATTAGCCATTGCATGGTGCAAACTACAGATGTCCAATTCAGGTGAAATGAGGTGACTGGTACCCTTCAGGAGCTTCAATCAAATGATATGGGTGGAAGCCAAGTTAGAATTAAGATGTAAGTGAAGGATAGGGAAGTGAATTTGGCAAATCTCCCCCTCTTTTTGTTTTTTAAGAGCATCACTGAATGAAAATAACATGACAAAACAGTGGGTTGAGGCAGTCAGAACCCTAAAAAATACCTTTTTTACCATGGGAGATATTGAACATGTTATAGACCAAGCCAAAAGATGGAGCTCAAGTCCCCTAAGAGATCCTGAAAAGTTGGAATTGCTAATATAGAGTAATCCTTGGAGAGGAACTGGGATACTTCTCCCTCTTGAAACAATAAGATAAGACTATGGAGAGTGAACTATGGACAGATTCTGAAGACCAGTGAAGGGAATTTGAGTGTTCATGCCTAATAGCCTCTATTTTTTCAGAGACGAGATTACTATCTGAGAGTGTGGTAGACAAGGGTATGTTCAGGACCTGAATCCTTTACTTGGTTAAATTTGGAACTTTCACCATAGGAAGTGAGAAGGGATCTACACATAGAAATAAAACAATCATGCTATATGTCAGACTATCTTTATTGATCTTTTATGTGTTTTCTTGTATTTTATGTCTTTCCCACCATATTGTAAGCTCCAGGAGAACAGGGATCACATTTGCTTTTTCACACTGTATACCCATTACTCAGCACAGTGCCTAACACAGAATTAGAATTCAACAAAGAACTGTTGAATGATCAGTTGAATAAGTGAGTGAATCCATGTGCCTTCTGGTTTTAGTTGATTCACCTTAGAGATCAACTGACCCAAATTTTGAAGTAATAAGACAATAAAAATCATCTTGAGACAATAAAAATTTTACGTAAAAACATTTCTCGTCAGAGAAAATTTTCCTAAGGTTGCTTCCATGCTAGCAAAATTGCTAACTCATTTGCCAAAATAGCATTTGACTCCAAGTTCTGCAGCCCTATCAGAGTTAATGGTAAGTCTTAGCTGACCAGTTGCCTACATGAAGCAATAGAGAGAACCATCATTTGACTTGAGTCTACGTGAAAACAGGAAAAACAGCTGCAAGACAATATATTCTCAGAAAGGATTAGTCCAGTCGCTGTGTTAGTGGAGCTGGAGGAACAGCCTAGGCTGCCCAGGGTTAGGAACTCATTCCACTCATTATCCATTATGTTCGTAAATGGCTGCCTCAGTAAGCTTTGCCACTTGTCTGTTATCTCCAAGTAGAAGCCAAACTGGTCTCTGGTGTAGATTCACAACCTGAGAGCAAAATAGAGTAGCCTGTTCTTTCAGCCAACAGGCATTTATTAAATGTCTTGCTGGTGCCAGTAAATCTTCTAGATATGGGGGCTACAAAGACGAAGAAAGCACAGTCCCTGACCTCAGATGTCTACACTTTGTAGATGGGGAAAATAGACATTTAAAGACAATCTCCACATAATATTTAACAGAATTATGGGAAAGTGCCATGGAAACAGAGGAGAGGCCCTTTACCCAACCTGGGCAGGCAAGAAATATTTTAAGATAAGACAATATCTCATCTGCTGCTTGGAAAAATGTACTAACATTAATTGGGTCAAAAAGGAAGGGAGGAGAGGTCGGAAGCTTTGGTTAGCAGAAGTGTGTGAGGCCCAGAGGTGTGATGCATATAATGGTAGAAGCAGTTCAGGGTTCTAACATTAGGAGGGCCCAGGACAGGAGGGTCACCACCGTTGGTTAGGGGAACTATCAAATAAAAATAAAGGTGCTTTCTCTGAGAATTTTCTCATAAACTCTATCTTACTTTTATGTTGCTCCTCAAATATATGTTTTATCACAGTTCTAACAACAGTCATGTCTCCATATAATCCTTTTTGAAAAACTGCTGAAGATGCTGCCTACCTAATCCACTGACCCCCACTCTCCCATCACCACCACCTATACAGCTTCTGTGTTTAGGAAGTAATTAGAGTTTTGTTTATTCTGAGCTGGAAGTTTGGCTAAAGGGTACAAAGGAATGATCGATCGTAGAGAGGTTGGCAGAGACCACCATGAGAGGAAAGCTTCGTGTGTAGTGCTGAGAAACTTGGATTTGGTCTTTAGTTGATGGGGCACTGAAAGTTCTTCAGCAGAAGAGGAACCAGAGCAAGTCTCCATTTCAATTGGACTGCTCTCACAGCAGAGGTGAGGTGAGGCTAGATTGGGGGTATGAAGACCTGGAAGGAGGCTATCTATAGCAAGCATCCAGGCTAAAGACAACTGCAACAGTATGAAGGCAAGGCTGGTAGAATCAAGAGGAAAAAAAGACGAGAGTGATGCCAAGGTTTCCAGCTTGGTCAAGCAGGCTGGTGTATGGTCCAGAACTCACCACCAAAAGGAGGAAATGGAAGAGTGTGTTCAGTCAATAGCATTTACTAAACACTTACTGGGTCAGTCACTTTTCTGGTACTGGGTCTGTGAAGATATAGCACAATCCCTTTCTGCAGGTCTCTTAAAATTTACTGAGGGCAAGGTCGGGTGGATAAACACATAAAAGATAACCTTAATAGATTAATAGAATTATGAGAAGGGTGCTACGGAAACACAGAGAAAGGACCCCAGCTTCTTTTAAGTTGTTACCCAGGATAGGAGAGGAAGCAGATTTGGGAAAAACGTAAGTTTTTACTATTTTAATATCTTGATTTTGAGTAACTTCCTTGGCATGGGGAGAGAGGGTAAAGAAGGAGGAGAAGTCACCCAGAGTTTTGGAAATGCAAGTCTGGAGTTTAGGGAGGGTCTGGTATGGACAAGATTGCACAGGGACAGCATGTAACGTGATGAGAGGTGAAACCCAAGGAGAACACCAGTGGAAAATAATTATCTGGAGCTCATATATGAAACTACATTTATTTTAATATAAACACATTATATTTTAATTTAATTTTGTTTTGTGAAAAACACAGTAGAGAACCAAAGCAACACCCATGGTTCTAACAAGTTTTTGTTGTATTAAAAAGTGGAATCCTGCCCCCTCCCCTCCACTCCCTGCCCTTTCAATCCCAACCCGCAAAAACAGTTAACACCCATTTTTAAAGAGTTGACAGAGGAATTGGAGTTAATAGTGGGGAAAAATAAGTAGGTGACAGAATAAGGATCAAAGGAGTTTGTTGCGCAAATGGCAAAAAGGAAATATTTGTGCTGTTTATGGTGCCAAACCATGCAAGGTTTTTATATGATTCATATGAAAAATCAAAATTACATTTTGGCCCAAAAATATCAACACAAAGTTTTATGTAAATTTTAACTCAAAGTCAACTCTGTTTAAAATTTGTGTTTAAAGAAAAAATTGCCAGTTTGATGTTTAGAGTGATTCCCAAGAAGAATTTTCTTTAACAGCTTTGTCTGTTCACATAAGACACGATTGTCTGCAGAAGAGAATCGGAAGTGAGCTGGGAGTGAGGAAGTGGCAGAGAGCCGTCAGCTGAGGCCGAGCTGAGGAAGTGGGCAGATCTGCCTATGTCTTTAATAGCTTGTGGCGTGACAGGAAACGTGGAGCCTTTGTGTGCCAGCCAGAGCACTTCACTCTCAGACGTGTCTGGGTGAAGAGGTGAATATGTAAAGCTCTCCTAACAGAAACGCAGGCTCTGCCGAGATTGTATGATTTGGAAGGTACCCGTATTTAGCCAAAAGGAGTTTGGACAGGTGCCACAGAGAAGTGTGCTGTTTTTTGGTCCTCCTGATCAGAAGTCTGATGTTCTGGGGATCAGAAGCAATTGCCCTGAAGCTTGTTTTCATGTCTGTGAAGGATGGAGATGTGTTCAGTAGGACTGTTTCCTAGGGCTTATTAACTGCTCAGCTGTTGTGAAGCTAAGGCAGAGTGTATCTTTCAAAATAGGATGAAACGCCTGAATCCAAGAATCCAAACTGAGATGACTTTGCAAAATGAATTTAACGCCCCAAAACCTCCCCACTCCCACCCCTTACACACAAAGGTTTCTAGAAAGTATATAACCTAAGCATCTGTCTGAATTTTTCAGAGGAAAGGAAGCAATCATTCTTTTAAAAGTATTTGTCATCCCAAGACTGCAAACTGCTGTAAGCCAGTCTCTGTTTTTGTTAGCATTAAAATATATTAAAACACTTGAAGCATTCGTTGCTCCTTAAATGAGCTGAACCTTATAGTAAACATCCATTATGTGGCCATAATGGCAAAGCTTCAATCTGTTCAAAGCTTTGTAAGACATTTTAAATGATCCTACTTCTTCCCAGTACTGCCTTCATTTGGATTTATTTTTGCTCAAAAGAATACATTCACATATTTTTCAAAATCAAGCATTACAAATAACTTTTAAGAAAATAGAGCAGCCTCCCACCAAATCCTTCCCTATTTCACTGTCTCTTTTGGCATTTACATCTTTCCTTCCAGGTAATTTGGAATTATAACTGCTATTTTTGGTATCTCACTGTTGCCTTATTATGTGCTAGATGAGGATTTAGCTCTCTCAAATTTTCTTACCTCTACTATGTGGTAATACATGGAGATATAACACAACTTCCAAAATTAACTAGTTATATTTCTCTTCTTGTACATTTTTTTCTAGAATTAATGCTTGCTTTCAGTTTGTTTTTAACCATATTTAGCTGGATGTTCAGTTTAGGTTTTTTTTAAGACTTTTTTTTAGAGCAGTTTTAGGTTCTCAGCAAAGTTGAGAGGAAGGTACAGAGATTTCCTGTATACCCCCTACCCACACACACACATAGCCTCCCCCATTATCAACATTCTCCACCAGGGTGGTAACACTAGTTACAGTGATGAACCTGGATTAGTACATCACAATCACCCAAAGTCCACAGTTTACATCAGAGATCACTCTTGGTGTGGTACATTCTGTGGGTTTAGACAGATGTGTGATGCCATATATCCATCATTATATTAGCATTCAGAGTATTCTCACTGCCCTAGAAATTCTCTGTGCTCTGCCTGTTCATCCCTCTCCCCCACCCCCAACCCCTGACAACCACTGATCTTTCTACTGTCTCCAAGTGTTGCCTTTTCCAGAATGAAATATAGTTGGAATCATACAAGATGAAGCCTTTCAGATTGGCTTCATGCACTTAATAATATATGTTTAAGTTTCCTCCATGTCTTTTCATGGCTTGATAGCTCATTTCTTTTTAGCACTGAATAGCATTCCATCGTCAAGATGTATCAGTTGTCTTCATCCATTTGCCTACTGAAGAACATCTCGGTTGCCTCCACATTTGGGCAATTGCGAATAAAGCTGCTGTAAACATCTATGTGTACGTTTTCAGATCCTTTGGGTAAATACCAAGGATTATGGTCACTGCATCATATACTAGGAGTATGTTTAGTTTTGCAAGAAACTGCCAAACTCTCTTCCAAAATGACTGTACCATTTGGCATTTCCACCAGCAATGAATGAAAGTTCCTGTTGCTCCACATCCTTGTCAGCATTTGGTGTTGTCAGTGTTCTGGATTTCGGCCATTTGAATAGCTGTGTAGTGGTATCTCATCGTTGTTTTAATTTGCATTTACCTGATAGCATATGATGTGGAGTGTCTTTTCATAAGCTTGCTCCTTTCAGTATATCTTCTTTGAGGAGATGTCTGTTAGGTTTCAATGGGTCTTTGGCCCGTTTTTTTAATTGAGTTGTTTGTGTTGAATTTTAAGTGTTCTTTGTGTACTTTAGATAAAAGTCCTTCATGAATTGTGTCTTTTGCAAATATTTTCTCCTAGTTTAGCTTTTGATTTTGATCATTTTCTTTATTCTTTTTCCAAATGCTCAAACATATAAGGTAATTTATCAATTTTATTATTTTTCCTGGACAACTCCCTCCCAGAACATTCTGTATTCTTGTTCATTTCTAGATGGATTGATGTCTCAGTTTGCTGTCCCACTGTTATTCCAGGACTTCCTTTACCTCATTTTTGTGTTAGATACGTTGTATCCAGCATTGTGATCTTTATTTTTCTCTATTTTCTCTTTTTGCTGGAGCATCCTGAGTAGCTTTGTGGTGTCTCTGAGTCCTGCACACACAGGGGTTTAGCAAAATGAAATCAGCTCCTTCACATCATTAGCTTCTTCTGTGTGGTGGTAACTTCTCCATTCTCAGCAGTTACCATGTAGGCGTCTGCTTTCCTTTTCCCAAAATGTCATCTCCCCTGGTGTCTCTTCTCCCACTATCCCCTCCCTCATGGATTAATCTCCCTTTTAAATTCATTTAGTAGCATTCTTGTGAGGTCTGAGGAGAGAAAGAAGAAAAGTTTATGTGTTCCATCCACCATATTTAATTGGATGTCCAAGTTTAACTTTCAATTATTAATTTGCCTGAGGATTGAAGTACAAATTCAAACATTCTATTTAAAATATATTTTCCTCAGAGAGATTATTTCATTGTTTGTGGGGTTTGCACTATGCCTTGAAGGAAAGCAGACCTCGTGTACTGGAGGAAGATGATTAGAAAATTCTCTAAAAATTTATCTGATTACTAGCTTATCTGGTCCCCTTGTTTACCTCTTAGTTTACAGCCAGTTTTACTTTCTACTTGATCAAGAATTTAGGAAAGAAAAGGAAGAACAAACACTATCTCTATTAGCACTTAATTGAAAGCTTTGGGAAGAGATATGGGTGAAAAACAATGACTAGAATAAGATTTTATCTTGTTTTGCTAGATATTTCTTTATTTAGCACCCGCAATTGGGAATCGTATACTGCTGCCTGTTATTCATGCATTCAGTGAAAGTTACCATGTCTTCACTTTGGTAAAAATCATGACAGATTAATTTTCCATTGCTTCCAAAGACCGTTCAACACCTACACACACCTTAAGATTTTACAAGATGTGCAAGGCCATTTCACCTTATTAAAACAAAATTCAGGACCCCCAAATAATTCCTGAAAGTGAAAGTCTCAGTTTCCTGATCAAGTAGGGTAGTCTCTGTCTCTCTATAAGAAGGTAGTGCTAAGTGATCAAGAAATAAATGTCACTGCACTTATATTTTATCAATGTCAATGGTGAAATATAAATATATGCCTTCATAATATTTCCCTGTGGTGAAATGCAAAAGGAAGAAATTTTATCTTTTCCACACTGACAGAATAAAACTCTTTCTATAAGCAGAAAATTATATAACAAAAAAGTAATAAGAATCACTCAATTTGTGTATGTGTGTGTGTGTAGACAGAAGCTTAAAAATGTAAAAGGTTAATTTTATACTTTATTTTCCTTCAAGTGATTAGTCTCAGATGTTATCCTGTGATTAAATAATCAGGCAATTTGCTTCTCTATCCATTTTAGATGTCAAATATCTTAAGGTTTAATGAGTGTCCTCTTTTGCTCAAATGTTTAATTATCTTCCATTGGTGGTAGTCTCCACACCAGTGTAGCAAAATTTATTATATCGCCACAGAGCTACAGCTCAGCGGGGGAGACTGATGGCTGGCCTAAGATATAATCCCTGGAGGGAGGTGAGCAGCTCCAAATCCCCGGAGATTGTCTAAAATGGCTTTAAAATTCACCTGGAAGTTGCACCAATTTGGCAGACCCAGTTGTGCAGAAAATTGTATGGGATATGGTGTATGGGATAGAATATCGAATGTTTACTGTGAATATCCAAAACGTGAACGAAGCATTTCATCTTTTTCATTATCATCCAAATGGCTGCCCTTTCGGTTGCATGTATATTATTACGATTAATCATCCATTTATTTTAAATAAGATAGCTTGCCTTCCCCAAGGTCTCTTCATTCTCTACAAGAATATGAATACCATGATGAAGATTGCATTTCATGTATGTGCAGGTCCTTACATCCAAACTAAGACGTGTATCATTACTTTAATGATAAAATAAGGAACGAAAGAAAGCGTGGAAGGTGGTTTCATTCAACATTGATTGTCCACTATATACCACTCTCTTTCATTCATTATGTCATTTAACCTTTAAGTCAGATATGTAAAATTCAATTATTAACATTGTCTGTGTTCTATAGCAGAGAAAACTGAGACCAGTGTCGTTGAGTAATGTGCCCAAAGTCACTCTGGGCACAGTATAGTATATCATAAAGTTAAGATTTAAATCAAGGTCTGTCTGGCCCCAAAACCTGTATTGTTTCCCAATGCCACTTGCTGTATTCCATATGGTTTTCCTTAGTCAAGAGCAAGTTTGTCCTTCACAATGGAAGTGAAGTTCATTATTGTTCTAGTTGTCTTTTTTTTTTTTTTAAAGATTTTATTTTTTCCTTTTTCTCCCCAAAGCCCCCCGGTACATAGTTGTGTATTCTTCGTTGTGGGTTCTTCTAGTTGTGGCATGTGGGACGCTGCCTCAGCGTGGTCCGATGAGCAGTGCCATGTCCGCGCCCAGGATTCTAACCAACGAAACACTGGGCCGCCTGCAGCGGAGCGCGCGAACTTAACCACTCGGCCACGGGGCCAGCCCCTGTTCTAGTTGTCTTTTTATCGATAATATTAACCACGGTTTGATCTGTAGCCAGCAAATAATCACATTAAATGAAAGAAGCAGGTAGGAGCCAAAGGAGGGTACAGAGCTGTTCCATTCATTAGCAAGTAGCATGAACACTTGCTGAAGAGATGCTGTTGACTACAGAGGACTAATTTCAGAACTATTGGCTTCCTTTGCAAACTCTAGACACACATCAATAAGTGAGGTTTGTTTCAGTTCCTCAGGGAAATTAATTTCGAAAGTGGCAACAGAAGAATCTAAAACAAGAAGAAATTGGAGAGTAGTTCTTATTTTGGGGTTTCTTCAGAAGAAAACTGACCTCACTTTATGCAAAAGAAATACTGCTAAAGAGTTGTATGTTAATTAATATGTTTGAATTTGAATAATCATTTGAAAGCTATTCCCTGTTTACAAGTAACTTATTATAAATTACGCTTTAAAATTAAAAAAGGAAAAAGCTCATCCTATATTAATCATTTTGTAATAACAAATGAAGTTTTTAGTTGATTGACATTTTGCAATATTTCAATATCACCATTAGGTACTATGTTTTTCCAGTCTTTATTCATAATGACAATTTTGATTTGTTTCTCCAAGTTTGTTGTTTTTTGCTTTTATTTCAAATTCTCTAATAGCCGTGATTTGTTATAAGTTAATAAAGTATTCTTGTTACTTATTGTTATACTCAACTCCTCCATTCTTCTCCTTGCCTCTCAGAAAGTTCAAGTGGTAGATAGTAGCTGAAACTTATGACATAAACTACACCACAAGAAAAATTAAACCTTTTTAAGTAATTTCTTTAACTCTTTTAGACCATTAGAAGATAATTACATTTTCTGAAACAAAAATTACCTACACGACTTCATGCAGATCTGTGTTATCCAATACAGTAGCAACTAGCCACGTGAGACTATTCATATTAGATAAAATTAAATAAAATTAAAAATTAATTCCCCAGTTGCACTAGCCATAATTGTAAATGCTCAATAGTCTTGTGCGTCTTAGTGCTAACCATATTGGCCAGCATGGAGATAGAACATTTCCACCTGCACAGAAAGCACTATTGTATAGGGCTGTTCTACATTATGATATAGAATATAAACCAAAATATTTCTTTCTTTTGTCTTTTTCTCTGCGGCATCCCTAGTGATTATCACAGTGACTGCCACATCACTAGTGCTCAGCAAATATTTGTTGAAAATTGAATGAATTGAATAAGTGACTGGAAAGCAGGAGGAATGTAGTTTCAGTTATAGAATATTTATGGAAAATCACGGTTAAAAATTAAGTTCAGATCCGAAAAGATTTTATGTAGAAAATATTGTATAATTATATAAAGTTCAGGGAGCAGTAAATTCGGCTAGGTCTTTTTGAAATAATTTTCTATATTTCGTTCCACTCTTTATCAACAATAGGCTATCATATTTAAAAGTCGATTTATTTCTCTTTCCCAGAGGTAACTATTATTCTTAAGTTGGATTCATTTCTCTTTCTTAGAGGAAATTATTATCTTTAAGTTGGTTTGAATCATTCCTGTTCTTTCTTTTATACTTATGCTGTGCATTTATATATTGACAAAATATGTAGTATGGATTAGTATGTTTGTAAAATATACATAAATAATTACTATGGTAGAAAAATGTACATTCCCTTCTATAACTCACTATTTTCCTCTATATACTGTATTCTATACGTTTCCATTTTGATACACTTCGCACTGAATGACTCTTTTTAATTGCTCTATAGCACACAATCTTATGGTGGTGCCATATTTTAGTTATGGATTTATTTATCAATTCTATTGCTGGACATTGAGCTTGTTTCCAAAGTTTGGCTAATATGAACAATGCAGCAGTAAACATCCTTATCCAGATCCCCGTGTGCACATGTGCCCTACAGACCTAGAAATGTAATTGTTTGCTTACAAGCTTTGAGTACCTTCCACTTTACTAGATGCTCCCCAATTCTTCTCCAGAGTGTTTGACAGTTTACAGTTCCCTCCATAATAATTGCAAGTTGTTCTTTCCCAGCAATTTATCAACTTTTCAATTATTGAATTAGATGTAAAATGCTCTTTTTTGTGGATTTCACTTGAGTTTCTCTAATTATTAAGGAAGCAAGCAACTTGTAGCATATTTATTGGCCATTTTTATTTCCTTTTCTATCAATTAACTGTTGTCTACTGCTCACTGGAATATCATTGTCTAATTGATTTGCAGGAGCTTGTACTATACACTGAATAGTCACCCTTTCTTTGTTATATGCATAACAAATCTCATCTCTCGGTTTTTAGCTTTTCTTTATTTTTTAACTTTGTATATGAATTACTTTATCATATAGACATTTTATCTTATCTGCCACTAGTTACATCAGATTTATCAATCTTTACCTTTATGATTTTAGCTTTTATGGGTTTTTTTAAAAAGTCTTTCTTCCCTCAATATCATATTTTATGTATTTATTTATTTATTTATTTGGGAGGAAGACTGGCCCTGAGCTAACGTCTGTGCCCATCCTCCTCTATTTAATACGTGGGACGCCTGCCATGGCATGGCTTGATAGGCAGTGCATAGTTCTGCACCCGGGATCCAAACCAGTGAATCCTGGGCCGCCAAAGTGCAGCGCATGAACTTAACCGCTATGCCACCGTGCTGGCCCCCAATATTTTATCTTTTGAATTTAAATATTAATTTGGAGAGAATTGACATCTGTATGATATTGAGTCTTCTCATTCATCCATATGGTTATGGTTTATCTCTCCATTTATTTGTGACTTTCAATAAAATTATATAATGCCATTAAGATTATGCATATCTTTAAACGTACTTAGTGTTTTTGTTGTCACTGTCATTTAAAAGACTTTTTAATTGGTTGTTATTTGTGTCCATCAACTCTATTGATTTTTGTGTATGTAGCTTGTATCCAGTAACATTTCTGAATACTCTTATTAATTCCAATAGCTTGTCAGTAGATGCCCCTGAATTTTCTGGGTACATATATTGTGTACAAATATTTTATCACTTTCCAATGATTACATGTCTTATTGCTTCTTATTTTCTTGTATCAGCTAGGAATTCCAGTAATACATTCTGAAAGCAGTGAGAGTGAACATCGTTATCTGGTTTCTGCCTTTAATTGTAATATTTCTAACTTTTCACTTCTAAATATGTCATTTGCTATTGGTTTTGGTAGATATTCTTTATCAGGTTAAGGAAGTTCTATTTTATTAATAGCTTACTTAGTGTGCTTATCAAATTGAATACTTTTCTATGTATTTTGAAATAGTCATAAGCTATTTTTCTCCATTAATCTGTTAATGTGATGAATTACTTTAATAGATTTTTCTATTATTGAACTTCCTTGCATTCATTGTAAAAACTCTTCTTGATTTTTTCTTATACACTGCTTGATTGCATTCGATAATATTTCAGTTTCTATTTGAGCATCTATAGTCTAAAGTCAGAGCGGTCTATAACTCCATTTTCTCATCCACATTGGGTATCATGGTTTCAGCAACCTTATATAATAGACCGAGGAACTTGCTCTTTCTTTTCTGTGGAATTGGTTGTTTCTGGAGCTCAATCCCAGGCTATTGTATAAAAGATTGGAAAACCATATTCACTGTCTCTTTCCTTCTCCTTATCTAGATTTGGAAATACACTTTTTCCTTTCTGTAGCATGTTTTTTGGTACTTTCCATCTTATAAAATCAGCATCATTAAGATGAACACAGAAAATCCAAAATTATCTCTAGGTGCATTTCACACTCCATCTCATCTAGGAATATATTCAAGGAACCATATGAATCAGGAAAAATTTCATAAATTTAAATAGAATAAATAAGATGAAAATCAAATTCCTCCTACGTTTTCATTACTAATATAAGAGTTAAAAAGTAGGACACCACCATCATCTGTACTGGAGGGAAAGATGAGTATTATTGACATGCAAATACCCTAACAGGGAAGGTAGATCATTTCAAACATATTAGAAAGAGAAAGATCTTTAAGCTTCTACGGTTGTCAGTGCTGCCTTTTCTAAATGATTTTTTGTTTAAGGATCATGGACAAAGTTGGCATTTTTCCATGTTGACTTTGGGACTTGACAGGTATGCTGCAGCTGGTGGTGTTCGCTGCAATGAGTGGAGTGGAGGCAGCAGGTGGCAGCAGCTCCCACTCAAAAAGCTGTGGGACTCGGAGCAAGCTGTCCCTGCCGGAGGCCTCCCTCGTAGGCCAGCTAGTACCCTCTTTGTCTGTATAACTGCTCATTTCAAATACGGAAAGAAATGATACAACACATAAATCCCACTAACTTTCACAAAACAAATGGTATTTTTTTATGTCTGCTTTACGTCGAGAATGAATAACAGACACAAAATAGATGGCTTTACACTTAGTGCCTTTGTGCTTTCTAGACTCTTCTCCCCCATCCCCTTCATCTATCTTCATGCATTCTTTTGGGTCTCACTCAGGCCTTTCCTCTTCAGGGAAGCTGGCCATACTTTCAGATTTTTTGCTACCTTTTATTAAATGATAGTGGATAATAACAATATTAATATATAAGCTAATACTAATGACCATTTATTGAACACTTACTATATGCTAGGCTCTCTTCTAGAAGTTTTACATATTTTATCTCATTTAATTCACACAATAACTCAATGAATTAGGTACTATTATTATTATCCCCGTTTTATAGATATCAAAAGTGAAGCACAGAAAGGTTAAGTAACCTGCCTAAGATCACACAGCTAACAAGTGGACAGGGCCAGAAGACCAACACAGGCTGTCTGACCTTGGAGCCTTTGCTCTTCACCATTACTCAAGGATCCATTAATCAGGGAGACCAATCCTTGCCAATAAACAGGTTGGCAAGTGTTTTAATTCCACTAAGAAATAGATTTCTTCAAGCTATTTCAAGTGTGTATATTTCCAAAACCTCTTTGAGAAGTATATCCACAACTGGGAATTTGAGGCCACTGATGGAAGAGATATTGGGATGGACAGACCAAGGAGAGAAATCTCAACTTCTTCACTTACTATGTGTGGAAGCTTGACAAGTTCTGTCACCACCCAGAGCTTAACCTTTCTAATGTATTAAATAGTGATAATAGTACTTAAGTGTTACTGTGAAGCTTGAGATAACATAGGATAGTTGCCAGAGCATAGTTAAATGCATCCTCAATTAATATTAGTCCATGTCCATATTCCTCAATAAACTGTGGTGCCAACTAAGCATTTCCTTTGGGTGTGATGAGCCTGGGAGAATGAGTTAGAGGGGAATAAGGGCAGCGTTGATTAACTGAGGAAGAACGTAGCATTATTAATTTTTGTATCTCCCTCAATGAGTATCTCAAATGAAGAGTGCATAAAAATGTTTGTTGTTAAATTGATGAGTAAAGAAAGTCACAAAATTAAGTAGTCAGTGGAAATGCATTTTAGAAGACTAGGGTTAACAGGTAACGTTAATATTCCTGGGAAATTTATTTACAATCAGTGGGGGCCTCTTATTAATTTCTCTCTTAAAGATATTCAGGTTGTATTGTGTCATCATTTCTTGTTCTCTGATATGCTTATGCTTGCATTTCTTTAATCATTGATCAAATTAACTAATGTCTCTTCTAGACCAAAAACAGAAGATGCCTGGGTATTCGCAAAGCCCAATGCCATCCAGGCCGTCGGTGTTATGTCGTTTGGTGAGTGTATATAGTTTCAAAGGCCCTTTCTCAATATGGAGGCTTCTGAGCAATGAAAAAGCACTGTTTCATGTTTGTGTCTGGAGAGCAGATGTCCTAAGTTTTAGACTTCCTATTAGCGGCACATGATCTAGTTTATGCCAACATAAAATGAGGCTCAAACTTCTCTCACTCATCACTAAAATTTGCTTCAATTTGGACAAGTCTCTTTCTCATGCATAAAACTCATTTAAGTCATTTTTTTTTTTATCTTGAAAATCTAGCAAGTGTTATGGCCTTCTTCAAACCTTGCACACAAAGTATTACAAATTGGCCAGACATCTGAAACTACTCTGCCACATCCCAGATTAGAAAGGAAGCCACAGACTGAAAATGTGGTGTTGTTGAGATTTCCCTTAAGATTGGAAAGGCCACTAGGAAATGGAAAATGGGAGAGAAAGTTGGATAGACCTGGTCTGTATCAAGAGTGACATGAAGAGACCACATAAGCCTAACGTGAATGAAATTTCTCATTCCTGGAGCTGTTAGAAAGATTATTTTCTGACATAGCTAGTAAATTAGTATATTTGAACTTCGGTTCATTAGCATTCCAAAGTAGCATATATCTCTGAATTTTCAGAAGTAAAAAGAGAACCGTGGTGCTTACTTTAATAATGCTTTTTTTTTTTTTTTTGTATTGCAGCGTTTATTTGCCACCATAACTGTTTCTTAGTTTATGGTTCTTTGGAAGAACCCACAGTAGCTAAGTGGTCCCGCATCATCCATGTGTCCACCTTGATTTCTGTATTCATCAGTATTCTCTTTGCTACGTGTGGATACTTGACATTTACTGGCTTCACCCAAGGTAAAATGAGAGATTCGGTCTTAACATATTTTGGATTTCACGTGGAGTGGTGCTATCACTTCTCATTTCGGGTACAGTTATACCCAATGTTCTGCTTCAAAGGATCACTATGTCTTCTACCCACTCTCTCCTCTACCTTCCTGCCTCTCTGCTATTTCTGTTTCCTAATTTTCTCCTTTTTAAACTGCTAAATGTCTTTCTGCACTCTATTCGCTCTCCTTTCGTGCTTTCACTTCAAAGCACGTGAGTTCTGGCTTCCTCCTCTACTACACCACTGCAACCTCACTTTCAAAGACACCAATATCTTCCTGCTCTTGAAAGCTAATAATCTTCTTGGTTCTGATTCTCATGGACCTCTCTGAATCACTGAAGAGTTCTAAACATTCTTTCTTTCCTCTCGTAGAGAAAAGAGCACTACCACACCATTATCCACTCTGTTAATATTTTTTTCTCGCTGTCATTCACCTTTGCTTTCTCCTACCTCCTCTCCCTCTTCTCTTCTGCCTACCCCCTATTAACTGGCTCGGACAAGTTACCTTTTTTTCTCTCAACAAATTCTCTGGAGATTTTCATTGTTTTAACTCTAGTCCAGATATTTCTTTTCCTTTCCAGCCTCTTGCCTGCAGGACATTTTTACTTAGTTGTCCCATTCTTACCTTAAACACAAAAATCATCTTTCCCACAAAACCAGAGCCCCTCCCACCCCTCCCCCCACTGCCCACACCCAGGTTACCTCCCTTTTCTTCTGTTCACCCAGGCGCAACTGAGTGGTCACCTCTTCTGCTTCCTTTGACCCTGACATTCCCACATCTATGTAGTAGGCTATTCAGGGTATCCTGACAGCCTGCTGAATGCTGTGATTCATGCATTTCACAGCTTTTGCAGGTCTATTATCTCACTTGACCTTCAAACAACCCTATGAAGGCAAGTGGAATAACTAGTTTTACCCCCTGCTTAAAACACAAAGAGGTGAACTAACTTGCCCAAGCTGCTGGTGACAAAGTAGAAAACAAGTCTCCTGACTTCCAGTCCAATTTTCTTTCCCTTTTACCTTGCTATCTACCCCATTTTGGTCAAATATGACTCATTGAAAGCTATCTCTTAGCCTCCAGCTCCTCTTACCTTAGTTTTCTGATGACGCTGAAAACTGGGTGGATGGTGGATGGTACATTGCGTGCTAGTGCATTGTTTCAAGTAGAGGTTACTGGTGACTGACTTATAGGCAAAGATTTCTCAAGAAATAAAGAAAGATGGCTTCAAAAAAGAGTGATTAACGTAATTCCTGTGCAGTCAAAAATAGAATACACGTGTGTGCCATTAGAGTACAGTAATGGAGTACCTTGAAAGTCTTGGTAAGAATTGTGTTTCAAAACATTTCTGCCACGTGTCACTATTGCCAAGACAAATGACCTGGAGGCTCTGGTCTGTACAAAACCTTGGTTTTTAAATGCCTTCTCTGTAAAAAAGACATAAACCCTTTTTCTTAGTCATACCTTACCGGTGGTATGACTCAGATATAATTAAATCTTTACATAACAAAGCTGACAGGTTGGTTTTGGTTTTTAGTTTTCGGGTTTTTTTCCTAGCCATAATTCCCTAAAATCCACTTAGACTCAATCTGGACTAAACTGACATTGTTGCTTCAGGCCATTTCACCTTAGGCAAATCTGGTCTTGTTTGTGCAAACTGCCTTCTTCTTTTCTTTTCCGTTTCCGTAGATAAATTCCAGCTTGTGAGGCAGTAAGAATTCTAGATTGTTCTTGATACTCCCTGGGACTTTTGAAAAGGTGCAGGCCCATTTTTCTAGTGGAGGTTAGTGAACAGGGAGCTTCAGTCCTTTTTTTCTCAGACTGCTGGAGCCTTTCCAGTCAACCTCAGGGCAGGTGTCTGCCACTACTGCTTTGTGGTTGAATCCTCTTCTGCCCAAAAGGGACACTAAAAAGTAATGTACATTTGTTCTAGTTGGTGGGAGGAGAGAAGAGTCACTTTACGTCTTGGGAAGCAGTAAGACATTTAGCTTTTTCATGAAAAAAGAGTACAGAAGTATTGTTTTGTTTTCTTTTTAAACAATGTAGTACTGTGTGGCTTTTATCTAATTTTTGATTCAGTCTAATTGAAAAATGTGACCAAGATTATAAAACGTAAGCATGTTATATTTAGGAAATAAACAGGCCCAAATATTCCTTGTTTCAGCATGGGAAATTCTTTTTTGCTAATATGACTTCTACGCCCTCTTTAGTCCCTGTATCTCTTCATAGGTATCTGAGAAAACACAGTCTGTAAATAAGAATTGGCTCAAGAGAGATATATATATATATATGGTCCATCATTTAGTTTGGAACTAATAAAATATAGTGGTCTTCCTGGGAAATAAGCATATTTTCATAGTTTTGAATCGGTGCATTTCCACTTGTGTTTGTTGGATGCCATGAAACATAATGCATGCTTGGGTTCCTTGCTGTGACCCTGTGTTTGTGACTGAACCCATAGTGTGGTGAGCAGGAAATTCAGCTCCCCACACGTACTGGTCTACTCTCCCTTCAGGATTGTCCTTGATCTAAGAACGGCAGTTCAAAAGGAAATTTGTTTATTTTAACAGAACTTTTTTAAAAAAAAAAAAATAATGAAGTCATTTACTTACCAGAAACAAAGACCAGAAGTAAGTTTATAAAACCAATGCACAAGAATTTAGGGAGTTGATTCTGTGTGAACACAAGACAATGGATAAAAGCATTTTTTAGAAGTTGGTACAAATTTAAGGAAAATCTGCCAAAAACAAACAATGAGAATAAGAGAAAAACTATTAATGATGAATTCATCTTAAAGTGGAACATGTACTAGTTTTACTATCAGTCAATAATTATGTAGTTACTGAGTGTAAAAACATATGTAGACATTCTATTCTATTAAATTAAATGAAGTTTCTGTAGCTTCACTTACATAATAAATATCCAATATCTCACTTATGACATATTTATCTTAGATATTCAGTATCTATTTTATGTTATTCTTTAGGAGACTTATTCGAAAATTATTGCAGAAATGATGACCTAGTAACATTTGGAAGGTTTTGCTATGGAGTCACTGTCATTTTGACGTACCCAATGGAGTGCTTTGTGACGAGAGAGGTAAGCACGATTCCTTTCCAACACTACCTGGATGATCTCCTTACTATATTTAATTTAGGCAGATTTGCAAATAACTCGATTCTACAGATTCCAAAGTGCATGACAAGTAATATAATTTACAAAATTTTCTTTTTCAACCAGTTTAAAGATAAATTTATATTCAAATGTTTACAAAATATTTTTTCAAAAGTTAGATTTGAAAATTCTGTTTGGTGGTTTAGTTTATATTAGCTTAAGTATAAATATTTGTACAACTGCATTCCAAAATGAATGCCAGCCTTTAATACGGCCAAAGTTTTCTTAAAAACATTCTTGCAAAGAAATTAAGTACTAAGGTTTAAAATGTGTTTTACAAAATTATCTTTTGCTAAGACGTTTTATAAGTCGACATGTATTAAAAACACCATAGAACAGATTCTGATTAGTTTTGTTATTTTTAAAAAACTAAAATGTTTTCCACGGGAAACCAAAATTTCATTTAAACCATTAGTTTTCTAGATATATGTTATTTGTATTAATATGTTTATTTATTTATATTTGTATACCATATGAATAATATAGGTGGTATATTATTCATATCTATATTTCATTTCTACATCAACACCAAGTATGTTACATAGTCCACTGGATTTGTGGAGGAAGATTAGGTGAAAGAGAACTAATTCTTTTTGTGTAAAATTGGACAAGGACTTGTCGGGAATCCCTTGTGCAGTCGGCTACAAGGCCACTGTACCAGTTAGCAGAAAAACATGATCCTGCTCACAGTGGTTCTTTCAGGAATCACACTGAAAAGTGCTTAGTCTTAGAATCTATTCCTAGAGGCTGTTTACACAGGGGCACCATCTGAATGGGTCTAATGTGTGAAGCAAAACACCTACAGTGCTTTGGGTATACTAACTGATCGGCAGGTTTCTTGAGGCAGACCAGTGCTTACCTTACGCCAATTATGGGCATAAGGAACTGTCCAGGGAAATGGAATAAGGAAATGCTCAGCACTGTGTATGGCCTTTACAATTAGCATTTGTCCTCACTTAGAAATGTGCAACTCACAGGAAAGTTCTCCACCTCGACTATAAGGGAGAAGTAAACTGAACTATTTTATGAAGATTTTTAAAATCTAAGGGGCTTTAAAAATCTTGCTAACTTTTGTTGGATGCAGGAAATGGTTTTATTTTAGCTTCTGCCCAGTGTTTTGGGTTCCGATCTGATCTCTAGATCAGCAGTAACAGATGGCTCGTCCTCCTGCGGTTTCTGGTGAACTGCTTGTGGAAGGTCTGAGTCACTCCACCTGCGCAGCTTATGTCTTCAGTACTTGGAACTTGTGTTTCCTTTCTAGCTGCCATGACAGGAAGACAGAACTAAATCAAGATCTCTGCCATGGTAGCAAATGCTAGACAGAGAGACCGTGCATACGCCTTGCCCATTCACTTCCTTTCTCTCTCTCTCCTTTCTAGAGACACACACATACACACAGACACACAGACACGCACACACACAATATACAGTTGGTATAAACATATAAACAGAATCAAAGCCATTTCTATTCATAGGTGAGGTGGCCAACCACATACAAGGGTGGCAAAAAGCCTGTTTACCCCTAATAAATCTCTCTCACTAGCTTGCCTCACTAAGTGATTTTCCACTATTAACAATCATATTTTAGAGGCATCTATAAAAATGAATTTTAAATAAGATAGTATTAAGAAAGACATTACCAACTGTAAACCATACATAAGTAAAAGTTGTTAGTATCCCCATTAAATTGTGAGCAGAGTTATGGCAGCATCTAGTCTATGGGGAGTGTTACTTATCATAGTTTGGAGAGTTGGTTTTAAGGTCCCCCAGCATCTGACCCTCTCCTACCATTTCCAACTCTTGTCTCCTTGTTCTTTTGCACAGTCACCACCCTATTCAGTGTCTCCTCCTTGTCCTCTCCATAGTTATCTTTCTTGTTCTTACCTCTTTGCTTTTTCACACTGTTGCTTCAGTCTGTAATTCTGCTCTAAATCCTATCCATGTTTCAAGCCCCATGTCAAGCCAAGGTGGGACGAGTACATTTCTGGAATGCTGTAAAGCCAATTACTCTAAGGGAGACAGCTCTAGATACCCAAAGCTCCTTCTAGTTCTAAATTGTATTTGATCTTTTTTATCCTCTCATAAATTGATTGCTTATTTGTTTTATTAGATTGGTTGGATCTCTCCAAATAGAATGTTAATTCTTGAGAATAGGAATCATCTCCTAGGCATTTTCTCTTTGCAAATCATGTCTAAGTGTGAGATGCATTAAATAGGTAACTGTTGATTGATTTCCTTATCCGAATATCAGTGGAAAATGGTGATCAACTCTTCTTCATTTTTGTTGAGGAAAGGCAAGATAAAATAGAATTAAATTATATCAAATAGGATTTATTTTATATAAAATTAATTTCCTGTTACTAAAGGATATTACACATCTATTACTGTTAAAGGAAATTGTGTAACTCTTTCCTTAGAGGTCATTCAAATAATCTGAATAGCGTCTGTAGTTTGTATTAGTGGTAATCTTGTTGGACTCAGGGAAGAAGGATAAGGTAACCTCCCAAGTCTCTCTTATACTTGAGAAAGATATTTATTCACACATTCATGTGCTGTGTCCTGAGTCTGTAATATAATCCATTGCCTGTCTAATAGTTCAACAAAGAATACTTGTTATTGATATGTGTGAGTACAATGTGTAAATACTTTGGAAAAGATAGAACATTCATAGTGACTTAAGATTTAATTGATTGCCATATAGGTTGTGTTTTATACAGCCCTAGGTGCTATAATATGAAATACTCTCTTAATAAGTCTTGCATGCGTCTGAGAGTGCCTCTCTAAATAATCTGTTTATTTGGCAGGTAATTGCTAATGTGTTTTTTGGTGGGACTCTTTCATCAGTTGTCCATATTGTTGTAACAGTGGTTATCATTACTGTTGCCACACTTGTGTCATTGCTGATTGATTGCCTTGGAATAGTTTTAGAACTCAACGTAAGTACATTTAAAGATTTACTCCTTCCATTCTAAAAGTCCCTTTAAAAGATAATGTTTACGTTTAACATCAGGTGTCTTTTCTTTAACAAGGTATCACTTTCTGAAGTGAAATGAAAATGCGCTTGTTATATTATAGTAAATATTCCTAATAACGATGCTGTGTACTTCATAGGACTGTATACTTTCAGAGCAGTGGTTTTCCAATGGGGGAATTTTGCCTCTCCTCCCCCAGGGGGCATTTAGCAATGTCTAGAGACATTTTCGGTTGTCACGGGCTAGGCGGGTGCTCCTGGCATCTGGTGGGTAGAGGCCAAGATGCTGCTAAACATCCCACAGTGGATAGGACAACCCATTACAAAGAATTATCCAACCAAAAATGTCAGTGACGCTGAGGTTGAGAACCCCTGGTTTAGAGCACTTTTACATATTTTATTTTCTATAATATATAGATATTCCTAAAAAATAACTATAAATTAAATAGCTCTAGAATGTTCTTTGCTGAGAAAATAGGTCTAGAGGGATTCATTAAAAACATGTCAATGAAGAGAGCTTGCTCCATACTCCACATTCACTTACCATGGCCCAAGTTCTTTTTCCTTAAAATATTTTTCTTCTCTCTCTAGACCTTTCCTTTGGAATCTCTACTGCTACATCTCAAATATAGGTCCTCATCTGAATTAATAGCGGCTTTTTGCTTCAACTAGCACATATTTAAGTTCGGCTTCCAATATTTCACTATTTTGTTTAAAAACGTTCACTTTCCAGCCAGAGCAAGTGTAAACTCTGTTGCCTCTAAAATCTGAGCCCATGCTTCCTATGGAAAGTTATTTACTATTTACTTCCCCAAATCTACCCTTAGCTCTAGCCAATCTTATTTTTGACCTGTCAGTAAGCCATATTAATTCTTCCTTTTATCCTTTGGCTTATCTGTTTATCCTTTCCTGTAATTATTATTTTCCTTTCATTTCTGTCCAAATCTTACAAAGATTTAAGGTCTAATGTAATTTCTAGCTCGTTTATTCGTTGATCAGATATATACTGGGTAATTACTAAGTGCCACACAATAGAGATACAATGATGGGAGGAAATCAGGAAGGATGCATGCTTTCATAGAATTTACAGCCTCACAAATAAATGTAAAAGTTCAGCTGCTATATAGATGATGAAGAAGAGAAAGGGAAGTAGATGGGCTCCCAAAAGACATTTTTGAGAAAAGATTTGGTGGACAGGTTCCATTGGGAGCACAGAGGGATAGAGGGACATATCAAGAGTGATGCCTTGGTTCAGTTTTGTGGAACCAGGATAATGATGCCGTTTGGTGAGATGAATCGAAGTAGCTCTCCCACTCTAGGATCATTAATCTTCCTCTTCTACAATCCTTATGGAATTTCTATTCAGAATCACACCATTTAGCATTTATTAGTCATGCACCATGAGGAGGACACACTTTTACAAGTGAGATCCCAAGTCATCATTTACTCATTCCATTGAGAGTTGAGGGATAGACCAAGGTATTAATTGTCAGTGCCCAAGTTACTATTCCCTTCAGATGTCATGTGGATTTGAAGTTTCAGACAAAGGCGGTAGGAGATTCAGTCAAGAGCACGCTATTGGGGATTTTCTTACAGCAGAGTAAATGGAAAGTAGGGAGTAGACAGCTTCCCCAAAACACAGGGGACTGGGGAATCATCTATTCCACCAGTAAAGAAAAGAGAGCTCATAAGAGAGGTGGGTAAATATTATCAAAGGAACCTTTACCTCCTTCCCAATTTTGCATAGGCCAAAGGCTAGTAGGTCCACTCAAAATCATTTCATGTTCCAACTTTGATTTGTATAAATGGATGACTGCTGACTTAATGCACTATCTCATGTCATGTACTGTTTGTACTGTCCATAAGCTTGCCTTCTTTACCAAATTGTAAGCTTTTTGAAGACAAGAATGAATTCAGCTGCCTTCTACATCCTCCACAACACCTGGCGTAGTGCTAAGAACACAGTGCTCAAATTGCTGCCTGGGCGATTGCCACTTAGGACCGCAGTTCAGGAACTGTTTCTACAAATGCTCCTGGACATAAGAGACACTCTTTAGTGTAGCACCAGGAAATTAAATGTTGCAAAAAATGGTTGGTGTTGACAGTAATAGTAATCCTTCAACTGTGCTGAGATGATCAACATAATCATTCCCAGCTCTATTATTTCTTGTTTTTTGAAATGACTCATTTGAATTCACATGTTTGGGCTGTTTTTTAATATGTAGGATGTTGATATGAGAGAAAATATGTTTATCAGGTGCCTGACCATTCACCACATCTTGATAGCCTAACAACTTTTTGTTCCCTTTAAGTTAACCAAGCACACATATATTGCTTATTTTTTAGGAATGATGTATTTTTGTAAATTTGACCATTACTTTCTGTTAGTTGCTAATCTCCCTGACACTTGCACAACAAAATCATAAGCACATAATGACATTAAATATTCTCTCCTGTACTTATGTTGAAACTTTTTTGTGGTTAAGACAGAATTCTGGTATTGTAGAGTAATCAGAGAATATTTGGTGAATATCTGTTATAAAGTCAAGATCTGAGCTGGCTGTATAGGACTACTTTTTAAAATTTAAAACATGATTCTAAATCCTTAGATTTTCTAAAACCTGGTTATATAGATATTCATAAAAAAAACAATTAAAGAGTGCTAAGTTATCTGTTATGATCTAATAACCAAAGACAATTACACTAGTTTTAAAGCACTTTGTAGGAATTGTTAAAATCTAGGATCTCCATTCTCTTTCAGACCACCTGATTGTATGTTTTTCCAGTCAACAAAAGTCTTTTGGTGTGCACAATAACGTATTCAGGTCTTTACTCAACTCCCTTTTGTGTGGGCATTTGTCATGTTTAATAGAGCCAGATCAAGCATCATTTCTGTCAGTAATTAATGCAGGCTGGGTCATGCATCACATTAGAAGTAACCAAAGCATGCTGTCTTCCACTTCAGAACGACAATGTGAGCCAACATGTATTGAGTATTTACTCTGTGCCAAGTGTGTTGCATGTGTTATCTCCCTTGATCTATATTAATTTTACAGATGAAGAAACTGAGGCACGGGGTGATTAAATAGGTCACACTAGTTGTAAGTGGCAGAATCAAGATTTGAACATAGGCTCTTGGACCCTATAGCCCATATTTTTAATCAGTATGCTAGTCTTAGGTTTCCTAAGTATAGGCTTTAAATTATGTAAAATAATTACATTCACTTCTCTATCCATTTTTTAAATTAAAAGATCTATGCATTGAGCTTACCTGTAAGTAAGGTTAAGAGTAATCTGTAACACGCACAGATAGACTTGAATAATGAGTTAAAATAAATATCAGGCGATGAAATAAAATGGAACTAAAACTTTTTCATCTAAATTAATAATTGTTAGCCAACAGTTTTTATCCTAGTTAACAACTGTAGTACTTTTGGAATTCTTTTCTATTGTGGCTTCTGAATCATCACTAAGTAGATAATAATCTTCATAAATGAGACACGTAATAGAGTCAGACCTACAATTTGCAAAGTTAGGGAAATGCTGTTACTGAGTATAACTAAAATAATATAGGATAAATTATTTGTGGTTGTATTAGTTATTTAATAAAAAGCAAAACCCTGGTTAGAACTTAGCTTCCCTTTTATTTCATTGTTTTCACAGGGTAGACACAATGACATATTTTTCCAAAGCAAACGCACTCTCAATTTTACAGGATTCATTTTAGAAGCAAATAAAATAACTTGGTGATAAGAATCCAGCATCTTGGCACTGATGTTAGTGTTAGAGAAAAGAGGCATCTGCAGTAATTGGGCCCTATGGGTTTCTACTTGCAGCAGTACAAAGAGAAAAGATGAAGCAGCTGGTCCCTGTGGCCAGAGTAACCAGCCCAACAAGCATTGTGTGCAGCTTACAGTGGAGGGAAGGAAGCAAGCCAATTACCCAGCAAGAGCCCAGATAGAGAGATACAGTCATGAGGGTGAGCAAGCCATAGTCCCAGCTACCAAAGACCTCTTGAGCTAGAGAGATTTTCTTTTTAAGGTATAAGAATACATATCATGAGTCCACATTGATGACAAAGCATACATTTAAAAGTTGTATAAGCATTATTTAAACTTAGCTTTCAGCTGCCTTGTATCATTTGAGAGGTTTCTATTCAGGTAGGAAATTTCAGATACTTTTCCAATCTGTATTGCCAGTAAAAATCTTTAACATCTTCTGCTATTTCCCTACAGCAAACTGCAAAATGCCATGGCCTCCATCGTATTATCATCAAAGGATAGAGCTATTCTGCCTTTATAAATGTGACTATATTTTATTGTCTCTTTAATAAACAGTTATAGTATTTACATCCTGTCAAGCAATTTCAAAAATTATTTAAAGCCAGTGGTATATTCTCAAGCAAGACTATATTAAACAGATCAAGTAGGCCAGACTAATTCATAGGGAATAGAACAGATGGAATTGCACTATCGTTTTACTGATGGTCTTGGGTCCTAGCAGCAACCTCTTATAAGAATGAGCTTTCAAATATTAGGAAAGTAAGTGCTATCTAGACAAGATACCCAACTGGACTTCTTCCAGTACAAACATCAGCTATATAGTTTTCCCACTAATTGCTGCTTTCTCAACTTTTAGGAATTATAACATAAACAGAACACCCATTGCTTTGCACTGCCCAGCAAGTTAGATTTGGAAGAGTCCCAAAATGCTGACTGATGACAGCTTCTAAGCAGCAGCTGGTGGCAGTTTCATCCTGATAGCATTTTCACACTCTGCAGTTCCAGATGCATTCGCTTCAAGTTTGTTTTTACAAGGGTCTCTCTCTCTCTCTCTACACACACACACACACACACACACACACACACACGTTTGTATTTTAATTACTATTTTATTGTTTTCAAAAACTATTTCAAAGAAATCAAAGGATAATAATTATTGTAAACACACTGAATTCTACAGTATTTCCATAACTTAAACAACATTGCCAGTTTCAAGTGTCATGATACAGTCTAAGGAATCCATAATTCATTTAATTCCAGCCATATGAAAACTCACTTTTTATACACTATGGACCTTTGCAGGTATTCATTTGTATTCAGCTTCTATGAGTAGCAAAATTATATTGTCCATATATTTTAAAATAGAATACAATTTGGTACCTCTTAGTATTTTCTCACTGCTTTATCACTGACGGTAGAAATATTTTCCATGGACTGTGATCCCTCCTGTTTGTCCTCAGATTTTCAGATACTGCCTGGCTAGTCTGATTTCATAGTGTGTCCTCCTTAATTGCCATTTCTCTGGATTGTTGCTGTCTTTGTAAAAAATTAAAAAGTGATATTTTTGGAATCATAGTTGTAATATTTCTGGTATGAGGGTGGTACTTATTATAAAACACAGTAATTTTATTATATGGTGATATTGAAAAAATATTTCTTTTAAACTATTTTTAAAGGATAATCTGTTCTTTTATACCATCCACTTCAAAATCAGTTTTCTGTAATTTTTCCTTGAAAAATCTACCAAAATAATATCAAAAAGCTTTCAAACCATAGGTGGTAGGTATAGAAGCTTTCTTTATACTATTCTTCCTACTTTTCTCTATATTTACAAATTTCCATAATAATTACTTTTTCAAATATAGCAAACATGTATTTTATGGAAAACTTGCTTTTAATTCTAAACCAGTATCGCATTTGCTATTGAGTGTCTGTTTTAAAAAACTTGTGTTTTATGGTTTAAGTGACTATTATTTGTCATAGAATTATATTTAATATATTTTGTTAATAATGTGTTATATTTTGCTTAATATTTAATATAATTAGAAAAATATATTACCTAAAATGCATTAAATTTTAACGTGATTTCATTTGCAAAGTTTCCACAGCAAATTTGGCCTCAAGGGGAAAGTCTCTTTCCTTTGAAGTCAGCAACTCTTGGTATTTTTATGATATTCTCCATAAGCTTCAGCCTGACATTCCCCTTCAGGTTGGACTTCGCCATAAGCTAAAGTGGGGGAGGCTGAGTGAGTCATAAACATTTAGTTCCACTGTCAATTTTCTAGGGTAATTAATGTGTTTAGTTTCACTTGAAAGAAGATTTAGAAATGCTGTTTCATGTTAAGTACCCTTAGGGTTATAGTTTTCATTTCTCATACAGACAGGCACCTACTTTCATACAAACTCAGGTGAAGAGGAAAGACAATATGCCGTAGATACCTCCCAAAAGTCCCCTCGTACACAAATCAGAAATAGATCTCTCAGATTTGACCAGCATAGTAAATACACAGAAATTTGTAATGAAAGGTACAAGGAAATATGATGTAACTGAAAATATGGGAAATTTCAAGAGTTTGCCACAAGTCCGTCCTACGATCTGCTTTATTTTCCATATTATTTTCTGATCATTTTTTCTTAAGTCTGATATACTATTACATTATTTTACTCTCTTTTGTAAATATTCCATCAGAAGAAGAAAAACCTATTCCTCGTCTTTCTTGTAATTCTTTTTCTTTCCTTTGTTTGATTCAACTGAACCTATCAAACTTTTAACAAGTGCAATGACAGATACATTTTGTAAATGTTTTTAGAAAACTACCCCAGGAATGCTCCCTCCAGTGACATTATCTCGTGTCTTGTTTTCAACACTCAGGGTGCGCTCTGTGCAGCTCCTTTAATTTTTATCATTCCATCGGCATGTTATCTGAAGCTGTCTGAAGAACCAAGGACACACTCGGATAAGATTATGTCTTGCGTCATGCTCCCCATCGGTGCGGTGGTGATGGTGGTTGGATTCGTCATGGCCGTCAGAAATCCTCAAGACTGCACCCACGGGCAGGAAATGTTCTACTGCTTTCCTGACAATTTCTCCTTCACAAACATCTCAGTGACTCATTTTCAACTGACAACACAACTTTCAGTTTTAAACGTCACTATCTTTCAGTGAGTTGACTGCTTTAAAAAATACGTATGTTTTCATGGACTTCTAAACCACATGACGTTCACATATGTTTTAGTGTCTATATTGTAAAATTATTACTTTGGCATTTATCAAGACTTGGTTTTCTTTACTCTTCAGCCCAATATAAAAGATAAAGAGGAAAAGAAAGTTGATTGTATTTTGTCTTAAACAGGGACAAAATAAATGTTTTATTTTAATAACTGTGCTACACTAATTCCAACTGCAGAAGGAGCAGTGAAGCCTTTGGCATCAGCTGCCATTCTCTCAAAGCATTATTCTTTTATTTAATACATGAGCCGACATATTGCGCTCCCAAATAAGTAGAAGATTATGGGTTGGAATTGTGTGTGTCCTTTATGAGAAAAAAAAGTGTTTTAAAGTTAATGGAATTGAAGGGAAGGGAAAAAAAATTATTAAAGAGAGTAGATATTTCGAGAGCAAAGTGAAGCTCTCCATTATAATTTCAGCTGCATCCTTGTTTAGAGAGAATTGACTCCCTGGAGAAATGAGTAAAGTTCTTTTCTTTCCATGTTAAGAAGCACGAATAATAGATTGAATATACAGAGCAAGGTGTGTGAGAAATCAAAATTACCTCCCAAGTTTTGATCCTGTGGGAATACGATGGTAGTGCCGTTAACTAAATTATAAAACAGGAAAAAGTACCTCACAAGTTGTTCTTAGGCACGAGCCCAAGAGATCTGTTATCCATCAGCCTTGGACTGGTTGAATTTGAAATGCTGGCAGGAATATACACCTGGAAGCTGAACTTTCAGACTAGAAGCTTGCAAGAAGAATCAGGGCTACAGAAGAGGCATTCTTACTCCTCCGGGAGCCCTCAGAGAGATTCTCAGGAGCTCTTGTTGGCTGGAACCTCCAGAAGCAGACACTAAGATGGAGTCCGGCATGCAGGATGGTTATTAGGGATCATAGCTACTGGGAAAGAGGGGCAAAGCAGGACTGGGAGGGCAAAATGGACATGCAATGTAGGCTGACAAACCCTCAGCCATACCCAAAAGGGAGTCTAGAACATAGGTGGTCCTTCAGAGTTGTCCCTGTTCAGGGGAAATAGCCGGGTTTTAACACTGCTCTCTCCAGCAGTCCTTGTAGGTGCGCACCTGTGGAAGGACAAGCCCTTGGGCTAGGCAGTTCTTTGCAGCTGAGCAAACCCTCAAGGAACTGAGAGCTGGAGGCTGGTAGGTGGGGCACCACACGCTTCCTTGTAGGAGATCTGGGAGGCCCAGCTGTGTCGACCACAGCTGCCCTCAGTTTTTAATGCGGGCTTTATATCTCTCAATGAGGATTTCATGTCTTCATATCTATGAAAATCTTTAAAAAGTAACAGAATAAAATTGGGAACCATCTGCTTGGCTACCTTAGGTTGATATATAATATATTAAGTATCACCCAAGACTTGGGCTCTCACCTTTTTCATTTGTATTTCCATCAAGTTGACAATCCATAGTACTATATTAATTGTTGCCAAATAGAAAGTATCACAAGCAGAGTTAATATACACAAAGTCTTTGTACAAATCACAGCCCCCCCCCCAAAAAAAAATCCCACAGGAATTGTATAAAGGATGGTTTCACAGCAGTTTGAATAAAGAAGTGGTGAGCGCTGAGTCATCGTGTTACTCATGTTAAGAAAGGCCTATTGAACACGAAGGAAGTTGCACCTTAGCAGGCAGAAGCAGGCTCCGGCTTTGAGTGGTGATTTTGCCTTCATTAAACATTATTTATGCCACTAAATTGATTTAAATTCTATTGGCTGTATAGCTTTTCTGTATTTAATTTGTAAATCTGTTTTATATAGTTGTTTAAGAATCCTAACGTTAAGTGGCTTGTACCTATTTTTAGATTGATGTATGTTTTGGTAAAATAATGATAAAAATACTTTCATTCCTTCTGAGGGAATATAAGAAATTTCTGCAGCAGTCCATCCCTACATTACTCAAGAGTGAGAAACACTGACCTACATAGTTATTAGATAGAGTCATGAGAGATGAGATTTCCAAGAGAGTACAAAGAGAAGTACGTCAAGGATAACGTAATATAGCACTTAGCCTCTATTATCATGAACTCTTGGTGTTGCTTCAGATTCCTTAACCTTGACTCTTCAAATAGATAAAAAGTTCCTGGTAGGAACTGAGTGCCATATTAATGCCTAATAAATACTTGTTCTGTTTTTTTTTCGTAATCAACTGTGGAACAAGACTACCTTTCACCCAGTTATTAGCTGCATGGATTACCAACATCTTTCAAATTATGATAAAATAAATCTTAGGAACTCAAGTCTATTTTGCAAGAATACTCGTCTTTTTATTTTACCACCATGCAGAACTTCAAGAACCACCCCCCCCCCCATCTATTTCTTGCCTCAGTTTAATAAGAGATTTCCAGTGAGACTCATTTGCTCCCTGCTACTTCTTGCCCCTGACAAAGCAACTGGAAGATTTTAAACCAATTTTTAAAGTTGTCACTACGTTTAAACTTATAAAGTCCTTCTTAATTTACAAAAGGAGGAGAGGGGCTAATATCTTTACACACTAATGTAAACATCCAGCAATACGTTTCCTTTGAGGGTATAAATTGGACGGCATCTGTATAACTTATGCATGGGGTCCTTGTCTACTTCACTTCTAATAGAACCTTTGCTCTCAACCCTCACTTGAGATCTCCAAATATCAGAACAGGTAGACTGCCTCTCCTCTGATTGTTTCCAACAATGTCAAGCAATAATTGTTGCTTCTTATCTGTCCTAAAAGGACTCTGAAATCCAGGTTATCCAACTAAGAAAATCCCAACTAGTCTGCTGGAGTCATACTGCATTCATCTACCTAATGAAACAGTAACTTATTGGACAGGAGCAGCCTTCCTTCTGTTTATCTGCTGTACTCTTCACAGGAAAGCAGTGTTCGTCTGTTTTTCAATAAAGCTGGCCACTGACTGGGCCAGGTGTTGTCAGGTCGTCCACGTGTGGTTTGAGCATGAATCAGCCAGTGACCATGAGGTGTTGAGAGTAATAATTAGCGACACCAATCCAATAAGCTCCTTTAAGAATTTATAATTACTCTAAAAAGTATTTAAAGGATTTGCCAGGATAACAGAGCCAACCTGTAGAGTGGATGAGAGATACCATGAGCTGGAGAACACAGAGGGGGAGAAAGAAAGAATACATTCATTGTCTGGAGCAGTGGTTCTCAGACTTCGACATGTGTCAGAGCCACCAGAAGGAATTGTTAAAATGCAGATTACTGGGCCTCACCTTCAGAGTTTCTATTCAGTACTCTGGAGTGAGGCCTGAGAATTTGTGTTTCTGAGGAGTTACCAGGTGATGCTACTACTGTTGGTCTCAAGATCATATTTGAATAATGTTAGAGGTTGGACATAAGAGAGATGCTGGATAGGGCCATCTGTTTAGAGGCTGGGTCAAAACACAATCAAGATGTAGAGATGCCATGCGGGAGCTCAAGGAAGAAACTGCGGCCAGAGACATAGGACGGAGAGCTATTGGCACATATTAAATACACTTATCCTGTGCCTCTTTTAAAAAAACATTTAGAGAAGCTTACAGAGGGGACAGGAGAAACCAAGACAGCAAGATTAGTGAAGAGTAATGACAAGAGAGAGGAGGAGAGTTAAGAACAAAGGAGAAAACAGATTACGGTCTAAAGTCAACACAGCTGCAGTGGTTAAGCTGAAAGTCTGGTCTGGAGCCTGTCGGCATTCAGGGACGATTGCCTAAGCGTCATCCTCTTAGTACGAGAAGGAAGAAAATATACCAGTTTCTCAAAAGTACACCAAGTTTTCCTAGGACCAGACTCTCCCTGGAATGTCTTAACTTGGAAAATTACATAAGGAATCGAGTAAAACTGGGTTATACTCATAACAACGTCATGCAGGTAAAGAATTCATGTCGCTGTCTTTTATAGGACACTTTAATAATCATTCCATTAATGTTTGCTCCCTGACAATGATCAGTATCAATAAATTTAGCTTTGGAATTTTTATTATATTATTCATTTATAGTGATATGTTAAATGCTCCATTTAAAAAAAGAAGCACAATGGCTGGCCAGTGGCACAGTGGTCGAGCTCACTGGCTCCACTTCAGTGGTCCGGTGTTCATGGGTTCAGATCCCGGGTGCATTCCTACACACCACTCATCAAGCCATGCTGTGGCGGCGCCCCACATACAAAACAGAGGAAGATTGGCATGGATGTTACCTCAGGGTGAATCTTCCTCACCAAAAAAATTGAAATAAAATAAATAAGTAAAAATTAAAAATAAAAAAAGAAGCACATACAGATTTAGTCTGTCCTTTACTCCTAACTCCCACCTGATTCTGGTCCTTACCACCTCCCACTCAGACTTATGCCATGGCCTCTTACCTGAGCATTCTGCCTTCAGGCTCTTCTCCCTTCAAGATGATTTATGCATCACTTTAAGAATCCTCTTATTAACCTGATGCTTTGATAACACTACTTGGTTGCTCAAAAGCTTTCCATGAAACTCTCGTGCTTTTAAAGACAAACTCCATAGCCTGTATTCGAAGCTTTCATAATAATATGGACTCAACATGTCATTCTGGCCTTATCTCTTCTATCTGTGGGAAGGAACCTTTATTCTAGCATAACTAAAACATTACTTCATACAGAAATTGCTCTGTGCCTTTGCATTTGTCCCTGAATTATTGCCATTCTGTAATCAGAAATGTCCAAACCCCCCATCAAAACTCTGTCAATCGATCCGTCTTCTCCTTGTGCCATCCCTGACAACTCTAACTGCAAGTCAGTTCCTCCTCCTTTGGAATTCTGTAATTCTTGTAGTTAGATTATATGAAAAAACCTTGTGGGGCCAACCAGGCAGACAGTGTGTTTTAAAGAGAGATCACTGTGTTTTAAAACCTCTTTTTATTCTTTATAGCCCATGGCATGGTGCCTTAAATGTAGTAAACACTTAAGTATTTGAAGTGAGATTGATGATATGAAAAAGAAAATGGTTAATTGTACCAATGGCCATACAAATTATTTTATTAGATTTTTCCAGCTATAATGATTGTCATTCAGTAAAGTAGCGATTTAATGTGATGCAGTCATTCATCCAACACGCCGGTTTAGATAATTAAGTTGGGTTTCTTATTTTGCTTTATTATGCCTAGACCCTTCAGAGAAACTGTTTGAAATACTCTTAAAAGGACTCTTTAAGTGCATACCAATTGGTGCTTATCTTCTCACTTATGTTGACTGCTAATTAAACATTTACTTGTATCTTTCTTAATTATAAGCTCCTTAGGACCTAAGACCATGTCATATTTAAGCTTATTTTTTGCCAGATGCTCATATTTCTTACTCATTCAAGATGCTCAATAAACATTTAATGACTGGAATCTATCTAATTGAGATATATTTAACTCAAGTTTATAACCCACCAGGAAAACTTACGTTAACCCCTTCATTTAGTATTATTTCTAAAGAAACAGAGAGTCAAAACTTTAAACTGAAATGTATTTATGGTTTAAATGCAATTATCCACTGGCTTAACCTCTGCAGACAGCTCAGTAGTTTGATAGAGCACTGGAAAGAAGAGTTGCTTTAGGAACACACAAGCAACAATTGAAGAAAAACACCTCAGGCAACATGTCAGTTTGCAGTTTAAAATTGGAAAGACTTTGGAAATTTTTATTTGCAAAGCACAGTGGCAGCTATGTATTTATCACTTTTTAATTTTGTTTTGCTGGAAGACAACAGAGCCAGTGCCAGAAAAATGAGTTCCATCTAGGCTTCTCATAGTCAGGTCCCATCGCATAACAACATTGTTCTTTAATTCTTTAGGTTCTGAGAGGGAAAATAGTAAAGCATCTTCTAAGAAAAAAAAGAAAAATCCCTTTTTCCCGGAACAGCAGCCTTTGGGTGACTTCTGACTTTTCTTACATAATTTTGGATTCTTATAAAGTCTTAACAAAAATTTTCTGTTACCTCTTTTAACTGTTATTCCTTCATGTGCAAGATGTAGACAAATGGAAGTTGAGAATATGACCTTGGGTTTTCTGTGCTCTATGTCTCAAAGCATTTCCAAATGAATTTAGATTTGTTTCAAGAACTATAAGTATAGACAAGGGAAGGAAATTAACTTTAAACGTTTAGAAAAAGAGGTCTTAGAAAATCTTTGGGTTTCATAGAAGGGACTTCTAGATTGCACAATCAAGTGGGAGGTGCTCCCTCTTCTAAAGATAATCTGCCCTTTCAAAGTAGACATTTTAAAGAAGAAAATAAGAAATTTAAAAATATTAGCTTCAGGCAGAAAACTTCCTTGGAATAAATGATTTTATATGTGTAACCTAAATGTCAGCTGAGGACCCCTTACCTCCAAGTGATCTGTTTAAACTTGATCTTAAAATCCATTCCACGATCAGGAGCCTACTCCATAATTTTGGCAAATTTTTCTGATGTGCTTTCTAATGAATCTCTATGCCACTATAAACCTGTGTTCTTTCGCTTTGTACCTGTAAAACTCCACAGTACTTCAGATGCAAAACACAATCCCTTCATCATTTTCCATAAAAATCCACTCACATCATGCGTTGTGCTAACTTTTCATTGTTGTTGCATCTTTCGAAGATTTAGAGTAGTTACAAGTAAGGGTCACATCCTAGACCATGGCTTTTGACCAGTCTTCAGGCTTCTCCATCCAAATTCCTCCTCTGCTCTTCTCATTTTCCATCTCCTTCTCCAGATTAACAAGCAAATATTTCCCTCTGACTTCCTCAATGAAGTCCCAGCACTTCCAGGCCTCTAGAAGGCCACTCTCCCACTTTACCCCACACCATGTCATGGTATTTTTCCAGTACAAATGCCATTCTCTTCCTAAGAAGAAGGAAGATGGAAGCTGTCAACACAGCCATATTTTTCCATTTCCTTACATATAGGTGCCCTGTCATTTATATTCTGAATTGCATTTCTGATGACTTGCTCTCCATAAAAAGAGAAGCCCAGAAGACTTCTGCCTCGCCTAAAATTAAAACTTGGCTTCATGGCTTTAAATAGGACCTGTTCCATCAAAATAGGGAACAGAAGGTTGACCAGCTCCCACTGTGGTTTCCCAACTTGGTAAACCCACATGGGTTAAAGCTGTGCTTCCATCGGCCCCTATAGCTTATCTTCAGCCATTGTAATTTTTCACCTCACCACCTGTACTATTCTCCAAACATCAGCTGTGTTTCTGCCTACTTCCTTTGCACTCTGGATAAATTTGGCTTTTCAGAATTAATTAGCTGTAGTGGGTGAATAATCATCTGCTTTATAAGTAAGGGGAATCTGAAAAGTCTCTCTACTCATTTTCTCATATATCTTCTATGGAATGATACCATGGTATCTGACATATTGTTGATTGATCGTTAGTATTTAAAATAGAGACATCCTGGGGTGGGGGAGGGTGAAGGGATTGGTGAAATAGGTGAAGGGGATCAAGAGGTAAAAGCAATTCCAGTTATAAACTAAATAAGTCACAAGGATGTAATGTACAGCATGGAGAGTTTAGTCAATAATATTGTAATAACGTTGTAAGGGTACAGATGGTGACTAGACTTAGCATGGTCATCATTTTGTAAGGCATAAAAATGTTGAATCACTATGTTGTACACCTGAAACTAATCTTATATTGTAGGTCAGTTATAATTCAATAAAAAAGTTAAATTTAAAAAGTAAAATAAAATAAAGCCATCCCTTAAGACTGGGGCAATAATTAGAGAATCCACATTAACAATTAGGATCCTCTAAGAGGATGAGAATGCTGCCCTCCCCATTTCTCTTCACCTCCCTAAATTCCAGCAGAACTTAAGATTCTGCCCAAATGCCTTATTCTCTGATGAGGTCATTCATCTCTTTTCAGTGCTTAGGCAAACTTGCACAAAATAAGTGTCAAAAAAATGTATGGGTTGAACCATGACAGCTGGTTTTGAGGGGGGCTTAAGAAAGGGAAGGGAGGACAACCTGGAGTCAATAAAGCATATGTGGAGCAGCCCTACGAAGCACCAGATCTCTGGGGATTAGGTCCCACGGAAGAATGGAAGCTCATAGGGAGTGAGAGGGCCCTTCAATATCTTCATTTATTCTCCCACTGTGTCCGCACAGGAGTCATTGCCACCACTGCTAACCAGCATGCAAGCCCAGGTTTCATTCTCTTCCTTCTTGTCATCATTCTTGATTTTCTGCTTAGGGGAAATATATTTGCAGGAAACACTAAACCAGCTGTTTAATAATTGTGGCAAATAGATTCATAAATTCTTTAACTGCCCCCTTTGATTGGAGGAAATTCCCTAAAAGCAGAACAGAACCCAGTCACAGACAAGATACAGACAAATGCGTCAAACCCATAATTGGATTCACAGATGTATGGCATCTACTGGCGATTAAGAGCTGGGAGGTGGTTATACTGCTTCGGCTGAAAAAGTATGGTCTGTGGACCAGCAGCACTGGAATCCCCTGGGAGCTCTTTAGAAATGCAGAAGCTCAGGCCCCACCCCAAACCTGCCAAACTAGAATCTGCATTATAACAACAGACACAGTTTGGTTCATGTTCGAGTTTGAGAAGCACTATTGTCCTTTGGGGTCATATCGGAATCAGCTATGAAACTGTTAAATAAGAAACCACCTCTCAGAGTCTACCATGCCCACACTAGGGCTTCTGGCACTGATGAGAATGTGTGATAACACATTTCTGGAGATTTGGGGAGGTAAAACAATTGTAAATCATTGATTCATGGCGATAGCACAATTTCTGTTTGTTCTGTTTTTTTGCAGAACAATCATGCAGTCAAAAAATGATTTTTTTCCCCAACATTGTCTAAAATTACAACACACTGGCCATGCTTCCTCTTTAGCTTATAATGGCAATTTCTTTTCAACTACAGTAGAAACAATGCTACAAATGAAGAAAACTTGCAAGACATCCTGTTGACTTCTAGTTTGTATGTGAAAAAGCCCCAATGAATAAGTCAGAAAGTTTTTAGTGTGAGAATGTGCTTTGAATTTATGGTCATATCTGTAATCAAACAAACATGGGGGGGGAGGGTGGAGGAGCATCAGTGCAATGAATGTTTAAATCCTGAACATGGCATTCATATTTGAATGCATTACAAGGACAACGTATTAGATAAATGTATGAAAGTCTTAAAAAATACTCTCCATGTTGCTTCTAGATTGAGAAAGTGGTTGACTAAACAAAATATTCACTATCGTAAGACATGTTCTCCAATTAGACTGAGGAAGAGCTTAAAATACATTTTACTTTAATAGAGATACACACGTAATTACTTTTTAACATTAAAAGCTTAATGAAAGAAGCATGCTCTATTTAGAACCCAGTGATAACTGAGTCATACAACTTAATTTAAATTTAGTGAGTGTCTGGTATTTAGAGAAGGGAAAATATTCCTCATTCTAACCACAAGAACTCTTGACTAGGAGGTTGAGCCACAAAATGTCTTGGCTAGGTGGGGGCCACCCAGGTTTCCTCAGTCATCAGTGTAATAGGTTTTGAGGTCTGAGTCCAGAGTCAGAAGGATGAATCTCAACTTTGTCGTTATTCATGTAAGCAAGTGATTTAATCTTTGGATCCTCACTTTCCTCATCTGTAAAATGAAGAAATCATTATATACTAGGTTTCTGTGAGAGTTTTTCCTGTGTTTATTGATCATTTGAATTACTATATACTATTTATTACATTTACTTATTTTCTCCCCATAAGGTTTTTGCTTTTTCCTTGATGAATTAATGATATCATGCCTTTATGAATAATGTTTGTAGTAATTTTAAAAAATTTTGGTATTTACCTTTTAACTTTGTTAATTATTATTTTACCTAATGATGTTTTTCATTTTATATAGCCAAAATATATTGTTTTTGTTTTTTCAATAGTTCTTATCAATGTTCTTCAACTCTAGATAATACTTTACATAAATTATCTTCTAGTTTTGAATTAATTACAATTCACTCATGTTCTTAAGTATTTTTATTATATAATTATAAAGTGCATATTGTAAATAGAAGTGGAATAACAAAGCGTAAAGAGAAAATAAAAATCACCGCTCTGTTAATAATTTGGTTTACTACCTTCCAGCCATTTTTCTTTGTATATTTTCTCCAAAATTGGGATAATGCAATTTTGACATAATAAAAAATATATATTTGGTCTCTGCCCCCAGTCCCTGACACAGAACTCCTGAAACCCTTGGAATTTCCTAAGTGATATGGGTGCTAGGAGCATCTTTTGTTCTAATTTTGGTCTTGGACCCAGATTCCTGACACAAGAGCTTCTGAAATCCTTGGGATCTCTGGAGTAATAAGAGTGCTTTTTGTATGCTAATGAGACGAGTGGTGACTAGGTGTCCCCAGACAGCTTCAGTATAGGGATTCATCACCAGAAAGACTAAGGCATGATTAGAAGGTTGAACTTTGATCTCCACCTTCAGACTCTGGGGAGGAGGAGAGGACTAGAGATTGAGCTAGTCACCAACTGCTAAGGATTTAAGCAACCTTTCCCATGGAATAAAGTCTCTGTAAAAGCTCTAAACAATAGAGTTTGGAGAGCTTCCTAGTTGGTGAATACATTGAGTTGCTGGAAGGGCGGCATGCCTGGAAAGGATGTGGAAGTGCCTTGCCATGCCCTCCACCCCAATACCTTGCCTATGCATCTCTTCCATTTGGCTGTTTCTGAGGTGTACCCTTTATAATAAACTAGTAATAGTAAGTAAACTGTTTTCCTGAGTTTTGTGAGCCCTTCTAGCAAATTATCTGACCCAAGGATGATATTGTGGGAACAACTGATTTATAACTGGTTGGTCAGAAATATGGGAACCCTGGACTTGCTTTTGGCATCTGAAGTAGGGGCAGTCTTGTGGGACTGGGCCCTTAATGTGTGGGATCTGATGCTAACTCCAGGTAGATAGTGTCAGAATCGAATTGAATCGAATTGTAAGACTCCCAGGTGGCACCAGAGAATTGGTCAGTGTGGGGAAAAAAGTTCACGCATTTGGTGACTAAAGAAGCGTTGTGATGTCAGAGAAACAGGTTTTCCTTTAGCTATACATAATGTACAGGGTCCATTTTTTAAAAATATTTACATTAGAGCATTTTCTCTTGTTATTAAAGTGTTCATGGTAGACATTTTTAACAGCTGCATAACGTTCCACTTTTCATATGTTCCATAATCATTCTCCTGTTGTTGTTTTTAGGCTATTTCTCATTTTTTCTATAAATAACATTAATGAACAATCTTTGACGTGAATCTTCATACCATATTTCCGTTATATCCTTAAGAGAATTCCATCCATTATACCATTATATCCTTAAGATAAATTCCTAGGAATACCATTACTAAATGAAGGAACATAGAATTTTTAAGGCTCCTCTTTTTTTTGTTCTGAAAAAATGAAATCTAGGTGTCACTGACTAACTGCCTCTAGTAACTCAAAGGAGATTTTGAAAGCACTTAACTGTTTCTCAAAGTTGCTTTCAGTTATGTTAAGAGAAGCAATCACCAGTCACCTTGAATCAGTCCAAACCCCACCACAAGGGTGACATCTTCACAGACAGGTAGAGAAGTGTCCAGAAGCTACCTTTGCTTCATTTTAATGTTAAGATCTCTGCTCCAGGAGGACTTAAGCCTTATTAGCATAACATTAGATGTATGTGAAAGTGGGTGTTCAAACTATGCCTGTGTGAGCTTATAGCTACCTCTACACGTGATGATGAAAATTCCCTTTTGAATATTCATTCCCCACCTGAAATAAAAGGTATCTGTTTTCCTTTGCTGGGGGAGCCATGGCTTTAGAAATGATTCCCCATGGTCTCCTTAAGTGATGCAAATAAATTATACTTTGTGTGACAACTGCTTCTGGGAAAGGCTTTGATTTTAACTCACCAAGAAGCGAACTCACTTTGGTTCAGTAACATGAGTAAGCTATACTAATTTAAAATTTCACAAGTATGCATGAAGGTCCATTTGCCACACATTAACACTATATGTTACCATTTAAAAATATTAGCCATCAGAGAGGAGCTGTTCTAAATGACTTTAAAACACAATATTTTGACTGTACACCACTAGAGAAATATACTTTAAAACAAAAAGAACATTAACAAATCCCCTGCAGTTTGATATAATCTTATTGATGGTATTTGTGGTGGTGTAGGAATTGCTATTCCAAGATTATTATGTAGATATTGTGGTTTAAGGCAAATGAGTAATTATGATGATGTCCTTCAAAATCAAGATTTCTGACATGGGATGCAGATATAACATCAATAACATTTTGTAAAATTCCTGTAGTCCTAAAATCGAATTGAAAATATTTGTATAAATTCAAAAGGTTTTTTTCTTAAAAGAATTAAAAATATATTTCTTAGTTCTGTCCACTGCAAAGGCCTAAAAGCAATGATGAATGCTTAACAGGTTGAGCACAGCAACGGCAAGACTGTGGCTTCCAAATACCTTTCCCACTAAGAGGAAGCCAGGCCTCTTGAAGAAATGGCTTATTTCAGGAGTAGAACAGAAAATATACAAGATAAGAACGGAGCATCATTTGATGACAGAAACAAAGAAGCAAAACCATCAAAAGAACTTGGAAGTCAACTTAAAGAGGTTTTCTCCCATTGGTTAAGGATGGGACAATATGAACATCAATTGGGACAATAATAGCAGTGGTTTAAATTAAATTCTGTATATGTGTTTTAAAAACCCAACTCATTCATCATCTTTGAAGGATTTGAAGGAACCAATGCATTATTTGAAAACTAATAAACTAGAGGAAAATTAAGCAGTTTTAGTCTTTCCTTTACAAGATGTACTACTAGGTAACCAAAGATTTGATGGGAGAAAGTTTCCCTTTTTGAAGTATTCAAAATAATAAATGAAAAGGGAATGTAGAATTAAAATATCACCATTTTTTACTCCTAGTGAATGAGCGTAAGCAATGATCATCAACTGCTGTCACAAAAAGAGGTAACCTGATATTGTATGCCATCAATGGAAAATTGCAACCCCACCTATCCAAAAATAAAAAAATAAAAACTCAGACCTGAATTATCAAGCTTCTAAATCTAACTTCCAATTTGTAGAAAAGAAAGAGGACAGAGGAACTATTAAATGACACCACTGGGATGCAATTGGCAAAATCCAGACTATATAAAATTCTACAGAGGAAATGATGTAGTTTCTTCAACAAATAAATTGCAAAAAATAAAGATGAGGAGTGAAGGAAGGTGGGGAAGAAGGGGGAAAGAGAGAAAAGAAGAGAACTTATAGATTAAAAGAGACTTAGGAGGGGGCCAGCCCCATGGCTGATTGGCTAAGTTTGCATGCTCTGCTTCAGAGGCCCAGGGTTTCACTGGTTCGGATCCTGGGCATGGACATGGCACTGCTCAACAAGCCATGCTGCGGGGGCATCCCACATGCCACAACTAGAAAGACCCACAACTAAAAAAATGTATATACAACTATATACTGGGGGGGTTGGGGAGAAAAAGCAGGAAAAAAAAAGAGACTTAAGAGACATGTTGTCCAATCACAATGTGTGACTCATTTAGATTCCGATTAAAGCAAACAAGTTGGGGTAAGGGGTGAGATGGGAAAATTTAAATGCTGATTGAATACTTGATGATATTAAAGGATTATTTAATTTTTTTAAGTGTGAAAGTAGTATTATGGTTCTGTTTTGTGACGGATTTCATCTTTTATAGACACACACTGAACTATTTATGGGTGAAATGGTATCTGAGATTTGCTTCAAAATAATCCATCAGGTAAAAAGCAAAGTGGATGAAGGTATAAATGAGAGAAGATTGTTCATAAGGTGGTAATTTTTGTCTACCTGGGTAATAGGGACATGGGCATTCATTATTCTATTCTTTCCTTTTGTATGCGTTTGAAATTTTCCACAAAAAAAAATGTTTTAAAAAGAACAAAGTAGTTTTGGAGTGTCCTCCAAAAGGGGAGAAGAGGGAATGAATCTAATTACAAAGAACTTTCCAGGCCTACAAGGAGGAAATTGCATAATGCGACACTTTTTGAAACTATTTTTTTGAGCATTAAAAAAATGTGTGAGGGACTGGCCCAGTGGCATAGTGGTTAAGTTCATGTGCTCCACTTCAGTGGCCGAGGGTTCACAGGTTCGGATCCTGGGTGCAGACCTACACACCACTCATCAAGCCACACAGTGGCATCATCCCACATACAACACAGAGGAAGATTGGCACAGATGTTCGCTCAGGGCCAATCTTCTCACCAAAAAAAAAAGTGTGAGCTCACAATCTTCGGGTCATTGTAAAAGAAATGTTATCTTTGAACCAACACCTGTGCCCAACTTAAAGGATGATATAAGAGGAGAGAAACAGCTCTCGGTTCCCAAATAATAATTATTTTCTTGGGTGCAAAACTGAAATGGAAGTGAAAATAACTATCCTCAAATATTCTCCCTTCTTAGCTTTCTATTTTTTCTTTTTTAATATTAAAAATGGAGTTTGCTAGAATATAGACAAAGCGAGCTTGTCTTCTAACAGTGTTGAAGACATAATTATTATCTGCTGTGAGTTTTTTTTTAAGTATAGTTTGCCAGCGTACACATGTGACTAAAAGACATACAGTGTCCAAACAGGGTACTCAAATTTAAGGCACGAAAAGAAGCCTCTCCTTAGTGGGTTCCCTTTGACACTTGCTTTGGAGAAGTTTCTGGATAATCACAGGGCAGGATAGCTCCCCACAAAACCACAGAGGGAGGATCACTGTCTTCTTTTTTCACTTTTCCTCCCAGCAATACTCAACCTTCATGCTGTTCACAGCAACACAGCATCCTCAGGATGCATTAACACACACAACTCTTTAGGATCACAGAATCCTCGACTGAAACATTGGGAAAGGCTCTGAATCTCTATTGTAGTGTGAGAAAATTTCAGAACACAAATTATATAACGTTGAGGTAATTTGCAAGTACACAGTCTCACATTCCTCAATAAACTTGGCACAAGTTTAAAGCCTTAAACAGTCAGTTCTTGGATGGCTTACTTTTATTCCCTTTGGAGGCAGCTGGCCCCACCTTTGGCCTTGACCCAGGGTCACTGTCCTTTCTGGCTAGGCCTACCGTCATCCCAGGCCTCCTCTGAGTTTTATTTCCACAGATTTCCGCAGCCCCTAGAAAGCCAAGCTCCTTTCCAGCCTGGGGCCCGAGTCAGGTTCTTTGTGCTCACTTGAAAACTGTTCTGGTAGCTCCAAATGTGAACTGAAAATTTTTTCACCAAGCTTCCTCTGGAGTGTGGGCAATAACACAGTTTACCTGAGCTAAGCATCCTCCTATAATGAATATGTTCTGAATGAATGTGCTCTGAATGCACATGTTTCTCTTAATTATTTTGCTTTTTTCTCCTCCCTTTCCTATGTTTCAAATTTTAAGTAACTAACATTAGCATCTTCTTTCCCATCCTGATCACAGACACCTAAGGATTCCCCCCTACCAACCTCCGCTCGCAATTTCCATTACAGTTTCTCCGAAAATGCCCAAGTTCCAGGTGTGTCCTCGGACTTGTAACCTCTGCCTCACAGTTGAAGCCTTTGGCCCAGAAAACCTGGAGAATCATGGTTCCCAGCTTAACTGTAGATTTATGGCAGAATTGTGACAGCCATGTGTAGCAAAACCCCCTGGGGATCACCCAGACCCCCTCGGATCCTCTCTTCCGAGGACTGACCTTGAGCTGCTACAGCCCCTTCTGCCCTTGTGTTCTGTACAGAGAACCGGAAGTGCCTGAGAGGCACGACATTCCCGGGAAAACTCATAACCAAGTACTGACTTGTGTGAGAGTTTGACAGCCCATCCTGTACCTCAAAGTGGGACAAATCTGAGATGTAATTTATGTTCCAAAGCACCGTGCAGAATTGGTCTGAGGCTGAGAAATCACCTGAAATTTCTCTTGTGCTCGTCTTCTTCCTTCTTTCCAGTCCTGCTTCCTCCACTCCCTTTCCTCCCTCTCCCAGGAGCACCTCCTTAATAAATCTCGAAGATTTATGCATGAATCCTCATTTCAGGGTCACCTTCTGCAGAATTCAACCTGAGTCCATGCCATAAAAATGCCAGTACTTCATTACAGTCAATCTTTTGCATTCTGTACAGATGATCATTCCAGATTTAGCAAAATTTGGGAGAAAGTTTGCACTCTATTCTTGCCCCAAAAATCTAGAGATAAAATTATCCCCTGCTAATTTTTTATATTGTATTATTTTCTTGAGTGATAATTTTTTAAAACACTCGTGTCCAATTTTCATATTTTTAAGAATCAAAACTCATGTGGAGGGGTTTTTTTTAAAATAAATTTCCAAGAAAAATAAAGTATTTAATTTGTCCATAGAGTTGACTGAAAACAATCTTTCGACCTGTCACTTTGCTCCCAAGTATTCTGGATTACTTTTATTTGTAACACATTGTTCAGAAACATGATCAGTTCCAGAAGCCATTTCAAACAATTGGCTTTAGTTTATAAGTCAAACTAAGATGTTTCCAAGTTTATTATATGATATTTAAGTATAACTATGTATATAGAATTTCATATTGTGAATTTTTTCACTTATTGTATCCTTAAGGTTTTTTCATGTTATAAAGATATGTTGAAATACATCAAGGTCATATTAATGGACACATTTTTATGGTGAATAAATCCACTTTAATTTTATTTTTTCAGATTTTTCTCAGTTATGAATATGATACATATAGACATTTTTTAAACTATGTATAAAAATCTGAAAGGAAATACACCAAAATGTTATATTTATGTTGGGTTGTTTTCCTACTTGTCTATTTTTGAGACTATTATAAGAATATTCTATTTTCATAATGATAAATTTTAAATACATGTACAATAAAATCAAAGAAAATAGAAATATTTAAATAGCAAAACTTCCTAAAATACGTAAGTTCAATTTTAACAGTTTTTTCAAGACATCTCCTATAATAGCTCATAAAGAAAAAAATCCTAGATTACTGTTATTTATATTGAAAATCACAGGTTATGCTTCCTCCATCTAGTAGATTGCCTAATACTGGAACACAATTCATATCTGCCAAATAAATGATATTTTATGGTTGAAAAAAAGTAGCTCTTATTTAGCTTTGTGTTCATTAACTGATTAAGCAAGATATTTCACAATGAGCATCACCAAGATATGAGGAAGGGTTTTGGTGCTTATATTACAGATAGAAATTCTAAATTCCTATTCACATGTAAAAACTCCTAATGAAAAAAGAAACATCAAGAACTGGCCCTGATGGCCTCGTGGTTAAAAGTTTGGTGCACTCCACTTTGGCAGCCCAGGTTCCGTTCCCAGGTGTGGAACCACACCACTCATCTGTCAGTAGCCATGCTGTGGCAGTGGCTTATAGAGAAGAACTAGAAGGACCTACAACTAGAATACACAGCTGTGTACTAGGGCTTTGGGGAGGAAAAAAAAAAATGGAACATCTATTTACATAAGCAGATGAATGTTAAACAGAAGATACAAGAATTTAATATTTGTCTTCCCTAAATGCAAACATTGATGTAGTAAGGACTTGTTTTTGAGATTTACACTTGTCATAATCTGGTTATCATTTTACAAATTTAGTCACTGCTTTTAATATTGTGGTTCTAAGGAAAGCCTGTAGAAAGTGCTTTATATGCTATTGAGTACATCTGACTTCAATTTCAGACTTCTCATACGTCAAATGCAAACTTGTCTTAATCCATTGGCAAGAATGTAGAGACTTGAGCTAATTTAGGAAATAGAACACCTCTGCTGAGAAGAGTTGCGCTCTCCTATCAACAGTAGATAAAAAATGACACAGTGTTGATGTAAGAATTTCAGTCATTTGTAAGAGAGGTTCCACAGTTATTCTTCCCTTAAATTTGTATGAAATAATTAAATTAGTTGTGACATCTCTATATCAACACTCAAAAAGCATTCAAACATCTAAAATAGCAAAATATCACCAAATCTCAGCTCCTGCTCAATTTTCACTCAGTAATCACTGTCATAGTATGTCTTTTGTCCAGCTGTTCTGTCTTCAAGAGCAAAATCATAGCAAGAATGGGCATAATTCTTAATAACAGAAATTAGACAGATAAAGCTTCATAGAACAAACAAACAAAACAGGATGATTTAACATGAGACAGGCTACTGTAGCAAGAGGCTCTGGGTACTTTGTCTCAGGGAGTCTGAACAATACAATAACTGTCCATGTGTAGTGGACCCATCTGGATTCAGGCTGAAATGTGTCATTTTTTTTTTTTTTTTTGCTGGGAAAGATTTGCCCTGAGCTAATATCTGTTGCCAATCTTCCTCTTTGTGTTTTTTCTCTCCCCAAAGCCCCAGTGCATGGCTGTATATTATAGTTGTAAATCCTTCGAATTCTTCTACATGAGCTGCCACCACCACATGGCTACTAACCAAAAAGTGGTATGGTTCCATGCCCTAGAACAGAACCCAGGCCACTGAAGCAGATCTTGCCAAATTTTAACCACTAGGCCATCAGGGCTGTCTCTGAACTGTGTCATTTCTTGACGACTTTCCAGTCGTGTGAGCTTGTACTTATTCACGGAGGAAACTCTTTTGTATAATCTACAATATTTGACCTGTACAACTTCAGCTTTATGGAAAAAGTGAGACAAATTTATTTTCCAAGCAACGATTTAAAGAGGAAAAATATTTATGAGGTACTAGATTGTGATGTCTTGCAAGGCAAGATGCAATAAAACAAATGAGATTTTCTTTCACCTAAGAGGTATTTTTCACTAATTCAGATTAAAAAAATACTTAAATGTACTTGTACATTACGAAGGAATTTGAAGGGAAAGTTAACATTTTAATAGCACGTGTAATTAATGATGTCTTGCATGAAGTCAAAACAAGAAAAGTCAGTGTGAATAACCTTTGGATTGAGAAAAGGCAGCTGAAATGTCTTCAGTAATTATTTTGGCTGCGTAAAACCTGAAGCAATGAAAGCCGTTTCAAAGTTCTTTTACAGAACCCGTAGGACTCAATATAATTCATAAGCAGTGAAGTCTTGAGAAGAATTATGGCAAATTATTTAGATTAAAATATGAAAACTTGTAATAACTTTATTCTAGTTGTAGTCACCATGTATAGCCCAGCTTTGTCAACTTCATGAAACAAGAAACAAAACAAAAACTTTTTCTTAAGTTATTCTAATAATTTTGATCAGTTATTGCTAGTCTATGAGAACACAAATTTTTTCCTAAGGTATTTTATCATGCCCTTTATTTAACAGCCAGTACATATTCCTTATATTTACATACCAATTAATCTTTCTCATTTCTCAGAAATATAAATACATCTAGACGACCCAATGACAGTGCCAAGCCTTTCACGTTGTCCCTTATGTATTAATCACACATATGAGACAACTAAGATATTTTTGCTGGTTAAGAGCAGCACTTAGGGTGTATCCCTGGCCTGATTCATCACCAAAGGGACTAAATGTAGAGCACCCCGGGATCAAGCCTTCCTTCCAGCATGTTCAGGCCCATTGTAGCATTCTTGTAGCTTTTGCTGTTTGTTCAAATCTATGCAAGTAAGTTATGAAATTTAGCTCATGTGTGCCCCTGGCCAATTTCCTTTGCCCTACACCCCTCTCTATTACTTGGAGATTCACCCCAGCTGCCTCTTCCAACTCTAATCTGAGGAGGGCCCTTTGTTGCCTTGGCTGTCTGCCAAATTTACCCAAGAAAGGCCAAGACAAACAGTACCATCAACAGACGTTACAAAATGGCTGTCAACTTAGCCAGGAGCTCCAGCAGACTCACAGGCCCTCAGGGGGTCTTTAGGGGTGAGATGAGTCAAACATACAAATCTCCAGACCTTCTGGAACTCTCTGCTGCCTAAGGATCAATGCTCTTCTCCTAAGTAGGAGGTGAGGATAATTTCAGGACGACTTTTCTGAGTCATTTACAGAACTTGCCCATGACCTCTGAGTATAAGAGGTAAAGACAATATTCCTTCAAAAGGAGGTAGGTAGGTAAATAAATGGCTACTCAGTCACACCAGGAAAGCAACAGCACTCCAAATGCACTGGGTTATGCCTGTCCGCTAAGAACCCACGGTATAGTATTTTTAGGTAACGTAGAACTTTACCAACAATAGAAAACCACTGGAGGGCTTTAAGAAGAGGAGCTGTGTTTTTAGAAGGTATTCTGGCTGCTCTGCAGAATATAAACTGAAGAGGACAAGAATGGGAGTGAGAAGATCAATGCAGAGTCCATTGTAATGGTATGGTAATAGAAGATTGTGACTTGGTTTAAGGTGCTGGTATGTGGGGAATGTCTATAAGAAAACAGTGTTCCACATTAGAAGGGCTTATCTGAGGACTGTCTTTGCAGCAATAATCACATGGCAGAGCTGATTACAAAGGTCACTTCAGTACCCCAAAATACAACTGTGTCACCAAATATAACAGTGTGCCGATTAGCTAACCACTCGGTTCTTCAACTTCTCCTTCCATAAAATGGGCTGATAGTAGTACTTACCTCATGAGGTTGCTTTGAGAATTAAAAGTATTAATACATGTAAGGCTCTTAGAACAGAGTTTTGCACATAGAAAGTATAAATAAATAGTTATTATTATTAACCTCACATTATATAGTGACAAACGGAAAGGCACAAATCAAAGATAGAATTTACATTAAATCAGTACATTTTACATTGCAACATAAAAAGAAGGAAACAGGGATAACCTTGCTTTGCCCCACAGATAAATATCTGATCTCTGATAAGCCAGTCCTTCTGCTTACTCACTTGGGTCCTGTAGGACTCGGAATGTCTCTACTGAGCAAAATTCAGTTTAGCTCATGGCTGATTCCTGCCCTCAGAGTCAAAACACAGAAGGAGCCTTTGAGGGACACAAGCAAGATTCTGTTATCCTACCACAGTTTTCATTACAGGGAGAAATTAGGGTATTTCTTCCCTTCTCTCCTGGTGTCCTAAGGAATCTCTGACACTGCCCACGGCTCCAACTCCTCTAGGCAGCACCCCCACCCCTTGCCCCCAGCAATCACTGGTCTGCATCTCATCATGGTTCAATCTCCAACCTGAGTCCAGCTTCTGGTTTCTGGTAACCACACAATCACCTGTTGTCCTCCTCGGCTGAGGGTGATTAGCGCTTCTCTGCGTTGCCTCACCAATCCATGTTTAGCTGCTTTGTTTTCCATCACCTGGGTGATCAATTCCCTGTATTAACTCCTCTATTCCAAAGACTGAGGGTGGTTTCTGTTTTCCTGGCTAGATGCTGAATGATAGACTATTCATGGAGTTGACAAAGTGGAACACAGTGGCAAAGATCAGAGCCCACTGTTCACAGCATTACATAAACATTTGGAGGCAGAAAATTTGGGGGAGGTGGGGGATAACTTTATCTATCGAGAGCTTTCAAGCTTTCAAAATAATTTTAAATAATGCTTAAACTTTTGTTGTAAAAATAATAACTGCTTATTTTAGGAAAAAACAGAAAAGTGTCAAAAAATAAACTTTTCTATTAATCACAGTTAATATGCCTCTTCTATATTGTACTTGGCCACTTCACAGTAGTATTTGGGATACGGGATCCGGAGGGGGAAGCAGTATTTACATTTAACCAACTAAATTTCAGCTTGTTAGGTTTGACCATTTAAGATAATGTAGATACCAATTTAATTTAATTCTATAATAGCAGAGCTCAAGAGAGGTGGGAAGGAGAGGAATGAGGATCTATTAAGACTCATTTGACTTCCTTTCCTGCTAAACGAAAGACCAGCAGGAGACAGTGACAGTTACTAAGGAGGAACAAGCAGTCTTCAAAATGGGGGCTTTCTGCTAGCATGGAGCAAGAAAACATGGAGGAAGAGAGAGAAGATAGTTCCTTCCAGGGGCAGAATGGATATATTCCTTTGACGTACACTCAGGCATCACACTTCACATTCCACCTTAATTCCTAAATAACATCTCTTCAAAGACTTATCTCTTGAGCTTTTCCTTCTTATCCATGAACACAGAGCACTGCTTGTATATTGCATTTAATAAGAATACCAGCATGTCACTCACGTGACTTTAATTAAATCTCACAAATCAATTATATTCTTCGTGGTAATTGACACATTCCTAAGACCTCAAAAAACATAAATTAAATGTTCCAGAATCACTCCATTTGAAAGAACTTACCTCCAAAAATATAAAATATTCTAGAATTTGAAAGAATGTAAAGAGTTCATTACATCTATCATAAGCCAACCAAGAAAGTTTATGTGTCACCCAACAATCATTATGAATTCATCTATAAAGTTCATCATTGAAATGTGTCCTTTAATTTCTCTTCATTACTTGCTTTCTTGTTGTCGGTGTCTATTCTACCACCTTAAGATTCTAGGAAGGGATCAAATAGCAAATGAGGGTCTTATCCTCAAGGGCAGAACTACCTTCCATTTTACAAAGGCTACAAGCAGTCCATCTTCTGTGCTGGAGGCGGGAGAAGAGGGAAGCAGACACAGCCTTGTCGGTAAGACAGAGCTGGCAGCTGTCTCTGAACAGCTGAATTCCAAGGTCAAACAGCCCTGCAGCTTCTTATTGCATCAGTCCTGTGGAGAAGGTTGGACGGTCCCATTTTTTAAAAGATTTAAAATAATAGATTTTACAACTTTCTACTATTGTCTTTTAAAATCAGAATATGTTATCAAAGGCTACCTCATTTTGAGGTTGATAATAAAGAATCAAAAAGTGTTGCAAAATTATAAACTGGCCAACAGAATGTTGACACAATGTATATATGTGGTATTGACTACTGGCTATATATAAAAGAACATAGTTTACTTATATTGTTCTTGTGCCTGAAAAAATACTTGATTTTAGGAGGTGGCCTGGTGGTGCAGCAGTTAACTGTGCCGGGTTCAGCGGTTCAGATCCCGGGTGCGGACATGGCACCGCTTGGCAAGCCATGCTGTGGTAGGTGTCCCACATATAAAGTAGAGGAAGATGGGGATGAAGGTTAGCTCAGGGCCAGTCTTCCTCAGCAAAAAGAGGAGGATTGGCAGTAGTTAGCTCAGGGCTAATCTTCCTAAAAAATAATAAAAAAGAAAACGATTTTAAATGCTTTCCGCCTTAATTCCTAAATAATTTCTCTTCAAAGACTTATCTCTTGTACTTTCTCTTCCTATCCATAAGCACAGAGCACTCTTTGTACACTACATATGAGAATACCAGGATATTGCTTACATGACTTTAATTAAATGTTGTACCAAGTCAATTATAATAATTAATATTTTTTACTGAAAGGTCTTTTTCTCTCTCTCTTCATCTTCCCTTCTCTTTCTCCTCTTCTCCCTTCTCCCATTCATTCCACTTCTCTTCCTCTCCATCCTCCTCTTCCTTCTTCTTAATGTTTCTTTATTTAGCATAAACCTGATCCTAACACTCTCTCAAGTTCCAAATGTAGTCCTGATGCCCACTCCTTTCCTTCTCCACAAAATATCTTAAAAATTTATCTGCACTCACTTCCCATCTCTTTAAACCACTTCAAATCAAGACTTCATCACCATCTTTTAAAATTTCAGTTGTTATTTGTGAAAATTAGCGACAATATCCCAGTGTCACTAGCAATCGAGAATAACAATGTTAGAGTATTAAGAAAATTCTTCAGCTATTGGAAACTAATTTTGATACAAAATGTAATCTGTCCACTATACTCTGACTATGATCAGGTTTGTATTCACATAACAAAGTTTCTGCAGATATCAGAATAACTCCAATCAAATCAAATTTGAGTCACATTTTGTGATACACTCGTCAGGGCCACAGGCTCACTATGGGTGAGGCTTGGGCATCCCTTAAAAGAAGTTAATATTCCCACTGTCAGTCATGGGAAATGAGAAAATGAAGCCCAGAGGAAGGAGGCCTTATGATGGATGAGGAAAAAACATGCTCGGTCTGTCTCTGGGACCGGTGGTCTGCTTAGACTCCAGCCTTAGAGAGCCACGGGATTTCTGGTGGTGGGAGTGAACTGCCCTGGTCATGGAAAGAGGCCTGGAAAGAAAAAGCTGGAAGCCAGTGCATCTGGGCCTAGAGTAGTTGTAAATATTCTGTGTGTTTTCCTTCCATTGCATCATGCCCTCCCTTTGTGTTGTTTTCTTTAAAGCTATAACACGGTCTCAGTTGTACAATGAGTAAATAGAAAAAGATCTGTGCCCCAGTACAGAGCAAAAGGGTAGTGAGACCAGTGCTTCCTCCCCAAAGTCTGGAATGGGCAGAGAGATAGTCTCAGCAGCATCGGGGGCAGCAGCTCAGAGGAAGAGATGAAGAGGCCAAGCAGAGGAACCAACAGGAGGGCCTGGTTTCTAAGCACCCCCGAGGCTTAATAAAACCGAGAAACTCTCTAGTTTCTGGCAGACACAATGGGAGCTCAAATCATTGTGATTTGGGTTACATTTATGTCCATATCAAATTTAAAGAAAATTAAAAATAATTCACAGAAGCCTCAGATAATAGGAAACTATATAGTGAATGTTATAGATTTTAATACAACACAGTAAACATTCACTCAATGTTTATGTATAGAGAAGGAAGGAAGTTACAGACTGAAGGAAGTTACAGACTGCTCTTGAGGAATTTACAATCTACTAAAAAAATTCCAAATAACAAGAGGAAATCATAAGGACCTTAAAAGTAGCCCAGAATTTTATGGAAGTACAGAAGAAGGAAAAATTTATTTCTGAGGTGGGGATTCGAGTAAGGTTTGATTTGCTCCATGAAGGATGCAGTGATGATGTAGTTTAAAGTAGAATCCGGGTGACACAGATCTATGGATGAAACCCAGATCTATCGAGAACCAGCTAGAAATTGTGACAAGTATGAACAACAGAAAACCCGATGAATAGGTTAGCCAAGTTAAGCTTTAGTCCTTTTACCCAGCAAGAATTTCTGGACAGGTGACAGTACAGCAGCTCCCAGTATCATCCCAGCAGGCTCTTTTCATCTTTTTGCTCTACCTTCCTTAGTGTTCGACTCAACCTGATAGTCTCAAGATGGTTCCTGCTTCACCAGGCACCTCGGTCCTGCTTCCTAAAGAATAAAGAGGAAGGAAGTGACAGGGACGAGACAACAACATATTGCCCAAATCCCCAGAAGACTGCCGTTAAGTCTCCTTGGCTAGAACTATGTCAAAAGGCTCATTCCTTGCTATAAAGGAGGTTGGAATATGTAGTTTTTTGTTTTCTTTTTGTCTTAGCTGGTCAAACTGCTACTCCCCTTCCCCAAAAAATCAGGGTTCTGCTGAAGAAAAAAAGGAAGGAAGAGTGTAGGTTGGTAAGTACTCAGATGTGCCACATACCGTTTATTAGTTGTACAGCCTAGGGTAAAAATCACTACCATTCGCGAATGTCCATTTCTTCACCTGTGAAATGGTTGTAACAATATCTTGCTAGGAGGTGTCTGGGTGGGAATTACAGATTATGTATTTACAATGTTCAGTATGATCCTGACATGTTAGGAGCTCAGGGCAAAGCATAGCTGCTGTTATTATTGTTTGGTGGGTTGGGTCCTTGGTTGTTTGACTAGGACTTGAAGGAGGAGTCAGATTGCAATACATAAATATTGGCAGAATAAAATTTTAGATGAAGCAAACAAGATTGCAAAAACATGGAATTAGGAAAAAAGTATTTAAGAAAATTTCGAGTGTATTCAGGAAATTTTGTATAGTTTAGGAAGACTGTCATTCATGTGAAAGAGAAAAAAGGGATAGTAAAGCTGGAAAGTCAGGTTGGAACTGGGTCATAGGATTTGTTGGCAGCGGCCAGAGAGTGGTGGAAGAGCCACGTCAAGGAGTTCGGATGCCTCAGCAGGTGGTGTGGAAGCCCCAAAGGTTTCAATGCAGGATTAAGCCCAAGCTGTGCTTTGTGCTGACCACTCTGACAGCAGGGCTAAAATACTTGGGAGCTGGAGAGAAACCAAAGCAAGGAGAAGAATAAGGGATTTATTTATATCCAAGCAAAACATTTAATAAAAGCCTGAAGTAAGATAGTGGCAACAGGATGAAGAGAAACTGATTCAGGAGGCATTTTTTAAAGCAATAATTGCAGCTTTGGCATCCAACAGAATATAAAAGGTCAGGGGAAAGAAGGTGCCAAGGTAGCAGGCTTTAAACTTGGAGTTTAGTGGTGTCATTACCATTAAATGGGCGGAGGGTAGAGAGCAGGCCAGGAAGAAAGAGGACAGCCTTGAAAAAGTGAAAGCAAAGAATGGAGAGGGAAGTTAAAGGGAGGGGAGAGATGGAAAAATACTGAGAGTAGAAATGTTTATTCATGGAAAATAAGATGTATAAGAACGATTATATTCTATGGGGTTGTTTAATCCGTAAAAGGAATTTTCTCAGGCAAATTAATGATTCTGTAACAGCTAGATGCCTAATCCTAGTCAGGCGCTCATCTGGCTGTGTGGGGAGGCACTGCCCTCTACACTTTAGAACATTTCTTCCTGTTGCAATTTCATTAGCATAGAAATGGTCCAAAAGTATGCAAACGAGTTTCTCAAGGAAATTCCTGCTTCTTAGTTTTTCACTCTCATTAGGATGCAAAATTAATCCTTTGGAAATATTTGGGCACAGCTTGCCCTTCCTAGAGGCAGAGGAATGAGTTCATTTACCTCTTCCGAATCGCTTCTTGCAACGTTCAGATCCTGTGATCCTGGGCTCTGGGCTCAGTTTCAGCAGTTAATGGGTCACAATGGAAACCCGAGGAGAAAGCAGACTGGGAATCATGGCTGGAATCAAGGCGCTTTGTCACTCTGAGAAGAACAGTGTAAGGAATATAAGCGGTCTATTGACAGAATTGTTTGCTTATCATTTTTAGCACCAGACATTTCAAACAGGGCAGGAAAGACCTTTGAAAAATGATAAGCTCAAACAGTTTAGAATTAATAGAGTACTTTCATCTCTATTTCTCGGATTTGGGGTCATTTTGATTTTAACATCGTATGTTGCCTCAAATCATCTAAATACATTCTTAAGGTTGCAGAAAGGGATAATTACAGTCTAGATTCATAATTTTAAAGAATTGTTCTGAAAATGATTTTAGCGAAAGCTTTTATACAGACACACTCTTTTCAGTAATTATTCTGTATTATTTCAAGTAAAATCTTAGCTCAATTTGAGCTTCAGAAATCCCTTTTAAAAATGTCATATGTGTTTTCTTCCTATTTTTTTAGTTTGCTTTAGAGTTAGTCATTTCTCCCCAAATGAAGACACGGGAATTTATTACCCTAGCATTTAATTTGGTACTTGCTCTGCCTCAGGCACTCAATTAGCACTGATATGAAAAGGCATAATTTTGTTATGCTAAATTATCTCACTTGTAATGTGTGATTAGGACTAAATCATCTTAGGAGTCGAAGTGGTTGTAAATAAATTCATATTAGAGGGCCGATTGGTTGAAAATCACGTGTTTCTCATCTTCTGGATTTTATTACGTGTGAGTTTACAGATCCCACGAGCTTATGGTACTTAACCTAAAGCACTATAAATGCCGAGCTGCATATATGATGATATCCATTAGTCACCTGATAATAAAAAAGAAAGACTGTGGCACATCCTCAAGTTGGCAGCTCTCTGGAATAAAACTAAGCTCCCAGGAATAGAACTCTTTCCTATTTGTGGAAGTACTCCGTTAGTCTGTCTCTCACTCTGAGGGTCCCAGCTTCTAAAGTAATAATGTCTTGAACGTAAATAGAACCTTCCTTGTACAGTTTTTTGGCATAAATACCAAGGAAGGAAATAGGAGATACCTGTTATAATCTCCTCTGCATTCCTATGGCTACGTCTTTTATAGACTTAAAAAGTAAGGGTTAAATCAAGGTCATCCAGTTAGAGATTAATTTTTTAACACAAAGTCTAGTGTTCCATTTATTACCTTATCTTTATTACCTTAAAAATCACACTCAGCATGCATTACAAGTGTAAACTTTGTAAAACACTTCAGATGGTTAGCATCTGAATGAAGGTATCACGCCTTACAAGCAGCTTGCTTAATAAACCCATTTGCTCAGGACATAATGCCAAGTTCAAAGAATCCAAAGAACTCGGATTGTGTTGCTTTTAGTAATTCTCATTATGACCTACTAAATCAAATTACAAATTGAAATGCAGCAGAAATAACCCTGTAACTGGTGCTGTTATGGCTCATGAAAAGGTTTCAGTCTCTAACACCCATCTCTGGGACATTTATTTTCATGAAAGTGAGGTCCATTTGCCAAGTACTAATGAGACATTTGTAGGACTGAAACTTTGTGTTTGAGTTCTTCAGGAAATCACAGCACCCAGGGAAGTGTGGGATATGGATGGGACTTCAATTAATTGGCATTGATTTCAAGTAGTTCTATTGACCTCCAACGACATGCCAGAGCCTGTGCCAGGACGCTTCTTGAACCTTATGACATTTAATTCTCCCTCAAACATGGTGGGATAGGCATGGCAATCTCCACTTCACAAATGATGACATTTCAGGACTCTGAAAGTTAGTTTAATGTTTTGTCCATAAGCTTCAGAGCAGCAAAATAGGTTGATGTTGTCAGCACCTTGCATTGGGGCCCAAGGATAAGCTAATATATGATCAAATGTTAACATTTATCATGAGTTAGTTAATTCATTTATAAATTGGGCTGATATTATTAGCAAACCGCTGAACTTATACATGAATAACATGCAACTTCAGCTGGGCTGTGGCAGTGGAACATATTGTAGGACTTTATATATTTCTAACTGTTTAAATGTTTATTAGACTAAATATTAATTAGAACTAATACCAAGTAAAATATAAGAAAATGGTAAGAAAACTTTGGTTAGATTTCTTTAAAATCTGGCACATCCACTTATTTTAATTTGATGCTGATTCTCCATACTAGGTGTGGCAGAAATCAATAATAATAACAGGAAACATGTATGTTCTATATATTCCAACATATTACTACATGCCATGTATGTTCTCTGTATAACTCATTTAATCCTAACAACTCTTTGAATTGGAGATTATGATTATCCCCATTTTAGAGATGAGGAAATTGTAGCACAGAGAGGCTAAAGAACTTTCCGAGTTTATAGATGTAGCAAGTGACACACAACCCAAGGATGCCTCCTAAATACAAGCCATTTAACCCCTACTCTTGATTCTCATACCTGCTTGAACTCCCCTATAGTGTAGTGTCATTTTGATACTGGTACTTTGTCAATGAATCTGCAAATTTCTAATCTTTGCCTGATTTAGTAATTAGAGAACCAAATTACATTCAATTCAATTCAACACATATTTCTGGAGAACCTGTCAGATGCTAGACAATATGCTTAAGATATATTAGCTATGTTTGGGTAGCTGAAGTGGTAGAAGACAGAGACAAAAAAATTCTTCATCTGAATTCTTCATAAAGCAGCACCTGTGACCAAGGCTTAATTAAATATAAGTGGTTAAGAGTATGATCTCAGTGGATGTGGGAATGAAAAAAGAATGGTGAAAGAATCCGTTAATGGATGCAATAAGTTGGCCACCACTCTGGTTAACTGGGTGTTCTATTCCATGGGATATTTCATGAAAAGCACCCTGGAACATCAGCCTGAGGGAAGAGAATGCCCACCGCCCATTGGTCAAGGGTAGTCCTGCAGGATTAACTCCTCCACCTTCAGATTACACTAATTTTGTACCCAGAATGTTCCCAAAGGCAGTCTGCAATATCAGAGAAGCCCTAAAGAAGGAATTTAAGATGTGGGTCTGAGACAAGGCACTATCAGGTTGCAACTGCATGGAGCTGGTCAAAGCCTGCAGGACACTAGTGACCACTGCCAAAGCTGGAAACATAAATGAGGCCAGCAGGATTAAAAGCTGTGCACAAGCTGTGTTCAATGTAATAACGACTAAAGGTGAGTAAATCCCATAGTATCTGAGAAAGTGGCAAATGCTATTGATAAATAAAAAATAAAGTAAAGCAGTGTAGGGAAATTTGGAATGGGTAGGATGAAAGCATTAGGCTTAACCCTAAATACATTGGTCAAGGTATCCTTTGTTAAGAAGGAAATAATTGGGACCAGCCCAGTGGCATCGTGGTTAAATTGGTGCTCTGCTTCAGCAGCCCAGGGTTCACAGGTTCAGATCCTGGGTGAGGACTTAGCACCGCTTGTCAAGCCACACTATGGAGGCAACCCACATAAAACAGAGGAAGATTGGCACAGATGTTAGCTCAGGGCTTATCTTCCTCAACCAAAAAGAGGAAGATTGGCAACAGATGTTAGCTCAGGGCCAATCTTCCTCCACATATAAAATAGAGGAAGATTGGTACAGATGTTAGCTCAGGGCTAATCTTCCTCAGCAAATAATAATAATAATAATAATCTGAATACTATCAATTATTAAGAACTGTTGAATAATTTCCTTCTGTAATCTTTTTGCTTCAACATCTGAAGTTGGGGGGGAGATTTTAAGTGTTCATTAAAATCTATTATTAACTAGAACTTTTGGTTTGTTTTCCAGGCATTCCATTAACTTCTTTCAATTTGCTGTTTTTGTTTATTTCCTGTCAAATATGGCAAGCTTTCATTAACCTTAGGTAAGAAATTAATATGGCAATAATGTAAAGAATGTATGTTTCCAACCCAGACTTCTCCCTTGGACTGCAGACCTCCAGAGCCAGCTGTGGACTGAACACCTCCATTTGAATGTCTGATGGACTTTTCAAACTTATCACATCCAAAATTAAGCTCCTGATATCCTCCTCATCTCAAAAGTGCTCATTTTACTTTTCAGTTCAGTACAATTCCATTTTTCAAGTTTTCAGTACCAAAATCTTGGTGCCATCCTTGATTCTTTTCTTTCTCTTACATTCCGCATCTGGTTTGCTATCAAATCCTGATGTCTCTGACTTCAAAATACATCCAGAATTTAGCTCCTTCCTCACAGTCAGAGGCTGGTTTAAGTCACCACCAGCCCTCACCTGAATTACTGCAATAACTTCCAGTGGTCTCCTTACTTCCCCCCTTTCTCTCCTACAGACTACTAAAGCTTGCTTCAGATCACGTCATTCCTCAGTTGAAAGCCTCCAATGGCTTCCTGACCCACCCAGAGTAAAAACCAAAGGCCAGTTCTGGCCTTCAAGGCCATACATGCTCTGACTGCTCATTGCCTCTCTGACCTCATCTCCTCCTCCTCTCTTGTTTCAAGCAGACACACTTCCTTCCCTTAAGCCTTTGAACTTGATATTTTTCTCTGCCTGAAATGGTCTTCCCCTAGATATTGGATGACTAACTCCTTCAATTCCTTCAGATTTTTCTCAAAAGACACATTCTCAGTGAGACCATCCGCCCCATGGAGAATAGCACAACTTCCCCACACAACACTTCCAGTTGCTCTTCTCTGCTTCATTCTTCTCTTTAGCATTAATCGCTTCCTAACCTTTCTTATCTCTTATTGATTGTCTGCTTCTTCCACTAGCATATAAGCACCTGAAACTGTGCCAAGCACATAACATATGCTCAATGCATTTTTGCTGAATGAAAGAATAAACAAAGGGTTTCAGAGGCATCCATTTGCCTCTAGGATAGTTATGATGAACAGAGTAGAAATCCAAAGAAGAAGAAAATGTTCAGCTTTTGACAACCAAGGTGTAATTTTTCAGGTAATCAATAGGTTTCAATATCAAAATTTGTTGAGAAACAAAATATTTTCCAAATTATTTTAGCTCTTCAGATGTATATTACGATCTGCCTACACCTCTCAGGAGTAAAATCATGGCAGGTGGGATATTAGTTAGGTTGAAAGGAGAGCCAGAAGCAGGAGTTTTGGCCCTATCTCCCAATTAGTACCGTGGGAGTAGGTACTGGGAGACCATCCTCACACTGACACTGAGGCAGGGAGAGGAGAGTTGTAACAGTGTTGAGGCAGTGGAGGGAAGTGGTTAAAAAGGTGGTTACAATGAGGAAATCAAAGCACTCCCATATTAAAGAAGTTTGAGGCAGACACTCAGACCAGCCAGCAAGAGGGAGACACACCCAGAACAAATGGGGGATCCGTAGTGCTAGGATCAAGATCGTATGTAGTTAAAGGGAAAACAATTAGGTTCTGACTTAGTCAAGATAGACCATCATTTCTTAGCCAAAGACTTCACTGATGAAAACCAGCAAGATGCTGGTGGACTGGACCAGACTGATCATAAGTCAGTGGATATCAACCACCAACCATTGTAAATTCAGACCATCGCAAAGAGCATCATGAGGATACTTTCCCCTGCTCTAGATGCCCTCTTATGAAGGAGGTAGGCACAGGACAAACAGTCCTGATAAAGAGTTGATCTTTGAATGGACTAAATGTCTGCCTAACCAAATTGTTTTAACAGAAAGAAACTGTCTAAACTGAAAGAAAATGATATACCTCGAATTGGCAAATTGAAGTTTTATTCCCTACCTCAATTACCCCCACTGAGTGAACTGAGGTCTCAGGAAAATTTTATCAGTTATTGTTGTTGGGAAAGATTCACCCTGAGCTAACATCTGTTGCCAATCTTCCTCTCTCTCTTTTTTTTTTTTCTTCCCAAAGCCCCAGTACATAGTTGCATATTTTAATTGTAAGTCATTCTAATTCTTCTGTGTTAGCTGCCACCACAGCATGGCTGCTGACAGATGAGCACTGTGGTTCTGCGCCTTGGAACCAAACCTGGGCCACTGAAGCAGAGTGTGCTGAACTTAAACCGCTAGGTCATCAGAGCTGGCTCAAAAGTCATGCGTTCTTTGCATGTCTGTATAACAATGAATTTTCTACCCTACAACCACAAGAGATCCATCACACCTTACCTCTCTAGCCAGTTCTGAATTAAAATACTATGGCTGATGACAAACCAATCTAAATAACCAATTCTTCATCAGTTACTTTACACTGATCATTATAGGGCCCAGAAAGAATTTCAAACCTGTCCAGGGTCTTAGAGTCTACACTTCTGAGAAAAGTTATGTAGACAGGAAAACTAAGCTTTTGTAATAACAGAAATGTTGATTCTCAACATAATCAGAAGTTTATCAAATACAAAATTATATGTGTAGAAAAAAGATGTATACATAGTTTAGTCTACTTTCTTCTCCCGTGGTTCCAAGGAAATTCAGGACATACTTTCCTCTATATTCATTAAGCAGTCAGTCAATCAATATCCAAAGTAGGAACTCACACCCTAAAGTGTCTCCAAATGGAACACTGACCAAATATATGGTCGTGTGACTTCAGGTAAAACGTACAAATCAGGAAATCCCTTAATAAACATAACACTTCTGAATGAAAAAATTTCCTTGAAAATCATATAAAATATCTTGTTTTTATTTAATGGCAGTTTCTTCCTTTAACTCTATGTTTAATCTGGGAAAGTCTAGTTCAATGTCATCTGTAATAGAATCTCAGCTTTTGCATTGATCGTGTAATAAAGGAAGCTAACCTATCATTTGATGAATTTAATCACTATTTTTTGAAATAAAAATAAGGAATTATATCCTGTTGTTGTTTTTGTTTGTCCGTAACTGATTAGGAAGAGTTTCCTGGCTAAGCAGTTAAGCTAACGCCATAGTAATTACTTAAATTATAGATTGGTGTCTAAGACTTGCTGGGGAAAATTGATGGTCACGAAGACTTATTGACTAACCAAGACGAACTGTTCTATCCATCTTATAAAATCTCTCCCCAGAATAAGACAGGCAAGAGTAATTGAAATATCATTTGACAAAATATCATTTTGATCCAGGTATTCAAGTCATTTAAAATACTGTAACTGGTTTTAATGTGTACATCAAAATGAAAGACATTGTATAAGAAATCGAAGGTGAAGTGAGATACATATATTTCACTGTTTTTTTCCCATTTGCAATTTACTAAAAAGTTATCTCATTTGCCCCATGAAAAATAATTTTTTTAAAAAGTTTTCTTTCACTGCTAATACTCTATCTACCTGTTTCTCCAATTGACCACATTCTACGCTCAACGATTGGTATTTACTCCTCAGTCTCCAGTACCAGCTCGCACTTAGCCAGTTACAGGTGCTCCTAAATAGTAACACCTCATACTCAAAAAGTATGCTCTCTCAGCTTTCTTTAATGTAAAAATGGCTAGAAATGTATGTAGTTTTCAAAGTAAGCAATGAATTTACTGATGAGAAAATACTGTTGTAAATTTAAGACAAGTAAGGAGATGACAAGTTACCAAAAAATAGATCTGGTGATTTTTACGTTCAAACAGAGTGATAATCTGAATTAACCAGTTGGTTTAGAGAAATACAATCTTTTCTTCTCATTTAACGTTACAGAAATTTCAGAGATCAAGAGCAAGGTGACCCTCAAGGTGATCAGGTGATACAGTGTTTCCTTTAAGATTTTAAAAGTTAATGGTTTAAAAGTTAAACAAGCTTTATCTTGGAATAAAATCCCAAAGTTAAAAATCATTAATCACAATAAAATTGTAAAAAGTTAGGTGTGAAACCTAAAGTGGATTTAATTATCTTTTTATATTGTATCATTTTCAAAAAGTTGAAAACATGACGCTAATACAAATATAGACTAAACACGTGTCAAAGATTTATTTAGCTCATTAATGGGGGAAACAGGATGTTAAATGTGGTTCCAAGAGAAGAAATACCAAAAGTTACCAGTCCAGATCTCAAAAACGTGTTCTTTTCAGTGGGCATAAAATATTTTCCATTTCACTTGAACTCACAAATATACAAAAAACAAACACCAAACAAATAATCTCCAAAGGTTATTCTTGGAAACAAAAGAAGGCTGGTCTCCTTTTATCTTGACATGTGGGTGTCACAGGAGATGTTAATTAACCATAGAAATCTCCTTGCTGACGTCAGCTCATCTAGAGCCATACAGTGTTGAACAGCTTACCCAGGCCAGAAAATTTACTTCTGTGAAAATTTCATAAAGAATCTCAGGTTGCCGTTTCAATAGCCTCTATTACTCCAGAAATAGTTTTTAAATTGCTCTTATTGGCTATTTTATTCTGAGACTAAGGATCCAAACCAAGAAATTCATCTCAACAGAGTTCACCTGTAGGATCTATAAATTTGGGTAAATTCTCTTCTCCTCAAAGTCCCTAAAATACAATGAGATTTCTGGTCTGCCACAGAATGACATTATTTATAGCCTGTAAGTTCTAGAACGCATATCAGACCAATTTTCTGAGACTGTTTTATGGGCATTGGTTTCACCTTAGAAGTATAACCTTTGTTCCTTCATGGTGGGCTTGTCAGAACTGATGAAATGAGATTTCCTCTCACATTTATCACTTCCAGATATGGTCTTGGTTGCACAATCAATTTATCCAATTACGTCCTGGTATAAAGAAGGACAGATTCTTATTGAACAGGTACAAATTAACTATCATGCCATTAAAAAAGAAGCTAAAAGACTGAGGAAAGTATTTGTTCCCGAACTCTGAAGCCTTAGGAGAATAAGTTACCATTTAAAGACTGTTTCATTTCAATTTGCAATGAGATAGTCTCCTAAATTGAGGGCCAGGGAGAGAGATCAAAAAAAAGAAAAAAACTTCCCTATATACCCAATCAGAAAAAAATAACACAAAAAATAATGTCAACAGTTAGATTTCTCTATTATTTGAATCTTAGATATTACGTCAAGTCTGCTTTGTGCAGTTGTCTTTCTCAGGATTAAAAAGAGTATTGAAAATCCTGACTGGATCTTTTAGTGCCATCTGACAGTTGTCTAACTGGTGACAGTTGTCTAACTGGTGACAGTTGAAGATCCATATCCTACACCTGCAAGTCTCTGTCTTGAAATATCAATAGTTAAGAGTACAGGGTACAGTCCATATTTGTTTCCTATTGCTGTATGATAAATTATCACAAATATAGCAGCTTAAACAACTTCCACTTATTATCTAACGGTTCTGTAGGTCAAAAGTCCTCATGGGCTCAGTTGGGTTCAATCCTCAAGGTCTCACAACGCTGAGATCAAGATTTTGGCTGGAATGGGCTCTTAAGAATCCCACTTGCAAGCTCATTTAGGTGGTTGACAGAATGCACTTCCTTGCCGCTCTAGGTCTGAGGTCTCATTGGCTGTCAGCCGGAGCTCACTCTCTGCTCCTAGAAGCTGCCTGTGTTCTTCCACATCTAGCCCCTTCTATTTTCAAAGCAGCAACAGTGAGTGGAATCCTTCTCACACTTCAACTATCTCTGGCTTTCCCTTCCGCCACCAGCTAGAGCAAACTTCCTCCTTTAAAGAGCACATGTGATTCAATTAGGCTCAGCTGGATATTCTCCCTCTTTTAGGGCAACTGATTAGTAACCTTAATTACCTCTGCAAAATTCCATTTGTCCTGTAACATAACATAATCACAGACCTGATAGCATATGACATTCATAGTCCTGAGGATTAAGAGGGAAATCTTGGGGGTTGGAGGGGAAGCATTTTAGGGTTCTGCCTACTACATAATCCTTTTAACAAGGCTCTGAGATTTTCTTTTTTCTTTCTTTCTAGCCTATAGTTTAGATCAGAGCATTCAGAGAAGGAAGAGAGGAAAGAAGTCACATGCTGATTATATGACAAAGTTTAAGGTTAATTTATTATAATAACTACCCGTATCAGAATGGAAAAGAGTAAAATCTTCTATTGAAGTGTCACATAACTATTTCATATGGATTTGATCAATGTATTTCTTAAGAAAAAAATATGGAAAATGTGGGAATTGACAATTCTACATAGAAATATTCTGAGTATTACAAATGAATTGCTACTTCATAATTTCACACTCACTTCTCCTTACCTATAAATGACATTTTCAGAGCAGTTAGAGTCATTAAATAATAGCAGTGTGGGAGATTTTTACATGTTTCATATTCTTTTTTTTTGAGGAAGATTATCCCTAAGCTAACATCTGCCAATCCTCCTCTTTTTGCTGAGGAAGACTGGCCCTGAGCTAACATCCGTGCCCATCTTCCTCTACTTTATACGTGGGATGCCTGCCACAGCATGGCTGCCAAGCTGTCCACACCCAGGATCCGAACCTGCGAACCCCAGGCCGCCGAAACGGAACATGTGCACTTAACGGCTGCGCCACCGGGAGGCCCCTCATATTCTTCTTAAACCTCTCTCAACTACATAGAAGATGCTGAGTTTGAACACCAACATCTTTCCCAATCCACGCGTTGCCTTCTCCAGCCCCGACAAAAGATTTTAAAGGAGAAAAAGTAGTTAAAGGTTTAGCTACACTCCATTTTCTTTTTATTTGAGTTCTTGCTATTAGAGTCGCACCAAATCACTATTTTTTTTTTGAAAAACCGACCAGGTAATAACAATTTCTGTTCAGCAATAGCTTCTTTGTTAAAAAGAAGAAATGTTGCCCCCCAAACTCCTATTTTGTCGTCTTTGTCCTCTTCTTTTCCTGTCCGTGTCTCTCATTTTTAATTCAAAATGGTGTTATCCCTCCACATCATCCACAGAGCACAAAATGTCCTATGTTATAATAGAACAAACACTGCTTTATTTTTTAAGGCCTTTTAAAATGTTTGAAATGCTCATATTCATGAGAACCCACAAGATAAGAGGTGCTACAAAAAAGGTGTCATCTTTGTTTTCAGAGACGATGCTATTAATTACTCTCAGCAGGACAGTCAACAGTAAATTATTACTCAAACAGTGCTGATGAAATTACACAAATCCACTTCAGTTTATACTCTATTTTTATGACTGCTATCCAGGGCTCACTGTGAATTTAGGGAACGTGAAACAAAGTAATCCATGCGACACAGAATCTTTAGCCTGGCAAAAGAACATGTGGCATTGGACTTCTTCATTGTTTTTCCCCAGACACATATATTTGAAAACATCCTGCCTATGAAATTTTATCAGATTTACACAATATAAAAATTAAAAGAGAAGATTTGATATGGCATATTGACATGATAGTTCACTATACCAGGGACTGGCAAGCTTCTGGAAAGGGCCAGATAGTGAATATTTTAGCCTTTATGAGTCATCTAGTTTCTGTCTCAGCAACTACTTGATTCTGTAGTCCCATGAACATAGCCGTGGAAGATATGCACAATAAACATATAAGTGTAGTTGTGTTCCAAAAAAATCTTTCCTTATAGATGCTAAATGTTAATTTCATATAATTTTCATGCATCACAGTATTTTTTTCTTTCACTATTTTTCAACCATTAAAAAATATAAAAATCAATCTTAGCTGGCAGTTTGCTGAGCCCTCCACTACACCATCTATTAGGCAAACCCTAAGAGTGCTTCTCAAGCCAGCATCTAGTAGTCATGGGGACAGAGAATGGAACACTGCTCTCATGGAACAGTGCAGCCACAAAACTCAACCTCTCTTTAGGGCTGATGTAGGAAGGGAAGTCTATCGTCTCCATTTCTCAGGTCCTTTTCTAATAGGGAAAAGTCAGTAAATGTTAGTAATTGCTATTATTATATTTGTCATTTCCCAGATGTTATTAGCACCTACTATGCACAAATCACTATGATAGGTACTTTGAGTGCCTGACATCAAGGGTGTGTATATTGAAAAGGAATAAGGGAAGTACAAGTAAAGACAGGACAAGACATAATAAACTAAGAGACTGTGCAGCTAACAGTAAGGCAAAAGCTTGTCTGTTTTGGGGTGGGGAGTGGATTTTAAGAAAGGCTGCCTGACGGAGGTATGATTTGACCTCAGCTTAGAGAAGAGGTATGACATCAACATTAAATATTGAAAAAGGACATTCTGGTTATAATTTAACTAATGAAGTTGCATAAAAAGCCCTGTGCACAATCCAAATCCTCTCTTTTTTAAACAAATGATACTTATCCACTAATAATCTGTGAGCTCAAATATTAGAAAGCACCAAGAGAAATACTTTAGGCACCCTAAAAGCCTTGAAAAAAAACCTCTGTATATTCACAAAAATATCAGTCTTTACTAATTATTAAACCCAGAAAAATCCGTCTACCTCCCCATTCAGTTCAACCCAGTGCTAAACCAATGGCTTTCCATTTTGTGTTTATCTGCATAATACTTCCGCAGTGTTTCAATTTGTGCTGTGAATTTAGTACGTACATAGTACTATGAGGACGTTTGTACCAAATGATAACAATAAACTAAGTGCTATGTAAATAGATAAGATTTTTCATTTGTACATTGTATATTTGACTTTGCTCTTTGCATTAGACGTAGTCCATTAAATCATCACAAAAAACAAACATCTGAGTGTGATATCACATTTTTTCACCGACTTATAGCAACATTTCAGAGACACTTAAACACTAAAGAAAGTTTATCCAAAAACATTGTTACAACACATTTAATCCTAGCATTTACTTTAAAAATCCCTCTTTACATGCATATGGTACACGTTCTCAAGATTTGCCTGCATTTCCACTGACGTTTTTCTCTAAATTAGAGAAGGTAGCTAAGCTTTGAAAAATCTAATTAAAATGAGTCACCCTAAGATATGTAATAGTTGGTAACGATGTTAATTTCCTATAGGCACTGCTTAAACTGCATTCAACAAATTTTTATCTGATATATTTTCACTAACAAAGTTAGAAATATTTTCTTTTTCTTTTTTTTCGTGAGGAAGATTGGCCGTGAGCTAACATCTGTTGCCAATCTTCCTCTTTTTTTTGTTGTTTGAGGAAGATTGTCCTTGAACTAACATCTGTGCCAATCTTCCTCTATTTTGTATGCAAGACATCACCCACAGTGTGGCTTGATGAGCAGTGTGCAGGTCCGTGCCCAGGATCGAAAGCTATGAACCCTGGGCCACCAAAACAGAGTGCACACACTCAACCACTATGCCACCAGGCCGGCCCTGAAATATTTTCCAATTTCCCTTTTCATCCATGATTTCACTCTGATTTCTCTTTTTGCCAAGAACTATGTAGAAGTATATTAATTTTCAAATATTTAAAATTTTCTTTAAATACATTACTGTTACTAATTTCTAGTTTTGTCTCATTGCAGTTGGAGAATATACTCTGTATGATTTCAGATCTTGTAAATATACTGAGGTTTATTTCATAGCTCAGCATATGGTCTATACTGGTGAACATATCATGTACATTTGAAAATGTATATTCTGCTCTTTTGGGGGGCTATTGGACTATAAATGTCAAGTAGGTCTTAATGATTTATAGTGTTGCACAGATTGTCTATTTCTTTACTGATTTTGCTTTTGCCTAGTTAATTAGAACTAAATGTGGTACATCTCCCTTCTTTAGCCCCAGTCAAGTTCTTATAGGTGCCATGCTAAAATGAAAAAAAAGCAATCCAAGAGAGCAATAACTAGCTTTAGAATGAGTTTAGGATAAAAAAGGAAAAGGAATGATTCATATGCTTGTTGAAAAATGGCATTTTGGTTTTTTGGTTTGGTTTTTTGACAAGAAGCAAGCAGCTGTTGGAGTATTTCTTAACTAAAACAACTTCAACAACCAAAGACATCAAAGAGAGCCACCCTTGCTTCCTCAGCCAAACCCTCGCAGTTTACAGCCAGCCCAACCACGTCAAGTTGAAAGAGGACAGTTACAAACGGAGGGCGAGGATGGAAACAGCTGCGCAGAATCAGAGGATTGGGTACCAACTTCCTTGCTTTTTTCCTGTCTCCAGACTGCCGCAAGCAGTGGTTGATCATCCCTTTTTCTGCCCCATCCAGAATAAGCACATTCTGCTTGATACCTCGGTGTATTTAAAGGAAGGATGGCTGAATCATGCTAATCGTCGTGAGCTCCCACCCGTGAGTGACATGGCATGAGGGTTATGAAGTAATCTTGCTGTTCCATGTATCAGTTTTAAATGGTTCAGTCTCTTTCAAGTAAACTTTAAGTTTTTCATATGTATTTCTCTGTGATGTGGCCTCTGGGCATATAGGGGCTTATGTGAACTCATGGAGGAAAGGGATAATGGTGCCAGAGATGCACACATGTGCTGTCTGCTGGGCCAGGCTGATCTCTGTACTTGTTAGCACTATGATGCAACTGGATGCTTATTGCATGTGAGGCATCCTTGTACACTAGCGCTCTTTGTCATGACCCCAGGCCAGCCTATATCAGCCTTATGGTTCTCTCAACACCTTCTAAGAGCATCTGGCCAAGGAAGACTGCATGAAGGCTGGAGCACTAGGTTGAGCTCGCTTATCTCACCAATCTCTTACACCAAGGCACCACATTGGTATGTCACCAAGCTGGCTCCTTCTAGTGACCTCAAAATGTAGGCCACATGCTTTAAGCATTCTCAGGCTATCTTGTACTTATCTGAGCATTTCTAATACATTCCCCTTTCTGGAATTTGCACCTTTCAAGAGAGGAGATGAGGACACAAGATCTGACTTTCTCCCTCTGCCTCTATCAGTTTTCCTTACTTCCCAGGCTGGAAAAGCTAAGTTTTCTACTTCCTCTTCCTCTCTGGCAAGGACTTCAATTTAGTTACAGCCTCTTTCTTCAAGGAAGACTTAGCTGTTGGCTGAGCCTTAATGGTGGGTGTTATGTTTCTCTACTTAGTGGCAGATACCCTAGGATCTGGCTGTATAAGGCACGTACTCAAAAGCAAGCAGCTCCAGGGGCTGGCCCCGTGGCCGAGTGGTTAAGTCTGTGCGCTCCGTTGCAGGCGGCCCAGTGTTTCGTTGGTTTGAATCCTGGGCACCGACATGGCACTGCTCATCAAACCACGCTGAGGCAGCGTCCCACATGCTACAACTAGAAAGACCCACAACGAAGAATATACAACTATGTACTGGGGGGCTTTGGGGAGAAAAAGGAAAAAATAAAAAATTTTTAAAAAAAAAAAGCAAGCAGCTCCATCACCAGGATCTGGAGATGACTAAGCATGAAGATATATTGGTATTATGCCAGATAGAGTATTTCTGTTACAGACATTTACAGTTTCCAGCATCTGGGAACACATTTGCTTTTTAAAGCAGGGTGAAAATATTTGTGGGAGAGACCATACCATTGATTCTTTATTTTTCTCTTAAAACATGAATGAGGTTATGGATTATGTGAGAATGAGAACTATTTGAGTAAATATGTATCAATATTCCTCGAATAGTTAAATGTATATAATAGAATATCATACATTTATTCATTCATCTCTCAAAAACTTACTGAACACTTATGAATTGCAACAAAATTTACATTTCTTTAATTTTTATGAATTGAATTGAAGCTCTTCTAACCTTTGCCAGTCCACCTGGAGGGAAAGCCATCACCAACCTATTGTTGGGTTATCCTCGTGCCATCTCCCATTAGTTGGAGAACACATGGACTTAAGCAACCCAAGAAAATTAGGGGAGGGCCCATCCTCGGTTTGCTTTAGTCAGTGGTGTTCCTGTAGCTTCTTTCTGTTCAGGCTCCTCTGTTGTATAGGATAGTGGTTCCTCCGTGGACAGACCCACAGGTTCTTTCCAGGCACTATTTGAAATGTCAGAGATACAGCAGTGTAAAAAGCAATTAGAGCCACTGCTCTTAAGGAGCTTTCACGTGAGGCAGGGAGGTCTACGCTGAACAAACATAGGGCATAAAATATAATATCCTTAGAATCTCATTACACTACTGTGGGAACCATGGAGAGACGATTTCCAAGGCAACATTATATTGGATTGCCTTACAGGAGACACAGTGATCCTTTTAGGGAAGTTTAGTTGCTATCGAAAAATATTTTTTTATCTCCTCCCTTATCGGGAATGAAGGTGCTAAAATGTCTTTCCTGACCACTGTAATGATTGTAAAGTCGTTTCCTGTCCCTGGGTGAACAGGCTGGCAACGTGTTTTGCTAAAATTAATTTTGGTGAGGAATACCCTACTACTACAATAATAAATGCTTGCTAAATGTTAGTTTTAATTATTTGTTCAATGCCATCACATGCCAGGTGATGTGAACCAAGTATTAACGGACTTGAGGACTGAAAACTTGAAATATTACTGAGAAAAGGGAAGAGTCAGCAATAGTTGATAAAAGACGGAAGGAAAACTGAAGACATAGATTTCAAAAGCTGGTGGTCTATGTTACTCAAAAGATAATGATTTATTGGTGATGAGAAAAGTAGGAAAACAGTGATGAACTCAGATTTCAACTTGCGAACTTTCATAATTTCAATATGTAATATATTAAATATCAAATCATTGTATATATAGATGTAAAATTGGGAGAACTATTAGTGTCGATTTGGGAGTTATTAAAAACATATGCTGAGGCTGGCCCCGTGGCCGAGTGGTTCAGTTCGAGTGCTCCGCTTCAGCGGCCCAGGGTTACGCCAGTTCGAATCCTGGGCACAGACATGGCACCGCTCATCAAGCCACGCTGAGGCGGCATCCCACATGCCACAACTGGAAAGCCCCACAACTAAAAATACACAACTATATACTGGGGGGCTTTGGGGAGAAAAAGGAAAAATTAAATCTTTAAAAATAAAATATGCTGGGGCAGGTCTAGTGGTGTAGCAGTTAAGTTCACACATTCTGCTTCAGCAGGCCGGGATTTGCAGGTTCCTATCCTGGATGTGGATCTACGCACCTCTAGCCAAGCCATGCTGTGGCAGGTGTCCCACATATAAAGTAGAGGAAGATGGGCATGGATGTTAGCTCAGGGCCAGTCTTCCTCAGCAAAAAAGAGGAGGATTGGCAGCAGATGTTAGCCCAGGGCTAACCTTCCTCAAAAAAAAAAAAAAAAATATGCTAGGGGCCAGCCTGGTGGTGTAGTGGTTAAGTTCCCATGCTCCACTTCAGTGGCCCAGGGTTCATAGGTTCAGATCTTGGGCACAGACTTAGCACCTCTTGTCAAGCCATGCTGTGGTGGCATCCCACATAAAATAGAGGAAGATTGGCAACAGATGTTAGCTCCAGGCCAATCTTCCAAAAAAAAAAAAAAAAAAATGCTAGGTGAAGCCATGACAGTGGATGAATTTCCTCAAAAACTATATATAAAATTGAAAAATACTGAAAAATATGGGTCCAGTATTAAGATTGAATCCATAGATAGGAAAAATAAAGTCAGCAAAGAGATTTTCACTCATTTAGAAGTAATTCTTTCACTGCCTGACAAACGAGAGTGGAAGTGCTCAAAATACAGTAGCAGGGTAAATTATTAATAAATTAACTTAGGCCTTTTTTCTGACAAGGGTTCATAAGCAAAAAGAACATATATTTATTTTCATCTTCTTTCTTACAAGGGGTATTTCTAGCCTCGTCATGATCTTCGTGAGGTAGGGTGGGGAGGAGATGCTGTTATTTTGTTCTGGAAGATTCTGTCCATCAGGGAATTAATTGGAGTTGATAAGAAAGTGGAGGGCATGATTGCTGGTGTATTGAATTGAAGGGAGGAAGTAACCCAAACCCGTTAGCGCCTAAAGTGAGAGATGGGCCGCGACTGAGAGATTTGTGCAGGCAGCAGGAGCCTGGGAGTCACTCAAAAGTATGCTGCCAGAGGAAGCATAGTCTTTGGGAACTGATAGTGTATCAGACTTGCTAAAAATGGAAAAGAACCTGCAGGTCTGTCCGCTGGCTCACACTGAGGAGCCACTGTCCTTTACAACAGAAGGAGCCTGAGCAGAGAGAAGCTACAGGAACACCATTGACCAAAGCAAGCCAAGGATGGGCCCCTCCCTAATTTCTTGGGTTGCTTCAGTCCACGTGTTCTGCTCCAACTAATGGGAGATGGCACGAGGATAACCCAACAATAGGCTAGTGATGGGTTTCCCTCCAGGTGGGCTGGCAAATGTTGGAGGAGATTCAATTCAACTCGTAACAATTAAAGAAATGTAAATTTTCCTGCAATTCATATAAGCTACACAAAGTGATTTAAGATATAATCTCTGCCTTCAGACAAGTATGGCACCTAGACAAGTATCTGTCTAGACAAGTATGGTGTGATAAATGTTACACACAGGATACAAAAGGAAAAGAATGTCACTGCTTAAGAAAGCACAATTCGGGGTCTGGCCCTGTGGCCGAGTGGTTAAGTTTGCGCGCTCCGCTGCAGGCGGCCCAGTGTTTCGTTGGTTCGAATCCTGGGCGTGGACATGGCACTGCTCACCAAACCACGCTGGGGCAGCGTCCCACATGCCACAGCTAGAAGGACCCACAACAAAGAATATATAGCTATGTACCCGGCGGGGGGGGGGGGGGTGCTTTGGGGAGAAAAAGGAAAAAAACAAAAATCTTAAAAAAAAAATTAAAAAAAGAAAGAAAGCACAATTCTTAAGCACACTAAAGGAAAGTACAAAGAAAAATATCAAACACTGAAAATGATGACTGTTAACATTTTGATATATTTGAATTTTAAGAAGGAATTTGCTTTTTCTGGCCCATTCACCCTACAGTCTTCTTACCCATGATAGTAATGGTAGCCAAAGAGACAGGAAATTTGATTCCAACCGTACCTGCTCTTTGTAATTTTGAAATATGTAGAGACTAAGGGCACTGGCCGAAAGAGAACTCACTTGTTCTGAATCACATCACATTATTTAAGGGGATAATTTTACTTCTTTAAATAAGAGTCTAAACTTCATCTAGCATTTCATTTGTATCTTGCATACTAGAAAACTATAAATCTTTTAGATCTCATCTAGGATTGCAAACCCTAAAGCCAGGGATAAAAATAAGAGGAAAATACTGAAAAGAAAACTCACCAAAGACCCTGTGTAAGGCCATAAAAAGCAAATATGCAAATTGTGGCTTTGCGTTGAAAAATTCCATAAATTGCATAGAGCACATATTGACTCCTTTATAGTCTAATAGGGATTAAATTCCAGGCCCCTGACAGCTGAAGGAGACAGGAATGGAGCTTACGGAGACTAAAAAGAGCAAAGTACGGGAAGGGGTGATTTCTTAGGAGTACAGAATTGGTTTATCTCTTTTGTGTCCCAGAATATGATTACTTCTACCCCATCAAGGGCCAGGTCTGGGATCATAAGGAAAAGATGGAAGACTTCAGGGGGTATTAAATTTATGAGACAGTGATTAACCACTACTGCAATTAGGCTCATTTTATACATATTTTTATATAAATGTGCAATAATTAACATGAAAAAACTTGAGACGCATGAGGCGCTTTAAGCCATCTGCTCTGAAAGACAATTTCCCAGTGCCTCTGACTATATTTGTTTCATTGATTTCTTGACTATTTCATCTTTATACACAACAGCTCAACTATTTAGTCAACCAGTCCTAAGAGATAGCAGCTATCTAAACTGTAAGTCACCTCCTTTGCTGTCTGTTGTTCTTGTTTTTATTAGACAGAATAAAAAGTTGAATTTAAGCCGGGATAAAGGATTTAAAAGGTGCAGGTATGCACCTGGTTTTGGCTGAATAGAATCTCCAGTTTATCCCCTCAAGAAGTAAGTTAATAACTAAGCAAGGTGGATAATTGTTAAAGGGGAGATTATTATCCTAAACTATAGCTAAAGTTATGCCAAGGTTAGCCTTTGGCTGCGTTAGACTCATTTGTGGAGTCAGCATTTCCATAACTAGTAGGCAAACAAAAGACTGGTTATCTTAGTTACATGTGACACATATCAGAATTGGCCTGTTTGCCTTGTGTGACTTTCCACATTTTGAATCACGATTATTCATAATTATGTTAAATACCAGTAATCATAAATTGGCAGGTACAAATCAGTAGTGGCGTGACTATGACTCGTTTTCACATGTACCCTGCATAGGGCAAGAATCTTTCAGTGGAGGGAAATGTTTAAGTTGGTAAAAACAAGGTATTAAACTTTAGAGTCAGAAACATCTACCCGAATTTGTCACTAACTCGACTTTATGTTTTTTTAAAAAAATTGGCACCTGAGCTAACAACTGTTGCCAATCTTTTTTTTTCTGCTTTATCCCCCCAAATCCCCCTGGTACATAGCTGTATATCTTAGTTGCAGGTCCCCTTCTAGTTGTGGCATGTGGGACGTCACCTCAATGTGGCCTGATGAGTGGTGCCACGTTCCTGCCCAGGATCCGAACCAGCGAAACCCTGGGCCACTGCAGCGGAGCGCGCGAACTTAACCACTTGGCCACGGGGCCGGTCCCCCGACTTTATTTTTAATCTTATGATGAATCATGGGAGTCAGACAGGTTTACTTATTTATTCAGTGTACAACAACAAATATAAAACAATATTTGCACAACTTTGCCCTCTCGAGTAGACTGATATCTCGTGTGGCAGTACTCATGAAGAAAAGATACCATAATCTCTTTCCAAGAAAGGAACCTCTTGTCTCATATATATAGGATGGCTGCACAAGTATAGTCATTGGTGCGTTTTTTGTTGAATGAATGTTACTTTTTTTAATGAGAAGAATGATTGATATTACACATTTCTTTATTGAGAAAAATAACAATCAGAATAGGAAGATATCTATATGGTTTTTGTGTGAGGAAGAAATCTCTAAGTATAGCTATAAAATAATATAACACAATTTCTTCTAATTGTACTGTCTAGTACTGAGACTGGCAAATGGAATTTAGACAGCATGGTAATAGAATTCTAACAAACCTCTACCTTACAGGGTAGTTGAAAAGGACTAGGCCTCTCTTCAATAAAGATCAATAATTTTAGTAACATCAATGCAAATAGAGACCTCACTGATTTTTTCTTTGGATAACCTTTAAACTTACCCCACAGTAAAAGTGTGGGGTATGTCCAATAAAAAACGGACAGGTGTAGAACTCATTTGAGGGCACTGAGGCCAGAATTATACAATAAAAGTTCAATTACATATTTAATAAGAAGTTAGGAGGCCAGCCCCATGGCCCAGTGGTTAAGTTCGTGTGCTCTGCTTCGGAAGCCCAGGGTTTAGCCGGTTCGGATGCCCAAGCGCCGACATGGCACTGCTCATCAAGCCATGCTGAGGCAGTGTCCCACATGCCACAGCTAGAAAGACCCACAACTAAAATATACAACTCTGTACCGGGGGGTTTTGGGGAGAAAAAGGAAAAATAAAATCTTTAAAAAAAAAAAGTTGGAAAAGAATAAATGTCATTTGTTTCCATTTTGTCCGACCAAAGCTTCCTTTACCTAAATGTCTTATGTGAAGGTAATCACAGATATTTGAGGACAATACAATTGGATGAATGTGGGACAGAAATTAAAAAGACTAGTGAAGGATCTGTCTTTTATTTGCCTGTCATGGGCCATGGCCTTCTCTTCTTGGATGAGAAACGCTCTAAGTCAATATTACTATTTATATAAAAACTCATTAGCGTCTTTTAATAAGAGCCTATTGTGGTGCTCTACTACACCCCACCTTAGGTTTGTGAAAAACGTGCTAGTGGCTCATGCATGTTATACTATAATACTCTGACGTGCTTTTTGCGATAGTGATTATGTTTTTTCTCATCAGTAAAACGAAGGTAATGATAACCATGCTGTATTTTTTTGACTCTTAAATAACGTCTACAAAGTGCTTAATACAGTGCCTGCAATACAGTAAGTCTCAAATATATGGTAGTTAGTCGCTATTTTTTTTCTTGGCTTCTTAGCAGAAGACAGATGATTTGAGGTTGTTTGAAGAAATCTAAAAGACTGCTTAAAAAGTGACTGTAAAGAAGCCAACTTAGAAGATTTAAATAGTCTTTTTGCGTCTTGTTCTCCTGGCGCTGGCTGGCACTATCTATTACAATTCATTATGCATTCGTATTGTTCACAGTTGCATCAGCTCTCTGTTCCCACACGCAGCCCTTTGAAGTGCCTCACCAGAGTCTCTCTCGGAACAGAGTTCTGTGAGTGCAGCCACAATCTTCCAGCACAGAGCCGCCAAGGAAGAGGAGTCTGAGTTCTTTAAAGGAGTCACAGTTTGCAAAATTAGTTGAACTTAAATGGAAATTTCTTAAATGAAAATTCTCCATTACTTTTCCAGGTATTCAAATATGATGAGGTAGTGATTTCCAAGAAAGAAGACTTTTGTGAAAATGGATTTGCCTTTTTTTGCCCTAAAACTTTTCCCTCTAGGAATCATAAATGTGTAATTAGAGTCAGAAACAAATACATGCATGCTCTTGCCTGTCTTAGCCTCAAGTTCGTTTGAATTTCAAGACAGAAAATGTTTGCAGTCTACATGGCTAGTTTTTAATCTCCTGTGGTAAAGCAAACGTGAGTTTGTGCCTGCTGAGTGTCACCTTATGGAGCAGTTTGCTTAAGTAGCAGTCAATGGCGAGCCAGACAGGAGAGGTAAAATGGCGAACGTTAAAACTGGAAGAGACACTGAGATGATGAAAGACCCAAAGAGTGTGAGATTCAAAACATTACAGAGCACATCAATTTCTATTTTAAGACAGGGTGGGAGAGGATGAGAAAACCAGGAATCAATATGTTTAACATAACATGTACACTAAGTGATTATACTGCTCAGCCAGGTATGAAATCCTGTCTTTGATAAAGACCAAACCCTAGAAAGGTCACAGAATTATTAAACTCCATAATTGTGGCCTTATCTAGATACTTCTTTTAACCTCTGCTTTAAGCAAGACTTTATTAACATAATTAGTGGCCAATGATAATAAACTAAACATTTTGAATTTATCTTTAAATATCAGCTCTGCCCCCTAATCTGGGAGGCTGGCCATGGTATTTTACTGCTCTGAGAGTCAAAATGGGGCTTAGATGAGTGACTCCTCAGGGTTTTTGCCAAGGTGATATTGGAATCTTGACATTATTGGTGTAAATCATCATAGCAAGTATTTACCAAATATCAAATAGTATATTTTGTTTAGATATGAATATTAATTTTCATTAATATATTTTTGTCAAATACCTAGGTAGTAGATGTAAATAAATAATAAGCATAAATAAATAGTGAAGGCATAATACTACATAGCAAATGTGTAATACTGTTATTACACATATGTATAAAATGTAGAAGTAAAACTAAATATATAAATAAAACCAAATGTATAGTACTAAGCAGTAAATATATAATACTGACAACATAAAAATAGTTCCCAGACCCTGGAAATATTCCCACACACCACTCAGCTGTTGTTTTAACAGCCCCTCAATTTATCTACATTTAGTAACCAAAACCCTCCAAAAGTACCAGGTACTTAAAAGCATCTCCTATGAGCTTGAGTAAACTTGTTAAGATAATTATAGAAAAATACTGTTTGTCTACAAGTGCCATCTACTTATGAAGACAAAAAATATGACAAGTAAACAACATTTTGACATATTCTTTTAAAAAGTGATTTACCCATTTGTTCTTTCTTAAAAGATTTCAAAATATATAGTTGATTTTGAGATCTATTTTAAGGCTTAAAAGACTTTAAGTTATCTGTATATTGCACTTTTCTTATAAAACAGTATGTTTGGATAATGCCATCCTGGCATGATTGATTATTTTTATAGGAGAAATTTGAACAACGTTCTAATCCATTTTTACTCCATTTTGTTATTTTTACAGTGATTCTATTATCATTGATTAATTATAATAAATTAGAATAATCTTAATCTAAAATAACTGAAAATAAAGTTATATTCCTTAAGTAATTTAAAAATAATTCCTGGCATTAAGGTAAGCTAACGTACTGTGTTCTTTACTAAAGATGTGGAGACTTAAGCACTACTCTTCCACTAATTTGTGGGTCCTTGGGGTAATACTATAACAAATCTGAGCTGCATTTTATTCATCTTTAAACCAAGAATAATTATGCCATCTCTTTGCCTTATGAGGTGTCACAAGAATTAATTACATCTTTAAAATATATAGAGCTCTTTACCACCTTACAAGTAAATATAACAAATACCAAACATATTATTACTGTAACATTAGTATGAGATTTTTCTCTTTCTTTATAGCTTGCTGGAAGGCAACATGTCTTGTAGTTTGCATTTTGAATAAAATCTCTTCTATAGAATTTCAAGATCTTTTATTTTTGATCATGTTTTCTTATTTCAGATATCTAAGGACTACTTTTATAAAAGAGAATTATAATTTGGAGTTAGCTACAATTACTAAATGCGCACAGCTCTCAAAAACAAAGCTTGTTAGATTTGGAGAGTATCGAAAACATTGGTCCAACTTCCCCTTAAGGGCAGGTAATCATCTCTATAACTTGCCTCATAAACTGACTTCTAACTCCAATTTGACCTTTTCCTAGGGACCATTTCACAGAGCAACGCATTGCATTTAAAAAATTTGGAAATAAATATGCAGTGGAGATCAATAAAGCCACAAGTTGGTTATTAAAAAAAGTTTTATAAAATCGACATAACTCTGACAAGGTTAACAAGAATAAAAGAGAGAAGACATAAATAAAAGCATTTAGAATGAAAAATGCAGTGTAATTACAGCTTTTCAGAAACTAAACAAATAGGATATTATTATCAATTTTATGTTGATAATTTTGAAAACCTATATAAAATGATTAAATTAGAAATTTCAGGGGCTGCCCCGGTGGCACAGTGGTTAAGTGCACACATTCTGCTTCGGTGGCCCAGGGTTCAGCCAGTTTGGATCCCGGGTGCGGACATGGCACTGCTTGGCAAAAGCCATGCTGTGGTAGGCATCCCACATATAAAGTGGAGGAAGATGGGCACAGATGTTAGTTAGCTCAGGGCCAGTCTTCCTCTGCAAAAAGAGGAGGATTGGCAGCAGTTAGCTCAGGGTAATCTTCCTCAAAAAGAAAAAAAAAATTCAAAAAAGAAATTTATATGAAAAGGATAAATTTACTCAAGGAGAAATGGAGAAGCCTAAGAGCTTTGGTGACCTCACTAGGTAAGGCCAATTCAATAGGCCCTGCCTCAGTTTCCAGGAAGTCCCCTGAGTGACATCCCTATCTGCCTCTGCAACTGAGGCTGTTTAATATACTAGCACTTCAATGCTAAAATCTTGGATTTGTTTTAAGTTACACACAAAAATGAATAAAGGTAGTGAGAAACAAAAATATAAAATAAGTGACAACAATCTAAAACATCAAGTTCAGATCAGAATAGAGCTATAAAACGATTTTGAAAGATTCTAATTCTTATTTTTTTTTAGCTAAGATTTTAACTACACTTAAAAATGACTTTAATTATTGACTAAAAGTATTCAGAAAACATGCTCTGAGGAATGGCTGCTATTCAGCTCTGGTTAACAGTGATGTCTAACCGAGCTACTCATGTTTTGACAAAAAGAAAAAAAGAAACCCTGATCCTTAAATGTGAACAGTTTTCAATTTCTGAGAGAATCGAGTAATTCAGAGCTTGGTAACTAGGGTCAATAGAATCAAAAGTTTCCATTTTAAATGATTAGACTGTTTTCAGTTTCTTATGAAGTTAAGGTTATGAATATGGTTATTTTACTTTTCTAAAACATACTAGTATAAAACTTAATCTCTTGTAGGAATGCTCTGTAACCTCCTTAATTATTCAGATTCTATTCCTGCATCAGCATATAGTTAGCCGTATGCCCTTTGAAAAGAATTATGATACATCTATGGGTAGTATCGCCAGATAAAACACAGGATACCCGGTTAAATTTGAATTTCAGATAGACAACAAATAATTATTTAGTATAATTAAATATTTATAACACATACATATGCCAAAAATTATTCATTGTTTTCCTGAAATTCAAATTTAACTGAGCATCCTGTATTTTTATTTACTAAATCTGACAATCCTATTTATGTCTCAATTTTCTAATAAATGTAATGGATGGCCTCTAAAGTCTTTCTCAAATTTAACATTGTATGATCCCTATCTGTTACAGTTAGACTTTTTTTATCGACTATAATCATTTGTCATATATATTCATAATTCAAACCTTGCAACATAGTTTATCACCATTTTATTTATGATGAAACTAAAAATTACAAAATTATTTTCCAAATTTTCCTTCAGATTTGGGATTATGAATTCCCACTAATAAAACTATGGTAATTGTAGAAGGATTAGCTTCACTGAATTGACTTGACTTTGAAATTTAAAGACATGTTAATACTGAAATAATTAGGTAATTTATTGTTTTTCTCTAGCCTGCTATAACTAATGTCAATTGAAACACAGAACTCACCAATAGAAGAATCGTATTTCAAACCTACCATTAACATGTTTCACCAACTTACTTTTTAAATTCCTCAACTTCCTCTAACATTGTGGAAAAAAAAAAGGTGAGCTATTTCAGAAAGAATTGGAAGGAAGCTCTTGGGTGTTGAAATCGTGTTAGTAATAGCTCAGCTTGTTCTGCAGTATTGACAGATTGCAAAATTTAATTTATAACATGCAGAAGAATCATGCTTCGAGCTATGAGGCAACACTTAATCCAAATCAAGATATATAGAGAGGAAAGTAGCCTCACATTTGCCAGGTGTAAAACTATGTCTTAGTAACAGTCCAAGGAAAAGGTCACTGATTGTCATGAATAGTTCCTATGCAGTCAGGGAATTCAGAGGTTAAAACCAATATGGTTGTACATCATTTCCTTTAGCACCCTTAGAAAGAACATCTTAATCCCATTTTCATGTTTTTATTCCAAAGGCAACCATATGTTTATTTAGTACATTCTTAAATCTCTGTATGAGAATATTCTTTCCTTGCTGACCAAAGTCATCTACTTTATTACAACAGAAAATCGTAAAGATCTAGAAAATAGCTATTACTACCCCTGAAATTTACCCAATAGCTCCTGTAAATATGTAATCATATAAAAACATACCAAATAGGAAAATCACCTTACTCAAGTAATTTCATCTTCTACCTACTCGTTTTGTGATGTCTGATAAATACTGCAAGCCTAGAAGAAAATATTTCAGTCAACAGTGATTTCTGCAAAGCTCTTTCTAGTAACTTTTTAATTGCAGACTTAGACTCATATGGCCAGAGCTGCTGGAGTGTCTTCTGTGTGCTAGTTCCGTCCAGTCTGTTAATGAAATAGGTATTATTTTTCCCATTTACTAGATGAGCTTAAAAAAAAAGACTCAAAGTTGACATGCTCACACACATAAATCAGTTTATAACTCCATTCTTTTCTGCTTTCCTATCACATCTTTCCACTTCTACTACAGTCACCAGAGCAAAATAGCTAAAATAGCCAATAATTAATATTCAAAAAGATATAAAACAGTACAGTAATTTCTACACACTAGATGGACTTTTGGTGGTGTGCTCTTTCCATCATACTATCAGTATTCCAAATATACATTTTGTGCGTTATTTTCCTTGTCTGGCAGCCTTTGTGTATGCAGATAGATTTTGTTTTTTCTTGTAAGGAGGGGGAAATATACAGTGTAATTAATTTAACTGCAAATACCTCACAGGGCAGATCTTAATAGGAATACAGAAGCATGCAACTTAACTTAACTCTGTTCTGTACAATTCTCAGAATATGTTGGGCAGTTCTGTGATCTCAGAATAGAACACGGATTGTTAATAACAGGATTTCACATTTTATAGCATCTGCTTTCTTGGTTTGGTCAAGGGTAGGTCACTCCAGAATGCGTCTGAATTTCTGATCACCCTTGAATTTTTCTGTTTTGTGTCCCTGACCTTCAGATTCCTTGGGTGAAACTGGAAACATCCACAATCTCAAAGTCTCCCCAGACGAGAGTGAGTCCTTTGGGATAAGGCAGGTTTGCGTAGCCAGTACCTTTGAAGCTGACAGCATTCAGAGACGGGAAAAGATGTTCAGCATGCTGTTTACACAATAACATTAATTTGCTGTGGAATAACTTTTAAAAAAATGTGCTGTGCTTGCAGCAAGTTAGCTGTAATATCTCTAAAAAATAAAAAATAGAAACAAGAAGTAATTTTTTTTTTTTGAGGAAGATTAGCCCTGAGCTAACATCTGCTGCCAATCCTCCTCTTTTTGCTGAGGAAGACCGGCCCTGAGCTAACATCCGTGCCCATCATTCTCTACTTTATATGTGGGATGTCTACCACAGCATGGCTTGCCAAGCCGTGCCACGTCTGCACCTGGGATCTGAACTGGCGAACCCCAGGTACCCAAAGCAGAACATGCGCACTTAACCGCTGTGCCACCAGGCCAGCCCCAAGAAATAACTTGTGATCTTAGTTTTGCCACTTCACTAGTATCGAGGGTTCAGGCAAGTCATTTGCTCCAGTTTCCGGAACTGTAAAGTAGGGATATGAGTGTCTATCTCTGTAGGCTCTTAAAGGGCTCAAACTAGACTCAGTAAATGAAAGTACTTTGCAAGGTATTATAACATAAAGTCTTGTTATTCATTGTCCATATATATAAATTCAAAAGTTTTTAACACAGTGAGTTTGATTACTCAACATAGAAAAGAGTTCAGATCATAGAATATTTATAGATTCATTGTAGAGGTAAGAAAATTGAAGATTCCACAGTTAAGTCACTTAATCAAAGTCATCATGGGAATAAGAAGCCAGACCTCTCAGCGTGGGCAAGACTTCTGCTTTACAGACCCCACCTTAAGCAAAACACAGGCAGCTCCCATTTGTAACATTCTTTAAAAAAAGGGTCTCCATTACCCTCACTGGACGCTTATTGTATCTTCACTGGATGCTTTTTCTTTGCTAGGAACAGTAACTCTCCTAATGTCACCCAGACAGTAAGTGGCCAAGCCAGAGATGTAAACGCAAATCTGTCTGGCTCCAGAGGCTGAGCTCTTAACAGCTGGGGTACTTAGTTAACCACACACATGCTCAGCCTCCCAAGAGAAAAGGCAGAGGAGGGGAAGAGAGCCCTGCAAGAAGGAAATATGCCAAGGCTTGTTAGGTTTTAGGCCTGGAAAGCCAGAGTCAGTGGCTGCCTGGCTCAACGTTGTACATTTTGAAATACATGGAAACTGACAAGCAGTTAAAAGTTTACCAAACTCTTTAAGACTTATAAAGGGAGAAACACAGCTCTCAGTTATGGTTACAATTTAATAGGCAATATTAAAATGCTAAACACCAAGATTTAGTTAATAGTATCATATCAAATAAACATAATTTGAATTTTTTTTTTATCCTTAGACTGTTTGGGTTCTTTTTTAAGAGAAGAGAAGAAACATCTATATTTGAATGGTGTTTAAATTTTCAATCATGAGGGTTCTTTAAACAGAGCTGATACTATGACATAAAAGGGTTTATTCTCTTCTGATGAGTAAGAAAATTACTGCCAACCAGAACAGAATTATAGAATCCAGAAACAGAAATTCACTGTGACAAAAGGCCATCTTAAAGAGGGCATGAGAAAGTGGATTTTGGACAACTTGGTGCTGATACATCAGAATCTGTAGGCTGGTATTTGAATAGGGACTGAAAACTGTGCCCATAGTACTATATATTTTACCTGTCTGCATGCCCATGCACCTTTCTCCAGGCCTCACCTCTATCCTGGAATGTGTGCATGTTAATAAGAGAGTCTTGGCCTAGAAATGTATATGATAATACAAAAATATAGTGTCATTTATAAGAGATATAGTATACTAACCTCAGTCATTTCTTCTTTTGATAATTAGGATTGAAAAAATGTTTAATTTTATCTTTTAGAAGAGAGGTAGAGGTTCCTACACTGATCGTTGACCTATTTCCTTTAGATTTTCACTTGACCGAGGGCCACAAAAGCATTATTACACCCAGAAGTCTGTGAGCCCCTCAGGGCAGAGGCAATGTCTTTGCTGTCTGTTTCCCTAGTCCAATGCTTGGTATTGCAGACATTCAATAAATATTCCCTTTATTGAAATAAAGTTTAATTCATGAATATATAATCTACTTAGAAATTCTAAGAAAATGTACAGTGGTTGTCCAAGTTTCAACACATAAAATCTGGTGAGTTAAAAGCTCATTAAAATTGACAATAAAGCACATCTAATTCTACATTTAATCTCTAGAATGCTTGGTTATAAATAGCCTCCCAAAAGATAAAATGTATAACGTGATAATACAATTATAATTCCAAACATAGGGCCATGAACAGTGTAATTTACATTTTACCTTATAAATAGTATTGTTCTTATTTTTTTCAGTCTGATATAGGTAAATATTAAACTTCACAGAGGAAAAACAGGGGTTTACTTATATTTAGTAATGTAATAGCCAAATAGGACTTTTCTTTCTTTTAATAGTGTAAAAACAACTGTATAAAAATATAACGTCCTCCACACTCACCCTCTAAAAACATACCTCTGATCTACAATACTTAAAGAGGAGGCCTACATTATAGTAAACACTTGATAATATGAATAGTTGTATAACCACTTCATTAGAGTATGTCATTTATTTTATATGTTATAAATTATAGCAACTTGGATTACCAGTTTGCTAATGAACTATGTACCCAGAAGACTACGGGGGGGATAGTTTAGCATCACATGAGAACACCAAGTCTAGCCATTAGTGATTCTCAAAGTTGCCAAACATTATTATACCCAAGGTCAGCTAAGTAACGCTGGGCAACAGACTGCTATGGAACCAAAGTGGGTTCCCTACCTGGTGAGTTAAAATCAGACACTTCACCAGAAGTAGTTGTCACACAAAGTAGTTTCTTTGCAGCAAATAGGAGACCGCAAAATCATTTCCAAAGCCGTGGCTCTCCCTGAGCACAGGACAGCAGGGGCCTTTGATTTCAGATGCATAATGAATATTCAAAAGGGAGAGGTGGGAATTCGCTTGTGCAGGCTCAGATGGAAAACATGCTTCCACATACATCGCAGGTTATGGTAATAAGGCCTAAGCTCCTCACTGTGGAGATCTTAGCATTAAAAATAAGCCAAAGAGGGGCTGGCCCGTTGGCGCAGCAGTTAAGTTAGCACGTTCTGCTTCTCAGCGGCCTGGGGTTCACTGGTTCGGATCCCAGGTGCGGACACGGCAACGCTTGGCAAAAGCCATGCTGTGGCAGGCGCCCCATGTATAAAATAGAGGAAGATGGGCATGGATGTTAGCTCAGGGCCAGTCTTCCTCAGTAAAAAGAGGAGGATTGGCAGTCGATAGCTCAGGTCTAATCTTCCTCAAAAAAAAAAAAAAAAAGTGAGGCAAAGGTCATCTCTCAGGCACTTTTCAGCCCAACTGCGTAGGAGTCACAGGCGTGGCTCTTGTGGTGGGGTTTGGACTGGTTCAGGGTGGCGGTGATTACATCTCTTAACAAAAAAAAAAATGATTTAGAGAAAGTTAAATGCTTCTGAAATCTCCCTTGAGTTCCTCAGGGCAATTAGTCAATGACAAGATAGCTCCAATATTTCAGGGGCTTAACCCAACACAAGTTTATTCTGGTTTATGAAGATTCTGTTGTAGGTCCTGGGGCTCTCCAGGGCAGCTGTGCTCAGGGTAATAGTTTAGCATTCCAGGATCCTTCAGTCCTGTCCTACCTCCATCTTAATATGTATTTCCATGCTCCCAGCAGCAAGGGAAGAGCATAGAGTCAACAGTAGCCCTTAAGTGATTCCACCAGGAAATGAAACATTTCACTGTCTGCTCACATTTACTTACCCAAACAAGTTACATTACCATACCTCATTTCAGGGGAGGTGGCAAGGTGGGGGCAGAGGGGGGGCTTAGTACAATCCTCCCCTAGCCTAAAACCAGGAAGGGCAGGAAGAATTGGTGAGCAATGAAAATGCCTTCAGCAGATATGAAAATGTTTTATGTTTCAGATTAGCTTAATGGAGTCAATATTACTAACGTCATAAATTAAGGTAGAAACTAATTAAAGATTAATCTTGATCTCGTGATTGAAAGTTATAGACTTTAAGTAGTTTCACTATTACTCAACGTTTGCATTATTGTCTGAGCAAGCAACTGGAAAAGCTAGTCATTTAGAGGCATAAGTGATTCGTGAAACTGTTTAACCTGAGTTGTTTGAAGGCTAAAATCCAGACACATTTAAATGAATTGATTTAATATTAAGTAAAATATTAAATAGCAACTTTTTCTGACACGGTTCCAACATTGTAATCCAAATAAACCATTTTTTATTTTCCTATGTAAAGATACACTGAAAGGAATATATGATGCACAGGAAGGAATAAATACCAATGAGTGTCCATAATAGACAAATGGCATATTACTGGGTATTTAGTATGTTACTTAATTTCAGCAATCTTTTTGGTTGCTACAACTAAAGGAGCATTTAGTCTAGCCTTAGTTCTAAGTACCAATTTAATTTTCACCACCTACCAAATATTATCCTACCGGTAGGGTGAAGTGGCTAACACAGATTTGTTACTTGATGCTAATACCACAGTAGAGGCATCCTTTAGGATGCTGTTTCATCTACCCTCTCTACAACAGTTTATTGCAACATTTTTTTATTTTTAAACTGTAAAGTTAATTTCACGTTATTTTGCTGAAAACAAGCTTTTGGATCTTCAAAAATTGCTTGCACCTTACAACAACTGGCACTTATAATAATATACAAGATATGCAAATACACCTGTTTGCCAGGTGTAAAGAACTAGCTAAAGAGCATGCACATGGGAACTAAAGCGTACAAACAGCACGCAGCTCTGTATGTGATTCCTTTATTCGTGTAAAACTTCCAAGAAGTGAACAAAATCCATCATTCGCTTCATGGCTTATAAATCGTCATCAGACACGCTATTGTTCAGTTCTCATGTCACAGCTGTTACAGGCTTAAAAAAAAAAAAGGAAATATTCCTCTGAAGACAGGGCAAGCTTAAACCTGCCACAGATCAGAAAGATCAGTGTCACAGGTACGCTTTTAACAGACTAGCAATCTTTGAGGTCAGGTTGAAAAACAAAACACCCAGAAGGTGGGAGGTCAGACTGCAGGAGGGCCAGCTGCAGCCCGGTTCCTTCTGCCAGTTTCTCTCCCCACTTCCGCGGCAGCCCGGGCGCTCCCGTCGTCCTCGCAGGGCAGGTGCCCTCCCGGCCTCCCCACCTGTCCCGCGGGCGCGCCGGGCCAAGCGACGCCCTAGCGGTGGGAATGGGAACACTCCGCACGGGAGCTTCCTTTCCGTTCGGCCGGCCCCGCCGGACCCCAAAGACCCGAAGCCCTGGGGGGGAGGAAATGCCAGCTCGCTCCTCGGCGCACCCCACCCCCCGCCCTGTTTCTCGCTCCGGCTCGCTGCCTCCCTCGCTCCGATGCCGCCGAGCCTCGTCGCCACTTGTGGGTGGCCGTCTGGCGGAGGTGGCAGCGAGCTCCGGGGCTCCGGACAGGGACATGGGGCAGGGTGAGTTAGCCGGCCGGGGGGAGCCCCGCCGGGACCCGCAGCCCGGGGGAGGCTGCGCTCTCTCCTCCGTTCAAGTCCCGGCTCGAGAGCGGCCGCAAGCGCGCGGCCCGGGGAGGGCAGAGTGGGAGAGGCAGCCGCGGGCGGGAACAGGCGAGCCACTGTCTCCTTTCGATAAGCAAGTCGGAGCCCTGGGTGGGAAAAGAGAAATCAGCCCTCCCGCCTTTTCTCCCCGGAAGGAAAGTTTCCCCGAGGCGTCTGGTTTGGGCCAGGTCGGCCGCAGCAGCCGCGGGCTGCGCTGCCGGCGTGGCGGCGGAGCCTGGGCGCCTCGCCCCTCGCCCCGCTGCTCCTCCTCCTCCAGCCTGGGCCGTCCGCTCCCTCCCCGAGACGCGCCAAATGGCTACCCAGTAACCCCGCGGGGCGGGGGCTGCAGCGCCGCCTCCTGCCGCCCGCAGCTCCAGCCAGCCGCCGCCTGGGAGCGGGGCCCGCAGGTGGACGCGCCCCCGGGAGCGAGGCGACGCGAGGCGAGGCGGGCCGGCCCCGGGGCTGGGGCGGCTCGGGGGGGCTCTTGACGCGCGGCCAGGCGCGCTCGGGCCCGGGCCAGGCGCGGCCCGCCCTGACCGGCCGGCCTCTCCCCCTGCAGCCGCGACGCGCCGCCTCGGAGCTGGAGCCCGCGCAGCGGCCCGCCGGGCGATGGACGGCCGAGCCCCGCGCGCGCAGGACGCCCCGGCGGCGCCCCCGCCGGCCGCCGGCCCCGCAGGGTAAGCCGCGAGCGCGCGCCGCCCGCCGGGGAGGGCGAGGACCGCGAGGCCGCCACCCCGGACCGGGCTGCCCTGCCAGCGGCCGGACGCGCTGGCCCCGACACGCGGCCGCAGACGCGGCTTCCCCCGGCCTCTTCGGAGGCCGCCCGGGGTGGGGGCTCTGGCCGGTTGCGATCGCTTTCCGACTGGGGCGGCCCTGGGTTGCTGGAGGGCAGTTGAATGCCAGGAACTGGGTGAGGAGTCTGGGAGCAGGAATGGTAACAAAGGGCCCCTTGTTGGCGCTCTGGAAGAGCGGCGGGCGATACCTGTAAGTGAGCTCCTGGGAAGGGGGAGAAAAGTTTCCTCGGCCAAGGGCTGAGGCCCAGGCAGGTGAGCAACGTCAAGGTGACTGTAAGGAAGGGGTTTTCTGCGGGCGGGCGGAGGGCGACGGGGGGTGTGCCAGCTGTCAGCCTGCTTGACAGTTCCCGACCCGGCGGGCAGCGCGCCTCTGATTGGGGGGTGTGTGTGCCTGTGGCCAATTGCTGGTGCCAAAGCCCAGCGCAGTCAGGCTGGAAACAACGAAACTTTTCTTTGTATCCTCACGTGTTTGAGGAGAGATTGGAGGGGAAGGGGCTGTCACATGGTGAGTTAATATTAACTGAAGCATGTCTTCCTGCCAGATATGCTAATAATCACCTTGCTAAGCGTTTGGGTAAACAGTAATGAGAACAGGTAGTTCTGCGGGAGATGGGGAGAATCTGAAAATAACCTTCGTCTTGGTTAACAGTGGAGGCTTAAGCTGGATGCTAGTTGAGCTTCTGAAGTGGGAAACTCCTTTGTTGGAGTATAACTTTTTCTTATGAGTGTTGCCCCAGCTTACTTTCTTTTCTGGTAGTTGATCTGAACGCAGAAATGCCCTAAAGAGAATATGAACATCTCAGAAAAGAAACGTTAAGGAAAAATCGACGTTGGGACTAATGAATGAGAGGAGTTGTACAGTTTTCCTGATTTAAGCGTAGAGAAGTCATTTTTCCCTGGAACATGACAGGCGTTTCCTTAGGAGCCAGTCACAGCATGTTTATTCATCAGAGAGCATGCGAACATTGGCAGTTGTCTAGAGGAAACATGGAAAAGTCTCAAAGAAACATGACGAATGTAAAAGATATTTCATATGGTGCTTACATGGAAGGAATATGTAGTGTATGAATTCTTTCATTTTGTTCCAATTAGTTAACTTCTCCCCTCTGCAAGGAGCTTTATTACTGTTGACTTCTGCTCCTGCTCTTTCCCCAGTTTTTTCATTGTTTAGACATTATCATGTATTCTGCCATATATTCTCACATTAGGATGTAAGAGTAAAGAAATACATAGGTAGAAAGATATTAATCATAAAGTCCTGGGCCTGTAAATGGAGCTGTAGTTATGTAAGTTGAAGATGAGAGAGCTTTCGGGAATACTACTGAAATGTATTCAGGTACCACAACATAAGATAGTGTTAAATTGGTGGATTTGAAAATGGATTAGGTTAAGGTATTATTAAAAAAAAAAAAAGAACCTAGCATATGCACATACACCAAATCCACTTAGGGGTGTTCAGAACTCGAATAATACATTTGAGTAAAATAGTCAGGTGACATCAGGTGCTCTGAGATGAAGGAAGTGAGAAGAGCTTCCTGGTGATAAGCAGACTGTAGTAAGATACTTCAGATTTTACTGTTGAGAATTTGAAGCTTAACCTGATAAATTCTTTACTTCAAAAGAATGTACAACGCTGCTTTATCTAATTTCTCGAATATAAAGAAAATACCTTTAAGGAAATTTTGCCCTCCCCTCTCCAAATTTAAGGAGGAACATCTGGAAATGTGCTTCTACGTCTTATCTAAAGTAACACCCCCACTGTGTCATTTTACTTTGCGTTACTTTATTCAGAGGTTATCCATTTCTGAAAAGTATAAGCATAAAAATATTTCTTCTCTACTTTGTCTTCTTCCACTTGTCTATCTTGTCCCCTAGGCATACCCAACTGCCTGTGATACAATGTTTATTGAATATTCAGTATTCCTTTTCTTCTTTTGCTCAAAGACCCAGAACATTAAAAAGGTTTTAATTGTGGGGAAAAAAATTATCCTAGATGTGAGTATTCGGGAGGTGGCAGGGACCAATCGCAATCAATATGTTATAATAAATTGTTTGGTTTGGAAAGTAAATTTCTTGCTATAAAACTAATTAAATCATGACTCATTACCCTAATAGCCTATGAGGCCTAGTTGAGTCCTTATCCTTGGATGTTACTGCTCTCAAGAATCTCTCTGTAATTTTCCAAGTTCTGCATTGTCATAACACCATTTTAAAGAAATTGAGTGCAACTCCATATTTTACAAATGAGAATCTGAAGCCCAGAGACACTGAGTGACTTTGCTGAAGACTCAGAGCAAATTGTGACAAAACCTGAAGGAAAACCCAGTACTTTAGTTTCCCAGTTCCTTGCATTAATTGCTTTTAATCTTTTCCTGGCCACAATATAATATATTTAAATTTCAAAGAGTCAGCGTAGGTACCTTATCTTTAGAACTACTAGTGCTTGAGTTTTTTACTTGCCCAGACAGATAAGTACTTTTTTTTTTAACTCTTTGAAATTTAAGTGTCAAAAGTGTAGGTGACCTTGCTTTAAGGAACGTTAACGTTTTGATCCTGAAACAATCTTTCAAGAATGATCAGGCAAAAAAAACCTGTCTTTATAATGTTTGCAGCTTTGGAGCTGTGGAGTTAATTGAAAGTGTGGTAAAAATTAAGAAGGGATTTAGCAGCTGCTTTCTTAAGCTTTTATGTGGGTGTGTTATTGGTTCTAAAGTTTTACTGATTGTAGAAACTTGAGTTCTTGTTAGCTAACATTTATTGAGTACTTAGAAGTTGAATGCCTTAGCTGAAGTTTCAGCCTGAAAATTACCTGGGGATCTTTAAAACTAGACCCACGTTCTCACACCCCTACATATTCTGATTTTAATTGGCCTGGGCTGGGCCAAGGGCATTGAGAATTTTGAAATGCTGCTACGTGATTCTAATATGCAACCAGATCTAACAGTCATTGATTAAGTAGATGTCAATAGCTGAGATGGAGACGAAGCCATAAGTGAAGTGGAGGCTGCTAGTAATCATTTTTAGGGAACTCAAGATCCTAAATTTCGGCTTTATTTTGCCTTTTTAAAGATTCCATTTAGGTGCTTTACAGTATTATTACTGAAGAAACTGTGCTACTCCTTTTTGAGGAAGCGTGTTAACTGCATTTTACCGTCTTGGAAACTGGGGTTCAGAGAGTTTAGTTAACATACTCAAGGCCACACAAATCTAACAGATGAAAGTGTCAGAAACAAGGTCTGATCTCCAAACCTATGTTCTTCATCACTAGGCCTGTTGTCTCCCAGGGTGTTTGCTACCATGGATTATACAGAATGGCTAAAGAGTTTTTATTTCAAGTGGCTTTCTAGATGCATTGTCTTGATTCTTTTTTCTTTCTTTCTTTCTTTTTTTTTTGCTGAGGAAGATTCACCCTGAGCTAATATCCATGCCAATCTTCCTGTTTTTTAGTATGTAGACTGCCAGCACACTACGGCCACTAACAGAGCAGGGTATGTCTATGCTTGGGAACTGAGCCGGGGCTGCCAAAGCAGAGTGCCACTGAACTTGATCACTAGGCCATTGGGGCTGGCCCTTCTTGGTTCCTTTTAAAATCATGTTTATATTATATTTTTAAACAACTCCTACAAATTCTAATGCATATGAAAAAACCCAAAGCCTAGCCTTTAAAGGGAACTTAAATATTTGGTTTATGTCTTCAAAATCATATTTAATACTTTCATGTGTTTGGGGTGATTTAATTTAACTCATAGTAAATGGACAGCCTTCTTTTGTCATATAACACTCTGTACTTATTTTTGCTATTAGGCAGCTATTAAATTTATGGCATCATTTCAAAAGTAGGATTTGACTACCAAATAAGAAAAATGAAATTGTTTGTTAAGATAATGCTAGACTTTTTGTTCAAAGTCTAATTTCCTCTGAATGTGTTAGAGGGTAATTGAATAACATTGTGATCTGACCTTATCGAAATTCCGGGTGCATTTATATAATAATAAATGTCAAGCTTCATGTTTTTTTTTTTTTTAAAGATTTTATTTTTTCCTTTTTCTCCCCAAATCCCCCCGGTACATAGTTGTATATTCTTCGTTGTGGGTCCTTCTAGTTGTGGCATGTGGGACGCTGCCTCAGCGTGGTTTGATGAGCAGTGTCATGTCCGCGCCCAGGATTCGAACCAACGAAACACTGGGCCGCCTGCAGCGGAGCGCACGGACTTAACCACTCGGCCACGGGGCCAGCCCCTCAAGCTTCATGTTTTTGAGACAACTTCTTTCATTTATTTAGTCAGAACTTGTGAGCCCTTATTTTACGTAAAACACATTTTTCTAGGCACTGGGAGATTGGCTTCTGATCTTATGAGCTTTACTAAAGAAACTATCTGTAATTATGCCAGAAAAAACAAAGGAACATGATGTTAGCGTAGAAGTGGTACTTTGATGTTAGCTTTGAAACATTGTGTTTATACTTAGGACTTAAAATGCAATAGCCTAACTCACTGGTCAGCAAACTATGTCCAGAAGGTCGAAGTGGGCCCTCCACCTGTTTGATTTTGTTTTTTGTCCAATTATTTTTTTATTGTGTAAATTTTATAACATAAGATTTACCATCTTAACCATTTTTAAGTGTACCATTCAGTGATATTAAGTCCATTCATATCGTTGTGCAACCATCATCACTATCCGTTTATCTTTTCATTTTGCAAAACTGAAACTCTGAAACCATTGAACAATAACTCTTCATTCTCCTCTCCCCCCACCCCCAGCCCCGGGCAACTGATGAGGATTTTAGGCTGGTTAATTTTAAAACTGCAGATGAGAAGCAGGCTCCGAGGAGTGGAGTTTGCTTGCCCTTTGAGAGACATTTGCATTTGTGAAGGAAATCTCCATGCCTCCCCCTCTGCACCAGGAGGAAGGCAGGATGGCCTTATATCTGGAAACTCTTAATGGGGAAGGCAAGGACTTAAGTTGGTTACTGTCTGGCAACCTCATGTAACTGATTTAGGGTGGTGGCTTCTGGCCTTTACTTAATCCGATTTGATTCTTATCTAAAAGTTGTGGGACCACCCAATGGTCAGACCCCACCTGCACTGATACCATTTTAACTTTTTTACATGTTCTTTCCTTTGTCTTGTACAAAGATGGCTCACATACCTATGCCTTAAATTTAGCCTTACTCTCCACCCATGTTTGCAGCAGAAGCGGCAGCAGCATCGGCTCCTCCTGCCGGTGGGTCCTGTCCCCACACAGCAGCTCTGACTGCCCGTGGGTCCTGTCCCCATGCCAGCAGCAGCAGCAGCAACATGCCGGCACCAGCTCTGCCTGCCCATGGGTCCTGTCACCATGCCCACGGCAGCAGCAGCTCCCCATGCCAGCAGCAGCTCTGATTGCCCATGGGTCCTATCCCCATGGCAGCAGTAGTAGGGGCAACAGCAGTGGCTCCTCCTGCCCATGGGCCCTGTCCCCACGCAGCAGCCTGACTGCCCATGGGTCTTGTCCCCATGTCGGCAGCAGCAGCTCTGACTGCCCATGGGTCCTGTCCCCATGCTATTCCACACTATTCTCTAAATAAAAGAGCACTACCGCCAGATCTTGAGAGTCCAAGAAATCTTTCTTTCGACTCCTCAGCTCACCAACCCTGCATCAGCAACCACCATTCTACTTTCTATCTCTGTGATTTTGACCATTCTAGGTACCTCATATGAGTGGAACTAAACAGTCTTTGTCTTTTTGTGACTAGCTTATTTCACTTACTGTAATGTTCTCAAGGTTCATCCATGTCGTCTCATATATCATCATTTCCTCTTTAAGACTGAATAATATTCCACATTTTGCTTATCCATTCATCTGTCGATGGACACTTGGTTGCCTCTGATTCTGATTTCTCCACATCCTCTCTAGCTCTTTTTGATAGTAGCCATCCTAATGAGTGTGTGGTAGGATCTCGTAGTTTTTTTTTTTCTGCTTTTTCTCCCCAAATCCCCCAAGTACGTAGTTGTATATTCTAGTTGTGGGTCCTTCTAGCTGTGGCACGTGGGACACCGCCCCAACGTGGCCTAATGAGCAGTGTCACGTCCGCACCCAGGACCGGAACAGGTGAAACCCTGGGCCGCTGAAGCAGAGCCCGTGAACTTAACCACTCAGCCACAGGGCTGGCCCCTCATTGTAGTTTTGATTCGCATTTCCCTAATGATTAGTGATATGAAGCATTTCATGTACTTATTGGCCATTCATATATATTCTTTTGAGAAACGTCTATACGAGTCCTTTGTCTTTCAACTGGGTTTGCTTTTTTAATTTGTTGAGTTTTAGGAGTTTTCTGTATTTTCTGAATATTAATCTCTTATCCTCTACCTGTTCTTGTAGAGTTTTGTTGACACACAGTCATAGCCACTCTTTTGCATGTTGTCTATGGCTGCTTTCACATTATAGATGGATAGGCCACACAGAGATCATAGGGCCCACAAAGCTAAACGTATTTTCCCTCTGCCTATATATGGAAAAAGTTTTCTGACCCTCTGACAAGTTGGCCTAACTTGTGAAATCAGTAAATGGAGCAGAGATTATTTAATTCAAAATTTATTTACTGAGGAGGACTTCTAAGTATTGAACTTAAATATAAATTGTAACAAAAGGATTAATATTATGTTTGCATAAAGCAAGATACATCTTACAGTAAGCGATTCTGCAGAATGGTGATAGTGATTGATTTTTTTTTTCAAGTAAAGACTTAGGCTTGGCCCCTTGGGAAGCATTATAGAATTTTAACATTTGTATGATGTTGGAATATATTTTAAAGAGAAGTACTAAACTGAGCTGGAGACACTTTCACAAAAAATGACTGCTCCGTGGTTAAGATGTTTAGAAACAAATGTGCTTAGGAGGAGCTGGACCAAAGGTGGAAGGAGTTCCTATCTAGTTTTCTGAGTCTATACTTATTTTATGAGTTAAGTCAGACTGTCTTTATAATTTCCAGCAAGTTTTTTTGTTGTTGTTATTAAAGATATTTCATATCCTTAAGCTTTTAGTGTTCTAACATTAGTATTATAGTTGTAAGACTTTCTTTTTTTTTATGACTTTGCTTTGCTAAATTTTTTTCTCCATCTGTTACAGTAAAAACAAACTAAAAGTATGGGAGAAAGAAGTTTCCCATGACTATTTATAAAGGGCCAAATGTCTTCAGTTTTGCCTATAAACTTCATATCTGCGGAATGAATCCTTTGGAAAAAGCTCTCAATGACTTTAGAAAAATGCTAGAGTGAACTTGGGTTATTATTTTTTTTCATATAGTTTAAGTTTACAGTGCTGTTTATAAATTTAAATAAGCTAAAATTATTAATTGACTTAAGACATAAAAAAAAGGCTGTGGAGCTGAATTATGGAGTAGTTTGACAAAGGAAATACTTTAATTGGATGGTCATCTCAGAAGATGAAGAATGCAAAGGCAAGAGAATTAGTTTAAGCTCAACTCATGGAAAGCTGAAAACTTAGTACTATTGGTAACTTTTAACACATTTTAAATAGTTGTAAATCTTACAAAGATCAGAATTTGCAAATTTCTTAGGTAGCAAATAAAGGTATTTGTCTGTGCCTTATGCGCTGTAGCTAAGGGGTATGGTTCAGAGGCAGGCCTCTAGGAATTAGGTGGGAGGAAGGCACAATACCCTATAGAACTAGGTCCATTCTTAACTGCCTACTCTCTAGAAAAAACTGTAGCCCATTAAGGCTTTCAGGTTTGTGGTTGTGAGGTAGTGAGGATGGGGTTGCTAGGTGAGCAGGGGGAAGAATGACCTCTGAATCCCTCATTTTAATTTCCTCTAGTTACTCCTGTTCTCTCCCTATTGGAACCCCCTATTGAAATCAGCTTTAGAGATAATATAAATAATTATATTTTAAAAAGTATGGGTTAATAGGACAGAAGTTTTCCTTTATTATTGCCTCAGACTTGTAGAAAATTACTTTGGACGGAATTAAAAGGTGAAAATGCCATATTTGGGGGGATTTGATTTTTTTTTTAAATAACCAAAGTGGTTCAGAGGCAAGCCTCTGAAATAGTGTTGAAAAACAACCTAAGTGATAATAGTTTGGGTCCAAAATATGATTGTGCTTATAAAATAATGATTCTAATTTTCTTGTATGGGGTGTAAGTTGACTTTAAGTAGGGTTGAATGCCAAAGAATATGCCAAAGAAAATTAGAATCTGTTATTTAAATGATAGAATCATTGGAAAAAGTGCATTGCTTCTCAATGTGATTAATTTGAAATATTAATACCAAGTAATTTGTATGCATTCCGGTATATTTGTTAAAATTAAATACACCATTTCACTTTGTAGTCTAACATTACAGCTTCTGTACTTACACCAAGATATATTTGCAAGAAAGTAGAGTTACCACGTTCAAACCTGGGTGGGACGTTTATCACTAGTCCTTGAGGATTTTCGTCTCTCTAGCCTGCACACGTGTTATCACATGCCCATGCACACGTGCTATGATTTCAGGAGAAATGGAAGTGAGGAAGTATTAGATGTGCCCAAGGGGATAGTGGTGACAGGAGCCAGAGTTTTAACAGCTGCTCCAGTCATGTATCAGTTCAGATATGCTGGAAAAACAGGAAATTGAGTTGCTAAATCTGAAAATGGCTACCACCCTGCCGTTCCCAGGTCTGATGGATGTGCGGTAGTTTCTAGACCAATTGAGTCAACAGTTGTCAAGATAAGTATAAGAGCCACTGAATTTATTTTCTCCTTTGTGCTAAAGTAGATGCAGGTTGTACGGAAAGCACACATGTCAGAGAGAGGGGCGAGCCTTTGTTTCTCTCTTTTATGCCTGATAGTCAACTGCTTTAAAAGAATTAGGAAAGAGACAGGCTCACTGTCTTATGGGACAGCATCTGTATTTTGTGGTCTGAGGCTGCCCTAATTATTATTAGGTGTTCATGATTCGGTTACTAGTTGGCAACAAAACTACGGAGCAAAGTGTTGTACCAGATTACAGGAGTGGTTTCTTCCCGTCTTTTGCCTACATAAGATGTCCATTCCCAGAGAGCAGCTAGCTCGTTTTTGCTGTGTTTCAGGAGAGCATAGTGCAGAGAATAAGGTTAGCAGGTGAAAAGAAACTGATTTTTACACTGTACTTTGTGACCCTATGCTATCCGTCTTCTATCTTCAGTTTTCTCTTTCTCTAAAAGAGGGTAAGTTGGGCTATGGTGGTTTATTACCTATGAACTTTTTTCCCCCTAGGAAAGTAGGGTGTGGCTTCATCTGAATGAAAAATATGTAACACTAGTGATCCGAAAGGGGAAACAGGTGGATTTTTTTTCTCCTCACATTTTAATTGGGACAAATTTTGTCTTTAGAACCTATTCCAACCTGTAATTTACTCTGTTTTACCATATATTATTTTTGAAATCTAATCTGGTCTGAAAGGAGCAATATCCTAGAGTCGTTCACATCATCTGTTTGTGATCCTGTATGTATGTAGAAATACATGGGAAGTTCACTCTTAGATGATGCTAAGAAAATGCAGTCCTTAAGTTTGTGCTGGTGTCTTTGTGATGCCTAGGAACGTGTTTCCAACTAACTGAATGGTTATAAGTGGTATAGCCTTGAATTTGCTTAGGGACCTTTTTAGAATTTTGTAATCAAATTCAGGATTTCATATATATGTTTGGGGTGCCAGACTTTGGGATTTTCATTTTTTTATGAATCATAGTTATTTAGGACACTAAGCTGATTATGCAAGTTAGACTAAGCGGCAATTCTGAAAGTTATCTGAAGGTGTTGAATGAATATTTGCTGTAATTTTTGTAATCCAAATCCATTCTTTTTTGTATTCTTCCAGATATTAAGCATACCAAAAGTTGAAGTTGCAGGAATGCATATTTGAATATCAGGGATTTGGGTCATTCACAGTTTCCTTGTATCACTGGAAAACCTTGGCAAGGTAAAGAACAAGTTTCTGGATCCCCACAGATAATTGGAATGGTTCCAACACAAAGGTACCCAAATACCGTTGGTACTAAAGGAACAGCCCTGGGGCACCAAGAACTGATGTGCCGTGCTGAGCCGTACCTAGTTTAGGAGGCAGTACAGTGATACCTATTGAATTCCATTGGTGACATCTTTTACCATCGGTCTTCATAAGATTCCCTGTCAAGAAGCAGTTTTTAAAAATTCTGGCACTTAGCCATTGTGTTTTAATAGTTAAAGGCTATCTAGCATGCCTTGCTCTCTGAATTAAGTACCAAAGCCTCTGTTTATCGTGATGATCATTCATTCTGGTGCGTGATTTCGTGACTGATGAGGAAGCTGTCTGACCCAGGGGCTGAGCTGTCGTGGATGGCTTTGCACACGTGGTCTCTGTGGCCTGAGGAGTATTTCCTCAGTGATACTCACCAGCGCAGCCCTATGTCGGACATTCTTGTGGAAGAAGGCCAGTGAGTGAGAACAGGGGGAGTGCTTAGAAGTTGAGAATGAGGCTTTGTTTCTTCCTTAATCCTAGAGAACCACCCAGCTGAAATTTAACTCTGCTAGTGAGAAACAGTTTTCGTTGATATATGCCTTTTAAGCTCTAAAATTGGCCATGACTAAGTGGAAAAATTTTTTTAAATTGTCTATTTTTAAAATAAAATAGGAAAATTTGGAATAAGTGGTAACACCCTGTAGATAAAGCAATTTGATTTTTCATTTTATATTTATATACATAAAGAGTATCTCAGTTGTGTATATAATACTCATTAACTCCCTTTGCTTGAGACCCATGTCATCTGCTTATGTTTTTACACTACTGCATCATGGAAAAAGAATTAAATTTCATGGGTTATGAAGGGGAGAATTTTCCTGGCTTTTTTCCTTCTTTGGTTAGCCAAGTAGATGAATCCTGTGCTAAATGGAAATGTAGAGATAATTAAATTTTTACTTAGGGATGTAAATGAAGAAAAGAACAAGAAATATATTCAGTGAATGGACAAATGGAAAACAGAAGAGTCTCTGATGGCAGGAGAAAAGGCCGCAGTGCTAAATGTGAGGCCGTGCTGGCGTTAAACTGGCAGTTGGTGGTTGGAAGGCTTTAATCTCTTATGTTCGATTTATAACTCTGATGCTGTTAGTTTGTGAAACCCTTCTGTGATCTTAGGTTATTAGAAAGCATTTTCTACCAAAGACCATCTATAACCTCTTTAGAAGTACCATAGATGCTGTTTAGGGGAGAGATTCCATCCAAAATTAAACTGATAAGTATGCAATGACAATAAATCTTTACAGTGGTATTTATAGGTCACATCATTTATTCATTATTTTTCTAATAGGCAGTATATTCAAACAGCACAAAATTCAAGAGCAAAAAATGACAACATAGTGAGAAATCTACCCCCAGCCCCTTGGCTCCTGTCCCCCAGATTTTCTCCCCAGAGGCTATCAGTGTTATTGTTCTTGTGAACCTTGGTAGGATACTCTATACCAGTGATGTGCAATGGAAACATAATTGCCACAAATGCAATTTTAAATTTTCTAGCTGCTACATTAAAAATTCCATTTCAATAATATGTTGCACGATACAATGGTTAACATGATTCCAGTTCTACAAAACAACAAAACGGTCCTTAATACAAAAATATTTTACACTGAGTCAGATTTGAAATTTAAATTAATTACGTAAAATTTCTTAGTCACACTAGCCGAATCTCTAGTACTGAAGAGCCTCATGTGGCTGGCGGCTACCGCATTTGACGGTGGATCTCCTCACACTCAGGAGCAAATGTATGTGTAAGCGTATCGTTTCTCCCTCTTTTCTACACAATTAGTGCTGCTTTGTACCTTTTCTACTTAACAATATAACTTGCTGATTATTCCATTATATACAGGGCTCAATTTTTTCTCCCTAGCTCTGTATTATGTCTTTTAGGGATGAACCCAGAATCTGTATAACCAGTCCCCTATTGATGGATACTTGGATTTATTTCTCTCCCCTCACGCCCTGTTTGCTGTTATTAAGTGGTCATTTTAGCATCCTTTATGCAATTTACAATCTACTGTGCTAATACTCTTTGCTGGTGTGTTTGATTAAATTAACTAGATTGTGAAACCCTAAAAAGCAGAGGCCATATTCTTGACTACTTCTTTTGTGTGTACTGCTGGGTTTAATTTAATTTCCTGCACATACCTAGACACATAAATATTAGTTAGTGGCTAGATATTGTTTGAATTTGCGTGAACTTGAGCAAGAGGTCAGTATTGGGGGTGGAAATCATTGAATTACTCATCCACTAGCATGGTAGCAGGTCAGTTATGCAAAGAATCGAACTAAGTATTTAACATTCATTTTTGCAGCCATTAATCAATGAGTTGTTGTTAAGCCACCATCAAATGCTACACCATTAAAAGGGCTGTTGTGAATCTCTCAGCACTCTATTATTAAAGATTCCATTCTTGGTTTGAGATTCTTTTTCAGCATTGTTCCCTGCAGTGGTGTTTATAAAAGAAGTATGCATTTCATTAGTATTATAAGTGAAAATTCTGAGAAATGTTATTACCTCCTCAAATTTAGAGAAAATGAAAAGTTTGGCTATCATGGGCAGTGTTGTTTAACAGAACATAAGTGTTTTATTATTATTTACAGCCTAAATATTCCTATTTGAATAATGATAGCAGAGTAACATTTGATTTATAGAATAAGTTATTGCTTTTGAGAACAAAGCATTAGTTGTTAATTATATGATTAATTGGCGGATAAAAATTCTAATTATTTGTGTGAACACCCTGCAATCTAAATTGTCAGGAGCCTTGCTGTTTTGATCTGGTTCTTCTGCTGGTGGAAGAAATTAGCCTTCTGATGTGACCAACAATGGCTGAAGGATAAAACCAAATAATAAAGGGTATTTTCTTCCAGCTCCTGAAAGAAGAGATTGAGAATTAGAGTTAGTATGAATGGAAGAAATTAAATTGTTAAATAGGCACCTAGGGCAGAAAAGTCAGTCTGAGTGCTTCTTCTCCTCAGTATTTTTGAGAGTTATACTTCAAAGTGGATACAAAACTGCAAATATCATAGTAGATAACAATTTTGTCCATTTTTTCCTAAGAATGTGTTTTTGGCAATAAGTTGACATTTTACGTTGTCCTAAAATAAGATGAAATTCTAAGCCAGGATTCATCAGGAAAAAAACTTGTTCATTTAATGTATGGGCAGGTGACACCACATTCCATACAGCATTTGAAGTGAGCCCAGTACTCTCCATTTAACTCTGCAGGCTGCCTTACAGTTGTCTCGTGGGGTGAACCAGTGCACTTGGCTCTCGGGCATTTAACAGCATTGGTTTTGGTTTCAAATAAAACTGGTCCAGCCAGAAGTCAGAATAGCAGCTCTTGCAGAACGGATTTGGAAACAGAAGACCTGGAACCCAATCTTGTATCTGCCACTTGCTGGTTAAGGCACCTTCTTTCCCCCTCATTGGGCTCAGTTTCCTCCGTGGTGGGACAAGATAATAATACAAGAATGTATAATTATACAAGATAATTATACAAGAACAAGAATGAAAGTGTGGAAGTAACACCAACACTTATCAGGCATTCAGTATATGTTTGTTAGTTTTTTTTTTCTTTTTGGAGGAAGATTAGCCCTGAGCTAACTGCTGCCAATCCTTCTCTTTTCGCTGAGGAAGACTGGCCCTGAGCTAACATCCATGCCCATCTTCCTCTACTTTATATGTGGGACGTCTACCACAGCGTGGCTTGCCAAGCAGTCCCATGTCCGCACCAGAATCTGAACCAGCGAACCCCGGTCGGCAGAGAAGCGGAACGTGTGAACTTAACCACTGTGCCACCGGGCGCCCCCTGTTAAACTTTAAATATTGTCTGCTTTGTTAGAAAACAGCCTTTTGTAATGCTGGCATCGATATTATTCTAATTGGAAACCAAGGAGTGAGGGAACATGCCATGTTCCTTTCCCGGGAAGTAGAAGATGGGGTTGGTTTTCTTCGTAAGTCCACTGTGAAAGTCCCTGTGCGAGATGCAGGGAAGTTGTTCTTGGAACACTGAATAAAAAATGGGTACTAATCTCAATGAAAATCACATTCTCTTTTAGAGGAGAAAAATGCCCCCTCTGAGATTAGGAATATGCTACCAGGGTGATTGTAATTCTGGCTGTTTCCTCACTTCCGCGTTCTGAGAATTGCCTTACCTTTTCATGTTTCACTTTTTTTCTATGTAAGATGAGAGTAACTCTAACTGCATTTCTTTGATTTTGTTAGGACTGATGTGCAGTGACTGAAAATTTTCAGTTGTAATGTCACACACAAGAACATCATTATTCAAAAGAGGAAGTGGGAATTTGAGACACTGTTCTAATTATAGACTATCATATATTGAAGAGAGCTTCTTTTTTTTGACACATGGATTAAAAATCAAATCTTCCTCTTCCTGTAAACTAGAAATTGAGGCCTTATACTATACCACACATGCTGTAGAATTAAGTGGCAATCTAGAAAATAACTTTAGCTATTGATAAGAGAAAGAGGAATCTCTGAGTCCTGACTCCTTCATCCTTAAGGATGACTGTGACTGTATCATTTAGTCACAGGGGAGGGAAGTGGGCAGCATTTGTCCCTGGTTGAGTCAAGCTGTAACTCTTTAAGTTCTGGTGGCAGGATGATGACACAGTCTGAAAAGTAACCCTGCAAACCCTTGACAAAAAGCCTTTATTATAGCAAGTACAGTTCAGTAGTCTTATTTATTTATATTTTTCTGGATTCACTCTTTTTTGTAATTTAGGAATATTTTCCATATTCTTGCAGGTGAGTTTTAATGTCAAAGAGGAAAGACTCATTCACAATTTCTTTTTTTTTTTTTTTTAAAGATTTTATTTTTCCTTTTTCTCCTCAAAGGCCCCCGGTACATAGTTGTATATTTCTTTTTAGTTGTGGCATGTGGGATGCCGCCTCTGCGTGGCCTGATGAGCAGTGCCATGTCCGCGCCCAGGATCCGAACCTGCGAAACCCGGGGCCGCAGAAGCAGAGCGCACGAACCCAACCACTTGGGCACGGGGCTGGCCCCATCATTCAAAATTTCTTAACATGATTGTGATCTAGTTTATCTTAGTAAGTATAATGAAAATTTTCAGGCAGAATGAATTATACCCATGCACAGACTGCATTTGGAAAGTTTCTTGAGCATTAAGGTGTTCCTGGTAAGTTTACTTTTAAATAATATGTTTTACAAGACAGTATGTAAAATAATATGGAGCCTTAATTGCTTCAGAGGTTGAATGAATGTTTGTAAATTCATTCAGATTTCCACTAATTAAAAGCATCAGGGTCACTGTAATTGAAGGATAATGGGCAGTGATTTGTATGACTGGTCACACAAGTTACAAACATTTACTGAACACTGAGTATTCCCCAGGTACTGTGTTAAATGTACGACGCATATTCCTGCATTTAATAGTCCTCAACCACTCTGTAAAGTAGATGTGGTCGTTGTCCAGCTTGTGCGGAAGAGGAAACTGGGGCTTAGAGTGTAACGTATCCAAGGTCGCATGGCCGGGCAGTGGCAGATCTGAGACTGGAATCCAGATGCCATTTGAAATCCGTTTGCTTTGACCACTTTGTGTTCTACTCCCCTCCCCTCCACCCTTCAAAGTGCCAGGGGTGGCAAAGCCAATATGATAAATAACAGTAGGAATGATGTTAAATGGGACTACACATTTTTTTGCTCTTTTTTTTTCTGATTACAAAGTTGACGTGCTTATCACAGAATATTTGAAAGCAATAGGAATATGTAAAGAAAAATAATCATCATCTAGACTACCTGGAAAGCACAACTGTTAACATGATTTGCATTTTAGCATTTTCCAAGGTGCATTCTGAATAAGATCCAAGTTAACATGTTTTCTGCAAAAACAACTTCCATGGTCAAATAATCTTGGGAAAGTCTGGGTTAAACAAAATTAAACTGTTTTCTTCTCTTTAGGTCTTTTCAGGGAATTTAATATGCTAATATGCATACTGGGCTTCCAAAGTGGAAACATAGAAAGTAAAAATTTCCAAATTTATTTATCTGAAGAACACTGATTTATGTCTTGAAACCAGTGTTCTTTCAGATACAGTTTTTACGTAATGCTGTGGATAGAGTGCATACTTCCAGACTTTTAAATAAACATTTAGATTTTTAGCTACATACTCTATTTTTATATTCCTTTTCTCCAGTTTTATGTTATAGGTTGTTTTAGTTATTTAAAACTCATTTAAAAATCCTTTTTGAAATAGTTGTAAACAAACCATATGTATGTCTGAGTGTGTGTTTGCATTTTTTTTTTTTAACCTTTCGCCTATTGTGAAACATTTGGGCTATTTCCAATGAAATCCTTAACTGTGGAAGAGTATGAGTTTCAGATTTGGGTGAACGTGATTCCAGAACTGAAAGACTGCAAAGTCTACAGCAGTGAGGAGACCAGCCCCAGGGTTTGTTCCAGTTAGAAACTGTGAAAGCCATCACAAGTTTCAGAGAAATCTGTATGGGATGGCCCTATGACATGCTGTCAGGGAGAGAGACATGCGTAAGAAAGGACATTCTTACTGGGAAATAGGAGTAGTCAGCTGTTAGAATGAGCTGAGAAGGTAGGGGTGTGTGTGCAATTACCTATTTGGTTTGGAAGTACACATTTCTTCAAATGCAGCCTGGGTGGTCCCCAGGCCAGGCTTGGTCTCCACCCAGCAGCACTGGGGAAGCTTGGACGCAAGTGGAGTTCTGGTTATTAGACTTTGCTGAGGTCAAGGATGGTAAGAAAGCTCGGGGTCTCAGGCTCCGTTGAGGAGTGAGGAAGCTGGGCTTGGGGACACGTATGGATTCTGAGAAGGGAGTTTTAAACTTGGATTAGTTGGGGAGGATTGAGTTTGGAGCTACTTAATAGATAACCCATTGTCACAACAACAAAAGTAAGAAATCGTCCTAAAAGAACCAACAGTTCCTGTTTGGTTTTTTTCATTCAACAGGTACTTTTGACAGCTAACTATGTCTCAGGTGCTGGGCTGGGCACTGACAGCTAATTGTATTGAAAATATTACTGTACATTATGTGGAAATTTTATTCATGGGATCAAGTCACTTTGGCTGGAATGAAAACATGATTCAATCTTATTAAAAATACACATCTTTGAAAACCTCCAAGGCAGTGGAAACAATACTCTCTCTGTTTTAAAATAAGTCCAAATCTCTGAATTGCCAGTTACTACGCAGCTTGAAATACTTTTTTCTTTTTTTTGCCTTGGTTAACGTTATATCTGGTCCCTCAGATTTTCAGAAGGTTTACACAAATATAGAACTTGTAAATGTGTATGTGCCCTCTCGCTGCCCCCATCACACTTCTCCCTGAGATGAGTTCTTCTCACTGGACTCTGGGAAGTTGTTAGTATTGACTTTTCTTGGCCAGAACTGCGTGTCGAAACTGCCTCTCTCCGCTTAGGATTGTTAATGGCAAAACTGCCTCACTGGGGCGGTGGATTGCAAGGTTCGAGGACGTGCCAAGGGGAAAATTCCTAAAGGGAATATCCAGCAGCCCAGCAGGTCTGAGGTTCATTGCTATGACAGCAAGAGGTGGTTGGCTCTGGCCTCTTCCTTCCATGCCCGGACTTTCAGGGCCTCCAGCTCAGCAGGCACGGGGCAGAGCTGCCAGCTTGACATCAGGCAGCAGCGCTCACTCTTCATCTGACTAGACTCTAGCAGTCACCTTTGTCGCCTTAAACTTACGACTTATCTATGTGAAATGACAATCAAGAAGCCCTGGGAATAGTCTAAGGGGCACAGGGTTGGCATTTCAGGGAGCCCTGTTGTTAAATTCTGGTTCAGCCTTTGAACAGTTAGGAAATTTTGGACAAATTATCTAACCTCTTTGCATCTGTTTTCTTTCCTTCTTTTTGTTTTTTTCATCTGAAAATAGAGCTACCTATCGAATTGGCTTACGCCTGGGATTAATTGGAAGTGTTCCATGAAATATTGACCAACTAATAAGACTCTCACTGACTGTGATTTTAATTTCACAATTAATTGTAGCTGAATTATTAAAGTTTTTGAACATCAGTCAAATGAAAAATTCACAAGATTGGTTTAAGCTGACCACTCTTGGTTTCTATTCAGTAAATTATAGTTGCTATTTGGTTAAGGACCATTGTTTCCCAAATATAAATAATGCTGTTTTGTAACTCATTAGTTCATAGAATGTGATTCTCTGTAAGCAGATTTTCTTGCCCTTTACAATCGTTAGAAAAAGCTCTACCCGGTAAGATGTGTAGATAGTGAGCACACAATGTGTATATTGTAAACTTTCATTCCTTTTTCTTCTAGGAAAGAAAATAATCAACTAACCAAATATGTTCTTTCACTGGCCTTCATTGTTGGCAGCGGTGCCTAATGAAAAGACCTTATCTTTGAGACTACCAGACAGTTCCCTCTTGTATGAGAAGACTAGATTTTTATTTTGTACCTTCCTATCCACAGCTCAGGTTCCATCCCTTTTTTAGGAAGCTGCAGTAACAGAATATAGGCTGGGAACCTCTCACCACATGGTCACGTACTTTCCACATCTGTAAACTACAAATAGCCCCTTTACGTTAAAAATGCTAGGTTAGATGAGAACCACATATGAATTTTTGGTTGATAATAATTGTCTTGAAATGAATGATTCAGTTTGAATAGGTTATGCATTTCCTTTCTAAATTCTTGATGAGGTTGGTTCTCTTGACAGCACAGATTCTCTTGGGTATGGAGTGTGAGGTGACATCTGCATGAAGATGTTCTTTCTCATTGAGCTTGTTGGTGTCATCTTCATGTCATGTCAGATTCATTTCCACATGGATACTCATCCAATTAAAAATTGTCAATGCCATTTCTGAAGGAACGCAGATTGTTACTTTGGTCATAATGCAAACAGCTGTGTTTTTTCCTCATTAAGGTATCCCAACCAGGTTACCACTGGTCATAAACTATTAAAAATTGGTGTGAACCCTCAAGGTCATCGAGAAGGAAGATATGATCCTGGAAGAGGGTAGCCTACTAAAGTGTGTTCACATTTTGAAATGGTGTATTTTCTAATAAATGCAAGCATTCTTATTGAAACTGGCTGTTATTTGAACTGTATGAACACTTGTCACACATTACTATTTTGTGATTTCAGAGAAGTGGGCAATTTTAAAGGTTTGTCAAGCATCATTGAATTTCCTGACAGTACTTGTATATTTTATGAAAATAACAGGATTTTGCTCTTTGCACTAAACTGTTCCAAACAGAGAAAGAGTACATGAAGTTAAAAAAAAGACAAAAAACAAGGGGCAAAACTAGCTGTTCCTCCCCCACCCCCCCAAAAATGAACAAAAGCCTATAAAATTTTTCCATCTTTTTAAGTCAAGGACACACTTTAAATGACAGTCAATGAAAGCCTGGCCTCAGGATTATAAAGAGTAGAAACATATCCAGTTTCTGAACAGTTATTTCCTTCTCCACTTAACATTCACATTGTGTTTGACACTTGAGCACGTTTCCTGACATCACGAGCCTTCATTGCATTTTTCCAGTTTTGAGTTTGATTAAAAAAAAAAAAATCACTTTCTACATTGTCAAACCTAGATGGTTTCCAGTCTGATAGAGGAAAATGATTATGATTATTTAAATTTGTATTTTTTAGTTCATTGATAATGTTTGAGAAGCTCTTAAAATATTTAATTTTCACTTGCTTTTCTCTTAAAAATTCACCTCATACCCTTTATCTCTTCTATGTTTTTATATTCATCTTTGTCATTGATTTTGTAAGAGCTCTGAATATGTATTTTTCTCTTAAAAACCTATTGAATTTTTATATTTTATGTTCTAAATATTTCCCCAGTTTTATCATTTATCATACAGTTTTGCTTATGGAAGCATTTTAAGCATTCTAGTTTCATATTATTTTAGAGACAATTCCAAGTGTTTTCATTTGTCTTACTTGGAAATGCATGTACGTTATAGGTCTTTGAAATATTCCCTGAAGTTTATGATAGATTAAATATTGGATGAAAACAAACTGAAGTTTATTCTCTTGTGGTATGAGATAGGGTCTAAATTAAAAAAAGTAATTGCCTGAGCATTGTCTATTGAACAGTTGATCTTTTCCCACTGATTTTAAATGGCACCTTGATTATATGTTAAATTTATTTTAATTCATGTGTGTGTTAGTGGGCTTTCCATTCAGCTGCACTGATTTTTATGCTTTTCTATCAATCCAAAATATTTTACTTGCAGTGTCTCTATAGTATGTTTTAATGATCTCGTAGGGTAAGTCATCACGGTCAATGTTCTTTTTAGAAATTCTCCTAGCTGCTCTCAGGCATTTGTTTTTCCATGTTGAATTTAGAATTGGGAATGAGAATTGATTACTTGCATTGAATTTCCATATAGATTTTTAAGGAGTTGATATTACTACCATGTTGAATTTTTCCATTCAGGGACATGTCTCCAGCACTATTTTCTTCCCCTGATGGCTCACCTCTCTGTCATAGGACATCAGATTTTAGAAAAGTATGCCTTTGTAGGTGCCCTCCGTCAAGAGCAAATCATATTGAGGGGTGTTGAATTAACCAAATGTATCCTATTAAGTAACTTTCTTTGTCATTGTGGTTTTCAAAGTGTGATCCCTGATCAGCAGTGTATCCACTGGAACTTAATAGAAATGCAGATTCTCAGACCCACTTCAGACCTACTTAATCAGAAAGTCTGGAGAAGGAGCCCAGCGATCTGTTTTGCATGGGAAAGGCTGAGAACCTCTGGTGTAGTGTATAGGGCATAGGCATTGGAGTCATATGGTATAAAATCCTGTTTTAACCCTTTACTACAGTGTATTTTGCATAAGTTACTTTTATATTTGTCTTAATATCCTCATCTGTAATATGGGCTGTTACAAGAATCATCTGTATCATAAACAAGGAGTGTAGATACTGAGTAGCTGTGATTGTTTCTAATAAGCAAGGGCTGAAGTAGTGCACAAAATAAGTATTAGATAGTAGTGGTGGTGTCTAGGGTAATGGAGGGAAAGGTCTGGAAAGCAAGGGGTGTTGCTGGTTTTGATGGGTTCTAGATAATGGGTGATGCCAAGAAGGGCATAAAAATAACCTGGTATGGGACGGTGAGAATAAACATTTTCAGTCTTGTTCATGGTTGGCACCTTTTAAGTGGGCAGACACACAATGGCATACTATTAGTGAAATCCCTGAATTTCCTGTTAACAATAGGTGGAGGATTAAATTGTTGCAGTTCCATTGTTATATTGAATGAAATTAAAGACTGTTATATTTCTCTAGTTTTAAAAAATTATCATAACAAATTTTTAAGAAATTGAGGGAAGGGTAACTAGAATATGCAAATGAAATAAGGGCTAATATCTTCATTCAAATGGTAAAGATTAAAATGAAAATGTAAATACAAAAAACCTTATCCGTTATTGGCAAACTAGAAAAATGTTAATTTACTCAACATATTGATAAATTACTTTATGCCAGAAACTGGGCTCTAAGTAGAGGGTATAAAATGATGAGTAAGTTTTAAATGTGGCTCATGAGTGGTTCACAATTGGGTGGTAGAAATAGCCAAGTGATGTGAGACTATCAATTGCAAGGCTAGGAATAAAGACAGACGTGGATGGCTGTGAGAGTCTCAAGGCTTCCTGGAAGAGGGAACTCTTGAGCTGATCTTGAAAGACAAGTACATCCAGGAGAAGTATGTAGAAAATGCTATAGGAACTCATTCAGTGATTAGTTCTGCTTGAAGGCACCAAGACTCTTACAGCATATGTGACTTGAAGGTTGAATGGGAGTTGCCGAGCCAGAAAAAACGACAGATATTCTAAATGAAGACCTCAACACACCAGAGTGACCTGAATATTGTGGAATGTGGAGTAGTCTGGTGTGAGTAGAGCATATGGACTGGGCAGGGGCAGGTGAGGCTAGAGGTGAAGTTGGGCCCAATTGCGCAAGTTCTCCTAAGGTTATGGTAGATTGAAAGACTTCTCATTTTAATATTTAGATTTGTTTTTGGTAAAAGTATTTTATCTCAGTTGTTGCTAGGTCTTCATCTTTCTTTCCTTTTTTTTTTGGTAACCTATGTCATTACACTCATATCAGATAGGGAATTTAGGTTAGGAGTTCAGAAAAACATTTCTGTTACAAGTTCATGTTCATATAACACAGTTTTAGTTTGGGTCCTATTCAGCCTTTCTCAATATTAAAGACTTTCAACCTATGGGTGCGAAAGTTCATTAGTTAATTCAGACAAAGCCTCTTCCACCAGTTGGTGTGGCCTGGAATTATTCTTGCCTCCTGAAGCTTCCTTGTTAAGTGTGCTCTCAACATCCATATATCCAGGACTTTCCCCACTGAGCCCCTGGATGTTTCTTATGCTGCACTGGAGTCCTGTCCTAAACTTTTGGTCATTTGGCTGGGCCCTGACTCCCTGGCTAGCTAATTTTTTCCCCTTGTGGCCTGGATTTCTGTGGCCTCAGTAAGCAGTTGTGAGCCTGCTGTGAATCAGAGAGACCATTGGGAATCTTGACCACACCCCTAACCTGACTTATACATATACCACAAGTGCCTTGAGAGCTTGGCTGTTATTTCATCCACCAGCTGACACCCCTTTAATATAGCATAGGTACCCCTTAAAACCAATATTGAACCTATTCTTAGCAACTGTTGGGGGTTATTGTGACTTTAGGTTACACATGACTGGTCAGGCCCTCTTGTCTCAGCCCCACTCAGCCTGCTATTAACTTTTACTCCAAGTAGAGGAAATGTATTTGTATATTATAAGAATTACAAATTGCTAAATCCTGTGGGCTCTTGCAGTATAATGTCTTTTCTTATTTCCATTTTTTGATGTCCTAGTGTAGGCTTGGACTGTTTTGATGGCTCCTTCTTACCCTTAGTTTTTATTTTTTAAGATTTAATATACTACAGGGATATTTCCAAGCCATGAGTCAATTCATTTCAAGCTCCCCTGCTCTCCCCCAAAATAATGTTTGCTACCTGTACAATAAAGGCCAGACTCTGTGGTAGGCATTGAGAATGCATGGATGCCTGGTCCTAACTTTCCTTTCGGGTCTTGGCTCCTACCTACATTCTTTTCAGACCTGGGAGACAGCCTGTGACATCTCCTGAATACTGGGGAGTTTCAACCTCCTTGTTTTTCTCTAGTGTTTCTTCATTGTGGAATTCTACTGGCCCACCTCACTGCCCAGAGGAATCCACACATTTTTCAAGGCCCAGTTCCAAATTCCACCTTCTTCTTGAAGCTTTTATAGATCCTCGAGCCAGATGCATTTTTTTCTTGCCTTTGCTTTCATGGTACTTTGCCTCTAACTCTGCCAGAGCATGTATGACTGTCTATCTTCTATTTTTGTTTTGTTTATAAGCTTGTTTTCTCAAGTTGTAAGCTTTTTAAGAGTGAGATTTAGTTATCTTTTTATCCATGGTAGCACTCCCTCACATTATTTTGTCCATTTGGGTTTTCAATAAATGCTTTGTTTGTGTTAGGATTTTGATGGTCTAAGAAACTTTGGTTTTTACAAAAAGGGGTGCAGTGGAGGAATAGAGGATTTGGGTGAATGCTTGAGGCTGTGTGAGAAGGAATGGTTTGGGAAGGGACACTCTCCATGGACCTTTAACTAGTTATGGTAGTTGTAATGCTTTATTTGAAAATTGCTTGAAAATAGATCATAATCCTTATCATTTATTGATATTATTAATACCAAGTACCTATCTTGGTTTAGCTAATCCTCCCAACAACTCCACGAGGTTCATGTTATATCCCTTTTTATACAGGAGGAAACTCTGAGGCTCATACAGATTTCTTAGCTGAGATTAAGTGAAGAATAGAACCAGGTTTTCATGTCAGGTCTGTCTGATTCCAAAGCCAGCATTCTTCATCACTGTGTTCTGCTTTACCTAAGCATTTGGAAAGTAGGTATTTCTGACCCCACCTTCCTGCTACAGGGAACAAGTCAAGTTCTGCTTCAGATCAGCTCACAGCAGAAAAATTGATTTGTGTGTGCCCATCTCCAAACTAGTGCTTATCAGATTATAGATGCTTAAGAACGTCAGCAAGGTACCTTAACCTATCAAATTGAATTATAGATAAGAAAATGAAGTTAAAAATGTAAATATTGGTTTAAAGACATTTATGTCATGTGCAGTCAGTCGATGGGCAAACACAAAGAATTGATTGATTTTGGCTCTTCTTTCTTTGTTGTATGGTTAGAGGACTGGTAATTAAGAGATCCTGTTGGAGGGTAGTAGAAGATTTAAGAGGACAGTGAGAATTTATACATTTTTCTAGAGTGGAGGGTGATTTACTTTCAAGTGGAGAAGAAAAAGCTGTGAATTGAGGTATTTTTTACATGCATGTCTGCCTGGTTTTTCTTTACATGATGTATGGAAGTTCTGGGGGGGTTTTTTTGTTTGTTTTTCCTCTTTCTTTAACCAAGTAGGACTTCCTCTGAAGGATCTTTTGTCCTCAGAGAACTTTTGAATCAAGGCATCATTGTAGAGAAAAAGAAAGATCAGCAAGATGGATACCTTCTTAGTTAACTATCCATCAATGTTTATATGTTGAGATAAATGTGAATGTTAAATTATTAGATGATTTGTTTATTCAATGACTGTTGACTTATATTCCAGACTCTCTATTGGGACAGGGGATAAGACAGACCCAGTGACTTCCTCAGAGACCTCTCAATTGTTGACCCAGCAAAGAGTAAAGACTCTAATTTTACATATGACAACAAGAGTAATAATATAAAAGTTGACCCACATTTATTAAGACCTTATTAGATGCTAGGTCTTAATGCTAAGTATCTTAAATATATTATAGAATTTTATCTTTATAACAACCTTTTGTGAGAGATCCTTCTGTCTTGGTTCTTATTTATCAGATGAACAAAAAACCTGAGACAATTAGAGGCAGCAACTTCTCCAGGATCATACTTGGTAACCTTGCTACTGTGATCCATCCATTAAAAGTATACGTATATGACTTTAGTATGTTCCATGTGAAAGTGAAAGACTTTCTTTAGAGATTAGTTTTCCAAAACTTCTTGAAAAATAGCGTTCTGTCTGCCTGTTCTGACTTTGTCACGTAGACTTTGGTCTGAATCAAAGATGTGCCATTTTCTTATTGGTTGACCTTAGGCAAGTTACTTAACCTCTCAGAGCCTCTGTACCTTTACCCATAAAATGGGGATTAAAACCACATTTTGCATGTATATGTAAAGCACAGGACCCTAAAATCTTAGTTCCCATTTCTTTTCCTCTTATTTTTCCATGAAATGAAAGATAGTACTGAATTTTTCAGCTTGACTACCAACAATTTGCTTGTAAACAACTTGAGGAGTTCCAGCAACTTAAGAAGTCCAGTTGTGATACTGGAGAGTAAACGTTGGACTTGAAATTGGAAGTCTTGTATTTAGGTTGCTACTTTGTGGTCCATTTCTTATTTTAAGAGGGATGGAAATATTTTCATCTAATAATTAACCCATGACTTTTTATTACTTCTTGATGCTTGAAAGGGCTACCGACTCCGCAGTCAGGCGAAGAGCAATAATCAACCTTTGGGTGTTCCATTTGGATAGTGGGAGTCAGTTGCATAATAGGAATAATGCTGTTTCTATCTCTTTAGCTAAACTAAACAGCCTTGATTCTAGATAAAAGCTTTCCTCACAGATAAGCTTCTGGAGTGCCCAGTTTGACTTTATAATTTCGTAACATTTGGTTACCCCCATGAGGTCTTTTGAAGGTACATGATTGTTTATCTAGTGGTTAAAGTAAGTACATGACTATGAAATCTTTGTTGTTGATTAAACGAAGATGTCATATGACAGTGTGGATTTTTTGAGGGTATTGTTCCGTTTAGCTGTGCTGAAAAACTAGATTTAAAGTAACAACTGACTACAGTGAAGTTGTGTAATACCATATTAATTTAACATTTCCATGTGCATCAATCCATTTGATGATATACCTATATGAATCATAATTAGAAGTATGTAACACTTTCTAAAATATAATTCTGGAGAAATTGTTAAAAAAATCAAGTTTTTTAAAATTTGGAAATTTAATTTTGGTCCTATATGGACTGAAAGAAGTTGTTATTGAAAGAAATCAATGGTGAAATTTTTGGTGAGGTGAATGATCAAGTCCTAATTTATTTGAGTTTGCATAAATGGACTTTATTTGGTTATGCCATATTTATGGGAAAGATACAAAAAAGATTAATTTATTTCTATCTTGGTATATAATGGTTTGCAACTGCATAATAATCCTTAAACAATGACTTTTTTTTTTTTGCTGTGAAAGATTTGCCCTGAGCTAACATCTGTTGCCAATCTTCCTCCTTTTTTTTTTCTTTTCTCCCCAAAGCCCCAGTACATAATTGTATATTCTAGTGGTAATGACTTTCTTTTTATAAGGTCTATGCTATGTTAAAATGAATCCGGGCCCTAATTTTTAACATAAAAATCAGCTAACAATTATCAAGTGCTTACTATATGCTAGACATTGCACTAAGAGCTTAATGTGTGTTTTACTTTTGTAGCAACTCAGAGATGGGTGCTAAGATGCTTGTTTTACAGCTGGAGAAATGCAGGCAGAGAAAGGTGAGATCTTGCCAAAGTTGCAGATTTGGAAGGTGATGGAAGCAGCATGTGGACCCACTCACATTCCCTTAACCGCTGGGCTGCCGTTGCTTCTACGGTATTACAAAAATGTTTTTTCACTTTGCTGTGAGATTTTTTGTGTGTAAATGAAATTTATCTTTAATATTTTATTCTAGAATATAACTAAATAATAGATGTGAACCAAGTAGATTCTAAAACCTTAGGAAGACAGGGACAACGTATGCCTTCCATATTTCCCTACATTGATCACATATGCCTAGGACACAGTAGGCTAGTTCATTCATTTTTAAAATTGAATCAACTAAAACATGCTTTTGTAGAAAGTGGTATAAAAAAATCATATATGATGATTTTAATTTTGTCTGGAAAACAGGCATTCACTATTGAAAGGCGTTCAAGTGTTCTTGACTGATCTAGTTTCTTATACAATGCAATGAGTGTCAGAAACCAAAAGGGTTCTTTTATTTGTAGTGCTGGATGTTGGTGAAAATACATCACAAAATACCTCTAGCCAGTTGTGATGTCTGACAAAAATGCTACCATATAGCATCCATACCATATAGCATTATGAATTTAGATTAATAGTTGTGAGTAGATGTGTCTAGAGTTAGAGTTGGAGAATATAAATGAAAACATTTTATTTTCCTGAACTTTTGCAGACTGTTGCTCAGGGTCTTGACTTACTCTTAGTCTTACCTTGATGACAGAAACCTGGATTTACCTTTTGAATGTGCCACTTTTTAAACTTATCTCTTATTGATTCTATCCTTAGTATATTTCAGAGAGGGATTTTTGAAAATCTAACTTTGATTTTTTTTCTGGAAGTCAAAATACCTTTTTAAAAACAGTAGTCATAGAGCCAAGAAAATTGAGAGAGAAACTAGTGCACATATTTGCATTTGGGTATGGAAAGTAGAGCCCAAAATAGTACACTGGTCACACATGATAGATTTTAGCTCTCTAATAGAGTCAATCTTTAGACATACTGTATTTCATTGAATCTAGGATGCAGTCAAATTTCAGATTCACCATTATTTTATGTACCTCTAAAAGATAAGACATGTCCAATTAAATTGATACAATGCTCTTAAAAATGTTTTTATTAAGGCATGATTTATATATGCTAAAATTTACCTAGTTTAATGTGTAGTTCACATTTGACAAACCCATGCCATCATGACACACCATCACAGCTACCATCGCAATTGAGATATAGAACAAGTCCATACACAACATATTACGACTTAGTTTTTATATTACATTTAATGAAATTGAAAGGTATTTTAAATTAATTTCACGTTTTCATCATGTCATTCTTGTGCAATCTTAAAAAGGAACATATAAACAATAATTTTACAGTTTTTCTTAAACTTCATATTCACAGTCTGACTCTTCTTTTGAATTGAATTGTCAGTGACTGTTATTTCACTCACTCTTGTCCTCATGCAGTCCAGAGCATGGATACAGCACTTCTGGAAATATATTCTACTATGGCTCCTGGGATTTTCATGTCCATTACATAAGTTTCAGCCACCATTTTCTTATTTTAACAACTGTGGTTTTTGTTTTTTCCTCAATAGTAACACATCACTGGAAGTTAAGCAGCTTCGATTCAAAGTCAGTAGGAACTTTCTGACAAATTGATGCTTGAAGCCTTAATGTTAGCCTTGCTGGATGTATGAAATGATTGGTCTCATTAGCTTTTTGTTGCTTTCACATATCTTCATATTGTCCAAGAGATTTGGCAGTTACTTTGCCTCTTGTTGTTTTGCTTGGTTGGCAGTACTAATGTGTAGCAGCAACGATGCACGTAATTCTCTGGGGTTGGCGACAACATGGACACCTGGGACCACATATGGGCATACTTGCATCATGACTATCACCTGGGCAACAGCAACTGAAAGCTGCCGTTGAGTGTAAGATACAACTAGATTTCACACTTATTAAAAAGTGAAAAAAGTGTGGCTTACAATTGGTAAAATATGGTTTTTAGGTCCACCACTTAACAATTTTATGCATGAGGAGATTTAGGTACACAGGGATTAGTTTGGGGTCAATACAGCTCTTTGGAAGCAAAGCTGGGATCAGAAACTGGGTTTCTGTGTGCTCGTTTGAAGTGCTTTTCACAATACTCCTGGGAGAGATGTTTTGTTCTAACAGGAGGTGTGGGATGGTAGCAAAAGGATTGGCTCAGTGGTCTGACAGACTAGTTATTTGCATTTTGGTTCTGTGCTTACTAACCTGTGACTCTCGAAGTTATTTACTTTCTGAGTCTCATTTTTCTCATGTGAGAAATGAGATGATGATGATACTTACCTCAGAGGATTGTTAGGATTAAATGAATACTAGCATAAAAGATTTCACACATTATTTCTCTTTTAATCAGTATTGAAAAAAAATATTATTCTCTTTTCTTTACAAATCTATTACCCTAAAATGAATGGTTTGTAACTCTCGAGACTTTTAAGCTTCTCTATCATCTTCTGAAATTCTGTGTCCCTGTACATGTAGTGATGTGTCCTGCTGTGACAGAAAAGTCCAACATGAGTTTGACCATTGACATGAGATAGACACGTGGTAGTTCCTTCCTCAGTCATGGCAGCTACCTGATTCATAAATGACTTTAGCATAATACTGCTCAAATGTTTAAAAGATTTTTGAAATGTTCTTACACTCTTTGTATTTGTTTTGCAAAGTTAAATGCTGATAAATTCAGAAAGTACAAAACACTCAGATTTCCACCACCCAGAAATCATTTAACATTTTTTTAAGTCATTTTATCATCTTTCTTTAGGAAATAAAACATTATAGGTAACCACCACTCCTGTCCTAGTCACATTGTAGAAGTGACCAATATCGCTTAATAATGTTCATCTTTCTGATCTCATTTTTGTACTTAATAAGTATAAACAATATATGATACTGAATGCTTTTATAATTTACTTAATTGGCACATGCTTTTCATATATTTGTTTATTTTATTTTATATTTCTTTTCAAACAACTTTTGTTTAGGATAGAATTATTTTTTAAAGCTCTTGCTGTGAACCAGATTTCTGACATCTGAATTCCCTTTAGAGAACTGAAGAAAATTCAACAGTAAGAATTTTGAACTTTGGTGATTTGGAGAATTATAAATTTTTAAAATATATTCATGGCATAAATAACAATAAACAACTAACTTTAACGTTACCATAAAAAGAAAATAATTATTTTGATTAAGGTGTTTCTTTTACCTGTTTAAAAATTTTAGATCCTGTATTTTTATTCTATGATAATCATAAATACATTGCTTCAGTCTTCATCAAAATTTTAATAGCTACATCATATTCAATTGCATTGATGTGTCATTTATTTAACTCTTAAATGGCACATGCTTCATTATAGAATTACTTTTGGATTATTTTCTAATAACTTGGATTTTTAGAAGTCAAACTTTTAAGTTTCCTGATAAATATTTGCTTTGGTAATATGACATATAAGCCACACATATTTTTAGAACATAACCCCCTGACCCCAAATCTAATTTTCAAATCTCTTCTTAAGAAAAAAGATCTTGAATTGAATATATCTCAAATACTAGAAAAGGAAAAATATTCCATAGGCGAGCATACAAAGATATGTATCTTTTCATTAGAAGTATAAGTAATGAAAATATTATGATTATAAGATGATATCCATTCAAGTTGAGATTGATAAAAGTGAATAATTCATTTTTTTCTTATCTAACTATATTTTTCTCTTTCATACATATGAAAATATATCTAGTGATATTAAGTTGATGTTTTACCTTTTTCTAAGATAAAATTTTCTGAACATCTCAAAGTAAAATAAGGTACATGATTTTTAATGAATTATTTGGAATTAATTTTAAAGACTTGATTTTTAAAATTCTTACAGAGAGTTTAAGTGAATGTTACTAGAATTGTGTGGCTCTTTAAATACAAAATTCTGGATATATGATATTAATGTCGTGTGAATATATTTATTGCGTAAAATATTGAGCTGAAGTATATAGGGTACTTATGTTTGAAAGATGATATATCATGATCAGGACAACTCACAATAGTAGAAAGATGCTGAATCTGGGTATTTCAAAAATAAATAATCTTGTGTTATATTTAATGAAAATGACTGAGTAATGTAGTATGTAACTGGACAATTTATTCAGAAACTTAAAAAATCGTATTTGTATATAACTTTGAAGTTCACTCGTATAATAGTACGAGAAAATGCTGTGTTCTCTTGTCTAATAGGTACATCAATACATTTGTCTTAAAATGATAATAAGAGACAGATCTCTGAATGAAAGAATTACAAGTTTGTTTTGTCACCATTTATGTTCTTTAGAACCAAAGATATGAAATTTACTTAATGAAAAAGTCAGTTACTTAAAAGTTAAATATCTTTTCGTCATTGTCATTTTTGGATTTCTTAATACTCTGAGACTTGGGTAATTTTTGAAAGACCAATTCTGTAATTTTGAGCTATTTTACATTTAGCTTAGGCATGTAATCCTGTAGAATTTTAAGCCAAGAAATGATTTTTATATTAATCTTCTGATTTTATAGATGAAGAGTAGGGACTTCCCAGAATGACAACCTCAGCAATAGGGATTTTGCTGTCTAGGGACATTTTATTATATAATAAACAAATAATTCACCATCAGATGTTAGTTAATAGTGAATGTTTATTTCCTTTGTAGTTGGGTATTTTTTAAAGTGCTTATATAAACATACCTACCAGAATACTAAAATTTGTAAGCTGCATATATCTTTCAACTTTCTGATTTCTACAGAAATGTGGGCATAAAATGCTGCAGGTTAATTCTTTTCTTAAAATTCATCAAGTATACATTTTATTCATATCTAATTTAAATGATAGAATTTATCCTTTAAGTCAAGAAAATACTGTTTTAGACAAAAATGGAAATATTTAAGGTACTTAATGTATTGGTATTTTTTGAGGATGACAGAATTACAAATGGTCTAGTGCTATTGTCTAATGTACATTGAGACTATTTAGTGAATGTTGTGGAAAATACCACATTGTTTAGCTATAAAAAGAAACATTGTTTGTACTTTTTTAAGACTATGTGAGTGGGGCAACAAACCAGCTATTTCTGGTTGAAACAGCTTCACTTTAGTTAGTGATAATCTTTCAAATGAAGTGATATAGAAAAAATTATACTTTAAAATACTGTGGACTTTTGTGCTATATACTTAAAACAAAATTTTCAACTTTTAAAAAAACAATAGTGTAGTATTTTTATTTTTTCCATGTACTTAAGTACTTTAAAAATCTTTAAAAATAAAGTACTGAAGTACCTTTAAGTATTTAACTAATCTTTAAATACTAGTTAAAGTTCCACTGTACCTTGGAAAACTAAACTGAGAACAAGGAAGTAAGTAAATAACATAAGGTCAGAGTAGCTAAAGCAGATATTCCAAAGTTCAAGTGTTTTTCTCAAAGGGCACCTACAGATTCCTTACTCAAACCTGATCAGATTTTAACTTTTAATTCTAATAGACAGGACTATTTGATTTCAAAACCAAAGGCAGATGCTAGAAGTACTGATTTAGCAAAGTGGAGATGGAGTACTGAAAGTGTGACACACTAAGTGATGACTGGAAGAAAGTGAGGAGACAGAAAAACTGTTAGAACTAGACTCAAGAACTCCACGGACCTTCCCATGAGGGCCCATGCACATTGGTAAGCCTCTAAGGTGTTGTGTAATCCAGCAAGGACATAACACTGAAAATAATATTTACCAAGTTAAAAAAGAGACCATAAGGCACTAAACCAAGGGAAAATGTGTTTAATATATTTAAGAAGGTTGTAAAATTAATTATAGACTGGGCCAGAAGGAAAAGCTAGTTCATTTCCACAAGTATGAAATTGTACAGAGACAGTCTTTGACCCAAAGATATTAGTTAAAATAAAGCTTAAACAAAAACCACTCAACCACATGGAAATAGTAGACAAAGTGAAATTTAATCAAAGTGAAATAAGAATCAAAGTGAAAAATAAGAGAACATGAGCTAAGAAGTTCAGCTCATGATGCTAAAACAAAACAAATGAAAGGAGGAAGTAAATAATACATATATAAGCAGAAATCAATGATTTAACAAATACAGAACTGCAAAACTATGTAGTTATTTTTTTAGGAGGGGAGGGCAACACAGCTCTCTTTCAAATTTGATGAAAAAAGAGGAGAAAAAGAAAAATCTTATAGATTCCAAGAGTTTTTAAGTTACAAGAATAATAGGTATAACTTATGGTAATAGGTTAGAAATTCCAGATGAAATGGATGACTATCTGGAAAATGCATGAAATAAAAATTTGAATCAAGATTTAGAGTTGTTAAATCACTTGATTATAGAAAAACAAGATGAAGAAGTTATCAGAGGTTCTATCCTCCAGAAGGTTCTGGGATTAGTTATGGAGGCAAGCCTGTTTGGTCTTCTAAAGAATAGATAACACATAACATTCTGGGTTTTTTTTGGTTTTCTTATTGAGCTTACTGGAAAAAAAATTTTTATGTTTAAGGTATACAGTATGATGGTTTCATTTACATATATTGTGAAATGATTACCACAATAGGTTCAGCTAACATCCATCTTCTCATATAGATACAATAAAAAGAAAAAAGGAAAAAAAATTTCTCCTTGTGGTGAAAACTCTTAGGATTTACCTTCGTAACAACTTTCCTGTATATCATACAGCATTGTTAGCTATAGTCATCTTGTTGTATATTACATCCCTGGTACTCCTTTACCTTATAACTAGAAGTTTGTGCCTTTTGACCACCTTCCTCCAATTCACTCTCCCTTCACCCTCTGTCGCTGGTAACCACAAGTCTGATCTTTTTTTTCTATGAGTCTGGGATAACATTCTTTAAAGCTTTACAGAACATAGAAAAAACTAGGAAGTTTCTGACTTTATTCTACTTAGTGAGCATATCTGTACTGACATTTTGCAAAGAAATTGTACGAAATGAAAAAGGCTATCCTCTCTTTTCAGTGCAACTGTAAAATTGCAAAATAAAATTAAATTCATCAGCATATTACTCTGTCACTAAGTAGGATTATTGTGGGAATCCAAAAATGGCTTACAAGTAGAAAACTGTTTATATATTACATTAATAACTCAAAGGGAAAGTCATGCTCAAGGTTACATTGTGGCAAAACTAGGTGTCAAAGTCAGTTTTGCGATGCACATGTTAGCCAGTCACTATCCATCCCTGGGAAGTCACTCTTATTTCTCCTTACAAATTAAAATACTTCTCCTAGACTTCTCTGAGGCCCCCTGTCCTGCCCTGTCTCTCAGTTTTATCAAATGCTTATCTCATTCATGCTGCAATGACTCCAAGACAAGGGGCTCACAGCCTCCTGAGCCAGTCTAGGTCTATATTGCATGCTTGTCCATTTATCCTGTGAATGTTTGCTGAGTGCCTGCCCAGCACCAGCCGTGGTGCTGGTGTCTGGGGCGACAAAGATCAATAAGAGAGTCTTCCTGCTTGGAAAGGCCCCTGGTCCGTCAGTACTTCTCAATACTGTAATAAACTGTTTTTGAGAGGGTATAGTTTTTTTCTTTTAATGGTCATGTTTATTCTACTCTATTAGGAAACAATATGTATCAATTCATGGGTTCAGTATGTTATTGCTTAAAACAAGAGAAAGTAATTAAAATACATAAATAAAACATTAATATTACACTAATATGGTGAAAATCTTGAAAGGAAACAAAGATTGGGAAAGGTCATATGGTATAATAGGACAGCTCAGAAAGTGTGAACAGTATGGAACTGAAGTGTGTGTCTTTATAACTTCTAGTGTATAATTATGTATAGTTATATACATATAGCTATATAGTTATATATAATTCTGTCCTCTAGAGAGACAAAACATTAAATCTGGTTCTTCTGGCCACTGAATAGTTCTTCTCAAAATATGATGGAAAATTAAAACTGAGAAACCTAGAAATGGAGGGATATTGATTAAACAATTAATTAAACAACATATATATTAAGCCAATAGAAAACATTATAGTTAATGATGAAATATTAGCAGTTATATCATTAAAATCAGGAATTAATTAAAGATGCCTCCCATTACCGTTACTAACTTTTTTTCTGAAAGTTCTAGATAATGCCATTGGATAAGATATGACAATGAGAGGTATACAGATTCAAAGGAGTGTACTTTTTTCCCCTCCCTTCTCTCTTTTCTTTTTTTTTTCCTTTGGTAAATAAACTGCCTAACACCTAAGATAATCAAAGGAAAACATTTAAAACCCATACAAAGGTTTAGAAAGTTGTTGGGATATAAAAATTGATAGGCACACACCTATTAGAATAGCTAAAATTCAAAATACTGACACCACCAAATGCTGACAAGGATATAGAACAATTGGAACTCTCATTCGTTGCTGGTTGAAATGCGAAATAGTATAGTCACTTTGGAAGACAGTTGGATAGTTTCTTACAAAACTGAACATAGTCTTAACCGTACAATCCCGTCATCACACTCCTTGGTAGATATGAATTTCAAATGAATTCAAACCTTATATCCACACAAAAACCTGCACAAGATTGTGTATATTAGCTTTATCATAAATGCCAAAACTTGGAAGCAAACAAGATTTCCCTGAATGGGTGAATGGATAAATAAGTTGTGGTATACCCATTCAATGAAATAGTATTCCACAATAAAAATAAATGAATGATCAGGCCAGCCCAGTGACACATCGGTTAAGTTCAAATGTTCTGCTTCAGCGACCTGGGGTTTGCCTGTTCAGATCCCCAGTGCAGACAAGCCATGCTGTGGTAGGCGTCCCACAAATAAAGTAGAGGAAGATGGGCACAGGTGTTAGCTCAGGGCTAATCTTCCTCAAAAATGAATGAATGAGTGAATGATCAAACCATGAACAGATATGGAGGAAATTTAAATGTATATTGCTAAGCGAAAGAAGCCAGTATGAAAAGGCTACATACTATATGATTCCAGTCACATGACATTCTGGAAAAGGCAAAACAATGGAGACAGTGAAAAAAATTCAGTTGCTAGAAGTTTGGGATAGGAGAGGGAGGAACGGATAAGTGGAGTGTAGGATTTTTAGGGTGGTGAAACTATTTTGTATGATATAGTAATGATGGACACATGTCATTACATTTTTTGAAACCCATGCAACTGTACAACAGAAGGAGTGAACCCTAATGTAAACTATGGACTTTAATACTAATGTATTAATATTGGCTCATCACTTGTAACAAATGTAAAAGGTGTAAACAATAGAGGAAACTTGTCAGGGGAAGGGATTAAGGGTATATGAGAACTCTTTGTAATTTCTAATCAATTTTTCTAAAAACCTAAAATTGCTTTTTAAAAAAGTCTGTTAATTTAAAAAATTAATATGGAAAAATCTGCATCCTTGCCCCTTAGCCACTTTAGGCCATCATTATCTACTTCCAAAACAGTGGCATCTGCAGAGAAGGGAACAGGAGATGACTCATTGGTGAGAGAAAGAAAATATTAGAACTTCCATTAATATGTAATTTTATAAAACTAGAAGTTGGGGCCAGCTCCGTGACCGAGTGGTTAAAGTTCTACACACTCCGCTTCAACGGCCCAGGTTCATGGGTTTGGATCCCAGGCACTGACCTTCTCCACTCATCAGCCATGCTATGGAGGCATCCCACATACAAAGTAGAGGAAGATTGGCACAGATGTTAGCTCAGAGCTAATCTTCCTCAAGCGAAAAAAGAGGAAGATTGGCAGCAAATGTTAGCTCAGAGGAAATCTTCCTCACCAAAAAAACCCAACAACAAAAACCCAGAAGTTAAGCTCTATTGATATTTAAAGCGTGGTTAGGCACTGAAGAAGTTACTCAGTTTGTGGGTCAGAGAGTTATGTCACAGCAAGAGAGGGTGAGTGTGCCGTACTGGGGCCACCTTGCTAACCTCATGTCGTTATTATCTTTCAGTGTATTGCAATTTACATGTTTGTCAGTGTTTTACACATCATATTTATAAACTAATGTTCAGGATGGACAGATGTGAATATCTGCAAAGAAATCACACGTTGAATATGATAAAAATACAAGCACAATTGAACTACATGGAAACAGCAAAGTTGACACTTATTTTAGTATAAGCTTGTTGTCAGCCATGCTATAAGAAGCAATCAGATCTGATAAGAATTGGAGCCCCAAAAGCAGTTGACTACTTGAAATAAGAATTTACATCTACTTTTTACTAATAAATACCATTAATACATAAAACATATTAAATGTTTGTTTCATTTTATCATACTCTTCAATTGCACTTTTTTTATTTTTTGCTGAGGAAGATTCGCCTTGAGCTAATATCTATTGCCAATCTTCCTCTTTTTTTTGCTTGAGGAAGATTAGCCCTGAGCTAACATCTGTGCCAGTCTTCCTCTATTTTATATGTGGGTCACCACCACAGCATGGCTGATGAGTGGTAAAGGTCCATGCCCAAGACCCGAACTTGTGAACCTGGGCCACCAAAGCAAAGCACACTGAATGTAACCACTAGGCCGTGGGGCCAGCCCCTTCAATTTCACTTTTGAAAAAGGACCCATGAATACAGCAACACATGTTACTTATAATTGAGTTGCTGAGTCTACTTTTTCCTTTCACTGATAGAATTGTGTGATCAAATAAGATCCAGATTTCCAGTCTGGATTAGTCTACCTGGTTTTCCTGCCTCTGGTCTTACCTGCCTTCAATCCAGGCTCCATATTAGCCAGGGAAAGCACTCTAAAATGCAGCTCTGATTCTGTCACTTTTTTGATTTAAACACTCCCTCTTTTTTTTTTTTTTTACTTAGATTGGCACCTGCGCTAACATCTGTTGCCAATCTTTTTTTTTTTCTTCTCCCCACAGCCCCCCAGTACATTGTTGTATATTCTAGTTGTGAGTGCCTCTGGTTGTGCTATGTGGGACGCCACCTCAGCATGGCCTGACGAGCAGTGCCATGTTCATGCCCAGGATCCGAACCAGCAAAACCCTGGGCTGCTGAAGTGGAGCGCGTGAACTTAAGCACTCGGCCACGGGGCAAGCCCCCTCCCTACTTTTTTATGCTAAGGCCCAACTTTGGTCCTGTAAGATACACTGCTAGGGGCCCTGTCTTCCTCTCCAGGCCTTACCCTCCCCCATCCCTGTCCCTAGAGGATCTTTCTCTCCCTTAGCACTGCCTAGAGGACTTTCATCCCCCCTTCACTAGGCTGTGTCTTTCTCATTTTTCAGGTCTGTTGAGCTGTCAGTGCTTCCAAAAGGCCTTTTCTACATCAAACCTGGGTGAGGTGCCCCCTTATGCAGCCCACTGTCCAGTCAGCTTGGCCTAGACTATTGCTATTTGCTTGTTGCCATTGTGACAGACTTCAGCAGGGGTCTCTAGGAATTACCACCATGACTGTCCTAGTGTTTGGAACACAAATTTATAATTAGATAAATTGATTAAAACCATGTTTTAGGAGAGAAATGGTATGCAAAAAGGACCCTATACAATGTTAGTTGATAAAGATATTATAAGCCTGATTATCTCAAAACATATTAGATGAAGAATAATAAATAATGCTAGTTTTGTTTGCCAAACTTTGTTTCTTAATTCTTTTATGACTGTTTTATCACTTATTAAAGACAATATTGTATATTATTACTAATAATACAGTTATTGAAAGGCAGGGAAATGTGCAATAACTCAACTTACTTAATGTAAAATAGTTAAACTAAGTTACTTCCTAGCTTCCTCCAGAAGTTCTGGTCGTTATTCTATGACCACGTTTACAATCTATGATAAGATTACTAAGCCTTTAGATAGTGAGAAAATTTTTTCCTGTATTTAAGGAAATATTTATGTCATAAAAATTGAATTAGAACTCTGTATTGTAACCTTTAATCCTCGATTACAACGGCAATTTCTGTTCTTCAGAAAGGGAAGGACCATCTAGTACTATTATGTGACCTGATTATTATTTGATTTTGGACAACTTCTAGACATGTCTTGCCTTAATTATTCATGTCTGTGTGCCTTCCTTTCTCTTTCCCTCCCCTTCCTTCCTTCCTCCCTCCCTCCCTTATTTTGAGTTTGATTTTAAAATGTTATTCCCAACTTGTTGGTAGCAAATCTACCTGGATGTTTCTGGGAAAATTGTATAGACCTAGAAAAATAGTTATGTATCAAAATACTGGTATTTCAAAGTACAAAAACTGTTAGTATTAAAATAAACCACCCCAGAATTCTACTGTAATTTGTTGCAAATTTCCTATAGCCTACATCCCTGAACATATTTATGCTCTGACTTCCTCCATCACATCATACAATGGACCTTACTTGGAAAGTAAGTCAACACTGTCTGATGAGTGATGCAATGGAAGCTGGGCACACAACCTTCTCGTGACTTCAATAACCCCCATCCCTTGCTTTTTCCTGCTGTACTGGGCCACGTGAACGCAGTTTTTCCACATTTAGATCATCCTCTGCCCCCAAATTCATTACTGGCAGGTGCATGTGCACGTTTGTATGCGTGAATTGTTAAAGCTTAGCCCTCAGTAGAGGTACATGTTTGAGCTATGGGCTCTATGTTGAATATTCCTATTCACTGCTATTAGATAATATCTTATGGACTTATGATGAATGCATCCCACGTGCCATCCCATGGCTGAATGCTATGAGGTTTACAAAAATACAAGTTTTTTTCTTCTTTTTTGCAGATTCTTAACTTTAATTTCTCTAAAGTTATGCTTTTCGTTTTGTTACTAGCATTAATTTGTGAATGTTAATTTGCTCACTGGATAATGGAGTTGACTGTAAATAACATAAAAGATGGTTAAATATTTTATGTCTATTTTTTCATGTAAATTTTGATTTAGTTATTAAACTCTATTTCTGGACACTAAGCTAAAATGAACTTTTACGTTTACTTCAAGTCAGGAAAATTCATTATTATCTTCTTTTTTTTTATCCTTTTGAATGCTCAATAAATAAAACATGTGGTTCAAAGGACTAGCAGTTTCTGTAGGAGTTTGTACTATAGGCCAATCTTCCTTCAGCCTCTGGAGCCCATCATTCTGCTAGAAATATACAGCATGTTCACAGATAATGGAAATAAATGTTATTTACTTGTGCAATTGCCTTCTTCTGTCATGGATAGTTTTACGTTAAAGTGGAGTGGAGGCAGGAATAGAAAATTATGTGGCAGTCTGGGTATCAATAACGGCCATTCTATTAAAGTTTTTTGAATAACATACAGTAAAATTAACCTTTCTTGGGAGTATAGTTGTAGGAATTTTAACCCCTGCACAGATTCATGAAGACTCCACCCAAGTCAGGACACAGAACAGTTCCATCCTCCAGAAAAATCCCTCTTTGTATTTAGACCTTCTCCCATCACTAACACCTGGTGACCACAGACCTGTATTCTCTGTCACTATAGTTTGACTTTTTTAAGAAGGTCATAAAAGTGGAATCATAAAAGTGGGACCATCTTCTTTGACTCAGAATAAGGCCTTTGAGATTTATCCAACTTTAATGTGTATCAGTAGCTCTATTTTGTTGCTTAGTGTGGTATTCCATATAATGGATGTGCTACAGTTTGTTTATCTGTTCACCCACTGAATGCCATTTGGGTTGTTTCCAGTTTTGAGTCATTATGAATAGAATATTTATGTACAGGTTTTTGTGTAAACACTGAGTTTTCATTTCTCTTATGTCTAGGAAGGTAATTGTTGAGTCATATGGTAAGTGTGTATTTAACTATAAGAAACTTCCAAGTGATTTTCCAGACTGGCTTTACCATCTTGCATCCTGCCAATAATGCATGAGCGTTTTATTTGCTCTCCATCTTATTGGCACTTGGTATTGGCTGGATTTATTTTAGCCATTCTAATAGGTGTGTAGTGATATCTCATTTTGTTTTTAATCTGCATTTCCTTAGTGGTGCTAGGTGTTAAAGAGCTTTTCATGTGCTTATTTGCCATCTGTAGTGAACTCAGTCCTTTGCTGATTTTTAAACTGGGTTGTTTATTTTCTTATTGTTGAATGTTCAGAGTTATTGATATATTATGGATATAAATTCTTTGTCTAATGTGATTTGCAAATAGTTTCTCAGACTGTGGCTTATCCTTTCATTCTCTTAACAGTGTATTTTATAGAGCAAAAGCTTTTAATTTGGTAAAGTCCAATTTATCAAATTTTTCTTTTAGGATTATTCTTTAGTGTCTTGTCTAAGAATTTGTTGCCTAACCCCAGATCATGAAGATATTCTCCTATGCTTTTTTTTTTTTTTTTTTAAGTTTTACAGCTTTTCATTTGTGTTTAGATCTAGCATTCATTTTGAGTTAATTTTTGTTAAAGGTATAAAATTTAGGTCTAGATTTATTATTTTTTTTTAGCATATAGATGTCCAATTATTCCAACATCATTTGTTGAAAAGACTATCCTTTCTGTATTGAATTTGAACCTTTGTTAGAAATAAGTTCTTTATACTTGTGTGGCTCTATTTCTGGACTCTATTGTGTTCTGTTGCTCTCTCTGTCTATCCATTAGTCATTACTACACTCTTGATTACTGTAGCTTTATAGTAAGTCTTGAAATCAGTAGTGTGGGTTCTCCAGCTTGCTCTTGTTTTTTAAAATTGTTTTTCTATTCTCATTCCTTTGCCTTACTAGATATTTTGGAATAAGCTTGTCTATATTTACAAAAATCCTGCCGGGGTTTTTGTAGATAAAATTGGGATTGTGTTAAATGTATAGATCAGTTTGGGAAGAACTGACCTCTTTACTGTGTTGAATCTTCTAATCCGTGAACATTGTATCCCTCTCCATTTGGTTAGATCTTCTTTGATTTCTTTTATCAGTGTAATGTAGGTTTTAGAATACAGATCCTGTATACGTTTTGATGGAGTTATACCCAGGTAGTTCATTTTTGTAGTATTTTTAAATGGTCCATTCTATTCTATTCTATAGAAATACCTTTGGTTTTTGCAAAATGAAATAAAAAGGGCATTTTCCTTCTTCTTTCTGTGCATTGAGACCCCTTTCCTGCTCCTTAACCTTGGAACTATAGGGCTTCTCCTTGTACCCTCTCTTTGCATCTATTGTCTACTTCTGAGTTTTAGGCTGCCTTGAGTCCTGGCTGGGATATAGTGGAGGGGAAAAGTGGTTAGCTCACTGCCAATTCAGTGGTACTTTGAACGCTGATCTTCTCCAATCCACCTGCTCTAATTTACTTTCAGAGTCCTCAAATTAACACTTCATGCATTCTGTCTGAATTTTAGAGCTGTATTCTGCTGAAGAGACAGGGTAGGGTGTGCTTAACTCATGTTTCCTGAAACTAGAACTAAGACCAATCTCTTTTGCAGTGACTGAAATTAAGTATTATTAATCACATCTCAGATTTTGTTTGCTGTTAGCAGACAATCCCCCTCTGTGTTGAGATCTGGTAACATTTCTTCCTTGTCTACTCCCTTTCAAGAAAGTTACCAAATAACTCTTTGCCCAACTCTGAATACCCAGCTCCTATTCATAGTTGTAAAGTATCTATTCGGGGAAAATAAAAATTTTTGGTTTGCATAATTGTAATTGAGTATGTGATGTCAGAGTAACATATTTGTGACAATTTTCCTTAAAGAAGAGAAATCATGGTAGTATCTGAAAAATTATATTTGAGTTATTTAAGACTGCTTCTGCTGGCAGCCTTGGCAAATATAAGAGAGGATTGGAGGATTGATATTTTGAAAACAAACTTGTCTGTATGAAGCAAATTATGTAGAAATTTGATGTTACTCATTTAAAAAAAATTTGTATAAATGATGAGATGTAGAGGCAGATATTCTAAAGAAGGAAGAAACTTTCTTAATTTGCATAAGAATCTCAGATTTTATTTATTTTTTATTCACTACCGTAAAAACTGCTCATTTATCTAGCCAGGAATTTTGCATTGACAATTTCTGTGTTGAAATTAGGCCAGATAGAGACACTTTCTTTTAAACTTGTTGTTCACTTTTGTGTTTAAGGTTTGCTTTAGGTATGCTAAGCACAAGCCAGTATAACCGTGGATTTCTGACTTCATCTCCAGTAACAACTGATCCTTTCAATGTAAATTTTGATAATACTGTAGCTCAGCATAATCATTTAAGGGTAGAGTTATATAGTTTCAGTTTCAATCTGGTTTTACCTCAAACTGAAAATACTTGTAGCATGTTCTTGCATGTGGAAAAAGAAAGCAAAGTTCACTTCTGTCGTAGGACAAGAAAGTACTCACCTGCTTTTTCAAAAGTGGGTAGAGTGGTCTATATTCTTTCTTGCTTTCTTGGAGGAAAAGTGTACCATAGTCCAAAAAAATATAATCAGAACTTCTTGAAAAGACTGACAAAATATTTGCTATGTCTCATTTTGAAGAAGGATAGGAGTCTGAAGGGAGGAATGGGTGCATGATCATGATGAAATAAGCGTAGACTTTGGGATAAGAAAGACCTGGATTTGAATCTAAACTCTGTCACTAAAATGATGGATATGTTGCTTAATAACCGAGGTTCTTCTCTTAGGTATGCTTGATTTACCTACTTAATTCATACATGTATTCTATGAAATTCAAGAACATTTGTAAAGGGACCCAAACCTGTGCCTGCCATGTGGTGATATACTTATTAAGAAATAGTGCCTTTATTGTACATCAGCTAGAGCAAAAGAGTAGGTAGTTTAATAGCTCAGAGCTTTCTGAAAGATCACTTGCTAATATTCAAGCTTGATGAATAGCAAGGAAAATGTTTAGCTTATTTAATAGGGTGCCTAGTTTTTGACCAGAGTACCCTATTTTGCTTACATTCCCTAAAACTGAGACACAGGGGAGTCGTGGGTTTAGAGTAAGGTTCAGGCAGGATACTCTCCTTGTGTCTGTGGTTAGCAGGCTCTTTTTTTTCCATCTTTTAACTTTTCTCTTTTGTGACTACATGAATGCCATCTCACAAACACAAATGTTCTAGGCCCCATCTCATCTGTATCACATGATGGTGTCATTAAAGACCCGTAGTGGATTTATTTAGACATTTTAGTCTTTAAGGTGAGCTTGTGAAGATATTAGACTGATAAGAAGGAGCAGAATAAAAAGTAATAGGCCAAGGGGTGATTATATGAATTTCTCACTTGCATGTGCCTGAGAAAACAGACCATATTATTTGGCATCTCTAGCTGTTTAGTCCAAAGAGGAGATAGAAAACACATGGGAAATGTAATATAAAGAATTATTAACTGCGATAAAAAAGTAACTGTAATATATAAGGAAACACTAGGGTACCCTAGGACTGAGGGAGAGTCACCAAGGAACAACACTCGCAAAGGGTTCAGACCTCCTTGGAGGAGGTGTGGTTCAGCCTGTCGGAGGGCAGAGAAACTTGCTAGTTTTGTCAGGCTGGGGCTGGTGTTGAGTTGTTGGGCAAGTCGTCCACCCTCTGCAGTGCAGGTGGGAGCAGGCGTTCACGTGTAGTGGGAGTCTGAGTGCTGGCAGAGGCAGAAGTCCTTCCCATTGCATGGGATGCCTGGGATGGGAAGGGTGGAGGTGATGAAGGTTTGGGGGGGGGGGGTGCTTTGTAGAAGCAGCTGCTGCCCCGAGTGTGACCTTCCAGGCCACAGGTGACTTTGTGCATGCCGCAAGGGGTCCCGCCAAGAGAGTACAGACACCAATACAGGCAAGAGCCTTCAGAGCGTTCTGTGTGTGTAGAAGCTCTGGTTTCTATGACAAGAGGGCCTCCGAAAGGTTATTTCCAGGAGGAGGCTGCAAGATCTCAGGGGGATGGTGTTTTATGGCTGTGGCTGGGGCTTGGTTCTACCAGGTCTCTTGACCCGTATGCTCCCAACCCCTCAGCCCAGGCTGGAAATTCCAGGAAGCCCCTTCCTCTGCCGTGTCCCTCCAGTGCCCTGTATACAAAAGCTTAGCATCATGCCTACCTTAAAGGAGAGATGCTTAAAGGCATTCCATGGTTTATTGATCGCAGGACCTGCGTTGCAGGGTACATTTGGAACTGAGAGCCGGTAAATTGATAACTCACACAGCATTTTTCATTTTGGAAAGGGAGTGGTTATGCCAGCATATTGAATCTGTAGACTATGCGAAATGTTAACTTGATACTCATTTTTGCCTTGCATACAATTTCCTGTCTTCTGAAGGAATGATTTAGAAAACTGAGAACTTAAATCATACGAAAGGTACATGAAAGACTTGCTGAACTTTGATCCTAACATCCCTTGAATCTTCTGGAATGTCTTTAGGTTTGCAGCAGCTGGTCTCAAGTTACTGATGATCGTCTTGGTGGCAGAGGGTGTTTGGGGTTTATAGTTTATGGGAGAGAAGCTTCAGGTCCATCTCTCCCTGTCTGTTACTTGTTACCATCCCCTCTCCAACCTTGCCTGGCAGAATTATCCAGCAGAGACCCAACATTGCCTGTTTTGGTACTGCCTACACAGAAAGGACTTTTAGTTACTTTGACATTTTATCTGTAACTGATGACATCAACAAGATTCCTAGAAGTAATGCCTCATTTTCTTCTAGCCTTGTGAATAGCATTGACTTTTAGAAGATTTATGGGCAATATTAGATGTGAAATGATTTCAATTAATTTTTTTCCATCAGGCAAGTTTATTACTAAATCCTTTCCCTTCTTTTGGAAGGCCCGCAACTCCATCTGTCATCATACACCATAAAATTTTATAACAGATTGGTTGCCTGGACGGAAACTCAATCTCTTTTTAAGGTTTTTATTAATTGTAATAAATTTATATTAATATTACTTTATTATAAATAGCATATATTCATTGTAGAAAGTTAGAGGATATTAATAAGCAAAAGTAAGAGAAAACAACATTCTCTTATCTAGGGATTATCTTATTTATACTTCAGTGTGTAGAATTCTAGATCCATTTATTTCCACATAATTTATTTTTACAAGATGGAATGCTATTTTTGTCATGTTGATTTATCAACCACTTTTTTCTGATAATACTCTTCACCTTTCTATGTCAATACATTTTCATCTTTTGTAATACCCAGCTCCTCACTTTGGCTCAATGGCCCCTAAAACATTTACAAATACTTTATTCTAATTAGGATCTAATCTAGGACATTGCTTTACAGGTATGTACTGTAAACTTCTTCAAGTAATGACACTTACCTTTTGAAGAGACCAGGCAAGTTGCCCTATAAAATATTGCACTTTCTGGATTTTTCTGTTGCTTCCCTGTGGTGGTGGTAGTAGCTTGTTCTTAAATCCTTGAATATGGAAAAGTTGGATGTAGGCAACATAGACTCAAGTTAAATGATTTTTGGCTAGAATATATTGTAGGTTTGTCATTTTTTACAGCACGTTACATCAGGAGGCACAGTATCCAGAGGAGCCACCATTCATGTGGCACACTCTTTAGACCCCAATATCAGAGCTGCTTTCTAAGTCTGCCAAGCTTTTATTTCTTGTATTTGGCCTTACTACATATTGAAGATCATAATTTTTCAACCTTATAAGAAAGTTATACATTTCCTTTAAACATTTTTTTTAGTGTCTCCAGTGAAACTTTGAAATTTTTTTTCAAATATACATTTTAAGGTTGTCAATAAACTATTGCTTATCGGATGCTTTCTCTAACGTTAAGCATGTATTGTTTTAGACTTCATCATGTGGGATCTTTGGTCTGAAGAAAATAGTAAAGCATCTTAGATATTTTAGATGTATATTCTGTAGGATTTTTTAAAAAGAAATAGTATGGCAATTTAAAGCCTGTAAGGGGCTATGATGAAGATGTTGCATACAATCCTGGAGAGAATTAATTTAACTGGGAGGTGACTTATTTGTCAGTCTATCTACTCCCGGGGCAAGAAAGGTTTAAAATATATTTGAAATGATAAGTTTAATAAAGTATAATGAATAAATGGAAATAATGAGTAGTAATGCCATGAAAAAAAAATTTGTGGCATTTAATTCATTTTCTAAACCTTGAGGAAATTGCGTATTTTTATCAAAAGTAAAAGGTATCATTTTTCCATTGCAATTTCTGTCTCTCGGTCTCTGTCTCTCTCTCTATATATTTACACATACAAAAAAATGCATAATATTCCTCTTTTGTTGAAGAATTTTCAGTTTATATCTTTTTAGACTTGTGAGTGCTTCAAAATACCGTGTTGCCTTTCAAAAACATTTTAAAGGATCTTCTTTTAGAATGTTGTTAAAAAGAACTAACTTTAAAAGAAACATCTAGGGTAGTTTCCCTTTCAAAATAAACATATTTGATTACTTGATATGTGGAAGCAACTTTTCCCTAGCTGTGAAGATGAGAAGAGTCCTAGAAGGAAATGGGCCTAGTGAAGACTGGTAAATGTGATAACTATTTCTCACAATTCCCTTTTGTTTGTATTGGCTCTCACTGTTGGCATTGATTTAGAAGGCTTAGAAAGTCATAGTCTTTGCTTTTCCTAACAATACTAGGTCTTAAACACTAGTACTTATTGGGTGGGGAAAGGATTTGTGAGTTTAACAATGTCTTTTGCTCTTATATATAAATAGTATTGACTTAATAAGAAAACAGTAGAGCAACAGGGCAAGGAGTGTAGGGAGGGGTAGTGGGAGGGTGTCCACGTCTTTGAACCGTCAGCTTTTGTGGAGGAGAATGAAATTTCCTTGTGATTCCTGGGGAGTTAAGAACCTGTGCCGTGTATGTCCTGAGCCCCAGTTAGTCCTGTTCTTTCTTCTCCTTTCTGCGCTCACTGTATCATTCATGAGCTTGCACCTGACTGAGCAGTGGAATTTGCTGGGCCATCACTGTGCCTAGTAAAGGGTCACTGAAATGTCAGAATTCTAAATATGGCATTGTATAATTCTTCAGGGTGTGTCTGCATTTGCCCTCATCTGATTTTTGATTTTTGTCTTCGTACCTGCCTCACCTTATGCACCTCCCCCAAATGACCTGAAATGAACTTTTGTTTGTATACTTCTGAAGATTCTTACCAGAACCTCCACCAGGTATAAGGTACCTCTCAAACATAAGGGCATTCTTTCTATCCCTCATATGGAGCATTTAGACAAGCACAGTTTTCTTTTATCTTACATCTGTGCAATGATTTATGGTATACAGAACTTAAGCCTTACAATGACACTGTAAGAATAGGCACAGCTATCACAGGATACAGATGGGAAGGCTGTGCCTAAGCTTCCACCCCTTCAGCTTTGAGGTTTGGGTTTTTCCTTTCAAAGAGACGGGCACATTAAAAAGGCAATTTTTTTGCTTGACACAGAGAGTTCTGCTGTTTCTTCCTTCAAATTCATTCTTCCTCTTCTGAGTCTGTATGACCTTGTGCTTGTAAATAGTAAACCATATCATTTGAGGGGGAGAAGTTCTAATTATGATTAAATAATTAAGTAACTTACGTAAAAGCTGTTTTAACCGTCGGCAAAACTGCCCATAATATGAATTTGGAGACATACACATACACAAATCTCTAATCTGTAATTGAAAACTGCTTTTTGTCAATGACCCTAATAATATTCATACTTTGTAACAGCTTACTAAGGAAAATATTTATGGTTTTACTAGTTTTCTAGATAAACAAAGTGATATTAATCCCAGCCTGCTATAAAATAGACACTTATGCTTGGTTTTGATTTGTTGAATGGTTCTTCATACAAATGTCTTTCTTACTGTATGACATACTAGGGGGATTTTTTTGTTTTTTGCATTTTATTTCTGGTCACATGTAGACCCATTAATAATGGAAGGGGATTTCACATAGCTTATCACATGAAAGCTATAAAAACAAAAGTCTTTCAGTGCAACATGTTTCCAGGTCACTAGTGATTTCAGTCATAAGGATCAGGGCAAAAACGTAGGTGCGTTAGGGCAAAACCTTATCACAACAGTATCTCATTTGTTTTTCCTCTAGTATTTTCCAGTACTTAAAATATATGTCAAAATTACATGTGAAAATACTTGAAATTAAGTTTTAACTAAAATATATCACATTTGTCAAAAAGTTCAGTTTTGGTCGTGCTGGAAATCTGAGATGGTATGAAGTCCCTTCTTTTTAATTTCTTTTAAAGAGAAGACTGCAACCTTTCTTTAAAAGTAGTGTTTTATTCCAGCTGAAAAAAATGTTCCATTTATTTCTACAATTTAAATACTGTAGAAGTCTCGTCAGAAGGAATAAATTGAGTGTTTCAGAGAGATTAGTTGTATTTAACTAGGAGATGGGTCTGGGTCCTGAGGGTAAGTTTAAGAGTTGCTGCCCTTGGTGGGCAGCTCTAGGGGTTTATTATCTCAGGACTGCCTTTTGGAAGAAAGAAGCAGATGAGCTTGGTGATTCTTTTCTCCCCCAGGCTAAATAGTGATCCCTGAGTGGAAATTTAGTGGAGTTTTGTGGTAAGAACATTTATGGGTGGGAGCTGTAGGGTGTGTCTTCCAATGGAATGTCCACTCCAAGGATTCCAGGATCTAACAGGACTGGAAGGGGATTAACCCTGGGATGGAGCAGCAGTCAGTCACTTAATCTTCCTAAATATTGAGTTTAGGGCAGGAGTTTCTGAGGGAGAAGATCTCCACCGAGAAAGAGTATATGCTCAAAAGTATTCTCTCTACATACGAAACATTAGTAAAAACTTGATGTTTCAAAAATTTAAATATTCTAGAAATCTCTTTGAAGCAAAAACTTTTAAGTGACTTGAAAAGGGAATTTTTTTTTCCCCTCATGACATCTCATGCTTGTTAAGGCACTTTATATATGTGGTTTTAATACAAACACTATGTGACTGGCACTGTTCAATTTGAAAGTTGAGGAAATTGAGGCTTACTTCTGTAAATTAAATAACTTGCCCGAAGTTACGTAGTGAGTAATGGAGTCTGAATTTGACCCTAGGTCTTTCCAACTTGGATTATGTTTCCTAATCTTGACCCTATTGTCAAAAGCTGACCATTTCCAGTTATGAGATAACCCAGAGGCTAACTCTGTTCTTTCAGGAGCCACTGGGAATTGGTTTGGGAAGTGTATTTACTCCTTACTTAAAATAGCATCTCTTATTGTGTTTATCAAAGGAGGATTTGGATTACAAAATAAAAGGAGCACTTACCTGATTCTTTTTGATATCTTAATATACATATATTATTGTCAGTTCTTAGTTTTAGAACTTAAAAACTACCAGTTTTAAACAGAAAAGAATTTAGTACAGAGAATAATACTTATAAGAGTGTTGGCAGTTTGGGGCTGCTGGACCCAGGCTAGGCCTTTGGGTGTGGTAGCGCCATTTATCTGGGCTGCAAGAGGCACTGCTGCCTCTCTACCCTCCGGAAGGTGGAGAAGCTGCCCTGGAGCTTAGATGTGACCCAGGAATCTCGTAGACTTCATTGCAAATGGTCACTCCGAAGCCACCCTGTGCAAGTTGGATTCATCTCAGCAAAAAAATGAGTGTCTCATGCTTTGCTTTTTTACACCCATGAAATTAGGGACTGGACAGTGGAGTGCTCCTGCCACAAAACCCAGTGTCTTCGTGACCTTGCTTAGCTCGCTTTCTCCTTCCTAATCTCATGCCTGTGAATCTAAACCCCTAGTTGCAAGAGAGCCTGGAAAAAGAAATGTTTAGGGTTTTGGCCTCTGTCATACAGGAGGGCACGCAGGAGGGAAGTTGGTACAGAGGCTGAGCGCCAGTCCACTCTATCCACCACACTGTGAAAAAAATCACCACAATGGATGAGACTTTGCTTTATTTTCCATGGTCACATTTCCTGACTTTCTTCACCTCCAGCCCTCAGTAAAATGTCACCTTTGGCCTTTCTGGTCAGGGGTCCTGTGGAAGATTTTTTGACTTTTCCTTTCTAATGTTTTGAGTGTGTAGATATATAGGTGACAAGAATTTTTTTTTTTTTTAAACCAGAGATATTCTCAGTGAATAAATACTTTAAATGTTTGATTAATATATGCAGTTATACTTATTTTTTTTTAATTTTGAGAAGTTGGATATTATAGCAAGTGGAGCAAGGGATGCTAGAGCTAAGCTCTAGCACTTAATTCCAAAATACCAGAAAAAAACTAGTTAGTGGCTATAACTAGAAGAGTGTTCTAAATCTGTTATATCTTTGGGGGAGTATTCTGCAGGGTACTTTTTCAGAGGTAAGCTGCAGAGAATCAAGTGTGTATACACAGTATAAACTTATACATATATATTTATATATATTTTTTTCTGAATGAAAAGTAATTTAGATGTGGATTTTTCTGGAGATTTCTGATGGGAGTTGTCCTTTGGAGAACACCTTATGAAGAGGATGGTTCAGGTGATGCAGAAGTGTAGAAAAGAAGGAAGTTATTTCTAAGCTAGAATTATGTCTTTTGGTGTTTTTAGGTCAGGTGCCTAAAACTGTCAGAGGTTGAATTGGTTTCTAGAGAGAAGTAGAGTGTCCCCCACAGCACTTTCCCTCAATGATCGGTGCTGTGTTATGTAAACCATGTTTTCTGAGTTTCTTGTGTAGTCTTTCCATTTTCTTTCTTTACTTATCCTCTTAAAAGCTTTTATATTTGATGAGCAAATATATGATTACTACTTTATAAGTTAAGAGAAAAAATTGAATAAGGAATCTTTGGTCATGTTTAATTATAGAGAGTATTTGTATTTCATATTTTTATCTTGATATCTATATTTTTATCTCCTTAATCTGTTTCCTTTCAATGCATTTGAGTATGAGGAGAAAAAAAACAACTGGTAAGCTAAAAAAACCAGCTGGCTATTTTGGAAGTCTTCACAGTGATGTAATCAGCCCAATATGTGTAAAACATCCATCAACTTAAGGGCAGGAAAATAAGTAGTAATCTTAGCTGAGAATTATCCAGTTGCACTCAATTATTACTTATTTTTGAAAATGCTCTATAAAAGGGGTAATTGCAGACAGAATATCTGCAATTACAATCTAGATTTTGATAGGAGAAATAGGTTTGCTGATTATAGGTTTTCAGGTAGATATTTAAGTAGTAATTAAATTAATCTTATATTCTCACCTATTCTGAAATCTGAATAGAAATAATACAATGCTAAAAATACAGACTTTTGAGAATTAATGGATTAGCTACGTGTTCAGCTGTCCCCTCTGAACCTCTACTGTATGACAAACACAACTTCAACTTCCACCTCCCTCTGTTCCTTGCGTTATTCTTGTTCTTCGAGAACGTTGCATTTCCTTTGGAAGATATTCATTCTCCTGAGCACAGAGATAGTATTAGTACTGGCTTTTCCCTATGCCTTGTCTTTACTTCATATTATTCTACACTCCTTTTAAGACAAGATGTAAACAATCAAGAAGTCTCTGTACCTTGGAGATGGATCTCTTGATCACTCTTGATCACCTTCAGAGCTGCCCTTCCAGTTTTTCCTCATTCTCCTCTGACCATCATCATGATCTCCATTAAGATGGGGTATTTGACTCGTTCACTACCATATCTTAATGTTTTGGTTGTTGTTTAAAAAAGACAAAAAAACTTCTTTTATACCTCTGCAAACCATCTCCCTTGATACTAACTGGAATTAGCATACTTCTGAAATGGTAAATTCAGAAATTCTACTCACTCAACAAATTCTTATCTGCCCTTTCCTACTAAACCTATTCTGTTGCTCTTTACCTCTCTTGAACATTTTTTATTTTTCGAGTTATCTCGCTTCTCATGCATTTATTTCTCTCTTCTACCTAAACTCCAGGGTCAGTCATTTTAATTCCCTTCAATAGTTGGCTCAATTTCAAGCTTTCTCTTCTCCCTGGACAAAGTTTTGCTCAACATGCCTCTGACCATAAAACTGAATAAGCCTAAACTGTAGTATCTCCCATTTCAGTTCTTCAGCTGCTGGATGCTATTGGAGAAAGAAAGTGGGTCTGGATAAACTGGTGGCAGATTCTTTGCATGTATCTCATGTAATTTTCATAACCTCCCTGGAAGCTATTGCTATCACTTTTTTTTTTTTCAGATTTAAAAAAAAGAGAAGGTACTGCAAAGTTGGGTTTGAACCCAGGCTTTCTGATGCAAGACAGCACAATGGATGCAGTGTTCCAAATGCCACATCTGCATATCAGTCTTTCTTGGAGAAGAAAGTCTCACTTCCCCTCATTGTCAAAAAGACTCCCCGGCTTCACTCTGGACCGGCTTTAAGCCAGTCTCCATAGCAATTCCTATGCCAGAGTCATGCCAGCCTCTAATTGGTTTGCTCTTGAGTTATTGCTAATCACAGTAATAAGGTTGTGAGATTTTGCTACTTCTTTTAGGCAAATTAGGGCCCACTTATGTGGCTAGTTTATGTGAATCCATCCAAACTAGTCACCAGGACTGCTAAACTGTGCAAGAAGTATGAAATGGGTGCTGGGGAAGCAACTGACAAGAGTCTGTTCCAGTGGCTGATATTTTTACTCACTATAAAGAAAGGGCTTCTCACATTCTCAAATTCTAATAGTTTATTTCACGTTTGTTTACAGAAATTTAGAAAATTTATTTAAATCATGAGAGAAGACAGTCTGAAATCAATAATGGAACAATTTTGCAGGGTTTACTTTCTTCAGAAGTCCCATATGAGAGTAGGGAAAGTGTTATAGTAATTCCAACTTGGGCTTCTATGAGTCCTACAAGCTGGACGATCTAGAATGCAGAGTAATCGAGATTGTAGGTGAAAGCATAGCTCAGGTGATTTGCAAATAGTCTACATGGATGGCAAGTAAATGAGGCGAGGGTATTTATTTTAGGAGTCAAGTACACAGAGCAGGGATACAGGAGTGGAAAAGATATAAGCAGTTATAATCGGAATGGGGTATTAAAGTTTGATATTTCTGATGTGGCAGTATTTCAGGCAATGACAGGGTCCTGTGGTGATGGGCTACAGGTGTGAAGAGGCCGGTGAACTAGGTAGGATGTTGAATGAACCATCAATATGGGCACTGAAATTTATAGAGTAGTGACAGCAATAGGCAGGGTAAGTGTACTACGAGCCAGATGTAAAATTCCTCAATGTTTGTAAAAGGCAGTGTGGAGTTAAGTGATTAACATGGATAAGGTGGCAGTGCACCTAGATGGCAAGCCTCTTGGAGGAAGAGGAGTGGTTGTTAGTGAACTAGAGTAATACATTAGCATGGAAGGTGCAGGAGGGATTCAGGAAATGCTGACTCTGCTGACTCTGCTCCCTTTCCCCGGTCTTCAGAGGCAAGGGGAAGATGAACAGACTCCATTTGAGAAGTTTATGATGGAGATGGCATAATTGAGGAGAAGACAACATACATTAAGGCAAGGAAGTAGAAGGAATCTTTGTAGAAAATGTTAAGAATGGTGTACCAAGCTTCTTGGGAATTAGGTAGCAGTTCAAGAAGTATGATAGAAAAGGGTATAGGTCAGGTTTGGTGAGAAAGAACCTGGAAAAATGACACTTAAGCTACTCCAGGCAGTGATTAGGAATTGTGGGCCTGAGAAACATGGAGTTGCAAAATAAAGGCTCTTCATTCAGGCTCTCTCTGGTGTGATTTGAGACTATTTTTTTTCTTTTAGTCTTATCATTGGCTATTGCTTGAGCCACTCCTCCTAGACTACCCCATGAACTGAGCTGCTCGCTATTCTCCAAGCCCCATTTATGCCTGGCTCTGCTTATACATCCAGTTTTCCAGAAATGTCTCTCTTAGTCCATCTCACCATCTATAATCCACCTCCCATGAGACTGTGTCAACCCCCACCACCTCCAGGGTGGTTTCTTCATACTTCTGCCCAGATATATCCTCTGTTTTATTTGGCATGACTTTGAAGATGTTTTGCACCTGTGTTATTTTATGTCTGTTTATGGCCAGACGGTACTTTTCCTATACTATCCAGCGTGGTGCCTTGCCCTTTGTGTGTGTAAAATTCCTTTGTGAATAGGGCAGTCAAAAGGGACTCCAAGTGCAGTGTAGGGAGAGCCCTCCAGATGAGTGGAGTTTTGATCCATGTGTTAAAATATTCCTGATTTCATTTCTCCATGCAGCAGGGTCAACTTTCTAACTAGAATTATTTTTATGCTTAGAAAAACTGTAAATTGAACTTAAGACATTTTATTAGTCTAAAAAGTTAGATTTACTATCCTTTTTTAATGTCACTGCTTTATTTCAGTCCCTTTATCACCTTTAGCTGCCTGTTTTATACCTGTCTGGTATAAAAATCCCCCCCTTTTGGGAGGGTTTGGGGATTTCCTCTAGCTATTTTTTAATCAAAGCAGGTCTTAGCTGTAGCCCATGTATCAGCTTCCTATTTTCTTCTGGAGAATATGTCTCAGATGTTGTTTTTCCTTTCTTGGGCTCAAACATCCTTGAAAACCCCTAGCAAGTGGAATGCATAGTTAAATAATGACTGGAATATCTGTATAAGGTTTATTTTTGCTACCATAGCAACTACCAGCAGTTACATTGTCTCTCGCTTTTGGAGCTCCTAGCTCCCATGAAAATGTTCCCGGTAACTTCCTATGTTAAACCTTACTGGAAGTTGTGGCTCTCTCCTTGTTTCATCATGAAGAGCTTTACCTATTGTTTTTTTGCTTTAAAAACAAACGAACGAACAAATAAACACCCCAACTCTTTAAATCTTTGACTACTTCAGTTCATTCATGGGGTTCTCTAGAAGTATTCTTGTGAATGTCTGAATATCCTTCCTTTTATATCCATTTACACTTTATATTCATCGTTTTAAAAATCTTTTATGGCCTCTTTTAGTGCCAATGGAATTGAACAATGAAAATGTTAAATTTCCTACCTTAAGGGAATCCACAATGTAGGAAGGGAAATAGATTAATGCATAATAAGCACTGTATAGAGCTTTTGTACTCCAAATACCAGTGACTGGCCTCCTCTAAGTGCTTGGTGAACGCACGACAGGGGTCTAGAGTGTTCCACTGGGAAGAAGAGGGAGAGAGTAGGATGTCTTCTTAGAGGAATTAACATTAGAACTGCCTTGTTAGAGAGAACCAGTGCTTTGGACAATGGATATGCACACATCACCAAGGAATTCATGGAAGCAGCCTCACAAAATAGTTATGTATGTGGATTGAGCACCTTCTGTATGCTTTAGCAGTGTAGAAGGAACTTGAGATACTAAAGAAATATGTATGAATTATTCTTTAAAGGAAAGAACTTAAAATTTAGTTAGAGATACAATCTGTAGATACAAAAATAGAGTAGTAAGACAATCTAGGGTTATAAGCATAGGAAGTGTTTATTGAGGGACTTCTGTGTACTGTACTTGTGGTGACTGTTCTCACTTCTTTGAGGATCTTAAAGTCTATTTGAGAATATAAAACATGCATATATCAAAACTTAGCATTTTAGTTACTCTATAAAATTAATATGAATGAAGTTAGAGATAAGTACTGTGAACACTGTGAAATGAGAGAGATCCCCATGAGTTGAGGAGAGAAAGGAAGCCTGAGAAGGTTATAGCGATCCACTTGGATCTGCTGCTTCTCCTGCCTGGACCCTGGTCTTGCTGCCACCTCCTTATGGCCTAGCTCAGCGCCTGTAAAGAGAGTGTGACAGTATCCACTCCCATCAGTAGTGTTTGATGGTTTTAACTTCATTTTTACCTCTTGCTCACACTATTAAAATGTCTGATGCCATTATCTCTCAATCTTGGATGTGCTTGGAATGTCTGGGTTGGAGGAGGAGATTTTAGTTTTGGTTCTGGCCAGCCCAGCTAGGACATGTGTTTCTGATGCTCCCAGTTGACTGGATGGCCTTTGTCAGGGCCGCAGCCCACAGCCTGAGAGGCGTGCATCTTGCCTTTTTGAAAGACCTGTGGGATTTTGGCATTTATTGTTGGATTATTGCTGTGGAAGCCCAAAAATACATGGTTATCATAATCACATACTGAAGGCTCAATTGTCCCTTTACATCATATAAGAAAAAATGTTGGAAAGCTTGACAATCTACTGAACTATTGAGAACATTTTAAACATAAGCATTTTGTTTTAAATGTATCTTTCCTTAGAGGAAGTTATAATTTTCCAGGAGATAAAACTGTACCTGCAATGGATTTGCTTAGTATTTCAAACATGCTAATCCTTTAAACTTTTGTTAAACATTATTTAATACATAATGTATTAATAGACATGTTACTTTTATATCCTAATTGCTATTATCTAAGTATAAATCTTTCATCAGAGATCTACCTGTTATATTAATAGCAGTCTTAAAATATCTGGCTGTTTTTTTTTTTAAATTGTGGTAAAATACACATAAGATGAACTTTATCATTTTAACCATTTTAATGTGTACAATACAGTAGCATTTGGTACAAGTACAGTGTTGTGCAACCATCATCACTATCCATTTTCAGAACATTTTCAACATCCCCAAAGGAAACCCATACCCATTAAGCAGTCGCTCCACATCCTCCCTCCCCCATGGCCTGGTAACCACTAATCTGCTTTCTGTTTGATTTTTGATGTAAACACTGATGTCATAGCTTGCAAATTCAAGGAAATATGATAGTTTAATCTTTATTGCTCAGTTTATATGGTGGTATAATAATACTTTTCTATTCTGTTTATTAGACTAATTTTCTGTTTAGGTGAGCATTTGAAAAAATATGAACCAATTTAGAGAGGTTATTTAGAAATGTTATTTAATACTAAAACATTAATAATTAGTGGAGTAAACAAAACTCACAACATTAAGAATAAGTAGTAATAGAATAAAGGTCAGGCATTTTTTTTTTTACAGGGGAAGATTCGCCCTGAACTAGCATCCATGCCAATCTTCCTCTATTTTTTAGTATGTGGGCCGCCAGAACAGCGTGGCTGCTAACAGAACAGTGTAGGTCCATGCCTGGGAACTAAACCTGGCTTGACAAGGCAGAGAGCCCTGAACTTAACCACTAGGCCACTGAGGCTGGCCCTCAGGCATTTTTTTTAAGCTTTCGTAATACCGAGCATTAACTACTATAATCACACTAGCCATCAAGATTATTCACACTTTCATCATCTTTGGAAATCTAAAATTGTAAAACAAAAGTAAAAGGCAATGCAAAGTAAAAGTATTGTCTAAATGAAAAATATCCTGTATTACAAGGATAAAAATTCCCTTTTTTCTACTGGATAGTCTTCTCTGAGGCTAACGAAAAAACACCATTAAACAAATAATGCATGGCTTTGTTCAGTTTTTAAAATTGTATATATTGATAATTAATAATTTTATCAATTATTTAGGAAAGCATTTTTACATTTTCTCTAAAAAGCAGTAGTGAGGTTTGAATACCTTTTTATGCTTCTGATATCTGTTGAAAATAGGTCTATTTTATTGGTTTTCTCTGTGTGTATAGTTCCCGTATGCTTTTTTTTTTTTTTAATATTTTGAGAACAGAGTGCTTATGTACTCAAGCTGTTGCACAGATAAGGCCTTTGAAACAAAATCAGGTTGGAAGATGTAATTTTGGAACACATTTGGAATTAAGTTTGACTTTAAGTTTAGTGGATAAGCATGCAGTTCTGGAGTCAGACTGCCTGGGTTCAAATCCTGCCCGCCCAGGTGTATGCCCTACCTCACTGACTCTCTAAATAGTTCTCATCCTTAGGTAAGAACTAGCTTTCTTGCAAATAAGCAGCAGGCCTGTTTGTGGGTTGTTGTAAGAAGGAAAGAGTGCCTGAAAAGCCCTTTACAAAGAGCCTGGTCTGCACTAGGTGCACTGTGAATGTTAGCTGCTGCTTAGGGTCGTGGTGATGCCAAAGCGTTCTTAGTCTAAAAAGTGAAACGTCAGCTCGACACTTCTACAGCTTGTTAGGAGCAATTTTATTTTCAGCGCCCTTTCACTAAATTGTTCTAACCTCTCTCCCTAAGTATTCACATATTTTTTCTTTGGACATGGGCCATTATGGTGCTGGTTTTCTCATATGGAGATGAGGCACCTAAAATATTAGAGCCTTTTTGATTAAAAAAAGAAAGTCTTATAACTTAAATCAGTACAAAGAAGATAATTCTCTGTTTCTCTATTCATTGTGATCTCTATATAAGGAGTTGAATCTTATTTTCGTGCTTTTGATTTTAAAGTAGTGAAAATTACTGTTACAACTAGAATGTAACTTTACGAAATTCACACTATTACAGAGGGCAACACATTATTCACTGCTCCTGAAATTCTAAAGGGAAGTGTGTGTATTTGGAATTCTCCCAAGATGAAGGAAACACCCAGGGGAAAATATGCACATCGCAGGCAAGGTATTCTTAAAGGGTGTCTGTTCTAGCGATTGACTAAGTGGAAGAGCAAATTACTGACTGAGAATTATATGTACCCCTTGCCCAGAGACCTCACAAGGCGACAGTGTGTCTTCACGAAAATACAGCCTCTCCACTGTGTCTTTGCTTACGCTGCCTTTGGATTTCCACTGAGCCCGGCAGAGACACTGACAGCACCGCCCAGGGCAAACACCATTTGGCTTCTAAATAAGGCACAAAGCTGAAAATAACAAAAGTGGAGTGGTTGCTAAATAAATAGGAGTATTGCAGCTCCTGTCCATACTTGGCAGTAATAATGTCTGTGTCTTTGTAGAGCTCATAACCCAATATCCTGGAAGCCAAGGAAAATAATATTTAGCTCTTCAGTTAATGTTGATTATTAATTATTTTCCAAGGAGAGACCACAATAAAAAAGTTGATTTAGAAAAAGCCCTCATGAAAAAATCTCAAAACTTTTCCATGTGACTCACTTAGTGGCCTTAAAAAATATATAAGTGTGTGTCTTTAAGTTTAAATTGACTAATAACTTATACACTTAAAATTTTTAACTGATTTACCCTTTTTTAAAGGAAGGGATTGCATAGAATTAATTCATATTCAAAAATATTTGCTACAAAGTTCTACTTAATGTTCTCTTTGGGAGCATTAGAACGCTTAATAAGTGCTAGCCATTTCTATGCTGCAGACACTGTGCTAAGGACTTTCTCCATGTAAGCATATCAAATTTCCCCAGTAAACCCCTGAGTATCCATTATTGCTACCCCATTTTACAGATGAGGATCTAAGATAGAGTGAGGATAAGTAACTTGCCTTAGATCACACAGCAGTTAATGGCAAGCTGGGAATCAGCCCAAGGGGTTGGCTCTGTCTTGCTAGACTGCCTCCTATCTAGCAAAAGTAGCACTTCGCTTGAATTGTAGGATCAAGGAGTGAGGCTGTAATTATGTCTCTAAACTACAAAAGAAATAAGAGTAATCCTATATTTTTACCTTTGAAAATATAAAAAGTGTATGAGGCAAACTTTGTTCTCGATCGGCCTCATCTCAGGCCTAAGTGCAACATGGGAACGTTCCCGCAGATGAAGTCCTGACCCACGTTTTCAGCTTGCACATCTCTTACTCTCCGTTTAATTTTGCATCTCAGCTAGTGGCGCTCTATCACCTTAACTCTTCCTCTTTCCTCCTAGACTGAATGATTGGGACAGTGGCTGGCGGAAGCACCCTAGTCTGTGCGGTCTCTGCTGCAGGAGCTGGAGGGCCTTGTTGGTGGAGGGACTCTCAGGGGAGCCTCCTGCTCTGACGAGACAAGCCTGAGTGTCTGTGGGAGGCTGGGAGGCATCCTGCTGTGAAAAGACTGACAGGGTATCTCTTCTCAGAATTTAGATTCTGAGGGGACCAAGGTTTTGGGAGGACACCCAGACAAACAAAATAAATAAAAGAAAAATAGCAGTGATAAATGCTTTGAAGAGAATTAAAATAGGGTGATGTGATAGCAACTGGTTTGCTACTTTAAACAAGATCTCTGAAGATCTTTGTGAGAAGATAACATTTAAACTGAGATCTGAGTGATGCGGAAAGCTCAAAGGGAAAAGAATTCCAGGTCTAGGGAAGAGCAGAGGCAAAGCCCCTGAGAAGGGGAGGGTTTATGGATGATAGACCTACAAGAAAGTCCATGTTGCTGGAGCATAGTGGGCTGATGAAAGGGGTGTGAGAGCCAGATAGGACCAATTTGGTTGGGTTTCATTCCCTAGGATGAGGCTTTTGGGATTCATTCTTACAGCCGTAGGAAGTCTTTGGAGGATTTAGAACAGGGAATGAATCGATAGAGTTTATATTTTAAAATGATCACCACTGAAGTTTTTGGAAGAGCTCTGATTGCAGTGTGAGAGCAGAGGCAAGGAGGCTGTAATGGTGATGTAGGCGGGAGGGGATGGTGGGTTGACCTAGGATGCTTGTAATAGAGATTAAGTGTATGGATTCAGCATCTATTTTGGACTGAATGTGGGCAGTGAGGGAAAGCGCAGAATTGAGGTTAATTCTTAGATTTTTGGCTTTCATAGGCTGTGTATTGAGATGGGGAAGACTGAGAGAGGAGAGGTGAAGATTTCACTTCAGGCGTTGTCAAGTTTGAGATGCCTAATTAGACAGCCAAGAAGAGATGTAAAGAAAATGGACAATAGTACCCCAGGTAGGGTGACTATGTAATTGTGCAACTTAGGACACATTTGAGAGTAAAGGTGGGGTGTGGTGGGATTGGGGTTTTAAATACTAAAGCAGGCACAACAGAAGCAAATTGGGACTCTCTTGACAAACTGGAATGCATTACGTGTAGGAGTCTGGTTCTGGGCAAAGATTTCAGGACTGGCAATATCAGATGTTTAGAGTAGTGCTAAGAAGTTAAGTGTGATAAGAACAGAGAAGAGGTCTGTTCTTCAGTATCCAGAGCAACATGAAGATCGTTGGTGATAATAAAAATATAGGACAGTCTCAGTGGGATTTGGGCTAGCAGCCAAGTGGGAGTGGACTCATGAGTGGATATGAGGTAAGGAAGTAGAGACAGAAACTGTAGACATCCTTTCAAAGAGATTTTGTTGTGAAGAGGATGTTGGTGAAAAATAGCTAGAGCTTATAAGAGACCATTGAGTCTCATCAAGCCTGCAAAGGAAGTCCCAGGGGAAGTTCTTGTTCTATTTTAGGCTATAGCTGCATCAGAGTCAACATTGCTCGTGTGGAAAGAGAAATAATGCTCCTATTAGTGAAAATAATGGGACATAATTTTGGATCATAGTGTCTATTGCTGTTATTTGAATAATCTGTATTCGATTTTGAACATCCTAAAAAAATATGAATTGTTGCACAGATGAGCTTTGATTTATAAAAGCAATGACTGTAAAATCTAACCTTTCAGATTCCACTGCATTCACTTGAGGGTCATACTCCTCTGGTCTAGTAGGTGTGAGGTCGTGTAACTCACGTATTAGCTTCCATTGGCTGTATTGGGGTTTTCATGGTGGAAGATGGTGTTTCCCTTGAAGCAACTGGGAGAAGTCTTAGAGAATTTACCTGTTTTCTTCTCCTTTTTACAAAATTAAATGGCTGATCTTTTCTCTGAATTTTATTTTCACATACCCAGCTTTCTTCAAACTATCATCCTACAAGTAACGTTAAGATTTTTCTTTAATATTATACAGATGAGTTTCTTAATACTAACATCTAATGATTAACTAAATTACCTAGTGAGTGAGATGTGGCTTAAACATTTTTTAAAATATTTGTCTACGTTGAGAAATCTGCAAGCATTTAGAACTTTATAAAGGAGACAAAAACATTCAATTCTCTGTTTTTTACATTGCTTGATAGGGAGCTACTTTTTAAAACTACTGTGTAAAACACATTCTCTTTGGAAAAAGGACCTGTGAAAATGTTACATGATCATTCCCGGAACGATTTTGTAAGACCGATGAATTCCTTCTTTTATATATTTGCCAGAGGTAAGAAGTGCCTGGCACTTACACACATGATAAACAGTCGAGTTAGCAAGAGAACAGGGCTGTCGGTTTAGCATTCTCTAAGAGTAAATGGCCACAGGAACTGTACTGCCTCATAGAGACTTTCTGAAAGAATTGTAAGTATATACGATTTGTTAACTCAAAATAATTTAATATTTTCTACTCATCTGCTTTTAAAAAGGGTCTAATATTTTCATTTGAACTATTATTACTTTTAAACATTTTAATATGTTTGAGGACTCTTTCAGTCAAAATTTTTGTAGAAAAAGCTAAAGAACTCATGGTCTTGTGAACTGATGTTTTGGAGGGTAAATTACATAATGTATATTCTTTGACACACTAAATATATGTGCTTGTTGTAATTTATGCTTGTTGGAGAAGAAAAAGTAATTGAAATATAGTGCTTAATCCATTAAACTCCGTGAGTATATAAAATTCGTTGCCGCTGCTTGTTATATTCTTATTTGATACGCTTTCAAGCTTTAAGATGTGAAGTTCCTTTCAAATTATCATGAACATTTCGATGAACAATATGATAATTACAATTATCTAGGGTTTTCACTTTTACAAAATACTAATCACCATCTTTTTCATCACTTACAAGAGGCCTGTAAAGCAGACTTTGAATATTTTCTTCATTCAACGTCAATAAGTAAGTAAACTGAGATTCAGAGGTGCTAAGTTACTTAGAGAAATTCAAGCTAGAATTAAGCATTTTGATCTCTAGACTGGTCCTCTTTCCCCTGTACCATCCTGCATAGGGCCTCTCTGTATTAACACGCCTTTAGGTAGTGAGTAAAAATAGCATTTAGTCAGATTTACCTGAATTTAAAACAAAAAAATGGTAAGACAAACAACCAATCCTTAACACATTACTCTCAGAGCAGACCTTGCATTATGTAATATTAAGTCTGTCAGCATGAGCCGTGAGTAAGAAGGTTGCTAGTGGAAATTCTGACTTGGCTGGTACTTGATTACGTGTGACTCGGCTTCCTTAACTAACCCAAGAACATAACCTGACTCATCACTTTGCTTATAGTACTGTACTTCTTTTGTTAAAATGTGTGTGCTGAAACTTAGTTCTTTTTTTAAAGACCACACTAACTTCATCCCAAAAATAAATGCCTGGCATTATGTAATCTTAGATGAAATGTGAAAATGAGTCTTTTTGTGTATGGTAAAATTTGGGGTTAGAATATCTGTGGATAATCGAAATGCTCCCTTTAATTGAAATTCCAAATGGTTCCCATTGGAGGTTTGGTGACTTAAAAGAAATAATAAGGTGAAGAAAGATGTGAGCTAATAACATTGTCTTGTGATAGAAAGGGTTTTTTTTTTCTGGCTTTATTGAGATATAATTGACATATAACATTGTGTAAGTACAATATGTTGATTTGATACACATATATTGCAAAATGATGGCTACCATATCTTTAGCTAACACCTCCATTGCATCACATAATCACCTTTTTTTTTTTTTTTGAGGAAGATTAGCCTTGAGCTAACATCTGCTGCCAATCCTCCTCTTTTTACTGAGGAAGACTGGCCTTGAGTTAACAGCTGTGCCCATCTTCCTCTGCTTTATATGTGGGACACCTGCCACAGCGTGGCTTGAGAAGCAGTGCATAGGTCCACACCAGGGATCTGAAATGGCAAACCCCAGGCCGCCAAAGCAGAATGTGCAGACTTAACCAGGCTGGCCCCGACCCTTTCTTTCTTCTTCTTTTTTTTTTTTTTAATGGTGATAACATTTAAGATCTACTCTGTTAGTAGCTTTTAAGTATATAGCACAGTGTTATTAACTATAATCCCCACCTGTACATTAGATCCCCAGAACTTGTTCATTTTATAACTGTGTGTGTAGTCTTTGATCAACATCTCCCACTCCTTAGCTCCTGGTAGCCACAATTCTAGCCTGTTTCTCTGAGTTTGGCTCTTTTAGATGCCACATATAGGTGATATCATACAGTATTTGTCCTTCTCTATCTGACTTATTTCATTTAGCATAATGCCCTCAAGGTCATCCGTGTTGTCACAAATGGTAGGATTTCCCTCTTTCTCATGGCTGAATAGTATTCCATTGTGTGTGTGTATAGGTGTGTGTGTGTATGTGTGTATCACATCTTCTTTATCCATTCAGCCATTGATGGACACTTAGGTGTTTCCATATCTTGGTTATTGTGAATAATGCTGCAATGAACATAGGAGTGCAGATATCTCTCTGATATCCTGTTTTCATTTCCTTTCCTTATATAACCAGAAGTAGGATTGCTAGCTCATCTAGTAGTTCTCTTTTTAATCTTTTGAGGAACCTGCATACTGTTTTCCATGGTGGCTGTACCAATTTACCTTCCTACCAACAGTGCACAAAAGGATTTCTTATAACATAGCTGTTTAGTATTTTAAAAAGTCTTCTTATAAGTGATAAGATTATAAGAACCATAGAGAGCGGAGGAGAAGTAACAATTATTTGTACCTAGGAAAGATTCCAAGTGTTCAAATTATAAATCAACTTATTACTATAAAATATATCTAAAACCTGAAAAATAATAGTTCAGTAAGATCAGAATGGTTACTTTTTTTTTTAGCGAGGACTATGTTCCTAAATACCTTGTAGAAATCTGGCCCGCGTAATTCAAATTCAGTTTTCCCATAGAAATAAATACATGAGATGTTTATTTTTTAAATTTCACTCACAAAGAAACCTTATCATATTTAAAGTTCACATAAATCAACACAGCAGAAAATGCAATCACATCATATTTTATTTTAAAGATCAAAAAGATATATCAAGTTATTATCTGCCTCTGGTTAATTGCTGCTAAGCACACACTGAGGATTAAGAGCTAAACAAATCCATTTATCCGTGTAGGCCGGGAGGTCAGATAGCTGAGACTATAAATAGGCAGATTTAATAATGTCATTAATAAGGAAGAGGAGAATGTACCTCTGGGGTATCTTGTTTACTCCCACTAAGCATATGTTCTTTGGAAAGCAAATTACTGAACCAGATGAAATAAGGAAAAAAACTAAGGTGAGTAATGGAATTATTTAACATAAACTCATTATACATTCAACATTAAGAATATAATTATATTCCATTTTTATGTTTGAAATGATTATGCATTAATCTTTAGAATTAAATTTGGGTGAGTGTTTTCCACAGAGTTGGAGTTATATAGTTATGACTCTAAATGGGTGTTTGCATTCCTTCTTATCCCTCTTTAACCTTGTCAAAGGAAAGAGGATAATTATTCATACAAAGACAAAATGTGGTGGTTAGTCCATAAATCGTATATAGGGAGATGTATAGCTAGAAACTCGTTCCTTCTAAACCCTGCTGTTTCAACCTTCCCACAATGCTTTGCCTGGTACTGACACCCTTCTCTCTTTTTTTTAACTTCATTCTATTGTCAATTACGTCATGGAACTCTCAAGTCATTTGGAAAGTCCACTAATAATTCCATTTGTTGGGGTAACTTGTTTGTCAAAGGTTTTCACCTCTTGTAAAAAATGTACCTGTTTATTTTTTTCCCCCAGAAAGAAACTCTAGAAAATAGTGTAAATTGTTGTTTAAACAAAAAAAATTTGGATGGAGTATTAAATTGAGGACTGGTTGCATTGGTTGTTTCAGGCTTTTTGGGTTTTTTATTTTGAGAATTTCTCTTGGGGAATCACATAAAGATGATTTTCCAATTTTAATAGTGAGTTGCAAAAGAGTTAAGTTGTTGGTCAAAGTTAGCTCTCATTTCTTAAAGTGCAAACACAAGGTATCCTATCAAATTCATGAAAATATGCAATAATCTAACAAAGAGAAATAGGATAAGAATTAGTTTTGCTTTTGAGGTAAAATATAAATGACATTCTTTATCTTTTCTAGCTTTTATTTTTTACTTTTTTAGTTTTCCTTAAGAAAAGTGGTAGATAGAGATTCAGAAAATAGAGTAAGAATAGCATGTGAATAGCACTTATGAAATTTTGGGGACAAAAAGTAGAATGTAATCTTTTTGTGAGATCATTCCAGTAAATATATCTGATTGGTTTTTGTTTTAGGATCAAAAAATGAATGTGTCAGTTATTATTTTATCTTGGCATTCATAATACCAGGACCACACCTATATACCAGAATACTTGTGCTAAAAAAGTTGTTCTAATGGCTTTGATATCGTAAGAGTTATTTTTGAACACAATCTTTGCTAAGACTTTGTGCTGTATTGACCACCGGTACTTGGCATGTATATATGCCTTTGTTTCTAGATCCACCTATTTCCTCAGGGAAAGTTTGTATAAATGAGGCCGCTGTATATTTCTTTGTCATTTCCTTTTGTTGTTTCTCGGAAGAATTGCAATGGATTTTACAGTATTTCTACGCTAAATTAGTTACCTTTCTGTGGAACTGAAATGTGTGGTGGTTGGGAGGGCCAGGAATAGTATTTTAGGTTGTTTAAACCAGACAGATGACACATTATCAACTTTTTAGAATGTGGGTGATTTCCTTTGTTTGTAAAGACGATAGTTTTATAGATCATGAAAGCTGTGGTTCTGCTGAATTAGTCTTTAGCATACACATGTCTCATGGTTTTCTTCTGGTGAGTCAGTGCTTCTTTTAAACGTTATTCCAGAGAAAATAATAATAAATTGTACTTATTGGGTAGGTTCACACAATGTTGGTTTTTGGTTTTTTTCCATCTGTCACTCCAAATAGAATTTTGAGGTCTCCGATAGTTGTTTCACCAGTGCTGGACAAACACAGGGGACATTTAGTAGCAGATGACATGGGGGGAAGGAAATGGGCTTGGAAATGCACTATCCTGGGTTTAAAACCTAAATCTCCAGTTTACTGACTGTGACCGAGAACAAGTTAATTCTCCTCTCGCTAATTTGTTCTTCACGCTGTGTTGTATACATAACAGCAACTCAGAAGGTTGTTGTAAGAATTAACTGTAATGCATACATAGCTTCCTGCCCGTTGTAGCTTAATGAATTGCACTATTGGTCTTATTATGGGTGCTTCACCAGTGCTCATTGATTGATCATACTGAAGACACCAAAAGAGAAAGGGAGAGCAAGGTAACATTTGGAGCTTTTTATGTGTAGTTGAGTAAAACTGTACAATATTAAACTATTAATTTTTGAGGGAAGGAACTTTTGTATTTATTTCCCTACCCAAAGCCAGTGTAAGTGCTTAATAAATGCTCGTTGTGTGGGAGTGTGTGTGGGAAAACTCTTGTTTCTTTACTTCCTCATTCAGAATTCTTTCACACGTATCATTACTTTTAACTCTGGACAATTACTATATTAAGGGAGCTCATTTTGTTTAATCTATAATTTGCCCTTCTTCACAGACAGGAATATCAAGTACATTCTTATTTGCTGATGATTGGGGGAGAATATATATAAAATAATTTCTTTGGAAGAGTTGTCAGACTAACAATGTGAGAAAATATTAGTAAAAGGTAAATGACTCTTTATGATAGATGGGAGGAGGAAGAGAATAGATTTTGGAATGCTAATGTTTGGTTGGTTATTTCATACATTGCTAAAAGACAACCAGATTTTTGTATGACTGAGAATAATTTATTCCTTATGCAAGTTCTCCTTGTTTTCTGAGAATCACAGTCAAATGGTGAAAGGAGACCATCCTTTCACACCAAATACATCAAATGTCCTATCCCAGCATGCTTTTAAGAAATTAGGATTTTTTTTAGTTGGTAAAACATTTGAAGACCTGACTTTCTGTAGGTGTGTGTGTACTCATGCAAATGCCAGTGTGTGTGTGACAATATTTATCTGAAAAAGAGAAGGAATTCATTCATTCAACAGTATTTTATTAAGCATCTTCTTTGTGCTAAAGAATATTCTAGATCCTTCAGGATATAGCACTAAACCAGAGAGTTAAAATGCCTGGACCCGGTGAGCTTCCATTTACTATTCAGAGTTCACTAATCTGAACTAATCACTAGTCAGACTTGTGACTGTTTACAGTAAGGCATTTGAACATTATTGTTGCTGTATGAAAAATATATAGTATGTAAACAGGGATTTCTTTGCATAGTATACCATTGTATGCTTGTGATAAATAAAGAAATACCTAAAAATAATTAAGGAAATAAGAAGACCATCTCTTTCACAGAGTTCTTTGTCTTTTTATCAATATTCTTTGTCAATAATTATTACTTGGTTTTCAGTTTCATTGTAATTTTCCAGTTCTGATGGCACAAATAAGATTTTTTTACTTTTATTTACTTTGGGATTGAAAATAGTCATGAAAGCATTTAATAGAAATGGGATAGCTCCAGATCATTTCTCTCCCAAATAAAAGGGATTGTTTCTACAGAAGGAGAAAAATGATGGTTTCTGGAGAGTTATACTTACGAATTTATATTGTATACTGCTTAGATAATTATTCTATTGAGAGAATTATTAATATCATTTCTGGCATGTGATCTGAACCACAGTGTTCTCATTTTTTATTACGTTTCTTAAAAATCATGTAATAAATTAAGGGGTAGTTGGTGTGTTTTTTACTTGGCCTACAAGTATGAACTAAAAGAATGGAGTTTGGGTCCATGATTTCTTAAAGATTTGTCAGTGTATGGATCAGAGTTCTCCAGCAGTCCTACATCTAGTGATACTTAGAAATTCTTAAACTTCAGTCAGCTCACTCACTGGGTCAAATAAGATTTCCACTCCCTTGGTAAAATATACTCAACGGCTCTCGTTGGCACAATGAACCCCCAAATCCAGTAGGCTACTCTACATTACCTGCTCTTGCCTGTTGTTATACTTCATCAAAAATTTGCTTTGACTCTTTCCTAACCTGTTAAGGCCTGTTTTTACAATTACTGATTATAATAATGTAATTTAACTAAATATTTTAAACATGTGATTTGAATTCAGTAAGAGTGTCGTTTTTATAAAAGCAAAGTTAAATACTTTAGAAAGAATCTTTGGTGAGTCTCCCCTCCAAAAAAAATATACTATTGAATTATATATGAATGAGACAGGTAAAAGAATGAAACAAAATTATGAAAAATCAAGGAATTTACACTCAAATTGCTTGTGGGTGTCTTGAAATCCTTAGTTCACTTTAAAAAATTGGAAGTGGAAAGCAAGCCCTTCTTCTGTGTGCTTCTTATTCAAGAAGGACAGGGTGAAAATCCCATCATTGGGTGCATTTGCAATAAGAAGCATTCATTCTACATTGAAGACCAATGAATTAATTTATATCTGTGTATTTTAAGTTAAAATAAAATGTTTAAAGTTTACATGAACTTTTGATTTCCCACTTTAAATGACTTTTTTATAATCTAATCTAGATTAGAAATATTAGAGAGCTTTTGTTAATTTGCCTTCCTTTTTGATCATTTTCTTAAATCATTTTTCTCAAACTGTTTTCTGTAAGATAATGCTAATATCCATTCTATTTATATATGTAAGAACTCTAGAAATTCTTTTTCCCCAAAATGAATTTATTTAAATATGTAAGAAAAATAGTAAAAGCATTGATGCAGTTTTATGTGCGAGTTTAAAAGTACAATTTTGAGGGCTGGCCCTGTGGCCTAGTGGTTAAGTTTGGCATGCTTGCCTTTGGTGGCCCAGGTTCAGTTCCTGGGCATGGACCTACACCACTCATCGGCAGCCATGCTGTGGCAGCAACCCATGTACAAAATAGAGGAAGACTGGCACAGATGTTAGCTTAGGGGGACTCTCCTTCAAGCAAACAGAGGAAGATTGGGAACAAATGTTAGTGCAGGGCAAATCTTCCTGAGCAAAAAATAAGTACAATTTTGAACTACACATTGTTGCATAAGCAACACTTATGGAGAAATCCTATCTTTTCTGTGTGTAAGTAGTGAAACCAGTGCATAAGTTAAATGTAGTTTTTCATTTTACCAACTACCTCTTTCTTTGTTCAATATGTTAGTCTATTCAATGATTGCTGCTTTGTAACTTTTCTTAAAACAAATGTGTTTAATTATAGTATTCATTATATATAGTGTATTTGATATTTATACTGACCCATTAATCTGTAGTTGAAAGAAGAATTGTTCAATGGAAAAGCAAAATCTTATGGTTTTGGAGCTATTTTAATCATAATCAAAATGTTTCCTGGATAATCAATTTGTGTCTGAGGCTGTTTTGTATAGTCTAAGTGTGTTTTATAATTGTTAAATATCTATTGGTTTTTACTGAATATGTTGTAATTTTAAATGCCAGTAACTTCAAATTACTTTGGGAAATCATGGCTTTGAACTATTCCCGTGTATCTAGAGGAAAGTGGGGAAAATTACACTAAGTACTAGGAACATGCTCTGTTAATTTTGTTGTGAAATCTTAACAAGAGTGACATACCAAAAGGGGTGTGTACAAAGACTTGCACGTGAACATTCACAGCAAACTTTATTCACAATTGCCAAAGAGTGGAAACAACTGAAATGTCTATCAACTGGTGAGTGGATACATAAAATGTGGTATAGTCATACAGTGGAATACCACTGGGTAATGAAAAGTAACCAAGTATAGATACATGCTACATCATGGCTGAACCTCAAAAGCATTATGGTCAGTGAAAGAAGCCAGGCACAAAAGGACACATATTGTATGATTCCATTTATATGAAATGTCCAAAAAGGCAGCTATATGGAGACAGATAGTAGATTAGTGGTTTAGGGCTGAAGATGGGTTAGGGCAAAGATATTAGAAAGAAAAATGATGATCTTTGCTTATTTAAAGCACTTAGTAGGAATGTTAGAGTGGAAGAAACTACACAATTTTTTTTGCACAGCTTTTCATTTTACATATAAAAAGACAGAAGTGACCTTCATTTAGGAGATCAATATTTATTTATTTATCTATTTTTTGTGCCCAGTCACCCCTTTTGCCTTCCCTTCCCCCTTCCCCTCTGGTGATCGCCAATCTAATCTCTGTATCTATGTGTTTATTTTGTATTTTTATCTTCCGTTTATGAGTTTCACACATCTCTTTGATGGTTATGTAACTTAAATCTCTCATTCTTTATCAGTTCATGCCCCACTCCCATCCCCCCTATTTTTCCCACATCATTGATTTGTTAGAGAAACTAGGTATTAGTCCTATAGACTATCCACATTCTGGATTTTGCCGATTACTTTCGTGTGGTGGTGTTTATATTGTTTTTCAATTTATCGTAGTTGAATCAGATTAAATTTGTTTAGGCAAGAGCACTTCATAAGTGATACTGTGTATTTGTCATTGCACCACATCATGAAGCACATGATGTCTGTCCAATATTTAGTGATGTTAAATTTGAAACATGGGTTCAGGGGGTGTCCATCTGATGACATTCTCCGTCAACTTAGAGTCCATTGATGAATGGTTGCTTAAAGCCATTTTTGATTAAGGGTTGAAACCAATAATTATTTAATTCTTTTATTCCTTATGCAGTTTATTAGCTGGAATTCTTTAAAAAAAATCTTTGCTCATCAAATATTTTGTTTATCAATGAACTGTATTTCAGGCAGCATAAATACTTGATTCTTTCCCTACATTTTCAGAGTACTAAGTGTACCTAGCAAACTTCAGTGGTAACTGTTTAGTTTATTATTATTAAGAAGACAAAGATTTTTATAAGTTTTATGTGTTTCAATGTAGTCATTTTTTGATGTTCGACTTGTCCCGTATTAGGTCAATGAGAGCCCCTTCCAATTGCGCCCCGACCCACACCCCCACCCCACAAGTCCTTTTGACATGACCTCACTAGTCTGGAATACCTTCTCTGACCTAGAACATCTTGTTTGCCAAAAAGGTCTTTTATGCTTCCTGGCCCATACCTGGAGTCAGCCGTTTTTTCAGGGAACCCTCGTTCCTTTGGTGGAAAATATATTTACAGACCATCTGTACGTGCTCATTGTTAATGAATGATTACTTTCAGTGGACAATTGGATAATGTATATTTTTGAAAGAAGAAAATCATGTCCATACTAATAATTTTAATCAAATTTAAGATTACAGGTTTGTATTGAACTTTGATTGTATACATTTATCTCTTCTCATGCAAAAATCTTGATTCTTAAAAATAATGCTGCAAGGAGTAACCTTACATGTAGTTCATTTAATAGGTTAGCTGGTGTTCTTTGGGATAGCTTCCTAGTAGTAGTATTACTGGGTCAAAGGATAACCTCATATTTGATTTTGTTAGATATGGCCAAATTTTTCTCCATAGGCAAAATTTCTACCTTTAGCTCTCCCACCATCAGTGTATGAGAGTGCTTGTTTTCCCAATCTCACCAATAGAGTATGTTGTCAAATGCCTTTTTTCTTTTAATCTCATAGATGAGAAGTGTCTTTTTGTAAAATCGAGGATTTTTAAATTGTATAATAATTTTGTTATCAGAGATGTTACCCTTTATACCAGGGACCAGCAAGCTTTTCCTATAAAGGGCTAGATAGTAAATATTTTAGACTTTGCAGACCCTACGGATCTCAGGCACAATTCCTCAACTCTGCTGTTGCCACGTGAAAGCGGCCATGGACAATAGGTGAACAAGTAGTGTGCCTGTGTTCCAATACAATTTTATTTAAAAAGTGAGTGATGGGCTGAACTTGGCCTGCAGGCCATAGATCTGACCCCTGCTTTATGCCATCTCCAAAAATGTAGACAGTTTAAAATGACCAGATATGTGTACCAAGCTAGCTAGTTTCTTCTCATATAATAGATGCGCATTTAACATCACTTAACGAGTCAGACTCAGTATGTGTTAGATGGATACTAGAACTAAAGTTTACCATCTCATAATGCAGTGCTTTTTTCTTAGTGCCCCACTGCCCTTCCTGGTTTGTTCGGGACACTGTATATTAGATTGTGTTTCATCTGTGGTAGAGGAGATGGCACCACTGGCCAACCTTATATTGAAAGTACTTTTTGAGTTGTCATAGAGGTTTCCTTCTTCAAACACACGTGCTCAGTTGGCTTTTGTTTTGCCCCAGTGATGCTCACTTTTTACTGGCTTGGTGGTTGGCACTGTCACCTGTGAACAAGGAGCATGGTCAGATTACATAGGCCTATAGGGAGGGATTAAGCCAAAGATTGAAGATTTCCTTGAAGCCATAGTAAACAGCTGAAATATTTGAGCATAATCAGAAAATGACTGTAATTTTTCATCCAAAAGAATTTATTTTTCCACATGGCTGAGAGCAAATGAGCTAGTATTTAAGAGCTTGTGGTAACTGTTTAAGGTAGAGATTAGCGGCATTTCAGAAATGGTGTTCTAAGACTTTGATTTATTCTCTGTTACATTGCTACATTTCTTCTGGTAATAGAATGTATGGGAGACAGTAGGAAACTGTGATTCATTCCTCCCTGAGGAAAGGTAAAAGGGGCCTAGTAGGTGCTTGGCATAAAGACATCTGATGTCAATGTGAAAACCGTGGATCTGGGTCTTGAAAACGTGGGCTCTTACCCATTCCTGTGAGCAGCCTCCTAGGAGGGAATAATCGAAGGTTAATCGAAGGATTAATTGAAGCCTACTTTTTGGGTTTTAACTCTTACTATATTATAATATATGTGGGTTGATCTTTTAATGTTTTTTTTTCCCCTAACAAAAAGAATCTTTTAAATTAAATGCCTTGATCTTATAGATGTGCATGTGATTTGGCAACAATCATTATTTTACACAGAAAGCAGGTAAGTACCTTTAATAGACTTTAAAAATGTGACCCTTGTTTCTTATGAGGATCTCTTTTCCCTACCCGCGTTTGTTTTAATAGCATTGGTTTTTTCTTATATTAGCATTTTCGATTCTGTGTTGATATATCAGATTTCTATTATGAGTAACAGTATTCATGTTTTTTAAATAGATCGAGAATTAATTTAATTTGCCTGTCTTGCACTGTATCTATAAATGAGAGCCACTTGGCCCAGTTATACAGTCTATGAAGATTTTGAAGTAGGACTTCTTTGGTGCTTAGCCACTAAATAGAACAATACATATTGATGTGGATCATTATTTTTCTTTCCGATACTTTTGCCTTTTTTTTTAGTTCCTTGCTTCTCAAACAGTAATATTCTGGATCATCAGTATATATCACTTGGGCCCCATATGCAGACTCTACTTAAATAGATACAGTGTGGGGCCACCCAGGCAAATCTGTATCAGAAATAATTTCCATAGGTGATTCTAATGTCCATTGAATTTTGAGAATCACTACCTTAGATATATTTTTCGTAGTTTTTATAAAATTTTTAAATAGTTTGATTTGGAAGAAGTTGAAAAATTAGTGCAGAAAGTTTCCCTGTGTCCTTTCTCCAAGCTTCCCCCAGTAATAATATCTTACAAACCATAGTACATTGTGAAAACCAGGGAAGTGATGTTGGTACAATACTATTAACTCAGGTGCAGACCTTACTTGGATTTCATCAGGTTTTACGCACATGCCTTATTATTATTACTATTATTATTTATTTTGATTTATGATTCTAAGAAAGTTTACTACATGTGCAGATTCATGTGGCATCACCATAACCAGAATACAAAGCTGTTGCATCATCACGAAGAAACTCCCTTGTGTTTCCCCTTAACAGTCACACCCTGCTTCCAACCTTTGGCAACTAGTGATCTGCTTTCACTTTGGGACTCATATAAATAGAACCACGCAGTATGTAACCCTTTGAGACTGGCTTCTTTCACTCAGCATAATGCTCCTGAGATTACCCAAGCTGTTAAGTGTATCAAGACTTTACTGCTTTTTTTGCTGAGTAATACTCCATTGTGTAGATGCACCGCAGTGTGTTTATTCATTCTCCCACTGAAGCACTTTGGAGTTGTTTCCAGTTGGGGGTTATGAAGAGAGCTGCCATAAACATACCTGTACAGATTTTGTGTAAATATTTGTTTTCATTTCTCTCGTGTAAATACTCAGGAGTAAATTACTGGGTCATATAGTATGTGGATGTTTAGCTTCATGTTACACTGCCAAACTATTTCCCAAAGAGGCTGTACCAGTTTGCATTCACATGATACAAGCCACATATGAAAGATCCAGTTTCTCCACTTTCTTGTCTGCACTTGATATTATCAAGTAGTTTTTGATTTAGGTGTATAGTGGTATCTCCCCAAAGCTTTAATTTGCATTTCCTTAATGAGTAATGATGTTGAACGTCTTTTCATGTGCCTATTTGCCATTCTTATATCCTCTTTAGTAGAATGTTCAAACCTTTTGCCCATTTTATATTTGAATTCTTTGTTTTCTTACTGTTGAGTTTAGAGGGCTCCTATATATTCTGGATATAAATCTTTTTTGTTGGACATGTGACTTACAAATATTTTCTCCCTGTCTGTGGCTTATCTTTTCACCTATTTAGCAGGGCCTTTCACAGAGACAAAATTTTTAATTTTTGATGAAGGCCAGTTTATCGATATTTTTAAAATTCTTTTATGGATTGTGTCCTTAGTATCATGTCTAAGAATCTTTTGCCTAAGGCTTGGTCCCAAAGATTTTCCCATTTTTTGGTATAAACATTTTGTAAGTTTATGTTTTACATTTAGATCAACTTTAGGTTAATTTTTGTATAAGGTACTACTTTAAATTTTAATATTTCTGAACTTTGAGACACTATCTTCAAGTAGTTCTTCTCACCAGTATTTAACAAAACTTGCAGCTAGGAAAATTAGAAGGACTTTTCTTTATCAGTATGCAGTGAATTTTGATCTTGAATATGGTTTCCTCCAACACACACCAAAACAGATTTAAAACTTTAAGAGACTAATGACTAAATCCTGTTTAATATTTACCAAAGTATATATTTGAGAGTAGATTATTGAGACTGTGACTCGAAAGCAACTTTTGCTTTCATTTTATGGTTCGTTAACCTACCAGTGTGCTTGCTTGGCTGGCATATACATACCCACTACTTGATATGAATATGTGCATATACTTTAATAAGTATAGTATCCACATTCAGTGATTTTTAGTTCCTAATCTAGCATGCTTTTGAAAATTGGGAAAACATTCCAACTAAGAGCATTTGTTCTGAAAGACAATTTTTTAGAGCAGTTTTAGGTTCACAGCAAAATTGAGCAGGAGGTACAGAGATTTCCCATACACCCTCTGCAGGCACACATGCACAGCCTCCCCCATTATCATTATCCCCCACCAGAGTGGTACATTTATCGTAACTGATGAACCTACACTGACACATCATAATCATCCAGAGTCCAAATTAGGGATCACTCTTGATGGTATACATTTTATAGTTTGGACAAATGTATAATGACATGTATTCATCATTATATCATTTAATATTTTCACTGTTCTAAAAGTCCTCTGTGCTCAACCTATTCATTCCTCTCCCAACCCGTGCAACTCCTGGAACTACTGCTCTTTTTATTGTCTCCATAGTTTTGCCTTTTCCAGGATGTCATATAGTTGGAACCATACAATATGAAGCCTTTTCAACTGGCTTCCTGCACTTAGTAATTTCTATTAAGGTTCTTCCATTATTTTCATGCCCTGATAGCTCATTTCTTTTTAGCAATGAATAATATTCGATTGTCTGGATGTACCATAGTTTATTTGTCCATTCACCTACTGAAGGCCATCTTGGTTGCAACCAGGAACTTTTTAACTTCCTAATTTTAGGGGTGAACATTTCTTTCTTTACATTTATAAGATAAAACAATCCCATGGATAATTTTTCATCTTAAATTTAATCAGTAATTTTTTCTTTGAATTTTTGTAAGTCTTTAACCTTTTTTGAAAAGTAGAAATATCTCTTTCTAACAATGCTTTTTATACTTAATATTTCTATGGCAAGGGAAAAAGCCTCAAGCAGTTTTGCACAGTTTTCTCTCCCCATGTTTTTGCTAATCATTTTTGAATTTTTAAATTGTAGTGTCAATCACATTCTTTATTACCTTTTCAGGCTAATTCTCATAAACTGCGCTGACTCTCCCACATGCATTGCCTGCAAGGCAACACATACAAAGTGAAAAGGAAGCTTTCAGTGGATGATGGTGAGCCCATTGCTACTGATGTTTATTGCTCACTGGACAGAAGTCTGTGCATAGAGAGAGTGGAACAGCAAGCGAGCACTGGGTCACAGTTTTGGAGCTTCAATTTATTTTTGAGAGAAATTATTTGCTAATTTCTATCAATGTTTATGAATTTATTAAGGTACCGAAATATATTTTTTAAAAAGAACAGTATTTATCAAGGGATTACCAACGTAAAACATTTGCACAGTTCCTGGAACTAGATAAGCATTCAGTTAGTTTAGAATTTTTTTATAGGGTCCATTTAGAGTATCTTTGAAATTGTTTGGGTTGACTCATTTCATTTTGAAGCTACTGGTATCTGAGCACTCATATAGTATGTCTTTAATCTACCCAGTTTTTTTCTATAGCACTGAGCACGCAGTGGGTGCCCAATAAATGCTGTTGACTGTCTTGTGACTCATTGTTTATATTGCTTTCAAGTCTGTTTTTTTCCACTTTGCTCATTTGTTTTGATTAATTTTTTATCTCCTCCTTTGATATGCCCATTTCTACCAGAGGCTTTCTTCGCTGTTTTCTTGTTGATGTTTGACTTTCTTAACTCTGCATAAAATAAACATCCCCATAAGATATTTAGGAAAGCCCAGAGACAAACTGAAATTGTGGTGACATTTATGGGACAGATATGAGAAATTTAATCTTTACTTTTTAATTTATCGATACATTATCCTACTCTATATCTTAGTCCCTGTGATGGTTCCTTGAGTGTGTGTATATATGTTAAAATGTATTCACTAATATTTATAAATTTCCTGTATATAAATTATGCCTCAGTGAAAAATATCAAGGGAAATTTATGTTTTCCTTCTTTTCGTAAGGAATTTCCTTCTTTGATAAAAGGAACCAAAAATATAATGGGGGTTTGAATTTGAAAAAGTTATTACTAAACTTTTGCACAACTTTTAAGATTTGTTATATTCACTGATTCTGAGACCTTCCTGAATTTACATGAACTTGATTGACCCTAGAGAGAAACCTGCAGGCAGTGTTTCAGAGTTTACACAGTTCTTATCGAGGTGTATTATTAACTCTAATTGAGTATCACCGTGTGTCACGCATTATGCTAGACCTGTGGTTCTCCAACTTGGCTGCACTTTAGAATCACTTGGGGAAATTTAAAAAATTCCCACAGCCAATTAAATTAGAATTTCTGGGAGTGGGACCTAGGCTTTAGCATTTTCTAAAATTCCTCAGGTGAATCCATGGTATACCCAAGTTTGAGAACCAGTGGGCTAGACAATGAATATACGTTACCCATTTAACCCCCTCAGCAGCCTGTGAGGCAGGATATATTATCCAGTTTTGCAGTTGGAGAAATCTTTTCAGAGAGATTAAATGACATAATAACTAATAAGCACAGATCCAGGTGCAAACCAAGATCTCTGATATTTTGAAATCTTAAACTCTATCAGTAACACTTGGTGATTAATATGTAGTTTTTTTTCATTTTTACTTGTAAACGTATACCTTTTTTCTATCACTGTACCTTTCTGCCATGTCTTAATGTTGTCACTGGAAGGTTATACTGTGTGTGTCTATTAAAGAAAGGAAATTATAATTAAGCATGAGTCAGAACTATTTATAAGATGTATTTGAGATGTATTTTGCACTCGTAGTGATTTATATATATGTATATATGTAAGTGTAACAGAATAATAAGTATTGTCAATTTGTTTATATGATTTAAGGGGACAGTGTATTTAAGCAGCAGCTGAACTGTCTAATTTGATTTAAGAAATATCAGCTTTTGAGTCGATACGTAAGTTTAAAGAGTCCAGTGAGGGAAGCTACAGCCAGGACATCTGAATTCTGACCCACAGATTGGTTACGTGGCCTCAGCCAAGTCATTGAACATCTGGGCAAAATGAAGGAAGTGTCTTTCCACTATAGAATTCATTCTCTTTCAATTTAATCCCGAGCCCTATTTTTTCCCCAAATACGTAGAGGATTTAATATCTTCCTGAGGATTAAATACTTTTACCTATGTAAGTCTCTGTGGAGTTCTTATACGTCTGACGGGTCACAGAATAGCTTGTGGTACAAAATAGTTTGACTCTCAGCAACCCACCAAGCTCTTACTCTCCTATGAATCATGGAACTGATGTAATTTTCCCTCTCTTCCTCCCTCACTTAAATCAGCAAACACTTATAGAGCACCCACTCCATCTTGTGTCAAAGTTCTAGGTACTAGCAGAGAATGAGACAGACCAGGTCCCAACTCTCATGGAATTTTTCATTCTAGAGGCTAAATTCAAATAATAAACAAATAAATAAATAAATGAACAGGATGATATCAGATAATGATAAATGTGATGAGGACAAAACAGGGTTATGTAAAGAATGGGCAGAGATGGGTAGGGATGGGCATTGGCACCTCTTTTGAGTGGTTAGAGAATATCTCCATGAAGAGGAAATATTTGATCTGAAGTCTGAATGAGCTCAAGGAGCAGGCAATTTGAAGTTCAATGGTTAAAAGCATTTTGGGCAGAGGGAACAGCTGTGAAAGTCCTTCAGCTGTGAGGGGGCTGGATCTATTTGAGGAAGGAAAAGGATGCCAGTGTGAATTAAACAGGGAATTGAAACTGAGAGTGGTAAGAGCGGAGCTCAGATGTTGGCAGAGGCTAGCTCAGTGGTTTCTTAGACTTTAGCATGCATCAGAATCACTTGGAGGGTTGTGAAATGAGGATTGCCGGGCTCTACCCAGTGTATCTGATTATATAGGTCTGGGGTAGGGCCTGAGAATTTGCATTTCTAACAACTTCCAAGGTGCTGCTGCTGCTCTGAAATCACACTTTGAGAACCACCAGGCTAGCTCATCTGGGGCCTTGTAAACCAAGGGAAAGAATTTGGGTTTTATTCTCTATGTACTGGGAGGCCAGTGAAGAATCAGATGTGTCATGTAATCTGATTTACATATTTAAAAGATTTCTCTGACTACTGCAGAGAAGAATAGATTTTAAGGGACGAGAGGAGAAACAGGAGAGACAGTGAGGAGGCTATTGGAGCAGTCCAAGCAAGAGATGATGGCTTAATTGCTGGGGTTGGTAGCAGAGGAGCCGGTGAAAAGTACACAGATTCAGGATATGTTTTAGAGTTAAGAGTCCACAGGGCCTGATCATGGATTGGAAATAGGAAATAGAGACAGAGAATAATCAAAATATGCCTAGGATTCTTGCTTGAGTTAACAGGGCAGTGAGTGCGGTGCCCTTTGCAGAGATGAGGAATACTGGGGGAGGTTTGGATGAGAATAGGGGTTGGGGGTGGAGAGGAGATCAAGAGTTTTGGTTGTGAGATACCTATGGGACATCCAAACGGAGATGGCCGTGAGATTACTGGGCATGTAAATCAGAGCTCAATCAACAGGTCAGGATTGGAGATGTGAATTTGAGAGTCATCAACTTGTAGATGTATTTAAATCTATGGGATTTGTTGAAATCAGGTGGGGAGTGAGGGTTGTAGAAAGAGAAGAGAAAAGGACAGAGAAAGAGCCCTGGGGTGCTGAGAAATCAGGCAAGGAGATCAGGGCGTTGGAGACTGAGGAGTGTCAGTGAAGAGGCAAGAAAGCTATAGATTATGTTGTCACATAAAGAAGCCAAGGGAAGAGAAGGCCAAGCAGAGAGCTTGGGCAGCTGTGGAATGTGTTCCTGATTGGAACTTAGGAACTTGCTTAAATGTGACCAAGATGAGACAGATAATTGTCTATTAGATTTAGACACACATAGGCGATTGGTGACCTTGACATGAGAAGTGTCTGTCAAGAGTCATGTAACGCCTTGAGTCTCTCCTTGTTGCCTTTCATTATTGCTTATCTTTTAAAGCCACTTTGATATATTCCCTCTGATCTGATATTAGGTTCATCAGGAAAAAGGACCTTTTGGTGTTCTTAATTGCATTTCCTCAAGCACATAGCACAATGTTATGCCCACTATTGGAACAAATTTTTATTTAATAAAATCTATTTGATTAAGCCCAGAGAGAGACACCAAGAAATTGTTTTGAGGAACTGGTCTCCACTTTTTAGTTGAAATGCGTAGTTTAGGGACCGTCAGAACATTGCCAGTTATTTTGAAGGACTTCCTCATCAACGCTTGTCACAGTGCATTTGCTATTGGATGATCGGTACTGAGAGAAGGTGACCATTACAATCCTTTTTGGTCATTATAATATTAAAACCAGTTTGCATAGTACTTCTCTTAGTGAATTTATAAGAATTCTGCATAGATTTTGCAAACACATGAGATTCTGTTGGATTTGAGTAGCTTATTAAGGATGTAAGTATATCTCGTATACAATTTAAGGCTTTGTTTTTTTTCAAACCAAGAAAAGGTATTTGAGTAGATTTTTGTTGTTTTTCTCTTTTATTCCCTCTTTTCATTGATTTAAGGATATTAATATTGACGGAAATGGAATAATGATTAGTATGGACACATGATTTTGAAGTGCTTTATAAATCAATTGATAAAAAGACCAATCAGTAGTAATAGCAGCATACCAATTCTGTGTTAAGATTGTTTTGATATTTTCTAAGTATATTATTGCATAATATGAAATTTCACCTTAATTTTCATTATGAAAATCAATCATCATATTGAGATAATCTTCATGAATAAAGCAGTAATTTACTTAAGCCATAATTTACTATGGCTTGTGATTTTTAAGGCTTGATTAGCGAATTTTTGCCCTGACCTAGACAAGTTTTCTGTCCCAAGTATCTTTTCAGTATAACCTCCTTTCCACCCACCTTTGTTGAAATTTGCTATTGTTGACTGTTAAGAGTAGCACCCTCTAAGGTGCAGAAACTGATAGTCAAACTAGGCCACTGGTGATGAAGAGCTTATGTAAAAATCCCTTGGGTAAGAAAACTGCACATTCCTGTTTAAAAGTCGTGGGGGCCTTCAATGGCAGTTATGGTGATTTTAAAATATTAAAGAAAGCTAGTATTCTTAAGCACTAAATTATAGTTATTGTTGCAGATTCATGTGTTAACTTTTTTTTTTCTGCTTTCCCAGGATTTCCTACACTTTAGTTATAACCTTTGATTATTTTCACTAGATCTTTGACTTTGGTGACATTTAATTTAATTTTGTTATTGCTTCAAACTGTCTCAGTCAAAAAATTAAGAATATTGGGAGAGATGTGACTAGGTAAAAGGTATTTTAAAAATTTTGCTGGTGAGTAAAAGGTCAAATAAGTTAACAAAGTCTTAAAGCTACTTAGGATTCAGGCCCAATCCAGGCCTCTACCTGTATTCTTTGTACTAAACTGTACTATGTGCTAAGCAAACTTTAACCAGATAGACACATTCCTAAATTTAATGTAAACAGGTCACAATTGGGAACCAACATATACCTGATCCTACAGGCTCTACCTGTTTAAATTCTGCTTTCCTTTCGAGAACTGAGTCACATGCCTCTTCCCTTTGAAGTGCACCTTGATACCTGCTTCTCCACCCCCACAGAGCTAGTTTCAGCTTGCGCTCATTGCTCTGAATTTTCAAGGTTGCCCATCTGTTTAATGACACTTCTTTTTTGAATTGTATTCCTTATTTAATTACTTACACATTGCATCTTCCCTATTGGATTTCTAGTTCAGTGTGGAAGGATCTTGGTCTGATTCACGTGTGCTTTCCAATTTTCAGGACCAAAGATGACAGATGCTTTTATATTTGAAGTAATACTGGGGAATATTAAGATGTTCTTAATAGAAGTTCTATGCAGATAATATTTCAATTAGTGCTTTGTTCTGCTTTCCTTTTTTTTTTTTTTTTTAAAGTAGGCTTATCTTTAGTAATTAGAGATAGGTTTTCATCACAGACGCAAACTACCTTAGGAAATGAGACAGAATACACAGAACATTAAAACTATGAGCCAGAGGAGTTCATTGCAGTGTGCAGTGGACAGGGAAGACGTCCCAAGGAATTGTGACTCACTCTGGACCTTGAAGGATAGATAGAATATGTAAAGGCAGAGAGGATGGGGAGGGCATTCAAATGGAGATCATGATGAGCACCACTTGACCATGGGAAGGTGCCTGGAATCATGAAAGCAGGGGCGGGGACGATCCCCCTGACAGCTGGAGGTGCCGATCAGACCTTCTTCACTGCTGCTTCTCCTGAAAGCCTGGTCCTCTGTGGACCGAGTTTTTCCTGCTGCTTCACCTGCCTGTCTGTGGCAGCTGGGCCTCTCTTCTGGCCTTCTCCATGAAGCTCTTTTAAAGCCCTGAAGTTCCCAGTTACCCTTGCCAATAAATCTAGTGTGTATTTGTCAGTACTCATCTCCTTAAAAATAAAATATAATCAATTTCCAAAATCCAACAGAGATAATCTGATATAAAATTTCATTTTCCTCCTTCGTGGTAAGAACTTTTCTCCTTCCCAACTGTACACTCATCTTTGTGGAAGTATTCACCGAATTCATTCATTCAGTAAATATGAGTGCCTACTATGTAGCAAGCATTGTTCCAGAGGTTCTATGCATTTGCAAATATGTGTGACACATGGCAGTGGACACAAGTCTCTATTCTCATGGGATGAATTACTCTTTAGTGGAAGGAGACATGATAAACAAGTGTGTTAAGGGCTGGTAAGCCCTAAGGCAAAAGTAAAGCAGAGAAATAGAGGTGTTATCTTAAGGTCCTGAGCCAACTCTGTAGAGGGTTCTGAGTCAGGGTTGTTCTAAGTGTGTTCAAGGAAAAGGCACGAGTCATAAGATTAGAATGCAGTGAGCCTAGGGAGAAAGGCAGGGAGAGGAGACTGGAGAGGCTGGAGGTAGGAGAGGACAGATCATAGGACTGTGCATGTTACTTTGGGTGAGGCCAGAAGCCATTGGAAGGTGGGAGAGGAAGTGTGGTGCTCCAACTTACATTTTGGAAGGGTCACTCCAGCTGCCATGTTGGGAATAGAATGTAACGTGACAAGGTTGGCAGGAGGGAGACCAGTTAGCAGCTGGAACAGAGGTGTTTGTGAGCAAGGGTGTTGGTGGATTCCGGGTCTGTTTGTAGAAGAGAGAGCTGGCAGAATTTGTTGATGGTTGTATCGTGAGGGTGTGTGTGAGAGGGGATTTTGGGCCCAAGCAACTGAAAGGATTGTGATTTACTGAGATGGGAAGACTTGGAGAGGAAAAGATTTGGTTTGGAGGAGCTGGGGAGAGGAATCGGAAGTTAAATGAAGTTGTAGATTCCAGTTAGTGATCTGAGTCCAGATGTCAAGTAGGTATTGGATTTACAAATTTGGAGTCAAAGGGAGAGATTCCAGCTGAATATTTTGTGTTTAAGATTTCCTTCATATAGATTTTGCAAAGTTCTTGTTATATTTATTGTAACAACTTTTACAATTCATTTTTGTTGCTGTAAAAGAAGTTTTTTCTTTCATTATACTTCCTGACTAGTTTTTGCTTATGTTTACAGAGACTATTGACTTTAGCTTGTTACCTTTGTACCAAGCCAATTCTCTTATTTATACAATTCTTGCCAAATTCTCTTATTTATAAAAGCTTTTTAATTGATTCACTGATTTCTTGTCTCCTGTGAGTTCTCTGTGGAATTTTACCAAACTGTTCAATTCTAAAAAGTGCCACTTTGTTTCATGGCTCCATTTGCTTTCCTCTGCCTGCAATATCAATTATTTCTTGTTTTTTCCCTGAGTTTCTATTCATTCTCCAAAACCCAACTCATGTTTCTCATCTATAAAACATTTCTGGATTCCTAAGAAAGTTTCTCTTTCTATGAGCATTAGTGGTGCTGTCTGCAGACCTATATTAGAGCAATCATCAAACTTTATTGTAATTTTGTGTATATCTATCAGTCCTTTTTGGGGTATGAACCCTTTAGGGGTAGGAACTGACGACTGGGTCTTGTCATCTTCACATCCCCAGTGTTTAGCTGAATCTGCTACATGATTGTCTGTTACAGGATAAATGTTTCTTGAATACATGAGTGGTCAATTTCTGTGGATTAAAAATGTTGTGAAATTGGATAAAGTTTTCTTCATATAGATTTTATAAGCTTGTTATATTTATTGTAACACTTTTAAAACTTCATTTTTGTCACTATTGTTAAAGAAATCTTTTCTGAAGTGCAATATATCTCTGAAATTATACTCCTAAAAATTAAAGCCCTATTATTTTAGAAAATTTATGTACAATGTAGGAAACTTGCTTCTATTTTTTCATGATGCTGAATGTGTAAACGTGCTTAGATTTGTGAGGCCGTAAATTTTGAACATACTGAATGGCTGGATGTTACATGTGTACCGACAAAGAAGCCCTTTTATCTTGTTTGGTTTTTGTTTTGCCTGGGAAATGGGGAGAGGGAAGAATCAAAATTTGTGTTTTTTCTGAATAGAAAGCAGTAGTATTTATTCTTCCAAAAGCAATCGGCCTGTAATGGTAACATTTTCAAAAGTTCTAATTTGCAAGACTTTCAAAAAAATATGTGTATGTTATTACTTGTAGTTACTTTATATTTATTTTCGTTTCCTTTTTCAACCCATCAAATCATTGAATTGGCCCATGTGAATTTTTTCAGAATGTTTGCTACCTAGTTCTATTATAAATCAGTTAAGGGATCGTCCTAGTAAGGGACACTGAAGTGTGTTTATTAGAATAATTATTTGTAACATTTTTCATTGAAACAGAAAAAATAATTTATTAAGTAACCAATCACAGTTCATCATTGATTGTGAAGCTCAGTGGGAAATACAGCATGCTTCTTTCTTGCAGAGAGTTATAAATGGTGGCAAAGAGGTGGAACTGACACCCAGGAAAAAATGGAAAAAATATTTCCTTTATGGAATCTGTTGTCTGTGCTCTATAGGGAGAGACTCTGTGTAGGGGGTGGGTGGGAAGGAGAGATTGGTTTCAGCTAGACTTTGAAGGATATGTAGGGTTTATCTGGAAGAGAGGCAGAACACACTAGATTAGAAATTAATGGATAAAAGGCACAAGAGCTATAACGAGGTGTGAGAATGAGATATTGACAGGAAGGATATTTTTTTTTTTAAAGGTACGCTCTTTGGTGAGGAATATTGGTCCTGAGCTAACATCTGTTGCCAGTCTTCCTCTTTTTTTTTTCCCCCTCCCCAAAGCAGTGGTACATAGTTGCATATCCTGGTTGTAAGTTATTCTAATTCTTCTATGTGGGATGCTGCCACAGCATGGCTTGACAAGTGGTGTGTAGGTCTGTGCCCAGGATCCAAACCGGTGGACCGCAAACAAAGTGTGCAGACTGAACCACTTGGCCACGGGGCTGGCTCCCGAAGGAGGATTTTTATAATTTATCTCATCAAAGAAAATGTTATACTTTTGCTTTGCTATAGTGAGCATGCATTAATTGAACCTAATGGCTGCGAATATCAAATCTCTTTATCATGTTTCTTTTTATTACCAAGTAATGTAGGCATATTGTTGAAAACAAACAAGCAAAACTGCTGATTAAGACAAGCCAAAAAGAAAATCCTTAATTCTATCATCCCTAGTAAACTAACAGTTAAGGTTTTGGTGCATTTTTTTGTCTAGATGTGAAAATCATATATACATGCACATTTTGTGTTTTTATGAAATTTTTTCATAGTAAAAATTTACTTTTAAAATACATATGTTTTATTTTTCATGTTTTGTTTTTATTTTAGGAAAAAAACAAAAGCGAAGGCACCACTTCCTCCAGCTGAGACCAAATACCTTGATGCCTCTTCAGTTGATGATTCTATAGAATCCTCTGCTTTTATCATGGAACAGAAAGAAAACATGGTAGATAAAGACGTTGAACTCTCAGTGGTTCTGCCTGGGGATGTTATCAAATCTACTACCGTTCATGGCAGGTATGGTGGAGCGCATGAAATACCAGGAATTCTCTTTCTTCTTCTGTCATTGAAACCCTCTGTTGTATACTTCTTGATTTTTTTCTTTGACAAAATATGTCATTTATCACTTAGTTTAGTTATCTATTTAAAAAAAGTGCTAAAAGGTATTAAAATTTTTCTGATGATGTTTTAATATCAATGCTATGAATTCCACAACCCCTGTCAAGTAACTCTTGAAATTTAGAGCTATTTTATATTTAGTCATTTAATAAATTTTTTTAAAAATAGCCTTTCCCAGAAAAATGGTCATCAGTTATATTGCTTTTGTAAGACAAACTTACAAAGCAAGTCAATGACCCATAAAAAGAACCCTTTCCCTTCCTCTCCAAATTATTCTTTCTCTTTTAAGCTGCTTCTCTGAATTTGATTTTGCAGAAGTTACTAACTACTTTTAAAATGTAATACTCTATTTTTTATCAAAAGAGATAAATCCATCTGTAAAACTAGCAGGATTTTTAATTTCATTGAATGATTTAATTAATTTATTTAAAAATGTGGATAAATTTAATAGAAATGTAAAATTAAACTTTAACTCAGAAGTGAAGATGTGATTTAGGAGGCCTATTTTTAATAACTGCATAAAAATTGGAAAAATGGAATAGAGCCAAGTATAATTTTCCATTTCATTTTGAAGTGGAAAGTTACGGGAGTTGTGTATTGGTCCTTTTCCACATTTCACCTTCAACTGCGCATTTGTTATCAGGAGTCAAGTTGTAGAAATTCAAGCTATTTTGACCTTAGTATAGTGTGTGTGTGTGTGTGTGTGTGTGTGTGTAAAGAACAAAAGAATAAGTAAGCAATATATTGGGTATTGCATTCTTACAGTGTGCTTTTATCTAGAAGAAACTCATTCAAGATAACCTTAATCTTAAGATTTATTGTCAAGGTTATCTGTAACTTTACAGACTATTGCAAGAACATGAACATAGAAAAGCTCAACATTAGCAAACAATACGTAGTATTGTATATTAAATTCTCATCAAATTTAAGTAAGTCGTGTTTTTCCATTTATTATGTATCGAAAGTAGTTTTGGAGATCACACACTGAAGCATATTTGTGAGGTTGAGAAACCTCTGAACGTCCTTGGGGGCTTTCGACCTAAGACACGGGTAATCACATGGGTTATTCCTCTGTTCGGTGAGGAAGGCATCTTGTAAGTCATCATCTTCAATCCCTGAAATAATACCATTACCCCAGTTTTAAAATAATAACAATAATGGACATGGCTGGGGGTAATAAAGGCAATTCATCTAATTTTCCCTGAATTGAACGTACGTTAAAAAAAAAGAGGCAATGTCTGTCCTAGTTCTTGATGCTGACAGGTGACAGTGGTTTCATTATCACTACTCCTCAAAATTTCTTCTTGGACACGCCAGTCATCTGTTTACACTGCCGTCTTCTCTGCTATCAGCCTTCTGAGTTCTTTAGATTTTTTTTTTAACCTTAATGACTTCAGTATTAGAATCAGGGTGTCCTCTCCTGTCTCCCATCATAATTATTTTAGACCTTTCCACATGCTCCCCTGGGCTAACTTTTCTTCCATTTCCTTAACTCTGGGAACCTACATCCATAGTCTACTTCCCCTGTCCACCAGGATGGTGGTAACTGATCACTTCCAACCTGTTCCATTCCTGAGATCTTAAGGTGTTCCCTCTTTGGACACAACCTTTTTGACATCTAGCTTACCCACTTTCTCTTTCTTAATTGGATTTGTTATTCATCTTCCTTGTTAAGTCTACTTTGTGACTGGTCTTCCAGTTGCTGCGTTTTTCCTCATGTTTAACTGGGATTCTGCATCAGTCGTTTCTACCACATTCATACTTACAAGGACCCTAGATTTCCCTCACCCTTTTGACCTCCCAGCATAATTGCCTGCCAGGTCCCTAAACCTGAGTAATTTTTCATCAATCAGCTTTTTGTTTCTGGGCGATGAACTGTTGTTGAATTATTTTTCTTATCTATAAAAATGTTTTCTAACTGAATTCTTCCTAGGATTACATGAAATACTATCAGTGCCTGGCAAGTATTGGCTTCCTCCATTTTCTATTGAGAACTGCTTTCCTTATCCTAGGCTCTCCCCAGTTACCCTCCACCCTCGGATTAATCTGACTGAAACACCCTCTGTTTGTGGCACTACTTTGATAAAAGACTGCAGGAAGAGCAATTCAATACCAAATTAAGGAAGTCTAGAGTACCAAGCCTGGAGATTGGGACACCTTATTTTCTTCTCCTCTGAAATTAAGTAGGCTTTTCCCTTGATACTCCCCTTTGAATATCTTAAGCTTTCCAAACTCTTCTGACACTTCATACCATTGATGGTTATCAAATGATATATGTTCTATGCTATAATTTATATGTATGTCTTCTTGAATAAACCATAAGCTCATATGGACATCATTACTCTTCTTCATAGTGTTTAGCACATTCTTGCAATGTAGTAACTAAAGTCTTCCTAGACCCTTATACGTAGACGGAGGTAGCAACTTAAATGAGGTGCTTTGAAGAGGCATTTGAATGGGCCCTAGTTGCTTCCCCAGGATCTTTTAAATATAGGTGTTTTCTCCAGGTAGACAGCAAGGCAAGCATGCCCGGAATGCAAATGCCCCAAATACTGATTGCTTTTTACATTTTGTTTAGGGCTGAAAAATTTTTCTGAGGGTAGAATTTGTTTTATATCAATGTTTTTCTAGGGGGGTTGATTTAGGGACTTTGTTCCTAATAGTTTTATTCAGGAATGACTCAAGCTGTAGATGCTATGACTAAAGTTTTTATATTAAGCTTTTATGATTAAAAGTGGTTCTGTGACTGAATATCTTAGGAGTATGATTCTGGATATCTTAGGAATGATTCTAGATCTTTTAGAGTATGATTCAGGATATCTTAAGATTGTGATTTGGGATGTATTGAATGTTGCAGCTACTCTTGGCCCATTGTTTAAAAAAAAAGTTTAACAATAACAACAACAACATAAAGGTTTAAATAGAAAAATACATTCTACTTCTGAAAAATGTTAGCTACCTAATGTGAAGACCTGTGACATAGATAATTTAAATTTCTTCATGGCTTTATTACTATAAATGGAATAGGAAAAGTTTCAACAAAATGATACAGGAATTTGGTGGGGGCCTAGGGAGGAGTAATTTTAAATAAGTTTGAGTGCATAAGGTTTTCTTAGGTAAATCAGAGTTCCATATGTCACTGTGAAGGGTCTCTAGTATAATTTTGAGACCATCTTTTCTTAATTTGTGTAAATATTCCTTTATAATTATGTTCCAATGTAGATCATATTCCAATATAAATATGTTTATCTTGATAGTATTATTTCTATGCATTTCCTTTGAAGAATAATATCAATATTAGACTGAAATAAATATTTAGGAAATTTATCATATGTTTCATTTAACTTTTCAGAAATATTGTTTTTGCTCACAATGTATTCTTGGAGATTGTTAGAAAACTCCCCTCTGTCTTCCTAATACAACTCATGCAGAGTTATGCTCAGAATGTTCCATTTTCAAGAATGTGAACACACAGCATTATCTTCAGAAGAATGCACTTGCTGTACATTGGTTTTTCACCAAAGAGCTGACTCAGATTAGGGAACACAATAAAGTTGGAGTTGGTAATAGACTTTATGCTCAGGGGGAGACTAAAAGCTTGTTATCCTGAATTGGGTTGGTATCCTTCTTCTGGCTTAACAATCTTTAGGTACCAGAGCTTAGTGATACTGGCTCTTTAATGACCAAAAGTCACCTCGTGTCTGCCATCTTGCCTTTGTGATCCTTTGCAGGGCCAGCCGGAAAACTCTTGAGCATTTCTGTGTATCCTCATATGATGGATGGTTGGGCTGAAGGAAGGAGGAATTAAAATATTTTATTTATATATAACATAAAGTATACTGTAGTATAGCTATATATGTGTATGTGTATATGCGTATATATACCTATATATATTTATGTATATATGTACGAGTGTGCTGGTATAGTGAACGACCTTTTTCACCTGACACAGCAACTCTGTGCCTTTCTAAAGTGAGCGTTAAACGTGACTGTGGCTAGAGACCAGCTGCCTAGAGGCTGTCCTCCTCAGAAAATGCCACCCTACACAACAGCCTAAGTGGTGGTGTGTACCAGGACTTGGGAAAAGTTAATTTTTAATGAAAATTAGCTTATATGCTGAACTGTGATAAATACTACAGAGAACAAGGAAATATGGGGTCCTTACCTTGTAGCCAGTGTCTGCCCCGTATGTAATTATTCCTCACTGAATAAGTGTTCACTCCGTTTTCCTCTTTTCTCTTCCTCTGGGACACTTTACAAGCAGTTTTCATTTGAGAAATTTGTTGAAAGATGGGCATTAATCCTCTTTGTTAGCCTATAGGGAGAGCATCCTATGGCTATACTAGCACACTCGCTCTCCTACAGAGGAAAGGATGGAATCAATACCATTTATCACAGGGGAGAATATTTCTCTCTTTTATGCCCCTACCATACATAGGAATTTCTTTTGATTTGAGCAAATCTGAGAATGCCATGAATGGAAACACAAATAAGGAAAGCATAGAACTTGAAGTTAGAAATCTCAGGCCCTATAGTTGATTCCATAACTTGCTGTGTGACCTCAAGCAAGTCACTTCACTTCTCTGGCCTTTGCCTGTAAAATGACCCAGGGATATGTTGCACATGATTTGTGGCCTGATTTGCCTGTCCAGTAGCACAGTTTATAGCAGTGTTGCGAATAAGCCCACAGATTTGACTGGCGCTGGGTGGGTCAGATAACTAGCTTAGGAGCATTTTACGTGGACTGCAGTGCCACCTATTGGAAAAAAGTAGACTATGAAAAATGACAAGATAATACTGGATCATGTGGGTCAATTGTGTTTTTAAAAAAAAAAACAGTAACACAGCAGTATAGATCTCAAAGAGTTTCAAAATTTCCTTCCATACTTATATTTATTGAAAAGTGTCAAATGATGACAAATGTGTGATAAATACATTATATAATAGGCTAATAGATTTCAAAGTTGAACTCTGTGAAAAAGAATTGATTTAGATACTAATTCAACTGTAGCTGCTTTAAAATAAACGTTGGAATTTTAACTGTTATTTAAGTGTAACAGTGCTGCCTGAGTTTTCACTTGGTGGAACTGAAGAATGCTGTAACTGAGGCCCTGGGACTGCCCTGCACAGCCCTGAGCCAGGGAGCATGTAAGCATCTGTTGGCTGATTGCTCTCCGGGTTGAGAATGGGTGACAGAATCCTCACAAATGCTCTCTGGGTATCGTTCCTAGGAGGGCCACCGTCTTCCCTATCCTTTCCTGGCAGCTTCGCCTTATAAGAATGACCCTTGTTAATTTTTGTTTTTGATTTTTCATGGCTACAAATACAATAGTTGAACATTAGAGAAAGTAGGAAAATACAGAAAAGCCAAAAAAAATTCGAAGTGCCATGGCATTATTAAGCAGGTAGATTACAACGATTAACATTGTGGTGTATAACCTTTTATTCACGTACACATGTATGCACACACACACAAATGTTTCTGTATCCATATGCCTATATAGGCACTTTTTTTTTTTTTTACCAATATGGCATCATATTGCACATGCTATCTGTTTACCTGCTCTTTTTTCAGTCAATGATTTCTAACTTTCATGTCAATAAAATTTTACCTTATCCTTTGTCCATATTTCAATTGCCCCAATTGCAGTGAGATATATTTGTGATATTTCTGTTTTTATAAGGGATGTGTATATGTTTTAATTGGTATGTCCTTAAATCACAGTATTTATGCACTTAATTATAATTATCTCCTAATATAACATCCACGATAATTGACCAGGTAGAGTTTAGTCTAAAGCAGTGAATTTCAATTTTTTTCTTTTTTACTTTTAGAAATATCTGTTTTTAGTATTTGATATAAGAACTTTTGTCCACTTAATGCTGATCTGATCTATTACCAATTATCTTCAACTCTTTATTGTGCATAATTCAATAAGCATTCTCAACTTTGAGACAAGGTTTCTTTGTTTTCTGTACCTGATCCACTTCATTTCATGTATACAGGCATAGGTAGAGAGCATTGCTTCATTTACAAACTCATTACTGAACTAGATGGGTTAGCATAAGACAAACAAACATCAGTAACTGTAGGAATGTTCTAAAAACCCCCATACCATCATTGGTAAGTCTAATTGAGTTGTTAGTGTGCGTTTGTAAGGGGCAACTAGAACCAGTTCAACCAAACTCAGTTTTGAGGATGTATTGAAAATGGGTAAAGTAGTTTATTATATACTGGGGGAGATTTAAAGAATCATAATAAGGAAGACCCTTTTTCATAGAGTTCAGCCCCTTATAAGATGCTTGAAACTCATCTATTCATAATAAGTACTTTTCATCATGCATCCACGTTTTCCTATGACAGTCCCTGTTTTAACCTATTATCCCAGTGTAACTACTAATAGTGCCCCCTTTCACTCTCAGGTGTCCCAGGTTGGATGATAAATTACATAGCCACCTTATTGGTAAGTGACTTTGTTTAAACACCTTTGGAGTTTGGAAATTCACCAAGGCAATTGTTGGACACCTTGCTGATGTGAAAGCTCTGTGGTGAACCGTGACTTTCATTTTTGGTACCCAACTGGATCTTTAAAACACAAAAATGGAAGTCTTCTATTATCTATCAGGTAGCAAAACTAGGACAAGATTACCTGTGATATACGTCATGAACGCAGAAAGGGTTACCAGAGGATTTAGGAGGTGAGTTAGTGATGTCATTAATCCATGAAGTAAAACTACAGCAGATAGCTTGTTGCAAACCATCCGCCCCAGCCTGAATCCTGCCTTATGGTATCATGAGACTAAATGTAGCTGCATTAGGAATCAAGACGTTCTAATCCTGACTGCACCCTAATTCTATGTATGCTCTTCATAATCTACTCATGTAACTTCTCTAACCTCAATTTTTTCATTCATAAAATGGGAGTAGCTTTTGTGGTGGTTGTGAGCTCAAATGAAGTAACAGATATGAAATTAATATAAAGGATTGTTATTTATTTTTAAAAGGAAGTGGGAAATCTCATAGGGATTTCTTCCTTTCAAAGAAGAGTTTTTAAAGAGTCTTAAAAACAAATTTGCCCTCCAGGAACTCATTATTTTGCAGGAGAAAGATATGTAAATAAGACTCATGCAAAGCATGCTCTGTTAAGTACTATAATAAACCCAAAATTCAAAGTGACACGGTGGTATAATGGAGGAAGAGACTGTTACTTATTTGAGTGAGGAAGCGATGATCAAGTTCAGCCAGTCCTTTTCAACTTTTAATAACTTGGCTCAGCTTTCAGGTGGACTGCTAGAAGTACTCCCGCCTTAGCAAACAAGAAAACAAGCATCCTTCCTATGGTGATCCTGTGGTTGAAACTGTGAGCCAACTGCTGTTTGGTGCGTCAGCTCTGATAATTATCCTCAAACCAAAATGGTTGTCTTTGGTTGAAGTAATTTGGCATCCGGGTGGATAATTCTAAACAACTATGCTCAAGATGATTTCATTTTCTGTGGGTACACTTTGTGACTTAAATAATCCTAACGGCAGCCCCACTGGATGGACCCCCACTTAAAAGTAATGTCCTACTTTCATAGGGTTACGGCTCCTTTCTGGTAGAGCTAGACAGTCAGTAATTCCCACCCTCAAAATCAGCTAGGTTAGGGTCATCTCTTCTGTGCTTTTAGTGCCAACTGCTGAGGTTTCAATTAAATGCTTCAAGCATTCGAACTGGTCTGAGGCTGTTTTGGAAAAGGTCTTAGCCCAACTTAATGCTTAAATCTAAAGATGTCATGGCTTTAGACACAACAAGGCTACTAGTCAAGTCTGTTGATTAAAAAGCAACACAGCTGGGGGGCTGGCCCCGTGGCCGAGTGGTTAAGTTTGTGCGCTCCGCTGCAGGTGGCCCAGTGTTTCGTTGGTTCGAATCCTGGGCGTGGACATGGCACTGCTCATCAAACCACGCTGAGGCAGCATCCCACATGCCACAACTAGAGGGACCCACAACGAAGAATATACAACTATGTACCAGGGGCTTTGGGAAGAAAAAGGAAAAAAATAAAATCTTAAAAAAAAAATAAAAAAATAAAATAAAATAAAAAGCAACACAGCTTTCACACCTGTATGGTGGTTTTTAAAGCCTCTGAATCTCCTTTCAACAACTTTGCCTTTTCATGCATCAGATACTATACAGAGATCTCAGTTGTATATTATCTGTTATATGTTTCAGCTCATGGATATTTACGCAGAATTACCTAGAGATAGATGGTCGCTGGTTCCTATAAATTCCTCATTCAGTGATGTTGACCGCACTATGTGCTTGACATTGTATTAGGTCCTGGGAATAAAGGTTGCTAAAAGATGGCCCTGCTAGACAGGAGTTCACATCCGGGTGGAAATGGAACCCAGATACCAGCTTGAGGTCACTCTGCTCCTTAAGGTCTAGATAAGATTGACCTGAACCCCACCTTGTGGAAAGTTCAAGACCCTTTATAATATTATTGTAAATGCCCAAGGATTTGTTTTCTTGGAGCCACCTCTGGCTCTGACGTTCTTATTTTCGAATTCTTGTTTTTCAGCCTCTGTCTTCTGAAATTTCCTTTCGTTCCTTAATTTAACCTTTCCCAAGGCTACCAGGACCTTGGTGATGGTTTATAGGTCACCAGGGAGAGCTTAGTAAGCATATCACATAGCAAATAGTTTAAACTAGCGTTTTAGGCCTCCCGTCAGTCCTCTCAGCAACCCCGCCACTTTGTAGCGCCCCTGCAAACCTGGCCTCTTTGCACTGGCTAGCTCTTCTCTCTGTTTCTTGTGCCTTCTTACCCCTTTCCTCTTGTGCTGGCTTTAATCTTATCAACTCCTTGCAGAATGTATCTGGATTCTGACGGGTCATAGCCACCACCATCTCCTACCTAAATTTTTGCAGTAGCTTTGTAACTGCTCCCCGCCGGCTACTCTGAATACAGCCATCAGAATATAATCCTTTTAAAATGTGAAGTAGATGGCATCACTCCTCAGAACTCTTCAGTGGTTTTCTGTCTCACTCAATAAAACCCCAAGTCTTCACCAGGCCTTTAAGCTCTGTAAGATCATCGCTCTGATTTCACGTCTACTGTTTTCACCCTAGAGGACTGGTTTCTGTTTTTCCGTAAACACGTGGAGCACACTTCTACCTCAGAGCCTTTGCACGTGTCAGCTCTGCCTGGAATGATCTTTCCCCAGATGTCCCATTACATTGAGTTCTCTATTCTAATGTCATTTTGTCAGTTAGGATGTTTCCTAACCTCCTTCCCTATCTTATTTTTATCATAGCATTTATAATTATCTGATATACTATATATTTTACTCGTTTGTTTATCCTCTTCTCTCTAGATCACTGGTTTGAAAACTATAGGATGCGTCAGAATCAGGAGTGCTTGTCAAAGCACATACTGCTGCGCCTCACCCTCAGAGTTTCTGATTTAGTGTCAAGCCTCGGGTTGAGGCTTGACAACATGCATTTCTAACAAGTTCTCAGCAGTACTGGTGCTGCTGGTCCGTGAATCTCACTTTGAGAACCAATGCACTAGAACTGCTCTGCCCAATACAGTGGCCACTCACCACATGTGGCTACTTAAATTGAGTTGAAATGAAATGAAAAGAAAATTCAGTTAGTTAGTCCACCAGCTCAACGTATTTCAATTGCTCAGTAGCCACATGTGGTGAGTGGCCACTGTCCTGGACAACATGGATACAGAAAATTTCCAGCATTGCAGAAAGCTCTGTTGGACAGCACTGTTCTAGAACTAACCTGCATAAAGATGAATTTCTATCCTGGGTTTTTTTTTCCCCCTAGAGCTATATCCTCATATTTTTATATGTCCTCCACTTGGAGCTTACTTTAGTGTAGGAAATAAGTTAGATGCATAACTTATTTTTCATCAGATGGCTAGTCAGTTTTTCCAGTATCAGTTGTTGAAAATTCAGTTCTTCCCCCAGAAATCTGAAATACCATTATCATATGCAGTATTAAATTTCCATCTGTATTTGTGTCTGTCACAGAACTTTCTGGTCTGTTGCATTTATCTGTCTGGGAATAGGAATATTTTCAAGACAAAATTGGGCTTCTAGAATTATTAACTAAAGAATTAAACCTAAAATTATAGAATGAGAGAATAAAGTCGTAAAGAAGTTGTATGATTTCTAATTGTCTTTCAAAGAGGCATTTTTACTAGAAAATATTTCGGCAGTTTTGAGTTCAAAGGTCATGATATAGCTCTAGTCAGCATGCAACCTTCTTGCCATGAAATCTGGTCTAGTGTGCAAAGATTACAAATGACCAAGTTGACTGAGGGAATAGGCCCTTATTATAATATTCTTGGTCCATTAGAAAATTAATATATCACAGTTATAAATACAATAATTCATTAAGGCATATCAGAAGAGTTAAATAAGAAGTGTACATCAAGAGGGTTAAATTGTTCTTACCTTTTAAAATGGATAATATCTTTTTCTTTAAATTTTTATATGTTTGTACATAAGGGGATGAAAATGGCACAAAAATATGGATTAACAAAAACAAAACTTTAATAACTATTTTTGTCTTGTTAACTTTTGTGTAGCTCTGGCAGAGATTCTAAAGAACTGTACCTTTAAGAAGTAAAAGATGTTTGAAGTATAAGTTTTAACTTTTACATTTATTACTTGGCACATTTATACATAGAAAGAGAAATATAATCTGAACGTGTCACTATTTATTCATAGACAACAGTGGACAGCTCTCCATTCAGTTGGCAGTGAAAGTTCTCTCCTCTTCCAGCTTAACTGTATTTATAATTATGTTGTATTTATGTAGACATTACCTAATCCTTCCTAACTATATTTGCTATCAGAAAAAGAAGGTACCATTTCCATGTGGCATCAAATTTCTCTCATGGCATACTATGTTATTAAAAAATAAACTTCAATAATACCATTATGCTAGTCTCCCTCTGGATGAAATTTAATATCTACTATCCAAAGCCAAAATTTGGGCAATTATAGACAAATTTAGGTATAAGCATCCTAGATAGCTCAAGAGAAGCACATAAAACTCCTGAATATTATTGTGGAAGCATCTAATAAAGATGTAGGGAACACATTTTGAGGACTGAAACATATTTCAGAGAACTTTTTCTTTGTGAGGGACTTAGAGTCTTTTATTTATTTATTTTTCTTGATATTTGTGTAAGGGGTGCTACTTATATGGGCGGGAGGAGAAGAGACGTGAGGGTACCATTACGAAACATACCTCTTGAGATTGGAATGGCCTAAGAATGGGCAACAACCACAGAAGGGGAAGATGAGGTAGGGGGCTGGACACCGGATGGTTTGAGAATCTATCGAAAGTGCTGTTTGACCTCAGGAACACACACTGTCAGACAAGACTGCCTCTCTGGAAAAACTGAACCAGAGAGGCTGGAGACCCGAGGACTCCACTTAGGAAGGTGAGGGTGAGGTGCATATGAAAAGATTTACTAAATTAAAAATGGCATGCTGAATGGTGAGATTCCTAGCCTCATTTCCCTGTCAAGTTTCTGAAAGCCAGTAGTCAGGTTCATATCTCTAGTCGAGAAATCGGAGAATTGTTTTTTATTGACATTTATATTTCCCAAGGGAAAAATATAGCTGGCTACCTGATTACCCTCAAATAAAGCCCATTAACCCGTACTTCAATCCATGAAAATAGGACTTTTACACAGTGTTTTAGCACCTCAGTATTAAGTATGAACTAACAGCTTAAGTCGGCAGACATTTGAGGAAAGCAGATAATACAAAATATTTTTCAGTGTGCTTCTCTTAAGGGCTGACAATTAAGAAAGACTCAGAGACCACATTGTTCTGTTGTTGGTGAAAATGAAAACACAAGTCTATGTCAACAATTGGAGTCTATGGAAAGAGAAGTAAAAAATTGGGTAGTGTCTCTGAATGTCAATTTGGGTGTGCAATTTCCTATAGAAATAGGTTCTGTATTACCATTAGTACTTAACAATTACTATTTGAAATTATCTCATGCATTTGCTTGGTTACTTTTATTTTTTTTTGAGGAAGCTCAGCCCTGAGCCCACATGTGCTGCCAATCCTCCTCTTTTTCTTTTTGCTGAGGAAGGCTGGCCCTGAGCTAACATCCATGCCCATCTTCTTCTACTTTGTATGTGGGATGCCTACCACAGTGTGACTTGCCATGTCATGCCATGTCCACACCCAGGATTCAAACCAGTGAACCCCGGGCCACCAAAGTGGAATGTGTGCATTTAACCACTGTGCCACTGGGCCGGCCCCAACTTGGTTACTTTTTTATTGTCTAGTTGAAGAGCCCATAAAATATTTATGTCAAGGACTCAATAGTAAATATGTTAGGCTTTGTGAGCCATACAGTCTCAGTCACATCTACTCAAATATGCATTGTAACATAAAAGCAGTTCTAGATATTATGTAAACAAATAAGCATGGTTGTGTTCCAATAAAACTTAATTAACAAAAACAGGCTGTAGGCCCACGTTGACCTGTGGATGGTAGTTTGCCAACACTTGATCTAGTTCACCTTGTTGAGTATTAGATCTATGAGGGCAAGTGTGCCATAACACTTGTACTGTGTCTTCAGTGCCTAGAAAATATTAACTGGTGTTTGAATGAATTAAGAAATCTAGGGGGCCAGCCTGGCGGCCAAGTGGTTAAGTTCGCACGCTCTGCTTTGGTGGCCCAGGGTTTTGCTGGTTCGGATCCTGGGCGTGGACATGGCACTGCTCGTCAGGCAGTGCTGGGGCAGCGTCTCACATGCCACAGTTGGAAGGACTCACAACTAAAAGAAATATATGTATATATAACTGTGTACCAGGGGGCTTTGGGGAGAAAAAGGGAAAATAAAATCTTAAAAAAAAAATCTGTACTATACTCTTCTTTAGGATTTTGTGGGCTTCCTCATGTAGATACTCACTATGCTTTCTAAAGCCCAAAGGATGATGATGGTTCTTAATGCTTTATTCTTATGAGAACTTTGGAATATAACCAGTTCATAAGCTAAAGACTGCTAGTATTCAAAATAGTATTATGAAGGAGCAACTGCTAAACAAGTCACTGCTCAGGAAAGGACTTCTTCTAAATTTATAAAATGGAGACAATTTGGCAGATAAATTATAGGTAATTATTAACGCTAGGATCCAAGCTCTCTTGAGTACTACTCAGAACTTTTTAACTATTAAAATTTTGTCTGCTTAAATATCTTGCAGTTAGATTTTAAGCTGCTTTCACAAATACTGTTTTATAGCCTTATTGTATCTACTGAAGTCAGGAAAGCCCTAAGAAGAATAGTCGAAACGATAACTTTAACAGTTAATGAAATTGTTTTATGGACCTTTATGATCAGCATTACTTTTATTTTACAGTAAACCTATGATGGACCTGTTGATATTCCTCTGTGCACAATATCACTTAAATCCATCAAGTTACACAATTGATCTGCTGTCAGCTGAAAAGAACCCCATTAAATTTAAACCAAACACACCAATAGGAATGTTGGAGGTGGAGAAAGTAATTTTAAAGCCAAAAATTTTGGATAAGAAAAAACCTATACCTATAATACCGGAGGTAAGAATTTCACTGTAGTTTTTGGTGTCTTGTGGCTAAAATACTAAGTTGATTTTTAAGTCATTATCTGCAGCTCAGTATAAATGAAATAAAAATTGGCTTTCTTGCTTAAATTTGATGTGAACATAGTTATCATGTTTTCCTAGGCCACATTATTTAGAATTCATCTGGTTATTGGTCCTTCATTAACTAGAATTTGGGGAATACTTAAGATTTTAGATGATCCAAAGTGATCTATATATGACCATATCAGAATCTGACAATTAGGAATTATCTGTATTTTAAGCTACTCTTTTAAAAAGTATTTTATACTTAAAGGAAGATTTTAGAATCTTTTAATGAAAATTCACTTAAGAATTTATTAAAATAATTTTTTGCCCTCTCTGTACTTGATAAGCACTGGTTGTAACTTCTTAACTTCTAAATCATTGTTAATTTGTGCTGCCCAATGACTCAGTTTTCTGTAATATATGAGTTTTAAGCAAAAAATTTTAACCACAATGAGTCTAATATCATCAATTCTTTATAAAATTGTTCTGTTTCTAAAGCAACAAGGATAGAAGTTTATGGGTTTCAAAAAATACTCTGGGGCCAGCCCCATGGCCAAGTCGTTAAGTTCACGTGCTCTGCTCTGGTGCCCAGGGTTTCGCCAGTTTGGATCCTGGGCGCAGACATGGCACCACCCATCAGGCCATGCTGAGGCGGTGTCTCACATAGCACAACTGGAAGGACCTAAAACTAGAATATACAACTATGTACTGGGCGGCTTCGGGGAGAAGAAGGAAAAAAAAAAGAAATATTCTTTCATTAGGAACATCAACTTTTTTTTTAACTTCAGGAAATATATAAAGTTATATTTACTAAATATTACCTATATTAATAATAACTGATCTGTATATTAAATTAATAGTTTATCTACATATGACTTGAGAACATATTTTCTTCATATTGTTATGAAGTTTTTTACAAAAAGGTTAATTTTTTATACTATTAAAACATTTGCTTTCTATAAAATGTGAATATTAAATATTAGAATATTGGGCTATTTTCTATCTAGGTACATGTGCTATGTATCTAAATGGAAATCATTTATGCTTTATGATGCGATTATACATGGTATTTTAGTTTAATGAATACATGTTAAGCTTTAGAGATCTGCAAACTGTAGATTTTATTTAGCATGGTCATGTTTCTAAGTTACATTTATGTACAGGATTTAATTATATTAAAATGCTGATGTTGAAAATCTCAAAAATTTTGAATTAGTATTAGGTGTCTAAATAAGGAATATTTTCATATTCTTCCTTACTATATGAAAATTAGTCAAAGTAGTAGTAGTAGGGACAACAATAGGTAATTATAATACCTAATGTTTATTTATTGATAATTTACTATGTGCCAGATGTTGTGCTAAGCTCTTTATATGGATTATCTTTTATTTCCAATAGAGAGAAGCACCAAAGTTTCATATTTTAACCAAAATACCCCTTTTTTCCTTGAGACAATTGACAAACCATTAGACAAATATTCCTCAAGTAAAAGATAGAATAAACCATGGATAATTCTGTATTATTGCATATGTTTGCTAATTTTAAAGTAAATTTTAAGGAACAAAACAGAAATATCGTCAGTACCAGGTGAGGCTTTTGTGTTCCCTTTTGCATTTAGATCTACCTAATACTTTACTGTATGAGGGTAATGAATTTAACCTAGATTCTATAATAAGCAGAATGTGCTAAGAATCTGCTTTGGATTTAGGAAGCAACATTAATCAAAAAGAGAATTTTACACCAAAATAGAAAAATACTCTTTATTATATGAATATGAAATTGTAGATTATCTCATTGTTCTAGACATCATTGTAGAAGGTTTGTCTCGGTAAAGGAATTATGACATAACTGTGGCTCTAATCTGTGTTTCAGAAAACTGTGAGAGTAGTGATCAACTTTAAAAAAACGCAGAAGACGATAGTGAGAGTTAGCCCACATGCACCACTTCAAGAACTTGCCCCCATTATATGCAGCAAATGTGAGTTCGATCCGTTACATACACTGTTGTTGAAGGATTATCAATCTCAGGAGCCCCTCGATATGACGAAATCTCTTAATGACCTGGGACTAAGAGAATTGTATGCCATGGATGTCAACAGAGGTAAGTTACTTTTTGTGTTATTAATTGACAGGATGTGCGTACACGTATATATGCGTGTGTTGTGTTTATGTATAGATTTTCTCAAGTTCGTATTGGCAAGTTAATGGATCCTACAGCTAAAAGTCAATACATGTCACTGGGAATAAGAAGAGAAAAGTAAATATAATGAAATTTAACTTGATTTCAGTTATTTAAATTGGAATAAAAACTTGTCTTTCTTGGCGGTCATCCACATTTTACACTTTTCCATCTCCCCTTGAACAGAAAATAAAAATTTACATGTCAATTCATTGTTCTTATTAAGTGTGAATTACTGCAGATTCACTATGGTTTATTCTGAGTCTTAATTATCATTCAGGTTTGGAAGTTTCTTGACATATTTTTTTCTGAGTTCAGCACCGCAAATCAACTGACTTATAAAATGAATCAGTCTAATTCCAAACATTTTTCTAAATAGATACAGCTTGCAGTATTCATCTATAGAAATAATTTAATGTATTAAAATTTGGAGACCTTAGGTAATGTTGGTTTCTATGATGTCTAATAGATAAATGCAAGCTTCTTTATTCAACATGAATTTGTTTGATTAGGAGAAATAAAAGTTTAGTGATGGATAAGTACATACACCCTCTATGCATTGAGACCTTCAAATTTATCCTGAAATTGTGGCTTTAAATAATCCATAGACGACTATTTCAATTCAGTGATGTTTTATACTTGAGCAAACATCATCTTTACAGTCAATTTACCCTCTTTTACCCCCTCCTTCTGTAGCCACTTCTGTTACTGCCTTCAGTAAGTCATCTTTACAAGGTAAGACATATGAATCAGTAGAAACGAGTTATAACATGAAATTTCTATTTCTGTTGGGTAAATTAAAAGTAAGCTTCTAATTTTATCTGTTCTTAACATTACTAATGTGTACATTCTGTAAAAGATTTTAACCTAGAAGCTCTTTGGTTTTTACTTCCTGAAAAATAATTTACACAGCACCTCCTTGATTTCTAAATTTAATACCATAATTATGTTTCAGTAATTGTTTAAAAATTAATATCATCCGTGGGGCCAGCCCAGTGGTGCCGCAGTTAAGTTTGCATGTTCTGCTTCGGCGACCCGGGGTTCACCGGTTAGGATCCCGAGTGTGGACATGGCTCCCCTTGGCAAGCCATGCTGTGGTAGGCGTCCCATATATAAAGTGGAGGCAGTTGGGCACGGATGTTAGCTCAGGGTCAGTCTTCCTCAGCAAAAAAAAAAGAGGAGGATTGGCAGCAGATGTTAGCTCAGGGCTAATCTTCCTCAAAAAAGAAAACAAATTAAATTAAAAAATTAATATCATCCTAAGAATGTTGTGAAACATATTCTTAACTCTCAGACAAGAAAAAATGATTTTGCTAGGATCTTTATTGGATACAAATGCTGAGAGTGTGGAGGTATCATGGAAGGATCTCAGATTATTTCCATTGAACACTTATTCAGAATAATCAAGGTATATTCATCATCGGAAATTTTGGCAGCCATTAAATTGTGACTGTTTTGTAATAACATGGAAAGTGCTTCTGCTAAAATTAGCTTTTAAAGCATTTAGGTGTGTTTAATATGGTATGTAAAAAAAAACTTCTACATGAAATTTATGAAAGAAAATATATAAAAAATTTTAATAATAATTACTTTTGGATATAGGGCTTCAGGTGACTTTTCATTCTTTTCTTTATATTACAGAATTTTATAATGGGAATGTATTACTTTCATAGAGGAAAACTTTATTAAAAATTAGCCGATCATAATAAAACCTGAAAGTCTTTTTCCCCCATTAAAAAAAGATAGGCTCAGATAATTTATTACTGTAATAATTACCACCCTGCTAAAAATAACCCTAATAAACTGTACATATTATGTGTTATTGGAATCTTCTTTCTTTACCCTTCCAATTTTCTCATCACACAATGAGCCTCTCAGTTCCAAGATTTAAGCCCACATTAGTAATAGTGTGATTATTTATTACTAGTGGCTATTATAAAGACTACCCTAATCAAAGGAGTTGAAGATCCTTAAGATCGTAAAGTGTATGCTGGCTAATCATCAGAAGATAGGCTTTTTAATTCTGACACTATTCTAGCTGTCAAACTCATCTGGCAAGCTGAGAGGACAAATAGCTTTATGTGTCTGGATCTCACCTTCACTTCTGTAATAAAGAGGTTGGAAAAAGTAGTCTCTGTGATTCTTTCCAGCAAAAACATTCGTTACTTATACTTGGCTTTTGCTCCTAAATTTGCCGTTCCCTACCTTCATAATCCTAAGCAAATTCCGTAATCTTGTTGATCTCATTTTGAAGGTGTTGAATGCATCTTCTCATATCTCTTTCAGCCAAAAAAGTAGATGGTTTATTTAGAACGTTAAGTGTTGTGAATATAACTTTAAGAGATTGGAATAGGAAAATTAAGAAAGCTCCTTTTACAGTGTCAGAATCTACAAGGTCAAGCCAATGGCTCTAACTGCCCCTGCCTCCTAATTTTGTCTGATATTATCAGAAGGTTTAGAACTTTGCATGCAGTTACTTATAGCCTTTGTTCTGGAAACAGGAAACTACAGTATGTGAGTTGCTTTCTAAGTAAGCTCAAGCCCTTATTTGTCTTTGTCTTTAACTCTGACTTGCAGTGATGCCTGACACAGAGCTTTAAGTGGAGACTTAGGGTGAACTAGTGTGGAAGATGACTGGGTGCCTGGAAATTGCTTTACCAAAAATAACTGTATGAAATACTCTCGTTATATTTATTGCACTGCACCACCATGTGAATTTTCCATCTACTGTTCCAACTAAAAATTGTATATCTGTATTCAATTAGTGGAGGATTCTATTTTAAGATGAAATGGTAGCATTTCTTTCTTTCTTTCTTTCTTTCTTTCTTTCTTTCTTTTTTTTTTTTTTGTGAGGAAGATTGGCCCTGAGCTAACATCCATTGCCAATCCTTCTCTTTTTGCTTGAGGAAGATTGATGCTAAGCTAACATCTGTGGCAGTCTTGCTTTACTTTGTATGTGGAATGCCGCCACAGCGTGGCTTTATTAGTGGTGTGCAAGTCTGTGCCCAGGATCTGAGCCCACAAACCCCAGGCCACCAAAGCAGAATGCGTGAACTTAACCACCATGCCACCAGGCCAGCCATGAAATAGTAGCATTTCTGAAAAAAAAAGGAGGGGATAAGTTAAAAGTGTTATAAATCATCTTTAAATACATACTAGATTTAATTCCACCATTTAATGCCTATGTGTATTAGTGCAAGTTATTCAAACTCTCTGGTCACCTAGGTCCTCAGATATGTAATGGGGTGATACCATTTGCTTCCATTTCTTTACATCCGCCTACTGAGACAAAGGGCTCAGAATGATAAGTTATGATACCTACTTCGTAGAATTGTTCTGAGAAATAAATTAGGCATGAAAAAAATCTTTAACCGTGAAGTGCTATCCACATGTTCATTCTTATTAGTTGTTAGCATTGTCAATAAACTCATTGTGCAGAATGCATACTGCTTACTCAAGATTTGAAGCATCAGATTTATGAAGTTTTATTTTGTGAAATATAATTCTCCTTTAATATGTTATTGAGGCATATTGCATTAATATATTTATTGGCGTTAACTATCTTTTCTTTCCTGGAATAACCCCTACTTTGTTGTAATTTATTTTTTTAAACATTTCTTTTAACTAAAAAGATTATACATTTACCTCTAAGTAAGGGATATTTACTTAAGATTTAAATTTATTTAAGACTATACATTTACCTCTAAATTCTGCTTAGCTGTATCCCACAAATTTAGATATACTGTACTTTTTTTCCAATGTTACTGAAATTATATTGTGATTTACCATAAAATCCATGTTTCTTTATAGAGATGTTTTTAAAATTTACAGATCCTCACTCCTTGTCTAACTTTTGTTTTTAAATTTGCTCTTTATTTGTTAAAGAAACGAGGTCATTTGTCTTATAGATTTTCCTACATTCAGAATGTTGTTGATTGCATACTGTGGTACCACTTAGCATTTTTCTCTACCCTCCCTATTTCCTGTAAATTGATTATTAAATCTAGAGACTTGCTCAGATTTAAGTGAGATATTTTTGGCAAGAATGCTTTGTAGGTGTATTGTCTATTTCCATTGGCAGACATGTAATGACAAGTGATCTTTTTTGATGTTAGCTATTGATAATCATTGCCTCTCTCTAAGTTAATTAAGAGTTGAAAAATGGCCATAATCTATTGCAAACATTCCTTTGATTATTGGTTGAGATATTTCTGAGAAAGCAAATTTCCCCATGTCAGCTATTTGTCTACTTAATTAGAATTCATTTGGAAAAGGTAGGATAAAAGTGTGATTTTTTCTCTTCATCAGTTTTTTAAAAAATGAACTCGTTCCTTAGCATTACCCAGAGGTGAACAATGAGGATCAGTTATTATTTTAGTATCACTATGAATGCATGGAGTTAAATGTATGTGATATATTTCAATTTATTGAGTTATTCCTATATGCCCAAATTGTCCTGACTTTTGCTAGTAGAAACCATATCAGATTGGTTCCTGAGTTCTTTTAAAACAATCCCACTAGACTTTGCCTTCTCTCTGGTATGACTAGATAGTCCAGGCTCATCTTGTACATTCCTTGATGTCAACAGAGAATCAGCCATTCCTGAGCAATCATGTTCCTTTTAGTGGGAAATGGTGTTTAGAGACAATTTGGGCCAAGGTGACTCAACACTGCTGGGTTTGTAATTATTTGTAGGCCCTTTCATTTGACATTAGGAAATACTTTTTTGGAAAATGAAATATTACATATACAGCCCTGAGTTTGACATTTGCCATTCTGATTAAACTGTGGTTTCTTAATTTCAGCACTATTGACATTTGGTGCCAGATAATTCTTTGTTGTTGGGGGGCTATCTTGTGCATTGTATTAGGTTTGGCAAAATCACTGGTCCCTACGCGGTGGATGCTGTAACACATTCTTCCCACCCTACCTCCAGTTGTGACAACCAGAATTGTTCCCAGACATTGTCAAATGTCCTCTGAGGGGTGGGGAGGTAAAATCACCCCCAGTTGAGACCACTGGATTAAAGAAACAACACTTATGAAACGTTTAACAAAGTACTAAGTAATTATAATACCTCATGTTCTAGAGAATAAAATATTTCATGATAGCTTAGCTCTGAGACAAAATTATAATTCAAAATAAACAATGGGACAAACTGTATGAGAGCAACTTCAAATTTTAAGTGTCCTTTTTACTCTGAAATGTTGGTAATTATGTATAGAACACAGACTCCGAGTCACAAAGAATTGAGTTTATGTCCTAGCTCTCTCATTTCCTGATTGTTGATCTTGAATATGTATCTTAGTTTCTTTAAGCTCCAGTTTCCTCTGCTGTGGAATAGAAATAATAATACTAAATTTACTTGTTGCTTTGAGAATTAAATCAGATATAATGTGCCTAGCAGAGTGTGTGGTTCATAGACCATAATTAGTAGCTTTTATCATTAGAAAAATTTTTCACAGCAAAGCAATTGAGGGAACACTTGAAAGTGAACATACAGTTCTGTGTACAAAATTGAGGTGCTTTTCTTCTATTTTAGAGTCCTGCCAAATATCACAAAACCTCGACATTATGAAGGAGAAAGAAAATAAAGGGTTTTTCAGCTTTTTTCAACGCAGTAAGAAAAAGCGGGAGCAAGTAAGTATTTTTTTATGTAGCCTTGTAGTCGATTTTTCTAATGTTTTTTAAATTGCATGTGCTTTTTATCCTGAAATTACATACAGATTTTGCCTTTTTATTCTTTATTAGACTGCAAGTGCCCCTGCAACCCCTCTAGTAAGTAAGCATCGCCCAACTTTTATGAGGTCCAATACCATTTCCAAAACTTATGTTTCAAACACCCTGCCGTCGGATGCACCCAAGAAGAGGCGCGCTCCATTGCCTCCCATGCCAGGGTCACAGAGTGTCCCCCAGGACCTTGCTCACATCCAGGAAAGGCCAGCTTCTTGTGTAGTGAAGTCGATGAGTGTGGATGAATCACATAAGGTGCGTAATTTTGTTTTGTGTTTTTAGAATGGGGCTGGTGACCATCTATTTTTCCTCTTATGTAACTTGTCATTTTTCGAATAGACTACTAGTAAGGTTAGTAACAGTTACTAATGTTACAATAAGATGAATAGCTAGTTGCTAATTAGATTGGTACTGAGAAGAGATTCTCTATATATGTATAGTTCTGCAATGCAGTAAAGAATAAACATGTCAACTTTAAGTAGCTTTCATATTCAAGCAAATAAATCCTTCATAAACTGTAACGTCCTGGTTTACTAAGGCCCAACCAGAGGCTCTTGCTTGATGTATATATTAGGAATGAAAATACTTATTTTTGTACACTTTTTTTTTAAACAGCGATACAGTGTTTGTGTTGTGTTCATGGGTTTTTAAGTATATATATATTCTTGACCAGACTCAGATTCTCGTTGGGGGGTAATCCTGGTGTCTGCCTGGTACATAGATACTCTACAGTAAAACAATTTTTTTTAAAAGACTTCTTTTATATAGAATATGTTATAGTTACTCTTATATGCTTTTATGTTCAAACCACTTTCTAGGTGAACCTTTTCCCCAAGTTTTATTATCCCTCGCCTTTAATCCCAGATTTTCATGGAGTATGCTGTTTTGTGGAAATCCATTTGCAGACTACTTTTCATGCCTATAAAATCTGTACATTCCTTGCTTTATTCATGTGAGCTATAAATGAAGTTTTAAGTAAATGCAGCTGAACATGAGACCATGTATTTTGTTGCTTGTAATCAGAAAATGATTTAAGCAACTTTGTGAGCAAATTTTATTTTGAGATATTTGAGACACTGAGAAGTTTTCTTGTATCTAGTTGGAAGGTTTTATTTCCTCCTTCTCCACTGGAAGCTTACTAAATTCAATGCTCAAGTAAATTAACTCTTCACAGCCGACTAATAAACATTTCTATCCTTCCTAAACTATCATATGCGTCTTTAGAAAGTAAATAGCAACTCGAGTAGATAGAAATGAACCCTCAAAATGCTTAAACTCAGTTGTTACTTGGAAAATTATCTATTAAGCTGCCTTCTTATTTCTGTTAAGATTCTTTTGTCTAACGGTTGTGGTGTAAAATCTCATCAAAGCAGGAATATGGTTATTTTTTCAAATCATAGAATTATCCAGTGACAAAGTTTTCCAGGGTGACTGCTTGGTAGTTGGGTGATATGTCACAGAAGAGGTGATTTTTGGGTTCAGTCTTAAATTGTGTGGGAGTGTGTTCATCAGTCAAGAGGAACTCTGTTCAAAGATGCAGGAATGTGAAGCTATGACATGCCTGGACATGAGCAAGAAACAGAGATTGAAACTGAGGGATATGAGCCGAGGGCAAGTCAGGGTCCCCAGTGACTTCATTTTGTGTCTGTAACTCCCTTATATTTCTTCATAGTAAGTCATTTCAAAGATAGAACTTTCAGAATTGTTTTATTTTTTAATTACCATAAAACTACATTCTAAGCGTGTAAGTTATTTTACCTTTGAGAAGCTACCAAAGTCTACTTTTTCTTTACTTAAAAATAAATCTTAGCCCCTGCTCACAAATTTTTATTCCCGCTGTCCTCATCCAGTCTATTCCAGTAAACTTCCTTTGTTCTCGGATCCCAAAGAGGTCTATGTTGTCTTTCTAATAGTCTGCTTGTTGAAATTCTGTTCTGTGCTCTCTGTGACCTCACCAAAAGCTGTTTCTTTTGATTCTCGCCCTCTGCTCTATGACCAGTTGATGCCCCATGTTAAGTAATCGTTTTTTTGGTATGTTGCCTTTGGCAAACTAGCCATCTTTATACAATTTTCTAATTATTTTTTCTTTTGATCTGGACATCTGGATAATTCTTTGATGTATTGTTCAGTAGGACCCAGAATTATTTGCTTTTCCCTAGAGAAACTGAAGAACTATTTTTTATTTATTCATTACAAAAATTCTTAACGATTAAGCTGTGGTTCTGTTTGTGAGAGTGTGTGTGTGTGTGTGTGTGTGTGTGTGTACATACGTACACATGGGCATGCTCATGTGAATTCATGCCTTCCTAGGCATCTCAGCACTTATTTCCTTAACTTCTTGGCTGTACTTGATTTGGTGAATCACCCCCTTGGTCTTGATTTTTCTCTCTTCCATGATCCTGATTCTCTTCGTATATCTCAGCTCTCTTAGATATTTTTTTTTCTTGGCACCACTTCCTTTACTCCTTTTCTAAGTTTGGACATACCTGAACCCATGGTCTTAGCTTATATTTACTGTACTCTTTCAGAGAAAACATCTATTCTTTGCTGAGTTCTCAACTGTAGTAGTTTTAACAGTGTCTTCCCAAAAGATGTGTCCAAGTCCTAACCCCCAGCACCTGTGAAGGTGACCTTCTTTAGAAATAGTTTTTGCAGATGTAATCAAATGAAGGATCTAGAAATGAGATCATCCTGGATTTAGGTTGGGCCCAAATCCAATGACTAGTGTCCTGATAAGAAGAGACACAGAGACACAAAGGAGAAGGCCATGTGACAATGGAGGCAGAGATTGGAGTTAGGCTACCACAAGCCAAGGAATGCAAGGAGCCACCAAAAGCTGGAAGAGGCAAGGAAGAATTCTCCCATGCTGCTTTCAGAGGGATATGGCCCTGCCAACATCTTGACTTTAGACTTCTGGCTTCCAGAACTGTGAAAGGATAAAATTCTGTTGTTTTAAGCCAGCCGGTCACAGTAATTTGTTGCATCAGCCCTTGGAAACTAGTACATCAACTTTGTAATTCCAATCCCGATATTCTTCCAGTTGCAGTTTGAACTCACTGTTGTTATTGACTCGTCACTACCTGAAAATCAGCATATTTAAAATCAAACTCATCTTTTTTCTCCCAGATTGAAAAGCTTGAGATGTTGTTTCCTTTTTCGTTCCACATCCAATTAGTGACCAATCCTTCATTCAGTCTCCCTTCATAATGTCTCCTTGCCCTGTCTCCTGTTCCGTCTGCTGAAGTCATGCCTCAGAGAAACCCAGCGCAGTGAGTAGGGAGAAGACTTAACTCATCTCCCCATTTCTTGTGTTCAGAATACAAAGAACGTGGTAAGCTGCCATGTTTATATTTTGTGTTATCACTTCCTAGTTCAGAAAATTTGAATAGCTGGCTATTATTTTCTGGGCATGTAAGGTCCTCTACAATGATCACAATTTTTGGGGGGAGGGTGGTGTTCTAATTTCCTTCCATCACTCCTTAGCTTTGTTGAGGTACAATTGACTAACAAAGTTGTAAGATATTTAAAGTTTACATCGTGGTGATTTGAAATACATTTACATGGTGAAAGAATTCCCCCCATCTAGTTAATTAACACATCCATCAGCTCACATATTTACCTTTTTTGTGCGTGTGGTAAGAACATTTAAGTTACACTGTCTTAGCCAATTTCGAATATATAATACGGAGTTACCAACTGTAGTCCCCATGTTTTATGTTAGATCCTCAGACCTTATTCATCTTACAGTTGAAAATCTGTCCCCTTTTACCAGCCTCTCTCTATTTCCCCCATCCCTTAACCTTGGGCAACCTTTTCTACTCTCTGTTTCTGTAAGTTTGACTCTTTTAGATTCCACATATATGTGATAACATACAGTAGTTTGCTCTTTCTCTGTCTGGTTTATTTCCTTTGGTGTAATGTCCTCAAGGTCCATCCATGTTGTCGCAAATGGCAGGATTTCATTCTTTCTCATGGCTGAATAATATTCCATTGTATGTATATATACATATATATATACCACATCTTCTTTATCCATTCTTCCTTTCTTGGAGACTTAGGTTGTTTCCATATCTTTGCTATTGTGAAGAATGATGCAATAAACATGGGAGTGAAAGTATCTCTTCAATATCCTGTTTTCATTTCCTTTGGATACATACCCAGAGTAGGATTGCTAGATGATATGGTAGTTGTATTTTTAATTATTTGAGAAACCTCTATACTGTTTTCCATAGAGGCTGTACCAATTTACATTCCCACCAACAGTGCGCAAGCGTTCTCTTTTCTCCACATCCTTGCCAGCACTTATCTCCTATCTTCTTGTCGATAGTCATTCTAACAGGTGTGAGTTGATATCTCATTGTGGTTATGATTTGCACTTTCCTGATGATTAGTGATGTTGAACACTTTTTCATGTACCTCTTGCCCATTTGTGTATCTTCTTTGGAAAAGTGTCTGTTTAGTTCCTCTGCCCATTTTTTAATTGCATTGGTTATTTTTTTGCCATTGAATTGTATGAGTTCTTTATATATTTTTCATATTACTCCCTTATCAGATGATTTGAAAATATTTTCTCCCGTTCCATACGTGGCTCTTTCATTTTGTTGATGGTTTCCTTTGCTGTGAAGAAGCACAGTTCTTTTTTAAACTTTAATTCCTCATCATTTTCAGCATGCTTCTAACTCTGCCCAGAAGACTTGTCTTGTCACTCATCAAAATCCTGTTTCTTATCCTTTCAGTGTAGAGTGACCTCCAGCTCCATCATCTTCAGTTCTACTCACACATTCAAATTAAAACTATTCTTTTGTGTGTGTGTGTGTGTGTGTGTGTCTGAGGAAGATTTGTTCTGAGCTAACATCTGTCCCAATATTCCTCTATTTTATGTGGGATGCCACCACAGTATGCCTTGACGAGCGGTGCTAGGCCCACGCCCAAGATCTGAACCTGCTAACCCTGGGCCACCAAAGTGGAGCATGCGAACTTAACCACTATACCACCAGGACAGCTCCTCTTTTACCTTCTTCATAGAGAATTTTCTAAAGATTCCAGCCCAGAGTGATCTCACTTTCTCTGAATTTGTCTCTCTTGTGCCTTTTTATTCTATTTATTTTTTAATTTAGGTATATGTGTAGGTAGTATATTCATGGGATATATATTTCTAAAGATAAAAAGGAGAATACGGTGAAATCCTTCCCTTCTCTACCCTGCCCCTAGCCAAATTCTTCTGCCTAGAGGCAACCTCTACTACCAGTTTCTTATATATCCTTCCAGACATAATCTATGCATTTTAAAGCCAATCTTCATGCTACATATGATTTTTTTATCAGGTGATCATATGCTATATGTGCTATGTCATACCTTACATTTTGGTACCGAATGAAGTATTTTGGATATCCTTATCAGTACATAAAGGGCTTCTCCTTTTTAAAGGATGCATAATATTCCATTCATGGATATAACGTGTTATGGGTTAAGTTACCCCATTCTGTGAAGATAAACAGTCGGGTTAGATTAATGCTTAAAGCTTTTAGCATTATTAATTTTTCCCCTTTTCCTCTCCCCAACAGAAAGCAGGAATTGTGTTCCCCAGCAAAATTCTGTAACATAGTAGATGTTCAAGAGAATCAATAAGTAAACTTTAATCACAGCTTTCACATAGCCAGGTATAGTATATACAATGAGAATGTCTTCACACAGAATATCACAAAATATTAGTTTTTCATATGTATATCTGGTAAATTTTCAGAAATACCTGGATAACTTAAAAATTGCTTACATTTACTTTTATAGTAAGTGGCCCAGGTAACTCTTGGCAATATTTTTCCTAAGCTTTTACAGAAAAGCTAGAATTTTGGCAAGGTTGTAATGAAAGCTTAAGGACCAACAACTAAAATGTAATGTGCAATACATAATGCATAGAAATAAAATTGACCCTTGAATTGAAACTGTTTATATAGCTAGATGCAAATATTCGGGAAATTTAGTGAAACATTTAAGTTTATGGGTGAATTTTACTTATTTTACTGCTTGCTTATTTTAAACTTAAAATCAAAGATAGTCATCATTGCTATAGACATTTTATCTCTATTTCAGCAACTTAGTTTTGAATTTGAAATTTTAAAAAGATGCTGTTTTTAATGATTGAAAGTAATAGCAGGCTGGGGAGAAAACTTGGGGGAAAAAAGTAAATGACAAAATCATTTCCAAGTCCATGAATAATTTTGAATACATTCTTATCCTGTAATTTTTATTGTTCAGGAGGCAAAATAAACCACAAGGGTGCGCTGTTTAACAGAATTACAGCATACTGATTTTTCTAGTTTCTTCCCCAGCTCATGCTTTAATAAAGCAGAAAGAAAATATTGGCAATAGTTATATTAGAAATAGCAAATGCTTATCTCTTGCAGGTGAAGTGCCAGAAAATAGAACTCAAGAGATAAATAACAGTAATGCATGACAAAGTGATTTATAATTAGCCCAATGTTAGTCCTTTTGAGCTTTTATTTCATTTTAGTGTTCTAAGTAGTCATTGACATTATATTTACCTTAGACAGGCTTACGGATAAGTCAGTCTATCGCTTGGAAAAACTTTTGTCACCCACATCTATTTTATACTTTTTGGCTGTCTATATTTAATAATTTGCCTCATTCCTCTAAGGCATTTCTCAATACTGGCAAATTAAGGTATTTGGATAGTGATTTTGGAGCTTAAACTGAAATATTCACATAAAAGGCTGTTGATTTTCTGAGCTAATTTTGGCAACCGATTATGCGGTTTCCAAAGAGGATTCAATGAAGATCCAAGTTAGGAAAATAATTTATCCTAACGTTTTTGGGGACATTTCTGCATCTAAAATTATTTTGTCCACCTGAAGAATATATTTTAGAGAATGCATAGTTTACTGTCATTGCTACAGCGTCCTTTTCATGTCCCTCAATTTCTCTGTACTCTCTTTCACATGATTCCAAGCCTTGTGTCACTTTCCTTATAAGGGTGAATATACTGTCTTCTATGGAAATGTTCATTTGGAAAAGGAAACTAATTAGAAATTTTCTGGCAATTTTTCTTGGTACCTTTGGAGTATTTTGTGGATATGATTCTGCCTAAAGATTTGAAATGCCATTTGTGCAACAACATATGTAAATAGCCGGCTCATGCTGTTCTTTATGTGACCCATATCGCGTGTGTTACTGTATGAAATGTATATCCTTATTTACAATAAGATTACATGTATGTAGTTATTTACATAAGATTGTCATTTATTTCATACATGACAGAAGTCAGAAATGCAATGACGTTGACTTAAATTGAAAATGACTTAGAATTCTGGGGTTGAAACTAAGTTCAGAAATCCAGTTTCTGCACCGTAACTGCCAACCACACGTCTGTGAAGAGCACATTGAATAAAATCAGTGTCCAAAGGATATCCTAGTATTATTGACAAATTATCCTTTTCAGCTAATTTTAAAGCATTTGAAGAAGAGGAAGAAGAGTTAGAAAGAATTTGTGGGTAATCTTGACCCATAGAATTCACAGAACCTTTTGAAGAATTCTTCATTTTTGCACATTTGGTGTGGCTTTACCGCTTGAAGTTGTGTGTGTATACGACAGCAAGCAGCTGTTCCTGAGCTGTTAACGTGGTACCACATTTTCTTCAGGATATTGACTTTGGACTGGAAATTCCGTACGGAATAATCTTCATTGGGTTTTCCGTTTGGTCTCATTTTGCATTCTACTGCAGACAAACACTCAGATATTGAGAAACTGAAATACTTTGCCATCCAGTATTATGCAAGTGAAATTTAATACTTAGAATGTTAGTTTTTTGACAACTGACTTGATTCTTTTTAAAAAATGTTTCACATTATTCATCTTTTACCCAATTTTATCTTTTAATATTTATCATGGTTTACAAGCAGATGATAGATTGTCATATGTTTATGAAAATGCGAACGTATATATTTGGTCTTAGTTTCATTTAATGAGTTTTAATCCTAGTTGTTTTATGCAGAGTCATTAAGGTTGTTGTAATAGAGTAGATATTTGTAATCTTTAAGAAAGATACCTCCTTTTAGTTTTTTTTTTTTTTTAAAGATTGGCACCTGGGCTAACAAGTGTTGCCAATCTTTTTTTTTTTTTCTGCTTTATCTCCCCAAACCCCCCCGTACACAGTTGTATATCTTAGTTGCATGTCCTTCTAGCTGTGGGATGTGGTACGCCGTCTCAACGTGGCCTGACGAGCGGTGCCATGTCCGCGCCCAGGATCTGAACCCTGGGCAGCCGCAGTGGAATGCACGAACTTAACCACTTGGCCACGGAGCTGGCCCCTCCTTTTAGTTTTTTCTCCGGGTTATCACGTAACAAATGATTTTCCCTTCCACTCTCCACTTATATTTATTACATAGGAAATGGACCACAAACATAATTCTACAATTGCCTAGGAACAGTGGTTACCATGGCATTTGCAGTTTGATATATGGGATACAGCTGTCTGTACTTCCAAAAATATGACTTGTTTCATTCAGTAGAGAAATGCAGCAGCACAGTACAATATTTAATCTACTTCCTTTTTAAGGCTTTCCCAGATATAAGATATACTTTGTCATTGTAGTTTTTATCAGATTTTCAAAGGGTCATAATCACAATAGCAAAAGTAATGACCAATGCTTATATAGCACCTACTAATGTTCCAGACAAAGTTCTAGGCACGTTACTCATTTAATGCTCACAAAAATCCTCTGAGCCATTACTTTTTAGGTTTCTGCCAGCTTTACCTGTGACCTAAAAATAAAGAACTATACTCATTATAAAGTTGTTAAACTTTAAAGGACAGTACTATTCAAAGAACAATAGGTCATTTATGGAATTAGTGTGGATTCCTCTTCCTTATCTACTAGTATACAAAAGTTGTGCCTCTCTGAAGTGCATACTCTCTGAAGTGAAATATCATTGAAAATAATCAGTGTTAAGAATCTGCTTTACAAGGTCCCATACATAGTATGAATTTTACTTGGCCTTTCTACCACAGTGACGTTTGGGACCTCATGCAGGAGCCATGCCTTTCTCTGATAACCAGCAGGTATTATTAGAGGCCAGAGCAGAGAGAAGCAGGCCTCTTTCCTGGAGCCATGGTGATAAAACTATGGAGTTACTTGGGTAATGCCTGCCGTACAACCTTGTCTCCCTTTCTGGGAAGAACTGAGTTGGTCCCAGTTTGCTCTCTTGATTGCTACTTACTCTAGCAGAGGCCTTAAACTCAGCTCACCTGTGTATGTTCAGTATTCTCCTACCTGCCCCTAGACATCCTCTGTCTTTTTAACTTGATCCTGAGCTCTGCTTCCTCCTGGTTCATCTTGTCTTTTTTCATCCAAGATGTACCACTGAGTTAGGCCCTCATCGTTGGGCATTTAAAAAATGTTGCAAGTAAAGGATTACCACTAATAAGACTTGGTTATGTGCTGTCTCAAAGTATTGTAGGGTTGATGAAATGAAAGCACAGATTGCCTCAGGAGGAGAAATGTAAAAACCTCCCAAGGGTATAACACAGGTTGTAAGATTTGTTTTGTTTTCTCTCTGATGTGCCTGGAGAAGGATTGGAAAGGAGGTATGTTGTGGCAGAAGAAGCCGTTACCAGGCTTGAGAGAGAGGCTTGCATCTACTCCTAGGTCTATTCTATTCTTCTTTGTGTTGTCATTTTTCTCATTGTATTCTTCATCTTCTACCTTGAAGAACAAACCATTGAACTTCTTTATGGCTTGGGTTTCTCCTGTATAGAATGACGTTTTGTAACTAAATTTCCAAAACTCTCTTCCAACTTTAGTATTATAAGATGATTTTATTCTTTTATTGTTTTTTGAAATTGGCCTTTAACAGATGAAAGTGGTTTGTTTCGTGGACCTTTGGTTAGATCAGTGTTAACCGGATAGTAATACTTAGTCCTGGTCTTAGTCCTCTGAGGATTTTTGAACCTTAAAGTACAATAGCAAAATAAAACTTGACTGACTGACATCTTTCTCCCTGAACTCCTGATTGTAACACGAAAGTCAACACAAGTGCTTTGGGCATCACTAAAACTGGGTAGAAAATACAAAGTTTGAGGAAGATATGCTCAGGTTAATGAGCTTGTTACAGAGAATACAGATGTTATCATTGACTAAGGATGACTTTAAAACGACATAATTTTGAGAGAAATTTAGTGGCAAGCTTGGCCACTCAGATTCCTTTGAAAGGATTTAATTTTAGTTAATTCAAAAAGGCACAAGTTAAGAGTGGTAGTAGTATTTAGACACCTATAAGTGAATCCAGCTCTAATCTCAATGCTTCCTCTCATAAGTTTATTTCAGGAGATTGATAGGAACACCTTTAAAATTGGCAGAATAGATGACTGCTCACATAGTGCGGATTGAAGAGCACCAGGCTCAGATGATATTGCCCTATTTCTCCTTTCCCGGAATTGAGTTGTCTGGTTCCTGAAATGTCACCCCTATTTCTTATACTCCTTCACTGATAGGATTTTTTAAATGTAAGTTGACCTAGACAAACAAAGACTTTCAGTGCTATCAATGAAGGATCTTAAATCAGGATTATGGGGGTCGGCCCATTGGTAAGTAGTGGTTAAGTATGCTCGGCATCGGTGGTCCAGAGTTCACGGGTTCAGATCCCAGGCACTGACATATGAGCATGGCTATTGCTCATCAAGCCATGCTGAGGCAGCATCCCACATACAAAATAGAGAAAGATTGGCATAGATGTTAGCTCAGGGCCAGTCTTCCTCACCATAATAACCCCCCCAAAACAACCATGATTCTGTAGAGAATAAGAAAATAGAATACATAAGTCCTAAATTTTTAGGAGTTGAGAGAAAGTGCCACCCAAGAGGAAAAAGGATCCAGAACAAGGAGACTCAGGGCAGCAAAGGAAACATACCCTGGTCCACTGAAAGATAGCGTTTCATTTTATAAAACATCATAAACAAAGAAACTGGCATGTATACTTTCATTCAATAAAAGCCAAAATATGCATTTATGTGTATGGAGATATAAAGGATATGTGTCAAAGCCTGGATACCAAAACTTCTTTGAGGTGACCTGTATTCATTGGGATTAACAGGGATTTTTCTTTTTTCCCTCATCAATGTATGCATTGTTTGCATATTATATGAGATTGTGCTAATTTTGTGATTAAATCAGTAATAAAACTGATTTTGTTATGATTAAAAACACTTGCCTTCATAGCTTTGCCTATTTTGCAAATTCAATACCTCATACTTCTATATTACATTTTTTATATCATACGTTTTGGAGTTTAAGAAAATTGATTTGTTGTCTAAGTTGTAAAATTATTTTAGAAAGAGTTCTTCCATCAATAATTAAAAGAATTCAAGTTTAACCTTCAGTTATATGAAAATTCAGTCACTGGGATATAATTCATAGTAACTTAAATAATATGTCATAGGATTTATAGAGAATGTCCCGATTGGAGAAGGATAATGTGAGTCTGTCCCTTAAGAAGAAGAAAAAAAAGTTTTGTGAGTTTTAAGATAATTTTAAGAGATTTATCAGGTTCTCTCCTCTAACCCCAACCCTTCCCACATCTAGAAATAATATGAATAAACAGAAATAAAAAGCCAAAAGCTTTTAATAAAAACATTTAACAACATCATTGAAGTTGGGCCACTGTATTTCCATCCTTTGATCCAAATTTTTTTTATTTTTCTATTTGTATTCTTTCACTTAACTTTTTTGTCCAGAATATGTTGATTTCAGTGACCCACATCTTATAATTCAACTATGATTAATAAGTGACCTAATAACTAGTACAAAGCTAACACTCAGTAAATCTATTGAATGCCATTCAATTCTGTTTTCTTCAGCTAAATTTAGTTCCATTTTGAACCAGTGAATTCTGAGGGATTAAGTATCTGGCATGGTTTTCAACGTGACCTTGCCACTTTCCCTAGTGTATTCTGTTTCTCTACGCAGTGTTTTCCTTTTCACAGACCGTAAAATTTAGTGATGTGCGTTCCTGTTAGAGATGGAGTTTTCGCAAATAGCAGGCAGACTTGGTGACTCTAACTAAAGTAAATAATTGAATATCTCTAATAATTAACCAAAGCATTTTTCCACCACTGAGTAGAAACCTCTCTTATTTTCTTGTTTTGTAAACCCTTTGGACTTAAATATAATTGAATCTCAATCCCTTTTTAAAAATTTCAGTCACAGTTTGACCAAAGGAAATTTATCTTGGTGGTAAAAACTAAAGACAGTGGTAAACAGTTCTTTCATTTAATTCTTCACATTAAATTTATAAAATAGTTCAAATTTATATGCTATTATATACATCCAAAATTGTTGTTAAATATTTAGCTTTTATTAAATTCCTTTCAAGTACAAAGGAGCCGCCTGAGGTGACTTACAGGTGGAATTTTTCCACACGGTGAATTACACGCAACGAATTTGGCTTATGCAGTGGACCAAGCACCAGTTGCCGACTGTTGGACGCTGTCAGGGTTTTAAGGCTGATTGTAACTGAGACTGACTCTAATCAGACTCCCACCACTACTGTCATGAAAGAGAAAACACAATCTTAGAATAAATACCTCCTTTTATCCATACTTTTTACTTTAATCTCTACATTATAACAATAATTTGCTTATTTTATTTACAGAGCAATTTCACGTACTTTAAAATGGACAAATCATGTGGAATAATGTTAGCTAATATTTATGGAGCATGTGCTGGATGCTGGGGACAGCACTATTTTTCACGTCATTTCACTTAAGCATCCAACCCCTTTTGAGGCGTAGGTACTAGGAAGAGTCACAGTGCACGCTCCCTGGGTCAAGCCCTGGCATTGTCCCCAGAGCTCATCTGTTTGGTAACCATTACACTGGGCTGCCTTCCAACTGGCAAACCCTCTGGAAGCCTCTCTGCAATTAGACAAACTCACACTCGGACATACTGGGTAGCTCAACCCTGACTAATGCAAGAAGAGAACTAGTGGGAGCCTATTGGGAGCCTTCTCCTGAGGTGCAGAGAGAAAAAAAGGGTTTGAGAATGCTGCTGGTTATGCTTTGGTGGCCATCATGGCCTTTTTTCTTTCCTTTTTCAACATTTTACATAGGAACTCATGATGTGTTTACTTAAATAACTGTGGTAGTTTAGTAGATCTGCTTTTTAGCAGGAGTCATTCTTGGGTCAGGAGCCTCTCCAATTTTGTGTGTCAGATTATGTATATTCCACCCAAATCCCTCACTACACACTAGTTTTTTTGTCTACAATCTGTTTAGAAGCACCTAGATCTTCTAACTTAAATGCCCCTTCTTTTCCTGCAGGCTTTTCCCCAAGAAAAGGATGTTTTCAGTACATATAGAACATTTCTTTCTTAAGGCCTAGGGTTTCTCCATTTTGGTCTTAAAGTTAGGTCTTGAGTTAGCACAAAATAACTCCAAGTTTGATTTTTATTCTCTTAACTTTCCTTGGTTGCTTCTTAGCTGATTGAAATCCTTTTCTAACAGTCTTTGAAAAAAAAAGAAAAGGAAAGCTCTTTCCTCTCCCTCTTAAAGGACAGGAAATATATGTGAGCTATTTCCTTGAACACTAACATTGATATCACTCATATCTCAGGACAAAACTTATATTTCTGTCATTAATCTTTTGGTGTTTATTTAAGCTTACCATTCATATTCTTTGAAAATGCCTACCTTTGGCCCATTTTACATCAGTTGTTGAATTTATATTTTTGTCATAAACTTAGTAAGTTTTAACCATTAATTGCAGATAGAATCTAGTTATGACAGGTCACATAAGTCTACCTGGTGTTGCTCAGTGACAATCATACTCTCTTCCCCTAAAGTCTTCGTTTCTAGTCTCTTTGATCCAACTACTGCTCTAGAAATATATGTCCATTACTTTCATGATACACCCACACAACAGGTTAAAGTGGATAAGTCGTAAAGAATAAAGTCATAAAACATGTGCTCCTCCAAAATGTTGATGGCTTTGCCCTTCTTGTCCTTCAACTGTCTTCGTGGATGCTACTGAAAATTTTTTGGCGTTTGTAAAATAACTCATTTAGTGGTCTTTTCTTTGACCTGAGAAAAGCAGTCATGGCATGAATTTCTCAGACAATAGTATATGTTTAGGAGTTAGAGCTCTTAAATTTTGGTTATAATATAATAAAGCAGACAGTATAGAAATAAAAAAGGGAAGAATTTGTATACACTGACTCACAAATTTATATGAACCTACCCATAATTCAAAGACAGAATAAAAATAGACTCATATATTTCATTTATGACCCTAGAGGTCTTAAAATAAGCTCACTTGTTTTTGTAAAGGATATTTATATTTCTATGGATAAAGAATTTAAAATTTGTCAAAATATACAGATCAGTGAAAACGTGGGAAACGAGTTTTCAGCATGGAACCAGGAGGTTCATGCATTCGGCTGTTACTTATTGATCACCTGCTGTGTTCTTCCTGATACGCTGGGTCTGTGCAGTGAGTGCAGCATGCTAATAGGGCTTCACAGAAGCACATTCATCAAGAAATAACATGATAGATTCTACTGCTTTTGATTTTTAGATCAATATTTTAAAAAGTGAAGTGCCACATTGTTTTAGGGAAAATTTTGGCCTTCTTCCTAATGATTCCTAAATTTGTTAGTTTTATAAGCTAGCAAATGAAAATGTCCAAACACAGAGATATATCATCTGTAAGAACTTTACATTCTACTCAAAATGATATTTAAATACTGCTAATCCAGCTCTATTATACTGCGTTTCTCTCCCAACTCTTTATGGCCGAGGGCCCTTCTCCTGATAGATTCAAAAGTCCACGCTGCAATTGCGGATCTGTCCCCACATCCACTCTGGAGGGAGGTGTGGGGCTGGGCAGGAAGGGATGTGGAGGACTATGGAGGAATGACCCTCAGATTTAATCAGAATTGCATTTAGTGACTTTGAATCAATATGAGTTTGGGTGGCAGGCTTTAACTCTTTTCTTGCTGGATTGTGGAGAAGTCTTAAGAGTTCTGGAGGAGGGACCAGAGTAGTGAGGGGAGAGGAGGTTGGTGGCTGCAACTGTTTACCAACTGGTATGGAAAAACTTTAATGGTTTGACTCCCAGTAAAGTCAGCCCGTGCTAACCTGTCCCACCCCCTTGTTAGGAGGAGCTAACGTTAGTGAGAGGTGTGTTCAGTCAACACCCTCCGGCTGTGAACCTAACTCTGCCTCTGTCCCTATGAAATGAGCTGCCTTCCCCTTTAGTTCCTAACATAGCTGCCAGTGGTGAAGACTAACTCAAGCTTTTCTTTGTTGGGGCAGGCTTCCTTTCTTCTCTGGCAGGTATATCACATAATTACCGAATAGTAAATTTGCTAAGTTTTTCTTGGTGTGCAGCAAGATATAAAGACTGAAAGACATCTATGAACTAGTTCACTTCCCTTAGGTGTGCTTACATTGTCTCATAAGATTGGAATGGCCTAAGCTTTACATGCTCTCCTAGTTTATCAAGGCTTTTTGTTTGTTAATGAAGAAAGCAGTATCTCATTCACTCTTTCATTCCCTCCACAAATATTTGTTGAGAAACTTCTATGAGCCAGACATTGTTCTGGAGAAACAGCAGGGAGCAAAATAGGAGGGGAAGAAATCCCTGCCCTTATAGTCAACCCTAGTGGAAGGAGAAAATAAACGAGGTAAATAAGCCAACTATATGGTGTGTTAGAGAGCTATTAAATGCTGCTCATCAGGATAAAGCTGGGAAGAGGGAGAGGAAGTGTTGGGGGTCAAGGAGGAGCTCCTTGAAAAGGTGACACTTAAGAAATGACCTGAAGGAATTGAGGGAGTTATGCCTCAAGTTATATCAGAAGAGCATTCCAGGCATATGGAACAGCAAGTGCAACCGCCCTGAGGTGGGAACACTCTGGCGCATTTGAGGAACAGCATGAAAGGCCAGTGTGGCTGGAGTGGAGTGAGCTGCTCCACCCTCGGAGAAGGAGTCAGTCAGAGATTAAGGGGCCAGGTCGACAATTGCCTTAGAAGTCATTACACAGACTTTGGCTTTTCTGTGCCAGTTAGGCAACCATTAGTGGATTTCTAACAAAATGACCTAATCTGACTAATGTTTTAACAGGATCCTTTTGCTGATATGTTGAGAAAGGGCTGTAGGGAAGCAGTGTAGAAGCAGAGTCCAATTAGAAGGTTCTTGATGATAATTTGGACTACATGGTAGCAATCAAGCTGGATGAGCCAACAGGATGGACTTTATGCAGAGTGTGAGAAAAGGAGATGAGGGTGACTCCAAAGTTACTGGCCTAAACAGATGAAGAATGGCTTGTTCTTTATTGAAACGAGGAAAACTGCGTGAACAGGATTATTTTTGATGGGGGAGGGGAAAGGAGGGATTACCAGGATCTCAGTTTTAGACACCAAGTTTGAGATGGCCTTAGACATTAAGTGGAGATCAGATAGAGGTCCAGGATAAGTTTGGAGTTCATTAGCATATAAATAGTACATGAAACGAACAGAATAGGGGAGATTACCAGAGGAATGAACAAAGATACTAAGGAGACTACGTCCAAGCACTTAGATGAAAAGGAACCAACAAAGAAAACAGAGTTTGGATCTGTGCAGAGTAAGGACCTGGTGTCCTGGAAATAAGAAAAAGAGAATTTTAAGAGGGTGGTCAAGTCTGTTTAATGCTGCTAATAGGTCAAATAAATGAGTTCCAAGAAGTAACCATGGATTTAGTCATGGTGGAGGTCATTGATGACTTTGGTAGAAATAGTTTTGATGAAATGAAGGTTGGGAAAAGTCTGATTGGAAGGGTTCTAGTGGGAGATGAAAAATTGGAGACAAAAACTATGAATGATGCTTTTATGCAGGTTTGTTGTAAAGGGAAAGAGCAAGATGACATGGCACTGGGCCAGGAGGCACCAGCCAACCTGCTGAGGGAGGATTGTCTTAGGGTCTGCTGACACTCACATGCTATGAGTGTGAATGTTAGCTGTGCATAGAGTCCGTGGCCTCCAATGACCTTGCCTTGGGTAGACATATAGATTTTTGAAATGTTTGTCATTGATTCATTAATGCTAAAAAGAGAAAGATGAATCAAAAGCTATCTTAATGTACAGATATTCTTCACTTTCTCCCTTCTTACTTTACGTCAATATTTTCTCCAGATTTTTCTTTGAGAGTTAGTTTTTAACTGTACTGCTTATGAGTCCTCTACACTATAATTAGTTGTTTGCATGTCCGTCTCCTAGCCTAAGTTTCTTGAGAAGGACCATATTTTATCTTTCTTTATGTATCCATCTCTCAGCCTAGCTCCTGGCACATGGCAGATACTCCATATGTGTTTTTCGAATGAATGAATATGACGTTCCATGCTGGCATATGATGCATTAGACATAAAGATCAGAGGCTTCCTAAAGTTTGCTATTAATTTCTAAATAGAGATTGGGTGTGGTCATTTTGTTTTACACAGGGTCCCTGTGGAGCAGGCATAGTGAGGACAGGCTCGCTGCAGCTCAGTAGCACATCTGTTGGGAATTCATCGTTGAAAAGGACCAAGCGAAAAGCACCTTCCCCACCCTCTAAGATGTCCCTGCATCAAAGTGATGAAAACAGTCCTGTGACTGGTAATGTTACTTTTCCCATTAACATTATATTTGCATTGTGTTTTGTTTAAATAGATGGTAGAAATGATATAGGTTATAAATCATGTCATTTTATTAAATAGTAGTACTTAAACTTAGGTTTATAATTAATTAATTTTAATAATAATACTTAGTCGCTGGTTATTCTCAGCTGCCTTTTTAAAATCTGTAACGTAACAATATCAAATGAAAAAATTGTTCAGCTCCATTATACTAAAAAGAGCTTGTGATAATTTGTGAATCTATTCAGAAAGATCCCGCCTTTCTGGGATTGACTACATGTAGGAATGGGAATCTAAGTAGATTTTAATTGTATTAAAGCTGGACAGTAAAAAGGCTTCTAACAAGGTTAGGGCTATCTCTTTCTGAGTTATATAAAAATAGCTAAGTTAAGCTACTGAGGCATTGTTTCATTTGTGAATGTGACTTGTTTATAAGTCGTGTTGCTTCTGTCTTCTAGCCCTGGAGTCAGTCCATGCAGTTCCTACTGACAGTGTTTCTGAAGCAGACTCTCCTGAGGGTCTGTCCAGCCCAGGTAGGACACCTGTACTCCATATTACGTGATTACTGACAAAGAGCTTTCCTGACGGTTGAGGAATGAATCTAGTTATAATGCTCTGTATGTGAAAGAGATACTTGCTTTGACTCCATTTCCCAAATTTTATTTTATTGAAATGAAAAAATTCCTCCCCAGTATGAAACTGGCAGAACCCCAAATTTCAGTTCTGTGTTGGTGCCTTGAGTACCTTCCCCGTTAGGTCTCCTGTTTTTCCTTACGCAATACCGGGTTATCATTTATTAATCTCCTTCCCAAGAGGAAGGAGACATCTTTGTTGGGAATGTATCTTGGTGTGTGCAGAAGAAAACTGACATGAAGATGTACAGCACTGTTCTTTATGCAACTATCCTAGCTATGAATTCAAGTACATAGTGTCTTAATCTAATGGTAAAAATTTGTTATCACGAAATCTTTTCCATTATATGGTCTCATTTTGGATTCTCCCCAAATAAATGAAATTCTAGTAAAAATAAAATAGTTCAATGTAGTACTGTTTGCTAATATTTTTAATAATAGCTATTTAGTAGCTATTATAAGAATAAGTATGATAAAATTTCCTAATCCTTAGACTTAAAGTTAGATATAAATGAATATGATATAAATTCATATTCACAAATACAGGAAAAATTCAGAGGAACCCGAATGCCCCCAAATCTTTAATCCTTAAGTGACATTTAGGACTTTGGGATTTTGACACATCTTATATGGAGGAAAGAAGATTTCCTCTGTGATTAAAAATATTATCATTAGGGCCAGCCCGGTGGCATAGTGGTTGGCTTCGCACACTCGGCTTCAGTGGCCCACGGTTCGATGCTTCGGATCCCAGGCACAGACCTACACGTTGCTCGTCAAGCCATGCTCTGGCAGTGTCCCACATACGAAATAGAGGAAGATTGCCACAGATGTTAGCTCAGAGCCTATCTTCCTCACCAAAAAAAAAAAAAATTACCGTTAGATAACTAGTAATGATTTTTCTTAACTCCAACCCATGATACTGTCAATTATACTATTTTACTCCACAAAGGCAATTTATTAGATAATATCAAACTATATAAGTGAAATGAGAAGATTCTGAAGTATCAGTAAAAAAGGTATGACTACTATTTAAGCTTTGCTTGCTATCTCGTTATCTTTCTCTTCCTTTTTTTCCCTGTTACCTCTTCTTGTCTAATGCATTGATAATTCTGAGCTAACAAATCTGATTTCTTCTGAAATGCTTCGTGATCTCTGCTTGCCTTACGTCTGTTGTCTAAGTACCATTTCCACAGATTTTGCTTCCTTGGCAGAAGCCTCCCTTGGCCTCGCGCTCCCCAGTCACGAGCAGTGCTCTGTGCCCACACTGACGGAGGAAACCTCTCTCTCGGAGTGCCCTGGAACGCCCGAGGCAGCCGTGGCCTCTCTGACATGTAGGTGACCCGGCCTTTCCTGCCTGGTGCTTTGTTTGATGTAGGTCAAGTTGTCATCACCTGTAGATTCAGTTACTTGTTCATCCCTTGGGTAAAAATGTCTCATAAAGAAACAGTACTTTCCCCCTTTTCACTTGGAATTTTATTACAGCTTTAGAATTTGATATTCTCCCTAACTATATAGATGAATATGGCAAGGTGCAAGATAAATAAAATCAGTGGCTCTGAAGGATTTCAGCTTCTTCTCTATGTGACTTTCTGCTTTTGGCAAAACCATTTGAACTTTATTATTTTCGATGTGTAACTATATAATCATAAAAGAATAGAAGCCAGCCTGGTGGCATAGTGGTTAAGTTCATGTGCTTAGCTTCAGCAGCCCAGGGTTCGTGGGTTCAGATCCTGGGCACAGGCCCACACACTGCTCATCAAGCCATGCTGTGATGGCGTCCAACATACAAAACGAAGACTCACATGGATGTTAGCTCAGCGACAATCTTCCTAAAGCAAAAAGAAGAGAATTGGCAATGGATGTTAGCTCAGGGCCAATCTTCCTCACCAAAAAAATATATATATATATATATTTATATATATATACACGTTTTTCTTTGTTGAACTACTCTTTTGTTATCTAGGCATGGCTTATTTTCTATAATATTGTTTTTGAATGGGATTTTTACTTTTAAATTATTGAAATTATTTTGTTACCAGATGCAAAACTTTATAGTTAGGTAATACTTGAATTTTATCATAAATAGTTTCTCAGTGACTCAAAAACAGTCCTTATCACCTCAAACCAGTTATTTAAAATCACATACTGTTTATAGGAATGCAAAATTGTGTGGCCAGTTTGAAAAATAGTTTGTCAGGTTTTTTTTAATTAATTTTAAGCATTCATTTTCTATACCACCCAGCAATCCCACCCCTAGGTGTTTTCTCAAGAAAAATGAAAAGCTACTTGCACACAAAAACTTCCACGTGAATTATTGTGTAGTTTTTATTCATAATTGCCCCAAATGGGAAACAACCCAATGTCCCTAAACTGAGGAATAAACAAACTGTGATCAGTCCATCCATACATTGGAATACTACCACCTAGCCATAAAAAGGAACAAATAGCTAATACATGCAACAACATGGCTGAATCTCAAATGCATCATGTTCAATGATGGAAGCCAGACTTAAATGGCTAGATGCTGTATGATTTCATTCAGATTCGTTCGTGCAAAGGCAAAACTATAGGGATAACAGTTGCCAGGGGCTGGGCTTGGGGGAGGGGTTGATTACCAAGGGGCATGGGGGAATTTGGGGGGCGGTGGAATTGTTCTATATCTTGATTATGGTGGTGGTCACACAACTAGATTATATATCTGTCAAATCTGTATCCCCAAAATGATCAATTTTACTGAGTATACCTCGATTTAAAAAAATGAAAGGGAAAACAACTTTGTCTGGCAGCAACTATAACAGTGTCTGACACAGTAAGCATTTTTTGAATGAATGAATGAATGAATAAAAAAGTAGTTCACCAGAATGGATTTAATTTAATACAATTCTGTTTTAGCAGAGTGGTATTTGTCAGATAACTTTGCCATTTTAATTATCTCCAGGAAAATAAGCAAGGTATCCCAAAAGTCTTAGTGAAATTTTAAGCTTTAATAACTTGCAAGTAAAATGCTACAAACTTACAAAATGTCTCTTGAAAGTTTAATTATTTAAATTCCTTTTACATTTTGTGAATTTTAAATAATTTTTAATTGAATTTTATTTTAGAGGGACTGAAAAAATTAAGATAAAAAGTATTCAAGTATTAAATTAAAGCTAAGTAAATGTAAAAGAAGTTTCAATAATTACACTTTCAAGTGATGTTTTTTGTAATTTTTTAATGTTTATACTTTGGAAGTTATTAAATCTTAAAATTACACTAAGATTTTCAACTGTGTTCTTTGAAAGTGAATATTCTTCCTTTAGAACTTATGAAACTGAAATATGATAGTTGTAATATAACACTTGTGAAAATTAATCATTGTTCACTGCCTCCACCCCAATTTTTTTTATTATAGTCCTAAAATTTGGCCATCATATCAGTCTGTTAGTACATACAAAACAAATATGATTTAATATTTTTCAAAGTTTGGGGAAATCTGTACTAGTTAAATAGCAAACTGAAAGTTCTCTTGAATGATTAGAATTTTTTAAAAGAATCACAGCCTTTTCTAAGACTTTTAATAATAAGAATGCTTTTCAAGCTACTGAAAAATATATATTTAAGCAAGCCTATATGATGCTTGTAACTACCAACTCAGAAAAATAATTTGAAAAGACTTGAGACATATAACTCCTTCTCCATACTTTAAGTAATTGAGAACACTTTCTCAGAGAGGGTCCATGCTTAAAGAAAAGTTGTATATCTCTGAAATACTCATGAGAGGCAAGAGAGAAATAGGTATAATGATTAGTAATCTCCTAAATGTTACCTCAGTTAATCTAATTTCCAAAAGAGCTTAACATATATTGAGGAGCCATTTATAAAACACATTTGCGTCTAAACCAGAGCGGCCATTCATTTTTCTCAATGTACAGTTTTCAAATTATATAAACACACTCTTACTACATAAATGTATTATGCTATCATAGACACATAATATTGTACCTTGGCATCATAATGACTATTTCACATGTCATAAAATTTGCCAAAAATATATATATTTAAAAATTCACACACTCAAATTCTTTATATTTTTTCTGTTAAGTAATCTATTTTTTACTACAAGAAAAATGCCATTAAGATTCCCCATATTTATTTCTGATAATGTATAGGAAAAATATGTTAAAGGATTTGCCTCTGAGAATCAAACTGGATGGTAATAAAAATTAATTTTCATTGTATAATACTTGTTCTATTGTAATTTTGAAAATTATTTTAAGCATCTAAATCAGTGGCTTTTAGCCCTGTTGCATATTAAAATCATCTGAGGAGCCTTAAAATTCTTGGTCCCACTCTTTAGACATTCCGATTTACCAGGTCTGGGGTAGGGAATGGGAAGCATCAGTGTTTTTTGTTTTTTGTTTTTTTAAAGATTTTATTTTTTTCCTTTTTCTCCCCAAAGCCACCCGGCACATAGTTGTACATTCTTCGTTGTGGGTCCTTCTAGTTGTGGCACGTGGGACGCTGCCTCAGCGTGGTTTGATGAGCAGTGCCATGTCCGCGCCCAGGATTCGAACCAACGAAACACTGGGCCGCCTGCAGCGGAGCGCGCGAACTTAACCACTTGGCCACGGGGCCAGCCCCAGCATCAGTGTTTTTAAAAGGGGCTCAGATCATTCTCAATTGTAGTTACTGATAACTACTGAGCCAAATTTTATAAATGCGCTTGTAGACAATATGAAAATCTCATGTTTTTTTTTGTTTTTTTTGTTTTTAACTTGTATTTAGAGCTATGGAAGAATATAAAAATCATTTGAATTTAAAGATATATTCTTAAATATATAACTCGAAGTTTATGAGTTTAAATAATCTCTTTTTTCTACTATGAATAAAACCTAGAGTGACGGCATATTATTTTTCGGATTATGTGTGTCTGAGATAATCTGATTATATGTTAACATGATTAATCACCATTAAAAAAGTATTTACTATTAGTTTTGAACCAGAATTTTTAGAAGTCCAGCTAATTATTATTTCAAAAATTCCTTCCTTGCCAGGATTGCCTAGGACGAATGGGGCAAATTAATATTTAATATTGTATCTTCATTTCTTTGTAGCTGGCATAAGCTCTGATTATAGCCTCGAAGAGATAGATGAAAAGGAAGAACTGAGGGAAGTGCCTAAAGATGAGGCTGAAAATATTTCTCTGAAGTCACAAGATATTCCGTGCGGGTCTACTGATAGAACAAATACACTGAAAAATGATGCCGACGCAGCCCTGGGCAATGGCACTGGCGGGTCCTCACCAAACTCCGCAGAAGAAAAACAAGAAGCTGGAAACGCAGATGGACAGTAAGTCGTCTGGGTGCCAGAAGGGTTGGGAGCACTTTGTTTAATTAATACTAGTCTTCTGAAATAGAGATCTGATATTTTAAACATAAATATGGTGGTCCCTTTAGTTTAGACTCTATCCCTTTTGCCATCATTATAAAAATATTTATTTATAAAGTATCTATTTGCATGTAATTGTTTCTAAATAAAATCAAATTCAACAGTTCTGGTATCCCTGTGTCAGATTAACCATAAAGTGTACCTGATTTTTATGACTCAAATATAAACATTTTTATTTGTATTCTATCTGTTTTGCCTACTAACTATTTGACCTAAATGAAACATTTACTTTTTAACTTTCGCCAAATGCTCCCCAAGGATTTTCACCGACTGATATGTAAGACAATTCTGCATATTAGAATTTAACGTTAAATTACTAATATTATTTTCACAGTCAACTTTATGATGCAGAGAATGCACTTTCCATTTGATCCTAGGAATTGAAAGATAGAGTACGGTACACTTACATTATGTTAGACATGCCACACCGTGAATAAAGATGAATCAACTAGGCAAAATAAACCATCTTCATCAAAGTTTTACTATAATTTGCATGAGATTGTCTTCAAACTAAACTCTTCTATCACCAAAAAAAACCAGTGAGGTCAAACCACATCCTGACTTGCTACAAGTTGACTTTGCCAGATGCAGGACTAAAATGTTTCATTTACTTTCCTTTTTCTTTAAAAGACAAATAATTGATAATAACAAAAAGACACTGTTTTTGGGAAAGTGTCTATTTTACCAAGTTTCTTGCATCTTTCTCTGTAATAAGACCGCCATATGAAAGCTAATGTTTCATAGCAGCATTTCCTCTCTGTTGTATTTTTTCTTTTTCTTTGCTATTACATTTCCAGTATTTGGCAGAAAAAAAGATTATTTCAGTCTATTTGTCTTTAGAAATTACTGCCTGTTTTCTCATTGTGTATTTGTGTATATGTTTGGATAGTATCAATATATTACATACAATATCGTATTTTGCAGGGGACCACACGTTATGGTATATAATGCAAGCAATGAAGAGAAGGTAGTTGACAGTGTAAGAAACTTGAAGTCATTGGGCCCAAACCAAGAGAATGGTGAGTTCTATAAACACAAATAGCCGACACTTTCACAGCACTTACTATGTGCCAAGGACCATTCTAAACACTTTAGTCATGTGTTGCTTAACGATGGGGATATGTTCCAAGAAATATGTCATTAGATGATTTCAGTGTTGTGCGAACATAGACTGTACTTACACAAAGCTAGATGGTATAGCTTACTAGACACCTGGGCTGTATGGCACTAATCTTATGGGACTACTGTCATATATGTAGTCCATTGCTGTGAACCATCGTTATGCAGTGTGTGACTCTCTATATCTAACCCATTTCATCTTGTATATTAACTCATTTATGGGTATTATTATTTTTAGTACCATCTTACAGATGATTGAGCCCCAAAGATATTATGTAACTCACTTGAGGTACCACAATTAGTAAGTGGTGGACCTCGGATTTGAACTCAGGCAATATACTCCAAAGTGTGCTTTTAACTACCGTGTGTACTACTTTTGTTATTGTTAAATCTTAGAAGTTACCTGTCTTAGATCTTGGGTCTTAAACTTGTACACTCGGTGAGTCTACTTGTGATATATTTCTTTTTTTTCCTTCTACTGACTCCCTAGTCCAAACCTGTTGTACTTCATACCCAAGTTGCTATATCTTGGGTGAAACTTATCTGCCTGATTTTTAAGGCTCAAATCACCTAATTGTGTAATGTTATTACCCAGTATTTCCCACTCCCCACCCCCTAAATCAACAGATTCTTCTCCTTCTCATCCTGTATTTCACTCAGTTCTGTCATTAGACCTATGCTCCTTTTTGTCTTTGCATGGAAAATAATTTTCCACCTATCTTCACCCGTTCAACTACCATCCAAATCCTGCCACTTCACTTATTTTGTTACTTGATTACTAGAAGCCTTGTAGTTCTCTGGGCTTGACTCCTCGACTAGACTGAACAGTCTTGGATCAGAGAAATTCTATCTGACAGTTTGTTTGAACTCCTCAAAGCACCTAGCAGAATACCGAGATACTGTTAAAATATATACTTAAGATTGAATTTCAGAAAAATGGATACTAAAAGATACAAGGAATGCACAGTGGTATTTTAAGGGGATATGAAGGAAGTGGCTTATGAATTCTCATGGTCTATTATGTTAATATACAAATATTATGTTAATTTATGTATGTTAATATACAAAACTAGGTTAATAGTCTTAGAAAACAGGAATGTATGTATTCATATTCAGATAAAACATGGATTATCTCAGTGTCACAAACAAATAGAGAAGTGGATATACAGGTATATCTCATTTTATATATATAGTATGTGTTGGTTAATTTGAATATGTATGTGTCTGATTCATTTTTCCCATGGTCAATGCTGTCTTGAGATACAACACTGAGAAGGCCTAAAAGTATATAATTTCCCATTCTTTTTCCTCTTGATTCAGTTTTTCACAACATATACTATGAAGGCAATAGCATTTCTATTGAGAAATAATGAATTAAAAGCTGCTTCCTTCTTCTTAAAAGCATAGTCAAATTGAATCATTTTTGCTAAGATTTGGCATCAAGTTAATGCTAGGGTCACAAGTATATTTCTGTAATAATATTTATTTTGATTTGCACTTGATTTGCAATGACCTTTGTCAACTCTAGGTGATCTTTAAAATAAATAGTTTCTGTTATCCTTAAAGTAGTCTTATTCTGTTTTCCTCTTCCTTTTTTACCTACCCTGTGTACCTACCTAAATCATCCTTTCGTCAGGTTGTAGGTGTTGGTGTCATAATAGGGAAAGGACAGGATAGTACAAAATATACCTTCTCCCTCTACTGGCCATTCTTGGAAAATGGCCTAACCATTCATTAACATTTGGTTAACATCATTATCAGGTATGTATGAGGATGGATTAGCTATGAATTCACTAGTGATTCTAGCTTTCCAGGCCTGACAATCGTTGGGAATAATCATGAAATTTTGTTGAGACATTCAGAGTTAGACATTGATAAAGTAGGTGTAATCCACCGAAAATATGAAAAATAGAAAACTGGAGCTCTAAAACCAATAAATTAGGGTTTGTTACAGGGGATTCAGTTTAAAATATATTTTTACATTGATTTACTTCCTTTTGAAAAACATTTCTATTGTATAGCTGGGGTATACCTATATTCAGTGAAATAAGAAATAAACAAGAGAGAAGGAAATGCATTTAGGCTATTTCCTGGTGCCAAGGACCATTTCTTATATTCTTTTGTACTCATAGCAGTGTTAAGAGCACCACTTTTCATATAGATATTAAAAATACTTATAAACCAAGTAAATAAGCACACAGGCAGAAATGTACTTCTTCCATGGTTCCTAATCATGTGTCCTTAATTTTATAAGTTATAAAAGTTGGTAATTATTAGTCATTGAGTGAAGTCACTCATACAGACAATACATATCCTGATAATCAGTTGCATTCTATTTGGGAAGAATAAAAATGAATTCTGTTTTAAATTATATGTTTAATATAGGGAGCTTGCAGCATAATATAAAGTATAACTATTATGACCAAATGGTTGTACAATTAGGCAGGGTTTAAAAATATGAAGATATTTTCAAAAATTATTTGTATACAAATTTACCTGGCAACATGACTTTTTTTTTTTGCATGCATATTTTTCTTTTTTCTTTTTTAACAGAGGAACTATTTTAAGTAGCTCATGACATTTTAGGCAGTGAATTTGATCTTTATCTTATAGGTGAAAGTGAGTGATGATAAAACTAGAGAGAAATACTTGACTTTCTTTCCCAATTTGACTCCCAAGGCCCGCATTTCGCTCATGCTGTGCAAATTACACAGCTGAAAGGGGAGGCCGCTAAGGATTTTGAAGATGAGGGCTAGTTGGTCATTTAGGAGAAATGGTTCTTCAGGGCAATTGACTAGAGGAGCACATTATAGACATCACTTGGCCCAGTACCAGACACATGGTGCACACTCAGTAAACCTGTGTTTCCTTCCAGAAGCCTCATTCCAATTCTTTGTTATCATGTTGTTGGCTGGCAACTGTTGCTTTGTTAACCTGGACACTGGCAGACGGTCTTCATTTTCAGGAGGTCTGAATTAGGATGAAGAGGAAAAGTAGTGCAGGGGACAGGCGGGTCATTTTCTCTACTTGGCCTCTGACAGGAGAAGAATAAGGATATCTTTTCCCACAGAGAAAAATCAAAACCCACATGATTGTTTTTATGTAATTGAAATCACCCATATTATGACTAAAAACAAAGTCCTCTAAAGCTCTTTAGCAGGCATACCTAATTAACAAGACAATCATCTGAGATTCTTAAAGATAATGTTTCTGTTATCTCCCTTTATTCAAACTGATAACATTTGCTGGGGTTGTTTCCGTTTTAATGTTAGGTATGAAATATAAATACAAGGGGCTATAGAAAAGACAGAGGGAGAATCAAAATGGAAAAAAACCCAGAAGAATACAAAATACATTTTCTGAATTTGTCAATTTCTTTCATCAGTCTTAACAATGACCGAAATACTAAATCTTATAAGAAACATAGCTATCTTCTATGAAGTGCTTATTCTGGGTAATATCCTATCCTAAAAGCATGTTATGTAAGTGATATAAAAAATATAATACATATTTTCCCCTTTTTACATCCGAGCAAACTGAGGTTCAAAGGGGTTAAGGTACCTTTTGTTGCCACAGAGACTAATTAGTCAGGTGGGTTCCAGACCGAGGTCTCTATGATACCAAAGCCCATGTCGTTTTCTCTAAATGCCAATACCTGCTTTTGTGTAATTAATGAGCTGAAAATTGGCCGTAGAATTCAAACTAACTGTGTCAGTTTCAGGGAGACAGGCATTGAAAACTTGAGATTTTTCTACTTTTTCATATATTTGATGACATTTTTTTCTCTCAGTAGATGAAAATGAAATAGTTGTCATTCCAATGAACACAGAAGATAATATGAAAAATGGAGTGTGGAGAAAAGAAATCAATGCAGGAGGTGTTGCCAAAAATAACAATGTGGACATGGAAGTTGACAGACTATCAAACTATGAGGCACATAAAACTGATGGTGCTAGAAGTTACAAGGAAAATCATCCAGCTGCTTCATTAGTACCAGATCAAAAACTGAATCAACCCAGTGCAGAAAAGACAAAAATGCAAGATGCAGCAATTCAGACAACGCCTTCCTGTACCAGTTTTGATGGGAATCACCAAGATCATAATTTGTCTGACTTCAAAGTTGATGAAAGCGTGCAAACTTCAAGTAACAACAAATCAACTCAACACTCACCTTTAAGTCCACAAGATTCTATAGATCTCTCAAGAGAATTCAGGAGTCAGGGCCCTCTAACTCTACATTCAGAAGATCAACTCACCATCAAAGATCCAATTTGTGCACAAAGTAATGATGGTCTTTTGTCTCCTGTCGATGGGATTGATAAAAATTCAACTGCATCTTATATAAAGAATTATCCACATTACAGACAAGACTACAATCCCAAGCCAAAACCTTCAAATGAAATTACAAGAGAGTACATACCCAAAATTGGGATGACTACTTATAAAATAGTGCCTCCCAAATCCCTGGAAATATTGAAAGATTGGGAATCAGAAACCATAGGGTATAAGGATGATCAGGACAGACATACTTTAGGAAAAAAGCACCCTCATGAGAATGTGAGAGAAACGGCAATGCAAACAGAAGATCTTATTTCTGAAAGCTCAAAGGAGCCACAGGCAGCCCTTAGACAGAAGCCTGCCCCGAGAACAGAGCATCAGGTGCACAGTATGGAGAGCTCACCCCACAGCACCACGGCGAACCCTCTGAAACTTACTCCCAGAATGACAAGAGACACTGGCACAGCTCCTTTTGCACCGAATTTGGAAGATATAAACAACATTTTGGAGTCAAAACTTAAATCTCGGGTTTCAAATCCCCAGACCAAACCAAGTTCTTTTTTCTTGCAGATGCAAAAAAGAGTTTCCGGTCACTATGTGACATCTGCAGCTGCCAAGAGTATCCATGCTGCCCCTAATCCTACTCCAAAGGAACAAATAAAGAAAGAGGTGGAAAGAGATATGATACCTCCTCCAGAGCAAACTCTTTCTCCCTTAAGTAAAACAGCTCACTCTCCACAGCCCCACACTAAAAACACTGATGATGACATCCTCAGTAAGAAGCCCCCTGAAACCTCTCCTCCTCCCGTAGCTCCGAAACCTACTCCTCTTCCCACGAGTCAATTAGCTGCACTAAATCTGAAGACTTTGAAAACTTTTGGTGCCCCACGACCTTACTCCAGCTCTGCTCCTTCACCGTTTGCCCTCGCTGTAGTGAAACGGTCACAGTCTTTCAGCAAATCACGCACAGAGTCGTGCAGTGAGGGTGCATTGGACCAACCTCCAGCTGACACAGAGGAAGGGAAGACTCCTTCTGTAGATAAATTTGTGGACATCCCACAACTAGGTGTGAGTGATAAGGTAAATGTTACCTTTTTAAAAATAAGGGATTCTTGGAGACCAGCCTGGTGGCATAGTGGTTAAGTTCCAGTGCTCAGCTTTGCTGGCCCAGGGTTCATAGGTTCCAATCCCAGGCATGGACCTAGTGTGGCTCATCAAGCCCTGCTGTGGCAGCATCCCACATCAAATAGAAGAAGATTGGCACAGATGTTAGCTCAGGGCCTATCCTCCTCACAAAAAAATTAATAAGGGCATCATATACAACATGGTTTAAACGGGGGTGAACAAGCTTGTTGGTATGTCTGTTACTTATTTCTGAATTCATATTAATCTAATATTGAGCTGCTGTAAGAAAAAAGAGTGGTAATACATAGAATCCGATTATTCACTCTCAGAATTATTGTAATTCACATAACTTGATCAGGTATTACTATAAGGTCATCATTATATAATTGTATCCTTAGCAAATATTTTAACTTTTCTTTGCTCGTACATTTGTATAATGTACTAGTTTGTAGTTCTGACTCTATATTTTCCTGTGTTTTGCTATCTCAATTTGTTTATAACTTTTCTGGATGTTCTAGTTTACTTGATTTTCTTCTCCAGTTCTACATAATAGCAAGATTAATAGTTTCAACTACATAGAAACATAAGCAATGTCAAAGACTAGATAAAATAACCAAACATATCTCAGCTACGCGTTTTCTATCCTATACATTCAACTTCAGCTTGCCAAACATTTTTACATGTAAATTTAAATTGAAACCAGAGTTTAAATATGTAATTTTTGTAATTTCCCACTTTGTTAATTCAATGTCAACTTTTCCAGTTATATGTATGTTGGCCAAAATATCATTTAACCACTATGTAGCCGTAATAATTTACAAAAAGAGGGATTTGTTGACTTAGTGTTCAGTTGACTGAATGTTCTAATTTCCTAGGTTGAGATAGTCTGGTCAAAGGAGAAGATGAAATTCACAGTATGAATTATGATAATCCACATGCAACTTTTAAAAAATGCTTTGTGTACTTTTACTCTGATAGTGTTTAAAGAATATGTTCATATTTGTGTGACAGATCCAGAAGTATTTTATATTACTTTTTCAAACATTCTAGAGTAACAGAACATTAACCATATTGCCAAGTAAAGATTTTTCCATAATTTTAAAGCAATATTTATCTTGTAGAATATTTCTTCATATATTTCACATTTATGTTTATTACTTTGTTATAATGTCAGGAAGAGATGTATGGTAGAGAGATTAATTCTCTACTTGGGAACAAAGCCTGTGTTTTTTCTTGGAATGGAATACCATTCCTAAACAACGGAAGCTTGGTTTAGAAAATACAGTTTTTGAGCCATTGCCTGAGCTCTCTTTAGCTCATCTTTTGTAAGGATATTTGGCACTTTGAAAAAGACATTTTTAAGATTATTTGATAACAGTTGCCAGTTAAATCAGTTACTAAATATTCTTTGCTAAGAAGTTTAATTAATTTTTTGATTCTTCAATTTGGAAATTCCTCATATTTTAGAAAATATGGCCATCACTTGGTCCCTGTGACTTCCAGAAATAAGCTATTATGTGTAGCAAAATAAGCTGTTATGTGTAGCATAGTAATTAGTATTCCTTGATTAGAAGATATGCTAAATTCAACCAATATGAAATTGCCAATATTTGTCCATTTTTTTCCTTCAAAAATAATAATTTCACAACCTAATATGTTGGAACTATGAAAAGGGGTTATTTTTTAGTCTGTGGAATATTTCTATTATTAATTTGGCTCTTCTAGGCAACTCCATTAGAGAAATTAGCATTATTTGACTCAAGGACACTAAAATTACCCGTGTGTTCATGAAACAAAGAGAGGTACCACTTTTCTTCCTTAGCCCCCTGAGTTCAAGAGAAGGGAAGTTAATGTGCTCATCTTCCAACTGAGTCCTGGCAGCAGACATAATGCAGTGAGTGAGGAAACAGAGCTGTGCCTCGAACAGCAGTGTGGCCAACGGTGATTCTTTAAGAACTGATAATGAAAATTTTTGAAAACTGGCCCATTCTTCACTTGGTATTCATATAAATATTTTGCATTATTTTTATAGGAAAATAACTCTGCACATAATGAACAGAATTCCCAAATACCATCTCTGACTGACTGCCCATCATTCACCCTTAAGAGACAAAGTTCTTTACCATTCCAAAGCTCTGACCCAGAACAGGTCCGGCAGAGTTTGCTGACGGCAATCCGTTCTGGAGAGGCTGCTGCCAAATTGAAAAGGGTAAGTTTTCTTTATCAGATGGGTGACAGTAGGTTTATTTTCAACATTGTCAAACTAATACTTAGGGGAAATTGTTTTCTGGCATTTAAATCTGAATAGGGAAGATGCCAGAAGTTATTTTTTTATGTCAGGGTCATTTTAGAAGTATCAGCTGAGAGAGTCCAGAGTCTTACATGGAGTTAAAAATGTGTCAGGTCTATTTTCCGCAACACGGGCAGGTGCAGAACATGAGTTTTGCTCATTATTATGTAACTATATAGAGAGAGTGCCCTGGTCTCTTACTTTTAAGAAATTATGTTAGCACAGCAAGAAGGGTTCTTTTGGAAAGAAAATCCCTCCCTATTTCAGAAAAACTGCCCTAGCAATAGGAGCCTGCAAGTTTTCAGTCATCACTCCTACAGCAATCAAAGTTACTACCCTATGTGGGATTGTGGGTGGGGGGAAGTTTTACAGGTTAAACCAAAAAATGTAGGGGAAATCTAGAGAATTTAGATGAGACCTAATGCAGAAATTCAAGTCTTAATCCTCCCCTGCCAGAGCTGCCTGGCTCCTCCTTAACTGAGGGGAAGCAGAACTTCAGGAGACCAGGTATGCTGCTTCTGGGGCAAACACCCACCAATTCTTTCAGGGAACTCTGCAGCTGAGTTTCCTCCCTCTGTCACCGGCATCCACTGAGAGAGGAGGTGGGGAAGCCTGAAGCCTGGCGTCATCACTTGGACTTCCCAGGGCCTGTAGTCTCCCTAAATGTCTCTCTTGTTCTCTCCTCAGTTGTCTTGGTTGCCAGTTCCTCAACACCCAAGACAAGAAAAGTGCTCATTATTCCACTGACTCCCTAGGCATTTCATTTTGTGAATTCCTTCCCTCATCATTTTAGAAGCTATATTTAGAGAAGAGTAAGAGACTTGTTGAGTAAAACACTGAGCTCAACAGAAATGAAATCCACGAAGGAACAGGAATGCTGCAAAGGCAGAAAGAAAGGGGAAGGCCCCCGGACGCATCTACCTCAGCCAGGCTCGCCCACACCAGCCAGTTTCTGCAGCGTGTTTCCATGCAGCCATGAGTGACAGCCGTCCTCACGGAGGGCTTGGCGCTCCCATCTGGGCAAACATGGAGACAAGGCAAAATATTGCGTGCTGTCTGGAGTGGAGGAAACACGAAGGAATAATTCAGGGGATTAGGTTTGAATTCTGTAGATTATTTGTAGAGTCTGAATTTATGTGCCAGGCAGCAAAAAAATTTGGTATAGCTTTAAATATTAAAATTGGTACCTCACAGGTCACAATATTTATATTTTTGTGGGCAAATATGCCCCTGTTAATCACACATTCTCATTTATAAAAATTTTTCTATTTCTCATCTTGTAAATTAAGGACAAATTTGAAATCAATCATTTCCGATCTAAAGCTTTTTCTCAAGTCTATAAATTTGACAAGCATTTTTTTAAGCACATAAGGACCAAGCATTGTACCAGATACTAGGGCTACAAAAATGCGTAAAATAAGCCTCAGCCTTCTGGGTGTTTGCAGCCTGGGACTGAGAAACAGTGGTCCATCAGGCCTGCACAAGAACCGAGTACCTACACAGAAACTAATAGCAGTGTCTTTGTACTGTCAGTGGCTGGATTAATCATTTCAATGAATTAAGTGCAGAAAACAGTGCATTAAATTGGAATTGCCTTTTAGGCCAACAGAATTGTACAGGCAAGCAGCTGTATGCTTGGTGTGTTATGGGCCCTGATTTGGCAGTCTCTTCACATATAAAACTCATTGCTTCCAGAATGAGCCTGGATGTGGATCAACACAGAAAAACAGGCCCTAACTGATGATCCTATAATTGTATCCTGTTTATAACTCATTACTTTAGGTTCTATTGAGTCTAAATTTTCTCTCTTTCAGTAGGAAGTTATTGATAGTTCTGAGTCTATAAGTCTATACAGGGCCAGCTCCTAAATTTTATTTAATGAAAATTTGTTACATTTCCATTTTTTTCCCACTAAAAATGGACACAGGGTCTAGTCTAGTAAAGTTCTCAATATCCCCACTCCATGATCAGCATTTTCACTTCTAGTTACGTATCCTAAAAAGGTGTGTGTTTGTGTACCAGAACTCACATATTAAAAGAATATCCTAGAATATTGTTTGTAATAGCTCCAAATAAATATACCCTTAATATTCAAAAATAGTAGAATTAATAGTATATTCAAAGAATAAACAATCATTTAGCAATAAATTGGACAAAATACAGCTAAATGCAACAATGTAGATAGAGACATATAAAAATATAGGTGTAAAGTTTGACAGCATGCAGAACTAAATTATATTCTTTAGTGTGCATGCATAGGTAGCAATTATTTTTAAAAATGATGAAATAATTATAAAAATCTTGATAGTGGTTACTTCCAGAGGGGAAGAAAAGGGGTTGTTAGGGGCTTATTGGAGCAGGACAGGCATACAATTTAACAGGGAACCAAAAAAAACTAGGTAATCAAGATAAATCTTAAGGCAGTATTTTTTAAATGTCCAAATTAATGTAAAAATCCATGATGAAGAAAATGTCAAAATTTTAACTAAAGACAAGATCCGTGGGGAGCTGGAGGTACTCTGTCTCTGGACCTGGGTGGTGGGTTATATACATGTTTGTGTTTCCTTTCATTCGGCTGTTTATTTAAGTTCAGTGCATTTTTCTGTACGTGTATTTCAAAATATTGGAAAAAAGTGGTTAAAGATGGACACAAGAAGACTCTCATTTCTTGTGATCTTTGCTTAAGTCCCAAATTTCTGTCCTGTACTGAACATTTCTCCTGGTTTGTTTTAAATTCTAACATTTCTTTTATAGAACAGCAGTTACAGTGCCAAATAAAATCTCCAGTGATTTTGACAGTTGGTTTAGATTGTTCATCAGAAAGTTGGCTCTGTGTTTGCCTACATTTTGGCACCCAAATGTTCAATTTAACTCCAGGTACCAACCTGCCTTATGGCTCTGGTTCATACCCGAGCGATTAACCTTCATTATAATAGTTGGTTCACATTAGAACAATTATCTAGTTGATTGCTCTAGTGTAAATGTAGTCAGGAGCATGCTATGTTTTTTCACATTTCTTAAGGTTTTTTCCATACCTTACCCCTGCTTGACCCCCATGTGGTCACAGAAATTTGTCTTGTCTTCACAGAAGCACTAATAAATCTACCTCAGTATTTTATGAAACGTGTTTGATGTCAAGATTTATATGTGAGTCAGCAAATTGTTTTTCAGAGAATAAGGCAGATTAAGTAATCCTTTATTGTCGACTAGACAAGAAAGTTCTTGTCGGTGCTTGAGTTACTAAAGATTATTACACGATTACAAGTCGAATATAGGTTTGTAAAAATAAAGTCTGCGAATACACTAATGAATGATAATTTAGTACTTGATAATAAGTGTTTCCTCAGAATGTAAAACTTATCTTTGGCTAGATAGAAATCTGGAAGGAAGAAAAAAACTGAATAAGTCACCCAGAATCTTGCTGGTTTGTTTTGTTTTTTAAATTGGTCTGCCTTTTATTCATATTTCCTTGGTTTGAATTTGAATTATCTAAGGGTTTCAGGTTGGCAGTTCTTTCCATATATTTTTAAAGCAAAAATAAATGATAGTTTCATAGTTAACACTCCTTGATGGAAATCAGAAAGCTGTGTGAATATTCCTGAAGATTCTTTCAACTTAAAGGGTGGACAGTCAACTAGTAGATGCTCCTATCAGTAAATCCTGAAACGCTGTTTTTAAGAAAGATCTTTATTATAAGTATTGTATGTTTATTCAAAAAATTCTAGCAATACTTTCTTATTTTATAAATGTTTGTAAAAAATAACCATATTCCATTCAAGAAGTATTCATTGATCTACAGTGTGCCAGGCTCTAAAATAAACATGAGAATAAAGTGGCATTAAAATAGACAAGTTCTCTGACCTCACAGAATTTATATGAGTCTTCGAACGATGCCTTCTCATGTTTGAAAGTTTAGTAAACAAATTTTTAAATATCAAACAAAATACCACTTTCCCCCCAAATTAACTACTCTTGATAAATTATAGTGTAACCTTCCAGACCACTTTTGTAGTATGTAAACTACATACTACTATTTTACGAAGATAGAATCCTCTGTGAATCATTCATAAACATCTCTCTCTCTGAAGCTTTCCATCTTATTATATATATATCCGTGCTATTTTTTTAAGACTACGTAACATTCGACTATATGAATGAACTGTAGCTTATTTGCTCCTTATTGGTGGACATTTAACTAGAGTCTAGTTTTTCATTCTACGAATGATGCTGCAATGAACATCTTTTACTTGTAGAAATTTAGAGCCATCGGTATGTTTTTTAAAATGCTTAAAACAACTTTTCTCTCTTTCACTTTACAAAGAATTAGGAGAACTGCAATTTGGGCAAGGATTACAAAAATAACTCCTACATACAGAGACTTCTCAGACCAGATTACACAGTGAAAAGTTCTTACCTGTCTATTGTTTGTTGGCTTTACTTGGAAAGAATTCCACCTGAATGCTAAACAGGATGCACATGAGTTTTCCTTCCCCTGGAATTCTTAGGAATGTTAGGAATTTATTTCAGGTGGATGGTATCAACCATTCTACTCCATCCTAGATTGATAAGACAGTCAAGAAAATTGCTTAGTTTAGATGACCAATCTTCATTTAGTAAAAGGCAAGAAATGAAGCACAAGAAAACCAAATCCAAACTAAATTTGCGAATCTTGTTTTCTGTTTTGCTAACTTCCTCTGTTGCTAGGCAGAATCTGTGGCCTTTCTTACTTCACTTCCCTACTTATGAGAAGATGATTGTTTTTAATTATGAATCTAAACTAGTCAGATTATAATCTGGAGATAAACCATTTTTCTTAATATATTGTCCTTATATGTTATGTATAATATTTCTAAATATTATACCTATTTCCTGTTCAGAATCCAGGTGATTTTTCTTTATATTCTTCTAAATAATATTGGAATTTCAAGCTATTTAGAAAATTTTTATATTAGTGTATTTCTTTCACTTACAGTTTGCAAAGAGGAGACTTTGCCATAGAATTTTGGAACTTAGGAGTTTATTTACTAAAGAAAACAAAAACAAACAATTCCTTATACTATCAGTACAAAAATTGTAAAATTCATTGCTATGTGGAATTCATTTTATTTTTCTACATTCTCCAAGGCATTCTGGGAAGCCAGAATTAGTGTAGCTAAAAATGCCGTTAACAGCTTGCCTGCAGTCTGTTTGTGTTCTTGTCCTTTGAGTTGATTTGGTCATTTTGTAAAGACTATGATGTGTTAATGGATTACTTAACTTGTTTGTTGTGGAAATAACAACTCGCTCGTTTTTTAATTTCATGGTAGAATGAACATTTATTCTCGATTATTTGTAATTTATTGAATAAAAAATACTAAATGTTAGCATTTACAATTAAACAGAAGTTAAAATGTGGTAACTGTTGAAAATTGAAAATTAGATAGCTGTCCTGTTTTAAATTGATGGGTGCAAAGTATGTTTCTTTCTCTCAGGTGACTGTTCCATCAAATACAATATCTGTGAACGGGAGGTCAGGACTCAGCCGTTCCATGTCCTCTGATGCCCAGGACGCCCATTAAATGTTGCCCTGCCCTTCTCCACCTCCACTTCACAGAACAGCTTCATACTGATGGAGAATGTCGGCAAATGTATATTCAGATGTACACTAATATATTATCTATTAAAGTGTAAGAATTTGTGCTGTGGCTTTTAATGCCAAAAGAAAGAATTACAAGAGTTTATAATTTATAATAATATTTTTGGCCTTTTTTGCCTTAAGAGCTGAGTATGCTGCTTTAGATCTTTAAGACAAGGTGTTAATGACTTTCATTTTTTTCAAATGAGAAATAGTCACCTTTTGTTGATTCCACTTACTTATTGACACATTCTCTACAATGGTGACTTAGACAAAAGGATAAATTAAGATTCATAGACGTATATTTGTATGTCATATAAATAACTAGGCAAACATAGATTGACGTGGGCTGCGTCAATGTCGCAGTTTAATTGGAAACGTTTATAAGTTATATTAAAGCCTGTTTTGTGCTGAAAGTAGGATCTAGAAAACTAATGATATCAAATAAGTATATTCAGTTCCACAGTTAATTTCAGTGATGAATCACTTAGCGTGCAAGTCTTATCTTGCACATTCTTTATGTAATCACAAGATCAGTGTCAAATTTATAGGACGCTCATAATATTTTAATATTTTATCAACGTGGAACACTTGGTTTTTTAATCTTTAGAACTTAAGTTGCACAAAGAGAATTTTAAATATTTTCTGTATATAATTATGACATTATTGTCACACAGATATTACACATTTTATGTGCCAGAAGCCTTAAAAATCTTCCTGTGAAAATGTTGATATATTGTGACAACTGTTTCACATTCAATATGTAGAGAGGAATAGGGGTTAGTTTATGTCCATATTGGAAAACTTTAAAGACTACTTGGAGGTTCCAGAAATCCTGGTTTTACTTAAAATAAAATGATAAAGTTATTATGTAGTTCGGATGCTAATATTCTAAATAATAATATATATTTACATTAAAGCTAAAACTGTTCAGCAAAACGATGCCTAATTTGTTGTTCTGGGGTCTAGAGCTTGTTGATGTTCTATTCCTACTTTAAGAATTTAATTGCTCACTTATTCTAAAAGCTTTGTCAAACAAGCTGATGTTAAGCTGGTTTTCATTAAAGCTACTGGGATATCTGTCTCTTTGGAAAATGTGTTGATTCTTTTGCCCTGTTTAATAAAAGCAAGTTATATATTTGGGATGCTTTTTTTTTAAATGCAGTTCATGTCAACCAGCATATTTGTGTACTTGACCTGACGACCACAGCTCTATCAGCCAGTAAACAAACAAGTAATAGGAAGGCCTACCATTTACCAGAGCTCCCCAGTATACATTTCAGCTGAGGCATTCCAACTCCAAAATGCATGAGCAAAGCATGTAAAATGCTTGGTTTAGTTCCTGACAGAGGGCAAGTGCACATTAAGTGTTAACTGTTGATGCTATTTCTTTGAATCAGACTTGGAGAGACCTTTATATATAGAAACTTCAGTTATGTCGTTATAAACTAGTAGAAAAGGACTGGCTTTTTGAAAAATGGTGTTTATATGATTGATTTTCCTCTTGGTAAAAAAAAACAAAAAAACTGGATCCCTACCTCAAACCATAAATATATCTGGATTGGATTAAAGATGCCTTTTGAAAGTAATATTTTAAAACTTAGATAAATATATTCAACATGCTTTCAGACCTCAATGTGGAAAAAGTTATTTAAGTAAGACACAAAGGTGCTTAAGGCACAAAGTCATAAGAAATAGATATGATAAATTTATATTAAAATTTAAAACTTATGTACATTAAGTACTATAAAAGTGGAGAAATAAGCACAAGTAAGAAGATGTTTTTAATATATATAAGGGTTGATTTATAAAAATGTAAATATTCCTATAACTCATGAAAAATTCCTATAACAGTAGAAATAAGCACACACTGAAAAAACAAAGATTTCTTACAGGAGGAAATCTGAACGGCCACAAACATATGGAAAAAATACTCTTCACTAATAATCAAGGAAATACAATGTAAAAACACAAGGAAGTACCATATCACACCCTCAAATTAGCAAAAATGTGTCAAAATAGTAAGAGTTGTCAAGGACAGTGAAGCAATGGGAGTGTTTCTGCTGTTGGTGGGAAAATACATTGGCATCTAATTTGTAATATCTAGTAAAATTAAAAATCTCTTACCATGTTACCTTAAAGAAGTACTTATGAATGTGCATGAAGAGACATATACAAAGTGTTCATGGCAGCCTTGTGTATAAGAGCAGAAAGGAGCCCTCACCAGCACTCAACATTGGTAGTTATTAACCTGACAGACTTCTGTACAACTGTCAAAATGAACAAACCAGAGTTATGCATGAAAACATGGATACATCTCAAAAATAATGAGCAAGAAAAGCAAATTGTGGAAAAATGTGTGTTTTATGATAGTAGTTATGAATAGTACAAAATATGCAAAATGATACTATTAAGCATACTGTTATGGCTGTGTATATAGAAAGTAAAATACACAGGTTTGGTGGTGGGAATGAAGAAATGAGCATTGGACTGGGGAGATTTACAGGATGCATCAATTGTGTTTGTAGTATTTTATTTCATGCCACTTGAAAACAAAGTAGTTTTATTCTAGATTTTAGCATACTTGAAATAGTTTATAATTAAAATATTTTTTAAAAATCACATAGGACTCAGGGGAATATGTACATGAGCCATTAATACACACACATTCTAAAAATATTGCCTTCTCCACAAAATTTCAGGAGAAAAACGTGTGCTACCCTCTCTAGTCAATTGGGAAAGAGATTTGTGACAGGTAGTTTTCACCAGTTGTATCTCAAGTAATAGCAAAATTAAGATACAGGAATGGTCTAGAAACAAAGTTTGATTTTCATATTTAATTTTTGGCATCTAGGCATTTTGCTTTTCCTTTTTCCCCCATCAGGTTATTTCTTCATAATACATATTTTAAAATTCTCCAGATTCTATATAAATTGTAGGGTACAAAATGAAATACTCTCTTTTCTGTCTCCAGCATCTCAGTCCCCTCTCCAGAGATAACCACTGTGAGTGGTTCGATATGAATCCCTGTATAGGTGTACTATTTACATCCAATATATATCTATAGGTTTGCTTTGGGCTTTGGTGTTTTGTGAGGTTTTGTCGTTGTTACTGGGTTTTTTTTAACATTAAAAAAAATCACACTCTAATACCCTTTAGCAACTTGCCTTTTACACCAGTGGTGTTCTGGAAGAGCTCTTCTTTGCGCATAGACAGATCCACTCTATCATATTTCAGTTTCCCATTCTTCTGTTGTTTGTTTCTTGCAGTGGTACATAGTTCAGGCTAGAGCCAATATACTTGGGTTCAATCACAAGTCTGCCACTTACAAGTCATGGGATCTTGGGCATATCACTTATTTTCTAGATACCTCCTTTTTATCTCTGAAAAATTGAATTATTAATATACCTACCTCATGGGAATGGTTGTAAGGATTAAATGAATTTTTTAAGTGTCTAGCATATAATTAGTTTTAAAAAGCTACCTATTTTTAATACTACTATTAGTGAACAGGTATTATTTATTTAATATACTCGCCATCCTTCTAAAGAGTGACCCTCCCTCCCATTTGAAGGCCAGATCTGGCCTTGGCCACCAGGCATGGCAACCGAATCCACACTCTGCCACCTGATCCAAGTCCTTGAATGAGACCAGTCTTTTTCCTGAGACATAAAGTTGCCTATACTGGAAACTGGAAGAGTCCCAACTAATACAATTATTTGTCTAATGCCAGTTCGTTTTCTCCCCACTACCAGTGGATACAATAAATACAAAAATAGCTAAGAATCAAACATCATTTTTACTGTCTATTGACTTTGATAAATGACTTGAAAGAAAAGGGAACTTGCAATTAGAGGTCACAATGAAGATTTCCATGGACAGAAGCTTTTTTTCTGAGGTTATTTTTGAAGTAAAAATAGCTCATTTATTTGGTTCTTCAGAGTTTACACAGAACTTTTATGCTATTTGATCCACATATGGAAGCAAAAAAGTACACAAAGAGACTGCTACTTTACAAAGGTCACTCAACCAGACAAGTGTCAGAATCCCAATCTGATTTCCAGTCTGCTCTTTCCGATAGCCAGACTTTGCAAATGATGAGGAAAATGGTGCTAGATTTCAAGGGACACCAAAATAGTAACCTGCTTATTCTGGATCTTCAGTTGGTCTTTTTTTTCTCTTAAATGTTACCACTCTCCTGCAAGTTTTCATCTTTAACACCTCACACTCTTCATATGGATAGATGTATTTTGTTTATGGCAAGAAAAATGCCACCATGTGCTCCCTCAGAAGAACTTTTCTGCAGGTATTTCGAGAGGAATTGTGAAACATTCTGGTAATTTGTGTAGAACTGTTGGCATTTCTGCTTCACAAACTGGAAAAATTCATTTGGAAGTCTTGCAAATTACTCATCTTGGAGAAGAAAAAGTGCTACAATACCAAACAAATTTGTAGTTTTCAAAACAAGCAACTTCTTTACTTCCCAATTCATGTTTATGTTCCTACCCACCCCTTGTGGTAGATTATGGTGATTGCCCCAATTCTTTACCTCACCTGCATCCACGCCTTTTGCCATGTGACTTTGCATTTCTTCTCACTAAAGAGACAGCTTATTTCTCCACCCATAGAAGCAGGTTTTGTAACTAATGGAATGAGGTGAAAATGATGCTGTGCCCGTTCTGAGATGAGGCCTCAAAGGCTTGCATGTTTTTGCTTGCTCGCCCGGTGCCTGAAATGTTGCCGTGAGAAAGACATCTCTGTTAGCTGAATGGGCCTTAGAAAAGGCTGAGAGGTGCCTGGAGGAGAACTCACAACTGAGGCCAGCCTAAAGCATTCTACAGTCAGACCCCCAGACGTGAGCAAGTTCAGCCAAGACCAGCAGGGCCACATAGCCACCCCATAGCTGACTCTGATGTGTGGGCGATGAGTGCTTACTCCCTTTCATGGCTGGTTGTTCCACAGCATGAATGTGGCAATAGATGCCATATGCTCCCTTAAACTCTTTCACATATGACTCGACCCCTAATCAAAAATTTACTCAATTTGTTCAGGTCCACACACCCTTTGTCCCACAGAGTCCCACAGACTATTTACTAAATCCAACAAATACACACCTCAGGCTCACTGTCTAGCTCCCAACTATTTCAAAACAATTCTAACTTAGTCAGCCCTTTATTATTTGTAGTACAGAAATATTTTCTCTCCCTTTCTCTATCCTTCTGTCTCATATTAACTTCAGACCTGGTAGCATGAGAGCCCAACTATCAAAGAGGTCCACAGCCTCCTTGGAAGCTCTTTGGATTTGTCCATTTCATAGAATTGCCAGACAGAATACAGGATGCCCAGTTAAATTTGAATTTCAGATAAACAATGAATTACTTTTTAGTATAAGTGAAACCAGCAAACAGCCATTGATGATTAAGTCGGTAGGAACTAAAGGTTTTTTTTCTTTTTGCAATTACTGATTGTAGCTTTTAGCTGTTTAACCCACCAATTGTTAACTATGCTGTTTAGGCAATATGCTATCTGACTCCCACTGGTTTCCTATAGATAACATCTCCCTGGAGCCTGGGTCACCATGGTAATGGGTGTGTGAGAGGTTTTTTCAGGAATTAGAACCCTTTGTCCACTTCAGGCCAGTTGAGACCACCAACCCATCCACTGGGGCCACGAAGATGCCCAATAAGCGACCTTTTGGCATCAAGAAGCTAAAAACTCCACCCTCAGATCATGCCAACGCCACCATTTTGTGGACATGCATCCTATGAAGAGGCGTGGAGTCTGACTACACTTGTACAGATCATCAGTTACCTCACTTCTCCTCACCCCCAACCACCTGTCTCCACATTTCAGACCACCTCCCTCATACCCCATAAATATCCCTGAGTCCCCATTTTTGGGGAAGCAGACTTGAGACTCCTCTTGCTTCCTCACATGGCTGCCTTGTGATTAAAACCCTCTCTCTGCTGCAATCTCATCATCTCAGTGTTTGGCTTTCCAGGTGGCGGGCAAAAACGAATCTGGGACAGTAACATAAGTATGTCCCATGCAATATTTGAGACATATTTATACGAAAAAATTGTTTTTCTGAACTTCACATTTAACTGGGCATCTTGTATTTTTCTTTGCTAAATCTGGCAACTCTACTATTTCATTGAAAATCTTGAAGGAGTAAACAGAAGCAAAAAGGAGCATCCATCATGTGGAGAAAAGAGAGAAGCGAGCAGGCCCAGGCTCAGCTAAGTCAAGAGAGCAAGAAGTGGCATTATGGAAAAGAGTAGTTCAACCTTTGTTCTCCTTGATAGTTCACCATCAGAGTAACCCTCATGTAATGAGTGTGGAAAAGTTCATTGAATAGTTCACAGTGAAGAAACCCTTTGGATGACTTCTGTTGGTGGGTTTTAGATAACTTCAAATCATCAGGAAATAATATACTTAACAAATTCTGCTAATATCCTCATTAACTTCAGCATTATTATTATGATAATTGTTATAACAATTGTTAAATCTAGGTGGGACGTATGTGGTTATAATTATACATGATTTTTAACTTTCCTGCATGTTTGGAATTATTCATAATAAAGTTGGGAAATAAATTATTGAGACATTCCTATTATTGCAACCAGCTGCACTATACACATGTCGGGAGAAAGAGATTTAATTTGTGGTCATTTGTTTCCCTTCTACAAATTAAGAATTTTCAGCAAGTCAGGGTAGATGATGCGAAGCAAGTATTCATTTGGCAAAAGCAACTTGCTGTCAGCAAAGTTTATTGAAGGGTTTTATGGTTCAGTCTTAACTAAAAAACGTACACTCCAAAATCTGACTGAACACAGCATTATTTGTAAGAGGGAGGAGAGAAGTGAGGAAAACAAAATTTAAGTACCACCGATACACCATTCACTCTGCTGGGTGACCTTTGAGGTGGATTTTATCATCTTTCTTACACTTGAGGCCCAGAACAGCTAAGGAACTCACCTAGGGTGGTTCTGAGGTTGAAGACAGATATTTGATTCCATGGCCCCCATTTTTTCTACTATACTCTGCTGCCTTTTTCCAGTCAAAAATTTGTACTTGAACAATCTTCAAAAAGTTGTTTTTTCTTTGCAATGATTGTCTCTTATAGAGCATATCCATAGCCTTTGTAACCTGATCTCAATTGCCTGAACCTGGGAAAAATCAAAATGTAGTGACCAATATTTCTCTGAGACAAGTTATTCTGCCATTTTGAAACTTGAAGGATGGCTATTAATTTTGCTAGGTGTTGTGCAACATCCCCAGTGAATGTTAATTGAGCATCTCATAGAGCTGCTGGGTATTTAGACAAGAGGATGGCCCCTGCCCTCAAGGAGTTCAGAATCTAAGCCAGAGAGAAGTGCCACCAATGTGAAAATGTGGAGTAACACAATTCAACAAAGAGTAACACAACTCAATAGTGCATGAGGTGTCCCAAAGGAATATCTGGTAGATGTAAGGGGCAGTGAAGACTTTATGACATAAACAGGAACCATGATCTGGACTTCCAAAGATGGATAGGAGTTGGTAATATGAATATAGGAGGAGAGGTGTTTAAGCTGAGAATGTGAGCGAGGACCCTGAGGGTAGTGGGCATATGGTGAGTTTTGTTAACAGAGTCTACATTATTCTAGAATGGCAAGTTTGCTCGTTTGTTCAATGAGTATTTATTGACCATTTTCTTTCCACCAGGCACTGTGCTGGGTGGTAAGGAAACAAAGATAACCAAGACACAATTCTAGTCCTCCAAGAACTATAAACTAGCAAGAGTTTATGACACATGGTCGTAAAAGAAAAGTATGCTAGAAAATTTAATTGCCTGTTTTTCCACTGGGTCATTGTCTTTTTATTTTTGATTTTTTGGAGTTCGTTATATATTCTTGATACCAGCCCATTATCAGTTATGTGTATTGGAAATATCTTCTTCATGTTTGTAGCTTGTTGTTTCCTATTCTTTAAGTTGTGGGATTTTTTTTGCTGAGGAAGATTCGCCCTGAGCTAACATCCATGCCAATTTTCCCCTATTTTTTCATCATGTAGGCTGTCAGCACAGCGTGGCCACTAACAGAGTCGTGTAGGTCCACACCTGGGAACTGAACCCAGGCTGCCAAAGCAGAGCATGTCGAACTTAACCACTAGGCCACCAGAGCTGGCCCTTTAAGCTGTGTTTTTAATGAAAAATTCTTATTAAAGTAATTAAATATATGAGACTTATAGCTAAGATTTTTTGCATCATATTGAAGAAATCCTTCCCTAACCTGAGGTCAGAAAGGGGTATTCATTGATATTTTATTCTGAAAGTTTTAAGGTTTTGTTTCTTAAATTTAAGGTCTGGATGCATCTGAACTTGATTTCTTGTATGGTATGAGGTAGCAATCTGTTTCTCCTTTTGCCCCCTATATCAAGGGTCCATTTTTCCAATGCTATTTGTTAAATAATCATGCCTTTCCCCAATGACCTGACATCAACCCCACCATTTTTGAAGTTCTTGAAATGAATTGGTCTGTGTTGGGTTCTTTTTTTCTGTTCCATTGGTCAAGACGTCTATTCCTGCACCAATATCGCACTGTCTTCATTACTATGGCTTCATAATAAGCCTTTATATGTTGAAGGGAAGTCGCTCCTTTTTCTTCTCCTTCAGAAATGCCTTGGCTGTTCTTGGCTCTTTCCTCTTTTTATATAAATTTTACGATAAACTTGTTAAGTTCCACAGAACATCAATGGGAACTTTACAGAAGAGTTAATGTTTCTGGCTAATAAACACAAAGAATAGCTCAACTTCATTAGTAATCAAGGGAAGGCAAATCAAGACCACAAGGAGATACCACTTGAACATATTGACACAAATTCAGAAATCTAATAATGCCGTGTTGGAGCAGATATGGATCAACAGAATCTCATACACTGCTGGTGGGAGTATAAATTGGTACCAACACTTTGGGAAACAGTATGGAATTATATCATATTTAATATTTGCACATATCCTTTTACCTCTCTAGATCCAGTCTCCAGCCTTCTCCACGCTGCTCTGTGTTCTTGGAAGACGACCTTTATAATCTTCATCAGTGGGTTCCCTCACATTCTGGCTTCTGGTTGGGTTCAGCCAATAAGAGATGCTGGCAAAACAGGTGGAGAGTGAGGTCAGGGTTTTTAGTGAGATCAGCTCCCTCTGTGACAGGCTGTTGATTCGCTGAGTTCTTCTGAAAGCTAGAGCTCTGTTGAGTAATCCTCTCCTACAGCTGCATCTCTCCTCTTTGGGTTCCAATAATCATTCTCCCCCCTTCTACCTCTTCAGGGATAGGGGTGGTTATGGCTCCCTGCCCTTGCTAGTCCTAGCAAGCTTCATTACCCTGTAATAGTGCCTGTACTAAACTTTCCTCAATCACTACACAATTTGATCTTGTTCCTGCCGGGACTCTTATTGGTACAACCTAAAACTCAACAATTTCACTCTTAGGCATATGTCCAAGAGAAACCAAAGCAGGAATGCATTCCAGGAAACACGTTCAAGAATGTTTGCAATACGCTTTGGTAATAGCAAAAAAAAGAAAAAAGAAAGAAAGAAGGAAAAAAAGGGAAAGAACACAAAGCCAATTGTGATATATTTGCCCAACATAATATTATACAAAACTGAAAATTAGTCAGCTATAACCACATGCAACAACATAGATGAGTCCTAGTAACCAAATGTCAAGGGAAAAAGTTTGAAGCAAGTCATAGAAGGCAAAATATAGCATGATAACCTTTTCATAAAATTAAAGGTCTATTGTTTATATGTACATATATGTGCTAAAACTTTTAAAAAGTGAGGCATGATACACACTAAAATTAGGACAGTGATTACCTCTGAGAGGGAAGCAAGAGGATAGGATCAGTGTAGGCAAGGAGCACTTGGGTAAGTTATTGGTAATTGTCTTTTTTTTAAAAAAAAAATGGCAACCGAACTAACATCTGCTGCCAATCTTCTTTTTTTTCTTTTTTTCTTTCTTTCTTTCTTCTTCTCCCAAAAGCCCCCCAGTACATAGTTATATATATATTTTTAGTTATGGGTCCTTCTGGTTGTGCTATGTGGGACACTGCCTTAGCACAGCCTGATGAATGGTGCCATGTCTGCGCCCAGAATCCAAACTGGTGAAACCCCAGCCATCGAAGTAGAGCCACTCGGCCACAGGGCCGGCCCCTGGTGATAGTTTATTCTGTGTTATGAATTGGATTGTGGATTTAGGGATTAAAATTAATAAATCGGTTAAATAGAAGTGAATGTATAATTAATTACTGTTAAAAATGAAAAGTGGGTTTAGAAAGTCTGGAATTTTATCCTAACAGTCTAAAATTTATCCTCTAAGTAATCTTCTGAACTTTTTGTGTGTGTGTGTGAGGAAGATTGTCACTGAGCTAACATCTGTGCCAATCTTCCTCTAGTCTTTTGTATGTGGGATGCCACCTCAGCATAGCTTGATGAGTGGTGTGTATGTCCCTCCCTGGGATCCAGACCCGCAAACCCCAGGCCCAAAGTGGAGCATGCGAACTTAACCAGCAAGAAATGGACAAAAGCAGAAATTCAGAAGTTAAGAATCTTTGCCAAAATCCAACTGTGAACTGAGGGAGTTGTGGCCCTAGGCGTGGCTGTCGCATCAGAAGAGAATGGGAAGGAAAGAGAAGCAGGGCTAAGAACTGAGAGAGTGTCCTTGGTGGAAATGCAGAGGCAAAAATAAGAGAGGACTGAAATAGAAGGCCAAGAGTTAATAATCCAGGAATCCAATAGTTTTCCACAACAGAATTTTTGAAACCGGCATTTGAAATACGGTCTTTTAAGGAGATAAGAAGAATGTGAAATCAATTGATGCTGTCCATAGTGGCTAAATTTATGCTAAATGATACAGAATGCCTCCATTTCTTGGGCTCTTCCCAGTCCTTACTACGCACTGGGAATTGAAAACAAGACCAAAGCTGTGACACTCCAAATCACCGCTGGGTTGTAGATGCATCTGCTAGATCAGATGTTTTTATCTAACTGATAGATATTATCCATGTTTGGTTTTTTGTGGTATTTTTGTCTGTTTTTATACCAGGAGGAGTATATTAAAAGATAAAAGGGACATCCCAGATGAAAAGGTTAAAGAAACTCTATTCCAAATGACAGTGTAAGTTGTCACTGCTTGAATGTCAATCATTATTAAATTCAGAGCACACTTCTATAATCAATATTTCTCTTAAATATTTTAATAGTATCCTATTTCCTGCATTTGATAAAAATAACCAATCTTATTAGTGAATTCAACCCTGCAGGTTGTTAATCCCAGGACTCTATTTATACAAATTATTTTTCAAGTTTATTTCCTATTTTTATCTTGTCCTTCAACTGCGGTATAGTTCAGGGTTACCTATTTTTAGCATACTCAAGTACCACACGGTGGAAATGCTGTAACACTTCCCTATATGCCCGCGGCCGTCCTGGACTGCACCTTCCCTTCCAGCAGGCGGCCCGGGCTTATATTATCTGTGTCTTCCAATTGAAAAGATGAGCCCAAAGTTTCCCATTCACCCGTCATAAAGAATATCCATGTTGTTGCAAGAAGAAAAAAGAAAGGAAACATAAGATATTTTGATTACCCCTATATTTTAGAAGAGACCTCAAAAAAACTTGTCTAAAAATAGGATAATATTTTTAATACAAGTGCCGATGATAAAGTAAATCATTGTTAGTAACCCTGGAACTTTTGACTCACTCTTTGTCTGGTCTTGATTTGGGGAATCCTAATGTGAAAATCGTTTTGTTTCATTTTTTAAGAAAAAAAAAAAAATCAGAGAAATAAGCTTGACTTCTTGAAGAGTCTTTGACAGCATTCTTTTCTTTTTAAATCCTCGTCTAGATGAGCTGTCTGTGGAACAGCCAACAGTCATGTAAATACGGATTTAAAATCTGCCTTAGACATTTTTGATATGTGAATGGGGGCCAAAATGCCAAGAGTGTTTAGGGATATCTGGTTAATATAATTTTTTTCTGCTTTTTCTCCCCAAATCCCCCCAATACATAGTTGTATTTCTTAGCTGCACGCCCTTCTAGTTGTGGCATGTGGGACGCCACCTCAACATGGCCTAACAAGCGGTGCCATGTCCGCGCCCAGGATCCAAACCAGCGAAACCCTGGGCCGCTGCAGCAGAGCCTGTGGACTTAACCACTCAGCCACGGGGCCAGCTCCACTGGTTAATATTTTTGCAGATTACCCACATAGGCTTGCTTCTAGAAGGCTGAAAAGTGGAATCAGAAGAAGAGAAATGAGTATGTAATTATGACGTGGTGTTGTGGAGTAAGATGATGGTGGTTGGGTAAATGGAAATGTATGTTTCCTCCTTCGGAACCATCAGGCTGTCAATGCCATCTGCTGCATAATGTGAGGAACAACTGAGTTCCTCTTCAACAAACACTAGCAGTTGGTCTTTTCATTTCTTCCCAGAAGTACTTGCTCTTATCAGGATAAAGGTTGGGAGCATAACAGAGATTTGTGCCTCAAGGAATGCAGCAAAATGAAATTAGGATTGTTTTCTTGAAACTTTAAGTGGTCATAGAAAAATGAGAAGAAAAATGGAAAAATTAATTATTCCAGGGCTGTGTGCTCAACACAATGTTTGTGACGGGAAATTCCACTTGCTACTCACTTGAAAGGGTATGTTCACCCTGGAAATAGCAAAGATTTAGAGACTCAGTCACCAGGGCGTGGAATAGCATAGCGAAATGTGGTTCTGTTTGGTTCCAAAGCAGAAGAAAATGACACGTGAACATTTAGAGAGATGTTACATCTCTGTTACATTGTTCACACTATACTTCCCTTACCACTTAACGTAATTGTAATTTAAAAGTATTCATCCAATTATTTATTTAATGACTATTTCCTAGTACTAACTTTTATTCTCCATGAGGACAGAACCATATCTATCTTGTTTATTCTCCATCCATAGTCCATAACACATAATAATAGCAGCAGCTAACACTTATTTTCCCGTATGATATGCTCTTCAAAATGCTTTATTGATATTAATCACTTAATCTATAACAGTAATAGCTATTTTTGTTGTTACCTCCAACTTACAAATGTGGAAACTGAGGAACAAATTACCCAAGACATATCTAGTAAATAGAACAGAGCATAACCCAGGTACTGTGACTCGATTCCTCCTTCTTCTATATGACCTGTCGTCTTAGGCAGGCATTATAAATATTTGTTGAAAGAACAAATGAGCCATTCAGTAAGTTACATTTCTTTTTAGCATGGCTGAGTAAAATAGATCATTTGAAGTTTTATTCTATCTCTCATTAGAAATATTGATCCACCTCCCTGCAAATGTTGTAAGAAAATAGTGGTAGCCAATAGTATTAATGGCATAATAATATGACAATGGCCAAGCTTCAATCTCGATGTAACTATTATAGAATTTTCTCAGATTCTAAGAAGATATCAGGCAAATGTTGGTCATTTAGATTAAATTTGCTCAAAGTAGCCTTGATTTCCATTTAAACATATTCTGCCATCAATACACATAAATACATTAAAAAGCACAGAACTCTTCATAGTACTTGTAAAAGTGGTTTACACACTTAGAAATTCATATAAGTGAGTTCATTAATCTATCCTAAAAGCATTCATTAAGTGCCCACTCTGTAAAGTACTGTGGCTTCTAACCAATTCCCCACCCCTCGCCAAGCCTTTATTTTTAATTCTATGGAAGAGAATAACTCTGAAAGGCCACTTTCTCTGAGTTTGTATTCATTGTGTATTTTAAGCTTGACTTGATTATTACTTGTCTCCATTTTGACAGATCTCCATAAGGGAACAGACAATTTTCACTATCTCATAAACAATAAAATTATTTTAGACTCATAAGGAACAATAGATATTATGTGTACTAATAAATATGGTTGCTTGTTCCAAAATTCTACTTCATGATATAAGTTTAGTAACATTTGACTGGGGAGAGGTTTCATTGCCTTTGGTAGAATCAGTTTCCTTTGGGAGCACAGAGAGTCTTGAGTAAGGTGCTGAGGTTTGCATGCTGGACCAGGACACCAGAGAGCTGAGTTCTAGTCTTGGTGAATCCACCAACTTACCTGGAGATCTTATCCAAGTCACTGAATTCTCTGAGTCGCAATTCCTTCACCGGCAATACCCAGGTTCTGTTAAATGACCCTTGTCTCTTCCAGAAAACATTAATTTTTGTGAATCATCACACAAATACTGTGAATTTAATAGTAACATGTTTTAACATAGCCATTTTAAGGGGAAAAGAAACCTGTCCTTTCTTGAAATCTAGATTCCATCTAAGTGACCCTGTTTCTCTATGAAGAAATAGAATGAGCTATGGGGAAGTGACTTGTGTAAATGATCTCATTCAGAAGGCACCGAGGGGACAGAGACTTGTCATTGCCAAGTAAGTCACATTTAAATTCCCTCACGCCTTGAGAAATAATGTGAGGGAAAGTGCAAAAATAGCACAGTCATTCCTTTGGACCCAGTTGACTCCTAGGCCTCCGGAGAGCGCTGCAGCTGTGTATTCATCTATATGCAAAGAGAATTCATAAGAATCATCTATATTTGACACATGGTGCTTTTCTATATAGCAGGGTGCTCATCTAACAATATATTTTACGCTAAGACTTTCAGTGACGAAAGATCCACTATGCACATGCCTTGTGCACAGCTACAGGCACATATTGAAGATGCTTTTTACCCCTGCAATACGGAAAATTGCAAGAGCACACAGCCATGCTAAACCATCCAGAATGAAAATAGAGGCAGCTGTATCTGATTGAAACCATGGAGAGAATTGAGATTGACAGAGTTGCAGGGCTAGGAGGTTAATGAGTCCATAGTCCTGCCTCCAGGCAGAACTGTCCTGAACCATTCCAGGCAAATGACAGCTCAGCCTCTTGGAAAAAAAAAATTTCATAACGTGCTTCGGTAACATATTCCATCATCTAAATGTCCTTATCCTCATAAAGTTCTGAAAGCAATATAAGTCCACACTCTGCTCTGTTTAATCTCCATGTTGACAGACATAGAGAATAATAAATTGACAGAAACGTCAAAGATGATGAGAGCCTTAGAGACGGGTCACAGAATGGGTTATCATCACCTTTCCAGAGACCTCAGAGGAGAGAATAATTAGCACGTCTGTGGATTGTGGTTCTAGTTACGGCAATATTATGGTTCCAACTATTCGTTTTTATAAATAAGATCAACTATTTATTGAGTCACTAAATGAAATTTTGCCTTGCACGTCATAGCAAGGACCATAGGTTTGGCAAACCCTTTCTTGAGCTGAAACATGTAATAAAAAAATAAGTTCTTACATAAAAAAAGCGAAGGAAATACAGATTGGTGTAGTAAATGGACCCATACTTCTTTATTTACTAATTTTCTTTGCTAATAGGTTTCCAATTTATGGATACTTTCTTACACACAGTACTTCTCATAATAGATTACTGCCTGTCTTTTACTTCTGGGCATTAGGAACGAAGAATGTGTTGGCAGCCTTACATAGAGAAAAGAGTAGGAGATTTGGAGACCAGGGTTCGAATCCCTTGTCCACTGCTTATCATCTGCATAGTTTCGGGTAAGCTGCTTGATCTCTGAGCTTTATTGCCCTCACCTGTAAGGTGGGACTAGCAATACCAGTTTCACAGTGGTCTTGGAGGATAAAATGGGATAATACTGATAAAATCATCTAGGGGCTGTAGGCACTAGAATAAATGGTAGTTGGCCGTGAATCTGATCTGTCACACACTGCCTTTCTTTCCTCCTCTCCATTCCTTTGCGGTTCTGGAAGTGAATTAGTGAGGGACAAAGCAGCCTCCTCTGAGAGAGTCCCCAGGCTGTGTCTCTGCTTCCATTCGGCCTCTCCTCCCTCTTGCTGGTCCCCATGCAAGCTCATGGGGGGATTTCCCTCAGGGACATAAAGGGTAAGAGCAAGGAGACCTTCTGATGCCGAGGGAAACCTGATGCTGGATTTTAACTTGAATTTTAAAAAATCTGTGCATGTTACATTTGTGCTAAGAACAAATAGATGGAGTTCAGATTCTGAAACACTATATTCATTTTTAGAAAGCGGTAATAGAACTGCTTTGTGCAAAGGATAAAAAGACCTATTCAAAGATAGATTACTTTTTAGTTCACAGGAGTGAGCAATAACAGTAACTACTATTCACTGTGAAGTAGAAATGCTAATATCTACACAATTTGAAATCGATTTAAATAACTTATTATTATCAAAGAAATATGTACTTATTACATAAAACAGAGGTAAATGTGGAGACATTTTAAAACATCACTCCTAATTTTACGATCCAGAAACAAACACTGATGATATTGGGGCACGTTTTCTCTCGACTTTTTTCTGTACATATTCTGACAAGCAGGACTGATTTCAAGTTCAAGTTCTCCCACTTACGAGTTGGTCTTGGGCACGTCATTTAGCTTCTCTAAGCATCCATCACTGCATCTGAAAACTGGTATCAACTTCGTTATTGTGGTGATTAGTGAGATAATGCATGCAAAGCCCGCAATACTGTGTGTGAGACATAATAAGCATTGAATAATGTCAGCTATTGTTATTATTATCTTTGTTATGTATTATATTTTAAATGGAAAAATGGCAATTCAAGGGGAGGAAGCTATTGTGACTTGGGCTTTTGGAGTCAGTGCAGTACAGAAAAGTCAGTTTTCTCACATAACAGCGCCATAGACAATTTATTGAATACTTTACTGTATGGTTCCAGACACTGGGATAGCATAACTCCTTTAATCCTCACAACAGTCCTATGAGACAGGTGGTATTATTATTATCTTCATTTTGCAGATGAGTAAACTGAGTCAAATACAGTTTAAGTAACATGCAAGGTCTCACAGCTAAGTGACAAAGCTGGAATTTGAATGCAATCAACCTAGTTCCAGGGTCCCTTCTTGTAAACAGATACAGAAGAGTTTATTATTGAGCAGGTATTTTTGTAAATGTTAGTTTAAGTCAAACATTCTAAAAAGCACATGATTTGTAATTAATTCGAAAAGGATCAGATAGAGAAATACCAAGAAAAGAATTAGCTAGATGTCCTATACCTTTAGATAGAATGTTTCACAACATTCCCAATAGGCCCATTATGCCCATCCAGCAAAATTAGAGGGTTTCACATTTAATTCATTTCTTCTGAACTTTGTAGGTGGCTAGAAATGGTTAGGCAGCAAGCAGTGTTCTTGGAAAAATAGATTTGTATTACCCTTGGAAACAGACTGTGTTGCAAGAAAGTCTTTGGCATAAAACAAGGCTGAGAATACACAGTTGTCTCTCAGATGGTGTGGGTTTGGAAACATAAGTGGACAAGCCAAACCCTTTAAGTCTTCCTTTTCCTTTGAATTGAATTCCAGAATGTGTTTTTGATGTCACTATGCAGCATTTGTGTTTATCCTTATTTATTCCTGCATAATATTTCATTGAGTAGACGTAACAATGGCTATTGAATGAAAACAACAGGATTCCTCAGTCATTCCAAACTAAGTTAGAAGTTCCATGCTTTCTATGTTCATTTATTCATCCCTTTTGGATAGTGAGAAAGAGGGAAAAGAAAAAGCAGCCCCAAGCACAGATGTGGTCAAATGATAAAGCAAAATTGATGTCAACTTTTGCAGAAAACTGATATGCTCAGGTTTTGCTGATGAAAGTGTAAATTGGTATATTCCCTTTAGAAAACAATTTGGCAACACTTACAAAGTGTACTATAAATGTTCATACCATTTGGCACAGTTCCCCATATTCCTGGGAATTTATCCTAAGGCAGTAATTAAGAAGAAAAAACCCCATAAATGTAGAGAGAATTCAAATGCAGAGTTAATTATAAATAAAAACTAAGGAGCATACTGATTGTTCAACAATAGACAAATAGATAAGTAAACATCCATGGAATATTTTATCCCCTCAAATAATTATAAACATAAACTGTGTAATAACATAGAAAAACAAAAAGTTAGGAAGCAGAGCACTTGATGATCTGTATACTTTGATTATACCACATGACATGAATAAACTGGGAGGAAACATTGACTGACAGAAGCAATGGTGTTAAAATAGGAATATGGACTCTGTAACTGTTTCTTCTTCAATTTTTTAAAATGCTGCTTGAAATATGCAAAAGAATCAACAAATAAGATAAATAAATGGATGAAAAGTTTTCTTTGTCATTAGAAGAGCGAGTAAATCTTCCTCGGCTCACCCCCCCATGATGGATGCCAACCAACCAAACACATCAAAAACTAAGCTCCTTGCCATTTGCCTTCAAGGAGAGCTGGTGATTTTAGGGCTTATGTATGAAATAGTCACTCTAGCAAGAAAAGAGATTGAGAATGATCTTCTGGAATCGGGTCTTCGATTTTCAGTAAGATATCACTTCAAAAATTAGATTATACCCTTTCTTTCTTCCTGTCTTTTTCTTTCTTCCCTTCTTTTTTTCTTATTCCACAGCAGACGTGAATGTTGCTTCTTTCCTCCTTCCTCTTACAAATTGCTTTCCCCGCCATCAACGTGTCTTCAAGGCTCCCTTTTTAGTACCTTTTTGTACATTTTTTTTCCTTCAACTTCCATCTTGTTATGATTATTTTACCTGTCATTTCTATTTGTTATTCATAGTTGATTCTCTAATGTACTTTGACTCTCGTCCTGCTTTGTGTCTTTTTTAAAGATACCTTGGCTGACTGGCTGCATTTCCATTTTCAGTAGTGGACATAAATAAAGGTTAACTCCACTCCAGCTCTTAAATAACACTTTATTTGGTTAAGCAATTTCTCAGGAGAACTAAATGAGAATAGCTTTGTGTCACTGAGAACATCTCATTATTCCTGTCTTTTATTGAAACTCTCTGTTATAAACAGAGGAAATGCTTTAAATTTCTGTAGGTTTATTTAATATAAATAAATGCCTGTGAGAAATTAACAGTACTTTTTCACCTGCTATTAAAATAGTTTTTGTCACTTAGTTTATACAGTTTGTCTTATAGTTGAATAGTAACTCTATTTTTCAGTCATGTTGGAGTAAACGAGCAAGGTGTCTACTGTTTAGTCTGTCTGCAGTCATTGTACCCCCATTTTGGAGTTAGCAATTCAGTTTCTGAGTTATTCACATTGAAACATTTTCTTTCCAAGTGGATCATTGCCCTAAAGCAATTTTCAACTTAATACATATAAGTACTAATTGGGCTTTTCATTTTTGTCATAAGGTCTTGATTATAGGCAAGGACTGCTGATTTGACTCCATGCTTTGACTTAGTTCTTTTAGCATTTGAAAATACCAGATATTAGTACAGAAACTTATGCTTCTCCAAATGGAAATGTAACTCCGTGTTTTCATAGGCGACATGTAAGTGCACTTCTGAGGGCTAATTTAACCATCATAGGTGAACATTCGAGCAGTGCCATCATGGAATACTATGGAAACACTTGGCCTTCATTTAGCAATACTCACCGAGAACCTACTACATGCTAGGCTCAATGTGAGGCCCTGGGTACAACAGTAAGCAAAACCTTACCCTCTCCGCATCCTATGCTCTTCACCTGCAAAATGGGAAACTGACACTTTATCTATAAGGGCCCTTTTAGGTGTCAAGTCTCTAATAAATCTGATCATTTTTATTGCAAGAATCAGATAAGATTACACATTTTAGTAAAAGCAAAACTTTAAAAAAAAATAAAGATATTTTAAGAGATGCCCGATTCAATATTTAGAGTTTACCATGGTAGACAATACTGGTAAATGTTAGGGTTATCTTTGAATATGGCTACAGATATGTGTATTTATATTTTCAAAGATATGTGTATTGCACAAAGAAATTTAAACTATAGGTTTCCCTATGCCCTCAGAAAATTGAACAAAGGAAATGAAACATAATAAGCACAACTCAACACAACAAAGCAGAAGTTAGAGGTTTTTACCCAGAGACTAAAACCATTCCCTCAAAAATTCATTGCATACACTGAATATTTCTACAACCATGATACTGAGATGAAAGGATGGCACAATAATATTATACACTGACTCTTGAGGAAATCTGAGAGTAAAAATTTTAAATACATATAAGAAGTAAGTGTATAAGTTGCATGTGTCACAAGGAGTCATTTGCAGGTTTTCTTTAAAAGGAACCATTTATGATCCCTCCACCAGTACATTTACAACACAATTGCATGTGCAAAATTTCCATTTCCACACAGTTTCTCAGTAACAAATCTATTGTGTAAAACATGGTCTACTTGTAATCTTCTTATACCATACAAGAAAGTAAGGCTGAGTAGCCTCAAGGTCATTCAGACTGGTTTTTGGCTTCTGTGTGAAGACAGCCCCAAGCTATTTAAGGAATATCTGGCTGCTGGAGAGCTGGGAGCCAAATTTGCAGCTCATCGCTAGTAAGTGTATGTTTTTTAGATATTAACCTCCCTCCTGGCTCCATTTAACTTTTCCATTCCTGTTGTTCCTTTACCTTATTTAAAATCGCTTACTGATTTTTAAAAATTTTAAATATTAAGAAGACTTTTAGTAATCTTTAAATTGTTTTTAGTGCATATCTGGGTGTAAATAAATAAATAGGGACTACATAATTTGTATGATGATTAGGAAACCCAAAAGACCAGAACTATAAAGCAGCCTATTGTCTTAATTATGTTTATGCTAAAATAGAAAATGAATAACCATAAAAAAGCATCACTTTTTAACAGACGTTAACTCACGTTTTGATAAACACAAAGAGCTAGCATAGGAAAACGACTTACTTAAACATATGGTTTTCCTTAAAGTAATCTTACGAGTACTTATTTATAAATTAAATTCTAAAAATCTGGTGAATGTGCATAAGTAGACTGACATTTTGAAAACTCTGCTTCAGTCTCTAAAATGGTACATGAAAGTCCATTTACAGCCTGATCCTCGTGAAGGCATCTGTGACGTCTACATTAACACACAGTGAAAGGATAGTAATCAGCGAAACTTCTGTGATTTCCACAAGAATCAACAGTCGTGCGTTGCTTAATGTAACACTCAATTACATCATGCTTAATTTATGTGGAAATGTTTGGATATGCTTAAAATGTCTGTGGTAGATCATTTTGGAATCTTAATTGAACAATTTTCTGTGATAAATTACTCTGTAAACACTGAAATAATATTCTTACATAACTACCAATTTATTTTGAAAGGCCCCAACAACCCCAAATCATTATCCTATTTTCTTTGCATGAGCCAAAGTTTGTATCCTTCAGGAATTTATTTTCCTATCCTGTAGCAAATAATCCTAACATTTATAAAATGCTTATTTCTATCCCATACCTGGTTCTCATTTTTTAAAACTCAAAATATTTGTGTTATTTTAATACAGTAAATACTATCATGGTGAGCTATAGTGTCTCCAATAATGAAAAATGCTTAGAATTAAAATTTGCTGAGATTTAAAATCAATACTAAAGTAACAGTGCTCTATTTCCAGACTCAGTTACTTTATCATCAAAAATATTCTTAAGAAAGGAGTTCACTTTCATGGTGGAGACTAGTTGAAATGTCATTCTTATAGTTAATAAGGAAAAGTTTTATGTGAAGCTGAGAAATAAACATTTTGTAACATAAAAAACTATCTAAAAGTCAATAACTTCCCAGGTACAGTCTCTACAACTACAAAATCCAAAAATGAGAAACTCACTGGGGCTTAAGTCACTGCCTGATGAAATATTTACATCAAATAAACTCTATTTTGAAATTTTTTATATACCCATTTTCTTGGAATAGAGCTATAATTTGTTTAATTAATATAATTTTATTAAAACATGCAAATTTATATTATTCCAATAGTTATAAACTTAAATTGGACTAGCACTTTTGTATCATTTAACAGAAAAATGAGTCAACAACAAATTAGGTAACTATATCAGTCAGAATTCTTGGTTGCAAACAACCAAATAAACAGTGACAATGAGAAAGCATCATGATACAGCAAAAAGGGACCATGGGAACGACCAAGATTGTTCTTCGGCTGAGGCCTTAACTGGATTTTTGCGACTCCCCTCCTCCACTACACTTTCCTTTGCCTTCAGCTTGAACCTCAGTGGATCACGATTCTTTACTCAATATGGTGAGGGATCTGAGCCCCTGGTGCCTTCACTTAAATCAGGTTGCAGTATATTGACATTTTCTTCCTACCCACAAATGTGGCAATAACTCTCCTTTCCCTTAAGGAGAACAAACAAACATAGTAACGGTAATAGGAGTAACAATCTTTTCTTTTTTTCGTTTTTGTTTTTGCCTGCTTACATAGGACATGAAGAACCCAAACTTATTAGGTACAGCTGTAGCTTGCAATTCTATGGACTTCCTCTTCTCTTGGTGCTATTCTATCAGAATCCCAAATCTAAAGTACAGAAAGCAAATAATTGGCAAGTGAGTAAGTGTAATCCTCAGAACCTCCATTCCAGTTTTGAACCCTATGATTCAGACTCGGATAGTCTGGCCAAGGGGAAAAGGAACTCCACGTGGTAGTTATTAGTTCTGAGCATAAACTGCATCCTGAAGGACAGCACCTCAAATCCCAGGTCGTTGACCCTGGTTAAGCTCATCTGAATCTTCAACGACCACTTCCTTCTGAGTAATGGGGTGTGCAATATGCCAATAACTCCCTTGAACATTAGCCCATTGCCTTGCTTGTTTCTTTAGAAAATTAGTTATTTTAAACTGAAGATATTTTGTGTGGGATACCATGGCTTTGCTTAAGGCAACCTATTAATCTGCAGATAGCATAATGACGAAGAAAAATGATCATGGAAAACAAAAACAAACCCAGAACAAACACCTACTGCAATAAGGAAAAATTGTTGATCCCCAAAATATGATAGATATCCTGTATAGTCAACTTGACACCAGATAGTTCTTTGGTTCCTCAAGGTATAATGCTTTTCAGGAGCCCATGATCAGTTACTGATACTAGAAAATGGAGCATTCCTCAAGGCTGTAGCCAGATGGCCATTGATGAGACCTCCATGTGGTTGAAACTGTGGATAATCTTCACTCCTTCCATGGTGAACATTTGTGGAATGTGAACATTTGATGAATCCACTGGCACTGCTGAGAAAGGAAGTTGACCTATATCTACGGAGTGGGTCATCTTATCCACACTCAAGGCCTTGTGGTGAACAGATAACTTCCCAAGAAATATACTGACATTCCAGGCTCGTCACGAGAGGTCATGTCACTTCAGCAGACCCTTTCCCCCAACTCCCTCCACAATGCTCCAGTCTTGCTCTTTCCAACCACCTGGACATCCAACTAGTTCATTAGCCTCTGAATTGGTGTAGATTCCTGTTCTGGCTATCTTTGCTACACAAAAAAATTAACCTACAATTTAGCAGCTTAAAACAATCATTTTATAATGATCATGGATTCTCTGGGTAAGGAATTCAGGTGGGACACTGGGGATGGCTTTTCTCTGCTCCACCATACCTGCTGCCTCAGCTCGGAAATCTTGAAGACTGTGGATGTCTCGATGGCTATGGCCTGGAACCATTGAAGGCTCATTCACTCACATATCTGGTACCTAGACTGGACCGATTCAAGGACTAGGACTGGCAGCTGGAGCACTTACATGTGGCCTCTTCTGGCAATCACATAGCATGATGGCAACAAGGCGCAAAGATTTCACTCCCAGTGACTGCAGGAAAGAATTTAATTCGATCTTTCTCTTTTGCATACTAGAATCAGGCAGGTGTAATTTCTATCCCTAAAATGACCAGGATTTTAAATTCCTTCACCTTCAGGCAGGCCAGATAAAAGCCTTAGATTCTGCCACTTTCACTGAGGGTCTGTGCTGCAACTCACTACTGGTAATAATTTCTGTTTAAATGGGGGTCTTGTTTGCACAATGGAAACTGACTCTGGTCCTGCTAAGCAGAAAAATACTACATTGGGAGAATATGGGTTGGCTCGCATAGTCTATACAAGGGCTAAAGAAACAAGCTTGGAAAATAGGCCTGAATTAGAGACTGGGAAGCAGAGAATGTAGCCAAGTTCATGTCTCAGGATCAGCCCAGGTAGGCCATTGCCACTAACAGTGCCACCACTGGATTCTTGCTGCTGTTGCTGACATGAAGACATGTCACCACTGTGGCATAACTGCTCTGTTGCCTCCAGACAACTCCTAACTACCCCTGATTCCGTCACTTCCCGCAGATCCAACATTCCTGCACAGAGCTTCCTGCCAGCCAAACCTAAGTGAAATGCATACATCTTAGCTTTAGGGTGAGAAAAGGACATAAACGCTCCTTCCATTTCTCTAGAGGGAAGTGGGGCTTTGCCTCACCATACGCACACAGCAGAATTCCTACCTAGTAGGAAGGGGGCTTAGATTATGGGCAGACAAAAACCAGGCAAATACCCACTGAACATGTTTAATCTGATTGTTTACTAATTAAAATGAATGAATGCATTAATTAATTGTAAGATTTAATTAGTTCAAGCAACTACTTGATAAAAAGAGCCCCCAAATTCTAGCTTTGGTGTTGTTGTGTGTCTGGGTAAATCATTTAACCTCTATAGATCTCTTTTCTCATATATAAAATGAGAATTTGACCTCTGATCTCTGATTTTCATTATAACTAACTTTTCTTTTTAAAAATTACTGTCAGTGTTATTTGCGGAAGCTCATCCACATGGTGGAGCCATATGCCTGGGACTTGGCAGTACCCACTGCACTAGTTTTAAAATATTAAAGAAACTCTTAGTGAACCAAATTGGCTAATTTTTTTTGTTACAATGGGTTGTTTTTATGTTTGTATATAAACATATAATGAAAGATTATTGAACAAAGTTGGCAAAATTTAATGGTCATGAATACGATTTTCCATTGTACGTGTGGAAATTTGGGACTTTTTTTGACAGTCTAGTTTTATTTTCTGAGCTCCAACACAAGTTGATTGTCTGGAGATAGGCTCTAGTCTGGAGAACAGCAAACTCAGGAAACACCCTTCCCAAGAGAGTGTGGGTTCTTGGTACAGAAATCTTCATGAGGGACTTGGTGCCAAGGTTCTTTATGAGGAAATTTGGGGACTTTCCATTTAATTCACCTCATCTGAGTCATTTCTCCAGTGGCTTAGATGTCACCTCCGAGGATGGTCCAACCTTTTCAAGGCAACACAGAATCTCTTCTCTCTGCTTTGGGAAAGATCGTACATATTCTTTGGAGGAAAAGATGACGGCACTCCAGAGTTGTTTGGCTTCCCCTTTCATAGTGTATCTACTAGGGAGTTTCTCAAGCTTACAGGAAATCCCCCCGGATCCATCTTCTGGCAGCCAATACCGAACCAAGACCAAATCTTCAGAGAAGATTTCACTTGCAATGGCTCCTACAGTCCTCCTATGTGAGCCGCACAGAACTTTCACAACAGAGCAATGTCTTGTGAATTCAGAGAAGCATGTTTATCTTTCGGACAAAAAGATAATTGACCAAAATTTTGCACAGTTTTTTATGCTGTTTACTATAGGGTAGATCCAAATTCCCAGATAGGGTTACCATAGAGAAACCAGACAATTGGAATAGTCATTCAGAAATGGCTGCTCAGCCAGCAATATGAAATTCCCATACTTGGGGACTTTTGGTTTTATTTACCTGACCTGAGTCATGCCTGTGTTAAAGGGAAATTCCCAATGAGGTCCTGGATGTGACCACTGGGTGTGCTCCAATCTCCTGAAGCCAATGCCAGATCAGAACAGGACTTCATTCAGTGAAGCTTATAGTCAGACTGGCTCCCACAGTCTCACTGTGAGACTGGCTCCATGGTTATAGGGAAGTTCACACAGAAGGAATATGCATTCAGAAAGTTGCTTTTCCACCAGCTACACTAAATTCCCACATTGTGGCAGCCAATGGTGGTCGCATTTTATCACAGATACAACTAAAGATTAGTGGTCAATTTAATATATAATATGGACAATTGATGGGTAAATTTCATAAGTGACATAGTGTTGTTTGAAACATTTTAGTTTTCCCATACTGCACCAAGATTACAAAAAAACCAAAAACACACAGCTGAAGTGACTAGGAATAATGATACTCCGAATGAGCCGACGGAGGGAAAAATCAAGAAGATAGTAAATGTTCACACTTGTGTTGGGTTAAAGTTCTTCACACAGGGCCTGGCATAATATGATCATAACAATTTATATCAGTTAACTTTATGACATGGGTATATAATTACATCTACTTTCTAGGGAGAAAAACTTGGAACAACAAAAAAAATTTAGTGGCCAGCCCTGTGGCCAAGGGGTTAAGGTTCTGCATGCTCTTGCTTTGGCAGGGGGGTTCACAGGTTCAGATCCCTGGTGTGGATCTACTCCACTCATCAGCTGTGCTGTGGAGGCATCCCACATGCAAAGTAGAGGAAGATTGGCACAGATGTTAACTCAGGGTCAAGCTTCCTCATGAAAAAAAAAAATAGTTACATGGCTAGTTAGAGATGGGGTTGAGGTTTGGACTCAGGTCTTTTTCTATCACAGTCTATGTGCTTAGCCACACCACTGCCTGTGATGCTTGCAGGCTGAATAATTTTTTTTTATGAAATAAATACATTAAAAACATCAGTGATAGAATATATAACTCCTTTTTGGAATATCAATTTTTAAACCTCTTCTTCATTACAATATATTTTACTAATTTATTTTGTTAGTGTCTCAAATTCAGTTTAGCAAAAGATATTCCTCCTAAACTTTAATGAACTCTGTTGGTTAATATAGACAACCTGCCTTTTGTTAACTTTTTATACGTGTTTACCTATGATGTATATACTGTGTAGTTGTCTTAACTCTCAAATTTTATGTATATATAAACAAAAACAAAAGCTCTTGTATTTTTTTAAAAGGTTGATGAAATGATAGAGTGCACTGAAGACCTATGTAAATACAATAGATTGGCTGAAGGATTTCAGCGGCCTTTACATAGGGGAGTCAAATTCAATCTAGCATGGTAAACTTATTCCACAAATATATGTCATTTTTAGGTGTCCTATTTATTGCTGAAGGGATATTCTTATGTGCTGTAAAAATGACAGTCATTTTACGTAGACTCTTCTACTCATTTGTCATTATTCTCTGTTCCTTTTCAGAATTCCCAAGGATTTTTATTTCCCATTGTATGGCCAAACCAACCTCATTGTGTCCCTCAAAATGAACTTTCCAGAGAAGTATACAGAAGTCAATAAACAAGCAACAAAATATTTTAGATAAGTTTTCTCGATTGTTCAACTGTCACATATGCCACAAAAATCGCTGTTTTTGTATGGACTGGTAATTAAGTGACATGATAATCCGTACAGGAAATGAGTCATTCTATTCACTTTCATCTTATCGTATTATACAGTCATCTACTGCTCTGGGAATAGAATACTTACAAAATATATTAATTAAAAGGTCTTTGTCAAATAAGATAAAATTTACTTTAGTCACAAAATCAGGAATTGACAAACTTTTTCTGTAAAGAGCCAGATATTAAGTATTTGAGGCTTTGTTGGCCATATGGTCTCTGTTGCAACTAGTCAACTCTACCATTGTAACACAGAGCAGCCATAAACAATAAACAATTGTCTATGTTCCAATAAAATTTTATGGACAATGAATTTTGAATTTTATTTATTTTTCATGTGTCACAAAATATTATTCTACTTTTGGCTTTTTCAACCATTTAAAAATGTGAAAGCATCCTCAGCTTGTGGGCTCACCAGCTATAGTTTGCTGACATCTGCAATAAACGTGAAATCAGACCTAGGTCACCTCATGCCCACCAGAATGGCTATTATTAAAAAGACAACAAATAACAACTGTTGGAGAGGATGTACAGAAAAAGGAACTCTCATATCCTGCTGGTGGGAATGTAAATTGGTGCGACCACTATGGAAAACAGTATGGAAGTTCCTCAAAAAGTTAAGAGTAGAACTATCATATGATCCAGGCTCTGGGTATCTCACTTCTGGGTATTTATCCAAAGAACACAAAAACACTAATGTGAAAAGATGTATGCACCCCTCTGTTCATTGCACATTTTTCACAATAACCAAGACCTAGAGACAACCTAAGTGCCCAATAATGGATGAATAAATAAAGAAGATGTGGTACACATACACAGTGGAATACTACTCAGCTACAAAAAAGATGAAATCTTGCCATTTGCAACAACATGGATGAACCTTGAGAGTATTATGCTAAGCGAAATAAATCAGTGGAGAAAGTCAAATACCATGTGATTTCACTCATAAGCGGAAGATAAAAACAACAACAACAGCAACAAACAACACATAGATATAGAGATTAGACTGGTGGTTACCAGAGGGGAAAAGGGGAAGGGGGAGTGCAAAAGGGCTAAAAGGACACAGGTACGGTGACAGATGGTAACTAGTCTTGGGGTGGTGAACATGATGTAGTCTACACAGAAATGGAAATATAATGATGTACACCTAAAATTTATATAACGTTATAAACCAATGTTACCTCAATAAAAAAAAATCCACCAGTGGAATAATTTTTTAAATGTTGATGATAAAGATGCAAAGATAGTGGCATTTTAATCATTCTAATTTACTTTTACTTTTTATCTCTGCAGAGAATTTTCATCTTAAACTCATAGATTCACTTTTCTTCTTTTGTTACTCCTTATGAACTTACAGTGTTTTCCAAATTCACTACCTTTTTTTTTACTGTCAATCAACCATTTTACCTTCAATCTTGTGTACTTCAAAACTTGCTTTGATTTGCTGTATTATTATTTATATCAAGGAAATAAATGACAGATATTATTTATATCAGGGAGATAAATGATAACAAAGGATATGTTTGCTTTTTCTTTATCCTTCCCCTGATAAAAGGCATCATTTTATGTTTTAGGTTTTTATAAATGCAATGTGTGTTTCTCTGTCCTTTTATTAAAATAAAATTTTCTTCCCTCACCTTTCCCTTTACTGACACATTATCTTTAAAATATGGCTATGTAATATCACAATTTTGGCTAATCTAATAATAATTTAGTCTAAAGTGAGGATTAATGACTGTTTATAATATTGGCCCTGGTGGAAGTGGTCAGCACATGGAAGGTCAGAAGAAAAGGACAGGGAGGACTATAGTTTAGGCGAAAACTTGAAATATGAACACACAAGGATAATTGTTTTAAAGATAAGGAGTTGAAGATATGATATTGAAAGAGAGTTCAAAGCTTGGCCATACATCCAAGGAAAAAGGACAAGCATATCAGAAGAATAAGTGACAAAAGTTCTAAAAGTTCAAAGGTGTCTTCTCAGGGATGGACAAGGCCATTGGACACAGCTAACGAATACTGAGCTGACACTTTAATACAGATTATGGCTAAGATTCATAAACATCATTGTGTTTGAAAGATGTTCGTTTTCTCATAACATCATTCATGTTACCAAAAAACTCATAGCAGAAGGGAAGAGACCACTAAGTATGAACAAGTTAATGAACTGATAGATTGGTTTGGCAGCTGGTAATAGAGATTCTGAGCTAGAGAGGCCAGGGTTCAGAGCTGTGTGAACGGCAGGCATTGCAGGGTGGAAAGGCCAAGTGTAGAAACTGGCACACTAAGTAGGATAATCAGAGACAAGATAGAGAGAGGAATGGGGTCGAGCAAGATGCTCACAACCTGGAATCTGAGTTATCAAAGATAGACTGAAACTTGCAGTGAAACCACCCGAATTTTGAGTTCCTGTGTTGGAAGAACACAGTCACAGATGAGGTTCTTCTGATGCGGAATTAGAATTGGCAGGAAAAAAAAAAGAGAGCGAGAGAGAGCTGTACTGTAAGCAACTTGAGATAAGAACGAAGTAACACCGGAGGTAGATTACATATTTTTTATAAAGTGAAACCTGGGTCTTTCAATTTCTTCATTTAAATTATGTCACCATTCAAATTAATTTGTGTGTCATCAATTAGAGGTCAGTTGATATTCGTTTTAGTCATTTTAATTCAAAATATGGTCATAGAAAATGCATATTTGATCGTATATGTCCTAACATCTAGTACTCACACCTCCTTTGGAGAAGCCCTGGTCACATACTTGGCCTCACACCTTATCAACCCATAACTAAGTCTTATCCCAGCCCTGGAACTTCTCTCTACTCATCTGCTTCTTTCTTTTCCTGTTGCCTTGACTTACCTCAGGTCTTCAGCTTACTTCACGTGGATTACTGAAATGTCTTCTCAAATTCTTTCTTCGCACTCAAACCAAATTGATCTTTGTAAAACAAAAATTGCATCAAGCCTCTTCTCATTACCTTTAGGAGCCCAGCTCCATTACTTCTTACTGTGCAACTTTGGCAAAGTACCTTTAGTCTCTGTGCTTCAGTTTTATTATCTACAAAATCTGGAGTAATAACAGTACCTAGAACATACACTAGTTGTGAAGACTAAATGAGATAAGTTTAGAACAATGCAGAGCCCATAGGAAGCACTAGAAATGCTGCTTATGTTACTCATTATTTAGACATCCAAATGGACTTTTGACATCCAAATTCCTTTCAGGGCATTCAGCACCCCTCGTGATCTTGCCCTCCTTTCCTGTCCAGCATTAACCCTCATCACTCTCCATACCATTCCCTCCCTGGCACCAGCAACACTCAGCTCTAGCCATTCTGAACTACTTGCAGTTGTTTCGAACCTTCCATTTTTTCTCCTGGGTTAAGGCCTTTACATGCAGCTGTCCTGTCTGGAAAGTCCCATCCCACATAATTTGCCTGATTAAATTCATTTCTTCTTTGAGACTTAGCTTCATGGTCATCTTCTTTGCAAAGGCTTTGCTGTTCTCCCAAACCTGGACCGGGGGCTCTTTCTGCCTAGATGCCCTTTAGTATCTGTGTTCACACTGTCCTTCATGAAACTCCATGGTAACTGCTTGCTTCTTGGGCTGTCTTCCCTATTAATCCATAAAATTCTTGGAGTCAGAATTTTCTGAGGGCAGAGCCTATGATAGTGCCTGGTATATAGTGCACATGTAGTAAATATTTCTTGCCCTCCTGAGTGAATAGGTTGCTTATGACATAACACGGTTGTTATTTCAAAACGGAGAAATAAAGCAAGGCAAAATATATTGGAGGCAATTATGCAAGCATCCTATTTGTTTCCTTCCCCAATATTCAAGCACACTGGAAATACATAAGTAAATGCAGCATTTGAAGTATAAATATGTCTTATTCAAAATGGAAGCTTGTAATCATTGTACATGACACATTTTCAAAATGTACTGCAAAAATGCATTTAACGTTACAAGCTACAAATTATTGCACCAGATAGGAAAAATAAAATTGGCAAATTGACTCATTATATTTCTATATAATTATTTCTGACTCTTTTTTGTCTTTCAGTTAGAGCCCCTGCCTTAGCTTTGAGATAAACATGTTCACTGAGCTTGTCTTACCGGACCATAATCCAGGACCTACTGAAACAAAGCACGCTGGGGAAATACAAATATATTTTTACTCATTGTGGCAGATGCTGTTTGAAACTTGAATTGTGAGAACAGAAGTTCAATTAATGTGTTTTACATTTGTTCTTCTGACAGATAGAGGCCAAATGACACAGTGGAAAGATCCTCAACTAAGTGTCAAAAGAAAAACTCGTGTTCTAGAGTCCTCTTTGCACTTAAAATAGCCTGGTTACAGTAAGTGCATCATCCAGCATCTCTGAGGTTTAGAAGTGGAAAAGAAAGACAGTTTGTAAGCGGTGCACATGGGTGATGGAAAGGCTCTGACATGTTGGTGCCCGGGTAGCGCTGGTTTTGCCACCACTACTTGGGTGACCACTGAACAATTTGTTTCCATTTTCTCTTTTACTCATTTACATGTGCTCAGTATATACTGACATTGTGTTAGGGGGTTCAGAATTAAAATATGTGGCTCTCATCTGGAGGAGCTCAGAGTTCAGTGTACAAGACAGAAATCCAAACCTCCGATCACATATCTCTAACAACACATCTCAAACTTTTATGTGCATAAGAATCACCTGGGGATCACCTTAAAATGCAGATTGGATTCAGTAGGTCTGGGGTGGAGCCTGAGATGCTGCATTTCTCACAAGCTCCCAGCCTGTGGAGACTGCTGACTGATGGACCACAGTTTGAGGAGCAAGTGCCCTGACATGTAAAGAGAGAGATGCTAGAGGAGCACAGAAGAAAGGAAACTAACTCCACAAGGAAGGCTCCACAGAGTGAGACGGAGATGAGGGATGAGTAATAGAAGGTGAAAGGGGAGATATTATATGCATTTGAGTAGAGGGAATATCTTATATAGGACACGGAAGTGCAAATGGCCATGGTGTGGGTGTGGAAAAAAGATAGCAAATTGGGGAAGGTATGTGGTAGGGACACTAATTTCCAGGAAGTGCACTGGTCCTGTGGGGGATGATGAGGACTTAAATTGCCTTAATTTATTTATCTGATTATTCATAGCTCAGTTTCGTAAGAGGTGTGTGGTGAAGAGGGCATGATGAAGGCAGGGAGAGTAAGGATGCAAAAAAGGAAATAGACTTCTCCCAGTATATTTACGAGGTCAAACATGACAGGACCAGATCTCTGACTGGATGAGGTTGAGGGTGCAGGATGAGGCATGCTGGGGTGCCTGAAGCTCAGATGACTGGAAAACAGGGTTGTTTTTTAACTCAGGGAATCCAACAGGAGAAGCAGGTGTGGATTTGGTGGAAGAAGTGAAAAGTGAAGACGAAACGGGTTTTGGACACGTGAAATTTAATGACTGAGGAACAGAGCTTCACATCCATTCGGCTCTAAAGATCTATTCTTGCTCCCATTTGTTAAGTCCATTGTCCTCGTATGCTGCACAGAATTACGACTTTCTGTTTAGTCTATTTAAGAAACAAAAGAACAACTTTGAAAAAGAATTAACATCTTACCCTCATTTCTCAAGTTCCTTCAGGGATTTTCTTTCCTCACTTATAAATCCTCTTTGTGTATTCCTTAAAAGTTGACTGCTATAACTTTTAATAGTGTTAATTTTTTTTTTCTGAGTACAGCATCTTTTTATTTTGCCCATGGGTGGGTCGTATAATACAAATCATTTTTTTGTGTCTCTTCCTCTTAATTATTGCCAGCATCGGTTCAGCTGCTTTTGTTGAAAAGTGATTATTGACCTTATTTTCTCCTTTGACACTACCTTTGCATTTCTCATGGGCTATATCTGATGATACTCCAGACTCTATAAATAAGCCATTCTGAAGCAAGTTGTCACGAATAAAGTCTTTTTGGTAGTAAATAATATTGTGAGTCTTAAAGAAAGATTATACAATAAAATGAATTTAGTAAACTTTTTTTTAAAGATTTTATTTTTTTCCTTTTTCTCCCCAAAGACCCCCAATACATAGTTGTATATTCTTCGTTGTGGGTCCTTCTAGTTGTGGCATGTGGGACGCTGCCTCAGCGTGGTTTTGATGAGCAGTGCCATGTCCACACCCAGGATTCGAACCAATGAAACACTGGGCCGCCTGCAGCGGAGCACACGAACTTAACCACGCAGCCACGGGGCCAGCCCCTGAATTTAGTAAACTTTTATCTCCATCTATAGAGCTGATTCTCTTTCTTTATAACAGGAGTTGCAGAATCATAAATCATCAGGGCCAGAGATGTAACGCAGTGGAGAGAGGTGGGCTGAGTGTAAAAATTCTGGCATTTTGATGCTGTCATAATTAATGTTCAGTACTTGAGTTGAAACTTGGCCTTGGCGTCAACTGAAGTTGAAACTTGGTCAGGGAGACATCAGTGATCAGTGGGGAGTGTGGCAAACTGGAGAGCACAGGCCCATGTAAAGGGGCAGCTATCTGTTAGTTCCAGGGGATTGATACCATTTGGGAAGACAGATCCTCTCTTTCAAGATCTTCTGATTTTTCGAGAGAAGTAGAAATCCAGATATTCATTTGAAGTCTACTTTTATTTGAAGTCCACATCTTATCAACATTGGGTCAAATATTTAAAAAATACTATTCATATTTGATATGGGTTGAACCGTGTTGCCTCACAAGATATGTTGAAGTCCTAACCCCTAGTACATGTGGATGTGACCTTACTTCAATATATGGTCTTTGTGATCTAATCAAGTTAAGATGAGGTCATGAGGGTGGGCCCTAATACAATATGACTGGTATCCTTATAAGAAAAGAATAGAGGAACTTACAAGGAAAAGGCCAAGTTAAGAACAAGGCAGAGACTCTAGTGATGTGTCTACAAACCACATCAGGAGTGGCAAGGATTGCCAGCCATCACCAGAAGCCAGGAACAGAGGCATAGGACAGATTCTCCCTCACAGCCCTCAGAAGGCAGCAATCTTGCTGACTTCCAACCTCCAGAACGGTGAGACAATGAATTTCTGTTGTTTTAAGCCACACATTTTGTGGCACTTTGTTACGGCAGCCCTAGGAAACTAGCACAATAGTAAATAAACATGCCTCTGAGTGTTATGTCTATGTATGTACATATACAGTTTACCACCATGTAATATTAAGTAATTTTGTTACAAATATAAAACCCCAGGAATTTGTAAAAGTACATATTTTTGGCTATGTTTTTCTGGAATATGGCAAGTTACTTTGTGTCATTATCAACATTTCTATTTTCATCCGATGTCTTAACTCAATAGATGACCAGAAAGTTAAGTATTTGAATTTATTCCTTCAATAAAGATTATGCAATTACCAGGTGCTAGAGACAGGACTAGACACAATGGGTAAAACTATGAGTAGGGACAGCCCTTTTCCTCAAGAAATTTACCATTCTAGGGGCTGGCTGCATGGCCAAGTGGTTAAGTTCATGCGCTTTCCTTTGGCAGTCCAGGGTTTCACCAGTTCAGATCCTGGGCATGGACCTAGTACCGCTCATCAAGCCATGCTGAGGCGGCATCCCACATAGCAGAACCAGAAGGATCTACAACTAGAATATACAGCTATGTACTGGGGGGCTTTGGGGAGAAGAAGAAGAAAAAAAAGAAGATTGGCAACAGATGTTAGCTCAGATGCCAATGTCAAAAAGAAAAAAAAGAAATTTACCATTGTAACAGTAGTTATAACACAATAACTGCAATGATGGGATAGGAGCACAGATTATGATGGGAAGATGATAGAGTAGGGAAGGAAGACAAATCCTCTACCCTCTGGGTCCTTCTGTCTGGGCTATGAATTAAATTGACATGAGACAGCATAACAGGAGAAAATCAAACAAAGCTTTATAACATGTATACAAGGGAGACACTCAGGAAAACTGAGTAACTCCTCTAAATGGTGGAGGCCCTCATCTTAAATACCATCTTCAGCTAAAGACAAAGGAAGATGTTGCAAGTGGTGGTTTGGGACTTCAACGGGGTGGAAGGCAATTTACATGGAGATGGAAATGTAAATGGGCCAACTACAGACAATGTGACCTGAGAGACATGTTTTGGGGTGGCTAATTCTGATCCCCCACAATAGAGTACAGGCACATAACACCAACAAGAGGTCAGGAAAATCATCCAATTGTGATGTGCACAATTAATTGTGCAGAAGGAGTGACATGTCAGCTGATTTGTCTGCCAACTAGTATATAACTGAACTGACGTTCCAACCCAGGACCTCTGACCCAAATTTCTTTCTACCTCACCACGCTACCTTGGTTTTTTAATCTGCAAAAATGAGGATACTACTCCTTAAAGCTTCTGTGAACATTAAATAAAACATATATGAAGCTCGATGTCTAGTCACGGCAGACCTTACTAGTGCCCACCAGAATCCGCTTCTCCCACCTGTCCTGCATACTTGGAAGACTGTATTTCCTAGACTCTTTGCAGTTAGGTGGAGCCATGTGACTAATTCCGGCCAACGTGTCAAAGCACATCAGTCAGTGTGTGATTTTTCATGCTCTCTTCCCCTGATGCTGGGACCAAGGAGACCATGTGTTCTAGATGGTGGGGCTATAGATGATGAAGCTTCGGTCAGCCAGGGTCTCTGAGCAGCTGTCAGAACAGAACCCCTGCCAACTCATGACGGAAATAAATCTTTGTCTTGTTAAACTACTGGGATTTGAGAGTAAATTTTTTACAGCAACTTATCTTAGTCTATCCTGACTAATACACTGGTCCATAATACGTGCTCCACAAATTTTCTTCTTTCCTTTGACGATAATTTAAGTCACAGAGTGATAGAAATAAGGTTTAAATTTAAAAATATATATTAATATTTAGGTCATACATTACCCAACTGCATAGAATATATTTTTATTCCAGATGCTGAAACAAACCAAAAGCAGCTTATGAAAATGGAGAAAGTAACTGTGTCCTAAGACACAGTTGAAATAAAAAATCCATTCGCTGTCAGAAAAAAGTCACCTCTCATTAAAGATCATTTCTCTCATTCCTCCAAACCAAATTATTTAAGTTTAAAAATAGCAAAAGGACCTTATGAAAAAACATATAAATGCTAAAAATCCCAGCATGAGGTTTCGGCCACTATTCTTAACATACCTTCAGAGGGTTTTGACTGTCATTACTACAAATAGAAGACTTCCAGGAAGGAATTATTCAACAAAAAGAAGTCTTTTTATTTTCTCTACAAATTTGGGACATGGGGAGAAAGATGAGAGTAAATATAATTCCAAGTTTTCTGCTCAAACAAATCTAAATGCTTCTGTCTAGCATTCAACGTCCTGATGATATGTTCTCATTTGCTAACTAACCGCATTTTTCACTTTTTTCCAGTGTAGACTCCATTTTAATCAGGTCTCCTCTAGGTCCACAAACAAGCCATATTCATCCTTTATGCCTTCATCCATTCGCCTGAAATGCCCTTCTCTCTTACTTGCAGAATGAGCTTGAGGGCCACATCCTGTAGTTGTATTTTGTCCTCTAAGACTCAGTGCTTCTTTTGCTTTTATTTACTGATTTTATTTTACCATTCCTTCTTTTAAAAAAATTGAGATATAACTAACATATAATATTATATTAGTTTTAGGTATACAACATGATGATTCAGCATAGTTATATACTGTGAATGATCACCACAATAAGTCTAGTTAACACTCATCAATGCCTTTTCATGCCTACTAATTTTGTCTCTTATCTGGACTATAAGTTCTCCAGGAACAAGAATGATTTTTTACACTTCACATGCAAATCCCCAAAGCTCTGGGACAGTACCGAGCACACCATCGTGGTAAATAAATACTTCTTGGTTGATTGGTTTGCAAGTGCATGTGGAGGTGGATGAATAACACAGTTTAGAACAGGGAGAATGGAAAACTGCAGAGGTTCAAGCAGAAGCACTTGTGAGTAAAGTCAAAACCACTGTCTGTGGTGGGGGAGGGGCTACTTGAAAATCATCTTCCACAGTTTTTTTAAAGCTGAGTATTACCAATTTGGGACCATTTGACACCACAACTGCCCCCTAGAGAATGAAAGTAGGCAAAGAGCCACCTCAAAAACTTTCCTGCTGGGAATAGCCCCGGGTAGCTGGAGAAAGATGCCCTAAAAATGATAGTGTTCACATTTTAAACCATAGGCATTGCATTCTCTGTTATTGCCTCCACTTTTGAGAAGCAGATACATGATCCCGGGGTACATTGTATGTATTAATGTCATTTCGCCCAAACTGTCACCCAAATCACAGATGAGGCACAAAGATGTTTTCTGTAACAATGGAGCTAGTTAATAATGTTATGATACATATTCATGTGAAGTGTATTAGCACCAAGAAATACAAATATTTAAGATGTATGGGTAGGTTTTTCTCTGCTGCCTAGTTGTATTACACTGTCCTTTATCTTGTGATGATGGCAGTTTTCAGATATATCATGTTCAACTAGATGTTGAGTTAGATTTGACATACCTAAAAAGGAAAGGTTACATGGTCGACAGAGCCATGAACTGAGCTGCTCAAGTGGAAGTAGAGGACTTATTGAGATAGATGCTAAATTGAGCTCAATTTACTCATTCCATAAGTTTTTTTGAATGCCAGGCACTGTTCTAGGCATTGAGGAGCTACAGGTAAACAAGGCAGACTTACCCTCTGTAACCAAGGGGCTTACATTCCATTTGGGGTGATAGACAATAGACAAATGATCAAGACAGATTCAGACAATGCTAAATGCTATGAAGTAAATAAAACAAGGTGTTGTAACGGAGTAATGAGGGAAGGGGTGGCCAGCAAAGACTATCTGGTGAGGTGACATGTAAACAGAAGCCTCAATGACACAAGGGAGCCACTTTACCCTAAAATGGGGAAAGAGGGTCCCAGCAAAGCCTTTAGGCTGGAGTGAGCTTGGTATGTTTGCATTTTAGGAACAGTAGGAAGGCCAGTGAGATCAGAGCATGGCAAGGAGCAAGGCAGCAGGGGGATGAGGCAGGAGAGAATGGCATGGGTCAGACCTGTAGGCCATGGACGGAGTTTGGGTTTTGATTTCATTAAAGATTGGACCCCTTACCACTTGTTTTATTGATTCTGGTAGTACTTGCACATAGTCTGCCTTCGTTGTCCACCTGTTCCTAGGTTGTAGCTTCAGGTCCATGTTCTCTTCTTTCTCTTGTCCTAGCTGCTGTTCTGAGGAATCCACCATCTTTCAAGCAGGAAGACTTAATGTCTTTGAGGGATTACGTGGAGAAAACACATACCCTGTAGCACATCAGCCCTTCCTCATAAAGTATAACTGGTCCTCATGCGCAGCTATTGTGTAACAAATAGTGTACTAGTTATGAAATTCAAATCTAAATATGAGAAGCTTTATTTCATCTCTTACGGTGTTGGTGTCAGAGCCAACTTATCCATGTGGCATTGTACCTAGGGCCCACAATACTTTTAGGGGCTCATAAAAATGTTTTAATTTATCTTAAAATTAGAAGAAAAAAATTAATTTTTAGGTTAGAGAACACAAGTAGCATTAATACATTCATCTTTATACCAATGTAGTCATAAAATATAATTTTAAATATTCTTATGGAAGAAGAGGCCCATGAAAGCAAAAGTGCCTAGGGCTCATGAAAGTCATATTACAGCCCTCGGTGGTGCTTATATGATAACAGACACTACGGTGCTGTTTACTTTTCAATACAATTATTACTCTCAAAGAAAAACATTTTATTTTGTTCCTTCTAGTTTACTAATTTACTGGACTCTAAAATATATGAGTAGTAAAACCTTAGTAGTGAAAAAATTTTGTGTATCCCATAGGTGTATATTTACTTATACAATATACACATACCTACTACTGTACTTTTATATTGTATAAAATATAGCATATACATAGTTATAAATATGTAAATAGAAAAATTTAAAGGCTGGATTAAGGATAAAATAAATAATGTTTCAAAAATTTTTAAAGTTACTAAGATATATAAAATGTTTGCTCTTAATAAAGTTATGATAATTGTTTTTAGTGAAAACAACAAAATCTAATATGTTGAATTTCTATGAAAGTTTTATTTTATCATTCAGTGATCTGAGAGTCAAGTTAAAGGTTCAGCTTTTTAAACTCGGTTTCAAGGGCTAACACAGATGAAAAAGATACTTCATAAAAAATCTGTATATTCCAATGAAATGAGTATTTCAATGGAAGCATTAGGAAAGCATGATACTCATTTTTCAATCCTGTCTACCAATTACGCAAACATTTTGTTGAAATTCTGCAACTTGGTGTCTTCTTTGGTACCAATCACTTTTTTTTTTTTTAAAGATTGGCACCTGAGCTAACAACTGTTGCCAATCTTCTTTTTTTTTTTCTGCTTTTTCTCCCCACATCCTCCCAGTATATAGTTGTATATTTTTTTAGTTGTGGGTCCTTCTAGTTGTGGCATATGGGATGCTGCCACAGCATGGCCTGACGAGTGGGGCCGTGACCTCACCCAGGATACGAACTGGTGAAACTCTGGGCTGCCAAAGCGGAGCATGCAACTTAACCACTCAGCCATGGGGCCGGCCCCACCAATCACTTGCTTTTGAGACCTAATCAGAAGTTGTTGCATCGTTATATTTTTAGCAATGAGTTCAAGATCCACTGAAATCTTCATTTAGAAAATATTTTAACAGATTATAAAATTTTAGTTATTTTTTTAAATTAAGGGGCAGCTATATGAGTATTTATAGATGATATATTTACATCTGCTGTTAAAATGCAGCAAAATCACATAGCAATGGAAACATCTCTGAAGATTCATTTTCAAAATGTTTTTGTGATATATATCTTCCTCAACTCACATATGGAGTTACAATGGGGTCATGTCCTGATAAACCCATTGTAAGTTGAAAATATTCTAGGCATTTAATACACTTAACTGACCAAACATCATAGCTTAGCCTAGCCTACCTTACTGTGCTCAGAACACTTACTTTAGTCTACAGTTGGGCAAATTATCTAACTCAAAGCCAACTGTATAATAAAGTGTTGAATATCTCATGTAATTTATTGAATACTGTGCTGAAAGTACAAAAGAGAATGGTTGTATGGGTAGCGAATGGTTCTAAGTGCATTGTATACTTTTGTCATCGTGTGGCTGACTGCGAGCTGCAGCTTGCTGCTGATGCCCAGCATCACAACAGAGTATAGTATTGTACTGCATATCATTAGCCCAGGAAAAGATCAAAATTCAAAGTACGGTTTCTACTGAATGTATGCGTGTTGCTTTTGCATCATCGTAAAGTCAAAAAATAGTAAAGTTGAACCATCATGAGTTGGGAACCATTTGTATTAATGAGTTTCAAAAACAGTGAATCACTCAACTGTTGATTAAAATGTCAACTTTGTCCTGATGAGATGGATTAAAATATGTCTTTTTTGAAAAAGTATCTACAAGGTAGCATTCTATTGAGACCACCCATCATTGCAGCAAAATTCAGCAAATTTGGAGCACTAATTTGTAAAAGAAAAATGTATAACTCACCTTTTATTTCCACAACCACTTCAAGTACTTCAACGAGATAACTAGTGAACTTCTTTGTAGGATCAGACAATTTTGTGATCATTGTCTTCCTTGTTACAAACTATGTAAAGGCAATAATACTTAAAATAATAAATTTTAAAATTCACTTAATGTGACTAGGAAATTGCAATACATGGCAAAATGCTGAAAGAGAACCCAAGAGCGATGGAAGAATTCTCAAAGAGCTTTCGATGGCACAATATGCTCTTGGTATATCTTGCACACCTTATATGATCCATGTCTTCCTGATACGTACAGGAAGTGAGGGTGCCAATGTAAATATCTATATTAAAGATTGGTACAGCTTAATTTCTTTTCTATTTTTTAGACAAGAAATAACTACAAATAGGAGGCTTGATATTTTCCTCTTGCACTATAATGGATTATTTGAATTTGGAGACGACTCTGTTAAATTGTCATTGGGCATTTCTCATCCTTTTTTACTTTTTATTCTAGTTGTCTTCTCTTAACATATTTACTATGACATCGATTCCTTTTCTTATTTTTGCCAATCAAAATGTTCTTTAAAAATAACAATAACAAATAACCACAGAGATTACAGACACTTTCTAAAGAGTCTATGCATTTATATGGATTCTTTTCAGGGTTTCTCATATCAGTTGAAATTAATAATAGAGAGTAATTGAAGAAAAGTACTTTCTGCAATTAAAAAGCAATTTTCCAAAGCCTCTGTTTATTATTCAAAAAGAACAAGCCTGGAGTAGCAAAAATTATTCAGAAAGCTATGAAATATGCATATTCTTATTAAGACTGAGCAAACGAGCTTTGATCTAGAGCAATAGAGTTATTTTTCACTTTTTGCTTGCTTTTTAAAAGAGTATTTCATACTAAAACAATAGAAATATGCTGTGTGCTTATCAACTACTGGAAAACAGAACAGTTTTTCTGTGGCTTTAGCATTACGAAATGATAGTGAAGCAAATGTTACGTCAAATCGAAATTTTTAAAAAGTCACATGACGTTATCTAACTTCTTAAAGGCTGGAAATCAGAAGGCAAAGAGGAATTAGTATTTCAGAGATAAAATATTAGAAAAATAAAAGGGTACATTAATAGCTGACATATAGTCATTCAATTAGTTGACTATTTTCAATTCAAAATCCTCTAACATCACTTGCTTGGAGTTCAATTCACATTTGAATCAAGTCTAAAACTTAGCTTGAAAGAATATTCCTGAATGTTTTAAGAATTTACTAGGAATCCAATATCCATTAGTATTGCCTATTACTTTTATTCAAAATAAGGGGAAAAGCCTGGGAAAATAAATCCAGGTTTTGAAGTAGCATTGTAAAAAATGTTTTAAAAGTAAATGGCCACACAAAAAAAATTCTATTCAGCTCATCAAATTTGCCTTGGTGTAGTCCATATTTACCAATGTACTTCCTCCTAGCTATTTTCATCATCTACTATCATTAAACTAAGACAGTACTTCTCAGTCTGGAAACCAGCAGAAATAACCCCCTGCGGGAAGTAATAACTACCTACCTCTTTGACCGCGCCCTCTCTGTCTACTTTGAGGCTGCTTCTTCCTCCTTCTGCCCTCTAAATGTTCCCGCCTGAGGTTTGTTCAAGTTTTTACTCTTTACTTTTCATCCCCTCGCCTGTGATAATTTCATTCACCCCATGATTTCAATTATTGCCTCCCTGCAGAAGGATCTCAAATAGGTGACTCTAGCTGAGACTTTTCAAGCTACAGGATCACATTCCAACTTTCTGCTGGTCATCTACATTTGGATGTATTACAAGCAATACAAAAGTAATGTCTGCCAAACCAAAAGTACCGTCTTCCTACATCATCAATTTCACTCCTTCGTTTCTGTTAATGCTCCATTTCCCTACCTATGTTGCCTTGAGAATCTGAGCTTTTTGAATCCTCTACCTCCTTGCTTACTGTCCCATCCTTACTATCATTACATACACTATTTTCAATAGCATCTTAACTAGTCTTCTTACTTCCAGTTGAGGAACATGTCAACTATCATTCTAAGGCATGGCTTCAATCATGTTTCATATCTTCTTTAAAAACCTTGGTTTGCTTCTGATTACTTATAGAAGAATATTCAAATTCTTCAGTCTGCCATTCAAGAATTTAATGATCTATTACACTTTTCTAGATTCATTTCCTATTGGCTTACAGCTTAAAGCTTATACACTAAAGTTGAACTTTTTATTACTTACTATTTTCCCAATATAACATGCAATATCTTGTCCCTCCACTTTTGCTGACATCTTGTATCCTGTCTCTAGGTTGAAGTACTGCACAACCACCAAAATCTAGCTCAAAAAATCTTTTCCAAGAAGCTTTACCTGATAGCTCCAGCTTAGCAATGATCTCTAACTATTGATTTATTCCCATGGGAACCATAATGTGATGGAAAGGGTATCGGCTTTGGAATTCTCTATGTCTAGATTCCAAAGTCATGCTGTTAGTTTTGTGACAACAGGAAAGTTATTCAACTACTTTAAGTCTTAGTTTTCACATCTATTAAATAAGAATAATAAAGCTTACCAAGAAGTTCAAAAGAAATCCTGTGTGGTATGATTGATGTCACCGAGAGAGGCCAGCTGAGTGGTTACCAAGAAGCCTGAGAAGGTAGAATTTTCATTCATTCAGATATATCAAATGCCAACTAAGGCCCAGGCACTTTAAAGTAGAGGATGATGAACAAGACAAACACAGTCCCTGCCTTCAAAAAGCTAACAGGCTTAGAGTCAAAATTCACCACAGCCCAAAGTCTAGTCCTCTACTTTGCAGACTCAGAAATGATCTGGAATTGACTGGATTAACAGATATGACTCTTGCTGACAACACCTTTAACACTGATATTTGAAACCAGAATAACAATTTCTTATTTATACTGAAAATGTAACTGTCAAACCAACTGACCCCTCAACATGGTCTAACCAGGTAGCTGTATGGAATCAGAATGAGAAGGAGAAAAGAATCAAATATATGATGGACTTGGGCTCTGATAGCCAGATGAGTCAGTATCTACAACAGGAAGACAGACTTTCTTTCTTAATACATGTGTATCAAGAGATGGTACCTGGAATATCAAGTTCAAGAGAGGCCCCAGAATGATACTCCTCTCCTATTTTCCTCAATTCCCTAAAGAATTTGCAGAAGAGGTTCCAAATATTTCTATGGATCTTAAAGGTATGGATGGAAAGGCTTGCCACAGATCTCTGCACAAGGTGTTACCTCATGGTGAGGCTGGGGCTAATACTGGGAAAAGGAGACAGAACTCAACTAAATTTTGAGTAAGACTTATGAATCTTCATGTGGCAAAGAGGATACTGGTTAAGAAAGAATGATGGCATCTGCCATTGGGCAAAATAATAGCTCAGGGTCACAGACTAGATTTTGGTATCAAGCCAAAAGAAATGTCATTAATTCCACACCTATTTTTAAGTTGTGGATTGTACTCCTATAAAATTATGTGTTTATTAATATGTTATCTAAATTTCTTGAAGGCTGAGACAGGCCTTTGGCTTTCTATTAAAACACTACACTCATTAGATAATACACTCTGCATCAATGCTTAAGAAAGGAATGAATGACCCATCTTATCCTTCGAAAAATGGCATACATATTATCCAGGCATCATTTGCACATTGAGTAAACTCCCTTATGAGAGAGATGTTTGGGGATTGGTTTAAGTAGTCAGAATTAAGTAGTACTATGTTGGCACCAGAAGGGAGGTTGAAATCTTATCTTTAGCATCCTCTTATTCCTTTGATATTTGAGTGTCCAATAAAAGAGAGATCCCAAGACATATTGTCTGGGCCTAGGTAGAAGAGAAAATATAGAGTCAAAATAGCCCTAAGAAAATAACATTTCTCTGGCTTTGTCCATATCCACTCTGCAGGCCATTAAGCCCCTCACAAAACTGTAGAGTACATCGTGATCGTTGTAAGTGGTGAAGTATTATTACTATACATCCTTCTATCCATCACTAGGTTCAGACCAAAAAAATATTTGAGGTGGCTTGTACACATACAGCAAGATAACAATAAAAATAATAGCAACAACCAAAATATACAGAAGGAAGTCAAAGTCAATGCTGAGAATAAGAAAAGGAAAACAAACTACAGCCAAGGATAGTATTTATACACAGAATGCAGGTTGGGGGATCTATGTATTTCTATAAATGGACTACAATAGTGACACTGAGGTTTATTATGCAAGCATTTGAACTTTGCAGGTATATTCTGATTTCCTTGGAAAATCCAATTTCCTTGGAACATGAGCAAAAAGAGAATCTTTAGGGAGAGAAGGTATGTTAGCATTTCTTTAGGCATACTGTTGGATTTCCTTAGGCCTAATCCCATGGTGCATTGCTGGTTTAAAAACTGTTACCTGAGATTTCAATTCCTGCAGAGAATTCCTTAAGTGTATTCCTATTTCTGTTTTGTCTTGCCACTATCCCAAGCTTTTTTCTTTTTCTTTTTTTTTTTTAAAATCTAATTCTGATTCTTGATTAAGACATTCATTCAAAGGCTAGCCTTTGGCTTTACTGGCTTTGCTATTTAAATAAGAAATACCTAATTTGTTTATATTAAAAAACAAAATGAGAAGGGAACTACACCCAGCCACTGAAAGTAATAAAAGTTGAAATATAAAATAGCTGGACTTCACACTTTCATCTAAAATGTTGGTGGCAGAATCTGTGAGTCATCTGGCGCTCAGGAGTCTGAGAGTGCACATTTTTGATGTAATAAAGGCAGGCCAGCACAGGTGTGCTGCTAGGCACTCACGAAAGTCATGCTTCCAGGGCTGGCAAATAAAGCATGCTCCCTGGAGTACTGTTGTGGTTTTCTTTTCCACTTTTTAAAAAATGATATTGTACTGAATGTAGCTCATAAAAGTGTCAGACTCACAGTTTTAGAGCCCTAAATTTCTTCCTGTAAAGCAAGAGCAACACAGGCAGAATATTACAAAGTTGCTGAAACATTTTTAGTGATGAGACTTAATTGGGACATTATATGAACTTATAACCATGCCAAAATTTTGGCATGAATCAGGTTGAGCATCTGAAGTCTATGGTAGTAGATAAAGGAATAAATTCATAAGAAATGCAGGTAGCTTTGCAAGTCAACTCAATTATTGTTCCAGAAATTTCATTTTTAATTAGGCAAAAAGATTATTTAAAGTGGCCATTTGTGGCAGAGGGTCACTTAACAGAAGATAATGGGATGTCCAATAGACTGTGCTCCTATAAAATAGGTCGTGTACTAGCTGGTCACTGCACCACCCTCCTATCTTAGAAGAATTTAAATTGTTACTATTATTCATCCATGCTTTATATTATGCAGGTGTGGACTTTACCTTCTAAAAGCCACTGAAAAAAATGCATGGCTCCCAGATCAGATAAAAAATGCTTAAGCCGTTCCCACAATCACAGATTGCTTTGGTAGCTCAGCTAGCTATAAGCAGAGGAGTTAGAGAAGCCGTGTCTTAAAAGGAATAAAATATAGACTAGGTTAAGATTTGATGAAGAGGCTTCATGAAATAAAGCATTTATCAATTCTAGAGGATAGCTGAAGGGCTAAGAAACTTTATACACTGTTGGGGGTTTGAAAACTGGGCACTACCAAGGTAGAGAAAGGAGTCCTGGTTAACACCCCTTTATTTGGGATGGGTCACCAAAACGATATACTCTGGTGGTAATGGCGAATCAGAAGCAGGTTAGTCTTTACAGGACCTAGAGCTCAGCTTTGAGTCATCTCCAGATGAGATAACTGCAGAGTGCTAGTGCTTCCAGGAACCAGGCAGAAGCAAATGTAATACTTTCTAAAGGAAGCTAGTATCATCCTAGGCCTCCAGTTATTTCTAAAAGTTATTTTGCAAATCAATGTCAGGTAAGCAATGAAAGTAAATAACCAGATGTTCAAAGAGACAAAAAGACATAAATAAGATATAGCAGAAAGAGCAAACAATAAAGACACACAGGGGCTTCCAATATTGGCATTATCAGACACAGGTTCTACGTAACATCCATTATTTTCAAGGAGATAAGAGACAAGATTAAGAATTTCAGCAGGTATTTAGAAACTAAAAATAGGATAACCAGAATCATGTATGAATGTATGGGTTTATTAATATCTTGGATTCAGCTGAAGAAAGATACATGAGGAAAACTATCCTTAGAATAAAGCATGGAGAAATAAAAACGTTGGTAATACATGAGAGAGTTTAAAAGACATGGAAGGCACAGTGATAGGTCTAAGATATGTGTAATTAGAATCCCAGAATAGGAGAAAAGAGAGAAAGGGGAAGAAACACTACTTGAAGACATAATGGCTGAAAACATTTCCAAACAGACAAAAAATAATATGTCATAGACTCAAGAGGACTTACAAAGTGCAAGAGGAACAAATAAGAAGAAATGCTCACCTAGGAACATCACAGTAAAATTGCGAAAAACCAAGAAAAAAGAAACCTTAAGAGTAAGGAGGATGGATAGGAGTCAAATTACTTTCAAAATAAATGACAATTAGGCTCAGTTGATTTCTCAATATAACAATTAGGCCAGAGCAATTGAAGAATATATTCAAAATGTTGAAAAAACATAGCACCAACCAAGAATTCTATAGCCAATGAAACATCCTTCAAATATGAAGGTGGGCAGAAAAGAACATTTAACAAAATTAGACACTTCTTCATAATAAAAACATTCAAAAACTAGGAATAGAAGTTAAGTTTTTCAACTTGATAAAAGACATCTATGAAAACTCATAGTTAACATCATACTTAATGCTGAAAGATTGAATATTTCCCCTCTAAGATAAGAAATAAGACAAGCATATCTTTTCTCACTACTTGTATTCAATATTATACTGGAGGTTCTAGCCAGAGGGATTAGGTAAAAAGAAAAAAAGAAAAAGAAAAAAGAAAGAAAGACAAAATAATAGGTATCCAGATTAGAAATGAAGAACTAACATTGTCTTTATTTACAAATGACATGATCTTGTGTATAGAAAATCCTAAGGAAGTCAGAACTAATAAATGAGTTTGGTAAGGTTGCAGAATACAAGATCAATATGCAAAAGTCAATTTTATTTATATAAACTAGGAGTGAGCAATCCAAAAATGAAATTAAGAAGACAATTCCATTTATATTAGCATCAAAAAGATAAAGTACTTAGTAATAAATTTAAGAAAAGTAGTACAACATTGATAATCTGAAAACTACAAACATTGCTGAAAGAAACTAAAGAAGACCTAAAACAATGGAAAGAAATCCCATGTTCATGGATTGTAAGAATATTTTTAAGAGGATAATACTCCCCAAATTGAACCACAGATTCAATGCAATCCCTATCAAAATCTCAGCTGGCTTCTATGCAGAAACTGACAAGCTGATCTTAAAATTCAAGAGGAAGTTCAAGAGACCCAGAATAGCTTAAAAAATCTTTACAAAGAAGAAGAAAGGGAACCAGCCTAGTGGAGAATGTGGTTAAGTTTGTGTGCTCCACTTCGGCAGCCAGGGTTTGCAGATTCAGATCCTGGGCACAGACCTACACACCACTCATTAAGCTGTTCTGTGGTGGTGTCCCACATGCAAAATAGAGGAAGAGTGCCACAGACGTTAGCTCAGTGATAATCTTCCTTAGCAAAAAGAGGAAGATTGGCAACAGATGTTGGCTCAGGGCCTATCTTCCTCACCACCCTGCCTCCCCAAAAAAGAACAACAACAACAACAAAGTTGGAGGACTCACAATTCCCAATTTCAAGACTTGCTATAAATTAACAATAATAAAAATAGTGTAGTGATGGCATAAGAAAAACATACAGATCAATGGAATAGAATTGAAGGTCAGAAATATATCCTCATATTTATGGTCAATTGATTTTTGACAAAGATGCCAAGACAATTCGATAGAAAAGGAATAGTCTTTTCAACAAATGATGCTAGGACAAGTAGATATACACATGTAAAAGAAAAAAGTTGGACTATTTTCTCATATAATATATTAAAAATGTATCATAGACTTAAATGTAAGGACTAAAACTCTAAAAGTCTTAGAAGAAAGTTCAAGGAGTATATAGGAGTATATCTTTGTGAACTTGGCCTTCTTAGATATGACACCAAAAGCACGTGACAAAAGAAAAGAAGTAAATTGGATTTTATCAAAATTAAAAACTTTGTGATTCAAAGATATTATCAAAAAAGTGAAAACATAATCTGCAAAATGGGAGAAAATATTTGCAAATCACAAATCTATAACGGATTGCATCTAAAAAATGGAAAGACTTTTACAAGCCAATATTAAAGTCAATGATAAAAGATAATCACCCAGTTAAAAAATGAGAAAAGGATCTGAATAGACATATCTCTAAAGAAGATATACAAATGGCCAATAGGCACATGAAAAGATGTTCAATATCATTAGCCATCTGGGAAATACAAATCAAAACCATAATGAGATACCCCACTTGGCACCCAGTGAAATGGCTATACTCAAAAGTCAGATGATAACAAGTTTTAGCCAGAATGTGGAGAAATTGAAACTCTTACACATTGCTGGTGGGAAACTAAAGTGGTGTAGATACTTCGGAAAATATTCTGCTGGTTCCTCAAACGATTAAACACAGAGTTATCACATAGCTCTGCAATTCCAAAGACAAATGAAGACATATGTCTACACAAAAACTTGTACACAAATGTTCATTGTGGTACTCTTGACAATAGCCAAAAAGTGGACAAAATCCAAATATCCATCAACTGATGAATGGATAAACAAAATGTACATACATACAGTAGAATATTATTCCTCAGTAAAAAAGGAATGGACTACTGATACATGCTACATGAATGAACTTTGAAAACTTATATTAAGTAAATGAAGCCAGTCATAAAAGACAACACATTGTATGATTCCTTTTATATGAAATATCCTGAATAAGCAAATCTATAGAGACAGAAAGAAGATTAGTGGCTACCTAAATCTTTGTGGCTTGAGGTAAAATGCAGTGATTGCTAATGGGTCTGGGTTTCTTTTTGGAGCAATGAAAATGTTCTACAATTGATTGGAATGTTGGTTGCACCAATCTGTATACGTACTAAAGCCCATTGAATTGTACATTTTAAGTGGTGATTGTATGGTACGTGAACTATATCTCAATATAGTGTTTATATACAGAAAAAACAAAGGTGAAATAAAGACATTTTCAGACAAACAAAACAGATAATTAATCACCAGCAGACTCATTAACAGAAGACATATAATTGTAGATTAAAGTTTGACGACTTCAGAAAGAATGAAGAGCAACAGAAAGGTGAATATGTGAGTAAAAACAAATGAGTATTAATGTTGTGAAATGATATTGATACCTTATGGAGATATAATACTCATGAACACAGACAGAGATTCACATACAAAACAGTGGCATTGAAGTTAAGAGGAGGGTAAATAGAGATAAAGTGTTCTAAGATCGTTGCATTGTCTGCTAAATTAAATAAATATATTTTGACAAGTGAAGGATATATGTTGTAATCTCTGATGTAATCACTAAAAGAATAGTAAAAATGCGTATTACTTCCAAGTTAATAAAGCAGGAAACAGATGGCACACTTAAGCTGGGTAATTTGAAGAGAGTTTAATAAAAGAGCTCTCTACAAAGATGTGAGCCAGTTTAAACAAAGCAAAACAAAACAAAATACAACAAAAGGAGATAGCAAGATAGCACAGAACTCCATTGTGTCAAGAACTGTGAAAGGTTTGAGATTTCACTCAACTTGCAAGGTGACAAATTATCTTGCTGTAGCTCCAAGGATGCTGGCAGAAGACAAAAGACTCCTGGGTCAGAGACAAAGAACAGTTCATCACTCTCAGGAATAGCAATAGGTAGCCTATCAGCATTTGTGCAGTTCTTCGAGCCTGAAATTCCCATAGGGTTACACGAAGAAGGTCAGGTAACACCTGCACATGCAGTGGATTGCATTGCAAAGAGGAATCTCACAACCTGGCAGACAGGGAAAAAGAGCATAAATACCTCAACTTCATATTCTTCCCACTGCTCAATCTTTTGCTGGTGCCTTCCATTGGACAAAACCAACCAGAAGTCAGAAAGCAAGGAAGCACTTTAAGGTCATCCATAAAGTTGACCTTCCTGGGGCCCAAGGCAGGGTGGAGAAGGATGGAAAGTGGATCTGATGGGACAAATGGATAAGCCAAGGGGAAAAAATGGAGTAATACAAAATAATACAAAAGGAGATAAGACAGAAGGAAAAAAGGAACACAGAAAAGGCTAGACAAGGAGATAGCACTTAATGGGATATTTAATCTAAAATGTTTAAGTGCTTCAATTAAAAGCAATGATTGCTTGATTTGATAAAACCAAATGAGCAAAAAGCCCTAATCATATGTCATTTACACAAAGACACTTCTAAAACTTGGAGATAAAAAAATGTTGACACTGAAAGTATGGAAAAAAGATGCACCATAAAATATTAGCCAAACTGTATTAATATCAGACAAAGACCTGAAGAGAAAAAAAAGTTACTAGAGATAAAGGAGGTCACCTCAAAGTGTTAAATGCTTTCAATTTACCAAAAAGACCTAATAATTCTACATTTGTAAAATAACATACTAAAATTAACCTCTAAAGATATAGCCTTAAAACATGTAAAGGAACAATAGAACATATAGAGCAAAAATAAATTTAAAAATCCACAATCATAGTGGGAGAGTTTAATGTAATATCTCTCAGGAAATGATAGGACAAATAAATAAAAAATAACTACAAATACAGAGAATTTAAACACATTTGACTTAATTGACATATTAATTATATAACAAGAAATCCAACAACTGCAGAAAATGCCTTCTTTGCAAGCATAACATTCTAAATATTGACTATATGCTAGGCCATAAGGCAAGTTTCAACAAATTTCAAAGGACTGAAATCATATAGAGTATATTCTGTGACAACAAGGTCATATTTATACTTCAAAAAAGAACAAAACAAAAAGACAGCAAGAAAAACCTCTGTCACAATGGAAAATACAAAATATTTTGAACTGAATAATAATAAAAATACAACTTATTAAAGCTTCAAGGATCCAGCTAAGGTCATACCTGGAGTGAAATATATGTCTATAAATGTTAATATCAGAAAACGTGAAAAGCTAAAAATCAATGAGTTATAAGCATGCATGGCAAAAACTTATGGGGGCAAAAAAAGAACAGCAAATAAAACCAAAGAAAGCAGAAGTGGGGGAATAGAAAATATAAGACTAGAAATAAACAAGATAGAACACGAACAGACAATAAGGTCATTCCTGAAAAGCTTTAAAATTTATACATTATAGTGAATTATTTATGAAAAAAAGAGAGAAGGAACATATATCCAATGTTAGGAATAAGGAATAAGGCAGCAAAATAAATCCTTTGGGTATTAAAAAATTAAGAGGAAAATATGAATAATTTTCTGCTAAAATATTTGAAAATTTAGATGAAAGAGATAAATTCCTAGAAAATACTACTTGTCAAAATTGACACTAGAAGAAATAAGAATTCAGAATAGTCCTATAACCATTAAAGATGTTGAGTCATTTATTAAAAACTTTCCCTCAAACAAAACCACAGGACCAGATGGCTTTATAAGTAAACTGTATCAACTATTAAGGAACAGACAATACTTATGTTATACACCCTCTTTAGGGAAAGAAAAAGAGAGGAACACTCTTCGCTTCTAATGAGGCCATCATAACTCTATACCAACACCTCATAAGAACGTTATAAGAAAGGAAAATTACAGGCCAATCCCATTCATGAACATAGGTGCAAAAATCACAAATAAAATATCAGCAAACATCAAAAATATATAAAAAAGAATGAGTAGGGTTTATTCTATGAATGTGTTTAGTTTACCATTCAAAAAAATCAACATAGTTCATTACTTTAATAGAATGAAGGAGAAAAACCATATAATCAACTCAGGAGATGCAGAAAATCTGTTTAATAATATTCAATATTCATTTGTGATAAAAATTCTTAGTAAACAAGAAATGCGAGGGAAACTTCCTACCTTATCTGATAAAGGACATCTATGTTAAAGGTATGACAACATTATATTTAATATCTATCCCTTTAAGATCAGGAATAAGACTAGAATCTGTGCTATTAACTCTCATATTTAACATTGTACTCAAATTCCTAAGCAGTGTAGGAAGGCTAGAAAAAGATATAAAAATTAGAAATACATAAATAAAACTGTTATTAGTCATAGATAACATGGTCATGTATATAAAAAACCTAACAATGTATTCACTTAAATTTTTAGAATTAACACATGAAAGTAATTATGTGGATAAAATGATCAATACACAGCTGTTTTTCTCATCACAACAAATAGTAGAAAATCAAACCGAAAAAAGTATCCAAAATAGTGTAAAAATATCAAATATCTAAGAACACATATAAAAATATATATGCAAGGTATCTATGCAGATAATCATAAAACATCCTTGCAACAAATTAAAGATATAACCAAATGGAAAAATATAGCAATTTCATGGATTGGGAACATTACTTTTTAAAAATATTATTCTCCTCCAACTCATTTAGATTTAATGCAATCTAATCAAAATCCCAGCAGGTCTTTGTAGAACTTGTGAAACTAATTCTAAAATTAATAAATTGGAGAAGAACAAAATGAAAAGCCTTGCTCTAATGAATGTTAAGATTTTCTATAAATCATAGTAATTAAGGCAATGTGATATTGGTATAAATATTGATAAATAAACCAAGGGAATAGAAGAGAGAGCTCAGAAAAGACCCAGGGATAGATGGACAATTGACTTATGACATAAGAGGCCCTGTAGAGTTGTGAGGAAAGATAATCCTTTCAATGAATGAGGCTGTGACAATTACGTATTTGGAAAAAAAAATTAACCTCTACACCTTCACACCTGCACACCTTCATACTATAAGAAAAAAAAATCAGTCTTGAGTGGATCACAGATTTAAACGTGAAAGGCAAAACAATAAATTTCTGGAATATATAGGAAAAATTTCTAAGCAGGATATAAAAATATAATCATAAAAAGATAAATTTGGCTATACTGTACTTAAGAGCTTCTCTTTATCAAAAGATACCATTAAGAGGTCTAAGATGGAAGACACAAAATGGGAAAATATACTTACAAACTATAATTAACAAAGAGCTGGTAACTGGAATATAAAAAGAACTCCTATAAAAGAATAAGAAAAAGACAGACAACTCACCAAAAAAGTGATCATAAAAATCTTCAAAAGGGGGCCAGCCCCATGGCCTAGTGGTTAAGATCCCGAGAGCTCCACTTTGGCAGCCTGGGTTTGGTTCCCTGGTGCAAACTAACACCACTACTTGGTGGCTGTGCTGTGGTGGTGACCCACACACAAAATAGAGGAAGATTGGCACAGATGTTAGCTCAGGGTGAATCTTCCTCAGCAAAAGGCGATTTGCATTGGTCCTTACTGAAAGAGGATGTCCAAATGGGAAATAATCATGTGAAAAAGTGCTCAATCTCATTAGTCATCAAGAAAAGTCAAATTCTACCATGAGATACTGCTCTACACTCACCAGAATGTCTATTGTGAAAATTCTAATAATATTCCAATTGTCAAGGATGTGAAGAACTGGGGAAACTTTTGCATTGCTGGTGGTGGTGAAAATTGGTACAACCAATTAGGGAAACGGGCAGCATCTACTAAAGCTGAACATACACAAAGCACGACCTCACAATGCCACTCCTGCATATACACCATCCTGAAACGCATGTACATGGGCACCAGGAGAGATGTACAAAATGTTCATTGCAGCAGTATTAATAATAGTCAAAAGCCAGAAATGTCCTGGACGTTTATCAGTAGTAGAATGGATAAATAAATTGTGATATTTCCATACAACAGAAGAATGAAAGAACTGCAGCTACTTGTAAAAGCATGGAAGACTATCATAAAAAATATGTTCAGGGAACCAAGTCAAGCACAAAAGGGTCATACTGTATGATTCCATTTATCTAAAGGTCAAACTTCACTCTATTGTGCTTAAGCATGGATACTTATGGTTAAACTATGAGTTGATCATTTCAGAAATCTGCACTGGAGGGAGGGGCTTTTGGAGGACTGACCATAATATGTTTCATGACCAGACATCAATGTTTGCCTTGTGATAAGTCATCACACGATTTTGTTTGTGAACTTCTTTGCTTTATGTGTATCTTTCCCAGCATAAAGGGTTAAGAAATTTGATTTGATAAGAAAGGGAGAGTAAAGCAAGAAGGACAAATTTTCCTTGAGGGGTAGGAAGGCTAGGATCCCTGGGGAAAGACAGGAAAGGGAGGTGCAAAGGGGCAGAAAAAGCTCACAGTGGGGGAGGGGCCGGGAGACAACTGCTTTCTTTGTAATTTTACAGGCTCAAGTCAAAAGGGACAACAGCCATCCAGCGGAGGACCCCTTTGGTACCGAGATATCTGCCTTATTGTTTCAGAAATCTTTGTTAGTTGTGGGAAGCAAACTGTCCCTTTTTAACTTCCCTTTTGATAGAAAGATGCCTCTGTATTCTCTTAGGCTGTCCTAGGTCTGACAGTATTGTGCACCTTCTAAATTGCATAGTTTTTTATTTAGAATTATTTTTTTGTGAACCTCTTGGATACAAAAACTAGTTATTTTATTGGCTTGCTTCAAAAATGTGAATGAGCTAATTCTAATAATTCTTGGTACAGATCCTCAAGGTATCTGGGAGTAAATGCAACATTTAATGCCAATCTACAAGACTAAACTATTTAGGTTCTCATTCCTCAGAGACTTGTTCTTTTCATTTTTGCCCTTGATGATGCAGGTATTATAATTTTTACCCGTGGGGGTTGGAGGAGGAGCATAAAGCCTGCACATGGAGACTCCCTGTATTGTCACTAAAGGAGAAAATGCCTGAAGAGGGGAGACACAATTGAGATCTCATTCCAACCAATGGATACTCTTTCTTGAGGTTAAAAATTTATGCTGGGAAGTGGAGCAGGATGCACTATTGGGAAATAGTATTTCCAGGGATTCCAAAGATATACACAGTTTCCAGCTATCTTTTTCTTCAACAAAAAAGACAGCCTGCTCTGTGTGTGTATCTATGTGTGTGTGTGTAAGACAGAATCGTCGGGAGTAGACACGGAACAAACTTCAGCTATTGATTCATCCTCCTTTAGAGTGCTCAAACTATATCATTTTTAAAGAGAAGAAATGGCTGCCTGCAAGAGTTTTGGATGAAAATAGGTGTGATGAGGAAGAAGAAGAAAATTTCTTTCTTTATGTCTTTAGTTCAAGTTGTCTGCAAAAACATACTTCTTTTTGGTTTTGCTGAAATGACCTCAATATATCTGCATGCTTTTACATTAAACTCTCTTAAAACCCACTCATAGAGTCCAGCCCATAATTCAGGGGATTGGATGGCACACGCTATCAATCCATGTTAGCTATCATCATGATTAGTATTATTAATTTTATCCTTCAGGAGAACTACCATTTTGTTCTGGCTTGGCCATTGCATTGTGTAAAGGAACCTGGAGACCACAACCACCGTGGACCCAGACCTGTATTGCTCTTTATTGGGTCTTAATTTTGACATCAGGAAAATGAAGAACTTGGATTCTGTAAGCTCTTTGATCACAGATCTTTCTGCCTCCATGGAGCACTCCAGGTTTTCTCACAGGCTGGGAGTTAGCGACCCCTGGGTGTCAGCCGTGCTTGGTGCCCTGGGGTGTGGGGGGAGTGGGGGAGCGGGGATCGCACGGATATGGAGGAGGGGGTTTTGCCAGTTTCTTCAGGAGGCAGTGTTTGCCTTTCCCTGGGCAGAGGTTGTGGAGGTTAAGAAAACCTGGTGAAACAGATGCCCGGGACAGATGTTACCTAATTTGGTCAAAGAACAAAGAGTATGCAAAACATTTGGAAATCCTCAACAGTGCACTGGGATGGGGGCACTTTCAGGAGGAGCAGAAACAAGAGTATCACCCAGAATTTCAGAGTAGGGTTGCTGCATCTTAGAGAGTGAGCATAATGTCATTTCTATTTCAAATATTCTGGGTTTTTGAGAAGCAATCTGTGTTGGAAGCTTGACTGCACCGATTATGAGTGCTCTGTTGCGCAAGGTACCCTATGGCTTTGAACCGCAATTTCCTTATCTGTGAAATGGGGTAAACATCTACTGTAACCTATGAGGCTGTTGTAAGGGTGGAATAGGACACGGCAGAGTGGGGACTCATTAAATGGGAGCTGCTCTTATTAAGAGAAAATTAATAATTTTTCAAATTCCCAGGACACCTTCAGGTTTACTCATGCCTTACTAAGAAATCTCCCACATTTCAAGAGTTTTCTATACTGATGGTACTCTCTGCTCTTTGATCCACCCGTTTCCCCCCAGCCCGGGTCCTGGGCTGCGGAGTGGAAAGAAGAGGCACGTGGGGGAAGGACTGGGGCAAACCTAGCCCCACAGCCCCTGGCCTCCTGGCACAGTGGGGCCTGTCATGGCGGCTCGGTGACAGCTTAGGTGAGCTCAGATCGCAGAGCAGCAAGAGAGAAGGGTCTGGGGGTCAGCGCTAGCCAGACCCCGGCCCCGCCTGCGGTCAGCCGGGCCAGCCCCGCGCGCGCGCCGGCTCACATGGGGCCCCGCCCCCGGCGCGCGGCCCGCCCCGCCCCTGGGCTCAGCCGCGCGCCGGGCGCCCACCTGGGGAGGCGGCGGCCCGGGCCTTGGGCGCCGGCAGCCGAGCCCCGGCGCGGGCGCTGCGGGCCCGACGCCAGCGCCCCCGAGCGCCCCGGGCCACGCGCGGGCCCCCCGCCCCTCCGCGCCTCGCCCGCCGCCCGCGGCCCCCACCCCCCGGCCGCTCCTCCCCTCTCCCCACCTCCTCCCCCGCCCCCGCCCCTCCCCCGCCGCCTCGCCGGCTGCTCGGCCGCGCGTCGGAGCCGCACGGGCCCGGGGCGCCGGCGGCGAGGCCACCGCACCTGCAGCGCGCTCGGGCTGCCGCGCGGGCACCTCGCCTCCCGCCGCCCGGCCTCCTTCTACCCCGCGCCGGGACGCCCATGACGCCCGAGCCCCCCAGCCGGCGACAATGACCACTTCCCTGCAAGATGGGCAGAGCGCCGTGGGGAGGGCGGCTGCCCGGGACCCGCCGCTGGCCGCCCAGGTGTGCGGCGCTGCCCAGGGGAGGGGCGACGCCCGCGACCCGGCGCCGGCCCCCTGGCCGCCCGTGCGGGCGTTCGTGCCCCCGGCGGACGCGCCCCGCGGCGCCGCTGCAGACAGGTAGGCTGCCCTCGGCGGGCGCGGGGGAGTGTCCTGGCTTGGCAGCCGGCGAGGGGTGAGGGGGCGGGCCGAGGGGGGGAGCCATGTGCCCAGAGCTGGGCCAAGTTTGTGAAAGTCTCTGAAGACAATTCCTTTTGAGCTGGCTCCTACCGGATCAGCAGGACATTGCGATCTCCCAGCGCCTTATAAATAGCATCACCGTTTCATTGAGAGCTCCCGGTCTCTCTCGCCTCTGCCCATCGGTGTTAGCTAGGAGGCCAAGCTCCAGGCTGACCGCCCCCCTTCCTTATTTTTTCGTGGCCCTGCGTTTAAAAATATAAACAATCCTTTTGATTTTGTATATTTAAAAAATCGTGGCATAAATGAGTTCACCTCCCACATAGAGTCTTACAGCGACCCTGGAGAGGCAAAGCACAGATTGACATTTGAGCAGTCTAGCTCTTCGGCAGGAAAGAATAGAGGCTTTAAAAGGTTTCCCAATCTCCATAGCTTTCACCGCTAAGTGCCTTTAAGAGTTCACAGTTATGCACATACTTCAGGAAAGAAAAAGGCTGCAACAATACAAAAATCTGTAGTCCTTTATATTCATACATTGAAATGGTCCCTTTTTTTTCCCTTCAGATTTGCAAAGTGCTTCAACTTCACTGAAGTTAAAATTACTCTGCAGTGGACTAGAGTACATTCATACTAGCAAGCTCTATTCACTTACCTCCTCAAAAACACTGCCTTGCGGTTTAGTATCTATAAGCACTTGAAAAATCAACAGACTGTGTGTGGGCAACATTGTGAATGAAATCTGAAGTGAGATGAACCACAGTTATAATTAATAAACCATAACTTCCAAAAGTGATTAGTAAAATAGCATAGGGATGAATTCATTAAATGTTTATAGACTTTGTCACTTTACTGGGTGCACAACAATGTCTAACTCCTCAGGATGTTTTACATTAATAATTACCTAGTCTGTATTTTGGCTCCTGGAAAATTATTGAAAGTTCTGGAAATGGGGTTTCCATGCCCGGTGATTTTTTTTTAAAGCCCCCTCCCTCCAAAAAACACGTATAGGCATACTATAAAAGATTGATTTATATCAATTAACATATTTTATTTTGACCGACAGAAAGTACATCACTTACCTTTGCTGTATACTTTATATAATACTGGTGTTGTCACGGCGTGGTATGTGTTGGCCTTAACTTTTTAATCCTGACAGCAATTATATTTTACATTCTGTTTTATGTAAATTACATCCTATGTTCTCTTGGTGTAGGAGAAAAAAGAAAGATCTTGATGTTCTGGAAATGCCATCTATTCCAAACCCTTTTCCTGAGCTTTGCTGTTCTCCATTTACATCTGTGTTGTCAGCAGGCCTGTTTCCCAAAACAAATTCAAGGAAAAAACAGGTATGCATTTTAAAATTTTCTAATTCAAAGATCTTAGGAGTTCCCAATCTGTAGTCTTTAAGATATTCAGTAATTTATAATGTTAACAAAGGATTAGCATAGCCTACTTTAAATAAGTCTATTGACTGACATAGTTCTTTGGTAGTATTTTCCTTAAGGGTCTCAGTTTTCACAGCTCTATGATGGGAATGTTAAAACTTACCTGTCAGGCTTTTGGAATGGGTTAAATTAGAGAATATATGTAAAGTACAGAGTCTGGGAGCTGTTTTTATTCACAGGGTAGCTGGAGAGTTTTATGTGACAATAGATTATCAATTTTAAGTCAGAAATTGGAAGAGGGGGCAGTGGTATGGGGATGAGAAGGGGCTCAGCTGGCTCCTTTAATACTTTCTTTAACCTTTCACATTTTCAATCCAAGCCAACCTCATTTACCAAAGGCAAGTGACCTAGTGAATCTGTGGGAAAAGGTAATTGGAGTTTAGACTCGACGTGTCTTCTTCCTTTCAGTGAATTCCTCAGTTTGGAGGCTTGTGGCCCCAGAAGGCAGATGACTTGTAAGTGATGATTAAAAGATGGACTTTATTTTTATGATTTCCTTTCTTTTCAGGTTGCTAGTTTGGGACTGACTTAAGCAAACTAGATTTCAAGAACCAAGCAACTATGGGGAGATACATCGTGATTATACATTTGTGAGAAAAAAAAATTAGCGTATCCTAGAATAATCCCATGTCTTCTTAATGCACTTCCTCCCAATTTTGAGTCAGCAAAACAAAGAGAGGCTTTACTAGGCAAAATATACCTTGTTCTTGTAAGGAGAGAAGCAATCCATTTAAACAGTCAGATGCATGCAGTGAGGAGAGGGATGGTGAAGGGAGAGAGGACAGTCGATCATTTTCCCCCCATCTGTTGTTCTCTTTCCTTTTTTCTGTACTTTTACTACCTATGATGGGTTCAATACTGTGTGTTTATAGTTTGGTGAATGGAGAAAATACCTTAGGAAATAGGTGAATTCTTGATAACATACAGCAGTAATAGAGACAGTGGGAAAACATTCCTTGGAATATTGTGTTTTGGGAAGTCTGGTATTGCAAGGCATATATACTTTTTTTGGTGGGGAGGAGGTTGAAGTTTAATTGGTGCATGTACTTTTCCATAAGGATTGGAGAAAGTGGGAGTAAATATTCCTGGAGCAGAGGTTTGTTCTGAATTAGAGTCTTTGATGGGGGAGGCAAGTCCTCAAGTGAGCGGGACTCTGGCTTGGGATAGGGAGCTGAACAAGGAGGGGCCTCTCTTGAGCTTTATTATCAGAGTGAGGGTTGAAGTCAGAGCCCTAGGGCAAAACAGCCCTGCTGAAAGGCCTGGGCCTTTTAAGAGCTTGGCTTTTGGGTTAAGATATAAGATGGGAATATGGATGATAGATTTGACTGTGTGTCATGGTGGTGGAAAAAATTGATTCTGGATTGTCTCTGATCCAGAATGGGAAAAGGAAATGTCTGAGGATGACATAATAGCCATCCGGGGAACTGAATAGATGATTTCCCTACTTATGGGGGGCCAGCTCTGTTCCTTGCACCATCCTAGGCTCTGAGGCACTGGGCTAAGCAGACATGCCCTGCAAACCTGTTTACAAGGTGGGGCTTTGATTGGGGTTGGGCTGGGGCTAGGAGTTGAGCAGAGGAAGGGAAGTAGAGGGAGAGAGGCCTGGGCTTACTCTGATTTCGTGAATGAACACTGGGAGAATGCCTGTGTCTAACATATGGGTCGATGGGGCAGGGTTTGTTTGAATAGAGGGAGAAAAAGTGTTTTATGCTTATGTTAATAGAGGAGAAAAAAGAGAGAGTAAGTGTGGGCGCCAGGGTGTTCCCTAAGTGTGGAGTCATCATTCTAGAGTGAGACATCTTCTCTTGGGGATTGATAACATTTCTTCAGATCAGGCTTAGTAAAACGGCAAAATGGGAAAAGGGTGCTGTGTTACTTTGACTCCACTGGGTTTCCTGCTGTGGCCCTGTGTCCAGTTTCGATGATGACCTTCTCAGAGAGCATTGCATCTACAGGGACAGCTGTGCTGTTTCATGAGCAGGGAATTCTGGCCCGACTCCTGGAGACCAGTCCCAGGGGGGTGTTCCCACCTGAGAAGGACCCTTCCTGCTGCCCTCTTCCTTGGCTGAAGAGTTCAGGTCTAGGAAGAGAAGGATGTCCCAAAGTTGGGGAGGAGGAAGGTTCCTTTTCACGTTCTTGTATGTTTCCTTTTCCCCACCTAGACTTTGCGTTTAGCACTCACCCTTTGCTTTTATTCCTTGGTGTATGCACTTTCTTTGGATTGAGTGAAGTTTTGGGAATAGATGACTCTATGTCAGTAATTTCCCCAAGCTCTGTGTCTTTGTGACACAGACTACCCTTTTACAAGATGCTATTTCTGGCCCAATTATCTCTGACCTTCAGTTGAGATGATGTAAATGACTGTATGTGATAGTTTTCTGTTGACTTTATTTATGGTTGAAATATGGGAGATGATATCTCTTTTCTTTATATTCTCTCTTTCGTTTGTTTTGTTTAACCATTCCAGTCATTTTAGCAATTCTTTTCTCCCCATAGAAAAAGTGAAGAATTCCACTTGTTATTTACAAATAAGTGACCAGAAAGTTTGAAAGAATCCAGACTAGAAATGTTAAATTTCATGTGGGCTTTCAAACCACAGTCAAAAATCATTTTATGGGCCGTAAATATTTTTTTACAATTTGAGTTGCCTCCATAATGCATGAGTGGAAAAGTGCATTGAAGCCACAAATAGGATATGCTTTATCTCTTTTTGCAAATAAAATGTCTCAAAGTATACAAAACTGTAGGCTTTCAGTATTATCATTTTAAAATAAGAGTTAGAATGAGATAGACTCTGGACCTTCATTCCCTCTCCATCTTTGTATAATACTGGCCAGATATATTTCCTAGGTATATTTCTTTGTGTTTACCAATAAAGCAGATTTAAAGTGTAACTTTATTTATATACGTTGTCCAGAAAAGTTACTTGCAATTAAATTAAATTTTGTATTAAAAGTAACTTAACTTATGAATTTACATGGCTCCTTTTTTTCTATGTCTGGTTGAAATTTACCAAGAAATCATCCCTTAGCACTTATTATTTGAAGGAAGGGAAGGAGTAAGAGATCTTTAGCCCTTGCAGAAGAATCAGTTGTTGTCTCAAGTTTGTCTACCCTCAGGTCATTTTTGTGCTTGAACTAAGCTTCTATGGTAGCTCTAGTTAATTGCTTCCCAGGACTATGCAGTATAACTGATTCACAATAAAGGCTCTGAAGACTTTAAAGATAAAAAGACACCTGTGAAGAACTGTGTGTCGTGGAACGTTCCAGCTGCAAGAGATCTTTGAGATCATCTAGTTGAATGCTTTTCTTTTACAGATTAGTAAATGGAGGCTAAGAAGTGCTATATGACTAATGGTGGCACACCTGGGACCTGAAATCTGGATTTCTTGATGCTTTGTCACAGTCTTTTTGTAGGAAGGTAGAATTTCTGCAGAAATTGAGAACTGTAAGAGTAGTACAAGTGTTAAAGTTATATCAGTATTGTTGGTTATGACTGCCCAAAATACAAGAGCAGGGGTGACAAATGCCATTTATTTATATTCACCTAAAGACCTGGATTCCTCTTTTTTTCCTCCCTCAAATATAACTGTCTCTTTTTGTTTTTTCCTCTCCATCTTGTCCCTAAAATTGATAGGAAAAATTCTATCAGATAATTGGTTAATCACCAGATAAGATTTGCTAGTATTATTAATAACCAGGTTTGGTGTGTAGTTTGCAGTCCACAGTCACAAGAATGCCAGGAAGTGGGTCTGTCATCCGCATTTGAAGATTTTTTTAAAAGTGCAAAATCCGGAAATGATTTGCCCATGCTTCCACAGTTTAAATTGAGGGAGATCAAAAAGAATATCCTGTCTGAAGGTGCTTTGCCCTTCATCACACTGTTTCTGGTCTATTCTGTATTGAATTAAGCCGTTGTATATATCTCAGAAAAATAAAAAAATATCTTCCAAATAATTAAAAAATTCGTTTTCCACATGCTCTGCCTTTGATTTTATTTTCCTCCTACATATCAGGTACTATCAAAAGATAAGTTCATCTCTGTCACCAAATTAAAGGGCCTCTGATGTCATTCCTTTGTCATAGCAGTAATTGTCCCAGTTTGTATATGTTGTCTGGCTGCTCTACTAACCAAACTCTCATGTATTCATTTTTCTAATATACACAGAAGTAGAAAGCAATAAGCTATACCCCCATATTCCCATTTTCCATATTCATCTAATATTAAGTTTTTACCTCATTTACTTCTTCAATTCCTTTTTGAAATTTTTATTGTCTTTGTTGAAGTATTTTAAAATAAATACTGTCATTGCGTTCCTACTTAGTTTTGTATATATCTCTGAAAAATACATTTTCTTATAGAACCCAAATGCCATTATTCCCTAACAAAAAATAGTAATTCTTTGGTATCATTTAAAACCATCCAAAATCAAATTTTCTCCGTTGGAATGATCTATGACATCCTCAAACTACAAGCTGGTTATGTTTCAAAAGTCTTTGGAAATTTTTGGAAATTTAAATTCAGTTTCAGATGGAAATAGCATCATAAGTTGTATTTAGGCCCCCCAGGCCATTTTACAAAATTCCATTTAATGTGAAATGAAGTGCAAATATCATATATATGCAGAAAGAATAATAGAAACAATACTTGCTTCTATTAGAGTTTTGGACAAATGTGTCTTTCCAACAGCAATTTGCTACTTTTCAATGCTGGCACTTGATGAATATCATTTTTCTTGGGAGGAATTTGAAAGTACACAGATCTTTGTGGCAATATTGAAGCAGGCTTTAGAGCTGTCCTCCTCAAAGTGTCGTCACTGGCCCCCTTCCTCAGGATCAGCAGAGTTGCCTGTTAAAACTGTAGATACTTGAGCCTCTCAAAAAACCCACTGGATAATAATATCCTGGTGAAGCACAGAGGAATTTGACTTCTTATTTTTTTTCTCTTTGACATTGTACAACATCGGGGTACTCTTATTCTCTGCTGCAACGCTCTGGGGCGATCTGACTTTTCATAATCGTGGACAATTTCATTTAGTTGAGGAAAGGTAGGAATATTACAGATGGACTTTAGTTGGTATTTTATCCAAGTATTGATTGTTTGGGGGAAACAGAACCTCACATGAACTAGCCTGAAATGTTATGTTATAGTACCTGAAGGCCGAAAGTTCACTGATCTCATGACAGGTTGGAATTGGGAATTAGAATGTCAGCAAAAATCAAGGCAGCCACTTTCTCCATTCTCTCTTTTTTTCCTCCCACAAGCACAGCACATAGTCTCTGCTTTTCCTTCTAAATCCATTTCATTCTTGACATTTCTCTGTAGTCTTGCTTGTCTTGATTGCACGTCAGTGCATGTGGCCCCACATGGCCGTCCCTATTGGAATAAATATTTCCTCCTACTAGTGGTTTAGCACTTGGTGATTAACTTGAATCTGTATCTGGAGAGTGCTATTAACCCAGCTTGTCCAGCTCTTAGTCAGCTGTGGCCCAGGGGACAGAGGGACCTGGACCGCTGCTCACTCAGCAAGGGTTGTGGGAAGAAATTTTGTGAGTGGGAAGTGCAGGTTCAGTGGGTATGGTGTATGGCGGTGGGGAGGAAACAGTGGACAGCTAGTGGCCCAGGAAAAAGAGATCTCAAGCAAAAAGTAGCGGACGTGAAAACAAATTCTTATTGGATGCTATGATATATGGTGATCCGCTGATTCGTTTGTCTGACTTAGCCTAGACAGTTTACAGTATCCAAGTTCTTTGCTTCAAATCACTTAATTCACTTGAAGTGTATTTATTTGACAGTGGTTTCAGTTGATGCCACCCTTCAGTGATGGTCATATTCCTTGGCCGTTGTCCTGAGCTTGCATCTTAGTGAGGTCCCTTAGACAGGACCAACCAACTCACGAACCTGCCTACTTCGTGCTAGTTACCTTCATTTGTAACAGAAGACAGCTGTCTCTTTCTATTTTGGAACTTAAATCCCCTAGCAGATCTTCTGCTTGTCAAGGTTTTATTTCCAGTTTGAAGGTTGACTCTAATTTTTGGTTAATTTGCAGGGTACATTTGCAGTCCAACGTTTATCTGCAATATGGGTTTTATTTTTCATTTACTTGAAAGCTCAGCTTCTGGTTTGTTTTTCCCTAGGGGCATGTATTATGTTCTATCAAGAGAAGGAAAATTGGAGTCATTCATGGTTCAGTATAAATGTGGATCTTAATTAATATAAAAAAGCTTTCTGCAATCTTATGGATATTGAAACATGTCAGCGTATATGAAATAGTAAAAAATTCTGCTGTATAAATATACACTGATGTGTATTTGAGCGGGGATGAGCAGACTTGGGAATTGTCCTTAGGGCATTCTAGATGAGGGATGGCTCACTGGAGAACCTAGGAAATGGCCACAAGTCTTTGCCAAGGCAAGGGAGCGGAAGGGAAGCTTTCAGAATCAATTTAGAAGAGAAACGGGAGAGCTGATATAAGGAGAGCATCCTTTACCTCTCGTCCTTCCCTTTGGTTCCTCCTCATTTAGTATTTTTCAAAGCCACAGAGAAAATAAACAAAAATAGGAGGATAATATTCTTAACTAGTTTACAAATGCTTCTGTCTATTCCAAAAGATAATTCATAAGACTGCTGTTTATTCAATATTTTTTTTCTATAGATGTAATGTTACATGTGGTGGTTAGGTTGTTAGGGCAGTGAGTAAAAGTTTTTTAACCCATAATAGCTTCAAAGAATGATACATTTACAACACCTTGTGCTCCGTTTTTAATATTGTTTCTATGGAAAGATGTGAGTCAGTATGTGATTGAAAGATATTGGACTGGGAATCTGCAAGCCTAGTTTTTAATATGGTCCTGCTGCTGCTGAGTGATGTGATATGAGACTGTTGGCCACACTTTCTGGGCCTGAGAATGCTGCAGTTTTATTCTATTCCTGGAGCAAGTGATTCTCATGGCTCTTGAAATACTAATGATTCTGGGTAGTAGATACAGGAGTCACAGGAGGCTTCTTCGGTCCCATTGGCCCCAGAACTTCCCTCTCAGCCTTTGTTCAGATCATCCCACGTGGTCACCACACCTCCTTTGATAAAGAGCACATTTGGGTGCCATGGGGAAAGGAGCACAGGAGCCACCTCTATGGGGATGATGAGGGCAGGAGGGGCTAGTTAAACTAGAAATTGTGCATCAATGTCAAGGTCCAAATATTAGAAAGAGAGTCAGAAAAGAGATCATATCTGGGAGGGGCCAGATTGGGTGGTGAAGTTGTGTTTAAATTTAGAAATAAGGATTTGAAATTAGATGTGAATGTTTGAGGCTGGCATAGGTCCAATATGCACTTGGCTTTGCTTGGCTTAGAGGGTTTAAGGTGGTCTTAACCTCTAAGTCCTTCTCTAAATTCCTCTTGCTCCCCCTTCAAGTCATCCATTTGGTTGCTCAAGCCAAAATCCAAAGAGACTTCTTTCTGGTCTTTGGTTGTCTTGCTACATCTTTCATCACAATATACTTGAATCTGTAAACTTCTCTCCATCTCCACTGCTACCATCCCGACTTCAGCCACTGTTTTCTCATGTTTAGGAGCCTCATATATGGTCTCTTTATTTCTACTTTACCCTATTTTTGTCCATTCTTCATACACGTGTTAGAAGTCAACTTTTAGAAATGTCGATCACATCATGTCACTTCCTGGTTGAAAATTTTTTGATAGCTTATAATAGAATTCAAATTTTTTTTTTAAAGATTTTATTTTTCCTTTTTCTCCCAAAGCCCTGCAGGACATAGTTGTGTATTTTTAGTTGTGGGTCCTTCTAGTTGTGGCATGTGGGATGCCGCCTCATTGTGGCCTGACGAGTGGTGCCATGTCTGCGTCCAGGATTTGAATCGGCAAAACCCTGGGCTGCCGAAGTGGAGCGCAAGAACTTAACCACTTGGCCGCGGGGCCAGCCCCTAAAATTCAAATTTTTTCCTTAGCCTACAGGATTCTACACGTTTTGGCTTCTGTCTACCTGTTAACCCTCATCTGCTTTCTACTCTTTGTTCATTATACTCTAGCCATGGTGGAGGGGCAGTCCTGCCTTGTTCATGATCTTGACAAGCTTTTTTCTACCTCATAGCCTTTGGCTTGGCTGTTTTCTCTGCCTGGAACCACTTTTGCCGGCTCTTAACATAACTGACTGCTCTTTATTCTTTAGATCTCAGCATAAGATCATCTCATCAAAGAGGCCTTTTGAAATTAGTCTACCGAAAGTATCCCTCTACACCCGTTTTTTTTCCTCCTACTTCATCACATTTCCCAGTGTATTTCCTTGCCTGTACTTACTATAATCTGAATTGTCTTGTTTATCTATTTGGTATAATTATTTATTGTTTTTCTCTCTAAGTAGAATATGTTGGGTTCATTGTTCTTGGATTCTTTCATTGAAAGAATGAATGAGTAAATGGATTATTGAAGATAAATAGTTAAAATCAATTTTAACAAATTGTATTTTGACATATTAATTCAAATAATGATCAATCAGCTTCCTCCTCTTCATCAAATTTTAAAAAATATTTCTAATATTATTAACAAAAATAAAAATATATGCTAGGCCTCTGGACCAATGGGGTTTTAGCAGTATATATCTTTTGTTTTCATTACACACATAGGAATTGATCGTTTTTAATGAAGTTAATGGATATATTTCTGATTTTATACCTAATTCTTATTTAATGGAATTATAAGTGAAAAGTACTTGGCGGACTGCTGCTCTTTCTTCCAGCTTACTGGGTATTAACAAAATCCACATAGTTAGAAAAACTTAAGTGGAGATAGCAATTGAGTTTATAATATGAGTCTCTTTGAGCAAAGGATAGATGTTAGCAAATGTTTTAATTATTAACTATTAATGTCATTGGTGAATGTTTTAGGCCAGGGCTCATGGTGTAGAAATAGGGAGACATTTACCCTTTGAGTATTCAAGAAGACTTTCCAAGGGATGTACAAACTCATGGATTTAAGAGAATCAGTTTCCAGATCCTCATCTTCAATATGTACTTGTTCCTAAAACTTATCTTCTTCTCTCTCCCTGAATCGTCATCTTTCTGAGAGCCCGCTTGTGTTCACAATAACCTTCTCTGCTGGTGCAGTCCTCTGAGGCATGCAGACCTCCCTGGCATCACACGTAGGGAAAGCTTCCTTACTGATTAGTCAGAGTGCCACAAATCAGAAGGGCTTCCTGACTTTTTATGCCTTAAACATCGTTCGGATTTTGGCTAGTGCTGAAATGTTCTGAATTCAGATAGATGATGGTGTGATGGGAGTAATGACAATTTTCATTTCTTATATTTCAACTTCAATTACTGACTTAAGTTCTTCCCTCTCCTGACTATTGTCAGAGAATATATAACCTTTGAGGGAGAGTGTCCTAAGAACAAAGCAATTTATCACATCAATGGGAAATACTGATGCTAAAAATGGCCTTTGTTATGTATATAAATATATTTTCCTCTGTTCTCAATACTTGGGACACATCAGTAGCTGAAAAAAAATGCTCCTGTAAACACCGGATGGGATATAGGTTAGTGCTGCAGGTGGGGTTCCCTGGGAAGCCAACTTAGAGCAGAGCTTTGCCTGCAGGAAGTTTACTGGGGAAGAGCTTTTAGAAACAATGCCTGTGGGAATGGACTCAGGGAGAAGTTGGCGGCAGTGCAGCCACAACAGAGACCTCAGCTGATCCCATAGTTGCTCTGGAGCTGGGATGGCCCTGCGGAATTGTTTAGAATGAAGGGCAGAGGGGCCGGGCTGCCCAGGAAGGGCCTGACCTTGGGCCTGGTGGCTCTCTTAGCTGAGTGCACTGGTGGGTAGGGAGGACTTAGCCGGGAGGTCTTAGTGGCTGACGCTCTAACAGCTGAGAAAATGAGTGCTTTAGTGCTGAAAGGGGCGGGTTTGGGTGGTGTGCCACAGCATCTGCAACAGTTAGTAATTCTGATTCTTTTAAATGTAACAGAAATCCTTTCTGAGACCACCAAATTTTTGAAGATAAATTGAGTAGAACTCAAGGATATATATAACTTGCATATGATTTCTTTCAGATTTTTTTGTGTTATTCAATCTTGTGGTTAAAACCTATTTTATCAAATCCTATCATGAAATATTTCTTCCAATACCAGTCAATTCCCATACTTTATATCATAAAATACCTCAATATTTTCTATTTCCTGTTAATACAAAAATATACTAGCTGCGAGACTTAATTTTTTACAAGTATATACATTTGCTTTCACTAAAAACACAAATTTTTATCATGATGAATACTACAATTAGTGGAGCTATTTCTAATTTTATGTTTGATTTTTATTTAATTACATCCAAAAGGTGAAAAAATCAGGTTGGAAATGTACACACACAATTATCAAAGGAATTCCATGCCCTTCCTAGGGCTTCATCATACTCCTCAGAACTCTTAGTTCTGTATTATTCTAAGTTTGACTGCTTTCAGCTATTTCTCTTGTAAGATATAATTCATAATTAATTTTCAGTGTTTTTTAATACTTTTTGCTTCTCAGAATGCATATTGATAACCTCTTTTCGAACTGAAAAGTAAAGTTGGACTTTATCTGATAAGTCTGACTTGGCTGATTGATTTGAGAGTGAGGATTAACTTTTCCAGTTATATGGTTGACATTTTCCTTAAATTGAATAAACTAAGTTTAGAGCCTTAAACTTTTGATGAAACTATATTTAAAGCACATTATAAGACAAAAGCATTTTATTAAAAAAAAGTTGGAAAGAAATCATGCAAAAGCCTCACCAGTGTTTTAGTTTGGCCAAGGTGTGATAAAATTAATGCTTTTCCCCCCAATTTCTGTGAGTGTATTAGTTTGAACAAAGTGCATTTAAATGAAAGAGTAACATAACATTAATGGTAAAATTTTGTTGATAAACTATCCAGAAACTGAGAAAGTGAAATAATCTGATTGGGTAACAAATTTTTTCAAGTCAGGAAGTTTCCAACTCATTGCTTTCAGTTACATCCTAAGAGGCTTTAATTGATTTACTGGATGATGGATCATTAAAAACGATTTTAACTCAGATGGAATTCGAAGCTTGACATTGCCTCCCACCGCCTCTGCACTCTTTCCTCCCTTACCCCATTACTCTGACATACTATATGTGTTTATTCTCTGCCTTTTCCCACTAGAACGTAAATCCTGTGAGGGCAGGGACTTTGTTTTACATACTACTCAATCTCTAGCAGACAGAGCGATACCTGGCACTTAATATGCCCTCAGTAAGTTTTTGCTGAATGAAAGAATAAATGAATGAATGAATGAATGGGGAAGGAGCAGAGGAAGTGGTTATTATAAAGGGAGGGAAGGAGGGAGTATTTGGGAACATACTAATAGTTTAGTATAAATGATAAACAGTTTGCAAGGAAGCCTAGAAAAGTGAAATTCAGTTTAGTTACTAGGAAGGGTCTGATATTGTTAGATGTTAAAAGAGATCCTATTCAGGATAAACTTTTGAGTATAGATATACCACTATTAGCACATTCTAAATTTGGGTTACCCTTGCTCAGAATAAGTCCTGTTCTTTGTCTCTTTGGTCCCCTTGTAAGCATTTTCAGTCTTACCAGCCCATGTGTGCCACTTAAAAAGCACATATATTTATGGGGCTGAGTCCAGTAAAAGCTTTTCAATGAACCCACATTCACAGTGGAAGATTACTTTCATTCTTGGGAAGGGTGACATATGCATGTGCAGCCCAGTGTTCAGATGAAAGGGGTACTTTGGTATTATTTAACTGTGTATTGGCAAGATTCAGGCCAGTATCTGGTTTCTCTTTAGAGACATTTTGCATTATATTACAGTACTCTTACTGTGCTGTGCCAGGGAAATTAAGATCAGCTGGAACACTCTGTAGGTCATTGGCTTGGATTCTTAGGGCACTGGGAACTTGATGTTTTGTTTTAATGACCTCATTTAGGCTGAACCTGCCTTTGTCCCAAAGACATAAGGGCTCCTTTACAAAACCATGTCTGCCCCTTGGGAAATATATGGGATAGGTTTAGAGAAAAGTGACTAAATATTTGAAGGCATTGGGTCAACTGCCATGTAAACAGTACTTGATAAATTCTAACTCCTTAGTCAAGCAGGATGAAGAGGAGGCATAATTAAAGTCCCCTCGACATGGATGTAACTATCAAATTCCACAGTATCTGAAACATACTTTAAAGGTTGAAGAAGGTAGTTTTAAGAAAAATGAAAGGAAGAGATGCTTACGGGTCATGTAGCAGTCCATGGGACTTGTGCCCCCGCAGATGGTTTCTGCGGAGATTTCCAGAATGAATGAAGCACCTCCTCCATATTTCTCAAAGTGGGAGTATATGATGCATATATGCATATGGGGTGTGTGAGGATTGTGGGAGGGCCATATGGGAAGTTGCATGATAAACATGGAACACCTTTCTGGAACAATAATTTTAATTGAAAATAAGGGGAAAACATTTTTCTATTAAAATAAACACTCCTATTTCTATAAGTAAAATGCACACTTTATGCGGATTTTTATGAACAAATTAAATACCTTAGAGTTATTGCCTACCCTGGGATGGCAAGGGCTGTGTAATTACTTTCTTTTGCGTTTTTGGGAGTTGTGGTGGAAAAATTTGAGAAACACTGGTGTTGTTTTCAGTTCTGTGGGAAGTAGCTTTTTGTAATCCTCAGGAGGATTGGTTATCATCTCTCTTTTTCTTCTAAGTTCTTTTCTAGCCAAAGTTCTTTCTCTAAAGCTTCTCTGATTTTTTGGGTATCTATATCGTTGATATTGAGGATATTGGGTTGTTAAATATTTGAAGTGTTTTTCTATTCTACTTTCCTGCAGCTTGGCAGGAAATTGCTAAATTGCTAAATTCACTAAAGTCTCTGAAAACCACCTTATTCCCGAAGACCTCATTCAGTGCTTATTTTGACATCTCAGCAGTTTTGGGCATTTTTGATTACTCTTTCCTTCTTGAAACATTTTCTTGACTTTTACCTCTCACAGGTCTCTGTTGTAGGATGTTGGTGTTGGTGAAAACTTTCTGTTTTCATTTTACTGCTGGGGTGATCTCATTTACTCCCTGGCCTCAATAGCAATGTACATGTAAGTCTAAGCTAGGTTATCCTGGGCTGTCTGCTAGATATCTTCACTTATACAGTCCATAGACATTTCAAATTCAGCATTTTCCAGACCGGATTGATATTTTCCACTTAAACTTGCTCTTTTTCCTATGTTTCCCTTCATTAGGAATGGCATACTCTCTGTTCTTATTAGAAAATCAGATATCTAAGTTCTTTGGCTCTTCAGTATTCTTCTCTCTCCTCTTTCAATTGGTTACAAAGTACTCTTGGGAAAACAACTCTTGAATGTATCCATTCTTTACAACCTCTCGCCAGTTGCGCTCGTTTAGGCTAAATCATGTGTCTCATAATTGCTTTGAGAGTCTTCTCACCGATTACTCTATTTTTAGTCTTGTTCCACTCCTAGAAGTGTACTGTGCTTTAAAACAATTTTGTTTTATATTGAGGAGCTAAAATCCATCTAACACAAAATTAACTATTTTAAAGCATACAATTCTGTGGCATTTGGTACATTTACAGTGTCGTGCAGCCATCACCTGTAATTCCATCACCCAAAAAGGAAACCCTGGATCCATTTAGCAGTCTCTCCCCATCCTCACCTTCCCCCAGCCCCTGGCAACCACTAATCTGCTTTCTGTCTCTAAGCATTGACCTATTCTGGATATTTCATATACAGGGAATCATACAATATATGACCTTTTGTGTAGGGCTTCTTTCACTTAACATGTTTTTGAAGTTCATCCACATTGTAGCAAATAATAATACGCTTTTAACCATGAGATAATTCCAAATGTGTAGAGAAGCATATATTTTTTGTTTTGAAGAAGTAGGAGGTGGTTCATACATGATAGGAACCCTCTTTGTTCCTTTGTTCTCAATCCTGTTTTGTCTCTCCTTTTCCCCTACTTTGAGGGAACCACTGTTCTGAGCTTGGTGAGTATCCTTCCATGTTTTTATACTTTCACGGTGTATAGCACTGTGCTGTGTTTTAATGACTTATGTAAAAATATATGTGTATCTCTGCAACTTGCTGTTTCATTCAACATTTTTTGATTAATCCATGTTAATATGTGTAGATTAGTTTATTTTAATTTTGTTTCATTGTATGCATACATCACAATTTATTTATCCTTTCCCAACTGAAGAAAATTGAGAATCTTTTCAATTTCCATGATTAAAAACCACACTGTACATTCTTGTGCCTATGCACAAGGGTTTCTCTACTCTCTGTATTTAGAAGTGAAATCTCTGGGCTGTAGAGCAGGTGTGTGTTCATTTTTACTAGATATTGCCAAATTGTTCTCTAAATTGGTTGTACGCACCAGCACTATATGTGTCTCCATTTCCGTACTTTTTCATCAACAGCTGGTATTTTCAGATTTTAAAGTTTTTGCCAATGTGGTGAGCATAATGAAATTTAATTATGGTGTTAATTTGTATTAGCTTAATTACTTGTTGGGTTGAGTATCTTTTCATATGCTTCTGGCCATTCATATTTCTTCTTTGTGAATTATCTATATTTTTCTATTGTGGTGTTTGTCTTTTTTAATTGATTTGTAAGAGTCCTTTGTATGCTATTGGATACTAATCTTTCTATAATTATAAACATTGCAACGATCTTTTCTCGGTAATTGTGACTTGTCTTAACTTTGTTTCCAGTGTCTCTTACAATAAAGAATATTTTTGTTTTATTTTAGTTAAATCTAGTTTTGTACTTTTCTGTATCTTATTTAAGAAATTTTTTCTTCCCTCTCCATCCTGAATATATTTTCGTCTAATCATTTTAACATTTTACTTCTCATGCTTGGGTCTTTAACACAGCATGATTTAATTTTATATATGATAGGAATCTTATTTTTTCCAGATGAATATCTACTTATACAAGTACCATTTATTAAAGTAATCACTTCTTTTCCCAAAGCTTTTTAGCATTTCTTTGATCATGTATCAAGTTCTCTTTTTGGTAGTGGAGTGATAGTTTTAAAGGACAAATCAGATTATGTCATTCTTCTCTTAAACCATTCCATGGATTCCCGTCATTCTTTGAATACATATGTTAATAGGGCTCTGGGGGTACTGCATAGCTGGGCCACCTCTCTAATCCTGTCTCCAAAGCTTTCCTCCTTATACCCTGTACTTTGACCACACTGAACTTCTTTTAGTTTTCTACTTCATTCTTTCTCTTACCCGACCTTGGGAGGATCAGGTCTTTCCATAAGTTGTTCTGTCCTCCTGCATCTCTTTTCTCCTTAATCTTTAGATAGGTGGCTGCAAATCTGTCTCTTTGAAGACTCAACTGAGAGAGTCTTCTCTTCCCCTACCAGATCTGCATTAGGTGCCCTGCTTAGAGATAATCTACCAAGTCAGTTATGTTACGTTATCAGTCTATTTACTTAGCAGTGTTCCAGTGTCCAGGAAGCTCTCTAGGGGCAGCAGAAACCAAGTCTGCGTTGGACATCAATGCATTTCCAGACCTTAATGTTGTGCGTGGTGTGTCGTAGGTCCTCTGTAAATACTTGCTCAATGACCAGATGGTTCAGATATCACTTTTATCCGAAGTAGGACTTGTTTCTAAAATCTCTGATACATAGATGATCATCCATATAGTCTTCTTGAGCATTTTTCAGTGATAATGAGCTATTTTGCTTGTGATCAATAAAATCCTAATGTAAATGCTTTCTTATGAACTGCATATAAACCAAGCTTTGTATAATTGTTAGAAAAAAATTTAATTGCAAAAGTTTTGAATTTTACTTTTCCCCAATTAAACCTTTATTTTGATCCCTTATTCCAACATGTCAGGATATTATTAAATTGTATTTTTTCATTACGATAATTGTCTCAACTTTGCTTTGTATGCACCTAGGCATAGATGATATTAGTGTCTTCATTCAAGAGTGAAAGACGAAGCTCGCCACGTGAGCCTGCCTTCAAGGGTGGTGCTAGTGGATTAGCCAACACTTTACGTTTTCTCAGTATGCTGCTCATCCATTCACTCAGTGCTTATTGAGTGTCTGCTTTGTACTAGTCATTGTGTTTGATATATATATAATTGTGTTATCATTCTGGTCTTGCTCATCTTGTCTATCAGGCGTGTCATGAGGCATTTCTCAATTATTCTTTAGAAATCAAGATATGCTCAGTCTTAGATATCCCTCTGACCTATCAGTATAGAGACTTACTTAAAAAGTATAGTAGTTGCCTCTTATCCACAGTTTCTCTTTCTGTGGTTTCAGTTTCCTGTGGTCAATCGTGATCCAAAAATAGTAAATGGAAAATTCCAGAAATAAACAATTCATAGGTTTTAAATTGCACACCATTCTGAGTAGTGTGATGAAACCTTGCATCATCATCTAGCTCCATCCTGCCTAGAACGTGAATCACCCTCTGTCCAGTGTATCCACACTGTATACACTACCTGCTCGTTAGACACTTAGTAGAGATCGTGGTTATCAGATCAACTGTTGCAGTATCACAGTGCTTGTGTTCAAGTAATACGTTTTTTATTTAATAATGGCCCCGAAGCACAAGAGCAGTGATGCTGGCAATTTGGATATGCCAGAGAAGCCATGAAGTGCTTCCTTTAAGTGAAAAGGTGAAAATTCTGGACTTAATAAGGAAAGGAAAGAAACTGTATGTTGAGGTTACTCAGATCTATGGTAACTTTTATTACAGTATATTATTATAGTTCTATTTTATTATTAGTTAGTGTTGTCAATCTCTTACTGTGCCTAATTTATAAATTAAACTTTATCAAGTTATGTATGTATAGGAAAAAACATCGTATATGTATGTGTTGGTACTATCTGCGGTTTTAGGCATCCACTGGGGGTCTTAGAATATATACCCCGGGGATGAGGGGGACAACTGTAATAATTCAGTTGTTACTATTATTGCTAATATTTATTCAGTCTTTACACTGCACTAGGTACTGTGCTAAGAAGATAAAAAGTTTTATAACATCCACTTTTCCCAGTCCCTCAGTGGAGTAGACACTACTGTCATATCCATCTTATAGAGGAGGACGTTTAAGTTTATGAAAGATTATATGATGTGATCAAAATTATACAGATGGAAAGTGACGGAGGTGGGATCCAAACTCAGACTGCCTTGTATTAGTGAGATGGGTAGATTCCTGATAACCTTTCCTTCCTTCCTTGCTTGCTTCCTTCCTTTCTCCACTCTTTCCTCTTTTTGTTGTTGTTTAAAAAAACATTTTGAAAACAACAAAGGAATGTTTTTAGTAGATCAGGCCCATCCTGTGAGTAGTAGTAACGGGTAGAATTCTAGAGGTAGGCGTTGCTGAGATGTCTCTCATACATGGTGTAACCAGTGTGCCTGGTGGAACAGAACCAGTTTTAAAAGGTTCCTCTCACTGAACATTAGCTTAGACTTGATTCGTATATATACATAATTATAGTAATCACACAAAATTTAAATATAAAAATGCTTTTTGGTTCTTTGAGGAAAATGGTTCTTTAAAACTGTTGACTGTCTCCTGACTCATGGAGGTCTGTGCAGTTGTAAAGCAGTGTGACTTTTCTCTCACACTGGTTTTTAAGGGTGCATATATCCTGACTTTATATTAGCGATGATACAGTTTTCAAGGTACTTTCAAATATATTATCATTTTTATCCTCTTAATATCTGACTGTAGTAAATATATGAGTTAGTTTTATCTCACTTTCATAGACGGAAAGACATAGGGTCAAAGATCAAGGGTAAATTATATGGTGTTATATGACAGCCAGGACTTGAACCCAGATTTACAGATTTTACTTCCAGCCCTGAATACCTAACACAAAATTGATAGGTGGCATTCTATTTAAATTTAAATACAAAATACCTCCTTTGTGCTTTTTTTTGTACGTATATATGTATAAAAATACAGATTTTTATATATGAAACTTGGATTGTGACAGTAATAAAATGAATTGTCCTTTAAACTGCACGTGAAACCCAAACTTAATATATTCTGATCTCCCTCTACCTCTAATATTTTTCCTATGGTATTGGTATATTGCTTTCAGGAAATATAAAAAATCCTTTATATTACTGTTTCAGGAAATGTCAGAAATCCTTATTATTATTTTTTAGTTTGTAGGATTTTGAATGAGTTTTAGAAACTACCAGGGAAATTGGATCATTCTCAAATCAGGATGTATTCTTACTGAAAGAGTTTAGCTTAGCTTTCCTTACTCTGGGGTGTTAAATTAATTTTGATTGACAGAACCGTGCCTAGGATTTAATTGAGATTGAAGTTAGTAAAAATCTTGTCCCATGGCCTAGAGAACAATTGGACAAAGTAGATGAAGTAGAGAGGAGTGTGTTTTCTCAACCTTTTATTCCCTTTGGACAGAACCCAGGTCACCTGCACACACAGTAGATTTCTGGTAGTGGAGCTATCCTGCCACTGTGTGGTCACCATTAGCAGGTCAAACACCCATCATTAAAATAAAGGTGGGGCTATAAATATCAGTGCAGAGAAAACTGGTTTTTAAAGCATGAGAGAAAAAATGATGCAAATATTTAAACATTGAATTAAATTCTATTTTCTAAAAAAGAAGTTATCAGTCCTTCACATATCAATATGTTTACCCATCAATCTTAGAAAAGTTGTTCTATATGTAATGCTTTAGCATGGCAATTCTCAAACCTCACCAGGCATGTCACATACCTAGAGTATTTGAAATAAGTGCAGATTCCTGGGCCTCATCCTTGCGGGGTCTTTATTTGTAGGTCTGAAGTGGGGCTGAGGTATTAGAACTTTTCACAAGAACCTACCAGGAAATTCTTACGATTCTGATGCAAGTTGTCGGTAGACCACTTTTGAGCAAACCATGGGGTAATCTGATTCAAACAGGAGTTTCAGAAGGACAGCATTTCCCTTCTAATGCAGAGGGAGAATTGGACAATCTGCCATCGTTGTAGGGGGAAGTGTTATTTGTACAAACACATGCTTTATATACATTTGTGGTTCTGTAATATTTTTTCTAAATGATAACACGTGTCTAAATATTTTTACTTCTTCTTAAAGCTGATTTGCTTTTGCTTGAATTTTAAATTGCATTGCTTTAAAAAAGGAAGAGTATTTGTTCTTTAATAAAGAACCCCTATGGCAATGGGAATTGTCAGGGCTCCATGACTGCAAAAGTGGTTATTGAAGTAGATCACACGGGGGCGCTGTTGAAATATGTTTTCGTCTGTGGTTAGTTCCAAATACAGACAGCAGAGGGGGCATGCTGTAAATGACCCAAAGAACCTGTGACCTGCTGTTTTAGTATGAGTTAGTCTAGATTGCATTGTTAATTTGTTTCATTTAGACTATTACAGAAGTATCATTTGTCGAAACAAATGATGGATTTAAGAAAGAACCATGTGATTGTAGGATTTTATAAGTCAGTTATTTGAGGAAAAATATTTTAATCCTATATTTAAATGATTCTGATTTCTTTTCACATTTTTACGTTACATTATGAACAGTGGCTCTAGCTAGCATCTCTTGTAGGCTGGATTTTTATTTTTAGTTCCAAGAAGTAAGAGTCTGATATGTTAAAGTGTTAGTTGATATTATAAAAGTAGAATTGACAGATATCTCCAATACATTGTTTGTAGAATAAACTTTTATAGTGTTTTGCCTAAGAATTGAAGATGTATGTTGTTCAGACCATATTATATCATTAAAACATTGGAAATGAATCTTATTTCCTAAAACTTGTTTCTATTTCCTCCCAGATTTGGTGTATATGTAGAGACTTTGTTTCTAACTTGGTGTTCTTTTTTTGTGGCATTCTTCCATACATGCTTTCATCAATTTATGCTCTGTTAGTAACAATAGAATATATCAACTTGAGTTAGGTTAAGCAGAAAAAGAATGCCTCCTTTGCCATTCTTTTTGTCAAATTGTGACCTTTTTGAAGGCAGGGACTGTTCCTTCTTTTTTTTATCTCTTTAGTTTCTACTGTGAAACATTGGACAGAGTAATGAGTGTCACCACTGGTGTCAAATCCTAGGTACAGGCTATGGTGGGTTAAAGATGGCTATGCATGCTTTGCTATACCTCATATGGAGAGGTTGGAGTCTACGCCTTGTCCTCTAGTTCTTGGTGGGATCTGATTATTTGACCAATATAATACAGTGGAAGTAACACTGTGACAATTTCTGGTTCAAGGCTTTAAGAGACTGGCAGCTTCCATTTCCTGTTTCTTGGAATACTGTCTTTGAGAAATGTGGGCTTCCTTATCTGAGCCCTGTGTGACTATACTGAGACCACCATGCAGGAGAGGTCATGTGTAGGCTCTCTGATCTCCAAGCCCAGCTTTTCAGTCATACCTGCCAATATGCTAGACATGAGAGTGAGACAGTCTGGGATCCTCCTAACCAGCCCATCCGCCAGCTGAGTACTTTGTGATGTTCACTGACACAATGTAGAACTTAGGAATCTAGCCAAGTCCTGCCCTCCTGACCCACAGAATCATGAGATACTATGAAAGCATTGTTGTTTTAGATCACTGTGTTTTGGGCAATTTGTGATGTAGCAATAGGAAAACCAGAACACAGGGAAAGTACCTGAGAGAAGAACAGATGGTGGCGATCGGAAGGAACCTTGGAGAATCTTATTTAACTACTCCCTTTTGTAGGGAAAGACTGCATTCTGGAGAGATGAAGTGACATGTTCACTTCAAGGTCATCCAGACAGTGATGGTCACAGTCAGAACTCTAATCTCTTTGCTGTCCTTGCCTCTGGAAGACTCTATAACATCTTAATTTTACACTTTACAACTGATAAGTAGAGGCATATAGATATAGGCTAGAGACATCTAAAGAACTATTACCATGACAGAAAGAACTTTTGCGACCTCAAAAAGGACCCCCAGACAGTGTTTTTTTTACAGGAATACCCAGCCCAAACATTTTGTACTATTTATCTAGTATTATAAAAAGTTACATTCTAGTGTAAATGTATGTTTCATTTAATATTCAAATACAGTAAATAATACTAGAAAAATAAGCATGCACACAAATAGTAAATGCTCATTTCCTATATAGGCAATCTAAACATTTATGCAGTTTGTATTACAAAATTCCATGGTAAATTTGGAGACTTTGAATGTATTTTCCCATTGAAGCAATGATATTCAAAATTCAATTTAACATGTAGCATGCCTAACATATAGTTCTTTAAATAATCACCATATGTATCAATTTTCTGTGGGAAAATGCTTTCCGAATTCCAGCTTGGTATCTGTGAACCCATCAGTCCAACCTCTCCCTTTATTGGATTTTGACAGAGGATGTGGGTTCTACTCTTCCTGTGAGCGATGGGAGTGGGCCCCTTACCTTGCACTTAGCATCGGCTGGTGGCAGATATCTTATGTTTAAGGATCAGGGAGAGAAGGTTCTGAGGGCTCCATGCAGATGGAGAGATGGTGATGAGGAAAGAAAGGGAGCAAGAGCATGGTTCAGGACTTGCTAAATTTCTTAGTTCAGGTCTGCTCCTGGTGCTTTCCCTCCCTCTTTCTTGTAAGTATCCTAGAGGTTGGTGTACTTGCTTTCCTTTCCGTCCCTCCCAGTAGCTTCCTCCTTTCCAGGTATCATTCTTAAACTCACTAGACAACACGATGAAGTCTCTCCGTTTTTCTATACTTTCCTATTTCTAAAGATGACAGTGATTTTCTATTCTTTCCTTTTCCTTTTCCTTTCTCTTCTCTTCTCTTTTCCTCTCTCTCCCCTTCCTTCTTTCCTCTCCACCCATTGTCTTATTTCTCTTAAAATCAACCTAATTTCTTTTATGCCTTGGGAATTGTTAGCTGCTGTAGTTAATTAAATTCTTCAGTTTATTTTTAGGCTTAGGGAAGGTGAGTGGCAACTTTACTGCTTATATAAATAAGACAAAATATTTCTGTTAGATTCTAAGCCCTTAATAGGAAGGACTACAGCTGATATTTCTTTATCATTCCTTTTCACATACTTTTGACATACTTAGTAATGTTTGTTGTATAAATAAAGATTAAAGATCACAGTTATGACCTCTCTCTATGATTATATATCTGTGCTATGAAAGAGGTGAAATGCACTGAAGATTACTTTAAAATCCTGTGAATGCTTGCATATTGCCCACGTTCCTAATCTGTGTGTTTAGTGCAAGTTTATGGAAATTTTTAAGTCAAAATTTTACTGTTGGTTTTCTCTTTTACCTTTATTTGTTACTTTTACTGATGTTATGGTGTTACTGCTAGACTTTCTTGTTATGATACCATCAAACAGCAGAGATATGTAAAGCCATAGATGTGGTGTGGTTAAATTCCCTAGTAATAAGGGGGATATCTGACATTACTTCTATTCCTTAGAGTAGGATTAAATAAATGAAGGTTTTGTAGATTATTTCAAGGGTTAAAGACTAGATCGAGGAAACATTTAATTTTTTTTAGCTGAGTTTTTGATAAGTGAACTATAGTTCTTTAGTCGAACAGAATAATTTGCACTGTGACAGTCCAGCTTTCCTCAAGGATAAGACGAAAATTGTGCTGAAAAGTTCAAGGTAATTTTTGTATTTTATGTTTCCTTGAGCCTGATTTGAAGTGTAAAAATAAGATGCCAAGAAGTCCCAAGTTGAAGAACATATTATTCCACAAAATGTTATCTTTGCGTATTTATCAGTTTTTTTGCTCTAGCCATTCTAAGCTGTTTGCTATTTTTATCTTCTTAGACTAAATGCACTTTGAATAATTCCTCCAGTAATCAAGAAGGAAAACACAGCTATGAGAGAATCCCAAATAGTAATTTTAAGAGAAACTTAGAATAATATGTAAAGAAACTTTTTATTAAGGATCTTGGTTCATTCTTAGTGCTTTTCTTTTTAAAGAAAGTTGGCCATTTAATGACTTGAGAGGTATTAATTAACTTCTTATGTTAGAGTCAAGTTTCTTCAGACATCCATTGGGGCACAAATTCTTTAGAAACTCAGTATTTCAAAAGATGAAACTTAGCTCTATTTGCCTTACTAAAACAGGACTTACTGTTACAGATTTCATAAAAAGCAACTGTAATTATATCCCTTCTACCCCACTTAATCACTTATGTTTGGGAAAAATTTATTTGTGATTGTGCATAGAGTGGAATACCTACAGTATATGCCAAGTTGGAAGTTCATATGTAGGTACCAAATATAGAATGCAGCTTTTGTTTACATTGTCCACTAAGCATATTCTAATTAAACTCGTCATCTTATTCTGCCCTATTGCAATGGTCTCTAAATGCCGTCAACAGGTCTCCCAGATCATACCTTTCTCTTCTTTTTCTGTTAGTGCTAGAGTACTCTTTCTAAAAACCTAAATTTGAACATGACATTTCTATGTTAATTCTTGAATGACTCTCCACTGCCCATAGAATAGAGCCTCAGCTCTTAACTATTGCTTACAAGGCCTTCTGTGATCTGACTTCTGACCACCTCCCCCCTTGCCTGCTGTCTCTTCTCACTTCACATCTTGCTTTCCCCGTCAGGCATAACTTGCCATCCCAGAATGGATTATCACCTTTCCTAAAGGGCATGTCCTAATATCCTCAAGAAAAATGGATCACATTCTCTTTGGGCCCCACTGTATCCTATGCATTTGTTTTCATATTATCTATACCATCTGTGCCCTTATGGTTTTTTTATATCTGCCTCTTTCAACCACTAGGCTATCAGACCCTTGAGATTAGGGATTATGTCTTACTCATCATGGATCCTTAGTACATAGCCCTTGGCATAGTAGGGTTTAGAAAATGTTTATTGAATGAAAGAATGAGTAGGCTTACCAAACTGAACATGTCTGCTTGACTACATAAACATTGATATATTATAAAATCTTTTGCGTGCTCTCAAGTTAATTGATCATCTGGGCTTGTTCTATTGGTATGTTTCATTGATTTATTTAATAAATGCATGTTTTATTCCCTATATATATTGATACTGTGCTGGGCTCTTGAAGTGAAACAGTCATAGACCTATTAATGGGTCTGATACTGTAATTTGGCATTTGAGGATTAAAACCATTTTCATGAAGAACCCTTGGCTGAGCCTAGCAGAAACTGATTTTGTTGGTATGAATTTGGACCTTGAAAACAGTAGGGGTACTTTCCTCTTTTTCTTTCTCTAAACCCTGTTTTTGCTTTTGTAAATTTCCTTTTGTTATAAAAGTTAACAGGAAAATATCTAGTAGGTAAGTTAAAATTTACAAAATATTTATGGTAAAAATATATAGCTGTAGAATCACTTAATGAAGAAATTTAAGAAGAAATTGATTGCTTTTTCCTGCCCTTACACATGGCTACTTTAACTAACAACTTGGAGATCGTCAAAGTGTGAGTCCGGAGTTCCCTGTGCACCAGTGGTAGATAATGAGCAGTATTTGAAATTCCCTGGTAAATAATTACATGCAACTTCTGTACTTGACAAGAAAAAATACAGTGGACAGCATCCTGGAGTAAGACGCAAGAAAATTGATTCTACTCGTGGCTCTGATTAGCTAGATAGTTTTTGAATAAGTCAGAAGACACTCTGCGTGTTTCTTCATCAGTAATATAGAGGGGATGATACCTATCCCATTTATCTCACATGGTGTCATGAAGATTAAATATGAAGTTAGTCTTGAGGACACATGAACTTATTAGTTATCAGAATAATACCTAGATACCTTAAAAAGTCAAGAAGTAGGTTTTATAAAAGGAAAAGAAAGCCTCTTTTCTCTTCCTACCCCAGGGGCAAATGCCAGTAAAGGATTTAGTTCTTTTTTCCCGTTATTTAACATAGTAGTTTTAATCAATGTACATAAACTGTGGTCTTGTGAGTCCTCACATGTAATATTTTTTATTAGATAGACTGTAAACACAAGATATTGTAGATGTCTACTGACTTTCTACTGTGGCAGCTGAAGATTTTTAGTTCTTTGGCAGCCTCTCCTCCCCTCCTCCTCTACTGACAACATGGTCACATTACAATTTTTTGGTAATTCCTTTAATGTGACTATGTAAATATCATTCACTGCTACAATGTGCGTTATGATTACATTTCTTTTATTGTGAGAACCTTTTGTTTTTCCTGAACTTAATAATTTCCTCCTCTTTTTTTCTTCCATTTGCTTCATTTTCTTTGATCTTATGATTAAATTTATTCATCCTTCCAAAAATTTGATAAAATACTTTCAACACATCTTTCCAAGTGGTCAACTGTGCAGATAGTCTATTAGTTTCTTTCCCCAGCCTAGGTATCTCTCCTGGACCTTTCTGTTCTTCTATTTTCTTCTGCTCTTGTCTGGAAAGCTTACTCTCCAGGATTGCCACAGGGCTTTTGTCAATTTGGGATTTTGCTTTGCCTTTATTCTGGGAATTCCTTTTTTCTCTTTCCTGTATTGGATTTCCTATTTCCTGAGTCTCATGATTTATTTTTTTCTCTTTTTGTGATGGTGTACATAGCTGGGGTTGGGAAGAATAATAATTTTGAGACTGCTGGTCTGAAAATGCCTTTATAATTAGGCTTACAAGTCAACATTTGGTTTGTCTAATATAGAATTAGTCACTTTTACTCTTTTAAAGATATTTCTCCATTGTCTTGTATTTCTAGATTATCGTTGAGAGTTCCAGCTCACTCATAATTTCAATCCTTTGTGCCCTGTTTGTTCCTCTCTCGAAGCTTTTAGGATCACCTCTTTATCACTGATGTTTAGAATTCCATGATGAAATGCCTTGATGTGGGGATTTTTTTTTTTGATTTATTGTGTAGAGGACTTTGTAACTCTTTCAATCTAAGCATTAGTCCTTCTGTTCTGCATTTTTTGCTGTAGTATTTATCTGGTGTATTCCTACTTTCTGTTTTCTCTATTTTAGAGTTGTATTAAGTCAGATGTTGAGCCTATTGAGTTCATCTTTTCTTTTATCATTTCTTCTTTCATCCTTTTTTTTATTTGTCTTTCTGTTCTACTTTCTAGATGATTTTCTCAATTTATGTTTCCATTTTTGAAATAATCATTTTGTTTCAGTAATTAAATCTTTAATGTCTAAGAACTGTTTTCTTATTTCTAAATATTCCTTTTTTATTTTTATGGTATCTGGATGCTATTTCTGCCCTCTCAGAATATTATTCATAGCTTTTTTGAAGTTATCTTCTGTCCCACTCATTGTGTCTGATTCTTTTAATTTGTTATGCTCGCTTTCTTCTGTGATGGAAATATTCATCAAATATTTGTTGACTTGGCTGCCCAGTCATAGTTAAAAGTGAGGCTATAAAATGATGATTGAAAACTCTGTTTGTTGGCTAGTAGCTTTCATAGTATGGTAGTATAAATCAAGCTTATCCGGGAATCCGTGTGACCCTTTATGTCTTTTATCTGAGGCCATTAGCTCATCTAGACAGGGATCCTCCAATATTTTGCTTGGGGATATAAGCCTGGCAGCCAGTGTGTGGGAGCTAGGTGAGGACAGAGTGCTTAGGGAGTGGGTGTCTTGTTATTTGGGATGTAGTTTTCCACCTCCAGCCTCCTCTGATCCTAGAGCCTCTCCAATTCCATTTCTCTTAAGACTATATCTCCCTTGGGTGGTGGTAGAAGTAGTGGCCTGACTCCATAGGCTGAGGAAGGAGGTCTTGGGAGTGTAAAGACCCTTTATACAGATTTGCAGGCCATGACATTTAAAAAAAAAAAAAAATATATATATCTAGTAACAACACCTCCTCTGTACATGCCTTATATCTCTAATTTCTGAACATTTCGGAATTTGCAGGACATATTTGATTGTTTCTCATTGCTTCTGCTGCCAGATTTGGACTCATTCCATTCTCCTAACTGATCTACCATTCTTCCAGACATTTTATGTTTTCATACATTAAAGTTCATGGTTAAATCTGCTTCCTGGTCTCTTTGTAGATGGAGTTAGTGTCTTTGTTTATTGTTCTTGTTTGGGGAATTTGAAAAGGAGGAATTTCTACAGTCTTGAAACTTTAAAGCCATTGAAAACACATTCATTCACTTATTTATTCATTTAATTTTTAATTTTATTCTCTTGAGTAGGTATAACATACATATACTTCACAGTATAAAAATATATTAAAATTATTCATTGAGAACTCTTGCTCTCTTCCTTGAACCCATTGGTCCATGACATCTCCAATCCCTACAAGATTCCACTTTTATTAATGTCTTTTATGCATTCCCATATATACATTTATATAAATATTAGTAACTATAAATATATATTATTTATAGGCATACCTTATTTACTTTGCCTTTTGGCTTAGCAGTTTCTCTGGATATCTTTACATGAAAGCACTTTAAAGGTACAAGCTACTATATAACATACATTGATTTGTGTTAATTTATAGTTTAGGACTGATCTTTGCACAGTTGCAATCACCTGTTTATGAAACTCAAGACTTATCACTGGGAAATGCAAAATTTTGGAGAATAACACATCAAAGTAGTAGGCAGAGTTGAGATGCATTAAGAAATGAGAAAAATCGAGGTGGGTATTTAGGCCAGCTTTCAAAAACTGAGGAGTATTTCCACACACGCAAAAAATAGTTTATAAAGTACAGTGCTCAACTATATACAAAGCACATACAAAGTAAACAAAGAGAAGAGAGTCTTACCATATACTTCCCAAAATATTTGTAGTAAATAGCAAAGTTTGCATAAGAAAGTTTACCATTTCCAAAAGAGAAGACATAACTGTACGCATCTTGAAAAGTTTTGGTAGACTTGAGACTATTAACGTATTTCTGTGGCTTTTGGCTTGTACATGTATATTCAGCAATAAACATACATTCGGTGGTTCAAAATGAGGATGATGCCCTCAAGGAAGTTATTTTCCAAGCATCGATAACAACATTCTCCAAAAACGCTACTCAGAAACTTTGCTGTTTGGAATTCAGATGCTGAATAAATAATTCCATCAGGCTTTGTGTATATATAAAAGAGAAAGCTCTACTGAAACAGCATAAAATAATACAAAAAAACATTTGGTGATTTGGAAATATCCTGCTTGCGTGATCTTAAACATCAGTCTTTAGTTGGGAAATAATATAATTTTATTTTATATTTTAAATTTAAAATAAATACTTCCATTTAAATTTATTTAAACTCTTAAATATTATGGAAAACTAGAAACTATATCCTAAAAACAAAGGATAAAATTAAAACTACTGAACAAAAACTGCAAGCACAATCCCATTGCTTAGAAATAACTTCTGCTAACATCTTGAGTACTTCATTTTTTTCTACCTTTTTAATGCATCTAAACATAATTTTAAAATTTTTTTATGGAACACTGTATATTGATCTAGAATCATAAGCTTTTAGCAGGAAGGGACCCTATTAATGATTTGTTTTCTTCTTTTATAAATGGAGAGAGTGAGACCCAAGCAAATTAAATTACCTGCCAGTATTTGGCCAAAATCCCTTATCAAGTGGAGTGGAGGCGAGAGTAGAACTCAGGTTTCTAGTGATCTTTTACAGTGTCACTAAAGGCAGGTCCCACTGTTCCTGTAATGTCTCAGGTTGTTAGCAGGTTGCTGTGCACATGAATACCAGACTATGAAGACTAAGGCTGGATGAACACAGTGTGCCTAGTGGCTGCCAGCCACCTGCTTGGATCCCAGCCTGGCGATGCCCAAGAGGCAGGGCCTCCAAGTCAGAGCTGGCTTGTTCAGGGTTAGGTCCCAAAGGCCTCACTGAGATCAGTAGCCTATGAAGCAGAGGCTCTGGGCCAGGCTCACCAAGTGTGTCTGCTCAGCTGCCCAGAACAACAGATACTGCTTTGGAGAAGGCAGTGGGATCAGTTTCTGAGGATTAGTGAGGAATGATAGGGAAGTAAACTGCCCTGAGGCCTTTGGAAACCTCTAGCCTCCAGACCAACAACACAGAGGATTGGCCTTAGCGGGTCTTCTTGCATCTGTCCTCTTAATTCTCTGAAAATTAGCAAAAATCACAGGATGGTGTTGAGGACCCAGTTGGATCTGGGCAGAATAGCCTTTTCCCTATCCCTCTTTTGTTGAAGAATGTAAATACTATTAAGGTACCCTGGACCCCAGGCTATGCTTGAAGAATTATTGATGTAGGGAGTGGGAGGGATGGAAAGAATGATTTTTTTTTTAAGTCTTGAAACATTCCAAGACTTGTCACTCAATAGACATTTTCAATGCAGTGTTTTGATCAAAACCCCTTATTTAATGGACTGGGGTGGAAGGCACCTCAGTGAGATGCTGACAATAGTAACAAATGCTAGTGTAATATCCCTGAGTACTCTTTTTCTTTCCCTAGTCTTAGAAAGTCTACATTCTACACAGAAGACTGATATGCGAGAGTATTTTTAAGTGCCAATTTATCTCATTAACTGCTGGGTTTGAGAGGAGCTCTCAGTTAAATACACAGAAATTTCTATGTATTATCTCCAATTATCTTAATATTAGAACTGAAAGCAATTTTTTAGGGCTGATAGAAATTCATTAGGCCAAATAACTTTACTGGGTTAACAAACTACATAATTGATATAGGATTACAGCCAAGTATTGCCATCATTACACATGTGATGTAGCTGTTTGCAAAATAAATCGTGTCAGTTTTGCAAATATGGATTAGAATAGAACCAGTGCAGTTATGTATTTAGAGCACTTTTAATACTAAAATAATAAATGTTTTATTTTCATAAAACAAAGAATATAATTGTGTCTGGTTTGTGGAATTTTAAAAAAGTGAACCACTTTTACAAAGCATTGTCAAAGTCATGTCAGCCATAGGTTCAGATGAAGTAATGCTGTGGAAGAGACATGTTTAACCATGTAGGGGGTGCTGTATCTAGAGCATAAATTAAATGTCAGTTCGCCCTAGATTATAATCTAAATAATAGTTTTGTTGCTTTTTCACCTCAATACCATTGGACTCAGTTTCATTCGGGTATGGCTTCATGTCATGTGATTATTTATTTTATTCCAGAATTGATACATCAGAATGAGTGCGGTCTCATTGAAGGTAGTCACTGGGAGATGACATTGATTCTAGTGATGATGTTATCGCTCAATAGTTTTGGAATAAGTATCTTGGTTTTGGAAATTGATAAAAATCTTTTAAGCTTTCCCATTGGTGATTGATCTTAATTCCTTGTGACTATCTGATTTTGAGAAAGAGCAAATTTTGTTTAGAGCCAGTGCTGGAGAATAACATGAGCACGCCAACCAGGAAATATATGAAGAAGTTAATGGGGCTCTGAGTTTCTTGCATGACTTGAATACCTTGGTATTCCCTAGGAAGAATATAAATATTGCTTGTGGAGAGGACCATTGTTAGCTTCAGAATATAGGATGTCTAAAACTTTTTCTGGGACATTTTCTGTGGAACTGCAAAGTAGAATATTTTAATTAGGAGAGTATTTTTTCCAAGGCAAAGTATTATTATTATAATTTGAACTAAATACATCCTAGTACGACAGCATCATGAAAGCAAAGACACAATAACCATAAATCACTGTAAGTAGCAGTTGAATACAATCTAATATTTCAGCTCCTTTAAAATGTCTGTAAATGTACACATTGACTCTAGGAAAGACTCTGTTTACTGCAAAGTGTACGTTCAACATACAAAATGTGTAATTCTACTTCATCAATTTTGTCATGCAATTAATATATACCATAAAATGAATATTATCCATTTAAATATAAATATAAATCATTTGGAATAATTTATATGAATTGAGAATTTTCATAAAGGTATCTTGGAGGTTTAAACAGAAATCATCTTTTTCTCCAAATAGCTTTGACTGTGCAGCAAGCTGAACATTCAAAACTACTGCATTGACTTTAGAGCCACGTTACTTAAAATAGCTTGCAACTCCTCCCATTTAGGCTAGAAAATAAGTCTCTCCTCTGTTAGTAAATTGTCAAATGGATAAAGGTGCTGAAAATAAAAATATAGGTTTATTTTAAACAATTTGGGATGAAGCTCCAAATGGTGAGATGTACCTGAGTAACTTCTGAGACAGTCACTTTTAAAGGATTTCACTCATTTGCTGCATCTATAACTTCTGTTATATTTGTTAAATCAGTATCATTATCGCATAGTCACACCTCATAAATATTTGAATTTGTGGTCAAAAAAATGCATATTCTCCCACAATTACAGTTAAGAATACTTTTCTCTCTCCACCTACATACAACTCTATAATGATGTCCGCATTTGCTTTCTTGAAGTTTCTGCTGTGACCACGGGCAGAAACAGCATAGCAGACCAGATGGTCTGTTGATTTGAGTAGAGAAATTCTTTGGCCCTTGTTTAATTCAGTAGTTCTGCTCAATCTGCTCAGGAGAGTCTAATGAGAGAACATAAGGATGCTGCTGTTAAGAAGAGGTACATTGGCAACATTTCTGCATTTCTTGCCTACCCTTGGCTGGGCATTGTCGTTAGTTTTGTTATCTTTATAAAACCATTAAATGAATCATGGTTTTAAAAGCATTTTTCCATGAGGCATAATATTTTAAAAAGATGGCTCTAGCTTTAAATCCTCTTACCTGTACAGAGTTTGTGAAGACCGGAAACACAGATTTATCTGTTAACAATTGATGAGAAGTTGACCATCTCATTTGGCTTAAATATTTTGGTGACCGCTGTGGTTGTAATGTGGAAGGGTTGGAATGAGTAGGTGTGAAGTCCTAAACAAGTGCAGGGACTCTCTTTGGAACTGGATGTTTATATCAGAAGTTGCCATGACAAACACTGTCTTTGGAAAGACCCTTCCAGGGCTCACCTCCTTCTAGTGTTGTCAGCAGTAATTCTACTTAACTCTCTATCTGATGTGGTGTTTTTACTTCTGTAGAACATTTTTATGTCAGGTGCAGTTTTCTTTACAGTTAGTCCTGATATCTAGAATGAAAATTTGCTTTGGAAGATAATCCTCAATGTCAGTTTCTGATCAGTAAGGTTAGCTGACTTTGAATTGGGGAAAATAAAAATGAGTAAAGGTATTTGCCTTGAATTATTTATTGAAGTTTCAACTCATTGATTGCTCAACTCACTCCCTCCTTCCCCCCTTTCCTTTATTGTCAGTAAAGTTGTAAGCCTGTCGTATGAGAGTTGTGAGATATAAACAATATTACTTTATTGTTTCAATTCCAGTATTAAAAAATACCTATCTATAGATATATGGGAGTTGACCATGTTTGGACAATACAGTACTCCAATAAACTGATTTTTTTTAAATTAACTAAAAAACTTTTTTATGCAGAAAAACTGTCTTGGACAGAGGAGTTCACCTGAGATAATGAATGCCTACCATCATGCCTAAAATAGAAAGAATGTTCATCTATAATTAATAGAGAAAGGAGCTCTATTTTTAAGGATGTCTTCACTTGACCCTCACTCTTGTTTAATAATTTGGCTAGATATAGAATTCTAGGTTCAAAATAATTTTACTCTCAGAACTTTGAAGATAGTCATCTCCATTGTCACTCAACATCCAGTTTCGAAGATAAAAAGTGTGTTGCTGCTCCGAGTCCTTGTTTAATTTTAAGACTTGTTGTTTTGATTTGTTTATTGGTTCATAATCTCCTCTCTGGAAGCTTTGCAGTTTTTCTCTTAGTGTTAGGGTTATGATATTTCTCTAAAATATTTAAAAAATTGTCTTAAAAAAATCTTACTATTCCTGCTCTGTACTTGGTAGGCTCATTTAATCTCAAGCCTACAGTCTTTTATTCAGCTAAGAGAACATTATGTGTTTCATTATTTTCTCTCTTCTGTTTTCCCCTTCTGGGTCCAAGTTTTGCCAAGCATAATGTCAGCTTTGTGGTTTTGAGCAAGTTAACCTCTAACATCTTTGATCATCAATTGCATTATTATAAAGTGGAAATTATAAGCCCCAGGAGGCCAGTACCCAATATGGTAATTATTATTTCTCCTTCAGATGCCTTGCTGCTCTAAGCTTATCGTTTTGATCAAGGCACTTGAATCTAAATATAGACTTCTGGCTCTTAAAGTGATGTATGGGCTGTTTTTAGCATGGGTTATTGGGCATGACTCTGGTCTTCCTCATGGTAGCACTGACTCGTTTCTGAAGGCTTCTTTGGATACTGTAGCCTGTGCTATATGGCAAATATGGAGATCAGCACAAAGCAAACAGTCAAAGTATATGTGGAAATGGGAGATAAAACGTTAAATAACAGGGTGACACAGTTTGTTATAAGGTCTAAAAGAAGACAGTGGGATCTACAATATTTCTGTGTGGATTCATCCGATGAAGGGATACCAGGTTAAGTTTCCCAGAAGAACAGCTCTGGTCATGTCACACACTTTAAAAATCTTCATTGGATCCCCATTGCCTACAAGATTAACATAAGATTCTTAAACTTAATTTTCAAGTTGTCCACAAAGTTGGCTCCAGTGAAACTTTCCAGTATTGTATCCTGCTATTCTCTATGTGTTCAGTCAATCTAATCAAAATATATTACTCTGTTTCCCAGATCTGTTCCATGCTATTTGCTTTCCATGCCTGGAATCTGTTCCATGCCTGGAATTCTCACCTCCTGGTACACCAGTGAAATCCTTCTCTTTTAAGGTCCAACTCCACAGCCTCTTCCTTTAAAAGCCTTCACCAATCTCTAACTTTTTCTCTGTATGGCGCAAGACACATGATTTGTGCATCTCTTATAGCAGTGACAAACTGCAGTGAAGTCACTTTAGGTGGGAATACATTATACTCATCTGTGATCTACTAAGGTTTAGCAGTGCCTCGTGTAATCTGTGCGCAGTAAATGTGGTTGAATGAATAGGTGAAGGGATGCATTGCAGTCCTGCTGCATTGTAATGTTTAACGTGGAGCAAAATAACTTTTAGAGGGTCTTTAAAAAATTTTTAATGGAGCTGACTGGTATCCAAAATTGTGCTTTGTTGACTATTTTGATTAGAGGTTTTTATATTGTCCATATGAGCACTTCTTGATTTTTATGAATAACTGTAAGCATTTGCTAAGGACACAAGAATACTGTTGGATATTTGGGAAAGAGTTACTCAGCTTTCAGTCCTTTTCCTTTGAAGAGTTTATATGAAGAAAAATGAAAATCAAATATAATATTGCCTGTGGCTAAAAATCCTGTGCATTTTGATGAAGTTTCTTGTGCCATCTAACTTGTTTTGCTGTAGAAATAGTTTGAAAATAAACTGACTTGTTACTTGGGATTGATGGTAGTAAATCTAAGAGTTGAGGTCTGTTTCAAAATGCATTCTGTCTTCTACTTTGTTGGGTGAAATTGAAGATAGTGAAAGATCTTATTCTTTAAGTTGCAGCATTCTCTATAAGGAAGTGTGTTACTTTTATGAAAGCACTAGCAGCTTCTTGATGGATATGAAGAAGGGTGTGGTACAGAACATTACATGGCAGTTTATGTCTGATTTAAAATATTTGGTAGAATAGAAGCCATAGTTTTGTGTCTTTGGTTAACAGGGTGACATTGATTTGTGGCAAGTCAATGTATTCCTATGTATTTTTCCAACAATGACCATATTTAAGAGAAAAGTACTTAAATCTCCTGAAGAGGACTTTTAAATTGTGGGGACTTACTTCTAGTCATCCTTCTGATAAATATACGGATAGTTTCTTTCAGGAAATGAATGTGTTTTCAAGTTTATATTAATGGCTTTTTCCCGTTCTAATTGGAAGAATATTTAAAGACCATTTTTTAACAATACCTTGTTTTGCAGATAAGGATAGAGGCTCTGAGAGTTGGTAGAGGACTTGAGATCAAAACTCAAGTCTTCCAACTTAATGCTAACAATATTAACAACAACAACAATAATGATACTAACAGCTAGTAGGTATAATGTGTAGTATTTCCATATACTATCACTATTATAAGAAAACTGAGGCACTGCGAAGTTAAGTAGGTTGCTCAAGATCACACCATCAAGTGGTGGAGTTGGAGTTGAAATACAGATCATCTTTAGGGTCTCTCAATATAACCCAGAGATGTGGTGTCTGAGTTTTCACTTTTTTCTTGCTGAGGAGGATTGTCACTGACCTAATATCTGTGCCAATCTTCCTGTATTTTGTATGTGGGATGTCACCTCAGCATGGCTTGATGAGTGGTGTGTAGATCTGCGCCTGGTATCGGAACCCATGAACCCTGGGGCGCCACAGTGGAGCACACCAACTTAACCACCACACCACTGGGCTGGCCCTGAGGTTTCACTTTTTTTCAAAAAAATTTCACTTAATTTTATTGAGGTCATAATAGTTTATAACATTGTGAAATTTCAGTTGTTCATTATTATTTGTCAGTCACCATATATATGTGCCCTTTTACCTTTTATGGCCACCCCCTAGCCCCCTTCCCTCTGGTAACCACTAATCTGTTCTCTTTGTCCATGTGTTTGTTTATCTTCTACATATGAGTGAAATCATGTGGTGTTTGTCTTTCTCTGTCTGGCTTATTTCGCTTAACATAATAACCTCAATGTCCACCCATGTTGCTGTGAATGGGACAATTTTGTCTTTTTTATGGCTGAGTAGTATTCCATTGTGTATATATATATATATATATATATATATATACACCACATCTTCTTTCCATTCATCACTTGATGGGCACTTGGTTGCATCCATGTCTTGGCTATTGTGGATAATGCTGCAATGAACATAGAGGTACATAAGTCTCTTTGAATTGTTGATTTCAAGTTCTTTGGATAGATACCCAGTAGTGGGATAGCTGGGTCATATGGTATTTCTATTTTTTATTTTTTGAGAAATCTGCGTACTGTTTTCCATAATGGCTGCACCAGTTTGCATTCCCACCAGCAGTGTGAGAGGGTTCCCTTTTCTCCACATCCTCTCCAACATTTGTTATTTTTTGTCTTGGTGATAATAGCCATTCTAATGGGTATCAGGTGGTATCCATTGTAGTTTTGATTTGCATTTCCCTAATGATTAGTGATGTTGGACATCTTTTCATGTGCCTGTTGGCCACCTGTATATCTTCTTTGGAAAAATGTCTGTTCATATCCTCTGCCCATTTTTTGATTGGATTGTTTGCTTTTTTGTTGTTGAGTTGTGTGAGTTCTTCATATATTTTGGAGATTCTAACTCCTTGTCAGATATATGAGATGCAAATATTTTCTCCCAGTTGGTGGGTTGTCTTTCTTTCTGTTCTTGGTTTCCTTTGGCTTGCAGACGCTCTTTAGTCTGATGAAGTCCTATTTGTTTATTTTTTCTTTTGTTTCCCTTGACCTAGTAGACATGATGTTCAAAAAGACCCTTTTAAGGCTGATGTCAAAGAGTGTACTGCCTATATTTTCTTCTAGGAGTTTTATGGTTTCATGTCTTGCCTTTATGTCTTTAATCCATTCTGAGTTAAATTTTTGTGTATGGTGAAAGATAATGATCTACTTTCATTCTTTTGCATGTGGCTGTCCAGTTTTCCCAACATCATTTATTTAAGAGACTTTGCTTTCTCCATTGTATGTTCTTAGCTCCTTTTTTGAAGATGAGCTGTCCGTAGATGTGTGATTTTATTTCTTGGCTTTCTATTCTATTCCTTTCATCTGTGTGCCTCTTTTTTTTTTTTTTTTTTTTTTTTTTACCAGTACAATGTTTGATTACTATAGCTTTGTAGTATATTTTGACATTAGGGATTGTGATGCCTCCAGCTTTGTTCTTTTTTCTCAGGATTGCTTTAGCTATTTAGGATCTTTTGTTGCCCCATATGAATTTTAGGATTCTTTTTTCTATTTCTGTGAAGAATGTTATTGGGATTCTGATTGGGATTGCATTGAATCTCTAGATTGCTTTAGGTAGTATGGGCATTTTAACTGTGTTTATTCTTCCAATCCATGTGCATGGAATATCTTTCCATTTCTTTGTATCATCATCTATTTCCTTCAATAATGTCTTATACTTTTCATCATATAGGTCTTTCACCTTGGTTAAATTTATTCCTAGATATTTTATTCTGTTTGTTGGTATTGTAAAGGGGATTGTATTCTTGAGTTTTGTTTCTACTAGTTCATTATTGGATGATGGAAATGCAGCTGATTTTCGTAAGTTGATTTTGTACCCTGCAACTTTGCTGTAGTTCTTGATTATTTTTAATAGTATTCCAATGGATTCTTTAGGGTTTTCTATATGTATAATCATGTCATCTGCAAATAGTGAGAGTTGCACTTCTTCCTTGCCAATTTGGATCCTTTTAATTTATTTTTCTTGCTTGATTGCTATGGCCAAAACCTCCAGTACTATGTTGAATAAGAATGGTGAGAGTAGGCACCTATGTCTTATTCCTGTTCTCAGAGTGATGGCTTTCAATTTTTCCCTGTTGTGTAGGATGTTGGCAGTAAGTTTGTCATATATGGCCTTTATTATGTAGAGGTCCTTTCCTTCTATACCCATTTTGTTGAGAATTTTTATCGTAAATGAATGTTTGATCTTGTCAAATGCTTTCTCAGCATCTATTGAGATGATCATGTTTTTATTCCTCATTTTGTTAATATGGAGTATCTCGTTGATTGATTTGTGGATGTTGAACCATTCCTGCATGCCTGTTATACATCCCACTTGATCATGGTGTATGATTCTTTTGATATATTGCTATATTCGGTTTGCCACTATTTTGTTGAGGATTTTTGCATCTATGTTCATCAGCAATATTGACCTATAATTTTCCTCCTTTGTGTTGTCCTTGTCTGGCTTTGAAATCAGGGTGATGTTGGCCTCGTAAAATGTGTTAGGAAGTCTTCAATTCTTTTGAATAGTTTGAGAAGGATTGGTGTTAAATCTTCTTTGAATATTTGGTGGAATTCTCCAGAGACGCCATCTGGTCCTGGACTTTTATTTTTTGGGAGGTTCTTGATTATTTTGTCTATCTCTTTACTTGTGACTAGTCTATTCAGATTCTCTGTTTTTTTGGATCAGTTTTGGGAGATTGTATGAGTCTAAGAATTTATCCATTTCTTCTAGATTGTCCACTTTGTTGGCCTATAGTTTTTCATAGTATTCTCTTATAATCATTTGTATCTCAGTAGTGTCTGTTGTAATTTCTCCTCTGTCCTTTCTAATTTTATTTATTTGAGCCTTTTCTCTTTTTTTCTTAGAGAATCTGGGCTAAGAGTTTGTCAATTTTCTTTATCTTCTCAAAGAACCAGCTCTTAGTTTCATTGATACTTTTTACTGTTTTTCTTTTGTTTCAATTTTATCTATTTCTGTTCTTACTTTTATTATTTCCCTCTTTCTGCTGACTTGGGCTTTGTTTGTTCTTCTTTTCCTAATTCTTTTAGTTGTAGTTTAAGGTTGCTTGTTTGAGATTTCTTTTTTGTTAAGGTTGCCTGAATTGCTATGAATTTCCCTCTTAGGACTGCTTTTGCTGCATCCTATGTGAGTTGCTATGGTGGATTTTCATTTTCAGTTGTCTCCAGATAGTTTTTTATTTCTTCTTTAATTTCTTCAATGATCCATTGGTTGTTCAGTAACATGTTGTTCAGTCTCTACATGTTTGTCACTTTCCCAGCTTTTTTCTTGTAGTTGATTTCTAGTTTCATAGCATTATGGTTGGAAAAGATGCTTGATATGATTTCAATCTTCTTAAATTTATTAAGACTTGCCTTATTTCCCAACATGTGGTTTGTCTCTGAGAATATTCCCTATGCACTTGTAAAGAATGTCTATTCTGCTGATTTTGGATGGAGTGTTTTATATACATCTGTTAAGTCCATCTGGTATAATTTTTCATTTGGTCGTACTGTTTCCTTGTTGACTTTCTCTAGTTGATCTATTCATTGATGAGAGTCGGGTGTGAAGGTCGTCTACTATTATTGTGTTGCTGTTAATATCTCCTTTTAGATCAATTAGTAGTTGCTTTATGCACTTTGGTGCTCCTGTGTTAGGTGCATATATACTTATAAGTGTTATGTCCTCTTGGTGGAGAGTCCCTTTTATCATTATATACTGCCCCTCTTTGTCTCTCATTGCTTTTTTTATCTTGCAGTCTACTTTTTCTGACACAAGCATGGCAATATGTGCTCTCTTTTGTTTGCCAGCAGCTTGGAGTATCATGTTTCATCCCTTCACTCTAAACCTGTGTTTGTCTTTAGAGCTGAGATGTTTTTCCTGGAGGCAGCACACTGTTGGGTCTTATTTTTTAATCCATCCTGCCACTCTGTGTCTTTTGATTGGGGAATTCAATCCTTTTACATTTAGAGTGATTATTGATATACGAGGGCTTAATGCTGCCATTTTATCACCTGTTTTATGGTTGTTCTGTATTTCACCTGTTTCTTGTCCTGTGTATTGTGGAGCACCAATTCAGTTTGGTGGCTCTCTATGAAGGTTTTCTCTTTATTTATCATTTGTGTCTCTGTTCTGATTTTTTTGTTTAGTGGTTACTGTGAGGATTGCATAAAATATTTCATAGATGAAATAGTCCATTTTATGATCACCTCTTATTCCCTTCGTCTAAGCAGTTTCCATCCCTTTTCTTCCCCTTATAAATTATTGTTGTCACAGCTTATTCCGTTTTGTGTTGTGAGTTTGTGGTTAAAATGAAGTGATTATATTTATTCTTGATGTTTTCCTTCACTTTATCTTTAATGTTTTAATTAAGTGTTTGCTAATCTGTTCTGACAGACAGTTGAAACTTTTTGATTTTGTTTGCCTGTTTATCTCCTTGCTCAATGCTTTGTAAACCCTTTCTTTTTTTTGTTCAGATATGAGTGCCTTCTTGATCATGTCTTCTGGGGGCATCTTGTGGTGGTGAACTCCCTCAGCTTTTGTTTATCTGGGAAAGTTTTTATTTCTCTGTCATATCTGAAGGATATTTTCACTGAATAGAGTATTCTTGGCTGAAAATTTTTTCTTTTGGAATTTTGAATATATCATTCCCCTCTGTCCTAGCCTGTAACGTTTCTGCTAAGAAATCTGCTGAAAGCCTGATAGAGGTTCCTTTGTAGGTTATTTTTTTCTGCCTTGCTGCCCTTAATATTTTTCCTTTGTCATTGACTTTTGCCAGTTTTACTAATGTATGCCTTGGGGAAGGTCTTTTTACATTGATGTAATTAGGAGTTCTATTAGCTTCTTTTACTTGTATTTCCAGCTCCTTCCTTAGACTTGGGAAGTTTTAAGCTATTATTTCTTTGAACAAACCCTCTGCTGCTTTCTTCTCCCTTCTCCCTCTGGAATACCTGTAATCTTTATGTTTCATTTCCTAATTGAGTCGGCTATTTCTCTGAGAATTTCTTTATTTCTTTTTAGCCTTTGTTCTCTCTCCTCCTCCACCTGCAGGATTCGTATATTCCTTTCCTCTAAGTTGCTAATTCTGTCCTCCATAAATCAGCTCTGTTATTTAAGGACTCCAGATTTTTCTTTATCTCATCCATTGCGTTTTTCATCTCCAACATTTCTGATTGATTTTTCTTTGTAGTTATCATTCTCTTTTGTGAAGAATTCCCTTTGTTAATTAATTTTGTTCTTAATTTCACTGAACTGTCTTTCTGAGTTCTCTTGTAACTTGTTGAGGTTTTTATGATAGCTATTTTGAATTCTCTGTCTTTTAGATTGTAGATGTCTGTGCCTTCAGGATTGATTTCTGGGCGTTTGTCATTTTGCTTCTGGTCTGGAGTATTCATATACTTATTTATACTATTTGATGGGGTGGATTTATACCTTTGCATAGTGCCAGTGTCTGGTGGTAGATTCTACCTGCCATCATTGGAGGTAATACAGGAACTGTGTATTCTGAGCCCACTGCAATCCCTGTCAGCTGTGCCTGTCTGCACCTTAGCCATTCCTTAGGACTGTGGTGGTCCTGTGGGCTGTCCCACCAAATGGCAAGGCAATCATGTGGGGGCTCAGGGCTGCCACTACCTGCTCCCAAAGTCCTGCCAAAACACTGCCCCACCCCTTCAGGGCGGCAGTGGTACCATGGGCATTCGGTGCAGCTGGGAACTTGTTTGCTTGGGTCTGCAGATCTGCTACCGTCTCCTCCTCGGTTGCACCAGCTGTTGTGCTTGGTGGAGAGGGCTCCCCCCCAGGTCTGAGCCCGGGCCACTCCCTGGGGACTGCAGTAGCACTGTGGGCTCTCCCACTGGATGAGAAAGTGATCATGCAGGGGGCTCAGTGCTGCTGTCACCTGTTCTCACAGTCACTTGAAGGTTGCTTCCACCTTTGGGGCTGCTGCAGTGCTGTGGGTGCTCCAGCTCACAGAGAAGTCGTGCAAGAGTGCTCATTTATCTCCACCATCTTGCTGGGGGTAGTCCATCCATCATCAGATGTATAGCTGCACAGGTCTCTCAGGCATCCTCGTGCTGTGTGGCTATCCTCTGCTGATCAATGAATGTCCATTTAGTTGTAGTTCCAATGGGAAGAGACAAAGGGAACAGCTCACTCTGCCATGGTGCTGACATCACTCTGAGGTTTCACTATTTTCATGAAGATTTTGGTACATAAACGTTCTCTATGAAAATAAGGATTAACTTTAAATCTAACATCAGAACATTAGTATCAATAATGGTTTCCTAAATATTTCTTCTCCTTTCCCGAGCATACCTATGTCACAATTCATAAAGATAAAACAGTCATTTTTGGGCTGAATAAAATTTTCTTATTTAAAATAAAAATATGATGGAAATTGACACTGAGTTAAATCTTTTGCAGCTTATAAGTTGAATTAAATGGAATGCATTCTAAACTCTGGATATTAATGTAGAACTTGATTATAAGACCTAAGTGCATATGAGGTCACCAAATTGTGTTAGATCCCCAGAAAGAGAAAACAAGTATGATTTTCAGCACTGGTAAAGGAGATCCCCTCAAATAGGAATAGTTCCACTTCACTGAACTTATGCAGAATATTTACAGTCAGAAAATGTATGAAAAACTATTTCAATTTTGATGTAAAAATGAATACAATAGTTTTCAATTTCAAATGCTTTATTATATACCCTTTTACTATTTCCTACCTGTTTTATGTTACCTGTCTTTTCTTTCCTGCCTTCTTTTGGACTAATCAAGTATTTTAAAATTACTTAACTATTGGGGCCAGTCCCGTGAACGAGTGGTTGGGTTCGCACACTGCACTTCAGCTGCCCAGGGTTTCTCCGGTTTGAATCCTGGATGCAGACGTGGCACTGCTCATCAGGCCATGCTGAGGTTGCATTCCGCATGCCACAACTGGAAGTACCCACAGCTAAAAATATATAGCTATGTACCAGGAGGCTTTGGGAAGAAAAAGGAAAAGTAAAATCTTGAAAAGAAAAAAATTATTTAACTATTTCACTCTGTAAGCTTATGGTTTATAGTATGTTACTATTCGTTTTGTGGTTATCCTAAACTTTGTAACATGCATCCTGGACTCATTGAAGTGGTATTGTTGCCATTACTAAGACCAGTTGACAAACACTATTATTGCCCTCCATCTGTTGTGTTGATGTCATATATTTTAATTCTACATGTCATATATTTAAACTTCATAAGACATTAATATGTTCACTCAAAATTCAGTTTGAATTGCTGATATATTTACCTTTTCCAATGCTTTTTCTTGATTTGCGTTATCAATTTCCTTTTGCCTGAAGAATTCCCTTTAATATTTATTTTAGTGATGTTCTGCTAGTGATAAATTATCTCCAGTTCTTTGTCTGGAAATGTCTTTACTTTGAAGGGCATTTTCACTGGGCATAAAGTTGTAGGTTGGCATTATTTTCTGTTAACATTTTGTAGATGTCTTTTCATTGTCTTCTGACTTCTCTAATTTCTGTTAAGAAACCAGCTGTCAGTCTTAGTGGTTTTTCAAGAATATTTCCTCCCCAGGCTGCTTCTAAGATTTTACCTTGTCTTTAGTTGAGGTTACTTATTTTTATTTTTATTTTTATTTATCTGCTTGATGTGTATAGTGCTTCTTAATTCTTTGACTTGATGGCCTTCCTCAGTTTTTGAGTATCTTGATCATATGAAGAAAGTTCTTTAAATATTGTTTTTTTCCATTGTTTTCTCTGCTACCCTTATGATCTTTTTTTCTTTCCTCCTATATACCTCAAGCTCTTTTTTCCTTCCTTTTTGCTCTTCTTTTATCAGTCTGAATGTTTTTACTGAGATATTCCAGTTCACTTAATCTTCCCTTTGGTATTAAGGCCAAATTTTGAGTTTTTAATTTCATTATTGCACTTTTCAGTTCTAAGATAACCATTTCACTCATATTTATAGGTTTGACTTCTTTTGTGAATTCTCCATTTTGTCATCTATTTTCTTGAACATATTAGTTATATTTATTTATTTAGGTGAAGAAGATTGGCCTTGAGCTAACATCTGTTGCCAATCTTCCTCTTTTTGCTTGAGAAATATTGTCCCTGAGCTAACATCTGTGCCAGTCTTCCTCTATTTTGTACGTGGGATGCTACCATAGCATGGCTTGATGAGTGGTGTGTAGGTCTGCACCCAGGATCCAAACCTGTGAACCCCCAGCCTCCAAAGTGGAACATGCCGAACTAAACCACTACGCCACTGGGTCACCTCCAGTTACTATTATTTTAAAGTCTATATCTAGACCTTTTTCTATGGTCTCTTCCACCCCCATATTGCACCCCTTCTTCACCCTGTTTCTTTGTATGCCAGTAGATTTTAAAAAATCGAATGTTACACATTGTATATGAAAACTTGAAGACGTTCTAGATGAAGTCATTTTCCTGAGATATGAATTCTATTCTACACTGAGATGCATTACCTCAATCTATTCATGATGGTAGCTTAGATCACCAAAGATGACTGCTACAAGGAGGAATAGTGTGTGGTATAGTTTAATGATAAAAGATTAGCTGGGAAAATTTAGAGAAGAGAAAAGGAGACCTGTCTAAAAATAGCAGTGAGGAACAAAAAGAACCTCTGCCTACCTCTAGGTAAAGGGCCATGAGAAGTGTGGGAGAAATTATAATCATAATGTAAGAGGGCTATGTGCAGCACAGTGATCCTCAATGATAATCGGGGTTCAGTTAGAATGAAGGGGACTTTGAGAGAAGAAGTTGAGTTTTGGGAGTTTGTTCATGATTAACTCTGAGATCCAGAGGCATAGTAAAAGAATTTCAGTAGTTGGGGAAGTTTGGGGGATGAGGTAAGAGGAGGCAATGTACTGATCCTAAGCAGAGAGTCTGGGGCCTGAGAGTGGATGACCTCAGAGTTCTGGACTTGGAGTGACTGACATAAGCAGGAAAAAGGGCACAAAGAGATTTGTCTTGAGGAACTCAGACAGATGATCATGATGAAACTGTAAAAAGGGAGAATCTTTCTATCAGCACACAGAGTTCTATGTTCAGCTATTAGCTATTCCAGTGACAGTATGGAAAGGGAGGTATGTGGTCATGAAGATCTGAAGCTTCCACTTCATTCCTACAGTGAAGTATAAGAGATGAAAATACATGGATTGATTTGACAGATATTTAGGAAGTAAAATTAGCAGGACTTGATGATGGAATTGATATGAAGTGTGATTAATGAGGCATGTAAAAATTACTCCCAAATTTGTGGCTTATGCAACTGGGTGTATGATGGTGCCATTCACTGGGCTAAAAACACTGGAAGAGGACCAAGTTTGGATGGCAGATGGTGCCATCATGAGTTTGATTTGGACCTTTTGAGTTTGAGGTACATCTGAGTTATCCAAATAAGGATATTAAATAGCCAGTTAAATCTATGAGTCGACTGCTTCACAGAGATATCTGAGCAGGAGATATAAGTTTGTGAGCATCTCCCTTAATGTGGTAATTGAAGTCTTTTTTGTCTGAATAAGGCTGGCCAAAGGAGAGTCAACAGAGGCTAGCCAAGAATGTCAACATAATGCTGAAGGGCAAAGAGAATGGAGGGTGGAAAATGTCCATTTTACTTAGCTTCAGGGAGGTCATTGGTGAAAGAGTTGGATTAAGACCTTTAGAGCAGAAGTATTAGATAGTATTTGGAGAAGTCTGTTGGTAAAAGAGAGAAGAAAGATGTTTTAGCTGGAGGGAAATTTATTATCTTCTGTTTTCAAATCTAGGGACTTGAGTGTGTTTAAAAGCCAGTGAGGAATCTGGTTGAGAAATGGCTAAATATCCAGGAGAGAGCAGAGATTGTAAAGTAAGGCTCCTAAGAAGCTGGGAAGGAAAGAGGGATGTATTAGATTCCTATTTTTGCTGTAGTAAATTACAACAAGTTTAGTAGCTTAAAACAACACACATTTTTTTATCTTACAATTTCAGATATCTGAAATCAGTTCACTGGGCTAAAATCAAGTTTGTCAGCGGGGCCTTATTCCTTCTGGAGGCTCCATTTTCTTGCCTTTTCCAGCATCTAGAGGCTGCCTGCATTCCTTGGGTCTTGGACCCACATCTCTCTGACCCTGCTTCTGTGTTTACATCTCTTTCTCTCTCTCTGCTTCTGCTGACACATTGCCTTCTCTGACCCTGACCCTCCTGCCTTCTTTTTTTAAGGACCCTTGTGAATACCTTGGAACCACCTCGATAATTCAGGATAATCTTCCCTTATCAAGATTCTTAACTAAATCACATCTGCAAAGTCTGTTTTACCATGTAAGATAACATATTCACAGTTTCCAGGGATTAAAACATGGGCATTTTAGGGGGAGGCACAGATGGGAGATCCACAGAAGAAAGTGCCGCCCTAACAACTAGAGCCACTCCTTCACTTATTTAGCTAATCGTTATTAAGAGCCTGCTGGGAACCTAGTGGATACAGGGATACAAAGACATCCATAGACGATGTTTATTATTTTTCTGCATATGGAGGTTTCGAGGGTGTGCTCAAGGACCATTTGAGGAGTTTAGAAAGGATTCTAGGAACTATGTTACAGGAGATGACTTCATAGACAATTCCAAGTACTTGTTGATTGTATAAGTAATGGCTATTTCCTAAATATGATATATTTTAAAGAAATGGATAATGTATCATAGAATGCATTAAATGCCAATACCACAGATAATTCCTGGAAAGTAAAATACAGTAAGATTCCTCTCCCCTCAAACAAGTAAAACAAACTCCATTTTAAAGAGGAAATAGGAAACATCATCCACAAAATATGTTCTACTTCCACTACCAGTCAAACAAACCACTCATATCTTGCACTTGTCAATATTTGAGCAGTCAGAGCTCATGGCACTCTACTTTCATTAAATATTTGATTCTTAACTTGAATAATCTTATAATTTTTTATATTTTAATTTTTATATGAATAGTAAATGAATTATAAAAATAAATACATTAGAAATCCCTTCATGATCACATCTCTTACTTTCCTCCGTGAAGATAAAGATTAATAAAAATTTGGCATGAATTCTTCTGGGTCTTTTTCTATATGGGCTTAGCTACACTTATGTGTATATATAAAAGTATAGGTATTTTGTTTGTTTTTTACACAAATGGGGTCAAACGGAATTTGTTGTTAGTGCCATCGATGGATTCCAACTCCTAGTGACCCTGTGCACAGCAGGGTGGACCCTTGTCTGGTCTTTCTGTGCCATCCTCTACCTTCCAGCCCTGTAGCAGACAGTGCTCTGCTGCTATTCATAGGGTTTTCATGGCCACTTTTTTTCAGAAGTGGGTGGCCAGGACCTTCTTTCTAGTCTTTCTTAGTCTGGAAGCTCTGCTGAAACCTATCCACCATGGGTGACCCTGTTAATATTTGAGATACCAGTGGCATAGCTTTCAGCATCACAGCAACATGCAGCCATCACTCAACAGGTGAGTGTTTGGTTCCCTGACTGGAAAACAAATTCCAGCCATGGAGGTAAGAGGACCGAATCTTAACCACTAGACCGCCATACACTAAATTACTGTCCTGTAATTAAAAAAAGAAAAGTCAACAGTGTGTTTGGCAGTCTTTTTTGTTAATCTATACCTTAGTTATATCAGTTGCTACCTAACATTCCATAGTCTGAATGCAATAGGTTTTATTGATCTGTAACCATTTTCAATATATCAGTTGTTTCCAAATTTTTTCTCTTGTAAACAATGATACAGTGAACATTCTTCTAGGTTCCTTTCTAGATATTTGTGCTAGTTAGTCTTCAGAGTAGAGAACTAGCGAAGGAGTAGCTATGTCAAAGGATGTGGCTTGTAAAGATTTTTGTAGATGCTGCAAAATTTTCTTCCAAAGTATGTTCCAATTTATCCTTCTTTCATCAGTGTGTGAGAGTACCACTCTCTTCCTAACACTTGTGCTAGCATTTTGTATTATCAGTCTTTCAAATTTTTGTCCAGTAGTGAAAATGCCTTACTTTATTTTATTTTATTTTTTTGGTGGGGAAGATTGGCCCTGAGCTAACATCAGTTGCCAATCTTCCTCTTTTTGCTTGAGGAAGGTTGTCGCTGAGCTAACATCTGTGCCAGTCTTCCTCTATTTTGTATACGGGGTGCCACTGCAGCATGGCTTGATGAGTGGTGTGTAGGTCTGCATCCAGGATCTGAATCCATGAAACCTGGGCTGCCAAAGCGATGCGCGCCTACCTAACTACTACACCACTGGGCCAGCCCTGAAAATTCCTTGTTTTAATGTGCATTTCTCTTATTACTAGAGAGACTGAATCTCTTTTCCACTTCTTATGTTCAGTGACATAATACATTGATGTGCATGTGTGAATTGTGTGTTCATATCTGCCCTTTGTTCATTTTTCTTTTGGGATGTATTTATTTTTTCCTGTTAATTTTTAGGAACTTTTTATATACTCTGGATGTTAGTCCTTTCTTAAATATGTTGCACATATTTTCTCTCAATCTGTGCCTCTTATTTGAATCTTATGTATGGAGTCTTTTATGGCTTCTAAGTCTTATGAAGGAAAGCTTTTCCCACCACAATATTATTAAACCATTCTTTGGTAATTTCTTCTAACATGTTTATAAATTCGTTAACTTTTAGGAGTTTCTCTTTAGTTTTATAATTTTGGAGTCCGTTTTAGCATATCAAGTTAGGTAAAGAATCGGCATCTTTTGTTTGCTTGTATGGGTATAGTCAGTCTTCTTTGAGTGTTTCATCCTTTCTCCATTCATTTCAACTGTTGCATGTACACATGAATCTGTCAGTTCCTTTTTAAAAACTGGATGACTAGTTTAATAGTCTGTTACATACATCAGCTATGGAAAGACCCTCCTCATTGATCTTGTTCTCCTAATTTTCCTGGCTATAATTGTGTATTTTATTTACTTTGGATCAGTTTGAATAGCACAGAAATTATTTGTTCCTTAAAGATTATATCTGGGACTAGGCCACTTTTTTGGGGAGAAGCTCTTGGACGACTTTCTCTCTTTCTTCTGTGGTAATTGATGTCTTTGAATTTTCTGTTTTCTAGATTCAATTTGTGTAAATTCTATTGTCATAGAGAATTATCCATTTCATCTAGGTTTTATTTGCATAAAATTGAGGGGAAATAGTTTCTTTTGGAGGAAGATTAGCCCTGAGCTAACATCTGCCACCAATATTCCTCTTTTTTGCTGAGGAAGAGTGGCCCTGAGCTAACGTCCATGCCCATCTTCCTACACTTTATATGTGGGACGCCTGCCACAGCATAGCTTGCCAAGTGGTACCTAGGTCCACACCTGGGAGCCCAACTGGTGAACCCCAGGCCGCCGAAGCAGAACATGTGAACTTAACTGCTGCGCCACCGGGCTGGTCCCTGGAAATAGTTGGTTAATATTCTTGTAACTGCTTCTTCATTTCTCTGGTATTATTTCTTATTTTATATGTTGATACTTTCTCCTTTTTTCCACTTAGATTTGTTTCACTATTTATTTAATTTAATTTAATGATATTTTCTAATTTTGGGGTTTTAATGAGTTTATTTTCATTCTTGTTCATTAATAGAAATGTGTTTAAGGCTATGAATTACAGTATGATGGAGTTTTATTTGTGACCTAAAATGTGAACAAGTTTTCTTTTTAAATCACTTTCTTAAAGAGAAGTTATCTTCTTGGATTTACTCTTAGAGTTCAGTATGTAACAGTTAAATCTATTTTTTTAATTATATTAGTCTATTTATATTTTCCATATTTATTCCTACTTTTCTTTTTTTTTTCTTTGAGGAAGATCAGCCTTGAGCTAACTGCTGCCAATCCTCCTCTTTTTGCTGAGGAAGACTGGCCCTGAGCTAACATCCATGCCCATCGTCCTCTACTTTATATGTGGGATGCCTACCACAGCATGGCGTGCCAAGTGGTGCCATGTCCACACCAGGGATCCAAAACGGCAAACCCCGGGCCGCCGAAGGGGAATGTGTGTACTTAACCCCTGCACCACCAGGCCAGCCCCTATACCTACTTTTCAATCCACTGTGCTTCATGGTTTGAGAGGGTTGGATACTAGTCTATTAATAATGCATTTGTATCTGATTCTCTTCATATCTCCTATGAGGTGTGCTTTACAGATGTATGTTATATGATACCAAATATTCATAATCAGTGTATTTTTTATTGTGAATGACATCATTCAGGATTATAAAGTTTTCTTCATTGCTTGTTTAGTGCTTTTCTGTCCTGAGTTGTCTTGCATGACATTGACCACTACATCTCTTCCTTCCTTCCTTCCTTTCTTCCCTCCCAACTTCCCTCCCTCCCTCCCCCCTTTCTCCATCCCTCCTTCCCTCCATCTTCCCTACCTCACCCTCATTCTTTTGTTTTCAAGCTTTCTCAATCACTTGGTTATAGGGGTCTCTTTCCCACACAATAGAGTGGAAACTGCTTTATGATTCAAATGGAAAGTTTGTTTCCTTTCAACAGGTGAGTTTGGATCTAACATTTACTGAAGCAAGGTACAAGTTTGGTGTTATTACTCTTAGAATGTTTTATATTATGTTTTTAAACTTACGGGTTTTGAAAAAAATTTTGGTGTGCTCTGCTTTCTTAGCTTTGTGTTCTTTTAATTAGAAATGTTTATATTTCTGTTATTATAACTGTATGAAAACCCTTAATCCTCTTATTTCTTCAAACATTATCTGTTAATCCTATCTGAGTAGCAATAATAAAATTAATATTTTTCCTCTTCCTCCCTTCTTTTTACCAGCTAATTTTAGCATTATAAAATAATTTACTTAAATTCTCCTATGACTTCTCAGTTTTAAATAATATCTTTTGATCTCAGTAACATGACATGTTCTTTCTCCCTCAGCTTTCATCTTTTTTTGTGTGTTTTATCATTTCTACGTTGTTAAGGCTTATATTACTTATATTTTATTATGGCAACATAATCACATAGGGATTTAGCCCCATAATTAGTTTCAGTATTTATTCTAGTCCTTTTACTTTGATTTTTTCCAGCCATCTCTTGGACGACTGCAGTTTATCTTCTAGTAAATTCATCAAGAAGATCCCATGGGAATAAGACTTTATGTGTTTGCCTGTGTTCAAAACTTTTGAACATTGTCTGTTGCTTTATAATTAATGAGTTTGGCTGGGTTTAAAAATCTCATTTATATTTTCTTTCCCCAAGGATTTCATGGGCATTACTCCAGCCAGTGGAGTGACCAGTAGGCAGTGGGGTCCACTGAAAGCTATTGTTGAACACTGTTGTGGAGAAATACTGCAACAGACTGATCCCCCTCACATAAGTTACTAGAGCGTTTTTGCCTTGATGTCCAAAGGATTCTTGAAGTTTGAAGTCCAGTAGCTTTACTAGGGTTACTGTTAAAATGAGTTTCTCTGGGGAACTAGGTGCCCTTTCAATAGTTATTTTATTACAAAAAGTTTTCTTATATTTTATCTTTATGTATTTATTCTCTTCCATTATTTTCTTTTTCTTCTATGGAGAGTCCAGTTACATGTATATAGATCTCCTTTACTTGTCTTTGGATTTCTGTTTCTAATACTTCTTAAATTTAAAACAGTTTTTCTTCCCTCTTTTGCTGCTTGTCTTGTATCTCTCATTTATTTACCTTAACTCTGATTTACTACAGATTTCAATACACAGTGATGAAATCTGTTGAGCTCTGCCGGCTAAGGTTGTATTGTCTTGTTATTTTAATTTTCTGCTTTGTGTGTGAAGGATACGATTGTGCTTCATTAATTGTTATTCTTGGTTTCATGTATGATTTTAAATTTCATCTGATCTTTGGCTGTACTTTTCTTGCAAGTAGTCCTCATCTGCCATTTGTTTTTTCTGTACCTTTTCTCCTTTCTTTCCATTCATAGTATGCACAGATTTGATGATGGTTCTATTTTATTATTCATCTTTAAAGGGGTGGGTTTTTCTTGGAATATATTGTGGGAGGTTCATGAGGAAGATAGTCAAGGTCCAAGTACTAAGTTAAGAAGAATTTTCGTTTTTTGTGTTTGAATATTTTTTTCGGTCTTTAATTCTTCTAAGCTAGTGGAGATGGTGGTTGTGAACTTTTTCTTACTATAATAAGAAGTAGGGTGCCACAGAAGTAGGGTGTTGTCTGCAAAGATGGCTTTCTGATCTCCTTTGGTTTCTATTAATTTTTAAGGATTTTTGTATCTGTGTTCATGAGGGATATTGATGAGAAACCAGATCATATTCTCTTACCAGTCTGATTCTCATACCTTGCAGGTAGACATTAATTCCTTTCTCAGGAAGTGTTAAGAATTTTATCATTTCTCTTTGGAGTTGTCACACTTCCTGTTGTTGGTCTAGCATGACTCCTTTATCATTCAAATTGCTTAGCTATCTGTGAGCCCTTTTAATTTAAAGGCTTGTAACTTTCATCAGCTCTGAAAACTTCTCTTCCACCTCTTTTTTCTTATTTCTTCCACTTTGTTTTTTTACTCTTTGTGTAACTCATGTTCTATAGGGTTGATCTTTCTGGATTGTTGCTCCATGTTTTTTTCTTTGTCTTTTCTTTTCATTTCTTTGACTTTCTTTCACATTAATTTTATCTTCCATGCTACATATTAGTTTTTAACTTGGCTCATTATAAGAAGAAGAAGATCTTATATTATCATCTTCCCGTACAATTATAATATACAAGAATGGTCTGTGGTTCTTTGCTGCTTTTACACGGCAGTGTTCTATTTCATGAATGCTGTAGCCTCTTGAATCTTGACCCCATCTGAGGAGTCCAATTAGACTTAAAAAATTCTGATCTTTTTCCCTGAATTGTCTCTGATACTTTTGGAATGGGCTCATTATTTTTTGGTTCTCATTTACATCCTTTTTCATGTTGTTTTCTTCAAATGTTTAGTGATCCTTGGTTGTCTGTTATTAATGTGGAATTATTTAGATCTGTTTTTTTTTAATCTCTTTTGGAAGTTCTGGATTGCCTTGGCCTCTGCATTCCTTTTCTCTTAGGTATTTACGTGATATTTATAATAAGCTTCTGTTTTCTCTAGGCATACTCCAAGCATAATTTCTTTGGATCTGCCTTCACCATCATTTCTCTGATACACAAATTCTGGCTGTGATTTCATGTATTCTTATCAGTTTAATACCAACGACTTTCCGGTGTCTAGAAATTCTTTTGATTTGTCTTCCACTGAAGATACTTTTCTTATATCCCAGCACAGTAAAAAAAGAAATGATTTTTTTCTTTCTTAGTAAGGAAATTATTTCTTCTTTTCCTTTTCCTCTTCTTCTTGTCATTTGAAGCTTTTGGGGCATGAAGAAAGGCAGGTGCTTGTTTTCTGTCTTTTCTCTAGATCTAATCTCTCTCAAATTTCAAAGCCTATTTTCCTTAAGAAAACCTTAAAGTATATGAAATTTGAAGAGTTTAGACAGGATGTTTATCTTTTTATAGCCTTTACCTTTGTTAATTATAACTTGTGTTGTAAGCTCATATGGAGGAAAAATTAATGACTTTTATAGGCATTCAGCCACTTGATCCTGTTGTTTCTTTGTCATCTCCTTCCTCATTGTCATCACTGAAATCTTAACTTCTTTCTAATCTGGGAATTTCTATTTCTCTCTGGAACTCATTTAGGTCTTTCTAACTGTTTTGCTTGCTTCTACTTACCATTACCAGAAACAACACAGTTCGTCTTACACACTGAAGTAAAATGTACATCTTATCAAATATTGCTACTCTTGAGGACAAGAGTCAAACTCCTCAGCATGACACAGAATCACCATTCTTGTCTGGCCCCTTCCTCTATGTTTTTCCAGACTCATCTTGTATACGTTTTTCTTTACCACTAATTACCTTCCTTCTTGAATCTTTTGTCCACTTGGAGAACTTGGTTGCTATCTCATGGTGAAGTTCAGCTCTTCCTGTTCTGTGGTTCCAGCACTTTATTTATGCTCAGTTACAGACGTAACACATTGTTGTAATTAATTGTGAACCTGTCCTCCTGTAGACAGTAGTTCCTTGGTAGGCAGGCTTAATGCTCCTAGAAAACTATGTCAGGTGTGGAATACATAGGCACTTTTTAAATACTTGAATATACTGTGGATTGGTAATGTTTATCATCACTAGGGCTTATAAGTCATTTGGTAATATCTTTGAAAGAAGAAATTTTCTATTAGAGTTTAAATCAGTGAGAAACGCTAGACATGCTTGATAGAAGGAAGTAGCTGTCAGAGTGGAGGGGGAAAAATTGGTTAGAAGTACATCAGATGAGGCTCATCAAGTGTGAAGACTGATGCCATGTCATATACCTAGGAAAACGATGGGTCTTAGTGGAGTAAGATGAGCTGGTGGAACTAGAGGCACTTAGTTTATGTCTAAAGCTCTAGACTGTTAATTGCTATTACAGAATATTTTAAGATTTCTCTGAAACCAGTGTTCTCAGGATAACAGTTAAATTTAGTGTCCACACTACTGACCACTAGCAGAACTATGTCAGATAGCAAAAGAATATCCAAATGTTCTTGTGAAGAAGACCGTGTGCTTTTGTACAGAATAAATCATAAGGCTAGCAATTGTTAAGATGAGAAAGGAGGCTTGTCCACTATAACTGGAGTGACTAGTCTTTCCACATTGATTGTGTGGGAACATAATGCCTACTGTGTACAGAGAGCACTCTGCTAGGTATTCTGGGAGCAGCAGAGGAAATAAGAGCCTGAGTCCCACCTTTGAGGATTATATTTTCATTAGGCAGAAAACCAGGGCCTCTGAAAGGATTTATCAGTTACCACAGCAATGTATTAGTAAGCACAGAGCAAGACATGAGAAATGGGAAAGTTTAAGTCCTAAAAAAGTACAAAACAAGGAATGATATCATTTTGATGGAGGAATGACTTCTTGGAGGGGTGAATTTTGATCTGAGTCTTTGAGGAGATGATGAGCTTGGATAGGCAGTGAGCGTCCCCAAATGGGTAGCATGATGGCACAACATAACAGGGGGAAGAAGAAGGGGCAGGACCAGTTCTGTTTTGTGTAAGGCAGGAGATTGGTTGATTGGTTGGCTAAAGAAGTATTTGTACGACTTTGTAATTAAGAAGCATTCTTCTATCTTATTATTATTTTATTTTTTCTGTATAAAGCCACTGGGTAGACGGTGTGATGGTTAAAGAGAAGTACCCTCAGGGAGCCTACATTCTAAGTGATATAAAGTGCACAAACGTAAGAAATAGTAGCTGAAGCTTAAATAAACTAGTGTATGATAAAGGATAAAGAGACAGTATGGAAAGGATGGGTATGGTTTGAATCTGTAAAATGGGATTAAATAATACCTGCTTTACAGGTGGTTAGAATAAAATGAAATCACATGTGAATTGCATAACACTTAATAGGCAAATTGATATGTGTGTGTTCTCTCCCTCCTCACCTCTCAATTCTAAGGTAACTGGTGCCAGAAAAAAAAAAAAGGAGAGATACTTGAAGGATGCACGATCAATGAAACTTTCAGAAGAGGTGTGCCTTGGGTCATGAAAGATTTGTGCGTTTCCTGGGTGAACATTATGAACAAAGAGGTGGCACTACAGAACATGCTTTTGGGAGCTGCAAGAGCTTTTGTTGAAGTTAGGTGGGAGAAGAGGTTTGAAAGGCAGGCTTGGAACCTAGAGCTTGGCTGTGCATATGTAGCGTTCTTCTCCTGCCCAGATCCCTCTTTGCACACTCTGTTGACTAATTGTTTACATGTCACCATGTTTCAGCTCTTTTGATAAAGAGGAATCAGGAGTCAATGAACTTTGAGTTCCCCACAGCAAATAGCATAGTCCTTTACACATAGTAAGGCCCTCAATACATATTTATTAAGTGAGTTGATAAAACAAACAGATATTTAGGTATATCAGAAATAAGGGCTCTATGAAGATGACACTTTGTGCTAATATTATATCAAATTATATAGTACAGTGTGGGAGAGAATATTGTAGGGGGGCATAGTGGAGTCTCTTGGAGAGGGCCAGACACGGTTTTCACCCTGGCTTATATCCTTTGTGAACTTGGGCAAGTCCTTTTGCAGGATGTACTTCTGTCTGAGACCGTTTCTTAGCAGTCTGCTCTTTTGGCCTGAGTTTCCTCCTCTCTGAATAGTTAGTACCTACCTTATAGAGTTGTTGTGAGGATTAAATGAAAACTAGCTCAGGGCCTGGCTCATATTGGGTGCTCACATAAATAGTATTAATAATCATTGTAATAGTTTTGTTACTCTTAATTCACATTGAACCTCAATATGAATATTTTGAGTGGCAAAATTCACTCTTGTACTATTAAAATATTCAGCAAAAATCGAAATAATATGCAGTGCTATTCTATATACTTCCTTGTTAACCCTGCTGTATTAAGTTGGAAATTCTGTTATGTCGAGATTTCATTTTGGAAATAATGACCTGTGAGACAGTCTGGGGAGGCTGTATCTTAGGCCCAAATCTCTGCAGTGGCACTTCCAAGAGTGTTTTCTTATCCCCTGCCTTGGGCTCTTTCAGGTCCTATACAAACTTGATTTTCTTGATCTTCACAGCAATTCCAAAATTGTTGATCATAGCTTTTTATCCCTATTTTGAGGCAACTGAGGAAATTAAGGCTTAGGTGACAAGGTTAGTGAGTGTGAAAGTCGTTTATAATAATGATTCAAAACCCCACACAGGCTTAAGTTAAATTTTGAATCAGTATCGATAATAACTAGGAAGTAAGATAAAGTGCAGTCCATACGAACACTTGGGAAGAATGGCTGAAAAACTCGACTCTTAAAACTGTCCTTAAGTGTGACTCTCATCTCATTAGTCTCCCAGGCTGTTGACTATGAAAAGTGTATGTAAGTTTCATTTTTCAAAGACACTTACCTTTTTGGTAACATAGAGTCACAAAATGACATATTATGCTATTTGTGGTTTTCACTGAAAATTTATAAACTTCAATTTTGTAGTGTTCCAAAGAGATTACCTATTATACTTCAGCAGTTAGCTGTCTGTCAAATGTTTTTAAGCCTTTATAGGGCAGGTGTGTTGTACTGTAATAAATACCAAGCCTGGACATTGTTTTGACTTAAAGGATTCATTTTAGTGTTTAAAAAGCTCTACAGTGGGATATAAAACAGCATCTTTGATTTCCCACTCACCTTGACTTCAAACCTTGAAGTCAGCTTTGAGAACCTTGCTCCGTATCCACACCAGTTATCAGGTTCTGCATGTTCTTTTCCTCTTAGCACATGTCAAAGCAAATGGTTCCTCCTTGAAGCCTACCGGAATCTCCCCTCTGATGTGTACTTTTTCAACCTTGCTGCACCCCTGCTACTTGGCATTTAATCACTCTTAGATTTACTAAACCCACTACTGAGTGTGATTTTTTTTTAAATTTAAAAACAAATCTCTCTATTCCAGTATGAGACAGTGGCCACATCTTATTCCATACTGTGTTCCTACTGCCTCACACAGTGTCTGGCACATAGTGGGTACTTGGCTTCATGATTGAGTGAAATTAATTACTTTGATTATGGTGGAACCCCATTTTTCAGACCAGAGATAACGCTTCTTTGTAATATTCAAAGACTAAATTGAGCAAAGAAGAAAGAAAAAGCCAAATATTATAGATAATAATCTTGAAATTATGTAGTTACTGTGGGCTTTGTTATTGTTGGCCTGCCAAAAAGCAACTCAGGGTTAAACCAGAATCTTTTATTTTACTTCACAAGTGGTAACTCCCCTGCCAGTGTTAGTAGATTTTTGTTGGTAGATTTATTTAAAAGATCATGATAAACCTAACTGGATAAGGAACAAATGAATGCCCCCAAACTAGATCTGTCTGTGACTTTTTATATTAAGTGAATTTTTCCCCCTGCCTACCATTAGGAGGGATGTAGGTTTTGAAATTCAAAGCAGGGACCTTGGAGTTTGTGGTGTCTGTTCTCTTGGGGAATATGAGATCGCGGTGCATAGAAACACACCCCAGTGTCAGGCAGTAAAGCGAATCCTGCCTGATAGCACTCTAGATAATGAAATGGAAGGTTTGTGTCTGAGTGGCCAGGAATCTTCCATTTTGCCTTATTACTGCAACAACCACCTTGTCATCTAGAAATTACCAGGAGTTCCCCTGAAGCTGAATGCGGTTGGGCATCCGTGTGCCAAGGTTGAAGAGCACCAAGTAGGTACTTATTTATTAAGGCATCAGTCCAGCAGGGGTTTTATAAGCATAAAACTTCAGATAAGTTTTAATATTGCAATACTTTTTGTTATTTTTGAATGTTTCTTTTACTCTTTTTTTGGACTTTGTTGAAAATCTTTTTGTTAGCGAGCGATGTTTGTATTTGTGACCCTCCTCCAACCCCTAAAAATTTAAGAATACAATTTTTAGTTATTGTAAGAAAAAAGGCAAAACGGTTGTTAAAATTTTGAGGTCACTTTGAGCAATGATTATTGCTTAAATGCTTTGGAATGAAATATGCTAAATTATGAAGATCTGTGCTTTTTAAAAACATAAGCATTTGAGATTCATACACTGGGTTTAATACCCCCTTTATATTTAACATTATTATTTAGGTTGATAAGGTAATATTTAATAGGACTATTTAAGCATGTAACCTCAAGGATAGCTGAAAGGTCCATAATACAAAAATTATAGCTGTTTAGGAGATGAAATGCATAAAGGTATATGAAAAATGTTTCATTATAACATGTAAATTAACACTTTTGGACTAATTCTAACTCCAGGATTATTTTTTGTTGCCTCATATAATGTGTTCCAATTGACCCATTTGTCACTTTTATGAGCAGCAAAAGTAAATTTAGTTCATCTGCATATTTATATACTTTAAATAGACCAATGTAAACAGTTTCTTATCTGCCATATGTTGAAATGTTTTAGTAAAGTAAAGACATAACTGCCTAGTCAACAAAGATGGCATTGAATTGCACTGTTTTGGAAAAAAAAGTTAAGTGAACTAGATGCCTGTTAATCTGGTTCTTTAAATATCATAAACAAAAGTATCAGAATGTGTTTCCAAGGACAAAGGCGGGGTTTTCCGGGCTTTGATTGGTTGCTGCCTTGTCCTGTCCCACAGCCATCCTTAATTGGCTTTGGGTAGATTGGAATCACATACGCAGGGTGACATTTATTACTTTCTAGTTGTTTCTTTGCTCTGAGCCCTGAGATTCCCAAGGAGTAACTGTAAAAGATTTCTTTCATTTTGTCCATGATCTACGAGGGGGGATCATTCTGAGAAGAGCAGGCATGAGTTTGAGTGCGAGAAGAGTCACTCTGCCTGCAATCACGCCAATAGTTCTGCAGAAAAGGGTATGTGCCTCCTGCTTGTTTTCTTTTCTTTCTTTCTTTTTTTTTCTTTTCTCTGTGTTTATTAATATGTTGGAAACTTTAGTTACGTATCCTGAGAGAGACTGTAATTCATTGAGGCTATAGGTAATTAAAGGATATATTATTGGAATTGGACTAGGGGAAAAAATGCTGTGCTAGAACATCTCTGTAGTAAAAAAAGCTCCGTGTAAAAGCAGTTTGGTCTCAATTTCAGGTCATTGTGATTTAGAGACTGTATTGAAGCCTTTTCTTTTTCTTTTCCTTCTACTGTAACTTCAGGCCTTTTTGCCTTTAGTTCAGTAGGAAATCTGCTAGCTATTATGTGTTATATTTGTTTACTGAGGAACAGTTTCTTTGTTTCACTATAATTCATAATACATCCATCTTCAATGTTGAATGGACTATATAATTGTTTTACTGTTTAAACATATGGCACCAGTTTATTATCCTCTTGTTTCTACCCATTTTCCTCTAGTTCTTTTGAATTTCAGCCTATTTGCCTAAGAAAAACTTTCCATTAAATTCCCTATGAAAGGGCTTTCTGTTAATTATTAGTGCAGTCAATCCTGTGTATGAAAATGTTGCACGTATTAGTTTTTTGTAAAGTTTATTTCCATGTCTTACTTGAAGCATTGCATTTTATAAGCTAATTAATATACTGTGTAATGTCACAATTAAGTAAAACTGAATATACTAAACTTCTCTTGTAAATATACTAAATTAGAACATTGCATTGAACTCCTTAAAGAGTCAAATCTGTTGCACAGAAAAAGAAAACACCAAAACACATTTTTGGCAATCTGCTTTCTGAAAGGTTTTGGTGACACTAGAAACTGTAATGTTTATTTCCATACTCGACTTTTAATAGTTAACTGTTAGTTAACTATTAGTGTATTTCATTAAGTCAAAGGTCATGGTTAATTTGTTTGAAAATGACAGATCTAACGATTAGGGTCTTTTGGTTTTTTTTAAAGAAGTGTCTCTTTTTTATTGTTCCTAACTTTTAGGTTTTCAATTTATTTTCTTATCCAATTGATCATTTATTCACTAGGCACGTTTTACTTGGCATTGGAATAGTAAATGGTAATTTTGCCAACATTTGTTCTTTATCTTTCTTAATGCCTTTCGTTCATCTGAAGCAACTTTAATTAAAAATATTCTGCTTTGAGCTTGAATCTTTCCTTTGATTTAGACTTAGTAATGTATTAATAATGACCATATAGATTCCCTGACTCATTGGGAATGTGAAAAGTATATTAAAATAGCATATCAAATCTCTGTTCTTATGATTGAGCTCTTCTGTGCAGTTAATATTGTGGCTTAGATTGACCAAGAAACTTTCATTGTGTGGTCTTTTGGATGACAGGTTGGTATGGTGGAAAGCATAGCACCTGGGCTCTCTGTTTCCTAGCTGTGTGACCTTGGGCAAGTCATATAATCTCCCACAGTCATTATTTCCTCACCTGTAAGATAATAGCTGAGAGATTTTTGTTAAATGCTCTCTTCAGTCTTATTCATGTCTATAATTCTATGAACCAAATAATATATTTTGTATTTTCACAATTTTAGTGAAATATTTAAACCATTTCTTATTTTCCTAGAGAGAGTATAAAACATTAGAAAAAGATGCTGTCCTGTCGTTTTCAAGGACTTGAGCAGTTAGTCTAGGGGAAATTGGTATAGTAAAATGTGGTTAGAAAATAGCTGCTAGCACTGACTGGTGAGTAGCAAAACAGGATTACTCTGGAAAGCTCTGATTATAATTGATGTTAGTTCTGATCTGCCAGTGGACACATCATTGTGGTTTCTCTTGGTCTTTTATAGTAAGCTTCTTGTTAGGTTTCTATTATAATAATTACATAAGTCACAATTCCTTAGGCCCAAATCCATGTTATTCCTTTCCAATGAGTACCACGTATTAAGTATTCATATAATTTAGCACATCATCATTTGCTGAAAGTCCTTTCACCTGACTTTTAATCCCCAAAGGACCCCTTGTCTATAAGATTCTTCTGAAAATCTTGGTATCTCTTAATTTAGGAATTGGGTATTTTTCTGACTAACAAACATTCCATCTGCTTTGGTTACACTGTGACTTTTTTTTTTTTTAAATAGATTATTCCACACTTGTAATTGACTTGTCACTTTCTATATGTATCATAATTTAAGATGATCTTATAAATTAATATAAGCATTTCTCAGAGTATTTGGAAGGCAGCTTCTCATTTTCCCGAGAAGGCAGGTGCTTTTTGCACAGGTTTAGCAGAAAGTTTGTCCATCCTAATGAGTAGCTCTTGCAAAATAATTTGACAACTAGAATCCTAATCATCTGAAGAGCTGTGAGGGCATTTCTGAAAATGCTTAATAGCCTAGGGAGTAATTTTCTTATCAGCTAGTGTATCTGCTCTAAGTGGCCATAAGATTCTCCTGAGAGTGGTTAGAAACTTGCATTTTAAATACAGCCCTTAACATGGTATGGGTCTTTTTTGTAGCAGATCAAATACACTTTGATCTTTGAGGAACAGAGTATTTTGGTAGACTATCAAGTAAATTGGAAAGAAATTTTTGGCTTCCTCTAATTCAGTTAGGATCTGATTGCCTTGATCCAAGTGAATCAAGGTTCTAGTGAAGAAGGTTTTATCATATCCCTTAGAAATTGTCGCATCCTCCCCATGTGTTCTGAATGAATCCTTTACCTCTTAGTTTTTTTCTCATATAACTACAGGTTATGCCTTTTGTTTTTCAGATGAGAAGACTGAGTCTTTTAGGTGTTGAGTGACTTACGCAAGGTCACCCAGAAGGTCAATGGCAAAGCTAGAAATAGAATCTAGGTCTTGTGACATCCAGTGTGTTTCTCCTAGATCCGTGTTCCTCCTGAAATTAATATGTTAATGAATTGCCTTATGGTGTGTATAATTGCCATTAAACTTCTAGTCTGCAATTAGCTTAGGCAAATCCTTTCTTCTTCCTCTGCAGCTCCACCAACTCCCATATGCTCTAGTGTAGAAAACACTTTATTCAAAAAGCAATTGTAGGCAGCAAAGTGAGTGTGAGTGATAGTGTATGTGTGTGTGTGAGAGAGAGAGAGATGGAAAGACAGTTCATACCCAGAGCTCTAGATTGGTATGTTACTTCAAGAAAACATTTTAAGGGTCCAAAGAGTTAACAAAAGACTCAAGCACTGTAAGGTATAAATTAAGTGCAATATAAAATTCACATTCTTTTTCTAGAAAGCCTTCAAGGTCAGAAGGCCCGCTGTTCATATTCTGATTCTGTGGGGTAGGAGTGTTTCACGCCTCTGTCAGATTAACATTGTTTTTCAAATTATGTTTACAGGCATTTCTTCATTCTTTATCCACATGACAATTACAAGAGATATTCCTAAGCACGAAAGAGCCCGAAGTGTCTTCTGAAATTGCAGAGAAAAAAGGGATAATTTTTAGAATATATTTTTCTTAAGATTCAGATCCTTTTGCAAATCTGAAATTCATGAGTGTAATACGGAGCAATGCTGGTTATCAGAAGGTCCAATTCCCCATCTATACAAGAGAATAGTTTGTTATATTCATTTCCTTCCTCAAACCATTAAATTACTGCTATGATTTTTTAAAAACTACTTTGTAAGAATAAAAGAATACAGATCTTCATATCACTTTCTGCCCAGAAACTTTTAAATACCTACAAAATCCTTCCAAATGGACGTAGCATTCCGTGCGCCTCAGGGCCTGGGTGCACTGCGGCTTCCCAGGCTTCAGAGGAAGCCTCCACTCCAGCACATTGTTTTCCTCTGTGTGCTCCGAGCGTTTGATGTTTGTCTCTCTGTACTTCTGCCCCTAGTCTGTGCTCTGTGGCCCACAGACAACTCCACACTCCTGTTTGTTTTTCCAAAGGCTGTTGATTGTTTCCTAGCTCAGGCTGCAGTACCACCCGGAAGCCTTCTAAAACTCTTTCCCATCTATCCTAATGGTGTCTTGATTCAGTATCAATGGGTGCACCTGTTACTCCTTGCTTAATTCAGTAACTGCTGCCATGTGACATCAATTTTTTTTATTACCTTTTATGATATTTAAGTCTTATTAGCTATCCATAGGTGTGTATCTTAGGCTTTCTGGCTTTTCACATTTTGACTTTTAGTCTTCTCTGTATATCTTGTGTATTTTTTGCATATCTTGTACTATGTGCTTTTCAAAATTCATCTTTTTTGGTCTTACAATTAGATTTTAAAAATTTAAGGGAAAGGCTCTTTGAATAAAGTGCATTGTCAGTTATAGGCTGAGTTTAATTTCATGTAACCAGAAAACTCAAATGAGGGCATATTCAACAGGGAAGAGATTTATTTTTCTTTCACTTTATAAGAAGAATCATTCTGAAGCTGTTGTAGTGGCCCCACAACGTCCTCAGGCAACCAAACTCCTTCTTGTTTTCTGTTATATCTTCCTTAGTGTGGGTCCCTTTTCCTTTTATGTTCTCATTCCTAGGATACAAAATGGGAAGACCAGGAGCCTGCTGGCCAGTTTCTGTCAGATGTTAACGTGCCACCCTGGCATAACCGGGAGCTTCTGCTTACATCTTCCTGGCCAGGATTGTGTCACGTGGTCCACCCTGGACACAAGAGAAGCCAGGAAACGTAGGCCTTGAGCTCAACACACTGCCCTCCTCATCAGAATCAGGATTCATTAGGGAGGGAGAGGGCAAAGGTGGCTTTTGGTGGGCAGCTGGCCTTCTCCACTATAGGTGCCTCAGAAATATTGGGCATTCATTAGATATTTGTCCCTTGGATTTTTATTGTCATGCCAGATATGAAATATGGTTATGCTTTTTGAACAAATGTATTATATGACTTGTATAGGGAGAGTAGAAGGTGTGGTAAGTGGGGAGAGAGCAAGTTTTCTGAGTATAGGAGGGTAATGGAGGTCCACAGATGGTGCCCTGGGTTTAGATGGCTGGCTTGCTTGGAAGATGGTCATGATGGGTAGTGAGTATTGTTATTGCTGTTTATCTGGAATTCTCATTCTTGCTAAACTTTGGTCTGTCTTCTGCCCTTTTAATTTTTGTACAGGGTAACTTAGTTGCATATTCACCCAGGAAGGGTGCTACATAGATGAATGGTTTTTGTATTTTCACAAAATGTTCCCTTTCTCAAGAAGTGAGTTTTTAGGACGGGTGACGTAGTAGCGATTGCTTGCGTGTTTCGGAGCCAGGAACCCCTGAGTTTGAGCTCGCACTGTCATTGACGAGTGGTGTAACTTTGGATGTCTGCTTTTAAACCTTTCTGAGAATCAGTTTGTCTGTCTTGGGGATCACAGAACGGTTGTAAGGATTAAATAGAATAAATATTTAGAAGTACTTGACAGAGAGTAGAAGCTCAACAAATGTGAATTCTTTTTTTCCCCTCATCTGTGAAATTGCATGTTTTACTAGTTTCATAAACAATTTAAAAATCTCCCTATTGCTATGAATTTAAATTTTTTGTGCCCTGTCCTGTTAAGGTGGTTATCCAAAAATTTCCTTGTAGCAAATGAGTCAAACAAAAAGTGGTTGTCTTTGATATAATGCATCTAGAAAGAGAAAGACAATATGCTTTCAAATGCTTCTTCCTTCTGCTCCCTTTCTGTAACTTTAGGTGCACTCCAATTTGAACTTTAAAAATTAATCCAACTATTGTAATGCTAATAAATATATTTAATCTGGAATCATAGATTTAAATATAATAAGATAAGTGGTTAGATTATTTCTCCTTTCACTATTCTACGGAGTATCAGGCAGGGGCTTCTGGGTTGTATATTTGAAAGAGATAAATCTGTGGCTGGTGTAACACATTGTTTCACTAGACACAGGAGATGTTACTGGAATGTTAGCATATGCTGCCAGAGGGTGTGTCACTTTTGATCATCACTGGATTTAACTGCCCAGCACAGGGAAGGTCCAGAGTTAGTATATAATTACTATTTGTTGAATAAACACCGTTTCTCAAAAATGAAGATCGGCCTCTTTTGATACTGACCTGCTATTGGATTTTCCTTTTCTACGTTTGTCTTTCTGTTGCATTCGCTTCATTTTTCCTGGGTTTCATACCTTGTGCTGGAAAGCCGTGCACACAGGGCCCACCTGAACTGGTCCACCCTGCCTTTTCCTTACCTTTGTCCAGCTCCAGCTTGCTGCTGTGGGCAGTTTGGTGTACTCGCTGCCCACCACACACGCCAATAAAAATAAAAACAGCTATAATGTGTTGAGCACTCATTACACATTCTCTTTCATTTTCACAAGAACCCCCAAAGTTGGTAGACAAACCTGGTTTGGGATGGGGAAAGTGAGGCTTGGAGAAGTTAGGTGTCTTACCAAAGCACACCACCCAAAACGACGGAGGCAGGCTTGAGCTTCGGAATCGCATGGGTGCATGCGTGCTGCGGAGCGTTGTCCGTGCAGCTGCGGTGCTCTGCCATCTCGCCTATAGTCCACTCATCGGACAATCTCACCTTTCCTCCAGTCTGCCTTTTGCTCTCCTCGTTATTTTTCTCTTTTTGTGCACTCGGTCTTGCCTCAAAGACGTAGTGACTTAACCATGTGTCAGCTGTCCTTAGAGCTTAGTGGGACTGTAGGAGTCTGTTGAGACTTATCATGAATGCCTTGTTTTAAAAAATTTATAATAATAATGTCTAGTATTAACTGAGTGCTATCAGTTTGCCAGCATTTTGTCCATTTTCCAGTGTAAGGAATCTAAGACTCATAACTGAAAAGCTGGTGGTGTGGGATCCGATCACAGAATAAATAGACTCCAGCATCCCTCACTACCCTAAGCACCTGGGGTAAACCTCCTTGGGAGCGGGTCGTGCCTTATATTATTTTGTAAACTACGATGCCTGGTCCACGTTTGGCAATGAAGGCAGATTAAAAATAGCTGGGCTGATTAACAGTCTCAGACTCTTGCTTGGGGCGGTCTTAGGGCTGGCTCTCTTGGCTATGCCCCAGCAGCCGAAGCCAAATCTAGAAAATAAGAATCTCTTTTTGGCAGAAAAAAGAAGCAAGACTTTTGGTAATTTCAGATATTAAGCCCTCTGAAAGGATAAAGATTTTTCTACCCCTGTGGAATATTAAAAATGCTTGCTCTTAAGACAGTTCCATAAGAAGGATTCAAAAATTATTTTGGCAGAAACAACGTGGTCAGAAAGTGATTATAGCCTTCTAATTGGACGTGCATATTTGGACATATAGGTTCAGCAATATTTGTGAAAATAAGAGGGATGTTATTTTATAGTTTCAGAAGTCAAATTAGTTTGAATAGTTCTATCAAGATTTGAAGAAAAATTTTGACATCGTCATTCTAAATGCCTGGGAGAATCTCCTCCATGAATCCCAGGAAAGACTCCTGGTGAGGTGATTTTATTTATCTATGAGTGTGTGCATGTGTCTATATATATGCCAAATATCTATCTACCCACCCCAAAAAATCCCTCTTATTGAAGTTTAAGGTACAGACATGATTTATCTTAAAAGTTCAAACAGTTAAGAATATTTAAAAATAGATTTAAACTTTGTTAAAAGCTTGTAATTATATTAAACAGGACCTCCATGGGGTTAAAAATACTAATGTTAAAGTTGTAATTTTCAAAACGAGTTTTCTCTTTGCGCCCACTGAGAAATAAAGGCGCCCTCTGCTGGCGGTTTCAGTATATGCCGTTTTTCTGGCGGGCAGCGCTGAGAAAAGTGAAACACAAAGAAAACCAACTTTTTTAACCTTCCAAAAGCTAGATACTTTGTGTATATGTATTTTTATGTTCTGATGTTTAATTATCTACGACTTTTATCCAAGATATTGTGTAGAAGCTACAGCTTAAAGCAGCACGAAAGTTGGATGAGCAGAGGGGCGAGAAGAGGATCAGGTAGCCCAGAGACGGTTCCATGGCCTGCCCTGCCAGTGACCAGCGGCAGCTCCACGGGCACCTCAGACCATCTCTAGCCCTGGCTGCTTCATCTGTAAAATGAGAGGATTTCAGTGGATATCCCAGAGCCCTTCTAACCTTGAGTATTTGATGATTCTTACAGTACTGATTCCTTTTCTTTTATAGGAATATGCTCTAGACATGTTTTGTACTGATATAAGTATTTAGGAAAATGAAGGAAAGGTAAAATTAGGAAAATGAGTATAAATCGGTTGTTCCTAGTGCTGTCACAGCATGGGAATGTTAGGTCTAGGAAGTGATATTGGGTGTGCTCTTAGAAGTTGATAAAATAATACTCCCAAATGTTCCAGAAGGACTGAACATAGCATATTTCATGGATTTTATGGCACCTTAAATTACAAGAAGCATCATTATTTTATATGCTTCCAGTTAAACTGTGCTATACCTTTGATGGTAAGTTACATCTAGATTTCAGAGAAGTTAAAGGTGAGAAAATGTGCTTTTAAAAAATCACTGAAATAAGGCAGTTCCTAAAGTGTTTCAGTTAATGGCAGGCCACTCGAGAATTGCAACGAAAGCTGATGTATCCTGGGCTCTAATAAGTGGTTTCTTTCCTCGTGTTTTCCCCTTTTCCCTTCTAAATACTTTTCCTTCCTCACTCCCCAACTAGTCCTTCTTTCTCACTGGGTGAAACAGTTTTTACTTTTTCACTTAGACATGTCTTACAGTTATTCTGGGAATAAACGATTGCTTAAAAACTGAAAGGAGATACTGGAATAACATTGTGTCCAACATAAGCATGACCAGTGGTTTTCTGCTTCAAATATGAATAAGCATTAGCACTTGTGAAGGTTTTTTCACTTCAAAGATGAATTAGTCAGCATTGGCATCTTCACAGGCATTAGACGAGTTTTAAAAACACCAGGGCTTCAGGAACACTCCTTTGATGAAGTTGTTGGAAACATGAGTGTGGGATTTGTGATTTGACCCCTCTTTGTTATTCCTAGCAGATTTAGCTCCTAAAATAACATATGTATATACATATGGATATGTGCGTGTGCATGATTTAGGATATTTTTAGACTTAGTTTTTAATGTTTGCCTTCTTTTGTAAGGAAATCGGAGCTTTTTTTTTTTTTGCTTTTTTTTCCTACCACATAACAGAGCACATTGTTTCCAGGGCTTCCAGTTTCTCGCTTCGTAAAATCGAACCCCGACTTGAGTTAGGGTCTGTCTTTCTACCCTCTAGGGAGAAAGGAAGCCAAGGAAGGAGCAGTCTGCAGGGCTCTTGGCCTGAGAAGGAAAGCAGCAAGGGTCAAGAACAGAATAGGAGGATAGACTAGAGTAGAGGGGCTTCAAGGAGACTTTCCGGGCCTCCTTTGCCTGCAGACTGTCTTTCCATTCTTGGTTGGAAGCCTAGACGTGGCATGATTCGGCAGTGTCACTGATCCAAGCTGTCAGGTGTGGCAGTGCTAAACCGCCTGCCATGCCAAGTCTGGAGCATTTCCGGTAGTGAGTCCGTACTGGGCCTCTTTGGCCAGAAGCTGGATGGGAAACAAATTAATACATCACAAAACCCCATTGTTGCCATTTGACTTCATACCCAGAACTCCTGGAAGATCTGTGGATCCCTGGTAGTACAGGTCCTTTAACTCTGAATTCATCTCTTTATCCAGGCTTTATCCTATCTCCTCCAGGACTATATAGGATGGTTTCATTCATCACTATGTTTCATGGTTCACTACATGCCAGGCATTGTTCTAACTGCTGGCAATATAACAGGAAGCAAGCATTGACATCATCCCTGCTGTCATGTGGCATTCTGAGTGGTGAAGGCTGATGGATAGTAATTACATAGTTGTACACATGCATACATGGAAGAGAGGGCCTGGACCTAAACTTGGGAGGGTCATCAAAAGCTTCCCCACAGAAATAATGTTTTATCTGAGGGTTGGGTGTATAAAGTGGGCAGACAAGTGTTCTAGGCAGCAGAAACAGTATGTGCAAAGGCCCTGTGTCTGAAAGGAGGTTGGCTATTTCAAGAAACTGAGGGAAAAAAACCAACTATGGTCAGATTTAGAGACTAGGAAAGGGATTTTAGGGAATAAAGTTGAAAGGGGCCACAGGGATATGGAATAGATGTGTTTGGTCAGTCAGTTCCTGTAATTCTGATATTGTTTGAGTAATATCTTAGAACTAATTAAACACATACTGCTCATGCTCAGGTAAAATGTGTTGTTCAATATCTCTCTCAATGGAGAGAATTTAAGACTCCCTGCTACCTGGTTTCTCTAAACTATGTACTATTTTATTTTTTAATAAATATTTGACAGCTAGAAAATTAATATGGGATGGCAGTAAGGAAGTGACAGCTTTTCTTGAGCTGTTAGGATTTTCTGGAACAGTCTTTGTTTTTAAAATATAACATTTTGTTAGAGATTTGGAATAAGTAATAATGAATATATTATAATGAATATATTATGTCCCATTCCCTTCAAGGGAACTCTTTGAATTGCTTAATTCAAAGTATCTCAGACTGTCTCCTCTTATCTTAGGACACTGCATTCCTTTTTAGAAGAATGTAAAAGTCCAGGGCTGCTCTGACCTCGATATAAAAATATTTCACATGATTTAGGTACATTGCCTATCTGTTAAAAATAATAAAGAAAAAAATCTGAAACATTAAAAGATGGCTTTATAATCCTACTGTATATGAAATATAAACTTTTAAAGAGCTGAAAATAAGCTTTACTTTGAGACATAGCAAATTTCTATGGGCCTTATTGCTTATTTTCTATTAATTGTATGTTAATATATATAATTGATAGATATAATAAGTAAATGAGTTTATTTTTCTGTTGAAGAGTTATATACTTTAAGTATTCCTATATACTTTAAGTGGAGACCTAGCCGTCAGTTATTAATCAAGGCCTGGCCATTTGGGGCCAGTTGTTCCAGAAGTTATTGTTTACCTTCCTGGACTGTCACTAGAGATAGCAATCTGGCTTCTTGCGAGTCTGACTTCTGTCAGGCTGGCCTCCTGGACTGGCTGTGGTAGGTGGCTGCAGGTTGTGGGTCAGAGTTCTGTTTTTATCTATGGCCTGGCCGTTGTCTGTTTGTCTCTCTATTGAGATGTATAAATATTAGCTCTACAATTTTGATAAATGGGTACACCCGTGTCGCACATACTCCTGACATGATATAGAACAAGGTGTAGATCATTTTTAATTGCTAAAAAAATTTGAAACTTACTAGATGTTCAGTGAGTTTGGGCTGAATGAAAGGAAGATGTGATGAGTGAATGAAGAAGTGAATGAGATTAAAATCCCAGATCATTGCAGCATGGGACGTTGTGAGGGGGACACGAAGGAAGTAGAACCATGCTGTGATCCTGATTTCTTGATGGAGGAAATAGTGCTGCTGATTAAATTTAGACTTGATAGAAGAATGTAAATTTAAATATTTGTATTAAAAACTTGAGTAACTACTAAAATAAAAAAAGAGGCGCCAGAGAGCTCCCTTGCCCTTTCCTCCCAGTGAGGACATGGCAAGAAGGTGCTAGCTGTGAACCAGGAAGGAGGGCTCCCCAGAATGCACCCATGCTGGCACCTTGACCTTGGACTTCCCACCCTCCGGAACTACGGGCAATAAATTTCTGTTTATAAGCTTACAAAATTAAAAAATAATAAAACTTATGTATGTTACATCATGGTGAGATCCTGGTATTTAATTATGGCATTTAAATTAATTTAAATGAAATATTAAGAATTAGTTATTTAATTGATAAGAATTACATATTAAATGTGTATTTAAATGTAGTTAATTGAAAAATTCAATTTTCTTAAAATAGAAACTTTGGCATAGAAGGTAACCATGCAGGGGCTGGCCCCGTGGCCAAGTGGTTAAGTTCGCGCACTCGCCTTTGGTGGCCCAGGGTTTCCCTGGTTTGGATCCTGGGGCAGACATGGCATTGCTCATCAGGCCATGCTGAGGTGGCATCTCACATGCCACAACTGGAAGGACCCACAACTGAAATATACAACTATGTACTGGGGGGCTTTGGGGAGAAGAAGCAGAAAAAAAGAGAAGGTAACCATGCCTCAGTGATCTTTTCCCTCCTCTTTCCTGCCTTCTTTCTTTCTTCTTATTATTTTTAATTTCCCTCACTTCATCCTGAGGATTCCTGCTCATATATTTATCTGTGCTCTGCTTTTTACCTGCTGAGTGATTATCCCTCTTCTAGAAGAAACAAGAGATAAGTGGAGGGAAGCTGTTGAGTAGCTACTTACTTACCAAGGGGTCCGATGCCCCCTTTCTGCTCTGTGGCGTTGCCAAATGACCAGGTGACAACTCCGAATTTGTTTCACGTATCCTTGGCTGAACCAGGTTGGAAAAGGACCTGGCTGTACCGGGCCATCCTGTTCCTAGGGTCCGCCGGGAGGAGGAGGCCTGGCTGTTCAGCCCCAGCCCGTTCTTTCCTAAGGCCTTCTGCAGAATCTCTTAGAATTTCCAGGGATCGTGGCAGAGGAATACGATGCGTGCTTTGGCGGCAGGGTGATACATATTGAATTGGCTTTCAAATTTGATCTCTTTATTTTGTTTGTTTATTTTTTCAGAAATGGCCTTTGTCTGATATTTTCAATATTTTGTCTCTTTTAGTCTCAAGGCTTTAGGGGCCTCAAGCGTTTTTCTGAAAAGTTAACCATTTCTTGTTGTCTCTAGGTATTGGAACATTGTTGTGTCTACTGCTTTAAAAATGGGTTGTTAATTTTTAATCTCTTGCGTACACTTACTTTTTATGGAGGGCAGTTCAGGGAAGTTGAGGTATAACGTGTATAAACCGCATGGATAAGGGTGGCAGCCAAAACAGAGGTCTGGGCCACGCATATTCCAGCATATCCCCGGCAGGGGCTCCTCTCTCTCTGTGTTAGATTGTCATTGCCAGAAGTGTCATGCTCCCAGAGCAGTTTTTGAAGCTCCACTCCAAAGGCCAAGGTTGCTCTAATTGTCAAGATTGCTGTGACATTGAAGGCTTCCTAAACACAGCCTGTTTGTACACTGTGGGCCGTCCTTGGGCTCTCTCTGTTTATGCTGGCGGGCTGTTGTAGACAGACCTTATCAGTGCGTGTCTCTCTTGCTAGTCGAGTGTCTGTGCACTGATGAAACAAAGAAAGTTCCTGTTCTCCTGTAGAGTCTGTGTAGGAGTTCTTCCTGCTGGCATACAATTTTAGATGTTCTTGTAGATCAATTGATAGGAATAATATTCTTCTCACTCTGTTTTTTACTTTATAAAGCAAGCTGGGAATTTGGGCCACTGAACTGGAAATGTTTAATATCCCTTTATTAAATAGCATGATTATTTGATCTTCAAATCTCTTTTTTACCTCTCAGTATGTAGAGGAAATAGGATACCAGTATTTTGCTTTAATGATTTTTAAGAACAACTCTGCTCTTTCATTTTTACATGCTCCCAAAAGTTTTTAACATAGTTTTAATCCATGGTAGTCATGTACCTTTTCTAATGACTTGATTTCTTAAATAGGAAGGTTTAGTGTAGTAATACTTTGGCAAGAGGCATAGTCAACTCTCCTAGAGAATTAAGACTCAATTATCTTTCCCTTTTCATATAATTTAAGGAGAAATAAATAGAAATAAAATGAGACTTTTTAATGAAGGTATCCCATTGGTGGTGAAGGAATTTTTCACAATTACTGAATAGATGTAAAAGATGACAGGGCTTTGCTGCTGTGGAATATCAACCAGAATATAATTTTTCATTCATAGATGAATGTGTATTTTGGACAAATGTCAGCATTAAATTGGACTTAAGAAAAACAAGTTTGAAATGGAGCTCCAACGAGAGTATTAAGTTTTTCTCTCAGCAGGTGTTATTTATTTTAAAAGAGAGTCCATGCACGTTTTCCAGAAATTTAAGTGGGCTTAACCCTTCTAAATTTAGGTATCTTGATTCTTGGCAACTTGTTTCTTTCAGATTTGCAGCGACATAGTCTGAAGAAAATATTGGCATTTCCTGATTGGTTAGATACGTTTCTCATTTTCCCCAACTTTTCCTCTTGTTTTCTTCTTGCTCTCTTTTTGAATTTGGCTTAAGCTCCAGAACATCTCCAGTTTTTCATTTTCTTAGCTCCTCAGAGATACGTAAAAAAGCGTGAAAAATGAGAGCCTGCTCGTGTGACCGCAGGTGAGGGGAGTTTTCTGTAAAACAGCCTGCGGTGGTCTGGAAGCACAGGGAGCTTTTCCAGCAGCCGCCAGGTCACCACCAGGTCCCCCCATTTCCTGGCGTGGAATCTGCAGCGGCCTGGAGGGAACCGAAACTGCAGCTCTTCATTGCTCCACAGGAGGGAGCAGCCCCAGGGTCAGATCCCCTGGGCCTCTCAGGAGTGGTTGCCTTCGTGTTGCTTTTGGCAGGAGCACCCAGCAGTGCGTGGTCTAGTTGGTGTTGACCACGGCAGCGTGGATACCTGGTGAACGGTGTCCCTGAGCATCCTTCCAGTGGTCGAGCACAGGCACAGTGCTGAAGGCACCCGCTTGAGAGTGATCGTTTACCTGGAGCCAAACACGGGAAACACTGAGATTCCAAACAGATTTTGGGATCTTACTGAACTGCATGTATTAACCAAAAAATAAATGAATTGAAGTGAAAACACAGACAATTGCATCTGATTTTGGCAGTCTATTTTCATAGGACTTTGTAGCTGCCTCCATGACTTCACAACTCAGCCCTGCCCATTAACAGCAATGTTGAATCAATCCTTATCTAGGATTACTTAGCAGAAAACTTGTATATCTGTTGCTCACTAAGAAGAATTTTAATTTCCTGAGCATTAAATTTTAATCATACACTTTGTGACAGAAAATATTTTTAAATTAACGTTTACAAATGTATATTGAGTACCTAATATGTGCACAGCCCTTGGATAGGCTTTGCAGGGGTACAAAGTTCATTCGTTCCAAAGATCTTTATTAAGCCATACACTGCGGTGGGCTGGGTCCCCGGGATACCATGTCAAATGGTGAAAAAGCAGAGATTTTCCTTAAAGGTGCTTACTAGCACAGTTGAGGAAGAAGACAACCTGCAAACAGAAAATTACAAAATAAGAGCATGTAAGAGGGGCACATGACAAAGCCGTGGGCAGTCAGGGAAGACTTTCTGGAGAAAGTGTCATGGAAACTGGGGCCAGGTGATAAGTAGGAAGTTGCCAAATAAAGCGTGTTAGTGGTGGTCAGAGCATCGATTCCAACTAGGGGATGCCTCGTGTGCAGCTGTGAAGGAGTGGATTACAAGTGTTCCTCATGTTCCACTAGGGTCACAGTGACCTGTTCCAGAGGCAGGTTTTCTTGCCTCTAACTCACCATTAAATATTGGAATTTCTCAGGGTTCAGTCCTAGATTCTCTTTTTCCTTTCTTCTTCCTTTTCTCCCTTGTCAGACGTATCCAAGTCCCTGTGTTTGTTTACTATATGTAAGCTTGGTGATTCTCAAGTGAACTCTGAACTTAGGACCTTTCATCCCTTTCGCTTACCATCATGCTTCCCCACAGTTTCCCTGTCTGCTGCTCCTGCCATCCCTGACTCCTCTCAATCCTTAGAACCTGCCAAGCTCCTTTCTGCCCCAGGGACTTTGCACAGCCTCTGTTTTCTTAGCCTGAAATGCTCTTACTGTCTCTTTGCCTAGCTGTTGCCTACTCCTCCTTCAGGTCTTGGCTTAAATAGCACTTTTTCGTGGATATCTTTTGGGCTTGCCTAACCCCCATTTTATGATTTAGTAACATCTGCATTTTTATGCCCTACTTTGTAATTACTCTTTTTTTAATACTGCTTTTCACACTAGACTTTAAGCTCTCTAAGGGCAACAACCATCTCTGTCTCTGACGGCCTTATATTAAAGCACTTAGCAAAGGACTTGCCCCTTGTATGGGGTCTTAATAAACACAATGAGCTGCTTGAGTTAGGACAACAAGGAGCCCCTGAAGAATTTTAGTAGCAGAGCAACCCGATTGGTTTGGCTGTTAGAAAGTTTCTTTTGCTAGCACTATGGAGAGTGAGATGGAAGAGGTCCATGGCTACAACAAGGGAGCTAAGTAGGTGGCTGTTACCACTAACAGCTTACTGCCTCATAGCACACATACGACAAAAACACCGAGAATTCAAGTGCTCATTGATCCAGGGGCTCAACGATATTCTCAGGACTCTTTCCATCTCTTGGTATGGCTTACTCCTTGTAGTCTCCATTTCCCACAGTCTTTCTCTTTGTGAACAGTACCTGCTTCACTCTACATCTGCCCAGGAGAAAAGAGGGCCCGCTTTTTTGTTATGTGAGCAGATATCCAGATTGGCTCTGACTGGCTCTGAGTAGGTCATGTGCCCTTCTCTGAGATAATCGCAGTTGCCAGGGGCATTCTGGGTGCTGATCGATAAATTTGGATAACATCTCTCTGGAACTGAGACAGTGGTATGCTGGTAAACTGGCTCTAAAAATAATTTCTTTTTTTTTCTGAGGAAGATTCACCCTGAGCTAACATCTGTGTCACTCCTCCTCTATTTTTTTTGTATGTGGGATGCCTCCACATTATGGCCAGTGAGCGGAGTAGGTTCTTGCCTTGGATCCAATCCTGTGAACCCAGGCTACCTAAGCAGAGTGTGCAGAACTATTAGCCATGGGGTTGGGCCCTAAAAACAATTTTGTTTTTAAAAAGGCCTTATTTGTAGCATTTGCAAATTTCTTTGGTGTATGTACTCCCACCATGGCTAATTTCAAGATGCTTGGCTTGCAAATTCCTGAATATTTAACGACCAGCTCTTATAAGCCAATTCCAGCAGCTCCAACACACTATCACTGAGCTGCAGATGGAGCTGCCAGAATCACAAAAACTGTTGGTGAGGGAGGGAGTGGTGCTCTGCAAGGCAACCAGAATACTGTTAGCAGAAGAGGGGTAGGGGGCTGGGAGCCAGTCCAACAAGTAAGTTTGTACTTTACCATGTAGCATATACTTAGGTGTCATGATTTTATTTAATTAAGAATTTTTTAAAATTCTTATATCATTTCCTTGAATCACATTTTTAAGCACCATATAATATTCCATTCTGTGAAAGTATGGTAGTTTACTATTCTTTTATTGCCGAGTATTAGGTCTGTAATATTAGAATTATACATAGTGCTTTGCTGTATGTGTCTAGGCCTGAAGCCATTTTCTACATTTAGGACAGATTTATTGAGATAGTTTGCCTAACTGAAATTACTGAGTCAAAGGAATGGACCTTCTAATGTTTTGATAAATACTTTCTAATAGGTATACAAAATAGTTTTACCAATTTATATCACTCCTGTCATTGTAAGAGAGCAACTGTTTCGTTGCACTGTCATGAAGTATGATTTAAAAAACTTATTGAGAGGGCAGAATTGATACATTGTTTTAATTTGCATTTGTTTGAATTACTAACAACGTTGAAATGTTTCTATTTTTGTAACAGGTGTATTATGTTGCATTTTCTTACCATTTCTTACTTTTGTGTTGATCTTAGTCCACTGTTGTCATAGGTATTTACCTTCTTATAATTAATATACAACATACCATAATTAATAGTGGAAATTCTAGCATATAGCACAGCTTGGCAAATGTTGAAGGGAGTGTTGTATGAAACTCCCCCTAGTTCTATATAATTTAGGGTAACATTAGCTACTGTAATAGATAAATACAAATTCACAGTGAGTTAGCACCATAAAAGTTTATTTCTTGCTCATGTCAAAGTTCCATATGGACCTTCCTAATTGGGCACCTTCCCTGTGGTCATTCAGGGACAAAGCCTCCTTCTGTCCCACAGCTTTACCCTCCTGTGGGTCCTCCTAGTCACTTCCATGCAGTGGGAGGGTGGTGTAAGAGAACGGGGGACAACATGTGGGAGATTTTCATGGGTTGGGCCTGAAAGTCTAACACCGCATGTGCTCACATTCCATTGACTAAAACTCAATCCCATGGACACAACTTAATTGCAAAAGAGAAAAGGAAAGGTATTTGGTGAACTTCTAGCCAGTTTTTGCCAAAATTTCTATTACCTGAAATAGAGAAGTCTTTTCACAAAGTCTGATTCTGTTTACTGCTTTTACTACTTGTATATATCTGGGAATAAATCACCTGTGTTACCTGGATTATTTAAAGGACTTAAATATGGAATGGAAAATTTAAAATATTGATAAGTGATACATAGATTCTTACTATACCAGAGAGGTGGGGAAATGGCACTGAATGGTGATTGAATGGCCTCTCGTTTAGACGCTGAAGAGGAGAGAGTTTAAGTTGTTGGACAAAGTGATTTTGACTTGTTACAGTCAAGTCTTGGATAGGCAACGTTCACTCAATGTATAAGAAAATTAGATGAACAAGAAACTGTATAAGGGGTTTGTAACCAGCTTAACCAATAACTTTGATGACTTATTAGAATGATATCTTTAATAGAATGTTTTAGCTTCTTTTCTTATTTTTACCTATACAGGTAATTAAAGTATACAGTGAAGATGAAACCAGCAGGGCTTTAGAGGTACCCAGTGACATAACTGCCCGAGATGTTTGCCAGCTGTTAATCCTGAAGAATCATTACATTGATGACCACAGCTGGACCCTATTTGAACATCTGCCTCACATAGGTCTAGGTAAGGATAAAGAATTATAGTCACATCCTTGCTTTTCTGTTCCTTATAGTTTTGATTGTATGGCAAAGATTTTCTTCAGGTGTACAAAAATAGAAGAGATTTATGAATAGTCCTTTTCTTTACTATTTTTATTTTTGGTGTTGGTGGTTGAGAGGCAAAGAACGTAGCACAAAATGGAAATAAGGACAGAAATATTACACATGTACCATCCCTCTTTGTTTAAATGATGTATGGGAATTTGGGAGCTAAAACATAGAATCCAAATTGATGGAAAGGTAAAATTCATGATAATCCTTAGTAGCCCAATGAACATTTTTTGAGAAGTTAATGAAATAAGCTGTTAGCTGTTTTTTGAATGGATTGTAGTGCAGACGTGGAGAGTATCCACAGTGGTGAATCTCTTTATGGGAGTGTACACCCGAGAGTTTTCTTGAAGAAATACAGTCATGCATTGCTTCATGACAGGGGTACATTCTGAGAAATGTGTCGTTAGGCAATTTCATTGTTTGTGCAAACGTCATAGAGTGTCCTTACACAAACCTAGAGGGTCTAGCCTACTACACAGTTAGGCTCTATGGTACTAATCTTGTGGGACCACCATCACATATTTGGTCTGTCATCGACCAAAATGTTGTTATGTGGCACATGACTTTAGGTAACTCCTTCCCATTTTTAAATTACAAACATAAAGAGTAACCTTTCAAAAAAACTTTTAAATTGGAAATGCATCTCTGTATTGTGAACTGTAGAGGGCCTTTTTGCCAAATGTTTTAATAAGTTTATAAAGAGTTTTCTGTCTTCTGCTAGAGTGAGACAGGATTTGGCAACAAATTTATCTCCCCTTTTCTTATTTTTACAGATATTAGTGTTCAAAACATGTTCCTGTAGTAAGTGGATGAGAAAGGAAGGTGTTTTTTGTGGCAATGCCATTCGATTCTTTGAATTCTGTATTAGCTTCTTGTGGGCGCTGTGACAAATTACTTCACACTCGGTGGCTTAAAACAACTTATTCTCTCACAGTTCTGGAGGCCAGAAGTCTGAAATCAGTATCACTGGGTTGAAATCAAGGTTTCACCAGGAATGTGCTGCCTCTGCAGGCTCTACGAGAGAATCCATTCCTTGCCTCTTCCAGCTTCTGGTGGCTTCTAGCATTCCTTGGCTAATGGCTGCATCTCTCTAATCTCTGCCTATGTGGTCTCATGGCGTTCTCCCCTTCTGTCTGTGTCAAGTCTCCTTCTGCCTCTCTCCTAGAATAGTAGCCTTGAGGGCACACCCAGATAAGCCAGGATATTATCCTCATTTTAGGATCCTCAACCATATCTGCCAAGTCTTTTTTTTTTTGCCGTATAAGGTAACATTCACAGGTTCCAGGGGTTAAGGTGTAGATATCATTTGGGGGGCTATTATTTTGCCTACCACAAACTCCTTTGCATTATATGTTAAAAAAAACTTTTGGGGACTGCCCCGTGGCCCAGTGGTTAAGTGCGTGCGCTCTGCTGCGGCAGCCCAGGGTTTTGCCGGTTCAGATCCTGGGCGTGGACATGGTACTGCTCATCAGGCCACACTGAGGCAGCGTCCCACATGCCACAACTAGAGGGACCCAGAACTAAGATATACAACTATGTACAGGGGGGATTTGGGGAGATAAAGCAGGAAAAAAAAAAATGGTTGGCAACATTTGTTAGCTCAGGTGCCAATCTTTAAAAAAAAAAAAACTTTTAGTGATACATCATCAAAATTACTTTAAATACTTTATCAGTGATAGCTTAATTAGTTCTCTCACTTTGTTTAAAGAATTGAGAATTTTATACCTAGTCATAAGAGTCATTCGCCTTCTTGCATAGCCAACTACAAGATATAAAATTTTCTCTTTGATGCATAGAGAGTTTACCCCCCAGAGCAATATACCAAAGTAAGGTTCAGTTCAGATGAGAGATCTGTCTTTGTCTTATGAAATGAAATAAAGATGACGTTGGCAGAAAAGGTATGTTCTTAGGAAGATTTGTTTTTAAAAGATTATGGAAAGTGGTTCATGTAAAACTCCCTAAATCCCCTGGACCCTTCAGAAAATGTTTGTGTATTTCCAATTTGAAGACTACCATCCTAGGATATGTCAGAACCTCAGAGGACAGAGTGAAGCCTGTGGAAAAGAAGCTTGTGTAGTTTGATAGTGTCCACAGCGATTCTGAACCCCAGCCTACGTCCCCCTCCCCCCAGCAGATAGTTGACGAGCTACAATTGCCAGCTGATCTTGACAGCTGAGCATATACCTGCCAAAAACCCTGAATTCTGAAGGTATGTTGTACTGGCCAGTGCAGCTTGCTGTCTCACCTTCCTGGAGCAGAAAAACTTCGACATACGTCTTCTTCATTGCCATTTGTGACTAATTTAACTTGTATTCATGATCATTAATCTCCTAAAAGTATGATGTTAACTCTCAAGAGATAGCTCCATGTTCCAAATGATTTCGTTTACTTATGCTTGTAGGAGTATAGCTGTTAATTAATATATAATTACAGTATTTTATACTCAGATTTTTATTTTTGAGACTTTAAAAGTTTTATTTTTTTTGTTATAGGCACTATTGTTTATTCCTAACAAATAGCTTGAAGTTCAGTGATAAAGAATATACCCTGTAAATCAAGCAGCAGTGTTCTCTGAGATCCTGCAAGTTATACTAAGGAATAAAATGCACAAGTCTTTTAATATAGAGGCTTAAAATGGAACATTGAGAATTAATTTGAGCAACACACTAAATTTAAACTTTTAGCCATGAAATAGAAATAGAAGAATATTTCTCCATTACTATATTTTCTAGAAACTGCTGAAATAAAATCAAAGATGTGGGAATATTGTCTGTTGGCTTTATCAACCATGCAGTGAACCAAAACTTCTGAGAAAGAAATTTAGTTTCAGAGCTTTCTTGTGTTTTTTTTCTTTTTGTTTTCACTCAGATTGTACCTTTAAGTAGCAGAAAAATTACAGATGTTAATGCTACCCAAAATCTAATGTGTGTTAGATTAATCAGCTTCCATTTTTTTTCCTTTTTCCAAATTTTTATTTATATGCTTCTTTATTTCTATAAGGATAGACAGAAACAAAACGTTAGATGATGATAGCTAATGACTATCCGGATGAGCTCTTGAGGAACAGTTTTCTTTATCTTTTTTTTTCTTCCATTTCTTTATCTAACAATATAACAAGAGAGTAACTACTGTTGAGGTGCTGTGCTCTTCCTCAGCATCAAATATAAAACTGATGTTTTTGAATTTTGTTTGTGTGTGTAGCTTATAAATACTCTTGCAATATCTATTCAATCTAATAGTGGTACTAAGTAACATTTTTTCCATTTGCATATTACAATGAATGAGAAGAACTAGATTGGGGTTTTTTCCCCCCTTAAATGTGATATGCAGTTGCAGATGCCCTCTGTCAGCAGAATGGACCGCGGACACCTTCAGCAGCATGTCGTCTGCTAGTGCTATTGATATAAAGAGCTGAGGGACAAACTATTTGCCAAAACTTTGGTGACCAGCTAGTGAGCTCTGTATATTGTTCAGGAGATGTTCTTGACCTTTCTTTGATCAAAATGATGAGTTATCAGTGAACAGAATTCTAAAAGGGAGGAGGTGGTATCTATTATTTTAAAAAATATTTTTAATACCAAAATAATTCATCTCAGTGTAAATAACTGAGAAATGAAGATGTCAAGCAAACAATATTACCCATAATTTCACAATACTGAGATAACTTTTATTAGTTTCTCTATTTTAACATAATGTCTAATTCTACTACGTCTTCATTTTTGTAGACTGCCATCCCTTTTTATATGTGTGCCCTTAAAAATACATCCTGAATATGTTAATTTCTTTCTTTGCACTTTACAGATTCCATAAAAATTGGGAACTCTCCCTTCCTTTCCTTGTTGCCTTCCTCAGACAGTTTAGCAAATATTTGGTGACTATTCTGTAGCAAGTCTGTTTTGTGTGTAGATCCTGGTGGTAGAGGATGAGCATAGTAGACAAAAACACTGCCCTTGTGAGTGTGCCTTCTCGTGGGAAGAGAAAGGTGAGAGACACGTGACTAAAATTTGTAATCCCTTAGGTGATGAGAAACTCCGGGGAGAAAAGGCAGGCAGGGACGAGGGATGCTGGCGGGGGTGGGAGATGCACATTCAATAGAAAGATCGGGGAAGGCATCCCTGACAGCATGATGTTTGTGCAGAGACTTGAAGCAGACAGGAGAAGGCTTTGCAGTTACGTGGAAGAAGATTGTTCTGGACAGAGGGAATAGCAAGTGGAAAGGCCCCATCGTGGCAATGTGCTTGTGTTCAGGAAGCAGCCAAGAGGCCAGCATTTCTGGAGCGGAGTCAGTAAGGGGGGAAGCAGAGGGAGAGGACTTTCTAGAGTTACCGCAGAGCCAGCTCACGTAGGGTCTTGGAGGCTGGAGGGGCTTGACTTTTACACTGAGTGAGAGAAAAAGTAACTGGAGGTGTTTGAGTTGGAGAGCAATATGATCTGATTTAGTTTTAAAAATCTACTGCTCAGGGGGCCGGCCTGGTGGCGTAGTGGTTCAGTTCTCACACTCTTCTTCAGCAGCCTGGGGTTCACACGTTCGGATCCCAGGCACGGACCTATACACCGCTTGTTGAGCCGTGCTGTGACGGCATCCCACATACAAAAAATGGAGGAGGATTGGCACAGGTGGACAATCTTCCTCAAGCAAAAAAAGAGGAAGGTTGGCAACAGATGTTAGCTCAGGGCTAATCTTCCTCACCAAAAAGAAAAAATTACTGCTAAGAAGGCCAGAATTCAAGTTTTGACCTTTTGGAGGCTCAGCAACTTTGTTTTGCCTTTGCATCAAATTACCTGTGGCTTCCTGGATTGATCCTTGCTCAGCTGTCGCTTCTGCTAGTTGTGCCTGCCCCATTGTGCCATTTTCATGTTACAGTCTGCACATTTAGAGGGTTTTGTGTTTGTGAGATCTGAAGCCTTATAGGGAGAACATTTTGATTTAGGGGATAAATGAGAGAGAGTTGAGGGTTTTCTGCACTTTAGTTCATGTTAATCACCAAAATAAGCTTAGGAAAGTTTTAGAGACATTCTTTTAGAAACATTCTATCTATTGTTAGTTAATAGATGTGCTATTCCTGTTGCTTCTGATCCATTAAAGCACACCACAAATTCCTAAAGTCAGAAGGAGGAGCACTTGACATTCAAAATGTGGTAGGTTTATGGAATCTAAAGTCTGTTTTCAGAGTGACATTTTCTGTGGCAAAGGAAACTTCTATCTGATTAGTATTTTTGATATTGCATATGTGTGATAGCTACTATTAATGTGTGTCTTATATGTGCAAGGCACAGAAAGGTTTTACATTAACCTGATAGATGCACTCATTACTTAGTCTCATAGCAACCCTACAGAGTATGTTTTTTAAATCTCCATTTTACATACAAGAATACAAAGACTCAGTGATGAAATACTTTGCCCAGAATCAAACATTGCACAAATATAGGTGCCGGAAAATTCTAAAGACTGTGTATTTTCCACTGAAGCGAGTGGATTTCTCCACACCCCACTAGGTGAGACAAGTGTTCTTGAGATTCTGTGGTTGGTTTGTCTCTGTCTCACTCTCCATTTCTATGCCTCATGCATGCTATAAGCACACATTTAAATTTTGAAGCTTAGAGAACATTTTCAGATCAATCTTCCTTCCCAAGGTGGTATTGAAATTACTGGGATCAAACTGATCCAACCCAGTTCACTTTATAGCAGGGGCAGCTGTTTATTTTGGCTGAGCAAGAGGATCACGTTGAAAACGACTTGTTCTTGAATTTGTACACAACGTGAATGGTAATATGACATTTGGAACTTTGAATACCATATCAATATTTCATATCCTCTGCCCATAATTATTAATGTACACTGCTGGGAGTTTTAATAGGCAGAGTTAATTATCAAAGGCAGCTAGACATCCTGATTTTGTCATGAACCTCTGATTTGCCTGATTTTGGATCGTGTTATGATGAGGTTCTAGTTGTACATGTAGTTTTATAGATATTTAATTTAAAATATCCATCTATCAACAGATATTTCCCCTTCTCTCATGATATAACATCCCAAGTCTTGTAACTGGTGTGTCTTACTTTACAGCCACTGGATGTCACTGTAGTTCCCCAGATGGAGTCCTCTGCTGTTATAATCATTGTTAAGAACTTGAGTTTTCAGTCCTCTGGAACTTAATGGAATCTGTGTTTGTCTTGCTCCCATTTTGATTCCTAATTGAAGCCATGATATGAAGCAGTGGCAATTAACACAATACCTCAAGCGCATACCTATAAACTCCTCAGGAGGAGGAATTAATTGTATTTTAGTGTCATTGCTAGGGACAGCTGAGATTTCCATTGTGAATATCATTGTGGAGTGGCTTTAATAAGCAAAATGAATGACTGGGGGCTTTTAATGAAACTGTTTTTATGTGTGCAGCTGTACCCACTGGTCTAAGCTAGAATGCACAGTGGTGGTGAAGAAACCCTTCACGGCCGCCTGCTTTGAAGCTGCTCCTTCACTCTTTTTCTTTTTCACAAAAGAGGCACAAGTGTTTTTCCTGTTGTCTGTGCTGACACGTAGTTGTACCTTCTGTGCTGTTTGGAACCTACCAGCGGTCAGAGTTGTGACCACCGTCATCACCAGCAGAAATACTTGCGAAGCCTTCAGGACACGTGGCACTGGGCTCTCATCTGTACTTACACTCACACAGCCCTGACCTGAGCTTTGAGGAGACATGGTGTCCTGGTGGCACACTGAGGCTGGAGACGGAGGCTATGAAACCAGCAGAGTGCTCATGACTAAATCTGCCTCCTGGTCCAGCTGATTTTTCCTTGTCTCTATTCTCGTAGCCTGAGTCTGACCTCATCATCTCTCTCCTCTGGTATTACATTAGCCTTGCTACTGGTTCTCTTGCCTCTGGTCATAGCAAGGTTATCCATCTGAATGCAGACCTGATTCTCCTTGCATGAGGGCCCAAGGTCTTCTGCAGGTCTTATAGCACCTGTGACCTGACCACCCCTTGTATTTCCAGCCTCATATCTCGCCCCTCCCTCCTCTTAGCTTATACAGTCGAGAACTGCCTGGAGTTGCCTGCATACCCTACAGTTTCTACTCCTTGGTTTCCTTGCTCGTGCTGTTAAGATTCTCAGGAAGTCCTTTCTTGCCCATCTTAACCTGCCTAGCTGCTGTGCATCTTCCAAGGCTTTCTTGAAATTGTAGTTAAAAATGGCAGTACGGTATAACCACTAGCCATTTTCTAAAAATACCTATGAAAGTAAAGTAAGATGAAAACTCTCATCTGTCCAAACTGACTGACAGCTAACCTAGTGCCACATTCTGGGGAGAGGAGAGAGAGAAAAGCAGTTGGAGGCTCCCACGCTCAGCCTCGTGAAGCAGAGTCCCCCTTTCCCTCGGAGAGCAGGTAGGGAGACACATCTGCTTCTCCCGTAGCCCCTGGGCCCAGACCTCTGCTGCTCAGAGCTGTTCCTTGAGACACTCAGGGTACTTGCTGGCACCACCCCTTCTTGAACATCCTTTAGGAAATTACAAATCCCAAAAATAACAGAGTGGTGCAGGAAGTACTAGGACCGATATTGATGAGTTGTGTCCTGCGAGGTGATGCTCCTCACAGGTACACGCTATAGGTGGGTGGGAAACCAGCAAATTTGAACAAGAAGTAGATAGAAGGCTGATCAAGCAGGATTATTTACAATATCAATTAATTAGAAAAGTAAAGCCTCATGGTATAAAATAATAGGGGACTGTTGTAAGTTAGAGTGCATCCACAGGATCGAAGGTTATTGGCTTTTGATCATGTTTTTGGAGTTCTTTTTTTTGACGACTGATGTGGGCAAATGTAATATTGTAATGATTGAATATAAGTATATATTTTTCACAAAATTTAGGAAACGTATATGTGTATGTGTGTATATATATGTTTATATATATATGCTTTTATACATATATATGCACAGTATTTCCCAAATTTTGTCAAAAATATATACAAATGCACTCATATAGGCCCAGGGAAAAAGACAAGAAGGGAATATACTTGATTGATAGGTGTAAAAATGAATTGTGTTTGTCAGCTGTCTGTGTTTTTCAAATTTCTGTAATAGAAATATAGTATTTTAGTAATCAGAAAAAAAAAATTTTTAACTTTCTCAAAGATTTTTAAGGACTTAGCTCAGACATCTTCCTGAAGCCCCAGGTTGGACCAAGTACCCATCTTCTGTGCTGTTGTAACATTTTCTGCAACTGTCTTAATAGTAATAAAAATTAGACAGTAATTCTGTGAAAGCTGAGACCCTGATTATGTATACATCTTTGTAACCAGCGGGCCTACGACAAATAAATGGTTTTTGAACTAAGGTGTACTAAACTGTAAGGTATTTATATCAGACAGTTCAAAGGATGGCTTGCAAAGTACCTAGAAGGAAAAGACTTGGAAAAGAAGCCAAAGAAATTGCATGCCATGCCCAAATAGAAATTTACTCTGAGTCCTTAAAGGGTACTTTGGGTAACTTAGAGTTTATGGACGCTGTTTTAAAGTTCTTCAGGTAATTACCAGTCGGTTTGAAATAGTATATATGCAAATACTTTGTGGAAAAATAAGGCTTTCTATGAATACAAGTTGTGATCGTTGAGTCTGAGTTAACATGAGGACTGTTTCGATTTGTTGAAGAATGATCCACAAGGCCTTCACAGCCTTCAAGCTGAAGCGTCAAGATTTTCCTGTTAGAACGTTGAGGGAGCTGAATCTGGCCGTGGCAATTTTCTGGGGGATTTTGCCAGTATTAAGTAGTTTTCTTAGGTTAAGGAACCTTTTAGAAATTGAGCCCTGTTTTATTCTTTGCTTCTCCAGTTTTTGCTTTGCTTGGTCAGAGGCTGTTCATTTCTATCTGAAAATAAGATTGACAAAATGTATGTAGTTTCTACCCAGCACAGAGAAGTACAAGGACCAGTTGTCTCCTGGAGTTTCCTGTAACAAAGGTATACAAAGAATTGTTTTCTGGGCGAATTAGAGGTAAAAGCCACTTTTGTTTCTTCTCTTATCAAGTGATGAGAAGAGTAGGGACTCAGGTTTCTATTTGAGCCCACGCTGTACTTTCAGTGGATTCAGTGAAGAAATCCAGGCAGAAGGTCACAGGTGAACACTTTCCGTTCTGGGGGAAGATTGAGGTTTTTTAAAAGACTTTGAAGATAAATCAACAGTTTCAGAAGAAACTTCTTTCTTCTCTCTCTTTTTTTAAGAAAATGTTTCTGAAAACTAAATAGAAAATAGAATTATATGTAGTTATCATTATTTGGTAATCTCTCATTCTGTTACCATCAGGCTTCACTTGTCTATCAGAAACAAAAATAAAATTGAAAAAATATGAAGCTTTTGTTTTTGTTTTTAAAAAGCTTATTTTACTCTTTTGGAGGCTTTCTTCCTTTTTTTCCTCCCTTTTGGTTGCTGTTTTGAAGCGATTTAAGAGGGCTTCTCTCCTGTTTTCCTACCTACACAAGAGTGGTATTTGATCATTGTAATTCACTTTCCAATGCCTGAAAAATACTTCAGATAGTTTTTTTAAATAGACTTATATTTGTGAAGTTTTAATAATATATTTTAATATAGTATTTTAGATGGGTTTATGAAGTTTTAAAAATAAAGTCTTTAAAAGAATCTTGATGAATTTATGTGAATGATACCGGGGTCGTTTCTCAAATGATAGCTCAAAATGTATCTGAGTTCGTTCTGGGCAATAGCTCCTAATACCCTGGTTTTTTTGGACATTGTGGCAAAGAGTCTGTAGTTATGGAATTGATTTACTTCTTTTTGATATTTAAAAAAGATATTCTAAATTACTAGCAGGATTACTTAGATGGTTAAAATCTGCTTGGTTTTAGAATGGGGTAAAGAAGAGTCAGGAGAAAAGTGGAAACCATCCCGATGAGTATTTGTTTTGTTCTTCCTGCTCTTAGTTCTGGATGAGGGTGTCTTATGTCCAGGCCTAGGCAAGACAAGGCTGGTCTTCAGCACCTTTTCACCTCCCCTTCAAGCATTTTTCATTTCCTGTCAAAGTAATCCATCTAGGTATCTTGTATTTTCATGTTGAACTTTCTCCCTGTTAAAGTCTGTAGTTAGTTAGATTTCTGCCTTTTTTAAAGAAACGTGAACTTTCTGTAAGATGTAATTAATTGATAATCAATTATGCCTCTTAGGGCTATTTGGATTATTGTAACATTAATCTTTTAACATTATGAGACTTGGTTGGGGGATGGAATTTGGCAGTGTATCCAAATTGGGATGGGGATGTATGAATTTAAACAGATTCTTTAATGTAATACAATTTTAAAAAGCTGGAAATAAGAAAATTTTATTTTTGTTACCAGATGAGTATATGAGGTAAAAACCTGCAGCTTCATTTGATCCTCTAGACTTTGTTTATTTGCCCTCTTATATGTTATCTGAATGTTCGATAGAATAGTGCCAGAGTCTTCTTTGAAGGAAGGGAAAGTATGACTTTTGCTTTCTCACATGTTCTTGTTTTTTGCTAGCTTTATTTGAAGCAATTTTTCTTCTTAAGATTACCAGAATACTTTCCTGATGTTAGTAATTGCATTATTTAAACATTTGGTATTATAGTTCCGTGAAATGTTCTGCCAATATCATATCCCTTATTTTTCCTTTCTAGATTGGTGTGCTGGGCTTCATTTGCGTGTGGTCCACGAGACCCTGACTAGCCCGCCACTTGTTTGGTGACCACCTCTGTTACACCAGTTCTTTTGTTACCCATTGGTCATAGCTATTCACATGCAGCTTGGTTCTTCTGCACTTTTATTTTCTTTTTGGATGCGGTCCAAATTCAAATGATTTATTTGAGATTAAGATTGATATAATTTGAAATATTGTCCATTATTTTCTTTCCCCTTGCACTAAAATCGTGGGTTTTTTCACTTAGCACGTGTTTATTGAACGCATTTCAAAATAAATGATTTTCAGGCAATTGAAACATGAAAACCTCAGGAATGTGAAAGAGAGATTTTAGCTGACACAGAAAGAATGAACAGGATATAAATAGACGCAGCAGAGGAGAAGGGGATGCTCCTGCGGTGGGAACTGGAGCGAAGGCAGAGGCTATACCGTACAGAGGAAAGAGTGACATGGGGCCAGACCTGTGGCCGCCATTCAAATCCTCAGATGTTTGCCTTTCTGAACTTCAGGTTCATTTTCTGTAAAATGGAAATACGACTTGCTCATTAGATTTTGATATTAGTTTCCTAAGACTATTGTAACATATTACCATAAACCTGGAGACTTAAAACAATGGAAATGTAATCTTTAACAGCTCTGGAGGTGAAAAGTCCAAAATTAATTTCACTGGGCTGAAATCAAGGTGTTGGCAGGGCCACGCTCTTTCTGGGGGCTTTACAGGGAATCCATTCCTTGCCTCTTCTGGCTTCTGGTGGCTGCCAGCATTCTTTGGCTTGTGGATGCATCACTTTAGTCCTTGCCTCTGTGGTCATGTTGCCCTTTTCTCTTATGTCTGTGTCAAATCTTCTGTCTGTCTCTTATAAGGATACTTGTGATTGGATTTGGGACCCACCTGGATAATCCAGGATAATATCCTCATCTCAGTATCTTTAAGTTAATGACATCTGCAGAGGCTTTACCATATAAGGTAACATTTACACGTTCCAGAGATTAGGGCCTGATCTCTTTGGGGCCATTAGCCTACTGAAGATATTACTCAAATTAAATACAGTAATGAAAAAGATCTCAGATTGAGACTTGCAGAAATATAATTTTCTTTATTTCTATAACTTGAATTAATTTTTTACTCTCGGTCTCCTGCCTTCTTAATGGCAGACACTTTAATCTTCTATTGTTTGCTTTACAGATTGTTCTCAGTCTTCTTGGGGGTAAATAATAAGTTCAGGTTCTATAAATGAGTTACACCGGGTTTAGAATATTCTCACCTGAAGTTTCAGACCTACATTAACTCCGCCAACAGTCTGGTGGGGCATTTAAGTCCCAGGAGGGGTATTTGTCTGACTCTTGTCCAACTTGTAATGTTCTGGAAAGCCTTGCTCCTCTCAAGCTTATTGACTGTAACATAAAGTCCCTTAAGTTCATGGTCTTCTCTTAGCCCTTCCATCTTCCTTCTGGACTTGATACTACTGCAGTTCTCTTTCCCCTCACCTAGGATGCTGTGAACTCCTCTGCCTCAAGGGTGCACTCTTCCATTGCTTCTCCACCATGCCAGATGCAGGATTTCTGTATGAGCCTACAGATCTCCCAAGGCTACACTCTGGTTTGAGCCACACACCACCGTTAAACATATCTGGCATTTTATCACTATCAACTCCTCACTCTGCAAGAGTTCTGGTTCTCGGAGGGGACAGGAGACAGGGTCACTTGGGGCCTACATCATCCACTTATTGTCTACCTCCCTCTCAGTCTCCATTCCGCCCTTTCCTCCACTAACGCCTTAACTCCAGCTCCTTTCCCAGAGGACAGAGGCTGGATCCCTGTGTGAGGCAATGGAGACATGATTCTCTCCAAGAAATTCTATTTGTCAATGACTGATAAGTCTACTTTGAAACTCAAAATGCGTCTCTGTCATTTTTTCCCCGCTCTATACAGTGTATCTTGAGGGCAGAACATACGTTGTTTCCTTATGGTTGAGAGAGGTAATGGGTACAAAGAAATACAGGTTGGTAAAACAAACAAGCAAACATCTTTTTCACTGCCTTGAAATTTTCTCCCACTGTAGTTGCAAAGAATATAGATATAGTGCTTCACATACTGTGTGTTTAGTAATGTGAACCTGTGTTTCATAAGTTTGAAAACACCAGCTGGGTTTGGGTGAGAAGTCAACAAAAGTAAGGATAGAAAGAGTTGCAGCTTCCTGCTCGGTATCTCAGTGGCCACTGGATCTCCCCACAACCTGCTTCTCTTACATCTCGAGCTCATTAGTCGTAAAATAGTCCTTCTAAGAGCTTAGACGAAGAAGTTTAGTGTCTTTCTTAATTACCCTGTCTCTCTCATTCCATATCCAATTTGTCAGCAAATCCTGTGGGCTCTACCTTCAGAATAGATCCAGATTCTGCCTACCTCTTGCACGTCCGCTGCTACTATTCTAATCTCAAGCCATATCCCTTGTTAATTGCAATATTCTACTAAATGGTCTTCCTGCTTCTACCCTTAAGCCTTTTAAAATCAGTTCTCTACCCAGCAGCCAGTGTGATCCAATGAAAACATAAATCCATTTATGTTACTTCTCTGTTCAAAATGACTTCTCTAACTTAGAGGAAAAGCCAGATCCTCACTATGAATGGCAGGGCTCTATCCAATCCCCCCAGCTCATCACCACTACTTTTCTAACCTCTTCTAGTTCTTTCCCTGTTGCTCACTCAGCTTCAGCCACATTAACCTCCTTGCGGTACTTCAAACATCCCAGCCTTGCTCTTGCCTCAAGGGCTTTGTTCTTGTTCTTCCTCTAGATATCTTCTTGGCTCATGCCCTCTTCTCCTTTGGGTCTTTGTTCAAACATTACCTTCTCAGCGAGGCTTTCCCTCACAAGCTGTTGAAAATGAATTCCTTTCCCCTGTGCCCTCCTCTCTCCCTCTTCCCTGCTCTGTTTTTCTCTGTAGTGTTTATTGCCGCCTTTGAAGATTTACATTTTATTTATTCTTCATGTCTTCCCATTAGAATCAGTGATTTTTGACTGTCTTGTTCACTATAAAATTCCAAGCGCCAAGATGAAAGTCTGACACGTGTAGGCCTTCGATAAATATTTGTTGAATGAATGAGTGAATGAATATTATAGCTGCCAGACCACGTGGGTTTATAACAAGTAGGAAGTAGACAAGCTTTTTGAGCAGGGGTCACATCGACACAAATATTTTATGAGGTTTGCTGTGATATTAGTGTCCCGATTGGATTGGAAGAACTAGAATTCTGGAGATAAGTTAAGAGAAGGTGAGGGCCTAAAATGGAATGGCGATAGTGGGAATGGGTTGGGGGTTGTTGGTTGTGTGAGAGACGCTTGGAGGAAGAATCCCTGATGTCTGGGGATGCCAAGAGTGGAGGATATTGAAGTGCATATAGAGAAGGTGTAACGGAGATGGGAGAATTTAGGAAAAAGCAGTTTGAGAGGGAAAGAGGAAGATGACTTTGTTTTGTCTTTGTTTTCTATTTTTATTTTGGTAAAATGTACATAATATAAAATTTACCATTTTATCCCTTTTTAAGGGTAAACTTCACTGGCATTATGTACATTCATATTGTTGTGCAGCTATCACCACCGTCCATCTCTAGGACATTTTTGTCTTTCCTTAGTGAAACGCTGAAACCATTAAATGATAGCTCCTCATTCCTCCTTCCCAGTCCCTGTCACCATTCTACTTTCTGGCTCTGTGAATTTGTCTATTCTAGGTACCTCATGTAAATGGAATCATACAGTATCTGTTCTTTTGTGTCTGTCTTATTTTACTTTAAGGTCTTTAAGGGTCAGCCATGTTGTAGCATGTGTAATATTCCATTATATATATATATATATAATATATATATAGTATATATATAATATATCCATATAATATTCCATTTTATGTCTATACAACATTTTGTTTATCCATTCCTTTGTTGGCGGACAGTAGGATGTTTCCACCTTTTGGCTGTTGTGAATGATACTGTGGACGTTGGTGTACAAATATCTGTTCCAGTCCCTGCTCTCACTTCTTTTGGTTGTATACTTGAAAGTGGAATTGCTGGAATTGTTTAATATTTTGAAGAGCCACCATACTGACTTTGGTTTTAGACATTCTGTGTTTGAGGTGGTGGAAAGTCTGGCAGTTAGGCCTGGTATATGAGTTAAAACAACCGTAGCCTGAGATTTTGCTTCAAGGAACTTGACAGACGTGATGGCTGAAGAGGGGAGAGTGAATTAGTTTAGAGAAAGGGAAGGAAAAGCGTTGAGCCAAGGACTGCCTCTTAGGAGGGAGAAGGAGCTACAGGGGCTTGTCGATGAGACAGAAAAAGAGCAATGGGAGTTAGGAACAGGACCCAGAGTGTTGATAAACACTTAGCTCAAACTCATCCGTATTCATTGAACACTCTTACAAGAACTTCCTTTCAGATGAATAAGCTTCTATTTAAGTATGACATTACTTTCAAGGGTTCGGGTGTTGTAGGTCACAGATCACTCCCGAGTGTTGAATTTCTGAAACACAGGTACTTTTTAAAAAGGTCTTAGAGGCACCTAAAAAAGCAGATTTCTATATTCCTTATTTGGCTGTTCTCCATTCCCTGTTTTGCGTTAGTAATTTCACAGTTACTTTTCTTTAACCTTTTATTAAAGTATGACATACCTCAAGAAAAGTAAACAAACCGTATATGGACAACTCAGTGAATTCTCAGATATATATCTGAGGATCCAACAACACCCAGATCAAGAAAAAGAATATTACCCCCACCCAGTGATTCTCCTCCTGCCCCTGCCCATTCACCCTCTCTCCCCATGATCTTGATTTCTAACACCACAAATTTGTTTTACCTGTGTCGAGCCTTATATAAGTGGAATCATGTAATTTGTACTCTTTGTGTCTGACTTCTTTCATTTAATATTATGTTTATGAAATTTATGCATACAGTTATATGTTATAGTATATATTTCATTGTGTGATTTTACACAATTTATTCATTTTCATGTTGATAAGCATTTGGGTAGTTTCTAGTTTGGGGCTATTATGAATAGTATTGCTATGAATATCATAGTTTCTTAGTAAAATAGGAATTTTGAGTGTTATATTTACCTCTTTAAAGTTGTCATTGCTTATTTCATTTAAGTGCCTTTTCTCGTAAGAGCCTTCTCACCCTACCTACCTATCTTCCTTCTATCTTCATTCCTTTTTATTTTTTTGTGGTGAAGAAGATTGGCCCTGAGCTAACTTCTGTGCCAGTCTTTCTCTATTTTGTATGTGGGATGCCACCACAGCATGGTTTGATGAGCAGTGTGTAGGTCTGCACCCAGGATCTAAGCCAGTGAACCCCAGGCCACCAAAGTGGAGCGCCCGAACTTAACCACTGTGCCACTAGGTCAGCCCCCCATCTTCATTCTTAATAAAAAATATATTTGCCTGAACACTAGTTTTGAAGTGTAAGTGCCACAAGAAGTTAGGTTTCTTAAAAGATTCTGTGTACTTGCATTAAAATTTTCCTTTTAAAGCATTTGTTTTAATTTTTCTTAGCTTTCCATATTATGTGTCTTAAATGCATATTGAACCTGTCAAAATTTTTTGTCTCTTAATGAGGTGAATTGTTCAGCCTTGAGGCACATATTTTAATTTTGGCAACATGATGAATTAGAGAAAAAAAGAATAGCTCCATATTCTTAATGTAGATTTGTTATCCAACTTATAATTTACATAGCAATAAAAGGAGATTGAGAATTAGCAAAGAGTGCATTGTGCTATTTTATGTCATTTGCCTCTTCAGGTTGCAGTCTGTTTTGGCATAAAAATCAACATTATTAATTCAAAATTGGTGAGAACTTTATCCATCTGGCTATTTCAGAATTGAGTTGAAATTTGCTATGTTTAATAAAGATAGATGCATAATATATTTTATATAGTTTATGAATATTTATATCCTTATATATTTGTTTACCTACCTGTCTGTCTGTCTATCTACCTACCTACCTATCTTGTCTATTTGTTGACGTGTTCACTGAAACATTCTTTACAGAAAGAACAATAGAAGACCATGAGCTGGTGATTGAAGTGCTGTCTAACTGGGGAATGGAAGAAGAAAATAAGCTATACTTTAGAAAAAATTATGCCAAATATGAATTCTTTAAAAATCCAATGGTAAGTAAAATCCCCATTGATAGTTATGAAAAATAAATTAATTAGTTAAATTTTATTTTATTTTATGTGAAGAAAAGAGTCCCTATAAGTAAAATACACTTCCCTATTTGGTGAATTGTAGGTAAGAATTCTGGTCCTTTAAAATTATAGTCACATTTTTTCTTACTCTAATAGTGATTAGTCAGCATCATCACAGAAGTTCAGACACACAGTTTTGGGCAACTATTGCTTCTTTTTCTTTCTTTTTAAGAAAAAGAAAAAACTACTAAACATTTGGTTTGGGGAATAGATTATTAGAGATCCTCAAGCAGTTTCCAAAATATTATAGTTTAACACTTTTCACAGAATTTAGGAAATTTAAATAAGAATTTTTTAAAAGTAAAAACAGATTGATCATTGTTGGGAATGTTGTAACTTAGCCAGATATTTAAGATTGACGTGAGTCTTGCTGTTCCAAAGTATTTTGTTTTCAGTGTAATAATTACTGAGCTAAGTAGAAATGAGATAAAGACCAGTGCATTATCTAGTAAATAGTACTTTCATTATAGTTCTCTTTGAAAGAAAAAATAAATGTATGTCACATTCTAATGAAGATTAGGGATCTGGAGAAGTCAGAATAGCCTCTGGGCTCATTATTTTAAATTGTTTTTGTCTCTGCAGCTGTAGCATATTTTTACACTAAGTTTTGGATAATTGGATTGAAATGATCCTTTATGAAAAATATATGATACACACCATAATAGAATATTTTCAAACCCTGAAAGACCTCTTACTTTCTCTTTTATTTGAACCTATTAATAGAAACATAATGGGATGATCTTTGACAAAGAAGGGTCCTGAGAAAAATTAAACAGAATTAGAATTTGAAGGGAAACTGTTTTCTTGTTGTGAATCTTTATTAAAAGGAAGAATTTAAAAGTCATAGTTAAAGGCATATGGTTTAGTGCTCGTTTTTGGTTTTATCTTTCTTTTTAAATTTAAACAAGGTTGTGCATTCAGTTTGTAGGCCTATAGCAGTGGTTCTCAACTAGGGGGCAATTTGACAATGTCTGGAGACGTTTTTGGTTGTCATAACTAGGAGGTGGGGAGGGCTGCTCGTGGGTAGAGACCAGGAATGCTGCTAAACACCCTACGATGCACAGCACAGCCCCCCACAACACAGTGTTGTTAGACCAATGTTAATAGAACTACTGTTGAAAAACCCTGTCTTACAGGAAGTATAGTAGAATGTATTTTCCCAAACTTCTCTGATCATAAAAATTACCTAGGGGAGGAAGAGAGTGCTTTTTAAACACCCAGGATCCAGGACCTACCCAGACCTACTGAATTAGACACTCCGGGAATGAGGGTTGGGAATTCCTGTTTTAGACAACTGCCCTGGGTGAATTTTATGATCATACAAGTTTGGAGAAACAGTAGGTGGAAAGGACTGGACTTTCAGCTCCCTGGCCCCAGTCAAAGCCCTTGCTCCTCTGCACTGTGGGCTGTGACCTTGGGTGTACCCTTTACTTCTATGATCCTTGACTTTATAAAATAGAGTTGATAGTCTTTTAATACCTGCTGGAGCCGTCGCAGGACTCAGGGACAAGAGACGGGAGCAAGCACACTGTCACCCCGAGGACAGAGTTTTGTAACTAGACGTACAGGAGTCTGTGCATCAGCATCATCTGAGGGGTTTGCTCATCTTTGGGCCCTACTCTTTTTGTCTCATTAAGATACCTGAAGGTAGAGTCCAGGGACCAGCATTTTTACAAGCACTTTGGGTGAATTTCAACACATTGATTTGAAGAACTTTTGCTGTAGATTACTATATTGGTCATATCTGAATCTTTCTAGCATGGGTTTTGTGATAATGTAACTTGTATCTTTTCGTCAGTATTTTTTTCCAGAGCATATGGTGTCTTTTGCAACTGAAACCAATGGTGAAATATCCCCCACACAGATTTTGCAGGTAAAATATATTTTCGTTAAAGTATGTAAGTAATAACATAGAAAAGGGAAACTTTAAAATATGTATAAACATGCCCAGATTTTGAAATGTTATGCCTAGAATGGTTAATTTTTGCTAGAGGTAAAACGAAAAAGAAAAGAAGAGGAAAGAAAAGGACAAAACCTGCATAAAGAATTCCCTAAATTGATAAAGCCTCCAACAATATTATTATTCCCAGTTTTGGCCAATTGTCAAAGGATTTTTAGCATTTAAAACGTATCGTGAAAGGAAACTTCCAGAGTTTTGCTCTGTGATATGTTTAAAGATTACGTTAGTTTTTTTAAAAATCAAAATTCCCCGTAAATTGTAGATATTTTACTAACAGATTAGTGTTAACTTTTATAATAAATGCCCTGAACCCCTATTTGTGATAAGATATTTAGCAATTAAATGAAAGGAGAAAAAAGATACAGAATAGATCTATTTCTTGCACTCACATTTGTAATAGCTACATTTATAATAGCTATGATACAAATACTTCAGTAGAATTTTGTAGAATTTGCTGAATTACGAATGTAGTTATTTAATTAAAAATCTCTTTACTTTTGCATCTGTTGGGCTCATTTCTTCCAAACTGGCAGTGGCTTTAGGTGATCATTTTCCCAGACATTTTTCTTGCAATAAAAGAATGATTTCAGTTGCGATTTTGTTTTTGATAGACTAGTCGATTTCACATCAGAAGCTCTACAGTTGTTAACAGGTTAATGTTGAGCAATGTTTATGTAATGGTTGCTGTTTGAGTGAAGCCCTGGGCATCCCCATACCCATTCGGTATTCTCTGATCTTTGATGAAAAAGACTTAATATTTCCAGTATAGATAGCACTTTAAATATATTGGTATTTAAATATATTGTTTATCACAGATGTGTTTTCTAATAGGTTATATTTAATTTTTGCACTTCAAAATATTTTAGAAATAGGGTTAGCCTCAAGAGATTTTTCTTGAAAAAGCTACTTATATGCTACTGGGTTTTCACAGGCACCCCATCAGAATATTAGGGCAGGGCCCCAGAACCCCAGCTCTCAGGGCTTCTCGATGCTTCACTACTGTATTGTGACAGGGCAGTAGGTTGGAGTTTTTCTTCTGTCTCCTTTCCCAAGTTCTCCTATAATATAGTTATATTACCTTAATATTCATTTATAAAAACAAGAAAAATTTTAGCTTTGAAATCAGATAGTCCTGCATGTGCCCCTGACCTCTTCTCTCCACTGAGGCAGTGTTTCCACTTTCTAAAACGTTTCTTCTTTTTCCAGTGTGACCTCTATGACTCCCTTTTTAAAATTTAATTGGTTTGGTTTAATAACTTGGAAAGCACTCAAAACTAAAAAACCTACTTGCCTGTTTTGCATGTCAATTAATTAATATCTGTGGCTCATTAAATTTAATTTTTTTTAGTAATTTACTTTAAAAAACATAAATATCTACTATCAGCATTTCCCTGAGTGGCCTTTTAAAATATGTTACATTGTTTTAGCTAATCATTTCTCTTACTTTCAGTTTTTCCATTTTGCATTTGTTTATTCATAGGGATTTCTATTTTCTTCTTTTAATGAGACACTAATGCATTTCACTGTCTTATTAAAGATGCTGAGCACAGCCACTCGGATAGAGCCATTCCTTTTCATTCGCATTTTCCTGACCAACACATGCCTGCCGTCTCAGCTAATTATTCCTGTGTAACACACTGTTCCAAACGCTAATGGCTTAAGTACCCACTCACATTTTGCCAGCAATTTTATGGGTCAGGAATTTGGGAAGGCTTTAACCGGTGGCTCATCTCTGAGGCACATTGACTCCCAGTGCGGTTGAGGATCCCCTTCTAAGATGGCTTTTCACTGTGTGCCTGGTACTCCTGATGTTTCTTTCGCCACATGATGTCTCCTCCTTCAGGCCTGTTCTAGTTGCTTTGGGCTTCTTACCACATAGCTGTCTCAGGGTTAGTCACTTTTCTTATGTGACAGCTAGCTTCCGAGAGTTAAGTAGTGGAGGCCCCGGAAGCCCTCAGGTTAGCTAAGGACTACAGTTAGAACCACCTGTCACTGGTTCCATATTTTTTGGTCAAAGCAGTCACAAGCCTTACTCAGATTCAAGGGCTGGAGAAACAGACTCTCCGTTTCCTGATTCATTGGCAAGATTACTGTGCAGAAGAGCATGTAGGATGGAAGATATTGTTGCAGTTCTCTTTGGAAAACACAATCTGCCATTGGCACCCACCACTGAGAACCATAGAGGACAAAGAAGAGGTTGTTTGTTTTCCTCTCATGAAGGGAGTGAACTTGGCTCAGCTTTCTTAATAATTGAATAATTGAAGTCAGGATTGTGGTCTTAGACCATATGAAGTTGAAGTTGATAGGTTCTCAAGCAAAATCGTAGAAAAGGATGAAAAATATCAGGATTTAACTCCATAGATGAAGTCCAGCTTTTCAAATGGACATTCAGATAGCTTATAATTTTGGTGTTTGGTCAAGTACTGATCCCTTAGAATGTATATTTTGTGAATATATTTTCATTTGGAACTCGAAAGACTTATTTCCTGTTGTGTATATATTGTCATTTTTGCAATGGCATGTAAGTGGTATTGACATTGTTAGGTTTTACGTGTTTCTGTTTGAAATCTTAGCATGATTAGTATATAGTACAGTATCATTGATTCAAAAACAGTATGAGAATGTCTGATTTTTCTTTCAGATGTTTCTGAGTTCAAGCACATATCCTGAAATCCATGGCTTCTTACATGCAAAAGAACAGGGAAAGAAGTCCTGGAAAAAGATTTACTTCCTTCTGAGAAGATCTGGTTTATATTTTTCTACTAAAGGGACATCAAAGGTAATTGAAATATCAGTCGTGTGTTATGAATCTTATATAAGTTGTAAGTTAAAATGGATTTTGCTTTATTTATTACGTTATTACTTGATGTCAGGAGTTGGTAATGTTTTTGAATTCCAAACATTTGCCATAATCTGTTTAAAAACTATTCAGCTTTATTTACCACTATTTTCAACATACGTTGTTTGATGGAATCTAGGTACTCTCATTACAGTACCACATACCTTGCTCATTTCTTCCCCACTCTGAATTTTACCCCTTTCTCCTCATCCTAGGCCAAAGATTTTGAGGCCCAGCATAGTTCACGTCTTTTCTTTTTACTTCAGGTCATATGACTGGTCTTGCCCACTTCTGAACTTCTGTTGATGCAGTTAGTAATAACAGTTCTTTAATTCCTTTGAGTGTGTTAGTTTTGGCTCCTTAGCTAGATTATAAATTCCTAGAGGAAGTTATGTTATGATCAGGGGTAAATATATCTGTTTATTTGTGTGCTTGTATATACAGTTATAGAGACATGCGCTTGCAGATGTCCATACACACATAAGTAATCACTTATATAATTCCCACAGTGCTCAGCGCTATGTGATCTGTGTTTCTATGTAGTCTAGTCAATGTTGACTCTGCCATATGGTCTATGTTTTATAAGTGTTGACATTTTATGCAATACATTGATATCTTTTAAGTGGAACTACTTTTGAGAGTTTTCGTGAGAGGCTATTTTAATTCTATTTTCATTTAATCCATTGTTGTCAATGACAACATTGTTGATTCTTTATGGGTAAACTGTCATTTTTCCCTGGCTATTTTTCAGATATTGTTCTATTCATTTGTGTTCAGTAATTTCCCTGCCATATTCCTAGGTACGTTCAAATATATCCTGATAAATCTGGCTTGATTCTCAATATACACATTCAATTTGCAAATTCCTATTTTTCTTATATGCTGGAAATGCTCATCCATTATTTATTTCTCATTCTCATTATTTGATCCTTTAATTTGCAGTAGGATTTTATGTCTTGGCCAGTCATGGCTCCAGGTGCCTCTTTGATTGTGATGCTTAACTCCATCTCTGCCTCTGTCTTCAAATGACCTTCTCCTCTTTCTCTGTGTGTCTCTTATAAGGACATAGTCACTGGATTTAAGGCTGACCCAGATAATCTAAGATGATCCTATCTTGAGATCTTTAACTTAATTACCTATGCAAAGACCCGTTTTCCAAATCAAGTCATATTCACAGTTTCTCAGGGTTAGGGCATGGACATATCATTTTGGGGGCTATCATTCAACTCGCTGCAGGAAGCCAGTAAAAAATTTTGAGCAAGAGAGTGAAATGATCAAGTCAGAAAAAGATTAGAATGGCCATAGGGAGCTTAAAACATCAAGTAGAGAGATGGAGAGAGAGAGAAAAAGAGAGTGAGGGGGATGGAGCAAGGGAGGCAGGGAGAGAGTAGGAGGAAGGGAGAGAGATTGATTAGAAACACAGAGGCTAATTAGATGATCATTTCAATAATCTAGGGTGGAGGTGATAAGATCTAACCTAGGATGAGCAGTGGAGGGAGAAGAAAGGGATGGGTGCAAGATTAAGTGGTAAGTGGCCAGGTTTTGCTGACTGATTGATATGAAAGAAGAGGATGCATTTAAAAATGTTTTTGGAGAAAGAAACAAAGAAATAGAAAATGATTTAATAGAATAAACAGGAATAGAAGGTTTGCTAGAAGGTCACTATGTTAGAGATAAGATAATGATTTTAGTTCTAGATATACTGTGTTGAGGTTGAAGCATCCAAAAGGAAATCCCCAGAACGCAGTTAATGATGGAGACCAGATATTTGGGTAGTGGTACTAATGGGAGATTTGGAGCCTCAAAGGAATAATATTTGACTCTTTTCCATATTTTCCTGAACTGTTCTTTCATAGTTTCCTCCTTGCCCTCATATACAGTTTTCCTTTGTTGCTGTGTGTGTGTGTGTGTGTTGTGTGTTTCCTTGAGTTGTAACTCGTAGAAGTCTTCATGGAATGGGGCTCTACTAATTTAGTAACCCATCCCCTTACAGAAATCTTTCGTTTTAAGTGTGTATCGCTTGACTATTAGTATTCTATCTTATAGACGCATTTAAATAATTTTCCTTGAACATTTAAACTAGTTTTCAAGTTTTCCTATCATAATGTTAGGATGAATGATTATCCGTTTTTGTAATTAGGATTTTAGACTTTTTCTTAACCATTTTATTGAGGTTGCTCCTTTCCCAGTTTTCTGGACCATCAGAAAAGTGGCTTCTGAATTCAGTAATCATATCTGTCTCAGTGTCTTTCTAGTGATTCTTCACTGGAAGATATGATAATGTCTCTTTAATTCCTAAATTCTTACCTCTTCAACAAGTTTCTCATTAAAATCAACTGCCCATTATATTTTTACGTCACCCTTCACCTCCTGTCCCTCCCCATCCATTATACAACAAGACAGCGTTTATTCCTTCTGTTGGATCCATTCTTTTGTCCTTACAATGGTCTTCCCCTTGGCTAGGCAAAATTATAAGCATCAAATCTCTAGTCTCAGTCCATACCTTAGCTCTTTTCAGCATAGTGTCTGACTCTGCTATGCATCAGTACGTAATACTGTTCTCGCTAGCCTGTGCCTAATGAGCTCATGTTCCATAGGCTATACATGAAAATGATTTTAAGTTCCTCTCAAAAAGGAAATTTGAGGTATTAGATAACCTCAAGGATTATGACCTTGATACAAATTATGTAGGTTATCTGATATCTAATACGGCATTCCTACCTGGCAAGGAGATCATTTCCTGTCCTTTTTCTGTGAGAAGTCATAATTTATTTTACTTTCTAAAGATGTAGGCTACGTGGGAGTTAGATAATCACAGCAAGAGCCTTGCAGATGTGGCTATAACTTATGTTTCCAGAGAAACATCTTAAGTACCCCCCTCTCCAGTTCTCCCCTTACATACACATTGTGCATGCTTAGCTCTTGCTGACCATGCCAGTCTTAGTGTAGTCTTAGTGTCATAAGCCTTGATGTGTCTGCAATCATGGAACAAAAATCAGTCAAGAGAGAAAACTTCTCATGCCTCGTATGGCCGTCCACTGTTTCTCTGGCTGCCGTTGTCTTACGTCTGAATGACTCAGCTGCACTGACTTTTATAGTATCAGTGCACAGGGATGATTTTATTCCATCTTCGTACAAATCAGACCTTTTTACTAGTAAATCAGTGTCTGTCAAGGAATAAAGTTTGAAAGGCCATGACAATAAGAGTACCTTTCCTCCTCCCTTGTTCCAAGGGCCCTGGGCTGAGTTTCTTGCAACAGTTTTCTTTTCTGCCTTATTTTCCTGTGGAATTGGGAACAGTCATTCATTAGATCAAATGCCTAAGAACAGTGATGCACGGAGAAACAGTGACATACAGAGAAACTCGCTCTCACTCTTGCTCTCCCAGTCATCAGGCACGGGATAGCCTGCTGGTAAATGACTGAATTTCTTTGGGTTTGGATTTGAATGAGTTGCTCAAATTGCGGTTTTCTTTCTTTAGTTTTATTTTAGAGTACTGCTTCTCAAGTGTCCATGCACATGAATCACCTGGGATCTTGTTAGAATGCAGATTTCGATTCTGTGGGTGGTTCTGGGTTGGGCCATAGATTTTGCATGTCTAATAAGCTCCCAGGTGATATTGATGTTGCCTGTCTGGGACTGTACTACCGGTAGCAAAGTTTTAAAGAAGAAATGCATTTTGGTCAGTTTTGATTATACATTCAACCCCAGAATTAAGCCCTTCTCCAAGTTATTAACCTATCATAGGATAACATGACCCTGTGATTTCCCATGACCAGCTCTAAAGCTCATGGACTTACCAGGGAAGAAATAGCCGTTTATGATTCCACTTTGCCTTGAAGATCAGACACATTCCCCTGCCAGGTGATTTTCCTGAACTCGTTGGGACAGGCTTCCTTCTTTTTGGAAGGGAAGATAGTCATGCTGTCTATCTCGTTGCCTGCTGTGGTGTACTGGGCCGAACACACGGCAGGATGGTCTTTTCTGAATGAAGCAGGAGTCATCGGCTTTCCTTCTCCTCTAACTGCTGTGGAAGTGCAAGGCAACCTTATCTTCTTTGTTGAATTACCATTATTTGAAACCTGGACGAGGAAAACATTTTCAAAAGCCATTCTTTGTTATCTTCTCTCCCTCAGATTCCTTGAAATAGTGGTTAAAGAGAATAATTTTAAAATAGGAAGATGTGGTTTTTTGTATTTTGGAAGTTTAAATTATAAACAAATTGCCACTTCTCAAATTACATAATATTGTATCAAGCTCCTGGTTATTTAAGGATATAATGACTTAGTTTTTCTTCCCTTTTGTTTCTGTGACATTATTTGGAATAATTTTTGCCAGGGGGTAAATTATGTCATATAATAGAAATACAAAAGAGGTAGTGTGAAAACATGTGTCTGCTTCAACACTTAACATATACTTTTTTTTAAGGAACCACGGCATTTGCAGTTTTTCAGCGAATTTGGCAATAGTGATATATATATGTCACTGGCAGGCAAAAAAAAACATGGAGCGCCGACTAACTATGGATTCTGCTTTAAGGTACAGGCTTAATATTTTGATAGATGAATAAAGCAAGCCTCAGCCTTTTAGGTAAGCTTGAGTTTCTTTTAATTTCTTTTGAAAAGAGACAGCTTTCTCTTATATATAGGAGAATTTTAGTGACTTTTATTTCAACAGGTGTTACCTTCGAGATATGCATTAACGATAAACAATGTGCTGTGGCCTTCTAGCCTCACAAAGCGGGAGGGCCGCGAGACCTGAAAATGCTCTGTGCAGAAGAAGAGCAGAGTAGGACGTGCTGGGTGACCGCGATTAGATTGCTTAAGGTAATCTCGCTGCAGGCGTGCGTTTCTATTTTAAATGCTGGGAGGACCATCAGAGTTTGAAAATATCTGTATTTCAAAACACAAAGACTCACTATGCATCTGTGTGAGTATATGAGAAAGAAGAAAATGAACCACCACCAAATGTGTATATTTTACTTTTTTATCTAAAAGATGAACATTTGCAGAGTAAAGTGGAATAATCCAGTACATTTAGCTTTGTTGTGTGGAGTAAGTATTCCTTTTTAGAAATGTTCTGACTTTTATTTTTTGTAAGAGTATTACATATATACCCAGTGTAACTGATTGAAACTTCTCCTGTACACGACTTAGTGTGCATTTTGAAAGCATTGCCATTAATCTGTATGAAGTGTATTTAAAATGTGCCCACCTGGGCATGTTTAGTGCAGGTGTTTTATGTCTCATTTAAGTGTTGTACAAATTACTTTCTAGTTTAAGTATAACGCAAATTATTGTATGAATTTTACTGTAGATATATTTTTTAAACATCTACCTTTGTGCTAAGTAGATATTAGAACTTCCATAAACATAGTTTGTTAGTGAGCATTTTGAAAGGAGTAAGAATGTTCTAAAGGTAGGTAGGGAAGAGAAACAGAACTGATTTCTTCCATAGTATCTGGAAATCACATATAAATTATAAAAATTATCAACCACAGGGCTGGCCCAGTGGTGTAGAGGTTAAGTTCATGTGTTCTGCTTTGGCAGCTCAGGGTTTGCAGGTTTGGATCCCAGGCGTGGACCTACATGCTGCTCATCAAGCCATGCTGTGGTGGTGTCCCACATACAAAATGAAGGAAGATGGCCACAGGTGTTGGCTCAGTGGCAATCTTCAAGCAGAAAGAGGAGGATTGGCCACAGATATTAGTTCAGGGCCAATCTTCATCACCAAAAAAACAAAAAAAAAGATTATGAACCATTTCTTCTTGAAGAAGGGCAGAATAATCAGAATCAGAGTGATTAATTGTTGTACCAAGTTTGGAAGAAAGTTTTATTTATTAGTCTTTCAGCTTTTTAAAAATGAGGTGAAATTCATCTGACATAAAATTAGCCAGATTAACTATTTTTAATGTGAACAGTTCAGTGGCCTTTAGTACATTCAAGAGGTTGTGCAGCCACCAACTCCATCTAGCTCCAAAGCATTTTCATTACCTACTCTGTACTCATTCAGCAGTTACTCCCAGCCCCTGGCAACCGTCAGTCTGTGTCTGTCTCTAGGATTTAGCTATTTGGATATTTCATAGAAATGAAGTCCTACAATATGTGATCTTTTGTGTCTGACTTCTTTCACTTAGCCTATTGCTTTGTGATTCATCCACTTTGTAGCTTGTATCAGAACTTCACTCCTTTTTATGGTTGAATAATATTCCATTGTATGTGTATGTATGTTAGATAAATAATTTATCCATTTATCCATTGATGGACATTTGGATTGTTTGCACCTTTTGAGTATTATGAATAGTACTGCAGTGAACATGTGTGTACACGTTTGTACGTTTGTACATTTGGTACATTTGTTTGAGTACCAGTTTTGAATTTTTCACATATATACCTAAGAATGGAATTGTTGGTTGTATGGTAATTCTCTGGTTTAACTTTTTGAGGAATTGCCAAAATGTTTTCCACAGTGGCCCAAACCATTTTACATTCCCACCAGCAATGAATGAGAATTTCAAAATTTCTCCATATCCTCACTAACATTTATTATTTTCCTTTTTTGTTGTTGTTAATTATCCTAGTGGGTGTGAAGTGGTATTGGAAGAAAGTTTTAAAAAGCGTTTAAAGGAAGCTTTTGGATTAACTATGAAGTTTGCTTCCTTTTGCTACTGTGGCAAATAGCTACTTTAGTTACCTTTTTGCAAGAGGTTTGTTCTACAATAGCATCCTATTAAAATGACTAGCATGATTTCCGTTTCAACAAAGCTTAGGAGTCTTAACTCTTTGAAATCGTCATGATAAGTAGTTGCTTCTTTGTTACTCTCATTGTCATACAATTTAAAAAAAAGAAAAAAGAACTTTAGAGAGTCTTGGAAAGCAGTCAGTCAAGGGAGTAGTAAGTAGAACCAGATTGGAACACCTGAGCTTTCTAAAGTTCCAGCTGGCCCAGCCCCAGCCTTGGGGGAAACCCGTTTTAGCAGGAGAGCTCCGGGTGTTTGCCTGCCTGATTAAGAACCGCTGACTTCATCCAGTCCTCTTGTTTCGTAGATAGGAGGCTGGCACCCTTTGGAAGACTTGGCCCCATCGTAGTTATGGTAGAGAAAATGCCTGGAGGTCTCTGGTTTTCCCTCCCCTTCTGTCAGAACTCTGGAAATGAGGCTAGGCTTGTAGAGGAGATGCTCTCCAAACTTGTTAGCCAAGTCTTTGTTCCTTCTAACTTGGGCTCAAAGTCAGACACCCAACACAGAAGTGGATGGTAAGCCCCCTTCTTTTAAACAGTCTTTCAGTGAATCTAACACACCATTGATTTTACTAGAATACTCCATTATTTTTTGCATAACTTAATAGAAGAGAATTATGCCAATAAAATTATATGATGCTTTCGTATCACTTATAATTTTTATTTTCATTTAAGTAGTTGTTTTAGGTTTATTTAGAATTATAGACCTGTATTTTTGTCATTTATCAATTTTGTGTGCACACAGATAAATGTGAAAATATGTATGTGAAATAAGTAGGTTGGGGTATCTTTAAAACTTCTTCATATTCTAAGTCTAGCTTTTCTGAATCTTTGTCATCTCAGAGTCATAGGTATCCATATTTTTCACAGACCATTCAGCTCTGTGCCATCAAGAGCTTTAGGGAGGCAGAACTTGTCAGTTGAGTGCCCTGCCATGGTCTGTGGGCTTGTCTTTTTAGCCACTGACATCCGTTTTGCAAGGTTTGATGCTAATGCCTTCTTGATCCCATCAAAGATTTCACGCAATGACAAGTCACTTGGTCCACGGTGAAGATAGGATACCTTAGATTACTAGGCAAATTTATAGATGTTAAAATTTGAAAAGAAATGTGTGTCTAAGAATTGAGGAAAAGCTTTCTTTGATCCTTTCATATCTAGAAGGCTTAGTTTCTGGAAGATTGTCCCCTTCTCACTTTTTTCTTTTATCTGACTCTTCTCAAAGCCTCCTTTAAGTCACAGATGCCTGGTTTAAAAATACTCTGTGTATTAGTTTTCTATAGGTGCTGTAACACATTACCACCAATGTAGTGGCTGAAAACAACACAAATTTATGGTCCTACACCTCTGTCATTCAGAAATCTGACATGGGTCTTCTCAGCTTAAAAACCAAGGGGTCAACTAAGCTGCATTCTCCTCTGGAGGCTCCAAGGGGGAATCCATTTCCCCCTGCCCATTCCAGTCTTCAGAGGCTGCCTAAATTCCTTGGCTCATGGCCCCTTCCTTACCCTTAAAGCCAGCAATGTCCGGCCCAGTCCTTTTTATACTGCCCATTTATCTGATTTATCTGATTCTGTTTCTTTTGCTTCCCTCTTTAAGGACTCTTGTGATTACATTGAATCTACCTAGATAATCCTCGATAATTACCTAATTTCAAGGTCAGCTGATTAGCACCCTTAATTCCATCTGCAACCTTAATTCCCTTTTGCCAGGTAGCCTAACATATTCATAGGTTCCAGGCATTAGGATGTGGACATCTATGGGAGCTATTATTCTGCCTCCCATATCTGTATTCCTTGTTTGTTTTAACTGTGGTAAAGCTTTTCCAGATGAAGCTCGAGAAGGAGGCAGGCATCAGTGAGGAGCCAATTAGAAACCATTGAACAGTTTCAAACAGGAAAGTGATATGATGTGTTCTGCACTTTACAATGTCCAGACACAGGAAGCCAGGTGTCGCATCACAGACACATTTGAGGCACTCTAATAGGGGAGTGAGTTGGTTTTCCCTTGCAGCTTATTGTCAGTGGGGCACCTGTTTGACCCCCCAGGCTGGTGCAGCTGGGCTCACCTTGTGTTAGAGGTATCTTTTGATGGTCTCCTTTGGGTGTCTGTTGTGTTATTTCTAGCGTTTATCATTGTACTTCGTGGGGAGGAGCAGGGAGAGACTAGTCCATGTTCTGTTGGCTGGACTGGAAGTGCCTCTCTTGTTTTCATTATACACTGCTTATTAGATAATAGCCTCTACCAAGAATTTGGCCTCTTGTTTTATTTTTATTTTGCTTTCTCTTTCATATGCACAGGTAAACTCTTCTTGTAGCATCAGATGAAGATACTCTCATTCTCTTTGGAGAAATTCTAGTTACATATAGAATCATAGAAAATCTGAGACTTAGAAAAGGGGAGATTTGCTCATGTACAGTGTCCTAGTTACATGGTGTCTACTTCCCTTCCCTTCAATTAGAACTCTGCTAGCTTCTCTCTAACATATTTTGGTCCCTTATCTGCCCCTCCATAGGACAGGGAAATGTTAAAGTGACCCCTGCCCTACCCCTCGGTCAGAGTTAAATGCCTGCTAAAGGCCTCCAACAGCACAGAAGCAACTGCCTAACCCCACAGGTAGCGGGGACAATACGTCTTTGAAGAAAACAGTCTTATTAGTAGGTAGCAGGCTTTTCACTGCAGATAAATAAAAGGTGGCCAGGCAGCGTGTACCTTGTGAAAGTGTTGGTTGGAGGTTATTGTATATTCTCCAAAATGAACTTGACTAGGAATTAAGCTCCTCTGTCTTCTTTTTAAAGTGATTGTAGGCTCAGAGTTGATTTAAAATAAATTTCATTAAGTCCCATTAATGTCAATCACACCTTAAATTAAAAAATAATTTTTGGAAGTTGGGAAATAATTGGATAAAGAAGTCAACACAGAGAATTTTAAATGAGTGTGGGTTTGTATTCATATTAAAAGCAAAATCTTGAGAACAGTGACTTCCCTCACCCCTCTCTGATTTTATGCCTAATTATCAAATATATCCACTTTTCTGGAACTGCTTTTAAGGAAATAGCTTTTAGTAGAGAAACAGCTTTGTTGGACTGTTTAAATGGAATTCATCCTAAGGGTAAGATTGGATTCCATGGGGTCTCTTCAATCTCTTTTATATAGGACCTGCTTTTAAGTTCATTATTGCTCCATGAAATGGAGAGAATTGCAGACTGTAGCCCAAAAAATAGCCTGTCTGTCTCATTGGTTTCTTTCTTTCTTTCTGTTTTTTGTTTTTTTTGTTTTTTTTTTTTTCTAAACAGAGTGACTTAAATCAAGGAGGGTCATGTTCTAGTTTTTGATGGGGAACCCTGCAAGATAAGTCTGATCATGGCAGTTGGCATTCTTAATATTTTTCAAACAGATAACCGAATAGTAAACCAGACCCACTTTCCAACTGTAGCGTGGCAGCTCAGTTCTTATGATGCTGCCACCTGAAAGTAAAGATGTTGCTGTTCTTATCTACTGTCATTTACATTGTATTTTGTGACCCTTTGTCTGAAATTAGCCTGATTCCCCAATATTTTGATTTCCCTGAATTTAAAGCTAAAAATTAAGAGTGCCCTAAGAGTATTGTTACCAGAGGATGATACAGTGCCAAGAATGTTCAACATAGGGCCAAGTTTATGGATTTACTAAAGAGACAATGTAATTCATCAATCAGACATTGAACAGTTACAGTAAATTTTACCCGTGTTTGCTTAGCATATGTGTAAGATTTTTGGTGTCTTTGTACCAGTAAAGCCTGGCACCCTTCCCAAGTGAGCTTTCTTATCACTAGGTGATGCACCACTCCAAATGGTTTTGGTACTAAGAATAAAGAGTAGGAATGTCAGTTCCAGATCTTTCTACTAGTGAGCTAGACCTTAAGTGTGGGTCCACGTAAACACTGTCTTTTTAACTGTATCATTGTAGGGCACTAAAAGTTTACCTTTCAAAATTTTGGTTGCTTCACTTATTTATTTTAAGGAAAACATAATTTTTATTTTTTGTTTTGATGATATATAATTATCGAAATGTTAATTTTCATAAATTATGTAGTAAAAGTGTGGGAATGTTTTTGCTTGTTTATTCTGCAGTATGGCATGCAGCTGTACCAGAATTACATGCATCCATATCAAGGTAGAAGTGGCTGCAGTTCTCAGAGTATCTCACCCATGGTAAGGACCATATTTTTGAACCTATATTGTATTTTATATTTACTTTATATTAATTTGCAATTACCTTATGTTATAAGTGTACATTACAATACATTTATATTCTTTCCTTTTGGTCAAGTAAAGTAACTCTTTGGCATCATCCTATCATAATGTTATGTTGAATTATTTATTCTTGGATTTTATATGATTGCATCCTATATAATAAAATCAGAGCAGTAAAGTATACATGAAGTATTCAATTAAAATAGATAATGTTTGTTAAAGAAAATTTTTAAATATTTAAAAGAATTATGTGAGTCATTCTATGTCATTACATTTGAGGATTAGATCTTAATAAGATAATTTATAGAACATTTTCCTTGGGATTGTGGAATTTTTCTGAATTATTGATTTTGATTGTGGGTTTATTGATTTTAGTATTCTGAGATTTGCATAGCCTAATGTAAAGATGCCAATGATTTGGAATTTTAAAAGCCACATTAGACGCATGTGGGCTCTTTTGCATTCTGGCTTTCTAACAATGAAATTTTTAAAGTTTCCAGGTCCTTGAAAAGCAGACTGCTCTCCAGGAAGCCCAAACACTGCGAGCCAAGATATAGGTCGTGCATTACATTAAGTCTAGCACCACTTCTCAGATTTGTACTAAATGCAACTTGCTATTTATTTGCAGATGCATACAGAGACATTGTTCCCTTCTTTAGGACCTAATTTTAGTTTCCTGCGCGTTAGCATAAGAAATCTATTTCTGAACTTAAAGTTTATGTTCTGCTAGTTTTGCTTGCTTTCCTTAATATTGAGTGTATTAGGAATTCGGCTGTATGTGCGTTTGTTACAAATCAGCTAACGTGCTGCATTTGCACTTAGGTTAAAAATACGCTCTTCATGGCTGTGACCAAGGAAGGCACTTTTCCCCTCATGTAATGTAGCAGATGAAGAGCTCAGTTCTAGGAATGAGGCATGAAATAATGTTGATTATGAAGCCTGATAGACTAATATGGGAAAAGAACTCCAATTCTCTAGTTCCGTTGCTTTAAGTTATGGAAAAGTAACTTTTCATCTTTGTATCATAATTACTTTTAAGCCCTAAAATAAGGAACTAAGGAATGTAATGAATATTTATAAAAGCAGTCGCTTGAAGGTGAGTATTTTTACAATTTGTCAGCTTACCTTTATCTTTCAATTCATATATATATATATATATATATATATACATACACACATATATGTATGAAGAATAATGAATTTTATATCTTAATCCTTTCCTAAATCCTTCTAAATGTCTTTGAGAGTCTAAAGTGATTAGACTGAGCATATTAATAGCAGCCATTCATTTGGAGGCAACTATTGTTTAGTGTCTTCTTAATCATAGGAAACAATTGTTATAAACAAAGTGCTTTCTAGTCTTATCATTATCATTAGCATACAAGTATGGTGTTCTTCACCTTCTTTCCACTGAAGGTGATCCTACTGTAGATCAATATGTATATGATAGTGTCATTTGGTTAGAGTAGCTTAACTTGTTCAACCCCGTGTATAGGAAAAGACGCTCCTTGAGTGAATCTGGCTGGAAAGAGGGATTGAAGGAGTAGTAGTTTAGGTGCTTGTGTGGTGAGGACCCATCCTGTGTGCCAGTTGTCATATCAGAGGGAATAGCATTTAAGAATTGTATCGCCACTCTTCTTAATTTTCATGAAGGAAACTAAGAAGATTGAGCAGGCATTTGTGTTTACTCTGGTGTCTAGACAGAATGCCACCTTTTGAGATTATCCTGGAAGAATCAGTGACCTATATAGTGGATGCCAGTGCTCCTCACCTGCCTCTGCCAGTTTTCATCCAGGCACTATTTTCGGTGAACAACATAGAAAACTTAGTTTACTTTAGTTATGTTTCTAAAAGAAGAATATTATCTTCTTAACTTCTCCAGGGATACGTTTTGAGGAGGGAAATGAGGAAAAAAAATTTGCTCATACCATAATGAACATCACCTAGTAGCCACCCCTATCAACCTTTGAAATGAGAATCATAGCAGATATTTCAGGAAGCCAAATATATTTGGTTGTTTTTAGGGCAAACAAAGGATTCATTGAAAGGTGCCTCTGTTAGTATGGCCCTGGCTGGAGTGAGGGGATGGGGAAAACAAGTCTGCTCGAGTGCTTGTTATTTCTCACTTTTGACCCTGAGCTAGATGTTCCAGACTGCAGTTTCTTCCTTGTACCTCACGCGCTGTGGTACATAAAAGAACCGTCAGAGGGCCTAGCTGTTACTGCTTTTACCATAAGCTATTTGTGTGACCTTGGTCGAGTCCCTGGTGTCCTGCAGTATAAAATAAGGGAGATGGTTGCATAGTCTCTAGAATTGATCTAAAATCGATCTCTGATGTCCTGTGGCTCTGTATGAAGCAGATGAGAAAACAATATCTGAGGAAATTCTGTGCCCTCTTGCTAAGGACCGTGCTGCAGGTTTATCTGGATCTTTCAAATGGGGTGAGCGAGAGTATGTGGCTACTAGTTGCCACCTAGCTCACCTGTCTGAAAAATGTTTTACGTCCAAACCTCCCTAAGAGTGACTGGCTCTGATCTCAAAGTGTGGCCTGGGCAATCCAGGATGTACCCAACCCACTTCTTTCTTAAAAAGACAGGCATGCCATTAAAATCATGGACCTATTTTTTAGGACTTTCCCTGTTTATCCCACCAGGAAAAAAAGCTAGCAAAAGGGACAGATATTTGAGAAATACACTGGTTCTGAATGTTATCAACCTCACTTTCCTATGTGAAAGAAATTGAGCTGAAAATGACCTTTTGAGTTCAAGTCAGATTTTGCTTCACTTCCATTTCTTTGTCCACCAAAGGTGAACTATTAATGTTTCATCCACCACCTGCCATTCAGTCGGAGACATTTGCTGTATTCCTGTGTTTTCCTCTAGTGTAGTTAGTGTAGCAAATGAAAATTCTTATTTGTTTTGTAGACTCCCTACTTATGTCAAGTAATTATGGAACGGGGGATCTTGTTTTGCGTTCTGACCTGTCATATTCTAGGGGAAAAAAAACACTAAGAACAACTAGTTATGTTTATTTTTCTTTCCTAACAGCATTTTTATGTTATCAGGACCTTGCGATTACAGAGCCCATCTTGGCATGTGAAGTAGAGATATTATAAGGATAAAGCTATCATTATGATTGAGATTAGTTACTCTGTGGTTTGAGCAGGTGGAAGCTTTTCATTAGTGTCGGCAAAGCAAAAGTATATCCGACTGGTCCACAGCCCGGCACAGAAGATCACCGGGTGAGAAGGGCAAAGTAAGGTGTGACAGCAAATAGAGATTACAGAGACAGCATCTGTCTGGAAAGAGCAGCTGTCAGTTAAAAAGGCTCCTGTAGCAAATGAAAGATTGCACGCTGGATCTCTAGAAATAAAGATGAACCGTAATAAGATTGTGGACCACTATAGCATGGTTTGAAGAGGAAATAGCAAATGCTAATACAGTGGGATGTGGATGTGGTGATAAATGAGCCCGCCAGTTTTTTTGTGTGAACGAGATTTTGTTTCAAGCACACATTTGACTGTAGTGTATTTGACCAAGCTAGGTGTGGCTGAATCCATGGGAGGAGACAGGCAGCGGTCTTAAGCCACAAGTCTCCATGTGCACATTGACTCATCCTTTATCATCAGAACTCCATTTTTTGTCTTGCATCTCTATTAACCAGTGAAAAAAACCTGTTAAACATTGTCCATGCTGTTCTTGAATGTTTTGTCTTTTTTAGAGTTTTAATTTTTGTTAACTGAGTGACATTGTTGACTGGAGATTTTGACAATTGGCTTTTCTTAGGATGCATGACTTCAGATGGCATATTTTTTAAATAAAAATAAGGTCCAGGTTTTGAATATTTTATTTTCATCTTCAGAGAATATGAATACAAAAACTAATTGGCGAAAAGACGACTTTATTACTTGTTTAAAATTATGTTTGTTTAAAGATGTCTTCCTTTTATATCACTTCCTCTTTCGTTATTCAGACTTATTTTTGCAACTCTCATTTTGCCATATTCATCCCCACAAGATGAAAAAGTATTCATATATTAAATCAGAAATTTTAGTATTATGGAGTTACCTGAATTATTTCACTACATTTCATTTTCTAAGTAAGACGAAAGTTGAGGTGATAAACTTTTAAAACACATATTGTAGTTTGTTCCGTTATAAAATATGAGTATTATTTCTTTCTAAAGAAGTGATATAACTCAATCTGTTATAGCTTTAGTGTAGCTTGAATCTTAATAATAAACTGCTTCATAAGTTGATAGATTTGATATTTAAATGATAACTGATGAATCTCAAAGCTCAATAGAGAGATGAGTTCAGAAGTAATGGCTCTTTTTAGCCACAGAGGGATTATTCTTTTCTAAATTGGTGTTTTTCCCTTTTTACTAAAGAATATGTACAGATAGGGATGTTATAGGAGAAAGACATGCTTACCTTGAAAGCTTTTAATCTCTTATTCAACACTTAATGCGGTGATGTTAACAAATAACTGTGTAACCTCTTTAACCAAGATATTTGATAGCACCATTTTATCTTGAACATGTATTTTTAACTTTTTAATTTTCTGCTAGCCACCATTGGAACCACATCCTAGAATGGAAACATATTGCCGGCAAAGCACTGAAAGACAACTTCAGGCATATTTTCATGGTAAAAACTGTGGTTTTTTTCCAGAGAAGTATATCAGAGAATTCCTTGGTAGCAATGGACTTCTCAGGCCAGAAAAGCAGAGTTATAGAAAATCCCACAGAAGCCCTGTCTGTTGCTGTTGAAGAAGGACTTGCTTGGAGGGTACAAATAACTTCAAGTTCTTCAACTTATTTATGATTTGAGTTTGTTTCACCCAAAAAGTTGAAATTTGTTTCCCCCTTCCTTGTGCAGAAAAAAGGATGTTTACGCCTGGGCACTCACGGTAGCCCCACTGCCTCTTCACAGAGTTCCACCACAAACATGGGTATGTCTGTGCATATTCACTGGGACTGAACGGATGCATAGGTGTGCGTTTAGATGGAGCCACTGAGGGGTTATGGTGGAAAGTACATATACCTCAGTTATGATTATCTCAAACAAAGCTTTGTATCCCTCCATTTTATCTTCAGCTATCCACCGGTCCCAACCATGGTTTCACCACAAAATTTCTAGAGATGAAGCTCAGCGATTGATTATTCAGCAAGGACTTGTGGATGGGTATGTTCGAGTGTGAATGGTAGTCATTTTGATTTCTCCTATAATCAGTAATTACTTATTCCACACACACAAAGAGTTTTGACATCAGCTTATTAAAACAGAATTGACTTTGTATAAGGATGGTTACCATTGTATCCTAGCAACATCTATATAATACCTGTTACATAGTATGTGCTTAGTATTTGTGCATAAATGAACAGATAACTGAATAAGATGCTCTGCTCTTAACCGATGATCACTAGTATTACCCATTCTGTGCCAGTATTAGCATCTCAGATATTAGTACATGGGGAAAAAAAATTGAACTTGTTTTTGGATGTCAACATTTTGATTTGAATATATAATTAATGTGATTGCAAAGTATGGTTTGTGTCGTGACCTTATCTTACATTTTCTTTTTTGTTTTTAAGTTTGATGCAGGGTGTGTTAAATAAAAAGCTGTTTCATATATATTTACACTGTTTGCTTTATTTCTTCTGTTTACATGCCTATTTTCTCTTCTTTAAATTTTAGCAGATTAAAGTAATATAAACCTATGCGAAAAGTACATCTTGACTGTTTCTCATTTTATCTTTTAGTGGGGTACCATGGAAGATACAGGAGAAATATAAAATATATTACGAAAGACTTATAATCCGAAGAATTTTCTTTTTCTCAAATTATTCAGTATTTCAGATACTTCCTATAATACTGGCTAAATTCTCTTCTTAAGTGCAGTACAAATTAAGGAGGTTGTATTGAGGTTTGGATGAGAAATAAAACCAGCATCAATTTAAACAAGGGCTGATGGGATCTGATATTTTCAAGGATTGGCTTAAAATGATGCCAAGATTTCAAGTTGATTTAATACTGACATTTGGATAAAATGCGTCTTCACTTGGAAGATTATTAATAGCAAGTCAGCATTTCCCTAGACTCTAAATAAGGAAAGATTTTAATATGCTTCTCTGCATGGAGCACAGTCTTTTTAGATATAAATTTGAACAATCAGCAGAATTACGATCTGATGAGACCAAGAAAAGAAATAAACCACAAGGAATTGTCAAAATGTTTTGGAGGATTATTTCTGAGCCCAGTTTTTGTAAATTGAATGAAATAATTGCATAAAGAATGACAGTATGTTTACTTTTAAAATTTTTTAACTAAAAAAATTTTTTTTAGTACGCCTTTGGAAAGATGCAATGATGCCAAGCAGTCCACTAGGTGGTACTGGTGATCTGCTCAGGAGTGGGGAGAGAATAACAGCTTGATTTGCCAGTGAAACTCCCTTTTGTCCCATCTCCCAATGATGTAATGTCGGAATCTCACACAGCACAGATGAAATGGATAATCTCGTCAGACATCTGTGATGGCTCAAATTTGGCTGCCTCTTTGCCCAGGCACAGTGAGATTAGTATTGGAGTCACCAGTGGGGACTGTTTGCACAGTCTGTTTGCCAACAATTAATACAAAGCTGGTTTTGCACTGTATTGCCAGTAAATAAGAATCCACGCCTGGCAGCATTTTTCTCTTAGGTCATTAAGCCATGTCTTGTTTTTCTAGCCTGACGTTAAAGAAGTTTTCTGCTGCATTCTTCAAGGTTAAAGTACATGTTGTTTGGGTATTTCTTTCACTTAAAACATTTTCTTCAAACATTTAATAAATGATTTCGGGATTGATTTCTTAGAATATATTTATTTCTCACTTTCTGTTGTGTGTGTAACAGTAGGAACCAGAATCAAAAGAAAAAAAGGGGAGCCAGTGTAGAAGAGGGGGTTAAAAAATGATTTTAAGGGCCGGCCTGGTGGTGTAGTGGTTAGGTTCTTGCACTCTGCTTTGGCAGCCTGGGGTTTGCAGGTTCAGATCCCGGATGTGGACCTACACATTGCTCATGAGGCCATGCTGTTGTGGCGTTACACATGCGAAATAGAGGAAGATTGACACAGATGTTAGCTCAGGGCCAATCTTCCTCACCAAGAAAAAAAAAAAGATTTTATTCTAAATAAGGTATTCTTTTCAGGGACTAACATGACCCAAAAACTAAGAAAACAATATGCTAATACCCTATTCTCTGTACGAAAGAGTTACATGTGAATAACCAATTTCCCAGTAGAAAAAGGACATAACACTAATTATTGATGCCAACATAGCATTATATTGGTTATTGTAAGCAGTCTGACAAATGTATATTTATCCTATTAAAATTAAATTAGCACTGATAACAGTTTTGTAGTATCAGACTATGTCATACCATGTTGTTTACCATGTTGGATAATTCCATAATTTAATACACAGTAAAGGAAAACTCTGGCTACATTTATAAAGATACTTCCTGGGTTTGTTTCACACTATATTTTGATGAAATCCATGAGTAAATGTAGAAATATATTGAAATTCCTTCTCTCTCTTTAGAGTTTTCTTGGTACGGGATAGTCAGAGCAACCCCAAAACTTTCGTACTGTCAATGAGTCATGGACAAAAAATAAAGCACTTTCAAATTATACCAGTAAGTAATTTGTGATTTCACATTCGTATATTAGAGGTGATCTTAATGCATACGCTTTTGGAAACTTTGGTTTTCTTTGGGTCTTTTATTAAATATAACTTGGGAGCTTGCGCTTTGACTAGACTTAAGTTTGGCAGAAATGGTTTTATGAGCCTGAATTAATATAACAAATACAGGAATTGTAAAAATTAAATTTCCCTTTTTCCATGAAATATGATTTGGCAATATTGTGTAGACCCCATGCCACCTATTGTTAAAAGGCCACTAAAGATTCTTTCTGAATTCTACTAGTGGTTCTTTAAAAACCATTTTTTTAAAACCATTTCTCCTTTCTTGTCTCAAAGATGTTTTTTTGTTTTGTGATCATTATGATAGATACACAGGTGCTGCAGAACTGGAGAACATTTAAACTATTCTGAGCATATTTTAAAAAATTCTTTAATTCTGCTTCTGAGTGGCACAACTTGCTGTGGGATTTTTGGTGCTTGTGCTGCTGCTCTGTGTGTGTGCATGTGTGTATGCAAGTGATCTGTGTATTGGAACCGGATAGCGTGGAATAGAGAGTCAGTCCACTTTCAGCAAAGTATTACATAAGATTGCCAAATTGCTAGTGCTTCCTTTTGAATGGCCTCTTTTTTAAATTATCCAAAGTCCACATGAAATATCTTCCCTGCTTCGTTGATTGTGTGAGTAATGTCCCTGGCAAGTATGAATTGCTTAGTGCCAGAAGACCTCACTGCCAACAAAAAGACAACTGTCATTCCCTTAACATAATAATTGATTGTTTCACAGTTAATTTACTGATACAAATTATGTGAATATTCATTTTTAATATACTAAGTGTGGCTGTTAGGTAGACACCATTTAGAACTGGAAATTAATTTCTGTAAAATGGGAGCACTAAAATCTTTTATTTTTACACTGCATAGTGCAGATTTCTCTGTTTGTTGATTCAGATTAGTCACGCTATCCTAACTACAGAACATAGGGAGAATTGGAGGTGGAGAAAGTAGAACCACACTGCTAACGCTAGCATCAGATGATATTTCTTTTAAATGCAAGCAAACTTACAAAGAAGAAGTGGACACACCATAACATTCTTTTCACTGCCCTTTAGTCCTGTAAACTTGTCAGTTTTGACATATAAAGACACAGTGTGCAATAGAATATGATTATCTTTCTGGGTATTTTGTCCTTCTTACGAGTTTGTTATTGTTCCTCTTGCAGGTGGAGGACGAGGGTGAAATGTTCCACACCCTGGATGACGGCCACACGAGATTTACAGATCTAATCCAGCTGGTGGAGTTCTATCAACTCAATAAGGGCGTTCTTCCTTGCAAGTTGAAACATTATTGTGCTAGGATTACACTTTAGCCAAACCAAAAGAGACTTATTAAACTGTTGAAGAAAAAGGACTCAAGAAAGAAAAAAAGAAAGGGAAAAGAAAGACCATAAATAAGAATGGAAGCATTGCCGTGGTGAAAAGAATCTATTTCACCTACAAGTTACAAAAAATAGTTTGTGCATTGCAAATAAGCAAAGATTTGGATTGACAGTACATTCATCATTTAAAATTCATTAGTTAAAATTAAACCTGGGGAAAAAAAGATTTGGTGTGTTCTTGTATCATTTTACGTTACTGTAATATTTTCTTCAAATATGCACATTATGAACATCTTTCTTCCTTATTTACCATAGCAACATTAGAATTCTCAACCACAAAATAAGAAAAAAAATTGGGGGTTCAGGATGAATTATTTGCAGACTGAATTTCAATTACACTATTTTTTTTTGTAGCTTAAAAAAGTGTAATAAAAACTGGTTATCAATTAAAAAGCTACCCACAACCTGTTAGTAAAACTAAACTATTTTGAATTATGTATTTTCTGAGTTTATTATAATCGTAAAATCAAGTCATATTTTGAAGTAACTTAAAATTATTTTGAAATATATTGATTTTTTCAGGGTGACATTACGTTATTAAATAATTATAATATTTACACTAGTATTGTACCTATTAGTGGCACATTATTCACTACATTTTTTCATTCATTTAATGATTGACTGGAACTATTTGTTTTTAAGAAAATGATCAAAGCGTAGAGGGGATTTATATGATTTGCAGATGCTTTCTTGTGGCCTATAATCTATGACAATGTTACATTGTCACCTTAATATTTCACAAGTGCCCCATGTGGTAACTTTCAGAAGGCTCTTTAGATCCTTACATTACCAGATCATTAGCCTGGTCAAACTCAGTGAAATCAAAGATTCAAAATCTCTTAAGATCCTAGTAGATAAATTCATGCTGTTCTCTCTGCCCTCTGTGCAGTTTCTTATCTTGGCAACATCAAGATGGAAGCCAAAGACTTTGGAAACTTGAGACCGTAAAGTCCCATATCGCCTCTCTGAGACCCTCTGGGAAGTGTTTGTTGGGATTCTGTGCCTCTGTTTTTCCAACTTTGTGGGAAGGATGTTCATTTTCCTAAAAAAAGATGAGAAACAAAACATTAAATAAACATTTCGTCATATTGCCCATCTCCTCTAATTGATCCTTATAACAATATTATGAGAAAGTGAGGAAGATTTTATTTTTATTTATTTATTTATTTTGGTGAGGAAGATGGGTGCTGAGCTAACATCTGTTGCCAATCTTCCTCTTTTTGCTTGAGGAAGATCGTCACTGAACTAACATCTGTGCCAGTCTTCCTCTGTTTTGTATGTGGGAGGCGGCCACAGCACGGGTTGATGAGTGGTGTGTAGGTCCGTGCCTAGGACCCAAACCTGGTGAACCCTGGGCTGCCAAAGCAGAGTGTGTGAACTTAACCACTATGGCATTGGACTGGCCCCAGGAAGATTTTTAAAACATATTTCAAAAATTCATACTTTAGCTTTAGATAGAAGCTATACATTTTTGGTAACAGAACATCTGAAAGCGTTTATAAGATGCTAATAAAATGATTACTGAAGAAGAATTATTGGCAGAATTTTAAAAATATTCAATTTACTTTTAGCTGATGCAAACCTAATTCTTAAAACTTTGAACCTTAGAACATAAATCTGGTGTTATAAAATATTAATCTGATGTCTACAAAGGTTTGGAAGACACATAGGACGTCTAAATGGAGGAGTGAGAAGTAAGCACACTTGGCCCTTTCAGCTTAGCCCTGAGTGGTTTCTATTTATTTCCAATTTCTAAAAATATTTTGTGTTTTGAACTGAAATGCGTTTTCTCCTTTTGCACACAATTCAAATTGACAAATCAGAAAATGTAACATTTTAAATACTAGATTCTCATAAATTGGCCAATTTGTGCTTGTCTTTGTTATTTGTGTCTCTAACTTCATAATCTTCATTTATTATTGTGGAGCCCAGGTTTTGTATGTAATTGCTTACTTTGATCTTAAAGCGTGAGTCAAGAAAAATTATTGAGGAAAGGTTGACACTATCCTTCCTGACTCCTTCTGATAAAGGGTTTTAAGTGTGAATGTGTGTGAATCTAATATGAAATTAAATCTGAGAATGTCAGATACATCCAGAGTTAGTAGAGTATGGAAATGGATTTCCAAGAAAAATGTGAATTACCTTTGGGTTGTTTTTTATTTTGATTTAGCCAAATGCTGCTATTTTGCATCCTTTTGGGGGATTAGGACAAATCAGGTCTGTTTTCTTCTTTTTCTTTTCGTATGTTGGAGTTAGTGTGCTTCATTCTCCTAGAAAGAAGAAAACCCCGCAGACCATCTGGTCCACGTTCTTTTTTATTTCCTTATATGGAAGAATTAAGTAATTATTTCAAAACATTCAGGAAGCCTTGTCAAGATAAAAATTATTAGAAGTGTGTCAATTCAGAATAATTACTTGTGTCATATATATAATGGTATAAGCCCTGACTGGTTTGAGTATATTAGATGGAGATTTTTGTTTTAGTTCGGTTTTAGGGTGGTCAGCATCAGTTAATCAGAGTCCCATGTGGTCTCTGGCTTCTGATCACCAACAGTGACAACTTTACATATGGTAGTTGTATAATGGTAGTGATATTAGACTATGCCCTGGATTATGACTTCTCCGAAGAGAAAAGATTGTCATTGGTATTGGTTGCAACTTGGTGTTTCAAGCTGTCTCCACTATTTAGAAAGCTCTGCTCTCTATTGCCAGGCATTCTTAAGCTTTTCTGTGCCTTGGATTCATCCAGCAGCCTGATGAAATCTGTAGACCCCCTTCACAGAATGTCTTTAAACGCATAAAATAAACAGAATTTCAAAACAAACTAATTATAGAAACAACTCTGTATAATTGTATATGTAGGTGGATTGCAGGTGGAAACCCTGCTGCAGTGTGACCAGCTCTGTCTCCTGGCTGTGCTGACTACTGCCCATGCCAGACCTCCAGTTTTCTGTCTTATGTTCACTAGGGAACACAGTGAGTGATTCTCAGTCAGTGTTACCCACACCAGTGGGGCACAGAGTTGTAGTCTGCTTGAGATGCAAGGTTCTCATAACGCTTATTGAACATTCAACCAGACCTTCATACCTGCCTCTTGTGGGATGTATCACCTCCTGCCAGCCCTGGCTCCCACACTTGTCCCATCTGTAACATTTAGGCATGCTCACTCATAACTGGGGTCCTGCTTGTAATGTCTAATTCCATATACCTCAGGCGACAAATTACAGATATGAACAAGAAGACAGCCAGCCTCTTGGCTGAGTACCTCACTATACTCACCCAAAAGTTCATTGCAGAGATCCCCCAAGGTGAGAAAGTACCCAAGTGAATTTCTAACCATCAGAAACACTTGTTTCTGCAGTTGGCGGTATCAGGTGACTAGTCCTTTGCCATACCAATTCTCTTTGTAATTATAAAAAAGTTCACCAGTTCCTAATTCAACTCCATGTAATACTCAAGGCATTAGAAACTAAAGATTATAGCTTTGAAGAGACATTGTAGATATGAATTCTAGCCCATTACATAGTAGCTGTGTAGCCTTGGTCAAACCACAGTTTCTTCATTTCTGTAGAGGGGATCACCATCAACATCAGCATCATGGTGGTTAAAGTCATTCCTGTAGAGTGCTCAGCACATTGTCTTGAATCTTAATTGATATATTTTTTTTATTGCATTAGTGATTGTACAGTTAGGTACTCCACCTCCCTGGGACATTATCCTTTCCATCACTGAGTGTTTTTGCTATGTCACCTCTTGTGTGCCCTTCCTGCTGAGAATAATACAATGTACATTAGACATTGTGCCTCTGCCCTGCCTTCAGTCCTTCCTATAAGACTACTTCTATGGAAGTGGCCATGGTTACAGTACTGTGGGGGGTGCCCAGACCATCTGTAGGGACTATGTGGACAACTGTGCCCACCTGTGCCAGATCCTACAGACTCCCTTGCTCTTATCCTCTTGCTGATTAAAACTGTAAAGTGAGATTTGGTATTCTCACACTTTCCATCTCCCTTCCCTCAAATAGCAGTGATTCATACGGATGGGAAATATGGAAGGCTGAAAACCTGTTTTAGAGACCCTGCCTGCCTGGACAACACAGGAAATACGCTAATGCATGGCTGAGTGGAGGAAGATGAAAAGACTACTAGATGATTGGTGCATCTCTGAGAAATTAATAAACTTTCCGTGAGTGAACATGTCCCTGGTCATACACTCAGAGTGGCTTATGCTCCCCTCAGAAGCTCTTGTCATGCTAGTGGTCTGATTAGGAGCTGAAAACGATGTTCTTACCTTGTGTACTTGTTAAGTTCACTTCAGCACATATTGAGTGCCTATGATGTGAAAGGCACTTCCAGAGATGCAAGATTGAATAATAGAGTATAGATATACAAGTATCTGTCCTAGAAGCCAGGCTAGGTAAGTGTTATACTCTAAATACAATGGGAGAGAGACATTGGTTACACTTGCTGAAAGATGGGAGGAATAAGATGGGGCTTGTAAGAGTTAGATTTACAAAACCTTGGAGAAAGAGCTGTACAGTGTCATCAGAGGGGGAGTTGGCAATGCTAGGCAGCATGGAAAGGGCACAGATTGAATTTAAGAGTTTTTCAGAAAATGATAGTTTCATTGAAGCTGAAGTATACAAGGGCTTTGCGACAGAGAGGGAAGTCATGGCAAATAGGACTGGAAAGACAAGCTTCGCTGCATTGGGGAGAGCTTCAAAGCTAAGCAAAGTGGTTTACATTTTAGTTAAGGAAAGCCAGAGCCGGGTATCTCAATGTGTCATCCCATTCAATTTTTACCTGGTTGAAATCAGGAATGGGCTTGATTCATCTTTTGATCTCTGCCTGCATATTGGAAATTCTCAGAATATATATTGAATAAATGAGTGTAATAAATAGAGGGTAGAAATCCCCTGATGATGTCTGCATTAGATGGGCAACTATGTATAAGATGACTAAGGATGGGGAAGGGAACCGAAGGAGGATGACCATCAAGAAGCCCTGGCAGCAATGACGAGAAGAACATGCTCTAGAGCCACCGGCATGGAAAGGATTTTATGGAGAGGGAGTCATCAGTAATATCATCAGTGGTTGGATGAGAGGGATGAGGGAGAAGCAGACAGTGCTTGCCTGAAAATGATTGGTAGGTTTAGGGCCAGACAAACTAGGAAGGTGGTGATAATTATGCTGAAAAAGTAGTGATTTTAACAGATGTCATTGGAATTCTTAGAGAAACAATTGTCTTTATTTAGAACCTCTTTATATAGGAAGGTGAGGCCTGAAGGCTTGATGCTGAAAGAAAGAAGTACAGAGAACTTCATTTTGCATTGGAAGTTAAGAATTTGGGCGTGGAAATGGAGAAGGGAGGCAGTGAGAGAATGAATCAAGGGGCCCAATGAGATGGTGGGAGACTGAATGCTGAGGAGAAAGATGGCCATTGAGAAAGTCCAGAGATCAGGTGGCTAAAAGACGCTTAAGAACATGGATATTGAGTACATATTTTTTAGGATGTTTGCTCTGTGGTCCTACAATTTAACCACTTTCATCTTCCCAAACCTGACAGAAAGTCTCCATATGTACAAATAATGTGGAAGAGTATTGTAGAAGGTCCAGGGAGAGGACCATGCTCCACATCAAGGTTTAGGTGGCATGTGAAGTTGTAATACAAGTGACTGAAAGTTCGGCAGAAATGGGAAATTCAAACTACAGGGCCAAATAGCAGAAATTTTTAATTGGGCTTTAGACTTCCAAACCACAAGATGTGGTTTGTTCTACCAAAACCAAAAGGCAGGCTGCCCTCAGGTAACATATAATTTGCACTTTTTATAATAATTTCTTAAAAATAAATCACCGTTTGGTTGCCTTAGCAAAAACCATAACTTACTTCCTGCCCTCCTCCTTTGTAATCTGTGTTCTTGCACATCACCATTTCTTCTCTTGCCATTACTCATAAATCACTGACATCCCTTCCACCTCACCGAAACTGTGAGGCCACATCAAAGGAAACTTTTCAGACCTTTCTTACTTGCTCTTTCAGCAATTTTGCTGCTATTGACCACTGTCTCCTTGAATCACTCCCTTCTCTTGGTTTCCATGTTGAAAGAATCCTCATGTTCTTCCTATCCTTCTGGGTGTCTCTTCTTGGTCTTCTTTACAGAATCATCTTCGTTTTTTCTCAACCCTTCAATGTCGCTATTCTTAGCTAGATCTTAGGCTTAATTCCCCTCCCTTCTTATTTTACTCCATTCCTGTAGAATTTTTCCTTTATTTTCATGGTTTCACATACTGTGTAAGTGGCTTTAAACCCTGTGCCTCCTTCCCAAACTTCAGATCCATGTATTCAGCTACCTATTCAACATCTCCATTTGTACACCTTATGGTTATAAAAAACTCCACGTTTTCATGGATCTCTATCTTCCCTCAAAACCTGATCTCCTCCGGAGCTTCATAGTTCAGTAAATATGGTACCACCATTCAATTTCCCAAATAGTAATCTAGAAGGTATCGAATGACTATCACCTTGCATGTCCAAAGAACACCAAGTGCTGTAAACATCAGTAATATCTGTGTACTCCTCTCCACTGGCATTGCTGTTACACAAGCCCAGGCCACTTTCTCTCCTAGACTACTAGAGAAGATTTTTTTTTTTTTTTTTTGGTGAGCAAGATTAGTCCTCAGCTAACATCTGTTGCTAATCTTCTTCTTTTTTTTTCTCCCCAAAGCCCTAGTACATAGTTGTATATCCTAGTTGTAAGTCCTTCTAGTTCCTCTATGTGGAATGCTGCCACAGCATGGCTTGATGAGTGGTGTGTAAGTCTGTGCCCAGGATCCAAACCTAGCAGCTGTGAACCTGTGCCCAGTGGCGAAACCCCAGCCGCTGAAGCAGAACATGTGAACTTAACTGCTATGCCGTCAGGCCAGCCTCCTACAGCAGATTCTTGAATGATCTTTCTTCCTTTGGTCTTTCTCCATACCTACCCTCCCTCCCTTAGTTCATTCTATGGGCAGAGTGATCTTTACTAAAAATACTCACTTGACTGTAGGACTCTCCTACTTAAAAGCTTCAATAGCTTCCCACTCTCCTTGCATAAAGTCTATTCTTCCTACATGACTATGAGGCTTTCACGTTTTGGCCTTTGTATTTCCAGCATCATCTTTAGCCACTCTCTCTTACATTCTATTTTCCAGCCAGTCTGTTCCCTGGAATAGATTCTATTCTAACATTTTCTCTTTTACATACTGTTCTCTTTATCTTGAACACATTCCTTTACCCTTCTCTCCAATTCAGGTAACCCTTTTCCCTTTTTAGAGCTCGTGTAACACACCACTTTCTTCAGGACAATTTCCTTGACGATAGATTAGGTTACCCAACAATACATGCCTTCAACTATTCTGTTACAGTGCTCATCACACTCTATTGAATTACTTGTTAATTTTTGTTTTCCATGTTAAGTGGAAGTTCCTGGCAAGGAAGAATTGTCTTGTTCGTGATTGTAGCCTCAGAACTTAGCAAAGCACCTAAGGCCGGTATTAAGTGCTCAATAGAGATTTGCCGAATGAATCAATACAGTGATGAGGAGGAACAGAATATGAGGTCAGTTTTGGAATTTCCAAATCTGAAGTTCCTGTCATACATCCACAAGGAAATGATTCCAGGCCTTTGGAAATATGAAACTATCTATACAACTATATATATATATGTATAGTTATTCAGATATTATAAGATAGAAATCAGAATTCAGATATGCCCTGTGGTTGTTCACCTAATCATGATGATGATGATTTTGTTTTCCCTTCATCGCTTTCTTTTACTTCATCGAAAATATATAGTCATTTAAAAACTGCTTTCACATTGAATTTGGTTAAAAACGTCCAAGAATTCCCATCGCGTTTTTCTGGGTCAATGGCATGGTGTCTCTCCCATTCTGCTTTCAAAAATTGCTGCAGTTTCAGTACTCACCAAAGCTGTAGATTCAATACAACCCTCCTCAAGATCCCACTAGATCTTCTTCCCTTGATGTAATGACTCTAACTTTGTCCAGAAGAATAAAAATGCAAGGATAGCAAAGAACACTTAGAAAGTGATGGGGTGTTACTGCAAGAGACATTAAAACATAAAGTAAGAGTGATTAAAATAATTTTTAAATAGACTGACATGATCGTTGTATTACTGAGCTAACTCATCTCCTTTTTGTTGTTGTTGCTGAGGACTCACCAGAGAAGAAGCAAGCTCCTCCCTTGCCTGTGCTTACTTCAGGAAGCAGAGGCAAACATTGGGACTGTAAACATCAGAGCTACCCTTACACATTGGATCCTACACACACGAAAAGAGATGGAAGACCTTGCCTTTTAGGACTATTGAAGGGTAGTAAAAGCTAGATTATTCAAAGAGAAGAAAAGGGATTTTTATGTTGCCAGATGTGGAAATGGTCTAACCAAAGGACAGAGAAATATAGTTTATCTGAAATTAAGAAGCAGATTGTTGTTTGGGGTTTTCCTTGAGGAGCAGAAATCTGTGTCCCTCTTATCCACAGCTCTGTGGATGGGTGGATGATTGGGGGATGGCTGGGAGACTAGACTCGAAGTATTTTATCCCTGAGAGCAGAAATAAGGGCTTCTGTGGCAGAACGTGCAGTCAGGAGTAGACTACCCAGAGACCATGGTAACATGATACTGGAAGATCCATGTGACAGCAACATTTTTCAGCAAAAGGATCAAATGGTGCTGATTGCCAAAGAGAAAGATCAAGTCACAGTCCTTGTTGCCCGGGACCATGCCTTGGATGTTTATAAAGGTGAGGTTTGTTGCACTCAAGTGTCATTGAGCAAACTCAGATTTCTTTAAATTGAAAAAAAAGAGAAACCAGGAAAAGAATCAAGAATATGCATGGAATTAGAAATCAATGAGGGAACAGTTGAAATTTTAGGGTTGATGGGACAACTAACATTTCATCGCTCCCTACTTCACTCTATATGCCATAATGAATTTCAGATAGTTAAAGACCTAAACATAAAATAGGAAGTCAAAAAAAATTGGAAAAATTATGGGGGGAAATTTTTGGAAAATTCTGGCTGTATTTAATCATAATATTAAAGCCAGAAATAAAAGAAGCACTGAAACATACAAAATTAAAATCTATACCAAAAAAAGTACCATCATAAGGCTTAATAACAAAAGAAAAATAGTCTAAAATATTCATAACATTACTAAAAAGAAATAAGATAAATATTCCTACTGTGCAAAATACTTTATTTATCAATAAGCAAGATATGCATTCCAATAGAAAAAAGGCAGAGAAATGAACTGATAAAAAATAGATGGTCAATAAACATATAATAAGTTGTTCAGCCTCATTAACCTTCAGCAACCAAAAGTTAAATTTTGATCAGTTATTTCTTTTCTTAATAGGTTGGTGTCAAGTGTTGTCAAGGATGTGTGTGTGTGTGGTGTGTAGGGGGATTAAATATCCCCACCATGTTATTGGTGGGAATTTCAAGTGCTGCATACTTTTGGTTGAACAGCTAGGCAATATATATATATATATTTTTTTCAACTTAAAAAAATTGAAATATAATTGACATAATAACATTGTGTTAATTTTAGGTGTACAACATAATGATTTGATATATGTATGTACTGCCAAATGATTACCACAATAATATCCATCACCACACAGTTACAATTTTTTTTCTTGTGATGAGAACTTTTAATGTCTATTCTCTTAGTGACTTTCAAATATACAATGCAGTCTTATTAACTGTAGTCATCATGCTGTACATTACATCCCTAGGACTTATCATGTAATGGGAAGTTTATACCTTTTGACACCTTCGCTCATTTCACCGACCTCCCAACCCCCACCTCTGGCAACCACCAATCTGTGTTCTATATCTACGAGTTCAGTTTTTTTAACATTCACATATCAGTGAGATCATACAGTATTTGTCTTTCTCTAGCTCATTTTGCTTAGCATAATGCCCTCAATTTCCATCCATGTTGTTGCAAATGGCAGGAATTCCTTCTTTTGATGGCTGAATAATATTTGGCAATATTTATATAAAATAGAAAATATGAATTCCCTTTTATCTAGAAACTCTATTTCTAGAAATTTATTCTAAGGAGGAAATTGGTCAAGTAGTACATCAAGATGTACTCGTCAATTCATTTATTCATTTGTCCACTTATTCACTCATGCAACAGCTACTTTGTTTGCACCCACTATATGCTTGACTATGAGCAACTGATGCATGTGGAAGACACAATCACTGGTCTTGTGGAGCTTATGTTCTGGTTAAGGATACAGACAGAAACCAAGAAAATAAATTAAAAAGTATTTTCAAGTTACTTGTAAGAAACTACTAACAAGAATAAGAGAATGAGTAATGTACATTAGATAAGATGGCCAGAGAAGACCTCTCTAGAGAAGTGTCATTTAAGGAGAGACAAGCAATTAAAAGATCGCCACGTGAGAATCCTGTGGATGAAGAACTTTCTAAGCAGTGAAAAGCACAAGTACAAAAGCCCAGGGCAAAAATAACATTACATGCTTGAGGAACAGAGTGGTTGGGCATGGTGTGTAAAGAGGGAGTAGTACAGATGATAGTGGAGAGACAGGTAACATTCAGATCATACAGGCCCTTGGAGGCCATGGAAAGGAGCTTGGGTTTTATTCTAAGGGCAATGGAAAACCATTGATGGCGTTTAGACAAACAAACAAACAAAGAACAATAAAATAGGATCTATATTTGGACAAGATCACTCTTGAATCTTTGTGGATAATGGATTGGAAGTGGGCAAGATTGGATGTTTACTGCAACATCCATTTATAATAGTGAAAAATTGGAAACAGAAAATACCTAGAGGGTTGGTCATAATCATTATAATAGAAGATCATATATTTGTATTTATTGATATAGAAAAATCTCCACAATTTTTGAGAAAAAGTTTATGTGTGTATGTGTATGCATATGCATGCACATGCTAGAAGGATGTTCACAAAAACAACAGTAGGGGTAGTTGATCCTGCTCTGCCTATAATATAAAATTAGTGGAGTTTTTGGGTGACTTTATATTTGCCTTTATATTTTTTTCTTTCTAGCTTTTTATGAATGAGAATACTTTTTATAATCAGAAAAATAAATCTCCTTTCATTTTAGATAAAAAAGAATTATTTCCACAGGAAAAATTTTTTAAGTCATTTCATACTCTCTATTTTTCTAAGTTTGCCTACTTCAACTGTTTGTCATTTCTTAATGTGCACTGACATTCTTCTCCTGTAAAATACATACGTGGATTATTGGGTGTCTTGTCTGTTCAATCTAGTATTTTAATCTGAGCATGTTACTGTTCTGCCAAAACACGTGGATTCGTTATTTCCCATTGATTCTCAATGGACAATGAACACACATCTTGGCAGATACCTGCCAATTCTTTAAGGAAAGAAGAGAAGTCTAAATTTAGGCTCTCTCTCCAGGCTGTGGTCTTTGTAACTTTACGGAACTAGAGAATTTTCATTAAAAGAGACCTGTTTTTATCTTCTGAGACTAGGCTAGATTCCAGCTCTTATCCTGAAGACTAGTAAAGATTACAAAGTGGCTTCAGCATCAAACTCCTCAGTCCTCATCCAGGGGCATTATCTCAGACACACACGAATCTTACACAGGTCCTTGGGAGCCTGAAGGTTGTTTGAGCGTGTGTTCTGAAAGGACATTACTTTCTTGTTGCTCTACATTGTATCATTGTGACATTTTACTACAATAAAAGGAAATAACTTACCTGGAATTGCAATCAACCACGTTATTTTTCAGTCCCTCCAGAAAAAGGAAAACAATAGATTTCCCCCCTCTAACTTGGTTTTAGATGCTCTCTCCTGCTTTTACCATTTTATAACCCCATCTCTATAATATTTTTTTCTTGGTTTCTCATAGAAAATAGCTTAGCCTTTGTGTTTTCTTGACCTTATGTCTCTTACCTTCTTGGTTCTCCTCAAAATTATCCTTTACACCAAGTCACAATTATTAAAGTTATGAAATCATAGCTTTCAAATACCTAAACTCTTTGTTCAGTAACTCAGTTCTTAAAATCATTCACAAAGCTTCTGGGTGATTGAAGGCTCAGCTGTGGGATTTAGGGGGATGATGATAATAACAATGATGACGATTGGTTAAAGACTGTCAAGACCACGGAAAGCACCACTGAGTCCTCCCTGCACAGCCACAATTTCCCCAAAACCTGTAGGGTGTCTTTACATAAACTTACAAAAATAGCACCTCTTCATTACAGAAAAATAAGACAAAAGTAGCAAAAAAAAATTTACCTGTAATTTTACCACCCACAGATGACACAATAATGCTAACGTATTGTTATGTATAGTGTGTACAAATTATACTCATTATAATGAGTGTAGATTATGTATCACCTTTGAGAGTTTCATACTAGTTGTCCTCTGTCTATTTAATCTCATTTTTTTCTGAGCACCTGACTTTTATTTATAAACAATCATAAATTATTTCTGTCTTACACACATGCCTGAAAGATTTGAAAAAATATTTTTTCTTTTTTTGATAATTTTTGAATGATTTGATGATCAAATTTTGGGAATTGATGTAATACAACAGAAATTATTTAAAGAATTTGTTCCACTGATCAAGTTAAACCTCTTCCCCATCTTGCCTCCAATGGGATGTCCAAAATAGTATATGTTCTGCATTCTGTATGGAATGCCATGTTTGGAGCATTAGGGATAAAAGATTCTATGTCCTGGTGCAGCGTTCCTCAAAATGTGTTTTGTGAACCAACTGCATTAGAAGCTTCTCTCAAAGATTCTGTTGTAGCTATGCAATGGAGCCCAGAAATGTGTGTCTGTAATAAGCAATCCAGATGATTCTGATGCTTATCAAACTTTGAGAGCCACTGTCTTAGAGCACTTGACTGTTCCTGCCCAGTGCTAGTCTTTGCCAAATGCTTCACTGTTTTCAAAATTACAGCAGTAAGACAATTCACCAAATTCTCTTTAGTATAAAATGACAAAATTGATTTTCACAGATCATCTAACCAGTGAAGATGTTTTCTCCTCTCCTTATGTTTCAGTTTGTCTTCTTTCAAACTCACAGTGGTAAGGAGCTTCATTGGGGTCACTCAGAACACACAGGATTCTCATGTATTCTTGAATTTCAAGCTTTTAATAGTTAGACATATGATGCACTAAATGTAACGGATGTATTGGTTAAGCCAACTAGTGTTAGTATTAAAGACAGACATAAAAATTTAAAACGAACTGATTTTTTTTTTTTTTTTTTTTTACAAAATTTACACTAAAAATCCAAAGAATCTGAACGATCCTAAGGCACGGCCAGTGGATGTCACCATTGCGCCATGGATTTGTAGAACCAAGCACTGCTTTTGCTGTTACGTCTCAGACATAACTGTGGCTAGTGGTCTTATACCTTTGTAACATCCAATATTTTTTCCTTTCCTTATAAATTGTTGACTGACACGGTACCAATTAGTTCTACCAGTTGGTAGGTTTGTTATCAAGTTAAGCTTCAAGACAAGAACATGGACTCAAATGGTTAAAAATTTAGACGTTGTTGATTAAATATGCAGATAGTCTATGAAGCCACTTCTTGAAACCATTATATTGTCTTTTAATACTAATGATTTGTATAATTAATAAAAAACAAGCTTGAAAGCATTAAAGAAAGAAATGAGACATTAAAGGGAATCAGGTTAAATGCAAGAAAATAAGAATATAGTTCAATCAGGACACATTTCTTGTATGTTTTAGCTGTTTTTCTTAATATCTTTCCCTTTTAAGCAAAGACTATGCATTGAAATCTATAATCATTTTGGAAATTATGTGTTGGATCAGTGAGTGGTCTGAGGGCTAATTAAATACATTTTGTCAATTGTATACTTTTTCTTCCAATTAAAAATCTTAATTACTCCAGTGAATTTTCTGATTTGAAGGTTTATTGTGAACTATATGCAGTGAAGCGTAGATGTCCAGATCAAATTGGGACTGCTGTTGAGATCCCCGGCCTTACAATAAAGCTATTTTCAGTTAATTATAAAATTATGAATTTGCCCTAGCAACTCTGACCCCCAAATTCATGTTTTTAAAATGTATTTTTCTCCAGAGCATGGATTCTTCTCTGCTATGAGCACAAATTTGGAGTCAGTCCAGGTCTTTCCATTGTGTGATAGCAGAAAAGACGTTTAAACTCTGTATATTTCTGTTTTCTTAGCTGTTGTTACAGGGAAAATCAAACAATACCAGGAATAACTTATTTTTGGGCTCCGCTAAGTGTCAGGCACTATCATAGGCTCTTTAGATGGTTTACCTCATTTAGTCATTCCAAAAAATCCCAGAAGGGAAGTTGTGGTATTCTGATATTGCGGAAGAGAAAACAGAGAAATAAAACACTGGCACTTGCTTTTAAATCATAGAGCATCTAACTGAAAGGCCTAAGATCTTTTTTTACAAGTGTTCTTTTCAGTAGGTAATGATGATGCCACACTTTCTCACGCCTAAGCATTGTCCAGGCACTGCACTGAGTATGTCCCATGGGTAGTACATGGACTAAGGAGCTGGCAGCGTTAGCGCCATTGATGCCAAAGTATAACGTTCCTGGACAGAAATTATTCGCCAAACCTCTTCTAGTGCTCTTTGAAGGGGGCTCTGCCAGTGCCCACGCATAGCACTGAATCCAGTTGCTTACACTTTGGAGACTGTGGAGTCAGAACGATGCAGAACATTACTGTTTATTGTTTACATTTGGTGCACTATCATAAAGGAAATGGAACTGCAGATGAGATTTTCAATCTTAATTTAGAGATGGAAAAACCATGGTGAATATAAACAATAGCCTCAAGACCATTTCAAGAGTTCGAATTTAACTCTAGGATTGACCAATTCTTATGTTAGGCCCTGGACACCACCTTTTTGAGGCTGATTATCAATCCTACCTCTGTTGGAGACATTTTCTAAAGATTTCTTTCATAACTCCAGTTTTAGCTGGGTTATCATTACCTATGTGTTCTAACATCATCCCAAACTCAGCAGGACACCATTACATCTGTGGGTAAATACTGTGGGTGAATAAAATAGCAATTGTAAAATGATTTAAAATAGGTTAAATGATTAAGAAACTAAGGTTCTGGATCTGTGGAAGCAGGTATGTATATGTAAGCATGTTGATGGTATAATTTTTCTATTTCTTTGTATTTCGGGGTTTGTGTTTTTTGTGCAGGATTTTGGTAAAACTATTTTGCAATTTCTTACGTGTGTTGCTTTTCAATTGCTATTTAATGTGCATATGTCTATCTATATCTACAGTCTAATGCTGCATAACGATGTTTCAGTCAACGATGCACTGCATCTACGACAGTGGTCCCATAAGATTAGTACCATGTAGCTTAGGTGTAGTAGGTTATACCATCTAGGTTTGTGTAAGTACACTCTGTGATGTTCACACAACGACGGAATTGCCTAACTACGCATTTCTCAGAACATATCCCCGTCGTCAAGCGACACATGACTGTCTATCTATATGTGGTTATCTAGCTATACATCTCTTGTTTGTTTGTTTAAAACTACACTATAATAACTTTGTGTAGAGGACCGCTGTGACTGACTGTTTTAGTTGGAAGGGACCTATGGGAGGAAGTATGTATGTGCGGCTGCAGCAAGGGACAGGAAGTGAAAAAAGACCATGTGTTTTTGGTACAAAAAGATAGGAGATTCAATTCCACTTACCAGCTCTGTGACTTTGGGGCAAATAACTTCTCTGTACTTCACTTTCCTTTGACAAAAGGAATTACCATAAAGATTGAGAAAATATAAGTAAAATATGAGGGCTAGGGCCTGGCACAAAATAGCTCAATAAATATTGTTTGAAAAATCCTTTCCTTTCCTCTCTCTCTATGTCAAGATAATAATTATTCAATAAATTTTGGTTAAAAAGATAAAGGACTGCTACTATATTAATAACTTTTAAACCCATTTATTGATTATTATTTCCATCCTTATAATCTCTCAATGCTCCCCTTCCAAACTGTTTTCATTGTGAGCCTGTTTTCTCTAAAACCTGTCTGGGTTCTACTTTTGCTGATGAGTACATTTGTGTTTGGTGGGCACTCATGCCCTCCTTTTCACATCTACTCCCCTAGCAGTAGACTTTTTTCTCACCCAAGGCCTCCTTCACTTAGTCACAATCTTGCTGTACTTCAAAGCACACCTTGAAATACACCTTTTCAATGAAACCTTCCAAGAGAAAAATATTAGATTCACACAGCATGCAGTTCTCTCAAAATTTTACATTTCTGAGGCTATGTTGAAGTGGGCTTTGTAAAATTAGCATGCGTTTGAAACAGACTATATGGTCCTCATGAGTAGGGAATGTATTGCATATATTACTTAACTGTTCTCTCTTCTCAATGCTACCTAATAAGGTAGGCACTCAAATATTTGCTGATTTGAATAATAGATACATTTCCAAGCAAACCATATCAGAAAGAAAGAATATAAAATAATCCTTCTTCAGGATTTTAGAAAAAATTTTGGCCATTATTTCTCCCTCAATCTTCACCAGTAACTCCTTTTTTTTTTTTTTTAAGGAATACAAAAATAATTTTAAACGAATTTGTACATAAGGAAATTTTCAAAGTTGTTTTGTGGCCATGATTATTTTCTCTACTGCCAATTCATGTATTTAACACTTATTCATCACCTCCTATGTCTTAGACAGTGTTCTAGGTACCAAGGAAATAAAACATAAGAAAGACAGGGTCCTTGTCCTCAAAGAACTCATGAAAAGTGAGGAGAACAAACTCAGTTACAGATAAGTAAAAAATGTGGTTGGTGCCGTGATAGAACTCAGAGGTATAATGGGAGCACTCCATATGGGCAAATTCAACCTGCTTTTTGCTGCCATTTTTTCCAAAATAAGATATTCTTATCCCACAGTTGCCCATGAAGATTTTGATTCAGTGGGCCCACAACATTTTTCTTATCATCACACTTCTCTTTCCTATTGAATTGACTTCAGAAAATCTTAACGCTTTCAAATTCCATGTTAATTACATAAATATGTATATGTACAGATATATATGCACACGCATATATTTATGTGTGTATGTGTATGTATATATATATTCTATTCACAGGCCTTCTCCATTCTACATATGAAATTATTCTCTAGATTTCCTCTCACACCAATATTGATAATACATAATATATTCCTATTTGCTTATTATCTTACAAAATCATCAAGAATTTGGACAAGATCTATTTTGACTGTCAACATCTGTAAAGGTAATATCATATTTCTATACCACTTGATGCTTTTCAAGGCATTTTTATGGACATATGAGCCTTAGAAGTAATGTTCTCCAGGGAAGATGCCCTATGTTCACAGCAGAGAACAATGGAAGGAATACTTGGCCAATGCCATGTGTGGCAATTCTTTCTATACAAAGGCAGTCCAAGATGTTTAAGTAATTCTTGTCATGTCAGAGAGTGCAAATGTTCTTCAGGTATGGTTGGTTGATTTTATAAATGAGTTTTTCCACTTTCCATAGTTACGTCAACAGACATTTCATTAAATTATACTTAAAGATTTGACAAGACAGGTCCTGTGGAAAGCATGTTAGCTTAAATTTCACCATCTCGTCACACTGTGATTGGCCTAAGTGTGGTAGAGCCTGAAAGGATGGGCTTAATCAGCATGAACATTTGCAGAAAGTAATGAAATTTAATAATAAATAATTCCAAGAGGCCTTGTTAAGCTGGAACATTATTATCAAACTGAATATACATGTTGACAGCTATGCCAATAAATTTGAGAACTGTGAATATTTACCACATAAAATAACGAAGGTCCTTTAAAAGGCCCTGCTGCTCTTGTTCTGGGAAAGGACTACTCCTTGACCTTGTTTTCTTTCTTTGTCAAAAAGGGAAAAGTGAGGGGGAAAAACCTGGGTTTGCTGTCAGAGACACGTCTGTATAGAAACGCGGTAACACTACAACTAGAAGGACCCACAACTAAAATATACAACTATGTACTTGGGAGATTGGGGGAGAAAAAGCAGAAAAAAGAGAAATGCAACAGGTCTAAATAAACTGTAAGGAAAAAAATTCCTAAAGAAGTTTATCAGCTTTTCTCTGCTAGCAAAATTAAGACTACAGATCTAGCTGACCACGGCAATTTCCTTGAGGTTTTGTATCTTATCAAATTGCGATAGGGCTCTTGGATTTTAGTTAGGAAAAGGAATATAAGAAGATTGCTTAATCCCTAGATCTTGATTCTGAATGCAGAATTGAACGCAAACTCATTATAGTTGCTGCATTGAACTTAACAAAATTATGAGCCAATAATTAAATACTATGCTTGAGGACAGACTGTGTCATTTTTGCAACTACCAATTGTTTTTACAAAAGATAAAAGAAGCAGATAAGCTCCGTTAGATTTTTTTAGAATCTTTTGTTATAGAACATAGATACATTTTGGCATTAAATTGCCTTGGACATAAAAATACCTTGCATGCAACTTCGCATAGAGAGCTGCCAGCATAGATGATTACAATTTGGCTATGGCCAGAAGAGAATCAAATGCATTATGGAAGCTACAGTATAATAAATGAATTTGGTAAAGAGACCCATCCTAATGAGATTAATTTTAGGCATAATCGCACAAACTCTAGCATCATTGAAGACAAACAATGTAATCCCCTTAAAAGAGTTTTTTTCTTTTAATCTGTACAAAGCGTTTTTGGGACTTCAACAAATTTTCATTTACTTGTACTGGATCCAATAAACAGACATGAAAGAACGAGAATGAATGAGCCTCCTTTGATTTTTGTGTTTTCCCCAAAACATGTTAAATTATGGAAGACCTAGCACCCATTTGCCAACTGTAGTCACCAGGAAAATAAAAGATATCTGGCTTGAATTGTCTGGAAAAACAAGAAAGTCCTGAAAATGCCTCACCTGTGTTTCTGATTCAGAGCATCTTGTAACTATTACACTGAAGTTCTACACTAAAAGCCTTGAACTAAAACTATTTTACCCCCAATTTCTATATGTCAATCAAATATTTCAGTCTATCAAGGGATACTCTTAGGTGTGGATTGGGAAGTCTGCTCCTTCAGTGCTTGTCAACCCTCTTTTCAACCTTGCATTGACTGTCCTTTCCTGATGTCCTCTCTAGTACCTGGCTCCAACCCAGGATTACTAAGAGGTCAACAACATTCAATTTTCTCCCCTTCCAGGCACATGGAAGACAAACCCCTGGGGTGGGTGGTCCCCTGCGAAAAGACTGGGTGGTGGTGAAAAGCTGGGGTGCCTTTCCACTTACTCTTGACCCACCAATGGTACTGAGAAGTTTATATCTTCCAGACAGTTTAGCTACAAGATGATGAAGCCTCTATCACCTGGGTTTAAAAGAGCCTCCACCAGTTTCTTTGCATGTTAATATGAGTGAGAAAGAAACATTTTTGTGTTAAACCATTAGAGTTTTGGAGTTGTTCTCTACTAAACCAAATCCAACCCGACCTAACTCATAAATACTCTAAGGCAGGATATTTCCCACTTCTATTCTTCCTATCAAAACTTTCTTCATTTTAGCTGGCTGTCCCGTTACACTAGGAAGGTGTTAAAAAATTCCATGTGTATGAAAATATAAATAGCTACATCCATCCCTTGATAGTAAGAAAGAAGGCAATGGGAGGACAAAGACAAGGGTGGTCAGAAGTAACAATGCCGTTACCCAAGGAAATAACAGTTGGTAGGCTATCAGAGCGCTATGGCCAACTGGGAGGGGAGGATAATTCAGAGGGAGAGCCCTTCCTTATGTCTGCCCGGGGTTTTAGTAAAAATGTTCGTGCTTCCTGGATACCTAAATCTTCCATACTAGTTTATGTCCGTGTAAGCTCAGAAATCAGTTGCTTCTTAAATGATAGATATTTTAAGTTATTAGTAAAATTTATTCAAGTATTAATGTGAAAAATAACCATATCTCAAGTTCAGGTAGGTAAAACTTGTGAGAAATGAGGTACGACATCCTTGAGTGTGTAAGAAGCAGAAATTTTGCATACCCCCTCCCTGCAGCTTTAGTTTTCATGGCAGACAACACTCTTCTGCCTCCTCAAATTAATAAATAACATTTTGTCATATTTGCTTCATGCTATTTTTTAAAGAAATAAAACATTATAATCCTTCCACTTTTCTCCCCAAAGGTAATCACATTCACAAATTTTATGTGTATTTTTTAACTTTTACTAAATATGTAACTATCCGTAAATAAAATGTGTTATTTTCTGCAAATGTGTCTGAAAAATTTCATAAGGCTATCAGCCTGTACATGTTGTTCTATAACTTTCTTTAAAAAAACACAAAACTAAACGTTATATTTTGAGATCTTTCCATGTTGATCAATCGATCTATCACCTATCTATCATCTCCCTGTGATAATTCTATTGTTGTATCATTCTATCTATCTATTCTACCATTCTATCTGGCTATGTGCTTGTGTATATTTCATTTTTGCTCCTTGTTAAGATTATACCAAAATTTGTCCATTTTTCTACATGCTATTTTTTGGGTTGTGTCTAAGTTTTCCTATTGCAAATAATGCTGCAAAAATAATCTAAATTGTGTCTCCTTAGAGTTTTGCTTGTGTTATTTATGCTGTTGTTAAGAGTACGTACCTAGGAATTGAATTGTTGGATCTTAGATTTTGTACATTTTCTATATTAAAAGCTACCACCAAAATGCTTTGTAGTTGATCCTAATGATTTATACCCCTACCAGCAATTAAAGAGAGTTACCTAAATCCTCACCAATACTTAGTATTACAGGCGATTATTTTTGGCAGTCTGATTGGTATGAAATAGTATTTTAATAATAGTAATGTGTGTGAATATATTTCCACAGGGTTGTGTTAATTGGCAATTCAAGTTTTCTTTTCCAGTAGTTGTTCAAATTCGTAGCCCAGTTTATTATGTGGTTGTGTTTTTTATCACATATAAGAGTTTAAAAAATTTTCTTGATTCTAATTCCTTGTAGCATGTGTTTCGAATGTCTTCTCCTGGGATGTGGCTTATCCTTACTTTTTTTATGGTATGTTTAATGCATGGAGATTTTAATTTTGATCTGGCCAAATAAATTCATCTATTCCTTTATAACTTCTAATTGTTTGACATCTTAAGGCCACAAATATTTCCTATTTTTGTTTTTTTGTAAGAAGTTTTAATTCTCTTGTAATTTGTATCTGTGTATATTGTTTGGTTAAGAGTCTGATTTTATTTTTTTATTATTGTTTTATATGTGAAGCTAATATCCAAATGCTATTTTTGGAATAGTTTGTTCTTTGATAATGTGTTTTCAATGCCTATTTTACCATTTAACAAATTCACCTACATGCACACTTCTGTTTCTGGGATTCATACTCAGTTCCATTGACCAATTTGTCTTTTTCTACTCTATAACCACATTATATAAATTACCATGGCTTTCTATAAAAGTCTTTATTTCTAGTGGAACAAGACCACTTTGTTCCTTGTTTTTTTTTCCCAACATGTTTGGCTAGTTTTAGAGCTTTATTCTCCTATAAGGATTTAAGAATTATTTTGTCAAGATGTATGAAAAATCCTATAGTGCTTTTGATGGGAATTGCATTGAATTTATAGATGCCCATGGCATTTTGACTTTGTCTACAAAATACTAATATATTTGAATAAAGAATCAGTGTGTACTGCAGTCTTTAATGCTAAGCCACAAATAGCATGTATCACTTCCAAATCTAATGGGACTCTCATGAGATGTGAACCTGTGTTGGAGGTGCTTTAGAAAGAAGAGCAGGTGGTGTTTAAAAATGGAAAAGAGTCTGGAGAGGATTCAATTTTAAAAACAGAAATAGGGAATGAGCAAAAGAAATGTAACCATGGCAGGGGATGAAATGACATCTCGTCAGGTATATCGATGGGGTGAAGGGGGTACTAGGAGGAAATCACATGAGAATGCTAGTTGCAGTGTTTCACTCTTCCATGTCCTGAAATTGGAAACTTTTCCAGTGTGTTTCAAAGCAGTAACCATTTCCCGCAAATAACAAATAAATTAGTTTCAAAAACCACTGCAAAGTCCAAGCTCTAGAATCTGCCAGTTTAAATGGTCTGTGCCAATGCGTTCTTGTACACTCTACTTCCCTCTGCCAGCTTCGTTGCTGATTGGATACTGATGGATGGCATTGCTCTGTTCCACTGCAGCACTTTATAAATAACGTAATGCTGTGCTCTACAGCACAATGGCAATTCCTATTTTTGCAGCAGACTGGCTGGAAACAAATGATTTCCCTAATAGCAGGCCTTCGGAGGGATATTCAGCTCTGGATCCATCTCTAATAAACGTGTCAACGAGGTATTAAAACAAGATGTGTATATTCTTAGAAATGTGAACATTTTAGGCACAAAGCAAATTTAGTATTTAAATGCACTTGTGCTACCATAAGTGAAAAAAAAAACTAAATAAAATAAATTGATATCAGGGGAAATGTCAAGCACACTGAACATATTTGTTAGATAAACATTACTGTGTGGCATTAACTAATGTTAGTACTTTATGTCCCTAGTGTTTATTTTTATTTCTGGAGAATATTTACAATTTTTCACAGACATTTAAAAAAAATTCCATGACAATATTGACAATATTTGGATGAGAAAACTTTAACTACCAAAAATTTGACCAAAATTAAAAAGCTACCAAAATTTCAAGGTCGTCTATTTACAAGGATATGGGAACCACTAAACTTGATGATATTAAATGTAAGCCAGAAATTTACATCAGCTGATTAAGGATTCTGTCTGAGAACGCCAGGTGGCTAACTACATTAGAAAGACCCAAGAATAAATTCGGCAAAAACATTACAATGGATATTGTAAGAATTGTAAACTTCGGTAATCAGTAGAGCTGCAAGGAGTTACATTATCATTTTGTCCAATTCTTCTATTTTACTGATGAGAACACCAAGTACAACTTCTTCTGTAGTTTGAAATTTACATACAAGATCATTTTAATGTCAAGATTGGTGCCCTCCCGTCCAGTCGCGTAGTGGTACCTCCTTCCTGCACACCTGGAAGCCATAAACTTCCACCTACAGAATGCTTTAAATGCTTTGACTCTGTCACACTGTCTGTCTTGCTTACAGCCTTTTGCAAATGTTCCTTCAACTTACAATACCATTTCTTCCATCACCTTATCCATGCTGATAACCTCCTACATATTCTTTGATAGAAGAGTTAGTAACACTTATTGCATGTTTACTGTATGTCAAACACTGTTCTAAGCACATGACATCACTTTACTTATTAAACTTTCATATTGACCTGATAAGTATGTAATAGTATCATACCCATTTGACAGACGGGAAAACTGAGACACTGAACTCTCAAATAACTTGAACAAGAACACAAAGTCAGATTACTAGATTAAAACTCAGGCAATACACCTCCAGGGCAGGATTATTATAATCTCTATGTTATACTGGAACCACAGATTCAACTCATACTTCACGTGCTCTTGAAACTCTTCTACCCAGGAAATCTCTTTCCTGAGCACCCACAGAACCACTATATATTGCATCTTTCAGGGTGAATATTAGTACCTTTCATTTTGGCTCTCCTACTGTGAGCTCTTTGAAGGCCACAAACAGCATTATATAGGATTAAGAATTTGGATCTGTGATTGGATAGACCTGTATTTGAATCCCAGGTCTGTCACTTACTCAAAATATGACCTTGTGATATTACTTAACCTACTATTACTCAGTTTTTCTCATCTGTAAAATGGGGATAATAATAGTTGCTTCATCAGAATGCTACATTAGAAGGATTAAGTGCATTAAGCACATAGTTATTCAATATAGATGAACTGTTATAATAATCATTATCTCTGTCTTCTAAGTTTATTACCATCTTAGTGGTAGATGCATATTTATTGCATAAATAAGGCTACGAGGGGCACAGATGAAACAGATTACATTCTGAATTCACTAACTAGTGACCCACTTGTTTCATGATCTCTGGAGCTTAACTTTCAATATGGAGAAGAATCCCTTCCTTAGCTATGTTATCTTCAGCTTAGGGATCTACCTGGTAATGCATTTGTCATCTTATTTGCCGTATCAACTCAGGCTACCTAGGATATTATTTAGGGCACAGGGAATGGATACAATTTTTGATGCACTGATGTTTTCTGAACTGAAGCAAGGGTGGATACTGAGAGAACTGAGTCCTTTAAAAAGCTCCTTGAAGCAGAGGGAAGGGGCTATTGTAGATTGGCGATCTGAGCCATTGAGTTGCTGCAAGACCTTCAAGGTATTATTCTAGTTTTGTCCTAGAAAAAAGGAAAACAAAACTACAAAACTGTTGGTTCCCCTCATCCATCGCCCCTAGTGTGTCTGTGGGTGTGTGTCTGTTGTGCAGTGATGTGGCCCAAGCATCACCTTTGTCAATAAGTTGGGAGAGCTGGCTTAGCACTACAGTGGGAGGTAGGAGTCATGGTTCTGAAGTTTCTGCCTTTAAAAATATGAACTTTTAGTTAAAAAACTGGAACCTATGTAAACAAACAAGCATGCAAGCAAATAAGCCAAAAAGGAACGAACTCCTCTCAAAAGAATGAAGCTGTTCCTGAGGAAACCCATCATAGATCCAGTGTCAAAGCACAAGGGACTCATCAGTACGCCAGACATCAGTGTCCCAGTGCACTCAGAAATTCTGATGAGTATGATGGTGTGATCAGATGCCCAGATAAGAGAGGCATCCCCAGCGGAGTTTTCTGAGAATATTGGATGAGGTCCCACTAGTTAAGAAAAGATTTTGTCATTGGCGTGTGAAGGAGAGACACTTGTAAATCTCCATGACTAATCTATTCTCCACAAGTCAGCCGGAATATCTTTAAATGAGAATAAAGCCTATCTCGCCTCTGTTTGAACCTCTTCAATGGCTTTCCATTTTGCATTGCAATAAGAATATACTAGAGTTATTGCTCTGACCTATAGGATCCTACATGATCCAGACTCTGCTTCCCTTTGCAATGTCATCCACTCTTCTTCTAAGTATGTTCCCAGGCCCAGGGGCCTCTTTAATCCCTCAGTGCACCCAGAGTTATCCCACATCAGGCTTGCAACACATGCTGCTCCTCTACCCAGAATACTTTTCCCCCAGATGTAGATATGAGGCCTTTCTTCTCGTCTATATGGTATCCTTTTAAATGACATCTTAGAGAAGCCTTTCCCAGCTACTTTATCCCTCTACATCCTATTCTCTATCACTAGTCTCACTCATATCTTCATAAAACTCTTCCTAATTTGAATTATGGGTTTTTGTTAGTTTACTTGTGTATGGTCTTTTTTCTCTATTAGACTGTAAGTTCTAAGAGGGACCCTAATCTGCCATATTTACCACTGCATAGTCAACACTTAGCTTACTGTATAGAACATGGTGTGTAAGTGTTCAATAGCATTCATTGAATGAATGAATCGATAGTTCTAGTCTAGTCTCAAAGAGATCTATTAGATGAATTAGTCACATGAATTGGAGCCCCAGCTGAAAGATTCATACATTTATGAGGGTCCATCAACTTAAGACTTGCCTTTTTCCTTGCAATAGCAGAACGATGACTGCTGGAAGCCGATTTAGAGAAGGACTCCAAATGGCAGTGCGTCTGAATTCTGGTGAAGGTGAAGACTAATTCAATATTCAATGTGCATTTGTTATGGGCAAGGCACTCTGGAGGATACAAAATTGAACCGGACGTGATCTCTTTCCTATCACATGTTACAACGTAAGGTATGGGAGTGGTCCCACAAATAGGTAAGTCTAGTGTGAATGTGGCAGACAGGTCGGCACCGTGTGATAGTGCAACTGTGCTACCGTGTGCTAACTGCTGTGGGGAAATATAGGTAATACCTGGCTTTTAAAAATAGCACCTTGAAGGCAATGCTTCTACAGTCTTTCTAATTTAACCTGTTCTGTATGAGTAATGGGCTTTATGCATGTTTAGGTCTACAGACCATTACAAAAATCTAGAGTGGGACTGGTAAATCCATCGGTCTGCCATTCACTTATTGATGATGTCAGGGAATATTCTTTGATTTCCTATAAAAGATCAGGCACTGCGCCCAGTGTTCTAGGCTCCAGGGATATGGCTGTGAATAAGAGATTAGCTCCCTGCGCTCACAATATCCTTACATTTATGCCAGAAAGACAGACATTAAAAAAGAACTATACTGTCAGATTTTGAAAAGTATAATGATGGAAGGAGAGTGATTAGATGTGGAACCACTGGGGGACTGGGGTTGGGTCACTTTAGGTTGGCTGAGGAGGAGAGTCTTCCCTAAGCATGAGATATTTGATCTGAGGCTTGAGGGATGACCATGAGCTGCCCATAGGAGACCTTAGAGGAAGAATCTTCCATTTAGTGAGGGACTAAGCGTAAGGCCCTCGAGGTATGACACGGCTGTGTGTGTGCAACACTGAGGGAAACCAACGTAGCTGAGCCTAGTGGGGATGAGAGTGAGAGGGGGTCCCAAAGATAGATTGTGTAGGCTCCTATGGGCTATGTGTCAGAATTTGAATTTTATTCTAAGAAAGAACAAGGGAAGTCATTGAAGTGTTGTAGGTACAAACTGACAGGATCTCATTTATATTTTTAAAGGGTTCCTGCTATAAAAAGGAGTTGTAATGGGAGCATGAGCGAAATAAAGGACTTAACGATCTTGTAGATCACAATTAGACATATATTTCCTTTTATGACAACACAACTCAGAAAAAGTGTGTTGAGTGACCTCTAAGTGCCAAGCACTGTGCAGATATGAAAAGGTGGTGTTGCTGGATTTCATCAACAATATTGCTGGGTTTTTCTGTAGAGACACAACTGTCCTATTTTCCAAAATTGATTTCTGTATTCATTTTCAAGTTCCTTTTCATGATTAACTAAATCGAAAGCAAATGTTTGGGGTCCTTTTAACCTGCTCACCTCACACCCTCTTTCTCTTTCTGAACAGATCTGTAATTTCCCAAAGTAGTGCGTGGCCGTGGCGTGTATAGTACTTATCCCGAAGAAGCAGGTTCTGCTGGCGGTTCATGCTTGAGTCCATTTTTCTTATCTTTCTCAAATGGCCGAAGTTAACTGATTTGAAAGGGCCTCATTTTAAATTACATTCATTCAGTGAAAACAGAAATTAACACTTAGAGACATCTATATGCTAATGATTGTAGCTCAGGGAATTCACTTCTAACCTTTTCAAAAGGCTCTGGTAAAGAGCCATTTCACTTGAAAGCAACTTAGTAAAACTGGTAGATTAATTAAATACCGTAAAATTTCTTTAAAAAAATCTTTATTTCATTTATCATTTATGCCATTATTTTTTTCTTTTTTATGTAGGCTACCTTGACTCAGATCATGCCTTCTAGGACAAATTATTTAGTGGATTATTTGACATGAATAATGCAAAATCCAGAGCAGTAATGTAATGACATGAGTTTGGAAGATAGTAAAAGAATAAAAGACAAACAAAGGAAATCTGTTCATCAAGGCCACCCCTAGCTCATGTCGCAGCTTTGTGCAGATGTTTTTAAAGTGCCCTTTCCTTTGCCAGTGAAGCCCTGGGTGAGGGCACAAGCCCAGATTTGATGAGAGAAGTCGGGGTACAAACCCGACTTGGTCCTTCGGTCACACGCCCCGTGTAGCGCAAACATTGCACAGCTGTATGTGAAACCCTTTAGTGGCTCTGTGTCTCCTCTCTCTGCCTTCCTTATTTGTCTTCACTTATCTCTACTTACCTTCATTTATGATTTCATGTCTTTAAATTCTATTGTCAGGGAGAAGCAGGCTTTTCCCCATCTATCCATGCCCTCAAGAGTAAACTCTGCTGATTTTGGAGTAGGGTGCATTTTGTTGAACTGTATGAAGAGGAGATCACATACTGCAGCAGGGCGGCCCCTTCAAGGAGACAGGTTAATTCAGTCGAAAGCACTTGGTGTTATTTTCACATCCAATATATTCCTCTTATCTTCTGAATAAGTAGCAGCTTTTTAGGGCACGGCATTCTACAGTCAGACTTGCTTGTGATTCCTGGCTTCACCTGACGTTTACTGGTTGTATGACTGAGCATATTATTTATCTCTTTGAGCCCCAGTTTCCTCATCTGTAAAATGGGTACAGTAACACTTGCTGGAAAGATTAAGTGAGAAAAGGTATGTAAAGTGCTTGGTAAGATGCTAAGCACAGAGTAAGTGCTCAGTAGAGGGCAATGCTTGAAGTGGTGAGGATAAATTAAAGAAAGAAACAATTGGCAATATTGCTGCTTTCAGAAGCTGTACTCTAGAGAGTGATTCCCAAATTAAGCTGAAAGAAGGGACCTCAGATACCTAAACTGGGAATATTAGAGGGCCCCTTGGTTAAATATTCTTTAGTCACTCTTTCCTCATACTTGACTTCTCCTTGACCCGTGTCCTCAAAACTGGTACTCCATAATCGTCAAAGGGAATCATATCAATAAATCAGTCCATGGTATATTTATTTTTATTACCCCTCCATTTTTAACAACTGTAAAATTGGATAAGTTTTGACATATATTTACATCCACAAAACATTCACCATAGGGGCTGGCCTGGTGGCACAATGGTTAAGTTGCCCAGGTTCCACTTCAGCCACCCAGGGCTTGCCAGGTGCAGACCTACGCACTACTTGTCAAGCCACGCTGTGGCAGGCGTCCCACATGTAAAGTCGAGGATGTTAGCTCAGGGCCAGTCTTCCTCAGCAAAAAGAGCAGGATTGGCGGTAGATGTTAGCTCAGGGCTAATCTTCCTCAAAAAACAAAAAAAACCAAAAAACAGAAAACCCTTCACCACAACCCAAATAATAAACATGTCTATCATCCCTCAAAGTTTCCTTGTGCCCTTTTGTAATCCTGCCCTTTCCCCTCCTATGCTCTATCCCCACCCAACCCCTTCTTCATTCCCAGACAGCCACTGATCTGCTGTCTGTCACCAGAGATTAATTTGCATTTTCTAGAATTTTATGTAAATGAAATCATACAGTACGTAGTCTTTCTTTTTTGGTGTTGTTTTGATCTACCTTCTTTCACTCAGCATAATTATTTTGAGTTTTATTTTCAAGGCAAACATTTCGACCCCAGTGAAGGCATCTTTTCTACCTGAGTAGCGTCCATGCTGTTGTGTGTATCAATTATTTGTTCCTTTTCCTTGCTGAGTAGGATTCCATTTTACAGGTATAACATAATTTACTTATCCATTCACCTGTTGATGGATATTTGGATTGTTTCCAATTTTTGGCTATTACGAATAAATTTGCTATGAACATCAAAATATAAGTCTTTGTGTGGACATATGCTTTCATTTCTCTTGGGGAAATACCAGAAGTGGAATGGCTAGATAAGTAAATGCTCAACTTTTTAAGTAATTGCCAAATTGTTTTCCAAAGTAGTTGTGCCATTTTACATTCTTTCTATCAGTGTTTGAGTTCTAATTGCTCCATATCTTTACCAGCACTGGGTATGGCTGATCTTTTTAATTTCAACCATTTAAAGAGTGATGTAGTGGCATCTTATCATAATTTTGATTTTTCTCATGACTATCACGTGCCTCTTTGGTGTCCTGATAACCCCTTTTATGAAGTATCTATTCAAATATTTTTCTCCTTTTTTTATATTGGATTGTTTTCTTATTATTGAATTTTGGGAGTTATTTATAAATTTTGAATCAGAAATGTGATTTGCAAATATTTTCTCCCCGTCTGTGGCTGTCTTTGAATTCTCTCTATGGTGTCTTTGAAGGGAAGTTCTTAAATTTGATAAAGCCCAATTTATCAATTTTATCTTTTGTGGATCTTTGCCTAATTCAAGGTTACAAAATTTTTCCTATGTTTCCTTCTAGAAGTTTTATGGGCTTAGTTTTTACATTTAGGTCTATGATCCATTCTGATTAAAAATTTTTGTATGGTAAAAGATATGGATCAATATTCATCTTTTTGGCTAGTCAATTGCCCCAGTACCACTTCTTAAAAATACTATTCTTTCTGCACTGAATTGCCTTTGTACTTTTGTCAAAAATCAATTGATCACATATGTATGGATCTATTTCTGGACTCTCCATTGTGCTCCATTGATCCATTTATCTATTTTTAAGGCTGTGGTATATTTTGTGATCTTTAATCTAGAGGCAGTTTGCTGAGCGCCATTCCATCAGGCTCCCCCTCCTTCCATGTAGTTCAACTGGACAACTCAGTTTAATTTTCTCCTTTAGTGAAATTTAGCCAATGATTTAAAATGCGTTTAAAGCCTCTTTCTACTTTTTCCTGGTTTTGTTTCCCAGTTTTCATTTTTATCTGGTTTGTGCTTTTTTGGGGGGAAGGGCAGAGGTGTGATGAAAATACCTTGACCAACCGTTCTCTAGTGTAGTCAAATCTATAGAAACTGGCATAAATCATCAAATTGCTCATGGTAGGGTGGGGAGTGACAGTGAAAAAATCAAACGAAGAACCCAAAACAAACACCAAATCCTCTTGAAAGGATTTCTGCTAATGAGTGTGTCCATTTTTAAACTGTATCTAATTTTTCTCTGTCCTCTGCTGTATACACAGTTCACTTTTGTTTTAGACATTCGCAAAAGCAGAGGCAGGCCAGAAATCCCAGAGCAAGATCCAATTGAGCCTGCTTGAGAACAGAGCTTTCTCAGGTAGGATTCCACTTGTAAATCCCAGCTGTCAAACTGTGATGGACAGAGCCTCAGAAGAGGAAAGAGCCAGCCTAAGGGAGGAGTCAGGAGAGCCTGTGTTGCTAGCTATATGGCCTGGGTGGTTATCAGCCCTTTAATAGGTCCAAGCTGATTGGCGAGCTCCTTGTTGATGCTAATGAGGCTATTTTTATACTGATGGCTATATTATTCCCAGCAATTGTCATGGTTACACAGACAAAAGGAAAAGGCGAATGGTAAACTTTCTGAGTAAAGGAGATGGCATGAAATTGGAATCATTTAATCATTTATTCTAACAACAAAAACAGGTCGTTTCTAAGATGGGTTAATGAACTCTGTTTTACTCTGGAGGCTATAATCCTCTGCTGACATCAGTCTCCTCATCTGTTAAAATGAGGGGGCTGGACTAGATGATCTCTAAGGTGCCTTCCAGCACTGAAAATTCTGTGATTCTATGATTACTTAATCTATTTCGCAGTGACTGGGGGTTTTGCATTTACTATATGTAGAAACAAAGAGGACTTTTAACTTGCAAAATTTGAAATTCTATTTGCATAACAAGCTGGATTTCAAAAGAGAGAAGGAGTGGAGATGTTTGAATTAAAGAAATTGATCTCTAATACGTTTTGGACCATATATAGTAACCTGCCCACTTGGTGACACATTGTGGAGGGATGACATGAAAGCATTAAAAAATCCTGCTGGCTTTGGTCAGAGGAGCAATTTCAAATTCATGATAGGTTAGACCTTCTCTCAAGAATAGCCCGATATCTGTGCTAACTCCAAACCTCTTTCAAAATGGTTCTCCAACACACTTTGGCAGAATGCATCAAGCTAGCATGGTAGATGTGTTCTCTACTTGCTATTTGTCAAGGCTGCGCCTGACCAAACCAGGATGCTCATCTCCTAGCTTGAGCAGACTTTACGGAGGCATTAAAAGAATGCATCAGAATTCTCTCAGACAGGGGTCTTCAAGCAGATTATGAAGATTGTGTATATCTGGGCAAAAAATGGGCAGGAGTTTATTTTATTCTCTAAGGTTTTCATATCATAGAATCTGTAGAGAATGATCATAATGCTGGAATCAGCTACCTGAAAGTGTTAGCTCATTAATCTCCTATTTCCATTCACAAAATTACCTATGTTTCTTTCAGTCTATACCTGCTGTTTTAGGAAAAAGGCTATAAACTTCACAGCCTATGTATACAGTTTAAGCTGTAGCATAGAGAACCTTCTGTAGCCCTATCCTCAAGGAACTTACAGAGAGATAAGACCTAATTAGCAGTGCACAACGAGTGCTGTTGGTCGGGGGTCTGGAGATAGGACATGTTCATATATTAAGTGCTTACTGTGTACCAGGTACTGGGCCTAACTCACACTGTGAAAAAGATTATATCATTTCTGTTCTAGGATTAAAACATCGAGTCTCAGGAGATTAAAAAAGAAACACAAAAACCCTGGTTTCACATCTTTTGATCTGTGATTTGGATCCTGGTTGAACTGATGCCGAGACCTGTCCTATTTCCTCAGCACTAGGGATGGTAAACAGGTTTCCTCTCACCTGCCAATGTTGAGAATTGATGGAGCTAATTGAAGTGTGGATTGAGAAAGTTTCTGGGTGTACATCTGGGATCAGAGGAAAGTGTCTTTGTTTATTTGTGACATAGCGTGGATTCCTGAAATTTCCCTTACTTGCCCTAGTGCCTGCTGGCCAAATGAAGGGCACACACCTAAGTTATTGGAGGAACGAAAAGAAAGGAAAGCTCAGCAGAGCCTGCAAGTTTCTTAAAAAAGCTGAGAGATAAACCAGCCTCGATAGGTAGAATTTGGACAAGAGGACAGAAAGCAAACCAGCACTCCAAAAAGAGTTTGAGGTGTGCAGCAACAGGAGAGCAAACCTTTAAGGCAAAGATCCTGTAATTTTCATGAAGCTGAGACACTGGCCTTCTCACCTGTGTTCACTATGGGGCGATGGAATACAAGTAGATCATTTAAACTGGTCCAAAGCCTTTCTGTGTTTACACCGCTTGAACAATCTTTCTGTGTTTCATTACTTGCCAATAAGTTATCCCTTTGTTTCTGTGTTTGGTTTTATAGATTCTATTGTTGTAGTGATGAGAGTGAGGGGAAACCATGTAATGACAGGGGAAAGCACTCGCTGGGGGAACAAAAAACACTTTGAAGCGGTGGGGCTCCCAGGCTGCATCTGGGCACAATGCCATCTTTTCTGTAGCTGAAGTACTTGCCACAGAAACAGCTGGCAATGGCTACCATTCACCTGCAATAAAGACAACCGATACAGACCATGTCACACACTAACCAGTGATTTAATAATTGTGTCAATGAAAAAGTTTATTTGATCGGCTTTAGCAGATTAGAGAGAATCGCTCCTCTGCAGTTACATGCTGCCTTCTTCAACAGACTCACACATTTCCCTCCAGGACTTTTATTTTAAGACTCTCCTGGTTACAACTTTTATACCAAAATATATTAGAACATCACATACCCCTTAGACTAGTGTTCATTGACATTTATGGAAGTGCCGGGAAATTCACCAGGAAATGACTGAATAGATCTTTTCCCCACTCCATCTATCTAAGTTTGTAGAATCTATCCCTGGTGGCAGTATTGTCCCTTTGGGGGTCGTAGAACATCTTTTCTCCAAACGAGCGTCACAGTTTGGTCCGACTGAGGGAGTTTTATCAGAGAGAGTATGTATTAGGTTCCACCGCATTTTGGATTTTCTCTGCTCTCTCCGTCTTTCTCTGTGATACTGTGACATGTTCTCAAACCCAGTCAAAGTTTGATCCAATCACAAGTAGGATTTCCTATAGAGGATCCGGATGACTGTTTCCTCCCCACTTACCAGTGGCCAAATGAGCAGAAGCAATAAAATGTGGGGACACTCATTCTTGGCTTGTCCGGGAGGCACAGTAGGCTGCTGGCATGTGAGGGGGTGTCACAAGGCTGGTGGTCGTACGTAGCAGTTCCCACGATCGTGTTGACGCCAGTTCCTCCTCCAGGGGTTTTCACAGTGCTTTTTCCACCTTATCTTCCTAATCTCGTACAAAATGATGTAATTCTACATCATCTAATTTCTCAGATGTTAAACATTTTAGATTTTAGAAATCTGAGCACTAATGATATTGGATCAATTAGAATTAGGTCTTCATTGGTGGTAAGCCTAACATGACATTTGACTTTTATGAGAAAAAAATAAGGTGTATATATCATTGTATAACCAGCTTTTAAAACTTTGTTGGTAGTTATGCAGCATCTCAGAGAGGGGAAACAAAAAAATCAGGACCCTCCCACCATCAGCAAGAATAAGTAGGCTTAAAATTTTATAAAGGATTGGCTCTGGGTCCCCTTTCAAAAGCCAGGTTCCGGTTATTTGTTAAGGGTGCCAAACTCCTGCCATCCTGGGATCAGGCTGCCTAGACTTGATTGTTGGTGATTTCCTTTAAAATTTGAGTGTTTTTTTGTCTGTTATTTTCAACTGTGGACTTCTAGTGCCCATTTGGAGGCAAACAGAAAAGACCCACTCAACATTCTGATACGTCTAATGGCCCCTGGCAATTTTCCACATCTGGAAATATATTTGAATTGTATTATTTAAAAAATACCCATCTACTATCACTCCCCTCATCCCTGGTTTATCTTAGGTCCCATTAATTCAGGGCCTAATCTATGAGAAGATTGTGGCCCTTTTAAGTATATATGCGTTTTAATGGATTTGCTTAAGCCTTGAAAAAGGTTCAAGACACAGAGGACTGAGTGGATAATGGTGGGATTTCAGGCAGTATGACAGGTATTGAGGGATATACTTTTGGCCAGAGGCCCTGCCTCACTCCATTCAAATTTCACAAAATAGACAGTTGTCTCCTCTATAAGCAAATGAACAATATTCTTTTCTTCTTTTTCCCCTTCAAAATTTTGACATAAGCTATGCAGTGGAAAGCAGGTACTGACTGGTAGTATCCATTATGTATGGGGGCCAATTTTATTAAGGATCTAGGAAATCCCTCCCTTGGTGGCATATTTAGAAAGTACTATTGGCATCCCGTCCCTCCCTGTTACCAGTGAATGACATGTCAATGTCTTGATGGCTGATCTTAATTATTCACTCTCTGCCATTTCCAGAGCCCTGAGATGGCTTTCGCGTGTGCTGACACATGGAATATAACAAAGAGCATTAGAGAATTCCAAATATGACTATGAGAACAGAGAAGAGAAACGTTGTATATATATGTATATGTATACACATATACACACATACATACATATGTGTATATAAATAGATACACACACATATATAAAAATTGATAATTAAACCAGTTTAGTGGCACTCAGTCCATGTGGGGAGAACACCATCTTGTTCACACATGTAAGAAATGTGGTGACTTTTCTTTCCTGACCATCCCCCAGAGAGCACACTAGAGTATTTAAATGTTATCTCTTAATATTTATGCAGTGTTTCCTATTATGTAATCTGTAGAGCACTCTTTTGAGGGTAAAATAAGATAATAGATTTGAAAACACTTGGAAGATTTTAAATTGTAAATTGGAAAATACATTTCATCATAATTACGACTATCATTATTTTCATGTTACCCATTTGGTTCAAATTTTGGATGGCAACTGCCTAGGCAGTAGGGTTGATGTTACTTGGATTTTCAATGTGAGTGCCAGAATTGGACAGTTGTGAAAAAGGCACAAACACAGAAAAGCAGAAGGAACGGGGAATGCTAAGGAGCTTGAGTTTTATTCCCAGCTCACTGGTAACAAATCTCGTGCCTTGGGCAAATTATTTAATCTCGCCAAGACTTTCTGCCCTTATCTTTAAAATGAGGGTGTGAATCAGCCAATATTCCATCCAGATCCGATTTTCAGGATTTCTTTGAAGAACTTTTTAAAAATATCTGAAACCTCTCATGAGGGGAAGTTGCTACTACAAAGTCTTTCCTTCAACCACAAAAATTAGCTTTGGTTCAGGCCCCAGAACATGTTAGGTTGTAAGAATTTGGCAAAATTGAAATATTTTCCAGAAATTGTTTTAATGCCAACAGGCTGTTATCAGCTGTGCTGTGCCAGGACATTACAATGTGTGGGTAAAACCAGTAAGAAATAAGAAGACAAACAAAAACAAAAGCTTAGGGGGAAACCTTTTGCCGCTCAATGAATTTTTGTTGTCCATCTGATTTGTCTGACTACGTGGAAGTAGTAAATGAAAGTTTTTTCTTTGACTTTTTTCTTTCCCTTCCTTCCTTCCTTATAGAAAAATAGAGTGGGTAGAATCAACGTTTGAAACTAATTTGGAGTGGTAGAAACCATTTCAATTGGTTGTCAATAACCTTCTGGAGAACCCTTTGTAGGCATTCTCCCCATTTATGAAAGCAACAAGACAGAAAAAGCTCCAGTGGGAAATGTTTTTTTTAGCAGTCTCCAAGGAAGCCATAGCATTCCTACATTATGTTGTCATATAATGCACCTAAACTATATCAATGTTTGATTTTCCCCTGATATGGTGATAAATAATTCACAACTTTTATAATTTCTCTGTTTTAAAACTGTCTTGAAAAATTAGCTGGATTAAACTAGTTGTGGAAAAAACAGATTTAAACATCTCTAAAGGCCTTAATAGTAAGGTGATATTTGAACAGCAATCTGAAGAAAGTGAGGGAGCAAGCCCCTATTCAGATCTATGCTGGGAATTCCCAATCGAGTCTGAGGGAAGAGCTAGTGCAAAGGCCTCAAGGCATTTCTTGAGTCAGGAGGGTGCCTGGTTGGAAGAAAAGCAAGGAGACTAAAATGCCTGATGACAGAGAAGGGGAGGAGGCATAGCGGCAGATGATGAGAAGGGTGAAGAGGGGCAGGCAGATATTTTGGACTTTATAGGCCATTGTAATGACATGGGAAATCTTTGGAGGATTTGGAGAGAGGAATGACTTGAATCAAGTGATGTTGCCACAGAATATTTCTGGCAATAAACAGAGAGAGATGTTAGGAGACAATTAGAATAATCTAGGGGGTGGATGATGGTACCTTGAAACAAGATGGTAATTGTAATAGTGAAAGTGGTGATAAATGATCTGGATCTATTTTAACAGAAGAGTTGACATAATCTGTTGATGGATAGGATAAAGGGTATGAGAGAAAGAAAGAAGCACAGAATGGCTCAGAGTTTATGGCCTGAAAAACTGAAACCATGGAATTGCCATCAACTGAGATGAGAAGATCAGGAATTTGCAGGTAGAAGTTTTTGATGCCCATATAAAAAAAAAAATGATTTGTAAACCCTTAATCAGTACACTTGTATTGGGTAGCTATTTTTATTCATATTTAAATTCATATTAAATTTAAGAAAGAAGATTGAAAGGGGGCTGGCCCAGTGGCACAGTGGTTAAGTTCGCTCATTCCGCTTTTCAGAGGCCCGTGGTTCGCGGGATCCTGGGTGCGGACATGGTGCCGCTTGGCAGGCCATGCTGTGGTAGGCGTCCCACATGTAAAGTAGAGGAAGATGGGCACGGATGTTAGCTCAGGGCCAGGCTTCCTCAGCAAAAAAGAGGAGGACTGGCAGTAGTTAGCTCAGGGCTAATCTTCCTCAAAAAAAAAAAGACAGAAAGGAGATTGAGAAATGGAAAAAAAAAACCCCCAGGACTAGCCCATTCTCTTGATTTCATTTATTTATTCATTCATTCATTCATTTATTCAGTTAATGTGTACTGTAATCTCTTACACTTTAAAAGCTAGGTACTACGTGCTGAGAGAGGTAGAAAGATATTAAAATGTAAAGTATGCTATCTGCATGCATATAACTTAATAGTGGTACCTGATAAGGGATGGAAGTGTGTGTCATTAGCACAGGTAAGGTGCTGTGGTGTTGGATATACGAAATGTTTATGATGGGGTGACTTGAGATGGCCATAAAAATTGGTTGGTGCTATATATTCCAGGGGAAATGTTGTTACATTACCAAAGGCAAAAAGACTACAGAAGAGGGAAGGGATTTTCTTATTTGTTAATTACTTTGTGAGATTGTTGAATATAATCTGAAAGGCCAATCTAGACCAGCCCTTCTCAGGAAGTTTCGAGAATTAAGCCCTAATGCTTATTGTATGTAATGAATTTACTTATCTCATAAGAGTCTAGAATGCAATTAGCTATGTGCCATCCTTGGGATAATGGAGAAACTTGTTCTGTAGTTGAAAAAGGCTGATCTACTCTGTATGGGTCCTAAATTCAAGGTTATATTTAATTAGTATAGAAGATCTCAGCTTCTTGTCAAACTTTCCATTCCAGAAAGCAAATAAGATGGGTGGTAGACCTGATGTCTGCTGAATTTGACATCAGGTAAAAGGCTATGTAGGTAATAGCAAAAGAAATGGCAAAAGAAATAGCTCTTACTCGTGAGGATCATAGAATCTAATTGGTAAGACAAACACAATGACAATGATGATAGCCTTACAGCACAATCTAAATATTGTCCTGTGATATCATAGTCTGTGAGTGTGGACAAAGGGTAAGGTGGTGATTTGCATGAAAGAATAATCAAGGCTGGCTGGGATGAGGCGGAGAGGACATCTTTGAGGGTCTGAATGTTAAGAAAATATTGGCAAATCATTGATTTAAAAACTGACATTTGAGCAGGCAGTTATGAGCTAAATAACTGAGACTTTATAGGAATGCTGATATTCAGATGGCTCTCCTTGGTTTTAAAATAAATCTTCATGTTCAAAAATCTTTGCTTTACTCATATTTGTGCTTCTCAAGTCTGCTGGATTTTCCTCTCTGAAGGCTGACATCTGTCTAGTACTTGAGTTGTGAAAAATGTCCTCTTTGATAGGCTCTTTTCATTGACAGTTATAAAATTTCCTTTTGGAAATCACTGAGTGCTGCCTTCACAAAATGAACACTCTAACACGATGAAGACATTGGAGGAAACGCAAGCTCCCATCAAGGGAAATTGCCCCCCCCAGCCCCCCGCCCCCCCAGCGTGTGGATGGATAACTGACTGATACAGCTCTCTTTCTCAGGATGTGGGACTTCATAAGGGATTTTGAAGTACCACTGTTTGACTCAGCAAGGTACTTAAGCCTTGGAGCTCTCCATGCCAGTCCAGAAACATCCTAAACACATTGGAGAGAGCAGGAAATCACGCTGGAGTTTTCCAGTACCCCTTTGTGTAGTGTGTTGCCGAAACCAACAATTTGTAATGGTAGCATCTTGAGGTGAGCTGCGAAAGGCCAGGCGCTGCTGCAGAGGGAGGAGGCAAGATTGTGATGCTTTCTGAAGGCACGTTGAGGGAGGCTGGCATAACGTGACAGTGCCCCATGGTACCTGAGCACAGCGCATTGAAATATCACGTAAGTGATGCAGAGCATTTAATGAGTCGGGACTGAAAACTTTAATTAGCTTGTAGGGCTTTTTATTATTTTATTTTTTGTTCATTATATTTTCTGCTCAGTCTCTGTGGATGTTCTGCATTTTCATCATCAAATGACTGGCTGGCTATTTTTGTCAAACAAGAAGCCTGAAACCATCAACTCTGAGTGCGGAGACAGTCTGCCCGCTCTGTCAACAGGATGAAAGTGGGTTTTTTAATTACAAGGATAACATGTTCGCTCATCTAATAATGAAGATGGTTAGCAATTTTAAATTTTAATAATCAATTACTGAAAGTAATTCTCCATTAAACCACAAGAGAGCCATTAAATCTCAAAAGATGGAACATGCTGTATGTAACAGTAGCAAATTTTCTATTTTTAAATATCATTAGGGAATATCTGATTGTTTCATTTCTCTGCATTTCTTTTACCTTTTTCCTCATGCAGACCATCTCATTTTCCGCAGGAAGACAGCACATGATCTTATAAATAATAAAAGAAAACCCTTGTAAGACTTGATCCAGGGGTGTGAAATATGTGCTAAGAATGTAATTTATTTCAGTCTGGCATATTTTGACTGAATAATAAGGAAGGTGACTAATTAATATTATACTATGCTGTGGGCAAGGCAGCGCGGTGGGCTAATCCATGCTCCTTTCACCTCTGGAGACCCACGTTCAAGCCTTAGAGGAGTCAGGACTGCCGAGCACAGTTTGGGGGAGGGGAGGGGAAGGCATCAGATGTCTTTTCCAGGCTGTGGAGACCCCTGTCCATATTCTAAAGCCACCCTGAACGTCAGCCTCTGCTCTGAGGAGATGAGGGAAAAGACAAATGACTGCTACTTGGCTACGGCAATTGGGCTGACTTATATGTCAGGGGCAGAAAGCTCCGTGACAGCTTTGGCTGTCCTGGCTCTAGCCAGCTCACTTTCATCCGGCTTAAACATTTGGAGATAGACAGAATAAAAGAAATGGTGTGTGTGTTCAGGTAAGATGTTGGCTAGGGCTGGGGCACAACAATGAGATGGCCAGCAAACGGCGAATTGTTTAGAATCAAATTAGCCGAAGTCTCCATTAGAAGCAGCTGGTTCCATTTCTGCAGTATCCGAAGCTTAAAGAGTATAGAAAGGTACTGTGCTTTCTTTCTAAGGCATTTGCTTTGCTTTCAGACAATGGGAAGGCCACTCTGACTCTTACCAGTGGTACTGCACTCGGCACCCACCCACCTACCATGTTGCCTGTGGGACAAAGGAAATGGACTGCCTGGAGTACCATAAGCAACATGTCCAGAGATGAGGTTCTCATCATGATCGTTTTTCTGATGGGAACTGTGCCTGTGTTTCTGCACTGCACTGGCCTTTCCAGCAAGCAGCTTCCCTGGGCAGGATTAAAGTAGGAACTCTGCCAGGTCAGGCAGGATTGGGGAGGGTAGGGATGGATCAGGGCATGGATAATTAAGATGCGGTTCCTTTGCACTTTGTCACAGGAAATTTCAGGTCTCTGGATATTGTAGGGTTCCTGCTTCTCTCTCATTCAGCTAATTGGACTTTAATCATCATTAGGACCATGGCTGGGGAGCGCTGGTTTGGTGGAGATAAGTGAATGTTGGGTCGAAACTTGGAGAGTTCCCCAGGTGAAATTCGAAACTGACCACCATACAAGGAGGGCAAGGAGAGACCAAAGAAAGAGGCGGACCACTCCAGATTGGTAGGTGGCAGTTTTAATAAGCAAGGGAACTTACATATGAGGCTTGTCTTGGGGAGCTGCAGGATAAATTGGTCACTGTATCCACCTGCCAGAAGCCTAAAAGTTTATATAGAGGCCTTAACGGGGTTCAGTCACGTATACAATGCAGGTGGTCTCAACAATGCATTACTCTCTCAAGGCTGCATCACTGAAGTGGCTCCTAGTACAGGAACAGTGGGCAGAATGTACATTCCAAGACAGGAGAGTGGGTAAGGTGCCTCTGCTCGGATTGCCCAGGTCCAGCTTTCAGGTCAACCTGTGGTCATATCCTCTTGATGACGTCCTCCAACAGAGAAACGCAATCCACACTGGGTAATTTTGGTATTTGTTAGCACATCTGAGAGGTGACTTAGTGAGGAGGATAAGAAGAAACTATCTGTTAAAGTTTAAGTTCTGATGTGAATTCCAGTTACTAGCTATCATGACTAGTCCCTGTTCTGCCTTTTTACTATTAGGATGTGTAACTGAGTGTGAGTGATAAATATATTTTTTTGACATTGAGACATTTATTTACTTTCCCAGATCACCAATCATGGGTCCTTATGAGTGAACTATCATGATTATGAGAGGCTACATTTTGTATCTCCTCAGAAAAACTTAGCACTGTTGAGTGATTATGGCATCCAACGAAGAACTTCAATCTTTCGTCACAGAGTTAAGAGCTCCTGGTTTCACAGCCCACAGCCCTCTTTGAAATGAACTATGTATGTTTTAACTGGGGCAGAAAGACCCATCACCTCTGGATGACAGGCAGGTTTTAAGAACCAGAAATCTTTCTGGCAATTGCATTTGTAAATGCTGCGGACTGAAATCCGCATTAGTGTGTTTGGTTCTGCTTGAAATCTTAGTGCAGCCTTGGGTGTTCTTCCATATTCCGTTTTCTACAGAAACAAATCTGGTTCTTCAAAAGGGCACATAATAGGAAATACTGTTTCTTTTGTTTCAAATCTATTTTTAAAGACAAATTACAGCTCCTGATGCTGTGGTTTAGTGAAGCTGTTATTTTGGGGCATATGTGTTACTTCTGTAATGGGTGTAAAAACAACCAGGGCATGGAGAATCTGGCTTCATGCTGCCTGCTAGCTTTGTTTGGGCCATTTTAGATTGGTCCCTGGGGTGCAGGCGGGTAACTGGGCAACATACATTGAGTCTTCAGGTATTTGGTTTGGAGGTCAGGCCGTGGATTCCCTTTCCTAGGAGCCTTTACTACTTCAGAGCGGGAGAGAGTCAACTCTTAGTGGCTTCCCTAAGGACTATCTGACACTCCGCAGATAGTTGGAGGGAAAGGGCACTGCCAAATCTCCCTTACCTCCCCTATGGTGTTTGGGTTGTTCCCTAAAGGTAGAAAAAGTTGTCCTTGGCATCGTTGAAGGTAAGATTCTATTCCACAGAGAAGATGTCAAAGTCAGCAGGGGGCGACTCCGGGGAATCTTCCACTGCTTGCTGGGAAACTGAGAGCAGAAGAAGGGTAAATCCTAAGGGAGGACTAATCTAACACCCAGCGCGGGGAGGGAGAGACAATCAGGCAACCATGCTAGCAGGCTCAAGGCTAGAATCACAGAACCATTCTGATGAAAATTTGGATGACTCAGGAAGATCAAAGAGGTAGAGAGCAGCTCTACCTATGCCAAAACCGAGGATCTCTGATTCAAAGCCCTAGGTCTGTTGCATGATGAGATTGTCTACAGTGACGCAAATGGTTTTCCGATGAGGTGCAATGCAGCAAGAGCATAACATGGTAGGGAGAAGGTGGGCTTTGGAGTCAAACAATGCCGGATTTGAGGCCCACCTCAGCCACCTGTTAGCTCTGTCATCTCGAGCAGTTTATTTAACCTCTTTAAGCCTCATTTTTCTCATCTATTAAGTGAAGATAAAAATAGGGCAGGGTTTCTCAACCTCAGCACTATTGACATTTTGGACTGATAATTCTTTGTTGTGGGGGCCATCATGTGCTTTGAAGGATGTTTAGCAGCATTCCTGGCCTCTAGCCCTAGATGCCAATAGCACAACCCCTCCCTGCCGAGTTACGACAACCAAAAATGACTCCAGACATTGCAAAATGTCCCTTAGGGTCAAAAATGGTCCCAGCTGAGAACCACTGCAATGGTGCCATAGTGGGAATAATGCAGTTCTGTGTAAAGCACTTGGCATGGTATCTGGCATATAATAATTGCTCAGTAGATATTAGATATTTTTACCCATTGATAAAAATGTGAGTAGTACTTTTATTAGATATTAAATAAGACTGATTATTAGGGGATACCATTCACTCTCTCCGGCCGTGTGTGAATAGTCTTAGTCCAGAGTTTCAGATGGCTCTGCTGTCTTTCGCTTTGAACAAGGGGAAGCGGGTTACAAAAAAAAGATATTTTTTCTGTGTTCACATTCTTAGTTCATGTACACCATGCAGATACACTCACAGCTCACCTGGTAGAGGGTTTGCATAACAGTAGCTGCATGATTCATTGATTAAACACTGCAGTGTTCATAGCATATTCTGGGAGAACAATTACAACTTCCTCAGTGTAATACACATCTTCATGTTGAGTAGCTGCCCACAGTATTCTTATTTGGAAAGACATTCATGACGGTTATATATTCCATTAAAAATGTGTTTATATTGTTTCCAAACTATAGAATATTCACTCGTTTTGTTGACATAATCTAAAGAGGAAGAATGACATTCATTTTTGTGTATCATGCACATTAATGTCCTATCTTGTTTGGCTATTATTTGATAACATGTACAACAATATAATCATTCAGAATGCAATTCTAGCTTCTCCTTGAATTCAGTGATTGAAAAATAAACCACACAACATGATCCACTGTCTTGGCTTCGCATCAAGCTCCCACCACTCCTCCAGCGAAAACAAACTTCAGGCTTCTAATAAGAATAGGCACGACTAACCAAGGTAATTTCTTCCCACATCAATCTTAAGAGTCATCAAGGTTTCATTTCTTTGCCTCCAAATTGAACTGCTGAATTTTGCAGAAGGCATTACAAGTTACAAAAGGGAGATTAAATTAAAACAAAAGGCAAGTGTCATTAAGACAACAGTAATAAAAGGTGGAGGAAAAATCTTAAAAAAAATGTATGCATGTAGTTTTTGAAAGACAACTTTGATCTAAGAAGAACCATTTTTCAACTTGCAATGGAAATATTTGGGTTTGGTTCTTTCATTTAATTTGCTTAGAGTGAAACTCATTAGAGTAACTTATGGAACACTGATTTGACAGATACTTTAGGCAAACACTTTGGGCCAATGGTATATTAGAATTAGAATTTTTGTTTTCCAATTGCAAAAGCAATTTGAAGAACCAAATCAAAACAAGGTTTTATTTTGCTTTTTTTTCTTTTAATTCATATCTGTGTTGTGTGATCTTCAAGGCCATCTGTCAATCACTCTTCTTCAACTTTCCAGCTCTTGTTTCTTCTACAAATTTATTAGCCCCAAATATACATTCTCATGCTTCTCTACCTTTTCTCTTTGGACATCCATCTTCATCACTTCCTTGGTCTTCTGGGTCAAAACTCTTCCTTTCAATTTTCTTTTCTAGTTACACCTGTACACACTGATTATGCCTTCATTCCATATCTCCTTATTACTTAGGTAAATATTTTTTACTATATTATTTTGCACTGGTTTGTATGTTGCTTAGCAATTTTGTGCTGGTTACCTGTGTTTTGTGTCTTTCCGAGTAGATTGTATCGTGGAACGCATAGAATGTCTTTGACTTTTATTTTTCTCAAAGTACCTACCCAGATGCTGTGAATGTATAACAATATGTATGGGATGAATTAATGAATACTATTTTGAGCTGTTTGAAAGTGAGTTTTTATGGAGGTCCTCTTATTGAAGTGCTTAAAATTATTTGATAAATCTATATAATATGCAGTAACAACATCAGAAATACCACTTCATCAGAATGATGCACTGGTTTAATCTAGTCTGATTCTCATTTTGCAGATGAAAAAACTGAATGGATAAATGAGTCAATTGGTATAAACTCAATGATCAGGCCAGAAGAATAACTGGATATTCCCACTCCTGGCCCCCAGTTTTTACCTCTTGGTTCCACCTCTGGCTTTAGTTAAATATTGCCAATGAAAAGACATACTGATCTAAAAGAAATGGAATATTACGTCACCTTACACTTTGCAAGAGGGACAATATATAGAATGCTGGAGGTAAGCTCATGCTTAAGAGGCATACAGATCTTCAGATCAAGGGCTGGCTTTGCCACTTAGCCTGGAGAACTCAGATGAGTAACTTTAACACCAAACTTTGTTTACCATCTATAAAATGGGACTAATAATTGTACTTACCTCCAAGTACCTAACGCGTCTGAAACATTTGTATGGCATATAAAAAGCTATTAGTAAATGCTACCTATAATTATTAACACTTTATGGCTTTAGAGTTTAAAAAGAATTTTTAATTATATTAATTTAATCTATTTTATAGATATTACATATGGATATCAATTCATCTATTTTTTAGCATATTTAAAAAAAGTATATCTTTGTGCTCTACTTTTCAGTATCCCCAAGAAGATTTCTAAGAGTAGTTTTTTCTAAATTATCTAAAGAAAAAAATTCTTCTGTGTTTTCAGTTTAGAGAATTTGGATGTTACAGATACTTTTGTTTTCATTTTCAGGAGAACTCTCATGATTCTCCTTTTAAAAATAGCTGTCAACATCCTTAAAAATTATCTTATAGTTTTAGTCATGTATCTCCTTGAAGAACTGGCTTTTTCTTTCAAAAAGTGAAATGATGAAAAATAACACTGAGATAAATGGCTTATTTTATTCTTATGGAGCACAATATTTCATAGCTATTTCTTTTAAAATCATAGATTGAATATAAAATTCACATGAGGATGGAATTGTACATTTCTTTTATTAATTTTATATCTTATCTGTTTTAATTTCAACTCACACCCCTTTTCTCAGATGACTGGAAAAAAATAACTTTATGGAAAATGTGTTACATAACATTAATTTTTTTTAAACATTTGCTATTATCTAAAATCAGACTGGCACAAATGTCTTTTCTTGCTCACAAGCAGGTTTGAAGTATGGCTGGACCAGGGCTAACTCCAAGTACCTACTCTACATAAATTAATCTCCCAAAGGAAAATGCATTATGCTTATAATTGAAGTTATCATTTCTAATACCACCATTAATGCTGATTGAATCTTAAATTTGTGTTGGGATCATTTATTTGAAGACACTATATTTCTTAAAAATTCATGTCAAGTACACCTTATAAAGGTTAATCTACAGTCTTGAAGCTATTTCTTAGACTTTGGCAACCTGGAGAAGGTCAGATTATGAATCTATGCAACAATAAGAGCCTAGATTTTTAATGCATTAAGAGCGATGTCCATTTTACAGGAAGATAGGGATTGGCAATTTAACTTAAGGGTTTTATTTTTTAAATTTAAAGAGCTGATAGATCTGTTCACAATATCATCCATTTTTTTCAACTCATTTTCATTCTGTTAAATTAGAATTTTCATTTTAAGCCATTTCCTCTACTTTTCATATGGTGAGTTCTGGGAATAAGTAATGTCTTCCAACCAGTCCTTTTTTCTCTCTCTCTCTCTCTTCCTGTTTCTTTCAACCCTTTTTCTACATAGATGGGTGCCATCACTATCTACCCAGATGCTATATTTAGAAACTTTGGGGGAGGGTCACTTTTGAGGCCTCTTTTTCCCTCTCTTTGTCATATCCAATCAATCTTCAAATGCTGTCTATGTCTTCTCAAAAATAGCTACAGAAGATATGGAAAGCATCTACATCTTCCTGTTCTTCCTCTCATTATTTTAGTGCAAGCAACAGCTGCCTAACCGTTAGGCTGAACCATATGAAACTGACTTTTTTTGGTCAGACAAAAATACTCATGTATTCACAATTTATGTATTTCAACCTAAATAATTTTTCTTTCTTTTTTTTTCTAATTCATTGTTTCACCCTATAGTAAGAGAAATCTTCCAAAAACACAAATCTGATTGTGTTTTACCCTTGTTAACCTCCTTCAATGGTTTCCCATTGTCCCCATGATAATGTCTGAATTCCTTTCTGTGATCTACAAGGTCCTGCCCTGCATGAGCTGGTCTCTATTGATTTCTTTAGTGTTATTTTTTGCAACTTCCCGCTCTTGCAATATAGCTCATCTTATCTCTGGTCTTTTGTAGGTATTGTTTCTTCTATGTGGCCTGTCTTCACTGCCTCTTTGCTTGGCTGAATCCAATTCATCTTTTAGATTTCAATGTATCCAACACTTTCTGTAACCAGCCAGGACTGAGTTAGAAGCTTTCTTACAGGCTTCTGTAGCCCTCACCACACTATTTAATTTCATATTTATTTTTTCTCTTCTTTACTCGGTATGCTCCATGGGGGTAAGGGCCTTGTCTTCTAGCTGAGCCCTGGGCTTCTAGTGCTAATGGATTGCAGGTATTTAACACATTCTTGGGCAAGTTCCTTAATCTCTCAAGTTATCCTCAATTTCCTCATACCAATGGTGAGGATAACCTCATAGGGAGGTGGTGAAGATTGGATGACAACACCTTGTAATAAGACCTTTCAGCAGACTATTCTTGTTTTAGATCATTGTACTTCCCCTTCCCATCCACTTCTTGAGTATTTGTTTGCTTCCTTTCATTTGGAAGCTTTATTTTCTTACTGGTAGAGTAGAGATTTGGTGCATGATGTAGGGAGGATGAAGGAGAATGGGAAATGAAATGGAGTCACTTTTCTAATCCCCCTGCCAACTCACATCCCTGGGACTGGGTTTAGGCAACTATCCAAAGAGATGCAGAAGTGGTGGGACTCCTTGGGGCTGCACTGTATCTAGGTGATAAAGTGGGCACAGAATTTTAAAGGAGACCCTTTCGCCCTTTTGCATGGGACCCAGTATTTTGTGACTCTCGGAGGACTGGGACCTTGAGTTTGCCAAGCTCAGTTTATAGGGTTATTGTGAGACTACGCCTGGCAGTAAGAAAGGCAGCATTTATCTCATGGGAATACAGAACAGTAAACATAACATGCCAGCCTTTCCAGAGACGAGCACTAGATTAAAGAATCTCTAAGGGATTTTCCTTTTATGGGCCTTCCTTTTTGTTTTCTTCTATAATGGTGCTCCAAGACATTATCAGCACTGTTGTTGTTTTTGTTTTGTCTTCTCTCGTCTCCTCTTTCCACTAGCTGCTTTACTCATCCTCTACTCTGTATGTCCTTTTATCTATCTCAAAGCTTTATCTCTTCAAAGCATCTACTCATGGCTGAAATTGTCTTCATTATACCTTGGAAGATAAGACTAAATGGGAAGCCAGCTCAGCATTTGACTTTGAACTTAATTTCTGATCTTGTGCCCCTGCAAGCATTACTGTATTTACTTATTTATTCATTCAATGAATTCATTCAACAGATATTCACTGAGCTTCTACTACATTTCAGGCACTCTTCTTGGTACTAATAACAACACCTAGATGCTATACACATAAAAGTCCCTGGCCTCAAGATACTCACATTCTGGCAACATTCAAACAATTGCAATTTAATATTGGAAATGGAGAAGAGACTGAGACTAGGGCAGAATTCGAGTAGTTACCAATGTGATATTACTTGGAAAGTGATCAGCAAAGTAATGGATGAGAACATTGAAGTCTGTCCTCAGGGTTCCTTGAGACAGCTCCGTGCTGTCATGCTGCCTGTTGATTGCTCACAGCCTCCTCTTTTGTCTTACCTTCTACCTTTTCTCCCATCAGACTGCTCCCTCTGTGTCCCATTGCTACACAAAACCACTCTGTTTCTCTAGGTCATGGATAATTTATCCGGGAAGTTAACTTACGGGTTGGGGAGTACTCATGAATTAATGCGTATTATACCCAGGTATTTTGTTTACATTTCAATAGGGAGTTTCTGTCATCCTAACCCCCTACTACAAAGCTCTTCTATGGATAATTTCAGACCTTTTTTTCAGGCTAATGGGGAAGCAATTTGGTTGACAGGCAAACTTTTGATAGCTTCCCAAATCTCACTATCTATGTGGCCAATTGGTAAATACTCTCTTCAAATCCCCACTAAAAGAGAAGTAAGACAGAATCATTTATGTTTTTATGACAGCTGTTGCATATGCACTTCATCCTTATAAAAAAGAAAACATTGTAAATCTATTATGAGATTATTTTCACATTATGCTCATTAAAAACTTAAAATTAGGTGTTTCTTGTGTTTGACATTATAAAGAAGGAATCCTGCCTGAGATCTTTCAGTGGGGTGGAAGCCATCATCAGTGAATAGCTGTTTAAATACAGAGATGCAACCCAATTACACCGCTGCATTATTTCTCATCGGGCTGTTACTGCCATTCCCCTTGGCATTATTTTATCTTAAATATCAGTGCATTTATTGCCTTGGACCCCAAGATTCACCACACTTGGAGTTATTGGCTGCTTTGAGGGGAGAGCCTGCTTTTGAACACAATAGAAGGCTTAAATCTTAGTGTTTCCCAGCTGTCATTCTCCTGTCATAGCCCTCTTTAAAAGGGTTTGGGGTTCTCCTTTCATTACACATGCATGACTTCCATTAGTGTTAATCATATGCTCCATTTTAGAGCTGTTTTGGCCCCTCCGGTTAAATGGGCGTTTAAGCAGTTTTTAATGCATTATATGTACTTATTTTTTAAAGGAGTATTATATGCCCAATTGACTGGAATGAATACAAAGTCCATCAGGTGAATACAGATTTATAATTGTTTTTAAAGCATGTATTATTTATTCGACCAACCATGACAGCCCTTTTGGAGTCCTTCCAGCTGAGAGGGGAATACATGTAGGTGTCAATACTGAATAAACCTTCATGAAATCTTTTAGTGAGGTTCTCTCAGTTAAGCTTAAAGCTTATTTGGCTAATCATTTCCTGTCAACTTCTCTCTCTCTTCACAAACAAACAAATTCTCAAAATATCGCGCACTATTTTTAGCTTGCATTGTCATCATCTGTGAACTAGAGGACAGCTACACAAAGCCCTATTCAATTCAAATAAATTCAACAAAATATATAGTGTCTACACAGCATTAGACCCTGAAACTGAAAAAGAAAAGATATGCCCAGTTCTCAAGTCATATATAATTGACTACTATTAAATAGTAGACTTTAATAAATTATTTCATTGTACAAATTATTCAGTCTTTCTAAAAATTACTAAAACTAGGCAGACTGAAAAGAAGTTAAATATATTCCTTGTTCTCTTCTCAGACATATGAGAAAAACTCCACTCTGCTTTTCTTTCATAGCATTAACCATGTTACATATCTTTTCTTCCTTCCTCGGGTTAGTAAGATTATTCCAAAATTATTTTCCAAGACTTTAATGTACTTTTTATTTTTGTAGTATCTTCACTTTTTACTATAATAGATTGACTGTATACTAGTGCACTGGAATTTATTTTTATTAGCTTTAAAGCTCAAGACAGATACATCATGCAATTCTACGCCAAATGAAAGATGGCTGCTCTAGGCCATGTCTAAACCATGTCCTGTGATTGGTAGAATTAAAATCCATGTGAGCTATGAGAAGAAAATGTATTGCTTATCACCAGAAAAGAGCAGCAGATGGAACTTCAATTTTTGACAGTGAAATTTAAGAATTTTAAAATTTCAAAAGTACTTTAGGAAGACCCTGCCATTCTTTACAGTTCAAAAATGAGGGCTAGCCCCAAGGCTGAGTGATTCACGTACTCTACTTTGGCAGCCCAGGGTTTCACCAGTTCAGATCCTGGGTGCTGACACAGCACGGCTCATCAAGCCATGCAGAGGTGGCATCCCACACAGCAGAACTAGAAGGACTTGCAAATAGAATATACAACTATGTACTGGGGGGCATTGAGGAGAATGAGGAGGAAGACGAGACAGAGGAGGAGGAGAAGAAGGAGGAATCGGAGGAGGAGGAGGAGAAGGTGGAGAAAGATTGGCAACAGATGTTAGCTCAGGTGCCAATCTTTAAGAAAAAACAAAAACAAAAACCCAAAAGTGAATGCATGAGAAAGACTGTATTCATTGATGTGACCAAGAATAATCCTCTCTGTGCCGTTATGCATGTGAAGATAGTTCTTGGGGTGAGTGCTGTAGCTCCTGTTCACAGAAACTGGTGATGTTGGCAACTCTCCATCTTAGACGAGTCAGTTTGAGACTCTCATTGATAGAGTCTTCCCAGGTAGCAGGACTCTGAGAGGTGTGTGCTGGCTCCTGCTGTTGTCCACTGGTTTCCAAGGGGGCCATTGGTTGATAGTTCATAAGAACACCTGTGGGTGGTTCTTGTGTGGCGGTCACAGAGGGAAGCTTAGTTATGACAATGTGGTTCGGAAACTAGGCAGCGATGGGTAGAATGTGTCTCTTTACTTGAAACCAAAACATAAACTCATCTTTACAAAACGTGTCCTCGGAGAATTATAATGATGTAAGGTGAGCTTATGTTATAAAAAAATCCACGTTGAAAGTTTCATTAATGGTTAAATTGTCAGCCCAGCGACCATGTTTATATCTGTGTTACTTAATTATAGATTGGTGCTGTTCCTTATCTGATAGCCAAGGCTGTTTAACTTAATATCAATATACATTTTATATCATTCTTTTTCTTTTGGTTTTCCTGCTATTTAGCTTTCTTATTTAAGTCTGCCCATGCTTCCATTTCTCCTTCTTTTCTTTCCTTCTCATTTTCCTCTTCCACAAATACTGATTGAGAATTTCCTACATGTTCCTCTCTGAATTAGGCTGTGAACAAAATATGGCTCAAATCCTTAAAATCTGCATAGTTTAATAAGGACTATATACATGCAAAAAAGGTAATAATTCAATATGATAAGTTTATAAGTATAATGTTAATAAAAATATATCAGTAGATTGGGATATATATGATTGTGATCCATTGGTGGCTTGAGTTTTTTTATTTGTTTGATATGGGCATTTCTATATCAGTCAACCTTTAGCAGTAGCAAGAGTTTTTCTTAAATTGGAGGAAGAAATTTTCCTGGAAGAATCGAAGCAATCCTACTAAAAAATTATTGGAAAGTTCCCCAATACCCTTCTGAGTGAGTATTTTGGTTAAATATATGCATTTTCAAGAATATAAAATATGTAGTTAATACATTCCATACAATAAAAGTATCATATATAAAAGTAATAGCTTGACCTCAAGTTGGGAAGTATTATCATTATCATTACGTAACCTAATCAACCAGAAGTATAATTTACAAAAGAATAAAATAGGACTTTACATAATATTGTAAAAAGATTGTAAAAAATATTTGCACTGCATTTTCTCCCCACTTTTTTCAAAAAGCCATTTAAAATTGTTCATGAGTTAGGGGAAATATCTCTGGAGCAGAGGAATCTTTTTTTTTAACCTCTGACATCATCAGCATATTTTTTTTTTTTTTTTACTATTTTGTAAGCAACCTGCTTCCATCCCCATGTCCTTGTTCCGTAGTACAAAGTCCTTGGTGAATGGGCCACATTCACTTACACATTCAGGTCCCCGCAGCATAATCGTGTAGATTGACTGATCTGGACCATTAATTGTTACACTTGAAGAACTCTATAAACTTGAGTAGAGAAATGAGTAGTAATGTGACTGGACCTTAGAGATTGGCATTTTCTTTTGTTATTGTTGGTTTGCTTGTATTTAAAATTGTTTTCTATTGTCTGGCTATTTCCCACTTGAAAGCAATATCACTGAAATGTTTTATTAAAATAAACTACATCCTCTTTAGTAATCCCTCAAAATACTCAAGCATTTCATTAGTTGGAATCAACTCTAGATTTTACGGAACTCTTACGTTAGCGAGGCAGCAAAGTAATAGCTTCTGCACGTGCCTTCTATGCTGCCTCAACGTGAAAATGTTAAGGAAATAAAAAGCATCAATGTCAAAGGAGTACTGCTGTTGCATTTCAGAAAAAGAATTTAGATGAAATTGTGATTTTTTTTGTTTATTGAAATTAATACTTTGAGCTTCTCTTCTCTCTGTTGTGCAGCTGGTGGCTTCAATGACAGCTTTTCTGGTGATAGAATAGAACAAAACAAATAAAACCTAATCAACCCAAAGTATATTTTACAAAAGAATAAAACTTTACGTGATGTGTGACTGTAAGAAATCTTTCCACTGCATGTTCTCGCCACCTTTTTTTAAGCCAGGTGTTAAGTACACGTATTTCTATGTCGTTCTTTTGAAAGCACATGTCTCTTGAATATCTTAGTCTATTCTTAAACACTTCTAAATGTTTGCTAAAATGTTAAAAGCCTACCAAGCTAATTCAAACAAAAAGAAATCAGTTTGCTATGGTAGATATAGCCTCAGAAAGTCGTTTGTCTGAGAAATAAGAAAACACCTTCAGGTTTTCAGAGAAGAGGAATAGCAGATGAATTTTAAGAAGTTGAAGTATTCTTTCTCTCTGTCTCTCTCAGAACTCCCTGGAAGCGACTCTGCAGCTGAGCTGATTTCATGTTAGAAAGCTGTTCTAAATCCACACTGACAGAGGGACCGTGTGGATGGACTCAGAGCTGTCTGCTCTCTCATACGTGCCGCCACACATACTCTCAGGCTCTGAATTGTTTAAGAAGACTGTGCGCAGAGTCCTCAAGCTCGTTCTTAAAATACAGTCTAGTTACGATGAATGCAGACTCATGCTCCTACACACATGTGCATCTTGAGGCTGAAAACAGTTTCACTGATATTTACATGAATGTGTATTAGAAAATTATAGAATCATCGTTAGCATCTTTATTGGCTAAATAAACATTCTGGTGTATATTGTGATTGATCCAGGAGAAAAAAACATTAGAATAAAAAGAAGTAGATGCGCTTGAACTTGGTATGGTTGATTTGGAAGGTGCTTTCTTAATTTCCTTGCGTGGTACAATGAAGCGCTGAGAAGAATCTACAGTGTTATAAAGAAATAGAATTCCTATATATCTTTATTGAATGTGACACAATATAATCAAAGAATGCACATAATTAAGTGTTCAAGCTCAAAGCATCTTTGAAGCAGGAATTCTGCTGATTTTTTATTTATGTGATTGCTTACAGATTAGTTCTTTATTTGCTCCTAAAGAATATACTTAAACACTCAATCAATGAATAACCTACAGCAGTTTGTTGTAGATTCAATAATGGGGAATGGTGCATTGTACCAGGATAGTCAGATATACCCATAGGGAGTGTCAGTGGTCAAAATGCTTCCACTGCCAGAAGGTAGTCTGAAAATGGTCTGGAAATTCAGTACAGCATTGACCCTACATTGTATACATGATCCACAGCCAGTTTCTCAAGCATACTTGAAGTTTTAAAAAGAACCATGGAAAAAAAGTTGGAATTAAAAACAAACCTATTTCAAATTTTTTTGTGTGTGTGTGAACAGTTGATTTTAAATGTATTAGTTCAAATGAGCTCAATAGCAAAATATAATTTTTATTTTAAGTTAATTGTGTCTAAAATTATTTTATTTTATTTAAAAATAATTTAATGAATATTTTAAAGTTTTAGAAATAACTTAAAAACTTTAAAGTTCAATAGTAATATTTCTGTTTGTGTAAGTATAGTTAAATGCTCATCTATTTCATCCTACTAAAATCTCCTGATTATTAAACAACGAGCAGCCGTATATGGACATACACCTTGTGATTTCTATTAAATCATCTTATTTCTTTATTTTATCAATGTATTGAGAGCAAGGTAAGTGGCAAGATTTCTAAGTTAACACATTAGGGTCATTTACGAAATATAACATGAATGTGTTTGCTTTTTCTTACATTCTGAGAATTGCCAGAATATTTTCATTAGAACATATCAGCTTTACATTCTCTAATTATGAGGTGCTTTCATTTGCGTAGTTATTCCAAATTGCTTTAGGATGACAACTTTGTTATTCTGAAATAAGATAAGAAATTAGAATTCCTAATAGAAAAAAGATAACAAATTATTTTGGAATATGCTTAATTTGGGAATATAACAATTTCTTGTCATCCTCATATACTCACTGAGTTCCTTTTCAGAGATTTAATAAATTGAGAATGTGTATTAAAATGATATCACACCAGATAAATCCTAGCAACCTATTTTGTAAATTTTAGGCTTCTCATTTTTAAAATTATAAGAGAGCTACATTTACATTTTAAGAACTGCAAGCGTACCTACATGTATCATCGTAAATTTTATATATATGTATGAATATGATACATATATATGTGCATAAACATACACTTTCAGTATTTCACTTGGGGGATAATAAATGTATAAATGAGACATAAGTTCCATGTACTTTAGAAGCTGGTACTAAAATTTTAGTTTGACACCTACGGTTACTTGGTCAAATGCCATGGCCAAATCGTAGAACCATCTTTTTTTCTGTTTTTTTTTTGATTGGCACCTGAGCTAACATCTGTTGCCAATCTTCTTCTTCTTCTTCTCCCCAAAGTCCCCCAGTACATAGTTGTATATTCTAGTTGTGAGCACCTCTGGTTGTACTATATGGGACGCCACCTCAGCGTGGCCTGATGAGCAGTGCCATGTTCACGACCAGGATCCGAACCAGAGAAACCCTGGGCCACTGAAGCAGAGCGTGCAAACTTAACCACTCGGCCATTGGGCCGGCCCCAATAGAGTCATCTTGTGATGTTGCTGAGAATAAAATTTTTGATAAACTTTTGACAGTTTCCTGTTGATTTCTCTCATGCAGATTTTGTACGTTAGATTTCAACAGTTGCTTGAAGATAATAATTTGAATGGTAATTTTTTTCTACATTGATTGACAGGTTTACGTTTTCTCAGCATATAAGAGACTTCTTTAGGAAGTTAAATGAAACCTTATGGCTTATCAACTAATATAGTAAGTCATTAAGATCCCTTTACAAACTCTGTTTAGGAAAAGTGCTCTTTATCTCATTACAGATGGAGAAATAGTGGTTTAATGGGAGTTGATTATTTCACTCACTGAAATAAGAGCTAATTTTAATGATACATTGGTTTTTCTATTTGACTTCCTTCTATTTTAAGATAAAGATTGTCCTAGTCTATACAATGATTTAGCTGATCTTAATCTCCTTAGAAATATATGAATGTTGTGAAAATATGCAAAGTGCCTGGAACTGGGCTAGGCACACAGATGTGTGACAAATGTTAACTCTCTTTCCTTGTATTCATCACAAGAATTCTAATGTTTCGTATCTTTTGTGAGAGAAGACTACATTTTCTAATTTGGGAAAATCAGCTGGGAAATTACAGAGTACCTTGAAAATAACACAGACTATAAAACAAAATTTGTAGGAGGATTAAGAACTAAAAACCTTAAGGATTAAGGACCAGAAAAACCTCCCTTTCACCCTGACTCATAGTCATAACTTTATAGTCATGATCCTGAAGCTGATTTTCTAGTTTAAGACTAATTTATAGGCTCCAAGAGGACTGGGCTGTGAATTTGTCCTGTTCACACTTGTTTACCCAGCTCCAAGCACACAGCAGGTGCCCCATAAATGTTGGTTACATGAGTGAACAAAAAGCTACCATTTTTCTTCATTTACATCTTTATAAAGGCAAGTAAATTAATTAAAAATTGATTTCATGAGCTCATGATACTTTTTAAATAGTCAGAACATTCTATTCTAACACTGACTAACTGCTCCAATTACTGTTTTTCCTAAGACTGAAGCTAAAGCAGTTCCATATGATCACCATCCAGGCTCCTTATGCTGAGGAATCTCTCATCGGCATTTCTTCTTTTCTGCTCACTCTGCAGGATGGTATTATACCTAGCACAATATCCCTCCCTCGACTGTGGGACTTGTCAGAGCTTAATGATGTTAATTTATGGATCATTGTTTTTTAAGTAGCTCTCTCTTTAAACAAAGACCTTCACCATGGATGTTTGTGAGTGGGAACTTTGAAAGGACTTTCACATACCTAGAAATTAGTGCATGCTCTCCTTTCACTGATGCAAATATTTACTGAGAAGAGACAGAAAGAAAATAACCTTTCGGCCTTTTTTTCCTTTTCTGAAACCTAAAAGCATTTTGTTTTCTAGAGCTCTATAAAAGTTCAGCGTATAAAAGGTTAGGAGGCTGACTTTTTTCTGTCGTGTATATCTTTGAAAAATTGGTTTATGAAGAGTCATACATCATGTAGCCAGACATATGGGAATAGTTAAAGATTAAGGTAAATAGACAAATTGAACTGCTTTAAATCATTTTCCTGGTTTCAGTTTTATGAAAGAGCTTATGAACAAAAGCTGACATTAAGCAATCACAATAGGCTCTTCTATATGTTTTAGACAGTGGTAAAGACTTTAGTGTCAGAGAGTGTTGCATCACCAATAGTTACATCAATTTGATTGGTGTCCAGATTTCAAAAATGTTACCTTGTCAAACCATAACCTTTTCCAAGTCTTTCATTTGTCATTGTTTTGTAGATTATATCATTTATTTTACATTACCTGTATCAGAAAGCATGGATCATGGATTATAAGATTTTTTTATTATATATTGGTTGTTTTTGTTTTTTAAATAAAATTAATACTGTAGGCATTTGTGTTCAAAAGAGACTAATCAAATATTTTGGAAGGAAGTTTGATTTCATGTAACAGACATTAGTGTAACTTTGCCTAAGGAGACCTTTGATTCCTTTTTGCTAAGGAAAAAAAAAAAGAGAGAGTTTCAGAACCATTAGGATAACATTTTAAATAAATTGAATAAATACACTGAACTTTTCCAGGGTACCTAATACACTAATATCCTGTGGAGAGAAGCTGGCTGTTGGACTTTAAGGTAGGTCCCAGGAATTTGCTCAGTGGCATGGTGACAAGCCCCTACTCTTATGAAAAGTGCTATGGGATCTTTAATGTCCACACGGGAGAGGAAGGTCTCATTTGAAAAACCCCTACATAGTAAACTGCATGGAACTCAATTTATCTACCTCGGAAAGGAAAGAGGCTTTGTAGCCCCTGAACCTGTAAATCTAAGAAAAGCTGTGAATATATGCCTTCATATTCATGCAGCACCAATCCCCTTCTTAAAAAAATAATAAAAATAACAAGGTCTGTGATCATCAGGTTGATGTAGATAAAAATCCATTAACTTTTCATCATTATCACAGCTCTCGTATCAAAGTGCAGACATTCGTGGGGCTAGCTCACCTCCCCTGGTAGCTGTGCAAAGAGACAGATGAAGATCTTTTACATACTTCTTTGTTGGTTTGCCTTTTATAGTGTATGTGCTCGATTTAGGAACTGCTGATAATAAAAATGTAATTTAAGAAGACTGCAAATATTTGCACAGGTATGTGAACTCAGCTTGTAAGACATCCAGCTAACGAGGGTTCTCATATTCTTAGTAATGTGAGTGACAGGAAAAAGAGTAACTTCTAGAAAACATTGACCAAGTTTACTGCAGAGCTTGATCTCATTCCATGTGAGATAATGTGTATGTTTATGCCCAGCCTGGAGACTGATATATAGTAGGCACTCCATAGGTGTTAGATTTTTTTTCTTTTGAAATATTCTAATTGTCACTAGAAATATATAAAAGAAACAATCTTGTAAAGTTTGCTGAAATTCCTTAGAATCGAAACCTATCAGTGTTTCTCGATGAGAAATTTGGATGTAAAGTAGGAAAATGCCACCATGTATACTTTATAAAATTCTAGCATTTTTGTGAGATGGGAATCTTTCTGGGGTTGGGTGCCTCTAGCAATTTTATTTTCAGTCTTTCTTTATCATGTCTGCAAGCACAAAACCAGATAGTTTTGTTTCACTTAAAGGTTGAGATTGGGGCTGGCCTGGTGGCACAGTGGTTAAATGCATACATTCTGCTTCAGTGGCCTGGGGCTCGCCGGTTTGGATCCTGGGTGCAGACATGGCACTGCTTGGCAAGCCATGCTGTGGCAGGCGTCCCACATATAAAGTGGAGGAAGATGGGCATGGATGTTAGTTCGGGGCCAGTCTTCCTGAGCAAAAAGAGGAGGATTGGCAGAGTTAGCTCAGGGCTAATCTTCCTCAGGAAAAAAAAAGGCTGAGATTTTTGTCTGTTTGTTTTACAGGTCAGGTTAGCTAAGTGACTTGCTTATATGAATACAGTTTATGCTTGCACAAAATGTTACTATAAATTGATGATTTCTAATTCCTTCACTACACGTTTAGCCCGTCAACCCAGAAAGATATATCCATTATTTAAAACTGAATACACATTTATTCCCTGTATGTATTCTTTTTGATGATGAAATTCTATTTCAAAATATAGCTAAAACGATTGTTTTGCAGACTTTTTTTATCTTTTCAGCAGGCCCATTTTAGTCCAATATAGTCATGACTAAAATGCGATTTACTATTTGTTTAGTGAAGGGAGTTAAAACTAAGAGAAAACAGAAGTTATCATTTAATCATTTGATGAGATCTTTATTGCTCACTTTTAAAATTTATTGAAAAATTATTTATGAGAAGTCAGATTCATCGAAAATTTGGATTCAGAGGTAAAGTTTTTTTCTTCCCACTGTTACTGGAAACAATGAAGTTCCATATTTCATTGTGTATTATGGCTTTGAGCATGAAACAGCCTTTCTCTTTAAGGTGTTGTCATAAGTTACGTTTTTCTCAGTTATTCCAGAAATTCAAACATTTAAAACATATCCTGAAATATCCATAAAATTTGACAATGTGTCACTGAAGCAATGCTCTAATAAAGTTAATGTGCTATTATAACTTAAAAAAATCTTAGATCATTTTAAATTTCTCTGGTATGCTTGATCACAGAATGGTATTAAAACATTTTTAAGTTTAAGAGCACATTTAGGTCACTTGTGGTGATGGATATACTTTTTAAAGTTTCTTAATATTGGCCATAAAGCAAGTGTCAATGAGCTTGAACTGCATACAAATGGCTTTTGCGCCTTCCACAGGTGCTTCAAAGCTGTGGACACTAGAGGGTGCTGTTGGCACTGATACTAACAATGAGACACCTGAACTTGTTCTTTTAAAATCAATAGTATCAAGACCCAAAAATGTTTCCAATGAAATACTATATCGTTATTAGTTTTTAACAGTGGGCTCTGTGAATGTCATCAGCACAACTTCCAAAACAAATCACAAAGCAGTAATTAAAGCAAAACTTGACAACTTTGTTGTTGTTGAAAAGGAAATCAAAATTCTCCTCTCCCAGCCTTTTAGATACTCTCCCAGTCCTCCTCCAGGATGTACAGGTTGGTGATACATTTTTATAAATGGCAAGGAAAACGGGCTTGTCAGGCAATTAACATTTTCTTTGGACGTTAAGCGCACATAGCCATAAAAGGTTGTTTCTTAAAAGAAATGTGTCAAGAGGCTATGAGTCCAACTTTTCTCATGGTGTTTGTGAGAAACTGCGGGCATTCAAGAATGCTTGCACATGGAGATACAGCATCCTCATGTCGGAAAATGTTGCTTTATGTGAAAATTGAGGAATCATCTCCGCCCCTGCCCCCACCCCCGGTGGTTATTTATGAAGCGTCATCGGTAGCTGCCTGTCTTAGACCTTCCCCGCAGGCATGATCAGACTCAAGCAGGCAGCTATTTCTCTTTAATTTTCCACAGCAAGCCAGTAATGCTTATGATTATTGTGAAGTCAGGAAAAGTTTAGTTTCATCAAGTGACATGTAGTGATACAATTAGTTACTTAAGCACTTCTCATAAAATGTTCCACCATGGAAGCTAGTTTGTCAGATGCAGCTAAATATTAGCGTCTCACATTAAACACAAGAGTGAAACTGCCTCGTGGAAAGCACAGCTGACAGCTCTCAACATGAGCTGAATGATCACTCTCAATTGTAATCGATTCTGTAAGTACTGAACACAAACCCCCAGGCAATTGAAGAAAATAGGATGATGAAGGACTGCAAACTAATATGTTACACATCTTCATTGATTAGACATTGATTAACCATTATTTTCCTGAATGACAAACAGCTAGCGGTAGAGTAACTGAGGCTGTGATTTATTCACATCTTAGACAGAGCTGACTTTATTCGGCTGATTGTGAGCTCATGCTAAACCAGGAGACAGTGATAGTTTCAGAATCCAGGTTGTTTTCTTTCTTTCCATTAAAAAAAAATACCCTCTCTGGCAGTCTTCTTAGATGTCTGCTATGTTTCTATTAGAAACAAATTTCACTTGATTTAAAAATGATCAGTTGAATTCCGAAATAGAGAACATGTACCTGTGGTATAACTACATTTAAAGGGAAGATCATTTTATAGACTTGGTATTTACAAGCATATTGATCAGTGTTTATTGAACATTTAATTTAATTCTCTCTTTTCTTCAGTGCCTTATTGGCAATTACACACAATTTTAGAATAAGCTGAATAAGAGTTTGTGTCTGTTGCTTATTTTTCTTCAATGAAGCATATTGCTTTAGAACGATGTGAACCTATTATTTGTTGAGACATGATACATGTAAGGAGGCAAAATTTCAGTTTGAGTAATTTTTGGTTCACATAAAACTGGGATATTATAGACAATCTTGGATTTATGTAGCAAAATCTTGCAGTAGTGTAGTCAATTTTCTTAAATCTGTTTCAATAGATCTCAAACAATATGCCCGATGGTAAAATTTGCTCTTGACTTTTCAGGCAGTCTCTTTTCTATTACAATGCAGAGAGTAAGATGTTCTTTGAAATGAACTGCATTAGCACTAAGTTAAAACCAAATTATAATGAGACTAGCATTTTTATTTTTATTTTTTTGCTTTCCAGAGCATTCCTGTGCATTTTGAAGATTTGTGGGAAACATTATTTATAAGCAGAAATAATTAAGATGTTCTGGCATTCTTCATCATAATGGTCATCATAAAGACTTTTGATGCTCAAGAAAGCATAATTTGCTTCTCCGTTGGAATTTGATTGTAAATTAGCACTAATTAATGTTCACTTAAGTGTTACAGATGTTGTGTTGTGATATATCCAGTTGGTTACTAAAGGGGTAACAGTAGAAAATTTGTTCTTTGAAAGCATATGAATTCGGAGTAATGATTAGAATGTCATTTTAAAAAATAGGAAATTCATTACCATTTTTACAAGTCAATGTTAGTATTTATATAACTTAGGAAAGAAGAAATTAGTAAACCATATCACTTCAATTAGTATAGAGATGCATTCAACACCACCCTTATTAGTTATTGAATTATTAGACATATAACTGTGAAATTTCATTGTCTTTTGCCCTTTAATGTAATTCTAACTCTAGGTTAATAAATCAAATCTGTTCTTTATGGACATTGCCAGTTTTATCAAAATAAATATGTGAATATGCTTTTCTCCAAGCAACTTCTATTAGGCTCGTCTAAGACAGTGGGCCTCTGTGTACAGGTATATTAACTCAAGGCTTTTTAGTTAAAGATTTGTTGTACAGTTTCAGAATTTTAATTATAAGGTAGAGAGAAAAATATGTGAAGTTCATTTCCATATTTTTACTGTTAACAATTGGAAGACTAGTCTACTTGTTAAAGAAATCCAGCTGTACTTTAAGGGAAATAGACTTGTTAAGTTTTAAAAGAGGAAGACTATCTACTTGGAATAGCATGTGGTACTCGAACTTTTACAAAGGACGCTGAGAATAAGCTTGACCCGCCAGCGGCCGTTAGTTTAAAGCACATCAGTGGACCCGTACTAATTATAAATCACCTCCTTAGTATTATTTTGGAGGGCTCATTTCCTCCTTAGCTTTATACGGTGCTCAGAACGTAGGGAAAGAACAGTGTTGATTGGCTAGTGGAGCATGAAGAAAGAACAAATGAAAAACCATCCAACAGCCATATCCCAGAGGGAGCTCGGAACCCCAGAAAGAAGTCTAATAGTGTGTTGTTTCCTTGTTCAGCTGTGTGCAGGGGAGAGCACCACTGCAGGGGTCTGTGTGTAAATGTAAGAATCAGAAACCTGGAATTTTACAGAAGCAACGACAATGTGATATTTGCACAGCAACTCCCTTTTGGGGAAATAACAGGCACTTCCTTTGGTGTTAGCTGTCTTCTCTTTTGAGTGTGTGTGTGTGTGAGCGCTGCACGTGTGCACACACACATACACACATACACAGAGGCTTATGTGGAGCTGAATATGCTTCAGTTTCTTCAAGCATATTTAACATCTAAAATTTTAAATGAAAATGTATCTGTCAATTTTAAACTAATTTGGATGGACAGCAATAAAATGCAAACCTCACTTCAAATTAGAATTTTCAGTGAGGATTTCTAATGGAAAGTAATTGCTGACAATAGGAAATGACAAATTACTAATTACTTAGTTCAATTAGACTTTTGTGCCTTTGGTCCTAAGTGGCAAGCATACAGCAAATCTTGCACTTTTATAACAATTAATGACACTAAAACTATTTAAACTGCCAACAGATGTGAGCAAGAAGACATGAATTGAAACTTACTTAATTTACATACTATCCCTAGTTTATATCAAGTAAAGGGTGTTTAATTTTTATGCTACAATTAAATATTACTGGTACAGTCCAATTTTCATAGAACGTTGTAGGGCAAAATATCACTGCTCAAAAGCTGGTCAGTGTTAATGTTTCCTTTTTTCTTATCACAGCAGTCTTCTCTTTAAAAGATTCTTAGAGTATTAATTTCTGTCTGTACTGTGTTTATGCCTATACGTCAATGTTAATTAAATAGTGGCACCCCTGTGTTTTGCTTTTCTTCTCTTTATTTTTTGTCTATTTTGTACATCTTTAATTTCCTAATGATCTATTTAGAATCCATATATTTTTTACTTTCCCATCTGCCTCCTAAGACTAATTCAGGTGTGGTTTTGTGGAAGGATTTTGTTTAGAAGTTCCATTTCATTAACTGTCTCTGTACTGTTAACTTCTGGCTGTAGCTCACAGGGAACTTAATTTGGTATTCCCGGTGCTATCATTTTTGATAATTTTGATTTTGTAAATATAGGGTTTTTTTTTTTTTTTTTTTAAAGATTTTATTTTTTCCTTTTTCTCCCCAAAGCCCCCCGGTACATAGTTGTGTATTCTTCGTTGTGGGTTCCTCTAGCTGTGGCATGTGGGACGCTGCCTCAGCGTGGTCTGACGAGCAGTGCCATGTCCGCGCCCAGGATTCGAACCGACGAAACACTGGGCCGCCTGCAGCGGAGCGCGCGAACTTAACCACTCGGCCACAGGGCCAGCCCCAATATAGGGTTTTTTTAATGTTTCCAGTTATAATCAGAAAGATTTTTTCTGTACAGGTCAGCAGCTCAGTAGACCTATTGCAGATGCATGTGGAGTGAAAAAGAAAGGCAAGGGATCCAATTACGTTTGTAATGATCAATTTCCCTATTAAGAGTTTAAATCTATTTATTCTTTTCTCAAAGCATGTAAAACAGTATTTACTTGTGAAGTGAAAATAAAAATGCTGATCAGTACTGAGGCAAATTCACCCAGCATCCTGTGCCTACAGAGTGAGGGCAATGATTTTAGGCAACTAGATTAGCTATAAAAGTAAACATAAAAGGATGTTATAGAAAAACAAAATACATAACAACACTGGTAAAATTAAGGACTTTAAAATCATTGCATATCTAAGCAGAGAAGTGATTCAAGTGTAGAAGCCCAAACTGACTATTGTATTCCACAATTCTCCTCTGGGAATTTCTTTAGCCCATGTGATTCTCTGCATGCTGCTAAGAACTCAGGTGTCAGGAACTCGATCATCTTCCCCAGTGTTCTGGAGAAGAATGCAAACGTCCTATTCAAATTCAATATATTTTCTTATACTTATTACTTAACAGTTTAAGATGGCATATATTCTGCATCCTGTTACTATTGAGAGTTCATTGTAATTGGGTGAACAGTAGCCTGTTTGGTCCAATTCTCCTGTAAACAAGGAGAAAATGTACATATACCTTGTTTTATCCTATGGATGCAGGGATGGGACAAATTGGAGGGCCCTAAGACTTGAGAATAGACCGATGACAACAAGCGCTTTCTCCAAGGCTTTTGCTTGATTTTTGAAGGTTTTTTTCCCCCCTCTGAGAAGCCTGCAATTAAGCTATTGTTTGGAGGCAACACTGTAAATTAGATCCAAATAACCAAGGATAGTTTTTGGACAAACCTCTGTTGTTTCACCACAGCTGTAGTTTTCTTTTCTCATGAGCCCTGTGAACTTTAAGGGCTAGAAATATAACAGAGAGCATAGTAGATAATAGGGGGAAAAGGAAAAGCTTAGGCAGGGGGTAGGAGGCCTGGGCAGGGACAGAGGAAAGAAAGACTTTGACAAATCACAAGAAAAATGGCACTGGCATTGTGCCTAAAAAAAGATAACATGGAAAAGAGGCCTTAGCAGCGATAGACTTAGCAAGTATATTTAGAGCAAGAATGATAGGAAGAAAGAAGTGGCCTAATTAGAAGAGGGAAAGGGAGAGAGAGGGAAAGGGAATAAGAGTGCAAAGGAAGTGTCGGAAAAAACCCAGAAAGTGATGAACCTAGGGAGATTAGCAAAACATACAAAGCTAAGGATCTATCCTCACTTATGCAACAATGCAACAGGAGAATAGACTGTCTAGGTTGATTTAAACATCCAAGGAATGCATCATTTCTTTCCTAGTTTCCATCATCGTTATTGAGACACAAACAACAAGTAAATGTCACTTTGATAATCCAGATTCCTTTCATGTAGTTACCTGAGGAATTGAAAGATATGTACTGTCTACATAGTATGTTTTATGAATTATATGAAGTTGCCATATACCTACTTCCATATACTTTGTATCATGTACATGGTTTACACATATTCTGTGCTCAGTGAAAATTTTGAGGCAGTTTTTAAGCTCCAAGAATTTTGATCTCTTAATTCTTTTTTAAATAGGGAAGCATATTGAATTTTTCAGAAGATTTTGAGAGAATTGTATTGTGTAGTTTTTCTAGATGATATTTTAGTGATTATATATACATATGCTCGCAGGAAGAAAACTTTTTATTGAGTTGCATTTTCCGTATGGAGATCTTACTTAGATGATCATGCTTTCTATTTTGTTGTTAATTCCATTTCGTTTAGGAACACTAGAGCTAGATTCTGGTCAGGTGTATAATCTTTCTAGACAGGCATACAGAATTGTCTCAAGATTGTTGTCAGGCGTGTCCTTCCTTCCTTCCTTCCTTCCCTCTCTCCGAAGCTCCCTCCCTCCCTCCCTCCCTTCTTTTCTCCCTCCTTTCTGGAAGTACAGGGCCTATTTGGATGAATTACCCATTGGATGGATGGATTGGATGTTATTCTGAATATGATCTTGTAACTTCATGGGATGGATGGATAAGAGCAAAATTTCCTTGAAATAATCTTTGGAGCTGCTTCAGAATGTTCGGTGCTTTGTATCATTAAAACAAATCTAGCCACGCAGATGCTGGTCAGCAGTAGATATGTTCTTGAGCTGCCTCCTTCGGGTTTGAGATCAGAAGCATTTGAACGATCTGGATAAGATCTTGACAGTTTCTGTAACATACTCCAACCTGACTCGTCCCATTGATTCCAGTTAAGACGCTGGCAGAGCGCTAAGTGCAACTGTTGCATAGCTTAGGAGAAAGTTGCCCGATACGAGGTCACTTTTTGGTGTACAACAATTTCTCTCTTCATTTCTTTCTCAGAGGCTGAGGGTTAACATAGCAAAGATTAAGAAATGTACAAATTGCTTAGCATTTTTGTTTGATTGGAAACTACTCTCTGCCTCCTGGAGAGGTTTCCTTTTCTCAGATTTTATGCAGACCTAAAAGAAAGAAGGAAAAGCTGAGGGACATCATGTCCTAGACGATGAACAACTTTTACTCATAAGGAGAATTTTATACATGTGTTTGTGTGTGTATATCTACATATTTATGTATATATCTCCTAGTAAAATATGTTTTCTAGTCTACTTTTGCATATCGCTGCAAAATTTTTGAGGCTGATTCAAATTTCCTCAAATAATTTTTTATACCCTGGAAGATTTTGATTTACTGAATGAAATATATACAGATTTCAGGGTCAAAATTCTCATTTTCACTGTCACCATCTTTATTTCTACTCCAAGATTAACAAGGAAAATCTATTTTCAGTGTGATGCAGATATCTTAGTAGAAAAATGTGTGGATTCATCACAAGCATAACAAAAGGAATTTGAAATCATAAGATGTACCTTTAAGGAACATTTTCTTAGTTTCTGTGGGTTCTTAAACTTCAAAAGTGCTCCCTCAGAGAAGATTTATGGTGCTAGCAACTTATAGTCATGGCCCATTTTTTGTGAATTTCTTGCTAATGGTGACTGATGCACAGAGAGTAACTTGACTTATTTTATGTTAAAAGAAATAAGATATCACAATTTTACATAATAACAGCAGAAAAAACTTTAACCAATAAACTAAATGTGCTTTTTGGAATTTGGATGATTTTAAACTATGTCAAATTTCGTTAAAATCAGAGGCAGGAAAGGTCTCCTGACAGATGGGAATTCATATGCAAAGGCATTGTTCCGGAGATGGGGGCCAGGAGGTGGGGACCTCGAAGGAAAACATATTAGTAGGGTACAGCAATTCAAGAACTAAACACTATATTTATTCAAAAAATCTATCTGGCTTTTGGATAAATAGTAAATTTAAAATTTTCAATTTTGAGAAATATGAAGTATATTTTCTTTCCTTAATTTAGGAAAACAAAACCAAATTGACCTTTTCTGTCTTGAATAAATTAAAGAAAATTGTGAAAACATTATCCATCACTCAGTTAGGCTCTAGAAGTTAAACATGTGGGTTTGAAATATACTGAGGTCTGGGCTAAAAGCAGAGCAAAGTTCTGTTTCTAAGTCTGCCATGACTTGCTCTGTGATCTTGGATGAGTCATTTAAACCTTTCTGTGCTAGAACAGTCATTATGGAATGAAGATAACAATGTCTATCTTTTCTAAGTTTGGTATTGTTTTATTTATTTATTTATTTTGATGAGGAAGATTGGCCCTGAGCTAACATCTGTGCCAATCTTCCTCTATTTTGTATGTGGGATGCTGCCACCACATGGCTGATGAGTGGTGTGTAGGTCTGTGCCTGGGATCCAAACCTGCAAACCCTGGGCTGCTGAACTGGAGCATGCATACTTAACTACTACACCACTGAGCTGGTATTGATTTTTGGATAAAGTAATACAACAACTACTTTGTGAAATACAATGTGTGATAAAAGTATCGGTAGAAGCATGATTTTTATTTTTTTAGTAGTCATTAAGGTATTCTGAAATAAAGTTGTTGCTTTTGAAACATTAACACTGTAATGATTAAATATACCTTTTCTAAAAAATAAAATTCGCTATTAAATGTAGATGCTTCTAAATTCCAAACACCTTAAAATCATAAAAAGATTGCACAAATATCACAACTATTTCAATGTAAATTTGAAAAAAGGGGAGAGGGAGAGGAGAGAAAATGAGGATTAAGAAGAAAAGGAAAATATCACCAGTAATTACACTTTAGAATTGCAAAATATGTTTGCGTTATTTGAAAGCTAAGCTTGTTAATGTAAAACCTATGTTAAAATAGACTGAGGCCCTTAATATATTTTGATTATAAATCATTCAGATTACTTGAGCAAAAGTGTTCATTATAGATTTATATTTGACTTTGCATTTAATCTTTCAATTGTATCCAAATTGTACTAAATTAGATAGGACAGTAATATGCTAAAACCTCAAAGACTGCCATAATTACAAAAAAGCAGAAAAATCAGAGACCGAGATAACTGGAGTTCTACAGGTCCTGAGGGCTCTGCTAGTCTAAGTTCCCATGTCATTCAAGAATCTTTATTACAAGGGTCTTGAACATTGATCATCCAGGCTTTGCCTGAATATGCCTGGAGATGGGAGGCTCACATGCTTACATGGCAGTGTTTTTGGCACAATATTTGAGATCCACTTTTCATAATTTGGATAATGGATACCTATAAATAACAATTTTGGCTCATACTAAAGCTTTTGGAAAACTAGATTATTCTAGATTTATAAAACAGAGATTCAATTACATCTGACAATCAGTTGTATAATATGGACATAGGGGTGTCAAGTATAGTCATGCATTGCTTAATGACAGGGATGCATTCTAACAAATGTACCCTTAAGGGATTTCATCATTGTGTGATTAGCCTAGAGGAGACTTACACAAACCTAGATGGTATAGCCTACTACACACCTAGGCTGTATGGTACTACTCTTATGGGACCACTGTTGGATATGTGGTCTGTTGTTGACTGAAAAATCAGTATGCAGTGCATGACTATACAGAAAATCATAGACATGAAACTTAACATCTGGGAACTCATAGCTTATAAGGAGAAAGACTTGAAACACATAATTACAACATGGTGTAATAGGGGCAATAATAGAAGTATGAATGTACTACAGAGGCACCACAGGAGAGGATTTAGTAGATTTAATAGAGGTGTCTTTGAACAGGAGAGGTTTAATTGAGCAATTGGTAAATGTGATGAATGGTGAGAGGGAAGGGAATGCAAGGCAGAAGAAAATGCACATACAAAGGCACCGAGTTCCAAATAACATAATACGTGTGGGAAATTGCAAGGGAGGGACCAAATTAGGTTTCCCCCATCCTTTATTTTTTTGATTGATTTTCTTAACAGCTTTATTGAGGTATATTTCATATACAAAACCTGCACATATTTAATGTTTACAATTGATGAGTTTGGACATATGCAAACAACTGTGAAAACACCACCATAATCAAGGTAATAAGCAAATACATCACCTCCAAAAGTTTCTTCATGTCCCATTGCTTTTTTGTTTTTGTTTTGATGGTGAGAACACTTAACAAGAGATTTACACTCTTAAATTTTTTTAAGAGCATGACCCAGTATTGTTAACTGTAGGTACTTTGATGTTCAGAGATGTTTAGAACTTTTTCATCTTGTATAAATAAACATTTATACCCATGTAACAACTGCTCTCCATTTCCCCCTACCCTGGCAACCACCATTCTACCCTCTGCTTGTGTGAGTTTGACTGTTTTAGATACCTCGTATCAGTGGAATCATGCAGCATTTGTTTGTGACTGGCTTATTTCATTTAGCATAATGTTCTCCAGGTTCATTTATGCTTTTTACATCTAAATCTAACATCTATTTTTGTTAAATTCTGCCTCATTGAATGATTTATTAATCAATTCTACAAATAAATATTGAGTGTCCTCCAAGTTCCAGGCACTATTGTAAGTGCTGAGCATAGATGAATGACCAAAACTGGCACAAACCTCTGCCCCTATGAAGCTGACACTCTAGTCGGGGGGGTGGTGGTAGGCTATAAACAGGATAAATAAATGAGGTATATAGACTGTTAATGATTAAATGCTAAGGAAAAAATGTAAACCAAATGTCGGGGGGAATCTAAGGGAAGAGGAAAGGTGCTACAAATTTAGATAGGATGGTCAAGTCTCACCGAGTAAAGGAAACAAAGAGTGAGCCATTCGGCTCTTTGGGATTGATCAGTCTAGGTGGGGAACCAGAGAGGTCTCGAGGGGAAGGTGTGCCTGGTGTGTTCAAGGAACAAGAGGAAGACAGTGTGGCTGAAGTGGAATTAGCAAAGAGGAGATTAGGATGAGATCAGATAGAAAAAGTGGCTTCATGTGTCACTGCAAGAAATTTGAGCTCTTACTTTAGAAAGCCCCATTTTGAGTAGAGGAATGACCTGAGTGACTTACATTATAGCAGGATCATTTGGCTGCTCTGTTGAGAATAGACCAAGGCTGGCCATGGGCAAAGTAAAGAGACCAGGTCCAGGATTTTTGTTTTGTTTTGAGGGAGCGGAGGTTTCTATTGCAGATATTGGCGGCTGGGACTAGGATAGTAGCAGTGGAAGTGGTGAGAATCAGTTGTCTTCTGGATGATTCTGAATGTAGAGCAGGCAGGATTAGTTGAAGGATTGGATGCAGAATATGAGAGAAAATCATGGATGCCAGAATTTTTGGGCTGAGCAATTGAAAGAATGGAATTGCTGTTTACCTAAATGGGGAAGAGGAGCAAGTTAAGGAGGAAATATCAGGAGCTTATAAGTTTTATGGATCAAGTGAATATTCAAGAAAAAATGTTGACTAAGCAGTTGAACACACAAGTCTAGAGTTCTGGGAAAAGATATGGGCATTTCTGTGTGTCTTGTTAGCAAAGGCACTTATTGTCTTTTTGTTCTGGACCATCTTTTCAAGGATTTTTGTATAGCAAAGAACCTTGGAAGTTAGAGATATAATCTACTTCCCTTTAGAGAGAAGGTGGGTTTGCTTATTTTCTGGTATAATGTAGATAATGTCTCATCCTGTTATAAAATATTTGCGTTCCCTAAGCTCAAAGTTCCTCTCCTGTAATGCAACTTGCTGCATGTGCAGCTATCACTTGCTTCTCATAATATTGCCCTGTGGGAATTGGGGCTCAGGGAAGTGTATTTGTCTGAGTTCTCTAAAAGAAATAGAACCAATAGATAATATAAATATAAAGAGGTTTTATATACACATATGAAGAGATTTACTATAAGAAGTTGACTCATGTAATTATGGAGATTGAGAAATTCAAGATCTGCAGTCAGCAAGCTGGGGACCCAGGAGAACCAATGGTAGAGTTCTAGTCCGAGTCTGAAGGCCTGAGGACCAGAAGAGCTGATGGTGTAAATTCCAGTCCAAGTGAGAGTCTAAAGACAGGAGAAGACCAAAGTCCTAGCTCAAAGACAGTCAGGCAGGGAGTGAGTTCTTTCTCACTCAGCCCTTTTATTCTATTCAGGTCTTCAATAGATTGAATGAGGCCCATCCACTGTGGGGAGGGCAATCTGCTTTACTCACTCTATGGATTCAAATATTAATTTCATTTGGGAACGTCCTCACAGACGCCCTCAGAAATTTTTAACTGAACATTTGGTGTCTTGATTTGGGCTGCTATAACAGAATACCATAGACTGGGTGGCTTAAAGAACAAACACTTATTTCTCTCAGTTCTGGAGCCTAGAAATCTGAGATTAGGGTGCCAGCCTGGTTGGCTTCTGGTCTTGTCCTCACATGGCCTTTCTTGGTGGGTAGAGAGAGAGAGAGAGATCCTGTATCTCCTCGTCTTTTTAAAAGGGTGCTAATTCCATTATGAGGACCATACCCTCATGATCTAATCTAACCCCAATTACCTCTCAAACGCCCCCCCCCCCAAATACCATTGCATTGGGGGTTAGGATTTCAACATAGGAATTTTGGGGAGGAGGACACAAACATTTAGTCCATAGCATCTGAGCACCCCATGGCCCAGCCAAGTTGACACATAAAATTAGTCATCACAGGAACCATCACAAGAAAATGGCCATATTCTCCCTACTGTGATTTCTGGGAGTAATAAACAATCCTTTGTGTCCAACCTAGGACTCTCGTGACTTTTGGTATCACCCATGAAATTGTGGCAAGCTAAGTTTTATCTGACAAGTAGAGTGAAATCTCAGACCCTTCATAAATCTTAACAGGCTAAGAACCTGGACCACTCTCCATGTTAACAGAAGGGTAGGTAGAGTTTATGGTCATGGATACAGATGGGTGGCTGCCATGGCTTCAATTTTCTCAATGAAATTAGAAGCAAAGTCATTAGAACATAGTGATGATGGAAGAAAAAGTGTTGTTGCTTGAAAAGAAAAAGTCGTGAAACAATTGTTTAGGAGAGTGAGAGAATGAATGAACCAGAGAAATACAATCCTGGGTGGTATTAAGGGCTACATGCTCATGAATTTAAAGTGAAATTAGATAGCATGGCTGTGACTAGTTTAGCTGCAGTCAATTCAAACGTTCAAACGTTGCAATTCAAACGTAGGTTTAGATGTAGAGGGTGAAAGAAAAGCCAGGGACAGGCAAGAGAGCTAAGAGCTAAGAGTCTATGCAAGAGAATGGTTGTAATGATTGAATCATGGAATTTAAACTGGCTTAGGAGAGTAGTGAGGGCATCAGGGTGGTGGGGTGGGGGGCGGCCAGTGAAAGGTGGTAGGATAGTTTGTAGATCTCACTCTCAAAGCAATCAAAAGACTTTGGACTTGTGGTACTAAAGGAAGAGAGCTAGAAAGATTATTCTGGTTGTCTATCATATTAGCTATTCCTCCTAGTCTGTGTCATTTAAATTCTATTATTTTATTCCCATCCTAATTTTTTTCTAAGTACTTTGCTCTAGTCAAGATAGTAGTATTTCCTCCATACTCTTAGTGTCAAAGTGACATTATTAAAAATACAAATCAAGTCAGTTGTGCAAGTTATTTTCAAAAAGTCACCTTGGTTTCTAATGATCACTACATGCTTTTCATTATATTTACATTTCTGTTCAAATGTTCACAAAATATCTCTTCTAGAATGCTCCTGATTATTGATATTAGCCTCACAGATCTATTATTTGTGGATTTTATATCTTCCAAATCAATGTTTTTGATAGTGCACTTATGTAAGTACACTTATGGTAAAGTATTTTTATGAATTTGTATCCCAATATATGTTTAATTATGTATAAATTATGTTCTTATATTAAAATATAAATATAATCAAATACAGCTATGATAAATATATTATAAAACTTGGTCAATGATAGGAATTGAAAAAGAATGAAGTTGAATGCAAAATTATTTATTTATTTTCAGTGTGAAAACTTTTTTCTCATTTAATTTTAATAATTATAGTCAATATTAATACTATTAATACTATTAATACTATTAATTTTAATATTCTGGTGATAGTAACATGAGTGTATTAGATCTGATGAAATTATCACTGACTTTTAACTCATAAATGTCTGATAAGAAACTTGCCCAAGGGGGAAGAAAGATCTTAGCACTGCCATTTTCTAATTCTTTAGTTGTACTTTGTGTTAATAGAATTGCCTTTGATCCATGGCTCCTTTGCAAGAGTCCTGTTGAATTTCTTGTTCATTTTGTGAGAGTGAATTTCATTAAGCCTGGACAATGTGTGGGCTGACCCCATGGCCGAGTGCTTAAATTTCCGCACTTCAGTGCTGCTTCAGTGGCTTGTGTTCCTGGGTTTGGATCCCAGGCATGGACCTACTCTACTCATCAACTATGCAGGTGTCCCACATACAAACAATAGAGGAGGATTGGCACAGATGTAAGCTCAGGGCTAATCTTCCTCAAGCAAAAAGAGGAGGATTGGCGATGGATGTTAGCTCAGGGTGAATCTTCCTCCAAAAAAAAACCCAAAAAACAAAAAAACTGGACAATGTGATCTGTAAATCTGCTTAACTGGTGCACTTAAATTGCAATAGTTCAAATGTGAGCAAAGGCCACTTGTCTTACTGACCTCCCACTGTTCCATCAGGATGTCGTGATAAACCATGCAGCACACACAGTGGTTTCAAAGATGGACTCAGTGAGGATGGCCTTGCCCATCAGTGTGTTAAATATTAGTACAGCTTCGTGTCTTTCTGAATTCTAGCCAAAAAAAGAAAAGAAAAGAAAAGAAAAATTCTAATGTATTATTTCCAACCCTAGCAAATTGTTTCATTTTCCTCCTACCACAGAGACTCCCTACCATGGAGACCATCTTAGTCTATCAAATCCATGAAACAATAAACTGTTTCTCTTTCACAGTTCTATTTGCAACATCTATCATAAGAACTAACATGTATTATGTGCTTAATAAATAGTTGGTGAATGAGTAAACTCATAAACTCCCCCTGATTTAAAAAAATTAGGAACCTCCTTGTTTCTAGTGTTTTGATATATATTTTGTGATTTCTTATAGATTTCTTACAGTACTAATAAAATCTCATTTGCTTGTCATCATCCTGAATAGAATATGGTTAAATCTCATCCTATACAGGACTTATTTGAAAATTTAGGGCCAAAAGCCATTTTTAAATGGTCTCCTTCTGTGTGTGATGGCTGGCTATGCTTCTGCTGTTTTTTCTTTTCGTCTTATTATTCTAACGTATTTTTCTTTGAATGTTTTTAAAGCAATGCATATATATGAAATAATTTAACATAATATGTGATAAAAATCAGGTTCCATAGCTATAAATCCATGTCAGTTTGCCCATAATGACTTCCAGGAAGAAGGTCAGGAACCATCCTTAACTGATGGCTCCAAACCTAACTCCAACTTTGAAAAACTCTGGAGCTGTCTGAAAAACGGGCAGCCGTGAGCTGACAGCCTTTTGTTGGCACTGCTTTTCCATCATAGGAAAGAATTTAATTAACATAAGAACATATGGTGACTACTTATGCAGTGAATGGTATATGGATGCTGAAATTCCTCACCCCCCTGAGACTTTATTCTTTAGTATGCGTCCCTCACTTCATTCATATCTGATGTAAGGATTCAGAGGAATAGGGTTCAGAGGTACAGATTCTTTTGGTCTAACGTCCTCACTCACTTTACTGTGGTTCTCACCTCCACTCCTTCAATACCTGCAGTCATCTTTGGAGTTCTTTTTTAATTGAATGTATTTGTTGTCTGAGATAACTTTGAAATCTTTTGCTCAATTATTAAAGTTTTAATACAGAAGAAAGGAAGTAAAAACTGACAATGTTTTTAGGTGATTCCAACTTTTTCTTTTTTGTCACGCTATTGTGTTTTTCTTCCTGACTTTTTCTTCTGCTAAGAAAATGACTTCTTATCTCCCTCATCCTGCCTTCACAATCACTGTACAGACTCTTTCAAAAGTATTTTCTCTGTCAATAATGTCCCCATGTTCCCGATTGATAACAACCAGAGGCTTGTCTGTCAGCATATACAGGGCAAACGTAGCAGTATCTTTTCCGTACACTTTCATTATGTTTAGAGAAAAAATAAATTTCCCATTACTTTGTCAGAAACTTGGGAATATTTTAATCGGACAGAAGTACAACTTAGATTTCAGGGAGAGGCTATATTTCAACACTTCAAGTCATCTGACGTTTCTTCTTTTCATGCAACAGTTAAGAGAGGAGGGAGAATTGAAGGCAAGGTTTTTAAACAGATTCATTTGAGAATTCCTGTGGTTCACTTTCACATACGGTCATTCAAGCCTCTGGAAGTCTCGTTAGTTTAAAATGTACTTAAACTAGTTCTATACTCCCAGTCAACTATATTTTTTTTTAGCAGATTGTAACATATGTTTACTGAGAAGATCTAAAGTTTTTTTTTTAATAAGAGAACGAGGATGATTTTTTTGTTTTGTTTTTGTTTTTTTCAAAGATTTTATTTTTTCCTTTTTCTCCCCAAAGTCCCCCAGTACATAGTTGTATATTCTTCGTTGTGGGTCCTTCTAGTTGTGGCATGTGGGACGCCGCCCCAGCCTGGTCTGATGAGCAGTGCCATGTCCGTGCCCAGGATTCGAACCAATGAAACATTGGGCTGCCTGCAGCGGAGCACGAGAACCCAACCACTCAGCCACAGGGCCAGCCCCGAGGATGATTTTTTTAAACTTGGGTTACCGTTTTAATTTATTGAGGTGTCTGGACTGCAAAGGCCAATTCTGAAAGGAATTAGTAACAGTAACAGAAGACTGGTCGGGACTATTTCTTTTAAAAATAAAATTTAGTGTTTGGTTTCTGATTACAAAAGTAGTGCACACTGACTATATTTGGGAGATATAGACAAGAAGAGGAAAATCATTACTTATTACTAGATAGCCCTCACAGAATTTTCCTACATTCTTGAAAAGTTTAAATAGCATGAGAAAGTTGAGTTTAGTTTTTGACACCTTTTCCCCTTTCTTTAGGGGTTAGTGGCTTATTCAAATTTTCTACTCCTTGGATAGATTTTAGTAGTTTTTTATCTCCTTATGAACTCTTTTACTGAAAATTTCATACTTTTATTTACTGCTACAATTATAGTTAATTTATTTTCTGATTTTTATTTGGAATATTTTTCTTACATTTGCATATTCATTTGTGTATGCAAGATCTTCAATGTCACTTTTTTTTTCAATTGTGTTAGTTTCTGCTTTATTTTATTGCTTTCATTCATTTATTGTTAAAATTTAATTTATTTTCTTCCTCAACCTCCCACCCTCAGCTATTGAATTAAATGCCAGGTTCACTGAGTTTTATTCTTTCTTCTTAAATAATGAGAACATCTTAGGGTTATGAATTCCCTCTAACCACAGATTTGACTGCATCCTTTAGGTCTCATTATGTAGCTTTTCTCATGTTGTTATTTTCTGTATAGTCTGTAATAGCTGCTGAATTTTCTTTTGTATCTACACTTGATTTCCCTAAGGAGCCTGGAGTGGGCAGCACTCCTTAATCACTGAGGTGCTCCTCTCTTACACGCTATCATACCGCTGAGTGAAGTAGTCAGAACTATAGGACTATCTACTTCTAAGGAGGGAACATCTCCTTCTAAGACAATGCTTCCCAAGATTCCTCACGTCATGGCCAACACAGACAATAATAATGTGTGTACAGCACAATAAGGCAAACAGTTGAGACTGCTTCCAGCTGAAATACCTCGTTTAGGAACTTTGGGGCCCAGGACCTGCTCAGCTGCCCTCTGACCTAAGAGATCAGCATCCTTGGTACACCTGTACCCTATTCTTGGCACACTACTTGAGAATTTCTACTTTGAGAGACTTTCAAGACCACGTTCATCATGCTTCATTCATGTAATTGTTTACTTCAGTGTCAGACATCCAAACCTTCATACTTAATATTATCAACTCATTTAAAAAAATTTATTGATGTTTACTATGCATATAGTAAAATTATTCCTTTTTAGTGTACAGTTTTATGAGATTTGATAAACGCTCATAGTCATGTGGCTACCATCATAATCAAGGTATAGAACAATTCTATCACTCCAAGAAATTCCCTTGTGCCCTTCTTAGTCTACTCCTTCATCACCCACTGACCCGAAGCAACTACTGGGCTGTTTTGTGTACCCTATAGATTTGCCTTTCCAGAATATCATATAAATGGAATCAGACATCATGCATTCTTTTGAATAGAGCTTCTTCCATTTAGCACGATGGGCTTGAGATTAATCCATGTTGCTGCAGATATCAGTAGATTTTTCTTTCTCTTTATGGTTGAGTAGTATTCTATCGTATGGATGTATTTCATCCAATGACCAGCTGAAGGACGTCTGAGTTATTTCAAAGTTTTAGTAATTAGGAATAAAGTTGCTGTGATGATTTGTGTACATATTTTTTTTTTTTAAGATTTTGTTTCCCATGGCATCTTTTTTTTTTTCCTTCTTCTCCCCAAAGCTCCTCAGTACATATTTGTATATTCTAGTTGTAGGTCCTTCTGGCTCTGCTATGTGGGATGCCGTCTCAGCATGGCTTGATGAGCGGTGCTAGGTCCGCACCCAGGATCTGAACAGGGGAAACCCTGGGCCGCTGAAGCAGAGCACACGAACTTAACCACGTGGCCAGGGGGCTGGCCTCTGTGTACAGTTTTTCGAGTGAACGTAGTTTTCATTTGTCTTGGATAAATACAGAGAAGATAGTGCTGCTACCTAGTTAACAGCGATTTTTCTACAGCCATGAATATTGTATGAATATAAATTCATTCTTAAATGGACTTTCATTATAGCACAGAAAAACTACTATGATGTTCTAGAAGATTACTTTCTAATTCTTTAAGCCTCCCAGCTTCCCAAGACTAAATTTCAGATGAAGACCTTACTTCATTCTTCATTGATTACTACTTCTTTTTGTTCCATTTTAAAGACTTTTGTTGCTAAAGCTGGAATATTTCAGAGTCAAATTTAACTATTTCAAGACATTTGGAGCAGTCCTAGAATGCAATGCAGTGTTTTCCATTTTCAGTTTTAATTTGCTCTATTATTATCTTCTCCCTGAAACTTTTAATTTTTAAAACTTTCAAGCCTATGGAAAACTTTCAAGAATAGTGAAAAGAACATCCATATACCCTTCATTTTGATTCTTTGATTGTTAACATTTTGCCCAATTTGATTTCTTTCTCTCTAAATCTGTCTCTCTCTCTGTAAAGAGAGATCAATAGATATCTATGTTTATATACACCTAAACAAAATATTTTTTCTGTATTATATATTATAATTTTAACAACTTAAGCCTGTAGGTTTAGGTCTATGACCCATTTTAAGTTAACTTGTGTGTCAGGTGTGAAGTAAGGATTGAGGGTTCTTTTTCTCTCACTAAGGATTTTTGGGTTTTTTTTAATAGGCTTTAATTTTTTAGAGCAGTTTTAGGTTCATAGCAAAATGGAGAAGGTACAGAGATTTCTCATTTACATCTTGCCCCCACACATGCATAACCTCCCCCGTTATCATTATCCCCCACCAGAGTGGTACATTTGTTATAATTGATGAATCTACACTGACATGTCATTATCACCCAAAGACCATAGTTTACCTTAGGGTTCACTCTTGGTGTTGTACATTCTATGGGTTTGGACAAAGGTATAATGACATGTATGTACCATTATAGTATCATATAGGGTGGTTTCACTGCCCTAAAAATCCTCTGTGCTCTGCCAATTCATCCCTCCCTCCTTTCTAACCCCTGGAAACCACTGATCTTTTACTCTCTCCATAGTTTTGCCTTTTCCAAAATGTCATATGTTGGGAATCAGACTATGTGGCCTTTTCAGATTGGCTTCTTTCCCTTAGTAATATGCATTTAAGTTTCCTCCATGTCTTTTCATGACTTGATAGCTCATTTCTTTTTAATGCTGAATAATATTCCATTGTATGGACATACCAGAATATATTTATACATTCTCCTCCTGAAGAACATCTTAGTTCTTTCCAAGTTTTGGCAATTATGAATAAAGCTACTATAAACATGTGTGTGCAGGTTTTTGTGTGGATATAAGTTTTCTAGTCCTATGGGTAAACAGTGAAGAGTGTTATTGCTGGATCATATGGTGAGAATATGTTTAGTTTTGTAAAAACTACCAAACTATCTTCCAAAGTGGTTGCACAATTTTGCAGTCTCACCAGCGATGTATGAGAGTTCCTGTTACCTCACATCCTTGCTAGCATTTGGTGTGGTCAATTTTCTGGATTTTGGCCATTTTAATAGATGAGTAGTGGTATCTCATTGTTGTTTTAATTTGCATTTACCTGACGACATATGATGGCATATGATGTCATCAGGTAAATCTTTTCATGTTGTTATTTGCAATCTGTATATCTCCTTTATGATGTGTCTATTAAGATCTTTGGTCCACTTTTAAATTGGGTTATTTATTTTCTTATTGTTGAGTTTTAAGAGTTCTTTGTATATTTCGATAACAGTCTTCTATCAGATGTGTCTTTTGAAAATATTTTCTCCCTGTCTGTGGCTTGTATTTTCATTCCCTTGATGTTTTCTTTTGCACAGCAGAAAATTTTAATTTTAATGAGATCCAGCTTGTCAAGTCTTTCTTTTATAGATTTTGCCTTTGATGTCCTATCTAAAAAAGTGATCACTAAACCCAAGGCCATCTAGATTTTATCCTATGTTTTTTTCTAGGAGTTTTATAGTTTTTTGTTTCACATTTAGCTCTGTGATCCATTTTGAATTAATTTTTGTGAAGGGTGTAAAATCTGTGTCTAGATTCATTTTTTTGCTTGTGGATCTCCTGTTGTTCTAGCACCATTTGTTGAAAAGACTATCTTTTCTTCATTGTGTTACCTTTGCCCCTTCATCAAAGATCTGTTGACTACATTTATGTGGATCTATTTCTGGGTTCTTTGTTCGGTGCTATTGATCTATTTGTTTATTCTTTTGCCATTATCACAGTGTCTTGATTACTGTAGCTTTGTAGTAAGTCTTGAAGTCAGGTAGCGTCAGTCCTCCAACTTTGTTCTTCTCCTTCAGTGTTGTTTGGCTATTCTGGGTGGTTTACCTCTTCATATAAACTTGAAAATCAATTTGTTGATATCCAAAAAAATGACTTGCTATGTTTTTTATTGGGATTATGTTGAATCTATAGATTAATTTGGAAAGAACTCACATCTTGACAATATTGAGTCTTAATATCTATATATATATCACTCCTTTTATTGAGTTATTCTGTGATGTCACTCATCAGAATTTTTGTAGTTTTCCTCATATAGATCTTGTACATATCTTGTTAGATTTATATCTAAGCATTTCTTTCTTTCTTTTTTTCTTGGTGCTAATTAAAATGGTATTGTGATTTTAATTTCAAATTCCACTCGTTCATTGATGTTATATAGGACATTGACTGACTTTTATATATTAATTTTGTACTCTGCACCTTTGCTATAATCACTTATTAGTTCCAAGAGTTTCTTTCTCAATTCTTTTGGATTTTCTACGTTGACAATCAAGTCATCTGTGAACAAAGATAATTTTATCTTTTCCTTCCCAATCTATGTTCTTTTAATTTTCTTTTCTTGTCTTATTACATTAGCTGTAATTTCTGGTACATTGTTAAAAGTGAATGGTGAGAGGGGACATCCTTGTCTTGATCCTGATCCTAGGGGGAAAGCTTTGATTTTCTCACCATTACATATGATGTTAACTCTAGATTTTTTTGTGGATATTCTTTATCAGGTTGAGGAAGTTCTGCTTTATTCCTACTTTCCTGAGAATTTTTATCATTAACGAATGTTAGATTTTGTCCAATGTTTTTTCTGCATCTATTGATGTGATTGTGTGATTTTTCCTCTTTAGCCTGCTGATGTGTTATATTACATTAATTGACTTTTGAATACTGGACCAGCCTTGTATATCTTGGATAAATCCTACTTGCATGTGGTGTATAATTCTTTTTATACATTGTTAGATTCAATTTGCTAATATTTTATTGAGGATTTTTGCATCTATGTTCATGAGAGATATTGGTCTATAGTTTTCTTTTCTTGTAATGTCTTTGGCTGATTTAGAGATCAGAGTAATACCAGCATCTTAGAATGAGTTAGGAAGCATTCCCTCTGCTTCTATCCTGTGAAAGAGACTGTAAAGATTTGGTACATTTTCTTCCTTAAATGAGTGGTATAATTCACCAGTGAACCCATCTAGTTCTGGTGCTTTCTGTTTTGAAAGGTTATTAATTACTGATTCAATTTCTTTAATATATATAGGCCTGTTCATATCATGTATTTCTTCTTGTGTGAGTTTTGGGAGACTGTGTCTTTCAAGAAATTGGTCCATTTTATTGAGGTTATCAAATTTGTGGGCATAGAGTTGTTCATAGTATTTCATTATCCTTTTCATGTTCATAGCATCTTCAGTGATATAGCTTCTTTCATTTATGATGTTAATAATTTTTGTCCTCTCTCCTTTTTCTTAGTTAGCCTACCTAGAGACTTAATGATTTCATGAAACTTTTCTAAGAACCAGCTTTTGGTTTAATTGATTTTCTCTGTTGATTTCCTATTTTCAATTGCATTGATTTCTTCTCTAATTTTTATTATATCTTTTCTCCTGCTTACTTTTTTCTTTTTTTTTTCTAGTTTCCTGAGGTGGAAGCTTAGATTATTGATTTCAGATTTTTCTTCTTTTATAATGTATGTATTCACTACTATAAAAATTTCCCTCCAAGTACTGCTTTTGCTACATCCCACAAATTTTGATAAGTTGTGTTTTCATTTTCATTTAGTTCAAAATATTTTTAAAATTCTCTTATTTCTTCTTTGACTCATATATTTTAAGTCAATTTTTGTACATGTAGATATCCAATTTTTCCATTACCAGTTGTTGAAAGACTATTTTTTCTCATTGAATTACCCTATCACCTTTTTTGAAAATCAATTGACCACATTGGTGTGAGTATATTGCTAGACTCTCTGTTTTGTTCCACTGTTCTATGTGTCTATCTTAATGCCAATACCACACTGTCTTGATTAATATAGCTTTATAGTCTATGTTAACATCAATTTACATATTGTAAGTTTTCCAACCTTGCTCCTTTTTGAAATGACTTTTTATTTTAAAGCAGTTTTAAATTTACAGAACTATTGAGAAGATAGTGCAAAGAGTTCCTGTATATTCCATACCCAATTTTTTGTGTTATCAGCATCTGACATTAGTATGGCATTTTATCACAGTTAATGAAATAATATTGATACACGATGTTTATACTTTATTAAGCTTTCCTTAACGTCTTTTTTTTCTATTATAGGATCTCACCCAGGATACCACATTACATTTAGTAGTTGTGTCTCCTTAGACTCTTCTTGGCTGTGCCAGTTTCTCAGAATTTCCTTTTTTTGATGAACTTGACAGTTTTGTGGATTACTAGTCAGGTGTTTTGTAGAATATGCCTCAGTTTGGAATTGTCTGATGTTCTCCTCATTATTTTTTGGGCTAATGTGTTTTTAGGAGGAAAATACAATGGTAAAGTGCCATTTTCATCATGTGAAATGTATGTGATGTGTAAATACTGTAAATACTTTGATGTATATCAAGGGTACATACAATCAATATGACTTTTCACTACTGATATTGGCTTTGATCACCTGGCTTGAATTATGGTCTCCTTCCTTAAGAGCAGAGGATTTACGTAACTTCTTTAGATTTTATTTTATTTCTTACACAGGAGATTCTCCCTCACTTATTTATGAAATCATTTATTTATATCAATATGGACTCATGGATATTTATTTTATACTTTGAATAATCTCCTTCTCTTGGTATCCGTAATCTCTCACTCTGATAGTGAGAAACTAACTACCACTGTCTGCCATCCACTTATTTGTTCAGTTTTGGTATAAATGTATAATAGTTTTAGAATTGTTAATCTGTACCCTTAGGGAAACAACTTTTTCAAAAATAGTACAGTGCTTACATACAGTTCTTTTTGCCTTTAGTCTGAGACTCCACTCATTTCCAAAGTTACTGAGGTCAGCAACTTTCTCCCTCATCCCATTCAATGATGTTGTTTCAGACATGTGTAATACTGTTAGATTGTTTTGTCACATTCTGCATTCCATCCTGGAGCCCTGAAACCTCTTAAATTATTTTTAAAAATTGCATACATTAATCTAAACTCTTTGTGTTATAAAGCTCTATTTGTTTTGACAAATGCATTACATCATGTGTCCATCATTACAGTATAATACAGAATAAAATCCCCTAAAAAAAAATCCCGTGGTTGACCTATTCAACTCTCCTTCCCCAACCCATAGTAAACTGATCAGTGAATCAGTTTTCTATCTCTATAGTTTTGTATTTACTAGATGTCATATAGTTGGAATCATACAGTATATAGCCTTCTCAATCTGGCTTCTTTTACTTAGCAGTGTACATTTAAGATTCATCCATGTCTTTATGTGTCTTAAGAACTCATTTCTTTTTGTCACTGGTTAGTATTCTATTGCATTAATGTACCGTAGCTGTGTATCCATTCATCTAATGAAGGTCATCTTGTTTGCTTCCAGTTTTGGATGATCATAAATACATCCGGTACAAATGTTTGCATGTATGTTTTTGTGTGGACATAAATTTTCAACTCATTCAGGTAAATATCTAGGAGTATAACTGCTGGATCATATGGTGGGACTATGTTTAGCTTTGTAAGAAACTACCAAACTGTCTTTCAATGTGGCTGTGCCATTTTGAATTCCCATGAGCAATGAATAAGAGTTCTTGTTGGTCTGCATTCGAACCAGCAATTGATATTTTCATTCTTATAGGCACGTAGTGGTATTAGCATTTTCCTGAAGACAAACCATGTTGAGCATCTTTTCATATGCTTATTTGCCATCTGTAAATCTTTTGTGGTGAAATGTCTGTTCATATCTCTTGTTCATTTTTTAATTGGGTTGCTTATTTTCTTATTGTTAAATTTTAAGTGTTTTAAAAATATTTCTGATGCAATTCTCTTATCAGATATGTGTTTTGCAAATATTTTCTCCCTGTCTGCAGCTTGTCCTTTTTTTCTAGCAGTGTCTTTCTCAGAGCAGAAGTTTTCATTTTAATGAAGTCTAATTTATCATTTTTTCTTTTATGGGTCATAATTTTGGTGTTGTGTATATGAACTCATCACCAAACCCAAGGTCACATAGATTTTCCCCTATGTTTTTTTCCAGTTGGTTTGTTGTTGTTGTTTTTAGCTTTTCATTTTACACTTAGGTCTATAATCTATTTTGAGTTAATTTTAGTGTAAGGTGTAAGATCTGTGTCTAAATTCATTTTATTTGCATATGGAACTCTGATTCTTTGAGCATTTGTTTAAAAGTCTATCATTTCTTCATCGAATTGCCTTTGAGCCTTTGTAAAAAAAGTGTATTGACTATATTTGTGAGTGCCTATTTCTAGGTCTTACATTCTACTATGTTACTGTATAGATGTATTCTTTTGCCAATACCATGTTATATTAATTGCTTTATCTTCATAGTAAGTCTTTAAACAAGTTTCTGTTATCATTTTTCTTCTTTACTATTTTACTGACTATTCTAGATCCTTTGCCTTCCCATATAAAATTTAGAATCAGTTCATTGATAGTGACAATATAGCTTCTGGGATTTTGATGCGAATGTCATTGAACTTATAGATCAAGTTAGGAAGAATTGAAATTTTAACTATATTGAGTCTTCTAATCTATGAACTTGGACTATCAGGTCATTTTTTTTAGATATTTAATTTCTTTTATCAGTATTTTGTAGTTTTCTACATACAAAGCCTATATGTAGTTTTTTGATTTGTACCTAAGTATCGCATTCTTTTGAGGATACTGTAAATGGTGTTGTTTTATAACTTCTAATTCCAGTTGTCTTTTGTTGGTACATAAGAATGTAATTGTTTTATATATTGACCTTGTATCCTATGAACTTGCTGTACTTGCTTATTAGTTCCATGTGTTTTTTTGCAGGTTCTTTGAGGTTTTCTACATAAATCATGTCATCAGTTTATATCTTCCTTTCCAACCTGTATACCTTTTATTTTTTTTTTCTTGTCATAGTGCACTAGTTAGAATTTTTAGTATAACATAGAATAGGAGTGGTAAGACAGGACATTGTTGCTTCATTCCCAATCTTAGGGAGAAAGTGTCTAGTCTTTCACTATTGATGCTTGCTATAGGCTTTTTGTAAATGTTCTTTATTGGGCTAAATAAGTTTACTGAGTTGAAATAGGCATAGAGTTGCTTCTGCTGAATTACATCAGTCAAAGCAATAATAGAGCTCACTTAATTCAAAGAGAAGAATGATAGGCAAACTCTTAATGAGAAGAGTTTCAAAGAATATGCAGCCATCTTTAATTCACCGTAGTCTGCCCTGAACCATAAATTGTTTATAGTTCTTCTGCATGGAAAATAAACTTACTTCCTCCAAATCCCACAAATTCTTCTTCTATTGCAGTATCATTTCAAAATCCAAGATCTCATTTCTCTAAATAAAGTCCAGCTGTATATTGTGTGCAGTTCTTCAGATATGGTTTCTCTTCAACTCAACCTGTGGACGAGATATGAGTTGTGTGTTCCCCACACTCAACATACAATGGTCAGATAGGCATAGGATAATAGCAATGGACACTCCTTTCCAAAAGGGGGAAAACAGAAGGCATATTGCAATCTCTGGTCCATAGCAATTCTGAAATCCAGTCAGGCATGTGTTGCCACTAAAAAAAAAGTAGAACCCAATATTCCTCCTTAGAAATGATTCTTTGTGCCTATTGGCTTCTCCCTCTGAGCTCTTGGTTCTGACATTGGATTCACCCTTCCTTTCTATGAGAAATAACCTATGTTTATAGCTGAGTAATTTTCTCAGCTGTCTTTTTGCCTGCAGGAAATTAGGGTCCAAATGCCTTTTTCATTCTGTCATATTACTATCTTTTTCAGTTCAAGTGGTATAATTCTTTTAAAAGCTTTGTGGACTTCACGTGTATCAATTTACAATCCATTTCAACAGACAACACCACACCCATAAATATCTTCAAAATAGGGTCTTCTATACCTTGGGCACTCTGTGAGGCTAGAGAATACCCTCAAGATTCTCAGAAGTCCAATATTTAAAAAGAGAGGGTCTATAGAGCTTTCCTAAGAAGGCTTTTTGTCCTTAGAAGTCGTTTTGTGTAGCTGAAAGGCTCTATGAAGCACTATCTTAAGTCTCTCTGAGGTCTTAAAAAAGGTTTTATACTTTCACCCTTGACTTCATCTTTACTCTCAGACCATGCTTTACTAAACAGGGACCTGAATTTGATCTTTTCTCTGAGGCTATTTCTTTTTTTTAGCAGGTTTTATTTTTTTGACTTGTAAAGACTGTCCTGAGCCTGTAGTATTTCTTCCGATTATATTAGAAAACTTAAGGATTTCTTCCTTAGTTTGTCTCTCTCATCTTTCATTTTGTCATGGGTGGCTAGAAGAATTTGTGCCTGCAAATCTCCTTAGCAAGATTTGTGAGATCATTAAGACTTTTCTATTTTCCATATTGCTGCAGGCAACAGTTTTGCTGAGCGTTCTGCCTGTATGTAACTCAGCTACTCTTTTCACTGGCCTCCAATAACATTTTCTTCATTGTCCTTGAGGCCCTAATAGTCTCCCTAAAGCAATTCAAGAATTTCACAATAGTGCCTTTCAGCTCCTGCCCACTAGCCAGTCCAAGCCAACACTACATGTTTTATGCCTTTTTGTTACCACAACACCTCAGTTCCAGGTACCAAGTTCTGTTCTAGTTATCTACTGCTACATGACAAATTACCCGAAAACTTGGAAGCTTAAAGCAAGAAATGATGTATTATATCTCACGATTTTGTGAGTCAGTAATTTGGGCAATGTTCAGCTGGCTCACACATCTCTATAAAGTTCAATGATGCTGCTTAGTAGTATTCAGCCAGTGGATGTGATGGTCTGGAGGGTCAGGATGACTTCACACACATTTCTGGTGCCTAGTGAGGGGGTGGCTGAATGGCTCAACTCATCTGGGCTTTTTGAAAACAGCATCTATATCTGGCCTCTTTGGCATGAAGGTCTCAGGGTAGATGGACTATTTACATAGCAGCAGCTCAAGGCTCACAGAGAGGGAAAGTGGTCCAAGAGACAAGAAGTTCACGATGGGGGTCTTTTAAGGCATGGACTAGAAACTGACTTGGGTGTCTTTCCACTGCATTCTACTAGTCAAAGCAGTGACAGAGCTCACTCAGATTCAAGGTCAGTGATCATAGAGTCATTTCTTCATGGGAAGAGTCTCAAAGAATTTTTGATCATCTCTAATCTGCCATACCTCCAATTTCTATTTTTCATGAACTATAACAAACTGAGACTCTTGAGGTAGGGGCAAATTTTTCTTAGCAAGTATTTGGAAAAATTGAAAAGCCTTGAAACTTGGTTATCAGTTAGTAGTTATTTTATTAGTGAAAATTCCTCTTTTTAAGAAGATATACTCTAAAAATAATCTAGTCCTGGTCCTTGGAAGAACATGGCTTTAACATTGAAGAATTATAGGCTTCCCATTAAATATCAGTTCTATCATTTATCAGTTTTATAACCCCACTGAGCATCTTGATTTTGTCGGTTGTAAAATGTGTGTGCGTGTGTCACACCCATGGTATTCATATAATTTGGTCTAAGTGAGGCACTTTGGGAAATGCTAAAAATGAAGTGGCCGTATCTTCTTGGTAAAAAGCAAAAACTGAGGCTATCTTGGGTAAATGAGGACTCATTTGCCTCTCTATTTCTCCAAGATTTTGATGATCAAACAAGGCTATGTACATCAATGAACATTCAAGATTATAAAATGTGCAACAGAGGCAAGGTAGTGGTATTACTTCTAATACTTTTGGGGAGATTATTTATATCTTCAGTTTAGACACTTCTAAAACAGTTTCTAAATCTGTTTAAATCTGAATCACCTTCAGTATTTAACAATGCTAAATGTATGCTGCTTTTCCTTAATTGTAGAACTGGTATAATATATTTTAAGATAGTTTCTTTTTATTCTGTTCCCAGGGAATCCTAAAGGCTGATCATGACCCACCTTTGTGCAGTAACTTTCCCCACTTGTTACAGCTACTCTTGTATGTTTTTAGTTAGGCCTTTTTAAGACTAAGTAATATCAGGTCCTTTATGTCCCATGTTTCATCTTGTTAATATAGTTTGATATTTATCATAGTAGCTCCACAATGGTTTTAAATTATAAATCTCAGGACAGTTTTCAAACTGATCACCCATTAAATGAAGTTATCCTTTTACTTGAATATAATGAAAATCTTTAGCTTAGCACATACAAATTGAAACCATTCTCAAGCACACTAATTGAGAGTGGTTTGTCTTAGATGATTTCAATAATCACCCTGATTTTTCAGGCCCAGAATATTATGTCCAATTCTCTGGCTTAGTATGTCACGAATTCTCGTCTAACTCTAGCTATAGGTTGCTGGTCTTGCTTTTTGATTCTGATACAAAAGAAACAGCATTTGAGCAGCACGGTCTTTGCTGATCCTGGGGTAGAAGAAAACTGGAAGAACAACTCTGAACAAAATCTGAAATTAAATTTTCTCCAAATAAAACTGGTCTTCAAAGACGGGAAATTTCTTCCTTGTGGGAACTGGAAGTATCAGATAGGAGCTCAATCACTGGCTAGAACTCAGTTATGGGAGAACTAAGGAACAAGGTCAGATCATTCCTAGCAACACTTTGGACTCAATCAAACATTAAGGGAGTGATGACTAATCCACGACTCTTCACATTCTCACATCTCAGGTCCAGGATGAAGACTCGGTTTGGATTTCTAGAGAGCTTTATCACAAGAAAAAAAGGAGTTGCAATCTCTGTGTTAAAAAACTATGCAATATAATAGGAAGTGTGGTCAAATTTGCCAAATGTGCAATAAAGAGAAATTAGTACTTATAAAATTCAACAAGAACATTGAGGAGAAAGGATGAATTGGCAGGTTGGAAAGAGTTAGGTTCTAGTCTAGAGCGGGGTATGTGCAGCAGAGTGCTCGGTTAACGTTTGCGTGTGGGTGCAGGAGTCTCGGTGAGGTAGTGTTAAAGCAGGCTGGAGAAGAGCCATCATCCTCAAGTCCAAAATAAATACGTAAGTGATACTAGAAAACTGCTTCAAGATGATATTTTAAAATGGTAATGTAAAACCTATTCTGTCAGGGTTTGATGCACCCGTGTCATTTTTAATTTAATGCTGTATTAGTTGAACATCCTTCGGATTTTGCTAAGAAATGTTATTTAATTTAGCGCGTATTTCCCCTACTTCTATAGTGGGCTTTTACCTTGCTTCAGATCTCAAATATTTTCTTTCAGATCACTACAAACTATCAGTGGTGCTTGATTAAGTGGCATCGATCTGAATGGAGAAAGTGCCAGCCTTGCATATAGTGTCAACAGCAGACTTAATTATGCTGTGAATTGTGAGTTTCCACTATTGTGTTAAGAAAGAAAATTACAAGCACTCTCTTTTCCTCTTTTTTTAAGTATGGCATTGCATTTTTTCCCCCAAAGAAACAATAATTAAAGAAACACTTTACAGTGCATGGTTTCATAGCTATATTCAGTAGAGTCATCTGTTTTGATAAATTCTTACCAAAAATTCTGATTATAAGAATCACTTATTTAAAAGCGATTGTAATAGTCACAAGACAGAGTTCATTGTTTTCATTTTGTAGAAGTTTAATTATAGGGAATAAAATAGACTTTTCCCTTTCTGCATTTCCTTGTCTCCAGATTATTTTTTGTCTGCAATAAATTTGTATATAATTACATGTTTTACTATACAATCTATTCAAAGATGATAAAATGAAAATTCATCCTTCAAAAGTTTCAAAAATAATACGTAAAAACTTCTAGCTGGTAATCTTTGATATTAAGAACACATTCCAAAACATTATTTGTTAGGTTGATATAATTTAATTGTGAATTAAATATATTTTATTCTTTAAATATAATGCCATTTAACATTTAGCTCTGAGACAATAAAGCAATGTTATTGCAATAATACTTCCCTCATGGAATGTATAATCATGTTGAATTATTGCCAATAGAAGAATTTATGTTTATTGCAAATTTTAAATTATTGCAAGTAAAATATTATTTTCTAACTGCATTTGGACTCATTATGCCTTAACTTGGCCAGCTAGTCTTCTAGCCACCTTTCAGCTTAGTTGCCTTTCCTTGAAGACTTTCTTAAAATGCCTCAAAACATGAAAGTCCTGGGGCCAGCCCCAAGGCCTAGCGGTTGGGTTCGCCACTTCAGCAGCCCTTGTTTGTGGGTTTGGATCCTGGGTGCTGATCTACACCACTAGTCAGCTACGCTGTGGTGGCAACCCATATATAGAGTAGACGAAGACTGGCACAGATGTTAGCTCAGGGCTAATCTTCCTCAAGCAAAAAAAAAAGGAGGATTGGCAACAGATGTTAGCTCAGGGCTAATCTTCCTCAGCAAAAAGAAAAAAAGAAAGAAAGAAAGAAAGTCCTAAATTCTTAGTATTTTAGGTATGTATATCATGTGTTAAAATGCTTTACATTTCAGGGCTGGCCCCATGGCCTAGTGGTTAAGTTTGCAGCTCCGCTGCAGGTGGCCCAGTGTTTCGTTGGTTCGAATCCTGGGTGCGGACATGGCACTGCTCATCAAACCATGCTGAGGCAGTGTCCCACATGCCACAACTAGAAGGTCCCACAATGAAGAATATACAACTATGTACTGGGGGGCTTTGGGGAGAAAAAGGAAAAAAATAAAATCTTTAAAAAAAATGCTTTACATTTCAAATAGTGAGTTATTAATTACATTAATTTTAACTAAAGTTGTTAGTTATCATATACTTTAATAATATTTTAGATTAAATATTTGTTTTTTTGTCCATACTGTTGAATGTTGTCTACTCTTTGCTTTTTCCTTAATGTACTTCATAGTGTATATAATATTTGCACTTTTTATTTAACCAGTTTTTATTTAGAATTTTTTCCATTATTATGACCCATATATCTTTAGTATGTTTTAATAAAATAGCTTTTAAATACTCAATTTTAATTTTACCCATCACATCACACACAATGCAGAGTTAATGCTACTATTTTATAAATTATTAAAAGATTATTTGTGCAAAACTAAATCCTAAACTAAGATGGTTATTGGAATAAGGTAGTCCACAAAGGGCTATTTTCCTTCTCTACCACTGATATCACCTGTTTTATTTGCTATGTCTGAGGTTCAGTGGACATATCTGTAAAATGGGGAAACTAATACTTATCTGTTTGGAAGGAGGAAAATCCCATGAGGTACATTTTATTGTAAGATCTCAGATTCCCTGATCATTGATTTCCTTCTTGGTTTGGAGCATTTGGATTTTAAATGTTTATTGATAGACTCAGAATTATGCTTATAAGTCTCTGGGTGGCTAAACTCTAGAAAAGTCTGGTCATTGGCCTTTACTGATTCCTAGTATATGTTATGTTTATTGCATGTTTACATAACATGAGATGTATAATTCTTGGGATGCGGTCAGGAACCATTCCATTAAGGAACCAAGTGTGAGCAAGTGTGAGCAGATGCTCAAAGCAATACAAAGAGAAGAGCCTATGAGACACATATTGAATGAGGAAGTTTGAAAGCATGCTAGCTCTATGATGCTGCCAGAAAAAGAATTACCTTAAGTTGGGATCAACCTTCTTAACTTTTACAGTTCCTTCAGTTATTTTGTAGTAGGGGAGGGCTCAACCTTGGTAGAAGACAGTCCTACTCCCAATGGGAAAATGTTGTGAAGAAGTCTGATAACTGGTGGATTAAGTTGAAGGAAGGGGCTTGGAAAGCGTATGAACTCAGAGGAGGTGGCAATTGTGGGAAGGTACTACATCTCAGAGTGAGGGCAGCAGTGTAGAAGTGGGAGGTATCAATTGAGAGGCTTGGTTATGAAAGAAGAAAAAGCATGTGAAGATAAGGAGCTAATGAAACAAGGAAATGCTCCCACATGATTTGGACTAATTGCAAATGTAAAAGAAAACCATGAAATTCCAAATAGACTTATCAGAATGATGTAAGAGCTGACTGAACCAAGGAAATAATTGAAGAAAAAGATAAAGTCATAGTGGTAACAAGGTTTAATTACAATATGCTCAAGGGAAAATAGACATTTGATAATAATAAAAGATGCAGAAAATAAGAATGAAAGAAGTAAACAAAATAAAAATAATAAAGATGGGAGGAGATTAGAAAGAAAAAGATTGATATGATTGGAGTCCAAAAAGAAAAAAACAACAATGGAACAGAATTAATATTTAAAATGACAATCTAAGAAAACTTTCCTGAAATAAAAGAGACTTGCTTATACATGTTGAAAAAGCCTTCCAAGTGCTGGCAAAATTTACTTTGAAATATATTCTAGCAAAAATTTTAAAGATAAAGAGAAAAATTCCTTCGGGCTTTCAGATTAAAAAAAAATCAAGTCACTTAAAAAGGAAAGAAAACTAACTTGTCATCAGAATTCTTGATGGCAACATATAAATCAAGACAATAGTGGAGCAATGTTTTCAAGAAACTCAAGGATAGAATGACAGGATTTTATATTCATTCAAGCTGTCTTCTAAGAATCAGTCTAAAGCAGATCAGTTTAATACTGTAAGAACTCCAAGGACATTATATTCTCAAGCTCTTCTTGAGGAATCTACTATGGAGCAAATTTTATCCAACCTCTGAATGGTAGGGGATTTTCTGGCAAATAGATCGATAATGAGAATTGAAGACATTTAGATGGGTAAGTATGGAAGAAGAGTATGTAATTCTTATATGTGCTTGACAAAGTAGAGATAACACAACTAAGAAGAAAATGGGAAGAGAAGGGAGAAAGTGTCAAATAGGAAAAGCCCGTGAAATGTCATGTAATTAGCATTTTGGATTAAAAAAGTATTTCAAGGTGAGAAACCAAATAGGAGAAACTTAAGTAAAGAAAAGGAGGAATAAGGAGAATATACAAAAGTATTAGTATAAAAGGAATCAACAGAAAAAATTACAAATCTTCCTATCAAAACAGTGCAAAAAAAAGGAAGAAAAACAAAACATAGTGAAAAACACAACACATATAATACAGTTAATTGTACACATATAGGTCTATCTATCTATCTGACACAGCCGAGACCAAATATATCAGTCATATTAGTATATCTAAATGGGATTAATCACTTATTGAAAAAGAAGCCTTTGTGTTTTTTTTTGAGGAAGATTAGCCCTGAGCTAACATCTGCCTCCAATCCTCCTCTTTTTTTTTTTTGCTGAAGAATATTGGCCCTGAGCTAATATCCGTGCCCATCTTCCTCTACTTTATATGTGGGACGCCTGCCACAGCATGGCTTGATAAGTGGTGTGTAGGTCTCCACCTGGAATCCGAACTGGTGAACCCTGGATTGCCAAAGCAGAGTGTGCGAACTTAATCGAAGAATCCTTTTTTTATTGGCTTACAAAGCAAAACCTAACTGCTATGTGCAGGTTACATCTATGAAACAAAATGACTCAGGAAGACTAAAAATAAATAATATTGGTCAAGCTATGCCATGTGTATTGGACACTTTTGAACACCATTCCTAATCCTTTTAGGTCCTCTTCTAACTCTAGACACTGCCATGGCTATTGGTTCCAAGTAGGCTTTGCAGTGGTGTGAAGTTGACAGTGCCTCACTTTGAACTTGTGCCGCTTACCTCACTTCCAGTGGAAGGGATTCTGTGATGCCATGGCTATGACTACTTAAGATGACCTGTTCAGCAATAGTGAAAGACCCAGAAGTGTAGGGGAATTAACACCTGTGGAGCCACACTTGAATAAAGGAGAGTGGGTACCTATGGATCAATGGTTCTTCCTTTCATCTACTGGGTGAATTGTTATGAGATGCCTTTCATAAGGCTCTTTCATAGTCCTGCAGGGTTGAGAACTAGGTATCTGTAATTGTAGACAACTTGATAAGCCAATATAATTTGACTGAATTCGTTTTACCTCCTTCCTTATTTCACCTTCCCCATCCTTTGCTTCAGCTCTTTAAGACTGTTTGCTTCAGGCTATGGTTTTGATCTGAGCCACCAGTCAAATTCAAACAAAAACAAAACAAAACAGGGATTACATTCTTAGTATCTGACACACTTGAGCTCAAGACTAAAAGTAGTAAATAAAGCATGAAAGGACTTCTAATAAAACTAGAAGCTGCAATTCACAATATGCATATAACCATTATGGATATGTATGCACCAAATGACACATCTACTACAGAACATGCAAAGAGAGACACTGTAACAATATCAGTCTTTATATGTGACACTCACAGTCCGTTTAAGTATAAAAAATATATAATCCTACAGAAGACTTAAAGTACAAAATTAATCTAGTTAATTTTATGAATATATATTAAAGTTGGGAACCTGAAAATTGAGAAAACTCAAACTTTTCAAATTCACAAGACTCTTGACTATACACAAAGTCTGACTACATATTAATCATTAAAACAAAAAAGTTTAATTCCACAAAAGAAAAATAACATGAATGACACTCTGTGGTCCAATGCAGTAAAAATAGGCATTTAATGACAAAATTTTTAAAAGACCCTGCTTATCTAGAAATCTATAAAACTTATTAAACAATTCTTAGGTCAAAGTGGAAACACAAACATCCAAAACTAGTGATAACGGAAACACTACATAGCAGATTCTCTGGGATACCATTAAGGCAATGATCAGAGGAATTAAATAATTAGGTTAATAAAAAGGAAAGTAAATAACTTCTGATTTCCTGTTTGCATATAAGGAACTCAAAAGTCGCCTCTCTGTCCTCCCAACAAGTAAAAAGCTGAACAGATTGAAAAATTGACATCCCTTCTTGGATCTGGAAGAGTGAGGAGGACACAGGAGAAACCACTGCCCTCAAGATTGGAGAAACAGACAGATGAATGCAGGGTCACGGCTTACCGGAGCGGAGACTCATGAGTGGAAAACTCTGTAGAAACCAGGGCCAGGATAGGAAAATCTGAACTGTAATTAATGAATTTCTGGAGGCTGAGCGTGGAGAACACTGGAACTTAAAATCTCCAGGAGGATCCAGTCATGGGATGAGGGGCACGTTATTGTGATATTTACCTCCAGGAGCTGGACTAAGTTTCTGCAGGAAATATCAGAGAAAAATCCCTTTATGCTTCCAGCGGGGGGAGGGAAAAATAAATCATTTTGAAATATAACAGAGGAGTCTGTTCTTAACAAGGCCTGCCTTCAGGGGAAACTAGTTAACCAGAGCCTGACTTTCTGGGGTATTATCAGAGCCTAACTGACCTGGGAAAGAGGAAATATCCAACTCCAGCCCACTCTAGCCATCCTGTACCATATATAGGTGGGGCACAGGGTAGCAGTGGGGAGGAACCAAGGAACACTTGTGAAGTTCACCGCCCAGAGGCGCAGGGTCACTAAAAGCTGAGACCTAATCAAAGGACTGTAGAAAGCTTCCCTTCCCCCCACACTTTACCAGCACATTAGTAAAGGTCTATTTGTAGGAGTTCCAAGTACATAATGTCTGGCCATTAAAAAAAATTACAAAGCATACCAAAAGGTAAAAGGCACAATTTAAAGAGACAGAGCAAGCATCAGAACCAGACATGGCAGGGGTGTTGAAATTATCCCACTGGGAATTTAAAACAGCTAATGGTTAAATGATAAGGGCTCTAATGGATACAGTAGACAGCATGCAAGAACCAAAAATAAATGCTGGAGATAAAAAGCACTGTAACAGAAATGAAGAACGCCCTTGATGAGCTTCTTAGTAGACTGGACGTGGCTGAGGTAAGAATCTCTAAGCTAAGGGATATATCAACAGGATCCTCAAAAACCAAGAAGCAAAGAGAGCAAAGACTAAAAAAATACAGAAGAGAATATCCAAGGTCTGTTGGACAACTACAAAAGATGGAACACACATGTAATGGGAATATCAGAAGGAGAAAAAAGAGAGAAAGGAACAGAAGAAATATTTGAAACAATAATGACTGAGAATTTCCTCAAATTAATGTCAGACACCAAACCACAGATCCAGGAAGCTGAGAGCACTCCAAGCAGGATAAATGCCAAAAAATCAAAACCAAACAAACAAAAACTACACCTGGGCACATCATTTGTAACTACAGAAAACCAAAGATAAAGAAAAACTTCAGAGGGGAAAAAATACATTACCTGTAAAAGAACAAAGATAAGAATTACATTTGTCTTCTCTTCAGAAACCAGGCAAGCAAAAAGAGAGCGGAGTGAAATATTTAAAGTGTGGAGAGAAAAAACTCCCACAGACTTAGAATTCTGTACCTTCAAAATTATTCTTCAAAAGTGAAGATGAAATAAAGACTTTCACAGACAAATAAAATTGAGGGACTTTGTTGCCAGTAGACCTGCCTTGTAAGAAATGTTAGAAGTTCTTTCGAGAGAAGGAAAACAATATGTCAGAAACTTGGATTTACATAAAGTAAGGAGAGCATAAAGAAGGAATAAGGGAAGTTTAAATGAGAACTTTCATTTTTCTTATTCTTGATATATACTTACGCATGCTTATATATAAGTGAAATGAATGACAGCAATGATACAAGGGATGGAAGGGAGGAATAGGGATATTTTGTTATTATAAGAGACTTGCAATACCTATAAAGTGGTCTAGTGTTATTTGAAAGTGGCTTGGATTAGCTGTAAACGTAACAGTGTATTTGGGATTTTTACCGATATGATTAGAACAAAGCAAACAATCAAAGGCAGCATATGAATTAGAAAGGACTATCTCTAGTGTGTGTGTGTGTCTGTGTTTGTGTCTGTGTGTCTGTGTGAGTGCAAAAGAGAAAGGGAAGAAGAGAGTTAAAACAAATATAGCAAAATTAAGATGGAAGGTATACAGATGTCTATAGGCCTATTCTTATTTATTAGGAACTCAAGAGACATAAAACATTGTACTCAGCGTACAGAGTGTTTATTAAAGATAGACAGGCTTGGTCTTTGCCCTGTAGATACCTATGATCCAATAAAATATACAAACAGATCAAATACACAATCAACAAAATGATACCATTGTAAATTCTAAAATTATCTCTTGCGAGAAGTTGAAACATGATTATGTTGGCAAATTAAGAATGGATGACTCTAATACAAAAGTTTCTGAGAAGAGGTGGAGCATGAAGGAATTGTGAGAGAAATATGAGTTGGCAAACAGGAGGAGGGAGGAAACTGAGTCATGAGGTTCAGCTCAGGCAAATGTGGCTATTTGTGTGAAGAGGCCCAAGTTGCAGGGTGGGCAGCAGGAGCTCATGCACATGTGAAAGAACATTTTAAACAAGTCGGTAGGCTCCAGCTTGGGGTGAGGGAGGGGGGAGAAGAAAGGGATCTGTGTGGAATATCAGTTTCCTCCTTCTCAGTTGTTGCACTGTTCAAAAGTCTGCAGAGGTTTGTAATTGAAAGTGTATAATAAAAGTAATAATAAGAATGATAGAGTTAACCTTTATTAAGCCCTACTGTATACTAAAACATTTTGCTAAGTAAGAAATGCTAGGCTCAGCACCTCTATGTTATTTTCTGCTATACAGTTCCTTCTCTCAAAATTCATAGGGGCTCTCTGCTGTCACAGAAGCCTGAGTAGAGAGCCACTCAGGAGGCTGTGATCTCCTTCCCAGTCAGTGATAAGTGGGGGGCACAGTCTGGCCCACCTCCCATCTGTGTCCGAAGTCCAAATAAGAGCAGAGAGCTCAGGAGGTATTATTGTACATGCCCTTTTCATTAGCATTCAGTTTTGGTCTGTTGCTTATGATGAGATAGGACAAGCATTTTCAGGGTGCTCCATTAAATTTCTTCCTAACGCCTGAATATCTTTATGATAGTGGGAAGATAAGATGCCCTTGTCCTCCACGTCCTTTTATTATTCACTCTAACCTGGTTCTCGAGTGTCTCCATTCACCCATTCTGAAGCCTTCTTTTCCTAATCTTTGTAGATTATTTCTCCATTTTTTGAAGACCGGGCAGTTGGCTCTTAAATGTTTCCTGCGGTCCTTTCATTTCACTGAATTTTAAATATTTCAGCCAATTTGAAGAGTTCATAATGATGAATAAGATTAAGCTTGGAGCTTAACCTTTTGAAACTGGGTGACGCGTTAACTCGGCTGGAACGCTGGTTAATTTAACAGCAGGAGTTGAATTAACTTGTCACAGCTCTGCCATTGTTAAATTTCCTGCTCCTGATCCTTGTCCCAGTCTCACAGAGCTTGGTTGTCCTGGGACCAGGGGATGAGCTGGGGTGAAGAATGGAGCGGAAATGGGAAAGGAAAGATGGCACGTATTGTTAGAATGGCAGCAGGGTGACCAGAAATGGCCAGATGAATAATCCATTTTAGTTGCAGAAGACTAGAAGAAAACAGCAGAGGAGGGAGCATGAGAAATAAAGGACAGTGCAGGGCATCATGGAGGGTGTGAAATGAAGACCAGAGAGAGAGGATGAGACGCTAAAGAGAGGAGGCAATGGGCGATGTGACTTGAATTTCTTGGAAATGCATTATGTTCAGCACATTAGAAGCTCTTAATAGTGGCAATCTGCCACACAAAAGTAAAATTACCTGCTTAAAAATACCCTGCATTAGGCAGAAATGAAAATGTTGAGCCATGGGAATAATTTCAGAGATGTTCTCAGCAAAGACAGGGAAGTTCTTCTAAATCTGGCTCAGCAGAAATATTTATTTTGCATATTTGTAGATCTTTCTCAAACATTTTGGCTTAATGCACTTTAGTTGGGAAGAGGGGAAGAGAGTGAAGGGTGGAGGGAGTGGGGACAGTGAATTGATGGAGGGGCAGAGGTGAAAGCACGGTAGTCTTTCCCCAAGGAGGAATGGGGAGAGCATTTGTGGAGGCTGGGGATAGAAAATAAAAGCAGAAGCAGCCCCAGCAGTTATGTTTACACAGCTACCTTTCCCTTAAACAAAGTAGTGGGCATTGCTGGGCTGGAACGCTCTGGGCATGGATTGCGGACATCATGAGTAACTCTCAAATATACGTTACCTCAGGTTTGCTATTCCCTCTCAGACAGGAAGCTTTGTGCAGTAGAGTAAGCTTCAGGGCAGAGGCCTAATGACACCTGAAATACAGGCAAAATAACCAGTCTGCTTCTGAGCACCAGCTGCTTTGAGGCCCATCGATAGCGATCACCTAGAAGCCTGTCTTCCTTTCAATTGTTTCAGCAGCGCCTTAACAGCGAAAGGACATTTTCTTTTCTATTTGTATGATTTTGTTTGAGGGCTCATGTTATTCCACGGATGCTCTAACAGGTTTTCAATTTCCAAGGTAGTTGCCTGAAAAGACTGTTGGCTGTTCGGGAGCCTAAGCGGTGCTCAGTAGCTGGATCTGAAGCGGATTACTAAGGATTCCAGGGCCTTTTGCTTCTGTCCCAAATTACTTTAAGGTCTAGCTATCAGATGGCGGGGCTGTGTCTGATGGATCAAGAGAGAGAGGCAAGTGGAGAGAAGGTGAAAGGGATAAGTCGGAGCGAGAGGACAAAAGGAAGGCAGAAAAGAAGACAGTGCAGCGAGAGAGGGAAAGAGCGAAGAATTTCTTGTTTAGTTTCAGGATAGAAATTAAACCCTCGAGGCGTTTTAAATTCACCAATTGATGTTAAAAGGCACTAAGAAAGTTTTGAATCTGTGTAGCTATAAAGCAAGGCACTGACAAGTCACCTTAATGAAAGAGACTTGATGAATTAGTGGGTAAGATGGAACTAGCCTCCCATACCAAGAGCAGTTGGCTGAATGCATGCTTGTTTTGCTTCAGAGAGTCCAGGCAGGGGGACCATTGTTCATGAAAGTTGGGCAGACTTTGGGGGTGTAAATTTGCATAGTAGCTTACACTGCAATAGTTAACTACGTTTCCTTTTTCAATGGAAGTAAAATAAAAAAATTTCCTTTTCACCATCCAAAGGGTATATAAGTCTCATAATAAAAACAACATCTAGTATGAGGTAGAATTGTCTTATTCTCCATCAAAAGGATTTAGTTTTTTGGTTTTAAGGGATCTTTAAATTATTTGGTGTGTGGAGCATGAACCCTAAAGGCCATACTCTATAGAAACTCTAACACCATCCTTGAACATGACGATTCTCAGTGTTGCTTGGCACACCTACCTGAGTTTGCTTGAACTTAGCATTTCTGTTAGATAATGAAAATGAAGGAAAATTCAATTAAAAAAAGAGGGATGCAAGAATTTCTCTTGTCTCAGATGAATAAAACAATGATTTCCAAACTATGCTTCGTGGACTGTTAAATGGAATGGCTCTCTATGACAAAGGTATTCCAAAACTTTATTACTGCACATCTCCAGCATGTGTAAAGAACTTCTCAAATATATTTACCAGAGAATCACTTTCTTCGCAGAATACCAGTCCTTACATTTCAGAACAGAGCTATTCTTCTGAAAAATATTACAGTCTTTCTTTCACCAAGTGTTCGTGAACATTCTCAGAAGCAACTGACCTACAGCCCATTCAGAGAAAGGATAGAATTTGACATTCTCACTGCCACCAGTGTGATTTGTTGCTATAGGGTTTTCCGTAGGAAATATTTGGTTATATATGTCATGCTAGCTTGGGCAGTGCCCTCAGCTTGTGGTGACTTCTATTTGTGGTGGACAGTGTCCCAGTAACTTTGTGTGTACAAGCTAAAGAGGTGCCATGGAGTTGCTACCAGGAAAACTCTCAAGATCTCAAGGTTTCAATGAGCTAAGAGGGTACATTTTGTAGCTTCAGAAAAGGGGGAGATGTGGGCTGCTCTGCTGTGTCTGGACAGGACATCTGTTCTCCTAGTCAAATGGCCATCCAGGCACCTCAGTGCTACTTTATGTGCCTGTAATTTCCATTATGACTTTAGACTGTCATCTTTCGGCATATATTCATTTATTGTTTTTAGCTACAATCAGGGCAGTAATAGGAGAGCAATTCTGGGGAGTGAGTGCGCAGATAAAATATCTAGACCCTGGCAATAGTGAGGTCTACTTTGCCACACCTCATATTTCAGTTCACAGAAATGTGTGTGGGGGCTGACATAAGTACTCCCTGTTGTGTTATTGCTTACGGCTCAGTAGCCCTTTGAGAAGAGCGGAGAATAAAGGACTGCCGAGAGCGGGTGTCGTCGAAACGACAGTGCTAGAGAGGGTGCCTACAAGCACCTGAGAGAGTTTTATGTTTTTCAACAAATGTTTTCTTGATGTTATCCTTAAATCCCACCTGCGTTTCCTTCTCTCGCCATCCACATCAGTCGCCTCTCTGCTTTTCAGGCTTCCTTTTGAGGCATCAATGAACCTAAAGGAAACCAGCATGGTGGGAATTTCACGACACCTTGCAGCATATCGCGCTTTCTTGGCAAGCAATGTCACTGAATGGCATTCAGACTCTCACGGCAGGATCACAGCTGATCAATAATTTCCAGGTGCCCCTTCTGAGTGTGTCAGAAGCAAAACCAAGGAATGTGACTAGACCAGTTAGAAATAGCACCCTGACAGGAAAATTCCAGGGCAGTCAAAAGATAAATTGTAACATTTGGTTATATTACTATGTGCTAAGGCTCCTTCTTGACAGGAGACATTTGGTTCCCATTTTAAGGCTGCAGAGGGCTTTAACTAAGCATAAAGATATGAGTGTCACCAAGGAGTGTTTCAAACAGCTACATTAATAAATTGAGGTTGTCAAATCTCCCCTTGTGATTTTAAGGCTGAGAAACGATCATCCAGGTATAGACCAAAAGGTTCCATTAGAAAACTATTTTAAATGCTCTTACCCTGGTGAAGCCTCCCCTAATGAAATGGAAATAATGTTATGATTTCTAAATGATGTTTTCCCCACTTTTCTAAGAAAAAAGTCTCTCATCTTGCAGTACAATATGGTTATTTTTTTTTTTTTAGCCTCATTTCTCTTTCGTAGTAGTAGGTCTAGTTATATAGATAGTGGCTACATGATTAACTGGGAATTCCAACAGTTTATTAACTTTTTAAAGTATGAAATAATACAATGCCAGTCCAGCACAGTGCTAAATATAAGAGAACTTGTTAAGTATTTTTGGGTGAGGAAGAGCACAAAATCCACTCTCTTGCTTTGTATTGAGCATGTAGAGTGGAAGACATCAACTATTACAAACATCCCTGTCATCAATGCCAGACATTGATGGCTGCATGTAGAATGCAATGTGTTTGGGGATAAGGAAAAGGAAACTCAATTTTTGGACTCGTATCCTTATCCTCTTTTTGTAAATTAGCCAGCTGAAGGTCAGACTCCTTGAGTGGTCCTGTAGGTCATAAATGGTCAAGGCAGAATTTGCAAGGAGATCTCCCAGACTCTAAAGCCCTTGCTCATTCTTTAATACAAGACTGTGTCCTAGTCAGTACCAAAAAAATTGGTGCTAACAGCTTATTTATTGTTTTCAGCCTCGGTTATTTCATCTATAAAATGGGAATAATGTTACATTCATTCCAGAAATTTCAAAAGTGCTGTAAAGAAAAGAGACGAGAGATGTACAGAAATTAATATAGTCTCCTAGTTAATGGTGTTAAAATTAAAGTAGGCTCTTAGTTAATGGCATTCTTCACGATCATCATCCTCATTATCCTCCACTTCAACCAAATTGTAAAGTAGCTTGTAAAGTTAGTTGGGATAAGTCATCTTAAAGGGATAAGGTTAATACTGATCAGTTATTCGAAAGGGCTAGCTTTGACAGAGAAGGGGAAGGGTCATTCAAGTTTACACGGAATGTCTGTGCCATATCTTGGAGGCAAGATAATTTTAATTTAATGTTGTTGCTTTTGGGGGCTGCAATGGATCCTTCTTAGACTGATGGCAATTGTCAAGTAAACAAATTTCTTCCTCACCTTAAAATCCAACCAGGAGCGGAGGAATTCCTTTTCCTCAGCACAAGCACTTAGCAAACCCGAGGCTGTTTGGTCATGGCCAAATACCAATAGGCAAGTTGTGTTGGAGCAATTGACCTTAGTGACTGCTCCTTTCAGTGCTGTTGAGAGCATTGCTGCGTGGAACTACTGATTCCAGTACCTTACTCCTCTCCGTTTGTACTACAGGGGGTCAGATGGGCTAGGGTAACACAGGGTCACCCTAGAAGCCTAATCTACTCTGGATCTTGTGGACCCAGAATACTCTAAACATGGAACAGATTTCTTGGAGAGAAACTCCAAAAAAAATAGCAGGTTGGCAAGACTTGATCTAAAAGGAACCACATTTTCAAGAAGCTTGGAACCAATTTCTAGAGTTGGTTTTTCAGGGATATTCAGAGTTGATTCGGAGTCTCTGAGTGATTTACACGAGAAGAGCGAAAAATAGCAATCTCTTCCCCTTGGAATTTGTTGTTTTGTCACTCGTATTATATAGGCTACTAAAGAGAGCCAAACTCAAAAATGTTATCATAAAGACAAAGTGAATTAATATTTATCTTGGAACTAGTGAGCCACTGAATGCTGTCTAAGAATTTGGCTAATTAAGAAAGACAAAACATTTCTTGTTTTGCAACAATTTTCTGAATTTTATATTTCTTTTCTCCTTTAAGGAATGGAAAATGCAATACTGATATGGCAGTCATTTGAAATTAATTTCAAAAGCCTACTCAGTTTACTACTTAAGATCAAAGTCTGCATTTTTCTGACATTCTTTTGATACTAATTACCATTAGAGCTTAATTGACTTCCATCTGGAGAAGGATATACGTATATATACATATATACACATGGAAGTGTGTATGTATACACACACACACATGCAATGTTGTTTTACATACACACGTGTTTGTCTATATATATAGACACACATATACATGTATGTCCATAATATGCTAAAATAAACCAGTAAAATAACTGAGTTTTAAAATCCAGAATTGACTTATTAAGACATTTTAAAGGTATTTTACAAAATAAAAGACAATAGAAACCAAGCATGAAAGTAAGTTAAAGATTTTGTGTAAGAAAAAATTCTGTTCCAGCCCCCTTGCCACTCCGTAAGACCTTTTTGAAATGTAGAAGCAAAAGCGCAAGCCACTCTCCAAGCTCTCTCTCTCTCTCTTTTTTCCTCACATTTTATAAAACTGCAGTTTTATTGCGAGATAATATGGTAAAAAAGATTCATTGTAAGGGTTACCTAACAACATTGGTGGTGTTGATGAATAGTTGCAATTAATACATTCCCTTAATTAGTCTGATACCCAGAAGATGCACCTGGCAGGTCATTTTAATACTACAATTGATTTATAGCTGCTAGAAATGATTTTACCAGCTATCTTCAGAGAGTACAATTAGAGTGGATTTTATTTTTTTATGCATTTTCACTGAGGAATAAACATAAAAGGTCTATGTAATTCAGAACAAAGCAGCTATAATGTACTAATGGTTTATGGATTTTATTAATATTCAGCTAACATTAGAGGCAATTTTAGGGGAGAGCAACCTATTTTCTTTATGAAGTATTCAGTTTTTTAGTATCTGAGTGCTTTGTTTAAAAAATAAACCTTGATATTTTCTGTTGAGTTGCTTCTATTTCTTATAGGAAAAACATCATAAGTTACAACATATGAAAAAAGAAAATAAAAATTTTAAGTGCTATTTATTAATTGCATGCAGATGCATTTATATTCTGGATATTTGCTTTTTTAAATACATGTAAATTTAAAAATAAGCCATTAGGCATTCATGTGATTTAAATAGTGCTTGCATTAATATAATTGTTGGGCTAATGGATGGAGTCTGTTAGTGATGGAGAGACTTGCACTTCGTGCTTGAACAGGTAACAGAATATTTTAAGAACCTGATTACATATCTGGCTTTTAATTCCCTGTTTATCTGGGATATTAATTTTGCTAATCGGGAATCTTTGTCCTTCTCTCTGATCATCCATAACATGGGACCAATTTACTTGTTTAGTTTAAGATAGTAGGACAATGAGAAATTGGTTTCACAGCTAAAGCCAATAGTCCTATGAAAAATATTAATATTTAAATACACCATTCCTATGACTAAAGTGAATGCTACTGAAAAAATGTCCTTATCAAAGAGTGAGTGAATCACTATTAGCGCAAGGAAAATCTACATATAATAATCCAAAATTTTGGGGGCCAGCCCAGTGGCATAGTGGCTAAGTTCACGTGCTGTGCTTCTGTGGCCCGGAGTTTGCAGGTTGGGATCCCGGGCGTTGACCTACACACCACTAATCAAGTCATCCTGTGAGGCGTTCCACGTACAAAATAGAGGAAGATTGCCACAAATGTTAGCTCAGGGCCCATCTTCCTCACCAAAAAACAAAAATAAAAAAAAACCCTCCAAAATTCACTTAAAATTTATCCTATGCCTATTTAGCGAAGGCCTACTACATTCAAGGTACTAAGCTTAGAAGTGCTGTGTATTCAAGAGGGAAAAACAAAAGGTCTCTGTCAACATGGAATTACAGTGTGGTGGGGAAGGGCAAGAGGATTCGTCAACTGAGCCGCAAATACAAAATTGTAAGCTGTTGACTTCCATGAAGGAAAAGCTGAAGAGCATGTGAAAGGATATCACAGGGACACCCGGTTACTGCTAGATTTGTGTGGTATGGAGTCTAAACTGGAAATTGACAGCCTGGTCCAAACCCCATAGAAATGCATCACAGCCCCCATGATGTCCCATAATAATCTCTCTCCTCCGTCAACAGTGAAGAGCCTTCTGAACCCCCATCACTAAGTGATTTTGCCTTTTTTGTTTGGTTTGTTTTTTGTAGTTGGTAATAGATTTGCAGAGTCATTTTGTATCTTGCCCAAATTTCCATCTTATGAATGCTACACATTGCAAAGACAGCCAGCCAGGGTTAGCAGTAGAGTTTAGGATCAAGTATTTGAATTCTTTGGCAATTGATCATCCACGTAGAGTATAATTCATTAAATCTCACAACATATATTTTTAAAATAAGGTGTTCGCAGCCAGTGTCATTCTGGATAACTGAGGATTACTTTAAATTAGTCTTAATCCATTTGTCTGGAATCGTTAAGGCAAGATGATATCTCAAGACACTTTAAGGCCTTTGATTCTGTACCTTTTCTGTAAAACTGCAAGTTAAAAAAAAAAAAAAAATCTATGCTTGTTTACCAAACAGTGCTGCTGCCCATAAAGGTTCTGAGACTCCCTGGAGAAGGTCCTAATGCCAATAGGATGTGGCATGATGACTTCCAGTAGCATTAGAGGGCCACAGGAATTTGAAAGTTTCCAGGTCTTGGAAGCAAAGACATTTTCTTCTGCTAACATTCTGGCATAGCTGACAGAGGGTTAAAGTAGGATGCCTGTTGGCTTCCAGTGCCTGCTAACCCCTCTACGACCACTTCTGTGGTTATACTGAAGGAGTCGGTTACCATTTCCTAAATTACAGGATAGGGACTTCAAGAGGTCATTTTACCCATCCCTCTGCTTCTGGGCAGGACAGTACTTAATTATCTTGACTCACAGAGCTCTCTCTGAAACCAATTGATGCATAGATGCAATCATTTGCCTCGGGGGAACACGATGCTATGTAGATTGTTTTTGTTTATTTCTAGTTTTGACGAATGAACATTTAAAAGTGAAATCCTCTCCCACTTGATTTTGTTTGCAATGTGCTCTAAATTATATTCTGCTCTGGTTCTCATGCTGCAGGAGGTTTTTAATGCCGAACAGGATCACTAACAGCCATCTGTGCCTGGCCCCAGGCAGGGACTCTCCTAGGATATGTCTACACTCACCTGTCAGCACCACAGGTTTAGGCTGCTAATGTCATTTGAACACTTTGCATTGAAAGAAATAGGAATAAAAAGGTAGTTTTGTGTCCTGTGGGAGAGTCATTATTCTTACAACTTGCTGGGCAGCTCCTCCTTCCTAACTTCACTGCTGGCAGTTGAAGCAACTCATGTGACTTTACATTCTTTTTCAAGAAAATTTTTAAGAGGAGCTAAAACTAACTTCTGATTTAAATGCTTAAGAGATACTTGTCCCTGGTGCTTTTTCTCCTAATTTCCCTCTAATTTCTGTGCTTATGAAGACACAGGAAATCATGAAAATCAAAACACAAAATCATTCTGTGGCTTGTAAATAATTTTTAAACAAGAAACAGACGAGTCTCAATCACCTAAAAGAAGGTGGGCAGATTCTTTCTTCTTTCAAAGTGTGCTTCCTGACTCAGAAGCCTAGAGTCTGTATCCAGCAGAAGACTAGAGGACATCTCACCCCTGGTGGTGGCTTGTGGGAGCTGGACAGAGACTGTGGCCTGTGGACCAGCAGCATCTCCATCCCTTGGGAGTCTGCGAGAAATGAGGGATCTCGGATCTGCCCAGACTTACTCAATCAGAATCTGCATTTGAATAAGATCTGAAGGTGATTTGTGTACTCATCAAAGTTTGGAAAACATTGCTTAAAAGTTTGAGACCATCTCCCACTATGCGGCTTTAAGAAATATACATGTTAAGAGAGAGAGATGTTGAAGATGAGAATTTTAACCAAAGTTAAGGGTATTCTATTTCAGCTCATGCTGACAATTTTTAAGTTAGGAGACCTAGTAAAAATTGTCTTTTTTTCCTCTTTATCCACAGCAGAGTTGCATAGGATAATAAAATGGCTTTTTTTACTTTTTTAAATTTCCAGGGTACTTTAGTAATTAATTTTTGCGTATTTAAACTTATACTAGATGACCTGGGACATGACACTTTGCTTTAATTTGAGAGAGGCTATCTAGTGGTGGATATCACTCATTGATACCATTTTAACTTCCTTTCCAACTAAGATCTCTGAATGACTCTGTGTTAAGTACACTTAAAAATCAGAACAGGGGCCTATCTCTCTTATAGTCAGACAATTATATTACTTAAAACTTAATTTATGCAGTTTTATTCATGCAATTAGATGAAACTATGTAAAAACTGCAGAAAGCCTGGAAGTACACCAAAATATTCTCTATACTTTTTTGTATTTTTGGTTTTCTATATAGAATATGTTTTTTTCCTGTGGCAGCTGCCACATGAGTTTCAATAAAGGTGTAATAAGTATTTTTGAGTGGATGAATGCAAGTGTGTAGAATTTACTCCTTCATAGCTAGTGTTAACTGTGAGGGATTTGCATTATAAATTTTGAGATGGTGTCATCCATAAGGCTTGAATTATAGTGGCTAATTTGTACAGACCCAATCAAGTCTGGTTAGTGATAGAAAAGTACAGTCTTCAATGCTCTCTTCCTATTTCTTTTCTTCCAAACATCGTGGAATTTCGTAAATGAATGGTTTAACTGAACTTTCCCATACTTTAGAACCATATTGTTTGGTATATATTTCCTTAAAAAGCAATGCACATTTAAATTAATTAGTGTTTCCTAATCTCTTTAGCATGTGATATAAGTGGTAATGTTGATAGAATAATTGAATTTTGGCTGGAAGGTACAGACTACTCATTTCAGAGATTTTAAACACGTTTAGCTCTGGAATGCTTTTTTCAATGTATTCTTAGTGGAAGCATGAAAATTAAGTACAAACAAGAAGTTCTGGTTGTATGGGGTGGAGGGAGTTCAGGCTACTGTCTGACTCCTAATGAGGGGCCCTAGGGGCCTGGATTTAGGAGGGACAGTCTGAAAACCTTAGAATCACAAAGCATTTGGATCACTGGGTTAACGTAGAATATTTTTTCCTCCCCAAGGTACAAATGGCCCACTAAAATATAATGATTATTTAACATATTTATATCCATCATCTTTTGTGATCTTCTCTGTAGCACTGAGAGTCAGTTCCTCACATTACTAGTGAAGAAGAAAGGTAGAGACATTAGGGGCTGGCCTGGTGGCACAGTGGTTAGGTGTGCACGCTCGACTTTGGTGGCCCAGGGTTTGCCGGTTTGGATCCTGGGTGCAGACATGGCACCGCATGGCAAGCCATGCTGTGGTAGGCATCCCACATATAAAGTAGAGGGAGATAGGCATAGATGTTAGCTCAGGGCCAGTCTCCCTCAGCAAAAAGAGGAGGATTGGCAGCAGATGTTAGCTCAGGGCTAACCATCCTCAAAAAAAAATGTTAGAGACATCAAATGGGCTGCCCAGTTTGACTCACCACTGAGGGCCAAAACCAGGCTTTGACCTCAAGTTAAAAGAATGAAATCCTCACCTACTTTCAGTGTAAGACAGTGCTATACATATTAATATAAATAGCTCACAAGTTAGTACTTATCGTTAACTAGAGAGGCAGTATAGTGGTGACCAAGAGGTCAAGCTCTTGATTAGACTACTTGGGTTCAAATCCTGCCTCTGCCACTCACTAGGTCAATGACCTTAGGCAAGCTACTGAATTTCTCTGTGCCCTTGTATCCTCATCTGTAAAATATACTCATCATAACAACCACCTTATAGATTAGTTTGGAGTTTAAATGAGTTAATATAAGAAAAGTACTTAGAACAAGGCTTGGCAATAGTAAGTGCTCCATAAATGTTAGCTATTTTGAGTATTTAGAGTAAGCCAAGAACAGCACTAGGATTTTTTTAATATACTATTTATATTTAATCCATACCACAAAGCAATGAGGTATTTTTTTAATTCCAATTTTATTGAAGAATAAACTAAAACTCAATAAGTATAAGAACTCTGTAACGATAAGAAAGGTAAGTCATGGATCTGGAATTTTAGCCCAAGTCTCTCTAACTCCAAAACCAATGCTCCCAATTATTATTATGTTTTAAATCGTGATAACTTATTTTTAAACAGGACAAAGTTTCATTGAATTATTTTCTCAAATTAGTGTGAGTAACAATAATCCTTGAATTTATTTAATCTTATTCTTCTGATGATTTTAAAGTACTTGCTTTCATTTATTTTTGTAATCGCCCCACAGGATAGGGAGTAGGAAAACACTGGGATTCCCTACAACAAAAAAGTTATTTAAAATATGTTTATACAGAAAATACCAGTAGCACAATCCGTATTAACGCAGAGCAAAGTATGTGAGAATGTAAACCTCAGTGCAGAATGTGTTCTGTCTCCCTGGCAATCAATTCTCCTACTTTATATTTAATAATCCTAATAGATTTTCATATTTTTAGTTACTTCTTTTCTTTTGGTTCACTACATGTAATACCTAGTAGTATTTAGAATAACCATGTCCCGTAATTGGTATTTCACACCATATCATTGAAATTGATCATTATTTCCTTTTGATGGCAAAGGCATCAGAATATTCCCCATGGAGTTCACTTCTGCAAAGTGTTAATTTCCTATCACTTTTTTATTTAAACGAGGATGGAAGAAAGAGAGTTCAGAAGGTAGTATATATTCTTATGCTCAGCAATTAGGAAATTGAAATAAAATTTTAAAAGCTTAATGGGATTGAAAATGGCAAACTGTGCCCTACTAAATTAGCAATTTGTCAACTTCGAAATAATTCATTAGAACCAAGAATCTCCCATGAGTGACTGTTAGATGATCTATTATGAAATAAGTCAGTGAGCTGAGTCTAGTTTCAATTGGCTAATCATAGACCTAACAAAAACTAGATATTATTCCCTTCTTCTCCTGAAACTTGCTACTACTTAGCAAAGTAGACCAAACTTTAATGGAGAAAACAACTGGTCTACTCCTTCACCAAAGAAGTTGTCCTTTTCGTTTGGGATTGAGTCATGTTTCCTTTATTGCAAATGGCAGTTCATATTGAGGCTGTCATTTATATTGATGTTCTTTTTTCAAAATGACACCTCCGTGTAATTTTTTTCTGCAGAAAAATTGGACTCAGTGTTCAGGGTCATTGGTAAGAGATCTTTCACTGATTCAAAATTCATTTAAAATTTTTAGGAAGAAGAGGAAAAACAGAACAAAAACTCCCCAAGAGAAGTAATACGTACCTTACTCGGAACACCTAGTGCATTTTAAATGGACTCACCAAATGGAAGACAAGTTTTTTTCCTTTGCCAGTTTAATAACAACACATGGGAATTTCTTTCTCTAGAATTTTGTGAAAACTTACAATTATCATAGGACTGAGTGCAGTTTGTTTGCTCCCCGGAAAAGCAGAGATGATTTTTATTGACCAATCTTTGATCCAAGAGATTAAAGAAAGTACTGCATGAGCAGCGAGAAGGATAACACCACGGGGGTCAATAGGCTTTACTGCTATTGGAAATGAAAGTGAATCATTCCATTGGGAGACGGGGTAATTTAGCATTTTTACTAGGAACTCCAGACTCTTTCTTTTTCTCTCTTTTTTTTGGAAAAAAATAATACTCAGCGTATGAATGGGTTTCTCCATGACTTAATACCATGGCCACACATGAGGTCATTTGGAGGGCACTAGATTCACCGATATAATTCTATACAATGCTTTTTAGTCCAAATGGCCTGGCTGTCACATTCTCACACCCTTGATAGAAATGTCCCTAGTAGACTTTTGGAATGCAGTCTGAAGGCTTAGTGACTCAATATTTTCACAGTGAATACATTTCCAATCTCGTAGAAAGTTGCCACTAACTATTGCAGAGGTTATGTCTCTTTCAGTTTTCCTCTGAAATACTGTATTTGGAGCAAAATTCAAGTTTAGCTAGGTTTTGAGAAAACAGGATATCATAAATCCATACTGCCATTATTTGCCATTATAATACGGTTCTGTTCAAGTAAAAACTCTCCAGCCTACCATCTTTAAGTGATAGTCTATGAAATAGTTACCTTTTTTTCCTATTGTCATAAATAGAAGGATAATGTTTTCCCTTTCTTTTTACTATAAGCCAGGGAATAAGGGTTGGAAGCAAAACATCTGGTGTGATTGTAATGGGATAGTGCTGAAATACCATCGTTTACAGAATATTCACCAGGACTCCTGAGGCCTGACAAAATGCTCATGTTATGCTTCTTCGTTTCTTTGAAAGATTGCCAAAGAAATTTCATTGAATTGTCCAATTGTATCTCCCTTCCAATTTTCTAAAGACATATTTACTGCTTGGGGAAATATATTTTAAACTTTTGACTAATTATTTTTTAACAGAGTTCTTATTTGCAAATTTAAAATGTACTTGTTCCTTTCTCTACAAAAGTCTTTGGATCTAAGAGCTCTGTCACGGTGATTCTCAGTAACTTACCACCTAGAGCTATCCAGTTCTGGTCCAGTTGGTTCCCAAAGCTGATTTAGCTTTGGGATTACATTAACAAACTTAAAAGTTTTGATCAAAACTACTGATTCCTCTGGGGCCGGCCCCATGGCCTAGTGGTTAAGTTTGCACGCTCTGCTTTGGCAGCCCAGGGTTTCGCCGGTTCAGATCCTGAGTGCGGACCTAGCATGGCTCATCAAGCCTGGCTGAGCCGGCATCCCGCATAGCAGAACTAGAAGGACCTACAACTAGAATATACAAGTATGTACTGGGGGGCTTTGGGGAGAAAAAAAAAAAAAGAAGAAGACTGGTGACAGATGTTAAGCTCAGGGCCAATCTTCAAAAAAGAAAAGGAAACAAAAAAACTACTGTTTCCTCTCATCTCCAGGCATGTTGCTTTCCTTAGCAAGAACACACAACTAGATTCTATACATCATGCCTACCCCTCATCAAATTATTTCATTCCAATATAAAATTGTGGTTAATAATGAGCATAATTCTCTTCTCCTTAGGGGGAAAAATTACATTTATTAACATTTACAGGGACCTACTGCTGTAAGTTTACAAGTTGGGATATGATTCCCCCCCCGCTTTTTCTAGCATACAGTTTTGCATTTATTTATCTAGATTCCTCTGGTACCATTCAATATCTTGCTCTTGGCCATGCCAAATGGTGTCCAAGTGGCTAGGAAAAAGCACATGCTTCTTTACAAAGTGTTCACTTTGGTTATTAGTAAGAATCTGTGCAATGACAAAGTCTGCTTCATTCAGTGTTATTTATAAATTAAATTTTGCCCCATATCTCATAATTAAAATTAATAGAAAATAATAACTGATTCAGGAGACCTAAGCTCTTTTCTAAACTAGGCATTGATTTATCTTTGATGTGAGCCAAATAAATCAATTTGCACTAGGTGTATGTAACTTAGGAAGAATTTTTTGTTTTGAAGAGAGAACTGAGTGATATTTTACTGAAAATCACAAAAGATTTTTCTTTCTTAAACTGGGCAACTTCTGATTATTCTGCACATTAGGGTGGAGGAATGGTGCTGTCAGGCCAAAGTACCCAGTGCCTCTATCTAGCTATGTGATCTGGGCTCAAATCAATTATTGGTACGTGCTTGACCTAAACGCCAAGGGGTAGTATGGAGTCAATCTTAGTGCTATAGATGATGTTGAGTTCCTGTATGGTAAGGTACAATACTTAAATAAAACTATAACAATGATAGTAGCTAATATTTATTGAGTCCTTACTGTATATCAGAAATTGTATCTTACCTGCACCATGTCATTTGATCCTTAAGATAAACATATGACGTAAGTGCTGTTAGGGACTGAATGTTTGTGTCCCCCAAAATTCATATGCTGAAATCTAATCCCTAATGTGAGGTGTTTGGAGGTGGAACTTTGGGGGGCAATTAGGTCATGAGGGTGGAGACCTCATGAATGATGCTAGCCCCTTCATGTGAAGCTGGCTTGCCCTCTTACTACCGTATAAGGAGCCAAGAAAATGTGGACAGTCGGCAACTTGGAAGAGGGCCCTCATCAGAATCTGATCATGCTGGCATCTTGAACGTGGACTTTTAACCTTCAGAATGATGAGAAATAAATGTTTGTTTAAACTTCCCAGCCTGTGGTTATTTGTTATAGCAGCCTGAACTGATTAAGACAGATATTAATAGCATCCCCATTTGATGGTGGAGAAAGCCATAAAATACTGAGCACATCCAGAACTGGGATTCAAATTCTGGTCTGGTTGTCTCTAGATTTCACTCTAAAAACCAATCTGCTATAATTCTCCCCTTGACCTCTGTACATTTGCACAGTCCATGATTGTGTATAATCCACATTGACTTCTCAAAATCACGTTTTAGTCACCAGATTTCTTGATGGTGTTGTTTGCCAGCCAATTATTCTTTTTTTGGAGACTTGTCACTTTGAGCAAATGTTTGGGCAACTGAGGACAGTTTTAGTGAATTTTGCCAGTAATGTATAAAAGTGAATATAAAATAGAAAATGAATATGCTTATACTAAATATATGAAGTATAAACTATTAAACTTAAAAAACAGTCATGAGAAAGATGGAAATTAAGTGCTAAAAAGAATGAATCTTAAGCCTCGTTTGGAAGCACGTTGGACTTAACCTGGTTGACTGTGAGTTTTTTAAGAAAACTTGCATAATTATAGAGTATGTATGAAATGTTGGAAACACAGCATCAAAGACTGCTTCTAAAAGTGTATGCCTTTACTATTTGTGTATATTTCAATTTTGTTATACTGTATAAGTCATTTGATGTTCATATACTATGTATTTCACATTTTTTCAGGTACTCATTATATATAAAAGTAAGGGACTGGGTATAGTTTAAATTACCTTTACCTAAGAGTACCTTATATTCCAAATAAACACATGGACCGATGTTAAAGACTCCAAAGCAACACCTGATTGTTTAATTAGACTTAGCTGAGGACCCAAAAGCTTAACAGAACACCTTCAAGATACAGATTGCTGAAGGTCTGTTTTCCACTATTTTTCCTCCACAGGGCCGCTCTTTTCAGTGGTTATAGTAGATAAGATTTTGGTCTTTGGAACACACAGAGCTAGGTTCAAATCCTTGCTCTACTACTTATTAGCTGCTAAGCCATCGACACTAAGCAATCTTGAGCAAGTAACTTCGTCTTTTTTATCAATTACCTTGGTTGGAAATAGGACTAATGCTACTTGCCTAATAGAGCTTTTATTAAGATTAAGTGAAATAAGGTATAAATATGCTTATCATACAGTTTTGGCACTTAATAAATATCAATTGTTTTAATTATTACTGTTATGAAATATAGATAGGACAAGGTCTTTGACATAATGATTGAGATTGTGGGGTCAGTGGGCATGGTTTGCATTTCTGGAGACTCACGGAAGCCTTTAAGTGAAGGAAGCAGTAATTCTTGTCTGGCCACTGAAACTGCTGGAGAAGTCTTAGTTCTGTACTCCTTCTATAACACAGAACCAGCCTTGCACCTTGGCTGTTAATGAGAATAGTGTTATCTATTTCAGAGGGCCCCTGCTCAATTCCAGTTGTTTGTTTTCTTTGGCATCCCCATAGCTAAACGCTATTGTAGTTTATAGAGGATTTAGGATGTTTTGAAGCTTTGCTCATTCCCTACCTATTTTCACTCTATTCAAAATAAACACTTCATATCATTAAATGCAAAATGGCTATTATATTACTTGATCCATTTCCCTTAGGGGTTCTTCTAAGGATCAAAAACTTCAGCTTTGATATTAATATGCATGTCTACCATCTCTGTCGTGCTGTAGTTTAACTCATAATTATGTGTTGAGATAGATATTTCTCAACTTTGGTATTTTACAAAGCAAAAGTAAAAATAAATTGAGTTTTTGAAAGGTGCAATTGTGGCATTTTCAAGAAAAGCAGGAACTTTTTGATATGAAGATGAAAACTTTCCCTCTTCAGAAGATTCAGACCAATTCTTGAATGTTACCATATCAAGGAAATATTTACAGTTAGTTCCCGGAAATAAGCAAAATGAAGAATAAAAAACAGTTTCATAGTCAATTGATGTCTTTTTAAGCTTTTCTTCTTTTCTTCATATCTGTAGTCCAAACTATTTCATCTTACATTTATTGCTTGAGTACAAAAGAAACACAAATATTTCTTAAGTTTTTGCATTGAAAATATAAAAAGCAATAATGGTATACTGCATATAGCTTCAGATTTTCTCTCATCTTGTCTATAGTTCAGCACAAATAGGAATCAGGTAGGTGATATTATTCTTCAGCTTCTACAACAACTGAGATGAAATTACTTTTCAGGGAGAACTTCTGCTTTTGTAAAATAAGACCCCAGGACATGTAGAACCTCTGTAAAGTTAGAACTTCTATTGTTGAATTTCACTTGGAAGATCCCAGAAGTATGTTATACTTATTTTATCTGCTTCTGAATGAGGAAAGACTAAGTTAAATGTGCTTTGGTTAAACTTGAATTTATGGATATAATGCTCTGCTGTTAGTGATGGAACTCTGTGTTGTATAAGTGTTGACTGGTTAACATCTGGGAAATGGGAGTATTATTAAATAAAAATCTTATAGGCATATGTGGTAAGAAAAATCGCTTTAAGTTCATGGAGAATCAAGTTTTTCTATATTGAATGCAATACAATTCTCACACAAACTACCTGGAGTTAGCACAGACTTCACAGGCTGAGGGCATTGTTTTCCACAAGACTCACCTCACTTTAGATGCCAGCCACAAGCTCTGGGGTGCCTAGGTTAACTGTGCCTCTGACCAACTGGCTGCAAATTCAGGGATTCCCTCTACCCCTCAGGTTCAATGATTTAGTAGAACAACTCCCAGAAACCAGGAAAGCGCTATTCTTATTATTACATTTTTATTGTAAGAGGATACAGATCAGGAACAAACACATGATACAGAAGAGACACATAGGGTGATTTCGGATTGAGTCCCAAATGTGAAAACTCTGTATTCTCAGTACCCATCAACCTCCCAGTCAAGCTATGTGTATCACTAAGCAGGACGCTTGTCTGAGCTTTAGTGTCCAGAGTTTTTACGGGAATTTTATTAGGTAGGAATGATTGACTGAATATTGGCCATGTTGTTGAACTCAATCTCCAGGCCCTCTCCCCTCCCTGAGATCGGGTTGATATCATGTGGCTCAAAGTCCCATCTCTCTAATCACCTGGCTGGTCTTTCTGGGAAGGCCAGCTCCCATCCTGAAACTCTCTAGGGGTCCACTGTGAGTCGTTTCATTAGCATAAACTCAGGTGTAGTTTGAGAGGCCAACCGTGAATAACAAAGACCTCCTATGACTTAGGAGATGCTACAGATGTAGAAGCTCTCTCTCAGGTACGAGCAGATGAAGACCACACAAATTCTTTATCATACAACATTGAAGTTCCCGAGATCGTGGTTTTACTTGTGTGCATGCTATACAATATATTAAATAAAAATACGTGTACAATGTCTTACTCACGGGAATACTATGAATAGTCTTTCTGGGGTGAATCAAATGTGGCTTGCTTAACACCAGCTCATGCTGTCCCTGCATGTGAATATCCTTCTACCATCCCTCAGTGAAGCCGTATCCCATCCCTTCCTTTACAACCTGAAGGTACACCTCTTCTAAGAAGTCATTCTCATTTCGTGCACTTTGTGCTAGTGGTTTTCTTTTCTATAATCCTAACTCTACAACGATATGTATCAGTGTACGCATACTAATATCATTCGGCTGCTTAATTTTTTCTATGGACATTTGGATTTCTGACAACTCAGACTGGGCAAGAAACTAGGATGCAGAGAATTAAAATTGATTGAGGATGAAGGAAGATTCTAGATACAGGAGGATTTTGATTCCTAGGACGTAGCTAGTAGCCCATGTTTTCTGTTTTTAAACAAATTCTAGTACAATGAGGTTCTGCATTATGTCTGGCACTGGTCTTGGTTCTTAGATACAGTGATAGTCAAGATAAGTGAGCTCCCAGGAACAATGCATCTTAGAGAAAGGAGATAGATATAAGTAAACAAACACATGCACAAGGTAATTTCAAATAGTGATGAGTGATGTAAAGAAAAGGAGAGGAAGAAAGTGTGGGGCAGGGAGCTGGCTTCAGTTTGGGTGGTCTCTGAGGATGTGGTATATTGAGCAGAATGATATGAAGGAGTCAGTCACACAATGATCTGGGGACAGAGCGCTCCAGGCAGAGGGAAGAGCTGACACAAAGGCTCCAAGACCAAACTCCACTTGATATATCTGACAAAACCAAAAAAGGCCAGGGTAACTTGTGATCACAGAGTGAAGGGGAGAGAAATATGAAATGAAATCACAGAAGGCGGCCACGATAAGGGATAGATTTTATTCTGAATGTATTATAAAATATAAAAACTACAGAAATGAAAGAAAAAATAACCAATAGCCCAGTAGTGAACCATGGACAAAATATCTACTCATTTCTCTTCAGTACTTTTTACTGCATATATCGAAACACATATGAAAAGATAAGATCAGGAGTAAATAAGGTACAGTTTTGTGACTTGCCTTTTTTTCATCTAACAGTGATTATTCCTGTATTTAAAACCTTGCACAAATTTCTGGCTATTCCTTCTGGTTAAATTCTTAAAATGGAATTACTGGGTCAAATATTATAAGCACCTTTAGGGCTTTTGATGCATAAACTTCTTCCCAGAAATATACCAATTTGCCCTCTTAGTCCAGTGGTTAAAGTTTCTGACTCACTGCAGCCTTATTTTAAAAAGGACTGTACCTTTAACAGGTAAAAGTCGTATCCTGTAGATTTTTGCTTACCATGTTTAATGAGGTTAGTATATTTTCCATTCACTTATTGGTCTTTATATTTTTGAATTGGTATGTTTTTCATAAAGCTTTTCTTGATTCACTAGGTAAAAGTTCTTCATCCTCTTCTGAACTTCCAGAGCATTTTATCTTTGCTTTATGAAATTATTTTCTCCCTAGTATCTTAGCATTGCATGCAAATGTCCTAGTTCCCTCATAGATGTGAGGCTGGAATCTTTGTCTCTCTTCCCAGATCCTAGCACAGTGTAACACAGAAAGCAAGTGCTTAAGATGTATTTGTTGTGGCAATAACCGATGCTCAGATTTATTTTAGCAGATACTAGTGTAGAGCTACTGATCTTGATTTGGGTGTTATTTTAGTCACATTCTTAAGGATACTTTTCAAGTAAAGTATCAGTTTTGAAGTGGTCCTGTTTTGATGAGCTTAATATGCTAAAATCTGATTTACTGCATCGTGAATTATTACTCCATTATCGTATTTCTTCCTAACTTCCTGTTATCATTGTGCACTTACTTGATTCTATGCCAATTACAGATTTTCATCAAATGCAATAGTACTTGAGCTGTTAGTTTAGTTAGTTCGAACTTTACTGTGTATCAGAATCACCAGGAGGACTTGTTCAAACAGATTAATGGTCTCTGCCCTCAGAGCTTGTGATTCTGTAGGCCTGAGGTCGGGTCCAAGAATTTGCATTTCTAACACATTCCCAGGTGATGCTGATGCTGCTGGTCTTCAGATCATATTTAGAGAACCACTCGTCTGAATGATATTCAGCACGTCTAGCATCCCCTTGGAAAGAAACAGAAGCTGCTTCTTTGCATAATTTTCCTGATGAAGTCTGTCCTAGCAAGGGATGTAGAAATGGACTTAGAGAAGAGAATTTTGTTTCTAGCTTTGGTAAGTGGACTGCCTTAATGCCTTGCATTTTCTCTCGCTGGGAAATCCTCCTGTTGAGAGGGCCACCACGGTTAGCATTTTAGAACTTGTTCTACTTTAAAGAACCAAGTGAGTTCAGAAGAGAGAAGAGAGAACAATGAGAAAGGACACCTGTGATGGACACAGGAGGGGGGTTCGGGTGTGATCAAATGAGTTCCATCAAATCACCAACTCTCCCAACCCCCAAATAGAGAAGTTGGCATGTTGGCTCTACCTAAGGCTGTCTCAGAAGGGAAATGTCATGAAAGTATAAACTGCTGCTTAGGGCAGCGCAAGTCCCATGGGGGCGTCAACTTCAACAAAATTTTTAAAAAACGTGTGCCAGCTTCAAGTTGGCAATTTCGAGTTCACTTCACTATAGTCAATGACGCACCTTCACACAGTAAGCGCAATAGAGACAAAGAGGTGCCTTGCAACTGCCGGAGAGAGAAAAGAGTCCTCTGAGATGAAATGTTAACATAAGAAGCGGAAATGGTTTGTCATAGTTGCAAGCTGGCTCTTTGGGGTTCACTTTCCTATAGTGAGTGAACTGTAGTGTGGTACCCTAGCAAAAGAGTCTCAATAAAATTAGAACGATCGTTTAAAAAGGGCAGAGGGAGAGAGAGGCTTAGAGAGAGAAGGAGAGAGAGTTCTTTCTTTTGTGTGTGTGTGATAAGAAGCTTAACAAAAGTGGAAAAATGCTTTATATGGATGTGAGTTTTCGTGGCAGTCTCAAGCCGACACTCGGTTGCCTTTATTATAGACTAAGCTACTTTAGCAAGCAAAGGATAATGGAGAGACAGAGAATGCTGGAAACAACAGTCGGGTGGGGAGCCGGGGAGAGACCTTTTGACAGGAAATGTTCTGTAACTAAAGCAACGATATACATTTTCTTTCTGTTTTTCACTCTGTACTCCTTATAAGGAAGAAAAAGAAGATGTGAGTTTCTCCCTGCGCTGAATCCTTGAAGTTCTTTTAAAATGGAATTTAATAGATATACTAATTTTTGGGAATAAAATAATGTCATATTTCATGTTTAGGGCCAGGGAAAGTCTATGTATGTATATAAGAGAAAAGCACAGATGGAATGTGTTCAAATAGGAATCATTTAAAAAAGTTTGTTTCCAGTATATTACAGTGAGAAAATAAGGGGGACTTAATTATTGGAAAACAAAACAAACAGCCAGGGTCCTCGCTTTTTTACTTTCTGAAATGTACATACGGGTCAAGCTAGTCCACAATTGGTGGGAGGAATTGAAGGTTGACATTACATAACTTGCCACCTTATTTCAACGGTTAGCTCAAATTTTACTCAAACTTTTAGATTTGTTTTGTTTTTCTTTTACTTACACGAGACTCGATGGAATCATAGAAAGCGAGATTTGGAAGAGACATTAAATATGACCTATGGACAGATGTTTGAAACCACTGGAAAATATCTCCAACATACTGTACTCCAGCCACTTCTTGAATGATGGTGTCCTCATCAAGAGAGCTACTTCCATGTTTGAATGTCTTTAGCTGTTAAATTGGACCTAAAATCTGTCTTCTTGCGATTACTATACCTTGGTCTTCCATTTAGGTCCATATTAAGCTGATCACGTTCTTCTTCCCTGGTACAGTCCTACTGATACTTAGAGACAACTATCACATCTCCAGTTCTACAGGTTAAAAATTCCCGGGACCTTCATCACTGATTGTGGTATTTCAGGTGGTCTGATCAGTATAGAGTAGAGGTCCATAATTTATACTGAAGCAATTTCAGATCAATTTCACATTTGGTGGCCACTGTACAGTATTGACTCTTCTTAAAATTAAGTATAGATCCTCCAAATCCTTTTTATTTTCGTACATGTTATCCTAAGCAGTTACATCTCTTTATGTTTTATTTGTGCTGATGGTTCACTGGACTCAAGCATAGGGCGTGACATTTATTCCTATTCAACCTTTTCTTATAAAAGTCTATGTCCTTTCCTGTCTGTGGAGAACTTTTTGAATCCAAACCCTATCATTAACATATTTTGTATCACTCCAAGCTTTGTGTAACTCACAAATTAGCGTGCTATACACGTTCATTTGTATATGTGTGGACATGTCCTTGTGTTGCTGCATGTGTATATATGCATGGTTATTCAGAATGGGGTAGTAATTGAGAGCTCGTTCTCTGAAATCAAACAGATCTTATTCAGATTTTGGCTTTGTCACTTACTAGTTCGTGATCTTTGGCAAATGACTTAACCTTGCAAAATCTCTGCCTTCGCTTAAGTGAAATGGTTCCTACCTCAATGGGTAATTATGAGAATTGGACATAATAATGCATACAGAGTGCCTAGTCTTGTTCCTGGCACACAGTAAGCAATTGAGGGCAAATTTCTTAAGCTCACTAACTCTCAGTTTCTTGATTTGTAAGATAGAGATAACAGTACTTTTTTCATTGGGTTGTTGGGGGAAATGAAATGAGTAAATATATATAAGGAGCTTAAAACAGTTTCTGGCATTTACAAGTTATTATAGGTCAGCTATTACCTTTACTGAGATTATTAATAGTTATTAGTGGTAGTCTTACTTAACTGACAGTAGGTATTCAAGATTTGCTACTTACTTGTCTTTTTGCTACAAAATGACCCAGTTGCTTTATTATATTCATGATTAAAATTCCAAACATGAACTGATTCCACTCTCTATAACTTTGATCAGTACATTCGTAATATTTTATCACAAATTATTTCACTCTTTCAATTCAGGAAACATTTATTCATTCTGATCATTCTGTGCATTGTAGAGGGGACAAAGGTAAATGAGAAACACTTGGTTCTCAAGGGAGATTTCAATCTAGTTGGTATCTTTGAGAAGAATCACTGATTTTCAAAAAATCTTACTTTTTTTCAGAGATTAAGGTCTTCTAAATAACTGTGAGCCTCTAATTTCCTTCCCGTGGAAGATGGTTATATCTATGCACATCCTAATGTCTCATTTTCTCCAATAGCTTATATGTTACTCGAACAACCATTCCTGAGTACTTAGTGTGTGTGAAGCAATGTGTGGGGTGTTTTTTCAAGGATATAATTTCTCCCCAGGAAGGCCCTACAAGGTAATGTTCAGGAATGTATGACTTTCTCACAGGGACATGACCTGAAAAATTACGAACAATAACATTAAGAACAGTAAACAATCTACCAAAGTGTTTACTACCTGCTTGTCATGAGCACTAACTAATGTGCTTCAGAACAATATTGTACTTTTTGCAGGGGGGAATGGCTTGAGAAACCAGTTGAGGTGGAGAGGGGCTATTGAGCCGGGTTGAGAGGAAAGAAAATGGGTGGTGTACATTTGACTGGAGTAGGGGCTGTAGGCTTGGGGAAGGAAATAAGGTTGGAAATTTATTTGGGGTGTTTTCTAGAGTGTTACAAATATAAAGAATTTTTTAGAAATTTATGTACTATGTAAAGTTATTTCATTTTAATATACCTTTATTATGTTTTTTATTTTTTTACAACTAGAATTTATTTAAACTCATTATGCTAATTTCATTTATGCTTGTATATTACCTATTAGAATGTATCAAAAAAAGTTAAATGATAAACGACATTTTACCTGTTGCCTTATATAACAATGTTTAGCTGGACAATTCCAGTTTTTCTTTAAGAAATACCAACATTTTATAGAAATAGCTTCTGAGTAATTATTTGGTTTCAAAACAATGGGTACATGTGTTCTGTTGTGTATTTTCTTATTTTTCGTTTATTGAAGGCTTTCAGTGTTGTGTGTGTGTTTTTTTTTTAATTCTTTCTTCATATTGCAATTTGAAAATTTTACTAAGTACTATATTTTGGGTTCAGGAAAAACACGGGCTTTGGAAATATTATGGAAAAAAGAATTCAGAAAAGTTTTATAAGACATGAGAATACTAGCAACATCAAACATGTTTGCAAAACATTTTTGTACTTGCCTTATTTTCCAATAACCAACATAGTAGGCACTCAATAAAATACTTTTTTTTTTAAAGATTTTATTTTTTCCTTTTTTCTCCCCAAAGCCCCCCAGTACATAGTTGTGTATTCTTCGTTGTGGGTTCTTCTAGCTGTGGCATGTGGGACGCCGCCTCAACGTGGTCTGATGAGCAGTGCCATGCCCGCGCCCAGGATTCGAACTAACGAAACACTGGGCCGCCTGCAGTGGAGCGCGTGAACTTAACCACTCGGCCACGGGGCCAGCCCCTCAATAAAATACTTTTTAAAATAAATAAATAAATAAATAAATAAACGAGACTAAAGTTATGAGTCTTATTTCCAAAAATACTCAGAAGCACTATTCTGAGAAACATTCTATTTTCTATCCTTAAGCTGCTTCTCAATAAGCCATCTGGGAAATAGTATTAATGCTAATGGAGATTCATTAGCAGTGCGTATAGCTCAGGTGAAACTAAAGCTTATTAAGTAATATCAACTTTATTTAGAACTGAAAGCCCATATTTAAAATTTTTTTTGTTAACGATAATAGGCCACAAATTTAAAATAGACTGTAGACATGAAAGGGATCTTAGAGACCGTCTGGTCCAACTCACTAAGTTTACAGATGGAAAAACTGAAGCTCATAGTGATTGACTTATCTGCAATTAATTAATAGCCATGAGGAGAAGCCACAGTTCCTGACTCCCAGTTCTGTGCCTCTTTCTCCCTAGATCATGCTATCTTCCTATTGCTAAGCTTTGTATATAAACGATGGAAAGTGCCCATTTCACACATTGAGCAATTGTTCTTTAAACCTATGCTATGAAACTTTTGACTTTTGACTGAACCCTGATGCTAGTGAACATAGCGTATTGACTGATATTCTTTTGGCTACATTTTTTTTTTTTTTATTAAGATTATGATAGATTACAACCTTGTGAGATTTCAGTTGTACATTATTGTTAGTAATGTTGTGGGTACATCACTTCACCCTTTGTGCCCTCCCCCACCCCCCCTTTTCCCTGGTAACCACCGATCCGTTCTCCTTGTCTATATGTTAACTTCCACCTATAAGTGGAGTCATATAGAGTTCGTCTTTCTCTGTCTGGCTTATTTCGCTTAACATAATACCCTCAAGGTCCATCCATGTTGATGTGAATGGAACAATTTGGTCCTTTTTTATGGCTGAGTAGTATTCCATTGTGTATATATACCATATCTTCTTTATCCAGTCATCAGTTTCTGGGCATTTGGGTTGGTTCCACGTCTTGGCTATTGTAAATAATGCTGCGATGAACATAGGGGTGCATGGGACTCTTGGGATTGCTGATTTCAGGTTCTTAGCATAGATACCCAGTAGTGGGATGGCTGGGTCATAGGGTATTTCTATTTTTAACTTTTTGAGAAATCTCCATACTGTTTTCCATAGTGGCTGCACTAGTTTGCATTCCCACCAACAGTGTATGAGGGTTCCTTTTTCTCCACAGTCTCTCCAACATTTGTCACTCTTGGTTTTGGATACTTTTGCTAATCTAACAGGTGTAAGGTGATATCTTAGTGTAGTTTTGATTTGCATTTCCCTGATGATTAGTGATGATGAACATCTTTTCATGTGTCTATTGGCCATCCGTATATCTTCTTTGGAGAAATGTCTGTTCACGTCCTCTGCCCATTTTTTGATCGGGTTGTTTGTTTTTTTGTTGTTAAGCTGTGTGAGTTCTTTGTATATTATGGAGATTAATCCTTTGTCGGATAAGTAGCTTGTAAATATTTTTTTCCCAATTAGTGGGCTGTTTTTTGGTTTCAATATCCTCTTTTCCCTTGCCTTGAAGAAACTCTTTAGTCTGAGGAAGTCCCATTTGTTTATTCTTTTTATTGTTTCCCTCATCTGAGGAGTTATAGTGTCCAAAAAGATTCTTTTGAAACTGATGTCAAAGAATGTACTGCCTATATTCTCTTCTAGAAGACTTATTGTTTCAGGCCTAATCTTTAGGTCTTTGATCCATTTTGAGTTTATTTTGGTGAATGGTGACAAAGAATGGTCAATTTTCATTCTTTTACATGTGGCTGTCCAGTTTTCTCAGCACCATTTGTTGAAAAGACTTTCTTTTCTCCATTGTAGGCCCTCAGCTCCTTTGTCAAAGATTAGCTGTCCATAGATGTGTGATTTTATCTGTGGGCTTTCAATTCTTTCCATTGATCTGTGCACCTGTTTTTGTACCAGTACCATGCTGTTTTGATCACTGTAGCTTTGTAGTATGTTTTGAAATTGGAGATTGTGATGCCTCTGGCTTTGTTTTTCTTGCTCAGGATTCCTTTAGCAATTCTCGGTCTTTTGCCGCCCCATATGAATTTTAGGATTCTTTGTTCAATTTCTGTAAAGAATGTCCTTGGGATTCTGATTGGGATAGCATTGAATCTGTAGATTGCTTTAGGTAGTATGGACATTTTAACTATGTTTATTCTTCCAATCCATGTGCATGGAATGTCTTTCCATCTCTTTATGTTGTCGTCAATTTCTTTCAAGAAAGTCTTGTAGTTTTCATTGTATAAATATTTCACTTCCTTGGTTAAATTTATCCCAAGGTATTTTATTCTTTTCATTGCGATTGTGAATGGGATTGAGTTCTTGAGTTCTTTTTCTGTTGGTTCATTGTTAGTGTATAGAAATGCTACTGATTTATGTATGTTGATTTTATACCCTGAAACTTTGCTGTAGCTGTTGATTGTTTCTAATAGTTTTCCTATGGATTCTTTGGGGTTTTCTATATATAAGATCATGTCGTCTGCAAACAACAAGAGTTTTACTTCTTCATTGCCTATTTGGATTCCTTTTAATTCTTTTTCCTGCCAAATTGCTCTGGCCAACACCTCCAGTACTATGTTGAATAGGAGTGGTGAAAGTGGGCACCCTTGTCTTGTTCCTGTCCTCAGAGGGATGGCGTTCAGTTTTTGTCCATTGAGTATGATGTTGGCTGTGGGTTTGTCATGTATGACCTTTATTATGTTGAGGTACTTTCCTTCTATACCCATTTTATTGAGGGTCTTTATCATAAATGGGTGTTGGATCTTGTCGAATGCTTTCTCTGCATCTATTGAGATGATCATGTGGTTTTTGTTTCTCATTTTGTTAATGTAGTGTATCACGTTGATTGACTTGCGGATGTTGAACCATCCCTGTGTCCCTGGTATAAATCCCACTTGATCATGGTGTATAATCTTTTTGATGTATTGCTGTATTCGGTTTGCCAGAATTTTGTTGAGGATTTTTGCATCTATGTTCATCAGTGATATCGGCCTGTAGTTCTCCTTCTTCGTGTTGTCCTTGTCAGGTTTGGGGATCAGAGTGATGTTGGCTTCATAGAATGTGTTAGGGAGTACTCCATCTTCCTCAATTTTCTGGAATAGTTTCAGAAGGATAGGTATTAAATCTTCTTTGAATGTTTGGTAGAATTCTCCAGAGAAGCTGTCTGGTCCTGGACTCTTATTTTTGGGGAGGTTTTTGATTACTGTTTCTATTTCTTTACTTGTGATTGGCCTAGTCAGAGTCTCCATTTCTTCCTGGCTCAGTTTGGGGAGGTTGTAAGAGTCCAGGAATTTGTCCATTTCTTCTAGGTTGTTCAATTTGTTGGCATATAGTTTTTCATAGTATTCTCTTATGATCCCTTGTATTTCTTTGATATCTGTTGTGATTTCTCCTCTCTCATTCCTAATTTTATTTATTTGAGATTTCTCTCTTCTTTTCTTGGTAAGTCTGGCTAAGGGTTTGTCAATTTTGTTAATTTTTTCGAAGAACCAACTCTTTGTTTCATTGATCCTTTCTACTGTCTTTTTTGTTTCAATATCGTTTATTTCTGCTCTGATTTTTATTATTTCCTTCCTTCTACTGAATCTAGGCTTTGTTTGTTCTTCTTTTTCTAATTCTGTTAGGTGTCGTTTGAGGTTGCTTATGTGAGCTTTTTCTTGTTTAGTGAGGTGAGCTTGTATTGCAATGAATTTCCCTCTTAGGACTGCTTTTGCTGCATCCCAAATGATTTGGTATGATGTGTTCTCATTTTCGTTTGTCTCGAGATAACATTTGATTTCTTCTTTAATTTCTTCAATAATCCATTGTTTGTTCAGTAGCGTGTTGTTTAGTCTCCACATTTTTGCACATTTCTCTGCTTTATTCTTGTAGTTGATTTCTAGTTTCATAGCATTATGATCAGAAAAGATGCTTGATATTATTTCAACTCTCTTGTATTTATTGATGCTTGCTTTGGTTCCTAAAATATGGTCAATCCTTGAGAATGTTCCATGTGCACTTGAGAAGAATGTGTAGCCTGCTGTTTTTGGATGAAGTGTTCTATATATATCTATTAAGTCTATCTGGTCTAATTTTTCATTTAATTCTATAATTTCCTTGTTGATTTTCTGTCTGGATGTTCTATCCATTGGTGTTAATGGGGTGTTGAGGTCCCCTACTATTATTGTATTGTTGTTGATGTCTTCTTTTAGTTCTGTTAAGAGTTGCTTTATGAATTTTGGTGCTCCTGTGTCGGGTGCGTATATATTTATAAGTGTTATGTCTTCTTGGTGGAGAGTCCCTTTTATCATTATATACTGTCCCTCTTTGTCTTTCTTTATCTGTTTTGCTTTGAAGTCTACTTTGTCTGATATTAGTATAGCGACACCTGTTTTCTTTTGTTCATTATTAGCTTGGAATATTGTCTTCCATCCCTTCACTCTGAGTCTGTGTTTGTCTTTGGGGCTGATGTGTGTTTCCTGGAAGCAGCATATTGTTGGGTCTTGTTCTTTGATCCATCCTGCCACTCTGTGTCTTTTGATTGGAGAGCTCAATCCATTTACATTTAGAGTGATTATTGAAATGTGGGAGCCTACCGCTGCCATTTTATGTCTTGTTTTCAGGTTCTCTTCAATTTCCTTTGTTCCTCGTCCCATGGTTTAGTCTGTTCTGATGGAGAGCTGCTACTCTCTGTTGTTGTCTTTCTACTTATCTCCTTTGCTCTTGGTTTTGTAGCCCCTTTCCTTTTTTTGATTTTTCAGGAATGAGGGTTTTCCTGAGCATTTCTTGAAGAGGAGATTTTGTGGCAATGAACTCCCTTAATTTTTGTTTATCTGGGAAAGTTTTTATTTCTCCATCATATTTGAAGGATATTTTCACTGGGTAGAGAATTCTCAGCTGCAGGTTTTTGTCCTTCAGATTTTTGAATATATCATTCCACTCTCTTCTAGCCTGTAAAGTTTCTGCTGAGAAATCTGCTGATAGCCTGATGGGGGTTCCTTTGTAGGTGCATTTCTTCTGCCTGGCTGCCCTTAGTATTCTCTCCTTGTTGTTGACTTTTGCTAGCTTCACTACTATATGCCGTGAGGTTGGTCTACTTGCATTGATAAAGTTTGGAGATCTATTGGCTTCTGTCACATGAAGTTCCATCTCTCTCCCCAGATTTGGGAAGTTCTCAGCCATTATTTCTTTGAATAGGCTTTCTGCCCCCTTCTCCCTCTCTTCTCCCTCTGGTATACCTATAATCCTTAGGTTGCATCTCCTAATTGCATCAGATAATTCTCGGAGAGTTTCTTCATTTCTTTTTAGTCTTAGTTCTCTCTCCTCCTCTGCCTGCAGTATTTCTATATTCCTATCTTCCAAATTGCTGATTCTTTCCTCCAATATTATCAGCCCTACTGTTCAGTGCATCTAGATTTTTCTTAATCTCCTCTATTGTGTTCTTCATTTCCAGTATTTCTGTTTGGTTCTTCTTTATAGTATAGAACTCTTTTGTGACATAGCTCCTGAACTCGTTGAGTTGTCTATCTGAATTCTCTTTTAACTCATTGAGTTTTTTAATGATGGCTGTTTTGAAGTCATCATCATTTAGGTTATATATTTCATTGTCTTTGGGATTGTTTTCTGTGTGTTTGTCATTTTCCTTCTGTTCTGGAGATTTAATATATTTTTTCATATTGCTTGATGGTGTAGATTTGTGCCTCCACATAGAGATAGAGTTTAGTTACTGCTTCCACTTGTTTCTACTGGTGTGGTGGGGGGACAGCTGTTTATACTGCACCAACCAGGAGCACTATCAGCTGTTGCTAACTAGGCCTGGGCCCCTCCTCACAGTCACAGTGATCCTGGGGGTTCCCTCTTCAGCTGTGTGCTCCCTCAGACGTGCTCCCTCCTTAGGGTCTGCAGCGGTGTTATGGGCTTTCCCAGCGGCCAGGGGAAGGATCACTTATATTTGCAGCTCTGTCACTGTCAGCGCCCACAAAATCCCACTTGTCCACTATGGGTCACAGCAGAGCTATGAGCATCTTCTGCAGTCTGTGGTTAGCTCACCTAGCTATGCTACTTTTGTCCCAGGGTCTTCCAGCCTTGTGGTTGCTGGGTGGGTGCTGTCTACTAGTGCTGTGCAGAGGCTATCGCTGAAGCTGCTATGAGACTGTAGAGTTTCCCCCTGGGCCACGGAGCTGGGTTGCTGGAACTCCACCCAGCCCCAGCCCTCTCCCCTAGGATCTCGGGGAGCGCCTCGCCCTGTCTGGGGGATAGCCGGAGACCTTGAGTTCAGTGGCAGCTGGCCAGCTGCTGCCCTGCCTGGGATTCTCCTCTTCAGGACCCTCCCAGTGTTGTGGATGCTGGGAGGGGCCTCTCTGCTAACGGCAGGCAGAGACTTTGCCTACTGCCTGGACGGAACTCTGGAGTTTCCCCCCCAGGCCACGGAGCCGACTGCTGGAGCTCCACCCAGCCCCAGTCCTCTCCCAGGAGATCTCCAGTAGTCCTGAGCCCCTCCCGGGCAAAAGCCCAGTCAGTGGAGCTGGTGGCGGCAGCTGGCGGGCCACCGCACCGTTTGGGATTCTCTCTGGGAGACTCCCAGCATTGTGGATGCTAGGTGGGGCCTCTCTGCTAATGATGGGTAGGGGTTTTCCCCACCGCCTCTGGTGTGTAACTCTGGAGCTTCCCTCTGGGCTTAGGTGTAATTGTGGGGGGCTTAGGTAGGGCTCTGGTCACCTGTTTCCACCGTCGCTCCTCTGGTGTGCGCTCCCTCTTGCCCTTGGTGTGTGGCGATGTTCTGGGGGTGTCCACTGGAAGAAAGCTGCTTGCAGGTACTAGGCTGTTCAGGGGTCCAGGTCGGAGAGTTTTCACCTATCTCCACCTCCTCCCAGAGGGAAGTCCGTCTACCTTCTGATGTATAGCAGCGTGGGTCTCTCAGGCACCCTGAGATGCTATATGGATATCCTTTGTTAAGCGATGAATGTCCAATTAGTTGTAGATTCGAAGGCGGAGAGACAAAGAAGACTACTCACGCCGCCATCTTGGATCTTCTCCCTTGGCTACATTTTTACATTTAAAGTAAGTCAGTTGAAATTTTGATGTAGCCTCAAAACACCATAAAGTTGAGGAAGTGTCTATTTCCTCCTTTCCAGGCAAAACCATGTGTAAGAAAATTATCTTCATGCTATTATAGGAAATAAAGAGTTTTCTAAAACATATGAGATTCTTTAAGTCCTTAATCAAGGTGCCTCATATCACATAATTTGTTTTTATTCCACCTACTGTCTTACACATGAAACTAATACCCTATGTATTAAATGCCCCTACTTTTGATCTGGGCACTCATTCATCCTTGCTATTATCTCTACTTCTAATACACATACTTTTAAAATAACTCTTAAAACTGTTAATCACTCTTCACGGAGGGGTTCAAATTTGAGCTGAGATTTAAAGCATGAGTGAATGAATAAATGATTGAATAGTGATCACCACTGTTTTTATTAGAATGAAAGGCACCTTTATTTCACTGTATGTTGTCATGGTTTCAGGAGAATGGAGACTCTTACTGGTAAAACAAACCCTGTTTCCTGCCTGCAAAGGTCAAACATTAATTTCTTGCCAAGCTATTAAACCGGCAATTATGTTTTTTAAGTGTTTCTGCATCATGTTATGTTTCTGCCTTCATATGATGTCCAACCTGAATTAACATGACTGCAGCAGATGCTAAATGACTGTACCCAAGTCACTTGTGTCCTATTTTACACTTTACTTCATGAACTGTGCTAGAGCAAGAGAACATTCGCTCTCCAGCTCCGAGTTACACCATATGCCTTCAAATTCATGGGACATAGGCTGTGAGCAATTTACTACCCGCCTCATCTCACTGTTGCTTTCTTAAAATTTAAATGGAAGGGAACATACATAGCACTAAAAGTTTAAGTTATAAGACTGTGTGTTTTTATACTTAAGTTTTTAATAGAATGAATTTTTTGTTAGTGTTGGTCAGGGAATAAGCGTAATTTTTAACAGCTGAAGTATAAAACTGCAGAAAATTTGTCAGTTGGTTTTGTACAATGAGCTAAAATTTAAGGTGTTTTTATTTGGAAAGTTTATGATATTCAGATAAAGTCCTTTTTTATCATAAATAAAGGTGTTACTTTGAAATGACAACATGCCAGACTACTGGGGTAATAGGAGGAACTACATTAAAATTAAAAGGAGCTAGTGGGTGGAAGCTACTCTGAATGGTGATGGGTTGGGAACCAGTCTTCCACGGCTGTGTCCTTCTACACAAAGTGGACAGTAAATCTTGTGGTTACTTCAGTTTGCATTGGTCTCCTGAAGGTAGTTCTATTTGCCTTCCTAAACCAGACTTCTTTTGGAAAAGTGAAGCATCTCTGATGACAAGCAGAAGTGGCTTCTATTTACACATGTGCAAACTGAGACTCTGACTTGAAACAAGGCAGCGAATTAAATCTTAGAGTATACCCCTGGTTCCAGGACACTCCATTCATCCCATCTTGTGCATAATGAGGTCTGATTTTAGGGTAAATGTCCAATCTGTATCTTTGTATGAAAACAGAAACATGCACAGTGCTTTTTCATGATGACTGTTTTGAATGAAATATTCTGCCTCCATCAGAGAGGAAATAGTCAAGCTCCAAAAAAAAAAAGAAAACAAACAAAAAATCCATAACAATGATCACAAAATAATTAGAAGCTCTTTTGTCATTTGCAGGATATTAAAGAGGGTAAGACTCATTTCCTCCTCATTATGAAGAAAAGATAGGGACCACAACAATTCATTTAATTTGCAAATGTTTCCTGAGATCTGAACCAGCACTGTGCTAGGCACTGGGGATAATGAGCAGAGGTATTAGGCTTCTGGTGATGAAAGCTTCCCCTCGGTGGTCTTCCTCTGTGCTCCAGAGGTGCTAGTAGGAGCCTTCAAGTCAGATGGATTAAAATGAGAGACTCTGGGATAAATAAATGAAAGAGGGAGGGATAGATGTGTGATTTGGTGGTGATGGGATTATCAAGGTGGTCCCAGGTGAGAAGAGAAGCTTGGGGGGTGCGGCAGGAGTCAGCAGTATAGCCTCATAAAAAAGTCCTTTTCCTTCATTTTGCTCCTAAGGGAAGAGTGGTAATGAAAAAGGAGAAACAATACAAATATTCAGCTCATTTCTCCCATTTGCAGGTAAGTAGAATTTGTTCCAGATAAAAGAGGATAGCAACTGGAATCTCCTATCTTCCAGAAACAGCATTCTCTCTTTGAATGTTTTAGAAGGCTAAATTGCACTTTTATTTTCCATTTAAGTCAAAAAATAGTTTTTCCATATCTTTACTCTGTGAGTGACCAAATATTAAAATTCAGTTTTTTAAAAATAGAAATAAAGTAACATATTGTTGGGTAAAACATTATTCCTGAGTGCTTATACCCCAGAGAACACACATTATTATTTGTCTCATTTGTTTTTAAATATTCTGGGAAAAGTTAGACCAACTGTACAGAATTTGTCTTGCTTTCTCTTGTATTCTGCCAGAACTTTCTTTTTCATTTAGCTGCCTTATTTTTAATTTTACCTTCTTGCGCTAGGCTTTATATTTACTTTCAGTTTTCAATGTTTACACACATTAGGCATTTGTAGACAATTCTCGTGTTCCCCTTAGTTAGCCAACCACATGTACGTTATTTATTCTCTTAATATTTCCTCTAGAGTAAATACCTCTGGTTCCTTAATTATTCCTGTTGATTTCTTCTGAACTTCCTACAGGATGTCTCTCTTTTTCTGATAATGAGATCCCCAAACTGAATGCATATTCCTGCTTCAGTCTCTCCTGACTCACAAAAAGGGGACTCTTTTCTTCTGTTCCATAACATCCACTTTTTGTTTGCAGTTGCAGTCCAGAATAACAATGACCTTCTCCACTTAACAAGTTTCAGTATGAACCTGCTCATAATTACCTTCTGATAATATTTAAAATATTTCAGAAATATGAACTTACTTCCATCTTGTGACTGCCGGTGTTTGGGGGAATTGGGAAATTGTGATCTCCACTTCTCTGAGGCTGGGGATTTTGAATTATTGTGTCATTCCGTTTCGTGATGACCCAGCACACCATAATCAGGTACGGCAGTAAGTCCACTTCTGCAGCTTTTCTAAGCTTCCATTGCTTCATAATTGACGAAGTGTCAGAAAGGGAAGAGGACTAGCAAAATGGATTCTTTCAGAGAAGGATGGGGAGTTTCACGTATGTAAAAGGAAAATGTGTCCATCCTTTGGTTTACCCTCTAAAGAGATTTAATAAGTTATTTCCATGATCTCTTTCTTTCAGTAATTTACAATGCTGCCTTAATTAATTTTCCCTGAAATATCATTTTAGAATGTTACTATTAAACGCCTCTACATCTTCTCATTGCTTATGTGACAAAATCAAAACTCTTTAGCTTAGTGTTTAAGGATGTCTTTGAAGACTTCAGCCTTGTGCCCACTTTTAACCTTTTAAGAATCCTGATTTTGTATGTATGTGTGTCTTTCTGTGTGCACAATTTGCCACCACATTTTTGTGCATAAAATTTTGCTCAGTGTACAACTTTCTTTTTGTGTATGGCTTGATTATCCTTGTAAAATCTTTCTAGAACTCCGTTACTCCTTGTTCTTAGTAATAACCATTTGACCACATTTCTCATGGTCTTGAATTATTAGACATTTCTTCATATATCTACAGTGTATTTTCCTTCCAAAATTGCAAGTTCTGTGAGCAAAATGACCGTGTTTTCATTTCTTTCTGTTGTCTTGCAGAGAGCAAAATCTCTCAAAAACAACTGATGGAGAATGATTTCTAGCACTATCCATAATGCTTATGGGTAATGAGAACACTGAATATTAGGAAATGCTAAGCATTTAGTTATGCCACCTCCAAATTGATATGTTAAACATATGTATCTCATAATGTGACCTTACTTGGAAATAAGGTCATTGCAGATGTAATTAGTTAAGATAGGGTCACACTGGAGTAGGTTGGGTCCCCAAACCAATGTGACTGGTGTCTTTATACAAAGGGTAAATTTGGACACAGAATTACACAGACGCTAGGGGAAGGGCCTGGGACAGATTCTTCGCTAGTGTCTTCAGAGGGAGCATGGCCCTGCAACATCTTCATTTTAGACCTCTAGTCTCCAGAATTGTGAGATAATACATTTCTAGTGTTTAAGCTACTCTGTGCTACTTTGTTACAGCAGCCCCAACAAACTAATACACTAGGAAACTAATAATACCTTATGGAAAGGATGCCCAATTAGTAGGGCTACCATACATAGTCATATTTTTTTTCTCTTTCTTTAAAGAGATTTGATTCATATTCCCTGAGATAGAAATATGTTAAATTAATAGAATGATCTTTTGTCTTTCTTTGGATACAGAGCATGGTGAATCCCATCCTGAAAGACAAGCCCTCTCATTATGACTACAATAGACAAATTCCTAAGTGTATCTTCTGCTTTCATAGCCTTGATTTGTACATTTTTGTCCTTCTGAGATTTGCCACTCATGTTGACATAGATTTTTGTGCGTGATACAGTGACATAATCAATGAAAAAGACAAGTGACTCTTCTGCTTGCAAAAGGACTTTATTTTTTGTTGCTTATTGTGGTAACTTAAGCCCACCAAACTATTTCTATGGAGATGTAGCTATTTCTTTGATCCATTTTATTCTGCCTGCAACTCAGAGAATGCTCTTAGAAATACCACATGGTGTATTTCCAAAAATTTTACTCTCATAAAAATAAATTTACGTGACCGCATATTCTAAAATGATACCCTCCCTGTTCTAAAGATCCTGACCATTAAGGAGCTTAAATCAACAATTCAATTTGAAAGACATATATCTTTGTTTTTTCGTTTCCTCTTCACATAAAAAAAAAATCCTATTTCCATCCAGAGCACCAAAGGGTGTCTTTTTCTGCTCCCGACATTCCTCACACTTATCTAGAATAAATAACATTATTTAAAGCTGAAACTTCTGCTTCTAAAGTTATCTATGTAAAGAAAAAATTGCCTAAATTCTAAGTAAATGCACTAACCTTAAACTTAAAGTTAGATTTTAAAATTAGAGAGTAACATTATTGGATGTATGTTTTGGAAATTTAAGTGCCCCACAGAGAGAGAGTCCTAGGGCTGGGCATTGCCTAGGAAAGAATTGATGAGGGCTCAGATTAAGGGAGGAGCTGTTGGGAGACTGAGGAGGGGTAAAGGTGTCAAACTGATGGAAATTTGTTATCATTTAACTGGGAAGGTGAGAAAGAAAGAGAACTTGTTGGTAATTCCAACTTCATTTTTAGTAGTCTGTAAGGCCATTGACAGAGAAATCCAGTAAGAACTATGTAAGGTATTGTTGCTTTTGTCGTTTTTGTTGTCATTATTTACTAGTCCAGGGAAAGATCAAAGGAAAATTTATCTTTTCATCATGAAATGAATTGAAATGTGAGTAGAAGAAGCTCAATATAAACAGATTGCCTAAAATTTTGTTATTGTTGACTAAGTAATTTGAGAGAATAGTTTATCCAAATATGACTCAAAATAAAAGTATAGGAAAAAGAAAATTTTCCATACAAAGAAATTAAAATGTTAACAAATTATATGATTTATAATAAAACGGAATCAAGATTGCTTTCCATTTATGGAAAACAATCTATGCTGTCAAGACACTGTTACTCCTATAAGCTGACTGCCTAATGAGAGATCTTGCCTGAATGTTTTAACAGTTCTTGAACTGCATTTTCATTACTGAATTTCAAAATTAATAATCTGACTTTAGCCAACCATATCATATGACTGGCGTGAAGTTGTAGCTCTGGTGATCCCAGGTTAATTTTTTGCATTCTGGTTTTGGAAAAAACGTTATTTTGTTTTTTATAGATATGGCTTTAAACATGTGATTTTCAATGACCTTTTATGAGAAAAGAGAAGCAAGCTTTAATCATAGATCTTTCTTTCTAAAGTCCTCAAAGAACCACTATCAAAACAGATTCTTGCCAATCTCAAATCAAAAAGATGTAAAATTCAAAAACGTATTTAAAGAATAAAAGTAACACATGGAAATCAGAAATTAAAAATTATTCTAAAAAACAATTATACAAGTAGTAAGTATTATAGGAAGAAAACAAACTGAATTTTTCTTAAATTCTGTACCAGGGGTGCTGTGTAATTAACTCACGAAATACAGCAAACACATAAGCTGGGTACCATTATCCCTACTTTACAGATAGATTTCAGAGAAGTTAAGCTGTTTGTCCATGATTACACAGCTCATAAGGAGCAGAACTTTCTCTGAATTCATGTTCTTTTCCTTCTATAGCTTATGTTTTCTTCGCTATAGCATGACATCTTTCTACAGACACACAACCACATAGGACTAAACGATCTGCAGAAAGACTCTTACTTTAGTCTTTTTTGTTCTTTTGCAAATAATCTCACTGAATTTTAGAAATGAGTTTTTACTCCTTACTCCTTGCTTCATTGGAGCTGATTAGTGTTTTTGTAAAACAGCACCTTTCTCAAAATTAAACTTGAGAGGTAGCAAACAGCTCAAGATCTATTCAGCACGTTTTATTTTTTCCTTTGTCCAAGTTGAAAAAAATGATATACCTATATATGTGTGTGATAGTGTACATATGTATATATATAGACACACTGTCCGTAAGTATAAAGGATAATACAATAGTTTACAGGAGTTATTTATAGACTTTTGATGTCAATTCTTTATCTGGTATCTGTTACAGAATCTTTCCAAGTCTATGACTTGTCTTTCAATTTTCTTGTAGTGTCTTTTGGTCTAGAGGTACACAAATAATTTAAATTCTAGGATGTAATATAATCGTTCTTCACTTCCTTCTAATAATTTCTAAATTTTGTTTTTTACATATGTTTTTAATTCATCTGGCATTCTTTTTCTGAATGATGTGAAGTAGATATTTACTTATTTTTCATATGGATTTGAAATATGGCCATTTATTGAATACCGTCTTTTGCAGTGGAAAATGCCTAACTATTACGGCTTAATGCCTTAGGCTGAATATAACAATAAACAAATCAAGGTTTATTTGTCTCATATGGTAAAACATCTGTAGGCAAGAAGATTCTCATAGTGGTTGAGTGAATTCACAATGTCAGGCCTCATCACTGAAATTTTTCCCATTCTTTTCCTCGTTCTTGCTGCTTCATAGTCACAAGGATGTTGCTGAAGCTCCAGCCACCACTTTTCCAATCTAGCAAAAAAGAAGAGGAAGAGGAAGGGGCAATTGTATATTCTAGCTGAATTGTCCTTTATTTTAAAATCAGTATAGTAAAAATTTTCCTGTAAGCTCCACCCAAAAGATTTCTGCTTGTATTTCATTGGTTGGAACTGGCCTTCATGGCTCTTCTAGGCAATTAATGACCAAATGGGAGAAGTGTGTCATAACTGTTTTAGACTAAGCTCAATTTATTTCCTGTGGCTAGATTAGAGCCCTATGCTCCCTAGGATAAAGGGATCTCTTATTATGACTGAACAAATTCAGATTCTTTTTTTTTTTTTTTGAGGTAGATTTAGCCCTGAGCTAACATCTGCCACCAATCCTCCTCCTTTTTGGTGAAGAAGATTGGCCCTGAGCTAACCTCTATGCCCATCTTCCTCTACTTTATTTGTGGGACGCCTGTCACAGCATGGCTTGAGAAGTGGTACTAGGTCCGTGCCTGGGATCCGAACCAGTGAACTCCAGGTCGCTGAAGCAGAGCACACGAACTTAACCTCTACAGCACTGGGCCGGCCCCAAATTCAGATTCTATTAGTATGCAAGAAGTTGCTTTTTGAAGGAAAAGAATTATGTTTGCCACCGTTTATATTTAAATTTGTATTATCATTTTTAAAGTGATCTCATTTGGCCATCAGCTTTTAAAGATGAAGATTGGTATACTACCCCTACCCTTTAGACTCTTCCCCCATCGATATTATTTTACATTTTCACACTGTTTGGGAGCTGTAAACCCTATTTTTAAAAGTCTTATTCCTACATTTAAATGTATTTAATGCTTACTTCCACTGCTTTTACTTTAATTGCATTAACTTAAAAGGATTTTATAGTCATTTATTTATGAAAGTCTCAAGAAAACTATAATCTCAGAGTTCTCGCACATTTAAAACATCATTTTTTACCTTTATACTTGTACCATGTCTTGACTGGAAATGGCATTATTTGATCACCCTGTCTTTTCTTGAGGGTTTTGTAGATGTTCACTCATTTCTAGCACTGAATATTTTTATGGAAAATTCTAAAGCCAGACTTGCTTGTCCTTCTATTATCTTTTTATTTATTTTTACCTTGATTTCTAAATTATTCTCTTTTTTCATATTCAACATCCAATAACTTTAACAAGATATATCCTTGGTACTTATTTCACTCCACATTTGATTTAGAATAATGGTGAGTGATTTCAATCAGTAGGTTCAATATTTTTTCACATTTTGAAAGTTTTCTTAATTTATCTCTTTTTTTTAGTCAAATTGTTTTGATTCTCTTATTTAAGGATATCAATGAAATATACTTAGAATATCCCTTGTTTATTTTCCATAGCTATCATTTTCACTTTAAATCTTTAGCAGTAAGAAAGTCTTCCAAACTGATGGAAATGGATATCATTTGGATAAATCAAGCAGGATTTAATTCTTTGAAGGATACAAGAAGAATTAAGTTATTGATGATATATTACAGATAATTCAGCCACAATATGAATATGTAGAGATGCATATTTTTGATTCTCACACATCTACAAAAAAGTAAAATTTGTCACTAGTTAGCACTTAGTATCAAGGTAATTTTGAGTTACTGAGGGTAATATTAGACCTTAAATTAGTTCATCTGGCACCTTCAAACCCAGGCTTATATACACAATGATATGTATAAAAGCTAGTCTAGGGGAGCCAGCCCAGTGGTGTAGTGTTAAGTTGGCACACTCTGCTTTGGTGGCCCTGGGGTTCACCAGTTTGGATCCTGGGCATGGACATATGCATTGCTTATCAAGCGATGCTGTGGCGGCGATCCACATACACAGTAGAGAAAGATAGATGCAGATGTTAGCTCAGGACCAATCTTCCTCAGCAAAAAGAGGAGGATTGGTGGGAAATGTTACCTCAGGGCTAATCTTCCTCAAAAAACAAACAAACAAAGCTAGTCTGGGGGCTGGCCTGGTGGCCTAGCGGTTAAGGGTGGCATGGCTTTGCAGGTTCAGTTCCCAGGTGCAGACCTATGCCACTCATCAGTCATACTGTGGCAGTGACCCACATATAAAATAGAGGAAAATTGGCACAGATATTAGCTCAGAGCTAATCTTCCTTACAAAAAAACCCCTAGTCTAGCTATTTGCTAGGGGACCATCTCATCTAAGCTGGGTATACTTTATCAATCTCAGGATTATAGAGTATATGATAAGATGAGAGTATGGCAGAGCATACTTAGGCATGAATTCAGTCCTAATTTATCCCTCTTAACTTCTCAGGCTAACAAGACCTGATGAAATAAAATTCTGAACTTTTAGCTCGATAACTAGAATGAATGGCAGTGACCCAGACATCTTGGAGTCATGTTAATGGGCCCTTAGTTAAATGGCCAATTACAGAAACTCTTTGTTCCTATTCATTTCATTTTTCTTGATCCTAACATCCATGTACCTTACTGTGTTCTCACACATGTTTATTTTCCTTTGTTCTGCTTTTACGTGGCCTTCATTTATGTCACTTTAACTTCTTTCCTGGGCTTTGTGTACACATATTTTTATCTCTTCTATTGTTTCACCGTATTTTCCTCTAGTTTTTGTATCTCTCCTAAGAGTTTTTGTTTTATTTTAAAAAGGTGCTCTTTCACTAAGTTTTAAAAATCCATAGTAATATGTGTGCTAGGTGAGAATAACAGGAAAACAATATGTGAAAAGATAATTTCACGTAATTTTCCATAACTGAAGAAAGACTTTAGTCTTCAGATCTGAGGCTCACTCCAAGAACCCAGAACCAAGAGTAAAAATAAAACAAAAGTCGTTTTTAGACTCATTGAAGTAATCCTAAAGAAAATAATGATAAAGATAGAATCTTTCAATATAACCAGAAGAAAAGAACACTGACTTTCTATAGAGGAACAGCAGATAGCCAGAATTTCCTTTTGGTAGAAATGACTACCAACAACTACAGAATACTAGCTTTAAAATGTTGAGAAAAATTACTGTCAACTTAGAATTTTATGCCCAGCTAGAGTGTCATTCAAGAGTGAAAGCCAAATTAAATATCAGATATTCAGATATGTAAACTCATAAGCTCTAGCTAAAAAAAAACCCCAAAACAAAAAACCCAGACAGACGAAAATGAAACCTGTTAGAAATATATTTTCAATGAGAAAAAAAAGTGAAGAAAAACAGAGAAGTTGTAGGTTACATGAAATAAAAGAAACGGTTAACAAAAAAATCAGCAAACTTTGCTAGTTAAATTCAATTAACTATTCCCCATTTAAAAATCATTAATTTTGCAAAAGTAAAGCGATGAAAAGTTTCAGAGAGTTAAAGAATGTTTACAGAAAGTGAGATTTAAGGGGAAGTAAGTTTTGATAACAGAGAAAATGTTTCCCTGTGATGGCCAAAAAGAGATTAGAAGAACTGGATAATGTAGATTTTTAAAAGTCCACCTATAATAAAAATGAAGGTAAACAGGAAAAGATGAAAAATCCAGTTCAGATTGTAAAAATCAACAATGAAAAAAAGTATAAGATATTTGTCAACCCATGTCAAAGCAAGGAAGGAAAAGGAATACAATAAATAATATGAATGGTAAGCAGGAAACACAAAATGATATGGAGGAAATAATTTTAAATATATTGGTAACCATAATATATATTAACAACTGAAGTTTGCCTTTTTAAGCACAAAAGCGGACTAAAGGTTATGTATAAGGGATATACATGAACAAAGGCCCAAAGAATGGTTAAAAATAAAATAACATAAAATAATGTAATAGGCAAATACAAAATTTAAAAATCAAAAATAGAGGCCGGCCCCGTGGTTAAGTGATTAAATTTCCTTGCGCTCTGCTTCAGCAGCGTGGGTTCTTGGGGTCTGGTTCCTGGGCATGAACTTACACCACTACTCAAGCCATGCTGTGGCAGCAACCCACATACAAAATAGAGGAAGACTGGCACAGATGTCAGCTCAGTGATAATCTTCCTCAAGCAAAAAAAGAGGAAGTTTAGCAATGGAAGTTAGCTCAGAGCTAATTTTTTTCTTCAAAAACATAAATTAAAAAATAACAAAATTCATATAAAATAAAATGTAGCTTTAGCATCCTTGAACAATTAAAAAGAATAAAGGAGGGGCCAGCCCATGGCGCAGTGGTGAAGTTGGCATGTTGTTCTGTTTTGGCGGCTGGTGGTTCACTGGTTTGGATCCTGGGTGTGGACCTATGCACTGCTTGTCAAGCCATGCTGTGGCAGGTGTCCCACATATAAAGGAGAGGAAGATGGGCACGGATGTTAGCTCAGGGCCAGTCTTCCTCAGCAAAAGGAGGAAGATTGGTGGCAGACGTTAACTCAGGGCTAATCCTCCTCCTCAAAAAACCAAAAAATAAATAATAAAGGGTCATTATGTAAGGAGAAAGGAAATATACACCAAAACATATTATATTCAGAAGCTTATGCAAACTTAGCAATCTAGTTCAAAAACGCATTAAAGCGGACACAGACAAAATGATAGAAAGGGATTCACAAATCCATAATGGTAGCAGGAAATTTTAATGCAGCTCTATCAGAAACCGAGAGACCAAAGAGGCAAAAATATAACAAGGGCATTAGTAAGTTATAGGCACTTTGAACAACAATACTAAAAACTTTGAGCTGATAGTTGTAATAGACATCTACCTCCAGGGCCGGCCTGGTGGCGCAGTGGTTTAGTTCTCACTCTGCTTCCTGGTGGAGCAGGGTTCACTGGTTCAGATCCCAGGTGCAGACATGGTACCACTTGGCACACCATGCTGTGATAGGCGTCCCACATATAAAGTGGAGGAAGATGGGCACGGATGTTAGCTCAGGGCCAGTCTTCCTCAGCAAAAAGAAGAGGATTGGCAGCAGATGTTAGCTCAGGGCTAATCTTCCTAAAAAAAAAAAAAGAAAGAAAGAAATCTGCCTCCAATAAATAGAAAGTTTATATTCTTTACCAGTACTTTTAGAACATTTACTAAAATTTACAAGGCACTAGTTTGCAAAAGAAGTTTCAAAGAGTTTAAATAATTAATATCAATTATACCATATTCTTTAATAATGCAATTAAATTAAAAATCAACAATGAAAAGATTGAGATTTTCTTCTTGCTAAGAGACTTTATAATGAGCTCCTGAATAAGTAATAGATTATTTAAAAAATCATAATGGAAATGACAAAATATTTACAACTGAGGAAATTGAAAGTAATCAATATGTTCTTCCAACCCTGTGGCATGCAGTTAAAATAGTACTTTTATTAACAGCTTTATTTATGTATTATTTAACTAATTTATTTATTAACAGCTTTAAGTGCTTTTGCTAAAAATAGAACATATGAAAATAAGTGCTCTCCATACTCCCCTCAAGAAGCAAGAAGAGTTACACTGAAGTAAACATAAAGCTCTTAAGGGAGGCAAAAATAAAGGCAAAAGCAACATTTAATGAAGTGCAAAGTAAGAGAATAAAAAGAAATACAGTAATCAAAATTCCAGGAAATAAAAAAAAGTACAAAAAATGTCAATCTAAATGGTCATCATGCCAACGTAAGATGTGAAAAAAGTGGCAGAGCGCTTTGGGGACAATTGACGAGGACAGTCTTCAAGTACTTTAATGAATAGTATTCTAGATTGCAGATCCATCCCCAAATGGCTGTTTGCAGTCATGACCCTAGTGAAATCTAACAACATTTTTATTTCACACTGCAACTTTTTGTTTTAGCAAAACTAAAAGCAGCGTATTTCCTTAAACGAATGGGTTCTGGAGATAGAACAACCAGATGGGATGCCTTGTTCCACCAGGTACTAGCTCTGCAACCCGGCAAATTGACCCTTTCTAAGTCTCTGTACAAAACAGAGATAATCGGGTTATCATATAATCCTCGTAGTATAGCTTTTAGGACAGAAATAAGCAGCCAGTAAATATCATGATTTCTTTTTCTTCTTCTTCTTCTTGTTATTAGAATATAAAATGGGAATATATGCTTGGGTTATAGGAATAAAAATCGTTGTCTATTTCCTCCACAACAACTTAGAAAAATTTCCCTGACTTTATGTTTATTGGTCAGATAGAAACTGGCAGTCTTAGCCAGGATGTGGCAATTTACGTGAGAGAGAGAGGAGGAGGAAGAAGAAAGAGGAGATGGGAAGGAGGGGGGTAGGGGGAGGAGGAGGAAGAGGGAGAGAGAGGGAAGTAGAAAATGCACTGTGCCTGTGTACTTACGTGAGTGAGTATATGGTGTATATGGACACTCTGGAAATGCTGTATTTCAAGTTAAAGAAGACGTGTCACATCTGTAGAGTCCTATGAGCGAGCATCGCAGAACTTAGCACAGTGCTTCACACACAGAAGGTATTAAACAAATGTCTTTTGAGCCGAGTTGAAGTGATAAGGAATATTCAAGTTGTTAATTCTGTTACCAAAGATAACAAAGATGGAGTGTGTAAGTGAAATAACCCACAAAAGTCACACTTGAAAAAACTGACATAATTTTAGAAATTAGTAACTCAGAACATACAACAGCAGGCAGATGAAATTTTGCTTTTCAGGGAAGCAAGTTAAAGAAGCAAGCAAGTCTATTTTTAATGTTTTGCAAACCTTTTCTAAGGTATTCCCCCCTCCTTGACCCTTTCCATGTTTCTTTATATGCATGTACACAGGGTTCTTCTTTTTGTAAGAGCAGAGAAAAAAACTACCCTACAATTGATCAGAATGTTCATTTCAATGTTCATTTGTAAGATTTGCTGTCTTTAATTAGTAGAAAATAGTGAGAGGGCTCTAATATGACATTAATGGGAGATATCTGTGTGTCTGAGGGCGATATTTGGCCTCAAGATTTTTCCAAAAAGTATTGCTCTATTTTTAAAAAATGTCATGTGTTCTATATATGATGACTGGATTTTAATGTAATGTTCTCTTCAATTTTAAGAATAAAGATAGAATTACTTAAAAGAGTAAGTCTTGGTCAAGTCTGCAGGTGTGGGCAAGTGTCAGGCATGAAATAAGCCATCTGTGTTCATGAAGAGTTTCCTGCCTGCCACCTGTCCGGTGTCCTTGTCAAAGGTAGGAGGCTGGACTTGGAACCATTATGAGAGAGTCTGATTCTGTAAGAAGTGTCAGCTAAATCGGAGCAGAAGAGAGAAAGGCAGTGCATTTTCCGTGATCTTAATTTTCAAACCTTGCTAATCACAAAATGTTATTTTAAAATGGAAAAGATAAAATGTCTATCTGTTCTGATCTATAAAGATGGTTAGGTGACCTTGCTATCAGTGGTTCTCAAACTTTAATGGACATCAGAATATTCTGGGGATAACTGTTGACATGCAGATTCTTACATACCAGGTCCAGGATTTAGGCACTGGAATAGGGCCTGGCAATCTGTATTTTAGCACATAGATCATTCTAGAAAAACTTACGTGATGTGTTAGCTTTTTAGGGACGTTATAACTCAATACTGTAGTCCGGGTGGCTTAAACAATAGAAATTCAGGTTCATTTCTGAGGCATGCTGCTATTCTCCAGTCCTTCCCTAAAAGGACCCCTTGACGGCTTCCATGGAAGAACCTCGATATGTCAAAGTCAGTGAAACAAAAATCTCCCTAGGGACCCTGAGAAGCCCATGAACAGATGAGCCCTGACATGGGTTATTGACCTGTAGGTGAAAACTTTTCATCCTCCCCTGCACAAATACCATGAGAAGGAGGACACCCAACATTCTTTAGGCAAGAGTTGAATTTCTAGAAGATTTTATGTAAAAGAAACTTTGGAAAGTGCTTGTGTAACTGACATTATTGCAGTTGCAACTTATTAAGACCTTTGAAACCACATGTATAGTTTCAGTACTTTCACTTGATAATCTGTCTGTGGGCTGTCCTATCACTGTGGAGTGAAAGAGTAGGCGGTACAACCATGTGATAGGAAATGATTTCTCCATGTGGTCGACATAAGGTGCCTGTAAGTCCAGAAGGGATCCTGTCACCAGCAGGGGGTCAACAGAGACACATGTACATCAAAGGAACCTCTAAAATGGACAGCATGGAGGACTTCAGAGGACAAGCACTTCTTGTCATACAAAAGAGTGATAAAGATTTGTAATGTCTAAAATTCTTATAGTTCGCTGTAAATTGTGATTCACATAGTAATAACCATTGTACAGATAAGTTCACAATTGAAACTAATTTGTTCGACAAAAAGGTATAGGCACCAATGAGATATATACTAATACACTATTCATTCAAGAATTTCTTCTGATATTGTGTCAAGCTTCTATATTTTCCTTGACTGTCAAATGCTTCTGTGAGCACCATATTAGCAAATGAAGAATGATGTTATGTCTAAATAATCTAAATAATTCAAGAGAACAACACCTCCTTTCATATTAAATTACAAAGAATTTAAGCAGAATTCATGTTTTCCCTCCATAGACTGTGAAGATCACTATATATTTTTTCAAATTACAAAACAAATGTATGTTTTGGATAAAAGATTCAGACAGCTTATAAAAAGCATCTACTAACAAGGATCGTTGTTATCATTTTTGTATATATTTGTTATCATTTTCTTATGGATGTGTTTTCCTTTTCTTTTTATTCTTTTATTACAAATTGGCTACAAAATTGCCTCCACAGCATGCTTGGCTTTGCGTGTGTAGAGGCAGGTTTACAGCTAATTCAGCATCTCCATCAGGGAGCATTGCTTAAAGGATAAGGTCAACTTTATATATATTATAAGCTCTTAAATGTCAGAAATTTGTCTTGTAGTCTTGTACATCTTGTTACATAGTTCATAATTGGGAATGACTAATTGAAATCAGGCATGAATGTTTTATTCTATGTGGGGAAACAAAAATTAATAGAATTATTTGACTTGACAATGACTAAAATGGTCTTAATAAGACCTGTGGGTTTCTAATCGCTCCATCCTTCTTCCATGCTTTCCCTTTTTCTGTAGTGACCTCTTTCATTCCACTTTTTCCTCGGTTACTCTCTTCTCTTTTTTAGCTTCTGCTTCTGTGCTTTTTCTTTAAGCTGCTTTCTTATTCTTCTGGTATTCCCAAGACGTGGGCTTAGTGCCTAGAATGTAGTGGATACTCAGTCATTTTGGTTTCCCTTAGCTATCTTCTCTAGCTAAAGAAACAACATCAAAATACTTTATTTGGGCCCTAAACTAGGGTAGGAATTTAGATTCATATGTACAGTGCTAGATCTGGGTGAAAAATCTAGGCATCTTTTAGATCAGGAACAGAAAATAGGTTACTTTCCAAGAGGTCTCTATAATTGACTGGTGGGGCCCTGTTTGCTACTAACTTTGTATTTTCCACTCACTCGACATTCTCTATCCAGGGGAATTCATCAACCCCGCTGTTTTAAAAGCCAGCAGCCTCACTGTATATTCCATTTTGCTTCTTTGGTATCTTAAATCTAATATGTCTAAATGTGACCTCTTGATCTCTGCCCTCATGACCAATTACATACCTCCATATGTGCTCCCCTCATATTGTTTATTTCAGGAAGTACCAGCACAATTCACCCTCTTGCTTGAGGTAGAAATTTGGGAGTCACCCTTAACACATTCCTCTCTCTTATACCCTTCATATCCAAGCTATCAGAAAGCTCTTTTTTTGTTGGTTTGTTTTTATGAATGACTTTATTTTTTAGAACAGTTTTACGTTCACAATAAAATTAAGAGGAAGATACAGAAATTTCCCATATACCACATTTCCCCACATTTGTATAGACTCCTCCATTATCAACATCCCCCACCAGAGTGGTACAGTTGTTATAACTCATGAACCTACATTAACATGTAATAATTACTCAAAGTCCATAGTTTACATTACAATTCACTCTTGATGTTGTATATTCTGTGGATTTGGACAAATGTATAATGACATATATCCACCATTATAATATCACCCAGAGTGGTTTCATTGCCCTAAAAATCCTTTGTGCTCTGCTAATTTATCCCTCTCCACCTCCCAACCTTGGCAACAACTGATATTTTTATTGTCTGTATAGTTTTACGTTTTTCAAAATGTCACATATTTGGAATCATACATTATGTAGACTTTTCACAGTGACTTCTTTCACTTAGTAATATGCATTTAAGGTTTCTACATGTCTTTCTTGCCTTGGTAGCTCAATTCTTTTTAGCTGCTTCATATTCCATTGTCTTAATGTACCACAGTTTATCCATTCATCTTCTGAAAGACATCTTGGTTGTTTCCAAGGTTTAACAATTGTGAATAAAGCTGCGACACATCTGTGTCCAGGTTTTTTTGTGGACGTGAGTTTACAACTCCTTGGGTAAATACTGAGTGCAATTGCTAGATCATACGATAGGAGTATGCTTACCTTTGTAAGAAATTGCCAAACTGTCTTCCAAAGTAGCTGCACCATTTTGTATTTCCACCAGCAATTAATGAGAGTTCCTGTTGTTTCAAATCCTTGTCAGCTTTTGGTGTTGTCCGTGTTCTGAATATTGGCCATTCTAATGAATGTGCAGTGTTTCTCATTGGTGTTTCAATTTGCATTTTCCTGATGACATATGATGCAGAGCATCTTTTTATATGCTTACTTGCTATCTGTATATCTTCTTTGGTCAGGTGTCTTTTAAGGTCTTTGGCCCATTTTTTAATCAATTTGTTTTATTATTGTTGAGTATTAAGAGTTCTTTATATATTTTGGATGATAGTCCTTTATCAGATGTGTCTTTTGCAAATATTTTTTTCCCCAGTCTGTGGCTAGTCTTTCATTTTCTTGACATTGTCTTTCACAAAGCAGAAGTTCTTAATTTTAATGAAGTCCAACTGACCAATTTTTTCTTTCATGGATCATGCCTTTGGTGTTGTATCAAAAAAGTGATCATATACCCAATTCATTCAGATTTTTCTTAAACTAGCTTCAAAAGAGTTTTATAGATATGCATTTACATTTAGATCTATGATCCAATTTGAGTCAGTTTTTGTGAAAGGTAAAGTCTATATCTAGATTCTGTTCTTCGTATGTGGATGTCTATTTGTTTCAGCACCACATTTTGAAAAGATAACCTTTCTCTATTGTATTGCCTTTGTTCTTTTGTCAAAGATCAGTTGTCTATATTTCTCTGAGTTTATTTCTGCACTCTCTAATCTGTTCCATTGATCTATGTGTCTATTCTTTTGCCAATACCACACTGTGTTGATTACTTTAGCTTTGTAGTATGCCTTGAAGTGGGGTAGTGTCAGTCCTCCAACTTTGTTCTTTTCTTTCAATATTGTGTTGGCTATTCTGGGACTTTTGCCTCTCTACGTAAACTTTTGAATTTTATGTCCACAAAATATCTTGCAGGGATTTTTATTGGAATTGAATTGAATCTATACATCAAGTTGGGAAGAACTGACATCTTGACAATACTAAATATCCTATCCATGAACGTGGGATATTTCTCCTTTTATTTAGTTGTTTTTTGATTTTGTTCATCAGAGTTTTGTAGTTTTCCTCATGTAGATCTTGTACATATTTTGTTAGATTTATACCTAAGTATTTCATTTTTGGGGGTGCTAATGTAAGTGGTATTGTGTTTTTAATGTCAAATTCCACTTATTCATTGATAGTATATAGAAAAACAATTGACTTTTGCATGTTAACCTTGTATCCTTCAGTTGTACTATAATTGCTTATTAGTTCCATGATTTGTTTTGTAATTCTTTTGGGTTTTCTACCTAGAAGTTATGTCAGCTTCTGTAATTTTGATATAATTGCGTATTAGTTCTGGAAGTTTTTTTGTTGATTCTTTCAGACTTTCTACATAGATGATCATGTCATCTGTGAACAAAGACAGTTTTATTTTTTTCTTCCTAATCTGTATACCTTTTATCTCCTTTTCTTGTCTTATTGCATTAACTAGAACTAGTATGATGTTGAAAAGAAGTGGTGACAAGGGACATCCTTGCCTTGTTCCTCATCTAGTGGGAAAGCTTTAAGTTTTCCACCATTACATATGATGTTGGCTGTAGGTTTTTTGTTGATAATCTTTATCAAGTTGAGGAAGTTACCCTCTACTCTAAGTTTACTGAGAGTTTTTATTCTGAATGGGTGTCGGATTTTGTCAAATGCTTTTTCTGCATTTATTGATATGATCATGAGATTTTTCTTTTCCGCTCTGGTGAAGTGATGGATTACATTAATTGACTTTTGAATGATGAACCAGCCTTTCATACCTGGGATGAATCCCAGTTGGTTGTGGTGTATAATTCTTTTTATACATTGTTGGATTCAATTTGCTAATATTTTGTTGAGGATTTTTGCATCTGTGTTCAAGACAGGTATTGGTCTGTAGTTTCCTTTTCTTGTAATGTCTTTTCTTTGTTTAGGTGTTCGGGCAATGCCAGCCTCATAGAATGAGTTAGGAAGTGTTCTCTCTGCTTCCGTCCTGTGAAAATTATTGTAAAGAATTAGTATAATTTTTTTTTTAATGTTTGGTAGAATTCACCAGTGAACCCATCTGGGCCTGGTCCTTTCTATTTTGGAAGGTTATTAATTATTGACTCAATTTCTTTAATATATATAAGCCTATTGAGATTGTATATTTCCTCTTGTGTGAGTTTTGGCAGATTGTGTCTTTCAAGGAATTGGTCTGTTTAATCTAAGTTATCAAATTTGTGGGCATAGCATTGTCTATAGTATTCCTTTATTATCTTTTAATGCCTATGGCATATGTAGTGATGCCTCTCATTTGTGATGTTAGTAATTTATATCTCTTCCTTCTTTTCTTAGTAACCCTGGCTAGATGCTTATTGGTTTTATTGATCTATTCAAAGAAACAGCTTTTGGTTTCATTCATTCATATTGATTTTCTATTTTTAATTTTATTGATTTCTGCTCTAATATTTATTATTTCTTTTCTTCTATCTACTTTGGATTTAATTTGCTCTTCTCTTCCCAAATTCCTAACATAGAAACTTAGATGATTGATTTTAGATCTTCTTTTCAAATATGTGCATTCTATGGTATGAATTTCCCTCTATACACAGCTTTCATTGCACCCTCCAAATTTTGATAAGTTGCCTTTTCATTTTCATTTAGTTCAAAATAATTTCTCTTGAGATTTCTTCTTCAACCTATGTGATATTTAGAAGCACATTGTTTACTCTCCACATACATTGGGATTTTCCAGATATCTTTCTGTTATTGATTTCTAGTTTAATTCCATTATGGTCTGAAAGCAAACATTGTATGATTTCTATTTTTTAAATTTCTTAAGGTGTGTTTTATGGCCCATAATGTGATCTATCTTGTTGAATGTTTCATGTGAGCTTAAGAAGAATGTGTATTCTATGGCTGTTAAATGAAGTAGTCCATAGATGTCAATTTTATCCAGTTGATTAATGATGTGGTTGAGTTCAACTATGTCCTTCCTGATTTTATGCCTCCTGAATCTGTCCGTTTCTGATAGAAGAGTGTTGAAGTCTCCAACAATGATAGTGGGTTCATCTATTTCTCCAAGCAGTTCTATCAGTTTTTCCATGTTGTTTGACACTCTGTTGTTAGGCACATACCTGCTAAGGATTGTTATGTCTTCTTGGAGAATTGACCCCTTTGTCATTATATAATGCCCTTCTTTTACCCTGATAACTTTCCTTGCTTTGAGGTCTGCTTTGTCTAAAATTATTATAGTAACCTTGCTTTCTCTTGATTAGTGTTAGCACGGTATATTTTCTCCATCCATTTACTTTTAACCCTTATGTGTGTTTATATTTAAAGTGGGTTTTTTGTAGACAGCATATACTTAGGTGTTGTTTTTTGATCATGTCTGACAATTTCTTTTAATTAGTGCATTTAGTCCATTGATGTTCAAAGTGGTTTTGATATAGTTGGGTTAATATCTGCCATATTTGTTACTGTTTTCTATTTATTTCCCTTTTCATGGTTCCTCTTTTTGTCTTCCACTCTTTTTCTATCTTTTATGGTTTTAATTGGGCATTTTATATGATTCCACTTCCTCTCCTTTCTTAGCATATAAATTAAATTTAAATTTTTTAAAATACTTTTTTAGTGATTTCCTTAGAGTTTGCAGTATACATTTACACTAATTGAAGTCCACTTTCAAATAACACTATACCACTTCACAGTCTTGTGAGTATCTTCTTCCCTCCTATCCCTTGTATCATTGCTGTCATTCATTTCATTTATATATAAGCATGCATAAGCATATATATGATACATACACAAGCATACAAAATCAAATACATTGTTGCTATTATTATTTTGAACAAACTGTTACCTGTTAAATCAATTAAGAACAAGAAAAATAAAATTTCTTATTTTACCTTCACTTACTTTTTCTTTTGTTCTCTTTCCTTTATTATGTAGATCCAAGTTTCTGATCTGTATTATTTTCATTCTTTCTAAAGAATTTCTTCTAATATTTCTTGCAAGATAAGTCTACTGGCAAAAAGTCCCTCAATTTTTGTCTGAGAAAGTCTTCATTTTTCCTTCACTTTTGAAGGATAATTTCACAAGGGACAGAATTCTGGGTTGGTGGTTTTTTTTCTGACATTTTAAATATTTCATTTCACTCTCTTCTTGCTTGCATGGTTTTTGAGAAGTCAGGTATAAATTCTTACCTTTGTTCCCCTAGAAGTAAGATTTATTTTTCCCTGGCTTCTTTCATGATTTTTTTCTTTATCTTTGATTTTCTGTAGTTTGAAAATGATTTGCCTACGTGTAGTTTTTTGTGCATTTATCCTGCTTGATGTTCTCTGAGTTTGCTGGATCTGTGGTATGGTATCTGAAATGAAATTGGAGAATTTCTCAGTCATTATTGTTTCAAATATTACTTTTGTTCTTTTTTCTCTTTCTTTTTCTTCTGGTATTCGCATTATGCATATGTTACACTTTTTGTAGTTGTCTCACAGTCCTTGGATATTCTTTCTATTTTTTTCAGTCTTTGTTCTCTTTGCTTTTCAGTATTCAATTTTTGTATTTATATATCTTCAAGCTCAGAGAGTCTTCCCTCACCATGTCAGGTACTAGTAAGCCCATCAAAGGCATTCTTCATTTCTGTTATGGTGTTTTTGATCTCTAGCATTTCTTTTTGGTTCTTTCTTAGTCTATTCATCTCTCTGCTTACATTGCCCATTTGTTTTTGCATGCTGTCTAGTTTATCCATTAGAACTCTTAGCATATTAATCATAGTTGTTTTAAATTCCTAACGTGATAATTCCAACATCTCTGCCATGTCTAGTTCTGATGCTTGTTCTTCTCTTCACAATGTCTTTTTTGCCTTTTGGTATGCCTTGTAATTTTTTCTTGATAGCTGGACATGATGTACCAGGTAAAAGAACTGTTTTAAATAATCCTTTAGTAACATGGTGGTAAGGTGTTGGAGGATGGGATACATTCTATATTCCTATGATTAAGACTCTGGCTTTTAGTGAGCCTATGCCTTTGAACTGTGAATTTCACAAGTGTTTCTTAATTTTTTTCTCCCCTCTTACATGGCTAGAGTGGTTTGGAGTTGGATGTTTCCTTTCCTCCAGGACAGTTAGGCTCTGATAATACCCCAGAAGGTTAATTAGTTTCTCCTGAGGGCAAGCCTTGTTAAGAACAGAATACTCTGGTGTAAATCAAAATGCCCCTTTTACCTTCCCCCTACAGAAAGCATGGGGGATTTTTCTCTGATTTTTACTCTGAGAACTTAAAGTCTAGCTCATGGGGATAAATCTCACAGTACTGTGGGGGCTCTTCCCATGGCTGGTCCCTCTGCAATTTTTAACTGTCACAGTCATCTACACTGAGCCTCCAGCCATTCATCAATTACAGTTCTGATTTTCCTATCCTGGCCTTGGTTTCTGCAGAGGTTTCTGCTTGTGAGTCTCTTCTCTGGTATGCAATGACTCCCTGTATTCACCTGTCTGTCTGTCCAATCTTGAGGGCAGCAGTTTTCCCTGTATCCTCCCATTCTTACAGATATAACAAGAGTTGATGCTTTTTCAGGCTGTTCAGCTTTTTACTTGTTAGGATGGAGTGGCGACTTCCAAGCTCCTTACATGTGGAATTTGAAACTGACCCTTGATAATCTTTTTAAAAGGTAATTACCAGTCTTATTGTTTTTACATGCAAAAATGCATCCTGAATCAGTTCACTTATTTTCATTCCCTACTGTCATGAATTTGGATCAAGCGACCATCATCCACTTCTGAACTAATACTGTGCTTTCCTAATTGGTGCCTCCACTTCTGTTGGTCTCACTTTAATCAGTTTTTCACACTGCAGCAAGAATAATCTAACATGAGGGGATCATTTCACTTTACTGCTTAAAGAACCCTCAATGGCTCTCTTAGGCACTTGAGTGACAACACTCCTTAACATGCATGGCCTAATATACCTGCTCAAACTGACTCCTGCCGGCTACTCCGAATGCATTCAGAGCTATTTCTGCCCTTGCTCCAGTTACAAATTAGGCAAACAATTGAGTTCAGCTCTTTTCCATCTCTGTGCCTTCTTACACACTGTTCCCTCACCCTAAATCTTACTGATTTCTCAGGTCTCAGTTTTCTCATTTCTTCCTTAGGAAAGCCTTCCCCGACACACCAATCTACAATTATCCCCTCTACAAAAGCTTTTTAGTTTGATGTAGTCCCACTTGTTTCTTTTTTATTTTGTTGCTTGTGTGGTAGCTGTCATATCCAAAAAAAATCATTACCAAGGACCATGTCAAGGAGGTTTATTCCTATGTTTTCTGCTAGGAGTTTCATGGTTTCAGGTCTTACATTTAAGTCGTTAATCCATTACAAGTTAATTTTTCTGAGTGGTGTAAGATATAGGTCCCTTTTCATTCTTTTACATGTGAATATCCCATTATCTCAGCACCATTTATTGAAGAGACTGTCTTTTCTCCATTGAGTATTTTTAGCTCCCTTGTCAAATATTAGTTGACCAAATATGCTTGGGTTTATTTCTGGACTTTCGATTCTGTTCCATTGGTCTACATCTATTTTTGTGCCAGTACCATACTGTTTTGATTATTAAAGCTTTATAGTATAGCTTTTAAAGTATAGCTTATAATACAATATAACATAGCTTATAGAAGCTAAAAAACTTCTGTAAAGCAAAAGATACCATCAACAAAGTGAAAAGACAACCTACAGAATGGGATAGAATATTTGCAAACCATATATCTGATAAAGGGTTAATGTACAAAATATATAAATAATTTATACAACTCAATAACAAAAAAAAATAACCCAATTAATAAATGGGCAAATAGCCTGAAAAGACATTTTCCCAAAGGAGATATATATATGTGTGTGTGTGTATATATATATGTATATGAAATGTCAATAGGTTCATGAAAAGATGCTCAACATCACCAGCCAGTACAGAAATGCAAATTAAAACCACAACGAGCTATCACCTCATACCTGTTAGAAGGCCATCATTAAAAAGACAAGAGATATCAAATGCTGGCATGGATGTGGAGAAAATGGAACCCTTGTGGGATTGTAAATTGGTACAGCCACTATGGAAAACTGTATGGAGAATGCTCAAAAAATTAAAACTAGAACCACCATATGATTCAGCAGTCCCACTTCTGGGAATATATCCAAAGGAAATGAAAACACTAACTCAAAAAGGCATCTACACTCCATGTTAATAGCAGCGTTATTTGGCCAAGACCTGGAAATAACCTGAGTGTCTATCGATGTATGAATAGATAAAGAAGTGGTATATACACAATGGAATATTATTCAGCCACAAAAAAATGAGGAAATTCTACCATTTGTGACAACATGGATGGACCTTAAAGGCATAATGTAAGTGAAATGAGTCAGTCAGAGAAAGACAAATATTGTATCATCTCACTTATATGTGGAATCTAAAAAAATCCCCAGACTCATAGAAAAAGAGATCAGACATGTGGTTACCAGAAGTAGAGTGTAGTAGGGAGAGAGGTAATTGGAGGAAGGTGGTCAAAAGGTACAAATTTCCAGTTATAAGATAAATAAGTACTAGAGATGTAATGTACAACATGATAATTATAGTTAATGCTGCTGTATGACATACAGGAAAATTAATTATGCCCTGTTATTCTTCCTTATAGAACTCTATTCTTTACATTTATAGAACTTGTCACCATTTTAAGTTAATACATTAATGTGTGCATTTTTTAATTTATCTATGTTCTTTTGTTAGACTTACCATGAGTTTAGAGATCATAACTTGTTTATGCTTAAAAAATGAAAATGATAAACTTCTGGTTTCGGCTCCAACATGTAAAGAGCTTGGGAGTCATCTCCCTTGTCCTTACAAAAAGAAAAAGCTGAACAAACGGAAAAATCAATCTCTTTCTTGGATTCCTTGGAGAGCTACCTTTGCAGGGCAAATGACCACCTCAAAATCTAGAAAGACAGCTGAATCCAGACAATCATGGCTGAGCTCTGTTTACTTGAAGGAGAAGATGCTGGAGCCGTAACTGTGAAGAACTCTTCAATGGCATGAATAAATGATGAATTGCTGAGAGATGAGTATGGGGTAGTTTGAGAGTGAGAAACTCCTTGGGGCTGCATTCTTAGCAGGGCCTTCACAGTTTCATGGGTTACTACCTCCAAAAACCCCACCAGGTTCTGAGGATAAAGATCTGAGAAAATCCCCCCATACCTATGCTAGGAGTAAGGGAATTGTAATCAGCGTGAAGTGTAACCTGAGTGTTCTCCATCACAAAGGACTACTCTTAACAGAAAAAGATTTTACAAGAAGCTTATTATAGCTAGGGAAGGGCATTTCTCCAGTTCTCTCTAACCTCTCTGTCTCACCTTTGGTGGAAAAAGAAAACTATACCTCTGGAGAAGCACTTGTGAATGTCACAGTAAGAGACACAGGCCCATTAAAACATGGAGATTTAATCATAAGATTATAGAATGTTTCACTTCTCCCCATACCTCATCACCTCACCAACAGGACTCTAGTATAATAACAGTAGATTATAGCTGAAAGAACTGGAAGAGTGGAAGAGTAATCATTGGGAAACGCATCCTGAGGGTCCTCTGTAACAAAAGCCTCATATCCAAGGAAAAAGACATTACTAGAGTATTATCACAGGTGGGGGAAAAACATTTCTCACACTTCATTCCATTCTTACTTTCCTCTCTTGACTAAGAGAGGAAACAAACAAACATAGTCAATAGATGCCAGGACTCCAAGGAAATCAATTGGGAATGACAAAGTCAGGGAAAAGAAGTCCTGGGGAAACACTGGTGAAAGTCACAGCCCTAAGACATAGGTCACTAAAAGACTGAGATTTACTGAGAATGTTATGGAATACTCCCCCATCCCCAAACATTCCCACATGCTCACAGGCCTCCAGTATGCTAGCAGTGTGTTACAGCTGTAGAGCTGTACGACTCAGACTTTCCTTAAAGGGGAGTAGTGAAGAAAGCCCAAAGTTAAGAGAAGCGACAAAAAACAATGACAACAGAGGCATTTGAAGCCTCTGGCACCTATATCCACAGCAATCAATAAACACGTCAGAAAATAAATTTAAATAACTATGATTACTGTGTTAAGTTCTCTGATGGAACTCTCAACTTTTAAAAATGTGGACTGTGCATGGTGACTTCATTTCAAAGAACAGGGTATGAAAGAGGAAAAGAAGAATGATTTTACAGTGAAGAAACCTGACAAACACTACCTCAGTTAAGTAATCAAGATTAATATCAGTAGCAATAAATCATGCCCATAGTATGTCCTCTTGATATGATGTTATGAAAGCGGCACTTTACCTCTGTGGTTTTTCTCCCTCAAACACAAAACTCCAGTGTAATCATGAGGAAAGATCAGACAAATTCTAATTTAGGGATATTCTACAAAATACGTGAGCAGTACTTTTCATTGTCAAGGTCATCATAAACAAGGAATATCTGAGAAACTCTCACAGCTAAGAGGAACCTAAGAAGACAAGACTTCTAAATGTAATGTAATATCCTGGATTGGTTTCTCAAACAGAGAAGAAAGAGCCTTAGGTAAAATATAAGGATTTCTGAATAAATTATAGACTTTGTTAGTAATAATATATCAATATTGGTTCATGAATTGTAACAAATATCATGCTAACATACTATGTTAATAAGGGGGGAAAAAGGTGTGTGTTATATGGGAACTCCGTGTACTATCTTTGCAATTTTTCTGTAAATCTTAAACTGTTCTAAAATATAAAATTTATTTGTACAAAAAGAGGGGGCTGGCCCCATGGTCAAGTGGATAAAGTTCTGTGTGTTCCACCTCTGCAGCCCTGGTTCACAGGTTCGGATCCCAGGCACAGACCTTCTCCACTCACCAGCCATGCTGTGGAGGCATCCCACATACAAAGTAGAGGAAGATTGGCAGAGATGTTAGCTCAGGGCGAGTTTTCCTCACCAAACAAACCAAAAAAGAGTATCAGAGACTTGCACTTCACGGATGCTTGTTGAGTTAATGGTTAGTGACTGCCTAGTGGACTGAGCTGACAAGTATTCTGAGACGCAGTTTAAGATCAGCAAAGTCTCTTTACAGATTAAAACTGCTATTATTTTTGTTGGGCTATTAGGCACCAGGAGGCAGGATTAGGTGGGGAGTGCCAAGAATTTACATCTGATAATAAAATCCCCTCAATTCATACTTCAGTAATCAAAATCCATGAAAGCTGTCGGTGTGGGACATGCAAAGCAAAGAGAATTCCTGACGTTGGTCAGATGTATTACAGTTGTGTGCTCTGACCTCGGTTGGACTCCTACTCCAACACTGACTGGCTGAGTGATCTTGAGCAAGTGCTCTACAAGTGTTGGTCGTTACTATACAATGATAACATACTGGGTACTGGGTTCTGAGCACTGTTCTAAACACTTTATTGTGCGTTGACTCTTTTTACTCATGCATATACACATGCACACACACACACATGCATGCACACACACACAAAGAAATTTATGAGGCCAGTCCTATTATTTTCCCTCTTTTACAGAGAGGTTAAATAACTTGCCCTAGATCACCCAATGAGCAAATGTCAGAGCCGGTACTCAAACCTTAGTAGCCTAGGGCCAATATCTATGTCCTTAAGCCAAAGAACAGTACTATTTTGGGGTCTGTATAAAATATAACCTTTTGAGTTACTGCGAACTCGAAATGAGCTAATGAATGTACTGTATTTGGTGCAATGGCAGTTAACAAATATTTCTTTTTGCCCTTGCCCTGTGTGAAGACAAACAGCATTATAGCAGTCTCTGGCTGTTTGGCTGGAGCTGAAGCCCTTGCCTCTTTTCCCCCCATCTTTATTGAGTTATAATTGAATCCAACGTTGTGTAAGTTCAAGGTGTACAATGTGTTGATTTGATACACTTATATATTGCAATATGATTACCACCATACTGTTAGTTAACATCTCCATCGTGTCACATAATTTTTTTTTTTGTGGTGAGAACATTTAAGATTTATTCTCTTAGCAACTTTCAAGTATATACAACAGCATTGTTATGTGTAATCATAATGCTGTGCATTAAATTCGCAGAACTTACTCGCTCTCTAATGGGAAGTTCGTACTCTTTGACCAACATCTCCCCATTTCCTCCACCCCCTAGTCCCTGGTAGTGACCATTCTACTGTCTGTCTCTATGAGTTTGACTGCTTTAGCTTTCGTATATAAGCGATTTCATACAGTATTTGTCTTTCTCTGTCTGACTTATTTCCCTTAGCATAATGCCCTCAAGATCCACTGCCTCACACCTGTTAAAATGACTATCATCAAAAGGACAAGAGATAACAAGAGTTGGCGAAGATATGGAGGAAAGGGAACCCTTGTGCACTGTTGGTGGGAATGTAAATCGGTACAGCCACCATGGAAAACAGTCTGGAGTCCCTCAAAAAATTAAAAATAGAACTACCATATGATTCAGCAATCCCACTTCCGGGTATATATATGCAAAGGAAATGAAAATAGGATCTCAAAGAGACATCTGCACTCACTTGTTCATTGCAGTGTTATTCACAGTAGCCAAGAGATAGAAACAACCTCAGTGTCCACCTAAGAAGACGGGAGAGAGAGAAATATTGTCTTCACTGACATTTTACTCCTGTGCTGTCTACTTATCACCAAGTCTTAGTAAAGCTGTCAGCCTGAAACCTTTTATTATATATAGTTTTACCCTACTTTTAAGGATTTATATGTCGAACTAGACTTTAAGAACCATGTTGGTAATCGAGCCTCGGACAATGCTATTTATAGGAAGATATTCTCTGATAATATAACAGCAAGTATGATAATAAAACATCTAACCTTTATTGAATAATGACTATATGACTGGTATTGGGTTAAACACTAGCATTTATTAAGATGTTATTATTATCCCTTCCATCTTTTTCCGTTTTTTTTTTTTGAAGTGAGGGAATCAGGGTGCAGAGTGTCCGAAAGAATGTGCCCAAATTCCTACTGCTAATATGCCAGACCTGAGCCTAAACCGGTGCCTGCTTCATCCTGGGCTGTGCTCTTAAGCGCTGTTACAGCAAGGTGAGATTTCCCCAGGATGCAGCCAAGCTATAAATTACACACGCACGTTTGGTCACTAAAGACATGATAAAGATGCAACTTTTAGCTTGAAATGCAATTCCTTGATTTTGGTCTTCTAAGTCCTCTGAAATTATTTCAAAGAAAGCTTGTTGCTCTGCCTCCCTTTTCTTTTTGCTATTTGGAGATTCATTGTTCTGGACAGTACTAAAAATTGCTCCAGTGGTAATGGTCTGGATTTACTCCGTAATGTATTCAATTGTCTACACAAAATATCTACAGTTTACAAAAAGTATGTATGCCAACATTTTTTGTATTATCACAGAAAATAAGCAAAGGTACTTAAGCCGTCTCTATTTTATGACTAGTTTAGCCTTTCAGTGTTCAACAACACTGTTTGCTTCTTTTAAAATGATTACTTATCAATACATTATAAACCAGGAGGCTTTTTCACTGTCTCCAGTTGCGGTATTATTGAATACTCATGTTTACTTTCTGAAGGATTTTACTTAGAATAGAAATACAAAACATAGTGCAGGCTTTGTTAAATTTGCCACTTCTCTGATATGTGAAAAGTACTTGAATTGAGGACAGCATTTCAACAGTGCTGGAAAACCTCAGAGGCTCTTCAAGTAAATAAAGACTTTGGCATTCTCATCTCTATTAGACTAGCAAATTGAATTGGATCTCTTTGACAGTGTTAAATTTTCAGATTTTTTTCCAAGACTACCTTTGCTTTTCCAGCTAGGGCAATTTTATGTTTTTGTATATAAAAGGTATATATTTGCATTTATGAATATGTAATTGTGAGGATATATGCCTTTAGTATATAGTATATATAATGTGTGTGTCTTTATGTTATTATGAATGAAAATGCCAATGAAGAGTGTTGAAGGAGAAAACGAAAATGCATTATACTATGACAACCAAATCAAATAGCTCAAATGTACCAACTAAAAATAAAATCCTGTTTGAGAAGGGTTTTTATGGACTCTTGCTTGAGAAATGTTTAATTTTTTTATATTTTATACATCTTTATTTGATTTTGAATTTTTTTCCTTCACATACAAAAACCTCCTTCATTGTGCCCCTTCAGTTAAAAATGCCATAATAATAGTTCAGGCTTATCATTTTTCCCCTTCTACTTTCCATTATTGCTAGCAGCACGACAGCTCTCCTATCACCCAGGGTTACAACCTTGAGTCCATCTTTGATTATCTCTCTTTCTACCTTGTGTCTAGGACCTTTCTATGTCCTGCCATTTCTTTCTTTTATAATGTTTGAAAAGCCAGTTTCTTCTTTTTTGGTTTCCACCACCAAGACCCCAATCTACTTTCTTTTATTTTCTTTTATTTCTGCTCCAACTATTGCAATCTTCCACATTCTTGCCTCCATATCTTTCTTGTTCCATCTCAACTACTAGGTTGCTATAAAGTCCATGTGTCTATTGGCACAGCTAAACCAGAGGAAAGAAAATGGCTTAACTTCAAAATGATTATGTTGAAAGCGGAAGCCACTGTTTGTTAAAGGTATAAATGATCATCCCCATTTCAAAAAGTGCGTCCCATGGAACTTTTAGTCTCTTGAGATGTTACACACATATACACACACAGCACACACCTCTGTGCTCAAATAATCTTGGGGAATGCTGCATACAATATTGTCTCTTAAAGAGTCAAATTCATACCAGCTTACCCAAAGTTATGAGAAGTCCTGTGGGAACAAGAATCTTTTTCAGCGTTATTGGAGACAATGTTTCTTAAATTTGCTTGACCGTAGAATCACTCCTACACTATTTTTTTTTTTTTTTTTTTAGTGTAATATGAAGATCGCATTTTGGGGCAAGTCATTCCATCACCTCCATCTATTTACCTTTCAGAGCTTTCTTTTAGAAGGAGAGCAAAGTCTGTCATTGCCTTAAAGTAAAAAAGGTGGAGATTCCAGCAAACTATAACCACCATACCGGAAACCAAAGGAAAGCTTCGCCTATGAGGAGCAGCACTGTTAGTGGTTCATTTCCCCTCGCGGGAGGATTTATACGGGTGATTTATACCAGCAGTGGCTAATTTGGAAGCATTTTTACTACTGTTTTCATCGAAATCTCCGTCCAGAATGTTAAATCAAGAAGGGGTATTTCCCATCTTCAGGCTTCCCTGCCAAGCTCCCTTATATCTTCCTGCCGGCAATTTGAAGACGCGAAAACGATCAACAACAAAAAAGGCTTTAGATACCAAAAGCTTAATGTCTCGTTATCTTTTAATATAAATTCACGTCAGTCGGGGACTGTGTTTATTATGCACTCTACAGCTCACTGTTGGCTGTATAAGCTTAATGAATTTGCCACTGATCAATCAGTGTATCACAAACTCTTTATGGAGCTTATTGTGTGGAAAGTGTAGCTCTCAGCCACACTATCTGACAAAAGTGTCTATATAAGCAGTCATCCTGAAGTGCTGATTCCGTTATTTGATTTGGGATTAAACAGTCTGTTGCCAGCCATCTGCTTTCCTATGAATGCGTCCTTGAGAGGTTAGATTTCTACTGATACTGCCCCATAACTTTAACCGGCATTTGAAAGATCAGAATTAGCTTTGACATATGCCGCTGAAATTGCTGGCCTTATCCTAGAGGACTGTCCAGACAATGACACCAGAGCCAAAAATCAGAGAGAAAGTTTACTTTTCTCACATAGTTGCTGATTAAGAATCCTGCTGCTTTTGGCCCAGTGCTGTGAGAGTACTTGCCTGACAAAGTTTTACAAGAGTTCATGCTCCTGAGTATATGACAGTGTGCACTGGCTGTTCAAACCACGTCTCCTGATGACTCCCGGAGAACACACTCCTCTGGCCTGTGCCTGATGACTCTGCAGAAACGCCTGCGGGTTCTGCTGTCTCAGCGAGTTCTGGAAAAATCCTACTGAAAACGTGCATAAATAGGAAGTACAAGTCTCTGCCTTTAGGTTTGAAATAGAAAATGTTTGCAGGTCAATTCCAGTAACCCAGTCAAATAAAAATCTTATTTCACTAATAATCTGACTATTCCAGAAGTGGATTTTGTGTGGGCTTCTAGGCCTAGAAATAACTTTATTTTTATTTTTTATTTTTTGAATGTACCTCCAAATGTGTGCTGAAGTAGGCACTTTTGGAAGTTCCCAGATGTATACCCTGTGAATATTGCTTTGGTTTGGGATCTGAACCCCATTCTTTACCTACTCCAACCGAATTTAAGATGTGACCAGAAGGCAAATGGTGAAGGAAGAAGACAGTGTGGGCCATTAATTAACAGTTATTTATTTATTTTACTGTCTTTATTTGTCTATGTTCACCCTGTACTAGTTTTCCCCCAGAACCAGGAGGAACTAAAATAAAGAAACTAGAGAATACAGACTAATGAGAATAAATATATGGATGAATGGGTGAAAGGATGAACGAATGAATATTTGCTCACAAATTTTATGACCGGTGCTCTTCTAGCCACTGGCTTATAAAAGGGTAACCAATCTGAGTATGATCTGTGATTAGGGCAAATGCCCACAAGTAAATGGGGAATTAGAGTGTGGAAAATGCTGGGATTAGGAATGTACAGCGTTCTATAGGATCTCATGGGGGAGGTCTTAACTCGCTCTTGGAAAATACTGTAAAATTTACATGACTTGTAAGCAAAGGAATGAGAGAAATATTGTAGGAGAAGATGAGACATTTGTGATCACAATGACCTCAGCTACGGGACTGAGTGAATACAAAACAGATATTTTGAAGAATAGTCTTTCTGTAGTTTTCAAATGCTGCAGTTGAAAGTATTGTCAGGTCACTCGATTTTGGTAAGAAAAATCAGGAGATAAAGTCCGCTTGAGTTTTGTTTTAGGGAAAATCAGATTTTCAGTTTTCCTGTTTTCCTAAAACAGAATCTATTCAACAATCTCCATTTTCCAAGTAGTAAGAGTGGCTAAAAATCTTTAAGACAAATTTGTTGCCCAACTAAAGCATTTTAAGTATTTTAAATTTTAGTGTCTGTGTGCCCTTACTCTTTTAAATTGAGCCTGTTTTTGGTTTTATTTGTTTAAATATATAATTGTACATTTGCAGAATTATACATTACTGGAAGCTGTCTCTGAAATAGCAGTGGGATAAATATAAAATTTAGAAATAGTGCCCATGTATTTGTACTGTATAGATTTTCAGGTCAGATTTGAAATTTATTTTTATATCTACTGTTATCTTTGCCATGTTAGCTGAAAAATTGGTCTATTTTATATGTGTACTTCATTCTGAAAACCTCTAATGCTAAGGAATATTTTATTTTTTAAAAAATATTTAGCTGTAAAATATTTGAAAAGTTCGAAAAAGTAAACAAAGTTATAGCCCGTACTTCCATGGACACCTCATTTAAATCCAAAATTTGCTCTTTATTTGCTATATTTGCTTGAGGTGTTCTTCTCCTTCAAAAAAATTAATAAAATTTTGTAGACATGGCTAAAGCCCAGTCTTAATTCCTGACCCTGATTCATTTCCAGATTCAACAAGGATCTTAAGTTGGTGTATATTCAATTTCATATTTTTACAACATATATGTGCATTTTCAAACAATATAAAAATGTTCTAGGTGTTTTAAAAATGTACATAAATAGCATCATGTGGTTCTAATACTTTTTAAACTTATTTTTCTTTCATTTATAAGATCATATTTTGAGACTTATCCATGTTGACGTACTGATGTACATTGTTGCAGTTTTCAAATTTTCAACTACTGTATTCTTTTACCCACTGTTCACCCACTTCCATATTGAGGACAATTAGTTTGTTTCCAATTTCATACTATTACAGATGAATTGGTGAAAATCCTATTCAATCCTCCCTTATGAGTACCTTAGAATTTCTCTATGATGGGTAACAGGAGGTGGAATTTTTTCCTAGGGTACGTGCACTTATGAATTTCTTTGGTATTTTCCCGTTGCTTTCCACAGTAATTGTGCCAGTTCATGCTCTATCAGCACCATACACGTCTTCCTTTTTCTCTACATCCTTACCAGCCCTTTGGCATTAACGAATTTTTAAAAATAAATGCCAATCTGCCAGTTATGCAATGGTATTTCAGTGTGGGTTTAATCTATATTTCCCTGATGACTACTGAAGCTACTCAGCTTTTACTTGGTGGCGAATTGAGTTACATCCTCAACATACTACCTGTTGATGTACTTTACTCATTTTCCCGTTAGAGTATTTGTTTCTTTTTGATTTGTAGGACTTCTATATATTGCAATAGTGTCTCCCAGTCCCTGGCTCAGTTTTTACCATGGTAATAGTGTCATTTTGCAGACATAAGTATTTGCTAGATATTCTAATTTAAAAAAATGCAATCAATTACATGTTACTAAAAAGATGCAAAATACAATCTAGGGTTAAAGAAAGGTAGAAAATAAAGTATGGAAAAAGAGGTTCTAAATAAGCACTAACCTAAGATGCTGGTGTAGCTATATTAATATCAAACAATGCAATCTCTAGGAAAGGAAATATTACTAAAGATAAAAAGAAGCATGAAAGAATCAATGCAACATTATGATATAAATTTTTTTATGAATGTGACTAACAATTAAGTCTCAAAATATATAAAACAGAGGGGCTGGCCTGGTGGCATAGTGGTTAAGTTTGCATGCTCTGCTTTGGTGGCTTGGGGTTTGCAGGTTCAGATCCTGGGTGTGGACCTACACACTGCTCATCAAGCCAGACAGTGGTGGCGTCCCACATACAAAATAGAGGAAGATTGGCATAGCTGTTAGCTCAGTGACAATCTTCCTTAAGCAAAAAGAGGAAGATTGGTGACAAATGTTAGCTCAGGGCAAATCTTCCACGTCAAAAAAAAAAAAAAAAAAAAAGAAGTATATATATATAAAACAGAAATATAGAAAAATAAAAGGAGAAAAAGCAAATCCATAGTTAGAGTGGGAAAACGTAACATGCTGCTGGGCTGAATTTCTTCAGGGAAATGTCTACCACGCCCTCTAGAACATGGGAAGACATAGCGCTTTTCCTATTCAGTGAATAGAACTTTTCCTTTAGTTCATCTTTTGCCGATGGTATATCCTTTTGGGGACCCTGGATTTAGGCAGGAACCTCAGTTTCTTTTGCCTTCCTGGCCGTCGCCCTGTCTTAACTTCCTATGAGGATATTGAACCTCAATCTCTTGGTATTTATTGGATCTAATGAACCATTCCTTGCTCCCCTCTCCTGCCTTCAAAGCAGTAGCAGCAAAAGTCACATTCTTATGACTCTGGATGTCATTTCTAGCATCTAAGGATTTCACTTTTATTTTTGTAAGCTCAGCTATCAATTACACTTTGTTTTAGTTGTCTACCATTTGCATGTGTAACAAGTGGATGATGGTCATTAGTGTTGTTCTCCAGATACTTACAGCTTTTCCCCTTCAAGGCACAAAGTAGGATTATCTTGCCTGAATGCTCTGAGGTTGGGTGGAGTCAAAGGACAAGTTCTGAATAGTGAGTTCTGAGCAGATGCGACGCATCTTTGAATTGCTGGTGGGTGACCTCCTGCAGTTCTTTATTCTGTCTGGCACATCAATTAACTATTTCAAGATGTCTGCTTCTCTGTCAGCCTGGGTTCTCATTAAAAACGATGAGCAGAGACTCCCCACTGACTTGAGAGGGACAAGCAGAACAATTAGGAAATGCATCTTTAGTGTATTTTTAGTGATCATAAATCACTAAAATTTTGGCATTTTATTTGCTTATCATAGCATAATTTAGCCACTCTGTCTGTGGTAGGCAGAATAATGGCTTCACCAAAATGTCCACACCCTAAGCACTGGAATCTGCAAACAGATTAGGTTAAGTGGCAAAGGGGAATTAAGTTGCAGAAGGAATTAAGGTACTAATCAGCTGACCTTAAGGTAAGGAGATTATCCCGGTTTATGAGGGTACCATGTAATAATAGGGTTCCTTAAAAATGGAAGAGGGAAGCAGTAAAGAAGATCAGAGAAACGGATAAAATGGGAGAAGCAGGGTCAGAGAGATACCATGTTGCTGGCTGTGAAGACGCAGGAAGGGGCCAAGAGCCAAGGAATGTGGGCAGTCTCTAGAAGCCGGAAAACGGAAGGAAATTATTTTCCGCTTGGAGCCTCTAGAGGGAATGCAGCTCTGGCAACACATTGATTTTAGTTCAGTGATATCAGTGTCAGACTTCTAACCTACAGAATTGTAAGATAATAAATTTGTGCTGTTTTAAGCTATCAAGTTTGTGATAATTTGTTGAAGCACCAATGGAAGACTAATACACTAACCCATACCCTTAATCATTTAGCATTGCCCTTACACACAGGCAAGAGGGCTTATTCTTTAGAGGAATTGACATAGCATGGACACACACAACAACTTTATGAGAGAACACACGAGCAGCTCTGTCATTTGGGTTTTGGAGTCAGCCCTAGCCAAAGCACCTGTAACCCTAAATGACTTCACATTGACTACTAAATGGGCGTTGAATGCTAGAATTTTTAACAGTTTTATATAAAACATATTTAATAAATTTTTAGTAAATTTTCAAAATACGATTTAAAATTTCAGCTTTATGTAATTTAGAAATAAAATTATGAAACAAATAATAGTTTAGACTTTTGTCTTTTACTGTACTTTGTATATTTTAGTAGAAAAACAATGATTTTTGAAAGCAGCTGCAAAATAGTATTAATACATAATTTTTGACAAAAATAAATTCAAATTCTGTACATTTTGAATATCAATTACATTTTATTTTTTAACTATTTAAATCATTTACTTTAACTAGAACACTAATGATATGAATATCTTAATTATAACCATGTAATGGGTGATTTTGCAGAAATGAAGGCAAGAAAAAGTAGATTTTATGGTATAAGTATATAAAAAATTATGATGTATTTTTTCATTCTATTACTCGTGTAAACATTGTTGCTCCATCAGAAAATCCAGAGAAACTTAATAATACTTTAATTTTGTCATCTTTCATACTTTACTTTCAGTCAGGAAAAAATCATTGTTTTATATATTTTTAAATATGCTTGTTATTTTAGAGGTGTATTTGTCAAGGCAGGAGGAAAGAACATGTTTTAGCTAATAGTTTTGTTCACCCAATTTATAACTTTTAAATATTTGGATATGTGGTACATGCAACTGCATTTTTACTCCTCCCCAGGCTTATAAATATTAGGGGTGGACCTGCATTCATGCCACTTTTAGAGGTAACATGTAAATAGATGAAAAATTAGGATATAGTTGGGCATTATTTTTAATAGCTTTATTGAGATATAATGAACATATCATACAATTCACCAATTTGAAGTGTGCAATTCAATTTTTGGTATATTCTCAGGGTTGTGTAATCTTCACCACAATCCAATGTTAGAACATTTTTATCTCCTAAAAAAGAAACCCTGTACAAATTAACGGTTACTTGTCATCCCCTCCTCCTGCCCAAACTAGGCAAACACTAATCATTTTTCTTGCTAATGTGAACGTTTTGTTTAAACGAAATCATATCTTATGTAGCCTTTTGTGATTGGCTTCTTTCTCTTAGCATAATGTTTTGAATGTTCATCCATTTTGTAGCATATATTTAAATTTCATTCCTTTTTATTGCTGAATAATATTCCTTTATACGCATACGGCATATTTTATTTATCTATTCATTGGTTGGGGACATTTGAGTTGTTCCCACTTTTGGCTTTTTGTACATTATGAACATTCATGCACAAGAGTTTGTGTGCACATATGTTTTCATTTCTTGGGGGTATGTGCCTAAGAGTGCAATTGCTGGGTCATACGGTAACTCCATGTTTAACATTTTGAGGAACTGTCAAACTATTTTCCATAGTGACTTCATTATTTTGTATACTCTATCAGCAGTATATATATATATCCAGTATATATGGAGAAGGTTTCAATTTCTCCATATTCTTGCCAACACTTGCTATGGTTTGTCTTTTTTATTATAGAGATCCCAGGAGGTGTGAAGTGGTATCTTATTGTGATTTTAATTTGCATTTCCCTGATAACTAGTAATGTTGAGCATCTTTTCATGTGCCTATTGGCCTTGTTTATATCTTCTTTGGATAAATATCTGTTCGGATCCTTTGCCCATTTGAAAAACTGATTTATTTTTCTTTTTATTATTGACTTGTAAGAGTTCTCGATTTATTTTACATACAAGTCCCTTATCAGACATATACTTTGCAACTATCTTCTGCCATTTTGTAGGTTATTTATTTTCTTCATGGTTTTCTCTGAAGAAAAAAATTACTTTTGATGAAGTCCAGTTTGTCTACTTTTTCTCTTGCTGCTTGTATTTTTGGCTCATATCTAAGAAATTTTTATTTACCCCAAGGTCATCAATATTGAATTCTGTATTTTCTCCTAAAAGTTTTATAGCTCTGGCTCTTATATTTATGTAAGTTCCTGGGTCTATTTTTGCAGTGTCTAATCTGCTGTTCACTCCATACAGTGAATTTTTATTTCATATATTTTACTTTTAAGCTCTAGAAATACCATTTGCTTTTTTATAGCTTCCATATCTCTCCTCATCGTGTTCATGATTTCCTTTAAAATTATTGAACATCTTTTTTTTTAAAGATTTTATTTTTTTCCTTTTTCTCCCCAAAGCTCCCCAGTACATAGTTGTATATTCTTCATTGTGGGTCCTTCTAGTTGTGACATGTGGGATGCTGCCTCAGCGTGGTTTGATGAGCAGTGCCATGTCCACGCCCAGGATTCGAACCAATGAAACACTGGGCTGCCTGCAGCAGAGCCCGCGAACTTAACCACTTGGCCACGGGGCCAGCCCCTTATTGAACATCTTTGTGAGTCGATTGCTTTAACTACTCCTCTCCCGAATTTTGGGTAAATATTTTACTGCTTTTTGTGTATCTAGGTGATTTTTAATTGGATGTTGGGCATTGTCAGTTGCCTTGGTGAGGTATGTTAATGTGTATTTACTTTTGTTTTGGCAGGTTACTTCAGATTAACTTGATTCTTTTGAGCCTTGTTTCTACGTTTCTTTAGAAGTCTGGAGTAAACTTTCTCTAGGCCTGTTCTTATGGTGTAGCTCTCCTGAGGTCTCCATTGAGTGTCCTGAGTATTTAACCAGGTCTCTCTACTTTGGCTGGCTGAAATTTGAAAGTCTTTCAGTCTTGCATGAACTCTGGTAATTATTCAGCTTGTAGCTCCAAGTTTCCCTATTCAATCATTGAGAGACCTCTTGGAGTCTTATCTTATGCATGTGTGTCTTAGCATTCAGCCAAAGACTTATGAGGAACCCTATACAGATTTCTGGAGCTCTTCCCGTGAATAGCTCCCTCCTCTCCAGTACTCTTGACCTGAAAATTGCAACTTCTGGTATTGCAAACACCTCTCTGTCTTCTCAATTTGATGAGCTCACCATGTTTTGCTTGAGTTTTTTTCCCTCTGCGCCATGTCCTAGTTAGAATGTTGGGACAATTGTAGAGACATTCTTTTTTGTTTCCCTTTTTTCAGGGATCACAGTCCTATGTTTACCTCTTTTCCAATGTTTAAAAATATCTGGTTCATATATTTTGTTCAATGGGAAGACAAATTTTGATTTTTGAAGTACCTTGTAATCTAAAAAGCCAGCATATCTTGGGAAGATTAATGAATGATTATAGGATGTGACTACAAAGTAGTATTAAAGATTATATCATTGACATTTCATTGGTATCACAAGTTTCTATATGGATAAGATATATGTAAGTCCATGAATCAAAAGGTCTCATAGAATTCAGAAAATTTATTAAAAACAACTCTTTTGTGACCATCTGATAAATACTTACTGTGTTCAAGATCTTATACATTTCACAAATTTCATCTCATTTAATATTTTCAGCACTCTTTCAAGGAAGAGACAATTATTAAAATTTTTAGAGATAATGAGTCTTAGGCCCAGAAACACTAAGTAATGTGACTAAAATTAAACAAAATCTCACGAGGATGAAGATTAACTATGAATCAATGCAGATCTTTCAGATCCAAGGTCTATAATATCCAAAATACCCTCCTATATTTAAAGTACATCTATTCTTGATTAGGCAAGCTCTAGTGGTTTAGTGGTTAAGCTTCAGAGCTCTCACTGTTGCTGTCCAAGTTCATTTGCCAGTCAGGGGACCATACCTCCCATCTGTCGGTTGTCATACTGCTGCAGCTGCATGTCGTATGATGCTGGAAGCTTTGCCACTGGAATTTAAAAATACCAACAGGGTTGCCCATAATGGTCAGGTTTCAGCAGAGCTTCCAGACTAAGACTAGGAAGAAGGATCTGGCCACCCAGTTCTGGAAAATTGGCCATGAAAACCCTATGAATAGCAGCCAAGCATTGTTTGATACTGTCAGAAGCATTATTGGAAGATGAGAGGGTGGCTCAAAAAGACTGGGCAGGGTTCCGTTCACAGGATTGCTAGGAGTCCAAATTGACTCAATGTCACCACCAAAAAAATTCTTAATTAGGGCATATTTTATTGATGGATAATATCATATAAATACTCCAGTTATAAATGGAATTTACAATGATAGAGAAAAATAGATTATAGCACTTTGGATAAGCAACTAGAAGAGACTAATCTTATCTCTTGATGATAGACGTTTGGTAGATGACTAATGAAGCTGTTTCAGATGCCTTTTGGTAAGCTTTGAATTAATGAATCGTACATGCTCTAATTAAACAGTCAATTCCATTAAGAGAAGCTTCAAGTAAAAACCCTGGGCTGAATATATATGCTGCGTAAAGAGACACACTTCAGACGTAAAGACACTCACAAACTGAAAGTGAAGGGATGGAAAAAGATGCTCCACGCAAATGGCAATGAAAAGAAAGCTGGGGTACCAATACTTGTATCAGATAAGATAGACTTTAAAACAAAAACTGTAACAACAGACAAAGAAGGGAACTACATAATGATAAAGGGAACAATCCAACAAGAGGATATAACACTTGTAAATATCTATGCACCCAATATAGGAGCACCTAAATATTTAAAACAGTTATTAACAGACATAAAAGGAGAAATAGACAGTAACACGATAATAGTAGGGTACTTTAACATTTCACTTACACTAATGGATAGATCATCCAAACAGAAGATCAATAATGAAACATTGGCCTTAAATGACACATTAGACCAGACGGACTTTGATATATACAGAACATCCCATCCAAAAACTGCAGAATACACATTATTTTCAAATGCACATGGAGCATTCTCCAGGATTGATCACATATTAGTGTGATCATATTAGCCACATCACATATTAGATCACATATTAGCTACAAAACAAATCTCAATAAATTTAAGAAGATCGAAATAATAGCAAGCATCGTTCTTGACCACAACAATATGAAACTAGAAATCAATTACAGGAAGAAAATCAAAAAAGCCACAAATATGTGGAGATTAAACTAAATGCTACTGAACAAAGATTGGGTCAATGAAGAAATCAAAGGAGAAATCAAAACATAACTGGAGCAAATGAAAATGAAAATATGACATGCCAAAATTTATGAGATTCAGAAAACTGGTTCTAAGAGGGAAGTTTATAGCAATTCAGGCCTACCTCAACAAACAAGAAAAATCTCAAACAATCTAACAGTGCACCTAAAGGAACTAGAGAAAGAAGGACAATCAAATCCCCAAATCAGCAGAAGGAAGGAAATAACAAAAATCAGAGCAGAAATAAATGAGATAGAGACTAAAAAAACAGTAGAAAAAAATCAATGAAACCAAGAGCTGGTTCTTTGAAAAGATAAACAAAATTGACAAACCTTTATCTAGACTCACCCAGAAAAAAAGACTGAAAGCTCAAATAAATAAAATCAGAAATGAAAGAGGAGAAATTATAACAGATACCTGAGAAATACAAAAGATTATAAGAGAATACTATGAAAAGCTGTATGCCAACAAACTGAATAATCTGGAAGAAATGGATAAATTCTTAGAATCATACAACTTTCCAAAACTGAATTCAGAAGAAATAGAGAATTTGAATAGACTAATCACCAGTAAGGAGAGTGAAACAGTAACCAAAATCCTCCCAAAAAATAAAAGTCCAGGGCCAGATGGCTTCCCCAAACATTCAAAGAAGGCTTAATACCTATCCTTCTCAAACTCTTCCAAAAAATTGAAGAGGAGGGGGAAGCTTCCTAACTCATTCTATGAAGCCGACATTACCCTGATACCACAACCAGAAAAGGGCAATGCAAAAAAAGAAAATTACAGGCCAATATCACTGATGAACATCAATGCAAAAATCCTCAGCAAAATACTAGCCAGTAGAATACAACAATACATTAAAAAGATCATACACTATGATCAAGTGGGATTTTATTCCAGGGATGCAGGGTTGGTTCAACATCTGCAAATCAATCAATGTGATAGACTACATTAACAAAATGAAAAAGAAAAATCATATGATCATCTCAATAGATGCAGAGAAGGCATTTGACAAGATACAACATCCATTTGTGATAAAAACTCTGAATAAAATGGGTATAGAAGGAAAGTACCTCAATATAATATATAGGACAAACCCACAGCTCAATGGAGAAAAACTGGAAGCTATACTTCTAAGAACAGGAGCCAGACAAGGATGCCCACTTTCACCACTCTTACTTAACATAGTTTTGGAGGTCCTAGCCAGAGCAATCAGGCAAGAAATAGAAATAAAACCGATCCAAATTGGAAAGGAAGAAGTGAAAATGTCACTATTTGAAGATGATGTGATTTTATATATAGAAAACAGTATAGAACTCACTAAAAAACTTTTAGAAATAATAAATGAAAACAGTAAAGTTGCAGGATACAAAATCAACATACAAAATCAGTTGCATTTCTATACACTAACAGCAAAGTAGCAGAAAGAGAAATTAAGAATACAATCACATTTAAAATTGCAGCAAAAAGAATAAAATACCTAGGAATAAATTTAACCAAAGAGGTGAAAGATCTGTACATTGAAAACTATAAAATATTGTTGAAAGAAATTGAAGAAGACCCAAAGAAATGGTAAGATACTCTGTGCTCCTGGATTGGAACAATTAACATAGTTAAAATGTCCATACTTCCTAAAGCAATCTACAGATTTGAGGCAATCTCTATCAAAGTTACAAGACTTTTCACAGAAATAGAACAAAGAATCCTAAAATTGATATCGAACAAGAAAAGACCCCGAATAGCCAAAGGAATACTGAGAAAAAACAACAGAGTTGGAGGTATCACACTCTCTGATTTCAAAATGTACTACAAAGCTATAGTAACCAAACAGCACGGTACTGGCACAAAAATAGACACACGGGTCACTGGAACAGAATCTAGAGTCCAGAAATAAACCCTCACATCTATGGACAACTTGGTGCCATTATATATGGTATTGTTTCATTTCAAATTCCAAATGTTCATTGTTGACATAGAAATAAGATTAACTTTTGTGTACTTGTTTACTGAGACCTCGTAAAACCTACTTATTAATTCTAGGAATTTTTTCAGATAGATTTTTCTCGGATTTTCTATGAGATTTCTAGATTGTGTGATTGGTGACATTGGTAGATATGAAGTAAAAAAAAAAAAATGTTTTTTATTGTAAAACCGAGGAATAAAAATTTAGGGGCTTATTGGGTTTGAGGGCCCTTCGGGACTGTCATGTAGACATTTTCAATGCACTTTGAAGATCCTGGTCTGGAACTCATGAAGGAAATCCGATTTGGAGATAACGTTTTGGGGATTCATCAGCATAGAGTTGCTAACTAAAGTTTTGGACAAGAATGAGATCAATCCAGGGTATGTAAAATGATAAAAGAAAAGACCAGAAAGAAAGATTTCTGAGGAAAGTAGTAATTATTTGCCTCATTTTGTTCCTTTACAACATCTATCAACAATCATTTGCATAACTACTTGAAGTTTGAAGATAGACAATGGAGCAGAATTACTCTCCAGTGTCTTTTAGTGTCTGCCCCTGGTACTAAGAAGGTGTGCAGAAAAGAGCATAGCAGGCCAAAGACTGCAGTCCTCAGAAAGGCCTGCTTGCAAGATTAGCCCAACTGCTCTCTGGGAACTTGGGTTTGGGAGGATTTCCACCATGTCCTGATAAGAATGACTCAGTGCACCTAAACCATTTGTACAAACAATGTGGTTTATGCTGAATACCTGCTTTCCTTCTGGGAATCTGGAATTTGGGTGCATGCTAGGCAGAGGGTTCCTAGGTGGCCAACCTTCAGCAAACACCCTGGGTGCCAAGTCTCTAACGAGCTTCCCTGGCAGACAGCACAACAAGGAGGCATTAAGTGCATCCTGTGTGACTCCAGTGAGACAAGACTCTTGCAAGTTTGCCCTCTGTTTCCTCTGGACTTTGCTTCATGAGCATTTCCCTTTGCTGGTTTTGCTTTTTATCTTTTGATGTAATAAATCATAATGATGAATATGACTATATAGTTAAGTCCTATGAGTCTTCCTAGTGAGTCATGGACCCTGTGGGGAGGAAGTTTGGGGACCCCTGACAAAGAAGGCTTTTATCAATGAATTGCCATTACTTTGTACATACATACATATATATATTTGTTTTTTCCTTCAGTGGCTTTTAGAATTTTCTCCTTATATTTGAGCCCTACACTTTTGTTATAAGATGCTTGTATATGATTTTTTTCTCAACTGATCTTACTACTTGATGTACATTTTCAACTGGAGAGCTTATGGCTTTCTTCATCGCTAGTTACTTCTCTGCCAATATTTTTCCAAATGTTGCTTCTCTACTGTGCTATTAGATAGATCCTGGAGCTTCGGTGCTATTTCCATGTTTCTTACCCTCTGTCTCATATTTTAGTATCTCTTTATATCTACGAGCTGTATTCTGAAAGATTCCTCAGTTCTTTCTCCTAATTTGCTAATTCTTTACTCGTGTCTCATCTACTAATCGCCCACATCTATTGACTTTTTTATGTAAGTGGTTATATTTTTATCTACCAAGACTCTTCCCTGTTCTTTTCTATATCCTTGCCTTTTTTGCGTAACTTCCTGGTCCTGGTACATGAGTGCTATTCCTTACTTTATCTATTTGAAGGTTACTATAATTATTTTAAAGTTCTGATGCATCTATTAAGCCATATCTTCAGGTGTAAATTCTCTGCTTTGGAAATAGCATTCCTCACAGGAATTCCTGTAGCTGCTTTCTGTGAGTTTATCTTCTTTGGGAGTTGCTGTACAGTGGAGGCTTTTTATCCTGAGATATAGAGGCCTTTCTGGGTCATGTTTTGCTGGTTGCTTCTTCTCGGGCTCTGCAGGCTTATTTTGTTCTTAAGCAGGTTTGTACTGTGTAGATGTCATGAATTCAGGTTCAACACTCTCAAAATGCACACTTGGCTTTCTGGTTTATAGGACTTTTCTCCCAACAGTCAAGGTCAGTGGCTTGTTCCAGCAGTGGCTTCCTGCCCCAATTTGCAGGCAGGCATATGTTCTGCACTCCTGCCTCTCTGACATGCAAGGAGCCTGTGGCTTTGGCTTCTTTTCTGTAATTGCAGTGGAAACCTGAAATTCTGTGGCCACTACCTAGTCCTAACACTCCATAGCTACTCAGATTAATTTGTTACTTCTGTGAATTCCCATGAGATCCTGGCACCTGGAAATGTATTTCTCTTTCTTCATTTATTTATATGTTAGCAAATACTTTAATTAGTTTTGAGTGGGAGGAGGAATTAGAGTGTGTGCTCCATGCTCAATCAACGATCTGGACCCAGAAGTTCAGAATATATGTGCTTATAACATAGATCATGTAGGGAACTATTTGTTGTCACAAAACATGGCATATTTGGTGCAAATTTACTAATACACAGAATGAATCCTTATAAACACTAACTGAGATAATTGATGTAGATTGTTCCAATTTTCAATGTAGGTCTTTCAAGATAAAGTTGGTTTCAACCTCTCGTCCAACTCCTCCACCTATCTTGCCCTAAATAATACTGTAATATTGACAATATTGGGTTGTCACTTGAAATTGTTTTTATAGGTGCTTATTTACTTTGGTTGCAGCCATCTGAGACTTTGCTTTTGGAGATGTTTATAGCTTTGAATGACTTCTACACCTTTTGTTCATCTCCCCAATATGTGGCTGCACAAGAAGAGCATTTGTTGTAAGATTTCCCTCCTACTACCATCATTTTTTATGGCCTTGTGCCACTTGGCACATAACACAGGAACTAGTGAATGACCCAATGTTTTAACTGTCAGTCACCACGAACTGCTTTACGAAACAGGCTTAACAGCTCATAAACTGAAAGCAATCCTGTTTACTGCCATCTCTAGATTCATAGATTGTTTGCAGCCTGTTACTGTTCTAGCAACGCTTAGAGGCCAAGCACCTAAAGTACTTTATGTATTTCTTGATGTCTCTTAAGAAGGGCTGGTCTTGTGAGCATCCTTGTATTTTTTTCATCTAATATAATAGGATTAGACCTTGGGGTGACTATATCACAACTACTGACAGCTTTCCACAACATGCTGTGCATGAATATGTCCACCACAACTAGAAACTTTTGGAAGAGAAGAAATAGTACCCCAGAAACAGTATTTGATGATGAATAAATTGATTCACTTCTTTTTTTTTTTAGTCTATCACTGTAGGTTAATCGACGCTTTCTTTTCTTTGTCTTATTGGCCTGTCAGCACTTTTTTCTTCTTGTCTTGGAATTGCTTTACTGTCTGCTGAAGGTAGATGTATATTCTGAAAATAAACTTGAATCTATTAAAGTGGCTAACATATAGTGATGTCCCTGTTTTGTAAATTGAGTTCAGATACAGGCTATCTATCTGTTTGGCAGTACAAGAGGTAGCTTTTGGTCTGAATTTTACTGTTTGAGATGTTAGAGTTGCCTTCTAAGGTGGATGGGGGTCAGGGTAGTATCAGATCCACACATTACTGTCTTTACTGAATTTATATGAATGACCTCCTTTGAAGATTGAAGAATCCAACACAAGTATGCATAAGGCTTTCTTCAACCAGAGAATACTGTTTTCACTCCTTTTTTATTGTAAGAGATGTTATAGTCTTTTGATATATACTGATTTTTTTAAAAGCTTGATGAAAAGCTATCAAATCTGAGAGAATATTGACAATCACAATGTATAAGAAGAGAGTTTAGTTTCAAAATTTGCAAGATAAAAAATTTATGATTTTCTTCTTGATGTGTAAGATCATTTGGTGAGGTTCCTAATAAAACTCAGACTGTGGAAATCACCAGCATTAGTATTTAATATTACAGCACCCCTGTGAGGAAAGATAAGTATTATTGTCCCTTTCTTATGGAAACAAAGAAGGAAATGACTCCCGTGGCAACACTATCCATAGTACACATGAGCACTAATGTTGAGAAATGTTCAACTTCTGTTCCTAAACTCTAATTGCTACCACATAGGTAAGGCAAAACTGGTTAAGCAACCCTATGTACCAAGGGAACCAGGCACATATAATGTAAATATACATATATATTTTATTTTATATTTAATTTAAGTTTAGCCAAGAAATTCACTCTTTTGAAAGTCAAAGAACATTTGGAGTTAGTTAATGTATTTCTCATATACTTGTATCGATGGAGAGAGTTTTCTTTTTATAAACAAAGTCCCTTATGAAAAAAGGAAGTATTTCTCCTATAAGGGGGTAACAACTCAATGAGTTTATCCCATAGCAGCTGGACATTTTAAAGGATTAATGGGACTTAAAACTGAGTATTCAATTGATTTCAATTTCCTGTAATTATCCTGTCGACTTTATCTCTAATGAATTCTGTGCCCCAAACGTCTTAAGTAAAGTGGTTAACATATGGCGTAGTTAGCAAGCAGATCACTGAGGGCACAGATCCAGCTCTGCATAAGAATGTTTCCAATTTTCTTCCCCCTCCCTCCCTCTCTTCCTTCCTTCCTTCCTTTTTTCTTTAATTTTTTTTGTATGTGAGGAAGATTGACCCTGGACTAACATCTCTGCCACTCCTCCTCTATTTTAGGTGGGATGCCACTGCAGCATGGCTTGATGAGCAGTGCTAGGTCTGCACTCAGGATCCGAACCTGTGAACTTGGGGCTGCAGAATTAGAGAGTGTTAACTTAACCACTACTCTACTGGGCCAGCCCCTCTTTAAATTTTTTTGACATCAAATTTTGAGTTAGCTGGAAAATCCCTAGCACCATGTATAAGAGAAGTTGACTGTCATTACTTATATAGAGAATGATTTGCCAAAATGGTGAAGCAACTCCATATAAAATAACATAAAGAAACTTGTTATTTTAGTAACTTCTACAGTTGTCTGAGATCCATCTGAAACTGGTTAATTTTTTTTCTTGTGACTAGTACACCGAAATCCAACACTTGACTTTTTAATATTATTTTTTTTAAAGCGTCCAATGAGTTTTTCTATCCAAATTCATTGATACCTTAGTTAAAAAGGGAAGGAAATGTCGGGTAAATAGAAAGTCTTGTGAACTGTTCTGGCCTATTTGTTAACTGTCCCCATACATATTTCGTCAAATAAAATGTGTGAACTTTGTAATACTATTGTGTGAGTGCACACACACACAAACACATATTTATTTAAAACTGCCTAGACAAATCTGTTTATGGGAGAGTACTAATACTAACTTAAGAAGCTTTAAAGAAATAAGGTATCAGTTTCTCTAAAGCATTTATCTCATTATCTACAAAAGCTGGTCTTAAATATTTACCACCTTTTATGTTTTTAAGCTATGCTTTTTGGTGAAGAAGATTGGCCCTGAGCTAACATCTGTTGCCAATCCTCCTCTTTTTTTTTGTCTCCCAAAGTTGCAGCACATAGTTGTATATACCAGTTTCAGGTCATTCTAACTCTTTTGTATGGGATGCTGCCACAATATGGCTTAATGGGCAGTGCATAGTTCTGCACCCAGGATCCAAACCAGTGAACTCTGGGCCACAGAAGCAGAGCGTGCAAACTTAACCACTTGGCCAAGGGCCGGCCCCTATTTATCACTTTCTACTTGACCTGTCACAAACAGTTATTTCATTCTGAGATTAAAATCCAGACTTTTTAGTAAAATGATAGAAGAGGAAGAACAAATGGTTTTTCTCTCTAAGCTGGACTACTTGGGGTCTTGTTCCTAATGAATGCCATTTTGCATGGTGTATCACCATATTTTAGATTAAAGGCAGTCCCATAATTACCTTTTGTTTATCTTCCCATTTGTGCTGACATGTATTGTTTGTATGTGTACAACTGTATGTTTTATTTTTCCATGTGTATATCTCTGCTTTTGAATGGCAAGATTCTGATGTTAGGAAGTGGTATGATTTTGGCTTTTTGTCATAATCTGCACCTAGGAATCCTCAACTCAATTGGTGCTCAATTGATTTTTTTTTCCAAATTAAACTTAATATTGCTCTCAAGTGGTGTTGTCATTTCCATTGTCAATATCATTATGTAACTAGCATTCACGTGTTGCTATGCTGTGAAGGTTTCTTGGGAGTTGCACATGCCTTATCTCATTTAATTTTCAAAGCAATCTGGTGAACTAAACATTTCAAGGATTAATACATTTGGCTGTGTTCCACTGGCTAATCTGGAATGCTGTATTCATGTACCATCTGTGAATGGAGTGAAAACATTCTGCTAAACCAACCAGATCATTGGTGTTTTTACTTTTTAATTTGATAATGTACTGTCACGTCAGAAAGTGAGATACATAACTGTTGATGAAACCAGGGAGAGTAAAGAATATTATGTAATATGGAGGATTTTCACATATTTCAATATTTCACTGTAAATCCTGAAAAAGGAAAATATTTCAAATTAAATACTAGTGTTTATAATAAGCTTATAGAATTGTCTTGTAGACTTAGATGTTCCAAATTTCTTAACAGGATCTTTTAAATACTAAGAAAAGCCCATTTGGTTTAAACGTTACAAACAAAGATTTGCACACATTAATCATGGTTTCCAGGCCAAATTTTACATATATATATTTACATATATAATTATATACAATTATTTAATTCCAAAATTTCTGAATAATGTGACTTTTTAAATAGAAGACCATGTGTTACCCATTCTTTGCATTATTTAGATGATTTGGATTTACCCCCATTGCTAGCCTGAATTACCCCTCTAAACAAATGAATAGTATCTGGAAGAAGAAAATGTTAAATTTGAATAATAAAAATGAATTTATGACTAATCTTTTTTAAAAAGGGTGAAATTGCACTTAGGCTGTTTTCATTAGGCATTCAGTTGTAACAACCATTCTTCCTGTGTTATTAGTCATATATTAACTGTACAGATGTATACCTTTTCACGATCAATAACATCTAATTTGGCATAAATCTTTATACATAAATTTTGATTTTTAATCATGCTGTTTCATCACAATAAGTTTATATATGTGGTAGTTTTGTTTTAAAATAACTTCCTGTCATTTATATTCTGATTATGAACATAACATACATAGTAACAATTTTATAAAATACAGAAAACTATAAAAAGTGCTCTATAATTCTAGACGTAGAGATAATTACTAACATTTTTCTCTCATAAACATATGCATCTATACATATATATTTATAACATAATTAAGACTTTGTTTTAATAGACTTTACTTTTTAGATCAGTTTCAGGTTCACAGCAAAATTGAGGAGAAAGTATGGAGATCCCCCATATACCCCCTGCCCTCACACAAGCACAGCCTCCCCTACTATCAATATCTGGCACCAGAGTTGTACATTTGTACCAACCAATGAACCTACATTGACCCATCATTATCACCCAAAGTTCATAGTTTACATAGGGTTCACTCTTGGTGTTGTACATTCCATGGGTTTTGACAGCTCTATAATGGCATGTATCCATCATTATAGTGTCCTACAGATCAGTTTCACTGCCTTAAGTGTCCTCTCTACTCTGCTTATTGATCCATCTCTCCCCGCTAAGCCACTGGCAACCCCTGACCCTTTTACTGTCTTTACAGTTTTTTAGTGTTAATTTTATTTTATGAAAATATTTTCTTTTATGCACATATTCCATGTCATTAAAAATTTTAAGTATATAGTTTTATAAAATTATGTGATATAATATTGTAGTTTAGTATCATTTCCCTATTGTTTTGCCATATAGTATTTAACCATTCTGATATTGTCGGATATTTAAGTAGTCAATTTCTTTTTTTATAGCTATTATAAATAATTCCTTCATGAAAATTTTATCCATTAATTTTTGAAAAATATAATTTTTTACCATGCAGAACAGATGTTGAAGTCAATGTTTTCCAATTTCTCAGGCCAAAAACCAAATTCTTCCATGACTCCTCTATTTCTCTCCTACCTTACTTCCACCTGTTATCAAACCATTTTAACTCTAACTACAATCTATACTCAAATCCAACCATTTTTTACTACTTCCATATAAACTATTCTACTCCAGCTTACCATCTCTTGTTTGTATAAATGCAATAGTAATAGGCTATGGCACTGATAAACCCTTACTTTCCTCAAACTATTCTCGACATAACTGGAATGATCCTGTTAAAATGTAGTTAGATTGTGTCATTCTTGTGCCTTTTTATTTGGAAGGACAAAGGAGCCGAAATAGTTAAACAACATAAGAATTAGGTTGGAGGAATCAATACCTGATTTTAAAAGTTACAGTCAGGCTACAGTAATCAGTTGTATTTTATATACTAAAAGAAAACAACTGGAAAATGAAACAAGAAATTCACTCACAATCATGTCAATGTAAAACACTGAGGAACAAATTTAGTAAAAATGTGAAAGACCTCTGCATTGACAGTGTGGTATTGGCAAAGGAAGAGCCATATAAGTGAATGGAACAGAAGAGAGAGTTCAGAGATATATCCACACAAATATGATCATTTGATTTTTGGCAAAAGTACAAAAGAAATTCAAAAGAGAAAAACTCTTTTCAACAAATGGTGTTGGAAAAATTGATAATCCCTAGGCAAAAATACGAATTTCAGTCTAAACCTGAAACCTGTACAAAAATTAAATCAAAATTGATCATAGTTCTAAATGTAAAATGCAAAACTTTAAAAAATTTAGAAGAAAATCTTCTTTACCTGGATTTGGATGAAGAGTTAGTTCTTAGACACCAAAAGCATGATTCATCAACAAAAAAATTATAAATTGGATTTTGTCAAAATTAAAAACTATTTTAATTATTAGATATTTTATCCTGCCACTTTGCAAAATTCACCTACTGGTTCTCACAGCTGTTTTATAGATTCCTTAAGATTTTCTATGTAATCAGTCACACCCTCTGCAAATGGAGAGATTTGTACTTAAATCTTCCTTTTCCTTATTACTATGGATAGGATCTCCTGAACAATGCTGAACAGAAGCGGTAAGAGTGTCTTTTTACACCTTTAAAAAAATCTTAGTGATAAAGTGTCTAATACGTATCACATCACTAGATATCGTCTATAGTAGCAGTTGTAGGGTCTTTTTTGCTTGTTTGTTTTTGGTAGACAACCTTTTTTTTTTTAAAAGATTTTATTTTTCCTTTTTTCTCCCCAAATTCCCCCGGTACATAGTTGTGTGTTTTTAGTTGTGGGTCCTTCTAGCTGTGGCATGTGGGATGCCGCCCCAGCGTGGCTTGATGAGCGGTGCTATGTCCACACCCAGGATTCGAACCGGTGAAATCCGGGACCGCTGAAACGGATCATGCAAACCCCAGCACTAGGCCATGGAGCCGGCCCCATAGACAACCTTTCTTAAGTTGAAATAGTTTCCTTTCATTCATAGTTTGCTGAGTTTGTCAATTTTTATTATGAAGTGTTGAATTTTGTCAAATGATTTGTCTGCATATATTGAAATGATCATTTCTTTTATTCCTTTATGTAGTGAATTAAATTAATAGGCTATTTGAATGTTAAATCAACCTTGCATCTTGGAATAAACACTATTTGGGCATGATGTGCTATGCTTTTTACATATTTCTGGATTTGATTTGCCAATATTTTCAAGCACTTTTGCATCTACCGTCATTGGGAGATATTGGTCAGTAATTTTCTTTTTTTTTTTTGTAATTTTTTGTCAGGTTTTTGTTTTAACTTACACTGGCCTCATAAACTGAGTTGAAAATGTTCTCTCCTTCTCTATTTCCTGAAAGAGTGCATAAAATTGGTGATATACGTTTTTAAAATTTGTGATAAAATTGGCCATTGAAACCATTTGGGCTTGGAGTTTTCTTTGTCCAAAGGTTTTTGATAAGAAATTCAATTTTAAATAGCTATGTTATCATTCATATTTTGTATTTCTTCTTGTGTCAGCTTTGATAAGTTGCATTTTTCTAAATACTTATGTATCTTTAAGTTGTAAAATTTGTTACATGAACTTATTCAGGATAGTTTTCTATTTTCCTTTAAATAACTTAATCGTAACCTCAAAAATGTGCAAGCACATAACAAAAATGGAAATTACAGGCCAACATATGTCATGATCATGAATTCAAAAATCTTATAACATATGTTAGCAACCACATTCAACAATCTATTGAAACAAAAATATATTAAGACCTAGTTGAGTAGACTCCAGGAGGAAAATGTGTTTAGCATTAGGAAATCAATAGATGCAATCCACATATTATAACAGGTTAAAGGAGGAAAACTATTATCATAATCATAAGAGAAGCAGGAATTTAAAAATGAAACATAGCATTCATTTATGATACAAGCATGTAGAAATCTATGAATAGAAAAGAACTTCTTCAACCTGAGAAAAAGCATTCTATATATGCACGATGCAACTTGAATTTAATGGTGAAACATTGAGTATTTTTCAAGATCTATAAAAAGGCCCACTAACACCACTTCTATTCATCATTGAAATAGAGGGCTTAACTAGTACATTAAGGTAAGAAAACAAAATATATTAACATTTTAAAGATAGAATTTCTTTATTTGAGATTATATAATTTTATACATGGACAACACAAAATTATCTACCTATGTGTATAGATTATTAAAATTTCTAAGAGAATATAGCACTTTTGGGGTATAAAATCAATATATAAAAACTAGTTTTATAAATGAAGGATTACATATTTATGACCTCAGGATGAGGAAGGCCTTCTTAAACCCCAAAAAGCAGAGCCTATAACCTGGGGCATGGGAGCACAATAGACGTATTCAACAATACCTATATTTTACAGATTTTGTTGATCATAGAAGGTGCCATAAAAATGCTAAGAGATTATTTAAAATCAGGGAAAAATACTTTCAAAGTCTGTGACTGACATGGATTAATACCTAGAATATACAATGATTGCCTGTGAGTCAGCATGAAAAAATAAGAAATCCAGTATAAAAATGAGCAAAAGATATAAAAAGCCAATTCACAAAATTTGAAACACAAATATCTATTAAATACATGAAAAGCTAGTCATACCTATCATAGGTAATTCGAGAAGTGTAAATTAAAACTCTAATGAAGTTGCATATTATTTTCATCAGCTTGACAAAAGTTAGAAAGTTGAGTAATATCCATTGCTAGTGATTATGTGAGGGAATGCACTGTTTTTAGTGATAAAACGAGTGAAGATATTTTGGAACATGGTCTGCAGTATTTTGGGGAATGAAATATTCCCATAATCTTTAATACAGAAAGTCAATTCCTGAGCACATACTCCAAAGAACTTCTTACAACACTTCATAAAGATGTGCAAGTAAGTTCATCCTCTACTTCTGTTTACACTAAAGGATTGCAAGGACCTACTTATCCCTAAATCAAGGTAAAGAATGATTAAAATGCTATGTATTGAACTAATAGAATGATATAAATTGGAGAAAAGATATTAAATAGAAACACAAGCAGAATTTTACAAAGTATAAATACAATGATTTTATAGTACAATATCCATTTAACTCTGTCATCTATCTATCTATCTATGTACCTATCATCTATCTATATCCTTATATACAATCACTAGGTTTATTTAATAAATATTTCACAGAAGATTAGAAAAATGAACTTTTGATTTTTTGGCCATAAAGTTTTATATGTACTACTGAAGTTTAATAAAATTTCATTTTTATGTCTATTTGATCTACAAAAAAGAAATGTATTGAATACTCCTATGACTTTCGTGTGATCAGTCACCTTCTGTAGTTCTAGACATTTTTCCTTTTTGTGTGTTTCCATGTCACCTTCGTCAGTTCATATGTTCATGAATATTTTATATTCATTTTGGAAATAAACCTTTATCCATAAAAACTTATCTCATTCCTTACTTAAAGCCCTTTCTGGAATTAAATTTTTCTTTTTGTATTAATGTTTGCCTTTTTTTCCCTTTTCCTCTTTCTTTTTAACAACTTTTACTTACTTCTGCCTCCTTTCTTCCCTCCCTTCCTAGTATTTTTTTGGAGGCAGAAGATCTAATCTCTAAATTTTGCCTCTGTTTTTATTTTACTATTTTCTCACCTTCTTTTGTTCACTAACTTCTTGTGAGCAGCATTTGGTGGGTTTGCACATATTTTCTTTTGACCCTTCTGAGTGTGGTTGATTTTTAATTTGGGATTTTAATTTTATCTCATTCACATTTATTGTGATAGTTGACGTGATTTTTATCCTACTTTCATCGCTAAAAGATGGAAAGAATCCTAAGAACTCCAAACACAAATAGAATGTAAAATACTTTTTTCATTTGTTTTTATAAATTATTTAATTCTCTATATTTTAATTTGCTAATATGCTAAGTTAATTTCTTCCTTGACCATTCGCTCTGCCCTGTTTGTTGCTACAAGTATATTTTAGACAATTAGACTCTTCAGATGATGATTAACATATTTACTTTTAAATTCCCATCAATAATCTTTGACATCATATCCAGTTTTGTAACTTTGTTGGGGAAATGGTTTTTTACTTTTTAAAATTGCTTTCAGATTCACTACAAGATTTTTTTTGTACTAAGACTACTCCATTTTTGAGTTTCTTACATAAACGTTATTCAAAAATGTATAACTTTAAGTAATTTTTTTTCAGGAGTGGTGTGAGGACAGGAGAGAAATCTTTTAGGCATGACACGTTTCAGTGTTGTCTGGAGTCTATCTTTTTAGTCATAGCTTGGTTTTGCTTGCTTAGTTATTGACAGTCTCATCAGGACCATATAGAATAGGGAAGGGCAGTTCCCCCCGAAAGAATAGGTTATTGATACTGGAAGAAGGGGGAAAGGTTGCTGAACAGGCAAAAAGAGCAGATATCCCCTACATATATCGTATTAAGTTTAACTTCCAGTTACTATCTATAAGGTAAACACTTTGTTAAAAAAAAATCCAATGAACACTTTCATTAACAATTTTAATTTATCACATTTCTTTAATAATTGGCTTTCATTATCAATAAATTTCAGGAAAAGTACTTTAATTTCCAATTAAATTGGAGTCATATGATAGAGGTGTATGTGTGGCACCTTAAAACAAGAGTTTTATGTTCTATTTGTGTTTGCATATTAATGATGATTGTAATCTAGTTGCCGGGAAGGAAGGCAGTAGAATAAAATTAAAGTCCTCCAAGCACTTATAATTTATAAAAACTGTTTGGCAAATCAAGATACACAGAATGAAAGATACAGTTAATAATAGTTAAAAATGATCATTATCACTGAAAGTGTAGAGAGAATATATAATGCACGCCTTCCCTCTCCAATTTTTTTTTTCTTGGAGTTATTTAGCAGAGCTAGGAGAGGCCTGAGCACTGTTTTAAACATCTATTTCTTCTTGTCACATGACCCTCCAAAGAAATTAGCCTTTAAAGTTGGAAAGTCTCTCCATGCATACCTTGATTATACGTGTGTACATATAATGTGTGTACTTTGTGATATTGACTGCTCAGTAAGGATCATAAGTCAGATTATTATTTTTTTATTTTTAAAGTATTTTTCTTCAAATAAGTTATTTCCTTTACTTGAGATGCCATGAATATAGCCTATTTTGATCGAAAAAACTTTGGTGTATAAGAATTTTTTTAACAGTTCTGAGACAAACAAAGTTTCACTTATTCCAGAAACCCTGATGGGTTTTAAATTGTGTAGCTCATTTCTTTGTTCTATGTAACAAAAGAAACTTCTTAGGCTTTCTGACTGCACTGTTCTGGTTTGTGCCAGGTTACTACTGCCTTTTACAAGACAGAGAAACGTTCAGCACTTCTGAATCTGCTTATTCAAAGACGAGAGCCTTGAAAAGGGCACTGAGATGGCCTTCGAGCTAAATTTACATTATTTTTGTGTTTTTGAGATCTGATTTTCAGTACTTCAGCATTTACAACATTTTGCTAAAAGACAGTATTAGCTGTGGAGACAAGGGGCTTTAGAATATTTTCCATCCTGTATAAATTGATTAGCTAGTCATCAATATCGTCCACATTCTTGGCCACTTACAGCATGAAGAGATTTCCACCAAACCAATAAAAATGCTGAATGCCTTGAGAGTAAATAAAGGACAGAGTTGAAATTCTCGCATTCTGTCCTACCGGCCAAGATTTTAAGGAGAACTAGAAAAGATTACCCCCTCCCTCCCTGCCCTCCTCCCTCCCTCCCTCTCTTTCCCCTTCCTCTGCCTCCTCTTCCCTCCTTTGCTTTGTTTTTCTTTCTTCCTTTCATTACTTCTTTTTTTCTTTCTATTTTTAAGTTGCAAAGAACTGGGTAACAACCATGAGAAATAAAATTGATTGATGCCTGTTGTTTAAAATAACAACAGTGCCATATGTGTGTAACAAAATATGAGATCAATATATATGTTTCATAATTGATCCTAATAAGGTCTTGTATATAATACATAATATGTAATAGAGTTGATCTTATTTTGGGCATTTAGGTATTTTCTAGTTTTTTATACCATAAATAATATTAAGCAACATTGTGGAGAAATCTTTGCCAGGTTTCTGTTTCTTCAACTAGATTTTAAAACGTAGATTAACTAAGATAAAAAGGATGAACAGATTTTAAAAGATCTAAATGTTTATTGCTGTTACATAAAATCTACTGATTTATAATACTTGTTTTGAGCTTCTTTTTTATGACACTGCAAGCATTTCAACTAGGTTTTTCTTTTCAGTTCTTTCTCTTGTCGTTGAAATGTCCTGTTTTCTTCCCCAGCTTGAATCCCAGAATACTGACGGCCAGGTTTATACTCTCCATGCAGGAGATAGGCTGATTCCATCTTGGGGAATCTGATTAGCCAAAGAGAAAAATCTAAAGTCATCCACATCCACGATTCTGTGAAGAAATAGCCCTGCCAGATGCTCTACAGTGAGGCTCCCAGTTGACAACGCCCATTCCCCCGTGCGGAGCTTCGAATCAGCTTTTAGGTGTTCCGTCTTTAAATACCCAGGAATATCTATTTGAATACACAGGAATCATCAGACACAAAAGACAGAGACCAAAACAGACATAGAGGAAAAAAGATGCTTAGAATCAGAGCAGGAAGTCCAAAACCAAAATGGCAGATGTATCAGAAAGAGAGATCAGAGAAATTAAATGAATAAAATTATCAAAAAAATGATTTAAGATTTCATGGAATTGAAGGACGTGAGTTTCTGTATTCAGCAAAAACGCATTCAACTGAAAAATAATTGACCCACTTTAAAGCATATCATTATGAAATATCAAAACACTGGAGTAAATGAGACAATTACGAAAGCTTGTTGAAAAAAACCAAGCAAACAATAAAAGAGGTCACAGACAAAGAATCAGTAGTACAAATGTTCCTGAATTTCTCTACTGTGACACCAGAAGATAAAAGACAATGGAGCAAGGCATTTAAATTTTGAAAGAAAAGGACATACAACTTAGAATCTTATATACAATTATGTATGTATAAGGTAGATAAGGATATTTTCCAATATGAGAATTCTCAAAAATCTACCATTTACATATCCTTTCTCAGGAACTGAAAGAATGGTTAAACCAAGAAAGAAGAAATAATAGGATCCAGGAAATAATGGCTCCAACTCAAGAAAAAGATAAAGCCCCAGGATAACGGTGAAAGGGGATGTTCGGGTGAGAGCTGAGCTCCAGATGTAAAAAGCAGGTCAAAAAACTCCAGGGGACCTGTCTACAAGATGAGACAATGGAGAGAACCCAGGAGGTATTTGAACAGTTGAAACAAAGTGTAGACAACTTGGGAAAAGCTTGGGGCTGAATTAGTGGGAAAGAGAACACAAAAAGGTAAAAACAAGGTAAATACTACCTTCAATGTAAACAAAAAGTTGTCCCCTCCCCAAAGTAATCTCTATCTAGTACATAATTCACCTAAGAACAGTGTTCACATAATCATAATAATCTGAGCATTGAATATTGACCTAACTAAAAGTACGATATAAAAGTGTTGAGAAGATGGGTGGATCCAGATGGATCTCAGAGATGGAAATAATTTTGGAGATATATGGTTTGCTTATGTTTGAGGGGTGAGTGGTGTTTGATAGATGACTAAATTCTCATCTTCCATACTGGGAAATCAATTAATAAGTCCTATGACTTTAAAAAAAAGAAAATTTAGGAATTAGGTATAATAAACTTAGCCAGGTCAAAGGGTTGAAAGTTGTTGCCTCTGGGGAATGGAAATAGAGTAAGAGGTTATAAGGACCATCATTTTTAAATAAGTCTTATAGAACTATTTAATGTTTTAATCTGCGTGAAAGAATCTCTTTGCTGAAATCAGTAGTAACTTTAAAAAGTCTACATGAAGAAAAATTTTATCACTAAAATTCTAAGTTTTATATAGGGTAAAATTGTGGTAAAATGTTTTCTACCCAAATAACACATACAAAAGCAAAACAAAACAAAAAGACCTCAGTGAAATTCAATTATAAAACAAACAGTTTGTTCCACAAAACTACTGTGTGTTACACTAGCTGCTACGTTGTATCGACCCCATTATACTGGGTGTCTTACCAAGCAGTCATATGTTCTTGAATAATTAATTATTGCTTACTGTGGTGATACTTCATTAGCATAAGATAATGGCATTTTCAGATAGCCAAAGTATGCTTAGGCAGACAGGGTCTTTGGCAAATAAACACTGTGTGCATCCAGACTCCAGTACAAAATAGAATCATGAATATTTTTAGGGAAACTTACAGATCTTAAGAATTGGATAGCAGGTGCTTTTGTTTCAATCTGAAGTAACAGTTTGTTAATGACACATCCCATAATCAGATTTTCTATCTATGGATTTATTGGCTGAAATAGTTACTAATATGACAAATTTATTAGCCTGCAATGAGGGATGCCAGCACTGAAGCACAGATGGTCTCCTCCAACAAGTGACAATTTGAAGCATCAGATTTATCATGAAACAAATGAAACTTTAGAACCATGGTGTTCTGGTCTATGAAGGAAAGAACAATGGGAATAGTGACAACTAATAGCAATAGTAACTTTATATTTTAGTTCACAATTTAGGAAATCTCTGATAATGGAACTTTTTCAAAATTGTCAAGAATTTTATTCTTTATTGAACTACAAACTGAAGCAGTTGCCTTGGTTTGATTACGTTTGAATTTTCTTATTTTTTGCAGAAATTAAGCAGTGTGTGTATGTGTGTGTGTGTTAAAACAAAGCTAATTTCTGAACACCTGCAGGAAAGTCTGACAACAGCACCTGTGGGAAATAGCAAAAAGAGAATTATGGGTAATAAGTCTGGCGGGGGTTGGTGGCTGGTGGTAAAAATCAATTATATTCTTCATAAATAAATCCAGGGGGATGGTAGATGGCAAAGTGCAAATAATGTGTTCATGTCTTTGAATGCATATCACTCATAGATGAAGTAGCATCAGCCATCACTCAGTTGTGGAACACAACTGAAATCTACAATAAAAGATTGAACCCATGCATAACAATCCTCGTGCAAGTGATGCAATAGGCTTAAACGAAATAGTGTCAGAACCGAACCCCATTCTTTGTTCTTTTCTGTTGACCATACTAATTGCCGGAAATTTGTTTCACAGAAGACTTCCACCTCAAAAGTACTTGCAGGGCCTGGCCCGGTGGCATAGTGGTTAAGTTCGCATGCTCCACTTCAGCGGTCCAAGGTTCGTGGATTTGGATTCCACATGCAGGCCTACCCACCACTCTGCAAGCCATGCTGTGGCCATGTCCCACATACAAAATAGAGGAAGATTGGCACAAATGTTAGCTCAGGGACAAACTTCCTCACCAAAAAAAAAAGAAAAAAAAGTACTTGCAAAAATGGTTTAAGAGATGTCAGGTTTTAAGAGATGTCAGGTGTCAATAGTAGAGTAGCTACAATTCTAGTAGAAAGAGTCCTATGCTATTTTTCACAGATTTGCTTTTCTGTGTAACACTTGATTCCAAATCTCGCTCTACACTTGTGAAGAAATTCAAAAAAGAAGATAAGTTTGGATATCAACCAGAGAAAGCAATCCCAGTTGAGTAGAAAGGCAAAAATCTGTAGTTTGATTTCATGTGTGTACAAGTGTGCTGGCTGGCCTGTGTGAAAAACAGTGGTCAAATCCTGTGTGATGAAAACACTGTGATATATTTTAAGTTGATTAATTGCTACCATTTAATGAATATCTATCTATCTATCTATCTATCTATCTATCTATCTATCTATCTATCTATCATCAAGCCATAGCCCTCTGAGTCTTAAAAACACTACAACCTTAGTGTATTATGGCCATATTGAAGATAGGATAATGAAATGAAGGATTTGTGCTTTAAATTTCCAGACCTGCTTTGAAATTGGAAGAAGGAAAAAGAAGAGTGAGAGCCAGAAAGAAGGGTCTGGCTGTAGCCAGAGGAAACATGCTGGGGCTTGGGGAAGACAGAGGCCGCGGGGAGGGAGGGTGCACAGACTGTATGTATTTCAGAGAGAGAAATACATTTGGAATTTTTATAGCATATATGACTACATGTTACATAAAAATTTTTTTTTGCTTTGAAAGACTTTTCTCCTACTCCCATGGCTCATGATCAGTGCTCTAATTGTTGCTTTTATGATATCTGCTGCTTATAAGCTGCTTTGCTTAATAAAATTCTAAGTTTTCCTGTATATGATAAGATATTTTTACAAAAGATATTTGACTTTAAGCTATAAGTCCCCTACTGATTGTACCTGACCATTTTCTGTTGAGGCTATAGTAACCTTTTTTTTTTTTTGGTGAGGACGATTGGCCCTGAGTTAACATCTGTTGCCAATCCTCCTCTTTTCTTTTTTTCTCCCCGAAACCCCAGTACATAGTTGTATATCATAGTTGTAGGTCCTTCTAGCTCTTCTGTGTGGGATGCTGCCTCAGCATGGCTTGACAAGCAGTTCTAGGTCCGCGCCCAGGATCCAAACCGGTGAACTCCAGGCCACCAAAGCAGAGTGTGTAAACTTAACCACTACGCAACCCAACCAGCCCTCTATAATAACTTTCAATTATATTTGGAAACTCAATAGAAGTTTAAGTAGGAGCTATATTTTTAAATTTTGAATTCAATTGAAGCAAAATAGACTGAAATGTATAGAGTGCTTAATTTGATCAGTTTCAATATATTTATGCAACTGTGAGATTATTACCAATATCAAGATAATAAACATTCCCATCACCCCACAAAGTCTCCTTGTGCCCCTTTATTATTCATCCCTCCCACCATCCCCATCCTCAAGTAACCAGTAAGCTGTTACCTGTTATAGCTCAGTTGGCATTTTCTAGAACTTTATGTTAATGCACATATTACTGTGTTTTTTTTGCCTGGCTTCATTCCTTCAACACAATGATTTTGAGATTCATCTATGTGGTTATGTATAACATTAGACTAGAAAGTATTTTATTGAACAAATATAACCCAATTTGTTTGTTCACTTATCTGTTGATGGACATATGAACCCGTTTTGGGCTATTGCAAATGAAGTTTCAATGAACATTCATATATAAGTCTTTGTACAGACATATACTTTCAATTTTCTGTGGTCACTAGTGAGAAATAGTATGACTGAGTCACACAGTAGGTGAATGTTTAAGTTTGTTCGGAAGCTGTCAAAGAGTTTTCCACCGTGATTATACCATTTTACATTCTCCTCAGCACTGTAGGAGAGTTCCAGTTGCTCCACATCCTCGCTAACCCTTGATGTGGTAAGATTATTTGTTTGAATCCCTTCTATGGTTTTGTAACGGTATCTCACTTTAGTTTTAATTTCCATCCTTCTGGTGAATAATAATGCCAAATATCTTTTCATTTACTTATTGAGCATTCATATATTTTTTGTGTTAATTTTTATTGGATTGTTTGTTTTATTATTATTGGGTTATAAGAATTCCTCATATTCTGCAGATACCAGATTTTTGTCTAATATGCATATTCTGTGTTTTCTCCCTGTCTGTGGTTTGTCTTTTCATTTTTTAAATGACCTCTTTCAAAGAGCAAAGTTTGTTATATTGATGAGGTCCAGTTATTAATTTTGTCTTTTTTGATTCAAGCTTTCTTGTTCTATTTAAGAAAACTTTGACTTTGCCAAAGTCACGAAGATTTTCTCCTGCACTTTTTTGTAGACATTTCATTCTTTTATGTCTTATATTTTTGTCCATGATCCATTTTGAGTTAATTTTGTTTTTGGTGTGAGGTCAGTGTTTACCCTTATCCATAGAGATATCCAGTTATTCAAGCACAACTTGTAGAAAACACTTTCTTTTCCCCATTGAACTGCCTTGTCACCTTTGTGAAAAATCAATTGACCGTATTATGTAGGTCTATGTCTAGACTATTCTGTTTCATTGATCTACATTTCTACTTTTGTTTTGTTTTGTTTCTGGAAATATTAAATTGTCTTGATTTAAAGTAAATTCTTATACTTTGTTCTTTTTTAAAAAAGTTGCTTTTGTCAATTTAGGTCCTTTGCATTTCCAAGCAAATCTTAGATTCAGTTTGCCAAATTCTAGAAAAAAAGAGTTAGAATTTTTATTGGAATTGCTTTGAATCTATAGATCAATTGCCATCTTAATAATATCGAGTCTTCAAATTCAGGAACATGGTATATCTATCTATCCATTTATTTAAGTCTTCTTTAATTTCCCTCACAACTTTGTTTTGTATTATTCAGTGTAGATGTCTTGAACATGATTTGGTAGATATTTCATGATTTTTGGTGCTACAGTAAATGAGATTTTAAAATTTCATTTTCCAACAGCTTTTTATGAGTGTATAAAAATAAAATTAGTTTTAAGATTAATTTTGTATCATACATCACATTCATATGTTAGTTTTGGCAGTTATGTTGTAAACTCCCTGGTATTTTTTACATAGAACATCATATGACCTACTAATACGCACAATTTAACTTGTTCATTTTAGATATTCATGCTTTTTATTTCTTTTCCTGATGGTATTGCAATGGCTAGGATATTCAGTGAAATAATAAATAAAAGCGGTTAAAGTGAGCATCCTTACTTTGTTCCTAGTCTTATGGGGAAGAAATTTAGTTTTTCACCAGCAAGTATATTTTTCATAGAGCCCTTTATCAATTTGAGGAAATTCCTATTTCTATTTTGCTGAGAGTTTTTATTATGAATGGATATTGAATTTTCTTTTTTTTAAAGATTGACACCTGAGCTAACAACCGTTGTCAATCTTCTTCTTCTTCTTTTTTTTTTTTTTGCTTTATCTCCCCAAACCCCACTGTACATAGTTGTATATCTTAGTTGCAAGTCCTTCTAGTTGTGGCATGTGGGACGCCGCCTCAAGGTGGCCTGACAAGCGGTGCCATGTCAGCACCCAGGATCTGAACTGATGAAACCCCAGGCCGCTGCAGCGGAGTGTGAGAACTTAACCGCTTGGCCACAGGGCTGGCCCCTGAATTTTGTAAAATCATATAATTTTTCTCCTTTATTCAGTTAATGTGGTAAATCACATTGATTGATTTTTGGATGCTAAACCAACTTTCTATTCTAGGAATAAAAGGTACTTACTTGGCCATGCTGCGTTGTCACTTCTTCTATGTCGCTGTATTCAATTTGCTAATATTTTTAGGAACTTTTAGTCTATTTTCATGAGTGGTATTCTATACTTTTTTTCCATAATGTTTTCTCAGGTTTGGGATTTGGATTATGCTGGCATCATAAAACGAGTTGAGCAATATTCTCCTCTATTTTCTAATAACTTTTTCTCTCAATGATAATGTCATTCTCATTATCCAACAATGAGCTGTTATTTAGTTGATCTTAAATAAGCCCCTTTATTTATAAGAGAACTATCTGAGAAAAATTATCTATAGTCACTGTCCCCAATATTTTCCGTCCCATTCTCTTTTGAACCTACTGATATCTAGCTTTGCCTTCTCCGTTGTACCAAATCTGCTCTTACTGAAGTCGTCAAAGCCTTCCAGATTGCTAAATCTATTAGTCCTTTTTCAGTATTTATTCTTATTGACCTAAAGCAACATTTTAAACAGTTGATCATTCTCTTTACTTTAAAGCCTTTCTTCTCCTGGCTTCCAAGACAATATACTAATATGGTTTTCCTCCAACCTCTTGTAGTTTTTTTTACCAATACCATTTGTAAGTTCCTCCTAAACTCTCTCTACCTTCCTAGGACTTTTCCTTGATGTTCTTATCTTTACTCTATATACTGTCATTCCAAGTGATCACATCCAGTCTCAAGGCTTTAAACACAAGAATATGCAGATGACCTTCAAACTCTTATCTCTGTCCTAGACCACTCCCCTGAATTTCACATTCATGTTCTACTGAAATCCTCCACTTAGATACTCAAGAAATTTCACTTCATCTGTCTACCTCTTTCTTCATACTTCCCTTTCAAGTGATTGAATCCAGTCTTGAGAAGGCAGCAAAAAGAAGAAAAAAGAGGTAAAGAATATGACAAATGGAAAACAAATAGTAGGATATTTTGTTTAAACCTAACCATATTAATAAATTAAATTAAATGTAAATGGTCTAAAAGGCAGAGATTGCCAGATTGGACAAAGATGCTAGAACTATTTGCTGTCTACAAGAAGTGGATTTTAAATATGAATACACAAAGAAGTTAAAAGCAAAAAGATGGAAAACAGTATACTATGCTGATATTTTTCAAAAGAAACCAGAGAAGCTATTTTGATATCAGAAAAACTAGATTTCAGAGCCAGAAATGTCCCCAGAGATAAAGAAATTCATTTCATAATGATAAAGGGATCAATTTATTGAGGATGTTATCTTAAATGTGTATGCATCAATAGTAGAACCCCAAAATATACGGACTAAAAACTGAGAGACTTGCTTGGAGAAATACATACATTTACAATTATAATTGGAGATTTCAACATCTCTCTCTCAATAACCGATGGAAGAAGCAGACAGAAAATCAATAAGGGTATAGAAGATTTGAACAACATTACCAACCACCTTGAGGTAATTGATATTTATAGAGCATACTGTGCAAGAACAGCAAAATACACATTTGTTTCAAGAGTACATTAACATTTACCAAAAATAGGCTATATTCTGAGCCGTGAAGCAAGTCTCAATCAATTTGGAAGGGTTTAAGTCATAGAATGTATATTCTTTGACTTCAGTGGAATTAACTTAGAAATCGATAAAAGCAAAGGTATCTGGAAAGTAGCCAAGTGTTTGGAAACTAAAGAACACACTTCTAAATAACCTGTGGGTCAAAGAAGAAATAAAAGGGAAAGTTAGAAAGAACTTTGGGATGAATGAAAATGAAAACATATCAAACTTTATGGGATGGTGCTAAAAATAGTACTTAGGAGGGAATTTATAGCACCAAATACCCATATTAGAAAACAGGAAAGGTCCCAAATTAATCATCTCAGCTTCAACTTTAAGTAACTATAAAAAGAAGAGAAAATTAAATACTAAGTAAGAAGAAGAAAGGAAAAACCAAATAGACTGGTAGTCAATAAAATAGAAAACAGAGAACAATAGAGAAAATCAATAAAAACAATACCTAGTGTTTTAGGAATACCAATAAAACTGATAAGCATCTGAATTAACAGAATGAACAAGAAAAAAAACAGAGGGCACAGGTTACCAACATCAGGAATGAGAGAGATGACATCACTACAGATATTTAAGATAAGAAATTTACGAACAACTTTCTGCCAATCAATTTGACAACTTAGATGAAATGGAAAAATTTCTTAAAAGAAATAAACCATTAAAGATTATTCAAGAAGAAATAAATAACTTCACTATTGCTATATCTATGAAAGGCATTGAATTTTTAGTTAAATACGTTCTTGTGAAGAAAACTAAAGGCCCAGATGGCTTCCCTGGTGAATTCTAACAAATATTTATGGAAAAAATAGCCAATTCTCCAGAAAATGGAAAAGGAGAGAAGACTTCTTACTCATTCTATGAAGCCAGCATTATCCTGATGCCAAAACTACACAAAGATATCACAATAAAGGAAAACTACAGATCAACATTCCTCATGAACATACATACAAACATGCTAAACAAAATTCTAGCAAATTCAATCCAATCATACGTAAAAAGACTAAGATATCATCACTAAGTAGTGTTTATCCAAAGCATGCAAGATTGGTATAACATTCAGGGGCTGGCCCGGTGGTGCAGCAGTTAAGTTCGCACGTTCCGCTTTGTGGTGGCATCCCAGGTTTGCAGGTTGGGATCCCAGGTGCGAACATGGCACCGCTTGGCAAAAGCCATGCTGTGGTAGGCACCCCACATATAAAGTAGAGGAAGATGGGCACGGATGTTAGCTCAGGGCCAGTCTTCCTCAGCAAAAAGAGGAGGATTGGCAGTAGTTAGCTCAGGGCTAATCTTCCTCAAAAACAAACAAACAAATAAACCCAAAACATTCAAAAAGCTCATTCTTTGACTACTTCTGGGTCTAAAATGTTCCCATATATGCCAGGGTCTGTCTTTGAGCTTTCTTCTTTATTGTTTTATCTGTCAATATTGTGTCAATACCGCAAAATAGCTTTGAATTTGTTATATGAATTAATATCTGAGAGGACAGGTAATTCCCTATCCCTTTATATATCCCTTATTTATAAGAGTGACTTAGTTTCCATCGACCTTTACATATTCATGAAGTTTCAGATGTAGTTTTTTAAGCGACTCAAAAATACCCACTGGAATGTTTTTTTTTTTATTGAGTTAATGATAGGTTACAATCCTGTGAAATTTCAGTTTTACATTAATGTTTGTCATTCGTGTTGTAGGTGTACCACTTCACCCTTTGTGCCCACCCCCCACCCCACCTTTCCCCTGCTATACACTAAACTGTTCTTAGTCCACATTTTTAAATTCCTCATATGAGTGGAGTCATACACAGATTATCCTTCCCTAGCTGGCTTATTTCACTTAACATAATTCCCTCAAGGTCCATCCAAGTTATTGCAAATGGAATGATTTTGTTCTGTTTTGCAGCTGAGTAGTATTCCATTGTATATATGTACCACATCTTCTTTATCCATTCGTCTGTTGATGGGCACTTAGGTTGCTTCCATGTCTTGGCTATTGTAAATAATGCTGCAATGAACATTGGGGTGCATAGGACTTTTGGGATTGCTGACTTCAAGCTCTTTGGATAAATACGCAGTAGTGGGATGGCTGGATCATATGGTAGTTCTATTTTTAATTTTTTGAGGAATCTCCATACTGTTTTCCATAGTGGCTGCACCAGTTTGCATTCCCACCAGCAGTGCACAAGTGTTCCTTTTACTCCACAACCTCTCCAACATTTGTTACTATTAGTTTTAGATATTTTTGTCATTCTAATGGGTGTAAGGTGATATCTTAGTGTAGTTTTGATTTGCATTTCCCTGATGATCAGCGATGATGAGCATCTTTTCATGTGCCTATTGGCCATCCATATATCTTCTTTGGAGAAATGTCTGTTCATGTCTCCAGCCCATGTTTTGATTGGGTTGTTTGATTTTTTGTTGTTGAGTTGTGAGAGTTCTTTATATATTATGGATATTAAGCCTTTGTCAGATGTATGACTTGCAAATATTTTTTCCCAGTTAGTGGGTTGTTTTTTTGTTTCAATCCTGTTTTCATTTGCCTTGAAGAAGCTCTTTAGTCTGATGAAGTCCCATTTGTTTATTCTTTCTATTGTTTCCCTTCTCTGAGAAGGCATGGTGTCCGAAAAGATCCTTTTAATACTGATGTCAAAGAGTGTACTGCCTATGTTTTCTTCTAGAAGCCTTATGGTTTCAAGTCTCACCTTTAGGTCTTTGATCCATTTTGCGTTTATTTTGGTGAATGGTGACAAAGAATGGTCAATTTTCATTCTTTTACATGTGGCTGTCCAGTTTTCCCAGCACCATTTATTGAAAAGACTTACTTTTCTCCATTGTAGGCCCTCAGCTCCTTTGTCGAAGATAAGCTGTCCACAGATGTGTGGTTTTATTTCTGGGCTTTCAATTCTGTTCCATTGATCTGTGCACCTGTTTTTGTACCAGTACCATGCTGTTTTGATTACTGTAGCTTTGTAGTAAGTTTTGAAGTCAGGGATTGTGATGCCTGGTGTTTTGTTCTTTTTTCTCAGGATTGCTTTAGCAATTTGGGTTTTTTTGTTGCCCCATATGAATTTTAGGATTCTTTGTTCTGATTCTGTAAAGAATGTCATTGGGATTCTGATTGGGATGGCATTGAATCTGTAGATTGCTTTAGGTAGAATGGACATTTTAACTATGTTTATTCTTCCAATCCATGTACGTGGAATGTCTTTCCATCTCCTTATGTTGTCATCCAATTCTCTCAGAAAGGCCTTGTAATTTTCATTATATAGGTCCTTCACTTCCTTAGTTAAATTAACCCCAAGGTATTTTATTCTTTTTGTTGCTATTGTGAATGGTATTGTGCTCTTGAGTTCTTTTTCTGTTAGTTTGTTATTGGAGTATAGAAATGTTACTAATTTATGCAAATTGATTTTGTACCCTGCAACTTTGCTGTAGTTGTTGATTACTTCTAAGAGTTTTCCAATGGATTCTTTGGGGTTTTCTATATATATAAGATCATGTCGTCTGCAAACAGTGAGAGTTTCACTTCTTCCCTCCCTATGTGGATTCCTTTTATTCCTTTTTCTTGCCTGATTGCTCTGGCCAGGACCTCCAGTACTGTGTTGAATAAGAGTGGTGATAGAGGGCATCCTTGTCTCGTTCCTGTTTTCAGGGGGATGGCGTTCAGTTTTTGCCCATTGAGTATGATGTTGGTTATGGGTTTGTCATATATGGTCTTTATTATGTTGAGGTAGTTTCCTTCTATGCCCATTTTGCTCAGAGTTTTTATCATAAATGGCTGTTGGATCTTGTCAAATGCCTTCTCTGCATCTATTGAGATGATCATGTGTTTTTTATTCCTCAGTTTGTTGACGTGGTGTATCACGTTGATTGATTTGCGGATGTTGAACCATCCCTGTGTCCCTGGTATGAATCCCACCTGATCATGATGTGTGATCCTTTTGATGAATTGCTGAATTCTGGTGGCCAAAATTTTGTTTAGAATTTTTGCATCTATGTTCATCAGTGATATTGGCCTGTAGTTCTCTTTTTTCATGGTGTCCTTGTCAGGTTTTGGTATCAGCGTGATGTTGGCCTCATAGAATGTGTTAGGAAGTGTCCCATCTTCCCTAATTTTTTTGGAATAGTTTGAAAAGGATAGGTATTAAATCCTCTCTGAAAGTTTGGTAGAATTCCCCAGGAAAGCCATCTGGTCCTGGGGTTTTATTCTTTGGGATGTTTTTGATTGCTGTTTCAATCTCTTTCCTTGTGATTGGTCTGTTCAAATTGTCTGCCTCTTCTTGAGTGAGCTTTGGGAGATTGTAGGAGTCCAAGAATTTATCCATTTCCTCTAGGTTATCCATTCTGTTGGCATATAGTTTTTTGTAGTATTCTCTTATAATCCGTTGTATTTCTGCAGAGTCTGTTGTTATTTCTCCTCTTTCATTTCTGATTTTGTTTATTTGAACTTTCTCCCTTTTTTTCTTTGTAAGTCTGGCTAGCGGTTTGTCAATTTTATTTATCTTCTCAAAAAACCAGCTCTTTGCTTCATTGATCCTTTCTACTGCCTTTTTTGTTTCAATAGTATTTATTTCTGCTCTGATTTTTATTATTTCTCCCCTTCTGCTGACTTTGGGCTTTACTTGTTCTTTTTTCTCTAGTTCAGTTAGGTGTAGTTTAAGATTGCTTATTTGGGATTTTTCTTGTTTGTTAAGATGTGCCTGTATTGCGATGAATTTTCCTCTTAATACAGCTTTTGCTGTATCCCATATGAGTTGGTATGGTATGCTATCATTTTCATTTGTTTCCAGGTATTTTTTAATTTCTTCTTTAATTTCTTCAATGATCCATTGCTTGTTCAGTAGTGTGTTGTTTAGTCTCCACATCTTTGTGCCTTTCTCAGCTTTTATCTTTTAATTAATTTCTAGCCTTACAGCATTATGATTGGAGAAGATGCTTGTTATTATTTCAATTTTTTTAAATTTGTAGAGGCTTGCCTTGTTTCCCAACATATGGTCTATCCTTGAGAATGTTCCATGTGCACTTGAGAAGAATGTGTATTCAGCTCTTTTAGGGTGAAGTGATCTATATATGTCTATTAAGTCCAATTGTTTTAGTTTTTCATTTAGCTCCACTATTTCCTTGTTGCTTTTCTGTCTGGATGATGTGCCAATTGATGTGAGTGGGGTGTTGAGGTCCCCTACTATTATTGTGTTGTTTTTAACATCTTCCTTTAGGTCTGTTAATAGTTGCTTTATGAATCCTGGTGCTCCTGTGTTGGGTGCATAGATATTTATAAGCATTATTTCTTCTTGATGAAGTGTCCCTTTGATCATTATATATTGTCCCTCTGTGTCTCTCTTTACCTGTCTTATTTTGAAATCCACTTGGTCTGATATAAGAATTGCAACACCTGCCTTTTTTTTCTTGCTATTAGCTTGAAGTATTGTCCTCCACCCCTTCACCCTGAGTCTGTGTTTGTCCTTGGGGCTGAGGTGTGTTTCTTGGAGGCAACAAATTGTTGGATCTTGTTCTTTAATCCATTTTGCCACTCTGTGTCTTTTTATTGGAGAGTTCAATCCGTTTACATTGAGAGTGATTATTGATGCATGTGGACTTAATGCTGTCAATCTGTTGCTCTTTATCCTGTTTTCCTGCATTTCTTTTCCTGTGTGCTTTAGCCTACCCTTTTAATACTGCAATTTCTTATGCTGGGTTTCTTAGATTTTTCCTTATTTATGATTTGTGACTCTGTTCTGTATTTTATTTTACTGTCTACCCTGAAGTTTGTATTTAGAATCTCGTGTATAATATAGTCTATTCTCTGGTGCTCTCTTACTTGGCCAATACTGATTTAGACCCTTTGCTCTTCCCCTCCTAAATAAATATTTTCATTTCTTATTCCAACTCATGTTATGAATTTGTAGTTAGAGTGATAAGATCGTCCTTGCTTTGGTAGTTTCCTTACCTTTACCCTAATGCTATAGTTGAATATTTGCTATCCTGTTCTGGTTCTATCCATTGGTCTCCCTAGTCTGTGGATTGTGAACCCTTTCTCCCTTTTTTCTCTTTTCAGGTATGAGAGCGTCCTTGAGGATTTCTTGTATTGTAGGGCTTTTAGTTACAAATTCCCTTAACTTTTGTTTGTCTGGAAAAGATTTAATTTTTCCCTGATATCTGAAGGAAATTCTTGCTGGATAGAGTACTCTTGGCTGAAGATTTTTATCTTTTTTTTTTTTTTAAAGATTTTATTTTTTCCTTTTTCTCCCCAAAGCCCCCCAGTACATAGTTGTATATTTCTCATTGTGGGTTCTTCTAGTTGTGGTATGTGGGACGCTGCCCCAGCGTGGTCTGACGAGCAGTGCCATGTCCGCGCCCAGGATTCGAACCAACGAAACACTGGGACGCCTGCAGCGGAGCGCGCGAACTTAACCACTCGGCCACGGGGCCAGCCCCAAGATTTTTATCTTTTAAAGCTTTGAATATGTCACTCCATTCTCTCCTAGCTTGTAAAGTTTCTGTAGAGAAATCCACTGAAAGTCTAATAGGGGTTCCTTTATAGGTTATTCTCTTCTTTTTTCTTACTTCCCTGAGTATTCTTTCTTTATCTTTCCTCCTTGCCAATTGTACTACTATGTGCCTTGCAGTAGGTCTTTTTACACTGACAAATATAGGAGATCTGAAAGCTTCCTCTACACACATTTCTCCGTCAATCCCTAGATTTGGGAAGTTCTCTTCAATAATTTCGTTAAACACACTTTCTGTTCCATTTTCCTTTTCCACATTCTCGGGAATTCCTATGATCCTTAAGTTCTTACTCCTCATTGAATCCACTATCTCTCAGAGAGTTTCCTCATTTTTTTAAATTCTTAGTTCTCTTTCTTCCTCTGTCTGGAGCCATTCGGCCTGTCTATCTTCAATTATGTTAATTTGCTCTTCTATGGTGTCTACGCGGGCATTCAGGGAATCTGTATTCTGTTTTATCTGGTCCATTGTGTTTTTCATCTCTAGCAATTCTGTTTGATTCTTCTTCATGATTCCAATCTCTTTTGTGAAGTAACTCCAGAACTTGTTGACTTGTTTCTCTATCTTTCTCTCTACCTCATTGAGTTTTTTGATTATAGCTGCTCTGAACTCATTATCACTTAGTTTACCTAATTCCAAGTCCTCAGGACTTAATTCTATGTTTTTATTATTTTCCTTCTGGTCTGGGGCTTTTATAAATTGCTGGATGGTAGAGGAGTGGTTTATTCACGTGGTGGTAGAATTCGGTTGCAGTTACAGCCTGTTGCCACTAGATGGGGGTCGAGAGCCTCGTGTTCTGAGCTCTCTGCCTTCGGGCAAGATGGCGGTGCCCAGTGACTTTGCCTGGAGGGAGGGGTTGCTATTCTCACGTGATCTGGATTCAGATCAGTTCTGTTCTCTGGTCTCCGGAGGCCCTGGGTTTATGGGGTCCACGTGCATGGAAGCTTTCCCCCCCCGTCAGCGGGTTTCCACTGAACCAGCGGCAGGAGTCCTGGATGATCCCCCTGTCATGCGGCCCCTCCCCCCGCTCGTTCCTGGACCTCACAGCAGCATCGCAGACTCTAGGGGAGGGAGCCACGTTCTCTCCTACCGTTCCAGTGCCTCCGAGGCTCTCAGCAAGGTTTATGATCGCTGCCTTCTTGGTATTGTAGGTCTCTAACGTGTTGGCATTAGATTTATTCTCTGAAATTCAGTTTTTCCCATCCTTTGTTGTATTTTGGAGGGGAGAGAATCTCGGGTCAGCTCACTCTGCCATTTTGCTCTGCCCCTTCTACCCCCCGCTGGAATTTTAATTGATCTTTTCATAATATGGAATCATCCCTTTTGAGACTTGGAGCGTCTCTTCATTTATTCAGATAAATATCCATGTCCTTGTCATGGAGTAAATGTGTGTGTCCCCTCTCGCCCCCCCAAATTCATATGATGAAACCCTTATCCCTAAAGTGATGATATTTTGAGGTGAGGCCTTTAGGAGGTAATTAGGCTTAAGTGAGGTGATGAGGTTGGGGCCCCCATGATGGGATTAGTGTCCTTATAAGAAGAGGAAGAGAAACCAGAGCTTTCTCTTTCTCTGCATTGTGAGGACACAGTGAGAAGGCTGTCACCTGCAAGCCAGAAAGAGGACCAACACTAGAAACTGAATCTACCCAAACTTTGATGTTGGATTTCCCAGCCTCCAGAACTGTGAGAAATAATTGTCACCAGTCAATGGTATTTTGTTATAGTACCCAGAGCTGAGTAATATAGGCATTTATCATAATTTTATTGTTTCCTCTAAAGAGAGAATTTGTATTCTTGCTTTGATTAATTTTTAGATATTTTATGATTTATGTTACTGTTATGAATACTATCTCTTTTTAAAGTCATATTTTATTGGGTTATTGCTGATTTAAAGAAATGCTTTTAATTTTGTAGGTTGATTTTTTAGTTGGTAAATTTGCTAAACTTTTTAGTTATTGATTTCTTTAAGGTAGATCTTCATGTCTTGATAGTTTCTGTCTTTCCTCCAATTTCTTACATCTCGTTGCTTTTTATTTCTTTATCACATTGGCCAAGACTACTAGAGTATATAATCATTAGAAATAGCATGAATAAAGACAATAGGCGTCTGTGTTTTATTCCCATTCTCAAATTGAATGCATATATTTTCTAGTTTTTCCATTAAAGTCCTTCCATTGGTGAAGGTTTTGGCATATCCCATTTTGGTAGACAGCCTCTAAGGTGCCCCCAGTGTTCCTGCCTTCTGGTATTTATGCTCTTGTGTACTCCTCTTCCCTTGAGTGTGGAGTCAGCTTATTTATTCACTTCTAATGGATAGAATGTGGCAGAAGTTTTAGCATGCCACTTCCAAGATTAGGCTATAAAAAGACTGTTGCTATTGTCTCGGGTGCATTCTCTTGCTTGCTCTGGGAGAAGTCAGCTGCCATGTCAGGAGGCAGCCGTGTGGAGAGGCCCACATGAGTGTAAACTTGGAAGTGGATCTTCTTCAGCCAGTCAAGTCAGGTGAATGATCTTGGAAGCAGTTCTTTTGAGGTCTGTCAACAGCCATGTGAGTGAGTTTGAAAGCAAATCCTCCTTCAGTAGAATTTTGAGATGACTACAGCCAACATCTTGATAGCAGCCTTGAGAGGGACTCTAAGGCAGAACCTCCCAGTTCATCTGTGTCCACTTTCCTGATTCACAGAAAATATGACATAATAAATGTTAGTTGCTTTAAGCTGCCAAGTTTTGAGGTTATATGTTATGCAGTAATAGACAACTAACACATGTTTTCCTACTCTTTAAGAGAACTTCCTGCTCTTTCTAGTTTGCTAAAGGTTTTTTTAATCATCACTTGAGAAAATCATGTTTTCTCTTCTTCTTGATAATAATGTGGTGGAATACACATTTTGGATGTTGAAATATCCTTGCATTTCAGTAATGTACTCTGCTTCATCATGGCATATTTTCTTGGATTTTTAGTTAGCTAATATTTTCTTTAGGAATTTTGCTTGCATGTTTATAAGTGAAATGGCCTCATGATTTTGGTCATTTGCCTTCTCTTAGCATTACAGCAGACCTGTAAGTAAGGTAAATACTTTTTTTTGGCTTTCTTTCATTTCCTAAAATAATGTATATATGTAGTAAAAGACACAAATTAGTTACTCATTGAAAGTTTAGTAGGACTGACCTGTAAAGCCATTTAGACCTAGTTTGGAGAAAGAGAGCAATTGGCCAACATTTAAATTTCTGTAAGATTTAGTGGTCTATTCAGTACTTTATTTTACCATTTGTCAATTTTGGCATTTTGTAGTTTCCTAGGAGCACATCCATTTCACATAGGTTTTCAAATTTAATAATGTAATTGTCATAGTACTTTTAATTTTTAAAACTGCTTTTGTGTCTTTATTTCTCCATCCTGTTCTGCATTGTGTTTATTTACATCTTTCCTCTTTTTTCCTTGGTCAATCTTTCTAAATTCCTTCCTATTAATATTTTCAAAGAATAGCTCTGTTTTTGTTACTTGTCTCTGTTTTTATTCTGAATTTCATTGATTTATTCCTTTACCTGTATCATTTTTTCATTTGATTCTTTACCTGTTGCTATTCCACAATATCTTTCATTAAACATTGAGTTTGTTTATGTTTGCTTTTACTTGTTTCCTGATATGTATATTTAAACTATAAATTTTAATCTAAATACTGCTTCAACTCTGTCCCACATATTTTGATATGCTGTTTTCATTGTCGTTAAGTTCTAAAATATTTCTTAGTTTCTCTTATCATTTTCTTTTGACTCAGGCATTAATTAGTAATATGTTATTTAATTTCCAATAGATAGGAAATTAAAATTATCTTTCTGTTATTAATTTTGAATTTCATTGCATTGAGAACAGAGGACAAATGCATCATATCATCCTTTGAGAGTTCTTGCCACTGCCTTCATGACTGAATATGGGAACTATTTTGTTAATGTTCTGTATGTGCTCCAACACAGCATGCATTCTTTGTGGATGTAGAGCTCTCTATATAATATATTAACTCAAGCTGATTAATTGTTTTTTCAGATCTTTGATATCTCTGCATATAGTTTGGTCTGGTTGCTTTCTTTGTATCTGTGTGAAATGTGTGAAAATCAACAGCTGGTTTCTTTCTATAGTTCTTCTAAGTGGCTTGATATAAATTTGAGCCTATATGGTTGATTTTGCCAGCCCTAGTGGTCTAGTGGTTAAGATTTGGTGCTCTTACCACTGCGGCCTGGGTCGTTTCTCATCAGGGAACCACACCACCTGTCTGTTGGTTGTTATACTGTGGCAGCTGCATGTTGCTGTGATGCTGAAAGCTGTGCCACAGGTATTTTAAATAACAGCAGGGTCACCCATGGTGGACAAGTTTCAGCGGAGCTTCCAGATTAAGACAGACCAGGAAGAATGACCTGGCCACCCACTTCTGGAAAATTGGCTGTGAAAACCCTGTGAATAGCAGTGCAGCGTTGTCTGATATAGTGCCAGAAGGCGAGAGGATGGCGCAAATAGACTGGACAGGGTTCTGCTCTGCTGTACACAGGGTCGCTAGGAGTCAGAACTGACTCCTCTCTAATGAAGCAAACCATATAGTTAACCCTGCATATGTTAGTATGTTTATAATGTTATATGTTTTTGTTGTTGTTCTTTTTATCAGAATAAAACATCTTTTCTCCTTTTTCTTTATCATTTTGCCTTAAGTTTGATTTCATCAGATATTAAGATTACTACTTAGATTTTTTTTGGTTCATATTTGTCTAGTACATCTTTTCCTGACTGTATTATATTTAAACCTCTTTGTTGTGTGTCTTTGGATTTAGAGCTGCTTTTTTTCTTTTTCTTTTCTTTTTTTTCTTTTGGTAAGGAAGATTGTTGCTGAGCTAACATCTGTTGCCAATCTTCCTCTTTTTGCTTGAGGAAGATTGAGCTGAGCTAACATCTGTGCCACTCTTCCTCTGTGTTATATGTGGGATGCCGCCACAGCTTGGCTTGGAGAGCAGTGTGTAGGTCCATGCTTGGGACTCAAACCAGTGAACTCCAGGCCACTGAAGCAGATTGCATGAACTTAACCACTATGCCACCAGGCTGGCCCTGGATTTAGAGTATTTTTTAAAAACCTTTATTCAGACCTTTTATATTGCTGGCATCTTCTTAATGAGCTCATGTCTTTTCTTATAAAGATAATATAAACATTATTTTAAAAACGTATCCAGTCAGCTAAATATATATAAGTGGGTAAAAGTACTCTATTTAGAATTAGAAGGACCAGAATATTACAGAGATAGTTAATAGTCTAGGTTTGCAGCTTCCTATAGTGAATTAATTATTCAAAGAGAATCCCAAATTTTGCTTGATTTCACACTGTGGAAACTAAACTCGAATCTGGTGTATATCCCAGGTTTGGGAAAAAAGATGTACGAAAATGAGTAAGAACTCAAACTTTCTTGCTTTTTTTTTGTCCTTAAAGAATGGCACCTGAGCTAACATCTGTTCCCAATCTTCTTTTTTTTTTCTTCTTCTCCCCAAAGCCCCCCAGTACATAGTTGTATGTTCTAGTTGGTCCTCCTGGGTGTGCTGTGTGGGACACCAACTCAGCATGGCCTGATGAGTGGTGCCATGTCTGCGCCCAGGATCTGAACCAGTGAAACCCCGGGGTGCCAAAGCAGAGCCTGCGAGCTTAACCACTTGGCCACTGGGCCAGCCCCAGAAGCCAGACTTTCTTGAACCCCCTGCTTAGCAATGCTTGTGTAACTGTTTAAAATAAGGGCTCTAATGAAAATTTCCCTGTGAGATGTATGGCTGAGTCCTTCCAGCTGGTAGATTTCCTGGTATATAACTATGGTTCAGTGCCAGCTGCACTGAGGCGGGGCATGAAGAGCAAGATTGAATGAGATAAGCCAGTAATTATGCTTGTGTGATATGCTAGGTGATTGAGCTGTTTAAATGAGAAGGTTATAACTATGAATGAGACACAAAAGAACCTTGAATATTAGTGTAAAGAACCTTGAATATTAGTGTAAAAATAAATATTTGGTAGATTCTTTTTTCTTCTTACCATTGACTTTAATTGGCTTTCTAATAAGTGTATATGAAAAGAAACAAATTGTTGATATTTTAGGCTGCCAGTGTGAGCTAGAATGGATATGTTTGTATGTGAATTATGATCGTTTTATTCTCATTTTTCTTTCTTTGTTTAAACACTGTTTCAATATATTTTGATGTTTGTAGTGTATGATGTATTATTTTCAAAATATATATTTGAATGCAACTTCTCCCTTGTGAATCAATAGCAATAAGTTAAATCAGAAAATACTGCTTCTCTTTAAAGCTTGGCCATTCTGGGGCAAGTTATGGGCACTTATCTTGATGTTTTACTTTCAAGTTGTCTAAGCAAATTGGAAATAGTGCACTGAAGGCACTTTCACATGTGATATCTGTTAAGTGTCATTTACAATTTATGTATTCTTACACAGAATTTCCTTTTCTATCTTTAGAGACTGACAAATAAAATTTCTCCCCTGCTACTTTTTTTTCCTGTTTGCAAAGGCAATATTGAAATATATCTTTTGGTACTGTAGATAAACAAGGCTTTCATTTTATCCATAAATTCCATTTTATGTCTACATTTTCTAGGAGTTTCCTTTTTTACCATGACGTTTGGTTTGGCAGAGAGAAGATATGTCTGTGTTTAATCCAAGAAATTTCTTTTAAAAATAAAATGTCTCTTAACCCTCAGTCCTGAAGGTAAGTGGTAAATTGTACAATCATACTTTTTCACCTCTGAGATATTTATAGTAAATATGCATGTCGTATATAGCATATGCATGACTGAAAGCAAAACCTGCCACAGTGTTAGAGGAACCATTTAAAGACTTTGTTTCACAAAACATATGAAACACCATAAAGAATTAATTCTAAGCCTAATGCAAAGCAACGCAAATATGCAGTTGGCAAAGCTTATTTAAAGGCATAGTTTTAAAAATATATATGTAATTTTTTTTGGCAGATTTGTATGACTCATAATAAGCACATAATGTATGAGAGGAGAAGGAGATTAAATACACACATGCATACATATAGTTTTTATGCTATTGCAATTGAACACATTGGTTTCATCATTTTAATTTACTTATATCATTCTAATTCTTTCAATACTTTTATTCAGTATGGGTTGGGTTAGTGTGATAAGATAACGGATAAAAAGATTTTTAAAGATGGAAGAATTGCTCTGATCTGAGGTTCAGCTAATAAACCAGGAAAAATCAGAGACAGAAAGAGAATTAAAAATTTGAGGACATTTGATAAGTCTGACCTCTTTTATTTGTAAAGCACTTAGATTTCGCCTACATTCGTAACTGCTGATATTGTAGGTCTTCGAGAGAGCATTTTTGGTGGTGGAACCTTGGTTAATAGGAATTAAGAGATGAGCAAATTGGTAAAAAAAAATCAAGGCAAAGAGAAAGACTTTTCTTTTAAGAAGTTTACAGTGAAAGGAATGCAATGGAGCAAAGATAACTGGAGAACAAATTGAGATATTTTATTAAACTATATTTTGATTCATTGGAACATGGGGAGGGGAAATGTATAAACAAGAAATTGGAGACATAGAGTAACTAATAGATAACTAATAAAATATAGAGCTAGAGGAGAAAAGGCTGCGTGCTCTAATGCAGAAAGAGTAAATCAGAAAAGAGAATAAATGAATATGAAGAAAATTTTTCAGGTTGGAATAGAAATATTGAAGATGTTCATTTTCTAAGATTCTGTATTTATAGCAGCAAAGTTTCTCCTGCGAATGACAGCCTGCACAGAGGAGGACAGTTTGTAATTGGTATTGAAGGAAACAAAATAGAATCTAAATAAGAGTTGCTTAAAAGGACTGTTAAGCACCCAACTGTTACTGCAATGGTGGACACAATGTAGTGACCTTCCCAGCAATGCCCGGCAGAGAGGCAGCAGGAGCTGAGACTCCAGGCATTACCAGTTACCCAGGGATGGAGAAAATGTGAGCCCCAGTGAATGTGAAAATTGAGATGTGACAATAAACTATTAGAACTTCTATTTCATTTGGATTTTTTTAATCCCTGAGAGGTAAGAGTTAAAGTTTTTAAGACTTAACTCCTGCAGCCCGGCAATCCAAAGGAGGCGCTGGCTTTCTACAAAGTTCCATGGAAGCCAGCTATGATCCAATGCTTCAGGCAAGTGATCTTGGTCAATGACGCAGCTTGGATCCCAGCCCCACATCATGCCGGGGAAGGGGCTGGCGCTTCTTGTCGTGAAGTGCTTACCATATGGTGAAGATTCCTTTGCAAGATTCAGGCCCTAGCTTCATCACCCCACCAGTGAAGGGACTAGTGTTTCCTCACTTGTGATGAATGATACATTGTGTTTGTCATATGATACAACTTCAACTGCATGGCTGTTCTCTGGTTCCATGACTGTGTCAGGGAGGGGCTGGTATTGTGAGGTTAAGATTGGAGTCTGTATCTGGCATATCATATTATTGTTGTATCCTGACTCCTGATCATGCCATTTACTTCTCTGATCTTGCAGTTGAAAGTTTCCACAGTCCAAGAGTCTGTGATCCTCCCAGAAGTCTGAGGTTTGGTCCTGACAGATTTCTGTTCTCTGCACAGTATGTGATGGGGCAACTGGTCCTTAGTACCTGCCATGATGTCTGTTCCTTGAGTCTATCATTTTGGTATATGTGTGTGTGCTGATCAGCTATTTCCTGACAATCCAAAAGTCTGGACAGAGGCCAGCCTGGTGGTGTAGTGGTTGGGTTCAGGTGCTCCACTTTGGCAGCCTGTGGTTTGTGGGTTTGGATCCCAGGTGCAAACCTACACACTGCTCATCAAGTCATGCTGTGGCAGCATCCCACATACAAAATAGAGGGAGATAGGCAACAGATGTTGGCTCAGGGCCAATCTTCCTCAAGCAAAAAGAGGAAGATTGGCAACAGATGTAAGCTCAGGACTGATCTTCATCACCAGAAAAAAAAAATAGTCTAGAGACATCAACTCTAGCATGAAGAAGGACAGATCTTGGTTATGGCTAATCAGAGACAGGGAGACAAAATGAGGGCGGAAGGGAGCTGATTGGCTTCTACAATAGGCAGGTATCAGTGGACTAGGGACTATATGAAGTGAATAGGTGTAAGGCAGTGAGAGAGGCATAAAGACAGAGAATTGTAGGCAGAGAAAATAATATCATGATTTGAGCTTATGCATGTAAGCATTTATGCATTATGCCAAGGTTTAAAGCAAAGAGCTGGGAGAAGTAATGAGAAGGCAAATATGTTTTCTAAAAACCTATACAACTTAATAGGTTAAAGTTCCAAGAAGAACGTGTTCTCTGCAAAGTTATTTCTTGTATATATTTCTTTCTGGTATTTTTTGGTATATTATTTGGTATATTTATAATATTTTATATTATTTGGTATATTATTATTATTTGGGCTCTATTATTAAACAGGTTCTAGTAAAGAGGTAAATAGTTGAGTTGATGAGGCAAATTTTCCTGAACTTTTTGGTTATTGACTGTAAACTACAAAATAATCCACATAACTACATAGTCTCCTGGAATTGAGGAAATTACAAGGCATCTAGGGGACACTCAAAAAATAATTGTTGGTAGCATCATTAATGATATGCGCTGTCAAAAAGGTTACTCGAGGAGAAGACTGCTATATCCAGGAATTCTATGATTAACACTTTGTAAATAAAAGCAAAATCAAATATTGTGTTTCCCTAATTCAGGACATCACATGTTTAAAATTGGGCGCATTTGAAATTGATGTTATCTTAGTTTTTTGTTTGTTTGTTTGTTTGCTGAGGAAGATTGGCCTTGAGCTAACATTTGTGCCAATCTTCCTCCACTTTGTATCTGGGACACCATACAGCATGGCTTGACGAGTAGTGCTAGGTCTGTGCCTGGGATCCGAATCTGCAAACCAGGGCCTGCCAAAGTGGAGCATGCACTTCACTGCTACACCACTGGGCTGACTCCAATGGTGCTTTAGTTTTAATAAAATATCTTAACAACTTTATTAACTTATATTGTAAATCTAAATGTTCATCGTGCAGAATTGGTTGTAGTGAAAATACCCTTTTAAAACATGTAGTATTTCATTTATTATGTTTTATTTAATTTTTCACTCAGTCTTAAATTGGTGCTGAATTGTCTGTAGCAATTAACAAATGAAGAGCAATAGGATCCTATATGGCCATTACAAATACAAGTTAATAATACACCTTAATAATTTACCCTCTCTCTAAGACTCCAATCAGTAACTGGATATTGACAAATTATAGATTTTTGTCTGCAATTGTTTAAGTAATAACATGCCAATAAGAAAAAAGGACTATCCAAACCATAAAATTGGCAAAACAAAAAGGGAAATGTGAATCTTTACTTCTTTCTCTAGCTATGAAAATTTCACATAGATTTTGCTGGGCTGTCTGGATTGCAGGTTATACTGACAGCATGCAAAGCTTTCATTCCAGATGGACTTACATCAGAACTAACGATCCGGTTTGGCCACTATGAGTTATTATAGTTTGCCAGCTTAGGCAAACGTCAGAAAATTTAGGTACATTGTGGTATCACTCACTTCTTACAGGTGCCTAAATTGTGATAACTTGCAGTTGATAATTGCCGAAAGTTCAAAATCGCAATGTTTCTACCCTTAGTGAGAAGGAGGGAAAAAAATGAAGAATTTTTCATGTCTCTCAGATATATTGGCCTATTCTCCAAATGACAGGTTCCTGACTGATCAGCTGTACCACCTGCTGCTGCAGCTCAGTCATATTAGTCTGTGGGATGGTTTCATTCTCTTCTCCCACCTCAGAGATCTTGCGCTCAACCCCAGGCATCCCCTGTGTGTTTAAATCAGCTTAACGGCTCATGCAGTGTGCTGATTTCCTTGTAGGCCTCTGTTTTCTCAAAAAGTGATCACCTTTTGCCAATGCCCTCAGGATTAAACAGGGCAGTCTGGTTTTCCTTTTCTGCATTGGCTATACCTTTGTAGTCAATAAAAGACTAACTAGAAAAGAATCAGCTGATGAGAGAATCAATCTTCTGGAAGCCTCCCCACAGTTTTCTCATCATTTTTGTGCCGTCTGTCATCTCAGATTGTAAAATGGAAACCAAAACGCAGTATGTGGGAAGACTTTTCCTGCTCCTTGTTAACAAAAACAGTAAGACCAGGGGTTTTGATCTTATGAGTGTGTAGGTAAACAGTAAGCTGTAAGTGCACACTCTTGAAGTGGGTTTTCTCTGTTTCTAATGGAGGTTTGCAAAGAATTATCAAAGTGGTATCAAAAAGGTCTCGGGACATACTGTAGTGTGGATATCCATTCTGAGGAGGTCAGGTTAAATCTGAAGGTCTTATAGATGGTGATACTGGGGTACCTTCTGGTAGAGCGAGCAGAGCTATGTAATTCTCCCTGATAGTCACAGAAAGAGAGAAATAGAAAAGAGACCTTTTCTGCATTTTTAGAACTGGTTACATTGCATTAATTTATTTCTATAGCATTACATTTTAAATCAAGTGACATTTTGTCTCATTTCACTTTTATTTTAACAACTTTAGCTCACATAATTTGCTTTCTTGTAGACTATTCAAAAAGGTATATGAAATATATTCAGATTACTTTGGCAGATAAAGGTCATTTCTTCATGTAACCCATTGTATATATTTTCTCCAGCATCAGAGAATCTGAAAATAATTTTCCTCTTGCTTTTACTTTATGGTTTTGGATCTCATTTGTAACTTGAAAGCACAATGAGCAGAGGGAATTTAAACTTGCTAACTGATCCTATTAAAATACAAAATAGAGTTTGAAATTTGCTTTTTTTTTTTTTGGCTTGCGTTCAGGCTTTCAGTCAGTTACAATGTTATCAGAGCGGTTTAGCTTCTCCCTCTGGTAATATATAAAATACATTTAATAAAAAATAAAAATGTATCTTTAAATGTGTGAAATCCATTTTAAGTTCTCTGGTATGAATTATATTGTGGAATTATGAAGAAGTAAAATGATTTCATTACTTCTTTTCAATGTCATTGAAGTAGCCCAATGATTAAATTGTTACTGCTTTCTGGAGCTGGAGTAGTTTGGTGAGAACGATATTGGCATGTTTCTACTGTTTATTAGTTTGCTTGTGACTGGAAATTTGTGTGTGTCAGTATTATATTTTGTATTGTGAAGATATTTAAATTTTTTCAGAATTATATGGATTTGTAGGAAAATAACATTATTAGAAGGAGAAATCTATAGCACTTTTCTAAATATCTGGAATTTATTTCAGTTTAAATCATAGATGAAGTTTGCTCATAAAATGGAGAAAGTAGGGGAATAGAATATTCTTCATCTCCTCAGTTTGTTCCTTCTTATTAATACTTATTTACTGTTCATCACATTCTCATCATTACCATTGATTGCTTGCTCATGACATATATAATCTTTTCCTGGAACATTCTGTAATTATGTAGGTTTTTGGTTTTTTTTTGAGGAAGGTTATCCCTGAGCTAACTACTGCCAATCTTCCTCTTTTTGCTGAGAAAGACTGGTCCTGAGCTAACATCCATGCCCATCTTCCTGTACTTTATACATGGGACACCTACCACAGCATGGCTTTTGCCAAGCAGTGCCATGTCTGCACCCGGGACCCGAACCAGCGAACCCTGGGCTGCCAAGAAGCAGAACGTGCGAACTTATCTGCTGCACCACCAGGCTGGCCCTAATTATGTGGTATTTTTGACAATGCAAAAGATCCAAGATTAATTAAGGAATCTGAATGAGATTAGACAGAATATACTTATGCTTTCCATGTTTCCAAGCTATTTCTTTCAATAGTTGATATTGCTTCATTTTCTTGTTATGAATTGTCCCTTGGACATTAAGTTTTATCCTAATTATATTTAGTGTTTTTTTTTTTAATCCCCCAAGCACTTCTATTGCTAAGATTCCCTGAGAAAATCAGGGAGACCGTTTTCTTTCTCATAGAGCAAACGTTAACGTTATTATTAGTGCTGCCTTGTCACAAAGCATCTAAATCCCATGATGGCAGGATTCTCACCTGCCGTATCATATGGTATCTCCTATGTCTGACCCATAGAAAGTGCTTCATCAACAGCTGTTGATTCAATAGAAGAAGGGACCAATGGAGGATGGTTTTATCTCAAAGGCTAGGAGTTCTTATATGTCTTAGCACCTAGAATGTCCAAACCACTGTGGTATGTGCCACCAGGGCCTGCGAAATAGTATAACACAGTACTATTGCCTTCAAAGGGTTTACCAAAAATAGTTTCTTGCATTACCTAAGAACAGTGATTGAGGTGGAGGAGTATTACAAGGATTTACGTGTTTATGTCATCTTTGTTTATATCATATACCTTTTCTCTTCTCCAGGAAAAAATACTTTCATGAGGGAATAATTCGGTTATATTTCCCATGAAACCATTGCCTGAAGACACCATGGCATGGAAACAATGAGAGAGCAAAGTGAAAAATTCAGTCAATGACTTTATATTCAAGTCTATATGTCCAATCCATTTTAACTTACTTGAGATCAGTATTGTTTTTGATATGATCCAAACAAACTGATGGTAAGGCTGTCCAAATAAATATTAATTAACTGAACTCTAGTTAGGGCATGAGTTGCTATTCTCATTTGCATCTTGTAAATGTAGGGCTGCATTCAGTATTGCTGTCGATGTAGATGAGATAGGGTATAGAATTAAGCAATCAGGAACAGGGGAAATTGCAAGCCAACTGGAAAATTACTTAACATATAATAGGCACTGTGTAAGTGCTATGCAAAAACTGATGTATTTTTTTTTCAGTTGTATTAGATGTATCTCACTTAGAGAAATAAGAAAAAAATAAATAACAGAAGTCAGGGGAGAACTTGTATATTTAATAATTTAGATGCCAATTTCAGATAAATTTACTATAATATTCCACATCATTCTTCTGTTTGACAGTGGCCTGTGATTTCCTTTTCCAATTAAAGACAATTTTCATGACTAATGCCCGTGTTTTCACATTTTTCTTTCTTTTTTTAGTGAAAACTCATTGTATTGTATTAAGCATTGTGTCCATCCAATACAACCAAGCCTTCAAACTTGCATCGAATCCCTGATAAAAATTTAATATTCAAAATTCTGTCGCTCCCTTTCACTGTTGCTATGGTAAACTAGGATGAGACATAAGCAGTTTGTCCGGAATAGTAAACCCAAAAGACAGCTATAAATTAATAAAGAAACCATATGTGGTAATGGAGGCATCAACGATATCTGATCATGAGTGATTCCCACTTGTGTTATTGACATCATAATTTACATAATTAATTATAATAATTTATTGCTGCAGTGATAAGACAATAAGAGAAAATATTTATTTCTTCTTCACTCTGTTTCCAAAAGAAGAAAGTCATATGTGAAGATCCAGACAACAAATTATAAAAGAACTTTTAAAGTTGAGTGAATTGAGGCAAAGAAAAAAATTGAACCTATGGGTGAGGTTGGTACGCAAAGTGCAGGATAACTTTGCTGTCCCAGTAGAGATGGCTTTAAGCTTTCAAGTAACCTATAAGAAAAACAAGCACATTATGAGTTATATAATTCATAATATCCATAATCTAAAAATAATCTAGTTGCCTTGGCAACACAGAGATACTGGTAACAAAGATAAACTTCTTCTCCTGGGTCTCCATCGAGCAGGCACAGTTTAACTTAAGGAGTGCTGTCTGCATTCGCATCTTACAGGGAGCAGAGTAACCGGTTTCATATGGCTATTTCTTATGATATCCCTCTGTACAGGCTGATGGCCTCTTACCAAATGACGATTTAAGGAAGGTTATTTTACAATTATGAGAATAAATATATACTCATGTTAGCTAACATCCCTACGGTATTACACAAAGTAGAATTATGAAGGATCTTTGTCAATTTTGCTCCAAATCAAGTAAGAAGCCTGGTGAAAGTAAAGAAAGGTGTTGAGGGGGGAGGACATCAATGTCATAAGATTCTGCTTATGGTACTTATGGCAGATAGTTTCCGAACATCTGCGTCAGTCCAAAAGTTTTCAAATGCAATAAAAACGATTTCTGTGACTCAGACAGAGATATGTTGAATGTAGTTGCCTCCTCTATTCATTTAACCTGAAGGGGAACTAATTGGCTTATGCAGCTGGGCAATGGGTGTGTCTGGCTTAGTCGTGACTGGACCCCAAAGACCACACGAGGCCATTAGGATTACAGTTCTTAATCTCCAGGCTTTGCTCACCTCTGTCTGTATCCAGACAGGTTCTCTCCATATGACGGCAGGACCACTTTGCCTTCACTGCTTATGGTATTCAAGAGTGGTTTTATCATAGGTCAAAATTCTGAGGCTATTCATTGTTAAACCAGCTACTGGGGCCATGCTGACATGAGTTTTGATTGCCCATCATTGCAACCTGGGCAGCAGAGTTTAGTTTCATGTACACCATGTGGAATAAATGTGAGAAGAGATGCATAGACTCCTGAGAGGTCTGATGAAAAGCAGACAAGAACAACAGTGAAATTTGTTCATAGCCTATAATCTTCTTTCTTTGTGTTAGGGCACTATTTGGTGTAAAACAAAACCTAAGGCAAACAGTATAATTCTTCTCTAGGCCTAGCTCATGATTCTTCCTGGATTTTCTTTTAACCAGTAACTTAAACATTAAAAAAATGTAAAAGTCTAGGGGGCTGGCCCCGTGGCCGAGTGGTTAAGTTTGCGCGCTCTGCTTGGCGGCCCAGGGTTTCGCCGGTTCGGATCCTTGGCGCAGACAGGGCACCGCTCATCAGGCCGTGCTGAGGTGGTGTCCCACATGCCACAACTAGAAGGACCCACAACTAAAATATACAACTATATACTGGGGGGATTTGGGGAGAAAAAAGCAGAAAATAATAAAAGATTGGCAACAGTTGTCAGCTCAGGAGCCAATCTTTAAAAAGAGAAAAAAAGATTGGCAACAGTTGTGGAAAAAAAAAGAAAAAAAAATTAAAAGTTTTTTTTGGCACCTTTCCTGGTTTTCTAGAAATAAGCCTGTCTAAAGGGAAAATATGTTTCTTGATCAGAGACAGCTAATAATGTTCCCAAGTATTTATTTTCCATATTTTCCTTTTATTAAATGAACTCCATGATGTCAGGTGAGCACATGGCAATGCAACAAGACTAGATTTCCAGCCTCCTTTGCAGCTAATTGTGGTTCTATGGTGAAGTTTCTTCCTACCGGATGTAGCAGAAGTGATCATATGCGACTTCTGGGACAACTCATTTAACAAAAAGCCCCTTATCTTGGACAACTTCTAACTTTCCTTTTCTTGAGATGGAACAAAAGATTTATGGAAAACTAGCTTTCATCTTGCAGGTGAGAACATCGTGGGAGAGATTCTTAACCTCATGAGGTCCATGAACCTATGGATCTATGGATAAAATACGAAGGGAGCATGAACTTGGAAGGGGAACAATTACATCTTAATTTTCACTAACCTCTAGTTAAAAATTAGCATTTCTTTCAATTATGAATGTAAGCAAAAGCTGTTGTAGTCTTAGCAGTATCTGTGCCTTTTTCATCTATAGAAATAACAGACATTTTCATATCACACTGTAGTTGAGGATATATCAAAATATTATGTTCATCCCTACCAAAAAATTTTGGTAGTTATTAGGCCAACCACCAAATCTTGATATTTAGTGTATTAGTAAATAATCATACATGTTGCTATATCATGAATTCATTTTTCTAATATTTTGATTAGATTTATATTTTAATATAAATTGATTTCATTGTAGTCCGATTTATTTTATTTTATGCAACTAGAATTTTAATCGAATAAGATATTCATGGACCTTTGAGTATAGCCAAAGGGGCCTTGGTTCAAGAAGATTGGGTGTCAGGGAGCAATATGGAGGAAGAGACCTCTGGGTTCCTGATCAGAGTATAGTTGTGCTGCCAGCCTAATGGCTGGACTATCACTGGATGTTTTTGTTTCCTAGAGCCACTGTAACTAGGTACCACAAGCTGAGTGGCTTCAAACAATAGAAATTTATTGCCACATAGCTCTGGAGGCTAGAAGTCCAAAATTAAGGTGATGACTTGGCCATGCCCTCTCTGACGCTTCTATAAGAGAATCCTTCCTTGCATCTTCCAGCTTCTGGTGACCCCCAGGCACACCTTGGCTTGTAGACGTGTCACTCCAATCTCTGCCTTCCTCTTCACTTGTCATTCTCTCTGTGCATCTGTGTATTCATGTTTTCTCCCCTCCTTTAATAAGGACACCAGTCATATTGGATCAAGTGCCCATCCTACTCCGGTATGACCTGATTTTAACTCATTACATATGCAAAGACCCTATTTCCAAATAAGATCACATTCACAGAGACTGGGAGTTAGGACTTCAACATATCTATTTGAAGGACACAATTCAATCAATAACACTTGGGAAAAATATATATTTCCATAGAATTTAAGTCATTATATTTTGAGGCCTCTGTTTTATGAGCTCAGCCTATACTTGGGTATAAATATACTTTTTCACCAAAAGTACGATGAATTCTAATTTAGATGTAGGTAACAGAGTTCTTGTGGGGTCTTGATTGTCCAATCAAATAATTATCCCCAGGATTTTCTAGTCCATGATAACTGTCTTCTCTAATCAATTGACAGAGTAATTCCTCTAGGACAGGAGTCCAGCCTACATCCTATTTTTAAATAAAGTTTTATTGGAACATGGCCACATCCATTCATTTATGTATTTCCTATCACTGCTTTCACACTACAATGGCAGAGTTGCAACAGAGACTGTATAGTCAACCAAACTTAAAATATTTACTATCTGGTCCTTTACAGAAAAAATTTGCCAACCCCTTCTCTAAGCCCTGAGAGGGATGACCAAGAGGTTAGACTTATTGTTCTACTTGTTCTCTGTATTATGAGGGTGGAAGACTCTTACTAAATCAGAACTTGAAGAATAAACATATAAGAGAACATGAACTAGACCTTAAACTGTGGCCATGAATTGCTCGAAACACAGTTTCTAGTTAGAGGACGCATTTACCTGTCATTGAAACCAATTATCTAAGGATAATACCAGACTAGAAGAAAGCACACAAAAATAAATTTAACCTTCGTTGTAATAGGAAAAAATGGTTATTTCAAATCAAGAGAGTGAAATTCTAACAAGAACAGTCATTGGTATAATTGTATGATATTTCTTACTTCCACTAGCATTATTAATGGGAGTACGGTTTGACCTGACAATGAGAATAGCTTCTCCTGTGGCATTTTGGCAGTTCTATTTCTGTTCTTTGAGAACTAAGGAGCAGACAAAGGATAAAAGTCCTTGCTTGAGCTGCTGAAACAATAACACAGTGTGAGGAGTTTCCAGTTACTCAGGAGCTCAAAGGATCCCATTTTTATGGCTCCAGAGAACTGGAAGCTTGATGGACACTCACAGAAAAGACCTTAGTTCCCTTGAAATCAGCAGTCATTTGGGAGACTATAGACAGATGAGTATAGCAATGAAATTTCATTTGGGAAGGAAAAAGATATCTCATGTGAAGCAATCATGAAAGGCCACAGTCAAGCGCTTTGTATGTCATGTTTGGGGTGCCTTGTAGAAAGAATAGGGAACTTGCCAATCACAGGCTCATCTACGTTACTGCAGGTACCAGGACTGTATTGCTTTGGCCACAGATCTCCTGGGCTTTCTGTTAGAAGAATATATTCTACTTTAAAATATTTTGGTTATTCTTTAATGAACATTTTTCAACATGCTGGGGAAAAAAACAGAAATGACAATACAGTTGATACTGGTTTAAAATACGATTGGGGTCAAGCCCCATAGCCTAGTGGTTAAGTTCGAGGCGCTCTGCTTCGGTGGACCAGGTTCGGTTCTGGGCATGGACCTACCCCACTCCTCAGCAGCCATGCTGTGGCAGCGACCCACATACAAAAGAGAGGAAGATTGGCACAGATGTTTGCTCAGGACGAATCTTCCTCAGCAGAAAAAAATAAAATAAAAAATGTAATATCATTAGGGCACAAAGATTGCACTACTGCCAAAATTTAATGGAATTTGAAAAAATTGCAAGACAACCTAAGTCCAAAAGCATGAGAGACTTTTAAAATGGGCACACATTCTCCTACTCCTACCACGTTCTTGCCCCAAAAGATAATATCCCTTAATCTACCCAATAATGAATTATCATCACTTTTAAAGGAACTTTTCCTTTAGTTATTATCTTGCCCACCTGCCCACCACCCCATTTCTATCCTCTCCTTCTCCTTTTCCTATTTGTCTTTCATGAAAACAGATTCCATTTGGGCCCTTTCATCTGCATAGAGGTGTGATAAATTTTACTACACACCAACTATTATCACTACACACCAAACATGTGAAGGCATCTAAAAGTACAGCAAAGGTCCCATTAGATGATTTTCTAAATCCTACAGTAAGGAAAGTGAATTTTCAAAGATGGTGTAATATTTAGGGCAGAACCTTGAAGGATAACCAATGAGATTCTGAATAAGTTACCCAGTGGCAGTCACAGGCCAAATCTGGACATCCAGGGAGCCTGCTTACCCCAGAATCCCAAGTGAGCACTGGACACACATTGGTCACAAAAATGGAATCAACAAGCGGAGTGAGAGGGAGCTAAGCCAAAGGAGTGAACAGACCATGGAGGAAGGAAAGTGCAGGGTATTACAGGATTGACAAGTAGAATATTTGGGAATAGGAAGGAGTTTGACAGGGAAAATAAACTGGAAAGAAAGTTAAGAACCAGGCTGTAAAAGAACTTGGACACTTATTTAATATAACTTAGCAAATACTCATTATGTACCTATTAAGTACTCTCGCCAGTGAAAATAATCTTGAGACAATGCTGCATAAGACACATCCTTCATTCTCAAGCAGTGTGCAGCCTCGTGGTAGAGGTTCAAATTCAAAACAATAGACATTAATATAGAAATGTGCCCAGCCAAAGTGTGAAAATACAGAGAATAGATACTTGAAAGGAATCTGCCTGTAGGAAATGATGCCTGGGAGAAACTCTAAAGGCTGCATAAAAGCCAGTCTGGTTTAGGAATTTGGGAAGGGTGTCTTGGTCAGAAGGATCAGAATGAAAAACATAAAGACCAAGATGAGATACAGAATCATAAGCAATTCAGTACTACTGGGGCACACAGAGTGAAATGGAGAAGGTATTAAATCAGCTTAGAGATTCCAGAAAGGGCCAGGTCTTTGAGTCCTTGTATGTCAGGCTCAGGAGGCCTGCAGACAACAGGGAGATGCTAGGTGTTTTAGGGTAAGAGTTATGTATTAGATTATTCTGACTATAGTGAGGATACTAATTTCAAAGTGGCAGGACTGCAAGCACACAGAAAATTCTAGAGGCTATAGCACTTTAGATGGGAATAAAGGGGGAGAATTGACTAGATTGGTGGTTTTAAAACTTGGAAACTCATCATAAGTGTACATTTCATGTCTGTGTAATTGAGAGGCTTATGGTACCTTAACAGGGAAAAAAGATTCAAAGAACTTTTCTTTTTGGAATGTGGTGAGAAATTTGAGTTTTGATTCAGATATGCGGAGTATGTGGTGCTTATGACTATTTATATCATTATTATGCCCCTATGTATGTGTAAAAAATCAATCTGATAGAATCACCTTAAGTTTAAAGTGACAGGCAATCTACTAGAAACATTGAACAGGCAATTAGAAATTCAGCTTGGAGAATCTGTCAAACTCTTGTGATAGTCGTAGGTCTTGAGTTCAAATCTAATACAAATTATACAAATTTCTAAACTTGCTAGTAGATAACAATTTATTATTTATCTAGAAATATCTACTTACATTTTTGGAACTGAGTTCTCCCATAGCTGTGGTAGAAAAGACCATTTCAATGTAGTAGCTCTCATTAAAACACAGCGTTATATTACAGTTTTGCCTAATAGACTCAATTTGGAAAACAACTGCAGAAATCAGAAATGTCGTCTACCTGATCTCTATGCAAATTTTAGGCTTACCTCTTATGCAGTAATTTTCATCATTTCATTATTAGGAAGCCCACACTCATCTCCCTCCCCTAACGATATCTTGATTATGACCGCGCAAGCAACTACTTTCTATTGGCCCTGAAAAATTATTGAGAAATTTGGATCACATTGACTCTTTTCTTATTGCTAGAATATGAATTTCTAAAAGATAGAGGATGGGTCTTACTTATCTCTCTTCTCATTGATAAGAACAATGAATTTGCAGTAAAGTTTTTATTGAATAAATTAATTTATGCATAATGATTTATTAATACAATTATTTAACAAAATTTTTTCTAATCTTTTACACTTATTTGAGGGCTTTATTTAATGTCTTCTATATCTGGCATTAGAAAACTCTTTCTAGGTAAATGAACATTTCAAATAACTGAAGCTAATCTCTCAAACCTCTACATTTTAACCACTTTTTTGATAAACACCTTTTCAAAATGGTATTACATGCTGTAGATAGGAGAATAAGCTTGAATTAATTTAACCATTTCATGATGACTCAGGTCTATTATAATAAGCATTAATCATTGTACTTTAAAGCAAAACAATGCAGATCTTAGGGACCATTGAACAAGGCAGAATGGTTTGCGTTTAATGTCTAATGGACTCAAATTGCTGTATTTTTCTGGTTGGTCTTCTGTTCTCTACTGCTTTTCTTCTGTCACCTGTCACTCTCAGTTGCTAGGGAAACCATAGAACCACAATTGTTAAAACAGTAATCTTAATTTTAGCCATGTAACACCTGAATCAGTTCATTTGTTTCATGGATTCTCCCAAATAGTTGATTTCATAGAATACTGCCAGTTGGCATAGTTCCCTTTCCTAGAACTCCTGGAAAAATCTGAAATGAGAAATATCTCTTTTTTAAAAGTTATATTGAGATATTTAATTAATAGAAAATAGTACATAACTCACATATAAATAATGTTTGTAGCTTGCGATAGACATTGAGAGTTTCTGAGTGATTTTCTCCTCCTGTTATTAAAACTGAAGTGGGCTCCCTCCTGGTGAGTTAAATCAGATTCTACACCAGAAGTAATTATCTCACAAAGTAAGGTATATTTGTGGTAAACAGGAGACCATGAAGAATCATTTCCAGAGTCATGGTGTCCCTGAACAAAGGGAAGCAGGGATCTTTGTTTCAGATGGGGAATGAATATTCAAAAGGGAGAGGTGAGTATTTGCCTGCGCAGGCTCACTTGGAAAACATGCTTCCACAGACACTGCAGGTTATAGCTACAAGCCCTGAGTCCTTCCTGGAGAGGTCTTAGCATTAAAAATAAGGCAAAGGTCATAGCATAGGTCTCTCATGGTGAGGTTTGTTCTGGTGACTGGTTCAGGGTGGATGGTGATTGCATCTCCTTAACATACTAAAAGAAAAAGAAGAATTTGGAAAAACAAAATATCCAAACCCACCCTTAAGTTCCTTGGGGCAACTAGTTGGTGACACTCCCTCATAAACATTGGTGATGCATATCTTTCCTGATGTGATAATGGAAGACTCTGTGTGTGTGTGTGTGTGTGTGTGTGTGTGTGTGTGTGTGTGTATGAAAGTGTCCTTGCTTTGGGGTTTAGCCTTTTTATCCTGACTCCACAGTACACTTTGTTCCCTTCAAATTTATATGAGATATTTTCTTTGGGATAAACAGTTTATTAACTCCCCAATCTTAGTTCTTAGATACAGTAGACACCATAGTAAACAATAATCTTTCAGATCTGTTCATCTAAATGACAATTTCCCCTGCTTTAGCTGTCCCCTTCTCCCATTTACTTTGGCTTCCTTGAAATCCACAAACCACATGACCTAGAGCCTAATCTGTCTCAATTCTCTTTGAGTCCTAATTTTGAGGTCAACCATGACCTAGATCCAATGGGCCAGTCTCAGTTTTCATACTGCTTGACCTATCAACAGCATGTGGCAGCATACATCACTCCTTTTTCTTTGAAACACCTTTCTTCATTTGACTTCTGGACCTCATCATGTTTTGATTTTCTTCCAATTGTATGGACTGCTACAACCAAGTCTCCTTTGTTGGCTCCACCTCTTCTTCCAGATTTTGAAGTGTCGAATATCTCAGCATCCCTACATTGGACCTCTTCTCTATTGACACCGAATCCCTACTGACTTTATCCAGCCCTGTAGATTTAAATATTATGGATATGCTGATAACAACAAATTTCTGTCTCAAACCCAGCTTTTGATCCTGAACATTATCTGCTTATTCATCATCTCTACTTGGATGCCCAAAAGGTACCTCCAAACTTAATAGGTCTTGAAAGAAATTGCTGGTTTTCCCTCGTAAAACGACTCCTCTGTCTTCCTCCTCTCAGGAAATAACAACTCCATTCTTCCAGTTGCTCTGGCCTAAAAGGTTAGAGAAAATATTTATTACTTTCTTTCTCTCACAATCCGTAACTAATTCTTTGGCAAATCCCATGAGCACTACCTCAGAAATATACCAGACTCTGACTAGTTCCCTCGCCCTTGCCTCGCCTCCCTGGTCCAAACTGCTGCAGTAGCCTCCATGCTACTATTCGTCCCCTTCTAGAGCCCAACGCCGTCCTAGAAGCCAGAGAGATCTTTAAAAACTGAAACTCCAGATCATGTCATGCACCCCTCTTTTCCCACTCTCTAATGGCTTCTTGTTGAGTTAAAGACAAAAATCAAGAACCCCTGGTAAGGCCCCAAAGGCGCTGTGTAATCTGGCCATTTAGTTCTTCTGCAATCTCATTTCCTATCATGCACCTCTCTCCTACTGTGATGCAGGCACATGGCCTCTTGGCTGCTCATCAGACACATCAAGTACAGCTTTTGTGTTTGCTACTCTTTCTGCTACCTCAATACTTGTTTCCCTACATGTCTACAGAGTGCTTTCTCACTAAATTAAGCACAAATGTCACCTTATCAGAGTGTCCTTCCCCGGCCATCCTAGTAAAAGTGCTTACACACTCTTTTCTATTTATCCTCATCAGATTCTGATATACATATTACTTTTTTCATTTTGTATACACCTATCTGTACATCTCTCATCCGAGTAGAATGTAAGCCTCTTGAGAGCAGGAGCTTCACTTGCTTTGTTTGCTGTTGTATCTGTAGCACCTGGAATAGTGCTTAGCACTTAACAGTGCTCAATACATACCTGTGGGATGGATGGATGGATGAATAATAGCCTTTGGGTCTTCCGACTATTTGCTAGGTCCTTCTTGAGAAATGCTTTTCTCTAATCTACGCACAGACTCTTTTGGATTTGTACTATTTACCCTTTGCTGTTTACCTTAGTCAAACACACACACTAAATCAATTTGTTCTGTCCCGAGGATAATTCCATGCCTAACCTATAGTACGAGATCCTCGTGACAACTACTTTCTCTGATGCTCAGGAGTCTTTTATTGCCTTTTTTTGGGCTTGTGGTTTTGTTGAAGCTGATTGTGGTTATCTGAAGTCTGATTGCCAGTTAAGGCAGAAACTGCTCTATGGATTTTATTGTTTAAAATACTAGAAGTTTTTGAGTAAAGACATACTCAGGAAATTATGCTTGATGCATATTGGAGTTTTAACTAGCTCCTCAGCATGATTGAAACAAATAAAAGCAATTTAACTTTCTTTTCTTTTATATTAATAATGTGTTTACATAACACTTAGTAAAGTGATATTGAAATATATTAGAGATAAACTTAAGTGAATATAAATAGAGAAGTGGGTGAAAATGTGTTTTTTCATAGGTCCCATTTGGAAATATGAGGAATGGTAAAGAGAGAAGAAATTTCTGAAGCAGAAAGAATTGAAAGGAAAGTTTAAATAGACATTCATTTTTATGTTGATGGATGGCAAAAATTATATAAGTGGACCCAAATAAAATAAATGCAATCAATACATAGTATTGTAATACCAGTCCTAATACATCATATTTATTATAGCAGTGACTCAATATATTGAAATCTTTTTACTATTAAGGGGTTCAGAGATTGGCTTACATCCACATTAAGTGTGTCATAGACTTGAATGTAATTGTTTTCAGGGATAACATGAATGTAAGATAAATAAATTTATAGAAGAATTTTATTACAGTTCCTGAATATTGTTTTTTTTTTTTTTGTGGGACACAATCTCAAAGATATTCCTATGAAAATAAGGTTTTATAAGACAATTGAAACAGATGTAGAAAAGTCTGGTACTTTATATCAAAGTCAATCATTATATTGAAAACTGAATTGGTCAAGAACACATTAAACATGAAAGAACTGGGCATTACTTAAATGCTGGAATACCAGGAAGTATCAAAGATCTCATCAAATGATAGTTTTTTTAAAAAAAATCTTAAGCCCTCTATTCTGGTATTGGAGAAAAAGCCATTTCTATATAGGAATAAACAAACCCAAAACTTCCCACCCACCCAGTGAACCAAATAGACAACAAAACAAATAGCTGCTGACTTTTGTTTTGTTCTGTTTGATTTTTGTTTTAATACTGAACTAATTTATTAGCCTACTTAACTGAAGTGTCCAAGAGTGGGTAGGATGGCTGAGACTGCTTGTTACCTAGCCAAAATATCTTTCCCATTCTTCTCTATTAACAGAACCTTGATTTTATTCAGGGAGGAGATACACATAGGTCAAAAACAAGCAAAAAACGCCACATAGCCTGCCTTTCCCATTGCTGGGTCTGGTCATGTGTTATTATTATGATCAAAGAGGAAAAAGTGGAAACACACGGGGGAGGATTCTTGGACTCAGCTAGAGTCAACTTGTACCCTTCATTTTTACTCTTTGCCTTTTCTCTTCTTCTTGCCAGAAAAAGGGAGAAGATGGGTGGAACTCTGGCAACCATCTTGAGGACAGAATGATGGGCTATTAGGAGCCTGAATTATTGGTTATTGATTATGGAGAGTCTTTGTCCCAGCCCTGGATTATCTATTTCTAGATTCCATTCATATAAATTAAATTAAACCTCTAAGTTTTAAAATTTCTGTTACTAGAAACTGAATGCAGTTTTATTTTATTTTTTTTATTTGTTTATTTTCGGATGTACATCATAATACATTTCGAATTCTGTGTAGATTACATCATGTTCACCACCGGAATACTAATTATAGTGCATCCCCTCACATGTGAGCTTAATTACCACTTTAACCCTCCCCCCTCCCCTTCCCCTATGGCAACCACCAATCTAATCTCCAATGTTATGTGTTTGTTTGTCATTGCTTTTATCTTCTACTTATGAGTGAGATCGTATGGTATTTGACTTTCTCCCTCTGACTTATTTCACTCAGCATAATACCCTCAAGGTCCATCCATGTTGTCACAAATGGCCAGATTTCTTCATTTCTTATGGCTGAGTAGTGCAATTTTAGTATTATGCAGATAGTCTTCAAGTAAAATTTGATGAGGTCTCTTGCTTCTGTTGTCTGTAGTTGTCCTAAGTTTGTCTTCCCTCATGTCAGTTTCATCCCTCATGGAAAAAAAACAACTAGGAATTCTAGGCCTCATATCTGCACACTGCATTGTCCAGAGCAAAGAAGAGTTCTCTTACTATGAAAGAGGTATGGATTACAATAGTTAGCCTGGTTATCCCAACCCAACATCATCCAAAATATGAAAGATAATATGAAAATATTCGTGCAGTAGAGTTGTGAATATGTTTTGGTAGCATTTTTTTTTCATATTATAGAAGCAATACAAAATCATTGTAAAAAAATTAAAATGCAGAAAAGTATAAAGAAGAAAATAATTACCTGTAGTTCCAAGAGCAATGCACTGTGTATATCTCTGTTTTATATGTTTCTGTGTGTGAGTATACTCACAAACATACAAAAAAGACACAGGAGTATACTTAAAGAATGCTGGACACAGATAATAAAGATCTGGGAAGTTAAAATTGTTATTTTATAAACCAAATTGCTTAAGAATAAATTAAACCTGTTTAAGTACTAGGTATTTATCAGGTTTTGGCATCTAGTGAGCATAGTATCTAGATGTGGAAAGCTTTGGTTGATATATTATGTGTACATACATATACTGATAAAATGTGGACCATACTATTATAAAGCTAATATCTTGTCTTCTTTTTAATTTAATATCATTTTAAGTATTTTGTATGACACTAAATATTTTTGGATTAGTTTATTATTTTTGTGGCCACAGAGTATTCTCTCTTATGGATGATTCATAATTATTTGACCATTTCCATATCCTTGGTGTTTTCCCCATGTCTCACTAGTATAAATAAGCCTGTGGGGGCTGGCCCAGTGGCTCAGCCCTTAAGTGCGCACATTCCACTTCGGATCCTGGGTGTGGACATGGCACGGCTTAGCAAACCATGCTATGGTAGGCGTCCCACATAGAAAGTAGAAGAAGATGGGCATGGATGTTAGCTCAGGGCCAGTCTTCCTCAGCAAAAAGAGGAGGATTGGCAGCAGATGTTAGCCCAGGGCTAATCTTCCTCAAGAAAAATAAAAATAAAAAAATGACTGTGATTGACATGGTCATTAATAAATCTGACCCTAAATTAGCAAATCTAAATATCACTAGTTTCTTAAGAGATTAGCCAGTTTGGAACGTTTTGTCAAAGATTACAAATATTTTTAAATATTTTGATAATAATTGGTGACTATCTCCTGAAAGGTGATAACAGTTAATTTTACCTCCAGAAGCATTTAAGCATCTTATACTATAATTTGATAAACAGTGAGTAGCATTTTCATCCATTATCAATCTGATAGTTTTAATGTCCTCCTTTTGAATTACTAGTGAAGCTGATTATTTTTTCAGAATTATGTATTTTTACATTTTTTCAGCAGAATTTTTTTCTCTTATCATTATATATTCTCCTAGTTGTGGTTATATTTTTCTTCCTGATTTCTATATTAAGTTTCTTAATCCTTTGCATATATTCATTAAAAATATTTTCCAGTTAATTAGACATCTTTTTTTTAATGTTTATGGATTCGTTTTAGGGGTCAGAACTAGTCAAAATTACTAGTTTTTTCATTTATGGTGCCTTTCATCATTTTGCAGTTTATTTGTTCTTTCATTTTTTGAATGGTTTCATTTAGCTGTTTTGCTTTCCAAAATTTATTTAGGTTTAAGTGTTCAGCAGAGAATCTAAATTTCTTTTCAGTGCTAAATGACTACGTAATTATCCTGTGATGATTAATTTCCCTCCTTTTCTAATATGTGGTAGCATCTTTATATTATTTAAAACTACTTTACATAACAGGGTCTGCTTGCAGAGAATCTTTTCTTTTCCTTTCCCATATGTGAGGTCTTGATGTGATACCATATTTCTTTGATTGACATCACTTCATAGTTTTAATATTTCTTAACAAAAGCCACCTGCCATCAATATTATTTCTCAAAATTTTCTTAAACATTCTAAGACTTTTGGTTGTTTCCTAGATTTCTTGTATAAAGTTAAAAATTATAAAAACTGGGCTTTTCCTTGGAATTATTTATAAATCTACAAATTACTTTTGGGAAACAACATTTTTGTAGTATTCTGTTTTCACATTTAAAACAGTGGTTGGTCTTTGTGTATTCAGAGCTTTTTTCATGTCTGTATCAGTTAGGAACCATGCAGGAGACAGACAGCACACCCAAAGGATGATTGGAGAGACTGTGATGAAGGGGCTCTTTATACAGATACGGAAGGGAGCAAGAAGGCATGGTGAAGCACCTTGATATTAGTAACAGTAGGAAACCATTTTCCCTCCCAGGCTTGAAGGGGCAAGGAGGGTAATAGTTATCAACACACTGTGAATTCTCTAGCTACCTGACAGAAGCTGCAAGTGTCAACTGAGAAGTTCAACCACCACTATCCCCCAGGTCTCCAGACGGAGAAAAGAGGGATAAGAAATACCTTGAGTGCTCTCTCCACCCATCCTTTTGTGTTTTGCTAGAACTTCCTATTGGCTGAATCCAGAAGGCAAGAGAACCAAGGTGATGTAGTCTATAGAGACCAGCCTCCTGGGGCAAAACCGGGGAGCAGACAAGCAGAGAGACAGAGAGTATCCAGGACAATGTGGGTCCCTCAGTTAAGTTTGTGGCTTCCTACTTATAAGTTCTTTAGACTTATCTTTAAACTTAAGTATATGCTTGGGTTGCTGTATCAGTCAGGGTCCCTACAGGAACCATATGGGACATTCAGCTGGAATTTTTGAACTGGCTTTTTAATGAAAGGACAGTTTATAGGAGTATGGATATCATATGTCTGTTAATAAAGAAAACGGACATGGTGTGTAGCAGTATCTGGGGAGAGCGAGAGCGGGTAGTCGTTACCTGCCTTAGGCCTGAGGGGGCAGTGTAAATGCAAGCTGGTCAGAAGTTGCAGTATTTATTTTAAATGGATGCTCGAAATGATATTGTGAGTATCATCTATGTATCGAGATGTCAAAATGACAATTTTAGGATTAAGATTTCAGCTGATTTTATTCAATATCCAATGTAATTAATTTTTCATTAGTAAACTTCAAGAAATTCTTTTCAAATGATTCACATAAAATATAATTCCTATTTCCTGAGTGGCCGTATCTACAAAAGGAGTAACATGTACTTTATTTATGATTGCTAGGAGAAAAATAGTAAACAATCTTCCAAACATCTAAATCTTTTAGAGTTTATTTTGGCAGAAACTTCTATATGTCCCCTAGGCTTTGCTGTTTCTTTTCATTTTAGAAATAGAACCCCACGATTTTTAATGGGACACATCTTCTCAATTAGACACTAGATTTTCTTCCCTTCTTTGCAACTAGTTGTGACCATGTGACTAAGTTGTCGCCTGGGAAATGAGTGGAAGGGATTTATGCAATTTCTGGAGCTTTCCCTTGTAATGCGATTGAGTGGGAATTTCCCTTTATGCTTTTTCCACTTCCTGCAGGCTGGAGCATGTGTGTGTTACTGGTCAGCCAAGTCTGACCATGCAGACAAGGGCGCTGTCTAGGGGATGGGACAGGAGCAGAATAGAAATGTGGTAGTCCAGGTTCTGAAAGCAGACACTGAAAGGGAATTAGATGTGCAAGAGATTTATTGGAGGAAACACTTCTGAAGGATAAAGGGATTCTGAAGGGAGAAGGATTGGGCAAGAAAAGTGAGACTCAGACAGCCACACTTTATTAGAAAGTTTCAACCAAGGTTACAGGGAGTCCTGTTGCTAAAGTTGTCTGTTAGACAGACCTGTGCTCTGCAGAAAAGGGCTTGCTTTGGTATCTCAGCTGTATCGTCATTGGTGGGTAGCATCCTGGGGTAAGTGTGGCCTCACTGGTGGTGGATCCAGAAGGTGACGGCTGGAGTTGTTGGTCAACTATGGTTCTTATTCCAGGGTATCTGAGTGGTGCAATTTCATGGCTGCTATGAGGATTTTGGATCCCTTGACTAACTAAAGGAGCAGAGCTGCCTTCTCATTCTGAAACATTGCCCTTCTTCGTAACTGTTTTGTTAGAGGAAATCAATTTCTATCATTTCTTTTTTTGTTTGAGGAAGATTAGCCCTGGGCTAACATCTGCCGCCAATCCTCCTCTTTTTGCTGAGGAAGACTGGCCCTAAGCTAACATCTGTGCCCATCTTCCTCTACTGTATATGTGGGACGCCTGCCACAGCATGGCTTGATGAGCAATGCGTAGGTCCGCATCCAGGATCTGAACCAGGGAACCCCAGGCTGCCTGCAAAGCAGAGCATGGGAACTTAACCACTACTCCATAGGGCCTACCCCCAATTTCTATCATTTTAAAGCTAATATATTTTGAATAAAGCTAGCTCTGTCCAATAGAAATATAATACAACTATGTAAATAATTTTAAATACTTAGTCATATTTGAAAAAGTAAAAAGACACAGATAAGATAAATTTTATATGTTTTATTTAGCTCAGGAAATCCAAAAGATTATCATTTCGATATGTAACCCATACAAATATATTAATGAAATATTTTACATCCTTTTGTTGATACTAAGTCCTCAAAATCTGGTATATATTTTACACAAACAGCACGCCTCAATTGGATGCTAAGTTTTTATCTGAAAAACTTGATCTGTGTTTAGACTTCATAAAGATTATAGTTATAAAGTAACTTCACATACCGATGTTGTTCTAAATATACTTAAAATACACTGAATTTAATATATTTTTAAATTAAGATAAAATTAATTGAAAAGAAAAAACATCAGTCCTCAGTCACACATGCACCAGTGACTAGTGGCTTCCATACTAGATAGCAAAGATAAATTAAGCCAGTTAGGGTATCCCACCTCTCTGCCTCAGTGGTGGTTTTTAGGGAGAAATTCACATTGATAGATTGGACCATCTGTGTGTGGCATTTTCCTAGCATGGGATTATTTCATGGTTACCCGTCAAAGCTGAACTCAGGATGTATGTTCTATAGTTGGTCACGTGGTACTGTCCCTGCTGTAACTACTCAATTCTGCCTGCCATTATAATGCGGAAACAGCCACAGATAAGTACACGAATAAGGATGGCTCTGTTCCAATAAAGTTTTATTTATGGACATTGATTATGGACATTCATAATTCTATGAAATTCTAATTTTTATGTGCCACAAAATATTACTCTCCTTGTGATTTTTTTCAGCTACTTAAAAATGTAAAAACTGGGGCCAGCCCCATGTCCCAGTGGTTAAGTTCGTGTGCTCCACTTCTGTGGTCCAGGGTTTCGCTGGTTCGGATCCTGGGCATGGACATGGCACTGCTCATAATGCCAGGTTGAGGTGGCGTCCCACATGCCATAACTAGAAGAACCCACAACTAAAATATACAACTTTGTACTGGGGGGACTCGGGGAGAAAAAGCAGGAAAAAAAAAGAAGATTGGCAACAGTTGTTAGCTCAGGTGCCAATCTTCAAAAAAAAAAAAAAGCAAAAACCATTCTTCACTCACGGGACATACAGAAACAGCCAGCCTTTTCCTGCAGGTCTAATATGCAGACCCGTCCTCTATTGCCTTAGAGATGAGAAAGGAAGCAAGTATCTTGCCATCATAAGAGGACACAGCATGAAGATGAAGCTAGCATTCAGAAACAGGCCAAGCTGAGATTTGCAGACAAAAGGACTTGGAAGGTTTATCAGGCTGTGTTTGAAGACCACTTTCCTCCTGTTCTTCTCCGATACATCAGTCAATAAACAGTGTTCCTTATTTAAGCTAGTTTAATTTGGATTTTCTGTTACTTGTAGTATAAATAGTCCTAACTTAAACAAAACAATGTTCCAGTCTACTTCTTTGTGAAGTTCTGAAACAGGTGTCTGTTGTACTTAATAAACAATATTACTTGATGTACTTAATATTTTTAAACTGCTGTGGTGCCTCCAAACATGACATGACAGCATATATGGAATATGAGTGGTGTTTGATATGGCATATAAAGTATGAGATAACGTTTAATCTATTGAGAGTGAAGACCAGTGAAATGATGAGTTTATCCCTAGACTGAATCTTCTTAAAACGAACCTTTCCGTTTTAAACATATATATCCAAATTTAGACTACTGTTTAATTAAAAGTAATTTTTAAATATTCAGATAAATAAGTTGAGACAGTGGAGTTAGTTAAGTGAATTACTGGGATGACATCACTCTCAATGGCTGATTTGGGTTTTGACCCTCCATCTGCTTGGCCCTGAAGCCCAGACTCTTTTTTTTTTTGCAGGGTCAGGGGTGGGCGGGCTCTTCTGGTGAGGACCCGAAAACCTGCTAGACAAATTCTAAAAGAGCTGTAATGCTCTGGAGTCTTTCTAATGTTCTATGCTGTCATATAAATGAGTAAATTCTGAGGTGGATCTAAGCCTTTTATTTTTAATTTACTAATTTATTACAGTGATACAAAAATGAATAACTGGATTCAAATTCAAGGTAGAGAAGAATAAATTCTACATCAAGCCAAACTGATGAATTTTAGAGTAGAGAATTATGTGTAGAGCTATTGTTCGAAAGGTCAGAGGAAATTGAAAAATTGTCAAGATACATGTTGAAAATTTATTAGAATAATGATGACTTTCTCCCTTACCAATGCTTATCAAAATTAAAACAGTATATTAATTCCCAAAGTTTTATATCAAATTAAAAAAAGGCTGAATGAGTCAAATGATCTAATCAACATTTGCATGAATTTCCCTCTATAAATTCTAAGTAAAAGTTATAAGCATTTTTTTCTTTCTTAAGATTTATTTAATAGGGCAATTTTCCTGCTTTTTTTCCGATTTAAAATAAAACGACTTCTAGTCTCACAACATATTTCACATAGTATTAAATATTTTTATGTTTTTATTTGAACACTAGCCATAGAATGAATATTTTGTCATACAAACTGCAATAGCAATGCTAGTATATCTTTTTGTTTTCTCATTTGAAATAAAATTTTTATGATTATATAATAAAATCTTGAATACACTGAATATTTGAGTTTTTGTGGACGGCAGGCTTGAAACTAAGATCATATTTATTTTCTTGGTAGCAGAACTCATCATCTAATTTAGTTTTTGGAGATATATTACATTTCAATACACTCTCATTGATTCTTTAATTGTAATCTGAGGAAGAGTAACTGTGCATCTGTTTGACTGTTAAGATTAAGGAGTATTTTAAATTATGTCAAAATGATTTATCAATAAAGATAAATGTCCACTGTGATTAGTCAAGTCTGCTCAACAATACAACCAGTTCATGGAGGCAGACAATTTCAATGAAAAAGACTTCTTTCTTTGTTTCGTATTTTATAGAAAAATTAACACATTGAATTTCCCAAATTTCAACTAGTTTCAAATTGTCACAGTTCAAGTAATATCCCAGTTTATAATGTGTAGCAGGAGACTGCAGTCCAGAATTCTAGACATAACTCCAAGCCAATCAGATACCACTTTATGCTTTTTACCAACATAAGGGTAGGTTCTAAGAGGCCTTCTATTTACAGGTCTTATTTCTCTGCCAAAATGAAGGGAGTGAAATAATCTCGTGGATAGTGAGGCCATTAAACCATTAAAATAAAATTTGTATCTTGAAGGGAGTCGCCCTCATTCATCGTTCATTTGCTCCATGGTTTAATGAAATGATATAAATAGTACTGTAAAATTAAATTTTTATTTAGTGCTGATGAAATATTTATTTATTAGAAATGTAGTCATCTGCAATCAAATTTTTACTTCAGTCTCTCTATTTGGAATGTGCTGATAGTTACTGGAAGCTGTTCGGGGATTGGAACACTCAGCACTATTGTATTGTGATCAATAATTAAATTTAGTGCTGACATGCATCTAGTTTATGCGGCAGTCTCTGACAATCCCATCTTGCAAAATTAATCCTTTCCAATTTATTTAATAGAGGACATGAACAATAAAATAATTCAGATGAGTACCAATGCAGGATTATTTCTGGTCAATATTACTTTATTATAAATTGGATCCACATACTCATTAGTAAATTAACTGTCAAATCTGAAAACAGCCTTTTTTTGTTTAAAGGTAATTATTGGTACTGAAGACAAGAAGGCACTTAACCTTGCTGTACAGTTGTCCTTACCACAGTGTTTTTATTCTAGGCTATAACTAACCCATCGAAGCTGCAGAGGGAAAATAATTAGTGATATTCAATGGATGGAATTTTAACTATTACAAAGCCATAACTGTTTAGATACAGAGAGTATAACTTGAAAATGATAGGTTTTTAAATATTATTTAAAGTTTGGGGCTATTTTGGAGATATTTTAGCTTTTGCCACTTGAAAAATTCTACTGGAAAGAAAAGAAACATTGATGTAGAAAGAATCCTGTTTAAGAAACATAGATTAGACATGGCTGATCTTTTATAAAAATCTTATCAAAAATTGTTTCCAGTTTAACGTGAGATTTGACAATTTGTAAGATTTTTTTAATAAAACCTGTCTTTAGAAAAAGAAAGTCTCTCTCATATTTTCTCTTTCTCTTTCTTAAGATGTTTTCTCACAGTTTTCTAATTTTTTTCACCACATTAATTAACCAGTTCAGTCACTGCTTGAAAGATGTAGCTTACACAAATACATTAAGCTACTGGATTTTCTACTTTGCTTTATTATTTGCACACAAATTTAGAAGCATCTTAAATAGACATCATTCTGTTACATCAAAGCAGGGAAGTATAATTAATGAAATTATATTTTAAATATTGGTCTTCCAAACAGACTTCAAAATGCAAAGCACATTGCATCTATAGAATGACTGGAACAGATTTTTTCTTGTATTATACATGTTTCTATATAAGACAAGTAAGAGGTATTATTTTTCAATGTTTGTACCAAATACAAATTTAATGGAGAAGTGCTGAGTCTTATTGTATTGATCGCTGCTACACCTATCAAAGAATTGAAACAGAGTGAGGAGAAAGTGGCACATATTCATTCTATTGACGTTGTAGCCTATCAATAATTTGCACCTCAAAAAGTCCCCAAGTTGCATTTGTTAACTGTTTCATCTATTTGTTAAACTTTTCACAATCCATAAAGAACACCAACATGCTATTTGTACTTTGGAAATAGACTACACCTACATTTTAATCACTGAGCTTGTATTCAGACTAGAGAGACCATGAACTAAATGATGAATAATGAAATTCAGCTTGTTAAATTATACACTATTGACTGAAATAAAATGGGTCTAGTTTATTCGGCTTACCCAGTCATTCTCAGAAACAAGATGAAAAAAATAGACACCCCTAAAGAATGCCTTATACTTATCAACAATGTTTTCACGACTAAATGATGTTTTAAAATATTTTCACCATTTTGCTACTAAATGTAGTGGCTACATATTTGAGGTCTTTGAGAAATATCATTATTTTATCACTGTGGCCTGTGCAGAGCACAGCTGAGTGATCAAGGGCTTGGAAAGCTTTGTTTAATTTACTCTTGTATAGTTTGTAATACACCTTTTAGTTCCCTTCTTTTTCCAAGCTCAGACTCCCTTGTCACTTCTGTGGTACAGCGGCTGAAAAGCTAGAGGTAGAACCAGCTGCCCACCATGCTTCAAGAAGTCGTGCAGACTGTCGCTTTTGGTACTATTACGTATTCTTTAGCTTCTCCTTGGTTCTGTGTCTTGACTATGCACTAGCTAACATCAAACCTTCCAGTTCTTACTCATTTCCGCTATGATTTCTAACACTATCTCAGCTCATCCTTTTGTGGGAATGAGAAAAAAGTCATTTGCTAACAAGACTTAAGATGATTTTCACTATTTGTGACATTTGCTCAATCACCATCAGCATCATTAGCATTGTAATATTTATTAAATAGTTCATTGCTAATAACAATCTTACATAGTTCTTAAAATCAGTGAAAGACATCCTCTGACCTGTACGAATTTACAACTTAAAAGGTCAATGTGCGTGAATCAAGACTTATGCCAGTGCAATTTGCTGGGAGTAGGTGTAAGAGGAAAACCTATAATGGAGACTTTGTGCTGTCTTCATGGGTTAGTATTAACGGGCTTCATACTGTGAAATATGAAAGCAGGAGATGGAAATGGCCTCTTCTCCATTTAGTTAGGGAGGGTTTTCATTGGACTTAGTGGTTGGACATTTGCCCGTAAAGCAGTGACTCTGCCCAGCCTGGAGCTACAGATCCTTCTGGTAATATTGGAGAAGGGGAAGTTGTTTGCCTGGTAAGCAGTATTGACTGCCTGTCCTCTTTGGCCAGGTTTTCACTTGCACCATTCAGGGGTGATGAGAATCAGCTGATGTGTAAGCACATCAGGGAGGTCAAGCATTTTTTGGGGCAGGTTTGTTAATACCCTAAAACCAAGGCTACCTTTAGGCAAAGGGTATAATGAAGTTCTGTGAAGTTCAGTTGTTGTTTATAAAGCCGTGCAACTAGAGTTTGGATGCTGAGTAGAAGTATCAAATGACAGTTGCTGTAGATGGAACATGTCATTCTCTCTGTTTGAAACTCTCCAATAACTCCTCATTTCAAGCAGCCTAAAAGGCAAAGTGCATAGAAGAAGAGATGTTTCCCATTCTCATGCTGCCCTCTCTGTGCGCACTGTTAGCTCCTAAATGCTCCTCCCCTCACTCCTTCTGCACCAACTGCACTGGCTGCCTCAGTCTCCCAGCATCACACCAGGCTGGCTCCCATCAGAGTCCGGCACAGAGTGGTTTACTCCTTCACCTTCCACATGTCTTTACTTTGATCAACTGTACCCTGTTCTGCTTTTCCTCCATAGCTCCTTTTATATAAAATGTAAGCTACATATGATATATTTTATATACAATGTAATAGACACAATTACATATTTATATTAAATATAAGCCCCATGACACTTGGGATCTGTGCAGTGGTGGGCTAGTAAAGGTTTGACAATTGACTCTCTCGGGGAGAAAAAGCCCTGATTTGTAACATACACCAGTCTCTGTGGTGGAACTGTTCCCATCGTGCCCATTTCAAGCTACCAAGCTTTAATGACCAGCTTGCAAAATTGCTCAAAATGTAAAAATAAGCTCCCTCAAACCGATACAAGCTGGCTTCAGCATAGTACTGATTTTTGTCTGCTTTGCTCTTGAATATATCCCCAGTACATAGAACAGTGCTTACCACTTAATAGATATTTGATATTTATTGAATGTTTGAGGGGAACCTAGGAAGTGACCTAAAAGCAATCAGTAGAAAACATAAACCTTGCCAAGATAGCCCTCTGCTTAAAATCCTTTAGAATATAAGAATATAATATTCTTAGCAGATAGTATGGAGCCCATCAAGATTCGGGCGCTGCCTACTTCTGCAGTCTTCTCTCTCACCAGCAGCCCTTGCATTACGCGTTATGATACTGCTGAAGGGAAAACTATGATCATTCCCTGTTCATCCCACATCATCTCATTTATCTGCAACTTTGCTTCTGCTTCTCCCAAAGCCTGAAATATGTCCCCCATACCATCTGCATAGGAAACAACTAAAATGTTTGCAAACCTTACATATATAGGCATCACATTCTCAGCAAAGCTTTCCCAGAATACCCTTTTCAATGTGCATAGAGCCAAATACTTCATCACTGTTGCCTGTCTTTATACATACTTCTTCCCACAGTTCCCAATCATTGCCTTGCTCACCTCTGCACACATATTCTTCTTTTTGTGTTAGATTCAGTTTTAATTTTCATTTTTGCACTTTAAAAATGTTTAAATTACAAAACTAATGTATGCGTTTTTAAAAAAGTGCAAAAAAGAGACACATACAAACTAAAAAGCAGAAGTTTGCTTTAACTGCTGTATACATCCACATCCAGGCATAATGATGGCAAAACAATTTGGTATCTGGGTTATATCTCCAATACTCAAGAAATTATATTCCATTATAATTCTATAAATATGTATTTATCTCTATCAGTAGACTGTGGGCGTCTTAAGAACAGGTTGTGTCTTTCCTGTTTCTCCAGCCTCTGGCACAACACTTGGCACACGGAAAGTCAAAATAAATGTTTGGTAGTGAGACCAGAGCATCTATGCTTGTTAAGATTGCTGCTGCAGAGAGGAATCTGACTGTGGACGTGTGGAGGTTACTCTGGAACTATTTTAGAATGACCTTCAGTAGCCGGTCTTCATTTTTTTCCAGACCATAAAAGATACAGCTATAATGACACTGACTTTTAACTGTCTTCTAGGCTCTCATTAGAGGAGATCTTGTCCAAGAACAGTTTTTAAGTGTTGTTGATGAAGTGGGTTCAGAACCCGGATGTGAAATCTATGGTGCAAAGAAAGCAAGTGATTTTATACTTGCTGCAATGTTTATGGGAGGTTTCTGGATGAAGGTACCTCATTATACAGAACGTGTGTATCACAATTACTGGCTGCATAATGCATAAATGAGGTAAGTGATTAGATATGCATAATCTGAAGACTTAGTTGACAGAATTTAATGTCTGTGAAGAAGTGGAAGCTGGACTTGGAGCAGAATAGCCAGATTTGAATCAGAATTACACTCTTTACTAGTCATATGAGTTTGGGCCAGTCCTTTATCATCCTGATCTACAAATTCTTAGCTCTGGAAAGGCAATGATGACATCTGCCTTAAAGCGTTACGATAAATTTATTCTTTTAGTTTCTTTTATCTGTTCCTCTTTTTTTCTTACAATTGTAGGACACTTTCTACATGCCAGACACTGTTCTAAGTATTTTATAAACATTAACTCATTGAATCTTCTTGATAATCTTTGAAGTCTGTACAGTGACCATCTGAGTCATTTTACAGATGAGGAAACCAAAACATATTAAATAACAGGGCTACACAGAACATGAGCCATGCATCCAGCTTTCCAAACCAGGCTCTCTGTGTTCTGAACCACCCTAAGATCATATTTTTGAAAGTATTTTGTAAAATGTAAAGAGCTTTACAAATGAAAACTTTAATTATTACAAATTAATTTTTCAGTATTAGTGTTTAGTTCCCTTAAGATGCTTTTTTTTCCTGCTAATAAGCTGTAGGGCCAAACATGAAAATAACCCTAGCTACTGTGATTTAATATTTTGTGACAATATTGTTGTTATTACAAATAATAAAATGTTATGTGAAAAGCAGAATTTATCTCTGCCCAGAAGTAAAGGGCAGAGGGTAAGTAGGGGTCAGTGTGGAGAAAAGTCTAAGCTGATTCATAAACCTTTAATAATATTATGCTCTCAAGCTCTTGGACTGAGCCTGGGTTTGGGAATTCTTTGATAGTTACTAGAGCTGCTCATTTCCAAATTCCATTTGTATGTAAACTAAAATGAAGCAGGCAGGCTGGAAATTTGGCCTGTCTCACACTTATTGTCTCTGCTTCCCTGAGCATCTTATGTTTGGGAATTTAAAGGTCTTGGGGACTTAGCAAAGAAGTTTTGCTGATATTTGAGACCTACGAATAGTCTTATTTAATGATTTAATATGATCTGATGGGAGGATTTTATCCAATAAATCACAATCAGGTAAGTCAACAGATATAAATTTCAGGGAGTTCTTATAAGAACATCCAAGTGAATAGTAAGATGATAAAAGTGTTTAAATATGGGCAAATGCAAGGTAAAACTTCAGAGTAAACTAATCCAAACTATATTTCTAGGATTCTGGGCTCATAATGATACTCAAAGGTGATTAAGATTCTGTTAAAAATCAAAGTTAATACATTACTGTGGTTCAATCAATGTCCACTAGACTGTTGACTATGCTATAGAAGAGCGTTGGAAACAAAGAATAAAATCCAATTGTACAAGATCCTAGTACTTATTATCTAAGGTACCACTTGCAATTGTTGTTACTACACCTCAAGAAAGACATAATGGAATCCTACGAGACACAGGGAAGAGTAGCAGAAATCATCAACGGAAGTGAGCCGCTGAGGCTATGAATTAGGAAAGCACCGAAAGCGATTAGTGCTCATTAAACACCGCAGACAGAAAGGCTAAAAAGTGATTGGAAACTACAAACCCATTTGAGGAAGAGGGAGAGAAAGGAGTGTATCCCTTGAAGCTTGAGAGAAATAAATGTAGAAAAGGTAAAAGGAAGTATAAACACATAGGTTGAGAAGAAATTTAAGGAATTTATTGTTTCTGATCTTACAAGTTCAAATAAATTCAAAATAGATTGAGATTAATCCTTAAATGAGAAGCCTAAATTGCATTGCCACAAGAAGTGAAAGTATGGAGAAGAGTTATTTTTAAATTTTGAAGAAAACGTGTACAACAGACTTTCACATGATGTCTCTCAGTTTGTCTATGAGCAAAATAACCACAGGTCTAATTTAAGGAGGACAGGCTGGAGTTCTTTCACTATATCAAGTTCTTAAAATATTTTCATTCTCTTCTTTTGGTCCTGACGGTCTTTATTGATTAGACCCTAGGACTGTTCTGTGTCCTAATTGGTTTGAACTAGATTTTTATGTTAGGATAGATTTAGGACATTATGTTAAAAACACACACACACGATCTTGGCAGTTGATACCGTGAGGTAATAGAAATGCTCGTTGATTTTGGAGTGAGGCAAATTTGATGGTCAGGAGTTAGAAAGCATTTTTAATTCATTAGGGAGAGAAAGTACAATGGCTTTGGAGTCATAAAAACTTACATTTTAGTTTGTCATTTGGTTCTTACATGTTTGGCTTGGGCAAGTTAATTAACACTCTCGAGCCTCTATTTTCTGATCCACGAAATAAGGTGATTATTAGGATTAAATGAGAGAATCTATGAAAAACACCTACACCACTGCCTGGTGCAGAGTAAAAGATAAATATTGGCTAATAATCATATTAATAACACCAAGCATAAAAATAACATAAGAGAGAGCTGAGAAGAGGGGGCCAGAGAGTACTCATGAGTACTCTGGGTACCTGAGTATATTCAGAGAAGGGATCTTAAACGTTGTCTAAATTAGCATATCATTTTTTTCTGAGGAAAATGGAATCCGTAGAAATTGAGAACATTTTTCCCTTTCATCAGACTTTACAATTTCCTCAGTGCCAGTGGTGAAGCAGGGCATCTGGAGAAGAATTCTCTGAACACAACCTGCAGATGCACTTCAGGCACAGAAATACAATTTTAGAAAGAAAGCAGATTTGATGTGCTTGTACTACTAATAGTTGTCATTTCTTGACCATGTATCCTGTTCCAGGTGCTTTTTGCACGTGATTTCTTTTAATCCTCCCAATGACCTGTTGAGGAAGTCACCGTTGTTATTTTCCCCATTTTACAGATGAGGGAACTGAAGTACGGAAAGGTTTCGTAATTTGCTCAGGTCTTAGAGCTGGTAAATAGACAAACAGGATTTTGAGTCTAAATCTGATTGACTCAGGAGATAACACTCTTAACTCATGTTCTATGCCATTAGAAAGGAAAAAGATAATCTTGGAAAAATGTCATTTCATCAGGGCTATCCCTACAGCCAACACTTAGAGGCAGGTCAAAATAGATGATGTAGACATTTGCTTCCAGACAGGATGCTTGGTTTCCATGTTAGCACAGTGCAGTGAAAGTATCGGAGCAGGGCCCAGGAACTGATTGCCGTCTGCCTCTTTCCCTTCTCTATAAAGTGTGGGTGATTATACTTCAGCAAGATGTTTAGATATTTAGTTAATATTATTGGTTAGATACCTTTAGATTAATGGCCCAATTTCGCTCATAATAAACACATCTGGACCTGTTTCACTGAGCTCCCACAATTCTTAAAAGAAATGATCTTATTCATAATAATCTTAATTTCTTTTTAGTTATCATCATAATTAAGTATTTGTCTTTGCACAGACTATGTATAAACATCTAGGCTAGGGATTGGTGGTTCTTACATGTAATTCCTGTCTTCAAAGAGCTTATAATATATTTAGGGGGATACGACCATTCGTTGTATAAATAATAATTTTAAATAGCAATTGGCAACATTCAGATAATGGCACTCATAAATGAAATATGAGTTGTAAGGTGAAACAAACACACCTGCCTTGGCTGAGGAAAGAAATGTTCTAGTTAGAATTATCCGAAACAAATCAACATTTTTGCCAAATGAGAGTACAGTAACATACACTTACTATTAAGAGAGGAGAATATCATTTAATTTTAGATTATTCCATTTTAATGAAACTATATGATATGTTTGAATAAAGCCACCAGTCTGGAATGTCATATCAAACAAGACTATTCACTGTAAAATGGATGATACAGTAACCAATGAGACTTCTATATTTTGCAGTGAGATGATGAGAAGAAATTGAGAACAGGAGGATGTTATTCCCAAATCTGTATGATGGTCATAAACGACAATACTAATCTTGTTTTAGGTACGAAACTTGAAAAAAGAGAGACGACCAATAGGAAAAAGGAGTATTATACATAACCAGTACAAATTTTTAGCAGATTCTGAGAATGTATAGTCTCAAATATTTGTTTTCCAAAATTTTAAAATAAATTCTCCACAAGGATGATTTTACTATTAACAAGTTAGCATGTTTTGCACTATTACTCTAATTTGGGATCCTATTTATAATAGAACAACCTTAAAAATAATTTGTTCAATTAACCCAGTTCTAATATAGGTGGCACAAAATAGCAAACTAAATTTTACACTTAATTCTGCATTCTTGAAGGTGGCAGTTAGGCCTTATACTCAGACCTTCATTTATTATCATTGTCTTCTAACTAATTCAAAGAAGTAACATAATTCGAAGATCATGATCTCTTGTGCATTGCTGCCAAATTACATCTCTTAGTTGGCAACCATTGTACTTATCGTTTCCAACATGAAAATGTGCTATTAATTAGATCACTGAATCAACTCCCCTCTTGAGAAAGAAAATGATCCCCAGGGAATACAGGGAAAACTACCCTGTCAGTGGAGCACATTTAATATGGGAATCTATTTCTGAGGGAGGCTATGGATCAACCCCATCCTGGCTGCCCTTTGCTGGAATCCCTTAAAAAACAGAAAGGCTGCCATTGTTCATGAAAGATCTGGGTGCACTCATGCTTGAACAGACAGGAGAGACACTTGCATCCTTACAATTTGGTATAATCTCTGTCACTGCATTTAGCACATTATATCATTATTCTTGTTTGCCTGTCTCCCCAGCTCAGATGTGTGTTCCAAGAAGGCAAGGGCTGAATCATACTCGTCTCCGTATTTCAGCACTTGGCATAATTCCTAGCATATTGTAGCGGTTTAATAAATGTTTGTAATTAATTCCTGATTTGCTTATAACTTTTCCAATCCGGTATTCTATCTAAATAAACCATTGTTTATGAATGCTTCTGCGCGTGAGATAATGCATATTGCTCATGATGAATTCTCTTTTCCCTGATTCTCAGAGTATATACACTCCTATATAGAATATATTCTAATTTCTATTCTTTATGTTCTATAACACATAGAAGTGAATGATTTCATGCTTTAGGAATAATCCTTAATCCAAGAAGATTTCCCGAAGAGCGATGTTCTTCTTTAATTTCATCTATAACACCAAACTCAAGATATGATTAGATCATCTGAAGGCCGCTTTTCCTCCACCATGGATTTACCAAGTACGCCTCTCCTAATTTTGCTCATAGAATGTTCCTGTTACGGAGAAAAAAATGGAAGTTCTCTGGGTCTTATAGGAAGGGTTAAAACACAGTCATTAAAATTTAAAAATAGGAGCAATGGCTAAATTCCAAGCCAATAAAAAAATTACATACTCTGCATGATTTTTAATGACTGTATAGTAACAACGAAGCTATTCACTTCTGGTAATTTTAATACATTTCGTGTCTAATGTCCTTTGCTTCTCTTCTTATTTTCAGAGACTAACATTATCAATTTTTTATGGTATGGTTTTTCATTTTAAAATTCTGAATTTCTTTCTTTCTTCAAAATTGCAATGAATACTAAGTATTTTTTAATTTTCTGTAGAGGTCTATTAACTCTATTTTCTGATTGTTGTCAAACCGCTGGTCTAGAAAACACTGGAAACTGTTGACTAGTTCAGTCTACTACTTTCAGGTAAATCATGATCATGTCCATTTTATAGATGTGACACTGAACCTCAAAAAGGTAAGAGCTAGGAAAAGAAGAGAAATTAGAACTCATGGGCAACTTTCTCCTATTCTTCTTTTAATATCTAGCATCTGGTGTCCACTGAAATTCATCTCCTCCTTCCCTACCCTACCTTCCCCTCTGGCCTCAAATATTCTGTTCAAATCCCTGCGATATTTGGTCCCTGGCTATTTCTGTTTACTGCCACTTCAATCCCTTCAGTCTTTAGTCTTTCTTTTAATCAAACCAGCAGACAGAATGAGAGAATGGAGTTTGTGTCGTATAATTTATATTCCTTTTTCAGATTCAGAAACATTTGGAACCAAAGTCCTGATCATTTTGAATTCCTAGTATTTTAATATCTTATGTAATAGCATTCAATTGAATATTATTAATACTGGTGATAATTCAGATGTTAACCATCGATTCTTTAGGTATATATTATATCACTTGTAACATTGGAGAGAAAATATAAAGATCTGAAAGCACTCATAAATTCTCTTGAAAGCTTCATGTGATTTTTTGACATTGATTGAAACAAAAGGAGAAACATGAGACCACTTCAGAATGACACTAAAATATTCATCTCTTGGATAAAATAGGCAACAAAATCTTCATAGTCTACACGTACTAGTTATGGTGATGTCCATCTCATGGTGAAAACAAAATACCTAAGGTGGTTGCATGTAAGCCTGTAATGAATGGCCACTGAGGTTCATAAAAAGGATAAAGTCTATTCCAACATTAAGGAAAACTTTTTGGGTTTGGGTATGAATGTCTGGGCTCTGATCTTCAGATTAGCAGATCCAGATATTGGATTGATAAGAGATTCAGAGATGTTTAGGCTCAGAGCAACCAACTAGAATTAAACAAAATCAGAGAGGGATGTATCATCCAGGATACCTACATGTTCACATACAATAAGGAAAAAAACTTTTACCGTGACTAGAATACTGATTCCTCATAACCTGTCAGCAAATTCATACAGAATGTCAAGTCACAATTATGGGAAATATGAAATCAGAGCAAGGGGATTTAGTTGGACCATCTTAAGGATTAGTTGGATACTTCCCTCAGTGTGATAGTGACATGTTAAAGACAAGTGCAAGTTGGATAGTGCTGAACATATAATGAGATAGTCTTGATGTTTTTTTTTTTTTGGTAAGGAAGATTGGCTCTGAGTTAACATCTGTGCCAATCTTCCTCTATTTCGTATGTGGGATGCCACCACAGCATGGCTTGATGAGCAGTGTGTAGGTCCACACCTGGGATCCAAACCCACAAACCCCAGGCTGACAAAGTGAAGCATGCAAACTTAATCACACCACTGGGCCAGCCACCCTTGATGATTATTTTCAAAGATCCATGTTATCCATCCCTTTCTGTTAAAATAATGCTTTCCTGAGCACAGCAGGTACTGTCTACTTCCTGCTCATATCCCTAGGATCTTCTCTCTTCAGGAATCCTTAATGACTTCCAACTACAAATAGGTTGGAGGGCTTGTTGTGATGTTCTACCCCAAGGTGGGCAGGCTGGAGTAGCAGAGAATTAAAACTCCTCAACCAGTGACTGGTGGAATTGGTCTATAAATACTGCAGTTCCTTAGCCCCACATGTTTGAAAACTCTAAGGGATGTATGTGTGTGTGTGTGTTGTTTCCCACAGCTTTCTCTTGGGGTTAAGCTTCAGTGCTTACTGTATCATTCACTGTTTTACTGGTTTTCATGATGCTCCATGTATTAGCTGCCTCTCTAGCCCTGTCTCACTCCCCCAACCCCTAACATCACTTCCTCCATTTCCCAAATAAAACACTTGCACTCAAATCTTTGCTCACAGTCTACTTCTAAGCAATCCAAGACAACTATAAAGATAAAATATATTAAAATGTGTATTGATTTGGATACATAATTGGTCATATTTTTCAAAGAGTATACTCTCCTTACCTCAACATGCCCTTTGTAAACTTATTGCTTAGACAAGATTTACTTCTGTAAATGAATAATCGACTTCACAACCTGTAGATTTTTCCTAAATTAATTCTTAGACAATGATATTCATTCTAATTCTGAAAAAGGATTTCTGCCAACCCCTTATGTTTACTGCATCTCTCATACTATCTTCTTTTTTTCAAGTATTTATACTCAGTGTTCCAAGTGTGATCCTATTTAATTTTCCCTGTTTCAGGAGGAAAAGAAGCAGCCTATTTTATGTCCTATGTCCCTTTGATAGGTTTCTACAGCTTTATAATTAACTTTATACCCAATATATGTGCTAGTTACATCATGAACCCTCATCAGTTTGACCTCCCTCAATATCTTACCCCTCAGGTGTTTGTTCTACCTCATGCCCTACTAATTAATCTTCTGTTCTTTAACTTTCTCCACTAAAACCCAGAAATTCTGCTCCCCCATATTTAAATTCCCCAGACTTATTTAGTCTAATCCTTCTGATCAGGGAAAAAAATATCAGAAATTTTATGAGATAATTTAGCTATTGCACAAAGATGGCACATACCCAGGAAGATTTGGAAATGGATAAGTTAGGGTGTAAGCTTCATTTTAAGACTTAATTAGCAGAAAAGGCTAATCACTGAACAAGTTAAGACAAAACTCTTTGAGAGATTCTGTTAGAAACAAGCCTATCAGGAATGAAACTGGAGAAACTTGGGAATAGTAGATGAAATTCTAAATCCAGCTGGCCTTGAGAGCCCTGGCATATGCTCTCTCCTTAACCTACCCTAGATTAGGGAAGGTTGGGAGGAAGTATAGCAATTATGATGGAGTAAGGCAAGTGGCCTTCTGGGTTAGAGAGCAATAATTGTGGAGAAATTTAATTGATTCCTTCTGCTTCCATAATTTTGACTTGAGCTAGCATTAACACATTTTTGGCTTCTGTTGGCTGATATCCTGCTAGGTAAAACCAGGAAAAAAAACCCAAATGAATTCTTTTGTTTTATTTTCACTTAAGTTAGAATTTCTCACATAACTCATGATAACCTCAGTCATGAAGGGTCATTGACACCATAGTGCCTAATAGAATATAGCTTATAATAACAGGCCTTGTGTGAAAAAGCAAAATCTTGGAAAGTGAAAAATATGTGGAGACTAAACTTCAAGCTCCTGAACAATCAATGGATCATTGAAGAAATCAAAGGAGAAATCAAAAAATATCTGGAGACAAATGAAAATGAAAACACAACATACCAACTCATATGGGATGCAGCAAAAGTGGTCCCAAGAGGGAAATTCATAGCAATACAGGCTTACTTCAACAAACAAGAAAAATTTCAAATTAGCAATCTCAGTCTACACCTAACAGAACTAGAAAAAGAAGAACCAACAAAGCCCAAAGTCAGCAGAAGGAGGGAAATAATAAAAACTAGAGCAGAAATAAATGGAGTCGAAACAAACAAAAACTATAGAAAGGATCAATGAAACTAAGAGCCGGTTCTTTGAGAAGATAAACAAAATTGACAAACCCTTAGCCAGACTCACCAAGGAAAAAAGAAAGAAGGCTCGAGTAAATAATATTAGAAATGATAGAGGAGAAATTACAACAGATAGCACAGAAATACAAAGGATTATAAGAGAATACTATACAAAACTATGCCAACAAATTGGATAATCTAAAAGAAATGGATAAATTCTTAGACAACTTCCCAAAACTGAACCAAGAAGAAATAGAGAATCTGAATAGACCAATCACAAGTAAAGAAACTGAAACAGTAATAGAAAATTTCCCCATGGGGGACGACCCAGTGGCCGAGTGGTTAAGTTTGCATGCTCCGCTTTGGTGGCCTGGGGTTGCACTGGTTCGGGTCCTGGGTGTGGACGTGGCACTGCTCATCAAGCCATGCTGAGGCAGCTCCCACGTAGCAAAATCAGAGGCACTCACATCTAGAATATGAAACTGTGTACTGGGGGAGCTTTGGGGAGAAGAAGAAGGAAAAAAAAGATTGGCAACAGATGTTAGCTCAGGTGCCAATCTTTAAAACACTATTTCCATGGACTCCATATCACTGACCTACTTCTCATCTTTGTCAATCATGGAAAGGCCACGTTCAAGTGGTCTTCATTGGAGGTCACAGCTCCATGAGCATCAGGTGAGGAAACAGTTGCTTCACTGAAAGATATCATTCTTCATCCACTTTAGGTCAGCTTGCTTCACATACAAATTATTCATTGGGATGCCAACAAGCTCCGAATCTTAGAAACACATACATCATGGGGATAGTGTGATCCATGTCTGCCATGCATAACATATTTGTAGCAAGTTTGATCAAGTTTGGGGCTTGGCTTTTATTTTTCTTATTCTGCCAGGCCTAAGGGAAGTGTGGGACAAATACGGTAACATAGTTGGCTGCAGTAATATTGCAGGCATTACCCATGATTAGAAGCTGCAACAGATTGTCATTGTTTTGTCTCAGTTGCTCTGAACAGTGTAAACATCCTCCTGTCCATGCACACTCTCACCAACTTCCAGGACTATCTCTTAGTTGCCGAATCTTTCAGTGAACACTTTGCCTAATTCCTTTACCAAGCAGTAGGGAATTTTCTGAGATGAGTCCTGGTAGGAGCTGCAGCTAAAGATTTTGATATTTGGCATTTTGACCATCTATCTTGGTCACTCAGTTTTCACTCAGGAGACACTGCTTTTGATGCAGACAAAATCAAAATCATACCACACACTAAATTACTCATTGCTTTATGCTGTTTTCCACCATTTTTCATTGGTTATGTCTTGACTACGTAATTATTGTTCATTGTATGTTCCAGTAGCATATAGCTATCCTGTGTTTTTCTGCTTCAATTTAAAAAAATTTTTTGGTTTGAATTAATTTTAAACTTAGAGAAAAGTTACAAAAATAGTATGGGGAATTCCTGTACACTTTCACCCAGCTTCCCCTACTGTTAACATCTTGCGTGTCCACTGTACAAGGACCAAAACTAAGAAAATAACATTGTTATATTATTATTAGCTAATCTACAAACTTAATCCAGATATATTATCTTTATTGAACAATTTTTTTCTTTGAGTCTCTTAATGCCTTCCTTTTCCATTCATAGTTAAGGTGTTCTTAATGCAAATTTAAGGACTTCCAATTGATTGATAATATAAAATCTCTGAAATTCCCCTTCCTTCCCCCTCAAAAATATCCCTTCTTCATCTCTCATGTGGACTAAATTCCCTCTAGGCCTAAGCACATCTGCCAGCCTACAATTTCTCTTTATTGCTCTCCTAATTTGAATACCAGTTATCCTTTTTTGTATTTTTCACTTTTATTCAGGCAGAACAAATCTTAACTTCAGAAGAAAGAGAATGGGAGGTAAACTATGTGAATTCTTTCAAGTCAGAAATTACAGTTATTTTTAGCTTCACATTTCAATTATGATTTGGCTGAGTATAGAATTCTAAGTTGAAATTTATTTTCCCACAGAACACTGAAGTTTTGTTTTCTTTCTCCTAATATCCATTGTTGAAGATGATAACTCTGATGCCAGCCTGATTCTCATTAAGAGAACTATTTTTCTTTCTGGAGGTTTTCAAATTCTTTTTACTCTGCATTTCGAAAAAGTTCATAATAATAAGTCCAGTTCTGGTTCTTTTTTATTAGCCGTGCTGGACACTTTCAGTTTAAAGGCTTGTGCCATTTGGCTTTGGGAAATTCTCTGCCAATTGTTATTTAATCACTTCTTCTTACTTCTATTTTTACTTTCTGGAATTCCTAATAGCATGATTATAGAATTCCTGGATTAATCCACTACATCTTTAAAATATTTTTTCTCATATTTTCTTATTTCTGTTAGTCAACCTCTTGACTACTGATTTGTCTCCTCAAACCCATCTACAAGTTTTTCATTTTTTTAATCAGATGTTTAGTTCCTCAAGTTTCTTCATTGTTCTCTATGATTCCTTTTCTTTTCATAGTGTCATGTCTTTTTTTTTTTTTCGGTGGTTGTAATAGCTTCTTAAATGTTTCCAATTACACTATGTGGGGCTTAAAACAAAATCTTGGATTTATTGAGTTATCTCTGTTTCCTCTGAAATTTCTCTTTCATAATGTAGAATTTCATCAAGGGTCTGGTGGTCCTTAGTAGATTATTCATATTTAAGAATGAAATGAGCAAAAATCTGTTTGTCCACTGGTAGTCTTCACTATGTAGGAGTTGTCAGTGAGTCGGCCATTGGGCCCACCTGCAGCCCAGAATGCAAATAAACTTTTGCTCTGTGCACGTCAGATTCTCACCAGCTGCCCTAGCCTCCACAGGTGGTTTGCTCACTTCCTTCAAATAGAACATTTGTTTTGTTCTTATTGTTTGTTTTTTTCCCCTAGGAATTAAACCTCTGGCGGCTGCAGTTCTGCGCACAGAGGTGGGAGGAGAAGTGGGAATTCAATTGTTATGTTTATTGGCTTTTCATTAGGTCTCATGATTTCAACCCATTGCTCGTTTTTCGTGCCCAGGGTACTGTGCCCTTTCAAATCCTGAGCTTCTTTGGAGTTTTGCTGGGTTTATAGGCTCCCTCTTTGGCTGCAGTACGCTATGCAACAATTTAAGCACTGATCTTGTTTGTCCTACTTCCTGAGTTGCCAGTCATCTATCTGCTTCCCACTTTCCAGAAGGTGTGGAAAAATTGTATCCACTCATAGACTTGCCTCCCATTTTGTTTTTCATAAATTATGGGTTTATGACATTAAAATTTTATATGGTACTATCTCCATTGGATCTCGGAGAGTAAAGAGATCATTGTGTGTAGCAAATCAACCATCTTGATATAAAAGTCACAGATTTGTGTTTCCAAAAAATTATCCCCACAGCACTAAGGTCAATAGATGAGGATAAAGAAAGACAAAAAGGGGAACCCATTAGGAGGATTTTGGTAACGCAGGGAAGGAGTGATGAGGGCTCAGTGGTACAGTGCCAATGAGCACAGAGGGGAAGGAACAGATTCCAGACATTAGGGAGACAATACGTAGGACTTAATGTCAGAACAGATGAAGAAGAGTAACAGTTTGTTACTGCTGCCATAAAAAATTACCACAAATTTGGCAGTTAAAACAAACCCATTTATTATCTCAAGTTCTGTAGGTTAGAAGTCCAGGAATCTCAGCTGGGTTCTTTGATTCTAAGTCTCATAAGGCTGAAATCAAAGTGTTGGCAGGGCTGGAGGATGTCGGGGAGAAGTTTTTCCAGGTTCATTTAGGTGGTTCACTGAATTCAGTTCCATGTGGTTGTAGACTAAGATCCCCGTTTTCTCACTGGCTGTCATCTAAGGATGGCCCTGAGCTCCTTGAGCCTCTTTCTGGTCCTTCCACGTAGCCCCCTGCATCTCAGAAGCAGCAATGGCACTTCGGATTCTTCTCGCACTGCCTCATTTCTCTGACTGATTCTTCTGCCTTCCTCTTCTGTTTTTAAGGGCTCTTGTGATTACATCAGTTCCACCTGGATAATTTCCCTATCTTAAGATCAGCTAATTAATAACCTTAGTTCCATTTGCAATGTCCCTTCACAGAAGTTCCTAGATTAGCGTTCCACTGAATAACCAGGGGACAGGAGTCTTAGGGGGAGGGAGATGAGGGCATACCTTTAGAATTTCTTCCTAGTGCTGGCTGCATGACAAGAAGGAAAAATAGGAGATGACTTCCAGGGTTCTAGTTTGGATGGTGTCCTTTAATTAAGTTCCTTAATGCCTATGCTTAAAGAATCCTTCATTTATTTTTTAGGAAGATTAGCCCTGAGCTAACATCTGCTGCCAATTCTTGTCTTTTTGCTGAGGAAGACTAGCCCTGAGCTAACATCCATGCCCATTTTCCTCTACTTTATATGTAGGACACCTGCCACAGCCTGGCTTGCCAAGTGGCGCCATGTCCACACCCGGGATCCGAACTGGCAAACCCCGGGCCGCCAAAGCAGAATGAGCGCACTTAGCCACTGCACCACTGGGCCGGCCCCAAAGGATCCTTCATCTTAACACTCACTCAGCATCACAGCATAAGGAAGACTCAGCCAAATGCATAATTTTTAATCCTGGATATATTATTATCACTAAATCCTTACCTGCTTTTTTTTTTTTAAATTAAACTAGGACAAAGAAGCTACAACAGAAATCTAAGAAAACAAGCAAGAAACAAGGAGTTTTAAGCTTAGTAGCCAACTCAATAGCTTCCTCTCCTCGGGGCTGCCTCCTGAGGCTCCTTAGCTTTGTAGAATTAAAGGTCATATCCCAAGCAGAAAGCACACCCAGAGAAAACCGAATTGGAGAGGAGAAAATGATGTGGGTACTAGATTCAAAGTCCCCCAGTATCCCATGAGGCAACAGCCACTAAAGCCTACCTAGAATCTCCTCCAACTCTTAGATCTACCGTCCTTTCCCTCAGAAGGTAAGTCTTCTACTTCCACCACTCAATCTTCTAATTTCTGTGGTCTATCCTTCTCTTTCTCTCTCTGCTCCACTCCACGTAATAACCTAGAGACTCCCTTCTGGGGTCGATGGGCTGGCAGAATGGAGGATGAAGAGGGGTGCATGAGAAAAGAAGGAAGAAAAGAATCAATGTTGTTTAAATAGACATCACTGACGTATTTTCTTTTCCATAGAGTTAAATAGCTTCCTTAAAAAATAGAAAAACAAAGACAAAGATATGTCTATACCACCTTGGAATTCCAGAATGTGCCTTTGTGTGTGTGAATGTGTGTAAATTAGCATTGTGCCCATAGACATTTTTAGTAAGCTCAGTAAAACAACATAATCTCTTTGGCTTTAAGAATGGTTGAATAAACGGCTTTCTATAAACCAGATATTGTATTTGGTAAACATAAAAATCAAGCTTGTGCTTTCTTGAACAATAATACCTTTGCTTTTCACAGAGAAAGAGTCTCTCCCAGGAACCTGCCCCCATGCCACGACACAGCCCTCCCTGTGGACATGAGACTGCTGTCTGCTGGATGTTTTTTAACAGGGCTAATTAAGTTCATTCACAAATCCTCTTTATTAAAGATTTCACACTGAAATATTTCTAAACATGCAATAGGACACTATTATTGGAAAGTCTTTGTTTCTAATCACAATACCAGGGTGATAATTAAAGACGTTAGAAGGTGCCCTCATGTGGGTAAGGATTAAGAACATCTCACTATCTGCTCAAACACTGCAAGGGGACATACTTGGGGAACAGGGCTCTATCAGCACAGATCCGAGGAAGGTTTTTTGTAAAAGTCTAGAATCCAGACATTATATTCTGAAAGTCATAAATGTCTTGCTATTTAAGCCTTTTTTGGTTAATACTATTCAGAATATAAATGAATACAGATTGTGTGATAGAACTTTTGTTTTTAACAATCCTTCTGTGTATAGTCACCAATTAATTTCTCAGAATAAAAATCAATCCATTAGGTGTTTGAGCCAATCCTATTATTGTTATTATTATTATTTAAATGCCGCGTATAGGTTGTATTAAAATGCTTGTCTTGGGAGAGCTGTTGTTGGAAAATTAGTGTGCTAGATTACATGAAAATATTGCAAAGCCATTTCTGGATTAAGTGGATTAAGATTAAGTGTGAGAAAATAAAATATATCTTAATTGGAATCTGTTATTCTATTTTATGTGTCTATTTTAAAGTCTTCTTTTCCTCAGTTTTGAAATAGAGGAATTTTGTTTTGATACCTAAGAATTTCTGACCAGGCATTTTCTCACGTTTTCTGTGAAGTCAATTTAAAAGTACATTAGCAGTGCATGTGGATTTAGTCAGGAAATCAAGATGTGAAATTTTGAACATATTTCTCCAAAGGTAGACTCTTCAGATGATGACTGGGAAAGTAATTTATTCCAGCCAAACACACTTCCACGTATTGTTAACAGGACTATGTGCTTCAACTCATTTAACAGCTTTTTAATTCAGTCGTTATTCAGATTTAATAGAGCCATTTCTTCATCATTTTGCATTTAGTGATAAATGGTGCCAGAATTTATAATAAATTAAACTGCAAAGGACCATGTGAAAGTTATCTTAAGGGTTTCACATAAAAGGAATCGGCCCCTCGTTGGCTCAGCATAGCTACCTGAAAGTTCGTGTGGCGAAAGGAGCTTCTTACTGGGTATAAACTATAAGATCTATTTGAAAGTTAAGTTTTAATTATGCTTTTCCCTCACCGCTTACCATTGGCAGTGGCCATCCAGCTGGGGCACTGGCAACACAGATGCTTTAAACTAGGGGTTCTTTCTTGTTTTAATATTGATTTAACAAGTGGCAGAACATTCAGGTGAAAGCTTTGATGAAAATCCTTACATAACAAGCCACCAGATACAGGGGGCAACTTTTTAAAAGTTTGGTGAAGCGATGAGGCATCAAGGGGCTATGGAAAAGATAAATTGGGCAGGGCCAAGTGGTGGGAGCAAGGCGTAGTTGGACAGCCCTGCCAATTACCAGCCCTATTATCCTTTCTCCTTCCGACTAATGCACTAGCTCAACGGCTACCACAAAGGGAGATGAGGGGCTGAAATCACAGGCCTCTTCCTCTCCCTCCTTCCCATAGGCACGTTTTGAAAATTTTTGAAAAATGTGATTCTTTGACTAAAGTATCAAAAATAGTTCGCAGCCGTTAACTCTACTATTTTCCAGACAGCTTAAAATGTATAAACCAGCTTAATTAGACTTTTTTCTCTTGCTCATCTATACTCCAAGACGGGCAAGCTGGGCTGGTTAGTCAAACAAAGGGAAGCCTATCAGGAGCGAGATCCCGACAAAACTATTCAAATGAAAATCTCAGTCCTTAAGGTTAAAAACCTTTAGGTCACTCAACAGCTAATGAGAGACCAGGGACAACCTGCCCACAAACATGTTCTTTTGCACTGGAAGATATGTTTTCACTCCCCAAACAATCATGAATAACATACCCGTGTCCATAACTCTGTAGGCAAAACATTTGTAAGGGAGCGAGGAGTGCAACACTCATTTCTTCTTTGGCGAAAAGCACATTCTGACCATTCATATTTGAGTTTCCTGAGTAAGAATTTTCCTATTACTTTATGATTGTCTATTTGCTATCATTTGACTCATCCACCGTGGATCACCTAGTATGTGAGAGGTGGTTGGTATACAAAGATGAAAGACACGGTCTCTTCTGCAGCGAGGTACCTAGTCTGATATATAATAATAAGTAGGCATGGAAGGAAATTCTGCTCTCACCAGGCTGGAAGAATTAGTTGCAAGTTAGGTTAGTGTTGAACAATTAAAAAGAGCATTTGCTTAATGGCTTACAGGAAAGTCTAAATACTTTTGAAAGGCAGCTCCAAACTCATTAGCTTTACCCCATACCCCTGCTTGGCCTCTCTTCTTACCATCAAAGTTCGTGCATTCGTGTGTGTACGTCTCTGTGTATATTCATCTCCATCTGTTGCTCTCTATATAGATTTAGCAACAGTGATTAATTGCTACTTCTGTGCCAGGCAGTGTGCTAAGCATGTTATATAACCTCACCCTATATAACAAAAGAAAAAGAATGGTGGTTTGGGAATCTGGATGCTCTGATCACAAAACTAGAGGTAAATCGCTTCACGTCACTAGTGTAAGCCTTCAGAATGAGGGGAGCTACTCTGAGGCCCTTTCTAGCTACAGCAACTCTATACAATTGTGATTCCCGGTGGCTTCCTAAATGTTTCATGAAGGCGAGATTAATATCTATTTTTGCTAATTCTCTAACATTCTCTGCTCTATAGATACCTGTTAAGAGGAAAGAGATTGAATAACAAACTATTTTGAGAAATGAACGTCATTTTTAACAGACGGATTAAATTTGGGACTAAAAACCTACTAGTTCTTTATAAAATTATGTGTGTAAAAACTTTTTCCCAGATAGAAACTTTTTTGATTTCTTAGCAATTTCCAAAAGGTGTTTCTTTAGTTACAAATTTTTAATAGATGAATATTTGGCCTTTCATAGTATGACTTTAAACTCCTAAAAATCTTGATACAATTTTTAACTATAATGAAAAAGCCAATTTTAGGAGCATCCGTATCCATACTTAACCTGAAAATAGAACCCTGCGGATTACTACTCATTAAATAGCCCGTTGCACTGTCCAGAGCCACTTGTCCACCTTTTTGTTGTGTATGCTGCTTGTTATATTTTTCTGGGCTGTTTATTCCGCAAAGGGCAATTGCAAAAGAGTTGGAAGCACTTTTTTGTGCCAGGCCATTCTCTAGCTTAGGTTCATGCCCCTTGGTTCTCATATTTAACAGAAGCTCAGATAGCCTGCAGCATCTGTCCTTTTGGTTCCCTTCAGGATTGTGTACCTTTCTTTGTCATATCGTCATTTCTCAAACCACAAAGTTTCTTTAAATAGCAGCCCTTTCCCAGTAGAATTATGGGGAACTATCATGCTATAATTTGAAGAATATTCTGCTTCCAAGTGCATTGTCTTAATTGACTTAAGCATTTGAGACATGTATTTTATTGTTTCACTGCTAAGAGAAAGTGGAGTATGACCACATTTTGGTAAGGAAACAAAAAAGGGGATATTAATTTCTTTTTCTGTCCATATTTGGTTAGTGTGATCAATTTCATTGATTGGGTAATAACACAACCTTTCCCAAATAATCAAAACACAAAACAGCAAATTTTATGAGCAGCACCTCATAAAAGGTAAAACAAAGTGAGAATTTCAGCCACTTTGTTTACAAAAAGTGGTACGTACAGTTATTTTAAAACAGCATTGTGTTAACATATTCCAAATAAATTATAAATATATACATATATGCATCCTCCATAAATAAATGCATAAATAAAGAAGCCACAGTCTATTTCGATCATTTACAGCAAAAATGAGAAATTCCAGAATCATGAACTTCACCTTTATTTCACTTCATCTAATTCTCTTTAGAAAAGTTATTTGTAAAGATAATAATTCCAAAAGAGCTTTATTAGTATTACACGTTGTTTTTTGACTGAAGGAAAATTTGACTCTATACTAGACGTTTAGATTTTAAGACTCAGTGAACTGTTTTCAACTTTACTTTTTACACACACGCCAAAAAATACCTATAGAAGATTAAATAATGTTTCACTCTTCATCTAGAGGCTGTGTGAGGTCTAACCCGATCTGAAGCCTGTTACTTTTTATATGCTCTATTTTTCTGTGGGCCATTTGTAAATGGAGAATTCTTTTGAGAGTCTTCTTGCTCAGTCTCAGTGGCTTTTGTTCTTTCTTTCGCAATGAATTGCAAAATGCCATTTACCTTCAAGGTTTCTAATCGTCCAACTGCACTGCTACCCACCTTTTTATTGACCACCTTTCCTTGATTTTTTCTGTCACCAGCAAGATTCTCACCTTGCTGCACATTCTTTCAACTTGCCCATCGATATATAAAGTAGAGAAATCCTTCTAAGTACTGATGCTTACAGCAGCATTCCACTTATCATTTCTTTCCATCCTCAGAGGGAAGCTCTATCTGAGCTGTCTGAAGTGGCTGTTTATGGCGTCTTGCTGCTGTTACAGGGAAGCCTTTTTTGAATACTATCGGCGAAAGCTTCCTGAAGCTCAGTACAGTATTGTCAGGTTGGGTCAGCGATGCTTATGTTTCTTTGCTTCAGCGTCTGTCTCTCCCTCCTTGCTTCTGTCCTCTATTTTTCACATTTTTAAAAATTTGTGGCAACAAAGTTGTTGGTAATATTTTTACAGTAGTCTTACAAGGATGTATTTTAATAAACCTGAATATGTTTTGTTTTGGTTCTATATTCTAATTTATGTAAATTACTATTGTTTTTGACCACCATCATCATTAAATATATTTATTTTATTTAAACATTTGTATATATATGTTTATAATATATATAAATATTTAGATGTATTTTAAAAATATATGATTCCCCTAAAATAAATGTTTGTATATATGTGTATGTACAGTCATGTGTCGCTTAACAATGGGGATACTCTCTGAGAAATGCGTCAGTTAGGTGATTTCACTGTTGTGTGATCATCATAGAGTGCACTTACACAAACCTAGATGGTATAGCCTACTACACACCTAGGCTGTATGGTAATCTTGTGTGACCAGTCATGTATGCAGCCCATCATTGACTGAACTGTCTTTATGTGGTTCACGGCTGTATACATGTGTGTGTGTGTGTGTGCATATGTATATGTGTGTATATATGTCTACATGTATTTGTGTGCGTATGTATATATATATATATTTCTTCCTTTGTAGGAAGAATGTAATTTTACTCAAAATTAGTCAATTATCTCTACTAAATATCAAGAAAGTGCTTCAGACAATAAGGGTTAAGAAATATGTAGTTTGTGAAGTAAATTTATATATATATTTGTTTATTTTATTGTGCTGTATACTTGTATTATATATAAACATATATATTTGTATATTTTATTGTGCTTTAGGCTTACTGTATTGTGCATATTATATATATGTATAATGTGAAATAAAGGAATTCAGATCCTTACTTTCTCCAGTTGAAATTTTAATCTCTACTAATCCAATCATGTATTTCAATACATTTCTATAACTTCTATAAATCTCCTAACCTCTTTTCATAAATCCCAACAGAGTCAAAACTGAGCTTGCACTATCACCCCAAAGATTCATAGAACACAGCCACATTATTTTCTTTCCCCTTTAGCCAAGTTTTGGCTATATCATGTAATAATCAGGAAGTAAATACATTCATTTCTGTTATAGATTTCACTCCACAATAATGTATAATAAAAAGGCACCAGGGTATGAGAATAGGAAATAGAAGCTCTATGAGGAAAAAGAAAATGCACTGAGATTTTCTCGCAAGATGCTTCCATGTAATATAAGACATTAGTATTCAAGGTATTTTTTGTTCTCATGACTTATGAGTTTTTCGGTCATTTCATATACTAAAGACAATGGTCCTTGAACTGTCTATTAAAAATATCTGATTGGCCAATATATGTATTAATGATGAAAGTTACTGTGTCCTTCAATAAATATGCTTATCTAGTAATTAGAAGTGTTGGTATGAGATCCATGTATGAGGATTAAAGAACTTTGATGGGGTATATATGATGAGGAGACATGGAACAGAATCACCAAGTGGGAAAAGCTGGACTGGTTTTCAACTCTCAGTTTTCTTTAGAAGTTTAGATAGGGGAAAAATAGACAAATTAAAATGTCAATAAACAATGTTAAGTTTTAAGTTAAAATTACTTAAATATGTTGAAATATGAAAATATGACATAATAATTTAAGAAAATATTTTATTTCAGATCAGTATGAATATTTGGTCATAAAACTATCCTTAGTTATAAAGGTGAAGATTAATTTAAAAATTCATAAAATATATTTTCATGGAGATGAATATCTAACTGTAATATGGATAACATAGGCTTTCTCTATGACATTCTAAACTAGTTAGAATAGAATTTAATTTGATTAGATATTCACAATTTATGTCTTAACCATGAATCCCAGCCATTTAACTTAAGAGCAGGACTTAATCTTTTTAATGATTTTTGTATTGAAACAGTTTGAACAAACAATAAAATTCAATGAGCTAGCATTCTTTTGCCCTGAATCCAGTAACAAGGAGCAGTAAATTCAAGGCCAGTTTACGTCTGGCTCCATTTTTCGTGTTTCTAGCCAATTTTTTTTTAATTATTATCAAAACGGTATCCCAGCACCATGTGAAGATTTATTTGATATTTTTGTTTATTTGGTAAAATCTATTTTTGAATTCTTATCATTTGCTATATAGTATGAGTATAGATGAAATAGCAATCCATTCAGTGATGTAAAGCCACATCCCCTTAACAACTGGAAAAATCTGCACGGGAAGCAAAGTACAAGCACCATATACATATCTATTCCTCTCTTCCCCCTTTCCACTTTGCATCTCTCCATAGCACTGTGAAGATGAGACAAAAAATTGGATTTACAATTTTTTTCCAAATTTTGGCTGCTAAAATTACCACCTGCAATGCTCTGAACACCGTGATTAGTAAAATCATTGAAAAGATGCTCAGTCCTTTGTATGCTGTGAATTTTGGAGCCTATTTTTATGAGGATGATAGAAAAAGTGAGTAATGTGCATAAAAAGTCATTGCATGGGAGAAAGAGTGAAAAGGGAGGCTGCAGACTTGCTCTTTTATTATGGGCACTGGGTCTTTGAGAATCAGGAGACCTTCAATTAAGCTCATGCCTCCTAATGGTGGGAGAATCTCCCCACGAGGAAGCTCCCTGGCTTTCATAAGTAGTTTTAATGATTTTGCTTCCAGGTAGACTCCTGAGGGGAAGCACTAAAAATTAACGTAGAACATGATCGTGTCATGAGGAAAAGTTGTCAATTGTGGTTTATAATGAGTTATTTGTAAATAAATACCCATGCATCTATCAGGAACACTTTTAAATAATGAGACCAATTTGAGATTATGTGTTCTGAAATTGGCAATTTCATTTTCAAGAGAGAAAATGATTCACAATATCTGATCTTCTTCATTGAAAGTGAATGACAGAAAACAGACCTCATTGCAGCCTATAAGACAAATACCTTATTTGCAAGAGACTATGTAATTGTTTTAATTCCATTTACCACGCCATTTTGCTTTGACATTTTTCGTGATAGAAATGAGATGATTTAGGTAAATAAGTATATACGCTGGATATTTTGAAGAGGTTATCTGACTTGTACAAACATATTGAAATTAAGGTTTTGATATGACACTTTTGAATATATGTAAAAAGATACATTTATCTGTTTTATTAAACTCCTGTTACGTTCTCTTTAAATACTAGATTACAGTGTCAATGATTTACTTACACGGATATTTTTCCTGTTTTCCTCCTAACACAATTATATTAAATTTTAATGACATCAATTGTAATATCTAACTGGTATCTGGAAGCTTGTGGAGAGCCCAAAGGTTTTATACAAATTTATATGTATAAAGCTCTTACTGATATACTTTGCCAGTAGATATTTTACCTTGAGTAGTCAGCTCTGCAAATCCCTTCCCACAAAAGATTAAAAACATCCTCCTATTACATCTAGAGATTTCTTTTTGTTATTCAAAGCCATGAATAAATTTAGGAAAAATGTATATGATTTTAATGCCTTAAACCAGAAAGCTTCCTTGATTCCTATTAAAAAATGGAATATTTAATGTTTTCCTTCTTCTGTGGTACTTTTTTGATATTGTAGCAAAGAACAAAAAAGAATTCTGAGAACATATAAAACAAAAAACTGTGTTTGAAGTATTATAATAAAACAACCTTCTTCCTTTAATGCTAAGTCCTTTTTTAATGAAGATCTTCTGCCAGCTCTTGAATGTATAACTAGTTTATATCATGGGATGAAGCTGTCTGTTCTGATGATTGACATGAGCCCACATTACAATGTGATTCTGAAAATTAGTCCGTAGAGGTCCTTTTCAGGTACTTCTCAGACTGAGAGCTGCCCTCCAACTACAGTAGAGCCTTTTTAACCCCACTCATTGGTATTCTAATCTGGAAGTGCTGTCCTGCCTTTTAAATAACTCAGGCATTCAGGCTCGTACCCCCCTTGACACATTACTTAGCCAAAGGATTCAAATGAGATTCAAGAAACATGCAGTACAGCACAAAGGGATTGGAATATGCACAATTAATAATCACACAGTTAATTCATTTTTAATGCAAGGAGGATTTCTGAAATTTCACATTCAGATTTGTAACACAAAGTACTAGCTGTCTACCCTGATTACATTTCCAAAATTCCAAAATATGGGCACACTTCTTAAGTAATTATTTTTATTTTAAATAGCTTCTCCTAAAAGCATAGCTTTAAGTAACATTAAGGTTATGACACAAACTGATAAGATTTGAAAATAGGGCTCTCTCAAGCCAGGTATTTTGCAAATAAATAAGCACACTAATAGTTTTTACAAGAATGGGAAGAAGGTACATTTCTGATTAAGAAGGGTTGCTGTGGGGTTTTGATTATTTTGGGTCAAAGCCAAACAACTACATTACACAGTGCAATGTTTTGTTTCACTCACTGTTTTCTTTCGGGTAAGTATTTTTATACATTCAATGTTAAAGATCTTACTGCCTGCGTTTGAGAGGTGTGTGCGTAGTTCGCTGCAATAAGAATGTTGGTAGAACTACAACAGTCCTAAGATTTTAGAGCTACAACCAAGGAGACAACCAACCATGAGTCAGTAAATAGTTGCTAGATTCTTTCTATGTATGGATATTATATATTACATGTCTTCTCTATGCCAGTTCCTGGGGATGAAAGTAATGAACAGGAGAAACAAAGTTCCAGCTCTCATATAACTTATATTCTAGTACACAGATAGACAAGATAAAGTCAGAGAATGTTAATTGCTATGCAGAAAAATAAAGCAAGGTAAGAGGATGGAGTGATGGGAGATGTGGGGGAGTGGGGAGAGATCATAAGGAGATGGAATTTGAGAGAGAGACCTGAATGAGACATGAGGAAATAGGGGGGAAGCATATTAGGTAGAGGAAAGAAAGAGCAAGAATAAAGGCTTGAGAAGGTCAGGAGTTTTCCAGGCTTGAAGAAGCCCAATATGGCTGGAGCAACACCTGAGTGAGCAGAAGAAATATCTCACAATCAATTGGTTCATCATTTGTGGACTTAAATGAGCCATTAGAGTGGTCTAACTCATTGCATAATCTATTTGGATCCACTGTGCTTCTCCTTATAGGAATGGCCTGGGAGTCAAGCAGGAGATAACATATAGAAAATGTAATAAAACTACGACTTTGTAGGGAATTAGATTAAGTGGTGACATCTCTCTTTTAAAGCATTTATTATTACCCCGCTGCATCAACTGACTGTGATAATTATTGGGTGGCATGCAGCTTCAACATTATCATGTATTTTTAAACCATTTATACTTTGCAATCCTTTGTAAACATACCAAGGGAAGCTTCACAAAGAATTTGAATTATGCAATCGGGCAGGTCATCAGAGGATATATGTATCCGTACTTTTCCAGAAGATTCAATACCTCTCCCTTACCTTCGCCTCCCTCCCCCTCAAACCTCACCACCATCTAACCTGAAGTAAAAGGAGAAAATTCATTTTCCATGGGAACCAGGTTGTGTCAGAAACCTTAAAGATGGTTGACATATCCCTTTTATATGGAATACTGGAATTATATGTTTATATAAATATGTAAAAATAGTTATAGTACACACAATGTCTTCACACTCTGATTTAGAAACTAGTTCCAGGCTGGGATCTGATGCTAGCTGCCAATGATTTCTGCAACCTATTTATGTAAAGTGCAGGCAGATTTTCGGGTATCTGCTTAAACGTTTCCTAGGCTAATTCAGTGCTGGCTGCCTTCTTTCTGTTACATTTTCCATTTTTCTTCTATCTTTTCCTTTATTTCTTTTCTTTTCCTTTATTTCTTTTCTTTTCTTATAATTTACTGGGATGGGAACATGACCTTAGCCTGGACCACGAATGCCAGTTTTGAGGCATGACTAGCTCTCAATTGCCAAGCCACAGAGAAAGATAAACTAGTTTTATTTGATGTCTTACTTTTAATAGTGTCCTGAAAGGTGAACTCATTCATACATAGTAATTGCTCCAGTGAGTTTCCTTGATCTGCATGTGTGATTGTAATTTATAAATACCAATTGGGTAATCGCTAGGAAAGGTTTCAAAAGGAAATGTTTCTAATGCATAGTTGACACATTGTGTTCCCAATTGATTATATTATTTGCAATATTAATGAACTTGATATTCTTTCTCCCATCAAGGGCACATTAGTTTTACCTAATGCTCAGCACTGTGACCGGAGCATGTTTTTGCCTGGGAGAAGGTGGGGAAGGAAGGTTAGCTCTCTCTTACATGTTATCCTCCGCAGTGCTATGCATAACCCGTATGCTAGTCTGGTGCACAGAGCTCAAATTAGGTCACAAATTAGGGCACAATAAATGTCTAGAATACAAAAGTTGAGAGATTTTTTGGTATCAAACTCTTAATATCATTCCCCTTCAATAAACTTGAATCTTAGAAGTAAGATGGCAGGAATTTTGTAAGAAGAAGTACACAAAGCTCCTACATTCCTTATACCTTTCAGGAGATTAATCCATTAAAACATCATTGCTGTTAGTGATTTATAAGAGAATGAGATAAATTAAAATCCCTTCAGCAGAAGCTTCTTCCTTGCAGGCTGTGTCAAACCTAATGTCAAAAGATAATATTTTATTTTCATGAAATTGCATCCATTGGCATTTCCTTTGCCAAATATTCACAACGGGGTATTAAAAAGAAAAATGTCTGGGCCAGCCCGGTGGCATAGTGGTGAAGTTTGAGCACTTTGCTTGAGCAGCCCAGAGTTCACAGGTTTGGATCCCGGGCACAGATACACACACCACTTCTCAAGCCATGCTGTGGTGACGTCCCACATACAAAATGGAGGAAGGCTGGCACAGATGTTAACTCAGTGACAATCTTCCTCAAGAAAAAAGAGGAAAATTGGCAACAGATGCTAGCTCAGAGCCAATCTTCCTCGCACACACACAAAAAGTCTATTGCCTAATTGCATGGCTGGTTCATTTGGAGAGGATGTGAGAACATTTACCCAACATCATGAAACAGATTTGAATAATATCTAATGTAGTTTTACTCTTTCCTTTTGGAGGGCACTAACCCTAGTTCTCCAAAATAAGCGAGAAAAAAGGAATCTGTGTGGCTTTCCTGTAGAAGCTTCATGTGCCTCGCCTCAATCTCTACATAACCCCAACTACAGCATGAGACTCAAAGAGTAGATCTGCAAAGCATTTACCTCTTGTGGCTTTGCCTACCCATATCTCCAGTGTGCTTCCTAAGAGCAGATCATAAATGCTCAGGCAGGCGAGGGTCTGAGAGAATCTTCCCACCAGCTTGTAATATGTGACCTTCAGCTCAAAATGAAGACACAGAGGAAGCCAACAGTCTTGGAAGTCTTTACAATAGCAATTTACCTCCTCTTTCCTATATCTCTTTTAAAGAAGGAGGTGAGTTGAATAAAGATGAGCTTCTTTCATGCCAGGTATGGAAAAGAAAAGGAAAAGCTTATTTGGATTTTTCCAGTTTTAAACTTTCCACTTTTGGGGGGAAATGTTGTCTGGAAAGACAATGCAATTGCTCTGGTTGTTTATAGTTAGGTTAGCTAAAGATCCCGTTAAAAGTGGAGGCTTCCTAATTATCACAACATATTTAATAATGCATAGGCTCACAAAGGAGCTGGCATAGCATATAGATTAGAAGGGATCCATATTATAATTAAACCCATTTACAGATCTCTATCTGAAGGGGAATTGCACCATGAGATAGTAAGGATGTGTACCACCACACTCTGCTTGCATAAAGAGATTTAGTGTAGTACAGAAGAGTAACACATTTGAGTAAGAAAACTGAAAATTCTTAACTAGAAGGTATGATTTCACTAGTCATTTTTTACTGCCTTGTCTATTATTTCTGGCTAAATCTGCCCTGAGTCTACATATTTGCTAAAGAGAAGAAGACTTTGGGAGAGTTCTCAAATGTTTATTTTCTATTCCTCTTTAGATGCACATTGAATTACTTTCTATTTTCCTTTAAATTTATATTGCCATTTCCTCCAAATATTTCAAAGTACTTTTCCAAAACTTACAGGAAAATAATGAACTTCATTAACAAGAATTCAAAGGGAGGAGCGGAGCATGTAAGGATACTAGTGGAAACACATTCAGCAAGGTAGATGACTGAAAAAAACAAATCTTTTCTCTGCATTGACCCATTCACCATTCTTCTCTCAAAATTTCTTAATTGAATAATTTAAGCTATATACCCCAATCTTGAACATTTATATGCCATCAGTCCTTAACTTTGAAATGAGAACATCTCTCTCTCTCATGAATGTTTCTAGGCAGTTGAGGTGAGAGATTGATTTGTGGTTCACCATGAGGGGCATCACAATGCTTTAGTCATCAAGCCCTTTTCTCAAGCAATTCATTATTACAGTTACTTCTATGGTTTACGGCAGAATTACCAGAAGACTCCTATTATCTGAGAGAGATGCTAAACTAATAATTTAGATCCCATTGATACATTAATTAAAATGCATTAAACCCTTAGCTTGTATTCAACAAAATCTAGGTACAAAAGTATTTGTGAAAGGAATAAAATTATGCCAATAATTCAAAATTCATGTTATTTAATTTGTCTCATATAATAAGCACAAGTCATAGATAATACACAGGTAACACAAAATATTTTAACAAAGTTTTCCCATTTAATTTTTAGCTTACATCTTCATCATGATTCTTTGTGCCTGCCCAAGCTTTGAGAGCTGTTATCTTATGTTGTTTGACCACTCAGATTGTACTCACTTGTTTGATCTATTTTTATATGATTGTGAATGTAAATGGTACATAAAGGATAAGTGTTATCTTTGGATTATCAAGATTTCTCTCCTTTGCAGAAATTGCAAGTAATGCCTGTTGCTCACGTTTAAAAATCACCTTGATTTGATGATACTCTCGGGTACAATTTCCACTCTCCCATTTTGGAGAGCTTTTTCACCATAAATACATTTTAAAACACAAAATGAGGTGATTTGGCCCATTTTGCTATGTATATAATTTAACCTTCAAAGGATTATGGTCTGTGGAGCAAACAGGTTAATAGGAAGGTTTTAAAAAGACATTTTTTCATCTGATGGGACATAATTGTACCTAAGGAGCTGTTATAGTCCATTGTATAAATCCTTCAAATTCATGCACTATTGGTCCAATACACAGTAATGGATCCTGTAGAGCATTGAAAATCTATCATGTTAATATAGCTACTGCATATGCAGAGTATGAAGTTTATTCTCCCATCCATGCCTTGGAGGATTTGTGTGTAATTCTCATATTAATAGACCTGATTGCTGTACCCCAGATAGAATTCTTTGCCAAGCCCTTTTCATGCTAAGTAAAAACATTTTCTCAGGATTTGTACTGAAACCGATGATAATCACATATTCCTCTAAAACACTGCCATGTCTAACAAAAATATTTGCTTGTTCAGAATTCCCAGAGGAATCACACCACTTCACGTTTGTAAAGCAACAAAGAGCTTTTTTTAAGTTGTTAGTTTACAAATCAGCACCTGAAATCATTCAGCCGTATCCAGCTAAATGCCAAGGTACTGTCCCTTCAAAACTCTTTACCTTGATGTTGGCAAGAACGGCTTTGTTCTGAACACATATGTATATTTCTACTTTTAGAGATTGATGAGCCTTTTTGGAAAGCCTAAGATGCTCTCTATCACAACTTCCCAATTCTTCTTAATCTTATTTTCTTCTTCTCCCCACAGAGCTATAAAAGTAAAGGCTACTGACAGCACTATTTTGTGGTCACTTAGAACACAGATCTGCAATATCAGAGAACCCTAAATCCTAATCTTTGTGTCTGTCCTTAGTTACACAGACATTATAGGAACTAACAGACTGGGACCAAGGCAGGGTACATTCAAGTCTGTAAGACTCCTTCCATCCAACTCTTACGCCCTCTGATGAGGTGGTGGTAGTGGTTAAGAGGTATTTCTACACAGTTTTAATCTAACTGGAAAGGAATAAAGGAGAGGAAATAATGTCTTCCCTCTGTATTAACAATGTTAACTTATTTTCCAGACACATAGTATTACCATCAGTTTCAGTGCCAAGTCTGACAAGTTTTCCATTTTTAAATTTACCATGTTAAGGGCTTAGAGAGAATTAGTTTCTTGATTATCCTCTTCACTACCCTCTATAGACTGTGCCACTGCCACAGAGGACTCTCAAAGGAGTCAGGTAGAGCACAGCCCTCTCTAAAGATTCAGGATGCTTCTTTGTTGCATTATCTGGGAATTACCAAGGCAAAAACAGTTATGCCAGAAGCATGTTATCTCAATGCTGAAAAACTTACCGAAGTTCAGAGAACTGAGCCCGCCTTACGATTGACATTAACTAGTTTCTCACCATTTCCTCCAACCAGTAGACAGATTCAGCAGAGAATTAGAATGCTCATGTTTATTCTGATATTTACATTTTTTTTCTTCTTTTCTTAAAGCTTTTCCTTACTCAGGTTTGTGGCAGGACTCCATATTTACCATGTCTAGCTTAGGATGGTGAACTCAAGATCTACCGCTACCTTCTAGTTGCCAAGCATTCAGTATCACAGTCTTGTTGAATTGAATCCACTTCCTTGTTGTAAATGTCCGTTCAAAAGTTAAAATGAGGTTGAACCTAATTCTCTTCGCTGCTTAAGCTATTTGAATTGGTTTGTCTATCTTTGCAACCAAAAGGCCTAACAAATCTACTGAGTAGCAAAGTCACATCAGTTTTTCCTTCAAAAAAATAAGGTAATGCCTACTTCTTGTGTAGATCACAATTGTGCATTTAAGTCACTATCTTATCAGCAGTGTGGGCTCAATTAATGTTTACTTAAAAAAGTTAAATTGTCATTATAATTGTTCAAAAATTAAGGAAGACTAGTATTTCTTTACCAGTTTATAAAGAGAACACTTCTAAGTATTTATGCATATGGATGATACTAAGTTGGCTTTATTGACCCAGAATTTCCACCCTCATATTTTGTTGGGAAAGTATCACTCTTTCTTTGTCCCATTTTCCTCCTTCTATAGCCTGAATATAATGGAGGCTGCCAGGTAGTATGATAGTATACAACTCCCGGTAGGAAGAATTGCAGTTCCTTCTCTAGTTACTGTCCCCTGGCTACAAACAACTATTCAGCAGTAGGTACTTTACCCAAGTTTAACCCGTCAGACATCCACATCATTTTGGAAAAAGGAAAGTGTCCGCAAAATCAATTTCTCTCTGGGAATTTGATGCTGTGCTATATGTCATGAGAATTCAACGGTCATCTTCTCTGCTTAGAAAACTAGAAGAGCAGCAGTGCTTGGTCTGAAAAGAGAAAGTCAGGAATAAGTCAGATGTTCAAAGAATGGAAGCCGGATATGAAGGGAGAATCCTAATGCTATTTGTGTCCCTGGATGCAGTTGTTACTTTGTCCTTGTTTTGTGAAGATCGTGATGTCCTTAAAATGAATTCTTCTTCTTTCTTGCATAAGGATGTGAATTGGACTTTTGTTACATGCAACCCAGTCCTAGTCATTCATAAGAATATAGGATAATTCTAAATTCTAAGGTTAAATTGACAAGAAAAACCTCAGTTTTAAATTTTAACTATTTTTAATTATATTGACTTTGTTTATTGTTGAGGTTAATTTTAAGCTTTAAGGTAAGCCTCAGAAGCCATCAAAGCACTGAGTAAAGAGTGTTTATGGCTCATTTTATTTTGGAGATAAAGGGGAAGCCAGAAGTGTTCCATGCCCTTCATTTTTTTTCAAATGGCATGATGGTAAGTAAATAAGGGGTGATGAGGACGGATGTAATAAAATGAGTTGATTATACGGTACATCAATGAGGACAAGAGTCTTCTGTCACAGGGAATATAAAAAGTTTTGCATTATGGTTTGAGTGTAAGACCACTCCCCAATAATTGACTAAACAGATAAACGTATACTCATCCACCTGTATCTTTTCATAAACTCATTTAAACTTGAGGTCAGTAGATTTCAAAAAAATTCTAAAAGAAAAGAAAAATAGCACAGAACTTTTATTAATTATGGTTGAGAGATTGAATATTACTTAGACTTCTTAGTCTGAATGACCTATACTGGAAAAAAAAATAAAAATGAATTCAAGTTTAGGATACCAAGGACTGGTTCTGATTCATTTTTATCTAGGTAACTTTTGTAGGTTATTTGAATTCATTAAATTCCTCTAATATAAGACTCATTGATTTCATGAGAATATAAAATTTATTTATTTACTAATGAAATTGATTTAATAGAAGGTGGGATATTGTTCTATAAAAACAAAAATTTCACTTCCTTTTTAAATAGAGAGGGAATTTACAATAACCATTCAGAATTATTGTAGTCAGTAAAGCATTCTAAGTCATCCTTCTAGCATGGGCCAAAGAAAAACATTTCTACATATGTGTTAAAAATTTACAAGTAACAACTGAAATAACAGGAATGGAACCTCTAACTTCCAAGGATGCAGAGGGGAAAGAAAAGAGAAATCAATCAAGCTTTTTTCCCAACAAAGACAGGACAGGGACGGAGAAAATTGTGGAACAAAAGAAAGCATAGTAAGCTGAAAATATAAAATAAAGGCATAAAAGTTATTCTAAATATTTTAAAAACCATAAAATATGTAAATGGCTTAAACTTACTGATTAAAAGTCTGAAAGTCTCAGATTGTAGTTTAAAAATCCAGTCCAATAATATGAATGGAAAGAAAATGATACACCAGTAAAGCACTAACCGAAAGAAAGCTGATGAGGGACTATCAATAGTAACAAAATCAAAAACAAAGCAAATGCGTTAGTAGAGTTAAAAAATAAGAGTAAGATAACAAAAAAACCCAGCCCACCAAGAAGACATTAAAAAATCATGATTTTGTATACACCTACTAATGTAGCCTAGAAATAGAAAAAAGAAAAACTGACAGAATTACAAAGAGAAATTTGACAAATTCAAGTCACAAGTGGAGATTTTAGATAATTATTAAAGATGTGAATTTATAATGTATCTATATGTAATAATATATAAAATATATAAATATAATAATATAAATGTATCTAAAAGTGCTGTGTCTGAACTTTATGCATAAATATACAAAATCTTACTATAGGTATAAAAGGAGACTTAAATGGAGATGATACCGTCATCATAAATGGAAATATACAATTCTTAATGATGCCAAATATCTTTAAATTAATGTATATATAGATAGATTCAGTGCAATTTTAATCAAATTGTTTTCATGGAATTTGATGAGCTGATATTAAAACATGCCTGGAAGAATAAAAGTTAAAAATTGCACTAAGGGGGCCAGCCCAGAGGCATAGTGGTTAAGTTCACAAGCTCCACTTTGGCAGCCTGAGGTTCGTGGGTCTGGATCCTGGGCACGGACCTACGCATTGCTCATCAAGCCATGCTGCACTGGCGTTCCACATACAAAATAGAGGAAGATTGGCACATATGTTAGCTCTGGGATAATCTTCCTCAAGCAAAAAGAGGAAAACTGGCAACAGATATTAGCTTAGGGCCAATCTCCCTCACCAAAAAAACACATTGCACTGAGATATTTTGAAGAAGAATTGGATAGGACAACATATGAATGACTCACCAAACTAGATATCAAAATTCACATTTATAAGAATTTAGGGAATATATTATTGGCATAGGAATAAGTGAACCTCTATGGAAACTCCTGAAAAAACTTCTAACAACGATAATAAAATATGTAAAAAAACAATGGTAATCTGAATATTAAGTCACTGGTTGGGCTTTTTCAAAGCAGAAGTTGAAATGTTTTAGGTGCCAGAAGTTTTTTGCGATCAAAACCGTGAAGATAAAAAGATAAGGGGAAAGAAACAGAATTGGGCAGAGGGAGAAGTCAAACTGCCATGCTCTTGCAAGAAAAGCTTGGCCAGCTATTATGGGTTGAATTGTGTCTAATCCCCTCCCTCAAAAGAAGATGTTGAAGTCCGAACTCCCAGGAACTATGAATATGACCCTATTGGGAAATAAGGACTTTGTGCATGTAATCCTTTAAGTTAAAATGGCGTCATACTGGAAGCCAGCCCAGTGCTGTAGTGGTTAAGTGCACACGCTCTGCTTCAGCGGCCTGGGGTTCACAGGTTCAGATCCCAGGCACGGGACATAGCACCACTCATCAAGCCAGGCTGTGATAGCATCCCACATAAGATAAAGGAATATTGGCAACAGATGTTAGCTAAGGGCCAATATTTCTCAAAAAAGGAAAAAATGAGGTCATACTGGAGTATGGTGGGTTCTTAATCCAATATGACTGTTGTCCTTGTAAAAACCCAGCCATGTGAAGGCACAGACACAGAGGATGCCATGTGAAGATGGAAGATTGGAGTGATGCGTTTATAAGCCAAGCAATGCCCGAGGCTGTCAAGAAGCTAGGAGAAGGGTGTGGAAGAGAGTTTTCCTCAGAGTCCTCAGAAAGAACCAAGCCTACCAACACCTTGATTTTGGAATTCCAGTCTCTGGAACAGTGAGACAGGAAATTCTTGTTTTAAGCAGCCCTAGGAAACTAATACACCAATGGAACATGGAGATTTGGAGCAAGAATTGCCCATCAGTGTCTTCTGTTGGGTTGAAATGGTCAGCCTTTATTCCTTGGCCTTGCTCAGGCACCAGCTACAAGGTACCCCTGGAAGGGAATGAGCTTGGGCAGGGCAGCTGAGGCAGACCCTGAGGGATGGGACAGCTGGAGGCTGCTTGCAGCAATCGTTCCTCAAATGCATCTTGGAGATGCATCTCTGTGTGTACGACAGACAATTCCTTGCACCACATGAATCAATTTCTCTGCACATAGACAGACCAGCAATCTCCTAAATGTGGGAGTATTCCCTTTTCCCCAGTCCACAATTTCCCAAGTAAATGATTCAGTCTCTTGCTTCCTCTCCCAGTTCTGCTGTACAGGCAGCTAGGTCTTGTGGCTCTTTTGGAATATGGTCTTATTCCTGTCTTATCAGGTCCAGAATATCTCCAGCTATTCAACCTTACTTATAGACCTGATAGCCAAGAGGGGAAGTGATGGCAGTTTGTGAGAGGGACCATGTTTCCTCGCAAGAGGATAAGCCTTTCAATTGTCTTCTGGTGTAGGGGGTCTGTTATCTCTTAACGGGGAAAGGTAGACTATCCCTGCAGATTAAGAGGGTTCAGGGGAGTCTGGAACCCAAGATTGTGGAGGATCCACCCAGATATTCTTATCTCTAGTGTCAGGGTCTCAGGGGTTTGCCTGATATTAGTTTGGCACCTGAACTGTATTTGAAGTTCAGCCACTCAGAGTAGTACATCCTGAACTTGGTTCTCGGCCTTCTTTTCCCTCCAACTGGAGTTGATGAGAGCTTTCTTGTATGCAACCAACAAGGCCCTCTGGCTTTTGCGCCTTATCACTCCCCATCAGCTGTTTTATTGTCTCTCACAGAGCATCAATGGGGCTTAGTAGCAGCCATCCCATCCCACTATCCCTATAGCTACTATTTTCTCCTTGCATCTTAAATACCTGATAGGTTGTGTGCTCTTATGCATTCCATTGGAAATTATAACAATTGGACAATCACTGTGTGTTGTCAGCTGTCTATACTCTATCTACTACCAGTGATGGGTCCTCATGGCCAGCTGAGCAGGGAGTGATCAAACTCCCAAACTCCATCTTATTGTGTGCTTTCTCAGATCACTCTCAGCAAGAACTGTCACTGGCTAGGTCTTCCAGAAGCCAAAGGGCGACAGAGTTTGGAATGCAAAACGTTTTTTAAGGATCAGCATGGATTAAGCAAGGAGGGATAAATTGGGATTGGGCAGAGGAAACAGTCACTGTGATGCAGGTCTGAAAAAGCCATGATTGGCATCAACAGGGAGGTAATAGGGCAAGGAATGCCCTTTGGAGTGTTGCATTGAGCCCAAATGGCAAGATATTTACATTTCCACCTCATTCAGTTACCTAAACTCGCTGTCCCAGGAGAGATATAACCCTGGGTGAAGAGGCTCTCTGTAGCTGAGGCAGCTTATTAAAGGAGTTGACAGCTGGAGACAGGAGGTTGACAACACTCCCCGTAGCTGGATAGAAAGTACTTTCTTGTAGGGCAATCTGGGCAGTGCATCTGTGTGTCTAGCATATTACATAAGAAAATTTATGGGGTGAAGACAAGCCTTCAACCACAGCAAATTTATAGCTGGTATTTCTTTCATTACTTAAGAAAGGATGAAAATATATGAGCCATAAACTTATTTTATCTATTCATCTATCTATAGATATCTATCATCTATCTATATCATCTATCTATGTATTAGGTAAACAACGAAGTGACAGAAAGCAATGTGGAAAGAATGACATACTCAGATCATCATGTTAACAAAATTGACTATTTGGAAAGATAACCAATTTTGATATTCATTTTATATCAGTCATTCAAAAATTTGAGATATTTAAAGAATTAAATATTAAAATTGAGCCAAAAAAATATATATTTTAATATAACTGATCTAAGAGTAGATTTGCAGCATCTAATACAGTGTTGCAGTAGACATTTACCCACACCACTTACTTATATAATTATGACTCCCTATGTAGAAAAAGTTTAAGAATTCAGAAATGAAATAAAAAGAAAATAATTCCTAAGATATAATGTAAGGAGCTATGAAATTTAAGACATTCTATATTGAGGCTAGTATATTTCATTATTGACTTCACATTATTGTATATATCTTAAAAATTTCTAAAGTCCGAAAAAACTGAGATGATTGTCAAAACCAGCAAGCACATAAGGACATTGCTTGAATGCTTTTTTGGGGAAACCACAGGATATATTGCTATGAAGATGGCAATCCATTCTCTCTCTCTCTCTCCACCTTGATCTCTTTCTTCCATAAGGAGTTAGACTGTTATTGAACAGGACTAGTTTCTAAACATAAAAGTTACACAAAGAACCAAAAAGGAAAAATCAAGATATTTGAAGTCATTGCCAAGTTATAGGAGAAACCAAAGAGATAGGACAAATGTGACAAAGGAAGGTTTAACAGTCTTAATATTCAAGAAATTGTTCCAAATTCACAAACAATAATAAAACCCAACATTAAAATGGAAAGAAAACACAAAAAATTCACAATTAAATATTTTATTTTTCTTCTTTTGTTGTTACCAGCACATTTTATTTGTCTCTTAATTTAGGCTAAATATTATACCGTAAGTAGCTTCAAATTTTGCATTCTGTGTTACTTCTCTGACATTGTTGCCATATTTTCACTAGAAAAATGGAAAATGGCCATGACCCTTCACTCTAAGGCAGTGTTGTGACTGCTTATATACTAACGTTTAGATTTGAATTAATATTTAGATTTGCAGCATGTAATACGGTACAGCAGTAGACATTTACCTACACATCTTATTTCATATAATTACGACCATATATGCAAATCCAAATGATCAGGGGCAGAATTTCTTAATTTAAGATTAGAAAGCACTTTGTCTGAAGTACCCAGATAACTTTGAGTTATCGTTAATTTCTTAAATAGTTCCTTTCACTCTGTAATTTTAGTTTTGGGTTACGACTGAACAAGATTTATCATCTAAATTATGGGAGAACAATGAAACTTCTAGTAGCAAAAAGACCCCCCTTCCTATGTGCAAGTGTACATTCAGATACATAAAATGGGAGGATTGTCAGGAACTCTTCAGACCTCGGGCTTGTCCACTTGGCTCATAAGGCATGCAGCGTGTTCCCTTTACTTTTTGTCTCCTCACACACAGAAGCAGGTAAGGTGTTTCTTATCTGGGCAGAATGCCAGTTCTCCTTTCAATTGCTTCTGAATAAGCTAGCTGTTTCTAAAACATGGCGCCTCAGTGGGACACAGAGGCTAAGCCTATAGGAATCCCTTCCCCCATGGGGCACCCAGCAAGACCTCCCCCATCCCGGCTCTTTCCAGACTGTGACTGTTGATCCTGTCAGTCTAATGCTCTGTCCTGAATTGTCTTCAGGATGTCATTTTTCACTGACTGCAAGGAGCTTGCGTGCTGTTACTTATTTGGCAATAAGGTCTAAGCACATTTTGCCTGTCAAGCGTATGTATGATCAAAAAGGTGTGCCCCCTGTTCATTTATGCTCATGCTGGAAATCTGCTTTCTGGCCTTCGGGCTGATCTCATGAGGAGTTGACCTGGAGCAGCACGTCCAGACAGTTATATTGAGATTGTAACCCTACATGGCATATTGGCCTTTTCTTTTGGTGAATCAGGGCATATGCACAGCCTCAGCAGATTTAAATAGACGGTGAAGATCAGCAAGATCTTCTTCTGCAAGATGTCCAGAGATTGCCCAGTTGACATACTAAAAATGGTATATTTTCATTGCCCTGGTATGAATCATTTTTTGTTTCTCTTTTCCTCTTTGGTATCTGTAAAAAACGATTCTTACTGAAAGGGAAAATATTGTTAGTTAAGGGGCAAACCTCCTTCAAAGTGGCACCTGGGCCCTGATATCTGTTCCTGTGTGATGTGTCATCAGTAGTTCAGACATTGATGTCTGTGATACTGCAGATTAAAATCCTCTTTGCTTTATGCCGTGGCTTTATACTGTGTCAATTTGGTTAAGTTGGAACTTTGTTTCTCAGAGCTGCCTTTCCTGATGATGGAGAGTTAGGGTTAACCACAAGAGAAATTTGTGTGCAAGATTTCGAAGCTAGAATTAAAGGAGCAACTGCTTTTATACTCTGAACATCTGTGAGGGCGCTATTGTGGTTCACATGTATTATCCTCATCTGCTGACTCACCTTGTTGGTGGCAGGCAGTAGTAAGCCCGGTATGTTTCCCACAGAATCTCCTTTTGCAGCATCTCTGAACCCTGGACCATGTATGTGGGTAGCTTCATGGTGAAGAGCAGGTCACCTGCATCATTGAAGTTGAAGGCAGACGAGAATTCCAGTTTGTCCTTGCTCTCCCCCATTTCCCATCCATCATTAATTCCCAGCTGTCTGCCCTACTAATATCATGCCCAGCACTGGATGCAGGAGCGAAAACCTTCCATAGCTAGCTTAACCTGCTCCCAAGGTGCACAAAATTAAATCTCTATAATAAATCTTTTATTGTATATTACTCATGGGTTTTCCATGTTTCTGAACAATCTGTAACTGATACACTATGGTTGAGAGCTCCCTTATCATCCATTCTGTGCATAACAACCAGACCAGAAGGGCAAACATTTTCCTCTTTCCCCATTCAATGGATGAACATGTGGCTTTTTTTCCTTGATTGGGAAGATGGTAAGGTTTTAATCCCTAAGTGTTTTTGTCCTTCCTGCACTCTTGTGCTTCTGGTTAAGTAGAGACAGTAACTATTAGTCCCTTGGTGAATAAAATGCCAAACCACACACGACACCCACTTTGCACTCCCTATTAAAATTTTACAGGTCAAAAATCCAAAACCCACTTAATAAAAATTTTTCTTCATCATAAGTGACAGGAGAGAACAGGTGAATCTATGGAATAATGGCACAGTAATTAGAAACTTTGTAGTTGATAAAGTGTGACTGCTAATCAATGTTTGGCTAATTAATCAATATTTTAATCATTAGACCTTTTAAATTTGTTTTAATGAGCATTTCCTCTAATTCCCCTGATCCCATTGCTTCCAATGCTTCTATTATCACATTAAAGAACAAAGCAAGGATTTGTCTGCTTAGTGTCCAATATCTCTAAAGACTTTGCAGAGTAATGCACCTCATGTACATAGAGATATCCAAGACTGCCCAGATTTAGGTGATTAAACAAGAAAGGTATAAAGTCACCACATTATCATGCAACATTTGCTTAATGGCAAAAAGTTATGATTTAGAACATCACATTAAAACCGTCATAAACTTTCCCTTCTCAAAGGGTGTTTGGAAAATTGTGTTCCTTACCCACTGTCAGGATTGGACAGTTTTCATGAAATCTTACTGTCTCCTATTTCAGAGTCCATATTTGCTTTCGTGCTGTGTCATAAACTTCCATTGACAAGCATAACCACTGCTTTGTCCTCCTTTTCCTCCTCCTCTTTCTCGTTTCCACCTGCACCTGTTCCCTCTCCTCTTATCCCTCAGCCCCTCTCATCAACAGCCTTTACACAGTGCAGAATACCACCACAGAAAGGAGCACATTTAAGATTTATGGGAACAATGTAAACAAGGACAACATGGCTTACCTCTCCCCCTTATTTGATGAGAAAGTCAGTGAGATTCAGAAAAATTGAGAGATGTATCTAAAGGACACAGAGTCTAAAATAGAACCCAAATCACCTGGGTGTTTTTTCATGTAGTCAATGTTCTTCTTAAAATCGACTTGGAAATTTGACTTTGACAGGAGGTTTTTCCCAAGAAGCTAGACAGATAAAATCTTTCATTTTCCTGCAGTGTTTGTGCAGAAGCTACCATTTCCCGTCATAGTCCTTCTAAATCTATATCACTGAAAATAAAGATATAAGTAAAAAAAGAAGCAAGAAGTACTTTTGTATGTGCCTTTAAGACGTCCTTAGGAAAATGCCATAGAAATAGTGTAGCAGCTCAAGCTGGGCACCTGTGAGAAGATAGGGTTACAGAGCTGCAGGTCTTCCCGAATGACATCGGACGCCGTGTTAGTACATGGCAGTGCCTGCCACGAACAGAGTAGGGGAATCACTGTGGCCGTACAGGCCTCAGAGACTCAGGAACACTAACTATTACACAATCCATCATCCAAAAATACAGTGATGAAATGCTGCCTAGTCTAAAGTACTTGCTGGTATTTTGATTGTCCTGGAAATTTGGGGCACTTTGTAGATTACTATAGTCATTAATGGAAAATATATTTAAATATTTGATAAGAAGTATAATTGGTTTGCTCTGGAATTTTGGTAATAACAAGTGTGGTAGTCAGTAGAGCTAGTCACAAAATTCCAGGTCTTTCTTTCCAGACACACAGTAGCATTACACTATTCACCGCCTTTAAGTTAGATGCCATCATTGATTTGCTTAGGCCAGAAGTGACATATGTCTCTTCTGGGAAGAAGAGTTAAAACCCAGTAGGTGATTTCCCATCTTCTCTTACCTTTGTTGAAGAGACTGGAAGGTGACCCCTCTGTCAGTCTGGCTTCCTCCATGACTACAAGGAGCACAGGATCTCTACAGCCTTGCACTGGACGTCTGGCATCACAGAATCATAGCATGCATCATATTTGTGCTAAGCCTATGCTGACTGATAGGGCACGTTTTGGGAAGGTTGTAGGGTGTCTGATATTGCCTGTACAGTGTCCTTGCTTTTTACATCCCTTGGAACAACAGCTTTCTGCTGTTATGAGAATGATGTCATGAGAATGTTATATTCTTCTCACACATGGGTATGACACAAACCAGGGAGCTAGGTTCTTGTGTGTGGCTTTGGGCAATCAATCTCATTATTTATGACAATCCCTCAGAGAATCTATTTCATGGTAGGATCAGAGCATTCTATCACACGACTTTAACTCCTCCCTCTTATTTTAGCTACCAACTCTAAGTGTTTTCTTTTACTTCTCTTCTTAGTACTTAAAGTTCAATAGAGCTGGTCCATCTATCACCAGTAAATTCATGGAGGCGGTTGTAAAATGCAAACAGTCATATCAAGATTTATTTATATTTTCTGAGTAAAGAATTAACTGCTATTTTCAGGGGGAAAAAATCCCATAAACATATCTTTGTAATAAATTTTCTTTTATATTACCTATAAAAAAGCAAAAATACTATGTTCAGAAAAGAAGGCTAGAAACTGATATCTAGTGTTCCTAGTTTGATCATTTCGTCCCTAACATGTGTGAGGCAAATTAATTAGTTAGTGTTATATTTTGGCACTTTCTGCTGAGTGAGATCCTCTGACATGGAGGCAAGCCATTAAGATCCTGAACCATCAGACAGTAACAGATTTTGGGTTTTAGGGGGTCAAAAAATAACACCACTGTTCCCAACTTGAGATCAGAACCAATTTACAGAGAATTATACAGGAGTCAGACAGTTAGAGATCAAAATGTCAGCTTTATTACTGATAAAAGCAATAGTGATGGACATAGCTTAGATAAGTCCTAATAGGCTTGCTGAGGCTCCTCTGAATTGAAGTCACCCCTCTTCCTGTTGCCACCAAACAGACAACAAACAAAACCCCTGCCGTCTGCAGTGGTCAGAGCACAGCCTGCCGGACCAACTTTATCGCATGACTGACAGCAGGTGGGAATCCACCCTCTCTGTAGGCTGTTGGATTCCAGAGAGAAAAGCAAAGGGGCAGACTGCAGCAAGCATGCTCAGTTCATACTTGCAAACCAAATAAGGCACTCTTTTTCTCTGGGGAGGGAGAGCGTACAGCGTGGTGAATGGATGTTACTCTCGGGCAGAGCTTCTCATCCTCAGCACTATTGACCTTTTGGACAGAATTCTTTGTTGTAGGGGGCTGCCCCACACATTGTAGGATCTACCTCCTAGATACCAGTAGCACCTGCATCAGATATGACAACCCAAAATGCATCCAAGTATTGCTAAATTTCTGGTGTGGGAGTGGGAGTGTGGAATTTTTCCTGATTAAGAACCACTGCCTAGGGAATTCTTTTACTTGGAAATGTGAGGAAAAACAGTAAGTGTTCTCCATTAATGAAAACTAGCAATGCAGTGGAACAGACCACTAGATTTTAAACTCCCTGACTACTTCTTTGAAAAGCAAAACCTAGGAAAGTGCCTTTCAAATTGACAATAGTACCATAAATTCTAACTAATGATAACTCCGGCATTATCAGAAGAAAAGTCAATGTTAGTTGCTAGGAAGAGGAAAATTATCATTATTTCTACTGATCAGAAAACAGAAATGTTTATATAAATGTAATTAATAAGAATGAGCAGATGAAGATAAAGACAAAAAGGAAAATGAATTAAAGTCTAAGAGAGGAATATGACCAAATTAATCCCCCCAATATTTACATGTTCCCTGGACGCAGCAGTATTTTAGATGTTGTGGGGACTATAAACTGTACCTATACTATATCACCTAAAGTCTATCTTCCCTGTCATGAAAAATATGGGCGTTATGACATACACTCATAAAAAGTTCAATATCAATATCACGTAGGATGTGATTCAGTGCAATCCAGCACTCTTCTTTTGCCTTTCAGAATCTATCTTTTAGCTCTGAAGTGAAGAAAGCCCTGGCATTGTTTCTGTCCTCAGGCTGTAAGCCTGATGTCCCTTTTCAACAGAGGTATTTCATCTGGACTAGGTAAATTTCATACATCCAAATAAATCCATTTTCCATGTAGGTACAGACACTGTGCAGTAAACTATCAGAAAAGAAAAACTCCCGTCAGCACCTGGCCTTGGGTAGCTAAGGCTATGGGATAAGAAACTAGGAATAAGAGAATTAAGTGTGCTCAGTGATGAGGGTGTAGGTTAGGCATGGTCAGGGGGCCAGAAGTAGAAGTCATTCAAAGATCACAATGAGACCTTGGATCAGAAAATGCTTGGCAAAAATGAAGAAGACCCAAATAGTTAATGGTTTCCAACTTTTTTATTTTTTGCTTTCCAGGTATATTATTTTTTATTTATTTATTTATTTTTTATTTATTTTTTTAATGGTTTAAACAGGATAAAAGTTTATTTCTCTCTTATGTAACAGTCCCAGTGGGTGTCTTCTTAGTGGATGGTGGCTCTTCTGGATATGGAGAAGTAGGAACACAGGCTCATTCCACCATATGAATCCACCATCCCATTCAACCTCCTGGCCATTTCCATCCAGCTGGCAAAAGGTGGAAAAGAGTGTGGAGAAAGCCCAGAACTGGAACACATAGGTGGATTGGCTAGAACTCAGTCACATGACCACACTTCAGTGCAAGGGAGCCTGGGAAATGTAGTTTAATTGTATGTCAAAGAAGAGATTGTATTTTTTTTTTTTAATTTTTATTTTTTTCAGATGTACATCATACTTCAAATTCTGGATACATTACATCATGTTCACCACCCGAACACTAATTATAGTGCATCCCCTCACATGTGACCCTAATCACTCCTTTTACCCTCCCCTCTCCCCACTTTCCCAGTGGTAACCACCAGTCCAATCTCCAATGCTATATTTTTTTTTTTGTCGTTTTTATCTTCTACTTATGAGTGAGATCGTATGGTATTTGACTTTCTCCCTCTGACTTATTTCACTCAGCATAATACCCTCAAGGTCCATCCATGTTGTCACAAATGGCTGGATTTTGTCATTTCTTATGACTGAGTAGTAGTCCATCGTGTATAAACACCACATCTTCTCTATCCATTCGTCCCTTGATGGGCACCTAGGTTGCTTCCAAGTCTTGGCTATTGTGTATAATGCCACAATGAACATGGGGGTGCAACTATCTTTATGCCTTTGTGTTTTCAAGTTCTTTGGATAGATACCCAGCAGTGGAATAGCTGGATCATATGGTAGATCTATCCTTAATTTTCTGAGGATACTCCAAACCGCTTTCCATAGTGGCTGCACCAGTTTGCACTGCCACCTGCAGTGAACAAGTGTTCCCTTCTCTCCAGACCCTCTCCAACATTTGTTGATTCCTGTCTTGTTAATTATAGCCATTCTGACCGGAGTGAGGTGATACCTCATTGTAGTTTTGATTTGCATTTCCCTGATAGCTAATGATATTGAGCATCTTTTCATATGCCTGTTGGCCATCTGTATATCTTCTTTGGAGAAATCTCTGTTCAGAGCTTTTGCCCATTTTCTAATTGGATTGTTGGTTTTTTTGTTGTTGAGCTGTATGAGTTCTTTGTATATTTTGGATATTAACCCCTTATCTGATATGTGGTTTGCAAATATCTTCTCCCAATTGTTAGGTTGTCTTTTAGTTTTGTTGATGGTTTCCTTTGCTGTGCAGAAACTTTTTAGATTGATGTAGTCCCATTTGTTCATTTTTTTTTTTGTTTCCCTTGCCCGGTCAGCCATGGGACTTGAAAATATGCTGCTCAGACCAATGTCATAGAGCGTACTGCCTATGTTTTCTTCTAGAAGTCTCACGGTTTCGGGTCTTACATCCAAGTCTTTAATCCATTTTGAGTTGATTTTTGTGCACGGTGTAAGGGAATGGTCTACTTTCATTCTTTTGCATGTGGCTGTCCAGTTTTCCCAACACCATTTATGAAAGAGACTCTCCTTTCTCCATCGTATGCTCTTGGCTCCCTTGTCGAATATTAGCTGTCCATAAACATGTGGGTTTACTTCTGGGCTCTCAATTTTGTTCCATTGATCTGTGTGTCTGTTTTTGTGCCAGTACCATGCTGTTTTGGTTACTATGGCTTTGTAGTATAATTTGAAATCGGGGAGTGTGATACCTCCAGCTTTGTTCTTTTTTCTCAGGAATCCTTTGGCTATTCAGGGTCTTTTGTTGTTCCATATAAATTTTAGGATTCTTTGTTCTATTTCTGTAAAAAATGTTGTTGGAACTTTGATAGGGATTGCGTTGAATCTGTAGATTGCTTTAGGAAGTATGGACATTTTAACAATGTTAATTCTCCCAATCCAAGAGCACGGAATATCTTTCCATTTCTTTGTGTCTTCTTCGATTTCTTTCAACAATGTTTCATAGTTTTCAGATACAGATATGGCATACAGATCTTTCACCTCTTTTGTTAAGCTTATTCCTAGGTATTTTATTCTTTTTGTTGCAATTGTAAATGGGATTGTATTCTTAATTTCTCTTTTTGCTACTTTGTTGTTAGTGTATAGAAATGCAATGGATTTTTGTACATTGATTTTGTATCCTGCAACTTGACTGTATTCCTTTATTATTTCTAAAAGTTTTTTAGTGGACTCTTTAGGGTTTTCTAGATATAAAATCGTGTCATCTGCAAAGAGTGACAGTTTCACTTCTTCTTTTCCAATGTGGATCCCTTTTATTTCTTTTTCTTGCCTGATTGCTCTGGCTAGGACTTCCAATACTATGTTAAATAAGAGTGGTGACAGTGGGCATCTTGGTCTGGTTCTTGTTCTTAGAGGGATAGCTTTCAGTTTTTCTCCATTGAGAATCATATTTGCTGTGGGTTTGTCATATACGGCCTATATTATGTTGAGGTATTTTCCTTCTATACCCAATTTATTCACAGTTTTTATCACAAATGGATGCTGTATCTTATCAAATGCTTTCTCTGCATCTATTGAGATGATCATGTGATTTTTATTCTTCATTTTGTTAATGTGGTGTATCACTTTGATAGATTTGCAGATGTTGAATCATCCCTGCATCCCCGGAATGAAACCCACTTGATCATGATGTATGATCTTTTTAATGTATTGCTGTATTCGATTTGCTGGTATTTTGTTGAGGATTTTTGCATCCATGTTCATCAGTGATATTGGCCTGTAATTTTCTTTTTCTGTGTTGTTCTTGTCTGGTTTTGGTATCAGGATAATGTTTGCTTCGTAGAAGGAGTTAGGAAGCCTCCCCTCCTCTTCAATTTTTTGGAAGAGTTTGACAAGGATAGGTGTTAAGTCTTCTCTGAATGTTTGGTAGAATTCACCAGGGAAGCCATCTGGTCCTGGACTTTTATTTTTTGGGAGGTTTTTAATTGCTGTTTCAATCTCCTTACTGGTGATTGGTCTATTCAAATTTTCTGCATCTTCTTGGTCCAGTTTTGGAAGGTTGTATGTTTCTAAGAATTTATCCATTTCTTCTAGATTATCCAATTTGTTGGTTATAGCTTTTCATAGTATTCTCCTGTTGTCTTTTGTATTTCTGAGGTGTCCATTGTAATCTCTCCTCTTTCGTTTCTGATTTTATTTATTTGAGCCTTCTCTCTTTTTTCTTGGTGAGTCTAGCTAAGGGTTTGTCAATTTTGTTTATCTTTTCAAAGAACCAGCTCTTGGTTTAATTAATTTTTTCTATTTTTTTTAGTCTCTATTTCATTTATTTCTACTCTGATTTTTATTATTTCCTTCCTTCTGCTGATTTTGGGCTTTGTTTGTTGTTCTTTTTCCAGTACCTTTAGGTGCACTTTTAGATTGTTTATTTGGGATTTTTCTTCTTTGTTGAGGTAGGCCTGAATTGCTATAAACTTCCCTTGTAGAACCGCTTTTGCTGTATCCCACAGATTTTGGCATGTCATGTTTTCATTTTCATTTGTCTCCAGGAATTTTTTTATTTCTTCTTTGACTTCTTCATTGACCCAATCATTGGTCAGTAGCATTTTGTTCAATCTCCACATTTTTGTGGCTTTTCTGGTTTTCTTTCTGTAGTTGATTTCCAGTTTCATACCTTTGTGGTCAGAAAAGATGCATGGTATTATTTCGATCTTCTTAAATTTATTGAGACTTGTATTGTGGCCTAATATGTGATCATTCCTGGAGAATGTTCCATGGGCATTTGAAAAGAATGTGTATTCTGTGGTTTTTGGATGGAATGTTCTGTATATATCTACTAAGTCCATCTGGTCTAACGTGTCTTTAAGGCGAGTGTTTCCTTATTGATCTTCTGTTTGGATGATCTATCCATTGGTGTAAGTGGAGTGTTAAAGTCCCCTACTATTATTGTGTTACTGTCTATTCCTCCTCTTATGTTTGTTAATAATTGCTTTATATATTTAGGTGCTCCTATGTTGGGTGCGTAGATATTTACAAGTGTTATATTTTCTTGTTGGATTGTTCCCTTTATCATTATGTAGTCCCCGTATTCGTCTCTTATTACAGTTTTTGATTTAAAGTCTATTTTGTCTGATCTAAGTATTGCTACCCCTGCTTTCTTTTCTTTGCCATTTGCATGGAATATCTTTTTCCATCCTTTCACTTTCAGTTGGTGAGTGTCTGTAGGTCTGAAGTGTGTCTCTTGTACGCAGCATATACATGGATCTTGTTTTTTTATCCAGCTGGCCACCCTATGGCATTTGATTGGAGCATTTAATCTATTGACATTTAAAGTAGCTACTAATAAATATGTATTTATTGCCATTTGGTCACTTTTTCTTTTTTTTGAGTGTTTTAGTAGTTCTTCTCAGTTCCTTTCTTTTTCTCTTGCTCTCTTCACTTGTGGTTTGATGGCTATCTTTAGTAATATGTTTGATTTCTTTTGTCTGACTTTTTTTCCTGCTTGTTATAGGTTCCTGGTTTGTGGTTACCATGAGGATCCTATTTAATATACTATTCATGTAACAGTCTATATTGAGTAGATAGACTCGTTAGCTTGACCTCTTTCTAAAAGCTCTACTTTTTCACTCCCCTCCTCCCACATTATATGTTTTTCACATCATATATAGTCTCTTGTTTAGTGTGTGTATATCCATTACCCTCTTATCATTGAAATAGGTAATTCTAGTACATTTGTCTTTTAATCTTCATATTATCTTCACAGGTAGTTGATCTGCTGCCTTTACTATACTTTTACCTTACAAGTGATTTTATTGCCTGTTTTTTCTTGTTGTTGTTTTGGGCTTTTTTGATATTTTTTTTCTTTTATCTCTATTTGTGGTCATTACTTTCCCACTTAAATAAGTCCCTTCAGGATTTCTTGTAGAACTGGTTTCTTGGTGATAAACTCCTTTAATTTTTGCTTGTCTGGGAAGCTCTTTATCTCTCCTTCCATTCTGAATGACAGCCTTGATAGATAGAGTATTCTTGGTTGTAGGTTTTTCCTTTTAGCACTTCAAATATTTTGTGCCATTCTCTTCTTGCCTGTAGGGTCTTGGCTGAGAAGTCCGCTGACAGCCTTATGGGCTTCCCTTTATATGTCATTTGTGGCCTTTCTCTTGCTGCTTTTAGGATTCTCTCTTTGTCTTTAATTTTAGACATTTTGATTATAATAGGTCTTGGTGTGGGCCTCTTTGGGCTTCTCTTGTTTGGAGCTCTCTGTGCTTCCTGAACTTGGATGTCTGTTTCCTTCCTCAGGTTAGGAAAATTTTCCTCTATTATTTCGACAAATAAATTTTCTGCCCCTTTGTCTCTCTCTTCTCCTTCTGGGACCCCTATAATCCGAATGTTAGCATGCTTGATATTGTCCCAGAGTTCCCTTACACTGTTCTCATTCTGTCTAATTCTTTTTTCTCTTTTCTGTTCTGCTTGGGTGATTTCCTCTAATCTTTCATCTAGCTCGCTGATCCGTTCTTCTGCTTCCTCTACTCTGCTATTGAGTCCCTCTAGTGAATTTCTCATTTCCAGTATTGTATTCTTCATTTATGATTGGTTCTTTTTTATATCTTCCACTTCTTTGCTGATGTGCTCACTGTGTTCATCCATTCTTCTCTGCATATCTGTGAGCATCCTCATTATATTTTGTTTGAATTCCTTGTCAAGGAGGTCGCTAGTTTCTGTTTCACTTAGTTCTTTTTCTGGTGTTTTGAAGTGTTCCCTTGCTTGGAAAGTATTCCTTTGCCTCCTCATTATGCCTCTTTCTCTGTGCTATTTTCTTTGTACTAGGTGAGTCGGCTATGTCTCCTGATCTTGGAGAAGTGGCCTTATGTATGAGATGCCTTATGAGGCCCAGCAGTGTGCTTCCCTCTCGTCACCAGACCATAGAACAAGGAGTGACCCCTTTGTGGGCTACTTGTGTTCTTCTGCTGTGGCAGGGTTGCTCCCACTGCAGGTACCCAGGGAGTCTGATCTTTCCTTCCCTGGCCAGCTGTGTGTAAATCTGGTTTGGAGGGGCCTCAGCACTGTTGGCTACAAAGTCTATTAGCACACTCTTATTGCAAGTGTCCTCTTAATTGGGTTGGTACCCAGTGTAGCTGGTTGCTAGGCTCAGGGGCATACAGTTGTAATAGGCCTGAGGCCAACAAGGCTGATGTCAGTTCTCTTAGGAGTGCAGCTGAGTGGGGCTAGCCCTTGGCATGGAGGCTTTGGAAGGTGGGGCTGATCCTTTTTATGGCTATTTGTGAAGCACAAGTCTTCTGCTGCTGATAAGCCTCATCCCCCTCTGGACCACATACACTGTCAACACAGTCCTGGCCCGTTCACACTTCTCAACCCCCTGGAGCGTACCCCACCACCACACTGCAGAGGCCCCCACCTCTGCCCCAATGCCCCCCACAGTTCACCTGGTCCTCACACAAGCCCTGCCCCACAGAGGCAGACACCCTTGCCTGCCTGTAGAGGATCAAGGCACTCAGTCAATGCAGGCTGAAAAGTAGCCTGAGAGCTTGCTGTTAGGTGGGGCCAGTCCCTAGGGTGGGTTGCCTGCCCTGGCTGAACTGGATTAAATCTGTGCTCTAGTGGGTGTGGCAGACCCCTGGGCTAACAGCCCAAGGGACGCACCTCAATGGCCCCCACCAGTGTCTGTATCAGCACGCCTGGACCAGCTCAGAACAACAGCCCCTACCAATGTCTCAGTCTCAGGAGAGGATCCTCCTCTCACCAAGATGCCCCCAGAGCCCACCAGGTGAGTCTCGTTTCACCAAAGGACAGTCAGCCTTCTCTCTGGTGATTTTAGTTTGCTGCAATGAGTGAGTTTGTGTGTGGGCTCTTTAAGACACGGATCTTCTCAGCTTTCCGCCGATAGCTTTTCTGGGGTGTCCTGGCGGCAGTTAATAGCCAGCAAAGCCAGACAGTAAGACCCCCATCTCAGTTGGGCTGAGTCCGAAGGATGGTTACAGCAGTATTGCCCCCGCTCCAGACCTCACTCCTCCAGGGAGAGCTGCGTACCTTAGGTTGGCTCCCTCCTGGCCAACTGAGAAGCTCCGCTGCTCCCCAAGGTGGCTTTTTTCCTCTCCGGCTGGAGTTACTGCCTCTTCTTCTTTCATCAGGACTGTCCCTTGTCGTGGGGGTCCTTTTTATCCAGTTTTCAGTTTTCAATCCAGGGTGATTCTTCCCCAAATTGTTGTAACCTGGTTGTGTTCGTGGGAGGAGGCGAGTTCAACATCTGCTCACAGCGCCATCTTGACGAGAACCTCAGTTTCCAACTTTTTTGATGTTGTATACTCCTTCAAGGATCTGATAAATGCTATGGACCGTGTTTACAAGAAACGAATACACAAACACATACACAAATTTTTCTAGAATTTCAGTGAGTCTTCACAGATTATTGATCCAGGATAAGGCATGGCTGTTGGGTAGCCAGCATAACTAACTGAACAAAAGAATCCTCCTTCACAATTGCTACGTGGGATAATGCCTTAAATGAAATAGCATCATCAAAATAGAGAGTGTGAGCAGTTATAAAGATAACTTGGATTTAGAAATCTTTTTGAAGAAAAAGATATGTTTGACCTCAATTATCTTTTGATTAAATATTTTTATTGATCAAATTTGCGTCTTCAATTTATATTGCCTGTGGACAGAGCTTTGATCTAAATAGACACGTATCCTAAAAGTCTCATTTTCAGTTTATACCACATCTCTGATTCCTTAATTACAAAATTCTAGAATCTGATATAGAAGAGAACACAGATTTGCTAGGTCATATAGTAATTTAAGACACGCCTTTTAAAAATATTTTTTAACACAGATTATCTATTGTGTTCTTAGAACTTAAGTCATACTGCTTAAGTTTGTTCCATCAGTTTTTTGTGTTTCTCTAGATATTCTGTCTTGGCTTTCTTTTTTTTTTTTTTTTTAATTCTATTCAATTTTCCCTAGTTCTGGATATAACATGCTTATAAGTGGATTACTCTTTACCTTTGGTGTTGCCAGTAAAAAGCATACATGAAAACTATAAATTATCTCCCTAAACCTACTCTTGTTCTCTATCCACCACAATCCCAACTTAGCCCTTTAGTAAGCAACATATAATAGCAACTAACATATATTGAGCGTCTACTGTATGCAGGTGCTGTTCTAAGTAACTTATATGAACTATCTCATTTAATTCTCAAGGAATACTATGAAGTAACTACTTTAATGATTGTCCCCATTCCCCCAAATAAGGAAGCTGAGGCTTAAATGTTAAATGACTTTGATTAACACTACTAAAAATGAGAGAGCAAGCAGGCAAACTCAGGCCTTTGATTCAGATCAATCAAAGGGCTTTTAATATCTCGCTATACTACCCTTACAACATCATAAAAGATACCGTTCTTTAATTTTTTTAGCTCTCTTCATCATAGCCATTATTTTTATTTCTAAAACTTTCCATCTGTTCCCATACATCTTTCCAATACATGTGTTCTGTATGTAATTCAGAAACCACGTTAATTTTAATATCTCTTGGGTTGGTCAAAGGAGAGATGGCTGCTTTCCCACTGTAGGCCATAAGGGCACGGCATGCATGATCCCAACACTGAGCTGGTTGGCCTTTCTGACGCTCTGCTACATTTTAAGCATTTATAAAATTTTTGCTTCAATTGTCCTTAAAGTCTGTTTCATCTGTTACCAAATTTCTTCTTCCTATGTTTCTGAAAAAATCTACTATAAAATACTTTTTTAATTTGATGCCTTAATTTTTCTCTTTTCTTAAATTTTCTTCTCATACCTTGTAAAAGAAAGAAACTTAGTCAAGTGAAGAGAGCACTTTAAAGGGGTTCAGAAGGCTGAGATTTTATTCCTGACTCTGCCACTGACCTGTTATATGCCCTTGGGTTTGACCTCACTGCACCGGACGTTGTGAAAAGGTGTTTCAGCTTCTCTGCTAACACGCACTCAATGGGCCAGATCTTTCAAATGAGCCAATTGCACTTGGGGATTAAGTTAGGCCATTTGGAGGGGCATTAACCCTTTCTGGGCAATGAATTTTTTATGCACGAGTAGAATAACTTACTAAACAGTGTCTACTATCCTTCATTACGCACTCCTTCTCCCCCAATTGCCTAACTTACACAGAAAGTGTCACACTCAGTCAATAACTAAGCGATACTTGAGAGAAGTGCTGAGCAGTAGAAAAAAAAGGAATAGCGGCTAAATGAAACGACCCTCAACAAACAGGTGAACAAACTGTAGAAATCAATGACATGAAAAGGGACTGCTTTCCCCTCCTCACTGAATTTAGTAGTTGCCTGCTTGTCTCTTCTCCCCTTTGCTGGCTGCAGCATTCCAGGAGGAAACGTGTCATAGAACAGCCCTGCACGGCCACTGCATTGCCTGGGAAAGAGCCTATTCATTAAGTTCAGGGATGGTATCCATTGCCCTCTGGATCAAAGATGAACTCCTGACTGTTGCCTTCAAAGCTCTCCATTAGCAGGATTCGCTCCACTTATTTGTTCTAATCCCGAGCCGAATGGTGGCATTCTCTCTCGCGTGGATTCATGGTGCGTTCTCCCACTACCGCCCCCAGTTCTTTTCCTGAGACTTGCCATACACATGCCCCTGCCTCCCCTCTTTACCGCGTTCCCTCCTTTCACATGAAGCAAGGGCCTCCCTCCTCCCAAGCTTCTCATCATCAGCTCTTCCAGGAAACTCCTTGATGTAGCTAGTGCTCTTGAAAGTATAAATGTATCCTTCTTTATGGTGGAGGCAGGACAGTGATTTTTCTATTAGATTTGTATGCTTCTTGAGTGTTGGGGTCCTTTTATTAATTGCTCATTTAGGTGTCCAATCTGTGGCCGGGAAACTTGATAGGCTAAGAAGTGAGAGGACTAAATTTCACAATCTGGGGACACGGCGGAGCTCTTCTGTAGTCTCACAGATATTGCGAACATCCTTTTACAGTTTAGACTGCAGAATTGTATTTATACATCTATTTACATGTTATGTATGGGTGTTTATCAGAGAATAAAGAAGAAAATCTTTCTAAATAAAAGCTAATGCATTAGAAAGAGCAATTAATTGTGTGGCCTTGAGCAATTTACCTAATCTCTTTGAGCCTTTGTTCTTCACTATAATACAGGGATAATATAACCAAAATCTATGATTGAATGAAATAAATTCCATAGCACTATGCCTGGCACATGTTACGAACTCAAAAAATATGTTTTGTGGCTCTTTCCATTCTCTATCTTTCTAGTTTCTACATGTGCTGTCACACTTTTAACTTCTGAATATTTCTGAGAAGGGTAATAAGTTTGGGAAAACAGAATGGAAATAAATACAAAAAAATAAAACTAAACCTCATAAGTGATTAGATAAGTCACTTTAAAAGATGACAAATAAAGATTTTAATTTAAAAAGGGATCTTCTGGCTCATAGCCTAGACATAGCCTGGTAAAATATCTAAGAAGTACAGGAAAATTAGAAAACTCATAACAATCCTAAAAGCTGTAACTGATTGTCATCTTGTTGTCAGAATCTGGAAGAAATGTCCGATAAAATTAAGGCTGATGAAATTGTAGTGAAACAAACAATTGATAGTCCTTTCTTGGTATAATTTAGGAAAGAAGCAATCCTGCTTTCTTGAAAGTTGTCAGGAACACCTTTTATCTCTCTTCTCAGACTCTATTTCTTGGTTCAGAAACACAAGGTCAATGACAACCAAAACAACTATAAAGGAGCTATTTTTTTTAAAGCAGCTCAAATTCTAGTAGACTGTATCCTGGCAGCTGCAGTATCCATATAAAATGTTAGGAAGAGAAAAAAAATGGGAGTAGATCTAGAATGGGCCTTGACAGCACAATACATAGTAGCGATTGTAATTTAATATGTGCTCCATCTATACAGAATGTTGGGCAGCAGGAGTTCAGGGGTTCATGTCAGGTCACTAGAACCTCCACCATCTGTAGAACTAGAAGTTGTGCTGGAATTGTGCACTCACAGCATTGGCCGTGTCTAGATCTGAGGAAGAGGGAGCATTTGAATTTGTTAGATTTGAGGAAAGGGATGCAATGCAATTTGGATTTGGAGAGGTCTCTGCTCAACTGAGGGTGAATAAACAGAAAACAATAGGTTAGGGGGGAAAAGAGGAGAGGAGTTGGAAGGACACCATGCCATCAGATCCAGAGCAAATCCTAAAAAAATTTAGCCAAGTCCAGAAGACAATTTTATAAGACGGTTTGACATCTTCAGTTAAGGTAAACATCTACTTTAATTAAGGATAGCATCTACTGCCCTCAGGACCAAAGACAAGCTCCATACCACTACTATTAAAGCTCTCATTGGCAGGACTCACTAATCAATCATAAAACCCTCATGAAACGGGAGACAAAATTCACAAGGAGAGGAGGGGATGAGATGAAAATACAATGGAATGAAATGAAAAGGCAGTTGGATAGCATCTGAAAGTATAGTAACCCTGGAAAATATCTTTAAAGAGCTGGTTTGAGCCATAGCAATTCATTTTGTAATCTATACAGATGATTAATTTTCAGATGGTGATTTTATTCATTCATTCATTAACCAAATGTTTATTGAGTGCTTACTCTGCCAGACACTGTGCAAGCAGTGAACAAGATATAGTAATAAGAACAGAGTTTAGGTCTCTAATCTTAAAATTAATTTTAATATTAATCTGTAATCTTTTTTTTTTTTTTTTTTTTTTGCTAAGGAAGATTTGTCCTGAGCTAACATCCATGCCAATCTTCATCTATTTCTTTTAAGTGTGTGGGCTGCCTGCACAGCATGGCCACTATGAGAGCAGCGTAGGTCCATACTTGGGAACCTAACCTGGGCTGCAAAAGTGGAGCATGCTGAACTTCACCACTAGGCCATCAGGGCTGGCCCCTCTAATTTCTTTCTTTTTTTTTTTTCTATTGAGGAAGAGTAGCCCTGAGCTAACTACCTCCAATCCTCTTCTTTTTGCTGAGGAAGACTGGCCTTGAGCTAACATCCATGCCCATCTTCCTCTACTTTATACGTGGGACACCTGCCACAGCATGGCTTTTGCCAAGCCGTGCCTTGTCGGCACCTGGATCTCAACCGGGGAATCCACTTAGAAGCGGAATGTGCGAACTTAACAGCTGCGTCATTGCGCCGGCCCCTCTAATTTCTAATCTTACATGGCAGTGAAGAATTCAGACAAAAGTTCAAAAGATCTGATAATGACAATTGCTAGGAGAATTAGAGTGAATTGTAAAATAAAAAGTTAATGAGTAACCACTTTAAGGATTGGGCGGTCAAGGGAGCTCTCTCTGAGAAAACAACATAAAATTGCAACTTGAATGGCAAGGAGTCAGTCTTTTAGAGAGAATGGGAGAAATTCTGAGAAAAATAGTTTAGTACCCAAAAACCCTATGATAAGAACAATCTTCGTGTTTTCAAGGAATGGAAAGAAGGCTAATAGGGCTGAATTCTAGTGGACAAAGGGATTGTGTTAAAATATGACTTGAGACGAAGTCAGAGTGTGTAGAGTTTTGTCAGTAAGGGAAAGTAGCTTGGATATTATTCTAAATGTACTGGAAGCCATTGGAAGGTTTAATGAATGAGTTGAGCTGTGTGTTAGCTTGAAATCCACAGAAAGCAGAATCTAAGACAAAACTTAAATGTGGGTGATTTTTTGGGAGAAGTTTGATCCAAGGGAGCAGCTAGAGGAACATGGGAGCAATGCAAAGAAGGAGGACAAGACAATACAAGAATGCATTACTAAATTGGCCAACACTATGGCTAACTGTTTGCTAGATACCAGGGACCATCTGAGAAGCCGCATAGACTGTGTCTTTGAACTGTTTGTCCAGGAACAGTTAGGGGAAATAATTTCCTAACCATTTCCCCATCATTTCCCTTTTCCCACTTGCCAAATATCTCCTCTGCAGGACTCTAGTGTCCCTGCACTTCAGAGTTGTGCACACATGGACAGTGAGTGGATTCCCAAAGCACCTCATACCAAAAAATCAAGGGAGGAGGTGAGAATCTCACGGTGTGAGCCTGAGGCAAGGCATTGTCCGGTTGTACATGTGTGAAGTTGGTTAGAGCTGCTAAATCAGTGCCGGAGCAAGAAACACGTGAATAAAGAATATCTCAAGTAGTGAATAGGAGGGGATTTTTGTTTACTTTTAAAAGATTATTTTGGTTCCTATGTGGAAAATGGTTTGCTGGAAGGAAAAAATAGAGACAGAGAAGAGCATGTGGGAAGCTATTACAGTTATTTTAAGCAAGACTTCATGGTGCTTGGATCAGAGTTCAAGTGGAGAAATAGTAGTAGAGGTGAACAGAGGGTGTGTCTTAGGGGTCAAATGGCCAGGCATTGCTGTGGATGAGATGTAAAGAGTGAGGAGAATTTGAATAAGCTAAATTGGAGTCATGTGTCTCTTAATGATAGGGATACTTTCTGAAAATGCATCTTTAGGCGATTTTGTTGTGTGAACATCATAGAGTGTACTTCTACAAACTTAGATGGTATAGCCTGCTACACACCTAGGCTATATGGTAATAGTCTCATTGGACCACTGTTTTATATGTGACCAGTCATTGACTGAAACATCACACAAACAGAAATAGTTAACTCAATATTTCAGAGAAGAATAACTCACAAAGTACCCTTTAATAAATTATTAAATTAAAAAATTGCAAAGGAAAATTTGTAAAATAATAACAAAATTATAAATCAGCAAAACTCAGCCAGTTGGGCAATTTAAAACACTATCAGTATCAAATAATAAATGTGTCAGAGAAGAAATTACTAACTCAATTACAGAGGAGGCGGATGAGGAGGTGGAAATGGGGAGGGGAGAGGGTGAGGGTAGAGGAGAAGGGGGAGGAAAAAGAGAAAGAGAAGCAGAAGGAGGAAGACAAAAAAAAAAAGGAAGAGGAGGAGGAGAAAGAGAAAAAGTAGAATGCTAAACCCAGAAAAAATTATCCTTATAAAGTAAAGGCAAAATTTCAGATATGCAAAAGCTGAGAGAATCCATTACCAGCAGACCAGCACCACAAGAAACTTTAAAGGAAGTCGTTAAGGAAAATTATGCCAGATGGAAATATGGGTCTACACAAAGCTCGGAGGAATGCTGCAGTAAATGTGCGAGAAAAATATAGAATGTAGGGAAAATATAAAAATAAGACATTTTTTTCATTAAGAAAACTGTTTACAACAAAATAATAACAATGTTTCATGGGCTTTATAAATATGAAAGCACATAGGGTATGAAAACACTAGCATGGGCTGAGTGTGGAGAAACGGAAATGTTGAGTTTCAAGGTCTTTACACCATTTTAGAAGGATAAAAAAAGAAGCATAGCTAATAAAACAAAGAAGATAAAATGAAATCATAAAACAAATTAATTCAAATCAAGACAAGAAAAGAGGGAAAATGAACAAAAACCTCATTGGACAATTGCAAACAAATAGCAATAGTTAAATTGAATTCTATTGATAATCTCAATAAATGTAAATAAACATACAAAGGCAGTAAATATTGTATTAAAAAAACAAGGTCCAAATATAATGTCTATGATAAATTTAATTAAGTGTAAAGACATAGATAAATTAAAAGTCAAAGGATGATGAAAGATATAACACACTAGGACTAATTTTAGAACAGCAGGAATAGTTATATTATTATCCATCACTACATCTATGAAACCATTAAATCTATAAAAGAAATTGCATATTGGTTAAAAAATCTCCTCATAAGAGTTTTCTATGCCTCACTATCACAGAATAAGACACTATTGAATAAAACTGCCTGCAGAAAATAAATATAAAATTCAGACATAATGGGGGCTGGCTGGTGGTGCACAGGTTAACTTCATACTCCGCTTAGGCAGCTGGGGTTCACCGATTCGGACCCTGGGCGCAAACCTACACACTGGTTATTAAGCCATGTGGTGGCAAGAGTCCCACATATAAAATAGAGGGGGATGGGCATGGATGTTAGCTCAGGGCTAATCTTCCCCAGAAAAACAAAATCATGACATAATGCAAAAAGTAACTGGAAAGTATTTGAGAGGCAACAGAAGCAGACAGTTACAGGTGGGGAGTTCATACGTGCTTGGAGGAGAGAAAAATAGGCAGCTACACAGGTTCCCACCTCTGTGACTTTTAGTTTGGGCCAAGTACAGTGAAGGAGGTATGCACTGCAAAGACAGAGGCACACATGGAACAGCCTACCATCTTTCTAGCCCAAGGAAGAAAAGAGAAGCCAGGAAAATATGAAGGCTGAAGAGAGAAAGAGCCAGAGAGGGGATCTCCAAACTTTGTCTACCTACATCTCCTGACACCCAATCTTTGCATGTGAGGAACAGACTCTAAGCATCTCAGCAAAATAGAAGATCTGAACAAAGACTGGATTTACTGCACGGGAAATAGAGTTTCCAGTTCAAGCTCGGCCCAGAAAATTATCTGCTAAAACAATGGAAATAATACTCACTGGCTTAAACTAACAGAATCCAGAACCTATATAGCATTCATGATGTCCAGATACAATCCAAAATTACTAAATACATGAAGACCAAGAAAATGAAACATATTCATGTTGGAAAAGAAAAGCAATTGTCTGACTCCAACATGGACCAGATGTCGCAACTAACAGATGAGGATTTTAATGTGGCTATTATTAATATTCTCAATAAAGTAAAACAAAACAACTTTTCACTGTCTGAAAACCTCAGCAAAAGAATGAGAAACTTCAGCAGAAATAAAACAATAGGAAAACCAAATGGGGTCTGGCTAGAATACAAGTACAGTAGAACCCCCTCCCCAACAAAATAATAATTTAACTGGTGAAATTATCAAAAAGCAATTATCCAATATTCCTGGAAATTGCCCTAAGGGCATACAGTAAATGAAGAAACATGCATTGAAGAAAATTTACTCAATGTCAGTAGGAATGGCAAGTGTCTGTGGTATGTGAGCCATGTCTTGCCCATTATACACCACTATCTCTGTGTTACAGACATTCTACCTTGGCCACGTGCAGCCAAGAAGATGGGGCTTCCCCTCTGACACATGAACAACAGCTCCCAGACTGAAACTATGGTTTCGCCCTTGAAGGGGTAAGGTGCTGGTGTTCCTCATCCCCACTCCCTACCTGTGTTGCAGAAGCTATCACAGGCAGGTGACACTGATAAGGCCTCTCTTCCACCACTCAGCCTCTACCTGGAAGGTGGAAGCTCTATTTCATGTGAATCAGGCTGAAAATATTGAAGCCCTCATCACCTCTTCCCAGCTCACTCATAGGGTGAAAGTTCCATGTCTGGAGGAGAAAACAGAGAAGGTGAGGAGTTGCCACCCACTGCCACTTGTGGTACCTCAGGGAAAACAGTTCACAGCCCCCAGCTCCAGTGTAGCACTGGAGGAGAGGAGAGAGAGAAAGGAGGTCATAAGTACAAAGTTCCACAGCTCTGCCTGAAGGAACTTTATTTGCAACAGAGAGTGGAGAACTCCATGCTTAAGGGTGTTGTAAAAAAAAAAAAAATGGAGATCTTGGTGGAGAATTAAGAGAAGGCTGGTAGCTCTGATACAAGCAAAGCATCAGAGTAGCCATAAGTTTAACAGAGACAGCCAAGAAGAGCCTTCCTGTGATTATAGACAACTCTGGTGGGCGAAAAGGGCTGTGCTCATATGCTCCACTGTACCCGTTCAGGAGGAATCACAGCAGGACATAGGGCAGATGAGATAGGCTGCCCCAAGGCACACAGGGAACCATCAATGTAGGGCTGAAGCCACTGGCATTAACACAACTTCTGACCAAACACTGACTAAATAATAAACTACTTTGACCCAGGGGTAATACACAGAAAGCCGTAATTAAAAATAAAATTTCTCTCCTTCCTAGCATTCTGGTAGACTGTATGTATGCCCAAGACTGTGCCCTTCCAGGAGAAATCAGAGAGCAAGCGTCCAAGCTCCTCATTCTGGCTGAACACAGTGGGGAGGGGGAATCTAGACTCCCTGTCCTTTAGGTAATATCATATATAAATCATGATATCAGTTTTCAAGTCGAGTGGTGACTGCCTAAGGGGATTTAAACATAACCTTTGACCAATGTTGGGCTTATTTTGACCCACGGGTAATCCCTAGGTAGCCAGCCTAAACAATAAAAATATGAACAATCTCTGATCAGGGACGTCATAGGCTCCATGCTGCAGGGGAAATAAATTTGTAGAATTATCCCAGACAAGTCACTAAACGAATAAACAAACAACTAAGCAAACACCAATTCAGGGGGGGATCAACACCTAGCCACTACAATATATTATCTAAAATGTCCAGTTTTCAAACAACATATTATAAGACATGAAAATAAGCAGGAAAGCATGACCCATACATAGAGAAAAAAAGCAAGTAATATAAACTGCTTCTGAAAAATCCAGATAATTAACTTATCAGATGAAGGTATCAAAGCAACAACTATAGATATGTTCAAAGAACTAAAGGAAACTATGTTTAAAGAACTAAAGAAAAATTGGATGACAATGTCTCATCAAATTAAAAAAATCAGTAAAGGTGGAGAAATTATTAAAAAGAACTAAAGGTCAAAAGGTAAAAAGAAAAAATAAAACTAAATGCCCACAACAAATGGAAATTCAGGAGTTGGAAAATACAAGAACCAAAATGAAAAATACAATATAGGTTCTCAGCAATTGGTTTGAACTGGTAAAAAGAAATCAGTAAACTTGAAGATAGAACAATAGAGATTATGCATCAGAAGAAGATGGAGAAAAAAAGGAATAAGTAAAACAAATAGAGCCTCAAAGGAATGTGAGACTCCACTAAATGTACCAACATACATGAAGGTATCACCAGAGGAGAGAGAGAAAGGCATAGAAAAAATTTGAAGACATAATGCTAAAAACTTCTTCAATTTGATGAAAAACGTTAATCTACAAGACACTCAAAAAACTCCAGGTAGAGTGGACACAAAGATATCCACACACAGACACACCACTGTCAAAATTTTGAAGCCAAACCCAAAGAGTAAACCTTGAAAATGGCAAGAGGAAAATGATTCATCATGCACAAGGGAACCCCAACAAGTAACAGTTGAATTCTTATGAGAAACAGTGGAGCCATGGGTCTAGTGTGACATATTCAAAGTGCTGAAAGTAAAAAACTGTCACTCAAGAATTTTATAGCCGGCAAAGCTATCTTTCAAAAATGAAGGAGAATTAGACATTCCCAGATAAAAAAAACAGAGAGAACTTGTCATTAGCAGAACTGCCTTACAAGAAGTACTAATGAAAGTTATTCAAGCATGAAGCAAGTGACACCTGACAGTAATTTGCAGCCACATGACAGGAAAAACAGAGATCAATGTAAAACTAATTATGATTAAGTAGGTAATAAACAATGATGGTATAACTGCATATATATTATTTTAATATTATTTGTTTCCACTTGGCTGATTTAGAAAGTAATTGCATAAAACATTATGTATATAGTTGTATTGTTTGACATTACAGAAATGTAATATATTTGACAATAACAACAAACAAGTGGATGAGAGCAAAGCTGTATTGCAGTAAAGAAATACAACACATAGTAACTTGAATTCACAGGTAGAAGAGAAGAGAATCATGAAGGGTAAATAAAAAGTTTAATATAGCAAACTCTATAAATATGCACTTGCTCTCATTTCCTCACAGCTTCTTTAAAATGGAATATATTGTTGAGTTTGTAACATATAGACATAATATGAATAATGATGACAACACAAAGTTGGGAGGGAATGGAGCTGTATAGTAGTAAAATTTCTGTATTTCTATGGACATGTCCGTATAAACTGAAGAAGATTGACAAAATTTCAAATGTATATTGTAAACCACAGAGCATTCACTAAGAAAATAACTCAAAAATATGATTTAAATAGTCATTACAAAAACCAAAATGTTATGCTGAAAACCTATATGTTTAATACAAACAAGTCAATAAGGAGAAAGAGAAGAGAGAAAAATCATGGGATGCAGAGAAAATCAAAAGTAAGATTGCATCTTTAAATCCAACCATCTAAATAATATTTTAATGTTATTATGTTTAAACCATTAAATAATGTTTATTTGTGGTTAAATAAACATAAATAAATTATGTTAAAAATAATATAAATAAATTATGTTAAAACAATTAAATAATGTTTAAACAATCCATTCAAAAGGCAGATTTTGAGTGATGGGATATAAATAGACCCAACTACATCCTGTCTATAGGAGACATATTTTTGATTCAAATATATAAGTAGTTTGAAAGTAAAGGGATGGAAAAAGTTCTACCATGCAAACAACTGTAAATGAGCTAGATTGGCTATCCTAATATCAGACAAAGACTTTAAAACAAGGATACCTTTTCTAGAAGAGGAGGAACCACTTCTCAACTAATTTTCTGAGGCCAATATTTCTCTGACATCAAAACTACAAAAAATCCCAAGAAAAGTAAACTACAGATGAATGTTTCTGGTGAGTATACATGCAAAAATCATTTAGCAATATACTAGCAAATTGAATTCAACAAGCAACACTCAAAAAGGGTAGCATACCATGACCAAGTTGGTTTTGTGCCAGAAATGCAGAATTATTTGACAGCTGAAAATCAGTTAATGCAATACACCACATTGATAGAATAATGGAAAAAATTCGTGTTATCACAATAAATGGAGAAAAGGCATTTGACAACGTCCAACATCCTTTCATGATAAAAATAGTCAAATTAGGGATAGAAGGGAACACCCTCAACCTGATTAACAGCATCTGTGAAAAACCCACAGGTCTCATCATATTGTTGGTGAAAGATTTTTTCCAAAGATCAGGAAAAAGATAAGGATGTGTTCTCTTGCTACGTTTATTTGATTTGGTACTGGAGATTCTAGTCAGGACATTTAGGCCAAAAAAAAAAAAAAAAAAAGAAAGAAAAAAGAAAATGTATCCAGACTGGAAAGAAAGAAGTAAAAGTATTTTTTACTTGCATATGAAATTAAATAGTATACAGAAAATCCTACTAAAACCACTGAAAAACTAAGAATTAATAAATGAGTTGATTAAGATGTAGGATACAAGAAAAAAGTACAAAATTAATTGTATTTTTATATACAAGCAATTACTTTTGAAAATAAAATAGATAATGTCATTTACAATGGCATCAAAAAATTAAAAAAATTAGACATACATGTAACAAAAGAAGGACAAAACTTGTACACAGAAAATCAGAAAACATTGTTGAAAAATTTAAAGACCTGAATAAATGGAAAGATATCTCATGTTCATAGGTTGGAAGACTTAACCTTGTTAAGATGGCAATATTCCTCAAACTGATCAATGAATTCAATGTAATCCCTATGAAAATCTCAGATGTCTTTTTTACACAAATTGACTAGCTGATTCTGAGTCTAAAATTCATATGTAAAGGCAAGAGACCCATAATACCAAAAACAAAAAAGAAGCCTTTTAAAAGAAGGCTAAAGTTGGCATATTCATACTTCCTTATTTCAAAAGTTACTAAATAAGACATTCAGCTCTGGTACTAACATAAGGATAGATACACAGATCAATGTAATACAATTGAGAATCTAGTAAGGAACCCTTACATTTATGGACAGATTTTTGACCTGTTTCCAAAACAACTCAGTGGGGAAAGAATAGTTTGTTCAACAAATGGTGCCAAAATAATTGAATATACACATGCAAAAGATGAAGTTGGACCCCTACCTTACACCACAGGCAAAAATGGACACGAAATGGATCATAGACTTAAATATAAAAGCTAACACTATAAAACTCTAAGAAGAAAATATAGGAGTAAATCTTTGTGGCCTAGGATTAAGCAGTGATATCTTCAATATGACAACAAAAGCAAAAGTGACAAAAAATAGATAAATCAGTAAATCAGAATTAAAACTTTTGCTGCAAACAATGCCAACAAGAAAATGAAGAAATACCTCACAGAATGGAAGGTAATATTTCAAATAACTTATCTGAAGGACCCTTTTTTCAGATTATATAAATAGTACTTACTACTTAATAAAAAGACAAATAACCCTATTAAATTATGGGAAACTAGATTTGAACAGACTTCTCTCCAAAGAAACTATACAAATGGCCAGTAGGCACAGGAAAAGATGCTCAATATCATCAGTCATAAGGAAAATGCAAATCAAAACCAAGTGAAGTATTACTTCATATCAACTAGGATGGCTATAATCAAAACAATGGACAATTATAAGTTTCGGCAATGATATGCAGAAACTGAACCATCATATACATTGCTGGTAGAAATATAAAATGGTGCAGCAACTTTGGAAAACAGTTTGTCAAATCCTCAAAGATTAAACATACTGTTACCACATGATCAGCAAATTCCACCACTAAGTATATTCCCAAGAAAAGTAAAAACATATGTCCACACCAAGCCTTGTACATGAATGTTCATAGAAGCATTATTCACAGAAGCATTATCCATAGCAGACAAAATAAGGGAAATAATCTAAATATCCATAAGCTGATGAATAGATAAATGAAATGTGGTACAACCATACAATGGAAAATAATTTGATAATAAAAGGAAAGCAGTGATATACATGCTACAACACAGATGAACATTGAAAATATTATGTTATGTGAAAAAAGCCTGATACAAAAGACCAGGTGTTATATGATTCTATTTTTATGAAATAGCCAGGATAGGGACATTTATAGAAAAAAAAGTAGATTAGTAGTTGCTTAGGGCTGGGGGTTAGTGGGGTAATGGATTGACTGGTAATGAGCATGGTGTTTCCTCTATGGCAGACAAAAATTACATGATTAGATTGTAGTGATTTTCCACAACTCTGTGACTATAGTAAAAAACATTCAATTGAATATTAAATTGTATGGTATATGAATTATATTGCAATAAAGCTATTTTTTTAAAAACAAACAGATAGCATAAGATTGAAAAATATAATTTCTGGAATAAAAATGTCACTGTATTTGACTTCTGCTTCCATGAAGATATAGATATACTTTTCCCTATATCCCCCACTAAGTACAACCAAAATTCCTTTACATAATAAGTAAAACAAACATAGTGAGACTCTCAAAGTTGAATAGGAAAAGGCTGGCCACCTAGGATGGAAAAAGGTAAACCAAGTAAATAACAAGTAAAGGAAAGCAGGAATGACCATATCAATATCAGATAAAGCAGACTTCAGAACCAAGAATACTACCAAAAAGAAAAATATTATAAAATGTCCACCAGGAATACCTAGCAATCATAAATGTACATCAAACAACAGAGTTACAATACATGTGAAGCAAAAACTGAATAATAATAGACAAACCTATAATTTTAGTTGGAGACATAAATACCTGTCTCTCAACAATAAAGAACAACCAGACATAAAACATCAAGAATAAAGAACTCTGTAATAGAAAGATAACATGAAAATCTGCAAACACTTGGAAAATAAATAACATAGTTCTAAACAATTTATGGGTCAAGGAAAATCTCAAAGAGGCAAAATAAGATACAGAATTGAAAGAAAATGAAAACACAACATACAAAATTTGAGGGATGCAACAAAGGATTTCCTGAGAGGAAAATTTATAATAACAAAGGTTTATATCAGAAAAAATAAAATCAAATTAATAATTTAAGCTACCACTTCAAGAACTTAGAAAAAGAAGAGGAAAATAAATCCAAATTAAGCAAATGGATGGAAATAATAAATGTAAGAGCAAAAACTGATCAATTTGAAAACAGGAAAATGACAAAGAAAATCAATGGAAAATGAGCTGATTCTTGGAAATGATCAGTAAAATCAACAAACTTCTAGTAAGTCTTATAAAGAAAAACAGAAAGAAAATAGAAATTACTAATATCAAAAATGAAATAGAGGATATTGTAGCAAACCCTAAAGACATCAAAAGGATAATAATACTATTAACAACTCCACACACATACATTTAAAAACTTAGATTAAACATCCCAATTGAAAAACACAAACTACCACAACTCACTCAATATGAAATTGATAATGTGAATACCCCTATAGGAGATTTTATTTGTAATCAAAATCTACCCCCAAAAAGGTTCAAATAGTTTCACTATAGAATTCTACCAAATGCTAACAGAATAATCAACACAAATTCTATACATTTCTGTCAGAAAATAAAAGAGGAGGGAATATTTCCTAATTTACTTAATGAAACTAATATTACTCTGATACCAAAACCAAGTGAAAATAGTCCAAAAAAAGAAAAAAAAAACACATATACCAATATCCTTCATAAATAGAGATGCAAAAATCCTTAATACAATATTAGCAAATAAAATTCAGCAATACATTAAAAGAATTGTATAACATGACCACTTAGAGTTTTATTCCAAAGATACAAGTCTGGGTCAATATTAAAAAATTAGGATAATCCACCATTTAACAGGTTAAAGAAGAAAATCATATGACTGTATTAATGTATGCAAAAAAAGCATTTGACGAAATTCGAGAGCCATTAATACAAATTTCATAAAAAGAGAAATAGAGGTGAACTTCATCAAATTGTGAAAGAGCATCTACTAAAAACCTACTGCTAACATTATACTTAATGGTGAAAGACTAACTTATAATTCATAAAAATTAAATATTTTGCCCTACTTTCATGTTTTCAGTGCTTTTTAAAAATATCACCAGGAAAGAAGATTACTGATACAATTACAATAAAAATGAGTTAAAATAAAGCATCAGAAACACAAAATAATGCAACAGTCACTGGGGTTAAAATTAGATGGTGTCCAGGGCTGGCCTGGTGGCACAGTAGTAAAGTTCACATGTTCTGGTTCATCGGCCTGGGGCTAACCCATTCAGATCGTGGGTGCGGACCTATGCAACACTTGTCAAGCCATGCTGCAGCACATATCCTCCAGATAAAGTGGATGAAAATGGGCACAGATGTTAACTCAGGGCTAGTCTTCCTCAGTAAAAAGAGGAGGATTGGCTGCAGATGTTAGATCAGGGCTAATTTTCCTCAAAAAGAAAAGAAAAGAAAAGAAAAAATTTAGACTGTGCCCTCTTAGATGAATTCATATTCTTTCTAGTTCTCCACATCTCCACTTTACCCACAGGAGCCAATCAGAATGTTAGAGGCCTAAGTCTTTTTGGACAAAGAAGTGGATCCTGCAATTCAAACTTTTAAAAAGTCCTATTTTGAGAGTGATGTCAGCATCATGGTGGAGTGAGGTTGCTCAGAAATCTTTCTCCTCCAATATACAACAACAACAACAAAAATCCATACTCCAACAAGAACATCCAAACACAACACAAAAAACATTGGAAAGACCCATGCAGCCACACAACAGAGGGTGGTGAGGCTGGAGACCCCCTCAGAGGAGGCGGAATGGGGTAAGAGAAATCTTCATTCCTTCCCCTAAATGCTGTGATCTGGGACCACAGGAGGACTCTGAGAGGGAAGGAACAGGGGAGGGGACATTCCTTCATGGGAACATCAAAGACTCCCAAGGGCCCTTGAAGCCTAGAGGGAAGCCCTCTACTGGGGTGAAAGCTTTCACAGGTGGTGTCCTTACCAAGCCAACACCCAAGCAGAGCAGAGGGAGAAAACCCTGGGAGCATGCAGGAGGAAGCGCCCCTCCCCCATCCACTCATCACAGCTCCAGCCCCTGGGATTTTGGATGAAGGCAGAGGGCTCAGAATATGTAGATCTTGACCCTCACCCAGTGGTGATAGGTGGAAGCTGTGACCAAATAATGCCAGGATGCAAAAGAACAGAGCCACTCCCTCTAGCAACATCAAACATTATATTGATCTCCATACCAGAGAGAAAATGACAAGTACCCAGAAATCAGTCCCGAGGATGCAGAAGTATGTAGTCTATGTGACAAAGAATTCAAAACAACTATCATCTAAAAACTCATCAAGGTAAAAGAGAATGTAGAGAAACAATTCAACGAGTTCAGGAGCTACTTCACAAAAGAAATTGAAACTATAAAGAAGAATTGATCAGAAATATTAGAGATGAAAGACACAATGGAAGATATAAAACAAAATGTGGATTCCCTGAATCCTCGAGTGGACACCATACAGGAGCATATCAGCGTAATCGAAGATAGACCTGTTGAAATGCTCCAGATACAGGAGGAGAGAGAATTAAGACTAAAAAAGAAATGAAGAAAGTTTCTGAGAAATATCTGACTCAGTTACAAAATGCAACACAAGAATTATAGGTATTCAAGAAGAAGAGAAGGAGAATGGAGTAGAAATCTTGTTTAAAGAAATAATAGCAGAGAACTTCCCAAACCTAGGGAAGGAAATCCATGTGGAAGAGGCTGCCAGATCTCCTAAATATGTCAATGTAAAAAGACTTACTGCAAGGCACATAGTAGTGAAACTGGAAAAACTGAATGACAAAGAAAGAATAACGAGGGCAGAAAGGCAGAAGAAAACAACCTACAAAGGAACTCCCATCAGGCTTTCAGCAGATTTGTCTGCAGAAACCTCATGGGCTAGGAGAGACTGGAATGACATATACAAATCATTGAAGGACAAAAAATTTCAGCTAAGAATGCTGTATCCAGTGAAAATATCCTTCAGATATGATGGGTAAATAAAAACTTTCCCAGACAAACAAAAGCTAAGGGAGTTCGTAGCCACAAACTCCCCCCCCCCCCCACCGCCACCTACAAGAAATCCTCAAGAACACCATCATACCTGAAAAAAAAGAGAGAAAGGGCTTACAAAGCATGGAGTAAGGAGTTAAATAGGTAGACAGAATCAGAGGAGGATAGCAAGTACTCAAGTATAACATTAAAGACAAAGAGAAGGAAAACACCAAAAACAAAGATAATCTTGTCATTTTAACCACAAATTCATAACACAAGATGGAATAAGATGTAAGGAAAACAACTTGTTGGCAGGGGCGGGGGTGGGAGGAAAGGGATGGAAACATTTAATCTAAGGAAATTAGAGGCCATCAGAAAAGGGACGATCTTATCCACTAGATCTTGACTACAAACCTCAGGGTAACCACTAAACAAAAAAGCAGAACAGAGACACAAATAATAAATAAGGAGAAAACAAAGAAACACAACATAAAAAACTACATAGCTCAATTGGTAGACCAAAATATACAGGATGAGAAACAAGGGAAATGCAGGAGAACTGGAAAACGAGTGATAAAATGGCAGCATTAAGCCCTCATATATCGATAATCACCCTAAATGTAAATGGATTAAATTCTCCAATGAAAAGACGCAGAGTGGCGAGATGGATTAAAGAACAAGATCCAACAGCATGCTGCCTCTAGGAAACACATCTCAGCTCTAATGACAAACACAGGCTCAGAGTGAAGGGATGGAAGACGATACTCGAAGCTAATGGCAAACAACAGAAAGCAGATGTTGCAATACTTATATCAGACAAGTAGTCTTCAAGATAAGTCAGGTAAAGAGAGACAAAGAGGGGCAGTATATAATGATCAAAGGAACATTCCATCAAGAAGAAATAACACATAAATATCTATGCACCCAACACAGGACCACCAAAGTACATAAAGCAACTATTAACAAATCTAAACTAAGACATTAATAATAACACAATAATAGTAGGGGAGCTCAACACTCTACTAACATCAATGGATAGAATACCCAGACAGAAAATCAACAAAGAAACAGTGGAACTAAATGAAAATCTAGACCAGATGGACTTAATAGACATATATAGAACACTCCATCTAAAAACAGCAGAATACACATTCTTCTCAAGTGCACATGAAACATTGTCAAGAACGGACCATATGTTGGGAAACAAGGCAAGCCTCAATAAATTTAAGATTGAAATAATAACAAGCATCTTTTCCGATTACAATGCTATAAAGCTAGAAATTAATTACAAGAAAAAAGCTGAGAAAAGGACAAAGATGTGGAGACTAAACAACATGCTATTGAACAATGAATGGATCACTGAAGAAATTAAAGGAGAAATCAAAAAATAACTTGAGACAAATGAAAATGAAAACATACTGTACCAACTCATATGGGATGCAGCAAAATCCATATTAAGAGGGAAATTCATCACAATACAGGCTCCCCTTAAACAGAAAAACCCCAAATAAGCAGTCTCAAACTACACCAAACTGAGTTAGAAAAAGCACAAACAATGCCCAAAGTCAGCAGAAGGAGAGAAATAATAAAAATCAGAGCAGAAATAAAAGCTATTGAAACAAAAACGGCAGTAGAAAGGATCAATGAAGCAAAGAGCTGGTTCTTTGAGAAGATAAGCAAAATTGACAGACCCCTAGCCAGACTTACAAAGAACAAAAGAGAGAAAGCTCAGATAAATAAAATTAGAAATGAAAGTGGAGAAATAACAGTTGATACCACAGAAATATAATGGATTATAAGAGAATACTACAAAAAACTATATGTCAACAAAATGGACAATCTAGAGGAAATGGATAAATTCTTAGATTCTTACAACTTCCCAAAGCTGAGTCAAAAGGAATAGAGAATTTGAATAAACCAATCACAAGTAAAGAGATTGAAACAGTAATCAAAAGCAACCCAAAGAATAAAAGCCCAGGACCAGAAAGCTTCCCTGGGGAATTCTACCAAACTTTCAGAGAGGATTTAATACCTATTCTTCTCAAGCTATTACAAAAAATTAGGGAAGATAGAATGCTTCCTAACACATTCTGAGACCAACATCACTTTGATACCAAAGCCTGACAAGGACAACACAAAAAAGGAAAACTACAGGCCAATATTGCTGATGAACATTCATGCAAAAATCCTCAGCAAAATATTGGCGACCTGAACACAGCAATACATCAAAAAGGTCATACATAATGATCAAGAGGGATTTATACTAGGGACACAGGGATGGTTCAACATCTGCAAATCAATCAATGTGATACACCACATTAACAAAATGATGAATAAAAACCACATGATCATCTCAATAGATGCTAAGAAGGGATTTGACAAGATCCAACAGCCATTTATGATAAAAACTCTTAACAAAATGGGGAGAGAAGGAAATTACCTCAACATAATAAAGGCCGTATATGACAAACCCACAGCCAACATCATGCTCAATGGGTAATGCTATCCCTCTGAGAACAGGAAAAGACAAGGATGCTCACTATCACCACTCTTATTCAACATAGTATTGGAGGTTTGGGCCGGAGCAATTTGGCAAGAGAAAGGAATAAAAGGAATCCAAATAGGGAGTGAAGAAGTGAAACTCTCACTGTTTGCAGATCTTATATATAGAGAACCCTAAAGAATCCATTAGGCAACTATTTGAAATAATTAACAACTTCAAAATCAACTTACAAATATCAGTTGCATTTCTGTACTCTAATAACGAACTTACAGAAAGAGGACTCAAGAATACAATTCCATTTACAATCACAAAAAAAAGAATAAAGTACCTAGGAATAAATTTAACCAAGGAGGCGAGGGAGTTATACAATGAAAACTATAAGACATTATTGAAAGAAATAGGTAATGACACAAAGAGATGGAAAGAGATTCCAAACACATGGATTGGAAGAATAAACATTGTTAAAATGTCCGTACTATCCAAAGCAATCTACAGATTCAGTGAAATCCTAATCAGAATCCCAATGACATTCTTCAAGGAAATAGAGCAAAGAATCCTAAAATTCATGTGGGGCAACCAAAGACCCTGAATTGCTAAAGCATTCCTGAGAAAAAAGAACAAAGCTGGAGGCATCATAATCCCTGATTTCAAAATATACTACAAAGCCATAGTGATCAAAACAGCACGGTACTGGTACAAAAACAGGCACACAGATCAATGGAACAGAACTGAAAGCCCAGACATAAAACCGCACATATATGGACAGCTAATTTTTGACAAAGGTGCCAAGAACATACAATAGAGAAAAGATGGTCTCCTCAATAAACAGTGTTGGGAAAACTGGACGGCCACATGCAAAAGAATGAAAGTAGACCATTTTCTCATGCCATACACAAAAATAAACTCAAAATGGATCAGACTTGGAGATAAGTCCTGAGACCATAAAACTCCTGGAAGATAATATAGGTGGTACACTCTTTCATGTTGAACTTAAAAGGATCTTTTTGAATTCCTTTGTCTTCTCAGACAAGGGAAACAAAAGAAAAAATAAACAGGTGGGAGTTCATCAGACTAAAGAGCTTCTGTAAGGCAAAAGAAACTAGGATCAAAACCAAAAGACAACCTAGCAATTGGGAGAAAATTTTTCCAAGCATATGTCTGACAAGGGGTTAATCTCAATAATATATAAGGAACTCACACAGCTGAACAACAACAACAAAAAACAAACAGCTCGATCAAAAAATGGGCAGAGAATATGAACAGACATTTTTCCAAAGAAGATATACAGATGGGCAGTAAACACATGAAAAGATGCTCAGCATCACTAATCATCAGGGAAATGCAAATCAAAGCTACACTAAGATCCCACCTGACACCTGTTAAAATGGCTATAATCACTAAGACTAAAAATATCAAATGTTGGAGAGGGTGTGGAGAAAAGGGAACCCTCATACACTGCTGGTGGGAATGCAAACTGGTGCAGCCAGTGTGGAAAACAGTATGGAAATTCATCAAAAATCTAAAAATAGAACTACCACATGACCCAGCCATCCCACTAATGGGTATCTACCCAAACAATTTGAAATCAACAACCCGGAGTAACATATGTATCCCTATGTTCGTCGCAGCCCTATTCACAATAGCCAAGACATGGAAGCAATCCAAGTGCCCATAGACTGATGATTGGATGAAGACGTGGTATATATATACAATGGAATACTACTCAGCCAGAAGAAAAAGACAATTCATCCCATTTGCAACAACGTGGAAAGACCTAGAGGGAATTATGCTTAGTGAAATAAGCCAGACTGAGAAAGACAAACATCAGATGATTTCACTACTGTGGAATATAAACAAACACACAGACAAAGAAATAAGTTCAGTGGTTACCAGGGGAAGGGGGGCAGGGGGTGGTCACAGGGAGTGAAGGGGAGTACCTATGTGGTTACAGACAAGAAATAATGTACAACTGAAATTTCACAATGATGTAAACTGTTATGAACTCGAATTAAAAGATGTCCTATATTAAAGTCCTTCCCTACGTGGGGAGCCATATTTAAATTATTACTCAGACTCAAGAGGCATGCAGAGAAACTGGATTACTCTCATATTGCTGATGGAAACGTAAAGGGGTACAGTCTCTCCGGAAAACACTTTTGCAGTTTCTTATAAAATTAAACATATAAGTACGATATGAGTCAGCAATGGTACTCTTGGACATGTATGTCAGAGAAATGAAAAATTATGATCCCAGAAAAATATCCACATGAGCATTCACAGCAGCTTTGTTTGTCATAGACACAGCTCTAGTTTTCTAGTTGAAAATTAATAGATACAAAAGCCACACCATGCAAACATAAACATAAGATCGCTGGAGTGGCTATAGGATCAGACAGAACCAATTTCAAAACAAAGTATATTAGTAGAGATAAACAGGCATACATTGCCAGGGAAAAACATCAACTCATAAATGTGTAGGTACCCAATAATAGTCTCAAAATACATGAAAACTCCTGATGTATTAAATGAATAAACAGATAATTTCACAATTATAGTTTGAGATCCTTACACCAGTCTCTCAGCAGTTGAAGAAAACATGGGAATAAAATCAAAAAAGACTACTAAAATATCAGAATAACAAAAACCACCATCTAGACTATTAACATTTTATAGAACGCTAAACACAACAACAGCAAGATAGACATTTTTTTTCCAGTGCACATAGTAAGTTTACGAGGATACACTATATTCTGGGACATAAAACAAGTTTCAATAATTTTTTAAAAAGACTCTAATAATACAGATTATTTTCTCAATCAAATGGAAATTAAATGACAAGGTTACCTGAAACACCACAAATATTTAAAATTTAAATACACAATTCTAACTAATTTTTGGATCCAATAAGAAGTCCCAACTGAAAATAGAATATATTTGAACTGCGTGATAATGAAAACACAGCATAGTAAAATGTGCGGGATGCGGCTGAAAGAATACATAAGGGGAAATGTATAGACTTAAATGAGCCTGTTAGAAAAGAAGACAGGCCTCAGGTCAGTGATCTAAGCTTCCACCTGAACAAGCTAGATAAAGAGGAGCATATGAAAATCAATGCGAGGAGAAGATAGAGAATAATCAAGATAACAGAAGACATCAATGAAAGAGAAACAGGAAACAATAAAGAAAAATCAATGAAATAAAAGCTGATCATTTGTGGAAAATTAATAAAATTGATAAGCTCTAGCTAGCATGGCAATGAAAAAAGAGAGGATGCAGAATGCAAACAGAAATGCAACAGGGACCAACTACTACTTAAACTTCAGACATTAAACAGACAAGAATGTTATGAAAAAATGCATGGCAATAAATTGGATAACTTAGATAAAATAAACAAATTCCTTTAAAGACACAAAGGAATCTGAGAGAACTTTTTTGGGGTTGATGGACGTGTACTATATCCTGATCATGGCAGTGGTTACATAACAGTGTACATTTGTCCAAACTTATAGGCTTGTTCATATAAAATTGGTGAATTTCATTGCATGTAAAATGTCTTCAACAAAGCTAAGAGAAAAACCTGACAAAATTCTGGCAAATCCAATAAAAAGAAAGTAAAACTTGAAGTGAAAAATAAGAAATTATTATAACATCTTCTGAGTGGATTTTTAAAAGAAAGAATAAACTGCTTAATTTTTATTCTATTTAGGTATTATTTTTCAAACTTTTTATTGTGGGAAAAAATGTATCTATAACACAAAATTTGCCATTTTAACCATTTCAAGTATCCAATTAAGTTACATTAATTTCATTCACAATGTTGTGCAATTATCACCACTATTTCCAAAACGTTTTCATCATCCCAAAAAGAAACTCTGTAACCATTAAGCACTAACTTCTCATTTCTCCTTTCCCTTAACCCCTGCCTCTAATCTATTTCAGTCTACGAATTTGCCTATTTCAGATATTTCATAGAAGTGGAATGATACAGTATTTTTCCATTTGCATGTGTCATTTCACTTAGCATATCCTTTTCAAAGTTCATGCGTGTTATAGCAAGTATCAGAAGTTCATCCATTTTCATAGCTGAATAATATTCCATTGTATGTATATACAATATTTTGTTTATCCATTCATCTGTTGATGGACACCTGAGTTGTTTCCACCTTTTGGCGCTTGTGAATAAAGCTTCAGTGAACATTTGTGTACCAGTATCTGAGTCCCTGTTTTCAATTCTTTTGGGTATACAGCTAGAAGAAGTATACACATGGCTCATGTCATAGATCTAAGTTTTAGTTTTTTGAGGAGCTGGCAAACTGTTTTCTATTTCCAAAGTTTGCACCATTTTATATTTCCATCAACAGTATATGAGAATGAGGGTTCCAGTTTCTCTGCATCCTTGCCAATGCTTGTTATTTTGCTTTTCATTTAAGGAAGATTAGCCCTGAGCCAATCCTCCTCTTTTTGCTGAGGAAGACTGGCCTTGAGCTAACATCCGTACCCATCTTCCTCTGTTTTATGTGGGACGCCTGCCACAGCATGGCTTGACAAGCAGTGCTTGATAAGTAGGTCTGCACCAGGGATCTGAACCCGTGAACCCTGGGCCACGGAAGCAGAATGTGCGAACTTAACCACTCTGTTACTGGTCTGGCCCTCCTTTTTTTTTTCAATTGTAGCCATTCCAGTAGGTGTGAAGTTGTATCTCATCGTGGTTTTGACCTGCATTTCCCTAATGACTAGTGATATTGAGCATCTTTATATGTGCTTACTTGCCATTGTATATTTTCTTTGGAGAAGTGTTTATTCAGTCCTTTGCCCATTCTTAAACGGAGTCGTTTGTCTTTTTGTTGTTGAGCTGAATAGATTTTAAATAATAAAAATATTCTGTATTACATTATGCTAATAAATATGAGCATTTCAGAATATTTGGCTATTTCATGAGAAAATATATTCCATATAAATTGATTCACAAATAGTAGAAACCCTGAACTCAAATAGCTTTCAAAAAATTACTTCAATAAAAAACTGCTGGGATAACCAGTTTTACCTATGAGTTTTTTCCCAAACTATTTGCAAGTTGATAACACTATGATACAACAAATTGTTCCAGGCAAGAAGTTAGTATTCACATATTCCAAAGTTATGATGTTATATAATTTGGGTGCTAATACTGAATCAGATTTAATGAAAATAAGGAAAATTATTTACTTACGAAAACAGAAGTTAAATCATGAAAAAATATTAGAAAAGAAAATTTAACATTATACTGAAAGGATACTCCTCCACAAGAAGTTATTTTTCAGAAATGCGAAAGTTGTCTAATATTTATAATATATTGATATTTTTCAACAAATTAAAGTTATAACTGTAAAAGGGAAAAAAACAAAGCATTATTCAAATATAACATTTGATAAAAATTGCTATGTGTTTCTGGGGGCAAAAAAGGTCTTAATGAAGCAATTTAAAGACACTTCTTAATACAGTAAACTATATATGACAACAAATAGAAATTTCTCTTTTGAAGTGTGAAACGAGTCAAAATTACTAGACTAGTTAGAATTAGAGAACAACAGGACACCAATGAAAGAAATTGAAGAAGACGCAAACAAATGGAAAGACATTCCATCCTCATGAAATGGAAGAATTAATACTGTTAAGATGTTCATACTGCCCAAAGCAATATACAGATTCAATGCAATCCCCATCAAAATTCCAGGGACATTTTTCACAGAAATAGAACAAACAATCCTAAAATTTGTATGGAACCATAAAAGACCCCGAATAGCCAAAGCAGTCTTGAGAAAGAAGAACAAAGCTGAAATATCACCCTCCCTGATTTCAAACTATATTACAAAGCTATGGTAATTAAAACAGTATGATTTTTGAATAAAAGCAGATACATAAATCAATGGAACAGAATAGAGAGTCCAGAAGTAAACCCACACATATAAGGTCAATTAATTTATAACAAAGGAGACAAGAATATACAATGGGGAAAGGATAGTCTCTTCAATAAGTGGTTTGGGGAAAATTGGACAGCCACATGCAAAAGAATGAAACTGGATCACTATCTCACACCATACACAAAAATTAACACAAAATGGATTAAAGACTTGAATGCAATACCTGAAACCATAAAACTCCTGGAAGAAAACATAAGTGGTGAGCTCCTTGACATAGGTCTTGGTGATGATTTTCTAAATCTGTCAGCCAGCAAAAGCAAAAAGCAAAAAAAGCAACAATAAATAAGTGGGACTACATCCAACTAAAAAGCTCTGCACAGCAAAGGAAATCATCAAGAAGATGAAAAGGCAACTTACTCAATGGAAGAAAATATTTGCAAATCGTATAGCTGATAAGGGGCTAACGTCCAAAATATATAAAGAACTCATACAACTCAATGGCAAAAAAAGAAACAATTGGATTAAAACATGGGCAAAAGAAATGAACAGACATTTTTCCAAAGAAGGCATACAGGTGGTCAACAGGTACATGAAAAAATGCTTTAATTCATTAATCGTCAGGGAAATACAAATCAAAACCACAATAAGATATCGCCTCACATCTGTTAGAATGGCTATTATCAAAGACCGGAAATAACAACTGTTGGTGAGGATGTGAAGAACCCTTGTGCACTGTTGCTGGGAATGTAAATTGGTGCAGCCACTGTGGAAAACAATATGGAGGTTCCTCAAAAACTTAAAACTAGAACTATCATATGATCCAGCAATTCTACTTCTGGATGTTTACCTGAAAAAAACAAAGACACTAACTGAAAAAGGTATATCCGCCATCATGTTCATTACAGCATAATTTACAATAGTCAAGATATGGAAAAACCTAAGTGTCCATCAAGGGATGAGTGGATAAAGAAATTGTGGTATAGATATACAGTGAAATATTACTCAGCTGTAAAAAAGAATGAAATCTTGGCATTTGGGACAACATGGATGGACCTCAAGGACATTATGCTGAGTAAAATAAGTTAGACAGAGAAACACAAATACCATATGATCTCTCTTATATGTGGAATCTAAAATAAATAAATAAAAACAAAAAATAAATCAAGCTCAAAGATACAGAGAACAGATTGGTGGTTGCCAGAGGCAGAGAGTGGGAGGTGGGAGAAATAGCTGAACTGTTCTTGGGTTTTTCTCAGTTAAAATAAATTTGAAAAATTTGATATAAACAAAAGCCTACCTGTATAAGTCAGAAATAATTGTGGTAATCCAGGTGTCTAAGGGTTGCAGTGACTGTATTCTATTTGGAGTTCTCTCATTCTGTGTTTGGATAGCTGGCATAATGGAAAGAATGAGAGCTTTGAAATCAGAAATATTCTAGTTGTATGATATTGGGTAAATTACAATATCCCATTATCTTTTAATGACCGTGGTGCTTTCTGCTTTTCTTACTTTATGTTCACAGCTAGAGAAAGCAGAATCAGATTTAAGAATAGCTAACCAAATTTGAGTTTACTGGCTATCATGGCATGCTTTTTGTGCACTAACAAAAGGAAGGTTTCATAGTGGTTTATATTCCAGTATCTTACAATTATGACCACCTCAGTTTTTTTAAAATTTATTTTATCTTATATTTATTTCAATAAGCTTCTTAAAATCCGTCTTGGAATGAGGCAGAGTATAAATACGTAATACTACATAAAAAGAATTATGTTAGAGATTTTTTTGTCCTAATTATCCAACTTTGTCCCAGAAATGTTTATCTGTTTTATCAGATATTAAACAGAAATAAGATACACAGGCATAAAAAGAGATTAAATTATCATCGTTTCTCAAGAAACATGGGCAGATTTTTATAAACTCAATATAAAAGGAATACACTAGCCATCATTGATTTTTATATATGTATGTATATATGTGTATGTTCATATTAGTATATGTGTATTGTTGTAATAATGGAAGCACAATTCATCTGTTAAAAAACAAAGTTACAGGGGCTGGCCCCGTGGCCGTGTGGTTAAGTTCGCGCGCTCCGCTGCAGGCGGCCCAGTGTTTCGTTGGTTCGAATCCTGGGCGCGGACATGGCACTGCTCATCAAACCACGCTGAGGCAGCGTCCCACATGCCACAACTAGAAGGACGCACAACAAAGAATATACAACTATGTACCAGGGGGCTTTGGGGAGAAAAAGGAAAAAATAAAATCTTTAAAAAAAAAAACAAAAAACAAAGTTACAAATAGTTAGGGGAGACCTAATTAAAACAAAGCGAAATAAAATCCAGATGAATTAATAATTAATAAGTAACATTTAAAGTATTTAGCTTGCTATTTTAGTAAATTAATTTAAAATGCAATCACTGAATAATTAAAGTATAAGGAAATACAGATGTCTATTAGAGTTTCAACTACTGAACATCCAGGAAGATTTTAAAAACATGCACCAAGGGAAAAACTGATGTATTTAACTGGGTAAAATAGGATATTTCTGAATATTAATAACAACATCAGGCAAGATTAAAAGAAAAACAAACTTGTCTAAAAAAATATTTCTTAAAATGTGATAGACAAAGACTTTAACCTTCCATGTATAAGCAGAGCATATACAGATCAATCAGAAAACTGGTAAAAACTCCAGCAGAAAAATGTGAAAGAACAAGAATAAGTATTGAATAGAATGCATAAATACCACTAAATACATTTCAATGTTTTCTCTAACAAATAATTAAAGAAATTAGAATTAAAAGAGAAATAGAAGGTTTTTGTTTATCAAATTATAAAAGACATACAAAATAATACCTGGGCAAGTGTTCTATGAATGGGCCTTCTGCCCCTCATAGTAGGTGTGTAAATAGGGTTTTCTCAAGAGCACTTTGAAAATAGGTATTAAGAATATTTTAAAGTATTTATTCCATTTGCTTCAGTAATTGCATTTCTAAAATTACCCTAACAATAATGTTAAAGGTGTTGTAAGTGAAAAATTTGAAATATCCTAATTTCAACCAATGATGGAATGGTAAAATTGTATTTGGGACAGCTTTTAAAGAAAACTCATACAAGTGTTAGAAATCAGGTTTCTGAAGACTATTTCAACCTATGGTATATCTTTATAAGATATTAGATGAAGGAAGCAGAATCCTATTAAAAGAGTGACTCAATTAATGAGAAATAGACAGTAGAATTTTGTCAGCTAACTTCTATTTAACCGACTAACCGGACTAGCCCAATAGTATTTTACCCTCCATAAAATTAGTCACTGAGTTGTGCTACGCGCAGAAGGCTTGCGGTTGTTAGGCTGACTGCTTCTGCCCTCCCCCTTTGAAGTGCTTGCTTACCAAGAGTGAGGTACGTAAATGTTCCAAGACCTCTTTATGCTGTTTGAACTTATTGTTGCAATTGAATAATTTAATTAAATTTTATATAAACTGGTAGAATTAGAGCATGAAAAGAAAGTGTTATTCTGCAAAATTAAAGCTGATGACTTGGAAAGATCAAATAAATGTGAGTCTCTAAAAACAGATTGCTATTGAATTACACACAGTTGATGACAATATTAAAAGATATGGGGTAATGTAAAATTTAAAAGAATTCTCACTCAGATTGCACTCATCTTTAAGTTTTCATACCGCTTTTAAGTAACCAGTACTTGAAATTGTAGACCATATGGGACAGATTATTTGAAAATCCCTTCAAGGATGAGCATAGGCATAAGAAAAGTCTTGGTCTCATGTCCACATATTATCAAATGCTGATCATGTTGTCTTTGTTTTCAGTTAAAATAAATGGTTTTAGGTATGTGTGTATCATTTGATATGATTCCCACTTTTTCAGCGGTCACACCAACAATCAGTCCTAATCACTCTTTAGCGGAATCCTCTATGATCAATAACCAGTGGGACCCTTGGTGTCCTAATGCTGTGGATGGCCCAGGAACCGTGACAGACCCTAGGGAAGATAGGAGATTTGAGGAAGAACCAAAGTCATGTTTGTCTGTCTGCTAGTCTGATGAAATAGGGACTCAAAGTCATAAAGGAAGAATAGTTACAGAAAAAAAGAGTAATATTTTTTACACACCTGAATGTGTGGTGTGGAAGAGTGTAAATATGCCAAATATTAAGAGTGGTTAGTACAAAGCAGTGGGATTTTGAGTCATGTTTATTTTCTCCTTCTACAACTAAACGCATCACTTTTATAAACAGAAAAAGAGAGCAATGTATTATCAAGGAATGCAATAATTTGATTAGGAACTTATTCTGTAATTACTGAAATTCCAATAATTATGTTTTAAAGTAAAGCCATATATAAATATAAATTTCAAATAATTTTTTCTTCTCTGACATGAGGAGAAACAGACCACATGTTCCTGCTGTGGCTGTTTGTGGGCACATGTGCAAAAGCAGGGGTTGAGGAGGAGGGATTCAGGGAGAAAGAGGGAGACAGCAAGTCTAGAAATGAGTCACCCGATAAGAGAAAGTTGGAGTGGCCCTTCCACAATACAACACAAAGGGAGAAGGGGTAATTTTTCCCCTTATGAATGTTGGCTCATTAATAAGACTTAGTTCTTGGCACTTAAGCATTCCCAGAAGATGGAATATGTCTTTCTCCTTAAATTCATATAGGCTACCCAGAAACTCATGAGTTCCTGGAATTTTTATTAAAATTTTCATATAAACAAGCAATCATTTTGAGACTATAGTTCCTGGTAGTGATCTCTATGGATGCCATCAAAACATGCATTTGCACTAAAAGACAGGGGATGAAAGAAATGGGGAAGACATTTTCTTAAAGATAGATTTTTATGAAAATGCTTATTTTTTCCTTATTCATTCACATTGGGTATTACAGCACCATTAGTAAATTGTTACTTTTATGAGTCTGTTTCACTCAGGAAATTTCTTAATTCATTACATTTTATTAGATCAGCAGTAATGAACCAAAAACAATATCATTTATTTTTATTACTACTGTAGGTTAAATCACAATGATTTATATAGCCAGATTGAAGCAATGACTGTGTAATTACTCTGTTATTGTCAACGATATATTTTTCTTAAATAAGACACTTTAACCACATGTAAAGTCAATAAATATAGAAACTTGTAAGTGAAAATAGTAGACTAACTACCCAGCTACCATTTTGTACTTATGGTATGATGTGGATCCAAGCTGGAAGGTGGGCATGGGCAATGTAAGGAAACAGGGAAAGCATTGGTAATAATGAACGAACACTGATGGGTCTCTCATCATCAGGATACATGGTTTTAGAATGCTATTAATGATATCATAAATATAGGAGTCTCATTCCCTTAAGTATAAACTGAACATAACCATTCTAGATAGACAATTGTCCGCGTTTTCTTCTCTTTCTATGGAAAGGCCTATTTTCTAAGCATCTATGATCATCTTCCTTTAATGTCTTGCAATTCCAAAAGTCATCGTGTGTTAGTAAATGTTCTTTCAGTCCAATTTCCTGAAGCCTTATGTCACTTCAATTAGTCCTGTCATCAGGAGAAGTAGAGAATAGATGCTCTGGCACCTGTGTTGTAATCTTTAAGCCACTTGAAGACTTATCAAAAAGCATTTTCTTTTTCTGAGTAAATAACCTCAGTTCAAATAGAAGATTTCAGTAAATAAATGTTAAGGAATCAAACCAACAAGTTTTGGGTTTTTTAAAGTAATGTATTAATATTTGCATCTATCATGAAAGAATTACTTCAAAACATCTAGAGGAAAAACAATTATGGACCTACCATCCATTATCCACAATCAGGTATTCAAAAGCACTGAAAGCCAGAAAATTAACTAATTTGGCAGGAAAACCTGATCAGAGCAATTCTGTGGCTATTTATAGTCTTTATTCTACTTAATGCAACTATTCAACTATTTTGTTGCAGTTATGTTAGTGTGCTTGATTACAGAGCCTTGTCCTAGAACCCACTGTGAGTGTTCCCCAATATGTCCTGAATGCACCATATTACTTTTCAAAAAAAGAGAAAATCCTTATTCTGAAATACATCTAATCCAGTGTTTTGTAAAAGGGATTGAGTTTGGTTTGGAAAGCTGAAATGAGGTCTACTTAGTAATTTTATTCTAAGCTATTCCCCTGGTTTCACCAATTTTAAAATATTTTACTGTCTACTTTCTAAACTTTCCTCTACCCTGCCCAGTTAATTCAAAAGCATAATGAGCAATATAAAATCAGGTAGTTATGTACCTTATCAGTGCTACTGAGATAATATGAGGATGACATTGCCATCCACACACAGAGGATACAGCAGATGGCCTTATTGTAAACAACTTGGGGGAGAAATAATTTGTCAAAACAATTTTGAAGAGACTAGGGTCAGCTCAGAGAACAAAAGGGGAATGAATGTTTTACATTTAGAAATTCATCTAAGAACACTGCCTCTTAAAATGCGAAGAAAGCATATAATCAGGTTCTTGGTGGATTATAGACTACCGTCATGCTTCCAGAACACTCTGACTTCATTCTGGTTTCTCATCGGCTTTTGACACTGTGCTGGCTGTCTTTTGCCATAGAGTTATTTTATTTTTCAGACTATGTAGAGTTAAGTAATTCCTAAAATTTGATCAGTCACAGCTATTCCTCTTTATATCTAAAAATTTTGATATTTTGGAAACAATAGTTATCCTTAAATATAAACTACGATGTACTGTAGCACATTTTATTACTACTAATTTAGAGCATAATGAGTGAAGACAAATTCAAAAAATTTCTCACTCTTTCTCCTCCTTTTTCCCTCTTTCTCTCCTTCGCTTCTGTTTTGCTTGAGCTTCTTCAGGGGCAAACAATTTCAATTTCTCTCTGACGGTGTGAATATGACAGCTGAAGCTAACAAATATATGCATAGTTACACCAAGCGAACACATAAGAACCCAAACGTCGAAAGGAAGCTCATACAGCTACGCACCATTCAATTTTAGTAACAATGTAAACTCCAGTGAAAAAAAGAAGAAACTACAGCAATTTAAAAGTTTTAGATTTTCTTGTCATTCATGTACATCCTATGTCAGAATGTAATTTGGAAGTGTAATACATTATAAACTTTATCTTCATGGATATTACTGAATGGTGGTTGCTGATAGCAACAATGCGTTCTCTCACTTGTGTCTGTCTCATATGCAGCTCCCTTTCTCTTTCTCGCTGCCATAAGTGTGAGCAAGGGAACACCTAGTCTTTTAATCCTTTTTCTTGCTTCCTTTATTTTTTGCGTGTCTACATCAGCACATGTCTTGAGGACTTAATATCATAAAAGCTAGTGTACTTAAGTGAAGAATGCCTATATGTGGTTAATTCAAAGAAAGAAAACCATTCCACATTTTCAGTATTTCATAAAAAACAAAAGAAGGAGGAAGCAAACATGTTCTTAGAGAAGACTTGAAATAATTTTTTAAAATGTTCTTGGTTTTGTAACATTATTGGAAACATTTAATTTATGAGCAATTCTTAATTCAATCAACTACCACAAGTTAATGATCCAAGTATTATAGTTTTGTCAGCATACTCTCGAACTTGTTAGGCTAGTCCACTTGAATTGTAGTTTCGTTAATCTTTTTTTTCCTTTTCGTTGCTGAGCTACAATCTACAGTCTGTCAACCACGAATTTTTGAGTTCATGAATTTTTGATTCAATCACTATTTGTCATATTTATTAAGTTAAATTTAAAAAGCTTAAAAACATCTCTTTAAAGGAGCATAGACCCAAAGAGAAAAACTCCCAAGGGAAGTGAAAGCATTAGCTTTACAATAGACCGAATAAGAAAATTTCCTAAAAACCGTGGACCTTGAGGAATCTGAGGACCGCTGGTATGAATCTAAAGTCAGTCCTACAACAAAGCAAGATGACTAAGAGAAAAAGCATCTCGGGTGTGCTGACTCGGTATTGTTCTCCAGCAGCCACCTCTCTTTCCCTAGGCAGCATCCTTAATACACTAGGGAAGAAATCTTTGGTTAGGAAGATTCATCTGTGAAGATAGAGTTTGGCCAGTGCAGATATTGATATCAAATCTAAAAGTAACATTTTATGGTACTTTAGGGATCTCTCATTATTTTCTACTGAGAATACTCTTATCGAATTAACAAAGGCTTTCACGACTTAATTCAAATCTATGATTGCTGGAACAGAACTCAAAGCCTTAATAATTTATGTGAAATCTTTAAGAGATTGAAACGGCTAATAGATCGAAAAGAAAATTTAAGTTAAGAAAAGCTGATTAGTGTAAATACCAAACAAATAGCAAAGTTTATATGATTTGAATTGTATTCTTTTTTGGGGGGAGATTAGCCCTGAGCTAACATCTTCTGCCAATCCTCCTCTTTTTGCTGAGGAAGACTGGCCCTGAGCTAACATCCATGCCCATCTTCCTCTACTTTATATGTGGGACGCCTACCACAGCATGGCTTGCCAAGCAGTGCCATGTCTGCACCCGGGATCTGAACTGGCAAACCCTGGGCCACCGGAGTGGAATGTGCACAATTAACCATTGAGCCATGGATTGAATTCTTTAAAAAATTTTATGTTTACAAATTCTTTAAGATGGGTAAATTGATAAAATCTCAGAAACCAAAATTCCAAGATCCTTTCTTTTATCAGTTATTTAAGATGTTGATGGTGTGCCTGGTAGGTTTTTTTCCTGTAAAAATCAGTGATTATTTCAAAATATGAAATGGAAGCAATCAGTGTGTGTAGAATAGAGTGACAGCAAAAAGATTAAGAACTGAGAAGAGGGAAAGGCAAAGGGCAAAACACTTTATTCAGCTGAATCAGCGGAAAGTGGGTCTTTTGAAAAGTTAAAATCCAGAGTTTGATCCAATTTCTCTATTTCTTCTTAAAGCCACAGTTTTCTTTTCTCCTGGACTCAAAATGAGCAAATGGACAGGACCTCCCATTTTCTTCAATTCCTTTCCTGCAGAATTTGCTGCAAAATTACTTTTTCTCACTGAAGTCTATCATGTGTTACTGAAGGAAATAAAAATATTGCCTTACTGGCTGTGGAGAAAGGAAGCAGCATTTTAGAACCAAGACAGAGGTCAGCCATTTGTTTGTGCTCAAGCTTGGTGTCACCATTTGAGTGGCTTCCAATTGAACAGTTCCATTCTTGATCAGTTGATAGCCCAACTCACAGAAAACATCTTATTTCTGATACATTCCATCTGAGGCAACAGAAGGTACCATTAACCCATTAGAAAAGTCATTGGCACACCTTGGTATTAAAGAAAAATTTCAAAGTAAACATTGTATTGTGTAGAGTTGAAAGGCTTAAAAGTGTCAAGTTCTGGTGGCCTGTGTGTTACTGCTCCTCACGAGGAAGGAGATTCCAAACCTTGGGTTTTATATAAGCATATCTGGTTTTGTGAAATGTGTTTCTGAAAAAGTTTTGTTGAAAACATAATTCAACATTAAATCCTATTTATTTATTTTTATTTTTTTTTTGGTGAGGAAGATTGGCCCTGAGTTAACATCTGTTGCAAATCTTCCTCTATTTTCTATGTGGGACACTGTGACAGCATGGCTTGAAGAGTGGTGTGCAGGTCCATGCCCAGGATCCGAAACTGCGAGCCCCTAGCTGCTGAAGCGGAGTGCACAAATTTAACCTCTTGGCAACCAGGGCAGTCCTGTTTGTTCTTTTTTACTTTAAACTTATTTTGGTAAGAACACTTAATATGAGATCTACTGTCTTAACAGAATTTTAAGTGTACAATACAGTATTTTTGCCCGTAGGTACAATGTTGCACAGCAGATCTCTACAGCTTATTCATCTTGTTTAACTGAAACTTTATATCCATCATTTATTGTATTTGCCGTTTTGCATATTTTTCATCTTTTCACAAGATTCAAAGCAGCATAAGAGCACAGACCAAGTCTATTCATTTACCATCACATGCCTGGCATATAATATGTGTTCAACAAAATTTGTTTAATGGCTGTGCAAGTATCTATCGACACTGAAATCAGCTGAATTTGTGAAAATAGTTTTAATTCTTACAGTTTTTACATTTGATGATAGAAGAGATAGTTTTTGTGTCATTTTTATTGGTAATCATAATGATAATAATAATATTAATAGCAAGGATAATAACTACCACTAACCTTGTGGAGTTTCTACCACGACTAGGTACTGTGTTAAGAGCTTTAATATATTGTTTCGTCTAATCCTTATAACAGCTCAACAAAGTAGGTATTATGTTTCCCATTTTATAGATGAGAAAACTAAGACTCAGTAGTAACTTATGCAAAACAACAGGAAAAGTCAGCATATGAATCCAGATGCATTTTTGGAGGTTGCCTTAATGTCACTATACTAAATGACTTAGGCAGAAAGACTCAGGGAATAAGTTATACTTCCAGCATTTGATTAGTTCCTATCATTAATACTTTATTCTTCAATTATGAAGTAGATAATTATGTGAGAGAAAATTAACTGAATAAATGAGTGAATATTTAGAAAAAATATTCTTTTTCTCTGACACTATGTGCTTAGTACTGTATCTAACAAATAGCCTTAGATACAAATATACACTTGTTAGAAATGCTAATTAATACTTTACCTTATTTGCTTACTCACATATTACAATATTCAATTTCCAGCTTCTCTTGATTTTTCACCGTTTCTACTTGATGACTATGATTGTTTTGTTGGAGGGCTTTAGAACACCATCATCTTTACGATAAATATTGTTGTTGGAGTCTAATAATAAAAATAACAGCCAATCCTGTGGTAATTATTCCATCTTCACATTTGTGAGGTGGTGACTATGATTATCACCATTTTTTATTATCCCACTTGTACTGATAAGGGTGCTGAGACTTATAAAATTAAGTCATTAATAAACAGCAGAGCAGGGACATGAATTCAAGCTATGTGACTCCAGAGATTGTGATCTTTAGGTGCCAGTGGTTCCTCCTGAGCAAACAACTGGAACATGATGACTTCTCTGTCTGCATTTTGTCCGCTTATGCAGTTCAGATAGAGAGAAAATCTCTATTTCTTAAATTCAGACATATGATCTTTTATTTCAGAGCATCTTCCTACTAGGAAAGATTTGTGCAAAATTTCTAAGTACTTTCAAATTTGTTGTTAGTGCCGTCAAGTTGAGTCCCAAATTCTTCCATGCACCCAGAGGTTGCTTATCTGAAGCTGAATTCTAAGTAACTTTTAATTTTAAGTTCTTCAGGAAAGGCAAGTTAGGCTTTGCCCATTCCTTTTTATATATTTTTACACAAATGTTATTTAAATGATTATATAGTAGAATATAAACCTTATGTTTCAAATTGATGGTATATTTCTAACATTTAACAACAAATCCTCCCAGCGAATTAATCATAAAGTTCCTCACATCTGGATTCATTGCCATGATCTGGTGGTAGCATTTGATCTGCCTTGAGAGGGTGTAGGTAATATGTGATAAATTGCTTAGCAAATTAGAAATTAGGAACTTTGACCTGGTGAATTAGGCTAGGGCACCTGTAAATTGAAGAGAGGTAGTTTTCGACATGCAATGCAAGAAACTGAGTACTCGGCGACAGGTATAGCTTCTTCCTTACATTATGTCTGAAAATGCAGGTTGTTTCCTTGATGGCCTGTGTTGCTTGGGGATTAGACACCCAAACCAAAATACTGAGCTCAAACTTGTTTAGTAGACTTCCTGATATTTACAAAAATATTTCTGGACATTGCCTTCCAGCCAGAGTCATCACTGTTTTAGCAATTTGCCAACCTTCTGAATTTCTTTAAGACTTGGGACCTGCCAGAAAAATGCTATGGAGAAGATGTAACAGCATATATTTTCACAAATATCATTCTGGTCTGATCAAGTAAGAAAAAATCGTTAGAAATATTTTGAGGTGCCATTATGTGACTGCCCGGCCATAATCATAAATACAGAACTATTGGAATGTTTTATAGACTTCTGCTTTTAAATTACTTTTGTTACTAAAAATGGAAAACAGTACTGTATGAGAATCTGAATGGAGAAGTTATGGTTTGAAAACATGTTAACAAACATCATCGTCAATAACAAAATGGTCAAAGTCAGCTCAAAATGTAGAGTTTCATAAAACTCCATCCCCCAAAATAAAGTTTCCTGATATTTTGTAGATACTAATATTAGATGGAGAAAAGAAATCTCCTATGAATCAGTGGCCAGCGGAGCAAATTCTAGGCTAATTTGGTGTTATCTCTGGTCTCCAGTAAGCATTTTTCTTCTCAGGGTATGACAATGGCATTGGCAATGCACAAACATCTTGTGGAGATGTGGAAACTAAATAGCAACATCTGGGTTACTAGTGTCTCAAAGTAAGATGATCAGTGGTCTTTGGAGAAAGACAGCTTTACATACTGCCTTTGGTTTTGCAGTCTTGAATTGCTCATCGTAAAGCACTTTTGTTGACTGAAAGGTCTGTGAGTCAGAATGCACAAAGACATATTCACATTATAGCAGATATGTGGACACACACTTCAGTCTAAGTGTCAAAGCTCAGCAGATATTTTTATAAAAGGGATATCTCACTTGCCAAGAGTGACACTTGAAAACTAGCTTCACTTAGCATCTCTGAGTCTCGTGAAGATTACGCAGCAGCCAAAACACTATTCAAGGCGTAAAGGAAATAAATAAGCACCTTATCACTCATGATTTCACCTTGATTTTCTTCTGACAGAATAAATGCTAAATAGCATGTGGTGTCAGTGGGGCATATGTGCCAGCCATTAATTGACCTACATTTTGTTTAAAAATTGATTTGTTAAAATAAGCTCCTATTAATCTATTTGCTCATCATTGTTCTAAGATACTTTCCATATACCTAAAAGAGGTAGCAGTCACTTGGATATGCCTAAATTTTCCAGTTTTCTGAGTTCAGTCTTTCTCTACTTTAGAATACAGATACTTAAGTTCTCATCTTATGCATCCAGAAAACCTGGTAGTTACTCCCCATTAATAATTTCAAAAAGCAGGAGTTTTCTGAGGGCTAGTTTTCTAGTCATCTCTTGCTCTGATTTCTTGCCTCCACTGTATTCTAGATGGTGTCTGGATGTCACCTCCTGCAGCTGATCTCTTCTTCCCATCAGGTGCTCATCCATAGGTGCACTGCAGACGCTTTGCAACTCCCTAGATCATTAGGAAAATGAGACTGTAGTAGGGCAAGAGTTTTCCTCAATGGCTGGGTATATTGGAAGGAGGTTACATCATAGCAAAATACTAGAAAAGACTGGAAACTAAATCCTGCACACTCCTGTTCTTAAAAATCCCTCAGACTTTCCTGCTACTAGCTGCGTCCTCTCTGCAGACTCAGACACCTACACTGCTCCTGAAACGTTGCTCATCTCTCATTTTAAACAACCCTGCCAAACATACTAAACATTCAGTTGATTGAACAGCAAGACTCAAGAAGAGATTTTAAAAAAACAAATTTTTTCTCTCCTCTCATTGGCACCCCTCCACACACATTGCTCACTCAAGCCTTCTCAATGGGCTTGTTCTTCCCTGTTTCCTGGGTAAATCTAGTAAAGATCTCATGACTTTTATGATTCCTCTCCCATCATGAACAACTTTAAATCACATAAAAATAGTTCAGAAATTAGAATTCCCTGTGCTTTTAGCAGTCAATACTTTGAAGCTTATTTGAAATTAAAGCTTTACCCCGGGCCCGTTTGGGGGGTCTACTGAGAGCAGAAAGCCTGGAGCATCACCTCTATTTGGTTCCACACTTCACTGCCCTTCTCTTCCTCCTCTGTGATGAAGAGTTCCAGATGCTTCAATGTTGAAGGTAGAGGTGGGGATCAGAGGTCAAGGGCAGGAAAGACTGGTCTTGATTGGAACCCACATAATTTGGTGTTAGTTTCACCTAGGAGAGCAGATGTTTTAAATTTGAGTCCTTTATTTTCTTCTGTGTTGTACTCACGAGTTCTTTGAAGGATCCTTCAGTTCTGGAGACTTCTGACCTATATCATTCCTTTACTTCAGGCAAAGGATTCATCTAGCTTAGTATTCCTCTACAAGCCCCTAGTTTCCTGTGGTCCATTCTACATGGACTCTCTCTCTCACCAAGTGCCACACTTGGGAAAAGTCCATTTAAGTTGAGTCCGAGATGTCTCTCTCTGCCTTGATGCCTACTTGTACTGTTGGGTAACACTCACCATCCATGTATTTCAGATATTCCTAACAGAACTGCTTCTTCTTGCTCTACCATCAGAAGCCAGCCAGCCACAATCACTAACCTGTAGGAAAGTTTCTCAGAGGCAGGTCCTGAAACACTAGTTAAGCTCCTTAAGAGTGGTCTTGAAACCCTTCTCACATAGCTTAAGGTAACGTTGTGGTCCCCTATATTCCACTATGATGGAAGAATTAGAAAGAATGCACAGCAACTCACTCCAATTTCCAGTCTCATTCTTTGAACTGGCCCAATTTTGTTTAAAGACTAGGGTAGGAGATCAGTTAACAACAGCAACACTTTCTCAGAACCATGTTCTTTGGAGGCCCTAGTTAGGAAGCCAGCATTTTGTTTTGAAATGTAGGTATAAGTGCCACCTATTCTGGGGCTTCAGTCAAAATAAGACAAATATGTTTGCATTTTATCATCTTGTTATATAAAAAAACAAAATCTAGTTTTCTCCCTAAGAGGATTCTATAGCCACAATTTGAAATAAAATTTCTCTAGCTGCAATGCGTGGTGGTTCTGCCTTGTTCTCTAGAGATACCATATTTTACTGGGTACCACCCTTGGCTTAAGGGTGTAACTAAAATCAGCTAAAGAATCATGGTATCTCCACAGGCCTCTGGTATACACACACAAAAAAAATATGCTTGCATATGAATAGTTTCTGAGCTCCTTTGGTCTTGCTGGTCAGTAAAAGTAGAAAGACCTGCTAGAGTAAGAAAAAAAAAAAAGGCAGAGTATATGGAGGGGTTGAAGGTTTACTCGCCCCCACACTTCAGGGGGACAGTTACTTCAGACTACTCTGGACACACAAAGCTGGCTATCAGAAAGAAAAATTAGATGAGGCACCTATAAAATGGGAATAATAATAATATTTTCCTCTTAGGATTGTCAGAATTTAAACAGTGCCCCACAAGTAGTGAGTACTTATTAATTAAAAGATATTACCTAATCGTTATGAAAGTGAGCAGCATTATTGCTGCTGTTCACATCTGTATCCCGAGAACCCAGAAGCGTGTTCAGGATGTCATAGGCTATAAGAGTTGTTGAATGAATGAATGACTTTGCAAAGTAGTAGTGGTGTCCCAAATGTTCAAAACAATTGTTCTAAAAGATATGTTTTCATTCAAATATTGCTAGACCATGCTTTTGGAGGTGAGAATTATCTTTCTTGTTCAGTACTGTATTTCCCAGGTCTGACATATGGTCTTCCATGCACTAATGGTCAATTTATAAATATTTTGAATAAATAGGCCACATTTTTAGACATTTCTTATTTAAAATCAATATTGGACTTTTGGCAGAAAAGAGTAAGTTAATACTAGAATCATGTTTATTATAACTTCCTTCAGCTCTTGCCACTATTTTTTTAAAATTGTGAAATGGTCAAACTACTAAAATAGTAAAATTTTGGGGCTGGCCCCGTGGCCGAGTGGTTAAGTTCGCGCGCTCCGCTGCAGGCGGCCCAGTGTTTCGTTGGTTCTAATCCTGGGCGCGGACATGGCACTGCTCATCAAACCACGCTGAGGCAGCGTCCCACATGCCACAACTAGAAGGACCCACAACGAAGAATATACAACTATATACTGGGGGGCTTTGGGGAGAAAAAGGAAAAAAATAAAATCTTTAAAATAGTAAAATTTTATAGAAGTAAAATACCATATATACAAGTGAAGCTCCTTATGACTCCCCCCTACGTTCATTCCCCTCTCTTCACAGAGAAAATCATTGTCCTGAGTTAGTTGTTTATTATATATGAAGTAATAAACAATATATAGTGTTGTCTTTCATGTTTTTAAATATTACGTAGTTTTATTCATTGTGTGTGCACGGTATTCTGCAATTTTCTTGTTTTGAAGAACATCGCATTTTCGAGCTTTAATCAAAATGACACACGTGGTGTCCAGTCCATGTCAACTGCTGTATAGCATTCCATTTTATGAATAAAAGAAAAAACTATTTACCCATTTTCCTGTTGATGTATGTTGAAGTTATTTGCAAATGTTACTTTCATTAACAATATTTCAACAAGCATGCAGTAAATGTTTTCATACGTGGTACAGTTTCTCGTTGGTGTAGATTGAAAAGTGCAATTGCTGAGTCAGCGATGTTACTAGATAGTTTCAATTGGGCTCTGAACTGCTGACTCCACTCTCACGAGCAGTGCATAAGGGGTCTCTATTTCTCCAAATCCTCATCAATATGTGATATCATTGGATGGAAACATTTTTGCCTGTGATGAATGTGTTTTTATTGTACTTATTGTGGTTTTAACATGTTATTGTCTCTGGATTTATGTGCATTTCCCCTCTAGCTATTGAGACTGAGTTTGTTAATCAACACGTCACTGACCTGACCTTTTAATAGGATAATTTAATGTTTTTACAAGTTTTGGGACTTATTTCTACAATGTAATTTTGTGTTTTCTTTACTATTCTTTTGGTTTGATTCTCTTTCTCTTCTTTCATCTCTTTTTTCCTGATTAATACATTTTCATAAACTTTTTTTAAATTCACCTATTTGGAAATACTGAAGTCCTATATGGCATTTCTTTTTTTTCTTAAAACTTAATGTACATATTAACTTTAACCTTTCTCAAGAAACTCAGCATTATTCAGTATATCTATTCTCCTTCTGGATACAACACATAATTCGACATACTTTATCAGTTGAACACCCAACAATCCAATCTATTCTAATATTTCAAAATTTAATTTTACCTTTAAAGATACACCATGTTAAAATTACCAATATTGTATGAATCTCTGTTTACTAAGACAAGCTTTAAAGTTACATGGTATAGGGCGTAGTTACAAGGAAAGATGAAGAAATGGGAATAATAATGCAATCCTCTCCAGCTGCTCTTAGCTAGTTTACCTCAACACATGAAAGATGTTACTCCTTTGTCTTCTTTCATCTATTTCTGCTGGTGACATACGTTATAATCTAATTATTATTGCTGTTTGGGTTGTCTCTCTTTTCTTCTTGGTGGTTTGTAAGATCTTCTCTCTATCACTGATGTTCTGCAGATTAACTGCAATATTTCTAAATGTGGACTCGTTTTATTTATCTTGCTATATTCTTGCTATATTCTCTATATATTATTATATATTCTATATATATTGCTGTACTTATCTTGCTATATTCTATATATCTTGCTATATTTTTTTCAACTCTGGAAAATTATTTATGAATATGACTTCCAGAAATACTACTCTGAGCCAGCCCCATGCCATAGTGATTAAGTTTGTGCTCTCCACTTTGGCAGCCTGGGGTTTGCAGGTTCTGATCCCAGGCATGGACCTACACATTGCTCATCAAGTCGTGTTGTAACAGCATCCTACATACAAAATGGAGGAAGATTGGCACAGATGTTAGTTCAGGGCCAATCTTCTTCACCAAAAAGAAAAAAAATTACTACTCTATCATTTCTTTCAGTCTCATTTAGAACTCCATTGGTATAACTGAGAATAAGTTGAAGTTTTTCAGTTTATTTTTCATATTGAAACTGCTCTTTTTTTCTGTCTCTTTCTCTTAGGCTAAGTTCTGCATTAATACCTTACGATAATATTTTAATTTACTAATTTTCTTTTCACTTGTGTCCAGTGAGTAATGTTAGCTATTGATGTCCCCCCAGCCACTGCCTGCAGTGACTGTAATTCTCATTTTCAAGACTTTGAATTGGTTCCTTTTCTTGTTCACCAGATACTATATCATGTCTGCCTCTTTTTGTTTCTTAATTTTTTGATTTTTTAAAATGAAACACATTTCCTTCATCTCTCAGAGCAAATTAATCATATTTCTGTTAAAGTGCTTATTAGACAATGCCATAAACATATTATCTTTCCCAGTGTTAATGTGCGTATGAGTCGCCTGGTGGTTGTGTTAAGACGTGGACAGTGATTTAGCAGATCTCAAGTGAGGCCTGATATTCGGCATTTCTGACAAGCTTTCAGGTGATGCTGATGCTTCTGGTCCAAGAATTAAGGTCTCAGAGTTTCTGATCTAACATTTGATAGTTTTACTGTCTTTTTTGAGACTTAGATGCCTTCATGTATTTGGGATGTTTGTTTTCAGACTCGTTTGAGTGGAAACTTTTAACTTCGATCAATTGTATTCTTCCTCAAACAACTCCTACCCCTCCATCTCCCTCTGTCGTGGTTTTATGACTGACCCCACATAGCTCCCTGGGTTCCTGGTCCCTAACCAAGTCTTTTAATGATGCTTACATACTTCTGGTGTGCAGAGATATTGAGGAGCTGAAAGGTGTGTTTAAGGAGGTCGCACACAGTTTCACTTATTCCTGGTCTGGAGGCTGTATCTGTGTCCTGCTACCTGCCAGGAGGTGAGTAACAACAGTTCACTTATTCCTGGTCTGGAGGCTGTATCTGTGTCCTGCTACCTGCCAGGAGGTGAGTAACAACAGTTCCTTCCCATCTCCTCCCCGAGCCAATGCAGCCTTATTTCATGAATGGAGCAGTGGGGCTCCTACCCAAGCCACTGGCTTCAAGCAGTGAGATCAGATCTCATCTTCTGTCTCACTTCCTTACTCTGAACACTTGTAATCCTTTTTATTCCCCAGTAGCTGAACTCCTGGGTTCAGGAGGCCTCTGGGTTCAATTCCAATCACCAATTTGCCTTTCTGTTCCATTGCCTCCACAGAAACATTTGTCTTCCTCTTCTTCTTCTTTTATTTTTTTTTTGAGCAAGATTAGCCCTGAGCTAACATCAGCTATCAATCCTCCTCTTTTTGCTGAGGAAGACTGGCCCCAAGCTAACATTCATGCCCACCTTCCTCTACTTTATATGTGGGACACCTACCACAGCATGGCTTGACAAGTGGTGCCATATCCGCACCCAGGATCCGAACTGGCGAACCCTGGGCCGCTGAAGCAGAACGTGCGAACTTAACTGCAGCACCACCGGGCCGGCATCACATTTGTCTTCCTTTTAAGCACAGAGGCATAATTTGGTTTTCTCTGAAAATTTTACCCATTATTGTTATGCATTTACAGAAGAAACGGTGGATCAAAATGTGAATATACAGAGACATCTCAACCACATATCCTTCCCTACATTTTTAGCTGGATCAGAGTTTCCATCTTTGGAATGAAATCTAAGCACAGACCTTTAAAAATATAAAGTTAATAATTATTGTTAATAATAATTGGTTGGTTCCATCCGTTTTTATATCATTCTAAGTAAGTAGATCTAAAAGGTTTGTTTTTAAAAAGTGTGTTTTTCAAAGTGAAGTTCAAGTGCTATACCTTCAGTGTGAAAAATGCTCCAGGAGTCGTAAAAAAAAGTGTTATGAAGAAATATCACATATAAAAGTGTAACTTTTCCAGTAAGTTAAACAAAAATAAGGCATATAGGTATATATGATGGGTAACATTTATATTTCCGTCTGCAAAACATTAAATCCTATATTTAGTAACTGCCTCAATGTGTCTACAGTGAGTTTGGACACTTCAGTCTACAAATCCCTGGATGGTATTAACTCCATCTTCATCATGCTGAAGGGACTGTCATCTGCTACGATTGCTTTCTTACAGAGCTAATAAACTACTTCAGAAAAATAATTTGGCTAAATGTTTCTTTCAAAAATTCCAAAATAGACTTCTGCAAGCTACTTTTGTAACATATTCCAGGGACTAATAAGGCTAGTGGCAGTGTACCAGAGTGGAATATCCTCACTACCGGGCCAAGAGATCTCAGCCCAGCCCTAATTCTGCCCCTAATAAAACATAAGATTTTTAAGGCATCTTATTCTTGCTCTGTGTACCTCAGTTTCATCGAGAGAAAGACACAGAAACTTTTATTTGCTCTAAAAATTTATTGTAAGGCTGAAATGAGGTAACAAGCATAAATAACTTTTCAAATAAGTTAAATAAGAAATGCAGTGAAAAGAAGGATAGTGCATTCACATTAGCTATCTACATTGTCTCACTTTCAAGACCATGGCTACCTGACTCTTGTTCAGAAAAGACAGTAAAGAACTGAATTACTTTGGTGGTCAAATCTAATTGTATAGCCATATGGCACCTATAAAATACATTTCCTTTAATATAATGTGGCTTTCCAAGAAGCCTTGGGCTAAACAATTCCTTACCCTGCTCCTTTGTACCGCCTTTCTTCTTTTTCTTTTACAACATCCTTCTTACCTTTTGGTTAGTGGGTCATAAGCTCAGAATGAATTCGGAAGCTAAAACATATTTCAGCAATTAGCACCCTAGAAACTCAAGCTGTTTTTTGGCAATATTCTAAAAAGATGATTTCAGCACCTTTCATGCCCAGCTTGTTTGATAATTCCCACTCCCATGTCCTCGGACTTGGCAGGCTACCCAGGGCTAGAGGCGTATTCTTGGGTTGGTGAGGAAAGTGTGAGCGACTCAAGGATGCTAAATAGGGACATAGCTACATCTGAGCCAGATATACTGAGTTAGCGGGGTTTCGTTCCTGGCCTGTTCTCTCTATTTTTAAATGTGATTGTACTCAGAGCTATTCTGAACATTTTAGTTAACTCCCTGCCATCCACCTACCTATCTTATTATTAGCTACTCTCTCCAGAAATATTTTTAAGGAAGTTAAAAAAGAGATGAAACAAAATGTCTTCCAAACCACTTCTACCTCTGGCTTCAGAGGAAAGAGCAGACTCTGAGCTCCTTTCGTATCTCATTTCTCAGAGGCAGAGACAACCGAAAGCCAAAATAAGACTAGGGAATTGGGTGCAACATGGAAAGTCCTTTATATTTTAAGTCATTTTACATACTCCAACACAGGTGACAATTATCCATTCAGGAAGAATTAATGTTTACTCCTTCCCTAGTTAAAATAAAAATGGCAATATGAGCATTAACTAATAAGGAGAATTACAATTAGGTTTTGGTGAGAAGGTAAATAGCCGTTTGCCCTCCACTCCCTCAGTCCACAGACGGATGTTTCCTGACCGGCCAAGTGTATGTCTTGTTTGTCTCCAAACTGGGTCTAAATAAAAAGTCACTAAAGTGACCGACAGCCCAGAGGAGTCTTAAGGGAAACATACACGAGCTGAACACCAGCAACTTGCAAGCTTTACCCGGGCTACTCAAGTTCTCTTTCTTCCTTTCTTCTCTTTGGTGCTTGCTCTGATAACAGGTGTTGCAAAGATTTCTAATTCTAAAACTGTCTGATCCAAAGATGATAGAGAAAATAAAAAATAGGAGCCTTTGGACCATAAATTCATTTTTTTGTACATATTTAACACAGGATATCTCAGTAAGAATAGAGTGTACCGTTGGTTGCAAAGTGGCAAAAGCTTCAAAATCAGGAGGTTATGGTTCTGGTCCTAACTCTGGTCAGTTCTCTGTATGACTGAAAAATGAGTCTCTCAATTGGGGCTGTCAAAATTCGCTACTATCCTTACCACTATATCCTGCCATATATACGGCTAGACCTCACTGCGCATTTCTCTGAGTCAGAGTCTTGGAGAGAGGAGCTCAGTTGTGTAGTTTTAAAAGGTTCCACAGGAGATTCTGATGTGTGGCCCTCATTGGCAAACACTGGGCCAGCTGATCTTCAAGTCTCCTTCCACCGTGACAGCTTTGAGTCCACCGCTCTCTCCATGCTTCAGGACTCTAGCAAGTGGTCGCAAAGAACTAGAGAAGGACAGCATCCTGTTTAAGGTATTTAATACATCTGCAGGTAATTTAGCTGATGAAAAGAACTCTGAGAGGTACTTATAACATGTTTTCAAGCAGATGAAAGCTTCTGACAAAGAGCAGCTAATTTTATAATTGGATGACAATCCCAACTATAGGAATATTAAAATGCACCGCCGAGAAAGATTCTTTTTTCCTATTCTCTATCTATGTCAAATTAGTTTAATCAGAGAAGCTTCTTGAGTCCACTTAGAAGCAGTCTTATTTCTCAGATTTCTTCTTAATTTCTCTCCTCAGTTAGTCCAGGAATAATTATAGGAACATCAAGTTGTATCACACTCCATCTCCTTCTCACGGTGCTCACATCTGCCTGCCTTTCACCTCCTCAGAGAAGTCTTTCCTAACTCTAAAGTGACTCTTCAACCCACCTACTCTCTGTCACATTATCCTGTTTCATTAGGTCTCCATATCACTTACTATTACATGCTTGAAATAATCTAGTCTATTTGTTTACTTGTTTATTATTTGTTTCATAGAACTTACATGTACTTTCCCTAATGCCATAGACCTTTTCTATTTTGTTTCACACCTGTCTGGCACAGAGTGGGTGTACAATAAATACTTGTTGGATTAATAATCCAAACTTTGCTGTTTTCTCCACATTGGTATTGTCAAATAATAAGCATCCTCAAGAGTATAAAGTAGCCACTATACAGAGTAATTTTAACATTTTCATGCTTTGCCTTCTTAGAATTTATGTGCTGGATAAACATCATTGAGAGTATAAATTTAAGCATTTATAGAAATAGGCATAACATAAGAGATAGGCAATATAGTAATATTGTATTATATACATGGAATATAATAAAATTATAGCATAAAATATAACTATTTACAATACATGTAGTTGTATACCTATTAGTAGTTTATTACTCTTTCACTGCATCATTTTATAGCGAGCTTCTTGCTCTTTCAGAAGCAATACAAAACAAGATTCTAAGTATTATTTGGGTTTCTTTTGGTTGTAAGTGACTGAAAGCCAAAAACAATTCACCTAAGCAGCAGAGGGACCTATGGTTCATGTATTTAAGCCAGTAGAACGCAGCTAGCGCATAGGAAGTGGGAACCTACTGCTCCCAGCACACATCCTAGGACTTTCTTATTTGTTTCTTTCCTCCTACAGTAGACTTACTTCTTCCCAATGACAGAGGACATGGCCAGTGGTTCTAAAGCCGCATAGTTTCCCTGCCAGAGAACAATAGAGCCTCCTTCCCTGACTCCTAGTCGGAGAAAAGAAAAACAAACAAAAATAAAATAAAACAAATCTATGAAAGGCTATGATAACCCAGTATTCATCGGACTTCCGTCCTTCAGCCAATTAATTCTATCTTCACGTTGTAAGGTAACATAATGGCCCAGCATGGGTCAGGGGTCTCTACCTTTTCTAATCAATCATAGCTGGATGAGAAGTTGTCTCTAGAGGGATCAGCAAAATCTGTAGGACTATAGCTGTACTCACTCAAACCACACGATCAGAAAACATGGGGTGGAAGAAGGATGATTTCCCTCTGGGCAGTTTCTGTTCTTAGAAAGGAAACTAAATATCTACCAGGCTTTCACATTTTTCTCCTTCCTTGGAAGGCTCCTTGTTGCCTAAAACTAGGGTGACTATAAGTCCTTATTCTGGTTTATGCTTGTTATTCTGAAGTGATTGTTAATACATCCTCAATATGCTCAAAATTGTCTTGGTTTGAACAATACAAAATATGTGATCACTTTACCTAAAAACTACTGACAATCAAATTCCAGGTAAAATCTAATTAACTAGTATGTATCCAGAAATTTGCCAGGTTACATATAGCGATTCAAAGAAAGTATCTCTTTTCTTAAGCAATTTGCAATCTGATGGGCCACAGATTTCTCCTCAGAAAACATGGAGACGAGACAGCAGTGTAATGACATATTTAAAGTGTTGAAAGAGTAGAACTGTCAACCTAGAATTCAGGATTCTATATACAGTGAAATATCATTCGGAAATGAAGGTGAGATAGAAACATTCTCATATAAAGGAAAACTAAGAGAATTCTTTACCAGCAGTTTCCTTTAGTAGAAATAGCAGAAGTTCTTCACGCAAAAGGAAAATGATACCAGAAAGAAATTTAGATCATCAGGAATGAAGGAAGATCAACAAAAACAGTAAATATCTGGGTAAATATAATCAATTCTCCTTCTCTTAAATTTTCATATTTAATGGTTGAAAGTAAAAATTATAACAGTGCTGATGGGATTTTCAATGTATATTGCTATAATATGTAAGACAGCATAAAAGGGGAGAGTAAAGGGGTTCACGTTTTTGTAAAATTTCTACATGCCACTTGAAGTGGTAAAATATTGATTCCAAGTAGATTGTAAAACGTTACGTAGATATATTATAATACTTATAGCAACCACTAGAATATCTATCAAGATGTATAATCAAAGCCCAATAAATAGAGTAAAATGAAATGTTATTAAATACTATTAAAAATGTTCAAATAACCTGAAAGAGATAAGGAAAGGGAAAGACAAAAACAGAAAACAGAGGGGCCACACAGAAAACAACTAAATGATAAACCTATATCTAAACATAACAATAATTACATTAAATAATGGTCTGAACACAAGTAAGAGAGAGATTGTGAGAATGGATTAAAAAATACGACCTAACTATACGGTGTCTACAAGAAACTCACTTCAAATATAATCTTAAAGGAAAATAGAAAGTAAAAGGATGGAAAAAATAATATCATGCAAACACTAACCAAAAGAAAGCTGAAGCGGCTGCATTGATATCAGACAAAGTAGACTTCAAGGCAAAGAACGACCAAGGTAGAGAAGAGCATTGCCTAATGATAAAAGGATCATTTTGCTAAGAAGACATAATGATCCTAAATATGTAATAGCAGAGTCAAAATATATGAAGGAAAAACTAACAGAACTGAAAGGAGACAGGAAATACCATAATTGTGGTTGGAGATTTAAACGTACCTCTTCCAGTAACTAACAGAAACAGCAGACAGGGAAGCAGCAAAGATTTGGAACAATAAAACCCAACCACCAAAAGATTGGAAATAAATGCCATTTATAGAATACTTCACCCGAGAATCAAGATAGAAGATATCCTGACTTATAAACAAATTTTAAAGAATTAAAAGAATACAAAGTATTATTTCCGGTACAAAGTTTTGTGATCATAATGGAATAAAAATGAAAGTCAATAACAGATATTTAATGAAAATTCTCCAAACATTTGGAAAACACAGTTTTGTAATCTATTAGACAAAGTCCCAAGGGAAATTAGAATGACAAGCAGTAGCTTCTCCTGTGGTTCCTGACAGAAAGAGCCATTAAACCGTGATTCCTTTTCAGCAATCTTCTTTCTATACATTGCAAACTCCTTTCAGCTGCTTCTCAAGAGTTCCTGAGATAGCTTGAGATATTGTTCCACTACACTTATCATCCTCCACATTTTTATGGAAGATATTTCATCGGTATGACAACATGACTGGCTTAATATATAATAAACATCTTTTTAAGCAGTGGCCAGTCCTTTTATGATTTGGCATAGCTACTCTATTATGATAAATTACCTTAAATAAGTTCAACCTGATAACTATGAAAAAGGTTACATTGTTCTTCAATTATCCTTTTAATCAATCTCCCAGGATAATCATTCTGCCTAAAAATATGTTTCTCAATACTAATTTCATTATCTAGGTGATTCTCATCACTAATCATTAGAGTCCGATTCTCCATATTCTTAACAACTCTTACTTTAACTTAAATGGGTGATTAGACTCAATATGTAGGATATTACCTGCGCGGTGGTCTTGATAATATATTCTCCGTCGTAACTATCTTCACTTCATCCTACTAATAGATGTTAAAAAAGAAAAAAGCTCTCTCATTAAACCCTTCCGCAGTCAATCATATATCTAACTGAAGATTACTTTTCAAAAAAAATAATAAGCGACTTTCTTTCCTTTATGCCAAGAAAATCTTCTGGGAAAATTTTGCTACACTGAATATCATTGGGTCTTTCAAAGTAATAGAAGGGAACATCCTTTCCTAATCTTGGCAAAGCATTTAGGGATCCTATGTTGTTGAAGATACGGATTTTTTTTAAAAGATGTAACTTTAATTATGGAGAGTAGAGTACCTCTATGACTCTTCTGGTTTGGTTGAGTATTCTCACAGAACTACATCCATTATCATAAAATAGGCCACAAGACAGCGTTCGTGATTTTGCCCTGTCACAATACACACCACCTAGTGACAGCGCAACTTCAGTGTAGGTCCTACAAATTACACGAGCTCTAAACACCTCTCTTGGTTAACCCTCACCTTTTACATGACAATATGTGAAAGAATTTTATACATTCCTCTCACTTATATGTTTCTCTCACACTCGTGCCAGTCTTTAGGCTGTGTTTCTAGCTATTGGTTATAAGCTGCTTATGACTTTGCTTGGGCTTTAGGAAAATGTTGTCCTGGCAAGCCTACTTGCATCTTAGTTTGGGTTACATGGCAATTCCAGAACCAGTCCCCAAGATAAAACGAAATAGAAGCTGCACATATGCACACTTTCATATGTGTTTACTGACTCTCGTTAATAATTTAGTTTTATTGACTATATTATAATTGTTATTACTATTTATACTTTAAATTCTAAAAATTGCAATACTTTTTTCTCAATACGGAAACATTTTGAAAATTACTTTTGTTTTCACTTTTTTGATTTAACTTCATACAGTAAAATTCATACAATAAAATTACATAAAGTAAAATTTTTCATTCAGAAAAATTGATACTTTTTTTATGTTATTATAAAACCAACATACTATGTAGACATCTGTTTTAACAGAGAAGAGAAAGGTGACACACTGTCCCTCATTTAAATATTAGATTTGACTTTCAGGAAACTTTCTTATATCCTCCCCTTCCTCTGGAGAGTAAACACATGCTCTTTCCTTTAAAACAAGATCCCGTCCATTTGCTTGCCAATGAGTGTGATGGTTTGCAAGGAAAAGAAAAATTACATCCCACCATTCTTTGTCACAATGACTTACACCAGCTTAAGAAGCAGACTTCCTAAACCAAGACTTATCACTTCAGGGTTATTTCCATGTGACCTGTGGAGAATACTCATGAATAGGAGGAGAAAGGATGTAGCTTTCTCTGCTGTAGGGCTGAACTCTCCGGTGCGAGACTAGAAGGCAGTCCTGAGTGTTGTGAAGTAATCATTAAGTTACACGCTTGTCATTTCTTGTACATTCACTCAGAACTAATGCACATCACTTTTTCCAATTATAATCATTCCACCATTTAACAAGCACAAAAGGCCTTAGATTCCAATTTGCCACTGATGCCTCGCTCTCCCTTGCTTATTTCTTGGCATTTCCGTCTTGCTAGGTTGTGCATGGCTCCAATAATACACAGAATTCTTTCCTAAAACAAACTTGCAAACCGAGGCGACAAGAACAGCTGGCCTCAGGTTGGAGGCAAGACCGCCTTCACCGTTTTGATAATTTTTCTGTTCTTGCAATTCTTTTCTGCTGTTGTAAACACATATTATTTCTTGATTTCCTTATTGCCAAAGCTAAACACAAATCACATAGTGATGTGCTATATATGTTTCTGTTCAGGCATCTCTGCTGGTCACATCAAACCTTCTCTGGTATATGTCTCATTTCGTTTAGTTTCTCAAATCTGTTTCTGTCTTCACAAGCACACGTACACAAACAAGCAATCACCAGGCGAGAGAAACATCATTGTCTTCATACTTTGTTAGCTTCTGCTTCCTTCAGTGAGTATTAATACGCTGGAATGAGCTGTGAAACATGCTAGCCTTGGATGTGCAGCCTTAGACACGAGACACATATAAGAGGAAATTGGTATTTTCATTTGCTGCACATACTTTAATGATATTAAGCAATCTAATACGGTGCATACGCCGGATTTCAGTAATGCTTCTCTTGAGAATTTCAAACGGTAATGGCAATTTAAAATGACAGCCCTACATTTATATAGCTCCTTTCATCTCAGAGGTCTTTACACTTTATAAAGTTATATGGAGCAATCATTTCACTTACCCACCACAGAAATTCTGCCACCTCCAGGGCAGATCTGGGCTTACTTTCAAAATTGACTCAACATTACAGATAATTATGACAAGAGGCGAAGAGCAACACAGTCAATGAAAACTGAATAGGGAATACAGAAAGACAAAATAATTTCCAAAAGAAATTTTAGCCAAAAGGTAAAAATCAAGCAAACAAATAAAAATTTCCTGAGGTTATTGAATGACCACCAGTGCACAGGACTGTGAACTCCCGTGCCAGCCACCAGAGAGCATTTTAGGAGTAACACATTTAAGGTTGATTCTCTGAAGATTGAATTTAGATTAGTGAAAGCAAAAATTCAAAAAAAGTAAGATTTCTTACGCAGGCAGCAAAAATGGCTTAAAGCATTAAGATTCTAAATAAAAATGTGTCATATTTCTCCTTGCTTAAAATACTACCAACTTCCCTCTAATTCTAATTCCCATACTTCTAGCCCTGGACAAAGGTTTACACACACACACACGTTGGCACTCAAAACTTTTGAAAATTACTTACAGGATACATTATTTAGAAGCATTTTTAAAGGCCTCTCAGGACATCTGTGATCACTTTTTCCTTGATGAAATATATTTATATTGGGAATTATGTGAGGAAAATTAACAAACTTAGCTTGAGTTATGGATATTGGGGCACACACTTAACATGCTCCGAGTCATTTGAAGCTGTGTCTAGAGGAGGAGAAACTAGACTCGGACTCTATGCTGACGTCAGGAGTAATAAAACATGAAGTGATCATAACCAGTATTCAAATGGTCCCAACAGGGCCGGCCTCATGGCGCAGTGGTTAAGTTCGCACGTTCTGCTTCTCGGTGGCCCGGGGTTCATCAGCTCGGATCCCGGGTGCAGACATGGCACCGCCTGGCAGGCCATGCTGTTGTAGGCGTCCCACGTATAAAGTAGAGGAAGATGGACATGGATGTTAGCTCAGGGACAGGCTTCCTCAGCAAAAAAGAGTAGGACTGGCAGTAGTTAGCTCAAGGCTAATCTTCCTCAAAAAAAAAAAAAAAGGTCCAAATAGTCATGTCTGCCTCCTCTTGACTAGCTTATCCCACCTGGTAATGCCAGTGCTGCTGGTCTGTGTATATTCCACAAACCTTTAAACCAAGACAATCCCAGCACTTCTAGGCTATTCAGGGCTATCCTGAGTATTGGGGTTGAGACTCTTCCAAAACCGGACTCTCTCCAAGCCCTGAGCACCGTGAGAGATGAGTGCCCTCTTCTTTCTTCTCCATAGTTTTCTCCTCCCTACAGCTGATTTATTAGGCTTCAGGCATTATTGAAAAATTTAGGAGGTTATAGGTATAAGTGAATTCATTTGTGATTTTTAACTCCTAGCTAAATCTTAAGCATTCTCAGGGAAGTCTTGGGATTTGAGACATTCATAAAATGTAGAAATAGCAGCTGGACTAAGGGGTGCCTTTTAATAAGTTCATTATATAAGGAGTACTTTTTGTTTAAACATAATTGCATTTCTGTAAGAAATTACTAAAGTGACATATCTGTTGAAAACAATCTAGAAGAGACAAACAAAGAGAAGAAAAAAGAAAACACAACCTCATCCTTAAGAATAACCACTGTTAATACTTTAGGAAAAAAACGTCACCTCCCCTCACACCATTTTATTGTGTTCATATATATCTCTTCCCAAATTTTTACTAAAAAATGTTTGATAACACTCAGTGGTGTGATGGTAAACGTTTCATAACTGATTCTCTAGAAAAATAAGTAAAGCCCCGATTTGTAGCATTTGCCAGCTTCTGTGGTGTCAATACTCTCACCATGGCTGATCTCAAGCTATCAATACAAAGTCACTGAAGAAGACAGGAAGAGATGTGCACAGCTGGTTCTTGCAGGTGGATATGAGCCGGCTCCGGAATGTCACTGGACTCCACATACTGATGGTGGCCTTTTACTCAACAGTATTTCACAAACATATTTTCCTGTCAACAAATGTTCCTCTGAAAAGCCATTTTAAGGCTATAGAGTATACTACTTTATGGATGCATCTAATGTACTTAACCAATCCCCTGTTAGCTGTTGTCTAATTTTTGCTTTTATTAACAACATAGTGGTTAATATCTTATAATGTAAACATTATACACATTCTCATTCTCAAAGAAATCTCTGTAGCAACAATTTACCAACTAGATAAGATGAGTGACGGGAGAGAAATCGCTAGGGGACTTGGATCTCTGGTTACCTTAAAATAAGGATAAAGAATCTGAATAAGACACAAGGGCTTGGCAAACGTAAATGAGAAGGGCAAGTTGATGGGAATCCTAGCAGATTGAAGCATTCATGCTCCACCATAGAGGAAATCTAGGCCCTAATGTGCCAGATATTATTGTTTTTAGAAGGAAGCCTCCTGAACACTGTGAAACATCTTTCTGAGGTAAAATCTAGCCTATGCGGCAGACTCTTTTGCCCCTAAGAGTCACCAGCAATGGCATACCCTGTAGTGGAGTTCAAGGTATTGGCCTCTCCCTGTACCTAATTCCTGTGAGAAATAGATTTTGTGTCTACCTCATCTACTTATTTCTCAACAATTTATGCAATATGTTTTGATAATAAGACCCAAGTGGTGTTTCTAACACAATAGTTTTAACATCTCAGTACAGTAGGCAAATTAGCAACTGTTGAAACCCAGCTGTTCTTTAGCATTGATGTGCGTGGTTTCCTTTTCGAGCTGTTACTGGAGAGTCTGAGTAGAGCCCGCAGATGCCCATCCCCCTCCATGACTTATTGCACATCTTTGCATTCTGAAGTATGCAATGTCCAGCGCTCAAGAGCCCAAGAATTGCTAATGTGTCTAATTAGGAGAAAAAAGACCTACAGAAATGTGGCTTCCAATGCGATTTTATGTCTAGGTTCCCCTAGACAGGAAGAAGAGTGTTCTCATGCTAAAGGGGACCAACGAGCCCTTTTGCTGCTATGAGCTTTACCTGGAGTCTGATATGCAGCCCTTTGCATCTAACATCGTCCTTTGAATTGTGTGCAGGGTTGATTTAAATTTATAGAGTGCTTCATATACTTTTGGATACAGTGCAGCAAGTTCCTCCTATTTAGGAAATTATTTTTTCTTCCTTTTATAAACAGGACACCCATAGCACAAGAACAGAGATCTGTCAAATCTCAGAAACATCCAGCCCTTCCCCTACTGTTTGGGCTAACGTCGAAATTTTTAGTGCATTTTCCCTGTGTAGCAATTGTGTTGCTTTGAAACTTTTGTTACCAACTATCCTTCATAGTAAATGGAACATTGTAGTATATGTTCCTCGAGGTGAACTATTTCAAATTTGGGGTAAAAAGCTAAGTGTTAATGCTATAATTCTAGTTTTCCCCCAGTGTTTCCTCATATTTGAAAAGCAGAAACTTTTGTAATGAGTCCAAATTTGCGAAAATTCAAGTGAGAGCCTATGGTTCAGCAGTCACGTGCTAACAAAGTCAGGAAGCCTGGTTCTGTTTGAATCTATTGCCAATTAGTAACAACAACTTTATGAATCCAGTTTCTTGCTTTATAAGACGGAATACTTATAACTGCTTTAATTCATTACAGGGAGGTTTGTGAGGACCAAAAGAATTAATGCACATGAAAGTACACTGCAACTTCAATTTCCTTACAAATACAAGACAGTTTTGTTACTGAGCACCAGAGGGTGAAAGGCAGGGGAAAAGACTTGAGGAAGGACATTTAAGTGAAAGGAAACTGTTCGTTTCCACAGCATTGTTCTAAATTTGTATAAAGATCAGATTTGGTGGATGATTAAGCATGAGAAGTCAGTTGAGGAATGAGAGCACAGATGAAGCAGGCTAGACGAGGTGCAAATGATGGACACTGAAAAATTCACGTGAACCTACATTTACATTGTTTACAATATTAAGGGATTTACCTATTTCCTGAAGAATATCAACAGACCTCCAAAAGGTCCATGAATCTCAAGTAAGTTAAAAATCCCACACTTAGGTTATATTTTAAAAGTTTTCCTGAATAGACTGGAGCAGTGATACTCAGACTTCATTGTGGACCTTGTCAAAATTGCATATTTCTGAGCTCTACCCATGAAGATTACGAATTGAAAGATTTGAGTGAGGCTCACGAAATTTCAACCTTTAAAAAGAAATCCAATGGGAGGTACGAAATCCCAATGTGTGCTTAGGAAATGGTGAAATATGGAATTTTCGCATTCGGATGATTAGGAGGATGGTAAGAGTATTAAGCATAAGCAGAAACACTGTAGAGTGGTACATGCTTTTGTTGTTAATGGTCCCCAATTTGTGTGTACCTTCCTGTATCCATGCCCGCATGGTCTCCTCTGATAGCAACTTTAAATTTGACCATGTGACTTGCTTTGGGTAGTGAGACAGTAGCAAATGTGACACAAGCAGAGAATTTAAAAGTGTTCATTGGGGCATAACCCCTCTTGCTGATCCTGGGAATCCTGCCACCCTCACTCTGTGAACAAGCCTGGGCAACCTTGCTGATGACACATGGCCACTCGCCTCAGTGTACTCAACTGAGAGCTGGTGCCAGTTACCAGATGTGACACTGAGATCATCTTGCACCAATCAGATCTCTGATACATAATGTTACAGGCTAAGTCTGCAAGATTGGAATTAGCTCTAGATGTGTTGAATTTGAGCTTCTGGTAAAACATTTCTGAGGAACTCCATGACAGATAGGGCAATCTAGAGCAGAAGCGAATGGTTAACAAAGGAATAAGGAAAGAGTTTGGAAGGTACCTACTCAGAGATTGTAATTTAGACTCTAAGAGTATAAAATTAATACTAGAGGACAGAGCAGAATCTTAACAAAAATTTTCATTTAATTGTTTCTCTCCTTCTGCTGACTTTGGGCTTTATTTGTTCTTTTATCTCTAGTTCAGTTAGGTGTAGTTTAAGATTGCTTATTTGGGATTTCTCTTGTTTGTTAAGATGTGCCTGTATCGCAATGAATTTTCCTCTTAATACAGCTTTTGCTGTATCCCATATGAGTTGGTATGGCATGCTATCATTTTCATTTGTTTCCAGGTATTTTTTTATTTCTTCTTTAATTTCTTCAATGATCCATTGCTTGTTCAGTAGTGTGTTGTTTAGTCTCCACATCTTTGTGCCTTTCTCAGCTTTTTTCTTGTAATTAATTTCTAGCCTTATAGCGTTATGATCGGAGAAGATGCTTGTTATTATTTCAATTTTTTTAAATTTGTAGAGGCTTGCCTTGTTTCCCAACATACGGTCTATCCTTGAGAATGTTCCATGTGCACTTGAGAAGAATGTGTATTCAGCTCTTTTAGGGTGAAGTGATATGTCTATATATATATATATATATATATAAAGTCCAATTGTATTAGTTTTTCATTTAGCTCCACTATTTCCTTGTTGCTTTTCTGTCTGGAGGATCTGTCAATTGATGTGAGTGGGGTGTTGAGGTCCCCTACTATTATTGTGTTGTTTTTAACATCTTCCTTTAGGTCTGTTAATAGTTGCTTTATGAATCTTGGTGCTCCTGTGTTGGGTGCATAGATATTTATAAGCGTTATTTCTTCTTGCTGAAGTGTCCCTTTGATCATTATATATTGTCCCTCTGTGTCTCTCTTTACCTGTCTTATTTTGAAATCCACTTTGTCTGATATAAGAATTGCAACACCTGCCTTTTTTTTCTTGCTATTAGCTTGAAGTATTGTCCTCCACCCCTTCACCCTGAGTCTGTGTTTGTCCTTGGGGCTGAGGTGTGTTTCTTGGAGGCAACAAATTGTTGGATCGTGTTCTTTAATCCATTTTGCCACTCTGCGTCTTTTTATTGGAGAGTTCAATCTGTTTACATTGAGAGTGGTTATCGATGCATGTGGACTTAATGCTGTCAATCTGTCGCTCATTATCCTGTTTTCCTGTGTTTCTTTTCCTGTGTGCTTTAGCCTACCCTTTTAATACTGCAATTTCTTATGCTGGGTTTCTTTGATTTTTCCTTATTTATGATTTGTGGCTTTGTTCTGTATTTTATTTTAGTGTCCACCCTGAAGTTTGTATTTAGAATCTCATGTATAATATAGTCTATTCTCTGGTGGTCTCTTACTTACTTGACCAATACTGATTTAGACCCTTTGCTCTTCCCCTCCTAAACAATTATTTTCATTTCTTATTCCAACTCGTGTCATTAGATTAAAAAGCTTCTTCAAGGCAAATGAAAACAGGATTGAAACAAAAAAACAACCCACTAACTGGGAAAAAATATTTGCAAGTCATATATCTGACAAAGGCTTAATACCCATAATAGATAAAGAACTCTCACAACTCAGCAACAAAAAATCAAACAACCCAATCAAAAAATGGGCTGGAGACATGAACAGACATTTCTCCAAAGAAGATATACGGCTGGCCAATAGGCACATGAAAAGATGCTCATCATCGCTGATCATCAGGGAAATGCAAATCAAAACTACACTAAGATATCACCTTACACCCATTAGAATGAAAAAAAAATCTAAAACTAATAGTAACTGTGGGGACCTGGAATTGGTCACCCCAAGATATGTCTCTTTGGTATCAGGACTATTTGAGGTTGATTGCTTTTGATAAACTGGGACAGGCAAGGAGGCTCTGAGGAATGGAACTTGCCCTTTGTTAGGACACGTTTACATTTGTAAGGTAAATCTCTATCTGTAAAAGGTGCCTCCCTCTCTGTACCAGGAAGAAGAAAGGCGATGACCTACTCTCCAAAAACTCTTAATCAATACCAAAGGCAAGGACTTAAAATCTGCATTTTATTGTGCTAGTCTGGTAACCTCCTGTAACTGACTTCCCTCCCCCTCCCAACGTTGGCATCTCCTTAAAGATTAAGCATCTTTCTTTAGGCTGGGAACTGATTGCGGCGCTCATCTGTGACCCCCCCCCCCCAGCCCGAGGCAACACACCTGCCACCCTGCAGGGGCGCTCACTGAGACAGCAGACCTATCTGCCTTTTCCATCAAGCTCTGTGCTGACAGAGCAGCCTCGTGACTATTGTAAAAGGGACGTTTCAGTCACATGTGAAAAACCCCGTTTTGGGCTATATAACCACTCTGTGCACCCCACTTCTTCGGTGCCCTTTCTTCCTTCGGGAAGAAAGGCCCCGGGTCATGGTTCCTCATAAAGCTTTGTTTAATTTTCTCTTGCTATTCTGTCTCATGTGAATTTAATTCATTCTCCAGCCAGACGAACCCCCATTTGGGGAGAGGAAATGTCCTCCTCCCCTACATAACAAATGTTGGAGAGGTTGTGGAGAAAAAGGAACTCTCATGCACTGCTGGTGGGAATGCAAACTGGTGCAGCCACTATGGAAAACAGTATGGAGAGTCCTCAAAAAATTAAAAATAGAACTACCATGCGATCCAGCCATCCCACTACTGGGTATTTATCCAAAGAGCTTGAAGTCAGCAATCCCAAAAGTCCTATGCACCCCAATGTTCATTGCAGCATTATTTACAATAGCCAAGACATGGAAGCAACCTAAGTGCCCATCAACAGACGAATGGATAAAGAAGATGTGGTACATATATACAATGGAATACTACTCAGCTGCAAAACAGAACAAAATCATTCCATTTGCAATAACATGGATGGACCTTGAGGGAATTATGTTAAGTGAAATAAGCCAGCTAGAGAAGGATAATCTGTGTATGACTCCACTCATAAGAGGAATTTAAAAATGTGGACTAAGAACAGTTTAGTGGATACCAGGGGAAAGGTGGGGTGGGGGGTGGGCACAAAGGGTGAAGTGGTGCACCTATAACATGACTGACAAACATTAATGTACAACTGAAATTTCAAGACTGTAACCTATCATTAACTCAATAAAAAAAATTTCATTTAATTTAAAAGTAAACAGAAAATAGCAGTGCCTTGAGGAACAGAAAGAAGTGAGGAGAAGTAGGACCAGAATGTCACAGAAAACAGGAAAGAAGAAACTTCTAAAGAGTTGTAGCAGAAAAGTATCAAATATTCAGAGGAAGCAAAAAATAATGGCTCAAAATATCCATGTGATTTGAGAAAATAAATTGGAAGGTGCTAGAAAAATGATATGAAGTTGACTTCAGGTTTGAATGACTGCAAGAAGAGAGTTAGACCCTGTGTCAATTACCTTTTGAAGAAATGGGATAAAAGTAAGAGAAGAGGAAGAAGAGATTTCTAAATAGTTAGAAAAACTCAACAACGAAATCTGTTTTACTAATAATTTGATGCCTCAATAAAAGAGACAGTAGGAGCCACAGGGATAGAGTCAAGTTAAAGGCGTAATTTTTTTTTCTGATTTTGATACCTTTGTCTATTATGAGTTATCTTTGGTATTTCTAGGAAATCCTTAGGAAAAAAATGCATACTTAATACTAAGTATCACACACCTCTGCTCCCTCCAAAACATCATTAAAATGCCAGAAAAGTTTAGTTGTTTAGTTGGTCAACATAAAAAAAAATTTAAGGCAAAATATGAGGATAAAGAAATAGTAGAGAAGACAGCAGAATATTCTATAGTCTGTAATGGACGTCAACACAATTTTAGAAAATAGAATGGCGGTAATGAGTTATAGTTGATTTGGCAGTGAGGAAAAAATGGAAAATTAACTGTTTGCAGAGCAAGAAGCTAAAAAGCTAAAAACCAGGCAAATTTGCAAAGCAGAATCCTGGACATGATTAAGAATTGAAGATACTAGGGACCTCAGAAGATAGGAATGAAAGAAAATAGGAGGATTTCGTGAAGTCTATAAGAAACTACTCATCTTCCAAATCTCTTCTGCCTGTTCAGCCAGGTGAGCACTCCTCCCAGATCATCCTAACTGGATTTGTAAGATCAAGCATAATCGAAATGAAGAAGGCTTATCAAAAAATGGGTATTGACAGTCTACGTATTGAACGTTGAGACCACTAACCTCCTTACTCTACCTGGCTCTATGAACATTGGCAATTTTGAGCATACTCCAATCATCCACCCACTTCACCCAATGTCAGCAGAGGTTAGAAAATCTGCCCCCTGAAATAAAAGATCCACAGATACTAACGAATGGGAGGGCCCCAACAAAATGAGAACTTGGAGATTCAAAATTTGTTAGCAGGTATTTCAATGTAGGTTTGGAAATTGAAGCCAAGAAAAACTCAGAGAGAAAGAGAGGGAGGCAGGGAGGGAGAAACAAAAAGAGAGATAAAGACCATAGAATCTAACATATGAATAGTGGAAACTTCAAAAGAAGAGAACAAAGGAAACAACAAGGAGGAAATCATCAATAAATACATTAGAGAGAAATTTCCAGCTAAGGCAAGAGTGGCCAGTTTCATCAAACCCAGTACAATAAGTGATAAAAGAACCACACCAAAGCACATTACTGTGATATTTTGCTATACTGGCAATTAAGATCCTAAAGGCTAACAATATAAAACAGACTCATACAGATGATGAGAAATCAGAATAACATCAAACTTCTCAACAGCCTTGCCAGAAGCCAAAATCAATGGACCAAATCCTTTAAAATTCTGAAAGAGAATATTATTTCCATCTCAGGATTCTATACCTACCCAAAGTATCAATCAAGCATAAAGTAACTTTATGATTAACTATTTAGGCAAGCTTTCAAAAAATTTACCTACTAAGTATGATTTTTTTAGAACATTTCTAAGTTGCATGCTCCACCAAAATAACAGGGGAAAAAAAAGAAAGAGAAAGATGTGAATTAAACATTAGAAAAAAGCGAGAAATATTCACAGAATAATAATACTGGGAAGTGCTTGGTTAACATGCATGTCAGAGTTGCAGATTGAAGCCATAATTAAACAGATGTACTATCTTGTATGTTTGAGTGTATGCAAAGAATATTTAGAGTTCTATTAGAGAATTTAGGGATGCAAGAGTGATAGGGGTACACGACAAAACAGATGAAAAAATAAGGCAACGAATAATCGTAGGCCCAGTGGAAGTTATACTAGAACTAAAATCTTCTATGGTAGAAAGTCAATATCTCAAATTTTTTAAAAAATCAAGAAATGACAAAACATTTTATTCTTAAAACTTCAGCAAAAACAAAGAGGAAGCTGGGCCAGCCCAGTGGTGCAGTGGTTAAGTTCATGCGTTCCGCTTCAGTGGCCCAGGGTTCATGGATTTGGATCCTGGGTGTGGACCTAACATCACTTATCAAGCCATGCTGTGGCAGGCATCCCACAGATAAAATAGAGGAAGATGGGTGTGGATCTTAGCTCAGGGTCAATCTTTTTCAGCAAAAAAGTGGAAGATTGGTGGCAGATGTTAGCTCAGGGCTAATCTTCCTCAAAAGAAACAAAAAAGGAAGCATAATTTTTTAAATGTTGCACTAGTTAAATATGTAGGTAGATATACATATCTTCATTATGCTCTTCTCTCTACTTTTTCATTAGAAAATTTATCTAACAAAAAAATAAAATTGATAGGAGTATTAACATTTTTAAATGAAATATTGAAGTGAATACCAGAAGAAATAGCTGAGGTTGGTGAAGAGTATTTGACTCTGGACATGATTGGTAGGAATCATTTGATTCCAAATGATTGGAGTAGGACATTAAGGTAAGAATATTCTTTCTGTGAATGATGATCACTGTATTTTGATTCTTATAAGGAAGAAAACATCAGTTCCACTAAGCTGTGTTGACATAACTGAAAACAAGTACTTGGCAATTTTTGAGAACAAATTCACTGATGCTAAGAATAATTACTTGTTTTCTTGGAGAGGAATCTACTTTTAGCCAACAGAAAACTTTAAAAATTAGCCCAATTAATGGTCACTATTAAATTTGGGAGGAATTTTTTATCTTCATAGGTGGTTAGTTTCACATTCAAGCCTCGGTTACAGTCAGAGTCGTAATTCAGAAGGCCAACTGGGCTCAACCCGAGAAAAGACCTACAATGAGATAGAAATCACTTCCTCATGTCAAAAATAATAGAACTCTATAGTTAGAAACTATCTTGGAAGTTATCATCATCCAAAACTTTTAGGTTATTAATGAGGAAATTGAGACCTCAAGTCATAAAGTGATATGTCCAAGGTCACAAATTTATATCAGCATCAAATTGTATAAAAACCACTCAGCAGCTGGCAAATGACATAACTAAATGTTGTTCCTTTAGTAGAGTACTACCTGAAGTAGGACTTTATTTCCCCCCAGGAGAATGACAGCTGAAAGTTGCTGGTTCCTGGGCTCCTAAAGATAATATATCTTCACATTTGGACACACTCTCTTTGTTTCAGGAAACACTTCAGGATAGATTCTTTTTTTAAAAGGAAGTTTTCTTTATTTTTTTTCTTTATTTTTATTTTTTGAGGAAGATTAGCCCTGAGCTAACATCTGCTGCCAGTCCTCCTCTTTTTTGCTGAGGAAGCCTGGCCCTGAGCTAACATCCATGCCCATCTTCCTCCTCTTTACATATGGGACGCCTACCACAGCATGGCGTGCCAAGCGGTGCCATGTCCACACCTGGGATCCGAACCAGTGAACCCCAGGCTGCTGAGAAGCGGAACATGCGAACTTAACCTCTGCGCCACCGGGCCGGCCCCCAGGATAGATTCTTAATTTGTACACATGTAAGTCAAATACCCATCCATTTAAAGTGTGATCACTTTAAATCAGCTTGTAGATGTTACAGATGGTAAGTGTGGTAATTAAAATGGATTTATTTTTAGTCAAACTCTGCCCTTAAAGGAAGGTAGAACTGGACTTTTTTATGGGCTGAATTGTGTCCCCTCACAAAATTCCTATGTTGAAGCCCCGGGATCTCAGAATATCACTGTATTTGGAGATAGGGCCTTTAAAGAGGTAGTTATGTGAAAACGAGGCTGTTAGGCTGGGCCCTGATCCCATCTGACCAGTGTCCTTATAAGAAGAAGAAATTTGGACGCACAGAGAAACATCAGAGATGTGCACACACAGAGGAAAGACCGCTTGAAGACACAGTGAGAAGGTGACCATCTGCAAGCCAAGGAGGGAGGCCTCAGGAGGAACCAGATCTCGATCTTAGACTTCTAACCCTCAAAACTGTGAGAAAATAAATTTCTGGGTTATTTAATTATTTATTTATTCATTTATTATTTACTTTTTAATTTTTTTTTAGGAAGATTATGCCTAAGCTAACATCTGCTACCAATCTTCCTCTCTTTGCTGAGGAAGACTGGCCCTGAGCCAACATCCGTGCTCACCTTCCTCTGCTTTATATGTGGGACGCCTGCCACAGCATGGCTTCATGAGCGGTACCATGTCCGCACCCAGGATCCAAACTGGCGAACCCTGGGCCTCCGAAGTAGAATGTGCAAAGTTAACCGCTGAGCCACTGGGCTGGCCCTTTCTGTTATTTAAACCACCCAGTTTCTAGCATTTTGTTATGGAAGCCTGAGCAAACTAATAGGGACTTCAAGAGAAAGCTACTTAGAGTGGAGTATTGGTTGCCATGTATAATTAAGCACTCTGGGGTCTATGGTTGTGTTGTGCGGGTAGTGGACTCAGCCCTTCTAAGTGTTTTAGGGGGCTGTAAGGACCTGGAGTAGCCTGGAAGAGTGGAGCTGATTCTGGGCTTGGTTTACGGCAGCTGCTAGACCCCTCTGCATTGCACCCTGAGGAGCTTATCTTAATGGAAACTTCCGAATAGACACTCTCGCTGAAAGAGGAATGAGAGGGCTCAGAATTGTGTTCCACTGAATACTGAATGAGATAACAGCATATTTTATACTCCATACTGGTATAGCTGGATTTACGTGTTTTACTCCACTTTTCAAATTTTTACTGATTTATTAAAATAAAAAAATAAAGCAGTTGTCCATGAATATGAAGCCCAAGGCTATTTTTTAAACTTGCATTTTGCAGTACTTAGCACAGTTCTGTAGTGCATTTTGACTTAAAGGTATTGCGATGATTGCGGGAAAAAGTATTTTCTAGTATTATTTGCTTATAGCATTTTTGTTTATATACACAGATAGTAATCTTGTATAGTATCTTAATAATTCTAATTGTGAACATTTAGAGTGTATAATGTTAGATAACGCCGGTCAAGCCAGACGCGTGAGTTTGGTCCCCAGCCTTATAACCGTGAGACCTTAAGCAAGTCACTTAACCCCTTTCACCTTAGTTATCTCGCTTATAAAATGAGAATAATAATAGTACCCAAATCACAGAGTTGCTTTAAGAATTAAATAAGATGCATATAAATCTCTTAGCATGGTACCTGGAAGATAAATTATTCCGACATCAAACTGAGACATTCTAAATACCATGAAATTGCTTCATTTCTTGATGTTTATAGAGCTTTTCCTAGCACGAATATTCTTAGAAACCCTTTAAAGAGTCAAAATTAAAAAAAGACACCTTTTCTCTTTTGCCATCTGAAGTTTAAATCTTTCATTACATCCACATAAGTGGACATTTTCGTAACTCTGGAGAAGTTGTATTGCTTTGTAAGCATAAAACAAAATTAGTTTTATGTGGTGTTGAGTGATTCCAAGTCCAACCGTGTGACAAAAGCTAACCTGTGTCTACCTGTGCAGCATAATCTGTTTATGCTGCATTGAAATATCAATTTAGAAATGCCACTTTCCTTGAGCAGCAAGTAATTATCTGGAAGAAACATATTTTATCACTCCCTGTGGCTGGTATCAGGCAGCAAATCTTCCGTCCCCAGCACATGATCCCATGTTTCCTTACAAATTGTGCTGCCGAGCAGTCCTGTACCTTAACACTTTTAAATAAGATCTTGACACTTGTGTCATTGTGCAGGCTCGGATCTGGACGACAGGATTTTTTTCCCCTTAATTTAAGCGCACTATTTTTCATCAAATGACAAGCATACATTACGGTCTCCATTCTAACCAAGGCTCTAAAGGCTATTTCAATTTGACTAGAGCGGTTTTCTGCCAAATGGCTACTCTAAGTTACACTGCACATTACCCACCAGAAAGCACAGAGCTGATGAGAGTGCCCTGTCAACTATTCTGCACATCGATATGGGAGTTATTTGATTTGAAATTGGATTCTAGCCTTCCTTTATCTGTTGTATAAATGGAGAAGCATGTGTTGAAGAATTTCTTACAAAGTTTATGAAGAATGTGATGTACTTTCCCCCCCAGAGTTTGCCTTCTACTTTATTTGACTCCAGCACAAGTTCTCATCTCAGTGATAAATATTCAGAGCTAAAAGTAGAAGAGCTTTTTTTTTCTTTAAATGGAAAGAAAACTTAGGAAAAATTATTCTCTGCATGAATTTCTTCTGTGATACGAGTTGGGCGCAAGTTGCAGACTTTTGTAGCAGAGTGGCTTTGTGACCCTTCTTTAAACATTTAAAACTTAGTTCAGAAGTTCACTGAATATGATGAGACATGATTCTTAAGTATGGAGCCTTCAAAAAAAAATCTTCTAAATATATAATATTCTCAGCGAGACATGTCAGTCATTGTCAAGATGAAAGTCGTTTAAATGCTAAGTTCCTGGTAAACTGTGTCTGTATTGTAGGGCTCTATTCACAAAGCAATACCTTAGCAGCATGTGTAGAGCATACAAAAATATATCATTTCATTATGGGACATACTGAACCCTGGATATTGTGATGTGAGATTGGGAAGGAGGGAGTTTGCTATGCAAGTTACATGCTTATCACCAGTATGTGGATGGCCCTAAGGGCAGCATAGAGAACTTCAGAGGAAACATATTAAATGGGCATAGGGGAAGCATCCTTTTGACCCACATAAAAGGGCCTTTGTGCAGATCTCATGAGCACAAGATTTTATTTTTGAGTGGATAAAGATGTGCAAGATCTTTAGAATCAAAGGTAGATTGGCAACACTTTTAGTAAATGGCAAGATAATTATGAGTGTATTTGGTATTCAGTGTAAAACATTTATCACTTTGAATGGTTTTGGCATCAGGGCAGCTGTAATAGGCAATCCCACAAGAATCCCTTTGTAATTTAGCATTAATTGATGTTCCTTTATTGTAATGGCTGTTGATAAGCTAAAAGAGACTAAATTGAAGAAGGAAAATAAAATGCTTTGACCGGTCCTTTACAGCTTCTGCCAGTGACTGGAAAAAATTTAGCTGTGAAATAAAGCAGACAGAAAGAGTGCCCAATTTTCTAAGAGTAGGTGTGGACTGGTTTTTTTTTGTGCTTATATATAAGTTTATGAGTGCATATACTTGCTGGAGGTTAAAATCTAGTATCTAGCTTAGAAAAATGGACTGTTTCTAAATATTTGAGAACAATATATATATATTTTTTTACTGCATGTGTAGTAGATTGATTACAAAATGGCCCCAATTCACCATCTTTTCCTGTATCCACAGCCCTTGTGACGTGACTTTGCAGTTCCTGCCCATCAAGCAGTTTAGTTCTCTTTTCCCACCTCTTGAATCTGGGCTGTCCTTGGGACTTACCTTGGCCAATAGAATGTGATGGAAGTGACAGTCTGCAAGTTTGGAGCATAAGATCTCCGGTCTCCTGAAACCTGCCCAACTCCTGAAATCCTGAAACCCACGTGAACATCCTGGGTTAGCCTACTGGAGGATGAGAGACCCACAGAGCAGAGATGAAGTATCCTAGCTCGGGCTCTCCTAGAACAGCCAGCCTCCAGTTGACCTGCTGACTGATTGCAAATTCCTGAGCAATCTCAGACAAAAGTCTCTGGAGCTTGACTCAAACCCAGGAGAAGCACTCCTCTGGGCCAAACCTAAATTGCCCACCTCTAGAAGTGTGAGCTAAATAAATGGTTACTATTATAGCCCACTAAATTTGGGGGTGGTTTTTTATGCAGCATTAGATAACTATTTCAGATGGTGATTAAAGTGGTACTAGATTAAGAAACATAAGGCTAAAGTAGTAGTTTTAATAGAATTAGGCGTCTCATGCAAGGCCAATTTCTACGAATACTAAATTCTATAGTCTTCATATACTGTCCTTGTTTCCTTAGCTTTGTGCCTGAAGTGCCCCTCCCAAAGGTCCAAACTGGACTCATCCTTCAAAGTCTAGGTCACGTACTCTTCCTCCATGAAGCCTCCTCTGATTTCCTCAGGCTGCTTCTCAGAACTTTCTAGGATTTTAGTTTTACTTGTATAATGCCACCTATCACTTTTCCCTTGTATTTGTTTTTAAAATGAGTGATTTTTCTACCCTCTCCAGAAGGCAAAAATGGTATCTTATCCATCTTAGTGACCCTCAAATCACCTTGTAGTGCCTTGACAAAACTAAACAATCGACAAATATTTGAATAAATAAATATGACAGATAGTCTAAAGAAACTACTCTGGATCCCAGCCTCCCTCTCTATATTCTTGGTGTTATCATAGGGAATAGTTAGGCTGTTCACAGAGCACTTAAACAAATACAAAGGTTTAATTCTCTTAATTGTTACTGCTATTATCTTTTTGCTTTATTTCCATGCATTTTCTCTTCCTATAAAATTTTTATGTTCTGTAAAACAGGATATCTTAAGCTTTTTGAATACATAATAGCAGTATAAACAATATGAAGTTTATTTGGTTTGTTAAATTTTTAAAGGAAAATTATCTTTTCAGTATTATTAATTCTAATAAAGACTATTTTTTAAAAAGTGTCCAGCTTTTTTTCCCCCTCTGCCTCTTCATTCATATGTTGTGTTTCTGGTTTAGAGAACTAAGTTTTTGAATTTATATAAACATAAATCCATTTCAAGGTCTTTTATACATCTACAAATATAGAAAAAGGTATTAGTCAACTTTAGTTAAATTCTTTAAAATTAAGATATATAATTTTATTTCAGTATATGCTTTGTTGGCACTATTAAAGTGCTTTCCTTAGGTATTTTAGAAATGACTGAAACAACTTCCAATTTTATCTAAGATGTGTGCCTGCTTTGCATTGCTTTGCTTTTGTTGCTTGTCTGCTACATAAAATCAGAAATATCAAGTTAACTTTCACATGAGTGAGGTGAGAAAGATTTTTGAGGAGAATGATGATTTGGTCAAGTATTCTTTCCCGTAATGTTAATGAAATAACAATAAAGTTGAGATGATGACTGCTTGTTCGCTGAAGACATTTGTCTCGAGTTGTTTAAATCGTATAATCCACTTCACCTTAGGTAAACTAGGCTCACTTCACTCATTTTCTCAAAAATATTGGAGAGTTGGATCAACTTTGGTCCCTATCATTGTTGCTTCAGAATATGAATATTTCTCCCCTCACACCACTCCCAGCATGAACTCAGTAACGTCGGCACTAGAATTTCCAGACTGATGTCTGTGAACCATCAGAGGTCTGAGGACTAGTCTTGGGCAGCCTATGAAACTTTCTAAATGTTGTCTTTTTATTCCCATGATAGTTTAAACACATACACACACTTTTAACTAGTCATAAACAGAAAAAATTTGTTTTGCCCAAATAATTAATAAAATGAAAATTGTTTGCTTAGCATAAGCCTTTGAATTTAAAATGGTATTTCTGTACCTTTTTGGTCTAACAGAGATAATCTCACAAATCCAAGATAATTTGTCCCTTTAGAAGAGGTTCATTTATTCTTCAAATTTGGGAAACACTAGTGTATAATTTAAGTGGATAAATTTTACTAAAATAACTCATTCAGAAAACATGTCAATTCATTCCTTCAATTACATAAAAATTTGTTACCGTGCTGGGCCCAGCGCTCTGATTGACACTGATATCATGGGGTTTTCAATAGGGTAGGGAAAACTGGCAATAAACAAATAAACCAATAAATAGACAGGTTGTTTGAACTGGTGGTGCACATAGACAAACACGATGTGCCAAATGACAGGCAGTTTTAAGACCAACCTCAGGACCCCTCGAATGAGTTCAGTGGATGACTGGAATGCGTGCCCAAGGGCAGGTATTTGCTTTGCATGATTTGAAACTCTGGCTTAAATAACTGGGACCGTCTAAGAATTCTATTACTCAGGCTTGGGTGCTTATGTAGCCCACTAATATTACCTGATATACTTGATGACAGGATGGCTTATATTGTTTGTTTTTTTGATATAAATTGAATGAAGTTATATTTTATGTAAATAGAGATAAGCATCATTATTTTGAATCAATATGCAATCTGAGAGCCGTAGCCCTCAATTTTTGCTTTTAATGTGCTCTAATAGGTAGAAAATTTTAACCATGTCTATATATCTATCTTTCAAAAATTTTGAAAGCTTATTAAGTTTTAGAAATTCCATAAGAATCTCAAAATACAAATTTCACCCATATCCTTGCCGTGTCTGTACTTCCTTCTGCTTCCACACACACTCAGACTTCAGCAGAGACCATTCCCATCACTGGTACCAAGGCAAAATTACTGGGGTTTTTTCTCTTCCCATAGAATTGATATCTCCGTTATAGTATTTGTATCGCAATTGGTCATTTCTACTATGTTTTGCTCCTAGAGGCCCTGAGCCCTCAAAGTCTAGGCAGCACTATTTAACATTTTTTGTAGGAGATTTGTTATGTGGCAGCCTCTCTCAAAGCACTTTCAAGCGTTAGCTGATTTAACACTTACAACGTCATGAGGTAGATGTTCTTATTTCTCTCACCTTACAGATGGGGAAACTGAGACACAAAGAAGTTAAGAAACTTGTCCAAGGTCATACCACAAGTGAGAGGTAAAGCCAAGACTTGGAGACAGTGTAGCCCCAGAGCCTGTGCCTTAATCACCACATAATGATAGCTCTCAAAGGTGACAATGAACATTAGCTGAACAAATGAATCACAGTTCTCATGGAAAAATCAGATTCTTCTAGTAAAAGAGTCCATAAGAGTATTGTGATGGTTAATTTTACGTATCACCTGGTTAGGCTGTAGTACGCAATTGTATAATCATACACTAATCTAGGTGTTGCCATGAAGGTACTTTGTAGATGAGGTTAACATTTATAGCAGTTGACTTTAAGTAAAGAAGAAAGAGAAAGATAGTCAAGAGTGTCTTCTTCTTTCAACAGTTTCAACAGAATTTCTGAAGACCAGATGAGATGGTTTGGGAAGTCCTCATTTCTATTCTTTCTGTTCCTTTTTTTCTTTTCTATTTTTGTTTACTTTCTTTTCCTTGCCCATAATACTATCTTCCCAACATCAGATGGACTGATTAAAGAACATCGTCAATGGTAAGTACATTAAAAATTAACCTGGGTGATTATTCTTATACTTTTCTCCTTCTTCCTTAACCTCTTATATACCTGATAGAAATAACTACATCACAGAATTAAATATAGATATGTTGTGATATATCATAAAAGAAGTCAATATAGCTGTTCCAGAGGGATTACATTTTGAGGATGGATAGCCCATTATTAGAGGTTTATAAAAACCACCTTCATCTACTTGGTAAAAAACCATGGGACCTCAAATATTATTTATCATCCAGAGTTACGCATCATTGAACTCTTGAGTAACAATTAAGACTATAGAAGTATTTTCAAAAGTAGAAAACTGGCATATCGCCAAAGTTTGATCAGACAAGAAAAACAGTTCAAAAGTTCAGCAGAGTTTGCAATAAACACTATTTATACAAGCATTTATGTGTGCTACACAATGGAAAATACTATAATTTACAATCATTTTCCATGTGATGTTAAACCAGAATCAAAAAGTCAAAAGGTGGAAAGGAAAAGGTCAAACTTTCTTACTCAGCTTTTAGTTTGCCTATCACTGCAGTCTAAGACCATCCAATAAATAGTGTGCCTTAGACTTTACGTATGCCCCAAAACAAAATGATCATATTTTAATGACTTGAAATAACAATTTTCCCCTTTTTTTTGGTCAGGAAGATTGTCTCTGAGCTAACATCTGCATCGATCTTCCTCTATTTTATATGTGGGTTGCCACCACAGCATGGCTTGATGAGCAGTATGTAGGTCCACTCCCGGGATCTGAACCTGTGAACCCTAGGCCACCGAAGTAGAGTGTGTAACCTTAACTACTATGCCACTGGGCCAGCACCAACAATTGTCCTTTTGAAAGAAAAATATATTCTTAAGTTGAACCCCAACCTTTGCTTATGATTTCAAAATTATACTACAGTTTCCTTAAATAAAATGAGCTTTTTTTTTTTAATTTACAGAGGAAAGCAAGAAAGGATGATTTTCTCCCTAAATTTTTTTCTTTGACTTGTTGTATTTATTTATCCTATTCCCTGAAACGACTACTAATTCTTTACTTACTTCCTATTGATAAGCATACCCAGATCCATGAGAATAGGGCTGTTCATATACTGGATGTGTAACAATACCCTCTGCTTGAAAGGGTGTGGAGAGGTCTTTGGAGAATTCTCAATTTGATTTATAGATTTACCTACAATATTGATTTTATATACTATATTTGGTGAATATTTTTGGTGAGGGGGTAGAACAGGAAAGCTGAGGTCAATGTAATGAGCCACAGGAATGGAGGGACTAATATTTATTGAATGACAAGAAATTTATCAGGACTTTTTAATTTTTAATCTTTGCAAGATATTGCTATTTTGCAGCTGAGGCTTACAGAGGCTAATTTATTATCAAGGAAATAAATTTATTTCCCATTTGTTCATGGCTCAGAGAGATTATTTCCCAAGGAAACACAAATGTTGTGTAGCATAGGTACTAAATACCAGGCGAGTCCATTGCTAAAGCCCAAAATCTTTCCATTACATCAATTGACTTTGTTTCTTGTTCGTGGCTTGTTTTCATGAGCAATTGTAATGAGATATTGACATCTGACATTATTCGTTTTTATTAATTTTCACTGAGACTTTATTTTCTTTCATGTCATGTGCCACCTGGATGAGTTTGTAATTTAGACAAGTAGTTATGATCCATGGTGACAAATTTAGAACCAGGTCTTGAATTCCCTAATGAAATGAGATTTTGAATGACGTTGATATTACAAATAGTAACACCCTGCATTTATTTAGTACTTCTAACTTATTCAAGAGAAATCATGCTCATTCTTTCTTAGTAATGTTATGGGATAGATTAGAAGAGATGCCGTGATTTCCACTCTTGTAATTGTGAAGCCTGATGCCAAAAGAGGTGGTTTGCCAAAAGTCAGGTACCTAAACAATGGCAGATCAGGACTAGAAGCTATTTTTTTAGCATTCTCCCTCACTTCCCTCTCTATATCCTTTCATCCCCTTTTCATGTGACCTCCCAAATCTACAGTCTATGACAGAACTAATCACATCATCAAACATTTTATGTTTCCTTATGGTCTATAGAAAAATATTTTAGGCACTATAACTCATACTCGGTATGCCAGAAAATCTGCCCCCCAAATACCTTTGCAGTGTTATTTACACTACTTCCTTCAATTTTTCTTGCTTTTTATTGATAGCCTTATGCCACAAGCATTTTTAACCAATCCAGTTCTCATTTTCTTCAAATTCTTTGTGGTGGAAAACTATTATCTTTGTTTTTCCTAAAAACTTTTCCTACCCTGCCCTGGTAATTGGTCTGAAAGTTAGGCACATGACACAAGCTGGAACAGTAAGAGCTGTAATTTGGGTCTTTCATAATGGAATAAGGACATAGAAGCTGCTTTCTTCTCCGGTCATAAAGTGGTAAGTGTGAGCTCAACCAATTCTTGGAAATGGTTGCAACCCCAGAGAGAAGCTGTTTAGGCAGAATGAAACTGATATAAAATAAAAGCAAGATGAGAGGTGGAGAGAGAGCCATCACAGCTTTCAGTTCTTGTTTTAGTACTAATCTCCAGATGCACACTTAAAATTCTCAATTTGTGAAGTGACAAGCTCGCATTTTCTTAGCAAAGTCAGTTTGGTTTGGATTTTTGTCACCAGCAACCAAGGATCATGACTCACACAACTGTCAGTTTCATGTTTATGCTATGAGACCCAGTTCCAATGTCTCCTTTTCTGTGCTACCCATCACAATTCCCCATTTGGATGACCTACCCCTTCTCTATGTCCCATAGCACTCTTGGTTTGAGCTTGGCAATCCTTACGATTGGCCTCATGTGCTTATTAGCCACATCTACATCTGCTTCTTCATGAGTCTGTGAGCCCTATAAACCAGGGCTCATGTCCTAATCATTATTGCTATCTTTAAGTACCCAATTTGAACATTAGCATTAAATAAAAGTTTTCTTGTGTTTTAATATTTAGAGATAATATATAATGCAGTGTGAGATATAGACATAATGTAATAAAGGACACGACTATTCTGGTGTTAATGTGATGATTATCCTACAGAATTTGTGGGGATTGCATGCACATTTCTGCTCTTGATTTTTTTAAAGCAAGACGTCTTTTCTCTAGTGCAAGTCTCATGTTCTGAGAAGAATTGACTTCGGTGAGCTATAAACCACAGAGTGTGACAAATTGTAATGGCAAGACTATATTTGTACTTCTTGGTACAGAAGATTGTGATGCGATTTTGTGAAATACAATTCTTTTTAGGGCAATTTAAACATTGTCACACTGAAAACCACAGGCTGTACTTAATAAGAATTTGTTATGCAGGGGCAGTGGGTTTTTACAGGACATTGTCCCTTCTGGGTTCTATAATTGGAACAGCCTTGCTAGGAAGATATCTGAGAGGAGGCAATATCGGGCATGCATACTCTAGATATGGACATTGTGATGTACTTTAAGGGTACAGAAAAAAGGGTGAGGACTTGAAAAGACATGTTGCTAGCTGACTCCATTCTTATACACGTGTAAAAACTGAAGAGATTAATTCAGACAATGATCTAGAAAAGAAGGCCACATCATTCCTTCAGTTATCCAGATCATCTCACAGAAGAATGGTAGAAGCGAGAATGATCATAATTAGCTTCATTACTTTCATTTTCATCTTCACATTGTATGGTGGACATGACTTCCATTTTTTTTGTAATTCAGACTGTATAGTTGTGTTGCAAGCTTGATGAAATAAGATTTAATCAAATGTTTGTCCTTTAATGGCCAACAATAAGAGAGATTTAAGCCAACAAAAGGGGTGATTTAAGACTTGATATCCATTGATAAGTTGCGTGGATTTGTTTTTTTGGAAAGACAGAATATCTGTCTCTGAAATGAGGTGGTTCTATAGTTGAAAAATACTGACTTCTGGCATGTGGTGCTTAACAGATCTATACCCACTTTAAAAACTTCTCGCCAATTTCTCTAAAGGGGGACCATTTTTAGCCGCCTGTCTTCAGTGCTGTTGGGAGGAGAATGGATGGCAGCAGGAGGGCAGTTGATAGACCTGGTTGACATTCAGGATAGAGATATTTTTCCAGAGGAAAATCTTCAGCAGAACGGGGCTCCAAGAAGCAGTACTATCGCTAGCAACCCAGGATTCTGAAAACAGCAGCAGCAGCAACAGAGGCAGCATTTGTAAACTAAGAGGTATTCGGCACAAGTTTGAGCCATGGAAAGATCTATTTAGTGCATTTGGGTATTTTTAAATCTCACTCCCATCTAAATATGTTAATTAAGAACCTTAGGTGTACATATTCTAAAGTATACACGCACAGGGGCCAGCCCGGTGGTGCAGCAGTTAAGTTTGCATGTTCCACTTTGGTGGCTTGGGGTTCACTGGTTCTGATCCAGGGTACAGACCTATGCACCGCTTATCAAGCCATGCTGTGCAGGCATCCCACATATAAAATAGAGGAAGATGGGCACAGATGTTAGCTCAGGGCTAATCTTCCTCAAAAAAAAAAACAAGAAAAAATTTTTAAGTACACACACACACACACACACCATCTTAGAAAATAGTTTTGGTCCATAAATGATTCAATTTTCAAAAAATATTATAAACTACTCAGTGTTTTGAGTGGCTTCTGCTATCAAGGGAAAAGATTCTAAATAAACTCCAGGGAAAAAGGTCTAAATAGTTATGCGTCTCTAATAGTTGGACTATTATTCTGGTTTCTAATATTAATCTTGTCTGCCAGTTTAGGTATAATTGAATAATTACTACATGCTCAAGCCCTTTAAAGGCATTGGTACAATAACTTCAGCAATGGTATCTTGGTTTCTGAAAGCGTTTGACGAGAATCCCAAACAAAAGTCACCAGTCTCACCCACACGTTCCCACTCATTCTGCCATCAGTGTGATGAATGCATTTTTAAAGAGTAGGTAGGCTTTTTGTTTTGTTTTGTTTGTTTGTTTGTTTAACTGTTGTAACAGTTCCTGTTTTGGGAACTAGTTTAAGAGAAGCATTTCCTGTAGCAATTGCAATTTTAACAACAGATAAACTCTCTGTAGCAAATCTCCACTGGGGTAGAACTAAAATCTGGAAGTAATCAGCAACCACTGAGCATCAGATATTCTTCAACAAAAACATTTAAACGCAGCTGGAGTCTGCTAGTAGTTGGGATAGGATTCAGGTAATCCCTTGGGGTTAGTCGCCATCCTCCCCCTTCCTTGTCTTGGATGTGGAACTAAAAAGCCCCAGGGTGTTGATGGTTGCAAAGAAACTATGGCATCTGAGACCTGCTGGGAGCAATAAATAAAGAACTATGCCTGCCCTTGTCGGTTTGTTCCTCTCCTGCTCACTACTGGAGTCGCAATCTTTTCTTCTGTGCTGGGTTTCAGGAGAGATGAGTTCTGTTTATCCCGGTAAACAAATCTGATAAGTAAGAGGAGCCATTGCCGTGCAGATAGTAATTTTTGACACATGTGCTTGACTTATAATAAAGGCGAGCCTGGTTAAAAAGTAAACAGAGTCACACCCTTTCCTTCTGAGAATTATGGTTGTAATTATTCTGGAAGTAACATCACTCCAAGATCAACTTTTGAAATTGGTTTGGTTCAGTTTGTTTGCTTACTGTTGGATGATGGGTTTCCAGTTAACTGTTTAACACTGGTTATTCCTGAGGATTTGCGCAGCCTGAGTTATTTAATACTTCATGTCCACCAGTCTTGCCCAGTTACACTGGGGATACTCACAGTTCTTTTTAGAAGGAAACAGATGCTAATAATACACAAAGAGATGAATATCTCTTTTATCTACAGTGCTTCATAAAACAATGAACAAGCAATAGCCCAGAAATCTCCAGATAATAGAGGAATGTCAGGGTGTATGGATGTAGCACTAGCTCCCTCGCTTTCTGGTCTGCAAAAAGTGGGATTGCTGTAGAAGTGAAATTCAGCTGGACCAAAGCTTGCAGTCAGCAAGTAAGAAAGAAAATCAGGTAGCATCTAACGAGCTCTTTCTTAAATTCCCACACCCAAACACCTAAGCTATCCAAATTATTTGCCTATAGAAGCAATTACTCTAAACTCTGCCAATTCAAAGTATCCATTGATTTCCCTGCTAAAATTCATACTTTTCTCTATTTGGCAAGTAAACTAGAGCACAATATTTTGCATTCTGTTGAAATGTATTTTTCCCTCTCTGGAGAATGAATGAAAATGTGTTTCATGCCATATGCCTTGTATTTTCTAGTTGTGTTAGTTCACATGTTTTTGACTCTACAATATCTGGCACCTTGAGATGCTAATGCCAGGAATTCTTCAGATACATTCTTGCTGAAAGGAGAAAACAAAGAAATTGGATAAAATCTGTCTCATTTTACTTACTAATGGGTCAATAAGTTTTAAGAGATGTTTTCCATTTGATTTACATAGAGCAAGTGAATATTCTTTTATTTACCAGCAAGACATTATTATGTTTAACCAGAAATTTAAATTTAAGTGGTCCTTATCCTTTTAAAAAATCCGTGTCCTCACTCTCTTTCTCTCTCTCTCTCTCTTTTCTTGTACTGGTTGCAAGTAAGACTAAATTGTCCTCCTAAGGAGAAAATTATCCTGAGGGTGGGCATTAAGAAAGTCTACCAGACGAGGAGGTACAGTGCATTGTTTCTCTTTCAACTTGTGCTTTCTCTTCAGTGTAAAACTTCACCAGCAGCAACTTAGCCTTCCTCAAGCGAATGAATGACGGTAAATGTTCAAGATGACCTATTTCTCCTCTAACTCTTCCATCTCTTTTGAAACACTTATACAGCCTACTGCAATGAGAAAAATGTCTAGAAAAATCTACCTCTGAATGTTAATAGTGGCTATATCTAGATGGTAAAATACGGGTAATTTTTAATTTTTGTAATCTCCAATTTTTCTACATGGAAAGTGGATTATTTGTGTAAAAGAACTTCAAAATGAGGTTGCTTTTAGAATGTATTCTATCTCTAAAAAAATGGTACTGAAAATCTATGACAATGAAGCTGCATATTCATTAGTTCTTTCTACTAACACTTATCCAATGCCTGTTAAATACCAACCTATCTGTTCATCATCAAAGACCCAAAGACAGCTAAACACAGTTCCTCCTTACAAGGAGCTCAACTTTAGCATTATTTTTGAAGTAGTTGTCTTTATACTAACCATAATTTTCGTCTTCCATATTTAAAAGTTTTCTTTCTATATTTTAGAGTATACATTGTTTCCACTCATTTCATCCTTAACACAATTAACATTTCCTCTCAACCTAAAAATTGCTATCTATTGATGAGCCATTTATGGTGTTCATCTTCCTATAAACACTTCAATGACTTTGTCATGATTAAAGTTCAAAAAAATATTGCAGGTCTATTCTTAGGTATGGCATCATTTATAAGAAAGTTTTGAGTTCTGTCAGTTAGGAATTGTTCCATGTCCTTCTATAGCACTTTAAGTAGAAGATTGATTTTGTGAGTTTCTCAAGCTACCTCCTTCAACCAAGTGAATCAATGAGAAATAAGCAGTTGCAGCCAGTGTTTTAAGTTTAAGTAGTAGTTCCTACAGAAGATGTCGGAAAAGGGTTCTTTATGACTCAATGATTGAAAACAAAGTCAATACGTGTTGAGAAGTTTCTATCTTTCCGTCATCCACCAACTGTGTAACGGAGGAAAGTGTAAATGATATATATTATGTGAACTATGTTATGGTACCTACATATAATCTGGTCATACCTATGTCAGTTGGTCTGCCTAACTAGGCATAACCTTGTCCCATTCCACATCAGTAATAGGCAGCAACATTTCTGCAAGATCCATAGGCTGTCTTGGTGCTCGGCCTTTAAAAAATATTTTCAGAGTTTCTTAACGCATTTCCCAATGCTGTAATTCATTGCCATTTAAAATATACTACTATATGTGTTCTTCCCAGACAACTTTTTTATTTCCCTTAGTGACCCTAAATTTAGATGTTTTATGAAAGGAGAACTCATGCTTTATCAAAATCATTAAGATGATTAGAAAAGCTTACAGACAGTTTACTGTATTTTTGCTATTGAAGCATAGCCCCCCTTTATAATTTAACACGTTTAGAGAATCAATTGCTTTGTGTTTTCTCATAAACTAAATCAAAACATTTTTCTATCATATTGTCTTCACATCCTCCTAACTGTGAAATCAGATATTAGTTTTATTTCATTTTGTTTTGTTTTTCAGAGGTTTCATTTTGTGGGATGTGTATTACTAAATATGCGCAGTCTTGGATTAAATAATACATCATAATATTTTTGAGAAACCTCTAATGTCTAGAGAGTTAGTCCCAGCTCTAGCACTAAATCTCTGTGTAAAAAGGAATAAATCATACACTCTCTGGGTGTCAATTTCTTCATCTATTAAATAAAAGCCTTGTACTGGATCATCTCCAAGTCCCTTAATACCTAGAATACTATGATTCTATGCATCTTTTTACTATGAAAAGGCATAAAGTTGTCAAAATATGATTTCATCATATAATATTGTTTCTTAATAGATGAGGATCCCAAGAAGGGCAAATAAACTCAATGACACTCTCTCCACATAGTCATTCATACCATCAAAATGTTCCTATTGAATTTTTTATTATGGGTTAAGCTATGCTAGGTAAAGGGAACAGAAAGTTTAACAGAGAAGACATCTCAGTTCTCACTGGGTTTTTGGTCTAGTGGAATGGTTCACTACTGGGAGCAACTTTGCCTCTAATGGGACATTTGGCAATATTTGAAAGTAATTTGGACTATCACAACTTGTATTGAGTGGGTAGAGGCCAGAAGTGCTGCTAAACATTCTACAATGCACAGGAGAGTCCCCATAACAAAGAATTATCTGACCCAAATTGCCAATACTGCAACAGTTGAGAATTCCTGGCAGTGGAAGAAACTGACATGCACGTAAAGGCTCCCAGTGTGAACATGGTTGTCCATGTCAGCACTTTTCAAATTCTTCTCCTACAAATCATACAAAAAGAAACAAGGAGAATGCAAAATGACTTACAAATTCCATCTTCAGAGTACTAATAAGACAGTTATCTGCAGATTCAAAACATACATAAAGGCCTTTAAAAGCAGCTGAGATTAGGCAGAAAAGAAGCAATAAGAGGGAAAGAGAAGAAACTCAGAGGGCAAAATAGCAGTAATTATTAGAAAACAAAATTACAACGTAAAATTATGCTTTCTCATGGGGAGGGGAGCACTCTAAGTACAGAAGCTATATCTTTTGCAACACCATTGTAAGAACTCAGAGAGCAGAGTTAGCAGAAGGAGCCATCCTAGATGCAGTTTTTAAAAGGAAGCATTAATAGGGCCTCAGAAAGAATCACACACACACACACACACACACTTTCTGTTTTTCTTGGAGAAAACAAAACTCATTCTATAATGAATAATGAAAGATGAAGTGGCACAGCACCAATAGAATGATATTATAAGAAAAAAAAGTGGAAAAGAACAGCAAAACATAGCAGCAGATAAAGAACATTCACCAGAAAGGTGAATGGAGCACATAAAAATTGTGACCAAACATTCAGTTATTTATTTAAAGTGAAAGAATTTATGAAGTCAGACTACAAAGTAGAAAAGCAAGAACTCAGGGAAAGGGTGTTAAGACAACAGGAAGAGATAAAACATAAACTGGAAAAACCCTAGAAAGAATTGAGAGACAATTAAAAACAACATGTCAGAACAGAACAAAACATCTGTCATACCGATCAATATAAACGGAAATTCATTGTCAGCTGAGGTCTTCAAGGGAACAGATACCAAGATGGAATTATAAGTGCAAGAGATTTACTGGAGGGAATGCTCATGCAACGTGAAGGGAAAGGAGAGCAGGAACAAGAAGGGAGGCCATGAGGCAGGTTGGACACCTGTGAAAAGAAAAAGAGAAGGAGATAGAATTGCGCAGGAAACATCTCAGAGTAAAGTGCATCTCTAAGAAAGTTTCAGCCAGGTTTGTGCAAAATTCCAGTAAAAATTGCTCATTAGAGTAGTCTCCTGTTGAGCAGAAATGTTCTAGCTGTGTTAGCCATTGGCTGGGAGCAGCATGGACAGAGCGTGTTGTAGGCATACAGGTTGTGATAGATTCCAAACGTGGGGCAACTGGAGGCTGCACCCCTCGCAGCTGATTCTCTCTTAACAAGAGATCTGATCAGTGTAAGTACCTCCGTGGCTAGCACACTCATCCATTAGAAGACTTCCAGATTGGCTCCCAAAGCAAATCCAACTGTGTACAAAGACACACCTAAAACAAAGAGATTCAGGAATGTTGAAGATAAGCTGACAGACAAAGTCACATCAGGCAAATGCAACAAAAATGATGCAGAAATCATAATCTTAATTTCAGAGAACATGAGTTCTAGTAAAATTATTATTATATAATAATTTCTTATATATTGCTATAGTTATTGTATAATAATATATTATTATATTTGCCATGTATATTTTATATTTATGGTTTTTATTTTTGTATCATGCAGCTATATATATCATTCAAAAAACTAAATAAAAAATGACAACATAAAGTCATACAGGAAACACTAAAAAAAGTGACAAAGGCATATGAAAATGATATAGGAGCCTACCTAGAAGAGCTCCCAATGGCCAAAGCTATAACAATTTGAGCAAAAAGATAAATGATAGTAGTATTGGATTACAGCCCAAAGAAGAAAATAAATATTCATAAATATGTACATATATATGATAGATAAATAATGGAGAAGAGGAGGCAAGTCTTCTATACTGGATAGAAGAATACTAGATAATAAATATAGAAGAAATGAGAGAAATAAAAATAACCACCATTAGAACATCACAGTAATAATTTCTGCAGGCAAAATCCATGAACGAATGCTAAAATTAGGAGGCAAAACTTTAAGAAGAATCTTTACGTAACCACAAAGCATTTCCCCTGAATATTTACTAATTACTGTGGTGGTTTTAACATATGTTTATAAATTTATGGATACTTCTTCCTCCAAGAAATGAAGCTTAACTCCCTTCCACTTGAGTGTGGCCTGAACGTAGTGAGTCACTTCTAATGAGCAGAATACAGAAATGAAAAATGGTAACTTTACAATAAAAAACCTGGCAGACACCATTGTATCCAAGCGAGCAAAGTTATCACCAGTGATGTCATGTTGATAGCACATACCCTCTGGTGTCATGCAATGAGCACTCTACTTCATCTCTGTGATGTTCTTCCCCCAAATCCATAATCCTAATCATAATCCTAAACGTCAGGGAAATTCAAATGGAGAAACATTCTAAAATATGCCTGACCAGAAATCTTGAAAATTGAGTAGGCCATGAAAAATGAGGAAAGACTGAGAAAATGTCATAAATTAGAAGACACTAAAGAGATACAGCAGTTAAATACAGCATGTATCCTGGATTGGATCCTGAAAGAAAACAAAGACATAAATGGAAAAACTGGTGAAATCCAAAGAAAGTCTATTAGCTAACAGTACTATACCAATATTAATTTCTTAGTTTTTATAAATGTACTATGTTCACGTAAGATGTTCACTTTAGAAGAAGCTGGGTGAAGGATAGATGGAAACTCTCTGTGCTATCTTTACAACTCCTCTGCATCTCTGAACTTATTTCAAAATATAAAGATTATTAAAAAGTTCACACAAACTAATATAAAATTTTAATTAGGACAATTCAACAGAGGGGCTATTTTTATTACGATAAGAATCTATATTAGAGTGATTGGTTCTAATAAAGAAGGTCGGGAAAGACTTCTTTGAAAAGTGATACCAGGGCAGAGATCTGAGGAATGAGTCAGAGTTATTTAGGCAAAGAGCAGATGGAAGAGTATTCCTAGAAGAAGAAACAACATGTGCAAAGAAACTATGACAGAAGAGAAGAGAGCAAGTACCAGGGATGGTAAAGATGTTGGAATTAAAAGGTGAGGAATATGGACCAATATAAAACAGAAGGGCTAAGTATGATTCAAAATCTTCAGGAAACTTTAGGCCATATTAGAGAGTTCTATTTTTATTTGGAGAGCAATGTTGAGTCACTGAAATGCTTAAGTATCACATTTCTTAAAGATCATTCCAGCTATTGTGTAGCACTGCATAGGCAACAATTAAGATATTACAGAATTCTTATTAAGAGCTTGCACCAGAGTACTGGTGATGAAATGAAGACTAGAGGAAAGATTTGAGAGACGTTTAGGAAGAAACATTGATAGGAGTTGATTGTTTTGGAAATGGGAGTTGTGTCCAATGAGGATGAGAGAAGTGTCAAGGTTGGGCACTACGGTCTAGCTTTCCCAAGAGTTGGTTTGGTAGATTAGGTGCATTAACAGGCCCAATTCTTTGCTCTTTTCTGTAGGAAACCTTTGCTATGTTTCTTTGTAGTTCCTGTAGAAAAAAAGAATCTCTTTCCTGACATCTTAATACTTAGGTAATTCTTTGGCCACTGAGAAGTTAATTAACAGATAGGATGCATACATGAACTTGAAAAAAATTCTTGTGTCCTCCTGCTTCTGCTCTTGTCTCCCTGCAATGGCAATAAGAATATGCCTGGGCTAGCCTGCTGGATCCACGAGAACAGAGCCATCTCCCCAGTCATCCAACTGAGACCATCCTAGTTCATCTATCAGACAAGTAACCAGCCATGTGAACAGCCCAGCCAAGACCAGCCAGGACAACTTGTCAACCTGCTCCTAAACATACATTCATGAATGGGACTAGATGACATCACTCAAGTCCAGGTCTGATCAATTGAACTCTATAGAACTGTGCTTAAAAAGGTATACTTTATACCATTGAGGTTGTGTGACTCTTACCCAGCATTATTGTGACAAATGTAACTGATACAGATGCCATGTTAGTGCCATTTACTGAGATCTACTGGGACCATTGTCAGTTGTCTATTCAAGGGCTCTTTGCACACCTCCTTACTATGTTCTCTGCTGCAGAATCCCTCTCTAAATTGTGGAAGCTGAAAATCTCAAATACTAGTTGTTCAGGCTCCCTTATGTCTAGTCAGTGGGTAATGAGACATTAGGAATTTTTGCTATGGTTTTATGTGAGAGAATTTAGTAAAAAGAGACACATGGAAAAAATTCTCTCTTCTTTAATCTGACATTGTATAATGACAGAAATTTCAGTGCCATCTTGAGAGATTGACACAACAAGCACAATTTACAAGGCCTAAATTTTGACCATCACTGAGGATGACAAAGTGCAAAGATGGTAAGATGTCTTTGATTATATTTTTAGTTGTCCCTAGAAATATCTATCTCCAGACATCTTATTTTGAGAGAAATAAAGGGTCATATTGTATACACCACATTCAATTAGGTGTTTTGTTAGATGCAGTTGAAAGCACTAATATACTTCTCTTAACTCTGCTATATGATAAAGTTCAAAAGCAGAGGTATCTTTGAGAGATATTAGAATGTTATACAAACAGATATTCAATATATTATGGAGAAGCAGGGTCCTTACATTGTAGGGGCTTAGGCCTGACTCTAGGTATAAGAACAGAAAATTTTTCTATTATGGAAAATTATTAAAAATGTACCAAGTATAGAGAGTAGTATAATAAACTCTTAAAAAACCCATCACTAGCTTCAAAAATTATCAACACAGGCCCAATTTCATTTCATATAAAATATCCACTAATTTTCCTGCTCCCATATTATTTTGAAACCAATCCCAGATATCAAAAAAAGAGTATTTTAACAGCTTCAATTTTTAAGTAGGCTTTTTAAAATACATTATTTTAATTAATGAAACAAGTATTTATTGATCATTATTTTAGTCATATTTAGAGGGGCCTTATCTGATTGGCTCAGAGCTCTATGAAAAAAGCCCTATTTACCAGACCGTCTTATGGGTTCCTCACTAGCCTGAGACAGGCGGCCACCCTAGTCTATTAATTGACCTCTCCCTCACAAAGAAAATTCAAATACTGCTTGCCTGCGGGGGAATGGTGTGTAAGGCGGACTCAGCAAGAATGGTTGAGAGCAGATTGGGAGTCATAGGGGGCACATCCTTCCACATGTCAAGCCTTTTATAGATGCTGAGGATACAAAGATAAATAAGACAAAGGCCCTGCTCTAAATAGTTAATTCATTTTCACACCGTCACATTTGTATTTATCCTTGTTTTTAAAAATTAACACTTTTCTTGGTGGTGACCTCCCCCCTTTATTTTTTTGAGGAAGGCTGGCCCTGAGCTAACATCCGGGCCCGTGTTCCTCTACTTTATATGTGGGACGCCTCCCACAGCATGGCCCGCCAAGCAGTGCCATGCCCGCACCCGGGATCCAAACCAGCGAATCCCCGGGCCCCCAAAGCGGAATGTGTGTACTTAACCGTTGTGCCACCTGGCCGGCCCCGGTGGTGACCTCTTTTAAAGTAGAAACTACATCTGCTGTTTCTATAACATTTCTAGGAATTTTTCTTTAAAACATATGTATCATATATAACACATATTTCTAAAAACTTTTATTTTAAATATATTTATCGTATTTAATATATCATATTTAACATATTCTACAAATACATATTGGATAAATGATTCTGCCAATTCTTATAAGTTATTTCCTTTGTCTAACCTTGACAAAATGACGTAGAGTTACAAAATTAATTTTGCTCATCTCTATTAATACTATAGGAAGATCCACGGGATTTGTCTCATTCAGCAGTTCTTTATTTCAGGTATGTGTAACCAACGAGAGTAAATCAACTCCTGTAGGTGTAGCCCGGGTCCACATGTTTATAATAATGTAAACATTTATGACACCCATGTTTATGAAATAGATCCAAGTAAATTATAGTATATGAACTTGAGTGTGGTGATGATTATATTGTATTATTTACATTTCAGTGGCTGGAACCATTTTTTCCAGTGCGGTATTTGCTTAAAGTAATTATACTGACTGAGAACAGTGGCAGATTGAAATGAAATGTTTGGATTAAATATTTTGTCAGCAAACATGCAGCAACGGCTTTACTGCTGCTGCTTCTCCTCTATGCATGCTGATTACAAAATGATTACAAAATGATTAGCTTTTATTTTGGCACAGTTTTAAAATACGTAGATAAATGCTGCTTGATATCCAATCTTCTAATTGTTTAAATCACTGGGGGAAAAAAGAGAAGAAAAATGGAAAAATGGCCGAAAGAAATTTAAGGTGTTCTAACTTCTAACTCAGTCTTCATTCAAACAAATAGAAACCTGCCAAGTTTCAATATGATTCTGCTTCTATGAGGTCTAAGTTTTGGCTAAATATAAACCCTTCCAGGTGTGCTCCGTGCTGGCAGGTGGGGAAGAAAGTGTCACTTTATGCTAAAAGAAGAAACATATGAAACTATTTTTAAGAGGTGCTCTTTTGGCTTTTTGGCTATTGATTGTCTCTTACAAAATAGTAGTTTAATGTGCTAAATGGGAACAAGTAAGAACATATGGTTCGAATCTACCCCGAAATACAAATGCATTTTTAATAACCATCATAGAAGTACTTGACAAGACGTTTCAAGTTTTACTTTCCAGAATCAAACCATTAAAAATGATTTTTTTTAAATAAAGCAAGCCTCTGAGTATACCTTGTAAATCTCTAGTGTACGTTCACTGAGATTTTGGTCAGAGATTGGAAAGTTCAGGGTCATTTTCAAACACTAGGGGCTGAATATAGTCCAGATGTCAACTGAAAAAGAATTCGCATTTTTTTATCTTTCAATGAATAAATATTCCAAGGAATAACAAAACCAATTGAAGGAAAATGTTCTGAATCTTCTAAAGTAATGACATGTTCACAAAAAAATTATTAAGTGCTATATTTACATATTTTTATGAACTCATTCACATTGACAGTGCAATACCAATTCAAAACTGATTTGTCCTATAACTGATAAAATGTCAGAGGGTAATCAACCAGTTCTTTACTTACTACCTCATTTAAGCATATGTTACTCTTCCCAATCCCGTGGAACATGACAAACCCAGTCCTGGGATGCCCTAAGCCACCTATTTGCTGCCATCAGGGCATGGCACATACATAATATGTTGGAGCAATGGAGCTGATTCAAACAGAGAATTATGAAACTATGTGGTTTGGTATGTGTAGAGCCATTCCAGGTCATATCATGTACATGGTTCAATCAAAACAAGAATAATCTCGGTCACAGTGTCAGATTTTCTGCATTTAATTCCCAGGATGTTCCAAAGTTATGCCACTTGGCAAGAAATAGGGCTTCCCTCAAGTGTCTGTTTCTGGTACATAATGATGGAGCAGGAGGAGGCCTAGGAGGAAGAGAAGTAGAAGGAGGAAAAGGAATAAGTGGCAGGGGAAAGGAGAATTAGGTCAAAAATGGATTTCAATTTGAATCTACTTTTTTGCTACATTTATATTGCTCCTGACTAAATCTGACATCCTTCAGGCATCCCGTTGTTAAGGTGGTTTTTGCATACTCAGGTATCGCTTGTCAATTTGGGGGGCCTGGTACTGAGATAACAAAAATAGAAGTTTTCAATTTTGAGAGTACAGCAAATGCAAAATGAGATACTGTGAGGCATTTGCAAAATTGTACAGGTTCTACTCATTGGATGTATCCTGTTATCATCGTCATGAAAGATACACTATTTATCATCCCTTTTCTCAAGAAGCCATACTAGGTGATTTGTAAAGCAAAATCCACAAGAATAGTCATGTTTTTATAAGTTAAAGACCTGAAGGTCCAGCATGAAGAAAGAAAACTGAGGGAACTGAGAAACTAAATTAATAAAACTACCTGGACAAGACACACATATTATACAATAATGATACAAAGGTTAATGTACTTATTCAGCAGATTAGAGTAAACTAAACTAGCGGCACCTTTGCAGCACAAACTGGCTAGATGTTCAATCTGTTCCCTTTCCTTCTAGGCCCACAGCTAGACTGCATTTCCCAGCCTCCCTTGTGACGAGGTGTGCCCATGTGTCTGAATTCAGGACAATGGAAGGTGAGCAAAAGAGATTAGGAACTTTTCTATATCGACAATTGAATGTTATGTGAATGAGAAAAGAAAAAAACTTGAATCCCTTCACTTAGATATTTTGGTTTGTTTGCTATATCAGTTAGCACTACTTTAACTGTTATAGATATGTGTACCTGAAATGGGATGCAACTGTAACAAAAACCTAAAATATTTAAGATTACCTTAGTGGTTGGGCAGCAAATAGCAAGGAAAACCGATATTAGAGGCCAGAAAGATAGAAACTCAAGTTTTGAAGAACCATAGGATTTGGAAAACTGTCCCTGTTCCTGAATTCTGACTCATTAGCCAACAAGCTCCCCACCCCATGCAACCCCACCCCCTGTGTCACACCTCCGGCACTCACTGCTTCCCTTGGTTGTTCTCCTTCAGGCCATTACATACTCTGAACTCTAGATGTAGCAGCTAAATCTCCTTTCTTTGACCTAGGCTCCTGTCCCCCATCAGTTGAGAGTTCTTACTTCTTGTCAATTTGTACTGCAACTGGCGGGATGCTGGGCGTGAGGGAGATGTATTTCATTCCACTCATATCATCCAAATGGTTTATTTGGATTTCTTTCCATGAAAAGTGATAAAGATTTAGGGTTTATGTATAATGATAGGTATATAAAAGGCTTTTCAAACTCTCCTAGACATAAGCCCAGTAAGAGAATTAAATTGTCATTCACTACTCAGATTGCATCAACTTGGCTTTTGCTAAGCCACTGACTGCTTCCTGACTTATTTATGTGATGGAGTGGGAAAAGCATAATATGGATAATAGTGCAAAAGTCTTTTGGGAAAGGGAGAGTATATATAGTACTCAGTGGCCCTACAAAAAGCAAGAGCCTAGGCCAGATCTGGCAAATAATCTGACATGTAAGAAAGCACTTCCCTCCCCCACCACAATTGCCTATGGCAGAGATCGCTTAGTGATCCCTAAACTGTTATACTCTTGATCCTCACAATCCTGAAATACCTTGAAATCACCAACATAACACACCACAGCCACTAAAATCTACTCAAATTGGCACAAGTTTGCCAAACTTGCGATATATACCAGTAGTACATCCTTTCGAAGGCTGACATTCTATTTTACCGTACAAAAGAGAAGTACAACTCCTAAAGCTCCACATTTTTTCATAATTTTCCTGGCAGACCACTTGCTGAGAACTTGATATTCCCCATTTCCATTCTCCTGTTAGTTGCATCTTTAAAAGTAGAGAAAAATTCCATGTAATTACGTCATCAAACACCTACAAGATACCCCCGTGGCAGCCATGTGAGAAAATGCAAGTGGTCCCTTTTACCCCTGAAAAAGTAAAACAATCTAATGCAATCTGGCACCTTTGAGATACCTTGCAAATCAAATCAAACCTTTTTGAACCTATCTGTTAAAAGAAATATTCACCTATAACCTTATCAATGTTACTAGCAGAGCCAGATGCAAGAGAGAGACATTGACTATACAGGATTGTGATTATAATGGAAAAAGCCCCTCTACATTTCATGTGCAGAACTGGACAGTGCAGTCTCAAAAGGAACTGTTCAGATTATCCAGCCTAACTTCCTCAAAGCCGGAGAAGGGGAAAAATGTTCTTTCTTTATGTTCTCCTTGCATTACAGTCATCTTTCTTCTAAGTTGTTTTTAGAAACAAACTTGAAAACAGTCATCCAAAGTGGGTGAGGGCTGCCTTGTCTTTTTAAAAGCAAACAAGTGAATTTGACATATTTTTCCTGCATGCCACTTCTTGAATTTGAAAGAACCATAGGAAAATTAAATTTTAAGGTTGCATCATTAACCGGAAAGACACTTTGGAAGCTCTTTTGTTTTGATTTTTGCTAGGAGAATTTATTCCTTAGCTGATTGAAACTAGCTGAAGAATTATTTGGAATTTCTTTCCTTTGTCACATGGAAGTTTCTTCCTTTTTCAACCTCCATCCTGGCAGCAGATAGAATTTTGAATGACCATTTCAGATGTTTTATACTATCTGGGTCTAACTCAACAAATTGTGGAAAGAAGATAAGCTGTATTTCAAGTATGAATCTGGGCAGGCCCCCCAGTAGCACTCTTGTAGCCCGTGAAATCAGCCTAGGGTTTGGATCACTGGGGATGATTTCATAGAGTTTCACCTTTCAAAATCCCCCGTGAAGCTCTGGTGCAGAAACAGCTGGACCCATTGACCCTGACAAGGCTCATGGTGACTTTCATATGTCTCCACAGCTCTCTATGTCCAGTGCAGCTCCTAGCGAGTTCATACAGATAAATTGCTGTGATTGCTGAATAAGAAGATGATTTGCCTCTGATTTTTGATAGTTGCAGAATGAACCCAAACCAGCTCCCAAGATATTGAGCTACTTGTGGGATTAGTTCTTGCTACTTTTTTAAGTATTATTTTATTTGTAGGTGCATAGAGCGTGAAATTCAACTTTCTGTAAATCAAACAGTTCTGTCATTTTCCTATCTGTATTACCTCTGGCAAATTCTTTACCTTCTTAAGCTTCCAGTTCTTCAGGTATCAAATGAAGGTGTAAATTGATGCTTCCTTCATAGTCGTTGTGCGATTTTAAAGTGATAATCCATGTGAAGCTTCCAGCATATTGTAGATCACTGTCTATCAAGCTTGAGCGTGCACACACTTCTCCTGGGGATCTTGTTAACATAAGGATTCTGATTTACTAGGTCTAGGTGGGCCTTGAGTTTCTAAGAAGTTCCCTGGTAAGGCCAATATTGCTATTCCATGAACCACTTTTTGGTAGAGAGTTTCTAGAGCACCTAAAAGTTATTTTTCTCAATATTATTTTATTATCATCATTATTAATATCTGCCTTTCTGACTAAACACAATCTCAGTGAAGAAACAGGGATTAAGCCCCCATGGCAATTGTTTTATGCCTTTACCCAGATGGTTCTCAATATTGTATGCTTAATACATACTTGCTGGACTAACTGAATCCAAGGTGCTCTCCACTGGCTTATAACACTCATTATTTTTTTCACCTACTATTTTTTAGTAGCTTATCTACTAATAGGTTAAATTAGTATGTTATCTGTCCTATTACTTTTTTTTCCTTGGGCTGAGTTATTTTCTAACTCCATCCTCTAATTTCAGTGGATATGTTATTTTTTTGAATTCTCATAGCCCGTGGGCTTACCTCAATTCACATGTATTAAACTGTGCACCTGTCTGCCTTCCCATCTAGATTTTGTGGTGCTTGCAAGTAAAAACTATTCACTATTCATATTCGCAGCCTTATTGCTGAGCACAGCCCCGGCACATAGTAGGAACTCTATGAAACCCTGTGGAATAGGGCAATAGATAAATGAATGATTGTAAAGAGGCCTCCTGAAAAAGATCAACTTTCTAACATTTGGACATCTGAATTGAAAGAGATAATGTTTTTTTCTTTTATTACCTGACAAATATTTAAAAAAAAATAAAAACAGTTTTGAGAATTAGAGTCATGTCTGTCTCCATCCATGGTGTAGCCCCAACTCTGAATTAGGACTGGAAGATGAAGTCTTTTCCAAACTCTCACACTTCTTGGAATATGACCACAGGTGAATCAGGCAGCTTCTGCAAGCCTCAGCCCTGGTAGGAAGAGGCTAGACAGGAGATAGAGGCCACCTCTTCCCAGAGGCCTCCGGGGAGGCCATGTCCAGTCAAGACATAGCGAAGGCAGCAGCTGCTCGGTTTCTTCTTCTCCTAGACATAGTTCCTGGAGGCTGTGGGGAAGCAGACTTTTGGTGGGTTTGGTGACAGCTGCAGTCCTCCCTTCAGCTCTTTCTAAACCCAAAAACCCAATGTAGACTTAGAGATTGACTAATTGGGGGGCCTTGATTTATTAGTTTGTTGAAACCTTGTCCTGAAAAACAGTAAACCAGGAAAGCATTTGAACTACACCCTCTGAAATTTTCTGTAAACTCTAATCTCCAACTGATGTAATTCAAATTGTTTAGATGATTTATTGATGCCATAAGTTTTCTCAGGGCTGTGGCTCTCAATCCTAGCGGAACATTAGAATCACCGGGGGGCACTTTTAAAAAATACTAATGCTGAGCGAGAACAAATGAATCATATTCAATTGGAGCCCAAGCATCTCTGTTTTTTAAAAGCTGTTTAGACAATTCTTATATGCAGCCAGAGCTCAGATTTTAGTAGATAACTTGCATTACAGAGTTGCGTATACATCTAATAACGTGCCTGTATGGATAATAGGTTGATAGTCCTATTTAAATTTCTTAAATATAATTATTGCTTTGTTCATTGCAGTTCTTCAATAAATATTGGTTGAAAATTTTATACCAATACTGTTTAAACTATTACACTTGAGGAAAGAAAAATATAGGGAAACAGTTTCTTCTGGTTTCTTGTTTCAAAGGAAACATATGGTTCTTGTTGCTAAGGAAACAGTCGTCCGTCATGTTCCTCATTCCATCTTTGGGTCATGCCTAGTGCTGATCATGTCAGGACTTCAAGAGAAAGTATTTTTAAAATCATTTTATAACCAAGTTTTACTGGCTTAAAAAACTCTTGCCATGTTTTGTTATATACCCAATGGCCAAGATTGTCTTTCCATGAGCAGGAAATTATTTTCAAGATGTCTCATAGAAAAGAAAAATGTTTTATTGCAGGCTAAATGACAACTGACCCGAATCTACTCTCAAATAATTAAAACCTCTATCTATTGCAAACAAAGGCCAACATTATAATATAGACATCCTGACCTAGGCTAGGGTGAGGCAAATTAGGTGTCTAGGGCACAAAATTTAAGGGGGCACTCCTAAAATGCGAGTCCTTAAATTTTTACCCCAGATTATTCAGTCATTCCACCCTTTGTTCCAGTCCTAGTAGTCGCATCAAGAATATAAGCGTGTTCCCACATATTTTAAGAAGAAAAAGGAATACTTTCGTTACTTTAAACTTTAGATATTTTGGAATATTTAGTTTGGAATGGAGCCAAACCACCAAGGTTAATGTCTTTCTTCTTCTGAAAAGTATAGTCGCCCTTATAACGGCAGTGAAAGGCCAGGGCCTGAACTATAGATCTCATAGGTAAAATGGGTGCCCCCCTGTAACTTCCTTTCTCACAGCCCTGGCCCTCCTTTTTTCTGCTGCCAGAGCCCCAACTTAAATGTTTACCCTTCTCCTACATGGCTCATGGATAAATTCTGATTCATCTAAGTCAATCATGATATCTCATTCCCTCTGCCTAAGATTAGTTATCGATAGATATGTAACTCATTTCTACACAAACTTTGGGAAGTTTTCTTGCTCTTAAAAAGATATGCAGAGGAGGAAATAGTCCCACTTCTTTCACTGAATATTTTTTTGTACCTACATGGGCTGCCTGGAGCCATGGCAGGTATTTTTCAGCCAAGAGGAAAGCCAACTGAGGATAAAGCCAACATGATGAATAGAAAAGTAGGAGGATTGAAAGATCCTAACTTTTGATTTCAACTTTATGCTATTAAATTGTCCAATAGGGGAGCCATTTTACTTTTTGGCCTGCCAAAGTAAGGAAAAAAATACATCTTATTGTTCAGGCCAGTTTTGTCAGGGTTTTATGTGACTTTCAGCAGGAACATTCTACATGCAAAAACACTTACTATGTCACTTTTCTATGTCATGTTTGATGAATAGTAATTGAACAGTGCCTAGACATAAGAGGAAAGAAGCTCAAGGTATGACATTAAAATGGAAACTATTGTATGATTTTTGGTTAAAAAAAATTAACACCTAATAAATGAAGCAAATAGCTTGCTGTTTAAGAAAATTAATTTATGTGAACTCAATATCTTAGACCAGAGTTTCTCAAGCTTGGCACTACTAACATTTTCAGCTGGGTAATTCCTTATTGTGAAGAGCTATCCTGTGCATTGTAGGATGTTAAGCTGTGTCCGTGGCCTCTACCCACTAAATGCCAGTCATCCCGTCCCATCATCACAAGAATGTCTCCAGACCTTGCCAAAGGTCCTGGGAGGCGTGGGGAAAGAGAGAGACAGCAAAATCAACCTTTGTTAAGAACTGCTTCCTTAGACTTAACCAGCCCTAATAGAGAGGTACATAGAAAGAAAATAAAAAGCCTTCATTTTAGAAAAACAGAAGGAAAGATATTTAGTCAGTTTCTATTTAATTCATTAGCAAGTGCTAAATGCAAATTTTCTATGTTTCAAATACAGAGTTTGTTACAGTTGGGGAACCCAGAATATCATTACAGAGGCAGAAACTTTATTTGCCTTAACTACAGTTATATTTCTAGTGCTTAACACAGCGCCTGGCATATGGTATACCCAATAAATACTTTAGATAAAGGGATGGATGAATGGATGGATGGATGGATGGATGGATGGATGGATGGATGGATAGAAGGATAGATGGATGAGTGGAAAAATAATCCCTTAAAATATTTACTGTCTTGGAGACAAAACTGATTCATTTAAAATCTAATTTAAAAACAAGTAGGTGATAAACTCCCTGGTGTAAATAAAGTGCAACAAGAATCTGGAGAATAGAGCTACTAATGAGGGCTAACAGGATAATGATGGAAATGCGATTTAAAAGGAAAACTTCTAGAAGTTATAGAGAAAAAAATAAAGTTTGGTGACAAAGCAGAAAAAGAAGATGTAGGAAAGGAACAGTCAATAATGAATTTTAACTCAGTAGGTTCCAAAATTTCCTCCAATATCAGGATGTGGAGGAGAGTAAGGGAGGGAAAATGTTAGCAGATAAGGAGCCTCCAACCATTGCTTCAGTTGGAACTGTTATTCTGGCATCTTTATTTATTTATTCTATCAGATTTGAGGAAGATATATAATAGCTTTGAGGGGGAAAAGTCTAAAACTGCTTTTCTAGGAACAAAAAACATGGAAAAACTATGGTGCCACTGATAGATTTTAACAGACTAGTTGAAAGAGAAAGAAGCTGTATGAGGCTGGGGAGTGGAGAAAATTGAATATAGCTTGAGGCAGATGAATCTGAGGTGTTAGTGCAACATCTATGGAAGATATCATGGAGCCAAAAGGAAATAGCCTTTAGAGCCTAGGTAAGAGGACAGGGCTAGAGTATGGGAGTAGCCATCATCCACAAGGACATGAAGTCCTGCAAGGAATTAATAACGAGGCTAGGGAACAAATGGCTAAGCACAGATCTGCGAGCAAAGCATGGCAAGAGCAAGTAAAGGAAATAATTCAAAGCTTCAATTAATATTTATACTGAAAGCAAAAGAAGCAGTCATGAGAAAGGAAGACAATTGGGAAGCAACAGTGGCATGAGGTGAGTTATCTCAACAATAGAGAGCCATCATTGACATATGTCATAGAAAGCTGGAAGAAGATGGAGCTGAGCACGGCCCCTTTATCTGGCAACGGAGAGACAGTTAATAGTACTTAAGGTGGCAAAAAATACTTTTCAACTGTGTATATTACTGGACAAAAGCCTGCACAAATGTTCTGTATCACTATGAGAGCTGGAAAATATGCTGAAGTGTGATCTGTTTTGCAAAAGTCTCAGAGCACAACTTGACATTCGTGGAGGCTGATATGCCAAAAAATGAATTACTAATGTAGACTAAAATAAGCCACTATAAAATCTCTAAAGCTATCTTACTGCATTTAATGATTCTTTTCCAAGAGTTGGACAGCTTCCACGCCTTCCTGCGCAAGTGAAATCTGGATCACGTCTGAAGGAAAACCCACCAACTCGGTTTAATTTTACCCAGTTCTAGTTCTTTACCAGAAAGGGACGAAGATAAATTGCTTGGGAACTGGTAGCTCGAAGTGGATGAAGGAGCTAAAGACAAAAGAAGAAGGGCTGCAAACATTAAGAGGAGAAAGATATTATCACAGTCCAGTGCTATTCTAATTGTTTTTAGTGTCAAAATTCTTGCCAAACAAAATCTTGTTTGGAAAGCAAAAAAAAAAAAAAAAAAAAAAAAGATCCTGAAGGAAGCAGAGCTGCTTTGGTTGAGGTAGGATGGGGGAACCCTGCTGCTGGCCCAGACTCTACAACCTTCGTGAAAATGCACCTTGGAGCCCCCTGGAGCACAACTGAAAACAGTATCTTGAACTCCTTTATTTTCAAATAAAATCTGAAGCCCAGACATATTTAAGAACTTACTGAAGGTGACCCAGCTAGTTAATGGCTCAAACAGAATTAGAACCCAATTATCCTCAGTTTTGCACATTGCGTTTAAGTTGCAAACATGTTAGGGGGCATTCACCTCAGAGTATAGAACTGAAACAGGATTTTTCCTTAATCTTTGGATGCCTTCGGAAAAGCTGCCTAAGTCAACTATTTCCTCTTCTAAATCTCGTATCTCCCATTAATTGATTTATTTGGAAATAAATAAGAATTGGTTTTACAGAAAGAGAATACAGAACCAATTTTTTTCACCATTCATTCTGTACTTTCTTGTAACTGATTTGTAAATAATTACATACCAAACTCAGTAAAGCTTTCTCTCACTTAAAGATTCTCTGCCTTCCACTGCATTTAAAGTATGTAAGTGGAAAGAGAGTGGTGGGAAAATGACATCTTGTCCCCATGTGTACATTAACAAGAAAATCAAATATAGCTATAATTTAACCTTAATAAATCAAAAGTCTTTTGGAAAAATTTGATGGTTTGACTCCAACATCAAATTCATTCGGCACTGTCTCCACAGCTGTTAGCAGCTTTTGTGGAAGTCTATGTAGGAGAAAACGTTTAAAGGCGAATTCCATGTCTACAAAGCACAGACATAATTCCTATTCTGACAAGCAGATTTTATAATGATTTATTTTGGTCTACATTAGTATTTCATATTTTGGCATTAAAGCCCTAACCGATGCCAAATCTGCCCCTCTCCTCCTATACGCTCTGTATTTTCTTTAAAAACAGGAAACCGGTAGCTTTAAAACTTATTTGCTTTGTATGATAATAGCTAAGCAGTATCTAACATCAACTCTGTTAGAGCATTACCCTAAAGGAGAACTGCAATGAGCCATTTTCAACATAAGAGCAGAGAATTTCTGCATGTAAGTTTTTCTTGTTTTCAATTGGCTGCTGAACAGCCAATGATGGTTTCTCTTCTTAGCTCTTCAGTTGGAGTCCCTGGAAAATAGTTGGCACTTTAAAAGTACTTCTTGAAAATTTAATGCCAGGCAAAAGTGGATTACTGTAGTCGAGGAGATGATACCCAAGTCAGAATCCTGTCTACATGCTACGTGTGCTTGGGATGCCCATACATCATCTCCCAGGGACTAGAGGCAACAGGGATTGTTTCCTTATACAGTCTGTTGCATCTACAAAACATGGAAATAATTTGCAGTCAGGTCAAATGGCTTCAGAGAATGTGATTCATTGCACTGCTTATGACCTAGACCGAATTTGAGTTTGGAGATCTTCATCTCAGTATGAAACTAGGTAGATTTATGGGTCTGTCCACACTGCAAAGTCCTTTGACGTCATCTCAATAAGAAATGTACTTAGTAGAGGGAATATTAAGGCAATATTTATCTCTACGTTACGTAAAATTAATTAGTCAAGTAAGGCAAATAGTTTATTTCTGAAAAAAATAAATATTCAAATCATTTATTTGACTGGTCATTTTAAGATGAAATGACAGTTTTAATGATTTTGGATATAGAAATAACCAATGCCTAACTGGAGAAAAAACATGAAATGAAGCTATGCTAAAGATGTTTCTTTTTGTTTTTTCAGTATAAAGCTTTCCACAGCATAATGTTATTTTTTCAATATCAAGCTTTTCAAGGTATAATATACATCTATAATTTATATATATTTATATATATACACACACATACATAAACACACACATATATTTTCCCAATATAAAGATGGATAGATAGAGAGCTAGAGAGATAGATAGATAGACAAAGATATAGGTATAAATAGATATAAATGTTTAAGTAATATATGTTAATAAAGAGAGAAAAACAAGATAAATAACATTCGTTATATTTGCCCACATGATTAATTATTTTCTATTAATAAACATGTAAACTAAACATTAAACATATTCTGAGCAATTTTGAAATACTTCAAACTGGACAAAAGGAAAAAGAATAATGCAATAGGAAAGGAAAAGTGTTTAAGAAAAATGAAGCCTTTAGCATTAATATTTGCAATACATTTCTGGTACTATGATGTTAGTTTTTACCCTGAAGATATTCTTGCCTTTAGTAGTGGTAAGACAGGAATGTAATAGAAAGAAGACAGCTATATTATGTAGGGACATATTTTAATGAACCTGTTGGTTGGGCACAGGTAGCCATAGTCTTTGGACATTGTCTGAAAGAAAGAGATTGAGCCATAAGGAAGCTCTTCAAAATAAACTAGCAGGGCTTTTTAAGCAAAATGATGAGGAAAGAGAAGAGGGGCTCTCTGAAACGAGAAAGCAGGTCACAAAAACATGGTGGCTTGCTGGGGATTCAAGGAAAATGGCCTCAAATGGACTTCTGTAGCCATGATGGATTAGGGATTTTAGAAAGAATGATATCTGATAGTTAGATTAAGTTATGTTTAACTCTGTGCAGTATTTCCCCTGCATTATTCCCAAACCAATAGTGAATACATGGATGTGCACTGTTAGTGGCAACTTGGAAAATAAAGGACAAAGATCTATTATCATGTTTGCAGTCAATTGTTGAGGAAAGGGAAAAAACAGACTCGAGGGATAAAAGAACACCATTTATCATGACTTACATGTTTGTTCATTAGGATATCTTGGTCTATGCCAACAGTCTGTGAGTTCCACCAGAACAGAAACCATTTCTGTCTTATGCATTAATATATATCCTAATACCTAGGATTCAGCACAGTCCCTAGTCCTTACTAAGTGCTAAATGAAATTTGTTGTATAGATAAAAGAATAATTATTGATCATGGAACATGAGTTCAAATTGATAAAAGAGAAGCAACCATAAGTACCTCAGCATGAGCCATCAGAAATACTAAAGAATACATTGAACTTCTTGCAGTTACAAAGAATGAAAGGATTGGGAAATTTGAATTAGTTTTAGGGTATTAAGGGAATAGGTAACTATTCTGTTTCACCCGCAATGGGATATACTGCAGTAAAGTTCTCAGTGGGATATACTGCAGTAAAGTTCTCAGTGGGATATACTGCAGTACAATTCTGACACTAACCACCTGTAGTTGGCATAGATTCCACAAGTTAAAAGCTCAGTCCTCCACAGGACTGCCTTTGCTTCAGACAACAGCTGCACTTTAGGGGTCCCCAGACGAACCATGCCACCAGCATTTATGACAGACTGGCTAAAAATGTGGGGTTTCCACAATCCCCTTAGGTTTGATAATTCACTAGAACAGCTCACAGAATTCAAGTACTGTAGTTATGATTACAGTTTTGTTATCAAGGATACTGATCAGGACCAGCCTAATGGAGAATCACATAGGACAAGGTCTGGGAGGCAATAGTGTCCAGAGTTTTTATTGGGGTTTCAACTCAGTCTCCAGTCCCCCAGCCCCCATCTCCTCTAGAGAGGTCAGACTGGCCCAAAGTTCCAACCTTCTAATCAGGTAGATAGCGTAGCCCTCATCCTGAAGCTATGGAAGAGCTCATCATGAGTCATCTCATTAGGATAAGAGATGCTCCTAACACTCAAACGTTTCCACAAGGTATAAATAGATTGATCAAAACTTCAATATATCCAATAAAACATTTATTATTAATTTTTTATTTCAATTTATTCATTATTGGTTCTGTCTCTTCCATCCCTAAAATCTCAATAAAAAGGTGATGCCAGAGTATCTGGGTAACCATGACATTTTTATCTGTTAAAGTCATTGGTGATACTCTTCAAAGTGTTGGGTTCTGAATCTGATAAGTGGTAATCATGGTGCAGTACCCTTGATGATAGTGATAGGTGTAAAATTAGCTCTATCACCAGTACTCTAAGTCCCTTGAGTTTATAGAGTCAAGAATTTGGCCATGTTAAAAACCACAGACATATAGCTCTGATACAAAAGAATTCAAGGACAGCAAAAATCTTCCATAAGTTAGGCGAAAAACTTAGGCTAAATCACTTTAGTAAAAATAAAAAATCTATCTCTGTGCCTATAGGATCTGATCAATATTCAAGATGTCTTACCTTGTACCCGTCTACCTCTTTGGAAGGTCAATGATTTCATAAAGAAATGGCAGAGCTCTCGCCTCATGAATTAGTTCATTCATTTACTCACTGAGCATCTACTGTATATCAAGCACTATATTAGGTTCTGGGGATACAGATATGAACAGAAGAGACAAGATTTTCCCTCTTATGGAGTTTTATTCTAGTGGTGGCTGGGGGAGGCAGAAAACATAAAGCAAACACATTACAAAACAAGAAAAATACAGACTATGAAGAGAGCAGTTGGAGGAAATAACTAGAGACACAGTAACAGAAGAAAGTACGTTAGAAGTATAGCCAGGGGAGGTCTCTCTGAGGAGGTGACATCTGAAGTGAGACTCAAAGGAAAAGGAGGGAAAAAGCTATTCCAGGCAGAAGCAAGAGCTCTAGCCTGGAGGAAGAAAGGAGCTGGAGGGAAGCTCAGTGGGAGAAACAGCGAATAGTGGGGGAAGAGGCCGGTGCAATGTGCTGTGGCAGATCGATCAGGGCCTTGTTGGCCGTGGCAATGAACTTGGATTTTGCTCTGAGTATAATGAGAACTCAGTGGAAGATTTTTAAATGTCCTAGTAACGTCATCTCATTTCCTTTTGTAAAAGATTATGCTATCCTTACTGTGCAGAATAATGGAAGGAGGAGGGAAGAATGAAAGTAGGAGGATCAGTTAGGAATCAGCTTTATAATGTAAAAATATTCTAAAGATCTGCAAACTGAAATATATGCTCTTTACATATAATACCTTGAGAGCAGGACTGAACTGTCTAATTTTATAGAAGTAAAATGAATGACCAGCATCAGAGAGAGAAGAAAGCAAATCTAAGAACTAACTTCATAGAGATCTTGGAGAAAGAAAACTTTGCCTTTCTTGATAGTGGCTCCATTCTCTATGGACAACTGCCTAAGGCAGTGAAAAGATGTGCGCGTTACAGCAGACGGTCTAAAGATTTTCACTTTTATGCCCACATTTTGTGGTACCATTCAGGCATGGAGGAAAAAGAAAAACAAACGAAAAACATGGTTTCAGGAATTTACAGTTAAAACACATATTGTATTATACAATTTGAATGCTAATAATTCATAGTATATCAGAAAAAATATCACTTCGCTATTCCTTTTGCAAGTAATAAAGGTTTGCAGTACCATTAAATATGATTTTGAAGCTCTGTGATTCCCAGTTTTCTCAGTAGAAGCTTGTCAGACATTATAAAGGAAGAAATGGAATTCTGGATTTCATATGCAGAAATTTGCCTTACAAGCAACTCTGTAATGGACACTTACTCTCTGAGGATATCGGTAGTTCCAAATACCTGTGCCGAACCTATAGTTTCCCTCCGCTTTCTAAAATTTCACCATGTGCAGGAGAAATCTTCATGAATTCAAATAATTGAAGTTAATTCCTGTCCAAATTAATAAAAAGTTAGAGTTATGACTTACAGTCAGAAAAATGACATTGTATACATTTATAATTGTGTGGTAACTATAGTCAATATTCTTTACTAGAATATGCTGTGGGAAAAATAGTAAGATTTCAAAAAGAACCTTTTCTAGCTTTATGACATTCATTATCTTTTCCTTTTTAGCATATTTAATGATTAAGGATAGATATTTTAAAAGATTATCAAGGAAAAAACTAATTTAATGTACACGGCAAGACATTTCCCTAATTTCCAGAAAATCTCCAAAAACTGGTATTATATTTTCCTTTTCTTAATGTTTTAAACCTCTTGATTTTTCCTTTCTCTCTCTCTGTGTTTATTTCTTCACCGTTTTGCTCCCACCCTACTTCTTTTCATCCTGTTGACTATTTACCGATGTCCAGAAGAACAAAATTGTTTCTTTAATTAAAAGGGGAAAAACAATTTTTAAAAGCTGCCATTGTGGGAAAATGTTTTCAGAAATGAAGCACCAGGGGCTTTGGCAATGGCCTCTGTGCTGTTTTTCTGACTATTTTGGTATTTTAGTGACTGTAAAGAAATGACCCTTAAAGTTGCCGTGTCAGGCTGGTAATAAACTGACGTCTTGGGGAAACCAAACTCTTTCTTTCCTGCCCTTTTTTTTCCTCCTGTAATTAGACTTGCCATCATCGGGGACTGTCTTTGTTATTACCAGCATCCTCTCACCTCTGCTCCGGGACCGCAATAGCTAAGTGAAGGCATCCCCTTATGTACCGGGCGGAAGATTTGGACACAAGCTGCATTCACAATGGCTGCATTTTTCCTTTGTTAACCTCAGTATCTTTGGGAATTCTTGGTTTTATTTGCAGGGGCCCTGCTTGGAATCCTTCTCCCTTGTGCTTCTTCACAATGTTCTATTATTTGTTATGAAAAGCGTAAAAAAAGATAGCTGTTGCTCTGGCCTTTCAAGTTCCCAGTCTGCATAACACTTTTCTGGAATTGGTCACTAGCCAGGACCATCACTAAGGAGAAACATGTGGTTGCCACTGGTGTCTAGCGCTTGTCTCACTGAATCTGGTAGTTTCAACTGAATACACTGATGTCACTCTTCCAAGTGAATGAAGCCCACGGGGATTGTAAAAGGGACTGCGATTGCTTTTTGTCAAGCCAAGGACCCCACATTTCCTCCTCAAACTGTCAGCAGACTCACCTTCTGCTGTGCCTGCCAGCACCGGGGCAGATGTAACTAATTAGCACACTCATACATTTGTTTTCTTCAAGGGTCAGTCTGCTCCCTGTACCTTCCACTGGGTTCTGCTCAGATGCCATCAAGTAAGGAAAGTCATCTACGCCTCTTCTCTGAGAAAACTTAAATATTTATGATGTAAAGACCTACATTTCATAGCCCCAAGATATTAAGTCACCAAGTATTAGCTAAACATTCTCAAAAAAATGTATTCATCAGTTATTCATTCATTCATTTAAAACATTTATTGAGTACGTGTTAATGCTAGGCCTTGTCTAAGGCAAAGATAACGTAGTCTTTGTCTTGCAGAGATTATAATTTGGTGGAGAGGAACAGGCAACATATATGTATGAACACATGATCAAAGGTGACTTCAAATAGGGTTAAGTGCAATGGCGGAAATAAAGGAATAGAGTGTGACAGAGAAAGACTGACATCCAGAAGATCCCATTTGAGCTGGACCTGGATAAAGAAAAGAAGCTGGTATTTGACAAGTTGGGATCAGCAAGCACAGAGGTCCAGAAGTGGGACTGAATTTAGCTTGCTTAGGGTGCAGATGGCTAGTATGGCAGGTATTTGGGGAGATATACTGGAGTGGGCATAATAATCACTACTTTCTCTCCGTAGGCTGGAGGAAAACCAGCAGACATGATCTTTCCAATGAAATGAAAATAATATATGTCTAGAACAGTTCCTGACACATAATAATACTTCATAAGCGTTTGTTGGGACAGACCCTTGAAGTTTAGTTTTCAATTGTTTCAGCAAATATTTTAAGTATTAATAGTAATAATATCAGTTTCTACATGTTCATATATTGCGTACTGTTGACAGTAACACTAAAAGGGAGTAGCTGTTGCCACCGCTTTAACAGATGTGGAAACTGCAGATTCATGAGTTTTAAAAACTTTCTGAGTGTCACAGAGATAGGAAAAAGACCTGAAATTGAAACCCACGTCTGACTCTTTACCATCCCCCCATTCACTGGGAGTAGCCTACTGTGAGTTAGACTCTCAGTCAGAAAGTGGATAAACAAAGATGCCTAATACAGAGTTGCTATTCTCAATGAACAATCCTATTGACAAGTCAAGGTGTATATTAGGATCCTTATTTAACAGAGAGGACACTAAATTGAAAACAGAAGTCGCTTGACTAAGGGTGTACAATGGGGGTTTGAACCCGATATTGTTTGCTTCCGACCCCTCTTCCCCATTCGATTCTATTATGCAAAGTCAACAACCACTGGGAAAGTGGAGAGGCCTCTCTCATCCCATCAGATGAGATATTTTGCAGCAAGACGATTGCATCAATGAATGTTCTTTGATTGGAGACACTGGCAATGGACTCTCATTGGGTTTTAGCTAAAAAAGGAGGAAGGGAAGTTATCGGAAGGCCACAGAGACAACTCACAAAATTGAAGGAGTTGCTAGGCTACAAAGTTCCAGGAGCACTGAAACAGGGTGGAGACCTCAGCAGTGGACCTGCATAGCTTCTCTCTGGGTGCCCCCTTCAGGAGACTCAGCTGACTCTCTTCTACTTCTGTATATTTCTGTTTAAATCGAGCTTCTCCAGAAAGACACTCAGATTGGGCCAGTGGGGTTAGGTTCCTAGCCCTGTAGTCCAAAAGGGAGAGATGGCTACCTAATGAGGAAGGCATGGTTTTCACATTGAGAAAAAATTAAAAGGTTACTGCACAAATCACCTCTAAACCTCATATTTTACAGATAAAGAAACTGAGGTTCAAGGAGTGGTGAGGGTTTTTTTGTTTGTTTTTTTGCCCAAGATCATCTAACCCTTGATCTGAGGAAGATGTGGTTAAGAGAATTGTCAAGTTTGTTCTCAGAATGTTAGGTTTCTCCTTTCTGCCTCTTAATGCCTCTTAATGACACCTCTTATGGGGTCTTTACGCTTCCTCATTAAAACCTGTACATTATAAATGATCAGCCATTTAATGCTTAGTGTAAACTAAAATATTGCTGATAAATTCGTAGTATAAACCACATTTTAAGTTATGTAAGGCCCTATTCCTATAAAAGACACCCTAGGAATTGCCGAACAGAGGAGAGGCATTCATTGACCAAACAGCTATCTCCCAAAATTCTTAAGCTTGGGCATCAGTACTGTTCATCTTTTCCTATTGTATACTTTAGGATAACATTTCAGGCATATTTTACAAAGCCTGTGCCTGGCCTTCTACATGAATGCCAGCTTAAGAAATTATGCTGATTTTCTCAAACTTACCTAAAATTTCAATTGACAGAGATATTGATCTTTCTCTATTTAATTAGCTACTGAGTAATGACCATGGATATTCTCGAGCAAATTTTTGAAACTCCATCTTATGGCATATATATCTGTTAGGATAAAAGAGACTCAATTCAACTTACATGTCAGGTTATTAGCATTAAACTGTTTCCCAAATACCATTTTTTTTTTCCAGCAAAACCTAAAACATGCTGTGACAATAGTAACTTTCCCAGGTAAATCCCAAATTGTCTTTTACCCTGTCTAAGCAGATCCAATTTGCGCTAAGCTCGCCGCAGTTGGAAGCCACTGTGTTAGAGCTTATTTTACCATTTCCACTAGCTAATAGAAAAATTCAAAACTTCAGTTCAAAGTGCCCGGAACAGTCTGCAGAGAGTTCAGAACCCTACAAGACCTGAACCTGAACCTGTTTCTTTAACATCCACAGTGGATGTTGATAGCCCTCTGGGAATTAATCTCACAATCAGACTACGAGAAAGATCGAGGATAAGAGTGATGAAGTTAGGGCAGAGACACGAAGAAGATATTTCCTTAGAGTTTAAAAAGAAAAATATATTCAGAACATCAATCTCAGTAGCCTAGGCTGGCAGACGATGTTTTAAGAAATAACCATCAGCAACAGGGAAATAGTTTCGTTAATTGCACAATCACTTTTGAAGCTATTTGGGGTTGTCTGCATAAACTCTTTTCAAATACAAACGCACATACACACCCACACACATTTATTGAGAGCAAATGCCCATTGCTGTAGTTAATGGAGTGAAATACAGCTGAAGTGGGACTACGAGCAGCAGGGGAGGAATTGTGGAAGCCAAGTTAACTGCTCTGATACAAACGCACTTTTTTTGTTTTTTCCAGCCAGACCATATCTTATTGTACACAGTGTAGGATAGGGATGCTTTCTGTAGTGAATGCAGCATGTAGGATAGAGGGTCAGCAAAACACCATGGATAAGGGGCTGGCCTAGAGGTGGAGCGGTGAAGTTCGCATGCTCTGCTTCGGCGGCCTGGGGTTCACAGGTTTGGATCGTGGGTGCGGAGCTACACACCGCTCATCAAGCCATGCTGTGGTGGCATCCCACTTAGAGGAACTGGAAGGACTTACAACTAGGATACACAACTAAGTACTGGGGCTTTGGGGAGAAAAAACTTTAAAAATGCCATGGATGAGGTTTTCTTTACCTTCCGATTCAGGAGTTTCTGCCTTCTACTCCCTCGTGTACTAATACCTGCAAATTTATGGGAAATTTATTATTATTATTGTCATCATAGTTATTATTATTATTATTACTTTGTACTGGTCAAACACAGTCATCACCTAGAATTCTGCTTGAGGCTGAGAGATTTCAGTAGGAGAATCATGTCAAAAAATGGTAGGATGTCACAAAACAGCCATCACCATGATGAAGGAGCTAAAGGGATTGATTTATGAGGATGGATTAAAACAACTTAATAGAGTGGCCAAATCATGACCCAGCTCCATAGGACTGTCATATGCTTTGAAGTTAGGAGGGAATTTTGTAAGCAGGAAATTTCAAGGACATAATGGGTCATGGAAGGGGGTAAAGAAAAGGTCTTCACTTAGCCAGTGTATTGAGTACAGGGCTAGGACCAGGGCAGGTTGGCAAGTCAAGATTTAAGATTGCTCTCCTCCAAGTGATACAGTGGAAGTGTCTCCTCAGAAGTGAAAGACACAATTCTAGAATGAGGGACAAATGTCCTCTAGAGAACCGTGTGTGAGGGGGTAAATGAGATGACTTATTAGGTCTGTGCCATCTCTAGTGTCTATGATTCTGTCATTTTTTGAGTCACTATTTTTGTTTTTTTCAAATTCATTATGGGGACAAAAGGTCTTTAATTTTAGTGCCAACATGTGCCTTCAAAATCCAAAGCATCTCTCTCTGACAGTCTGTTTACAGACTCATCAAAATGATCATTTCAGCCACTTAGGAAGTACGGTAATGGTAATTTTTGCATCCTAATAAAGCACTTCCCATTACTTAAAAAAAGTCTGAAAAATAACTTCCTTTCTGGCTAAAATGTGAAACCTGTCACTTAATGATGTTAGTTCCATGCAGGTCATTTTCTCACAGGGAAAAAAATTTTGGCACATACGAAGCTGAAATACTTCCCCATTCTCTTCTCCTATTTTTGTGATTACTGTTACTATGAGCAATGAAGATTTGGTACTTACTGATCAGCAATAGTAAAACATATTTTTTCTAATTAAAGCCTACATCAACGTAATACCAATATGACAGGGAAAGAGCAGAACAGGAGAGGAGCTCCACGTAGAGGATTGACTTCTGAATCACTGGTCTCGGACAATATTTCACCATTGATTTACTGCATTGTTGTGAGCATGCAACTTAATCTTGCTGTGCTTTTGTTTCTTCTGTAAAGCAAAGAAGAAAAGAAGCAGCAGCAGCAGTAGCAGCCACTGTCGGAGCAGGAGACAAGACCTTCCGCTTCATCCGTCTGGGATTTCCTAAGGATAAACAAGATCTTTGCATTAAGTGCTTTGAGCTACTTAAACTAGTAAAAAAAAAATCTTGCCTACTTTAAAAATTTCCTGAAACTTCAGTGCATGTAGTAGACACTCAATAAATGCTAAATTGAACTGAATTACCATTAATTTCCCCAGCGATCATGTCAGTTTAGAATACACATTTTTGATAGTTTAACTGACACAGAATGGCGTTCTTGAAACAGAACAATGACAATTATTTTTCCTAAAGAAAGCCTTAGATTTGAATGCCAAAACTCTGTGCTATTTAACAAACAGAAATATAATAAACACTCATTCATTTTTTTAGGTTCAAGGTTTTGTGACAATAAGTAGAGAATAATTACAGAGGTCTCTGGGCTCCGTGCTCTGGTCGACACTAGGGCAGAAATGGAGGAGCAGAGGACAATGAAACTTCTGGTTCCAAAGCTATCTACTGCAATTCAAGACGCTCTTTGCTAAAAGCAGCCACTTATTGTCTTCTCCAGAAATTGGAATAGAGAGGCAGGGAATTGAAGCTCACTTGAAAGAAGACTTTTTGCATATGCGTCATTCATATGAACTTCCACTGCAGGGCCCTTTGAAAATCTGATTAAATAAACTGAGGATCCCTAATCAACGCTAAGAATCATCTAAGAAACCAGTTGACTCCCTTTTTAACAGTGACTTGCAAGCCCTGATACACGTTCCAAGTGAACGGGGATAACTAAGACAGATATCTAGCTAATCCCAGGGAAAATTCTTTCCTTTAGTATGCAGACAATCGAGACACAGTTTTTTTTTCTAGGGGGAGTGGATTTTGCATGTGTGGGTTGTCTTAATTTTCCACTTTACATAGGATTTTAAATATAACCTCAGTGTCTGGGGTAAAAATTCCAAAGTACTTTTAAAAGTAGTATTGTTCTCCTTTGTAACCTCTTTATGCCTAATATTAGAGAATTAAGAATTGCTCTAATTTTGAATTTAGCTCCTAAGAAAACTATCGTATGTCTTTACACTTAACTTAAAATCCAATACCTTTTTCTTCCTCTGAAGTTAATCTCACTTATGCCTCTTTTCTCCTAATTTTTCTAAGTCGACGTTGCATTTTTACAATTTTGTTTTTGAACCTGTTTGCAGTGTTGTTCTCCTCACTTTAGCATTTTGTGATGTCATGTATTATTCTTGATCTATACAAGTTTGAGTGACCCTTTCAGTAAGGGTTCAACCAGAGGCGAATGAATCATCAGAGGTCTGCCTTGCAGTGGAACACAATAATTTTATTTCACTTATGTTAAAAATGGAAAAGAAAATCAATCATTTCAGGCAAAGACACCACAACTTGTGCAAAATAACAGCTAATCTTTACAGAAGAATAGAATGTCGCTGAAATACTCTCCTTTTTTTGTTCCCTCTGGTGGATACTGCCTTCAGAAACCAGGATATGGGAAGTTGAAGATCCAAGCATGTCATTTGCTGATAGAAGGAATTTAGGCCTTTCTTTAGAGACCTGTCATAATATTGGACAAGGCGAGCAAAAGGAAATAATTTTCATTATGAAAAACTCAACAAACAAATCCTGTAAATAATATATGCTGAAGAGCAGTGTGTACTTGTAGCAGGATATTGCTTAGAGAGATTTTGTTTAAAACATTTATTGGAGGCATATATTACAGTATATCATTTACTGGCTGGAAGCCATGCAATATGTGTCTTTACAAAAAAAAAATTACCTTGTAATATGAGCCCCTCCAAGGCATAATTATATAATAAAGTTCTTATTGGGAAAACTGGAAGTAGGCCAAGCCTTGTCCAAATATAGTGAATGTCAGAGCCAAATTTATTATCCTTAGCTATTAACAGGAGAAGGCAGGTTTTGTTTACCAAGCCTAATTCTCTCCTAATTACAGCCACTATAAAATAATTACTATCCATGGGATAACAACACAAGACAGAGTGACTAACAGAAGAAACTGCAGGGGTTAGAAAACAGAGTGCAATTCTGTGTCATTTTGAACAGCTTGTGTACTGCCATGAACAAATTAACGGACTTCATTAAGGAATTATGTTTTAAGAGTGGCTTTGCGGAGAGGCAGTAAAGCAATTAATGCGTCTTATTTGGTCCTAGATCTGAGTTGTAGTGCAGTTTGAGACAGCAACTAAATTTTTCTTTTTTTTTTTTTTAATTTTTGATGTATCAGGTTTAATAGGATAAAACCACATTACTGAGCGAGATGGTTAATGAGTGTAGAGAAAAGACTCTATTTCGGACAAATGATATCCAGCCCCTGCTAACTTGTTCTGTCGTTATGAGCAGATTTCTTACCAAGGCGATTTTAATAATCTACTGAAGACAAATGTCAACGCTTTTCTAATTCCATTTCACAACCTACCCTATGTCCTAAACTCTGTTGGATTATACTTTTGATGAAAGGTGTAGTTTTCAGAAAGGCAAGAATATTCTGTACATCTATTTGAGCTACAAAACTGGGAACTTGAAATATTATTTCAATATTTCATATTTGCTTTCCACACAAATCAAAAAGGAATATTACCCAGTTGAAACATGATGCTTCATTAAATTCTCAATGTTTCTCCTTCCCACATTCCCTAACCTCTTCCATCTCATTGCAGAGCCCCAGAGGTGTAAAGAAACCTTGCTGTAGATCTTTGTACCCTTAAAACGCATGCGCCAGAATCAACCACTGTTCTTACTACTTGTGCACAATGGCAAGGGTGAAAGGTCAAGTTGTGCCTCTTGCTGGTTCTTGTCTCTTCTCTCTCCCCACCCCCCAACCCCACCCCTCTCTGTAAAGGGTCATTTCTCCCTGCAGCAGGAAAAATGCTCCTGTTTTGGTGACTTGGTGAAAATGTACAAACTCAGCACACTTGGGGAGTCTGTTGTAGATACTCCTTTTAATAGGCCTCCAGATGGCCACATAAAAGCAAGAGGATTATTATAGCAACTCCCAACCGGGCCATTAGAGATAAAGGTGGACCAGAGTTTCCTTTAAAATCATTTTTTTTTTTTTGAGGAATATATGATCTGATCATAAAAAAAATCCTTCACATAAAAGTAGAGGAAGAAATTCTAAAATCCAGAAATTCATTTCTGCATTCTATTTATCTCCACAAATGTTCCTTTATGCAAATCAAGTCACTTGATTTAAAGTTAGGGCACCAAAATGTAATTTTAGTTCTTTCCAACAATGCTGTAGCGTGCTTTAGTTTTGGGTTTTTTTTTTTTAATTTAAAAAAGCTTCTTTTTTTTCCTCTCCTTTTTATTCTCCAGACACTGAATGTTTCTACAGGGAACTAAAGTTAAGAAAAGAAAAGACAATAAAGAGATTCAGGAAAAACATTTCATATGGAAACAGAAAATGTCCTATCTCAAATATATATATATATTCCAAGTGGCTTTTGAGCTGTAAGGTCGAAGGGGGACATGAAATGAGGGTCCCACAGTGGCTGAACACCTCCTCATTGTACAATCAATTAAAGAAGTGTCATTGAATGTCTCCTTCCCTTCTCTACCTTCAGAAGCCACAGTAGCTCTGAGGTTGAAAACAGGACTGTCTGGCTTTACGCAGAGAATCATGGCTTCCTCTTTTCTACTTTCTCCTTTTCTATATTTTCCAAAATATTCCAATAAACGTGATTCATTTTCTTTTTAAAAAGTTTTGTTTTGGGGATCTCCATCTACACCCCCTATTACCACACATACACACTTTTTGTTCCCCAGGAGATGAACCACACATATGCTATTACCTAAAAACTGGGGGAATTTTCTCTATCCAGCCCTACTAGACTTTTATTATGAATCAACTCCTCCCAGATTTTAGAATTAGCCTGTTGGTTTGCCCTCATTTGAATTTTCATCTTTTCTCATGTCTCCTTGGAAATTTTAGTTGAATACTTGGAAGAGATACTGTTGAGAATTACTAGCCAGTTCCCATTATGAATAAGTTTCCTTTATCATTTTCAGTATTATTATTATTATGAAATGTTTGAAACACATGAAAGTACAGAGAATAATAAACACTCACATTCACTAAGATTTAATAAATGTTAATGCATTATAAAATGTTTTAATATTTGTTTCTTGTCTTTTTTCCTGATAAAATGTTACACAGTGTTGGAAACCCCCTTTGGACCCTCAGCTGATGTCATGAAGCTCTTTCGCTATCATTCTCCCTTCCTCTCCAAGTGTCTTAAAATTGGTTTGTAACTTTCACCTCCATGTCTGTACCTGTTTACTATATACACATGTACCATAGGTAATATATTAATCTATGATTTTAAATTTACATAAAGTCATCACTCTGCTACTTTTTTTCACTCACAATTATGTTTTCAAGATTTATCCGTGTTGATGCATGTAGAATTGGTTCATTTATTTTAAGTACTATGTAGGCGCCCATTGTGAATATGAATAAAACACAATTCACAGGTGCATTGTCCAACAGAGAATAAGGCCACCTATGTCTCGTAATTTAGTAGGTGAATGAGAAGAATGCTTTGCTTTCTAGTTTATGATGTTTTAATTTCAATACTAAGAATTTTTATTGTTGTTGTTTAAAACCACATTTTAGAACGTTATAAAGTACGAGAGTGATGACAAAATAAGCCTTTCTGGTAATTCATCCCCTCTATGGAGGAATTCATCTTTTGGCAGTTGTGATACATAAATGTGGAGAGACCATGGTGACACCAGCCACAGTTGGGGAGATAAGTCAGGGCAAAAGAAGGGAGTTTCTGCCATGTCTAGCAAGGAAGAGGCTAGAGCTCCCAGAGACAATATCTTCTTCATAATGAATGAAGAAGCTGGTTCCGAAATTTTTAAAGCTTATAGTCCAGATTCAATTAATCTCATAAGACAGTGCATTGGCATGGTGGATGGTAAACGAGGTGGCAATGTATCATGTCAATGATTCACAGATACTTAAAGACCCCAAATTATACATTAATGTGATGCACCCTAATGGTTCTGCCATCTCAGTGCATTCACTGCTGAGTTATATTATAACTGGTATGATATGTGGTGCCAATGCAAGCATTTACAGGTTCTCTGTGTCTTCATTTCAATCTCTCTATTCAGTTTAAAGATGTTTAAACTCCATTTAAAAAGTAAACACAATTATAAATTTAAAATGTTACAGTGCCATCAGATGTCTAAAGAAGGCAAAGACTGTTGACTCAAGGTCACTAGTATCCATTTACCAGATATCAAGTGTGGAGTGAGGCACCATTTAATAGGAAGTAAAAACTGGCAGCAGTAATGCCATTATCAGTGACCTCTCTTCTCAGGGAATGTAATCTTTCAATACACCTGTTCACCATGGTCAGCCTTACACACACATAAAGTAAACGCGCACCTTTGGAGCATATTTTAAGGAACACAAAGCAAAGACAGCCTTGGAAAAATCTCTTTCCCACCAATGCATCTCAGGGTCTGAAATTCCCATCTTTTGGAATTAATTCCTTTGACTTGAGACATTTTATCTAGAAGAGTTCATAATAGGAGATAAATATGAGGAAGTAAAATAACACATTAAGCTTTTATCACTCATTAAGACCTCAGTAAGGCCATATTCACATGATCTGTGAACCAGTAACCTAACAATATTTTGGGAATAAAAGGAATTTTTCACTGTCATGTTATGATGGGTGAAGAGAAGAGGTCTGTACTGGAAGAAGTTGTCTGACTGGGTTTTGAGGTAAAGAAGGAGAATAGGAGCCAAGTGGAAGCACTAAAAAGTGAATGCTTTGGAAGTTGAGGAGAGAGGAGACTGAGAGTTGAGACAGGGCGTTGAAAAACAATAGTGTGCGTATGCGTGTGTGAGTGTGTGCATATGTGTGTTTATGTGTGAGTGTGTGTGTGTGTATGTGTTTTGGAGATGTGCACATGAAAATATATACTTTAAGATTTTGCCCAGAACTAAGGCTTTTTGTGTACAATTAAATCTTGTCCCTCTTTATACACATATACTTTTATATCTTTAAACTAAAGAAAAAAAAATTCCTTTAAAACTTCATGACATACTCTATGAGCTAATTCTCTTAGCCTTGTATAAAAATGTGCTTTATTTTTTTCTTCTTTGGGTTTTTATTTCTCTTTTTAAATGTTATTTTATTTTATGCTTTGTGTCAACTGAAGGAAATATCCATGCAAGTTTAAAATGCTGGTACTACAGAATCTCTTTGCTTAGGGGAATTTTGTTTGCACAGATCATGCTTTAGGTGAACATCAAGCACTTTTATATTTGAGTAGGAATTAATTCAAAGTATTTGCTTCATAAACAATGCGGTCACCTATCTCTTCGCTGGAAAGCACACTGGAGGTTGGCTTGAACCATCTACTTTTTTATAAGTGACAGTCAACATCTCAATAATTCTGATAAGCAAGGCCACTTCTTACATGCCTTTGAGATACTGAGATAAGCATGAGGGATTAAGACCAGTTTTCCTCTAAGAAAAACAGGACTTCAATAGCTGACCTTGGCTGAATGCTTACCAAATTCCAGCCACTGGGAGGCAGTATTGTGTAGTAGTTAAAATCTTGAGTTTTTGCACCAACTAGTCAAGGGTTCAAGTCTGCCTCTAACATTACTGTGGATTAAACTCTCTCAGCTTCATTTTTCTTATATTGCAAAACGGGATGAGGCCCATTTGTATTTCATGCTGTTGTGAGGATTAAATGAGATAATGCGTGTCAAGTGCTTAGCATATGCCTGGTGCTCATAAAACCCAATGAGTCTGATCTCCAGGTGAAAGCACGTGATATATGGACCTCTTCTAACCTGCTGATGCTTTTCTCACCTCCTCATGCACACACCTAACTGCACACATTCCTATCTTAGAAATGAGTGTCATGGACACTGATGCAGAAAAATGTTAATTTTTATGAGGAGAATCGTTAGCATTAAGCCAAGGTAACCAGCAGCAATGCTTCTCCCAAGTGTCTCCCACTGACATTCTTATCCTAGGAATGCTCAATAACTTCAGCATTTCCCTTTTCATAATTTCCTCTGTCATCTCATGCTACAGTGTCGTCTTCAATGACAACTGCACTAGCCACCGATTATTGTGAACAATTATCCTATTGGTAAGAACATGATGTTGTTAGATATAATTAAGTCCCAGAGTCTAGTATATTACTTAAAAAACAAAACATTATATTGCCAAGGTAGTCCCTAGTTTTTATATCCATATTCTCAAATTTATTGTCTCCTGTTAAACTTAATGAGTCAAAGTAACAAATATATATTTCACTGAAGTATCTTTGGTAAATATATCAGTTATGTCTACAAACCTACTCAGAAAAGTCTATTCCTGACATTGCATTAACATTCAGAGACCACACAGTAGTTTATAGTTCTTGAGACAGAGGATACTTTCAAAGAAAGCCACTGTCCCCAGCCGATGTAGAACCTTTATTGTGGAATCGACAACCGACCTTGTATCCAGCATATTCACTGATCTCAATTTCACTGCTTACATCTAGCCTTTAACAAGCTATTTTGATGATTTGATGACTTCATTCACAAATTATTTTCCAAGTCTCATCAATCATTGACTCTAAAAATAAAGCAGCCTATAGATTCTTTGGAATCTAGACCAGTTTTACTATATCTTTATCTCCTAAGGAGAGAAATCAGTGGTAGTTCAAAATTCATGTTTATGGGCAAAGTCCTGTCATCATTTAGAGTTTTAACTTTTTCAGTTTGTTAATATATGATAACCCTATAGATTCATAAAAATATCACTGATCAGTAGGTTCTTCACAAGATCGATCCTGTGGGAAAATGTTGAAATCTAAGTAAATGTACTGCATGTTCTACAATCATTTCACTTGCAGATGAAGGGTTCTTGGATTTGCCCTTAACTTTTCTGGGCAGAAATTCAGAAGCAGAACTCTGGCCTGTTAAGAGGCACAGCTGTACCCTGCAGGTAGAATGAAAAGGTCCTAGATGAGGTCTTGAATGCATGTCCTTACATGCTTCACACTGCAACCTAATGTGCAGTTGCAGACCACCCCACCTGAGATAATAAATGAGAAATTCTCAGGGCTGTTGAGCACTTTGCAAATTTTCACAGTGGATCAGCACAAACTTAGTTAGCACAGGTGTTCACATAATTGTGATTCATTGGAAAAATTCTCAGTGCTCAATAGCCCTCGCACTCTTTTCCCTCCTAGGTGCTGGTTGAGTGTGAGTATATTGTGGGGAAATGTGCCATGATGTTGGGCTCCACTGGTGCTTGGCTAAAGGGTGTTGGGCTGATAAAAAAGAACTGCCGAATGTGTCCAATTCTCTTGGTCCATTTGCTTAAGTTTCTGAAACTGGAGGATGACCAGTATTCAATAGTTTAATAGAAAGAAACCAAGTCCAACAATAGAAAACAAATCTCTTCTGATATTGGATAATATTAAGACATTTTCTGAGGTTATTTTAAAATCATTAAATCTAAAAATCTCATTCCTCATTTTTTCTTGCATTGTAGCTGCCATCTTTTGGGGAATTGTGCTCAGTGCCACCTAATTGTCAGCTCTGCTCATTTCTTAAGCTTGGCCACCATTTAGAAAAGGATTCAAAGTTTATCATTCTGAACCAGGAGTACAACCGCTCACTCTGCAATCAGCCCTTAGTATCAGCCTTAGCTTTCCCATTTACAGAGTGAAACAAAATTACATGATACAAAATTTGCACAGCTTTTAATGCAATGAATTAAGTGACTTGGATTAAAAAGAAAAAAGCACCTGATCATGAGGTTAACGAATATTGATTAGGCTCCTACATGGTGCTTGACTGGGTGGTAAGCACTCTAAATTTGAGGGTGGAGGAAAGAAAAACCATCTGCCTGTGATCTACACATGATCTACACGTGGCTGTTTCACTCCATGATTTTTTTTTAATAAACACTAAATAAAAGGAATTTCAAATTTTTGTGTTTCTCTCCATTGGAAATTGATTCAAATTGCATTCCCAATAATCAACTCAGGTATGCCTTCTGCTGATTCATATGTCCCTGCCTAAATAAAAAAAGTGTCTGTCCTCACAATTTATCCAGAATTTTCCTTTAAGAGAAGTACCAAACACATCATATTTTAGTATTTCTTTTAAACTTCCACTAATTTCCTCCAAGCATTTGATATATATAAAAATCTATGCTGATTTGAATGGATCTATAGATGTTTTCCAACTCTTTCCTAAAGAAAGAGCAAAAATGTGCTGCCACAAACTGTTTTAAGCACTCAAGTAAAGATACACTTAAACCTAAGCATAGAGGGAAAAGTTCCTAGTGGTCCTCATGCCATCTCAGACCAAGAACATACCTGACACCATTGCAACTGCAACAGAGGGTTTGTGTCTCTTCTTTGATTCTGAAATACCACAGGTCTTCTGAAAAATGGATGTTCTCCCTCATTTCAAATAGAAAAGCAAAATGTTAGTACTGACAGGAATCCCTTATCTTTCATCAACTACCTCTTGTTCTCAAATAAGACACTAGGCAAATAGACACATTATTACACATTATTAGTAGCATATGCTTTATCCCCAAATCCTTATATTGTCCCCCTTTTACCTAGAAATGGGGGACAATATAAGGATGTCAGTAAGGGTGTCACTAAGACTCCATTTGCCTGTATGGAGACAGACTTGTGTGACCTCAATGTCTCCTTTTCTCTGAATCCTTGCTGATCCTACTAAGTCCTACTAGGTTTGTGTAGATTAGGAATGCTATTCCAAAGCATAGGTAACCTCGATCTGAGATATGGCAATAGTTCCATGAGATTCCAGAAGAAAAAGACAATTCAAAGAGGAAAAGCTCCCAGCAAAGAACACCTACTGAGAAAGCAAAATGTTTAAATTGTGTTTCTAGAAGTTTCTACTATTTGTTGTGGATCCTTATCAGAACTTGGTTTTTAGAGAACAGAGGTGAGAACAGGCACAGGAAGGGCAGCGAATCCCCCTCGCAGAAGTGTATCTCTAAGTATGCTACTCTTGGCCCCGTCAATGTGAGAGCATCCAACGGATGGTCATTCTCCAACTTAGTAATGGCACAGAGAGAGGAAATTGATCCAAAGCTAGTGAATGACTTCTATGGTCTTAGATGAAAATATTAGTTCTTATTAATAGATATACACAGAGAATCTTCAATATAGAAATTGTGGATACATTAGGTTACAAATAGTTTTACAAGAGTTTCATTGTCTATAAATGCCTACTAAATTATGTTCTCTAAAATCTACACTTATTATACTGAAATTCTATAGACTCTATCTGAATAACAAGTACTATCTGAACCTGAAGCAAATATTTAGCAAATCAAAGAAGTCAGTACCTTTTATTGTCAAGATTATCATTTTTTATCATAAGAAACCCACTTTCATGAGACATCTAAGTTCATAAAAATATTTGTGGACCACACATCACTGATGAGAAATACAACATATTTGTAGATTCTTGTTCAGTAGTAAAGCAGATTTCTATTAATTTGCTCAGTTTTGTTTCCAAACTGCAGGCATTAGTTGATAGGTTATCTTTTGTAGTGAAAGATATGCCATTCCATCCTTGAAGCTATGTTCAAGATGTTTTTCAGGGTTGAAAACAAAATATCTATGGCATTTTAAGTTTTTTTAGCTCAGCAAGACTTCTTCCCTTTCTCTCACTCACTCTCTTTATCCTCTATCTCTCAGCGCTATCATAAGTGCTCATTTATATGATGATTCTGCTCTTCTAGCTATTCTAATGCTATTTTATAATTCACAAACTATTTGGTATTTCACATTCTTAAATTTTCTCTCTAAAACGTTGCAGCCTTGTTCAGACATTTTCTCTGCTTCTGACTTTATAAGTCTATTTTTTGTTTATAATTCTTATAGTAGAAAGTAGTGAGTTTTGCATTGGCTACTAAAATAATAGTTGTCATCTTTATGAGAAAATAAAAATGGATAGAATCCTTTTTTGTTTTTGGACTGACATGTTAGCCTTCGACGTTGCTAAGACCAATGGAGAATGTTAGAAATATCATGCTTTCTAAAAATCTATGGTGGGAGAGTGCCTGAAGAGTTTACATTATTATTTCTTGTGCTATTCTCCTTCAGACTATATGAAAAACAAAATGACCTCTCTTGGGTCTGGGACGTTTTTGGTATATCCTTCCTGAAGGCAGTGGAATGGACCAGATAGTCTCTTGAGTTCTCCTCCAAATCTCTGGCTCCCTAATTGGTGCTCAGAATATCAGAGAGCCAACTTTCTTTCCATTTTGAGGAGAGGATTCTTGTAGGTTCACTTCCTTTTTATCCAGATATTGTTTAAGCTGCATTAACTTGCTTGTATTAGGGAAAGCTGAATTTCTGTGATATTGGAGGGGGAAAAAAGTCCTCTTCCATCAGATTCAAATGTTTTCCAGATCTACTGGTGGTAATTGACATAATTCATTTTAATGAGTTAGAAGTATTTGAAGGGCTTTCAGTGAAAACATGTGGAGCCGCTCTATAAATTCCTAGGCTTTTAGAACTCTCTTAGTCTCCAGTGTTTCTCCATTTGCTGCATCCAGTAAACTGATAAACAAAAATGATTTATTGTAAAATAGTTATAAGTAAAGAAATGTCCTCTGAGGATACAATAATTGTTTTCATTTTCCTTTCCCCAGTGCCAGTGGTATAATAAAATGCTAATAGATGCAAATTATGCGTGATCTTTAATGCATACTAAAGAGAGACCATTTAAAAATCAGGTACCTTTTGTTGGTGAGTGAGTGGTGGAATACTGTTTCCTTTTTAAGATCTTGTACAAACCGGGAGTTTCCTTTCTGGATTGTCTGCATGTGCAGGCCAACCTCCAGGCTGCTGCAGCCCGACATTCCAGAGGAGGGGTGGAGGCAGGATGGGGATAAAGAAGAGGCAAACAAGAACGTCTTTGACTCCAAATGATTCCATAAGGAAGTCTTGGAAAGAAAAGCAAACATTGCTCCAACAGAACGGGCCCTGTGACTTAACAAAAGAGAACATTGAAATACATGAAAAATCAATGAGGTAATAATTAAATTGTGGGGCACACCGTACAGCAGCCAGGACACTTCATGCATTTAGTAATGGAGACGGGGAACTGAAGTCATCAGTAGTTAAAAGGGAGCAAAGAACAGCCGTCATCTTGAAGCTAATTTCATGATGAGACACTAAAAAACACATACCTGCTACAGTATAGCCGGATATTTATAGGAGGTTAAAGATACAAATTAAAGTCCAGGAGCCTATACATTCCTGATTACCCAGCATTCTTAAATCAGTCCTCCTCAGTCTCACACCTGGGGTCTCAGCTGCAGCGTAGCTGTCATTTACGCTACCCATGGCCCACGATTGATGACAGTCATTCGCTGATGAAGCTGTATACATCATTTCTGTCCGAGCTGCACTGGCCAGATGGACCCTGACCATCCATCGCCTGTCAGGGACGCATCTGTTCACACTGCTGCTAGGGGTACTAACAAGTCATTGGCTTTCCAAAAGGACAGTGTCAGCTGGATAGGGCGCAACATAAAAACTGGTGTTGCTGGGTTTTTCTTCCCTTTTTTTTTAAATCAAGAAATAGGGGTGTTTTTTGCCCCCTCTTAAAAAGGAATATGTTGCAGTAACTTTTTTAAAAAAGTAGAGATATCCAAAAAATCTAAGACAGTTTATCAACTTCATATGGATAAAGCAAGTTGGTTTTCTATCTTAAATGTGTGGTTTTTGATGATGTACTAAAAAGTATGATCCATTTGAGATTATGATACTAAAAAGTTTGTGAAGATCTGGGGAGCTTCCTTCTCAGTGTTTACTTCTATAATAAAAAATCAAGATGTTCGTGTGGTGTTTCTTCTGAATCCAGGTTAATAGTGTTACCTGTTTTACTTCCTCATATTAAATAAAATTGTCTCCCTGACTGAAATAAAAAGTAATCCAAAGAAAGTCTTGCAATAAACTTATCCATAAATCTAATCAAGAGCGAGATAGTCCAAGTTTGGTAAAGATCATGTTTTCATTTAAATTTGTTACCGTTTGAAAATGTTTTTACAAAGAAAGGAATTGTTTTATCATCAGTGTGAAGTGGTACCTATGATTGAGTTAGTCCTTGTGCGTCTGGAACCAGCTGAGCACTCTCCCTACATTACTTAATTTGCTCTTCACGTCCCTACGAGGCAGAACTCTTATTATTCCCATTTTCCAGATCAGAAAACTGAAGAATAAAGAGTTAAAGGATCCACATCTAGTGTTATTGGCAAAGCTAGGATTTAAGCCCAAAGCAGTTCTGACATCAAAGTCCACAGGTTAACTTCTTTTTATTTGAGCTACTAAAAGTGACCTTCAAATATGGATCTAAACAGTCATTACTTGCTACTATCCTGATACTATTTTCCAAATTCTTACTTTTGTTATAAAAATGAAAATATTTGGGGCTGGCCCGGTGTCCGAGTGGTTAAGTTCGCGTGCTCCGCTGCAGGGGGCCCAGTGTTTCGTTGGTTCGAATCCTGGGCGCGGACATGGCACTGCTCATCAAACCACGCTGAGGCAGCGTCCCACATGCCACAACTAGAAGGGCCCACAACAAAGAATATACAACTATGCACCGGGGGGCTTTGGGGAGAAAAACGAAAAAAATAAAATCTTTAAAAAAAAAAGAAAAGAAAATATTTTACTTTTGCAAAAATTTAACGAGAGATTTCAAATTAAGCAGGAACGAGAACATGAGCCAAAATCAGACAACTGACTTCTTTTATAAGTTAAGGTAGAATTTAAAAATCTACTTTGCTAGGTAGAGACATATTTCAAAATTTTTTTAATCAACACTGATACAAATGTTCTTAAGTGGATGAAAGTATATAATCTATTCAAAATGACTGACGTGGGAGAAAACGGAGAGTGTGGCATGGCGGATCTGCAACAGGTAAGCAAAGCAGAGGCAACTGTGAGAATGAATATAAACGTGGATGAGTGTTCACAGAGATTCTTAAAATACAATTTATTTATACATACATGTCTCAAATACAGCCTCCAGCTCTTTATTGCTTCAGTTTCCTGATTTAGAAAATGAAAAAAGAAAAATGCACATTTTTTTTTTCATCAGTGGAAATTGTATTATACAGATTTGGGTGAAAACTTACTGTAAAAGAAAAGAATCTAATTTTACTAGATAGAAAACTGATAAAGAGATGGAGGCCATTTTCAAGGTCACAAAGGATGCATTTCTATATTGGCAATGTGAGACACATTGTTGAAAAATATGAGTGACTATAAACCTCATTTTGGCTGTCAGCTTTGGCAGCAGCAAGAGATCTGCGGGGAAATTTCTCCATAATTCTCCATTTTGGCTTCATAAATTGGCAAATCACATGGTTTTTCTTGCTATAAGGGCCTTAACCTCCAATTAATCTACTTTGCTCTTTTTCTTACAATTTTTCTTCCTGTAGAAATATGCTAAAACTTTGCAACAAAGCTAAATTTCTTGATGTCTTCTACTGTTTTAAGTCATAAGCAAATATGTTTTACAAAGAAAGTTTCCGCAAATATTTATAGTAAGTCAATATATACTGATTGCCATGCTTGATTCCTCCTGTATTCAAATGGGAATGGTCCATGATGTAAAGGGATTTCTGATCCCTAAGAAGAGAAAGGAATATATACAAATAGCTACAAACAACCTAAAATGTCATTAAGTTGTAAAAACAAGGTATAATAAAATTTGAGACAAGATTGCTTCCAGCTGGGATTGTCAAAAAAACTTTATGGAGGAGGCAGTATTTGAAATGAGTCTTCAGGAATTTATTTAGAAAGTTAAATTGGGTTAGACAAATGTGGTATCTCAGGCAGAGGGAACAGTTCCAACACAGGCCTGGACATAGAATATCAAAGGTCACAAGAGTCAACAGTGAGTGGACTGTATATGCTATTGCATATACTTATAATAGAGGCTTTGTCAACATTTCCTAAATGTGTGAGTGAACAAATGAATGAGTAAAAATGAGTGAAAATCTTCGAGGGTCTTATATATGAGTTAGAATTTAGCATTCCATCATAAAAAAAAAAAAAGTTCTATTGTGGTAGGTGGATTGCTACCTCTTTCAAAAATGTCCACATCCTCGCTCCCAATGCCTGGAACCTATGAATATGAACCTGTCGAAAGGGACTTTGCAGATGTGATTAAAGGTGGAGACCTTGAGATGAGGAGATTATTTTGGATTTTCCAGGGGGCCCAATCTAATCCCATGAGTTCTGAAAAGCGAGAACATTTCCACTCTGTGATCAGAGGGTGATGTGACTAGAAGCATGAGAGGTGACCTTACTGGCTTTGAAGATAGAGAAAGTGCCTGTAAGCCAAGAATTCAAGCCTTCTAGAAGCAGGAAAAAGCAAGAAAAAATGGATTCTCCCCTAAAACTTCCAGAAATGAATGCAGCCCTGCTAACACTTTTATTTTAGCTCGATGTGACCCATGTCAGACTTCTGACCTACAGATAACAAACGTGTGTTGTTTTAAACCACTAAGTTTGTGGTAATGTGTTAAGACAGATACATGTATTTCGTGTTGCGTGGCCATACCACAGTTTATCGGTCCATCAGAGTATTTTCAAGCATTGTGTTGCCACCTAAGAGGTCAATGTTGAAAATGGATATCTAAAATTTGGTACCAAGTTCTAGGCAGAAAAAAAAGAGGAATTCTTTATTAAAATGTATATAACATATTTGTGATTAAATTAAGTAAATTAAAATGACTGTGTGTTAAATTTTGTTTACTTCTCGATAATGCAATTACTACTGGAATATTGGTAGTTTTCAAGATATAGTTTGGTCTTTTTTCGTAATTTTGTGATCTACTTTGCTTTAGATTAACAAGACTTCTTAGACAACAAAAGAAATTTGATAACTAAATTAGCAGAATTTTTTAGTTAGGTATTGTATCTGTTCTATCTTACGTATTCCACAGTGACTAGCATAATGCTTTGCCTGCAGTACGGTCAATAATTATTGTTTGATTTGAGTGGTAAATTTTGTTAATATGGTTAAAATAATTGAGTCCTGTCCCCTTATCCATCCATCCACAATAAATGGCTATTCAGTTTGCTAGACTTCTGATTGTGTTTGCATGAGGTATTGTTTGTGATATAGCCCAAAAGAGGTTGGTAGAAGGTCAAGAATTTATCCAGTAATTTGGACACTAAAAATGATCATTCCAAAGAAAATTTAGGAACTGTTTTCCTTATATTGAATTTTTTCTGTAAGAAATAGGAAAAACTTACACTGACAAAACCTAATACAGAATTTTGTTCTCAAGTCACTTTTTACATGTAAATTTGTAGTATACGTAGTATACTGAATGAGCAGGTGGGGGCAATAATAGGTTGCATTTTTTTAATTAAACCACTGCTTGATAGCAACATCGCAACAGAAGAATTGCCTCTGAGCTTTCTGGCCAGTGGCCTTCTCAGGTCCATGCAGAGCCAGGGTGCTCACAAACCTCCCTTTGGCTTCATTTGCTGTACACAGGGTTTTGTTTGTTGGGTTTTCTTTTCACTTCCAAGTTCATACTGAAGGAATTTCTTTTTTAGCTTTGTACCACACAGGACCCAATTCCACTGTCTAATTATCTGCCTCTTCACCTCTGAATCGCCGCAGATCTGCTCAGAGGAGGAAAGTGAGATCAAGTTGGCTGGGCAGGATATTGTGCCCTGAGATGCTGGATTGGGTGGCAGGGCTTCCTGCTGCTCCAGAGGCTCTGTGGGAGCCCTGTGGAGAAGTGGGCCTCGGGTTAACCCGACATGGGAAAGTACACTCCAAAGCAATCACCAATGACACATGAGAGCATTAAACTAACTACATTTCCTTTTGTATTTGTGAACCCTGGTCTGGACAGAAGTTTACTCAGCCTTGTTGCAGGGAGGTATTCTTTTTATTTCTTGAATACAAACTGTGACTAACACAAGTAGGGGTGGCTTTCTTATCTTATGACACATTAATCCAAACTCTGTTCTCTACTCCCAGGGAACTGGCTCATTTCCATTTCTTATTTTTCATGTCCCTGAGGTAAAAAAAAAAAAAAAAACAACAACAAAACAAACTTTCTTTTCTCCAGTCGGAATAAGGAACTTTCACGACCTTAAACCCCCCCACTTCTCAGGTACTTGCCGAGTAACATGGACAAGAGACATAGGTAGGCTGTCTGCGTCTATTTCCGCAATTGTAAAACGGATATAGTATATACTTCATTTATTCGTTTATTCAATCTATGAAATAGGGAATCTCTGTTGAGGAGTGTGAAAGTGGCTGGGAGGAGGCTGGCCCCCCTGAGCATGGCAAAGGCAGAGCATAGGCCCAACAGCAGCCTGCAGGAGGGTGGGGAGGATTAGGGGAGAAACGGAAAGCACCCTAACAGGTAATCAATAAAGCTTCCCTCCTGGTCCACAGGATACCCTTAATTAGTTGGCACTGTGTTTTTACATCCTTTAATAATGTTTCACAAATGGATGTTTAATATTTTTATGTCCCGTATTTCAAGATCCTGGCAATATAAGACCACAGGTGTCACATTTCTTATTAAATCTTTTACTTTAGTGGCAAAGAAGGTAAGCTCTGGCCTCAGACTTCCTCGTTTCAAATCCCACCTGTGCCACTACTGGCCATTTGAGCCTGGGTAACTTGCTGAACCTCTCTGTGTCTTTGTTTCTGTTTTCTGCAAATGAGAATAATGTTTGCCTACCTCTCAGGATCATGGCAGGCTTAAAAAAGAAATGTAAAGCGCTTAGCACAAATTATGTATTAATTATTCCTATTATTATTATTATGAGAATAGCAAGATGCCATTCAGACATCCATTCTGGGAGTAGGTGAGGAGAAGGAACAGAGGGGTACGACAGATTCACCCCCACCTGCTACACCTAAACGGAAGCTAAGCTAGAGGTTCTTTGAATCAGGATGATCCTCTACTCTGCTACGAACTCCTTCAAACCTGGACTTAACCCTGGTTATCCTTGTAACCACGACACCTAGCATGGTGCCAGAACCCTGGTAAGACCTTGAACATTTCCACATAGTAGAACACACTGTAGGTGCTTAATTTTATTTGAGAGTGAATGAATGACTACATTCAAGATAGTTATAGTTAAAGCACCATCCACTTGAAGCTGGCAGCTCCTGAGATAGCTCATTGAATCTCTAGAAAAATCCCTGAAAAAATATAAGCATTTCCCAGAACAGAGAATCCCATGGAAAGTTGCCAACTTACTTGACCAAGAGACATGAAATAAAAAGCAGACTGATGAATGATGAAGAAGAAACACAAACCTCATGGAAAAAGGTGGAGAGGAACATGGACTCAAATCAGAAAAATCCATGTTTATATCTCAGCTTCATCATGTTGCAAGTATCTTGATGAGATACAAAAACGCTGATACTTGGTTCCTCATCTATAAAATGGAGGCATTCAAACTTGCTTCAAAGGACATGGTAAGGATCAAAACAAGTCGGGCATGCCAAGTGGTCACATAGCATGGTGGTTAAGCCCCTGGCCTCTGGGCCCTGATTATCTGGGTTTAAATCCTAGCTGTGTCACTTAATAGCTGTGGGCATGTTGATTTCACCTTTCTTGGTCTCAGTTTCCTCATCTACAAAATGATGATAATGATAATAATTAGAGTTGCCATCATGATTAAATAGGTTAATACATGTTAAAGTACTTAAAACAATATATGGCACAAAGTAGGGCTAATATATGTTTGCTATTCTTTTTTAAGCAATCTGACATACTTTAAGTATTTCCTCATTATGGTTCTACCTGGGCTACATCTTTCTTGGTCCTCAAGTGACAAATAAGAATCCTAGAGAAGAAAGTTCATCACCCTGAGTCTTTAGTCTACTGATTCTATAGAAGGTCAATATTTTGAATCTGAAATTAGTGACCAATGCCCATAGTAACCATTAACATTTGGATTTTATTTTGGACTATTTTTCCATTTTGTTTTTGGTGCAAGAGATTTTTATAAAATCAAGTGCTATCATTGTTTAAAAAGAAGAAAAGAAAAACTTACTTTTTAAGAAATTCAACACCTGGAATGAAATGGAATGAGATATATGTTATGAAATAGCAGTATGTCAGATAAGAGAACAGGTATCTGCTCACAGTCTTCTGAGAAGAAAATGAGACATCTATTTGAGCACGCTGTGTGTGGCAAACAGACGTTGCTATACAGATATAAAGTTTTTGGGTTTGTTTTTGTTTTCCTTTCTTAAGTCAGTCTGGGAAATTACCTAGTTTCTTTCTGCTCAAAATTCAAAATACAATAAGCAGAAGACTAGAGGCTTTAGCATCTTAAAATGTAATAGTTAAAAGAGATCAGAGATAGTTAGCCCAACCTCCACATTGTATGCATGAGGTGAATTGACTTTGCCTAACAATTTGCTTTTTCATTCATTCATTTATTCAAAAGTAACAACCAAAAATCATTGATTGCTCTATTAGTCAGGGTTCTCCAGAGAAATAGAATCAAAAGGATGTAGAGAGATAGATAGATGATAGATAGACATACAGATAGATGACAGAGATTTATTAAAAGGATTTGGCTCATGTGATTGTGGAGGCTAACAAGTCCCAAGGTCTACAGACTGAGTCCACAGCCTGGAGACCCAGGAGAGCCAAAAGTAGTTCCAGTGCAAAGGCTGGCAGGCTCAAGAGGAAGAGCTGGTGTTTCAGTGTGAGTCCAAAGGCAGGAAAAAGCTGATGTCTCAGTCAGAAGGCAGTTGGGCAAAAGGAATTCTCTCTTACTTGGAGGGAGGGTCAGCCTATCTGTGCTTATTCAGGCTGTCAGCTGATTAGATGAGGACCATCTACTTTACTGCGTCTACCAATTTAAATGTTACCTTTATCCAAACACTCTACAGAAATACCCAGAACGATTTTTGACCAAATGTCTAGGCACCCCACAGCCCAGTCATGCTGACACATAAAATTAAACATCACAACCACCTAAGTGTGAGGCATTATTCTAGGCCCTGAAGATAGAGATAAATAATTGTGTTTGAAAGACTTAAAATCTAGTTGAAAAAAACAAAAAAACAATGACAAAGTGTACATAAGAACAGTAAATGCTATGGGAGTCAACACGTCCCACATCATGTAACCTGATGTTTGCACCAAGGGACATGGTGCTTTTTCACAGTGCCCTAAGGTATTTTCCCCTGGTCACATCCTGCCGTATATCTCACCCTCATAGTTAGCACAGAGCACTGAGGGGGAGGCATCAGTGTCCACTGAGACACAGAGTGATTTTGGTTTTAGGAAAGAGAAAAGAAAGGCAAACAGTAACTTGAACCATGCTCAAGTCTTAGTCTAGACAAATGTAAAAACTCTTGAGAATTTAATCTTGGTTCTTTTTCATCCTTTCTACATCTCTACCCTGGTTTTACACATCTCTCCCTCTTCTAGGTCATCGGGGCCTGAGCAGCTTACCTGCCTGCCTACATGACCACCTGAGGCCCCTTCCAGACCTGCCTCTTCAGACTCTCCTCCCTATCCTGTTCCTAGATAGTGGGTCATCACATAAACCAAAAGACGATAATGGATTAATGTTAATTCCCCATCCAGACAACACTTAATAGAAGCATTTTGGTCTAGAATGCATAAGCACAATGGGATGAGCCTTACAGGGGAATTTCAGGTATTTTGAAGGCGAATGCTTTTGAGTAGATTGCAATTCACGTCACTTAAGCTATATTCTACTGACATGTGCGACTGGCCATCACATGTTAAGGCTTTCACTTTGGGAATTGAAAGGAGACGAGAAATGCATTTGTTGAGCCTCTGATGTGTTCCAGGACTCCACTAGGGACTTCAAAGATATTATCATGTTTAGTCATAATACAACCTTGCAAAATACATGTTAAATTGCCCATTTTCCATACAAAGAAATTAAGACTCAGAGATAGCAAGTAACATACTCAAGGTTACACAGTGTGGAGAATCAGAGGCCAGAAAACAAATGAGTAAGGCACGATGTTTGAATCATGGAGATTATTACGAAGAATATATTTATCTTCAAGGTAAAACTGTTGAGCTGTGGAGGTGAGTTGGAGCAGAGGCAGGAGACAGCTTTCCCCAAAGAAAGTCTTTTGATGCCATTAACAAAAACAGTTTGTCAGGCTACATATATATATTTCTGGCTCATTTACTGCTTATTGTACACACTCTGTAAGATCATTGAGCATCAGAATTTCCAGTGTTCATCTCTTTTTCTCGTGTTTTATATTTGTAGGAAAATCACCCAATATAGTTCCATATTCTATTTCTAAAATGGACTTAAGTCTAAAAGACATTATGGGAACAACTGATGAATTTTGAGTAAGGTCTATAAATTCACTAATAATATTGTGCCAGTGTTAATTTTCTGATTTTTATAATTGTACCATGGATAGATAAGAAATTGTTTTTGATTCTTTGAATTTTTTATTTTGGAATAATTTCGGACTTATAAAAAATTGCAAAAATAGTAGACAGAATTCCTATAAATCCTTCGCTCAAGTTCCCCTAGTGATAACATCTTACTTAAATATAGTGCAATTTTGTAAACCCCAAAATTAACGTACATACAGTACTATTAACTAATCCACAAACCTTAATCAAATTTTACCAATTGTCCCATTGAAGTTCTTTTATTTTAGCCCAGAATACAATCCAAGATCACACAGTCACTGAGTGGTCATGTCTCCATACCCATAGTCTCTTCCAGTAACTCACGATGTTGAAGAGTCCTGGTAAGTTATTTCATAGTCTGTCCCTTACTTTGGGTCTGTCAGATGTTTTCTCATAATTAGATCAGACTTAATGCATTTTTGTTGAGAATAACACACAAGTGATATTGTGTCTGTCTCAGTGCACCATGTGAGGAGGAACATGATATTAATATTAGTCATTGTAGCTGTTAGCTCTGATCATTTGGCTAAGGTAATGTCTGTCAGGTTTCTCCAATGAAAAGTCTTTATTTCTACCTAGAGTTAAGGCAAACTCAAAGTGAAGGACACAGTCTTCCAGATTGCCAAGTCTGCCTAAGACTTCTCACACCAACTGCAATGAGTTTATCAAACTGCAAAGTCTGAGGGAACAGCCCCCACAAGTCTGCCTTCATATCGGACCAGCTGGCCGCAAACTTAGGAGTTCCCAAGAACACCTTCACGTTCAATAGTTTGCCAGAAAGACTCCCAGAACTCATGGAAGCTATTATACTTATTCTAGGCAAAGGATAGAAATGGGAACGAGTCAAAGCTACATGGAAAAGCACAGGCAAAATCTGGAAGGATTCCAAACACGAAGCTTCCAACATCTTCAGGGAAAATGTTACCCTCCCAGCATTGAAGGGTAATAATACTCAGAGTATTGCCAACCAGGGAAGCTTTCTGGAGCTTCACAGTCCGGAGTTCTTACTGGGGTTTCAGTAAGTAGGCATGACTGACTGAATCATTGCTCACACCGTTGAACTCAATCTCCAGCCTTCTTTTCTGATAATCACATGGTTAATCTTTCTGGGTATCAGTCTTCACCCTAAGTCATCTCAGTAGGGGCCAGCTCTCACCCTGAGTCATCTCATTAGCATAAATTATCTAGGGCCCCAACAGAATTCACATTGTCCACATAAACAATCAAATGTGGTGTAGTGGTAGAGGCTCACTTTGGATAACAAGGACACTCCTATTGTTCAGGAAATTTGAAGACTTTAGAGGTTACCTGCCAGGAAATGGGGGAAATAGTCAAGTCTTTCTTTGGATTGAAACAAATTTCATTATTACTCAATTTTCTTTTGATTAATAAATATCTCATGGGGAGATATATTGAGATTGTTTAGTTTCATCAGCAAACATTCTGTTTCTCACCATACTTTTATCCATTAACTTAGCATCCACTTATGATTCATGTTCTGCCATAACTGTTAACTAATAAACTCTTATCTAATGATAACAGTAACTAATAAAAGTTAACATTCGGGGAACTTAGGTAAAGGGTGTTAGAAATTCTCTAAACTATTCCTTGAACATTTCTGTAAGTCTGAAATTATGTAAAAATAGAAGTTAAAAAAATAACAATTTTTTACACCAGTAGTATATTTAATTGAGAATATTTATGGACCTGAAACAAAGAAATATATATATTGACTTCAAAGATAAATCTTCAAATTATGGCTAATGGTAATAGGCTGTCAAATTCCTTCCAAATTTATCAGAGTGTTTATTTATCCTTAATTCTCAAATAAAAACTTAGAGTAACAGAGAGAAGATAGAGTCGTTGGGAAATATCTGTTTTCTTGCTCCTGAAAATACAGAGGGCGTAGCTGCTTGCCCTGTCTATTAAGAATTCTCTTTAATTAAATTGTCCTAGGCTCTGTTCAGGGAATTTATGTCATAACTCCAGGGAATAGTGGATTGTTTGGGCTCTAGGATTTTTAGAAAACTAAAATTTTTAGAAGACTAAGCTAAAACTAACTAATGTTTATTAAAAGTTTGTTAAAAATTATTTTAATCAGGGGCTGGCCCAGTGGCACAAAGGTTAAGTTTGCACGTTCTGCTTCAGTGGCCAGGGGTTCACTGGTTTGGATCCCCAGTGTGGACATGGAACTGCTTGGCAAGCCATGCTGTGGCAGGCGTCCTGCATACAAAGTAGAGGAAGATGGGCATGATGTTAGCTCAGGCAGGGCCAGTCTTCCTCAGCAAAAAGAGGAGGATTGGCAGCAGATGTTAGCTCAGGGCTAATCTTCCTCAAAAAACAAACAAACAAACAAAAATTACTTTAATCAAGCTAAGACAAAATTGTGGAGATTCTTGGAGCCCATCCACGGGTGTAGTGGTTAAGTTTGCACACTCTGCTTGGGCAGCCAGGGGTTCGCAGGTTCAGATCCTGGGCGCAGACCTAGCATCACTCATCAAGGCACACTGTGGTGGCATCCCTCATGAAACAGAGGAAGATTGGCACAGATGTTAGCTCAGCAACAATCTTCCTCAAGCAAAAAGAGGAAGATTGGCAACAGATGTCAGCTCAGGGACAATCTTCCTCAAAAAACAAAACAAAACAAAACAAACTGTGGAGATTCTATTATCATAATTAATGGATCTGCAGAAATGTAGAAAAGATAATGGTAAAAGTCTTCAGTTATAACTTTATATTTGCAAAAAAAAAATCTCTAAAATAATTAAAATATTTTTAGGCAATAAAATAGTAAACAAAAATTTGAGACAATTGCCCCAGAGGGAAAAAAAAAAATGGGTAGGAGAAGAAAGATGTATTGGAAATCTGTAACTCAGTTCTAATTTGCAAATTTGTTTGGTGGTTGTATTGGGGGTTTGTGGTGAGCAATTGCTTTCCTGACACTAAACACTAGTTTGTTATAACCATGACTACATTTTTTTCCCTGCATCACCAAACTGCCTCAGGGAAGAAGGTGTCTTTTGAGCAGTGTGGGCTACATTTCCACTGGCAGCAGCCAACTGATTATATTCTGCCAGTTCATTGGGACCAGTCCAACAGTCAGAGTTTGCCAGTGTGCTGGAAGAGGTCCAGCGTGTCTGGAGGTGGAATGGCTTTACCTGGAAGAGCTCTGGCAGTCAGGATGGAGCAATTCCCTGAGCTGAGCTCAACAGCCTATGGACATGGGTCATAAGAGTCCTCTGCTGGCGGAGGCTCAGGTAACTTCATAGTAGCTTGCTGGGGAGAGTTCAGAAAACCACTGAGAAACCCACTAGAAACAGTCTGACAATAAATTAAGGGAAAATTCAATGGCAATACTCCAAGAGCTATAAAAGCAACCCATTAGAAATTAGAGACGTTGCACAGATCCATAAGGAGAATTCTTAGCAGTCTGGTGAGTACACTAATTTTTTATTTTTTTTGGCTATTTGTTGAAGAACAGTATCTGAATGGTGCAGAAACATTAAACCCACTTTTAAAATGTATAATTTATAAAATATATTTACATTAAAATATGCACACATAATTTTATCTCTTAGAATTCTAACAGTGTGTTTAGCTCAAAGCTACCTAGTATAGAAATAAGTATGGTTTACATTTTGTGTCTTCTAGTATTATTAGGATGATTGAAGTGGGGGGGTTGAAAGACAATTTAATATATGAAAAGAAATTTCTCTTATGAATAAAAATCAAACCAGTTCTTAAGAATTGAAAAAAATAAACACCAGTTTAGTCTTGAAATTGATTTAATTATGTTTCTGTCTGGGCAAAAACACTATTGATTTTCAATTTAGTATCAATAATGAAGAAAATTCATCCTCAACCCTTTATCACTACTGTAGAAGTCTATTTACTCATTTATTTAACTATTTATAGCAATCAGTGTTGAGTGAATAAAATTTCAGAGTTTATACTACCAATAGATATTTATAAAATGATATCTCTCTGATGCCAAGTAAAGATAAAAGAGAAAAATTACCAAAAAATTCCAAATATTTCTGTTGCAAATTTTTATTTTTCAGTAGTCACTTGCATTTGAGATATATTAGCACATTCTGAGTGATGTTAATATATGGGTCAATCAAACAAGTACTGACCCACCACTAGTTGTTAGACTAGTATTTCAGTGTTACAGAGAAGTTACCAAAGAGATATAAGACACAGTTCCTACCTTGAAGGACCACCTTAAATATATTCCAATTGCCATCTATTCCATTCTTAATCAAATTAAATAAAGTAAAACATACTGTGCCCTAAACCCAAACAGTTATAATTTGATCATGTATTCTTCTCTAAGTAACTAGCAGCAGGTAATTGCAATTCAAATGGTCAAAGTTACAATAAAAACCAAAAAACCATTTGTCATTTATAATAACATTTAGAGGAATCAGGAAAGGTTTATGATAGAGGAAGGAAATATAAAAATTGGAATATAAATACAAAAAATGGAATAAAAGCTTCCATCTATAAGATGTTCCTTTCGAGTCTGTATTTTGTTAAATAATACATTATTTGTTTTAGATAATGTATAGCGGAGAGAGCTTAAGTTTTGTAAAGAATAAGACTAAGAAAAGACATAAATTCTATTGCAAGATTGGAATGAAGCTATTTTAAAGGCAGCCGGGTGAACTTTTTCATCTGTGGTACATAGGACAAGGCAAATGGGGCCTTGCTATTTTCTCTGGAGTGTTTTGCTAGAAAAGTCTTACGTTTTGGGGATGAGGACACAGTACACTATAATTTGGTTGCTTTCAGGAAAATCTGTTTACCAGTTGAAAATTATGTTATGAGATAATAACAGGGTAAAATTTACAATGCTTGCAAAACATGTATTGATATTTAATCAGGCTGTTGTTTAAACAGCTGATGCTATGAAATTTTACACAAATATTGGATTTTTCTGGTATCATTCCAGACATCCAAAGATTCTTTCATATTACTTTTCAAGTAACAGTATCAAAATAGCATGAGGTTTGTAATCATTCAGCGCTTAACTCTCAAATGTCAGCTCTTGTGCTCTGTTGGAATAACCACACTGAATCTGAGGTTTTATCACATCACAAATAAAACGTTTCCTTTGTCATTACAGAAGATGCACAAAACAGCTCATCATAATGGTACACGATTTTCAAGCAAAATAGTGTATGAGTTTTGTCTAGTGAAATGTATTTTTGCTTAAATATAATGTAACTTTATAACTAAGTTTATTTATGAAAAAGAAATAATTCATAGTATTCTCTTGGAAGGTCTCTGCCTCTCACCATTGCAAGGACAAGACATAACTAGTTCTGTATGGGGAAGTTAAGAGTCGGTTAAACAACAAAACATCTAATTAATATTTGTTAGCACTTTAAGTTTTGTAAAATATATTCACATATGTTTTCCAACTTAACTCTTATACCAAAACCATGAAGTACTAGGGATGTGATTTACTCCCACATACAATAAAAGGAAACAGAAATTCCTAATCATTAACTTTTATGAGGTCATATCATATAATTAGTAATCTGCAGAGAATAGAAATCAACTCAAGTCCTCTGATTTAAATGTTTATGTGCTTCCCAAAACAAAATTTTGCCAGCCTCAAAATTACTGATTCACAGACATTAATATCTAGATTAAAGTTTGTCTATCATTTAAGAAACTCTAAGTTTGGCACATAATCACTAACTCAGCAAGGTAAGGTCCAGATAAACATGGACAAATATATTCTAAATTCAGTTAATTTAATGCAGATAAAACAAGGTTGGATGAAGTAGTTTCAGGCATGGTGCAACTGCCATTTTAATCAAGTTGGCATTTTTTTCCCTCATGCTCATGCCTTGTTATCACAATATGGCTGCTGTGGCTCAAAACATCGTCTTTGCACATCCATGTTCCAAGCACAAAGAAAAAAGATGCAATGCCAGAAATACACTTTTTCTTTTATCAGAAAACAAAACATTTCTCTCAGGAGATTTCCACTTACATCTCAATAGGCAGAATTGGATAACACATCATTCCTAGAGGCAGAGAGACCAGGCAAGTGAGTATCTGGCTTTTGCCGGTGTCCGTGGTGGTGGGCATAAAACAGGAAAGATCTTGGGATGACTGAGGACTAGTCAGTTACAGTGTCTGCCACACAGTAGAAGGTCAGAAAAAAAACAGAAACTATCCCTGTTCTCCAAATGCTCACATTCCAGTACCAGAAATAAAAATAGGCACATTAATGACCATAACACACGGCAGGGAGGGAGGCATGCATTTCTTATAGAAATGAAGGTTAAAGCGTTCTAGGTACTCAGAGAAGGGAACAGTTAGAACTCCCCTTGCTCACATTTTTTTTTTTCCTTACCTTATGACTAATTGTTCTCATTAGTTGCATTAAGCAGGACCCTTTATGTAACAACTGACAGCCGATGGAGGGAATAAAAGAGGGACGATGGACTCATGCAACTGCGAAGTACAACCACAGCTGGATCCAGGAGCTTAAACCAACTTCATCTGGGTTCTGTCCTTCTTGATCTCTCAGTTCTGCTTTTTGTGAGCTGGCTTCATTCTCAGGAATGTTTCTGTGACATGTTGGCTAAAATTATTGGCAGCTCTAAGTTTGTTTTTTCATCCTGGCTATCTCAGAGAAAATAAAAGTGTACTTCTTTCCTGTAGCTGTCTCCAGTGAAAGCCCTGGGGATACTCTGATTGCTCTGGCTTCGTCATGTGCCTATCTATCCTGAACCCATCACCCATCACTATGAGCAGCAGTGTAGTGAATCTGATTGTCAAGCCTGAATCTGATGATGGCTTTTGTGTTGGGTGTGTGTGTGGAGTGGGTGGAGTTTGGAGGCTATTCTGGTTGTTGATTAACCACCTCCATGTCAGAAAGGAACGTTTCCTAAATAGAAAAGATGCTAAACAGATAGAAAGTAACAAATGTCCACTACAAAATAGGTATTCTACACGGGAATAACCGGTTTTCACTCATCGCAGTCCCACAGAATCTGCGCAGGAAGACACTAACACAGACCTCTTTGATTAACAGGCAGTAATTGCATCAACTTGTCCCATTGCTACTCAGTGCTGCTAATCTAAGTGGCACATTGTCACTGCTGGCATTACCAGTTGAAAGAAAATAGAAATCCAAATTTTACCATCTATCAAAAATACATTCCTCCAGGGTGTGACTGCTTGTGTGTCAAAGGAATTCACAGTACATCAAATATTAAATTTATCTAATGCTTTTAATCATGTAATTCTACTCATTCACTCTATCAAAGAAACATAGTATATTCCATATATTCATGCCAGATATTTGATTTTCATTTGATCACATTTTATAGAATGTGTTATCTATCCTGAACACACACACAGACACTTACTCTACAACTTTCCTTGACCCTAATTTTTCTTTTCCTCAGATGAGTGGGCTATTCCTGCTGCCACCATTTATCATAACCGTTTTTCTTCGTAGAGTTCTATAATGCTGCTTCAATTCTTAACGCTCTCTTGAAACTTCGCTCTGGAGTTCACCTAATTCAGTGGCCTCATCTCAGTCCAAATTTCCCTTGACCATTACATGGCTGTTTTTTTCTGTTAATCAACTTCTTCTTTCCTCTCTTGGCTTCCATCATGGTTCTACAGAATTTGACTCTAAATTACCAATCCAACATCGTGACCCACTTCTTACTATCCCAGAAATAAACTCTCTTCACAAAACTCTTACTGAATCTTCTCTTTTGGAATACTTCTTCTCCAATCTAAATTCCACTTTTCCTTCAAGTTTTACCTCATAGCTTGCCAAACATTCCAGTCTGCAATAATTTTTCCCTTTATCGTACTCCCATTTTTACCAATATCACTCATTTTGGCAATTATCTGTTTCATGAATACTATCTCATTATTGATATTGTCAATTTTTTTGAGAACAGAAACATTTTGCTTTGTTTTCTTAGTTATTCCTATTATTGTTGAGCACATTATAGTACATTACAAAAATGTTTTGAATTAAATTTGTTCTCCAAATAAGCATATTTAATATTTCTGTGAAACCACAGAAATTTTGTCAGAGTAGTGGAACATGTTTTAAATTTAAGAATTAAAAAAATTAAAACGGTAGTCAATTATGTAAATTAAATTCTCGTGTCCCTAAATGTAAAATTTCTGGGAAAGAAAGTGTGTAAAGCGTATCTCAAGGGATGAATACATTCTAGAAACATCAAAGAATAATACCTTAATCTTTAGAGCAATTAATATCCATTTCAAAAATTAAACCCTCCAAAATTAGTATTAGTATCACATTTGCAGACACTTAATGTTTTAACATTTCTACATTTTAATAAGATTTTAATAATATGAAAATAAAGCCATTATAAAAGACAGTTTACATTCTCACTAATTCTACATGATTTAGAATTTCATATGTAGCAAAAAACTAAAGGATAGAAAGGATTAAAGGATGCAAAGTGTTTTAATTAAGAGAAAATATCCCAGTAAGAAAGGATGCAACTCAAGTTTGAATTTTAATATCTCTAAATACACTATTAGAAGTAAAGATATTTCTGCCAGTTAACTATAACTGATTAAATTTGTCTTGAAATACAAGATTTCTTCAAACAATCTGCTTTCACAGATTTAGAGATACCAGGCCTCTCCTCGTCTAGGGTTTCAAGGACTAAAAAAGCCCAGTTCATGCTCTATGCCTTCGTTGTGATAAAACACAACCTTCGTTGTTTCAAACCTCAGCTCTTAAATTTCCTTCTGCTTCCTTTACTATTTGTGCATTTTAAATGTGTGACAAGCAGCGTTTTCTTAGCCTAAATTCCTATGACTTTTGAATGTAGGTTATTCTCATTGGCTATTGAAACAATCCTAAGTTGAGTTATTTCTTGTTTTACTAAACTGTACTTTTTAAATGTTTATATTACATAGGAAGCCACTGAAAACCTTCACTGGAAATATTTCAAAAGTGAATTTCAGTTGCTGTCATCTTCTATAGCAGTTCTAGATCCTACAAACTAATCTCAGTTTTCTATGATCACTAATTCAGGGCCACACTTTTTTACAAAGCCATCTTGGGATACTGAAAGGAGACTCTGTTTTTAAAGGGCCCCTAATTTTTCACAATGGTGCCTCTTAATGGAGTCACCAAGTGACTTTAACCAGCCGTGAAGACTGCTCTCTCACCAAGCCTCTATCTCCCTTTCTCAATTGTCTATTTACATAAAGTCTTTCAGTTTTATTATCTAATTCATGTTTGGAGGGCTTATCTAGAAAAATCTATCAAAGTAGATTGGCTTAGTAACTGAAAGGAATAAAATATTCAGCTTTGATAATCAAATTAATTCAGTGTGCTCCTATCTCTCAATAGAAACTCTCATGTATTTCTGAGTCATTCAGAGTTCTGAAGTACTTTCTGTGGTTTCCATTGAGACGTCATTCATTTGGCCGTGTGCACACTGTTTGTATGTATAGCATCATCATACCTTGAAGTGCATCTTGCTCCTCTTTTTATCCCCTGAGCACAGTGCCCATAACATTCACATAGAATTTATTTGATAAATGAATGAATGAATAAATGACATGTCATTGGATTGTCTGAAATTACTGAGTGATTTCATTCATTCTAAAAATGACCCAGCTATACTGTCTTGAACTTTGCTGTGTTAATAGCACTGAAAATTCCTCAGAAAATTTCAGAGATCCAAGAGTAGTGATGAGCAACATTTTTTGACACCACGGTCAAAATTTAGAATATAGGAAAAATATTTGCAACTGTATATTGTATAACATAAAATGTTTTGCTATCCCTATTCTTAAGTATTCATTTATTATTTACCTGACAAGAAAAACCTGGATAATCTACAAAATCATAACTTTTCATAACTCCATGAGAGAGCAGAGGTCACAAAGCAATCAAGCAAACTGAATTCCAGAGTAACACGCTCCTCCAAGGAAACACCACACACATACACACACACACACACACACACACACACAGAGTTTCACCTTTGCAGAGTATGGGAAAGATAGAAGCCAAACAAGAGATCAAAGAAATCAGCTAATTTTAATAAATTATTAAAGGCCAACTATGGGCTAGAATATAGCTTGAAATAGCTAGGAGTCCCAGAAACAAGGAAAGCTCACACTCTGTCCTAAGCTCTTGTCCATAGGCCTCCATCAAGTGTTCGTGAGAAAGATGTGCAGTGAGGACGAAAGACCTAGAGAAGTATATAGGAGGTGAACAGCAGCTGCTAGGGGACGAGCACGCGCCCTTCTTACTTCACAAGACCCTTCTTTAGTATGAAGCAAAAGCCTCCCACGCCTGAGCAGGGGGAGCAGCAAGCCCTCCCACTCTCATCTCCAGGGCCCAGGCAAAAATGCACTGCTTCTGGGGAAGAGGTAGAAGGAAAACTCATGTGCCAGAGGAGAAGAGTAAGAGATAGGAGATTCACCCTTAGCACTATCCAAGGATAGTTAGCACAATACAAGAAGTCACCCTACATCACTCTAAGCTTTTCTTTCTTTTTTTTTTCTTTTGAGGAAGTCTAGCCCTGAGCTAACTGCTGCCAGTCCTCCTCTTTTTGCTGAGGAAACCTGGCCCTGAGCTAACATCCCTGCCCATCTTCCTTTACTTTATATGTGGGACGCCTACCACAGCATGGCGCGCCAAGTGGTGCCATGTCCGCACCTGGGATCCAAACCTGCTAACCCCGGGCCGCTCAGAAGTGGAACATGCAAACTTAACCGCTGTGCCACCGGGCCGGCCTTGAGCTTTTATTTCTTTAATTGTAAAATGAAACATTTAAACAAGGTCAGTGGGTTTGAAAGTTTTACGTACCTAAGAACCAACTGGAATAATTATAAAATGTAGATTCCAGGGCCCTTCTACATCAGAGACCCTTAGTCAGTAGGTTCTGGTACTGCCCAAGTAATCTGATGCTGGTGGTCTTAGGTAGAGACTTGGAAAAAGATGCTGAATTCAGTGATTTCTAATGCCCTTTTGGGGTCCAATAGTCTATGAGTCTAAATAAGTGGGAGAGATATTATTGTCACTATTTTACAGATCAATAATTCAAGCCTAGAGGTTAAGTAACTAGGCTGGGAGTCATAGATAGAGTAAGCAGAGAAATACAATTAAAACTAATGTCTTCATCTTCCTAGGTTAGTGTTTTGCTCTTAGATCATTTTGCACACCATGACAAAGATTGGCCAGTTATTTACTGTCGTGTCTCCCTTTTTCTCCTAAGCATACAGAGAAACTGAATTTTGAGGTCAGTCATATGACTGAACTTTAGCCAATAGAATGTGGGTAGAAGGGATTAACTCCAATTCATACTTTGTCCATAAAACCCTCCCACACATAATCCCCCAGAATTTTCCCCATCCGAAAAATGACTAGAGATCTCTGTGAGGACTGGGAAGAGGTTGAGCCACAGAAGGAACAGGCCTGGGTCCCTGAGTGACTGCCTGGTGCTCAGTCTTTCCCATCTTCACCTGCCACCAAACCTGCAGTGGATTGTGCTGTGAGCAAGAAATAAACCTGTACTGTGTTAAGCACTGAGAAATTAGGTTGCTATTTAGCAATTAGTCTACCTGATACATAAGCCTCCCACATTATGCCTCTGTAGAGGAATGAGATGGCAACAACACACAACTTTGAGATATTAAACTGTTTTTCTTTTAATTCCTTTTAATTTTTGTTTTTTCCTTCTTACCTTTTTTTCCTTTCCTTCCACAGTGTGTGTGGTCTTGGAATCAGAGCGTGACATGAGCTGAGGATTAGGGGAAGCAGCTGAAAGATAAAATAAATTAGCTTATGAATCTGAGTTGGCTTACTTACAAAAGCCTAAAGCCGGACCAAAGGAAGAGTTTACAAGAGTAGACAAATTGTTTTAACCAAAACCAAGAAGGAAAAAAGCTTTCCCAAAGATTCAAAAGGGATTGTCCTGGGCTGTAAGGAAGGTGATGCAAGCCATGGCAGAAGTATCTTTCCTACTCTTATGCTTCACCCTTTCAGTGAGCTTTAGTTGACGCGGAATTGCCAATACCTGTATCGCTGTACTTGAAGGCTTGTTTCCCCAGAACTGCGGAGATCCTTACTGCTGCATGAAGAAAACAGGCTGGAAGTGAGGAGGAATCAACCGGCCCCAGGAACCCTTGAGAGTCATTGGTTTCCTGGTATGTTTTCCTTTCTCTTCTGAGCATGTCATGGACTCTCTCAAGAGTTGGTGTATAAAGACTCTAGTTCCCTCTCTCCTCAGGTGGAAAAATTCTTTTTCAGGATTTCCATGTAGGATGAAGCTCCAATCTCCCTCTGGCTTAATAACATGTCCTTTATAGTCTTCTTTTTCCTGTATAATTTTCCCCACAAACCTACTGGCGTTTTCTTCACTTCCCAAATAAACTCCTTGAATTCAAATCCTTGTTTCAGGGTCTGATTCTGGGAGAATCCAGACTAAGACAGAAACAAAGAAGACATGGATTCTAAGGCAGAGATCACCTGTATCTACTTCTAGATCAGATACACCACGGGGTGCTGCAAGAACTGAAAGTTTCATAGGATCTAGGAAGAGAAGGGGCTTGCACCCTATTTCTTGGAAGAAACTGACAGTGATGTGGCAAGACCTTAGGGAAAAAATGGTGTCATGGTATGTCTAGGCAAGCAGGACCATAGGCAAATTCACAAAATATCCACACCTAAAATTTGGCATAAAACTTGCAGAGAACTGAAAGACCTGAAGGTGTCATACAGGCCTGATGGCTCAGCAACATCCTATCTGCACAAATGAATGAGGTCCACACTCCAGCCATCACCTTGACATGGTGTAAGATTAGGGACTCATTACCCCATAATCTAGGGTGGGGTAGGAATGGAAAGAATCAGAAAAAAATGATTAAATTCTATCAGCTCAGTGGCTGGGGCTCAAAGATCAAGATTAAGTTTTATTAGAGAAGTCAAATAAAGCTATATGCCTTGTGCATCTGAGTTTGAAAATTAAGATTCATGCCTTTTATGATACTGTTATGCTGAATTATAATTTGCTATTATTCACTCCTTCCTTCTCTATAAAACTTTTAGTGAATCTTGCAGGAAAAGTATTAATTCCGGCCTCTGTGATTTTGGGCTTGGCTCCGTGACATATTTTGAGCAATAGAATATGAATAGATCTGCCAAATGTCATATCTGAGCAGAATATTTAAGAAAAATTTTGAGTTTCTATTTAGGAGCTATTCCATCAGCTTGGGTCCCCAAATAAGGAGACATATAGAACCCAAACCAGTTGACCTACAATGTATATGTAATGTGAATGAGAATAAAGGTTTGATGTTTAAGCCACTGAAACTAAGGGTATGCTTATTAGCACAGCAAAGCTGACTAGTACCCATACTAAGAGAGAAAATCAGACCAAGACATCCAAGAACAAACTGTAAATACGTGAACCACTGTGGTATATCCTAAAATGGGGCAAAAATTCCAGTTTACTGTTCAGTGTTATTGATATTCTGCATCTCAAGTCTATCAATAACTGTTTTTTCTCTCTAGAATTCACGAAGCATTTCCAATAACAATGTGATGGCATATATCAATATACAAGGGCAGGGGAGAAAGAATGTGAAGACTAACACTATTTAAATCTTTCTATGAGGAAGTTTTGATTTCATTATCATGAACAGTTGGAAGGCATTCTCTTTTTAAATGATTGTAAAGTTTAAAATGTAAGTTGGGAATTCACATGAATGCCTAGAACTATGAGTCACTGAAAAATCCTGGAAATGCTGTTAAAATAGTTCCACACGCCTCCTCCCCGCTAAGCCTTTCTCAAAGCATTCGAAGTCTTTGGAATATGAGGTGTAGATGGAAGGATGGAAGTGCCTGTCGGGTTCGTGTTTGGTATTTGTAAATCTCCATGAACAATCTATCCTCTATATGTACGTTAAAGACTTACTTTTAGAATGACTCCCTTCATATTCACTTAAAATCAAAATACCTTTCAGATAACAGATTAAAAGAATAAGCAGTTGAGTCTGATAAGAGGAGTATATATTCTTTTATGCCATGAAGACTGACTTAGTGTTGGGTTTCAGCAATCATTTGCTAAATGACCCCACCATGGCCTAAAAGAGAAGCTATCATTTTTCATTTTCTTCATCTGGATTGTTTGTGCTGTGGTTTAAGTATGCCAAATTTTAGTTTTTGTTTGTTGACATCACATGAAGTGTTTAGCTTCATGCATTTTTGGATGTTCTCTTGACATATTGACACACACAATTATAACACATAAAATCTTAAACAATCTTCTGCTACTTATCCTGCTCCAGAATATTTTGATAAAAGCATTATTTAAGGACTTGTTCAAATGTATCTTTGGGCAAATCACTGAGCTCTTTCCATTACCTTTTCTGTACTCTTTCTTCCAAATCCACCAACCTTATATTCTGCAGTCTCTACTAATACGAAAAGTAAATTACCCATGCTCCTAACTAGGACTCATCCCTCTGCTTTTGACCTGCACCCCAGGCCTTCTTGATTTCTCAAGGGTTTCACTCTTGTGGCTGTTACTCTGAAGTCCTCAATTTTTCCTTTTCTCCTACATCTTTTTCACCAGAAAACAACATAGACATACACTCAATGATGGGGCCGGGTGTCTTGGGGTGAGACACAGCCTGCTAGCTGGTCACCAAACCTGTTTTGTTTTCTTCCTGGGCACACAATTAGCCTTCATGTCCCAGCCTCCCTTAACATTTAGAAGTGGTCATGTTACTAATTTGTAACCAATGAAATGTGAGCAGAAGTGATATGTCACATTTTTGAGCCTGTCCCACAAAAACTTCCTATGTGTTATTCTCCATGACATTTACCCTCTCAGGTGGATGTGCACAGCAAAGTTATGTTGGCAGGCTTGTTTTAAAGATAATAATTCTATAAGAGTCCTTAAATGTCTCCTAGGAAAAGAGCTGCTCACCAATCAGGATTAACTAATTTAAACTACATGAGCAACAAAAAATTGACATGGTACTAAGCCACTGAGATTTTGGGTTAGTCTACTAGAGAAGCCAGCAATATTTTAACTAACCAAAGCAGCAAGAGCGGAAACAAGGAGACCAGTTAGGAGGCTATTGTAATACTCCATTTCTCTACTCCTTCTTGAAACTGGACGCCTCAAAAGAATTATCAGTTTTTCACTTTCCTGTCACCACCAAGACCTCTCTTGACCTCCACATTGCCAAATCTAATCATTGATTCTCAATCTTAATCTTACTTATCACCACTAATTTCAGAATTGGTCATTCTCTGTGCATAAACGCCCTTTTCACATTGCTTTCTCTGTGTCACTCTCTTGGTTCTCAACCTCACAGCTGGATGCTTCTCAAACTCCATTGCAGGATCTTCCTTATCTTCCAGATCTGTACATATTTCAGTGATCTGGGGCTCATTACTCAGACCTCGTCTCTTCTCCTTTATTCGCTAGGGAATCCTATCCATTCCATAAAAATACCATCTATTTGATGACTGTCCCCAAAATGATCACTCCAGGTTACACCTATATCTGGCATTCCATACATGAATATCCAGTGATCCAATTAGCAAATTCACTGTATGTCTCACAGACTCTCAAACTCAACATATCCAAAACCAGACTCTTGATTTTTCCCTATCCTTTCATCTGTTCCAGTCCTAATGGTCCTCATCTCAGTAAATAGTAACTCCATTCTCCAGTTATCCTCATCAAAACCTGTGACTCCCTTGATTTTCCCATATCCCATATAGCATTTACTAGAAAAGTCTGTCAGCTTTACTTTCAAAATGTATCCTAACCCACCTCTTCCTCAAACCCTCATCATTGCTATCTTAATCCAAGTCATCATAATCTCTTTCCTGGATTATTTAGTAGCCTCTAATTGGCCACCTGATTCTACTCTTGGGTTCCTAGAATCTGTCTTCAAAATAGTAGCCACTGTGATGCTTTTGCAGCATAATTCAAATCATGTCATTTCTTTGTGCAAACCCTCCTCTTGCCTTCCACCCCCCACAGAATACAATTCCAAGTTCTTATCAGAGTTTATAAGGCCTGACTCTTAGTTGCATTTTCAAGTGTAATTCTTAGTACATAACCCTGGCCTCCAAGCACATTGGCTACTTGCTGGTGCTCAAACACACCACACACCTGCTCCCTCTGCCCGACACGCTCTCCTCCCTGTGATCCACATCGTTCATTCCTACATTTTATTTGGACTTCTGCTCAAATGGTTCCTTTTCAGAGAGTCTTTCTCTGACTTCCCTGTTTAGAAATAGTGGCCCTCCCTCAACCATTACTCTGACTTCTTGCCATGCATTATTTCTTCTTCAGAGCACTTATTACTACTTGACATGTAATGCATTTCTTTGTTTATTTATTGTTTATGTCTCCCCCCTCTAGACTGTAAGCTTCATAGATCTGAGACTTGACCTGCTTTTATTTTACTGCTGTATCCACAATACTTAGAACAGTGATTGGCATTTTGTAGGTGTTCAATAAATGGTTGCTGAGTGAACAAAAAATGGAGTGGATCAGATGATAAGGGAAAAGTGAAAACAAATCAGGAAGGGCTAGACAGAGCTAATGAGTCTCTAGCTTCTTAAAGAAAAAAAGCCATCTATAGATTGTTGGCAACTAATCCTAAGGACTCCATAATACTAACAATTGTTTGTTAAATGTCTACTACGTGTCAGACATGGCTTTAGGTCTTGGGGATTAAGCAACAAAAGAGTTGACAAGATTCATGACCTCATGCAATTTATACTACAGGATCTCCTTGTGATTTACAGCTGGATTTCATTTTCTTGTTTTAGCTTGTTTTCTAAATTTTCCGAAATGTGCATAAATTATTTTGCAATAAGAGCTCATTTTATAATAAGAAAGATAAATAATGAAAATGTTTTTAGCAAAAATAAATATCCAGATGTTCAGATATAGGCATAATCAAATACAAACTAAATATATATGACTTCCATGACTCCGCCATTGGAAAATCCTCACTTTACTGCCCTCCCTAAATGTGAGTCTTGATTTATTGTAAGTGGTTTTTGTCCAATTTTATTTTATATTGCTCCATTTTGTATAGCCTTTTAAAAAATATTTTCTGGAATTAGAATATAAATAAAACATAAAATAAATTATACAAAATAGAACGCATACAACATTTTAACATGAGTACTAAGACTTACTGTAATGTTCTCACTAAATCCTCTGGGAAAAATTTCAGTTCAGGCACCATTGGGGCAAACATATCCTAATCCCATAGCATCTTTTTTCTTATGATTTTCATAACTAATCCTTGAACCAGCTAGGCGATAGTTTGGAATTAACAAAAATTCTTCCTTTAAGCCTTTCTCTGCCAGTCTGAAAAATATTCTCAGGGTGCTATCCATGGGCACCTTCTGTGCCGCCTCCCCAGCCCACTTCTCCATGCTCACCTCAATAGCTACTGACATCCTGACCACCCCAAATCTGTGACTCTGACCTAGACATCCTTTTTGAGCCCTAGTCTCACACACCCACTTGGAGGCCTCACAGGTGCCTCCAACTAGATGATTTTAACAATGACCTCATCTGCTCCACCCCTGCCCACCTCCTTTTCCTCCTGGGTTCCCTGTTTCAAAGAACAGTATGATCCCATATAGTTTTTTTTCATTTGCTTAAGCCTGGAATGCAGATGTTTCCTAAACTATACTCTCTCCCTGACCTACCATAGCATGACTTCCTGTTATATCTACCTCCTAAATATCTCTCATGCATGTCCATTCCTTTCTATCCTCCTTTTCACCATTTTAGTTCAGCCTCTCCTCATCACCCAAATGAACTTATGCAATTGACTTTGAACTAATCTCCCTGTCTCCATCTCCTCTTCAATCCAGACTGTGCACATAGAGAGAGTGTCCTTTCCAGCATGCAACTCTCACCTGCTTAAAGATCAGTACTGGTGTACAAATTCCTTAATATATCTTCCAAAACCCTCGTTATCTTGCTTCTGACTGTCTCGCCAGTCTCATTTCTCACAATATGCTCCTCCTTCACCTCATACTTGTTCCTCCCTCAATATATTATCCTACAACCACACCATGGAATGCAGCCATATTGTGGTTCCCTAAACATACAGTGTTTCTCTCATCTCTGGGCTTTTACACACACTGTTCCTTCTTTCTGGAATGTTCTCCACACACATATTTTCCCCTTTCTCTTGCTAACATTATCTAGCTCTTTAGGTTATATATCACCTGTTTTGGGGAGAATTTCCTTCTCTCTGAGACATAGGGGTCCCTTCTATATAAGAAGCATCTGTACTTAACTCATCATTGCCTTTGACATTTTTATAATGAGACTGTAAACTGCGAGACTGCAAACTGCTTGAAGGCACAGTTCTTGGGAGGCACTTGGGAGCTGTTCCATAATAAACATTTATTGAAGTTAATGAATAAAAAAATAGATGAATAAATATGAAATGTCAAAGTGGTGTGTCGCACCTGTGAAAGACCTGGAATCCGATGTGGATGAAAAAAGAAAAAGAGATCATTTTTGGTTGAAAGGGCAAGATCAGCTCTGAAGAAACTTTTGAATTGACTGAAAGATTGATGACAATCACTTCTGGAATGATTTCCAAAAGCTAATCCCTACCTCATGGGAAAGACTTAAAGTTAAAAGTAAAGAGAGAGGGCAATTCAAAGCATTTTCAGATGAGGCTGTAAAATATAGAGAAATCAAAGATGGCACGTTGGCAAGTTTAGAAAAGTAGAAACTTGCCCGCAATCGTCAGAGGATGGGTCAGAACTTGAGGTATCTAGACTTTTCAATCTGTACACATTTATATATTATGATTTTGAGACCATGCAAATATACAATGTATCTAAAAATACATTTAAAAAAAATTAGCTGTTAAGAAATTAAGTTGAATATTTACCCTTCTGAATTTAAAATGGCAGCAAAAAAATAGAAAAATAAGTAATACTGAATTGTATATTTGAAAGTGGTTAAGAGAGAAAATCTTAAATGTTCTCATCATGTAAAAAAATGTTTTTTGGTGGATGATGGATTTTAACTAAGCTTACTGTGGTAATCAATTTGCAACATATACGTACATCAAATCATTATATTGTTTACCTTAAACTAGTACAATGTTACATGTCAATTACATGTCAATAAAAATGGGGAAAAAAAGAAAGTTCAAGAAAATTTGAAAATCAATGAAAAAATAATAGATAGATGAATGTCTTTTTCTCTAAAGAAAATGGCAATAAAAAGTTTTGAAAGGAAGTACAAAAGGTAAAAAAAAAGAGTAATTTATTAAAGATGCCAGTTGATAAAAAAGGTTAATAAAGTTATCACATGTAATATTCTAGAGATAGTTTTCTGGATAATTCTGAACTTTACGTCAGTGAATGGGAATGAGTATTCAGAGAAGATAAACATAAAAGTAAAGATATTCCAGCATTATCACTCAGATTTCAGTTCTCAAACGTCATTATTTGACAAGAATTTTTAATTTTTAAAAAGCATTTGGAGTGCTACTTTTTTCTTGAATTTTAGTATAATGAGGTTGTATATTTAAATCAAATAATAAATTCTAGTAACCTTTTTTTGAAGATCAGAGTTTGCTCCTTGAGCTATTTATTTCATTTTTAAAAGATGATTTTTATTATTTTTATAATTACAAAGATGCTTCCAAAGACACTTTGGAAGATAATGAAAAAGAACAAAGAAACACTTGAGCCAGCAGTAATGCCACAAGCCAGAGCTAACTCCTATGCCATATTAGCGTTTTTACCCAGGCCTTGTATTCAGTAAGAAGGTGTCAGGAAAGCTAGCCTGGTTACTTTTGGATGGTGTTCATTCTAATTGATCTAACATGTATTCTGATCGCTGAATACTGAGTTGTAATAGTTGTATACATTTCACACGTTTTTATTACTACTACTTATCCCCATTTTCAGAATGAGATTAGTTTATGTCCATTCCATGCAGATCCTATCTCGTAAGTGAGGCAGATAGAATTTAGACCATATTCATTCTTAGTGCTATTAGGATAAGCAGAGTTAAAAAGTCCCAAAGGGTAGTGGAGCATAGGATTAGTGGCCTACAGAATTTCCAACTCTTCTTATTTTTTAATATGAAAAGAGAAAGCAGTGCTAAAGCTATTGAAATTTGTTCAATCTGTGTCACAGAAGAAAGTTGAACATAAGTCTTAACAGATTGAAAGACCTCCCTAAACAACCATCCATTCATTCAGGAAATATTCAGCTGTTGACTACCCGCTGTGACCCACTCACTATCCAATGTAATGGAGAGATGTTATTCTTAACTCAGGGTCAACTTGAAGGGATATCCCAATGATATCTTTAGACAGTGGATTCTTGATGGCAGATCTGTGTCTTCATCTCAACACCTACTGTGGGGCCAGATGTCAGAGCTCTCATTTGAAGAACACATTTTCCACAGATATCAGTCTCAAGGCTGATATCATTTATTATTTCTAAGTGAAGCTAATTATAGAATGACTAAGGCTTTGTGCTAAGTGCCTTTAGAAATTACTTTGTTTAATATTTTGTGTAATTTTATAACTGCTATCCATGAAATAGTTAACATTAGCCCCATTTTAAAGATGAGAAGGTTTAAGTGACTGGTTCAGTGTCACATAGCCAGTGGCTGCAGAGGCAAACTTTGAGGGCATGTGTATGATACCTAAACCCAATATTCTTCCTATGGTCTCACATTGTTTCTTGCTAATCTCTAGAATTTGTGGAATATCAGAAGGTTTAAGACCATGGGCTTTGAAGTCAACCTAACGGGGTTTGAATTCAAATCCCAACACTTGCTGTATGCCCTTCAACGAGCTACTTTACCTTTTAAAATCTCAGCTTCCTCATCTGTAAGATGAAGATAACAGTACCTATCTCATGGGGCTACTATGAGAATTAAATAAGATAATTCACATGAAAGTACTTACCATGTATTAATTGTTCAATGAGAGGAAACTATTATTATTAGTATGAAGACACTAGCTTATTTCATTTTCTTTAAGTTAGTTGTTTAAATATGCACTATACTTTAGAATTGGCAAACTATATATTATATATATACTACATATATATGTATATATATTTCGGTTGCTCTCTAATTATCTCTAGATAGGTCAGGCAAGAATTCCATAGATAAACTGTGACACAGAGAAGGAAGATTATTTATTTCTAGTCTCATAAAAAGTAGAGGAATCAGGATGTAAAATTCGTGTCTTTTGTCCTAATGCTACTCATACTTTACCATATTGTCTTAAATTTGCAGTGAATGAAACAAGAGAAAATTTGTTCTCTGTGTGGGAAAACTTCTTAACTAAAAGCCTGGAAAATATCACTCAGGGAGGTGTATAATCTGTGTCTCCAAGGCTTCTCTTCACATATGACAGAACATGACCAGCTGTGGTGGTCTAGGTGTTCAGTGACTGTAGACAATTGGTTGAACCAGACCACTTCTTTTATTCTTTTCTAATTATGGAAGTTTCTGACACTCTGAGACTACTTTAAAAAAAACAGTACTGTCAGTCCTTTTAAACTCCTGCTGTTGTGAGCCTTGAAGTCAAACCAGGGAAGTTCAACTTTAAAGCAAATGCACTCTCAGGAAGAACGGATGAGGGGGCAGCCCAAATGCTGGCCCATCTTCACTCCTGCAAATTGCATTCCTGACAACAGACCTGGCATATAGTGAAGGCTCCTGTTAGGTCAATGGATTTGGAAATGAAAGTTATATCATGATTACACAGAAGTCTGTGACCAATAGCAAAGGCTGCCACAAAGGCACATCAATACCAAGAGCTACTAGCAATATGAGAGACATTCTTACCAACTTCAGAGCTTCTGGATATTAAGCTCATGGGTACCACTTGCAAACTCAAGATGCCAACAGGATAAGTGAAGCTACATAAGCTGACTAATCAGAAGAGCAAATAATTAACTTAGGATTTTGTTGGTAATTTTACCTTGGCGGTTTTTGTTTTACGTGCTATTTTTTTCTGGAAACTATATTCGTGTTTGTTGTCAGATAAAACTCTATTTTGTGGAAGATTAGTATTTGGTTGTATCTAGTCATGAATCATATACACATTAAATGCTTCAATCAGTTTTGCTCACAAGATCAATAGTGACACCCACTATTGCTCAGGAGTTTCACTCTGAAGGATTGGGGGCACTCTTTACCCCACATCTAATGGATTTCACATACTGGTATGTGTGCTTTTTTTCCAAGGCTAAGGGTAGGCAGCATATTTACCAGAAGCCATTGGGAGCCTACAAACACAACACCATGTTTATCTTAAATGATATAGAACAAATATTCCTGTTAGTGGGGGAAAAGTTGATATTAAAAATATTCTAAATTAGAGAATTTTGAAAAACTTGACAGCACTTTTGAGATATGGGAGGCGAGCCATTTTTTCATTGTAAGGACATTTGATAGATGATCTATCCATGTTAATTCTGACCATTTTGTTAAGTACAGAAGTGTATTTAAATCTGTTAAAGTCAGAGAAAAGACATCACAGTGTTAGCCACTCAGCTACCTTTTTATGTTTGCCTGATAGATTGCAGTTTACCTGGCATCAGTCTTTCAATAGATTAAAAGTAGTTTCTCTAATCTGGCTCTAGCCCAGGAGATTGCTGTTATCTGAAGGTATGTTAATAGTGCTGCACAAGTTGTAAGCCTATCCCCTCAGCCTAGAGAGTTCATTAGGCTTTCTATGAGGTGCTGAAGAGCAGGAAACCAGTGTGCGTTATTCATTGCCTTATGACTCAATTCTAATCACTTCAGCCCGTGTGACTGACAGAGAAATGCTCTCCGCTGTGATTGAGGGTATTGATTTCCCAACCCCTTTCGGGGCACACTGGAGAGACACAATCAGAGGCTTCGGCTTTCAAAAAACCTCTTCATCTGCCTTAATCATCTGATCGATAATCAGCATCAAGACTAGGGATCTTCAACAAAGCCTCCTCCAATGTCTTTATTTTCTTTCTTCCATTGGGCTACAGATCTGCTGAGTCAAGGTGA